>NC_045490.1:8657049-11524098 GCF_009650955.1 Corvus moneduloides
TTGATTCAACATACTTAAATCCATCGGGATGGAAAATGGGATATTTTCCTCAGCCTCAGAATATCTCTGCCAGAACACTATCACTTCTGCGGTGCATTTTTTCCAAACTTAACTACAAAAGAATGTCTCTTACCTTAGGAGTTTTCCCAGAAATAAAAAGGGAAGGTTCTTTTTATGAGAGACTTCCCTCTTCCCTCTCCTTTCACCCACACCTCATATTCCTAAATTTCTCAAATAATCCGGTGCAAATGGTGCCACAGGCTTTAGAGAAGTCCATAGAGTCCTCCGTGACTTCTGCATTTTGAACTTCCCACATATATCATTATTCACACCCTACAATTGTAATGAATGAACAGAAATCCACAGCAACCTTGCAAAAATCAGCACACTGTGATGAAACAGAATTTTACATGAAAGTCAAAAGGTATCGGGGGGGGGGGTGCCTTCTTGTACGATTTTAAAAATTGTTGTTGTAGAGAAAAGTATAGTTCAGGAAAGAAATCTTACCACATTTCCCAGACCCACTTTCTAAAGAATTCACAGTCCATCAGAATTTTCTGAGGGGTTCTTCTATGTGCAGATAGATTGATGTGCAACCATTACACTGTATCAACTCTGAACTAGAGCCCCTAAAATCTTCTAAATGCTTGCACTCAATATGCTCTCTAGTAGATCCAATGAACTTTCCACCTTCCCCTGGATGCATCCAGTGATAGTGCATGTCACTTTCCAAGACAAAATACACCTAGAACATGTGATGTTCTTTTTGTCACTCCCTCAGCCCAATCATGATTTAAAACAAGAGCCTTAAGAAACAAAGAATAAAACCCCACAATACAACCCAAACAGAACAAACAAAACCTAAAACAAGAAAGGAAGGAAAAATAGGCCAGTGGTGATGGCTTGCAGATTTCAGACCTTGAATTACAGGGGTCATTGCCTGAACAGTTTCAAACACCATCAGAGCATTCAGGGTTGAATGCAAACTGAATATTCATCCTCTGACTTCTGAATTCACGTGTAAAATGCTGCCACTTACCCAAACTCCTCGCAAAATTAAAGTATCTTTGTGGGTCCTTGTAGTTTCATTTATTGAGCCCTTGGGCTCAGAGTTGTGTCTTGCCAATCTGTCTCTGATTAAAAAAAATGATTACAGCTTTACTGCTCTCCTCTTGGAGCTCCATAACCTTGCAAAACATTTGCTGCTGTAGCAATCACAGTTATATTTCTCTTCAGCAAATGATTTTAAATGTTGCTTCTTATGCTTTGAATTTGCATTTTTGATACATTTGACTTTCTGCCATAATACATGGTGCCACAAACAGTCCGTTGGTAGCAGTTTGGATCCTCTCTAGTGATTCCTAGGTGATATATTTATTTTAACTAATTCAATATTTTCTTCATTTGGTGTCTCTAATACAAAAACACTGTATGCCTTGAGTATGGCTAGATTTTTATCTGGACAAAAGTTTGTTGCTCAGGACCAAATCTCTTGGATAAATTCTTTTGCCATCTCAGATGCTTCACCCAGAGACATACCCAAGAGAAGGGATACAGTGAGACTCTCCTTATGCCCCACACATCCCCAGACTGATTCAATACTCTGCTGAATGAGAACAGGCCATTATAGGGGGCAGAAACCTTGACCTTGCTGACGTTGCACAGAACTGCCTTACAATCAAGGACCAGGACCTAGAAAGGACATTTTTAAGCCTTTATCCTATAACTTGCACTAAGCAATACTCGGATCTTGCTTCTGCTTCATTTACTGCTGTTCCTTTCATTATCTTCATTAAAAGCTGGCTCTAATTAAGTGGTTGGTATATATTTCTAGCTCCCTGGCAATAAAGGCAAAATATGATCCTAGATCTATTACTTGTGACATGCTCTGCAAAATTAGAAAAT
Organism: Corvus moneduloides; assembly: GCF_009650955.1. Classification (NCBI taxonomy): domain Eukaryota; kingdom Metazoa; phylum Chordata; class Aves; order Passeriformes; family Corvidae; genus Corvus; species Corvus moneduloides. The sequence continues at coordinate 8,658,955 of NC_045490.1, forward strand.
ACATAGCATATTAATCAGCATTATGTTAAGACTCCTGAGCATTAGAATATGGCAGATCAGCCTGGATTTTTCTCTAGGGCTTATTGTGTTACCAAAGTTAAAATTCCTTAGACCATGGACAGTAAGAGTTAAATTTTACTGATGTGTCCCATTTGTTGTTGCAGGACACTCACAAGGACAGACATGAAAGGGCATCTCTTCTGAGCATAGAAAGCCTTGCCAATGACACAGTCAACCACCTAAAGCAGCAGCATCCATGCATGATGTGACAATCAGATCAGGCCTCAAAGCAGAGGCAAAATGTATATGAAAAATCCCTCCCAGGGAAAAGTTTTTTAGTAAGAATCTCTAAAAGAAAGGACGCTGCTATTTCCTCTGAAGGTCAGTAAGTAGTTGGCACGTCAGACTAAAAGTGACAAACTCTGCAATGAGCTCTCACTGCAAGCAGTCAGTTATACATCCCTTCTCCTGTTTTATTGAGAAACCTTTCTGTGCCAACTGCAGCAGCACTGAGTCTCTCAGGTAACCAGTCTGTAAGTCACTGACTCAGACAGCGACTCCCACTCCAGCTTCCTACTCACATATAACAAAATCCTACCTCCAGCAGCAGCCCTAACTGCAACAGGGGAACTTGCTGGGAGAGTTATTGTCCCCTGGAAATGCCCAGGAAACACTGATCACTTTTGACAAGCATGTCCTGTGGGAAAGCAAACCAGTTCCTTCTGTCTTAGGTCATCAGTGATTTCTCCTTGCAAACCTCTGTGGCTTTCCACAAGAACTTCAAAGTGGCAAGAATCTGATTTTCCTTTGCAATAATGAGGCATTTCATTTCCCTTCCATTACCTCTTTCTAGAGCTGCTGCACTGTGTCCAGCCTCCTGCCAGGATTCACTTCACACCCTCATCTCCACGACTGACAAACATGCCAGCTGCCCTGGGGACAGGCTCCTCACTGTCCATTGATATGGAGAAGCATGCTAATTGTCATTAGTATTGTCAACAAATACCACAAAAGAGTTTCTATAACAAAAGAAAATCCATTGGAAGATCCTTTCCAATGCAGGAAATGTTTCCTGGTAACTGACAGCAGGAGCTGTATAATGGGAAGTGTCACTCATGCCCTCTTATCTGATGTTTAAGGGTTATCTATTTACACCAAGGACAAGTGTATAACAAATCAATAGCCACCTTAAATCAAAGAGTAATTACATGGAAAGGAAGGAAAAAAGGGAAAAAATTAAGAAGGTAGGTGTTTCAAAATACTGTAGCATCATTCATTAACACCAATGCTAATACTTAATTGGAAAATAAAAATCTTCTTTCATAAATTAGTAAGTAACTACTTCAAAATAAAAATCTAATCTAGAGCAAGTGTGATATGGCCTATAGAGGTAGATCTAGTTAAGATCAATAAATGAGGAACAGCCACTCTGTCCATTCTCTTAGCATGATCCTCCTCCTTCCCTAGGGCTCCCAATCTCTCAATGAAATCCAAGTGCTGTTATTCAGAGCCATCTACCAGATAATGCTACACAGCCCAAAACTTGAGGGCATTGATTCCACAATGGGTAGTGACACACTCTGTAGGGAGAGAATAAAATGCAGCTATTTCTTTTTTTAATCATCCTTCCTTGCTGCTGATGTCCAGTGAAGTACAAGTGACTGAATTCATGTTTTCTGACAATAAACCTCTCACCACTACGCTATTTTGCTCAACTGTTGAAATCAAATATAGCTCCATTGGTCCAATGTAAAAATTTCAGTCACACTAGAAAGCTCCTGTCACTGGCAACATCTTGTTCTTGTGGATAAGAATTCATATAGAGCAGAAGAAGGAAACCTGAGCAAAGGATTTTGATTTAAGTCCTCACAAATGAACCAAACACAAGAATTTCCAGAAGATACAAGAAGAGTGAAAAGGTGTTTTGCTCAGCTTTTTACTTTATAGTCTTTTTTACGTTACTTTCCAGTCATACCTCTAACAAGATAAAAACAAAACAGTGCATTTGCACATTTCTCACAGTTAAAGTTCAAAAGTATGATTCTTTGTATGAATCACTGACTATTTTTGAGGAACATGCCCTACACACAGCTGAATGTATATACCTTTATATTTAAGATTAGGAAGATAAACATGTATTGTATATACCTGAGTTTAATACAACTTAAGGAAGCCTGGATGTAAAGCTTCAAATTTTCCATACCAACCTTTTCCAAGGGAAGTTTGGGAGCTCACTATGAAGAATACCAATAGTTCAATCAAACTCTGGCTTTAATATTCTAATCCAGTTTGTAGGCAAACTGAAGTGGGGCAAAGTACTGTATTTTGGGCACATTTGGTGGGTTATCAGATGAAATGCTAGCAGGAAGAATTGCCATATCAAATGCAATATCACAGGTAATAAAATCAATAGAGAAGACTGCCTGTATCTGAAATGACTGAACAGACAGAACAGACACACAGATTGATTGAGTAGAAATACCAGAAATCCCTTAGATTAGACCTGCAAATTTAAACAGATTTAAACTGCTAAATCATAATCCTCACATCCCCTTATACAGTTAGCACATATTATAAACTATAAACAAAGCAAGACATTAAGATAGCTCAGAGTTTGAATTTTCTTTTTTTTTTCTCCCCCCTTTATATTCAGAAGCTGTTACTACTCCCATAATTTTTTGTTTTATTTTGTAATCATATTGGACATGACAAATATGAGTAGGTGCTTTGGAACTCTTCTATTACTTGAATTGTGCTAGTGAACAAATTCTAAAGGCCACTTGCAACAGCTTTCCTGTGTTCTGACTTGAAATGATTTTTTTTGGCCTATACCTCTGTATTTTTTGCTTGAGGCTACTGACTTATAAAGCAAAGTACAGACGTTTCAGAAAAATAGGCTTCTTCTGATAGTATTATTTTCTTGTCTTTCAAGGGAAAGAAGCTTTAAATTAATGTGTAATGTTTAATATTTTCATGTAGAAAACATGACCCCACTAGAGGTAAACTTAACTGACTTGAGTGGGACCACAATTTCAACCTTAAAGAACAGGCATTTGAAAATTACAAATAACTAACATCTCTAAGTGGGTAAGAATTGAAGAATGCTGGGAGAAGTTCAAGTTCAGGAATAAGCATTTAATTTGATTTTGATCAGCAGCTGAGGACTGAGAGCTGCACATCAGCTACAGGAGTGTTCAACCACGGAACAAGAGCTAAAACAACCACTAAGGCCAGTTTAGTTTTGTTTAAAGTGAAAGCTTCAGAGCAGCAATATGTCACCAGACTGCTTGAAAATAATGGCAAATCTGTCCCAGTGACTAATCTTTGAGCCCTGCCAGCACTCAGAATTTAACAACACCAAAATGGGAAAAGAAAATAATGTCACCTTGTCATTCTGGAAAGGACCTATAATCAAAACCCTTGAAGTGGGTTCATAGAGAAGTATCAACCCCACTAAAACAGAAGGCAAGCTCAGCTTGAAAAGAATAAAATACATTTTGTGATCCCAGAAAGTAAAATACAAAATGGCACATTCCGTATCTCCAACAACACTTAGTCATTTATGTGGAATTGTCAGTAATTTATACTGCTTATTTGCAGGTCTGCCTGCAGCCTTACAGCCTCCCACTGAGATTTTGTCAGATTCCAAGCCTAGCAGGGTCAGGTGGGGTTAACTCTGGCGTGTAAGACCAGCTGCTACATTTTACCCTGCAGACAGCTGCATTTCAAAGGCAGGTAAAGCATTTCATAATTTCATGAAGTCTTAGGAATAAGTCAGTCAGTAGAAGATTTTCCTCAATACTCTTTGCAGGATTCAAACACATCTATTCTTTTGCCATTGTATTTGTGACTTTATGGCATCAACATATGGCCACCACACTAAACATAGCATTTCTGATTGCTTGTTACCACAGTCTTCTTATCAGGACTGAGTGACTAAATTACTTTTGCAAAATAAATAGCTTTCCAGTGAAAGCAGACAGATTTTGAAACTTGTAACTATGCAGCTACATATTTGGGCTCAAAATTCAACCATAACCTAATGAAACGCATCACTAAACATAAATCCTGCAAACAGCTACAGAAGATGCTAATTTGGAGAAAGCAAACCAGCCCACTGAATTAATTATTATTCTTTTAAAATTGAACACCTACTTAAACATTTGCAGATTTGGCAACTCCAAGCGTTATGTCTATATATTTAACAAAACTGATAGTTAACATATTTGTACAGCTACCAAAATTCATACTGAATTTATGAATAATCAGTTTTCTTTATTTTAGACTCCTTTGAAAGGAAGGCATTCTCCTCACCTCCTTCCCAAAGCTAGCCTTTTTTCCCTCTGGTTTTCCTATTTATTCACATCAGAAAAAAGCACCATACAGAAGAAAATATGGGTAAGTAGACACATTTGAACAGACTGCTGCAAGGAATATGGTTATTAAACTTCAGTTGATGTCACAGATTGCTACACCTTATTGTATCATACAAAAGAATCATAAGCAAAATTGTCAGAAGGCAACTGAATAGAAAGAGAACTTGTACTTGGCTGGCTGATAGAACCAAAAAAAGAAAGAGAAAGGTTATGTATTTTTTTTACTTCAAAATGTGAGGAAGCCAGTTGCTTGAACAGCTTACTGGGGTCTACAAAAACTCTGCTGGTTGCACTGGGGCTAAGCACAAATTTGAAAATACGGATTCATTGAAATTATTGAAAATATGACTGACTTTCATCCCTGTGGTTACACAGTTTGTGTACAGGTAAAGGGGAAGGATGCCACCAATTTAGCACATCTTTCAGAAAAAATGGAGTGGGACTCGGAGAGGCAGTGATTTGCATCACACAATTTTCTCAGGCTCTCCTGGAAACTGCTTTGACACACAAGTGATCAGATAAGTAGAAACCATGGTCTGCCATGAAGATAAGAGAACCAGGTGGGGGGTTATTATGAATTTCTGAAATATGCTGAAGCAGTATCTTCAATCTGAACATGATAAAGCTTTATCAGGGTGAGGACTTCACAACTTCATTATAACAACAATTTGTTTGACGCTTCTGGCAAGGTATCAAAACCATAGCTTAGCCAAGCTGTCTGCTTAGTACTTCTGGCTACAGAAATTAGATAACACTATACTGACTTAATCAAAATAATGCAATTTAATTCCATGGTTATTTTACATAATAATGGTCTGCCTACCATTTTCCTGAAAGAGAGCATGACATTTACAAACTAAATTAATTTTTGTAGCACCTATAAAATGGTAAATACTCAATATAAAACATTAAACTCGGGTTTCAAATGGATCTTTTACATAATGAAACTTGCTTTACACAATACCTTTATTTCCTGTGTTAAATGAGTATAGCTGCTTTACATTAATGTTTATCCCTTATGCAGTGTTACAACAGGCTCTGTTCAATTTATTTGCAGGACAGACAAAATCACACTTGTTAATGATCTCCTGTCTAAGAGAAAAGTTAGTGTCCTTAGCTAGGCTTTAAACTTGCTGGAATGATAGTACTGATCTGGTAGCTATACACCACTTTCTCAGGAATCCAAACTCTTTCTAATCTGGTATCTCTAAATGACTTCCAGTGGAATCCAACAAATTCCAAAACATGAGAAGCATTCAAAACATACCAACAAACTTCAGAGAGAGTTACCTCTCAGAAAAGAAGCTTGTCCTGTTGATTAGGGGTAAATGATGAAAAAATATGATAGTGCAGCCTGTAAGTCCCAGTGGAGAGTGTTGTACTAGCGTTTAGCCTCGAAGTTTAAGTGACATAAATTCCTTCTTCCAGAGTATAAAGAAATGATCTCATAGAGTTACAGAAGCAGAAATATCACTGTTCTCTTCTTTTAATATTTTGAGATCGGCTGTAATAGATTTCAAAATTACTACACTTAAAAGAAACTATGGCACTTTGCTTTAATGTGGGTCCTAGAAAAAAACATTAAGTGCACAAAAACTGGACAGCTAAGCCTTCCAGTTCATGTGAGAGGATTTGTATTATTAGATTCCATAGGTAAGAAATGTATTAAACCCATTACTTGTTTCAGAGATATAGTAATAGTCATTTAGTCAGTAATGTTAAGTTTTATGGTAGATATAGCAATGAAGAACAGCTGCATCTTTGTGTCCTACCTACTCTCTTGAACTGAAGTAGGGATTTTCCTTCAGCTAGACAGTTTTTCAAAACTCCATGGGTTTTTTGTGAAGCTGTGATTAGGGAGCTTAAATAAATGCTTACAGTTATAAGTTGGACAGACTTCTAGAGAAATTAGGACTCTTAAGTAGTCTCTGCACTTCTGCCAAAGTTATATCATTTTTCAGCACTGGTTCACTCTTTCAAGTACTGTAACCCCAGAGTGCAGGAATTCCTGGGCAGGAATATATACCAGTTTTCAGTGTGCCAGGTTTAAGATGAAAATCAGACTGACCACATCATCATCAGTTTGGATAAGATAGCTCTGTTCTGCTATGACTTACTGGCTAGCAGTATTTGGTAACAAACTCACAGGACTTGGTTAATGGAAGAAAATATTAAAGATATCTATTATAAAAGGAGGGGAGAAAGATTAACACTAGAAAAATGCAGTAAAGAAAGAGAATGGACAACAGAGATGACAGAGTGAAGAGTAAAAAAAAAAAAAGAATGTGAAGTGCAAAATAAGAAGGTGCTGCAGAGTCAACTACAAGAGATACAGAAAGACACACCAAGAGAGAATAAGAAAAGAGATGGAGAAGGGGAAGGAAAGTGAAAGCAAAATCCACATGACTCTGAGGATCAGCTGTTAGACATCACAGTGAGAGCATGGACAGTTCAGAGACAAGAGTGAATCATTTCAGGCAGCACACAGCTGGGGAGAAGGTGTTTGCAAAAACCCAGGCATTCTAAAAGAAGGGCCTCAGAGAGCTTGAGCACAAATGCAAAAAAGACGCTTTCAGGCTGACAGATGCTCTGAGGTGGAAGATTTCTGTAAAGCTTTTTTAGTAGCAAAGTTTATAGCCATTACAATGACACATGGCTTCATTGTAATTTTCCATGTGAAAGGAGGAAAAAAGAAAAAAAAAAAAAACAACTAGCAAAAACTCTCCCCTTCACTGGACAAGTGAGTAAAGTATAAAAATATTCCCAAGCGAATGACAGCTTTTTAGTTCATCTTTACATCAAACAATGACAGCAGTTTGCATGACTCAGACAGATGATTCAGCTGTTATCCTCTCAGCTCACTCCAGAAAGGAGGGAAGAAGAGAAGCAGTTTATTTTTAAGTATGCTTTACTATCAAGATTATTATGAGAAACCCATTAAAATGTTTTCTTTCCTTGAGAGCTGAGTTCTTGCTTAAAATCAGCTTCAGAGATAAATGAGAGTAGATGGGTTCCTGGGAACCTGGAGACAAAGCAGGAAGCGTTAAAGAACAGAAAAAACCTATTTTGAAAATCCAAGATGCTTTAATTCTACTAAGATCTCTTTATCTAGGACATGAACCAAAATATTTTGTAACTAAATCTCTTTCAGGAAGCACATCACCTATCCCTATATTGCTGATGAATATGTCAAATACAGGATTTTATATGTCACTGCAGAGTTTCCGAAGGGAGAGTGCACTGTCTGAAGGATAATCTATACTAGTAACAGCCCTTTCAGAAATACTGACTTAACCTTGTGTGAAACAGGAAGATATTCTATCTGGTTTCCAGGGACTTAGCTTGAGGCTAAAATAGTTACCAAATGGGTAAAAGTCAGAAAACTGGTCACCAGAAGGAAAAATGAAGGGCACTTAATTATTTTTACTTTCTCTACGCCACACTTCAAAATGGAGATAAGGAAACATCAATTTTTCATTCTCAAAGACTCTTTTCAGCTCTAGTATCACATTAAAATTCATAACTCAAAAAAATCATGAAAGTTTGGCCTCTGTTATCACAGTCTATTATTTCCATGGGAGAGTTCAACATGTTACAAGGGAATCCTACACAGCTTAGCTCACTGCAAAATACAGCAGAGGAGCAGATGGAATATTATTTATTTCTGAATGGAAACTGTAACAACATCATAGAATCATAGAACATGTCTACTCCAGTTGATAGCAAGGAGAACAGTAAAAAAAAAAAGCTGCCTGTTTTGCTTCTGAATATACCTTTGTTGACAAAGAAACTCTTAGAAAAAAGGTAAATTCATTCTACAGATAACTTCTTTATAAAATGTGCATACGGGTTCGGCAGAAAACGCTACAGATTTTTCTCTGAGAATAAACAGTAAAACTTATCTAAACAGGTTTATACTTAGGCCTAAAACTCTGAATATTAAACAGTAGTTTGTATAACTGTAAATAAGTGTGTGAATAATTTTTATATAAACAAACTGCCAGAGACAGTTTTAATCTGGGTTAGTTTTTTTTGGTTTTTTTTAAATTCAGGGTTTTTTGCCCTCAGAATCTCAGTAATAGGGGCCTTAGTGCTTCATACTGCCAGAACATCTCAAAAAATGCTAGTGGATCCTTTCCACAGAGATCTCAAGCACATTAAGATTCCTCTTCCAGAGCAGACATCCCGCTTCCTACAGACATGCAGAAATCCCAGTGCTCTCTTGGCATAAAATTGCCAGAAGTGCCAAATGATTTAGTGGCCTCTCCCACTTAGTGCAGTTGTACCCAGGCCAATTATCAATGCTCTCCCAGGCACCAATCTAGGAGCCTTGCCAGCGGTACAGGGATAAAAGCAGTCTGTGGATATTGGATATTCTTTTTAACTCTGGCTGGTACTTTGTCATTTCATTTGTTAAGTGAGGCTGGACATGACTTTTAGTCTGGCATTTTCTTATTGTTTTTATTATCCAAATTACAGTGACAGCTCCTACTGCTTCACTTTTGAGAATTTGTTATGAAATTGTGAAGCACGATCTAAAGTCTATCTCTGAAAAACAGACTTATTTTTCTCATATTCAGTAGGGTAAAAAGACTGTACAGATTAAAAATCCATATATTTTGCTTTGCTTTTCAGAAAGTAAAAGCTGAAAAATAAAAAAGGAAACTATTTATGTAATAGAACTGATGAGGCTAAAGTGAAGGAGGAGCTATTTCCACAGGGCTCTAGCATTTGCTATTTGTGTACTGTGTTCATGTGAAAGCAAATGATAAAAGAAGTGCTCTTAACTAAGCACAGAAGTGAAATCAGTGTCAGATTTACAAGGAGCAATGAACTGGAACACATGGAAGGAAGGCTGGGTAGTTGCTGTGTTCTATGCAGGAATACACAGGAAGTCATCAACCGTCCCCTGCTTCTGTAGTCTCTGTGTACAGGCCTGGTAAAAAGGATTTATAGTGCTCAGAAAGGGTAAGCAGGCAAAGGCTGAGCACTGCTGCTGGCATATGGAAAGGAGGTGGGAGGAGAAAGAACTGCATGATCACAGCAGGGTCCAAATCTTCCAAGGTTTGATTTAACACTGCACTTGTTAGAAAGCTCAGAAAGGCAGCAATGCCCCCAAAGCAGGAATTCACTCTTTAAACAGTGTTTTGGACAAAAGTAAGCAACAACTTGCATTCTGCCCCTCCCCAGAAAGAAACACTCCCTAGGCAGCAAATGAAAATTTGCTTTATGAAATTCCTTTTTTATTTTGCTTCTGTCACTCCTCCCAGTTGTTAACAATACGCTGTTTACTCCCCATCATTGGATTTCACTGGTCTTCTCTAGCACCATACCAAGCACACTTTTCATGTTCTGTTGCTGAGCTATCAATTTTCAAAACAAAAGTCAAGTCTTCCACTCTCAGTATGTTCCTGAGGTTATGACCCCCGTGCTTTCTCAAACTATCCACAGCCACTCAACACACAGCCCTAAGTACTGGGCTGCTGGTGGCACTAGGAGAGGGGATTAGGTGGCCTTAATTTCTTCCTCAGCTTTTTGCACAGTCACATTAGTGCAAGTTACGGTCTAAGCTGGGAGGACCTATTCTCAGCTCAGCAGGTAGCTGTAAGCCCAGTTATTATGGGGAACACCATGTAATTCTTTAGCTTTTGAAGGCAGTTGGCGTTTCAAGTCGCACATCTGCATTAACTTCAGACACGGGGTGATAGATACATCATTTTGTCTATCCCATACTTTTAGCAATTAAGCAGCATCTTCTGAAGCCATGAACATGGAACTATGAGCCATCAAGGTCATGTTCAGCACCCACTATGAGAAAAGGCATCTTAAAAATTAACTGAAAGCTTCAAAAACAAGGGAGAGAGTGGAACTCTACTGGGCAAAGTTCCTACGACTCATGGGCCTGTTGGCTCAGGTGGTTGTAATAAGCTAATGTTTTCTGGAAATTCTGGGTGAAGGAAGCGATTCTGACTGAAGTTTCAAATAGCTTGGGCTTAATTCTGCTATGGAGCAACTGAAACTGTATTGCTTTTGTAGCTTTTGTAACGGAACACCAAGATGGTTGAGACTGTTTTGATAATCTCTAAATTGGAAATATTTCAACTAACTTAGAAAAGGCTATTTCTGAACCTGAACTGGTTTTAGGAGGTCAAAAGGAAAGGGAGGTACACGAGTCCCAGGAAAAGTCAAACCCTGTGCAAGTGCTGTTCTTTCAGTAAACTTAGCTGAAGTTTGTCTCTGGTCTGAGCAAAACACCCTTAACAGGAGGAGCACACTGAGAAGGAAGAGAGATTGTCCACACAAAAAGACCTCATACTGACATGGTTGCTTTAATTTAGTTCTACTACTGACCACATCAATTGAAGATAAAGATTAATTATTTGTATTATAAAATTTATATTGGTCAGCAGTCCTTGCAAAGACAACAGCCCCCAGTGAACTCTCAGCTTTTGTACAATCAACACAGAAGTGTTTCCATCTCAAGAGTTTTATGATCTAAATACATTCAAGAATCATAAAAAACCCTGTCAGCTGGACTGAATAAGCACTAACAATTCATTCAATCTTGTCAATGCAGAAACTAGTGCATTAGGAAACTTTAATTTTCACAGTGAAAAAATTTTGACTCGGTTTTGCATGGAAATTGAAGATGAAAATTTTAGAAAGATGTTTAGGCAAACACAACCCTACTGTATTCTGTGAACTATTTACTGTGGGGAGATATAGGGATTTCACCATGGAAGAAGAAAACATAGCTCACAATATATTTAAATTTATAGTTCAGCATCTGGAGAAAAACAGGAGCTATCAAAGAGCATTTCATTGGCTATTACAAATATCCTCCAAAATATTACATACATAGAGGGAATGGCACCACTGTCCTCACAGAAATATTTTATGTCTGCATCCATAGAGTCTGCAGGGAGAAGGAGTGATATAGTTTCACAGGGAATATCCAGTTCACTGTGAGTTGAAGGTAAATACAGGTCGTCTCACAGAGATAAACATCTCAACATGGGTTCATTTATCTTTTTTTAAGAAAAGATAAAAGCAAAAAAGAAAATGTGATCTCGACTAGATTGGATGGTTGCAATAATCCATTCAGCTCCTTTGGGATGGAGGATACCATATTTCAACTTTATAGATGAAAAACAGATTTAGCTTATTTTTCTCTTTAGCAACCTTCTCCTTGCTCCTACCTCTCCTTAAAATCAAATATTTTTAAGTTTTGAATTTGGAACATGGAGTCATGCAACTACTCAATCAGCCTTTACATCCAGAATCTCATAATTTCGAACATTACCTCATACAAATCTCAGTGATTGTGCCTGCAGGGCTACCACTGCCTTCTAAAAAGATTACATGGACCAAAAGAAACCACTTTGTTTTGCCCTCTGGCTTTCTATGTGAAACAAGTGTCATGGTGAAATGCTGACAAAATTGTCTCGCTTTCCAGCTTTGAAAAATTGCAGCACCATGTTAATGCTGGAAGCACACAAGCGAAATATATATGTGGGGCTTTTTGATTTGTTTTGTTGGGCGTGTTTTTTGATTAAGCTACAGTACAATAGTTACTGAAATTTGAGCACAGAAAAACTAAATTGTTCCCTGCTGTGCAGATATAGGGCAGGGGAATGGAGAAATCTTATGGACATTTTGCTGTACTTCCCCTATACATAAACTCATACATAACAGGTTTCAGCTTTGCAGAACAGTAAAGGCTGAAATTCATCCTTTTGCAGCACAAGACATGAGCATCCAGGAGATACTTTTTAAGTTTAAATGTTTTCCATGCTTTATATATGTCCTACACACTGAGTTACACTGTTAGAAATTATTTTCCTACTTTACTCCTGCACCACTGTATTGGAGCATCATCCAAGGGAACAAAATCCTTCCCAAATAAGCTTGCAGCAGCACATGATCACTCGATGGATGCTCTGTTTTAAACCAAGCTTTTGCCATCTGTTCCTCTGCTAATTATGAATGCTACAAATATCCACAACTACATTGAAAGGAAAAAACTGATTAAAGTGCATATATTCTTTCTACCATGCATCTTTGCTGTTTATCTCAAATGGAAAGCAATACCACCCACCACACAAGTCACACAGTAGGAAGACCACAGAAGGACAGATGTTTAGAGCTTCTCATTTGGCAATAGGCCACTGGTGATTGCTTGGAGTCCAAAATGTATTGTGTGTACTCAGCAAGACAAGCTTAAAACTGTGCCCAGAATCACACACACATCTGAAGTGGGGCTTGCCAGTAGCTTTGCTCACAAGAACCCTTTGCTGCCCAAGTCAGGGTCACCCAGGATGCTGCTCAGCAGGTAAATAATTTTCAGCTTCATTCTTCCTAAATCCCTTCCTGTTCTCCTCTCCCTCTGACCCTAACACTATCATCAACCTGTCATTTTGGAATTCCCTTTAATGAAGTGAAACATGGTTTTCCTCATCTACCTTTTCCCATTCTCTCTGTGTTTATAGATTCATTACCTGCTATACATGCAGACGTGTCAAGTTCTCATTTCCTCTTTCTGCCACGTATTTTCCATGAGGAGAAATCACTGGGCTTTAGTACAGATTGTTCCAGATATGATTTCTCACCTAATGGAGCATGTCTCCATTTCAGTCATGACTCCTCTACCTGGATCCACTAAATTATCCAGCATTCATTTGCCTATGACACAGACGGTATGCTTTGGGGCTTATGGATTTTTTTGGTGTTAGGGGGCTTTTTGTTTGGTTTGGTTTCTTTTTTTAGTTTTATTTCCTTTCACCTATAGATTCTCTTTCTAAGAACTAACTGAAGAAAACACATTTATTCCATTATTGCTGTTTCACTAACTTCTAATTTCAGGGAGCTTCAGCTTTAAAATCAGCCATGCCTTAAGGATCTTATTTTATAGCATCTTATTTTATATCCACATCTCTCCTTAGTGAGTTCAGATTTTATAGACAACCTTTGTGTCATTCTGTAGGGAGCACATCAACTGCACCATCCCTGATATATCAGTAATGGGTTTGCAATTATAGCGGCAGGTTTCAAAATTGCTTCCTATTTGCAGCTTCTTTCTTTGCTAATGGAAACTGCAGCACATGCCACATCTGTCTGTATTTGTACATTGCCTTGCTGTAATAGAATATTGCTCGCTCTTGATTACATAGGGACATATTCTGCCATTTAAGTGTGGATGCAGTATCTCAACAAAAACTGATGCTAAGGTTGTGCAGTTACTTAAAAAGGTACTGACAGCAAAATATGGCCCATAAGAAGTTGTTTGGATTTCTTTCTCCTTTACATACTGAGATAGGACTATTTGTGATGCCATATGTTACTTTACAAGTGGAAGTTTCAATATATTTTATCATGGTTCTAAAATTGTTTATAGTAGCTTTTCTTGAATGCTCAAAAATTGTTGAGCTATACCCATTAGAGTTTCTTGTACTTGTGTTCAGCCTTCTTCTCTCTTTTACAGGGCACTGCACACGGATAGGAAATGCTTGCTCACAATCTCCAGCAGCACTATTTCCAGGGGAAAAGGAGATCTCAGGTTCTAAGTTCATTACAAGTCACAAAACCTTCCCTCTGCCGAGCATTTTAACATTTGTTAAGATAAGACACATGAAAGACTTCATGAGAAGAGACAAAGGCTTTATAAAAAGGAGGCTAAATATAAAAACAGACATTTGTGTCACATAAGGATCCTCATTTCAGTCCATCTTGCCTCATATTCCAGTGAAAATAAACCCTTAAGTGTCTTGTTATATCCAACTTAACTTTGTTATATAAGCATGAAGAGACTTATAAATCTGTGGTCACTGATCTGAATCACTGTATACTTCCTTACGAGCAAATATATCAGGTTTACCAGCTTCCTTCTTGCTGCATAACTGCAGTTCTATGCATAACTGATAGTATGCAGTATTTTAGCAGTTTATATTTATTCTAATTAAATGTGGCACAATTTCGTTTTGGATGCTGCTGCCCTGAGTGAACCATAATGTAGAGATTCATGGTTGTGCTTAAGGAATACTGCAGACAATTCTGTATTTAAACCACTAATTATCATATGTTTCTAGATATCCTTGTTGAATACAGCACTCTGGTTTTCTTTTATTGAAACAGCGTCTTTTTTAGACAAGTTTAAAAAAGATCAGTAGATGTAAAATACCTGAGCCTCATGAGTTTCACTAGATGTAGTTTAACATAAAAATAAAATAGATAAAGGAAATCCACTTTGGCTAATATCTCTGCTTTAAGAGGAAATACCTAGTTCCCCTCCAATATGCTATTCACCTAGCATTAAATAAATAATAAGTAATGCTTAGCTAGCAAAAAAGATTGCTTACCCTGACTTCACTTAAAAAAAAAAAAGGAACAAAATTTATCCCTTATATACCTTGAGTGAAGTTAATGTTATCAAACAAGAAATGAATCTCGGCCAATAAACACTGCTGTCAGATAGTAGCACATATATCCACAGGAAGAACACAGACCTGTTAAGCTTTGTCTTTCTGTATTTCAGCACAGTTCATCGCCCCGCAGAAGAGCACTGTCCTGGGACTTGCACGACATAAATTTTGTTGTTATATCTGGCATTAGCTTGATGGATAACTCTGAACCAGCTTTATCCTCTGCTTTCACATCTGTCTAATCTAGATATACATCCCCGTGTGCTTAACCACGTCGGAAGAGTGCTTTCCCACGTAGCACAGGATGCCACAGAAAGCTTCAGGACTCTTAAGTGAGAGGCAGGATCCTCACTCGTGCTGCGTAGCCCAGTCCCCTGAGTAGCTCCAGCTCCGGGCAGGCACTGCCTGTCCCCTGAGATGCTCCAGCCCCGGACAGCTCCGGGCAGGCACATCCGGTTTACTGAGATGCTCCAGCCCCGGACAGCTCCGAGCAGGCACAGCCGGTTTACTGAGATGCTCCAGCCCCGGACAGCTCCGAGCAGGCACAGCCGGTTTACTGAGATGCTCCAGCCCCGGACAGCTCCGAGCAGGCACAGCCGGTTTACTGAGATGCTCCAGCCCCGGACAGCTCCGAGCAGGCACAGCCGGTTTACTGAGATGCTCCAGCCCCGGACAGCTCCGGGCAGGCACAGCCGGTTTACTGAGATGCTCCAGCCCCGGACAGCTCCGAGCAGGCACAGCCGGTTTACTGAGATGCTCCAGCTCCGGACAGCTCCGAGCAGGACACGGCCGAACCCCGCCGCCTGCGACGGACACTCAGCAAACCCTGCAAGAGCCAGGGCTACACGTGCTGGCAACACAGCAGGCACATACACGGACAGAATGAGTGACAGAGTTGTTCTAGAAATCAACTGTTCAAAGTATAACAGACTCTTGTTATTCAGCGAGAAATGCCAGGGAATTCTGAATTCTCTCTAACTGATTTATAAAAATATTTACCAACTGCAAGCAACTTCTACCAACGACTTCAAGGTCCCTAGTACACACAGCAACACTATTCTAAAAGCAACGTTTTCCACTCCCTTGAAGAAACAACTTAGCCTCATTTCTTCTTAATCCTACAAGTATAATTTTCAGCCTCTCTCCCATTCTCTAAAATGTAAGCATCCCCCTACTCAGTTCCAGTGACTGCAGCTGCCTCTACCTTTCTACATCAATGTTCTGTCCAGGTTCAAGTTCTCTAACTGCTACCACTTGAAAAGAAAGTCAGAAAGGCCAATATAAAACCACTAGAAGACAGTGCTGAAACAAACTTCTGAATGGACAGTGGAAGACAGGGAAGGAAGGATGAAGACAGATCTCCAAGTTAAAAACCACATAAAATTTATGCTGTGCAATTTCAAATGAAACTGTGTACACAGCTGAATTTCCTGATTAGACAACTTCAAAGTAACCTGCACAGACAGACAAGTATCACTTACCTCTATCAATCCCCGTGTTAGTGAGAACTCAACTGTAAGATGTGATATATTGAAGCCTTTTTCAAAAACTAATCTGGGTATAGTTACTCTAACAGTAATTTTTAATAAAGTATTTTTCTACATACCTGGGAGAAAGCAATCAGTGAAGTAAATTTATGACACAAAGTTCATTAAGAGGACAGCTAAGATCACAGAATTAATTTATGTCCCATGTACCTATTTAATGAGAATGATTTTCTGTTACCCTGGATTACAAGCCAAGTCACAGAAGTGACAGATAAAGACCAATCTACTCCCTGCCAAAGCCACTATTGAGTAGCTTAGCAATTTATCTGTAAACTGAATTTTGAATCATATCTTAGCCTTGAAAGTCATTAGACATTAGATGTTCAGGCCAAACGTGTAATTCAATTTTAGCTGCCAACCTGCTACAGCAAATCCCCCAGTGATAACTGCTGGAGTTACCTAGCTGATGACAGGCTGCTTACTCAGAGTTAAGACTTTGTAACTCAGCAGCAGTAAGTCCCTATCTAAAGCTGAAAGAGTTAAGTGGTGGAAGTACAGAAAAATCCCACCGGAGGCAGCAGCATCACCTTAACTTTACTGCTTCAACTCTGCTTTCTTGTTGTGGTTGAAATCTATAAAATGTGTACTTTGTAGACCACAGATGTTTGATTTTCAGATAGCTTGATTCTTCAGGGACTTTGAGGGAGATTTTCTATTTATGCTGGCCAGACACGTGATCTTTCAGGCTTTTCCAATTCTACAGTGTCCTCCAAAAGGCAAAGAGAACTGTTTCATCTAACTGGTCTGTCACATACAGTTGTTCTTTGTCTAAGAGAACGGGAAGATGAGGAATACAAGAATCAAACTCAGGCCTCACTAAAGTCTTTGACAGTTTGGCCATCAGCTTCAATAAAACCAAGACTTCACTACAGCTCCTTTGAACAAATCTCAGTTTTGGTTACGTAAGAAAAGGAATAATCAAACAGTCCTTGCATAAGCAGATGTTATCTAAAAGAAAAAGGTTTTCATATCCCAGATGTAATATTTGAACTCTGCTTTCCTCATGAAGTCCTACTTCTTGTAAAAGCAGCTCAGCTGCCCCACCCCAAATTCAGACAGGCTTGCATTTTACCCTCAAAACATGCACACATTGATAAAGACACACTGACTGGAATTACGTATCTCTAGCCTCATGGTTAAAGCCATAAGTATAATGAAAATAGTTAAAATACCTGAGAGACCCCACGCCCCCCCAAAAAATAAAGGTAATAATCTGCCCGATGGTCAAAACAGGGTATCAGAAATAGGCTTTAACTTGTAACTTTTGGTCCTTGAGAAAAATGGACCTGTTTTTCTTGACCCTTATCCAGGACAACTTACCTAAAATAAAACTGGTATCATTTACCCATGGATACCAGAGCTTGATAGCAGCTCTTACACTAACAGACATCAGAACTCAACCTCCTATAATAAACACTGACACGGTTTGATGTGACATATGGCTCATTAGTGTGGCATTTTTTCCTTTTTTTTTTTTCTTTTGTGAGTTTCTCAGGAATCTGACAAAATTACAATCTGAATTTGGATTAATACAAGCCTGTATGGAAAAGAAATCTCTCTGGGGTGGGGAAGACAAAACAAGGGCAAGCAGTAGAATACAAGAATGGTTACTCTAAAAATGCATAAAACATGTTAGTCAGAACTTCAAATCTACAGAATTTCATGGTAGGGATATGATTTTTGACTGGAGTCCGCAGAACCCTTCTGTAAGTGAGGAAACTATTAAAGTTATAATTTGAAACATAATACGGAAACTAACACCCTAGTTTTGTACTGACCCACTTAACTTTAGAGTCTTAGGAAATTCCTAGGGAAGCTGGGTAAGTGTCAGTTAATTAGAAAAAGCTGGCTCTCTTTACCTTCCAAGTTAATTATTCTGACATAAATGCCATTATTTTTCCCCTTGTTCACTGCAAAAGGAAAGTGTCAAGTTTGAGACAGGCTTTTTTAGAAAGCATATCTCTTCTGTTGTAAGAAGCTGATTATGCATTACACTTGCACAGAATCAAGTGTTTCAATAGTTTTCCTATTCTTTTAAATTTCATGCAAGTACATCTCAGCTGTACTTTTTGATCACATTTATATTCCAGCCTTGTCCCTCTGTTGAGTAAGAATTGCTCTAAGAGACAACCTATGCTAGGAGTGCCTGGGTAGACTTATAAATCACATTTCAACTCTGTTGTACTTCAGATCTGCTGGAATACACACACACAGAGTCTTCACCTTCAATTAAATCTCAAGGTGGGCTTGGAATGATAATCTCCTGGGAAGCCAGCCTGAAGTGTCTGTGTCCTGTCACAACCCAGCCACTTGGTACATCCATTACCCAGCCTGCAGATATTCTTCAAGTGTACTGTAACCTTCCTTATGACTAAATTCACTACAAATAATTAGCAGGACCTGATTGGTTTCTCATATATGTAACGAATGCACTGATAACTGCATCACAGAAAAACCTGTGCTTACATTTGAGGTGAAGAAAGAAAAAGAGATATTCTGTTAATAAATTGTTGGCAGAAAAATACTTCACTCTTCCTGTAGGTCTAAATACAACATAAAAGAAAAGAAAATGTGATTTCAAATCCCTGGTAGTGAGACCCCATTGAAGGCAGGTGTCTGCCAGGGAACAGACAGCAGAAAGAACCCAGTCTACAGAAATGACCTCTTGCTTCAAAAATCCCACCAGACCAGGAGATACTTGGATGTCACAGACCAGGTTCCACCACACTGAATGGATAGGGAGCAACGCAACACCCAGCAAGGGGCTTTAAGCCTTGTAGACACATGATATAAAAGCACAAGGCCTTTAGAATTCCCAAATCCAGGTTCTTCTATCACTGTTCATTACATCATAATATTTTTTGTTAAGATACAAGCTACTTATTGAAAATGAAGTGCTCATTTAGATAACTTTTAAAAATATAACTGTGGGTGGAGTAATAACCTTATCCCTAAATTTATCAGTGAGATTATTTTTGTTGCCAATTATCTGTTGATTCATCTCATCTTGATACAATGCTGGATTTGGTGTCCTTTTCTCATTCTGAAGAAAACCTACTCCTATGTAATTACTTTTTTGAGAGTAAACTAATACATTATATTATTTTAAAACAAAGTCTTTTCTCCTATGATGCTGGAAGGCCTTTGGATCACCAACTCCCTAACAATTTTTCTTGAATTTCACTGATCAGAAGTGCTCACAATATTCATAATCAAGTAGTCCCTTCTATTGTACATTTTTACTTCTTCAACAGAAGCAGAAATCTTTAATTTTCTGCATTTCTACAATATATTTGCTCTCCTCAGAATAGCATTACTTTTGTAACTTAGAATAACTCTGCAAATCAATGAAAGTACACAGGTTTTCCCTCTCATCTATTTCAAGCTGAGCTGCCAGGACCCAGAATAAATTTGTGTTAGCTCTCAATTCCATGACCTTCCACTTTGTACTTTTAAATTTCATTTCATTTCTATTACTTGAGTTCCCAAGGTCTTCCAATTTTGCCTGCTTGGTATTCCAACCCTTCTCAGTACTGGTCATGTTTTCCAACTCTCTGCTATCAAGTTTCACTACCACACTTCTAGTTTGGGGCTAAAAAAATCAGAGAAAGGTAAGTGCCAAGAAGGTGAAATGCAGTGAAGAAGTGTGAAGAGCCAGCCCGAAGGACAAAAACTCATCAGTGGCAAAGCCAGAACAATACAAACCCCCAGTTCCTAACCCTGTATTTGTTTTGTCACCCTGACACTGCACTTCTGATCAGGTGTGAGGAGGAATTCACAGGCTCAGAAAGGTGATGTACATTAATACTGACAAAACCGTCCCTTCACTGGTTTGTGTCAGGGTAGCCTATGACCAATCTGAGAAGCTAATATCTAATCTCTGATAACTATCCTCATCAGGAATCGTTATGTACGTGTAACTATTTATCCCCAGTAAGTCTGAGCAACGTATACACACAGACGATGACATTTCATGCTTTGCTTCTTAGGCTTGCACAGTCTCAGAGCATCTCCAGGCATAAAATGCATGGGGGTTTTAACATGATAGCCTGAACTGCAACTCTGTACGCAATAGAATTTAGAGAAACAGCTTAGTTAATGCTCAGAACGTGGTCTGGCAGCCTGCCATGCATAAACATGCACTGAAACCAGAGTTCATGCCAAGATTCTTAGCTTTCAACTTCATAGAAATTCCTTGTGTGGTTTATACTAGATCCTCTCAGTACGTTTAACTTTTTTCTTCCTTTTTGCAGTTTAATCCGTGGTTAGTTGAACTTACTACCTTTTTTATATATAAGCATTAATAATGTAATAGACATAACTTCAAGTACAAGTAATAGAATTAGTCTGTTCATATAATTTCGATTAAAGGCAGACCTAACACTAAAATGGCATTTATTCTGTGCCAAGCCTCTATGAACACAATGGGATGCTGCAGTGTGACCTATTACAATAACATGTATGGCTATTCCCATAACAATAAATGCTTCCTCAGACTCATAAGAATTCACTTCACGTTCAGCTATCAAATCTACTCTGAAGCTCCTCTCAAGCCAAAGGATCCCTCTCAACAGGTTTGATCAAAAGATCGAGGCCTTCTTATTTGGGTTCATAATATCAGAAGGTCTAATTTGACTTCCATATCTCTGATGTCTGCTTTTTCAAGCCTCAAATCTGAACAAGGGAAATAGCTGGATGTCCTCCCTAGAGAGTGCACCTTGCTCACTTTTTTCTTTTTCCAGTAATAATTACATTGATTTAGTTTTTGTTTTTTAGAAACTTACTAGTCAGTTACTTAAGTATGTACCAAGCCACATTCAATATATGGATTAGGTGAATAATAAATTCCAGATTACCACAGATTCTGAGCTCCATCCTTTCTTATTGACAGCTTCAACACACAGTTGTAAGGAAGAGAAATACTATTATCCCCAGCTATAAAATGCAACTTAAGACAGACCTAAGATTTTGTCATGTATCAGAGTCCATGGCAGACAAGGAAAAAGGGGTGAAAGACAGACCAGAATAACAGGTTCAGATTGCACTAAAAACTTATTAATACAACAGACATTACACTGCTATTGATGCTGGGCAGATGTAAAATATACAAGATTTTCAACAGCAAATGTTTCACAACAGATCAGTCACATTGGTCTTACTATTTATTTACAGCTCTGTTTGTTTTTAAAATGGAGAACTTAATCAACAAATTGTGTTCAAATCACATGAAAAGATTGTATTGTAAATTATTGCTTTAGATAGATCCCTTGAGGCCTTTGGAAAATGATGACACATTTCACACGATTGAGTTCAATCAGATTTAAAGTTGGCATGATTCTGTGGCTGTAACACAGATTTCAAATGAGGTATACTTCTGTGCTCTCTTTTCACAGAAAAGTAGCAACTGCTGAGACTGTAAGTGCAACTACCATGCTGTCTTTGCCCAAAAGAAATATGGATCATACTAAAAAAAAGTCAATCAATAGCTGTCTTCTCAAATCAGGCCATACTGGCCCATAGCTCAATAAGGCTGACCAACCAATTGATTTTGAAAAGAATAACTGAAAAAGTTGAGAAAAGCTTAATTTAAAATTTTATATTAAACTATATATCATCTGAGTAAACAACCCATCCAGTACTGCAACATTATGACAGATTTATATGCACATCTGTGTGTGCAGATGTTTGTGCTGATGCACATAAAATGGCCACACCCAAACCCATCAAATCTCAGCTCCATACCTTCAGTGTTTCCCCCACTGTACAGAAGGGCACAGGTATGTAAATAATTGTGCAAATATGTTTATATAACATGACAAAAATTTCAGAGAGCAGCTAAGGGTAATTGTGCTAATTACTGCAACCTTGCCTCTGCTGATTTACAAGGTACGAAGCAGGGTTTCTGCCCTGGGGTAACTGTAGCATCAGATCCAAGAAACTTCTAACTGCAACACCATTTCTGTACTCCAGCCTCCTGTGCAAAGCCCACATTGAGAAGCTCATGTAGTCATGATGTCTATAAAATTAGTTTATTAGTTTGGCAATGAAGGGAAGAGGGAACACAATTTTCCTAGAAATCAACACTTATCAACAAAATGCTCATCTAGTCCATACACAGCAATTATACTGTTATGATGCAGCTCATCAGGCAGCCTTTTAAGAAAAGTTTTAACAAATATTTTAACAATCTATCCCCAACAGCACAGCCATGAGTAAGGACCAGACTTCTTCTGACATCCCTGCATGCAAGAAGTGTACTGTCGCTGCTATACCTGTTATGCTGGCAGCAACTCTACCTATGCATGTCTTCATCTGTAGACAGAGAACTTCTCACGGAAGATTATGATCCAGTAAACCAATTTGGTAGAAGACAAGTAATTAAGTGGTTCATTACATATGTAAGCTTTTTATATTTTAAGAAAAGGCTTAGTAGGAGATGATTAGTAGTCTCTGTTAATTTGCTCCATAAAAGGTTTAATGAATAATCATACATAACATGCTAGTTTTGAAGGAATTAAATACAACCATTAAGATGGCTGATAGAAAGATACCTAAGGTTTGCATGAACTTTATACTATTTGCTTTTGCTTGGTAGACCACTGGTTAAGGTTGTTTTTTCTTTTAGATAAAATGATTCTCCCGATAAAAAAGAGTTTTGAGGCCTTATGGGGTATTTTAGAATTCTCAGAAAGTCAAAAAAAAGCATTTGTAGCTGTGAAATCTTAAAACATGAGAGGTGTTCTTCATGAACATTTTCCACAAGAAGAGGAATAGTTTCTCTTCACTTGTGAGACTGGGGAAAGGGAAATAAGAGAAGCTGCAAGGATTCCAGTTTTAAAGAGAAAAGGAAGAGGGAAGTGGAAAGAGGGAAGTGGAAATAATAAAAATCACACAAAGAGGAAAGCAGAAAACATAAAAACTACATAAATTTAAATAAAAGCTTTAAGACTTGTGGTTAATAGGAGGCCTCCATTTGTAAGGAGGCTCTTGAAAGATGTCCCTTGCTATAAATCTGTCTCTAGTTAGAAGTGTTTTCAGATTAATGTGTCAGTCTTTCATTCAATTTACCATTTTCAAATGCTGCTCAATTCTCACATCAAGTGGGATGTAGAAATTAACAAGCGAAATCCTTAACCTCTGTTCCCCAGAAGACTAAACCAGATATTAACAAAGATTCCCTTGAAGTCTAATCCCCTTTTCTATATGAGAACTCAGCAGTCCCAGTAGGTGGATGTGATCAGTGGCTGCCCATGAAGACACACTCCAAGATAGCTATAGCTGTTAACTGATACCATTGCTAAGGCCACACTTGTTTATGCTGAGATTGAGAGCAGCATTTCTCACACAGAGATGATCAAAACTACAGAAAAACACAGGGAGAATAAGCTAAGCAGAGACACACCACATTTAACTGTAATACCTTGACTTCCCCTTTGCAAAGTGAGATACAATTTTAAGATCACAGAGACAAAAGCATCAAAGTTTAACTTGTTAATATCCTATAAAACACCAGGATTCCTAAATAAGCAAACAAATTCTTGCAGAAGGGTACTACCAGAACTGCTAGCCAGCTCTAGTCTTCTCTTTCTTGGAGTCTCACTGTGGCCACGGTGCACAAATCCCAGACAATAAAAAACACTTAACCTCGCTGTGCTCATGATCAACACGAACATTAACACTTCCACCACACAGTCTTGGGCAGAGTGAAGCAGGGTTTTCTGTGTCTGCTCCAAAAAAGCTTTTTCAGTGTACAGACAACAGAAGTAAAAGGAACTCCTTAAATATTACTTTTATTAAAAATGTTGCATTTCCCTTTCTGTTGTCATTGACTCCATACAAATGATTGTATTCAAACTAAGGGAAGTCTAGAATTAATTTTGAGCTCAAGAAAGTAATTTGTTATATAGAGATAACACATCATAACACATCCTGAAGCTACCCCTGTTTTCCACATTGCAAAAAAAAAAAAAAAAAAAAAAAAAAAAGCCAAAGCACTGCTTCCTCCAACACTATAGAGCCTCAAAGATCTCTATAAGCAGAATTGACAATAAAATCCTTTCCACAAAAACTGCAGGCACAAAAAGCTTCGCTGTTTACCACCTTGTGGCTTGAACTGGTAAGTATTCCTTCTTACACACACACCATTCCATCATTTTTCAGTTAACCAGACTCTTAAGCAGCAAGCACAGAAACTTCACTCAAAGTTACTCCCCAGAGGAAAATCGAAGACTGTAAGAACAGAGACTGACACGGAGCCCATGCTGCCCCAATCGATGGGGTAATCAAGAATGCCAGCACTGTCTGTCCAGCTCCCAAACATCTCTGAACATCCTTCAAACAAGCAGCAACCGGTTGCCCAAGCTGCATTTGTCTTCTATGCATAGCTCCTCACAGCCAGCAGCCCCCCTGGAAGGATGCTACGGTCAATGGAACGAACAAAAAGCATGCGGTAAAGGTAGAAGTACTTACATCCCGGAATTTGTTCCAGTACTTGTCTTTATCGTACTGCGAAACAGTGCTCAGCCATTTGTCGTTGTCCAGGAAATTGCCATGATTGCTGTTACTCGTGATGATTTCAGGATGCCGGCTCTCCACTTGCAGGAAGCACCAGGCAGCGATCACCAGCACCCCCGACATCTGCAACGAGAGGAGAGGACCGGAGAGAGGAGCGGCGAGGGACAGCAGGGCAGCAGCGGCTCCTCGGGCACGGAAGTTCTGAGGGGACCCAAGTTGGGGCCAGTCGCCCCTCACGGCCCTCGCCAACTTCTGGCTGCGGAGCTGCCGGCTCCGCCGAGACCCGCCGCGCCCGCCCAGCCCGGAGGGGCGGGGAACAGCATCAATAACAACAATAATAGTAACAACAATAAAATAAAACGGGACACTGGGGCCGAGCGGGGACCGGCCAAGGGGCAACAGCACGGCGGTACGGAACCGCAGCCAAACCCCGCGCGGCCGCAGCCAGCGCTGGCTCCGCGAAGTTTGGCTGCCAGAGAGGAGAGGAAGCTCCTACCTCCGGGCAGTGCCGCCGGCCGGGGCTCCCAGCACTGTGTGCTGCTTGTCCTCCTCCTGCTGCCGGTGCCGCGGTGCTCTGTGGCTGAGCCCTGCGCGGTGCCGCTGAGATGTGTGCGGTGCCGCTGCGCTCTGCGCGGTACTGCTGCGCTGTGTCTGTGCTGTGGCGGTGCCGGGAAGCTCTGTGTGCTGTGGCGGTGCCGCTGTCTGTCCGTCTGTCTGTCTGTCTGTCTGTCGGAGCCCGCACGGAGCCGCTGCCCGTGGCAGGTCCCGAGCCCGCCGTGTCCGTGTGGCGGGTGCGGCCGCGGTCTGGCGCCCCCTGCCCGGCGCGGGGCGCGCTGCAGCGCGGGGGCGGAGCGCGGGCAGCGCCCGCCGCAGGGCCGGGCCGGGCAGCGGGACCCTGAGGGGTGGGAAGCCTTAGAGAAATAGGAGGAAGCATTTAAACACCGCAAAGGCGGCTGCCAAGAGAAGGGTGGCGGATTCTTTTCGGTGGTGCCCAGAGACAGGACAAGGAGCAACGGCCATAAATTAAACGCAAGTTTCACCTGAACGTGAAGGAAGAACTTTTCGTTGAGGGTGGCACAGCACTAGAAAGGGCTGCCCAGGGAGGGCGTGGAGTGTCCCTGTCTGGAGACAGTCAAAACTCACCTGGGCACGTTCCTGTGTCACCTACTCCAAGTGACCCTGCCGTGCCACGGGAGTTGGAGTGGGTGATCTCCAGAGATCCCTTCCAACCCAAACAACGTGGTGATTCAGTGAAACCAGGGGAGGAGGGCTGTGAGGATACCTGAGGAGGAGGGCTGTGAGGAATCCTGAGAAGGTGGTCTGTAAGGAATCTTCGGGAAGATGTCTGTGAGGATACCTGGGGAAGGTGGCTGTGATGGTATCTGGGGACGATCTCTTGGGAGAAATCATCAGTGGAATCTTCACTACCA
This sequence comes from Corvus moneduloides, assembly GCF_009650955.1. NCBI lineage: Eukaryota > Metazoa > Chordata > Aves > Passeriformes > Corvidae > Corvus > Corvus moneduloides. Next base: position 8,685,240 of record NC_045490.1, read on the forward strand.
CTGCAGTCTGAAGAGACATAAAAGTGGCCTTAAAAACATAAAAGCCCCATCAAACACAAGCTTTTATAAGCCCTGGGTAGGGTATGACTGTCTTGAGTCAATGGTTTTACAATTTACAGAAGCAGTGACATTTCTAAAGCCCAGAGGTCATCCCAGGTTTCTTTAGGGAAGCAGCTCCCTGCCTGGATCAGCACATCCCGTGCTGTGAAGAGGTTTTGCTCCTGCACTGGAGAATGACGTCAGACACTGCCCAGGTCATCAGAAGGGTGTAGTGAGAACCAGCTTCTGTTGTTAAAAATGGGGAGGAAACAAGGGGAGCTACACTGGTCTAGGAACTGGGGTTAAGCGAGGAAACCTTCTCCAGGGATAAAAAAGAAAGTTCTCCCTTGTCAGTGAAGGAGGTGGGAGGGAGGGGCTGGCTGGTTTCATACATCAGGGAACTTGTCCCCTGATATTTCATATGATGCCCAACAATGAGGACATATACTTTTGATGGTCATTTTAAATACAGCTGTGACTACTGTTCCATATGACATTTTTCAAATATGGTTCATTAAACTGTCTTGTAAATAATGCCTTTTCTCGCCAAAAAACTGTCAACAAGGTTAATTCCATATTTCCTGACAGACATATTAGGCATTTCTTTAGTAGTACAGAAAAGGGTCATGTTTATTTTTTTTTTTTACTGCTGCATCTGAGCACTGAATGCAGGATACAGATCTATTCCTAAATCTGATTTTAAATACAGCTCCCAAATGTGATGTTGCCTCAACAAAATCCCCTAGGATTGAAAAAAACGGTGAAGTTTTATTATTTTTAATGGCATAGAACAAACACACGCACGTAAGTGCCCCACATTGCATCCTCCCCTTGGTGCACATAGAATCTAATGAAAACCACATGCCTGCAGGAAGGCAAAATATAACCCAATAAAAGCAACAAATAGAAGAAATCCAAACCGAAGCCCTGCAGATTTGGATGTAAATCCTTACCTAAAAGCCTTGCTCTGCCCTCCTTTCTACAATGGACTGTACTGTTTTGCTGAAGGTGGCCCAGGGCACATATTCATCTCAAATCTCTCTCCGTTGTGCACAGACCATCCTATAAACTGTTCATTTCAGTGGGAGATAAGGTTTATATAACTTCCACCTGGCAGGGTCAACACAAGCTTTCTCCGTTCTTACTTAGATTAACGGGGTACTGTTCAGTTTATTCTGCATGGGCCTTTTCTGTAAGGCTTTTAACAATAAAGAATTTTTCTCTTCTGCACAGACATTAAAGGTCTTTCACCATTTTAAATCTGATGGTTAAGAGATTTCCCCCGTGACCTTACAGAATTCCATGGCCATTCAGTTTTACACAGTTCCATTTGACCCATGTTTCACCCCAGAGACCACTGCATTTCAGCACCACCAGGCACAAACCACATTACCTGCTAAACATTTGAGGACTTTTATGCACCATGACAGTTTTGCATAGATGCACTAATTACTACTTTCTTGATCCACTGGAGATCAGACCAATTCAATTCTCCCTTGACCAATTCTTCAGCTCATGAATTCCTAGCCTTGGCTGGTAAAAAGCAACAGAACATCGTTTGCCTCCAAACTTGCAGGAGTTCTACCCATTATATATTTACAGGAGCAGTTAGTTCACCCCTGTAAAACACACTTGTTAGCACAGTGCACCAGGCTCAGTCCTTTGGTGACCTCAGGACTGTTGACTTCACCGAGTATGAAATAGGCTGCTCTGCTTGCCAGTCAAAGACCTGAATGATAAATTACAGAAACATTGTATATAAAGTGAGTAATTACATTCTTATGTGTAGAATTTGTGTCAGAAGTGTGTCTTCATTTATTTAATTACTTCATAATCCCATATTCAACACATGGCTAATCTTTCTTGATCCTGTAAAACACAGCCTTCCTGTTTAATCCTGATAGCAATCTCTATCACTCAGCAGCTGCAGCATTTCACCTCCACACTGTTTATCATCCATGACTAGAATTGAAACACCCTTGTCAGCTGTTTTTTATCTCGGGACACTGCTATAATTGCCTCTAATTCTCATCCAAAAATACAATATTGCAGATCTGTCTGTTGGGGATGACTTAAGTATTTGGTATTTTGGATGTAAAAAGCTTCTTTTTTCCAAGTTAGAAGAAATATCGAAGAGGTAGAAACCTTTCTTTTTTTTTTTCTTACTTTTTTTTTCTTACAGCTGTAAAAAGTGCCACAGTATTGATTTTGGATATTATTTGATAATTCAACTGTATAAATCTTTTGATCAGAAATCGTATTAATAACCATGTCCTGCCAGCTTCTCCATGCTGTTGCCTGCCCAGGTTTGTCCTGGAAGCAGAGCCCTCTGGCGCAGAAAGCATTTCACACACATGAGAATCAAAGGGCAGATCTCGACTAAACTCCCCATGCAGAGGAATGTCTTCATTATCTTAATAGGGCACTTTGGAGCTCTCAGTTAACAGAGAGAGCTTTCAGCACCAGACTGGCAGGCAGCAGAAACACAAACCGAGGGTGACGGGAAAACCAAGTCAGGCGCTCCTGCTTTCCCTGAAGTTCCACTCACATCACATCAGAGCCAGTAGGCAGCAGCTGTGCAGCCAGCAAGGTGAAGTCCACAGCAATAGCACAGAAGCCTTATCACGTGCAGGATTTTACTTCCCCCGTTTATACTTGGCAGCAAAATTCACTTTTTCACCACCTTGACTGCTTTCTATAGTTCTTAAGGCAGAGGTTGCAGCCTTTGTATTGGCATCTTGAAAAGCTCCTATGGACTTTTATTCATTGTGTTTCTTCTTCTGTTGTGAGCCACAATTCCACTGACTTAATTTTTTAAAAAAACATTCACTAAGGAAAGAAAATCTTTACAGTAACAGATGTTTAAAGTGTATTTCTTTACTGTGTACCAGAGTCCTTCACGACTGGATTAGGAAAATTCAGCTCTGGCCATTTAAACAGATTTGAAAATATATCACTACAAAGGTGCATGCAGTGGGACAGACCTTTATTTAACAACCCTTTGTATCTTCCACATACTGCCATATCCTTTTAATATACAGGAGTTTTATTTCCTCCTGTGAGTCTCAGAACTGCAGATTCTGCTTTGTTAGCTCTGCTGGGCAATTGTGCAGAAAAAAACCCTAGTTTAACCTGTGCAATAAGTGATCAGTGGCTTATACAAAGTTCTTGAGACATTTGTTCCTTTTACAACAGGCCATAATTCTTCTTTAAAAATACTACAAATACAGGCTCTGATTTGCCTCTGCTCCTGGCCTCTGCTCCCTATGACAGCCATGTTTTCGCAAGAGCGCCTGGAATTTTGCAAGAATTTGCTAAATGCTTGCTGCCAGAGGTGCTGTGAGTATGTCCCACGGCAGGAGAGTTACAGACTTCTAGCAGGCAAAGTGTTCCCAGTTACTCTGGAGACATTGTAGTTGGTGCAATTCCCCATGTTCTTGTCCTTCTGAAGCACTTAACCCCAATGTCAGTGATTTCAGTGAAAGAGAAAACATCCAATGACCTGGAAAGATCATAATGTTCTGCAATCTATTTGCTACTGTGTATTAGTTGTAATAACTCAGATTAAAGTGAGTTGAAATACTGGCAAGTCCTGGACAGAGTAAAAGCTGTACACAGTTTATGGTAGAGAGTATAAGAAACAAAATAATTCAAGTTAAAGAACAGTAAAAAAATTATTAAATAAAACTATTTATCACATTAAGAAGTGGAAGGTGGTTTTCTAGATAGGTCTTTCCTACCTTGCAAAGCTGTCTTGCCCATGTGTGTCTAGAAGTGTGAAACGAAAAACACATTTAAAATTGAAAAGACTCATGTTCACATAAAATGCATAATCAAATACAAGGTTACACTCAAACCGAAAGATGAGATTGAGGCAGGTATTCACAATGTTTAGCTTGTGTCTTCTGAGGCTAATCCTCAATTTCCTCTGTCAAAAGGAAAAAGAAACAAGTCTTTCTGAATGATGCCTTAGAGCTGAAGTCTGTCCTAGCCACTGTGGATTGTTTTGTGAAGGATGTTATCAACTCCAGAAAGAGCCTACACCACCAGAGGCACACTAGGTATAAAGCAGACCTTGTGATTACTATCATGAGAACCTACAGACCAACATAAAAAAATAACTTAACTGACATGAATCAGTCTATTTGGGTCACGTCAGAACATTCATCAATTTAAAGACTAAGTATTTAATGGGAAGATAATCCCTGCATATTTGACAAATGGTTTCAGTTTTTATCTTTCTAGTGAGTATGGTGATCATGACAAAAGTAATTTTATAGTATTTCACAACGTATCTTGTAAAATGGCAACCGTATTTTATAGTGGCTTTTATTACTACTGGAACTTTTACTAGGAATTGCATCACAAAAATTGGTTAACATAAATATTGCAGTGAGGAGCTTTCACCATTTGATGCCAGAGTTAACTCAGCCAATGCAGCCTTCATTTTCAGATGGAAAAGGTCATTGGAATTAAATTTGTCCTCAGACTTTGTACTTAGCTGGGATGAAACACAGGTATGAAGTTTTTTAGTTCTCTTCAACCTGGAAAATATCATCCCAAGATCTGCCACTGTCAAGCTGTCTTACAAGGTTGCCTTAAGCCCTTTCTATAATACATGAACAGAAACAGAGATTTGGAGATTAACATGTGGAATATAAAATGGGTTTGTTCAATATTTACCAGGGTAAGATCTGTTTTGAACATCTGCCAGGCACCACAGCAGAAAACAATAATAATTAACACCACTTACATTAACAGTCAGATTTCAGAAATTGAATTTGCATGGAAGATGGAGCATCATTAATGGCAGAACTACATATATTAAATTTGCATTCATGTAAATGTTAAAGAACACTCAAGTGTGCTTGTACTTTCTTTTCTCTTCCTTAAACTTTCTCATATTTCCCCATTTTTGCTACTTTTTTCCCCAATCCTTAACACAGCCTTATGCATCCTCACATTTTGAGCTCTTTATGGTTCTTTATGATAATTTCTTCCATTCTTCCCTTTCTCCTTTTGCTTACTTCACTTCTCCCTTCCCCATTTTCCCTTGTTCATATAAACACATACTAAAATCCTTACAAAAGCAGCAGCTTTCCTGTGGCTCATGGAGCCAGTGCTGCCTGATGGACAAGGAGTTCCAGGACATCTTGCAGCTTGGAGGCCAGGCTTGGCATCAGCCCAGCTGCATATGGTTATCATCAGATTTGAATCTGCTGAGTAATGTGGAAACAACTGGAACTCAGGATTTATTGTACCAAATATTCTGGCTCTCACTAAACCTTCTTTTCATTAAAGAAAATAAAATAGAAGTATTGATGTCTATAGATGAGGACAATAAAGATGAGCCACAGCTGAGCCATAATGGTTTGCACACTCATAAACCCTCCTCAGTTTTTGTGGCTTCAATGCTTTCCTATGGGGGATAATGGTAAGAATGTGCTGGAATGAAATACTCTCAGATAACGCAGGAAAACAGTTTTCTTTCTGCCTGTCGCTACAATTTAGGTGTGAAGCTTAAGCTCTCTGGGGAAGCTGACAATTCTCTTTGCCAATAACTTGGATCCTTATGGAAAACCAAATGCTGTTTTACACATCCACTGAATCCCTTGAAGCCCACGTGCTTGAGATGAAGAGCTTGGGGAGGGTGGGTAGAGGGGCATTAGGTGTGGCAATAGCTGGAACAGGTGAGGAGGTGCAGGTAGGATTGACTTCAGTGTCTGCTGGGTTCCAGGGGAGCTGTAAGAGATTGAGGACTGTGGACCTGATGTCCAAGGTGAGGCATGAGGGTTCTGATATCTGATTCTCAGAGGCAGCTTCAGGCCTTGGGATAAGGGAAGGAAGGAAAAGGAAAAGGAAAAGGAAGAGGAAAAGTGGACTGGTCAGTCCTCCTTCTCTGGAGACCATTACGTCTGCAGAAATCTAACAAAATTTTCAAATAGAAAAGTAATTTTTTTAACTCAATCAAAGATTGAACTCTTAAGTACTTCGGCAGCTCAAACTGAGTATAGAAAATTTATTTCCATTGCTAGAAGATCTGAAAAATAATCTTTTGAGATTGTTTTTCCTCATCTACGAATGCAGGACTCTTGGTTGCATGCACACATTCCAGAACATTGGACAGAAGTGCAACAGAATAAAGTGTACAGCTTGATTATACACATGTTTTTCTGAATCCAGTTCATAAAACCTGTCTGACCTCAGATAAAGTAAAAACTGCAAATTCCAAATGTACAGCTGAGATTGACCTGAAGAAAAAAATTAATACTATTAGCACAAGTCAGCTCTGCATGTTCCTGGCCCATATACTTTTAAAAATGAGATTATTAAATTGTTAAAGAGGCAAAGATAGTGACTCCCCAAGGCTTCATAGAAAAATGTATGAAGATATACACAAAGGTGACTTTAGACATTAAAAAGTCTAAGAAAAGGTCTGAAGTCTGGCCTCAAATGAAGCATGTGCTATTAAATATTGTCACCTAGGCCAGCAAGAGAGACCACACTGAGTGAAAAGCACGTTAGGAGACAATCACCAGCACACTGATGCCACATTAAAAGAATTGCCTGTCATCTGCTGTCCTCTGCAACAGGAGGATTTAACAATGTCTAGAAACAAGTATATAACTATTATATTATTCTTTTCCCCTCAGCAGCATTTTTGCAAGAAACTACAATTAAATAGATAATCCTATGTCTCAGGTTATTTTTCTAGATATGTAAATGCTGACAAGCTCAATAAACTGCTTGGTATATGTGGGTTTAAGCCATTAATTTGAAATATTGCTTCAGACTCCTGCCCAATATTTCTCATCATTCATAGTCCAAAGTGTTGCTGAAAGAAAGTGTCAAAAGAACAAAGAGCCTGCCCAGACAGACTGGACTTGTTTCCAGACTTCATAATAACATAAAATTTAAAAAATTAAATTAATTTAATCACTTGCTGATGTTTTATTCAACAGAAAATGGAAAACCTGTTGGATGTTCAAAATCTAAAGCTGCACTCATTAGACACACAGAGCTAAAAATTCACAAGGAGAAGGTGGAAAACCAGCACTATGGTTTGGGTCCCAGATGCATCCCGCAGCTCTCACCAGAGGCTTCCCTGCCTCGGAAACGCAGGAAGAAGGACAGGAGAGCACCAACACCTGACTCTTGCTGGCTTCCTGTGACAGCTTCCCTCTTCCTTCTTAGGGGTAAATGCAAACTCTTGTGCTCCCTGCAAAATACGAGGACTGCACAAATTCTGGTTTATGCCTAATAAATACGCAGTGACAGGGAAGCATATGAGGCACAATTCAGCAAGAGAAAAATGTTACTTAAGATCATATGGGAAAGCACTGAGTAATGAATTGTTCTCAGCTGGATAGAAAAAATATAACTCCCTCCCTCTTTAAGTCACAGCATAAAGTTTTACACTGATGAAGACAAGTAAGAAAAAACATCTAACCTCAAGAACATGGAGTGTTTTGGTTAATTTTACCGAATAAGTCTCTTGGGACTATGATACGTAAGTTATATTCTCTACTCATTTAAACAACTCATACACTTCCTAAATGCAGAGTACAGATTCTTGGAAGAGCCTTTGATTAAAGTTCATCACAGCACAGTTCATCATGTTACAGCATGGATACTGGACACTTTGACGAAGACTCATAGAGCATAAGCAAAAATAATAAGAGATGTCAGTAAATTAACCCCTTGTCTGGATCCTGTTTGGAATTATATTTCAGATTTAGTTCCTATTGAATGAAGAGTGAGATAATTAAAATGAATCAATTAATATTCTCTAGGGCTCAACTTTAAGAGTTTTGAGATAGCCAATAATTCCATGGAAGTGGAATCATACATATTTATCTCAACCCTTACACCTTCAGTAATCGCTTCTTGCACTCTCTCTTGCACTGGTGTAGCAGAGGCTTGGGAAGAATAGAGACAGGAAGGACTCTGGCTTAATAAATGCAGGATGGATATAAATAAGCACTGTCTAGCACTAATAGGCTGTGCAGTGAACTCCCAAAGGAGACATTGCTTGAGACTCTTAAGAAGAGGATGATTAAGGCATTGGTGAATATGCTCTGGGGAACTATCCTGCAGTGGCAGAGAAATGGGCTAGTAGACAAAACAGGTAGTTTCTAGCAACTTCAAGGCATGGAATTCTATCCCCAGCAGCCATTCAGACAACTCCAGAGAGGCAAGGTTATTTCCTATGTACATAAAATTCATATATGGGAAACGCAAACTCCTCTATTCAGCATATAAATGCACACAGTTGTGTAATCTTAACACCGAATATAAATAAACAGTGGCAGAGATGGTTAAGATATACACACAATAACTGACAAGGTATTGCCCTGGGTGTGTCTGAATGCAAAATGGGATATGGCTGCTCTATATTACACTCTTACACTCCATTCCATTTTTAAGTTTTTCCATATTCTTCAAGGGTTGAACAATTTTTTGCAATTTATTTACTCTTAGCATTAAAGAGTATCGACGGTGAATTTGCATCCAATCCTTAATCCAAATGGACTTTGCCAGCAATTAAAATCTGTGTTTAAAATGCAGTTTTAATATTTTGACATTCAAAAAGCAACCAAAGGTTTTCTCTGATTTTAAGTAGAAAGAGGAAATAATGTATTATTCAGGCTCCAGAGCTTGCTTAATGCAAGATCAATTTTGTTAAGTGTTGCTTAGCAATGGATTATGAGTGCAGATCCTGAATATTAATACAGGATGGGTATGGCAGCAATTTCTGTGAAAGTACAGTTTAAAAGGAAAGGATTATCCTGGTGAACAAACAAATAAATAAAAAATACCTCCAGAGATCCATACACAAAAGGAGGTCACATCTTCTTCACCTCTTGCATCATTTATTGGCCACTAAGCCAAGAAGCAGAAACTTTTGGATGATCTTTGTTGTTTTCCTGACATGTACCCAAAATGCTGAGAGTCTGCTCCCAAACCCAGAGGCAGAGCCAAACTTTACAATGGCATAGGATTGAGTCAAAGCAACAGGATCATAGCCTGGGTGCTAGCTTTCTTGTGGTATTTTATATCTGCAATGCAATACATTGAGGCGCTTATATTAATTAGATGTATGTGTAATACTGCTCATGGACAGTGGGGATGTAGCTCTCCCTTATAATCAGAGCAAAGATCTTTGACATTTAGCTATTGCTGTTGCTATAAAAGAAAGTGCCCCTCACCTTATGCGGTAAAATCCTATTTTATCCTGTATTTTATTTTTATATGGTCTGTAGAAGAGAGGACATGTGGGACAGGCTGTGCTGGGAGAATCACAGGCTGCTGGAGAGAAATGGGGGAACAAGAGCCACAAAGCCATAGAAGATTTGCACCTGAGATGGACGTTCCAAGTTGGGTTTTTTCTTTGATTGAGATTCCTCACACAGACTGTGCCTGCCTCACCCATCTGCAAACAGCCTGCTCTGACAACATTTTCTAACACTGTGCTTTGTTTTAAATATAGACCCCTCCATGTTTAAGGTTGCAGTAGAGTTGGTCAGGAGGATTGCAACGTCTAGGCACAGCTTTGGCAAGCCCTAAAGATGGCAGAGTGTCATTTTGACTTTTTACATGGGACACGTTCTCCATTGTTTTTATAGCATACATTACTTGAATTTCTTAAGGTTTTTTATTAAACTGAAACAACATACACATTTTTGTCTTATGCAATCATTAAATACTCCTGCATGTATATTCTAAACTGATCTTATTAGCTAACATTTTTCTGTTACTTAACTGGTTTCATCATACAGGGTGAAGTCTGAAGCACACTAAGATCATTGCTCTAGAAGATTTCCTAGCATCGTTCTACATGACTCTTTTGGGATTTTGATCTTAATTTACTAAGTCTATCTTTGCTAAAGATGGAAATTTATAACAAAGTACTTATTTGACTCTCATTGATTATTGTCTTATTTGTGTGAACAAGTCCTGCCTAATAAAAGAATAACTTCTCAAGTATATTTGTTCCTAATTCTCCACTTTCCATGCAACTTGGGAAATCCTACTTGTGTGTTTTTCTCCCCTCAGTCTCAGCTTTATTTATGACATCTAATTTTCTTTAAATGTAGCTTTAAATGATGTGCAGATTTGGTTTTATGCATTACTTTGGGGAACTGAGGAGAACAATAGATGTGTATGCAGTTGTGTGACTGTTGATCCTCAGACCACTTTCAACTAGTCATTAGATTGTAAACTTTTCAGGACACAGGCAGTCTCATAGTCTGCATCCAGTAGCTGACTGCTATCTTCAGCCTTAATATTAAAAATAATTACTAGTGTTTATATTAGAACATCAAACAGGGGTTTCAGAATTCATACATAAAATATGAGACAGTCCTTGCCAGAGCCCTAATAGCAGAAGTTACTTCAGCAAAGCACTTAAACATAGATATGACCTTGTGGGTAAACTTAGAGGCAACTTCAGGGATTTTCTCTTGCTTCTTTTTTTTTCTTCCCCTGTTTGGTTTTTTTTCTTGCTCTCCCACTGTGCCAGGGTATTTAAGAGAAGCAGAGCAGTAAAAGAAACTCAGGAGACACAACCATCTTCCGTCTTCGTAGCAACTTTTTTCCTTAGCTGGAGAAAGAATTACTTGCCTTTTTATTTTGAAAATGTTATGCTAAGGTTGAATATCAAAAACATGATCCAGTATCTCAGCCTGACCATTAGTGACTTCCTTCTTCTGAATTCTGCTGCACAGCTAAAATTTTAGGTAATTCAGGCTGAGAAATTCAATAAAGACCTTCAGAGATATCTTCAGAGAAACCTTACTGCTTGAATTGGATAGCCTGACTGCTCAGGGCTCAGATAAGCAGCAGAAACCCTGGTGGCCTGTTTTTTCATGCCCTTTTCTTGATTGGTAAACCCTAGATAGCATTTATTTACTCTTCCACTCTCATGAGCTTACATATGGGGCTTTTTTATTTGCTTAGTTTCATTTTCAAAAAGCTGCATTAATTCCCTGTTACTTTGGACATTTGTCTTGCATTGGAGCTCTCGGTTAGGTGACATTTTCCTTGTACTATGGGAAGAAAGTGGGACTCAGTGTCGGTCTGTAATGTGAAGGTAACAATTTTGCTGAGGAACTCCAGTGGGTCTGTTCAGGGTCCTCTGCTGACTGAGTTAGGTGTGTTCAGCTGTGTCCAAGGTTTGCAAAGGTAGGCAGTGAGTAATTCTTTTATGGAAAGTTCTGGCTCAGGAAGCATGGTCTGCAGAACAACAGTTTCCTGCAACAGGAGCCCAGGTTTCATGATTTTGAGTTCTCACTACCACATGTGAAGAACAGCAGTTTTCACCTCAAAGTATCCTGTGACTTTCTTTACCACTGCATTACTACATTCATTCCCAGCACACATCTGTATATTCCTGCAGTGCTCAGCAGGCACCTCCCACATCCATCCAGCTGTGCATCGCTCCCCACACACACTGACTTGTTGAATGGTGAAGCTGCTCTGTGAAATCATCTGCTTAAACACAGTTCCTGTCTTCAAAATTCAGCTCTGCTGCACAGTTAAGCATTCACCATCTCCTGTCTTCAGCCCCAGCAGTAATTGCTGTGATGCAGCTACGTATGATAAATTTAATAAACCTGGGTCAAAGCAAGTGAATATCATCATGGACAGGACTGTGCATTTACAAAAATTGCCAGTCAGGTCTTATTCCAGAATTCATATTTACAGGGTGCAATCTTACTCATGAAAACAGCCTCCCTGAAGTCATTGTTTATACTCTTTTTAGTCAACATTGCTCTGTAAATATGAATATGAAAAGCAGTTTTAAAATGATGTGATTGTTCTCCTAGATAAAATTTTCCTTAAAATGTATCTAAGTAGCTGAGTTGGGTGGGAAAAAAAATCAATCTCCAAAACTAGGAAATGCTATGACCTTTAATTATACATTTCAAATTAGGACTGTGTCACATTGAATTTGCACATAATCAGACTGGATTGCAGAATTTAACTTATTATTCAGTCTACAGTCTATAACAATTAGGCTCAGAATTTGATCCCAGTATATGGGGTACACATATTTCATGACAGACATTGACTAGAGAGAACAGAACACAGCTTTCACTTCATCATAGAGAGGTGCCAGTCTAAGTACTCCCACATCTCACTCTCTCTTTTCATCACTGTTCAGTCACTTCTGTATCCCAGAGTGTACAAACTGCTTTAAGAATTGGCTTAAGGAACCGGCAGTTCAAATCTTCTTTGTTTTCATGGGAGGGAAACAAAGTTCTCTTTCCTTTTATTCATTCTGTCTATGAACTGTGTTTGAAGAAAACAGTTTCAGTTTCATTTGTTTGTTTTGTTTTTAATCAGGACTATAAGTTGTTTGTAATTGCCATCTCTAACTCTAAAAACAATTTTAGCTGACGAATTTTGCTGTCACTTATGTTGCTGTATCAAATGTCCTTCCTCTAGCATAAAAGCATCAAACTTAACTGGATTTTTTTGTATTTTTTTTTCCTTTTTGTCTTTTCAGATGGAGAACCACATCAATTTTTTTGGTAGTTAGTAGTTTTTAACATTTCTGTACTTTCATGCTTTTGAGTGTCAGTTTCTATGAGTAAACATCAGATTTAGCAACCAAATCAGGTGTCTTTTGCACAGAAACTAAGAAAGATTTTTACTCTTTTCTAGAGAACACAATTCCTGTTTCAAGCTGGCCTATGAGAAGGAGTGTCTAATTAACACATAAATCTGATAAAATACACTGGCATGCTTGTCTTCTGTCAGAGCAGGGATTTAGAGCCAGCCCTTTATTCAATCATGTTCAAATCCACAGTGTTTCTTTACCATTAAGGAAGGGCTATTAAGCAATTCTTCATCAAGTGCTCATGTCTTCCTCGCAGCTTGAAGAGAAGGGAGCAAGCCAAATCCCAGAGACATTGGTTAGCAGGAAGGCTTTTACTTCATCTGGGAGGCTCTGATCCACCACTGTGTGAATACAGATTTGGCAGCTTACAACTGTATCTTGAACCAGGGAAGGTTAATTCAGGAAAAAGCTCTCCTGTGTCACAAGAACGCCTCTTCTGTTAAAGGATAAGATTCAGAAGACTCTCATTAGCCCTGTGCAATGCTGCTGTTGGAGAAAACGGTACAAGAAACACAGCTGGATGCTTCCAGGGAGAAAAAAAATGTGCCTCCTTCCTTGAAATGCACAAGGCATCTATTGGACTATAATTCCAGGCGGGATCATCTGCCAGTACAAGAAGACACCACACATAATTAAAATCAGTAGCGATGTGTTGATTTACACCTGCTGAAGATCTAGTTCTCTACTTTAAGCATCCAAACCCCAGAAGGAACTTGGAGGTAATTTAGATAAGAAACATCAACTTCACTAAGAACCAACATAACTGATTTCTGAGCAAAGGTATGCAGAGCATTCCTAAAGAATTGATCACAACATAACAAGGTGCAGGACGATAGGAACGCCTTATTGCTCATAAGAATCTGTGTTGTTAAAAAGGAAGTTCAACCAAAGGGAAGAAAAGGATGAAACAGTGATGGACAAAATTCAGAAGGGTAAAATTAAAAAGAATAAGAGCAAATATCTTCAGTGGCTTTAGTAATTGAACATGGAAGAGTTTTGTTAAGGATAATGATAAAGCTATGCAGCTGTAATGAAACTAGAGGCAGATAAGTCTCTAAAAATATTCCATGTACACTCAACTTTAATGGGATTTTTTTCACCTTTTATCATCTGAAAGTTTTGCGTGATACAGCATTTTATTTATATTTTTTATTCTATCCAGTAAGAGTAGATGATAATCTTTTAAAAGAGCATTTATCTATTTTTTCTTAGATTCTTTTGCAGTCCAACCCTCTGTGTGAGCTCCAGAGAGGACACAGAGGCAACTATCACCTAATACCCATTAATCTCCCATTGTGGAGCTGCTTCATCATCACTGCTAGACAAAGAAAAATACTTAGAAGGTGAGCAGTGCACATGGTATTGTACAAAAGGAAGTGTAAGCCCACTCCAGGATCCTTCCAGCAGACATTTAAAATGCTGAACTCTATTTGTTAGAAAGCTTGAGCAAAATACCAATAGTCTGATTTTTGGTGCATGGTACAAGTGCTGAGGAAAGGGAAGGAAAAGTACAAACATTTGTCTGTGTGCCTCCCACAGGGCCCTACCTTTCAGAGCCAGAAAACAGAGAGAGAAGTGTGAAATCTCATCTCAAATCTGGGGTTCCCTGCTGTTACTTCTCCTCAGAATCAAATCTGGATTAGATTGATAAAGAATAGGATATAAAGTCCCAGGAGCACTGCAATTAAACAATTGAAATGGCAACATCCATCAGCAGTGGCAACTGAATTTCATGATTTCATGATGGCAAGCGTGGAGTTAAACATAAAAGCCCAATTATAACGAGAGATGGAAAAAGCCACAAAGCAAAAATTTTAAAACAATAAATTAAGATTGTGCTAGAAGTGGTGAGATAAAAGCAAGAGGACCTGGCTCTATAAATGCAGTAGTTACTTGAAACAGAATGCCTGAGTGTTTTATTAAAATTGGGCTTTTATTATAAAAGCAAAGGCTTATTTAATAAGTATTCCTCCTAAAGACTTAAAGTGTCCTCTGTCCATGCAGTCTGCATTCCAAGGTTATCAGAAGAACTGTTGCTATGGGCTGAACTCAATTTAGCACATGCTTTTTTGTGTGGTGAGTGGATGTGAAAAGGATTCAGCAACACAAATCTGTCTGTGTTCTGAATGAGAAATGAACTTTTGTTAAAGATCTTGCAAACTTCAACTACAGCTGCACGATTCTGATACCGCCAGGCAAGAGAGGATGACCTATTTGTGTCTGTCTGAACTTTGTATTCATCTTTTGATCACAAGCAATGAAACCTGAGGCAATACACCAAACAGGAAAATGTAAGGAAGTGAGAATTGTGTATTTAATTGCCCTTATATGCTGTTTAACTTCAGATTTTAATCTAAGATTTTCCTCTTATAAAATCTTTTAATATCCAAAAATACTTTATGCTTGGGAGATTTTTAATCATTACTATGAACAAGGAAATTTGGAACACTGCAGGCAGAAGGTTAGAAAGGCCATGCATTGTAATGTAAATTTCATTGTTAGGATCCACAGAAATATATTTCATTTTTCTGAAGAGGGAAAAAAAAACCCATAACCCATCATTATCTGGATACATGGCACAACAGAATAAGACACTTTGCAAAAAGACCTATCATCTCCCCTACCCAAGTATTTGTGCCCTACACTGTTTTTACACAATTCTCGGTCAGGAGATAAACCTGTTCTATTGCCTTATGTTCAGATTATTCAAGAACTAGAAAACTAAAGAGAATGTTTATTGAAATGTTACAATATGATCACCATATTGTAATGGTGATCTAACAGATCTAACAGTATCTAATGATATTCTTGCTCCAGATCAAACCTCTCCCCCACAGACCAGTTCTGAGACTCATCATCACTGGCATCATTTCAACCAAGACATTGCCACAGGGGAGACAGAGCAAGATGTTTTCTCTGGGCCCAATCCATGAGATACCCCATAACAAACACTCTGGGGTTTAAAATACACTCCTGTCTTTATGCAGTCTGTCATTAGCAATGCAAAGAACAGCTTTAGTATTATCTAAAAAACCCTGCCAAAAAAAAAAAATAAGTAAAAATTGGGTTGCTTAAGTATTTTTCCCACTAAGATTTATTATTTATACTTCCAGGCATTTTCAGCAGTGTTCAGTCCTCTGCTCCCATACAGCAACTCTCAGAACACAGACTGTGTCTTTCATTTGCCAGAAAGTGTAAAGGGAAAGATGGACACAGTTCACCTAACTAGGCAGCAGAAGTCTGAAGCTTTTAGCTCATCTCACAACTCTGGTTATTATTTAACTAGATCGGTGGGGTCTGGAGATTATTACCATCACAGTCTCTTGTTCACCTCAGGCACACGTTCTCATCAACTCTCGTTATGGTCAAAGAAGTGGCTTGAGACAGTTGGTCCCAAAATTCATTGCTTTTAAATGAGTGTCTGTATAATCAGAGCTCCTGCACGAGTACTTACAGGAGGATTGCTGCAGCAGCCAGGCTGTTATGGAGCTGGTATATTGCTTCCTGGTTGTGTGTCAGAATTCCAGAAGTCAATCAGTAGACGGGAATGACCATATGGGAAACCAAGAGTACGAGGGAGTTGTTTGGTTTGCTGGTCCAGCCCCAGTGCCACTCCTGAGTCTGGCTTTCACTCTGGGGCTACTGGGTAATTTCCTCCAGCCTTTACCTTGACCAAATGCTCCTGTCCAATTACAAAAAACAGTTGGAATGAGCCCTGAAGAGCACAACATAACACCATACCTGGAGTCAACAATGATCAACACCTCAGTGTATGAGCTAAGACCTGTATGTGCTGCATAAACCATGGTAAGAGCCAGCTCTTTTCCTCTCCAGGCAGAGAAGAGCAGAGATCCTTTCCCTTGTGGGCTCTCTAGCTTGCTCTTTTTATAGCTTTTTTTGTGCCAAGTCCTATAAAACACAGCCCAGACTCACTGCAGTGTGTGAGGCAAACTGTGTCCATAGGTCACACACCAGCTCATGAGTATTTTTGTTAGCTATGTAGAGAATACCATGTTATTACAAGGTAGTCACATTCATGATCATTAAAACAGTTCCCTGTAATGGCCATATTATTG
The DNA here is from genome assembly GCF_009650955.1 of Corvus moneduloides. Taxonomy (NCBI): domain Eukaryota; kingdom Metazoa; phylum Chordata; class Aves; order Passeriformes; family Corvidae; genus Corvus; species Corvus moneduloides. The sequence goes on from NC_045490.1 coordinate 8,701,980, forward strand.
TGATATTCTGTTATACTTCTGAGCACACAGCCATCTCAGAGTTAACATGCCTGAAGATATTTTCTGTAAGACAGGTACACCTCAATGTTTAGATCAATAAAAAGACTCTTGAATTTGGTATTTGTGTCTTTTTATGCATGAAATTGTACTGAGTTTCTCTCTCAATATATGTATAACCAAGAGAGCTAACATAGTTGCTGGAATTTTAAGCACTGCATTCACTAAAGTTAACTTATGGAAGTTGAAACTATATAGCACCAGAGAAAAAAAAATTCAAATTCTGAGAATCTCAAATCAACAGTTCCCTGTATTAGGATTCTGCTAGAAAAATTCAGTTGTGAGAACAGAATGAAGCTCCTTCCTGAGAAAACAAGTGCCACAAAAGAGTAGGAATATCTAGTAAGATAATTCTGTCAGCCAGGAGCAACCTGTTACTGGAATCACAATGTTTCATTGTATTTATTATGGAACAGCCTAGATGCCAACACACAAATATCCACATTAAGTAGAAACGCATTATCATGAGATAATGACATGAAGGTGGGGAAGTAGAAACCCTAAGAAGCAGGAAGGAGACTGGAATGAATGACAAGAAAAGTGCAGTGGCACAGTGAGAGGAGGAGGTAAGGCTGGCTTGGACCTTGCCAAGTAGAGGGAGAACACATAAGAGACGATATAAATCTTCCAAATGCCATGAATGGAAATCATTGATTGAAAGCATCATTTGCTTCTCACATAACACAGTGCACAAATAAGCAAGATGGTTTAAAGGAAAAGCTGGTGTGATTAGCAGGAATGAACATCAGGAAAGAAATTGACAATTTTTAGAGCCTCTGATTTGGCTTTCCTGGCTTGCCTGGCTCACCTTTCCCAAGTACAACAATTCAAAGCCAGCTGAACATGTCAGCAGTAGACTTTGGACTTCCCTCCCAACCATGACTGGTGTCACACTGTAGAATTGTTCTTTTTCTTCTCTTTGAGCTCAAGGTCAATCCAGGAAGCTTAAATCACTCATCACTTAAGCAGCTCTTCCTTACTTAAGGTTACTGGGAGCCACCCAAGGTCTGAGTGAGGAGTAGTTCCAGGAGGGGGCTTGCAGGTGCACAGGCACCCAGCCACCAAATCACCCAAAGGCTCTGGCTCACTCTGCCTCTAAAAGCCACATATTGAAGCAGTGTGATACGAAATGCTATGATGTGATTCTATTCCATATGATAACCGAAGGGTGAAAGGGGATAAAGGTGAAGATGAGTGAGGACAAAAGCCTGAACGAAAATGTAGAGGGAAGGTTTATCCTTTCATCTCTCAGCTTTGTTTCACCCTGTATGCAGCATGGAAATAATCATGTCAATGACAGGCAAAGCTGCTGCAAGGATGCATATTCTGTTCCATGGCAGCTTTCAAGATTTGACAGTTGTATTTCACAGTGAGCAGGAAAGACACCAAAGCCATGTGAGACCTATCATGAAAAAAGCAGTGTCAAAGCATTCAGTTGCTGATCAAAACTTGAACATTTCAGCTCTGGACCATGTAAAAATGCAGTCTTCCTGTAGGGCTTGCCTTTCCTGTGGGAGCCTGAGTATTAAATTCCTGGCCTCTTTATTCAGAGTAAAGTGTTGGGGTTTTTTTCTCTATAGTGTACAATAATCTGTCAGAAAAGGAACCCAAATCTTTTTCTTGGCATCCCATGGTGACCTAACAAGTTCTTCTTTGAGCTGTTTTCCCTTCCCCGTAGCACAGGTTTCTCTCCAATATGTACTATTCAGGGTTTCTTTAGATGATATTGTTTGTGTAAGAGTCTCTGAACAGAGACAGGATTGACACAGGGACAGGTTACTCAGCACCCATGTCAATTTACTTATCCATTTTCTCTGTGTCTCTGGCAGTTGGTGCAGCAGGCAGAATATTCCTATCCTTGGGGTAGCAACAGTGCTTTGAAACAGGAATCACACCCACAGGCTCACGGTGGGAATTGGCCTCTTACCTGCTGGAAGCCTTGAAGTCTTTTTGTGTCCACTTTGGAGCAAAGGAGGGAATTACAAAGTCTGAGTAGTGCAAGCAACACAGCTGATTCCTCAAAAATGCACAGATCTTGATTAGGAAAACAAAAACTTAAATAATGCACCCAAAGTTAACAGGCTTAGGCTATTTATCAAGTTATAAATATTCTTGGAGAGTCGTCAGCATCTTTCAAAAGCACAAGAAGTTTTGCTTTGTTAGGATTGCTGTTGTGCACATATTACAAGGCATCAAAAAGAAAGTGGCCTGGCATGTTTCTTAGAGCTGAATTATTTACATGAAAGGCTTGTGAAATTAGATCCTTTCTCCATAATCAAAAGAATTTTTACTATGATATGAAACAAAATGCTTTCATGGAGCACATAAGTCATTCCTGTGTTTTATCTTTATACCTCATTCCTTTAATCTCGTGGCGTGATGTGGACCTCAGTTGAATCTAGAAGCCTTTTAGCTCTGCAGAAACACTGCCTGGAAAAAGTACATATCTGTGATGACGTGCACATAACAAGAAAGAGATATACTGGTTTAGAACTCTTCACTCTTTTGACCATTTCCTTTATTTCACTTCTATTTTGTCTCCATTTCTAGACAGTGGTGTAACACAGAACAAAAATATAATTTGAACCTTTGTTAGTTGAAATAAAAACATGGGTTTAGTATCTGTAATCCCTTGGTATAACTCCAAAATTACAGCACAGAGTAGATGTATAGCTGAAGGCTGATGGTCATCATTATAAGAGTACCCTTTTGATCATCATTTGATCTCCAAATCACTTATAAATAATGTAGCAAACAGTAAAGAATATCAACCTAGAGCATTTGGTTTTCTATGAATTAACAAGATCAGGAATCAGAGAAAGGTTCCCATAAGTAAACTTACAGTCCTTAGTTTATTCCTATTTGTACCATATTTTTAGGACCCTGGATGAACTTGGTTTGTATTTTAAGTATTTTCCTCCTCCTCACACACCTTTGAAAGTTTCTGTCTTCTTTTCCAGTACTCCTGGTGCTGCTTAGCTCCCAGGCGATCTGAATGGGAGTAAGTTCAACCCATACACTAGAAAAAGGAATTTGGCCATCAAAACACTGAACTTTCTGCAGTGAAATCTCTTCAGAAGAAGAGGCTACTGGAAGTCCAGAACATTCCATTTTTCCAGGCACAGGTTACAGTGGCTTTATGTACAGACTGCACATGGACGTAGTGATTTGGTCTTCAAAAAGCAGCGCATGATACAGTCTGTGCTCTGGAGAATCTTCCACTGCTGTGCAGTGTCTGAAAGTTTATTGTAATAGCAAGTTTAGAAAGTTTATAGTAATAGCTACTCAGAACTAGAGCAAGATTATTCTCTTTTTAAATGTAGTTTAATAATGCACTGAAGTTTTTCTGAATATTGGAAGCTGTCAGAAAAACTCTTTGTGCTTGGTCAAGCAAAATATCTTAGGTAGAATAGCTAAGATGCATAGTATGATTATTTAAGATGCATAGTATGATTATTTAAGATGCATAGTATGATTATTTATTAAAGTTTTGAGTTTATTTTAGTCCTTAGCCACAAGATCTGACAATTTGCTACAGAAGATTTACTTGAGAATTAAACAGATACATTTGTGGTGACAAACAGTTTATGAAAGCTTTTGTGTTGTGATCTGGGAATTTTTAAAGCATTTTTGGAACTTTTTAAGGAGCACGAAAGTCCTTTGTTCATCTTCTGCAGATTCATCACAGTTGCACGTATAGTTTGCAAATTCGTCATCTTATTTATGACAACTTCAAACTTTTTTTAACATCTAATGAATCATATAGTGAGTTATGGCTCTGGTGAATTACCCAGAAGTCGTGCCTCTGAATATATGAAAGATCAGGATGGAATGTCTTCTGTCTTATACATTTCCAAGGGCAATTGCTCATTAGCTGTTTTCAGATATGGTCTGCAGGTATTTTCATTTTAAGAAAGTGAGCAGTCTTTTCAATGGGCCACCATCAGTCTTCATGTCAGCTGCAGCAAGCAACATTTCACTGCATTGTGTTGTGGTGATAACTAAAGGGAACACTTGGGACTGCATTTATTTAAAATTGTATTATTTCTGAAAGAAAGATGACAACTGGCTTGGGTGCAGCCTGCCTAACTTTATGATGCTCAGAATGTTATAAATTTCATTCTCACTGCTGTAATGGAGAGTGCTTGGTAGAACAGAAGGAGTGTGTAAGCAAAGGTGAAGGCACTAAAAAACTAATTTCCCTGGTCCAAAAGACAGTGATGAGTGTTCAGCCAAAGACAATTAAAAACCTTCCCTCAAGAGTAGCTCTTCCAATGCTGAGCTATTTCTGCCCATTCTCTCTACTGTGCATGAAATATCTCCTTTCTGAGTAGCTGAACCATGGACTGATTACTAACAAAGGAAAGTAATTTTCCCATCCTAGCAGTTTCACAGGTATAAGAAGTAGTTTCTTAACATTTGTCTTCATCTTCCACCTAATTTTCTTCTGTCAGAAACAGAAGCTCAACACAGTTTGAAATTTCAACATTTAATTCAACCTGTTTTGAAAAGCTGTTATCACCTGTTTAATGGGTTTTACTACAGAAGGTCTCTTAAACAGGCAAAGAGGGACTATTAACACTTAACATAAAGATTATTTTTCATTCCCCTAGTAGTAAGATTCACTTCAACGTCATCTTTCTGACTCCCTGACACAACATTCATAAGTTGGTTTATCTTCTAGGAATAGAAGATACTTAATGTTTACTAAGCTGCCCTGCAAGGAGAATAAAAAAATTAATTGGGACTGAGCTAAAATATAAAGAAATTTGTATTTAAAGAGTCCAGTTTAGTCTTAAGGCTCCAATAGTGATTAATAAATCCTCAGTTAGAGGCAATTGATAATAGTGAGTTTTGTCCTACATTCTCCATACAAATGAAAACTTTCATTACTTATATATGGATAATCAGCTCCTATTGTGCTCCAAAATAACATGATTTTGTAAACCTTCATTAAATTTTGCTTGCTATTCTCAGAACAATCCATGGTTACTGCAGCAGGAGGAGTATGTTCAGAGTACACTTTGATCATGGGATGCTGAGGGTCTTAAAACCAGGCTCAGTGTCAGTGGCTTTAGGTCAGTACCTAAGGCCTGAGATTTATCAGCAAGTATTTCATGTGCCATTAACTTTGTGTTGAATGCAATGAAAGGTCAGGCCCCAAAGCAGCAAATAATGAAACAACTGAAACACTAATATCTGCTTCAACACATGAGCTCTAGTACCAGCGGGGGAATTACAGTTAACTTAAGCATGAAGAGGAAAGCATCCCACCTTCTTCTTGAGTAATCCACCCTGCTGAGAGAGAAGAGCTAAAAAACTGAGGACCTATTCTCACTCCATTTCAGTCTCTCTTGACATTTTCAATAAAACTACTTGTTCCTTGCCACAATGCAAACCCTGCCATGTTTCATCTGAACCCCAGCCTATGTTTTGGTATCTCTGACCCAGGATAGGGGTCTGATGGTAGCCTTTGTGGACTTACAGCAGGCTTCTTGTGGCACAGAGGCAGCTGGAACCTGGCAGCTGGAGCTTGCCAGTTACCTACTTGAAGGGGTGTCATTTGCACTTATTTGAATAAAGTTTTTATGGTCCTCACTGCAATGATAGTAACAGAAACAGAGGATTATAGATCTAATTTTCTATAAAATCGTTTTCATACCCTTTGCAAATCTGAACTCTGAACACAGTAATTGTGATTGCTACAGCATGGACAGAACATCTTACGCACTCTAACTGCCACTGTGATGTCTTTGGCTGAGTAAAGCACATTCTTGACAGAAACATCAACTCTTCCCTTCCCTATTAAAATAAAAATACAATAGCTTTAGCAGTGGATACACATCCAGAGATTAAACTCAAACTCTTGTGTTTACTTGAGATGTCTCAGTGAATTAATCATCTCACTTTGTTAATTAACCTTGCTTAGTACCATTAAATAACAATGTGGTTTCTGTTCATCCATAGAGCCAAGGCTGTTTGGTACTTACTTGACTACAGAGACACATGCAATGACTCCCCAGAGCTGTTTTATGAGAGGGACTGTGAAAGAGCTTAATCTTAGCAAGGTGATTTATATTGGTCTGTTTACCATTGCTAATTTCGAGGTCAATAAAGCAAAGCAAAGAAACTTGAGTCTGGACTCAGAAGACAGATTAGGAAAAAAAAGAGCTAAACCTGCTTGTGCACTTGAAGCATTTGTTCCCTTTATATAGGCAAAAAGTTTGAACCTAGTTTAGTGAGGCTCAGGTACTCTTGGTGAGCTCTTTTGTGCTCAGCAACATATGAAAACACCAAATTGTGAAATATTGCTTTTCCTTCCCTGTCCAACTCCTTCTTACAAACCCAGAAAAAAGGAATAATTAATCAAGTACCAGATTTTTACACAGAACTCATTATTATTTTTATGAATAATTGCTCCCCTAGAAGTGATTTGTTAGGTACTGAGTAGGAATCAAACAAGTAGGGTGGTTTTCCCTTTAAATACACAGCCTCAGACAAAAGAAATGCTCAAGCCCACATGCTTTGAACCAAAGCTTTTCAAAGAGCATCATTGGGAGCAAGCTCAGGTGGACACCCAGGTTTACATCTTCAGCAGGTTTGAGACTGGAATGCCAGGAGAAGTCATATTTCACAATGAAAATGTCTGCAAGTGGTTATCGTATTTCAGACTCTACAAAAATGGGAAAACAATCCCTGCTTTTTATTGTTAAACTCTTGCTACTCTCAAACACACCACTGATCACAGCATCAATGGCCCTGCTGATATCTTGCCTTTCAACCAAATACTGGAGCTGCAGCTCAGACCAAATCAGAAAAAAGCTCCAGTTTGCTTGGGTCAGACTTTACCAATCCTGAAAGAGCAGCATCCTGATTAGGTCTGGAATTTAATATCATCTTTCTCCTCAAGAAGAAACCATGGGATTTGTATCTGAATGTCCTGTTTCACACCTTTCTGTCTTTTCAAGGTAAGGCTTATTACCAATGGGTTTGCATTTCCCTGTTGAAGATTTAGGTTTTTAGATTTTGTTCCTTTTCACATGGCTGGAAAGCCTCTAAGTAATTATTTTTGAAAGGAGCTTTTCTGCTTCACCTCCTTTAAATGGACTTTTTCAGCAAAAAAAAGAATATAAAAATAAAGAGGGCAAATAGTGGGGATCCAATCTGGCTCCTATTTGCCAGCAATCTGTCTCATTTGTATAACTGGCCAGAGGAGGCCATAATACTTACATCTGTACCCCTTCCTCCCTGGAAAAAGCAGCTGAAAACCACTTCAAAAAAAAGGAAAAAAAAAAACCAAACCAAAAAAACCCCAGGAATGATCGGTAGGAAATCCATTAATCTATTATAAGAGAGGAAAAGATTGGGTAACATTGAATAATCAACAAAACAAAAGTCAAATTGAAAGGATTCTTCTGAGGTTCCATTGAGAAGTTTGCTTGGGATAATCCTCCTCAAAGACTCATCTTACTCTGCAAATACAGGAACATTTCCTCTCCTCCTGTATCAGTGGGATGCATCTATAGCTGTCACAGCTGTGACTGCAACAGAACTTCCTTGGACCTGCTCTGTGTTAATGCCAAGGAATTCAGGTGCTGCTGGAATCCAGCAGAGAAGAGGGCAAGATACTCAATTCTCAAATAATCTTTGCTGAAGTAACAACAACAAGGTCATTTCAATAAGCTAGAATAGCCATTAATATCTTAGCACCATGATATTTCCCTAGCAAGTCAGAAGGCAAGCTTAAAGTAGGGATTATCTGGAACCAGTTGAACTGAAATAGTGTCTTTTTATTACCTCCACGACGGGACTTCCTGCTCGGCACAGATGACTTTGTCAGTCCCACTCTAACAGAGCTTTTCTTCCAGCTCTGCAGCAACCCATCTGCCAGGGTTATTATTCTTTTGTCACAAAGGAAATAATGTTTCTTTCCCAGGCACAGCCACGGATAACTATTTTTTAAAGCCAGCTCCTGGTTTTTAATTACAATACATTTCCCAACCTAACATCCTAGAAAGGCTGCAAGAGTAATGAAAGATAATGCAGCTTTATACACAGTGACTGTAAATACACATTATTCATTCAGTCTTAAGAAGCAAACAAAAGTCCAAGACATTACCTTGAAAAGCAAACAATGGCTCTTTTTAATAAATATATATCTTCTTCAACAAGGAATATTAGGTTTATAAGAAAATCATAGTTCTTGGGTAAAAAAGAACATCTCCAGCAATTCTTTTCATTTCATATTTTGCCTGTATTATAGCCTCATAAGAAAGTATTTGAATAATTCAATGAGAATTTTTTCACATGATGTACTTAGTTTTTGAAAAGAGCATAAAATAATATAGCAGCAGAATCAAAATAGCGTCATACAGCACCATCTGGAACATCAAATTACTGTATTTGAAAGCTTTGACTAAAACTATTTGCTACCTGCTGCAATCTGCAGAAAATACCACGAAAAATGATCTAGTTAGAGAAAGGTCATCACACAGACCTTGTTCCAGGGATAAGCCTGCTGCAGTTTAGAAATGCACATCTCTGCTTCCAACTGAAAAAGGTATCATGTTGGGAAGCCAGAGGAAGATAAAATAGGTACAGCTATTTGTTTGAACAATCTTGAACTGCGCAGCTGTAGAGAGTGTATATTTGCTCTACCACCATGAAGCCTGAAGCAGAAACCACATCAGCTCCTTTCCCAAGCACAACCTGCCCTGCAGGGATGCCCTGGAGCCAGTTTCAGCCAGGGACACTATGGAAGTGTCTGGAGCAGTGCCCAGGGCCAAAACAAACTTTTAGTAATTCACAAATACTTATCTTGTATATTTAAGTTTTTGTCCTGATTAGAGACGTGGTCATGGACTAAAGTTTGTAGAGCTAGATAGTCCCAAATGCAGCCCTCTCTAGTCCTTTACTATCAGGGCCATAGTTCCCCTTTCTACCAGCAACAGGAAATGGTGACACTTTCCAATGAGATCCAGCATCCAAACATCCAAACATTGATTAACTCCCTACAGCAAGAGTGCAGAGGAAAAAACCAATCTGATAATGCACTGGGAAGCAAGAAAAGCCCATGTTAAATAAAATACATTTCTTTAAGTTTAGTACACAAGCAGGCAACTACAACATTCTAAATACCTTTCCAGTTGCTTGAATTTTCCATAAAGATCTTTTAATTCATAGGAATAAAGTCACAAACTTTCTAACTTTGAAAATATCATCTGAGACATGTCCTTTGGACAGGATGAGAGAATCACCATGACCTAATATTTTCTGCAGAAAGTAATTCTGCCTGGTGTCATCTGCTGCTCAAGCACTGTCCTCATTAGACAACTGGAAATCTCGGTTCAGATCCCAGCTATACATCAAACACCTGCGAGGGCAGCTTGCTCAGTTCGATGAAAAATAGCTGGTGATGCAAACACTCCCTTCCACTGCATCCCCTCCATACAACAGCCTCAGAGCAGAGTACCACAGGACTCCATTGCTGGCAAAGAGAGGTGGAGAATGCATTCCTCTTGCAAATAAAAGCAATTTCTAGTGGTCCAGTCATCTTTATCAGGCAATTTATAAGCTAACTCGATAGAACAGTTAAAACACTGATATATTTTGCAATGACTTCAGTGTTTCTGGATCAACCAGGGTAAATCTCGATGACAAAAAATAGAGGCCTTAGAAGATTCCTTGCTGGAATCTGTACTTCTACTTCATCCCATTTGCCTTGAGTTCACTCACATCTTGTGACTTGTCTTCCTAGAAGCAGCTATATGGACTTAAATCTCACTGTTTGTGGGAGCAAACACTAGAGAGTTTTATAAATAAAGACACTGCAGGCTTGTGCAACACTGTCATATCTACTCTGTGTGAAAACTCTGTTTTCATCGACTGCTCTTGAATATTATATTGTAATTCAAAATTCTATTTGAATCAGAGCTTAATCAGACTGTGTCTTAGGGTGACTTTATGATGCTGTATCCCCTACCGCCTGCTCTGTGCCCAGACGTGAATCCTGTGCCTTCCTGTGTCTTTAAACTGGGTCCAGGAGAGGGGGGAGAGAAGCCAGGAGAATTCTTCAGAGCGGTTTTGTGTTCAAGGACACACACACTCCCCTGTGTTCTCGCTGCAGCACAGCCGAGGAAAGAACTTTCCTGCTTTGCCCCAGCTCTCAGCTCCTTTTCTCAGGAGAGACAGAGAGTTAAAATTCTTTTCTTTTAGATAGCCTGCTAGCTGAGGCAAGAACTTTTCCTGGGACTTTGGGGTTTTTTTCTCTTCTCCTGGAACTGTTCCACTCCGGTCCGGAACACCATCACAGGGAGGCCCCACACCACGGCCCAGAGGGGCCCACGCCACACCCCATCTCTGGAGAGAGCAGAGCCACACCTACAGAAAGGACTCAGGCTTTCTCCACAGCGAGAGGTTTTACTAGTTAACATTATTCTTTCTTTTTGGTGCCTGTGTGCACCCTGCTTAAATAAACAGCTTTTTTTTTCACTTTCCTCCGAGAAAATTTCTTTCTGAACCTGGTGGGGGAGGGGCTGTTGAAACCTGTCTTCTATCAGGGGACATTCATCTTGGATGTTTCCTCCAGTTTGTCTCAAACTGGGACAGACTGTGATATTTGTACCAGCATGCTCTCCCTTATGAACTCCTCTGCAATCCCTGGTTTATTACACTGTCTGACCTCCTTATGTTTTAATATGTCTGAGGAGGACAGGACTGCCCCACTTTAAAGGCAAAGTAAGACTGAGTGAGACCCTAGGAATCACTATTAAAATGTTTGCATTTGCAAAGAGAGGAGCCTAGTAGGGATTTTCACAAGTATTTAAGAAAGTCTTTTCATTCCCAATGGATTAAAAATCCATTTCTCTGGGGACATGTCTGCAGGGAGTGATCTGAGCCCTTTCTTCCCTCAGACCAGCAAGCTGTGAGGATGCTGGAGATCAGGCAGTTCTCTGAGCACAGCACTGGGCTCCTGCTGAGAGTCACGATGGATCTGCTCAAGCTCAGCCTCCAGTCTAGCTCTGCCAGACAGCTCATTATGGTAGCTTGGAGACCAGTTGTACTTGGGTCTGTCTAAAGCCTTTTGGGACATGTTCCCTAAATCCTTGTCATTGAGCCACCCTCTTACACTGAATTCTCAAGTGAACCTGTCCCTGCTGAAAACCCAGAGAGAAATCTCTGTAGACTGCAACATGTATAGAATAACTTGACCCTTGAGTCTTCTACCTCAAAGTAGTAGCAAGACCTTAATGTGCCAGAGTGGTTTAATGCCAGATTTTAGTGATCTATTAAAAAGGGGGAAATATATTTTGCAAAACTGAGATCCACACTTACGTACAGTGTCTCCTGACGTGGGTGAAGACCTTTCCCCTAACCCAGTCATTGATGCAACACAGCTGGCTGCAGAAAATTACTAATTTATTGCACTCTAATAATTTAGAGCAATACCTTTTTATGGTTTTTTTTTTTTAAATCTGCACAGTTTATGCTGCTGAGGTTTTCCCGTGGACAAGGTGGTGTGTTCTCTGACATTACAATTCAACCTATTGAACCTGCCTGCTCAGTCCTTTCTTCTTTTGTTACACTGGGACAGCTGAACAGACCGAGAAACCTGTCCCTCAAGAACAGGGTGACCCTTCAATTGGCTGGTGGAGCTGAAGGTTCCAAAAGCAGAGACCTGTTCTCCTGAGGGAGTTTATTATGTGAAAGAAAGGTTATGCATGGTAAATTCCACCAGCAGAGAAAGAGCCTTTTGCACACACAAAAGGAGCCAGTCTTTGGAAATGTATAGCTCCATTTAAAAATAAATTAAAAAAAGCTCTTAGAGATATCGAGTACTCTGTGTGTGGAGATAAAGGTATTACTTTTCTGGACTATTTTTTTGACAAAGGAGGAGTTCTGCTTTTGTCTTTGCAGAGACATTCTATCCCTCAGAGACTCTCAGGAAAAAAATGAGTGTGACAAAAAGTGGAACTTCTTTTTCTTTTTTTCCTTCTGATGAAGTCTTCAGGGATTCATAACAGAGATTCAAATAAAAAGTGCTGAGAGCTTCCTGTGGTATGGTCAAACAGAAAACTGTGAGTGAGGCTGCTCAGCACTTTGCTACTTCCCAGGACCTTTTCTCTCTTCAGGTCACCACATCATTTCACTAAAAGCTCATCCTGTTAAAGTGAGGGATTGTGCACACACACATGCATGCATCCCTCTGCACTGAGGAGGGACACTGAGGAATCTCCTTCAATTTGTAAGATTTGCACAAACCCAAATTAATGTCTGCAACTGCTGCTCTGCAACTCTTGGTTTTCTTACATCCTAAAGAACAATCAGGTCTTTCAGCCTGAAAATTTCCTCAGTTTTCAAAATAAGGAATCAAATTTAACACCATCCTTAACCACTTTTGTCACAGCTGGAATTCTGATGCCTCATCAAAAACCTTTGATTCCATCTGCCACTGATGGACGTGAAACTACATAAACCTTTCTGGATTTGCTATTTGCCTACACAGTGGTTTAAGATACAAAGATGTATTTTAGCATTTAATTTACCTGTCACTGCTAAAGTCCAGTGTCCTGCTCAGTAGTCACATCTCTTCTCTCTTTCCCTACACATATGGATAGTTACAATGCTTATTTGTTACTTACAGAAGAAATCCAACTCACATTTCAAACAGAACAGTACATGCAGTTATTTTGTCTCAGCATGCAACAGCTTCTGTAGCCATCTATTCAGCACTGATTTTTTGTCCAAATCCTTACTGTTATTGAAAAGGAGAGACTATATCCAAATGATCAGAGGTTGGTCCCTTTTCAAGGAATATTTTCCTGTCTTTACTATAGATTGCTGTTGATGCTGGGCATCCACAGCCAGACATGTGCCCATGAAAGGGATGTCGCAGAGAGTGATGAGTCAATAAGACTCACTGCTGACCTGCAGCTAAAGACTTCAGAGTCCTATAAAGGACACCTCAAAAACAACACAGAATAAAAGCCCAGCAGACTTCTCAGTGGGAAGAGACCTTTGGGAGTATGAGAAACCTTTATTGGAAATTATCAGTATGAGCAGCCACTGGTTGCTAAGGCTCCAGTTTGCCCTTAGGCTGATTTCTTAGAATCATAGAATGATTTGTGAGGGAAGGGACCTTGAAGATCATTTAGATCCAAGCCCCTGCCTTGGGCAGGGACAACTTCCACCAGATAAGGTTGCTCCAAGCCCCATCCAACATGGCCTTAAACACTTCCAGGGATGGGGCATCCACAGATGCTCTGAGCAACCTGTGCTGAGGCCTTACCTCCCTCATAGGGAAGAATTTCTTCCTAATATCGAATCTAACCCTGCCCTCTGTCAGTCTGAAGCCATTTTACTTTCTGTCACTCCATGCCCTTGCCCATGCCCTTGCCTCAGCTTGCCTTTGTTTAATGTCTGTGCTGCTAAACAGGGTGGCCTCAAGCTACATGAGTCACCTGCAGCCTCCCAATAAGCTGCGGTGTATGGGATAGGTGGGGGAGATGGAAGAGGAATCTCTATTTGCAACCAGCTGTTTAGGAATACTCAGGTGTTAGTATAAAGCACAGTTTGGTCTCTGAGTAAGACACAAATAACTTTAGAAAAGAAAAAGCAAGTTTGCACAGTCTCTCAGAAAAGCACAGTGTAGTTTTCAAATTCTCAGTTCTTGTAACATTTCTTACGCTTCAAAGTACTTTCCTTTAAAGATTCTCAACTCCCCTGAGAATCTTAGCTGTCATTATTTTTAAATGCAAATTTCTATCTTCTAAACTGCTTAGATTCCCTGAACCCCATTGCAGTATCTTCTAATAGCTCAGAAAACCAAAAGGCAACCCAATTTAATCTAATTTTAGTGGTTTTTAAAATCTCCAAATATCTTGCTGTTCTGGGGAGCTTGATTCTCAAATTAATTTAGAAATTATTCTTTGTATGGCTTAAACCATATCAAGGACAAAGGGAGAGAGAGAGATTCAGAATAAGAGAGGCAGATGCTGGACTGAAGGAAGCCAAGGAGCATCCTCATGACAGTCTGGGTGAGGAAGCTGGAGCAGGGAACTGAAATGACCTTTCCATTATGCAAGAGACTAATGTCAACCTCATTAACAGAGTTCCCAAATCTGCTGCCCTCTCTAATCATCCATGTTGCTTCCTCTAGAGTACTCCATACAGAAATATATTCCAACAGCACTCAGGGCCTTACAAGATAAAAATCTTTTCTCTTGAACCCTATTACTTAGCATTAATCTTCAGTGGAAAACAAATGATTAGAAGAACTTGTTGATAATTCTGGCATTGCAAAATTAAAGGGCAGTGGTAGAGAGATAACCTCCATGTTTATTTTCTCCTTACATCAGTTCCCAATTGATGCAAGTACATTAACTCTAATAGAGCTACTCCTGGTTTGCTTCAGTGCAGCTGAGCAAGAGCTGCCTCTTTGTTTTTCTTAGACCTGCGATACCATCTTTTGGGATCTTGGCTGTAGAACTTCTGGGTGGAAAGAGCCTTTGGTCATTATAAGATCATGAAATTAAACCTGAGAAAGCCTGGTGATACCTCCAGCTGACAACTCTTCAGAAGGTGTTTTACTGAAGGCAGCTGAGGAATCTGCGTTGTCAAAAATCAACATTAAAAAGTAAAAAAAAGAAAACTAATGGGGCAAGTAATGGATGTACTTTCATTTTAAGTATCACAATGACTTTCTATGAGATCCAAACTCTGTCTGAGACAAATGGGTTTGAAATTGTTAGCATTTCAAGGAAGATGTGGCTGCAGGACAGCTTTCCACACAGGGGATCTGTCTCAACAGATTTATCTCCTTGTTATGAAAAGGATTTCAGCACGTAGGACTGGGAACTCCAAGGCTTACTTACACATCTGAAGTAAATAATCAGTTTTCTTACTACCATGCTCAATCAGAAAAATGCTGCATGTCTGATTCTCTGTATGGGAAGGCACACTGGTGTTACTGCAGATGTAAGTAGGAATTGGTCATACTAAGCAGTCAGAAACAAAAATAGTGAAGAAACTATTCTATTTCTTTCCTTGCCACCCAAAATTATAAGATTATGTATTATAAGAGGTGATGTTTCAATAGTTAGAATTAGATTCTTTAGAAAAAGTAATGATATAAATCCTGCAGTGTGGAGGATTTGTGTTGACAGAGTATTCTATAGCTTTTGAAGTCCTTTTCAACTTGGACTCCATTATCCTGCATCATTCATGAAGTGCTTTGAAGTGCTTGCTTACAGAAAAGACCACACATAACTGCAGAGGACCAAGTTATCCAAGTTGACTAAATTTTTGCATCCATGACTTCTGCTGAAGAAAAAACTAGTTTCCAGGCTAGGAAAGTATAATTTGGTAAGACATTATAAGGCTGTAAAATAACAGCAGCAACCTTTAAATGCTAAATATTTGCACAACTTCTGGCAAATATACTCTTCTGGCTACAGTGATTACCTGCCTACTGAAGTGTTTGCATACTTGCCTGTATTTAGTATCACCCTTTGCTCAGTGTAATACAGTGTTAAATCATTTTTCAGTGTAATCTTGTAAAGGACAATTGCTGTTTGAGCTACAGCAGCTAAACCCAAGATTAATTGCAGGCACAAAAAAAATGGCAGGGCAGCCCAGGAAATAACTCCATGGGAAGTTTGCCATTACAATGACTGTCACATTTGTAACTAAGAGGGGCTCCAAGGTTGGTTTCAAGGTGAGATCCTCACATTCCCAAAGAAGAAGCCTGTGGGGCAGCTCTTGACGGACGGGGCTTGGTGCAGCATCCAGCTGTCCACACAATCACAGGAGTAAAGTGGTAGACATGGGAGGAGGGCAAGAGTAACTGCACACATGTGCTCTTCTTTCCAGAGCTGTTCAAGCATTGATTTCTATGTTCATTTGTGTTTATTTTTCCAAATCCAGCTTTAACTTAAGGCTTGTTCTCTTCCACAGGGGTTATACCGAGCAGCTGCACAACCAGCACTCTTCAGCAACTTCCGGAGCTGTTCCAAAAAAGGAAGAGGAGCCCCGTGAAGCTTTCTGCAGTGAATTTTCTGTTCTATTGATGCCATGAAGATTTTTTTCTATTCTTTTATACCCCTGTTATAACCTTTTTGCAACTTCTGTATTCTTAGTGCTTTTTGCCTGCATTCTTGGACTTGTTTGTCAAGCTGAGAGATTAAACATTTTAGAAGCTTTGTAGCTAGGGATCAGTGCGCCCCAGAGCCCAAGGTCCTCTCCAGAACACATTCTGTAAACCAAGATAGAACCATCCAGGAGAAGGTTCCTTGGGGAGGGGGGCTCACTTGAGCCTTTCATTGGGGAATCTTTGATAGATATGCTAATTAGTAAGACCTATAATATTATACCTGATCTTTTGGGGTGGGCATTTTGCGGGGTGCATTTCGGTGCATATGACTGGACGTGTGACCCTAAGGATCCTTAAAATAAATACCAAGGTAAAATCCCTTTTCCCCTTCTAACCGTGTATGACTCTTGATTTTAAGACTAGGAAAAGGCATCACTATTAGCCATATGTATACTTTGAAGAGTGGATTAAATGACAGAGTCCTGCTTCTCAAACCTTATTTACTTGACAGGTATTGACTAAAAAATTTTGGATCTTTTCTCCTTGGATATAGCTCTGATTATGCCTTTTGGGTCTCAGATTGGTGGACAGTAACATTCTGGTGACAAGATGATAAATTTGACATTCTTGGAGTACAGTTTACTGTGCAAATTACTGCACTATAACACACTGTGCCAGATGAAATAAATAGACCATACTTCCCATTTTTTGAATCTTGTACAGTTGTTAACACTTATGCAAAGTGGGTATTAAATGTCACTTCTTTTTTGACATCCTAATCACTTCATAAAGTCTCTGAATTGTAGAGGCTTCTGCCTCCAATACTGGTGAATAAGGTGTTTTTGTGCACATTTATTCTGTTAAAACATTTTTAACATGCTTCATGTGCAAGATCCTTTCCCTCTTCAGCCTCCCTTTCTCATTACCATTCCTGACACGCATTTTTCTTCCCCTTGTCAAATGCAATTTCTGGACACAGGATTCTTTATCTGTTACACCTTGCAGATGGGGAATTAGAGATTAATAATGGTATACCAGTTGGAGCTTTTTTGATGCCTAATTCAGCATAGTTTTTGGCTCATGACCATATGGATGTCCTAAAACATCATGCACTTATAAAATGCTCAGGGGCTAATGTTATGGAATAAATGACTGAATTCCCATCAAATGATCTCATTGCAATTTAGAAGTAATACAATTTTACCTTCATTTAAAAATACATCTTTATCCAAAACCTGCACATAGAGGGTTTCAGTGTTACTACCCTTAGAGAAATTGTCCCTGATGCTGTTTTTTCCACCCATGATTTACAGCAGCCTATGTCACAGATGTCTTATTCAGGAGACAGATATGTCAGAAGAAAAGTGTCAAACGAGTTCTGAAGCAGTGATGAAATACACCCTCTGAAGATTCATAATCTACATCAAAATAAATAACTTAGTAAATAACAGAATAGCCCCAAACTCTGAAGTTTTTAAGAAATTAAGTATGTGGCTTGCTGGAAAGACAGCAAACAGACATGCTTATCAGTGAGAACAGATACAGGTATTAATTGTTGCAATTTTGCCTTATATGTCACTTTGAAGTAAAGGGTTTCCCAAAACAGAGATTTAGCTGAAATACCAGGGCAGAACTCAAACAGCAGAGATGACATGAACTGTTTTCTCTTCTCCCTTTTGTTCCCCTTTTACACAGTGTAGTGTTTTTCTGCACAAACATCTTGTCACTGAGGGAGTCTTAGAGGACTCACACAGCCTGTCCCCTGTGCCTTCAGTGTGCCTGTGGAGCAGCATGCAGGTGGTTCTCAGAGGCTGGAAATGGTGCTGGTGATGCACTCAATCCTCTCACATTACCCTTGTTCTGAGAATACTTCAAGTCCAAGTTTGTTCTGAGCATTAAATTGGCCTTGAGATGAAACAGCTGTCTGAGTTTCCTTGGAAGGAGGCCAGCTGGCTATTAAGGAAGGCATTGGATATCCTAAGCAATGTTCCCAATCTTGTCCTTTCATCTAGTGTCCCATGACACAAAATGATCTCTTTCTGGGAGCTGTCTTGCAGCTTGTGAATGTATTAGAGGTGCAGGTTGAAGAACTTCTCCTCTTTCCCCCAGCTCAATAGTCCTCACTCTGATTTTTAAAGCAGTTCAAAAAGGCACCCAATAACATCAACAGCAAGCAAAGGCTTTAGCCTAGGATTCTACAGATATCACATTCTCAGAGTACCCACATGATCTAAACACTGCCTTAATACAAAAAACAAAGGGCAAAAAGCCTGCAGGTAATTAGGAACCAGGTGTAGTGGAGCAGCTTTGTGCTCTCACATCAGCTGGTGAAGCAAGGTGAGCATTCCCTGATGGTTCCTACAGCATTTGGTGCCAGATACCAGCACCTTGTTCCACTCACTGCACTCATCACTCTCACCACAGCTCGGCCATTTAGCCTGGATTTCCTTTAAAAGTAAAATCCACAAGTACAAAACAAAGTCACTAAGTACAACACTTCCTTTTTTTGCTGGAGCAAAATATACAAATGCATGAGTATTCCTTCAGAAATGTTGACCTTTTCTGCTTTTCTTTGGGTCCAGAGTAAAATCCCATTTCGTATGATTGCCATCCCTAATGAGACAGAACTGCTGTCCCCTTCACGGCTCCCTGCAGCTGACTCAACAAGTCACTATGTGTGATGGCAGCATTTTAGAAAAAAGGCAGGTTGAAACACTGTGGTACTTCTCTCATCATGATAGAATCATTGCTGATTAACAAACACTCTTTTCACATGTGCAGTAGTTTAGTGTTTATTAAAACCTAGAGATCAATAGGTTTTCTTAATATGTATTGCCTCTGGGTATCATATACCACCATAAAATAGAAAAATTCCTATAAGCTGTGTGCTTGATACTCAAATGAATATTTTAACCTTTCAGAAGAAAAAAACCACCCCAGTTCCCCCCACACCAGCTTCCCTCAAGAATCCACTTAATCATATTTTGAAATTTAATAAGGTTTTAGGAGTGATAACAGTGTGCTAGGTTACAGCAATGGAAGGGAATGGATTATTCTAACCTTTAACAAGAGCAAATGTGAAGGGTGATTAATTTGGGAGGCTTTCTGAGGTTGGAAACAACATCTTAGCTCCTTGTAGTCTATTGTTCCATCTTCTATTGAGATTGCACAGCCATCTTCTGTTTAACTTCCCCCAGTAAGCTCCCTGGAGTTATGGCACCACCAAACAAGCTGAACCCATACATGGAAATTAAATTAATACATCTTAGATAGGTGAGAGCTAAAACAGAAACAGGGGAAGGTTCTTGTGCTGAGTTCTGCAGCAGATCAGAGCAGATTATCACCATGGTTCTTCTGGGTTTAGACGCAGCCCATGAACAGAGGAATCCACTCATCTCACAGTCCCAGAGGGTGAGCCTACATGAGCTATTGTGTCACAGCAGAACAAATAGTATGCAAATAACTACTTTGAAACCTAGTTCTGATCTGTGTTTTCATTCCCACCTAAGGGCAGTTCTCAATAGAGGCTTTGATCAAGCCGGCTTTGGTGATAACTTTGACAATTCTTAGTAAATTATTCTGTTGTTGGCAGCAATCTGGAATGGCCTACATTCACTTGGTTAAAAGTTTCCATGACTTCAGTGTATGAGTTACAGAACACCTCTGACCAGAGCTGGGGAGAGAGACAGGAGGCAAAGGACTGGGGAGGATCTGGTGTGGAGCAGAGGGTTGGTTTGGCGTGTTTTCCTTCTCTTTTCTTTTCAGAGGCAGAGGAAGGTGCAGATCTACAGAAAAGTCATTCAAGTGACAAGTCACTCTTAAACCATGAATTTTCAGGCACTGAACAGGGGATGCCATTTTTAGCACTATGAGCTATTTTCTGGTGTGTTGTTGACTACAGTCTACAACAGATTTGTCTTCTATATTTCTTTTTTTTCCTTTTAAATAGCACAATTATGCAATAAGCTCTTGATATTTATCCTACTCAAGTCACTAGAAATGTATGGCAGACCTAAAAAGCAACATGAGTGAGCCCTTGATTACAGATACAGAGAACTGGCACAACCTCTTCCTGCTGAGAGAGCTCCTGGAACAAATGTGTTTGTCTCTCTGTTTCAGATATATCTTTTACCTCTGCATCTCATTTGGATCTATGCCGTGGTGCCTGAGTTGAAGCCCTGCTGCATCAACTTTGAATTAAATTCTTCACAAGCCAGAATTGTCAGGTTTTTTAAGAGCAGGAAGAAGATAGAGCAAAATGATATAAAAAGCTTGGAAAATATTTTTTGAAAAATTCTAATGCAAAGGGAAGGTAGCACACAAAGAAACAGTGGGGAGAGAGGAATGCAAGGGATGGACTGTACTAAATCAGCATGGATAAGCCTTCTCACCAAAGCTCACACATGACATTGTAATCAGTCTGTACACATTTTACTAGTAACCAAGGCATCATCGCAACCTGTATATCAGCTATATCCACGTAAGCAAGCCCACAGTCACTGCTATTGCATTTTTAGGTTTGGTTTTTTTTCTCTTTTTAAAGGTGACTACTTTTAATCGTTTAGGCTTATTTTATGCCACATCAAATTTTTTTTTTTAATAAATATTCATTTTAAAATTTATTTAACTTTTTGGTAATATTAAATAGTTCAAATCTAAACATGCCCTCTGTTCACCTGGTGATGAGTACAACATTAATTCTGTTTTTCAGTCCAGCTAATCTGTAGTTTCTCAACCTGATCTTCTATAGAATATTACAACAGATTGGGAGAAAAGAAAGTCACAGCAGACAGACCTGAAGCCATTTCATTCTTTGTCCTCTGCAAACAGTAACAGGGGTCAAAGAAGCACAGGACAGGAGGATGCAAATATGTCAAATACTCATCTTGCCAGATACCAGCCATTTCTCTAGATTTTTGCTTGGTTTGACTTGATCCCAAGGTCCCATCTGGGAACCATCAGACTTCAGGACTGTGAAATTTAGCTTTTGTAGCTTCACTGACAGAATGACCTAACACATTGCCCACACAGTGCTCTCTCCCTGGATTTAATATGGATTTGCAAAATGATTCGGCATTGATGGGAGATGGGGGGTGGTGAGCAGGAGAGCACAAGAATCAATGCACGAAGCACGAGGCATTGCTGCTGCTCACTGAGGACAGCTCTGCTGGCTCATTACTTCTTAGCCCTGTTGTTAATCTCGGATGCTCACTTGGTTCTGCGACCCCACCAGGTTTCCGTTTAACACTGCCCTCTGTAATGTTCCTTTTTCCAGCTGGTTTTCTCTCGCTGGAACACTGCTGCTCTCTAGCTTTCAAAACTCCCTGTATCCTCAACTTTTTGCTCACGAGTGATTTGTTCACAGACTTTACTGATTTCCTGTCTAAATTAAGCTGAAAACATATTATTCACATCCTAGGCAAAGATGCCATATTTCTTTTACATGTTTTTAAAATGCAGGAGCAGAAATAACCCACCTCTGAAAGGAAGGTGAGCAAAAGCAATCTATCTCCCTGGAGCAAAGATAAACTGGAAGGACAAATATTTACAGCACATGGGAGACATGAAGTTTCTTGTGGACAAAGTGCCCCTGCACAGCTGAAAGTGAATATACAGGCAAGAATCATGGATCAAGTCACACATGAATGTCCTTTACCACTCACAGATTCACACAGCACCCTCAGTGGGCAAGAGAGGGGCTGACGAGACTCTCGTGAGCAGTGAATTGTTTTTACCATTTATCTTCCTTCCTCTTATGTAAGCAGCAAAAGAATGAACAGAAAGAAAGTAAGAACATTTAACCTGCATATGAAGATGCTGCTGTGTAGAAGAGGCTCTGATATATGTGGATGGCCTTGGGAAGGAGCTTTGGCTGTGTATGGGAAGCTCCAGGTGCTGCGTGGGGAGGGCATTGCTGTGACCTCCTCAGAGAGCCTGGGGATGGCAGGAGCCTGAGTGTGAGTGGTACCTGGTGTGTTGAGGGTGAGAGTCACACCACGGGCAGGCAGGGCAAAGGAAACACCAGCACCAGGAAAGTCAGTGCTTTTGGAATAGTTGAGGTTTGTAGGAGAAATCTGGCATGGCTAAACACTCTCTATAATCTCCAACAGGTTTTTTTCTGAAGATAAAGGTACAGCCTCTAGTAAATCACCCTTTTAAGGTAATATTTCCATAAGAGAGGTCTGCAGCTTGGCCAGCTCACTGAAGGAACATTTCAGCACGGCTGTGGCTACGGCACTGACTGCCCTACCAAGATAGATGCACAACTTTCCTTCATGCAAACATAAGGAGATTCTCCCATTCACTTCTACCTGCTCAAAGTTATGGTGATGACCTGGAAATCACTGTGATCTAAAGGCATATGATCAATAAACTGCCTTTGATTTCACAGATCTAAAGGCAACTTCAGAAGCCTGAACTTTGGAGAGAGGGGCTGTCCTTTATGCAACCAGATTTGTCAGCAAGGGAGAGCTCTTTGATCTGGATCTTTTGCACAGGCTTCTCCTGACCTTTCCTCCCACACATAGGCATCTCTTGGGGCACATATCCAGCCAAGCCTTTGAATTCAATTCATATTCTTAGAGTTTTCTTTTGTGTTCATCCTGTATTTCAATGATTAATCTAAGAGCAAAATTTATCTTTGCTTACAAACTTCCTGTGAGGAGTTCAGTTTTGTATTTGGTATCTGACTGTTGATTCCTTTAGACACAGGAAAGAATTTATTTATGAATATCAAGTGTGGAAACTGTCGTGCAGTCCTCAACTCACCTGTGTTTGGGGCAGCTGTGGGCAGGACTCAAGGTAAAGGAGAAGGGAGGTCCTGGGTGAGACCTCAGTAACCATGTGACCATCAACATCCACCTCTGGCTGAGTTTTGTAGCACAAAACTTGCTATGAAAAAGCTCATGAAACTGGGACCAAGTGCTTACATGGCCGGGGACCCCCTGCTTTAGCAATTTCAAACAGGCAGAGCATTAGCTGGATTCCTACTTGCTCAGCAGAGTTCGGGAACAGAACGGCTCAGAGTTTAGAAGGCAGATATATTTATCACTGACTAGAACTGACTGAACCAGGAACACTTTTATTAATCATTACAGCAACGTGTAAATGCTGCTGGGCAAAGGCTCACAGTGTACTCGGAACAGTTCGTTGGACAAATGTAACGAGGGACTTCTTGTAGGAGCACACTTGGGCAAAGACTTGAATGGAAAGAACGCTTTGCAACTTGGAGCCTTGAGGCAGCCAACAGTGCCCTCTTCGGGGCTCTTGCTGAATTCCTTCAGTAAACCAGGTATTTACAAACTGCTGGCTGTAAAATGTGTGTTTTACCTTTACTTTACTCCTCTTCACGTTATGTGTGAACACTAAGCACCGGTGGAAAACAGACCCATTCTAAAATAGTTTTTCTAATTGTTATTTTCAATATTACATGCTGACAGGTATCAGGCAGATTACTTGATCTCTACACCATGGTCCAGGATGCTTATACTTATTTTTAGCCTGTATGAAGAAAAATTTCCAACTTAAAAATAAATTACAGAATGAACTCACCAGATGCCAGTTTAGGTGCTAAAATACTCAGAACTTGGGTCCAGGTGCAATATCATAAACCAGAAATTGTCCAGACTTAGCTGAAAGTCTGAAAATTCCCCTTTGCCCCCTGTGTGCTATCACTGACACAAGACCCCTGTGAGCCAGGACTGGCTCCACCTTCATGCCCACTCTAATGCCCCTCAAAGAACCTTCTACTTACTCCACCACCTAGGAAAGTATCTCAGGAGCCCTGAAGCCCTATTTTAATACACATCCCTTGAACTACAGTTTAAATGACCTGGTCAGGCTCTTTGCCCCTTGAGCCTGTGCTATTCCAATTCTTCTTTACAGTGGGAAGTCTTGAGAGAGTTTCCTTAGGTCTTTCTGAGCAACTCTGCAAAATTCCTTTGAGGTTCCCCCTCAGGTTATGTTAAAACAACTATAAATTCTCAAGTTTGTAAGTCAGACCTTAGTTCTAAAAGTTTTCAAAGCTTAATCACAACAGCAATAGACAGCCTTTTCAGCAACTGCCCAGCAGCTGTATTGATCCTACATTTGTACTCAGCATCACTGAAACACCAGCAAAATAATTTATGGCCAGTGACAGAACAGCTGCTACCAACAAATTATAACCAGAAATAAACAGATAACGCAGGGTTATGAAAGATAAAGCTTGAGGGGCACAACTGAAATCTAAGGAGAAATAATCACAAATCCACACACCTAGTTTCAAACATAAAACCCCTGGAACAACAGGAACAGTGCTTTACCTGTGACTGCAGACAAGAGTGCAGGAACCAATCTGAGGAAGGGCAGAGGCTAATAAGGAAAGGAAGGAAAAGCAAAGAAACATCTGAACAGGTAAGATTGCTTGAGATAAAAGAATTTAGGGGCTTGGTTGCTTTTCCTTCAGGTTTTGGAGATCAAGATGAAATGGAAACTCAGGATTTTTGCTATGTCTGAAGAGAAATAAGAAAAACAAACACAGAACTACTGCAGCACCAAGGCTTACTGATTATTCTGTAATAATGCAGGTGGTGATCGATGCTCAGATGGTCTAGAAGACAAGGAAACATTATGAAACACAGTCGGAGTATTTAGTCTGCAAAGAATCAGTATAAAGGCTTTTTTATCTGAAAGCCTGTGATGCTGAAGCTCAAGCAGGCTGGATACAGCCACAGAAATGCAGTTGGCTGTGGCAGTGCTCTCCGAGGAGTCACTATCTGTGTGCTGGGGAGTGCCTGAGGAGGTGTAAGAAGCACCTGCTGCTCTGCACTGCACTGCTGTGTTTGGTTACATTCTGACTTGCCTTTTTTCCAGCATTATGCACATCTTCTTGAATTGCCTGCTTCACACCAGAGAGTTAATTGCCTTTTTTTTCTTCTCCAGGGCTGCCTGTGTAGAAGCACTGTGCCTGGAGATACCTGCTCCAGCTCCCAAGGAGCCTGACAAGCAAATAGCTGAAGGTTCATGTGCTGGCAGAGGCAGTGATCTGTGCTGGTAATCTGTTCAGATTCTTGTTTCCTGAAGTTTTGTGAAAAAGCACAGAACAGTTCTCACAGAACTGTTGTTCATTGTCAAGAGCAAATAAAGCCCATCTTTAGCAAAAACTGATCAGCTGTTTGCACACTCACAATAAAAGCAAGTGGTGCAGTCAGACCAAATTGCAGATTACGGAGAGCTCTTGTGAAACATAGATTTAGAAGAAACATAAAGATTTTCGTTATAAGCTACCTGTGCTGAAATTAGTTAGAATAGGAAGAACTTGGGCCCAGTGAGAGTTAATTAAAATAGTTAGGAGAGCTGGACCTGAAATGGGTTTTAAGATGTTAGTAACTGATTACCAAATAAGTGATGATCTGTCATTTGTATGTTTGCTTAGCTGTGCTTAGAACGAGGAATAGAAACATTGCTAAGCTGGTGCAGGGAACAAGGACAATTACCGATTTCCTCCCTTGGTGGAAAGTCATGCAAGAGGAAACTTAGAGGTCACTAAAGTAATTAGGATTGTTAGAGTTCAGAGAGGCAAAAAGGTCAAAATGAGGAAGATGAGTTACTTCATCTTTTTTGGGACCACTGACCCAATTCAAGACCACCGACTCAATTCAGGACACACACTACGCATGCTTAATGACATTTAAGCTCATTTCCATATGAAGCACATAATGGCAGGTGTTAATGTTATGAATATGCATTTGTATTTTGGATATTCATCATATTTGGAAATAAAAGGTATCGTGTTTGCTTGTATTGGGGCCCTGCATCTTAGGGAGCCATCCCACGCAGTGCCTGGCGCCAAATAAAACAAACACTTTCTAACTCTAAACTGTTGGAGAGTTTTTGTCTGTCTCAGTTGGATATCGATATTAGATCGATATTCATATTTTGGTAAATCACTTGCAGCTGACTTTGCTTTAGAAGGATGAATCCAATCTCTCTTCAGCAAAGGAGAAGAGATCACCCAGTCCCAGGGTGTGCTTTCAGTTCCACTGAGGCCCAACCTTTGTCTCAAACAGCACTTAAAATTTATGAAAGCATAGGGAAGAAAAGTTCAGTATTAAGGAAGTTCTACAACTAGATACGCTTCTGAATTTTCCAGTATTGTGTAAATCCTTATTGGTGTCATTTCTTGGAAATCTATCCAACTGCAAATGCATCCAAGGTACTCCTGGCCCTGACTAGACAGAAGGAAAAAAAATTTAGCTTAGGCCTAATGACAAAAAGCATTTCTTTCACTGCCACTAACACTTTCACATGATACTGCACTTATTTTTTTTCTACTGTTTTTAATACAAAGGTTACCCATAAACACTGCTTTCTCCCATGTAAACACAGACCCTTTAAACAGAAGCTAGGTAATGGAGTATCTTTTAAAGTATATATATTTTCCCATTTTGTTTTGGACTCCTGTAAAGAGCCACAAGACTAAAACATCCATCAAAGTCAGCAGCCTGTATGGTGGCCAGTGTATCCAATCTCCTGAGCATCACTGGGGAGCAGCTTGCAGGATGAAATGCTGGTGACAGATCTGACACACAACATTATATCTGGTAACTGTAAAAGTTAAACATGCTGGTGCTTCTGCACTAAGCAGCTTTCACATTGCAAGTAGGAGGGGGAGTTATTTTTAGCCCCAGGTATTACAGAGAGATATTAAATGCTGATGTTGGAGGGGACAGTGCATGATTAGCTGAAAGCCAGACAGGAGTGTTCTTGTAATGATAGCTATCGTAATATGTGTCACTTGCAAATGGAAGTGTGGCTAAAAATATACAGCAATGGGATAAAAATACACTGTGCAAAAATTACAGAGCTAATGGAACATCCAAAAGTTATGGTAAGACACTGGCATCTTTCTACAGCAGCACAGAATTCCCTTAATCAGACCATAAAGGATCATTCCCTTTAATAGAGTTCTCAGAGGTGGCTTTAACACTCTGTAACAGGGAGGGCACGGTGGAATTACAGCTCCAGGACATTTCTTAGGAACCAGCTGCTTTTAGCTTGACTATACCCGACAGGTTTCTCTGTGACCTGTGGCAATGAGCATGACCAAGACACAGCTTGACAGGACCAAATGCAGACTCTCACAAGTCCTGTTTGCACGCAGACACTAAGCCTGTGAGCAAGCACAGCTGCTGAGGCAGACACACCTTGATATTCAGGTGCTGGAGCGTGTCCAGAGAAGGGCAGCAGAGCTGGGGAAGGGTCCGGAGCACAACTCTGATGAGGAGCAGCTGAGGGAGCTGGGGTGTCTCAGCCTGGAGAAAAGGAGACTCAGGAAGGACCTTCTCACTCTCTATGACTCCCTGAAAGGAGGTTGTAGCCAGGTAGGGGTCAGGCTCTTCTCAGAGATAACAAGTGACAGGATGAGGGGAAGCAGCCTCAAGCTGTGTCAGGGGAGATTTATGTTGGATGCTGGGAAAAATTTCTTCACTGAAAAGGTTGTGGAGCATTGGAAAAGGTTGCTCTGGTCAATGGTTGAGTCACTGTCCCTGGAGAGATTGAAAAGGTGTGTGGATGTGGTGCTTGGGGGCATGGTAGTGGTGGCCTTGGAAGTGCTGGGTTGGACTTGATGACCTTACAAGGCTTTTCCAACCGAAACAATTCTGGGATTCTATGATATGGTGGTTTTGGGAGTACAGTAGTGACTGTAGGATCCCAGCCAGGCAGTAATGTCTATAGCCCTACAAATCAGTCAGTAAGACAACGGTTTTTAATTTACGGGGGATTTTTTTTTTTTCCAATAAACGTAAAAATGGCTTGTTGGAGAAATTCAGAGGAGCTAAGTTTTGCTAAATTTTTCTCAACTACTGAGGACATATTCCTTGCCAGGATAGTGTGTTTTTGTCCCATAAGGTTTAGCAGGGGAGAGGTGCCTCCAGGCAAATGTCTCAGAATTCAGATACAGTAGTGGTGGGCAGAGCAGTAGATGGCACCAGCATCCTGCCAGACAAAACAGAACAGCAGCAGAAATCCCTCTCGATGTGCTTTTCAGTATGCCAGGAAAAAGTACTGCAAAAGGAATAGTGATATTAAAAATTGAAATTCCAGTTCATCTGGCAGTAATACCTCTTGATTTACACATGCCTAAGCCACAGCCAGTGGCCTGGGATGCACCTTGTGTCAGAGGGATGGAAGGTAGAGTTTCACAAGTCCTCAAATATTTCAGGTGTTTAGGGGCCTGCCCACAGATCCTTCTGTCTGTGCTTTGGTGTTTTGAGCAGGGCAATAATTTCCTCAGTTTTGAAAGGCCTTCATAACAAATACAGAATAGAACAGAATAGTGACAGCAGGAGGTTGGGCAGAGACATATATTTGATCATCTTTTAGCACCTGAGGAATGGGCCTGCAGGGAATCTGTCACTGCTTACTTCTGTTCCTTACTAGACATAACAAGTGCTGGAAGATTCTGTGCTTCCCTGCTAAGTGACATTTCATTCATCACTCAAACACCCAATTCTGCCATTTCCTGAGCTTCTTCCACCCAAAAATTTATTCCTCACATCTGACCCTTTCCTGCAACAGAGATAAATGCAAAAGCACAGCCATGCTGCTGTTGGTGTTTCGTGCTTCCTTGTCCATTCCTTGGGCCCATGTGCTCTCTGCCTCTGGCTGTGTAACTTGCAGTGAGGTGACTGTCCCCTTGCTGTGCACTCATGGTGCACCTGGGAGGTTTTCAAGGTGCTCTGGCAAGTACCAGAAATGACTCTCTTGCACTGAATCAAGTAATGGGCAGGAGAAGACCTGACAAGTCCTGGGAGAGCCAGGACTATTAACAGTGTCACCGTGGCAGTGATCTTATTAGCCAGTGACCTTCCAGAGCAGAGCAGAGCATTCCCTGGAGATGGAAAGAAGCCAGCCCCTGCCCTTTGCTCCTGTAAGAGCTCTCTGAGCAGCAGAGGATGGTGCCCTGGGCAGCAGAAGGATTTCTGTGATCCTCCCCAGGGCTCACATCCCTCTCTGTGCAGCCCCTGCTCCAGGGGCCAGCGACAGCCACAGCCGTGATTCTGGAGCATGGCAGATTTCAGAGCAGGATGCTGCCATGGCATCTCTGCTGCTTTGCAAATATCAGTTCTCTCCGTGAGTTTTTCTAGCCTGGAGTGCAGTCACTTTCTCAGGATAAAGGTGAGCAGGTATCGCTCCTAAGCCATGCACCTTTTCTGTTCTCCTCTAGGCAAGAACTTCTTGGCCCCTCTTTGTGTGCCAATGAGAGCAGGAGTAGATGCCTCAAAGAGGAGACAACCCAGATGTGCTGGTCACATTACAATTAGAACAACTATGCAATCTTATGGGAAAAAAATAGGGTTATATTAATTATACAGATCTGAAATTGCACACAAGCAGATAGGTGACACATTGATTTCAGTTATTTCATTAGAAATCAAATGAATTGCTGAATTTCCATTAAACTAAAGACATAATTTAAATGTGTTTCAGTCAACAACTTGTTGTCAGTTTACACAGAATCAGCTTAAACCAGATGCTGCTGCCACCTGGAAAAAAGGGCAGAGACAGTGACCTCTACCTAATTATTTAAATTAGTTTGAAGTATGTGAAACTAATTCCATTGTTATCAAAACTGTTCTGCTTCCTTCTATTTATTAAATATTCAACTTCAGCACCAAACACAGTTAATATTCTCCTTCTGAATTTGAGGATTTTTAATAATGCATTAAATTATTCCTTGGGGTTCACTGAGGGTTCATAGCACACACAATGGTTTTCCTCAATGCTTATGTACACAAAGCAGCAGGTTGGTTACCCAGGAAGTGTCTGACTGACATCCTTTACATCTTTACAAATTAAAATTTTGCATTTAATGGCCAGCAGTCACACTGTGATCCTAATTGCAGTGGGCAGTGCATATCCGTCTGGAGCTTCTTCCCTGGGTGCAATCAAAATGACTCTTCTAAGTGCTGGATACATGTTTGGAAAATTAATTCCTTATTGCAAATAATTTATTAACTAAAATGCTCTCTCTTTCTTTTTATAAAGGATCCAGGTGTGATGGGAGAGATGACTGGGAAGCACAATTGGGCATGTGCCCCTGGGCCACTCTGTTACCCTGTTGTCTGACCTCAATTTCATACAAAAACCTCCTTTCAATCCATACCAAAAAAAATATTGTTTAATAACAAAAAACCCTACTTGAATGCCCATAACCATAATGCAGTTAAGCAAAATCCTGTGAGTATGTATAAAGCATTGATAATGACTTTGGTTTCCACATGAGACTATATTTCCACATTATGCCTGAGACTAAAGTTTAAACTGGTTTTGAACCCTGGATAAGTGGGCTCCTGGCAGAACACCCCAAATCAATTCTTCTGTATCTCACAGTTTTTGGCACACACTAATACTGCCAGCAAGTGAATCTTTCAATTTTTGGATATAAATGTCACTCCTGTCTCAGCCCTGGAAGGAGCAGTGACAAAATGGTGTGAGATGCTTTAGCTAATTGCTTCCTCTTGCCAGTCTATATAAAACTAGTGGTCCCACAGTTGTTAGTAAAGATCATAAAGGCAAGACAACATGTTCTGCTTGGCTTTTTTCACCCCTTGCCCGGTGTTCAGGAGGAATCTGGCTATAGTATTTTTTCCATCCTTTTTCTAGATTTCATAGTAACAAAATGCTCTGTGCCATGTTCCATATGGGGCCTGTTATTCAGGAAATAAAACCTTTGTGGTTTCTGGTCCAGAGCAGATAATTTATATTCAGACTCTCCAATTCTGCTGTGTGAAGCCAGAATTCAGCACCAAACACAGTTAATATTTGGGGCCTCTCTGAGACTGCACCGTTAGAGCAGCACTGTGCCAAGAGCAGGGAGCCCGGGGCCAGAAGGCTTTTAGGTCAAACTGCAGCAGTCTGGGGACAGCAATTTCTGCAGCACAGGTGAACTCTGGATTTCCCTTTGGGGCAGGTCTCTCAGACAGGGATCAGCTGTAAGGGTTTATCTCCTGCCAGTGTTCTCCAGAGCTTTCTGGGACAGAGCTGCTTGGGAGATGGGGAGCTGTGTGATAAGGAAAATCCCTATTTTTGTGAAGGAGAAATAATGCCTTGAGATGCAGGACTGGCATCCAGAAAGGCTGAGGGTACTGCCTTTGTGTGCTTTTATGGGTCTCATGACCTCACATATGTGTGTCAGCCTGGAAATCTACAGTTCTACTTTATTTCTGCAACATTTTGGCCAGGAGTGTCACACAGAAGTATTGCCATCTTTGCAGAAGCTCTAGAGCTGGCAGGGAAAGTATAGCTACACCTTCCCTTGGGTTTCTAGAAAGGCAGACAGCAAAGCTATTTATATCTCAGCTCCAAGCCTCCTTATACACATCTTCAGAATCTTCCAAATTTCATTCCAGCTTTGAGCTACCCTTTCGTTTCTTTGCCTTCTGTTACCCTCGTGAGACTTCTCAGATTACTGGATTGTCAAGGATATTTGCTTTTGCTCAGTTATAATTATTGCCTTTCCTGTGTTTGTAGTACAGGTGGCTCTACTGTGTGTCAGCCACGCTAAAAAGGGGCAAGTAGGTTGTTTATAAGCCACACTGTGGGGATGTGTCATTAAGATGAATTTTAGGTTTAACAGAGCATCAGAACACAATATTAACTTTATAACCTGATACTAGCTGTACCACATTACACTGCAGATCTGGGAAAGATGAGCAATACTTCCAAAGGGATGGTCCCTATTAAAGGGAAAACATTTAGAAACTTGCATAGATGACACTAAACTTTTAAATGCATAATATTCCACCTGCCTGCCTTTTCTTGAGTCTCAAAAAGTTACACACAAACTTCTGGACAGACATCACCATACTGGTTATAATAATAATAACAGCACAATATGATAATTAATAATAATAACAATAATTAATAATATGTTTATAGTACTCTAAAGTATAAATATTAGAAACCTTTCTATTTTTACATCTGTTATTTTCTTCCTGATGGGATTTTGCTTCTTCTCCAGTGTTCCCAAGGCTCATGCAAGCTTTGAATACCAAAATCTTCTCAGATACATCATGTGACATTTCAGTTGGTAACTTTTGAGGACAAGGCTTGCTGAGATTAGAAAGATTAAAGCTGCCCAGGTTTGGAGGAAAAGGGTATTTAAGGGATATGAAGACCAAGAGAAACATGAAAAATGGAGTAATTTGGGGTTTTTTTGTTCTCCTCTAAGAAGAATCATACCTAGAGAGTACAATTAGTCTTTAAGTCTATCCTGATTTCTCTGTCATTTATCGAAAAGACAATCTTGTCTTCTATTAATAAAACTGAAGCTCTATATTCTTAGAAAGCTCATCTGTAATTTCTGTCATTGTGATGCTTGGACCAATTTTTGTTGTTGCTGGCATTAATTAACCATGAACTTTTTTTTTAAAAAAGCCCACCAAAAAAGATCCAAACTGCTGTCTTATCACTAAATGAAATCCTGCCCATAGTTCACTTTTTAATGCCTTTTAGCCTTTATGCTTTGCTTTCTTCTCCCTCAAATGAATGATGTGTGCCAAAGATGTTGCTATCCCAGAGAGAACAAGTCTCTGCAAGCTTTGTGCAAATAGACAGCCAAGAAGAGAAGAGATTTGTTAATGCCTCTGCTGTGGAACGGGTGCAGCAGGAACAACTCCTCTTGGGGATCAGAAAGCCCAAATTAGAGACTTGAAAACACCCAAATACTGAGACAATCAGCCATCCCTGTTGGAGTTTATGTGCGGGAACTCATTCCTCAGGCATGGGCAGCTTTTGTTTTCTGCTGGACAGTGTCTCTGATACCTAAAGAGGGGATGAAATGATGTTGAAGCTTTACTTAAGTTGTGCTAAGAAGAAAAGACTTGGTCTGCCTGTGTCAGCCTGGCAGAGTGCTGGAGCCCTCCCTGCTCAGCAATCAATTGTTCACCTGAGGGAAAGCTCTTTAACACAGGCTTTCCCCATACTCTGATTACCCAGGGCTGTTTCCTTGACACAACTATGACATCCATCACCACTAAAGAAAGGGAGTATCCACTTCTGAGCTTCAGGAAGAAAATTGTAAGTTTTCAAAACAGAGTAGTCGTCCCCCAGGTCTTCTCTCAGCCCCTTACCACTGCGTGGATCTGCCCACCTGTACAGCCACAAGCCCAGCTGACCCATTTTCAGAATGTACCTGGTCAGAGCTGCAATTAAAAATGTTCCCCTATGTGAAGTGTTTCAATGATGGCAGTCATGGAAAGTTATTCCACACAACTCAGGTTTAAGTTCTATAGCTATTGTAGGAGATCTGAGTATGCAGAGATGAAGGACTAGTCTGGAGGAACTCACTCTCCAACTGATTGGCAGAGGGGTAGGATGGCCTACGAGTCCTGTTCTCATTTGTGTTCTCTTTTGGGAAGAGTACTGCAGAGCTGGGCATTCCTGCATTTCACCACCTGGAACTGACTTACAAGGGCTGCCTCTTACTTGATGGGAGCAGGGAGCAGCACATTTCTGCTTCTCTGCACACCTGAGTTATTTCTCAAACTCATATCTGGCAGAGAAAACTGTCCAGGGTAAAGTGTCAGAAACAGAGGATAAGAGGCCAAAACCTGAAAGAATTTGATACACTTGCCCTAAGGAGCAAGTGCACTTGACTTACTCATGTCTACCTTACATAAATCTCAGGGCAAAAAGAGCTTACAAACCTGTCTTGTCTTTTACAGCATTTGACAGCACTAAGCAGTCAACTTTCATAGCTGATTTCAGATTCTAAGGGATATTTTAATTCCTGAGAAATAAAAGAACATAACCTATAATGAGGAATCAAGGACATGCCCAATAATTCCATTTACCTCAGTGCTGGAAACCGATAATGATATCCAGGGCTTTTCTCCTGTGACAGGCTCAGAGGTGTTTGAAGACACACTTACTGCTCTTTGTTCATTATGCTCTTATGTTCATTACTGCTCTAATGGTTGGAAGCTTTGAATAGCATCTGCTTTTTCTGACAGGATACCACGTCCTCATTACCCCCAGTCAGAGACACGGTTTTACATTGCTCATATGAGGGTAAGCAAGCAGAGAACAAGGAAGCAAAGATGACAAACCTTGCCAGTGCTCATAACACATCCCTGCTCTTTCATCAAATTTCTAGTCTGGAGAACTGCCAGAGTATTTAAAGGAGGCAGAGAGACATGCAAGGAGTGAGGAGGAAAAAAGGAAATTGTCACAAAGCTGATTGTATTGGATTTCCACAAGAAGCCTCACTGCCTGTGTCTGCCTTAGCAGATACACAAGCAGAATATGCATCAAGACAAACAGCAAATTTGACGTCACGTTTCATCGCTATCCCAGTATATGGATGTCTGTCTCCCAGAATGAAGTAACTGGCTTTCCTTTAAAAAGTTCCTCATTAAATCACAGAAAGAAAGGGGAAGTGACCTCAGAAACACTCATTCTAAAGGCTAGCTTGGCATAGGGAGACCTCAGTGATGGGAGGGGCCTGTAGCCCCCAGGCACAGGATCTCAGCACTTTGCTCTGCTCAGCCATGAATACTTTCATAACAGAATCACACCTGCTGTTATTCAAACTCCTTATTTTCATACCTGGGAATTTCTTGCCTCAGCAGAAGTTCCTGTAAGCTGGAATTGACCTGTGGCTATAACTGCTTAAAGCCAAAGCACCATGGTTCAAATTAATTCCTACATCTCCACTCTTCAGTCTCTACTTGCTGCTCCCCCTCCTCCAAATGACCATGAGGAAAATGACCTCTAAGTATACACTGTAGTGTGTCACATATTGGTGGAATACAAAGCCTACTGCTCAGGTAGTACAAATTAAATTAAATTCATTCACAGATTTTAATTTACTTCCTACAGAGTGATTTTTTGCATCCCAGCAAGTTAATGCCAAAATCAGTAATGACTGTCACCATCATTTCAACCTTTCAGTTCAGTTTCCTGAATCACATCTGTAAATCAGATCAGTTATTGCTGTGAAATGCACGTGCTGTTTATTTGATTAGCTCCCTGTACAGGCCTTGTCATTCCCTAGCACAGAAGTAATTGCAGTTACAACCTGTTAAACCAAAGCTTGACTTTATAAGCCCCTGTTCTAGAGGCTGCACAGCCTTCTGTTGCCTTCCAACCCATAACTGAAGCTCAGCTCCAGCCTGGGTTTTGTGCCTGGATGCATCAGGCCAGCGGGTCATTATAGAGCCCTTGACCAAATGCTTATGTACAGCTGAGGATATCAGAGAATCACAGAATTGTTTAGGTTGGAAAAGCCCTCTAAGATTATCAACTCCAGCTGTTCCCCCAGCACTGCCAAAGCCATCCCCAAGTGCCACATCTACACATCTGTTATGTAGATCCCCTCCAAGAATGGAGATTTCAACACTGCCCTGGGCAGCCTGTGCCAGTACTTAATGACCCTTCCAGAAAAGAAATCTTTTATCTAATTTAAACTTCTCCTGGCACAGCCTGAGGCAACTTCCTCTTGTCACATGTCTTGGGAGAAGAGACCAACCCGCACTTGGCTTTCAAGGAGTTGTAGGCAGCAAGAAGGTCCCCCCTGAGTCTCCTCTCTTCCAGACTGAGCATGTGCTTAAGCCAAGGGGGAATCTTGGCATAAATTATGATCTAGAAAAGATGGAGGATTTTTAAAGGAATTGCTGTTTGCAAATAATGCATAAAACTAACAAAGACATTGCTGGTGATTTTCCTGCAAATGATATATACAGCTGCCAGTGAAATAAAACCAAAATTTGCTCCTTTTTGAAGTGTTCAACATGTCTTTTCCCACTTGAGACATTCTGGCTAAAGCAGCATAGTACAAGTCCTTCAATTTGAATTGTCCTGACTAACATGATGTCTTCTGACATCTCTAGGTATCGTGGTAAATATAAATTATAGTCAGGGTCTGTACACTTCGTTCTCTGGTACAGTCAAAGACACATTTGCTGGCATGGAAACCTCTTTTCCCTTCCTCTGCGTTCTTTACCAGGCAGCACACCACTGCTGTGTATCAATTCACAAAATGTTTCAGCACTTAAAATTGGTACCTATTCAAATTTCCTAAAACCTAAGAAGGAACATTGCCAGGTTGCAACAGGCACATTTCAGATTCTCATCTCTGCTTGACAGTTGCTTTGCAAGCCTTTAAAGTCTATAAATAGGACGCAGCAAAGGAAACTGCCCTTTGCTCCAAACCAGGGTGGTTTGCTTAAAAAAGTATTAAAGGTTGATCAGGGCATCACTATAGGGATTTTATTTGTGGTTCAGTAGCAATGTTTGTTTCTCTGTAAAATGTAACCTGCATTTTCTTACTGCAGACCTTTTCATGACTAGATCAAAGTAAATAAACGATACAACACTCCCCTTCTTCCTATGCTATAGAGAGTAGAAAAAGCAGCCAGGAACCAGTGCAGCACATTTGTGTTACAGGCTAAGATCCTAGACTCCCTGGCCCCCTTTTGACATCAGAATGGTTAATATTATATTCTAGAATTGCAAATAGGTAACAATACCAGTATTTCAAGGGTATTGCTACTTCTTTTGCTTTCCTGTATGATACCAAGTACACAATGCTTTTAAACACTCTACAGTTGTGATTAAAACCTGTGACAAATTTGTGAAAAATATCCTTTCTGTGATTCTTTAAGAAATCTTATAAGGAATACTTATACAGCCCTTACAATGCTGGGTCTTTTTGCATGCTTTCACCTGGTGAACAGTTCAGCCACATCTACAAAGATGACAAACGAAACATCATTGGTTCCTACTTTTCTTTTTGGCAGGTACAATGTTCTGCTTTAGGGAGATTCTTAAATAACTTCATGGCACTGCTCATTTTCAGAGCTCAGTGCATAAAAGCAAAAATCATAAAACTCAGCTGCATTTAGCTAAAACATTTTCTAGGGCTCTTGAACTTTTCAAGTAATCCAGGCCTGATTTACAGCTTCCTATAAAAGTCAAGCAGCATTTCAAGGTTTCGTGTGTGTGTTACCAGTGAAATGATCCCATTTTGACTGCAGTTTGATTCTCTTTTGTCACTGTTGGACCCTGATTATAAAAATACTCATTTGTGTTAGCTAGTTGAATGTGATAAGAATCAAATTAAATATTCACCCAAATCTCTCTGCAGCTTTGCTGCTTTCATTTTCAGATACCTTTCAGTGTTCCTTAACTTATGGTGCTGTATCGCAACGCATTTCTGCTGTGACCTCTCCATGCAAGGCAGACACAAAACACCCACTCTGGCAGTGCAAATCCTTCCCCAAGGGCCACATTTCCTCAGCATTTATGCAAACCAATTTAGCACTGCTGACTCCACTGGAGCTACTTCCAAGTTGCACTGATGTTGTTTCTGATTCTGATTTGTAGATTTATGGGTTAATAATTAAAGGAACAAAAAAGAACATACTGCCAAACAGTGGATGACAATATTAATTGGTATATCCCCATTTGTTTCTCCCAGAAGAATCCTAGACGTTACACCCCCTCCATAACATATT
This sequence comes from Corvus moneduloides, assembly GCF_009650955.1. Lineage (NCBI taxonomy): Eukaryota > Metazoa > Chordata > Aves > Passeriformes > Corvidae > Corvus > Corvus moneduloides. The sequence goes on from NC_045490.1 coordinate 8,739,630, forward strand.
TAAAACATCCTTGTAAACTGAGTAGTGGAAGTTCTCCTTTCCCTTCACCTTGGTGGCAGTAAATGGAATAACAGACGTGTAGCTATTGACATATTTACCTACTGTCATGTAATGGTTTGGTAAAGAGTTGAAATGATATGGACAAAACCCCGCTAAAAAGAAGATGGTATTAACAACCTCAGCATGTTCTTCCAGGAGCTAATGGTGCACACCGATAAAAACATCCATCACATTTCTACACTGGGTTTGCTCAGTTTCAGGTTCCAATCACTGGCTCTTACCCTTATCTCCTAGATTAAGGAGTACTAGTGCAGAAGCAACTTTGTCTGGTGATCATATCCTCTCTGATCTTGCTGTGTAAATGGAAAGAACCTTTGTAGAGATTTTTGTCCAAAAACTGACCTTGAAACTCTTTCATGTGACCACTGTTCAAACATTCTATTTACAGTGTGGACAACAGCACTGCAATCCACTGCAGTCAAAATCTACCTTAGTTAGTACAGTTTTCACACTGCAAGTCCTAGTTCACACTAAATCTAAATGTTTTGTCCTAATGAGGTGCATCTATGATTTTCTACCATGTCCTAGTAATTGATGTTTTTGAAACCCTGAAAGTATATACAGATATTAAGACTTACCTAATTTTTCCATCTCAACTATAAACACACATTTATTTCTATGTTATCATCATTCCCACCAATTTCCTTTCCAACAGCTCATCTTTGTTTATTATTTAGACAAGAAAGTCTGAAGTTTTCCTTCTGATGACTCTACTGTGTTAGAAAATGCCCACCTTCTGCATTTAGAACAGTGATGTAATTAATCATATTTTACTAGTCAGTGCAGGCGATTCCCACAAAATCATATAGAAATTGAAATCCCTCACAGTAAGTGTGTTTCCACACCGGAGTTCAGAACCTAGAATATTTCCCCTGGTTGTTACACAGGGACTGCCTGCAGTGTGCCTGGAAATGCTGAGCATCCATTAATACCCAATTGTTTTATGGAGTATAAACTGAGACAAAGCAACAACAGACTCTTTAGAAAATCTGTGATGAAAATGAAGATTTGGAAGCCTCTTATTGGGACTATCAGCAGGGAGTATGGGTTAATTAGTGAAGAGCCTGGCTGAGAGACAGAGATGTCCCTCCTGTCCCGCAGTAGTTCGATTCCTCAGTGCAGGTTCAGTTACCTGCTGTACTAAACTCACACTAGGTATAAGCTTTCCCTTGGGATTCTTCATAACCAGTGGTCTTTCAGCACCAAAGGCAGGGAGAGAAGAGGAGTGAACCCAAAAAAGTGCAGCAAATACAATGGGAAAATTTCTGTGGAAGGTCAGAGAGCTCTCAAAATGATCATCCAGAGTGTAACTAAAATTACTCTCTAGGTTTTACCCCAGTATACCTAACAGTCAGACCCCAAACTTCAAAACAAACTATCCAAACAATGAAGATACATTCTTAATAAGTACATTAGTAGCTGCTTGTAATAGCAGGAGGATAAATTTCAATGCAAGAGAGAATGAAATTGCAGATAATGTTTTGGTAAAATCTTTTAAATCTTTCCTTCTTTTTAAAAAATTCTTCCAGACAGTCAGAAAATTCTGGACACTAACTGGAAGCTGTTCTGGCATGTTACAGGAATTATACAAATAGCTGCTGTGTAAAAATTCAATATGTGCTTAAGAAAAACAAGCAAGACTGCCAAAGGTATTAAAAAATCTTGAGCATAAGAGCACACTGCGTGGGGAGATTAATGACCTTGGACACAAGAATATCTTCCTGAGGAAGTGAAGAAGCACTGAAGTATGAATGCAAAAGAATTGTAGCATTTACATAAACCCTGCTCAGGCTCTAAATCATTCTTGGTCAAGGTTTCAGTGTTTGCAAGCACCTACAGGCACAGATCCTCCATTTATTCCTCCTCCTTTCATCTCTGCAAGGTCAGTCCTCAATGAGTGCTTCATTTATTATTTGCTGAACAATTCTTGAAATGACTGAAAAATGTACAAATAAGCTGAACAGAAAATGCCTATCCAGAGAAAATTATTGTAACAGCTGCTTAAAACAATTCTAATTTCCACAATATCACAGAATTCTAGAATGGTTTGGGTGGGAAGAAAAGTAAAGATCATTTAATTCCTGTGCCCCTGCCATAGGCTGGCACACCTTCCAATAGATCAGGTTATATAAGCAACAATACAAGGTAAGCCTTATCTCTGTGATTTTCTGGTCAAGAACATTAAAACCACAAGCATACACACTGAGTTTGGCTGTAATTTTGTTAGTAAAGTTATTGTAACATTTATGCTATGAGATGGCAACTCAGCAGCCATCTGAGAATGGCTACAGGTAACTGTACACCCAAAAGTTTATGTGTCATGCTAAGTATGATGAAACATGCCAGCCCTTGTCATATCCTACTTTATGGCAAAGCAGCTGGCTCAAAACTCAAAACATGAAATGATGTAGCCAAAGCAAATGCTGGAACCTGGGCATCTTCTGTCCCAGCAGGTTGCTCTGTGACATGTGCCATACAACATTCAAATGATGCACAGGAAGCACAGGTACCACAAAGGGCTCAGGGTGTGCAGTGATTTGGTGTTGCTGGTAACACAGGGGTTGTTAGCTCCTCAGTAACACCACTTACAAAGGTCACACTTTGATGCTCCCAAGAAATAACAACCACCATCAGGGTGATCTCACTGCAGACATGGCCTGGCCATACAACCTGCCCAGGTAAAAAACTGCTGCTGGTAGAACACTAATTCTTTTGGGGGAAAAAAATTTTGAGGCTAAAATAAATCACAAAGCTATGAAATAATGAGAAACAGTGAGGCATATAAGTAGATATGTCATATTTCTATGTCTTTGCCAATAGTAGAGAACAAAAAGATTATAAATCCCTTCCCTCAAATTACCCAGAGGTCAGGATGAGTGAGAGAGGTTTCTAGTGTGCCTTTTTCCTGGATCTATTTCTGTTCACCATCTTCAGCTGAAGTTACTCTGCATCTATTAACTCCTTGGCCTTTCAACTTTTTGTGGAGAGGCTTGGGCCTATAAATAACTACAGCCAAGTGAATCTGGTGCTTTTTGTGGTGGCAGAAGGATGCCTTTGAAGGGCTGGCCCTGAAAACTTCCTGGTTCTGAACAGTGTCTCCATGAAGTCACACAAATAGAGGCAGCTGAAATTAGAACATTTAGAGAGCAGAGCAGCCTGAGCATGAATATTCGTGGGGAGGGAAAAGTGAATTTAAAAGGTAAACCTTATTTAAAATGCACAAAAGGAAGACTGCAGGCTTCTCCAACTACCCATCCAAATTATCTCCAGGGATAATGACAATGAGAAAGGCAGACACCCAAAGCAATCAGGGTCCAACTCGAATTCTGCATTACCCATGTTACAGAGGCTACAAGGAAAAATGCCCCTTTTATTTTTTGGCATATTCTCATGTTGTTCCTGTCAGCCTGGTTCTTTGGATTCAGATGTCTGTTTTCATTCCATCACTGCAAGTGAAAATGCATGTGGAATCAAACCACTAATACAAATATTTCCTCAAATATCAAGAAAAATCAAATTTGGATTGCAACTTGCTACCTCAGGCACTTTATTAAATGCAAATTATTCTCAGTAAAAGTAGTATACCAAAGACTGATCTCCAGACATACTACTGACTTGATCAAGCCTCCTGCTGAACAAAGCTATAAATGTGATTATAAATATTAATGAAGTTCATGTAAATAACATCTCCCACAGTGCTGCTGCTGCTACACAGGTAGAGTGCACAAGAAATTTATTTATTTATTTATCATCTTAGGGAGGTGGTCCACTTCTCTATTAGAGGTAAAGAAGGGAGCCATGAAAAAATACAAGGAGTACCTTGAAGTAAAGGAGAGGCCAAAGCCCTGGTATTTGAAGCAACTTGGTCCTGGACAGCATGGATGTCTCAGTTTCCAGACACAAAGGATTCCACTCCTTGGCAGAAGCCTGCTTTGGACGGTGCTTCACAAGACTGATCAAACACCTGAAACCCTCTCACAAGCAGTGGATGATTTATTTTGCAGGGGTACCTGTGCAACAACCAAACCACATCTCTGCCCATGAAGGACGGTGCTGTCTTGGCAGAGGAAGCTGCAGCAGAGCCCATGGACTGGCAGATGCAGCTTGAAACAAGCTGGTGCTCAGTCCACTCAGTGCAGGGGAGAGGACCAGGTGGCCTTTAACTCACCTTTAGTTTAGACCCTGCCTCTCTGCTTCTTTACGAAAAACAGCCTACACACACCCTTGAAATTCTTGGCACAAAGTTGGGTAGATGATCAGGAACAGCTTCCCAAACCAGCCAGTCCCTACTGTTGCTCCATGACACTGCCAAGGTCAGAGAGGACAGGTTTCTGCTCCAAGGTGTGTTACCTCAGCTGCTCCATGGCAGGATGGCCTCAGTGGGCAGCTGGCAGAGTCCAGGGTTGTCTCACAAAACCCTGATGGGGCTGCAGATCAAGGAGCTGTGTAACTCCGTGACAAGAAAAGTAATGCAGAGTGAAGGGTGCCTAGAGGTTTTCCAGAACACTGAGTTCAGCACCATTAAGAAGTCTAAAAGGGAAGATACAGGCCAGGAAGCTCTTACTTCGTCTCCTACTCTTTAAGCAGACAACTGCTGCTGGGGAGGTTTTCATATCCTCTCTCTGATCTGCTCCGTAATGAAGGAGCAGCTCCCACACACCTTCAGTGCAGACATGGTTCAAGAGGTCACTGAAGTCACTCTGCATCTGCCAGCAGGAGTTTTGCCACAACTGAGGCAGTTCCTGGATTATTAATGCTGTGATTTTTATCCTTTATTGTGTGTTTTTATCTTGTGATTGTGTTTTGTCCTATTTTATAGGGCTCAGGATGAGAGAAAAAAGTCTCTTCAGGAGAGGAGAAAGGGAATTTGACGCAAAAGTCTCATTAGCAGATCATTCTGGTAAAACTGGTCTGAACCACTCTCCCCTGGAGAGAGCAATGGCTACAAAAACTTCCCTCTTATTTTATTTTTCTATCAGAAAAGTTTGAAGCTAAAAATAAATCTCATCAGTAGGGAAAAGAATGTTTGGTGTGGCTTTGTTTTGTTTTTTTTTCTAATGAGAAGTTTTGCTTCCATTTGTCTATAAGTAATGTTAAAAGTTGCTTTTCTTATTTACATTCCAAACTTGCTGTGCTGATCCTCCCTGCACATGACATGTTTCCCTACTGATCAACAGGCAGAATATGTATCCATAAGTATATATCCATGAGGAAACATTGAGCTATAACTCATTAGTGAGCTGTACTTATTTTTCATTTTCAAATTACTCTGTAAATATTCAGGAGCATGATGCAGAACAGGACCTACCTACCTACATGCCTCCTACTCACATCACTGAGGTGTCTTATTTTGGGAGTTAAGGAATGTGTGCAATATGCATGAAAGAGATGAATAATTAGCGTGATGATTGCCAAGAAAACAGAAGCAAAGCTCAGGAATGACAGTCAAGACACACAGCAAGTTGAAGAGCCAGCACAAGGCAAGAGAACGAGTAGCAACACTCACAGTTCATTACTATGGGCTCAGCATCCACACAGTTTTCCATGGCCAGGATGCCCCTGGAGGAAGATGGTCTGACAAAAGTGGCTGCCTGACTAGAAAAATTTTTGGGCCCTGTTTTTCTTACATAATAAGAGGGAAAAATTCCTCAACCCAGAACTGAATTGTTACTCCCTGCATAGAGGGGATGCAACTCCAACAGGAGTGCTTTGGTGTTGTCATACTTGGCAACTCTTCATCCCTGTGCAATGTCACCTGCACACAACTCTGCAGCTCCCTTCCTGTTCCTGCTCTTGGCCCTCTGGCTGTGGGGACCCTCAGCAAGAGGAAAAACCTCTCTACCCGCAGCTCTCGTGCTGTGGGCTGGCTCAGGATCAGAGGAGCTTGTGGTTTGGTATAGTCTTTCTTCCACATTTTTTAATTTGTGGAGATGCTTCTTTTATCCTTCTCCTTGCTATAAATGGGAGGATGGCACTTGCTCCCCCTGTTCCATGTGTCATAACACAGACTTGGCTCTTGCTATCTATCAGCAAAGTTTGAATTAATCTGTTTCCTGGAATTTGGAGACAGCAAATGTAGGTGGCAGACAGGACTGATTCTTGAAACATTTTTTTCTTCGTCTTAACCAGTGCTGTGAATGTGAACATGCTTGATTATCTGCAGCTCAGACACTTCCGTGTCTGAGCAGCTGGAGCAGCAGCCAGCCTGGAGTAAGAGATTCCTCCACTCCCCTCTTCTGCTCAGCTCCTCACAACCCTGGTCACGTGAACCTGCCTTCCCACTTTTGCAATAGCACAGGAGTTCTTAGCTGGATGCTCTCAAGACCTCTTGCCAAAAACTGCCAAATCCTTTTTTTGATCTCCCTAGATGGATTCTTGGAGTGAGAAGCAGGCATTCCTTTAAGGGAGAGAGGCACTGCCTTCTGTGAAAGACTGATACTGTAGGAGCCTAGAAGTGAAGGTAAGTGCTTAAAAGGAGAAGTAGAAAGATTGGCAAAAGTTAGAGTGAATCTTACTGCTAAATCACAGCTAGTTGAAGCACAGGTATTTAAAGCGGCTTTAATTCAGAAAGAAAATCAAAGAAAAAAATCTAGAAAGAGCACTAAAATATCTATTGTAGGACAATCACCTGAAAGTTCTGATCACATTCATCCCAAGTTATAGCAACTATGGACAGGAATAAAAAGAAAGCAGATTCCTCAAGACAGGTTGATCTGGTACAACCCTGAAAGAGAAGTGTCAGGACAGAAACATGGCAGTGACAGAACACTGCCATGGTGTTAGTTCTGCACTTGGCTCTTCTGCACAGCTCTGCAGTTCCTAATCTGTCCAGGCATTACATACATAAAATGGGCTGTATAAAACCTAAAAATATGGGACATAGGCATAATCTGCCTGTAAAAAAGGACAAACAAGCAACTGCAAGAAATAGAGTGTGATTAATTGCAGATTTATATAGCAATACCTGATATACTAAACAACATAATCTTTTAATGACATGTGTGTAGGCACATAGCCACACTTTTGTCCCCAGCTACATATTTGCAACATAAACTGGAAAATATTTTGGTCCAGCTTCTCTTGCAATGCTTCCATCACTTTCCTCACATATCAAAGAGTATGTCACATTTGGTGATATTGGAATATCATTGAGAATTATTTAACATAAAGCCACTGGTAACTGAGCGACTTGCTGCAGGGTTTCTTGGGTTTAAGGGTTGGGGGTGTTTTTGTAACAAGTATTTGTTCTGAAAAATAATTACTCTGTGCCTGTCTTTCATGAAAATATCAAAACAGACAGTAGTGGTTTTGGCATTCTAATAAGGATGTGACATTTCACAGCTTAATGCTTATTCTTGCAAGGGAAGATGGGGAATTCAATTCATTTTTCATTGACTCATGAAGAGTCTCACTGAAATTGCAGTTTTGTCTTAAACTCATGGAATGATGAAAGATGGGGCAAGAAAGTGTTTTTAAAACTATATTTAGCCTATTCTTCTGTCCCAAGACACAGTCAAGTATACTGTATCATTCCTTGAAAGTCCTTCCTTTAACATTCAGGTTAAGATAGAAAAACAACAGTGAAAAATTACCCAGGGAAAAATTAGAGAGAAAACCAAGCAGTGAACAGATAGGCTGTCATGAAAAGATGGGAAGACACCCAGGTGAGTAAATAATCCAAGGCCAGGTCTCACCAGCCATAAATCAACTCTTGCCTCCACACACTTGTGGGACAGAAGCCATGCAGTCCCCCTCCAGGCTAATGATTTACTTGCCACCCCAACTCATAAATCTACCAAAACTAAATTTCTACCAAAATGAAATTCTTACCAAGATGTTTATACAGACAACAGGCTGGGCAGGTCACTGTCTATCATGGGTACCATGTTAACAAGGAGACCAAGTTTTGGGGAGATAACAACTTTTCTTTAAAATGTTGAGTTGCATGGGCTCAGAGAATGGTTTGGGTTGTAAAGAATCTTCGAGGATCACCTATTCCAACCCTTCTCACTGTGGGCAGGGTCACCTTCCACTAGACCAGGTTGCTCAAAGCCCCATCCAACCTGGTCTTGAACACTTCCAGGGATGGGGCAGCCACAATTTCTCAAAACAACTTGGTTCATCTCAAAGTTCAGTTTGAGCTGTTAGGAAGGTTGCTTGCAGGGAGGAATGTCTGGTGGCAGGAAGAAGGTAAAAATATGGCTATCAACAAAATCAAGTGGAAGTTGAATAAAAAGGGCTGAATTGCTTTGTTAGCATTTAGCCAGTCATATGAACCTAGTGATTAATCTGGCCCTCAGTCCTAAACTTAAACCTCAGTGCAGCTCAGCATTAAATACGCAATTAGCTTTCAACATCTGACACTTCAAATATATTCACAAAAATCACACCTAGTTCCTGAACAAATCAATCAAATGTATTACTCCTTTTAAATTTTCTATGTACAAAGAAATTGTAGCTATTAGCCCAGAGAGAATAATCTCAGCAAATCCATCAATCTGAATGTAAGAATAAGGGATAAAACACCTTATGTGAAAGGCACATCAGCAATATCACTCCTGAGCTGGAGTGAGAGCTTTTTTGCTAATGTCAGTCCCAGATACTGCTTCACACAATAGCCAGAGCCAGCAGCCTTTTCAAGCATTACTCATTAAAAATGTCAAAGAGCACAAAATATCTGGATATAATGATGTCACCTTAAATGGGGGAAAATAGAGAGGCTTTCCCTTCTGCATGGCTGATACTCTTAAGTGGAAACTAGGGCATAAAGAAGAAACTCAGCAAAAATTACATTTTGTTTAACAAGAACAGTTACCCAGGATACGTGTGAGCCTTCCAGGAGAGCAGGCTAACATTGGATGGCAAGGGATGAAACCAACCTGTGGTCTGCCAGATTGCTTCTCCCTGTGCTGAGCAGTGTGAGTAAGTCTTAAAGCTGAATAGTAGTTGGATTTTTTTGTTTGGCAGGGTTGGTTTGGGTTTTTTTTTAAGGTGGGGTGGGGTGTTTATTTGCTTTTGAGCTGCTTGAGGTAGCATGCACTTATCCTTCTGTACCTGGGCAGAAAGGAATTGCTCTCCCTGCTTCTAATGCAGTGTTCTTTAACAGGGAGTTCCTTCCAACTCCTTTGCAAACACTGGGCTTGCTTCTTCCCCCGGCTTTCTCATGCAGGAACATTTGTATTGAACAACGTGTTCTTCCACCCAGGACAATTCTCCTGGCTGTACCACTCTTTGGCACCATTACTTTTTAGGCCAGCAGAAGACCAGAAGGACTCATTAGACAGATACCCAGTGGTTTTTTCTGTTGTGTGTCCTCGGCCCTGTGGACATCCTGTTTGCGTGGGAAGCACACGGGACCCCTCCTGTGCTGGCAGGGAAGTTGTGACAACATGCTTCACTGAGTGCTGGATCTGAAAGACATGGGATTTTCACCAGGGTGTGCTTGTCTCAAGGCTGGTAATCACCCAGGGAATAACCAGCAAAGCACACAGACCTCTCGGTGCAGACATTATCCCGACAAAGTGCGGAATCTTCTTTCACATTGATCAGCTTTTGTTATATACACAGAAATAATTCTTGTTTTCACAGAAATCAGTAAGCACTCAAGAGTCTACCAGCACAGCAGACTCACTCTGGGCTGGGCCTTTAGGTGTCCTGTTTTTCTCTCCTTTTACCAAGAAAAGACAATTCAATTCATTCTCACCACCAGCAAGAGTCTACAGACCTACATTTGATGGTGCTTTGTATATTCAGTGCTAAAAATCTCCTGCTAGAGGGAAGAAAACATGTAATAAGGTTTGAATAGTTTAATGTATTTCAGAGAAGCTTTTATCTTTTATGACTGAGGACATTTCCAACAGGAGAAAGTCAAGCAAGGACAAGTCTTCTAGGTCAGAGCAGAATATTTCTTGTAAGTTCCCACAAGGAAAAGGAAGATACACTGAAATGAAATAACAGAAGATACTCCCTCACCCTCCATCACACCCCAAAATAAGGTGCAAATGCAAAGCGATCTGCTTCATAACACCCACCTCTTCAGGGCAACACTGGCACTGGTGGCTACAGCTCTCTCTGAGAAAGAGCAGCTACTGCAGTCTCCAGACACAGCACAGACTTTGCAGAGTGCAAAGGTAAGATTAAGATCTGCATCATTCCTCCAACAGAGTCTCTTTTTTCCTGAACTGTGAACACCTTCCTCCTTCAGGGCAGTGTAGCGGGTTCGGTTTGTAACCGGGTGGAAACACCAATTTAGTGTAGTAGTTTGGTCTAAAATACTCATTACTGTTTACCTTCTGTGAGATAAGAATTAGGAGAAATGCAAAGCAGGCACCAAACCTGAAAGAATATAAAGAAGTTTATTAACAGACCTAAAAGAGGGAAAAGAAAAAAAATAAAATCACACCACACCTTCAGAACTCTTCTCCTCCCCCCACCTTCCTCCCTTCTCCCACTGACAATGTAAAAAGACAACCCTTGAGATGTTCAGTCTGTTTATCACTTCCATAACAACCTTGTTCAGTCCATTTAGGAAGAGGAGTCTCTCTTGCCCATGCTATGAAAACATTATCACAACGAGACAGCCGCCCGGGTTGGTTCTCTGCTCGCATGTGAGTCCCTTCCCGCGACTTGCAGCTTTTCCCACAACTGCTTTCAAGGGTCCACTCTTGAATTACTGGGGTACAGTTTTAAGGTTGAGCCGTTTAGAAACAAAAGTTCTCTTCACTCATCTCTGGGAGCATTTCATCTCTAAGAACAGAGGCCCTCCCCCTTCCCTGGGAGTAAAGGGTCCTCCTCATCTTCATCTTTAGGACTGTCTCTGGGAGCATCTCTAGGAACAGAGGTCTTCCCCTTTCCATGTGGAGTAAGAGTCCTCATCGCTTCCATCTCTCCCTGTTCAAACTTCTCATCAAATTACAGCTGCTTCAGCATCTGCCTATCTCAGCGCAGGTGCTTTTGCTCACAAGTACAAGTTGAACGCTCCACCCCCCCCATGCCTTCATGAGATTACAACGGGTACTCTGATATATCATAGCTTTACAACAGAATTTCAGCTTTAAGCATCTCCTCTTTCTCTTCCCTCAGGTTTTCAGCTCTTCACAGCACTGAAAGGGTTAATCTCACCTCGGCCTTGCAGCTGGAATTTCCCTTATTGCTGTTGCTCACATGATCTTTGCCGGACAGCGATGCAGCTTTCGGCTGAATCTTGGCCGCACTGGAGAGGGGGAGCTGGGCCGCTCTGGCTGCCCACAGCAGGGCTGTGGGGGGGTTCCGTGGGTGGAACAGGGCCCATCGGCTCCAGGATGGCCGTGGCCCAGCCTGGCCCGAGCAGGGTCTGGGCTGAGCCCACCAACCCCCTCACGGGGCCCGCAGCCACCTGTGCCAGTGCCGGAAACGAGACAGAGCCTCTGCCCAGGGCTTGTCTATTCTGAATTGTGGACCACAGAGGCAGTCAAAATTTTAAGTGGCTTAAAAAATTGTCCATATTCAAACTGGCCAGCTGATAGGTTCTGTCAGGTCACAGAGGAGCTGTAAGAACCCCTTTGCAAGAACATCACTTCCGAGACTATGCTTTGCTAACCCATGGCAGTAACAGGGTGACTCAGCTCTGAAGGGGAAGAACAAAGCCAGAGGAACATTGTGGAGCACTTTGTGGAAGCCTTTGACCAGAGCAGCTCATCCAATGTTTATGCAACGAACACCAATTATTTCATAACTGATTTCTTACCAAAGCAGATTCAAACCTACACAAGAAGGTGCCAGCAAACATTATTTCCTTCCCCCAACTCATTTACCCTGCTCTCTGCATCTTACCATGGAAAGAGTACGAAAGGTGAGCTTTTCTGTCCCAGACACTTTCTTACTTTGTAAGGCTGGCAGGGGTAGTACAGGTCAGAAACTCACAGCAACTCCCTGGGCCAAAAAGGTTTATAACAGATCTGATAAGGATATTGTTGGTGTGAGAAGTCCAGTCCTGTGATTTGTACATTAACTGCTGTCTTCTGCAAGCACAGAAGACTTTTCAGCTTTTACAACAGACTGATGAGTTCAGCAGATCATATTCACAACTTCATCTTTAGGACTGGAGCTAAGATGATGTTACAACACAATTAATCCTATTTAAATTAATTATCAGATCCACTTGATAGTGTTATCTGGTAGCAAGATCTTCTAGTCTGAAACAGGGCAAGTAATGCTGTGGATACAAAAATGCTGCTAGCAAGGATTTTCTTGCTATTTTCTAAGTCCATGAGAGACTTTTCTCTCTCACAGAAGAGGTAACAGAGTTACGTAAACAACAAAACACCTGCAGCCTTGAGAAGTCTTGTTTATGGTATAGTAGAAAAATATTTTGACAATGGATGTTTTAGGATTTTAGCCAATCACCCCAAGGGGTGGCTGATCCTTTGTCCAATTAGACTATGAAGAAAAAAGTCTATAAAAGAGTTTGTAAAATAATTAAATAAATCAATCTTGCTGCACAATTCCTGCCTGCTGGATCTTCTCTCCTCCTCCCTACGGCGGCGGGACACGGTGATATACCGTAGGGTTGCAGTCATATTATACTGTCTTTATTCATTCTCTAGTGGCCTATATATCATGACATGGGATTTTTACCAAGTAAAGTACACAAAGTTATCAATGTTTCAGCCTCAACATGAACATTTGTTAAAAATACTTGATGTAGTACAAGGCAGGATTTATAGTCCAAACCTGGTGCTTGAACTTTATGCCCCTTTTACCCCCATATCTATAAATGTGTTTTCTTTTGCTAGTTTTTGGAGATATGGATGAAAATAAAAATTTATTATCTAGCATATGTGATTTCAGAGTATAGGATATGTGCAGCAGTACTTCCCTGCTCTTCCTTTGCACATCTTGTGTTACCCCTCTGTTGAAAATCTACATTTTTAAATTTCTTTAGTTCTAGAATACATTACTTCAGTGACTCATTTGCTATTAACACTAAATTTCATAGGTTGCTAAGATAAAGCTGTTGATGTTAACACTGCACAGAAAAGAAGCTGTCACACCTTTTGGATGTTTACACACTTCAGTTCAATGGACTAAGTCCACACTATATTTACCTGAAGGATCCTGTATTGATTTTCCTTATTCTCTCTTCTACTTCCTATTCCCCATTCAGGAGTAACAGCTCATTAGCATCATGTTAGTTAAAATTAAACCTTGATCACCTGGATGTGCCCCTTTCTACAGAAACATGCAGAGCCCAGCCTCTTACAAGTCCAGAAAGAACATTAATTGTAACACTGCAGAAAGAAGTGGAAATCTATCAATCTGTGATTTAACAGCTATTTTTGAAACTTTGCACTGATTTTCATATATAAAATAATACAAAGGAGTGAAAGACATTAATTTTGAAAAAAAATTCTTGGGTGACAGGTGAATTAGGAGCTCAGGCTGTCAGTAATCCAACAGCATTTGGGATTTAAAGTGATTTTATTCTTGTCAGAGTGGTAGTTTATAACAGGTAGATGTACAAAATCAAAAAATTTATTTTGACAATGAAACCCTTTTTCTGTGAAAGCTTCTCATATTACAGAACCCAGGAATTGGGACTGGCCACTGAGATAAGGACACATGGGATGCTTTGTGCATAGCAAGAGGTGCATTACTGTTCCAGCATGGATTCTGTAATCTCATAGCCCTGCAGGTCTTATTACCTATTTTGGGTGGACACAATTCACAGATTCAAAGAATATTCTGAGTTGGAAGGGACCCACAAGGATCACTGAGTCCAACTCTTAAGTAAATGGCCAGTACTACCACACAGGGGGAAATTCACAAAATCACAAGACCAGCTGCCTAACTTCTCAATTTACGCCAAATGTATTTCTTATCCATCCTCCGTACAATATTCTGCAAGGTGTTGAGAGGGCATCACTAAATCTCACACTTGCATTCACCCTTCTGAGACCAGGAGATCATCTCCTCTGACACTGATTAATATGTAAAAAGCTCCACAGTGCTGACAGTCAGACCATGGGAGAGTTTTACAGATATCTGAGCTTACGTTTGTGCACATTTTCCTTCAAATTCAGGCCTGAGCCATTGCCTACAAATGACTGATCCTGCTTGGATCCACATCTCACTACTCTGGGGGATATCTGCAAAGCCAGAGTGGCTGCCTGCGGCAGAGCAGCAATGCAAAGTCACTTCTGCCAGCAAAACTCACAGGAACATCAGAACAATGGGTGGCCATAATAACTTCACAAGATGGTGAAGAAGGATGAGAAGAAATGTTGTTATCCTTCCAACACTGTTATCTTCATTACCCTTTAATTTTTGCCAGAAAATAGAGCTTTGGTTCCTGTGTTATACTTGGAAACACACAATGCCAGAGTGAGAAAAATCACTGCCCCAAAGATCTCCTAGTTTAAAATAAGGAAAGAGGGAGATGGACACAAGTTCTTCAGAAAGGGTATTGGGACTATAGGTAACAGTAGAAGTGGTTTATGTGCTGCTGTAGATTTTATATACAGAGATAGACACAAACAGAACTCAAGCAACTCAAGCACAAGAATTACATGAATTACAATACCTTCACATTTTGCTGTTAAAATGAAATGTGAAACTGAAGCTGCTTTCCAGATGGCCTGGGCAGTTCCTCCTGGGGCCAGACACAATACAGTGGGAGCAAATACAGAAGTTCCTCACAGAAGGAGCAAAAGAAAATGAGTACAGGAAAACAAGTCCTTCTAGTAGGCTAAAAGCCTCCTGTCTAGACAGTTTCTCAAAGCAGAGCAAACCTTTCTCTGGGCTCCCAGGATTCTGAGAGGTTTAACCCCAACCTTCAGGTTTGAGCCAGAGTTTTGCTTTTGTTTAGCATTTCCTGAGCAGCAACTAAGTCAAATAAAACCTCTTGGTATTGCTTCCTGTGGGAATTATGGTAATAAAGAAACATTAATTGTTTGGGTATTTCTCTAAAGTTCTAGCAGATTGAGTTGTTTCTTCAGAGGAAAGCACCTCTTGCCCAGATTATCTCAAGACACATATATTGCTCTGCTGTTCTAATAAGCCTAGGGACAGTCTGAACCACAAAGAATGTACTTTTACCACTGAAAATCTTTAGCAGCTGTCAAAGCTTGTTTCAGTAAAACACACTCAGAGGGAGCTCATAAACATTCAGTGTGTGAATCACGCCTGAACTAATACAATATGTGTTGTGATTGTAAGGGTAGGAGGAACCCAAACTGTGACAGTTTGCTTCACAGTTTAGAAAATTAGGCTCTGTTGTATTCCAAAGAGTAGCTGTCACAGAAGTGGATGTGTCTTAACTAGTGAAACAACCCAGTCTGAGAACACTTAGGAGAAGAGCTGTGATCCCTCACCTGCCCTCACCTCAAACACTTTATTACCTGTTCTAAAATAAGACTGCACAAGTGAGACCCCAACCTTCAATAGCTGCCAGGCACCTGCAACACTGCACACTTCATCTTCCACCTTGGCACAGGGAGGCCAAATTCTTTAAAGCTTGCATTCCAGCCTGTGCAGACCCAGGAAATAACTGGGCTATCTTTTACTTCCAAGTGAAGGAACCAACTATAGCCCAGAGCTGCCAGAGTGCTGCCTGGGGAACCACCATGCAGAAAAAAAACCAGGTTGCGTGCTGTGAGAGAGAAGCAAGAATGACTTCTGGAAGTGAAATCACCACGAAAAGTTATCAGTCCATGAGAGCTACGATGCTGTGAATACATTTTAAATACATTCTTCCACTCCAGCATCTTAATCTGTTCTTTGTTTAACCAACCAGAACACACTGCCAATGCCTTGTTCTGCTCCAGTGTTTTATGCTTGATAATTTTTTATCTCTGTAAATGATTGCTCTTTTAGCATGTTACAGTGGATGGTGTAAAGCTAAAGGAAGATTCTGAAATGCTCCTAGATTATTGTTCTAGTGAGAAAGGGCCACAAAACTGGAACTTGTACATGAAATTGGTATAATTATCTCCTTTCTGGGTAAATGCAAAGTTTAATAATGTCTCTCTAATAGCTCTCACAGATCTCACTTATCACCACAGATAATTAAACACAAATATTCTGTAATATTAAGGGAAAAATGCCAGCAAGATATTCTGACAAAAAGTTTGTCTCTAACTGAATCTATTGTGTCCTTAGATTAATGTTATGATTCAGTACTTTGTGTTTTGTCTACTTTACTTCACGCATTTTTACTACTTTTCCTTGGTTCCCTGATAAATCAACATGGTTATAGGAAAAGATTTCACGAGGAAGAGTAGAACAATTAATTGACTGAAAATATTCTCAAGCTTTATTCTAAAAGTGAATGCCTGACTTTGCATCACAAACTGCATTCCACTCTTGCTCCCATTTTAGCCAATGTGTCACAGGAACCAGCCAGAACAGACAGGAATGTGACAGCCCTGGATGGTGGCTGGAGAGAGCTGGAGGCGACATCTCCACTGCAGTGCAGGTGGGGAGGACAAGAGCTCTTTAATGTCCTCAGGACATGTGGAAATTTGTCATATACATCACCAGTCAGGACCCTCTAAGACAGGGAGCAGCTGAATGCTCCTCAGGATGGGAGAAACCCAAAAACAATTCTTGAATTCATCTTAGCTAGCTCCTCCTGAGCGGCTCCAGGCACAAAGTGCTTTTTCTTCAGGAAGATGTGGTGTAGGGTTAAAAGCCATGAGGGAAACCCTCCTGTTTCTCATTCTACAATTACAAATATTAACTCTGAAATTACTTTTGCTGTGATGATGTGATGGGAGCACCGGGACTGCCTTACAAAAATATAAAATAGACTGGCTCTATTACAGACAGTTAATAATGTACACAGTGCTTGCAACAGTCATATAACTACAGATTTATAATTCAGCTTCAAAATTAGAAACAATGATAGCATTCATTTTTATTGCTGAGCAAAGAGAAAGAAATTACTTAGAGATTTTTTTTGTCCAATGTTCTTTTTGGGGAAAAAATTTCTTTCTAAAATCTGAGTTACATCAAGAGGCCAAATTTTAAATCAAAATGCTTCTTGGGAATGAGGTATTTCAAAGTCCTGTGGTTTTTTTTCTTTCAAGAGAGCAAGGATTATCCATCCTCTCTGACTTTTCCTCAGAGTTGTGTTGTCTGTTCTTTGTAATGACAGGAAACGGCTGTGAACAACCCCTGGGGCAGCAGCAGCAGCAGCAGCACATATTTCCCAGGAACAGGAGGTAGCTGAAAGAATCTTATTCCCCCCCCAAAGAAGTATACAAGCACTTCATGTGAGTGGGAAGAGGAGCTGAGCTGTTTTGGGACAATTATTTTATCTTTCTTAAGAGTTGTCCTGAATTCCCTGTTGACTGCTCACTCTGAAAAATATAGATGAAAGGTTAAAGCCTTAGAAATTATGCAGTTTTTCTCTGGCTAAGCACAGCTTCTTGAGGATGTGGATGCACAGCATGTGCTGCAGTTCACTGGAAATTTATACTAAAGACAGAACGAAGCTGGGATGGAATAAAATCAAGGAACCACAATTCAAGCTCTGCCAGTCCTTCCTCCTCTACCTTCCCCTTCATCCATCTTCCTTCTCATACCTCCTCCTGCTTCGTTAATTACCATTTTGCAAAGAGGTTCTCCTGCTCAGTGTGTCCAGAGCGAGCAGGATGAGAAATCTCTGTGATGAGCAGAAGTAGCAGGTCACTTCCCTGCCCTCAAGCCCATCTGCCTCTGAGAGCCCTGGCTACGCTGAGGCATCACTGGTGCCAGGATAAGGTGAAAACACCGCAGGGACAATTTCAGGCCACTGAACTAAGTTTTAATCATGTATCTTCCACTAATGTCAGAAGAAATTACATGGCTAAATCCCTGCAAGCTGTTTTGGATATGTGAAAGTTAATTTTACAGCTATTGCTGGGGCAAAGAAATAGGACTGCCTGCTGGCAGAGGCAGCAACAGAGACTGGCAGGGCAGAGAGAGATCAGCAGTTGGAAAAAACACATCCCACTCCATTATCCCTCCAAAGAATGACAAATGCTTTTGGCACAGGACACTTTACTGTCACCCCTGGTACAGAGGAGCCAGTGCTTTGCACACACTCCAGCCCTGCTTCTCTCTAGGGAAGGATGGGGATGCAGGATTGCTGTAAGGATTTTGTACACAAGTTCTTTTTTGCCTCTGAAACACTTGGGCAGCTCAGTGCCAGGCCAAGTAACTGCCTCTACCAACAGCCTCTGACTGTCCGAGTTAATTACGAGTGACAGAAGCATCACGATATCTCTTAGTGCTCACAGCACAACTGACACAGCATCCCTGCCCCCTGAAGCACCCCAAGTAGCTCCACTGGCTGGTGAATGTCTAAGATACCTCGTGCCTGGGGCTGTGGGCACTGCTCCATTCAGAAATGCTCTTGCAGACACTGGCAGGCACAGCACAGGCACTTGGGATGTGAAACAGGACATGCCAGGCCATCTTACAATAAACAGTGCTCTCATTTCACTCACAGGCAACAGATCTAGGGCTGGGGTTGTGGTGTTGGCTTTGTTTTCTTTATTTTTTTCCAATAAAGTTTAGGAACTTGTGTCCTTCCACTTCTGAACCTGCCTGAGGTCACTGCCTGGAAAGGCCCTAAAACATTCCTTTTAAATGGAATTGAAAAAGGAGAAAGTGAGCAGATAAATGGCTAGAAACTCTGCAGATACTGTTTTTAAAGGCTTTGTATTTAAAAATGGTTCAAAATAAGGTATAATATCTTCTGCATGCTTCATTCAACAGTTGCAGGAATAATGTCACCACAGCTGGGGAAGCACTTAACATGCTTCCATGTTAAGGAACCCAGATCCATAGGAACCCAGATCACCCACAGTCTCCCTGGGGAGCATTTTTGACTCTTCAGGAGAAAAAGTTCCACGGGATAACAGCACTTTTCATCTCAACAAAAAACATTACCTGCATGCAATAGATTCTTTTAGCAATTGTGAGCCCACCTGAGAGTCAGTGAGACTAGAGCAGAAAGAATTAGAACTAAAGTATTTGGTAAAACTTAAAGATTGTTGTGGAACAAATTCACCATGGCAGTCAAGCTGAATGTTAGTTTTCCTGATCACAAAACTGATGGACAAATCTACTACAAGCAGAGATCTCAGTCATTCCCTCATATCAGTGCTGGCAATGATTTCAGTGGTTTTACATAAATGGCAAAAGCAAATTTGGCTCTAAATATGAATTTAAAAACCTTTCTCAGAGAAATCGGTGGTGGAGAAAACCACAGCAGAGCTTTTCACATGTTTTTAAACTGAGACAAAAGTGGTAAAAATAACAATGTTTACTTAGCTGTGCTCTGTGCTGATTAGACCAAACACAGAACAAGGACACATCCATTGCAGATAATGTTTTCAGCACTCACTGCTGAGGCCATTTAATTAATTGTTCTCCTGGGGTCAATATCAAGTTATGTCAATACGCATTTGAGCTCATCCAGCACCGAGAGCTGAATGCTTGTTTGATCTGGCAGTTTTATCTTGTAAACATGGCTCTTGCTGCAAAGTCTACCCATAAAACCACCTCAGGAATTTATATTTTTGTTTTTTTAGGTTTATAGAAGAATTGCACCCATTGACGTTGAGAACTACTGTTGTTCTTGTTTTAAACAATGATGGAGTTCCCTTTAGAGAAAAAAGATCTGGTGGGGAAAAAAAAGAGAATTTGAAGTATTAATGGCTTTTATTTCGAGCTGAAGTAAGGATAATCCACATGACTGTCTTCCTCTTTGCAAAGAAATGTTCCAAAAGCAGATTTTTTTTTACCCCCTCCTAGAGGTATCTATATATATTCAAGAGAAAAAAAACTTTGAGACTGCCAAATCTGAAGTCTTTTTGTGAATTATTATAAGAAAATAAAGTGGTTGATTATCTGTTATTAGGCCTAGAACAAAAACCACCTGAATTTAAACGTGATTTTGACATTCGAGATATCACTTTCAGGAAGGAGCCCTTATTTCTTTTGGTGCCAGTTTTTTTTTTCCTCAGATAGCAGCCAGCACAGCATCTGATCCACACACCTCATATCACACAGAAGATCTTTCCTGGTTAGGCAGCGTGTGGGCAAATTTGGCTTAGTGCTTGTGGAAATTGGCCACATGAAATGTCATTTCAGTGTGGAACAAATCCAAGGAACTGGAAGTTATAAGAAATCCTTTCATAATGGGCATTATTCACTTACCTTATTCACAGACATTGGGCCACACCATGGGAACTGGACACTCCAGGTTACACCAATTAGCCCCCAGTTGCTACTGATTTGGTTTTCTGGTGTTTTCTGCCAAAAAAGTAACACAGGAGCACAAAGCAGGAAGGTTTGGCTGGCACAGAACAGCTTTCAGTGCTAGAAGTAGAACGAAGAGCACAATAATCAGGCATTTAAAATACTGTCAGTACCAAGCCTTCCCTCTGGTGTCATCAGACAATTTCACCCATGTATCCCCTGTGTGCATCATTGGAGAGCTCGGGAATCAAGAAAAGATGAAGACACCAGAAAATATAAGTGTCTAGAGAAGCAGAAGGCTATAGGTGAGTGCAGACGGGCAGCGAAAAAGCAACCACCAGTTGTCTGCTCTGATTTTTACTGAAAAATCACCACTCTAAGCAAGAATGAGTGGTTTTGGGATAAGTGGGCTTCTTACTTGATAGCTCTTTCCCACTATATGTGGTCTATTCTAATTTTGGTACAGAATACCAGTAAGTTAAGGATAACAAGATCACTTGCCTTTATGAAAAGGGCTGAGTCCTCCCAAGGGAGGTACATGCTTTAAATTCCCAAGCCATTGCTGCCAAGGTAGGTGTCACCAGCCTGGAATACATTACACAGCTGACAGGAGCCCAGAAAGAGCTGAGCTTTCCAGATATCCTGGTATTCTTTCAGCAAGAGCAAAGATCTTTTTCAATGAGAGATGTCAGGTGCCAAAATCAAGCAATTACTGGTTATAAAACTATTAGCCTGGAAAAGTGTACAGTTTGTGTGTAACTTGTTGTTAAATGACCCACTCTGAGTACATCATTCATCACTGTACAGAAAATGGTCTTTGTTACTTGAAGCAAAGCTTAGACTTTTAGTATTCATCAGGGATGAAACCATTCCCTGAAAGAAAGAGCATTTTAATTTGAGGCACTAGATTTGTGGTTTTCAAGCACATCATACAATGCACTGGGAAACCCTGTATGTGGGAACATTTTTCTATTAATACACAATAACCTCTTAATAAGGGAGGAGATGGATCTTGCTCCTCAGATCTATTTACATCTCACTCCATTGGACTGAAAAGACTTATAGAACAGCATCCTTCTGCCAATACCATGAATTATTTAGCTGCTGGTGTGTAACACTTATTAGATTGTAATTGGTTTGCTTTTGCCAAAAGGAAGCTGTTTGTCATTACCACCTCTGCATTAGCACAAAGTTTATGGCACTGGAGTGCCTTAAAGAAAACTACATCAGTTTTGAACTGTTGTTCTTCTGCTTTGATTTAATGGTTCTGGAAGCAATAAGAGCTGCATGGTCCCACCAACTGCTGGTATCTACAGAAATAATAAATACTGCATTGAATTCTATTAAGGAGTACTAAATATTCAATGTGACAATAGAATTACCCTACAGCATCCAGATGGATTTACACTTCCACTACGAAAACTAAAGTAAACATCAGGCAATTTTCTGTTCAGGATTCACTGCTGGTACAAAGTGAATTCAGCCACAACCAGAGTACTAATGAGCTCTGAGCACTGATGATCACAAGAAATTCATGTTACATGAAACTGAAAATAACAAACTCAGGAAAAATATCTGTTGGACTGGATAAGAGTCCTTTCCCTTCATCATCATCTGAGCTATGCAGCTTACAGAGTAAGCAGGAAAATTGCCATTTTGTCTTCAGTTTTATGGTGGGGTATGTACACTCACATAGGGAATACATGCAGGACCTCTGAAGATAATAATATAGAAGCTGTGCAGAAACCTCAATTTTATTTTTCTACTGCACTATTTTAAATTGTAAAATGCATATTCAGATTATTACAGGATGTTTCTTGCTCATATTCCAGAATGTTCATTTTCTTTTCACATTTAATATACTGGAATATGTGCACAATCATGCTGAGCGGAGTAATTGAAAATTAAACAGAGAATTACTCACAGCAGCAATATTTTAAATTCAAATAAGTTTCACAACATATGGCCTTTATAACATAGTCTAACAAAAATTTTGTAGCTGCTTAAATGAAGCAGGTGCTTTCTTTTTGTACTGCTGGATCCACACCTGTATTGTCTGAGGCATGGCTCCAGGCTGCTGCCACATCAGGGACAGGCCTGGCCAAATGTATTTCATAGCCAAATGCTTCATCAATAGCCCTATCCCCTTGACAGACTCTCCAATCCATCTTAGATGCTGAAAAATTTTAAAGTCCCTTTTTACAGGAAAGCTGACATCTCCGAAGCCGATTGTTCTCTGAAATTACAACAGCTGACAAGATCTTCATACATGCATCTGTTTAAGCTTTAGGTCAAGATGGATCAAGGCTGGTACAGATCAAAAAGACGTGGTATGAGTGACCCTGTCAGACCAAATTTCCCTTTTTTCTTACAGGGTGCAGCACCTCTTGGGCATTTCTGAGTGAGACCCACTGTTGTCAGAGAGCTTTAGTGTCATCTCCAGACATTCAGCACAGAAAACACTAGTACACTGTAACCTTAGCTGTCCAACACATGTGCTACAGCTTGGAGTGAGTTCTTTTGTGCTGCACAAAGTTTTTGGAGGTCTTGCAGAAGACCATCCCTTTCCAGCTCCTGACACAGGGAACAGCCCAGCTGATGCAAACATCCTGCTCTCAGACATTACTAAGAGAAGGGTGCTGGGACATCCCAGTCACCTTCAATGGCTACAAAACTGATTTCAGGTTTGAGATAGCAGGGAAGCCTCTTCCACAGAGCAGCACAGAACACTCTTATTATGGGCCGTAACCTCCCCAAACAAGAAACTCAGAGAAACGAATATTTGACATATTTCATACCTTTTCCTGCAATATCAGAAGCAGAAATATCTGTGCAAGAAGCAGGAGTTTTGCACCAACTAATGCACGTTGTAAGTAATGGTTTAATCTTTCCTTATTTTCTCACTCCAGGAGTTCTTATAATTAAGATGCCATGGACACGTGTATGAGCACACCTTGGATACTTTAAAGGAGGTGCTAGTAAAAAATATCTCCCTTCATACATATAACCAAAGACTACTTCAAAGCCTCTCGCATATGTCACACAACCATAATTAAGAGGAACTCTATCACGTTATCCAATCATTTACAGTATCACCCAGTACTTGGGTACACAGCTGTCTGATCACTAATTTCACTCTGCATACACACCAACCAGGATCACTGAGGGAAGAACCATGGAGATCCCTGGATTTCATGGGCATGTGGGAATCAAGCTAAAGAGCATTAATTACTTTCCTCTTTAATGACAGGTAACATTCCTTGGTCATTTGTTGCTCTTTATTCAATTATCTATTTGTGTGAACCTCTGTAACACCAATGTTCCTTGGCTGGGAAACAAGAAGATGTAAAGTAGAAAACTGATGCTCTTCATTACAGTAATTTTCAACCTGTCTGACAGCAATAGGAATTCAATTACAGTCCTCCAGTGGCAATAAGTTCTGTGCACCAGATCTTAATTGTTCAACCATCAGTTTGCAATTTGCATTTGTAGTGTAGTGACAGCTGACTGTTTCCATCAGTAGGAGACATTCATATTTATGAAAAAATAAATATATCATACATCTAGCTCAGCAAGAAAACTTTCTTTAATGAAAGAACCAGCCTATTTACTTAAATGATTGCAATAATTTGCTGCTCTGGAGTCTGACATAGAACTTTTCTTTGGTATCACAAACTAGAGGCACAACTGTGCCTTCTGAGAGGTAGTTATATTTAGTAACCACGTTGATCACATTTCAGTTCCCTCCTCCCTTAAAGAAATCAAATTTAATAGGAAAAGGCTTCCACTAAAAAATGGGTATGTCCTGAACACTACACTTTCAAAGCATGCATGTTATAAATTTGTATGTGTATAAACAGAGATGTGTGTATATCTGTGAGGGTGCAAACAAACCCTTTATCTTGTGCAGCTAACTACAAAAAACCACTTAAAAATTGCTCAAACTTTTCTGGCACAGTGGTGTACGTATGGGGTAAGGTACCCTCCAAGAAGCTTACGGAAATGAGCAAGTTTTGGAGCATCCAAGAGGGCTTGTCAAATCCTAACCAGTGCAGAACTAGGGAAGGGCCACTCACTTGGTGACTGCCCCTCACTGACCACAGCCAGGGTGAGGTGGGTCTTCACTGGTAGCTGCAGTCAGAAATTCCTGTGTAAAGAGGAGTTTGACAAGACCTTGGCAGTAAAGTATTAACCATATTAGCTCATGGCTTTCACTCCTCAGGTGTTTGTTAACTCAAATTTGCAACCACTGCCAAACAATGAGGTGAGAAGGCAG
This sequence comes from Corvus moneduloides, assembly GCF_009650955.1. Lineage (NCBI taxonomy): Eukaryota > Metazoa > Chordata > Aves > Passeriformes > Corvidae > Corvus > Corvus moneduloides. Next base: position 8,764,195 of record NC_045490.1, read on the forward strand.
GACTCTATCACTAGGGTCCAGCACAGGTATGAGGTGGCAGTGTCAAAGAACTCTGTGCTGCAATGAGACATTCATGAGTAGGAAAGCAAAGGGCCAGGATTGAAATTCAGTAACTGAACAACCTGAGAGAATTAGGCAAAATACATGCTTTTACATCACCTTGATTTAACAGCTGGTATCAATCTTCATCACTTTTTTAAAAGCAAAAACATGTTTTTAAGAGCTGGGAAAACAATAACAACTGGATGTTGTGTCCCACAGGCAGCTCCTCACCCTGATGAATTACTGCTACCTCTCACTCCACACATCACTGCAAGGCATGGTGAACAAGAGAAGCATTTTTGTGAGAGGAAGTATCAGAGATTTCCATCCAGGGCTAAAAATTCTTCCCTTTTCATGCAAATAGCATAGCCTGGGACTGGCAGCCTTGGGATGTTGTCTTGCACAAGCCTCAGCATAAAGGTGCCACGTGCTTTACCAAGCTCTAAGGAATTATTCTGGAGGATCTGCATTAGAGTGCTCAGGACTGAGCCTGCCCATGACAGCCTTTCAGGAGTTTCCACTTCATTATAGATTTCCCTGATGTGGGCACTCTTTACCTTCTTGCTGTTTGTGTCAAATACATTCTCTGGCATCCTAAATCCAAGTAGCAACTTATTACTGACAGTTTTAATTTAATAGAAAACATTGTACCTGCAACAGTAGGGAAAAAAGAAGCAGAGAAAATTTTGACTGATTTTGTCACTCTTGGAATACGTAACTCTCCACTACATTGATTCAAGGCAGTCTAAACCAACCTGACTTCATTTTCCAAGCTGAATAGCACCAGATGAGCCTCAATCAGTACAGTTGCAGCCATGCTTCAGAAATAATAGAGTTCAGATACATTTAATATATTTATACATATGTAATAGATATTATAATTATGTATGTATTATACAAATACATATTATTTATATTAGAGTTTTAAACAAGTACCTGTTTTCCTTCAACGGCCAGACAACTCATGGCACCAGACCAATGCAGATTTCTTCAGCACAAACTGATTTGATTTATGGGGCTATCCCTACCTTAACATACATTACCTTATTGATTAGGTCACAAGAATTCAGTTCACTCGTCCAGTTTGCTGATTGAACTGAAGTCGTAGCTGTACTTTCACGGAAACTTTTTTCTTTTAGAAAAGAGGGGGTTCAGCTCAATTTCTAAGTAGATCATAGTCCAGATCCTGTTGCTGTAGAAAAATTAGTCAATCACTGTCCAGAAAGAAAAAGCCCAGACCCTGCTAGTATTTACCTGGGTGCAGGATAAACAAACATCCAGGTAACTGGTTTAGGTTGCAGATTATACTCTAAAATATTCTTGGCAGTACTAATTTTATTATCAACCTCCCCACAACTCTTTCTTTACAAAAGCAGCACAGATGTGAACCTTTATGCCTAGAACAAGCTGCCTTTCAGGTGAGCAACAAGATACTGTATAAATGTTATATGAAAGCACTGCAAAAGAATTCCAAACAGAAAAAGTGCTGGTTTGATCTACAAAATCACTTTGAAAAGGGTAAATCTCTCTCAAGCCAGGGTTTGCAGCATCAGATGTTATTGTCAGCTCACAGCTGCCTGCTCTGAGCCCGATAACAGCCAGGAGTTGTAATGAGTGTGCTGCAGAAATATTACAAGCAATAAGCTCTGAAAATCAATGAAGCATGTACCCTTCGAGCCAGCCTGGTGTAAGTCACATCAAGTCTTGTTTCAGGTGTTATTACAGCTTTGTACGCAACCTTTACTTGGGCTGATTTTGTAAGACAAGCCTTTTCCCAACCCCAAAATATAAAATCAGTGTTACTGAATGTAAACAAAACCCCTGCTTTGTGTTCCTTAAAAGTCCTAACCCTTTCCTCCCTCCTGCTACTAAAAACAAACAAACAGCCAAAATGTCTCACCTCAGGATTACCTTTTCAGACAGCAGCCCTTGCATCTGTATTTTCTGCTTTGCATAAATATAGCTCTGCTTGACTATGCATCAAGTATTTATTCCAGGGAGCTTTGTCTGCAGAAGATACTTCCATGATTCATCATGCATGTATGCTTACTAAATTTTATAAATAGTGGAAAATAGGCCATAAATGCTGCTTTATATTTTAAATCACTGTTTTGTCTAGCCAAAATGTCTTGAGAGTAGTAGTGCTAGAAATTCAGATAGCAAGAATTAAATAGGCATGTGCTTTGTGTTCCTACAGCAAAATTACACTGATATAGAAGTAAATCTCTAAAATGATATGGGTAAAAAAAAGAGTTATAGCATGATCCAAACTGAAGGAAAAGAGACAGATTCCACAACCTTTATCCTGAGCCGAGCTCTGCTGTGCAGAGCAGCACTCAAAGGCTCATGATCTGCCTTTCCCAGACTAGCAGGGACAGGAGATCAGCTAGACTTTATTTAAATTAACTATAATCCAACAGTAAAATATTTTTTAAACATGAACTCTGCTTCAGCTGCTGTGCTGTGATGCCAGAGCAGCTGAGGTTCTGCTCCAGGCATGGCCCCTGCCCAGCACGGAGCCTGTGGAAGGATCGACAGGCAGCTGCCTGCTCCTTCCAGGCACCTCGCCAAACCATCAGGGCTGTGCAAATGCAGGAGCAGACAGTGCCAGCATGCCAGAAGAGCTTCAGATTATTCAGTTTTTTACCTCTCCCCTTTATAAATATATATATATGGACAAATCCCCAAGACTTCAGTGTGAACTGTGAGAGTTCAGAGGGGGATGTCAGGATTTTTCAGCATCCAGGTAGTTTCATTTTTCCTTAGAATTTTTTATGAATTTTATGGATTGCAGAGCACTGTCTCGCTTTCTTACCAGGGCTGACTGGCTGATGGACCCACCACAGCACAGGCACTCAGCATGTGCCATAGCAGGGAACTCTGTGGCCACCAGCCAAATGTACCCCGAGACTGAACTGTCCCAGCACAAGAGAAGGGGTTCAGCTAAATTGCCACCAAACAAGAACAGGCTCATTGAACATTTAAATGTAACCCTGCCATGGTCTTTAAGGTGCCTTTAAACCCAAGCCATTCAATTATTCTATCTCCTTCCACTCCTCTGCCATGGGCAGGGGCACCTTCCACTAGACCAGGTTGCTCAAAGTTACATCCAGCCTGGCCTTGAACCCTTACTCTTCCAAGCTCACTCAAAATTTGTTATGGAAAATACAATGGACATTAATATATACAACATAACAGAGACTTTAACAAACTACTGGGTATTACTGGTAAGTAGTCAACCAAACCCCAAATATGAGACAAGCAAGGAAGTAGTTTTAAATAGTATAACTAAAATTTTGCCAGCAGCAAATTTAAAACTACTCTTCTTCACTTACAGAAATTTTATTTCCTTCCCTAGGAAAATTGTGTAGGTTCAGGCACAATCAAAGATCTCCTGAGCATCAAGGACTGTAAGGACTTCTCTTTCCTTGTGGCTGTCTGCCCAGTTAATTGTTAACTTAAACTTTATACGTTGATCCTCTCTATCTTCCAGATGCCTCTAGGACTGGGATCTAGAGTACATAAAAGCACACTGCCTAATGCTCCAAGAGACACTTGATTCTCAGTCACAGCAGAATTATCAGTTCTCCCATCTCAGATCTACCATAACTAACACATATTTTGCTGTCTGTGAGCTCCCCACTTGTCTACTCCTCACAGTCCTTTTCTATGCCCAGCACAACACATCACAAAGGGTCATGTTGGCAATCAGGGAAGAATTAGTCTCATTCCCAGGAGTTTTGGTGGTAGCTCACCTCATTAACAGGTCATGGACAAACTGGAGGTAGCTCAGAGAGAAACACATACTGAGGCACATGGAGGTGGACTGACTTAGAGAAGATTAGAAGAGCTAAATCTGTTTAGCTGGATCCAGTGACAGCATCAAGGGAGCAACAGACAGTGACCATGAAGACTTTTAAGGCATAAAAATTGAAAGTGGACTTTAGACTCCAAGAAGAATGTGTGGAACTAGACCTAATAAAAGGGAAAAATAGACACTCAAGAAATTGCTTTATCAGTTCCAAGTTAGTTTGTGCAAAACAAGGTTTGCATCTACTACAGATATTTTTAGCATTTACATCCCAGTACACTGATGAATTTGGCCTTCAGAAAAGCTACAATGAAGGACAATTTTAACATGCATAAAAGGCATGTGTTTATGTTAATTATTAAAACAGTAGCTGAACGTGGAAATACAGATCTATTTTCCAGGTAAAGAAAACAGTATTTTATATATGTCATTGGGCATCCATCCTAAAGGAATTTCTGGTTTCCTGCCAGACCCAACATTTTACCTCACACCTGAAGTTTGGTTTAGTGCCTTCCTGTCTACTTCTATGTTTTTTTTTATTTCAGTGGCTGAGCTGATCATTAAAAAAACCAAATAAATTGTAGCTGGCTCCATTCCAAGGATTTCTTGTACAATTTGAAAAGGTTTTAAGGAAAAGGAGAAGCTTGTGTCACTTGGTGAGCTTGGGTTAGGCTATAAGGCCATTTTTTACCTCTAATCTAACAACCTGGAGTGACTGCCAGAGTCATTTACCTATTGGTCTTTACCCCGCAGGTCAGGGCACCTCCACTTTTAACATTAAAATCTCAGGCAAATGACTGTGAAGTAATTACAAGAAGTCAGCCTTTGGAAATTATCTCAGGTTGATGAAAAGCCTGCCCTAATCAGGGGTGCATTTTAACTGCATCTGTTATATTTAAGAATACGACCATACACTCAGGTCATTGGTCTTTTCCACAGAAAGGTTGTCTGCCTTGAAACCTTTAAATTGAAGACATTTATTGAGCTTTTAGCAAACTTTGGGCATTAAAATGCTGTAGCATATATGATATATCATAAAATGTGTGATCAAAGGAGACTAGCTCCTACTAAATTTTCTTTTCTTCTAATCTTTCTTCCTCAGGCAGAAACCTGGATGAACAGATAAGTTACTCCCATGAGGTGGATGAAACTTTGATAATAAACCTTATTCTACTTACACTGACACTCATTCGGCTTCTCTGAAATCCATTTATACAACATGATACAATTAAAGATGTATTAGAGATACAAAGACTTGGCTTTCCTCTAACATTCAAATACATTTTGTTCACAAAATGAATGCGAGATTATACCTCGTATGTTTTTTGAAAAGTAGGAAAAATGTCAATACTATCTCCTGTAATTACAGGGGAGAAGATGTAGAGGTAGGAAAAAGTCTTATTTCAGACTGTGTAAAACTTAAGCCAGTAAAATACAGCAAGGCAGTCCAGAATAGTAGTTTTAATAGAGTTGGATTTGTAGCTAAAAATCAATGAAAATTGTTCATGAAGAGGTTCTGATGCATTTAAATAACACATCTCCCAAAGTGGCCTTGTTGCAGCTCCCCAAGTAACAGGAAAATTAACATTTTAGGTACTTCTTTGCATCCTTCTGATCTTAAAAAGACCTAAAAACTAGTCCAGAAACTGTAATGACATACTTTTGAGACAATTTAATTTAATGCTCTTTTAAAGATGGAGGCACAAGGGACAGAATCTTTGGACTTAAAATCCCTGCCAGCAGTTTTAATGAGTAAATAAACACGTGCTTTTTTGCTGTTACCATACCATCCTGAGCCAAGGTATCCTTTCATTCCACACAGATATGCAGAAAACACCCATTTACTGAAAATAATTGAATTAGCTTTTTACTAACTAGGTGAAAATACCCTCCAAGTGCCTCCCAGTTGTACAAAGTTTTGGTTGAAGAGGAAAGTCATGAAGTTTTTTTGAGTGAGAGGGAAGGTTGGGGTTTTTTGTTTGGAGGGGGTTTTTTTGTTTGCTTTTTGAGGAAATTGTCTAAAGAAGCAATCTGGATATGGCCAGGAAGATTTTTGATCAGCCTTTTTTTTCTGGCACTGGAACACTTGTGAGGCTCATCCCTGCCCTCTCAGGCTCTCACAGTGGCTCTCTGCTGGCTCATGCCCAGCCTCCAAACTGCAACCACCACCCAAAACAAAATAAACAGCTAAGCAAGAAGGGAAAATAATGTATGACAGAACATCCAATTCTGCTTTGGGAATAGGAATTCGATGTTCTTGGGACTGAACAGTTTTCATCAGCACATTTAAAATCCCAGGAAGGATATTCAAGTTAAAAAGTTGCAGTTAAAAAATAAATCTATAAGCATATGCACATATAAAGTTATCTGCACACATATATACACATGTATTTACATGAACTGCACTGCCCAAGCAGCTCCTTGAACAAAACAGCCTCTGTCTGCCTCCCTGCACACTACAAGCTCCACAAGTGCACTGTGACTCACTGGGACAGGGTAGATTTCTGCCAAAGTTTTCAGTACTTCTCTGGCTCAGCAGGTTTATTCTTTAAAGTCTCATCTATGTTATTTCTGTATTCTTCGCTGAACATCACCAGGCAGGTTAGACAGGTTTTTCTTAGTGAAAGATTTGGCCTTAGCCCAGATCCTACAAATCTGTGCTTTTTACAGTGGCAGACATTTTTCCTGACACAAGCTTCAGAAAAGCCAGGTGTGGTCGAGTATCTCAAACCCTGCTTGGGTGATGATGTAAAATAGTTCATATGAAGAAGAAAAAAAAGGAAGAGAAAAGAAGCCCCTGGTGATGCACCCAAGGGCTGTTTGTCATCAGCTTCAGTTGGACCCATTAAATTCCAACAATTTCTTTATTCAAGGAGTAACATTTTGAGGAAACAAAACCCAAAATGTTTTTTCCAGGCTCAGATTATCTTGTTGCAAGGAGAGCTGCCATTATAAGAGGATTTGCACTAATTACATAAAGTATGTTATAAAACAGTGTTCAGAAAATAATAGACTAGAAAGCCAGAAGGTTAATAAGAAAACTGATCCCAAACCTCTCCCTGTCCTGAATTCCCATGTAGAAAATGCAGTCAGGATGCCTGGTAAAGACAACAAACCACAATTGCTTTATGGAAATGATTTCTCTGTAGTGTAACACCCAAGAGTTCCCTTCCACACTCATTTAAATGACTGGTGAAGCAAATAGCAAAATCAATAGCTACCAAACTCGGTCTCATTTTTGCAATTAAAACCCCGAGACAGAATCCATCCATAACTTGCTCCTGGCAGTCACTGGGGTGATTGCAGCCTGCCTGCTTTATCTGCCTGAACACCTCATTCCCATGCAGCAGGTGTAAGGGAATATTTCCTACACACATTCCATTTAACCTGCTGGAGTGGGTGCTCTACAAATGCCTTACATTCATTTGCACAGACCCCTGTATTCCTCAGCTCAGTAAGCGCACATTAATTACTGGAATTGCAAACAGGCTTCGTTTAAGCTAAGGCACTGATTTAGTAGAAATGTGCCAGTCACATGTAAGTGCATCCCATGGTGGAAACACACACTGCTCTGGTGGCAGAGCGTGGCCACGTGTGATTTTACAGCTCTGTGTAACAGTCATCCATGAGAAGAAACTGCATCCCTGTGGGAATGTGCAGGGTCAAGAAGAGATGTGATAAAAGCCTGCTCCTTTTACGAGAGGCAGAGAAAAGCCATTTTAGACATTGCAACAAAGGAAAAAATGTTCCCTTTACCAGCAGGGGCTTGGGATGCAAGTGCACAGAGACAGGCTTGACTGCACCAGATCCATAGGTCTCCCTCTCAGTCCCAGCAGCAAAACAAGTGGAATTAAATTAGTCCATGCAAGGGAACCTCAGACTGGATGCATTTAAAAAAAATAAAAACCCAAGCATTGAAATAGCAGTAATAAATTTAAATCTCCAATTTTCAGCACATAGAAGTTATGTGTATGGAATGTTAACATCACACAGATTTGCTGAGCTTATGCTCCCACACAACTTGAAAAATACTAGAATTTCATGTTTTGATAATGTCAAGTTAAAACATGCAATAAAAATGAGAAAATTCCTGCAAAAAACTTCTGCTTTCACCAAGGCTACACTTTCGGAAATTAGAAGATGCTCATTAGAAATATTAAATAAATTTAACAAGTGCCACCTATACTATGTATATACATCACTTCTTTCACGTGGGCAGGTTTTCCTGCCTTTCTCATTCTATGGAGAAGCAGGACCAATTACTGACATATTGATCCTCCTGAAACAATGGGAGTTTTGCCATCTGACACTACCACAGTCACTTCTCCCCCCCTTGCTTCAAAATTTACTAGGCTTACACACAGCTGATTTCTCTAATGGGTCTTTCCCACAGGCAAGGTTTGTGGAATAACACACTATTGCAGGGATTCACTCTCTTAACAATATTTGAGAAAAACAAGGTTACTCAAACATTTACGTTGTTCCACTGAGGCACAAATGAACACCTATGTGGTTTGGGGAGGCATTGGGGAAGTTTTTCCACTTCTTCTCCTTTTTCACTTTGTCCCCAAGTCATACATGAGAAATTAAATATTGCCCATAGGAATAAAAGCTCCTTGGATAATGTTCATTAATGACTGGGAAAGCGAGAGAGGAAAACAGGTCCAAAAGCCTCAGCTGCTTCCCCCATCTGGCTGTTATTGGTGATTTATTGTTTAAAGTATAAACAAAAGGTACAGCAAAATACACAAATTATGACAAAAGAAACTGCATCCCAGCTTTGGTTCTGCACTGCCTCATGTTCCTGTGGGGCCACATTATCTCAGCCTAAAGAGATCTCCTCCTACTGGGTTGAATCCACATAAGGCATTCTCATGCCCAGATTGGATCTAAAACCCAGGGCAGCAAACAAATCAGAGCAGAGTCTTTGTCCTTAAGGAACAGGAAAACAAATATTTTTAGGATGGAGTCCAAACCATACTGTCATTTTAATCTTGTTTTGAAACGTGTTCCATGTAATATTTTAAATTTAAACCAATCTGGAAAGGCAGCACAACTATAAAACTAAACATAGGGGCAGAGGAGCAGGACTAACAAGGCAGATGCTTTATGAGTTTGGCCAGCTTCCTGCTTGCAGATAAAAACCACCAGATGCCTCTGTGAAGAGAATTCCTTCCTGGGGATGCTGATTTCAGAGTTGCAGGACATAATATTGATTACACAGGAAGATCAGAAATTAAAGGCACATGGAAAACCCATAGCACTGCTTCTCCAAATCCCAAACATCCCTGCTTGCCACGGCCACTCTGCTATGACCATGTCACAATATGCTGTTTGAGAAATGTGTCCTTGCTACCATGAACTCCCATTTTGGAGCGATTGACACACAACCTCCATACTTGTTAAAAAGACCCCTTCAGGAAGTATATGGAAATATAAAATTAAAAAAAAAAATTGAAGAATGTGTTTCCTGGTGGAAGTTATCAGGGTACAACATATGCAATTGACTTTGCATTATTTACCCTTTTAGGTAATTGGGGTTTGAACAACTGGGTGCTCACAGGACAAGAGGACACAGCCTAAAGTTGCACCAGGGGAGGTTTAGATTAGGTATTAGGAAACATTTCTCCTCTGAAAGTGAAGTCAAGCATTTCAACAGGCTGCCCAAGGCAGTGCTGGGGTCCCCATTCCTGGAGGGATTTAAAAAACAAGCAGACTTTGTGCTTAGAGATATGGGTCCTGGCAGTGTTAGGTTGATGGTTGGACTTGAGGATCTTAGAGATCTTTTCCAACCTAAACAATTCTATGGCTATGAGTGTAACGAGCAAGGCAATTGCCACAATTTATGTGAGGGAACTTTCCCTCAATACCAGGAAAACCCCATGGGGAGAGCAGCACACACCACAGGCAAACAATGAAAATCACACTTTTCTTACAGCTGCTAAAGGATATTATTTTATAGTGGCTATCTACAGTTTGGAGTTGAATCTCATAGCCCATAACAAAGCCAACAATGTCAAAAGGAAAGAGAATCTGTTGCATTGCAAAGAAAAACCCAGGACAGACAGAATGAAGGACAGATGCACAGAAGGGGTTAGCTTATTGATAACTTTGGAATAACAAGTAACCTGCCATGCCTGGCTGCAAGGAATAAAACCATTAGAATATAAATACCAAGTGAGAAAAAGACTGCAAAAAGGCATTTAAGAGTTATGGCCCAGTCTTCATGGACTTAAATCCACTGCACTTGATGAACACTTAAGTCACATTTTCCATTGATAGGACAGCTGTAGGGAAGCCTCTGCATGGAGAAAAAGACTGCTTGGGGGTCCCAGAAATGATATTGAATATAGAATCAGCAAAATGTATTTATTTAAAAAAAAAAAAGAGAGAGAGAGGAAAAAAGTTACTGTAGCAGTGTACCCTTCCTAATGCCAGCCTGCCCAATTGGTAAATCGGTAGCAGCTGTGGCCCTTTAGGCTGTTTTGTATAAAACAAAAAAAGAAAAAAGCACAAAAATACCCCTTACCAGTAGTGGAAAAGAAGCATTCTTCCAACAACAAATCCTATAACCATCCCTACTTATTTTTCTTGTTCTAACTACAAAATATTTGCGTTTCTGGAAAATGAATCTCAAAGATTGCTTTAAAACCTTAACTTTAACTGTAAGAGCCCTGTTAACACCACAAAAGCAAGTTTCTCTCACTTTTTCTCTCTTCTAGCCACTGACAAGTCTCTGCACTTAAAAAGGATGAGTGTTTCTGTTAAAGTGTGCTATATTGATTAGCCACTTTATTCAAGAGCATCATCATAAACTCATCTTATTAATTTCAGCTTTATCTGAACACTCTCCCCTAGACACTACTTCTTCCTCGGGCATATCTGTCATTCCTGTCAAGAATGTTTCCAATTAAGTGGCAAGAGAACCTGGGAAGCACTGGCTGTGGAAAAGTGACATTGGCATGGATTTGTGAATTGCAGTAGAGATCTAGAAAATAATGAACAGTGGAACAGAGGTAAATTGGTGCTCCTTGCACCAGGCTGCATCAGCACGGACACAAGTCTACAAAACATCAGATGCAACAATGAGAGAAAACATTGAAGAGAAACATGGTGTTAACAGAATGCAAAATTAGGCTGAAAGACTCCTACACACACCCTGACAGCAAGGGCAGAGTGTTGCTATTAGGCAGTGTCAACTAAGTGGAGAAACAGCACCAGGATTTATATGTTCTGGGAGCAGAAAATATATTTTGTTTTATCTGTTTTATACAGTGGCAACAAACAGAATTAACAGCTCATTAAACACTGTATTATAAAATACATGCAGGGCCACACAGATTTGCTCAAATACATTCCCAGCTGAAGCACAGGCACTGATCTTGCAGCCAGGTCAATACTAATACACTCAGTAGTATTTACCCTAGTCCTTCAGACTGAAGTCAATTTTCAGGGCTGACCACAAGCCAAAGTCCAGTGCTTATCTCAGCATTCCAGCTCCTGTGGACAATCAGGCTAAGCCACAGAAGACTAAAAGGCTGGAGCCCCTGTGCACACTGGCATGAACATCATCACCTCAGTCAGCCAGGATGGGCTGGAACCAGCCTCCTGCTCTCCTCCTTTCTAGCCAAGGGTCCCAATAAACCCACGGTGGCAGAGATCTAGCACATCCCAGAAAAGCATCAGCAGAATGGCTAGGAATGCAGTGGCAATGGCATATAACTTGCATTACCCACTTATTGTCAATCCAGTTCACGTTCCTGCAGCTAATTCATGTTTGAAAATGCCATCCAGACTCATGGCAAGAGCTTCAAAATGCCAGAGCAGAGATCAGCCCTGCTCCTGCTGCCTCAGCCCTGCTCCATTGCTCTCCTTAGAAGGTGCAGAGAACAGCTCAGCAGAAGGCAACATCCTGCTTTTAATACTCATTTTCATCTTAAAACATGAATCCAAGTTACCACTACTTCATGAATATTTACTATCAAGGAAGTCAGTAAGTTCAATGAATATTTGGCAGGCCTCAGTCAGATATTACGGCTGTTAAGCTTCACATATTAAATCATCCAACTACTTAAATACAGCTAAAAACACTTGCAAGAATAATCATAAACTGGCTTAGGACTTTATTCCCTAATTGCTATTGAAGCATTTGCAGGTTAACTGAACATCACAAGCTATGGAAAATAAAACAAGGTTTTTGAGTCTTTAGAGTCTGATCTTTTCAGACTTCTAGATAGATGTTTAACTGCAAAAAGTATTATTTTAATAGAAGTAGATACATACTCTTAAAAATACGCCTTCCAGAGTGTCATAGGTTAGCAAGCATAGTCCCGGAAGGGATGTCCTTGCTAAGGGGTGCTTACAGTTTCCTCTGGGAACTGACAGAACCTATCAGCGGCCAGTTTGAATATGGACAATTCTCTAAGCCACTTAAAGTTGTGACCACCTCTGTGATCCACATTTAAGAATAGGCAAACTCCCCCTCCAAGCTCTCTCTCGTTTCCGCTGCTGGGGCAGGCGGCTGCAGGCCCCGTGTGGGGGCCAGCGGGCCCGGCCAGGCCCTGCTTGGGCCAGGCCGGGCCGGGCCACGGCCGTCCTGAAGCCATGGACCTGTTCCAGCTGTGGAACCCCCCACAGCCCTGCTGTGGGCAGCCGGAGCGGCTCAGCTCTCCCCCCTCTCCACTGCGATAAGAAAAATTCAACATTCCAGCTGCAAAGCTGCAAGGCCGAGGTGAGATTAACCCTTTTTACTGCTGTGAAGAGCTGAAAACCTGAGGGAAGAGAGAGAGGAGATGCTTAAAGCTGAAATTCTGTTGTGAAGCTATGATATATCAGAGTATCCCGTTGTAATTTCATGAAGATCTGGGGGGTGGAGTGTTCAACTCATAAGCAAAAGCACCTGCGCTGAGATAGGCAGATGCTGACGCAGCCGTAATTTCATGAGAAGTTTGGACAGGGAGAGATGAACCAGATGAGGACTTTTGCTCCAAACGGGAAAGGAGAAACCTCAGTTCCTAGAGATGCTCCCAGAGATAGTCCTAATGATGAAGATGAGGAAGACCCTTTGCTCCCAGGGAAGGAGAAGGGCCTCTGTTTTTGTTTCTGAACGGCTCAACCTTGAAATTGTACCCCAAAAAACTTCAAGAGTGGACCCTCGAAGGCAGTTGCGGGAAAAGCTGCAAGTCGGGGGAAGGGACTCACATGCGAGCAGAGAGACTCCTCTTCCTAAATGGACTGAACAATATTTGGAAGTGGGCGGCTGTCTCGTTGTGATAATGTTTTCATAGCACGAGCAAGAAGAGACTTCTCTTTCTAAATGGCCTGAACAAGGTTATTATGGAAGTGGTAAACAGACTGAACATCTTAAGGGTTGTCTTTTCACATTGTCAGTGTGAGAAGGGAGGAAGGTGGGGGGAGGAGGAGAGCTCTGAAGGTGGTATAATTTTTTTTTTTTCCCTCTTTTAGGTCTGTTAATAAACTTCTTTATATTCTTTCAAGTTTGGTGCCTGCTTTGCGTTTCTCCTAATTCTTATCTCACAGCAGATAAACAGTAATGAGTATTTTGGACCAAACCACTACACTAAATTGGTGTTTCTGCCCAGTTACAAACCGAACCCGCTACACAGAGGTAAACTTTGAGAAAATAAAACATGAAGACTTTTTAATGACAGCAACAGTAGGAAAAATAAAAAAGCACATTTCATATGTCTGTGGTCTTACTCTTAACTGTGAACAATCTAATCCTGAGTATTGGAATAGCTGGAAAGGAGGGAGCAAATAATCTCTCTGCAGAGCTATTGTTGCAAATGTACACAGGATTTATTGTAAGAACTGTGATAAAATCCATAAAAGCATAAAAAAAAGGAGCAAAAAGCAAGAAAAGAATGGTAGATATTTACTACTCAGGGGAACTCTTCAGACAGGAAATACTCTTCTATATGCACCTGTGTGGTTGGGATGGAAAGATCTCCCGAATTTTTCAATTTTCAAGATCACACTAGGGAGATCAAGAGGGTTTTTTGGCATACAGATAATTCATATTTGCATAAAATGGACCTAGGATGTCACAGCTACGAGGCTTAAATTACAGCAGCATAGGAAGGTGCCCCTTTAAAGCACTTGATGGATGAAAACATGTAAGACAGTTGACAGCTGGATAACAATCTTTTCCTTGTGCAGCATCATTGTATTATCACCAGCTGCTTTGTGAAGTAGCTTTTAGAACCAGCTATGCATTGCAAATGCTGTAACACTTCTTAGGCTGTTAACCCTCTGATTTGCTTACTCATCTGAGCATCACCAATGAATGCTACAACATATTACTTTGAGGATTTAATAAATTAATCTATGATTATGAATAATCCCCACACTTATCCCAGAAAGTTAGTAAAAAAGAAAGCAAACAATGGCTTTTGTAACTCTCCTTTTACATGAGCCTGCTAACATAGGCAAATATGGGAATACTGCTCTATTCAATTTTATCCCTATTTTAATGTATCTGGGAGCTTTCATCCCCCTGCACCTGGCCAAAGCAACATGGGAACACAGGACCAAGTGGTACCTCCAAGGCGCTGGAACCCAGGCCTCAGCAGCCAACTTGTGTTATTGCTTCTATAAATTAAACTTACATTAAAATTCCTGCTGGAAAGTCTAATTCCATAACCCATTTCCCAAAACCTATTTCTTCTTTCAAAACCCCAAATTACCTCTAAGTGATTGACAAGCTGCTGTGAGCCCCATGGAAGATTCCTGCCATCACCCAGAGGGGAAGGCAGCATTCTCCTTGACACTCCAGCCCTTTTCTTCAAGCCAAAGCTGGTGTGGATTTTGAGCCATCAAGCCTCTGCTTGTTCAGCAGCAGCTCCCAAGTGCTCAAGCACAGAGGTGCAGCTGTACAGATGCCTTTGCTGCCTGTTCTTCCCTAACACTGTTCTTTGTTTCTTTAAAGTTACATTTTTAGTAAAGGCAACAGAGTGGAAACCTAAAATTAAACCACCTTCCAGTTTCTTCACTCACTCCCTTAAGAAACCCAAACATTCATACAGACTAAATATACTAAATATAATAAAATTTTATAAACCTCCTTTTAAATAACTAATCAGAGTTCCTTGTTATGGTTAAAAACATGCATCGACCTTGGAAACATGCATCAATTTGTTGCAATTTTCAGCAATACTGTAATTTCCAAATGACAGGAAAAGGAACAAAGTACCAACCAGCCAAAGTAAATTTTTTTTTGCACGAAAATTACTTTTGTTCTCCTGTTGGCACTTGCAATAATTCAGAAACATTGCAGGTCTACAGCATACAGTACATAAACACCCGAGAGAACCTGGAGAGCTAAGAATTTTGTATTTGGTTTGAAAATTTGTCAAATTACAGGATCACATTACTTACTGTCCTCCCACAACATTTTAAATCAAGTTTAGTAAGACATTTGTTTAAAAGCAACACTCACTCAATCACTGCTTCCTAATGGGAGCAGACCCCAGGCTAGCACTCTGCCTTTTGCAACAGCAGCTCCCTGCAAAGCTCAACATTCTCTCAGCCTAAACCAAAGCTTCAGTAGTATACAAACCAGGATAATTCACTTCTTAAGTAGAGCAAACTCAAGAGTGTCTAAATCAGAAGTAAAAGGGCTCCCAACCAACTTCAGCCTGCTCACCTCATCCACGGAAGCAGGTCAGCACCTCCAGGCTTTGTGCCATGCTGAGAACCCAAGGAAGTTCTGAGTCCAGCCCCATCGTAAACTACCTAATGCGTCATCACAGAGCTGCCAGCAACCAGAAGAAAACCCCACAAGCCCTCCCCAGGACACCTGCCTTGACAGAATTAATCACAGGTGTTTCTCAACAGCTAAAGGACATTTTCTGACTTTTTTTGTGGGTTTTTTTTTTTCTGTTCTTAGTTTTGTGATGCTGTTTTCCCTTTTAAAACTTCTGGTTCAGAATATTAAAAAGCATATTGCAATATCATGCTTTCTGCAATATATTTATATTGATTTTGGATTTTTTCCCATGGGTGACTGGTGTTTTGTAGATTGTTTCTTCCTAGATGAGCTTAATGGAAATCCTTAAAAGCTGTGTGTCCTTCTAAGTGTAATATGTTTAAAGAAATGTTGAAAGTTGCCTTGGGAGTTGTTATTGAAACAATACCTTGGCAGTACCTGTGCCATGTGTAGAGGATAGAGCTGTCCTTCTCAGTCTGCTCACACTGAGGTTTCAGAAGGTTTGTCAAGCAGAAGGATGGGGCAGAATGGTTATTTTGAAAAAGAAAAGTGCTCTTTCAAGGGAAAAAGAAACCCCCAAACTGTTGAATATTGGACAGTTTACTCCTCCCATTCCCTACAGGGTTAAGGAACTGCAGTAGGGTTAAGGAACACAGGACTATCCATTGGTGCTTTGAGAGCTGACTAAAACCCCATTAATCTGCAGAAGGGCTGGTGCTTTAAGGGAAACTTGACAAACAAAAAACATTAGAGCATATAAGTTTGTAATAGAAGTTGCACTGTTTAACTTTGAAAACTCCATGGCACAATGTTTGCTATAGAAGAACCTCAATGTTGACAATGGTTACTCCAAAACCTCAAATTTTAGATGTTATTTCTACAGTTCCTTAAGGCTGATAAGGAAAATGTAAATCTAAAGGCAAGCCCCTTTAATTTTACATTTATTAGTGGAAGGAGGGCCCTGGGGCAGGAAAAGCTATTTGGGGGCTGGCATGTGAGTCAGAGGCATTTTCCAAGCTGCAGCAGCTGCAGCTGGCAGGGAATCAAACCCTGATGTGCTTTAAGGAACCTGTGTAGCAGCTTGGCTGGAGACTGCTCACAAGGTTGTAGGGAAGAAAATGATAGCTGAAATTTGGTCTGGAAAGTGACATCCTGCTTTATGGCCCAATGGAACCAAGCATTTAAAGATATATTTAACTCCCAATACTCAGTGTTTTAATTAAGCATGTACTTAAGGACTCTGTTGTGTAATTTGGGCTGCCTGACTCTACCCCTCTAAAAACAGTGGTGCGATGTGAAGGATTTGTTATAGGTTTGGTGGTTGGCTTTTATTGGGGGTAGGGGAGATTTGCTGGAGTCAGGAGAAGGAAGAGAAGCTGCAATAAAAGCATATAAGTGAATAATTGCATTAACCTTTCCGTACCTCCTGGGAAATCCTCAGAAAGGTTTTTCCCACTGAGTTTATGGCATGTTTTAGAGTCTTTAATACTGAAGTCCCTTTCCTTGCTTATTGAAGCAAGGCAGGATATTCAGTTCTGGGCATTTTCACAGGGTGTCCTTCCAGTATTGCCAATGCAGTAAAGCTCGAATGGCACACAGAGTGCACAAAGCCCAAGCCCACTCTGTCCCTGACTGGCGCAGGGAACCCGTGGGGTCAGTATTTTCCTGATGTACTATTAGAGCCAGCAGGCTGGGAACAGATGGCTGTGCCATGGTAAATGTACTAGAATAAGATGTAAACAACTTCCATCCAAGCAAAGTTTTGCTTCTGTGTGCAGAAGCAAAAGGAAAAACTGGAACATTTAAAAATCAGGCTTGTTTACAGAGTTTTCAAGAATTTTCTCATTGTGATGGCACCTAGGCTATCACCCTGAGGCAACTACAAGTAATCCACCCAGTCCTGTTTCTGGGCAGGGTAGTAATTCTTTCTCCTAAATTAAAAATAATTCAAAGCTGAGAGAGCAGTTAGTTTCGATTTTCTCACATCTCTACTATGATGAACTCAACCAGATTTATGGTTTTAGTAACAAAACTGTCAAATTATTACCAAGAAAGGTACAAGGTGTAGAAATGTGATTCTAATTTTTTCTCTTAACCCAAATTCACTACGGAAATAACTTGTAATGGAGTATGAACTATATTGCAGCAACATTTATGCTTAAATACTATTCCCTGACTGATCAAAGAGGAGCTGCATCAAGAGAGAAAATGTATGAAATACCCCAGCACACAGAAATGTCATCAATCATGAACATTATTGTTTGCATTTTGAAAAGCTTTGAACTTGGTCAACTCCTGATGGGTGTTTCTTTAATTGCTTTAATTGAGCTTGTTCCTCTGGTGTATATTTGTGTTTTTCCTGGCTGTCAAGCAAAGTACAACTTGTCATCTCCCTAGGAAAAAATGTTTATTTTGTGCTGCCCCAGAGCATTTTGGTTTGTCTAGTTATCATTTTCCTTTTATTTGATGATTAGTCTCCATGTACTTGATTATTTTCTGATTTCCATTTTCACATGAGGTATGGTTGGACGGTAACAAGCCAGCATTTTAGGTCTTCATAAAAATATGACAGAAAATCCACTTCAATTGAGCCAAAGGTCCAAAATCCCCTTCAGAATAACATCACATTTTTCTATTTTTTTTAGTAAAGGCGTGTCTTGAATATAGAGAACACTTGCAAGGTAGTTTCTACTGCTAAGAAATTTTCAGATGGAATACTGAATACTAGTGGCTCTAAAATGCAGTCAGTCTGGTAATGCAACCTGGGGCTCGTTGACACGAGCCTCGGCGTGCCCTCGGGCAGAGGGGACACAGCGTTAGCTTCCACAGTGTCCTCACTGGGCGACTTCGCAGTGGGAAAAGGCGCAAGGTGGACGCACGTGCTGGCTCCTCTTCGGGGGAGGCACATCAGGTGGCCATTGGATTTGGCTTGCGTCAGCCCGGAGGCAAAGAAGGCGAGAGGGGCCTCTGATGTGGGTTCCAGCAGGTTTATTAACAGGAGAGTCCAGGGACCAGAAGGGCCCTGACGGGTGTTGTGCACAGCCTTTAAGGGAGGGGCGGAACAAGGCGGGGAAAAGGGAAGCAACCAATGGAGTACAGTCAAAGGGGAGGATACAATTTGACCAGAACCAATGGGGAAAACAGGGAGGTGGGAGTCACAACAGGGAACCAATGAACAGCCAAACAATGAAGAACTTTCCAGAGCGAGGGAGGTACTTGAACCCAGGAACCACCCAGGGGGAGGTGGCCTAGACTTCAGTGCCATCCCCTGATCTGCCTTCTAACCCACTGTCTTGGGTAGGGAAATCCACCCAGTGGATGGCCCTGGTTTGAGTGGCATTCCATGGCCTCAGCCCAAGAGTGGGCTGAGCCACCCCAACAGTCTGGTTTCAGCAACAGAAAAATATATCCTTTGAAGTGTAAAGAAGATAAATTAATCTCTTCAAAACCTCCACTAGAGCAGAATGGTCACCACACGCTTTCAAAATAAATACTTGGAAAACAGTAATAGAACCTACTGCCCCAACATGCTCTGCGTCCCGATCCTGCTAGCTTCTTAAATCACCTAATCACAGGAGGGCTGGAGTTGGGAGGGACCTCTGGAGACCATCCAGCCCAACCCCACTGCTAAAGCAGGTTCACCTACCACAGGGTGCCCAGGATCATCTCCACGTGGCTTTTGAATATCTCCAGGGAAGGAAACTCCACAATCCTTCTGCTCAGTCTGTTCCAGTACTCTGTCACCCTCACGGTAAACAAGTTTTTCCTCATATTCAGATGGAACTTCCTGTGTTGCAGCTCCCAGGTTCACTTGCTCTGTGGAAGCCGCTGAAGTGCAAGGGGCCCTACCTGAAAAATGCACATTTGAAGGTTTGAAAGGGAGTGGGGTGCCTCTAAGTAAAAGATGTCGACTATTCTTCTTTCTATGCTCTTAATAAAGATTTGAAATCAGAAGATAATGTAATGTTGTGGTGGCTAAGTCCACTTTACACCCCCCAAGTTGCCTTAAAAGTGGTCTCTCCTTACAACACTCTGCTAGAAGGTTCTCCCTTTGTCTAGATCCTGCTGGTCACTGGCCCTCTCCCCCTCCCATCCCTTTTCCCATTGGCCCCTGTTATGCCATTCAACCTCGCCTCTGCCCCCGAGCCCTCAGACCATTGGTTTTGGATGCTCTGCCCGCCTTTGGGAGTTTTCGGGATAAAAGTGGCTCGGGCTTTCGGTTGTTGTTCTTTCTTGCCTCTGTTGGCTTCGGGGTGTTTGAATTGCATGCAGAGAGCCCCTCCCGCCTCTGTGTCTCCGGTTCGTGCCCAGCCTGTGGCTGTGAGCGGCTGTTCGTGACCACCTGCGCAGGTGAGGTTGTGTGCACGCGTAGGTGCCAGGAGAGCGCCGCCTGAGCGCTCCACGAGGGACCCGGCAGGGACAAACGCGGCATCCATCCACTGAAGCCCTCTTCCATAATGTAATTTTCCCCTTGGTTAAGCTCTTGATTTGTTATTCATTTACAGAAGCCATTTTTCTTTTCACAATGGGATGGGCAGAGTATTAATGGTCTTTTCTACTCTGACCTATTATGTTTTGCTGAAGTCTGCCAGAGGCTTCCAATCCCTAGAAACTCTTTTCTGGGACATCTCCAAATCTGTAAGCATGTGGAGATACTAATTAATGTAAAAGCTTTACTTACAAAAGCAGGGGTACTAAAAATCAGTACATATATATTTTTTTCCTTTTTTTTTTTTTTAGATCTTTCAACAATATGCATTTATAGAGCTTCTATTTTATTAGACACTGAGCTATTTGGCTCCATGTCAAGCAGAAGCAGAAAAAAAAAGGTAGTGTTCAAAAAAAAAACTTTTACTAAGTAGGGTTTATTCCTTAGCTGTTGTGTATGAAAATGTGTTGGGAGTTACCAATGTTGCAGACTCCTTGGGAGCACAGAGCCTGAAAAAAAGTGAAAAATTCACAGTTTTCAAGATGTGAGGAGCTGTCTCACTGTTGCAGCCAGGCCTGAAGATCTCTGCCCTGAGATACAGTCTCACCCTCACCCCCCCCCACTTCAGCCTCACCCACTGCTCTTGGCCATGTCTCTGGTCCCCACTGATCCACTGCCAGAGGCAGGTCCTGCCCACCCTGAATCACCAAAGACTCCCATTACAAAAGATTAAATTCCATCAGCAGTTACAGACAAAATCAGGCAGCTGGAGACTCTATACCTTCCACTCATCCTGTACATCGACAGCAAATTTGTCATCAACTCAGGGACTTGATTTGCTGTCACCTCTTTGCAGGAAAGAGATGTTTTAAGTAGTCATTTCTTTTTCTACCCTCTCAAAATCAAACCTTCTTTGTCAGAAATTCTCCTCCACAGACCTTCTTTTTTTTTGTATTTTTGTGTGTGTGTGACTTTGGGATCAATTTTCAGTTTTCTTCCATTTCATCAACTCTGCTTGATCAGCTGTGCTATGTTTGAAGCAGTCAGCTGTTACCCAACACTGGGCTTTTTCTCATTTTTCATAAGCTGTTAGAACATTATTTTAGCATAAATATTTATTGTGTTTATTGGTGACTTTAAAAGGATGTTCACTGACTATGTCTACTATTTTTTATTTCCTGCTCTTATCTGGCACTTATCCAACCAAGCCTTTCACACAGCAGAGCCCTGGGAATCAGTCCCTGTGATGAACCACTCTGCTTAAAACTCCTTCTATACCATTAAATCAGAATGATGATCCAGATTTCCTGATATGTGATTCTGTGCTTCAGATGAAAGTAGGTGAAGCCAGTAAAGTTTTCCTGGTCTGACAACAAAGGTGATGGGTCCCAGAGTTGAAGCCTGACAATGTTGAACCTGACAATGACAATTCTCTTCCCAAGAATCACAGAATCATAGAATGGTTTAGGTTAGAAGGAACCTTAAAAAATCATCCAGCTCCAACCCCCTGCCAAGGGTAGGGACACTTTCCACCATCCCAGGTTGCTCCAAGCCCTGACCTGGCCTTGAACACTTCCAGGGATGGGACAGCCACAGCCTCTCTGGGCAACCTGTGCCAGGGCCTCACCACCCTCACAGGGAAGAAGTTTTTCCTATTATCTAACCTAAATCTATACACTTTCAATTGAGAGCCTTGTCCAATCACTTTCCTTGTAAAAAATATATATATTTTTTTTTTTAAAGTAGAGAAATATTTTCAAAGTATCAATGTAAGTATAAAGAATGGATCTGAGAAATCAGGAGTTACAGTAACACCTAATGTAGATGTGGAGATGAAATTGCTCACACTTGTGTCTCTGAGTAGACATTTGGAGGGTTTCTGGTTTTTATCTTACAACCTGTGTGAGTGTGCACAATACCTCGAGTGGCTGCTTTTAGTGTGGCAGTGCTCAGAGACACTTTGATGTCTGGGTTTTTCTTCTTGTGACTCAAATTGCAGAAGAATAAACAGCCTTGTTTGAGTTCAATGATACTGGTGCCCAGACAAATGGAATTACTGATGAGAAAAAAGCAAACTCCTTCATGAAGGAGAAAATAAAATATGTATTTTTAAAGAGAGCAGAGGCTCTTGAAGTTCACATGAAAATAATCATTGAGCAGCAGTAAGCCAGGCAGCATATTGTGCAGAAATAAGAAATCAGTTGATTTCCAATTTTAGGTCTTTCAAAAAAACCAGCCTATATAGGAGTTTAGAAGAGGAATATGCATTTCGTCGAAGTAATTTATTTTTCCTGCTACCTACAGTTCTCATACTTTCAAAGCACAGTACTTACTGGAACACCATGTGTACGTTCATGTGTAAGAACTCTTTACTGTTTTGCTTGTAGATTTGAAGGCACACTGTGAAGAGTGGTCGGGAAATATTCAGTATTGACCTGGAATCATTATATGGCATAAAATATTAATATTGTTCTAACTTAATTTTCTCAGGTTTTCTAAATGATAACTTAAAATGACAGGTTTACACCTGCGAAAATCACGGGTGAGCATCATTTCCAGTGAGTTTGCAGGCACTTCTCTGCTCCTGGAAAGGTCACAGGCTATTTGCAAGGAGCCAGCAAGGTTTCTTCATGGGACCTGGTGAGGAGGAGAGAGCAATTAGTGACACCAAATACTGTCCTGAAAAGCCCATCAGTCTGTGGTGGGAGCTGCTACTCAAAAGCAGAAGAGTGCTGGAGTACCTGGGGTCTCTTATGGCTTCTCAGGCTGTGCAAGCCCATCTTCAGCTGGAAGTGTTCAGGGCTGGGTTGGGTGGAACTTGGAGTAACCTGGTCTAGTGGAAAGTGTCCCTGCCCATGGCAGGGGGTTAGAACCAGATGATCTTCAAAGTTCGTCCCAACCCAAACTATTCTGTGATTCTATGTTGCAGGGAAGTATTGTGTCTATTCCTTTCTGTTTGCATTAACTTAAATAAAATTAGAGTTAAAAGTAGCTGGGATTTATTTTATATTAATTCTAAAATTAATCTCTGAGCTGGTCAGTTTTATTATTTCTTTTATGATTTATCTTTAAATGTCATTGTGCAAAGCACATCACTGCTGGAACTGCTGAGGGGATTGTTCTCAAGAATTAAGAAAGAGGGGCAGGTGAAGGAACTAGCTATTAAAAGATGACTCCTGAAGAGGAATGTACTAATTAAAAATCGGAGGAATTATTTCAGCTGAAGTGGTTTTCTTTCCAGAGACAAAAGTATTCTCTTGGGACAACTGATGATGAGCTGTTAAAAAGAAATACAGCTTATCTTGTTTTGTGATGTTTTTATTTGTAATATGGTCCCTTTCCAAGCAATTTTCGGAAGCTTTTACATTTTATAGGACAAAGATATAAATTGAAATGGGCAGAATGATAAGAAATGGTAAAAAGTCTAGAAGGGAGTTAATTTATGATTTTGATATACAGATGAAATACAAACAGTAAATACTTCACGTTTCTGAGCAGGCTGTGTTCCTCCAAAGAACATGCCATCTTCTTTATCCACGTACCCCTTTCTCGCAGACAGGAATTTCTGCTCACAGATAAACTAAAATAAACACCACCAAACAGATGGCATTTCCAGCTTTTTTCCGGCATTTCCAACTGAATTTCCTTGCTTCACTTTATATACATGATGAAATGAATGGCAAAAAAAAAGACCAGAGAAGGAAAAGAGTGATCCACAGTGGACAGAAACATCAGGAGCTGGTTTCCTTCATACCCACCACACAGGTACTCGAGCCTCATGTACTTAAATAGCCCATTCAGGCACTGGGGAATGACTACAAGAGGTAGCCGATTATGGATCTTTTTAGATGCCATTTCATTCCTCTCCCATTCCCACTCTGGTCCCCCAGTAAGCACTCTGGGATGACATGGGCCTTCCTAAGACTTCCCAAAAATGGCCAACTTTCTGCATCTAACAAAGAAAACTTGACCTGTAATTGACTATGTTAGGGCACCTTCCAAAAATCATGTTAATAGTGTTCTGTGTTGCAGGAGATAAGGTCCTTACCCAGGGAAGGAGAAGTCTTCTCAAGAAGCTGGGGCTGAATGTGAGAAATTTTTCAGGAAGAACATCCTTTATTGCACAAAAGACCAAACAGCTTGATCTGGAGAAGGAGGGAAAGGAGAAGAAGGGAAAACATTCTCCTTTGCTCTCATCGTATTTCACCTACTTGTAGGGCCAGTCACTGTATTATGGCCTCTTTGATCATCTGCCTTGGTAGTTTCCAACTGGTAAAGGGTTAAAGAAAATCTGATGTAGAAAGACTTGATTCTGAAAAATTAATTAAGGCTTTGTCTTATCTGTGGCTGCTGAATCTTTATTTAATATGGAACCACTGTAGATCAAATAATATGTTTTTTCCTTTCACACTGATTAGAGGGGATAGCATGAAAAATGTATCATCTGACATACTTTTGTGGAAGCTTGAGACCAGTTGATTGACAAGACCGGGCACTGGAAACAGAAATTACATCCTGCAAATGAGGTTTTTGCCTGGTTCCACATATCACTGAGGCAAGTATTCATTGAATTAAACAAAATAATCCTAGAGTCTGGGCACGGGGACCAAGAGAAAATAGAACAGAAAAACCTGTGAGCAGTGTATGAAGAACAACAAATAACTTTGAAAACAGATGGGTAAAATCCATTGCAGCTCTTTCCAGCTGAGCTCTGCAGATCTCCTTAGAGTGAGAATTAATATACAGGCAACATATTCCAGCCAGATCCAACTGGATAAAATCAGATCAAACCAGTTCAGCCCAGATCCAACTGCATCAAACCAAACAAAAGCAGTTCAAAGCAGTACCAATCAGATCTAAATGGATCAAACTGCACTGGGCACTGAAATCGCCTGTTCAACATGAAAACAAAGAGTGTTGCTGATAACCAAATGAACTGGAAATTCTATTCCAGAGAAATGCTAAAATAAGTTAGTGGCAAGGCCCTTCGTTTCGTAGTCTGCAGAGAAATCCCATTCTCCAGCCATCTTTTATTTATAATCCAGATGTTAAATTGAGTAAACATGCTTACAGGTTCTTTTCAGGTATTCATGCATTTTAAATAAAAAGACCTTTCAGCAGCTGCGATCAAAGTGTCCTGGGTGTCCTCGCACTGCTGGGCTGACCCTGTGCTGGCAGTGCTGGGTGAGGGTGCTCAGGGTGCCCAGGGGACACAGGGTGCCAGGGCAATGGGGGGCTCAGAGCCCCTCACAGGCCACTGGAGGTCCCCTGACCACATCTACTGCAACAACTATTAGCCACAATAACAGTATTTGTCCATTGTACCTACAATGAGGAAGAGGAAAGTATGGAGAAAAACACAATAAAGCAGGATGGCAAATACATTCAATTTTTTTATGACCAAGTGGGGTAAAAGGGAGGAAAAAAAAGCCACTATTTTCCTAAGAGATAAGGATAGAGAAGAGACTTTAAAACTCTCTGCGACAGGGAATAGGAACTGAAGGTCTCATGCTGGTTCTGAGTCTCTGCTTGACACAGAGGGCACTCACAGGGGATTCTAGTGTTTCACAGAAAAGTTATTATTTCAGGAGAAAATAAAGAGAAAATTGTTAAAAATGAGGTGTTACATAACCCTATTTCAAGATTAATTTACAGCCTCTTTAGAGGGTGAAAATACTACTTGGTGAGAAAGATCAGTGATGAGCAATACTAGCCAGAGCTAGTATGGATGGTTGTCCATGGACGTACACATACAGAGCAACTTCTCATATTTAAAATAAAAGGATTCCAATGTTATTTTTTCTACTTCTAAAAAACTACAGCTGGAAATAATAACTAGTAGGAAACTAGTGGGAAAAATAAAAGCACATTTTATTTAATTATGTAACAATATTTTTTTTACTGGCTTTCCTGTAGGACCACTGTACAACCTCTACAGGCAATAAAGGGGGGTTTGTGTGCATGGATAGGTATTTTTTAATTATTTTCTTGCTTTCTGTGTTAGAATTACTCTCAAACATGCTTTACCATATGCATGGTCATTTTTTTTTCTCTTTTCTAAGGTTTTTCCTTTGCTTTACTGAGAATTTTAGAAGCTATTAATGAATGGCTAAAACATGTCCATGACAAATGTTTGTCACTAGAGGTGAGCTACTGCATGCTCTGGTTCTTGAACATAAAAAATAAGTGTCAGGTGATGCAAGCCTGACTGTCCTAGGGTTATTTTGAATCTTGAAAAATTCTTCCATGTTCCTTGTCAGGAATGGCTAAATTGATAGAAAAGGTTGCTGCTGGTAAGCTCCAAATGTTATGTTCTCCAGCTACAGTTATTGCAGTTCCTGTATGGTCTGTCTGAGACCAGGTAATTCAGCCTGGGACTTTCTGGCAGGTACTGTGAGATGCTGATACCAGCAGTGGGGAAATGCCAGCAGGCGCTCACTTTGGCAGATCTTTAATCTGAGAACTGCGATTCAGTGTTTGAGTGGCAGATTTAAGCGGCTGAATGAGACTCGGGCTGTGGCTCTACTGACACTGATACCCTGTGCACTCATCAATTCAGTCAGGATAAAATATATATTACAATTTTGCCAGTGAGGTACTGCTCTGATCATCTCCGTTACTTACCTGCATTAGGGAATCAAACAGAGGCCCTTCATGCTCATGCATTAAGGTTATGTGACTCTTGCTCACTTTTCACTGCCTTCCATTCATGTTATTCCTCTTTTCTGATGTTCTCCTTGACCACCTACTTTCCATTCTCTCTGGAGATTTTGGGCAGTTTTCCCTTTATGTTCCCCCCTTTCTACCCCCCACAGTCCTTATCCATTGCATGGTGCTGACTGTACTTCATTAATAATTATTCCATACTGTGTCCTCCTTTCCAGCCTCTTCCCACATAGAAAATGACTATTAATCAGTCTGTCATACTCATTATTCATAAACAGACACATGTCACAGCACTGAAAACAGACTATCTGTCTTACTTAAGAGCATCCTAGATCTTAAATAAAAGAGACATAACACTGCAAAACACTCAGGCTTTGACAAACATGGGAAAGAATGGAAAAATGGATCATCACATGAACTGGGGATTTTCCATTCAGAAGCTTCACCCCAAGGCTGGCAGTCAAAAACGAGAAATGGTCAGAAGGGAGAAGAAAAATAATCCTGTTTCTTTCTTTTGAAATCATCTCATGTTCCAATATTCAAACCCATTCCATTTTGAAATTTACTTTCCATGCTGTCAGCTGTCTCAAAGTGCAGTTAAGACAAAAACTCTCATATTACTGTGCAGAATGTGATAAAGTGGGAGTGGAAAGCAGGGAAAAACAAACAGAGGATGCAGCTATTGTACCCATAGAAAATTAAAAGGAAATGAAGGCTGCTTGGAGGCTTTGTACCAAGAGCTTATTTTCTCCATCTTTCACTTGTTTCTCAATCTCATTTTACTATATCTCCAGTCATGTAAATAAGTCTATAACTTATATAGACAAAATTTATATGCTCATTGTATAAAAGATATGCTCAAGAATTGTTAATGCTTGAGTTCTACAGAAGAAACTGGAAAAGAGTTATTTACTCAGAAATGGACTTCCACAAACAGAAAAGGATAATTTCTTAAGGAGAACTTCAAATTAAAGGCTTTCAGTATCAGTTTTTGGAATGTGAATTTGATTAATTTCATTTTAACAGGGAGGCTGTCCTGAGTTTTGCACTATTTCTCATCAAGGAAAAAGACCCCTAGATTTTGGGGCAAGCTCTCCTATCTTCAGATTACAAGCAGACATGTTTGAACCATAAAGCCGATTCTTAATAAATGATCTTAAAATGCAAATCTGAATCACCCACCTCTGGAAGGAGTTATTGGCAGCCTTGGTGAAGGAAGCCTGGATGAGCTTTGATCTTCCAGGCTCTCCAGGTGGTGGGGATGGGGCTTAAGGATTTATCCATCCCTGTTCCTTGCTATCTGGTTCTCCCTAGAGCCACCGAGTGAGGAGCTGCTGTATTGTGTAATAAACACCCTTTATGGTACAGGAGATTGTGCTCTCCCAGGTAATGAATGATCTGACCTGCAAATATTTGCTTCTGTGGGTTCTGGGAAGACTTGGCCTGTGTCTGAAGGATGGTAAGAGTACTGAAGGGCAATATGGATGGTTTCAAGTACAGAGTTGTTTGGTCTCATGTTGTTTATCACTAAATGTGAATGAAGACTAAGTTCCAGTAACTGAATTAACTTCCCTGTTTCAAATACATTTATTTTACTTAGAAGACATGGGATATGTGTGGATTCTTATTTTGCTAGAGTGATGGATGAAAAGAGGAAAATCTTACAGTAAAGTGGATTAGTCTGAAGTTCTAATCTTTGCATATGTGTGACATCAATTGAATAACTGGAACAAAATTACGTTTAACACAGTGAGTTGTATGATCTTTTTAGTGAGGGGAAAAAAGTGCTTGCTAATGATAATGCTGAATAATCAATGCTGAAAATTGGAAAAACCTTATGACCAAATTAATCTACTTTATTACCTGTCTGTATTTGCTCAGCTATTGTAAAATACTTCTTTACGAATCCAGTTGACTGAAGTAACAACAAAGAAAGGCAAGATACTGATAGAAGATTCCAATGGACTTAATATTATATGCCTTTTCAGCCTTTGTTATAAACCATGACTTCAGGTGCCACACTTTATATATTTAAAGAATATTTAAAGAACTCTTACTTTTTTAGTGACCTCGCCACTCATCTTGTAAATTCATCTGGAAAAAAAAAAAATCTTTATTCATTTGAACTCCATGTGTCACTGTGCTGCTAGACAACCTGATAATTAGATTAATTTGTGCTGGTTGTTTAATTATTATGCCTCACAAGTGTTTAATGTTTTCAAATAAGGAAATATCCATTGCCATCTTTGAAGCAATTTAATAACTCAATGAGTTTTTGGAAATTATATTTGCAATGAGCCATTTCTTCTAAAACAACTGTCTGTTTTCATCTCAATTCCCTTGTTCTTGGACAATTTTCATTTGGATTTTCTCCACCTAAATCCATGCTACTGTAGCTATATTGCCTTCTTGCATAAAAACTTCTCCAGTGATTACTAGAAAATCTCTGGATCTGATGTAAGTTTCATCCATAGTGTGGTAACACTTTTTTTTTAAAAAGCTTTGAAAAATGAAAGTGAATTGTATTTTCCCTGAAAATATGGTATTTGGCCTTCTTGTATTTGGCTCAACTGTTCTTTGTGTTAAAAACCACACAATTATACAGGTTGTTTTGATGGGAAAATTTAGGGATCCTTTCCTCTTCATTGTTCTCCACATTTTTCTGTTGGAATAAACTAATACAACATCTAACTTCCACTAATCTCTCCTCTCCAAAAGAAACTTGTTGGAATACATTTTCCAGGTATTAATCTATGTTTCTAGCCTTATTCTGCTACAAGTTTCTATATATCCATGAGATTAAAGACTTTTTTCCTTGTAAAAATAACTGGTTTAGTTCCTTCTGTATCTAAAAATTGAAGGCAAACAATAAGTTTTCAGGACTAAATTCAATCAATTCTCCCAGTCTCAGTTTTTTATAGTGGTTTGTTTCTACAACTGTGGCTCTGTAGCAAGTCCCAGAACTAGCAATTGCACACTCATTTCTTATGCCACTTCAACCAGTTTGCAAAGTCAAATAATTGTACTAGAAACACCTTTGATCTGCAGGGGCAGAAAAAGGGACTCAATTAGATGGATTGAGAGAGGATTTTCCAGGGTTTTAACCAATCTGGTGGCAACCAGGCTCTGGTTTTACATAGCATTAAGTATAACTTTAAATAAAATTAAGAAACATGTAGTTAGTTCATCCAGTTTAGGACCTAATAACAGGAGGGAGTAAAGAAAGTGTAAATAGGAGCCTTCCTCTGTATGAAACCGAGGAATTACCTTGATTTCATGCTGAAAGTACATTTCCTCAGTAATTCTTGCACACAGATTAAAAAGCACTGAATACACTATATGTATGTATTTTATATTTGAAGAAAAGAATGTAGGCTCAGGCAAAATGTTGAATTATTTCTTTGAAATATTTTCCAAGCTGCCTTTGGATCTGTACTGATTTCCTGACTACTTTCCATGGAGTGTATTGATGGGGAATTGAGAGCAGCAGTCCCTGAGATCTGCTGGAGCAGCAAGGAATGTTCTTCTTGTGCCATTCCAGGGCAAATCTGCTTAGCACAGAGAGCTGAAAATGAGTTGTGAGCTGAGAGAATTTGATTGAAATGTCAAAGTACTCAGAGCCCTGTGGAGTTCCCACAGAAGAGACTTCTGCAGCAGAGGATTGCTTTGACAAAGGAGTCCTGCTGTGTGAAATTTGCAGCTACACCTTGTGATGAGTAACCACACACTCGATTGAGCAAAATTCCTGTCACTACTGGGATCATGAGACATTAGCAGGGAATATTGCTCTAAAGCCAAAGTGTTCTTCCTAAATACAAGTGTGCTCTTAAAATCAATATATTTATGTGCAAGGATTGGCCTGTTTTGCGAGCTTTGAAGTCCATTTGGGGGAATGAGCACCACATTTCTGAACTTAAAGTAAGAAATTCAAATGCAGAATGAAGTAGCACATACAGCAGAAGCCACAAGCATTATATGCAGCAGAAAGAAAAACAGAGCTGAAGTCTCTCTGGGACCTGTAGTGCAGCTAATAAAACTAAAAATCTGGTAATATACCGTGTCTGCTTTCTGAGAGGGTAACGAACACAGCTGATACCCTGAATTTGCTGCAGCGACCGTGAAGGATGCAATCAACTGGGAGTTTGATCTTCTAACTGAATCTATGCTTGGCAGTGAATTTTAAAAATGTATTTTCTTAGTTTCTTTTGAAATGGAAGCAATCTTGACACTGATCAAACACAAAATACTAACATGCATATGTATTTTCTTGGATGGTGGCTGGTTGAGATTTGGAGCCAGGAAATAGTTTGTTATATCTGCGCTGAGAAGTTGGAATTTCACTTAGCATTCAGCTTCTCTTTGATTTACAGAAAATTATGAACTCAGTACTTCACAGAAAACAGCGTAAATGAATGCACTCAATTTTTCACTTGTTTGTAGCTTTTCCCCCTCTGTTTATTGAGGCACCAGCTACAGCAGGCAGCTCTGCTTCCACCAAGAACATGCAGCAAGGCCTCTATTTGAAGCTGTGTGCTTTCTGTTCAGAGAGAAGGCATCTTCCCTGAGGAAAGGAAGCAGTCTTGGGAGTCTGAAAAGTAGGCCACACATCATATTGTAGGTCAGATGTTTTGGGGATGTGGGGAGGAGCTGAAGGCTACAGGTTCTTGCCAGCCCTTCTCGTGTCCCTGGCCAGGCACCAGGGAGAGCAGTGAGATGAAGCTGTTGGTAGGTCCTCTCCAGCAGCGTCCCTCTGACCTTTCTGACAGACCTGGGCTCTCAGAAGGTGCTGCTGAAGGAGGGCTGTGTGTGTCCAGCCATGACATGCAGGGAGGTATGAAAGGAGCATGTTTCCCTATTTTCCTATATCTGGCAGGCAGAGAAAGAGCCAGGGCTCTGAACTGCTTACAAAAAAAGTGAAGGGCTTCACGATGATCAAAGATAGGCTGAACTTGTAGTTTTCTCTCAGCTCATCTCTCTGCTCAGGCCTTCAATATCATTCCAGCTCCAGGAAAATCCATTACTTCCCTGACTGCTCAAGCTGCAAGCTCTTGCCATAACAAATTTCTCTTAACTTGACACTTCGGCTACAAGTTTTCTGGAGGAATGAACTATTATTTTTGTATAGTTTCAATTTGGCATTCAAGGGAAACCTGATAACAAGCTAATATCCAACTTGCTGAAGGAAAGGCTCTGTCCTTGGAATGAAAATGTGAATTGCTGATACAAAGCCTGAGTGTAGATTTTCAACTCTGCTCTTGCTAGTACATGGATGGAAAAGCCTTTTCTACTGCAAATGCTATTGGTATTGTGCCAGGAACTTGGAGTCCACCCTTTCCTTGCGTAAAATGGGAAAAACAGCAACTGTTCTTTTGCATATAGAAACATATCCTGTCCAGAATAGAGATCCCAGCATACAGTTCCCCATCTTCAAACCCCACCCAAATTAATTTTGCCCAAAGCAATGTTGTTGTGTGGCAAGGGATCTGGATTTTAGTAACGTTTGAATGCTTGAATTGGAAAACAATTGGTGAATCTTATATTTCAGGATCTCTTTGTTTTTATTATCTCTGCTCTTCTTGCCTTTAAATGCTTCTAATAAATCACAGAAAATATTTGGCCATCCCTTTCTTTCTCAAATCACATCTTGTTGCAGTCAAATTTCTCCAGGGTTTGTTCTTAGCTTGGCTATGAGATATGCCTCAGTTTGGATGCTTTTCTGAAGTCATCAAAACATAGTGGATCAGCCAAAATTTGCTTGAGAACTCTTGAAAACAGGCTGTCTCATGAGCTTTCTAATGTTTTTGGCTTCCAGTCAGACTGGATATGCTATGGAAACAACAGTTATGACAGTCCAACTCCCAGCTGCTCCCAGAACTCATAGTTTGGGAAGTAAGAAAAAATCACAAATTAATTGAAAACAAACTGTTCAAAACTCGGCAAAGATTCAAGCACAATTTTAGGTAAATTCCAGTAGTTTCACATTCAGTCAGATGTAGTTTACCTGCATCTTGTCACTTTAGGAAGTGGTGACCACATGGAGTTCTTCTACTTCAGGTTTGGATTTTCAAAGGTGTTCAGTTCTGGCCTAAATCTATTTTCTTTGAAGCTAGTGGGTAGAGTTTGGGTTTCAGTGGGAGTTGAATATTTTGAAAATCCTACTCTGACTGCATTTTTGATCAAAGGCACTTCCACCTCATGTTCCTAAAGCAATGTGCACGGACAGTAATCAAGTTTCACTGCACTGCCTGTGAGATGGGCACATTAGTGGGGTATGCTCAGCAGAAATCAAGTACCTCTGGCTACTTAAACTCTTTTGCCTCCTACTGCCATCAAAGACCGAGGAAATCAAGGCACTAATAATCCATCAAAAACCTCTTGGAAATCTTCAAGTTGAGCTAAAATTCATCAACCTGTAGGTTTCTTTCTCAGAACTTGAGAACGTAATCAGGACACATAAATCTAGATTGTGGAAGTTTTAAAGGATCTGGGTGTTCAAGAAAAAGCAAAGTGATGAGCAATCTCTTTGATAAGTATTGTGAGACACATGCAATCAATATGGAAGCTGCTCATTTCTCCACGAGAGCTTTCTCCTTCCCACATGCTTTGCATGGATCTTGGTAGGATTGAGCTGGCACAAACATTAAGCAGATCAGTGTGTTTTGCACCTAGCTGAGAAATTTTTAATCTCTTCAGGCATGAGGATGGAGGGATTTCAAAAGGAACACTATCTTTACAAAACAAAACCAAAACCAAACAAAAAAGCCACAAGCAAAACAAAAACAAACAACAAAACCCCCACCAGGGAATACTCCTGCTGTGGGGCAGCAGTCAATTAGAAGCAGGGCAGTGCTTGGTGTAGGATCTTCCAGGTGCCTCAGCAGCAGTGGAGGGGGTGTGAGGTCACTCATCTCCCCTGGCTTCAGAGGCATTGCTCTGGTTTGTAACAACTGTGAACCTATTAGACTAAAGAATACTTTTTCTTCCATGGAGAATGAGACCATTATGCTTTTTTACTGGAGGCTGTTTTGGTGGGGATACTGGGAAGCAGGCAGTGGTGTAAAGCAAATGCTTTTAGTTGTGTGATTCCAGAAGTGTTTGGGGAGGATCTGGGTGCTGCAAATGAGAACCCTGAGTGGATTTGGTGGACACCACACATAGATGTGCCCATGGTGACAAGTTTACATAGAGTTCCCACAGCTCTGCTGCCCCAGGATAACGTGTTTTCCTGGCTGACCCTTGGAGCAGGAATCCCAGATCAGCCCAGGGTGGTTTCGCTGGCAGCTCTGAACCACTCACTGCTGAGGTGCAGAGAGAGCCGAGCAAAAGGTTTGCTGTGCCCACCTGAACATCCAGCTCTGCTGGCTCAGGGAGTCAGGTTAAATGGTTTGTAGCAATAACAGAAAAACCTCACCTGACTGAGCTTTGAAAGGTTTAAACAGCTTAAATGTAACATAAACATGGCTTGAAAGGAAACCCAAACAGTTGAGGCAAAAATGTTACGTAATATTAAATGGTATCTGACTTACCTAAAGCATTTAAGTTTTCTGAAAGATAGATCAAACTGGGGCTGGACAGCCTTTGCCTCCCTGCTTTCCCACCATTTCACTCTGAGATTTGCATAATATTTCCCTCCTCTGAGGATGTGCGGATTGGCTTCATTCAGAATTTAGGTACCTTAATGGAAACCTTTGCTGTACAGTGAATTTACATCTTTTTGTCTTGTTGTTTGTTTTACCTGTGTGCTTGGCAAGTAAGACCTGACTTTCAGGTAGGCTAAATTACAGAAATGAAAATTGCATTCCAAATGTAATTTTGATTATATAATTTTAACAGTGGGTTTTTTTTTCCTTTCACTGGGGTCATGTTTTCCAGAAAAGTTGTATTTCCTGGCAAAATGTGAATTCATTTTCTCAATTGAATAAAAAAGTCTTGGAAACATTTGTATGTAAATTTTAGTGGGAGAGGTCATGACAGCTTGTCAAACTACACAACCCTTAGCTTGCATTTTTTTCTTCTTTCACTTTTTTTTTTTTTTAACTAGATAGGTACCATGTGGAGGGAGAAAGATGAAAAATGAAGCATCCATGGTATGCAATTACAGATCATTAATTGATGGTGTGGTGTTATCCTGAATTTTGGAACTGATCTTTGCTTAGACCAGTACATTTCAGTCTTCAAAAATAAAATACTCTGTACCAGGCAAAATTCTGCTTGGCAATGTTGCAGGCATCATCTGTCTTGCAGATTTGTGCACATATGCTGCTGGAGAAGTAAAAAATTCTTCGAGTACAACAGTGGTCAATAATTCAGGAATGGAAATAAACATAGAGATGAATTTTAATTCAAGCAATTCTGAGGTGTCCAAGCTGTATAATGATATACTTTGTATGCTAGAAAGTTTAGGCTGACTTTTGTGCCGTTCCAAATCCAAGAACTGCTGAAAAATTACGATCACTGCTTTATGTTTCTTTTTTACAATAACTTGAGCTGGTACTGCTGAAGTGCATAACAATTTTGTAATCTCATTCCAATCCACCCCACTTCCTGAGCAACCTGTTTGGGGACAAGTGAGAGTGACCTTTGTAACTGTTTATCTGCTGAACCCCGAGGCTATGAAATGCTGATTTATGGCCAATACGTTTAGCACCTTGAGGGACCAAGCCCTTCATCCCAGGGATATCTACATCACAGAATTCCAAACATGCTCAACTGTGGCTTTTTTTGGTTTGTTGCTTTTTTTTTTTTCAGACAAACTTTAGTATTCATAAAATGTCTAGTATGGAAGATTTTTCATTACTTTCAAGCTCTCTTCTGCAGTTTTTTGGAAAGGTGATTAATTATAGCAAGTGGAAAGGGCATGAAGATTTATTCAGGCATAGTTTTAAGAAGTGCAAATGTCAAAAGAAGAAGTTGAAGAAATTAAATGCAAGAACAATCTGAAAGAGAGCAGCCATGGTGACAAGTTTACAGTAAGATGTAAAGATACTTGTATTCTGCAAACACCAGCCTGTGTGGTGATACCTCCTGGAATCTGGTGTGGATCCATAAGCTGCTTACTCTGTAGCTGTGTTGCAGATGAAATCTGTAATGCAGAATGTATTGAGGGAAAAGTCTTGGCTCAGTTTGCATGATGACTCATGAGTGAGATGGAATTTAATTTTAATTTTATTAATTAATTTTAATCAGTTCTTGAAGTTAAGTATTTGGGAGATTTGCACCAAAGTGAATGGACAGAATTGAAAAGCCACAGCACCATATTTGAAAGCTCACATTTCAGATTGCTATCAACAGAAGCATGAGGTTGTTCAGCCTTGCTGAACAACTTTTGAAAAGAATGTTAGTTTGAGGAAGATATATGAGAGGCTGTGACATTAAGCTCTTTGCTGTTGAGTCTTAATGACAACTTTCATGTAATTGGTACACACAAGACATAGGCCATGTTGTCTTCAAAAAACGGTGCGTGGCAAAAAATCACTCTGTTTAGTTCTGTAATTTTTAAAATTTAAATAGAAAGATGTTTTTTCTTTAGAACATATTTAGCTATTTTACAGAAAGATTGTCTGGTTAATTGTTGGCAAACTCAGTGTGGGGTGGGTGGGTACTTCTGAAAAGAGAAATCTTGTCTTAAACATGAAATTCCAAGGCAGTTTTTACAGGAGGAAGGAGACTAATTCACTGCCTCAGCAATCAGGCTCAGCTGAACTGTGGACATAGGGAAGTTGAACTAATAACGTGTTTCTTAAGGACAAAGTTCCTTATCAACAATTCTGAGCAGTGTCATGTTGGGCATTTTGGAGACCCTGTTTTTGTGGACTTTCCTTAGCGTGACCCTGTTTTTGTGGACTTTCCTAGCACTGCATCTCCCTAACTCCTTCCTCTGATCCAGACCAAAAGCTTCCCCACTCACAAGGCTGCTCCTGGTGCATCTTCCATCTCATATTAATTGTAAAGTGTTCCTTTAAAATTATTTCAAAGTCTTTCTAAGCTAACCCTACTTACCATGTTTACTCCCGAGCTTGGCACAGCTCTGTACTGAAAGCAGAAAGGGTTGGATGCCTTTTGGGGAAGAAACAGATTGATCTATAAGAAGAAAATCCAGCTAGTTGTCCCTCTTGCTTATTATCCCCACCACTATTCACACTGTACAGCATGATGATTTGGATAGCAAGCAGGAGGTGGGCATTTTCCAGCATCGATTTAACATGGAAAATTTCCTCTGTGTAATTTTTGCACCATTTTTGTGTTCCTCAGATTTCCAAGAATCTTCTCTTTGGCTTATTAAGTCTTTAGACTTTATAGCTTGGAGAACATTGGGGAGAGTCCTGAAAAAACCCTTTAAAGGTTAGTTGAAAATAGAATTTCAGGCTGAAAAACAAAAAAAATTTCAAATACACTGATAGATGTAGTTTGGGATTTTTTTTTTTCATTAACAAAGTGTCTTTGATGCCTTTATATAGCTGCTGAGAAAGTACAAGTTAAGGTCAAGTAACAAGAAGTATCTTTCAATCTTTTCAACATTTTTCTCCTTGCAGTAATGCTTGAGTTAGACAGGGAGGAGCAAATCCACAAGCCCCTCTGCAGTCCCAGGATAGGAAGAATCTCAAAAAGTCATCCTATCTTGTGTTCAGGATGGCAGTAAAAGATCAAATTACCAGATGCCAATTAATTATCATGGATTTCATTCAGTGTTGCACTGTCCTCCTTGTTGTGTTGATGGTTGGGTGTTGAGCAGTGTTTGTAAGTGAAGTTCTTGTCTTCGTGTCGTCACATTGTATTGGATACATCATTGAATCTGTGGTGGGTTTTTCTGTATTTAAATATATTGGGAAGGAGGTTTGTCTCCAACAAATTAAGGAGGAAAAATAGTTAGAGGAAGGGAGGAAAGGAAGAGGCCCTGCAGCAACGAGAAGCAAAATCACACGTGTTTGAAAGAGTTGTAACTCATTAGGGTGCTCATGTTTTTGTTCCTCTAGGTTTGCAAAGGACTTGATATCCATCTCCTGGCAGGTGGGTGTGTGTTTTCTGGAAGAAATTGCAACCCAGGGTTGGTAAATGTATTTATTGGTTTATTTCTGCAAATAATTTCAATGCTGAGGGTCCTACTGCAGTTTGGAATAGGTCATGTCATTGTTGGAGACACTACTCCTCACAATTCCACTGCTTCTGATTTTCTCACCCTAAAAGAAGCAGAAAAAGCCTTTGGAAACTCATAGCAGGAACTATTCTTTTTTAAGATTAAAAGCAAAGAGCAAGAGTTGAGACCAGAGGGATGCTTAGGATTGCTAATACAATTTATAACTTGTTCACTCTGCTTTGCTTCTTGCTAATTTGGTTTAAGATGTTTCCTGATCCTGTCACTGAGATTTAGCATGCAGTTCCCCTTTCAGACAAAAAGGAATTTTCCACTGCTGCTGGAGCAGTGAGAGAGCAGATGGCTGAGCTCTGGGAAAGGCAGCGACTCCTTGGTGCAGCAAGGGAGAAGGTAGTGTGAGACACTGTCCCCAGAGCCAGAATCCCGTTGGGGTGACACACACTGGAGTTCTGCTTCACTTATGCTTAACCAACAGTTTCAATCACATTAGTAATGCCACTAAGATGAAGGTAAGTATAGTTGCTTAGTGCTAATTTGTAAAATATCTGATTCTGGGGCTCAGTACATGATCTCAGAAATGAAGTGCACTTCTGGAAGTACCTCTTGGTCTTCTGCATGGATAGAAAGCCCTTCATTATGTTTTCCCTCAAATAATGCATAACACGAGCTACATGAGAATACTTTAATTTCACTCTAATGCTCACGTTCCCTTGACTATCCCGAGTCCTGCAGTACAGGGTGGCAATGGCAGTGGATAATGTTTTAAGAAGTGTTTTAGAGCTGACAAGACAGACAGAGCTTTATTACTGGATAGTTTTTTTCCCTCTTGGCATCAGTTTGTGTCCCTGACAAAAGTGATGGGATTTCTTGGCTGTGCGTTGTCCTTCTGCTTCTCATCCATCCCCACCTTATACTCTCTCCCTTCCAGGGCTATCCAGATGTGTCAGTTCAGATGCCAAATGAAAAAGTGGGTGCAAGAGGAAAGTAAAAATGGAAAAACAGAAAGTTTGATAGACAACTGTAGCTGGTTCAGTTTGTAAACTGGGCAGAAACAGCAATTAAGTATAGTGGTTTGGTTCAAAATACCCATTACTTACTTATTTTGCTTCTGTGAGATAAGAATTAGGAGAAAGCAAAGCAGGCACAAAACTTAAAAGAACATAAAAAAGTTTATTAACGACCCTAAAAAAAGGAAAAAAAAAGTCAGACTAAACCTTCAGAACACTTCTCCTCCCCCCACCTTTCTCCCTTCTCCCACTGACAATGTAAAAAGACAACCCTTGAGATTTTCAGCCAGTTTACTTTTTTCAGTTCACTTAGGGAGAGGAGTCTCTCTTGCTCATGCTATAGAGACATCTCCACAAGAAACAGTTCTCTCGTGGCTTCAATGTCACAGCAAGACAGCTGTCCGGGTTGGTTCTCTGCTCGCATGTGAAAGTCCCTTCCCCCGACTTGCAGCTTTCCCCACAACAGCTTTCGAGGGTTCAATCTTTAGCTAATGGGGTACCATTTTAAGGTTGATCCGTTCAGAAACAAAGGTTCTCTTCACCTATCTCTGGGAGCATCTTCAGCTCCAGGAACAGAGGCTGTCCTCCTCCTCTGGGAGCAAGGGTCTTCATCACTTTCATCTCTCTCTATTCAAGCTTCTCATCAAATCACACCAACTTCAACATTTGCTTATTTCAGCACAGGTACTTTTGCTCACAATTGCAGTTTGAATGCTCCACCCCCCATGCTTTCATGGAATTACAACAGGTACTCTGATGTATCATAGTCCATCACCATAGCTATACAACAGAATTTCAGCTTCTAGGCTTGAAGCGTCTCCTCTTTCTCCTCTCTCAGGGTTTCAGCTCTTCCTTCTTCACTGACTTTGGTGTCTTTATGGTGTTTTCTTCACGTGCCTTCACCTTTCCTTTTCCTCTGACTTGGGAGAGGGTTGATGTCTGCAGGCTTCATCTGTTCTGGAGGAAACTTACAGCACTAAAAGAGTTAATCTCACCCGGGCCCCGCAACTGGAATTCGCCTCTCGCTGTTTGCTCACATGGTCTCTGCCGGGCAGCGGCCTCAGATGAATTTCGGCTGCACTGGGTGAGGGCTGGCCTGGCCGCGCCATGGGGCCGGCCCGCACGGAGCAGGGCCGCGGATGGAACAAGGCCACTCGGCTCCAGGGTGGCTGTCTCCCGGCCGGCCCGGCTGGCACTGAGGGGGCTGCGCCGGGTGTCCAGTGAGCAGAAGCAGCTGAGATCTCAGCCGCGCTGCGGCCGACCCGGCCGGGCCGCAGCAAGCAGGGCCCAGCCCGCCCCCGCTGGGCCACACTGTGGCCCCCCGGTACCTGTCCAAAAGCCAGAAGCAAGAGAACTTTCCCAGCCTTTGTTCGTTCTTAAATGTGGATCACAGAGGTGTGTCAAGCTTCTTAAGAGGCTTTAAAAAGTTGCCGATATTCAAACTAGCCAGTTGATTGGTTCTGTCGGGTCTAGAGGAAGCTGTAAGCATTTCTTTGCAAGAGAATCACTTCCGTGGCTGACGGAGCCCTCTTTAACTAAAAACTCAAACTATGCTAAACCATGACAACAACAGTAACTTCTTGACAATCTATTTTTTTTTTTTTTTTTGGAACTGGGAAATCTGGTTATATTGAAATTACTTTTTACATTAAAATATACACCACCAATACCATGACCGGCTGAGTTCTCCTCAGAAGGTGTGAGAGCTCTCACTTCTACACACTGAATTTATCAGATAGTTCTTTGCAAAAGCCAGTATTGAAAGTGTTTCCCTGGGTGTGAATTGAACTTTCTGGGTGTAAGTCTAGTGCACAAGAGCCTGGTAATCCCTTCTCCGTTTTCCTAATCAAACTGCAGCATTTAATTTTTTTTCTTTTCTCTTTTTTTTTTTTTAATACAGCAGCACATGGTAGAACTGCAAATTCTGGCCTTTAGGGCTCTGCTGAAGGCCCTAACCATGCAGTTCAGTGTTCCTGTTTCATATTGTGTAATGCACTGTACTTCTGAGAGAACAAATACACATTTAAAAATCATAATTCATAGAAATTTTTTACTCTTTGTATTTGCAATTTTGATCTTAACACAGGAATAACAACTTCAACAAGAGCAACAAAAAAATCTTTTTACTCCATACTAAAGGAAATATAAAGTTAAGAGGATGAAACAAAATCTGTCTTGGCCAATCTCACACCAGAACAAATTCTAGAGCTGAAAGAAAATGAGTGAATTACAACTTATGTTACAATTTTCCCTCAGGCTTTACCCACACGATTAAAACCAAAACAGTCTTCTCAAGAAATGGCTTTTTCCAATAAATGGCAAGGATTCATGTGGTGAGAAGGGCAACTGGCCACTGAAGTAGGAGATTGCTGCTGGTATTAGAAATAACAGTTTGGCTTCTTATTGCAAACTTACACTTGTTTGCGTTAGTTAAATAGTCATTTAGTAGCATTTGAAGCATCTATTTGTAGTTCTACCTGATGTACCCAATAAAACTCAGCTTTGTTCTGAAAACCACGATTATGCAGAAAAACTGTGCCATGTCCATCAGCTTTCACATAGCCTCTGAGATTAAACCACATCCCCAAACCTCGTTTGCTTGTGCTTAAGGGATTGAATTTATTTTGTCAGATGAACAATGATCAGTTTAATTTTGTAACTGAATTTTCTCAAATGCATTATTTATGCTCATTACCTCATGAAAATCAGTGGGAGTTCACATACAATAAGCTGAATAGATGAATATTCCAGTGTTTGAAATGCTCTGCAACACTCAGTTTGGACCCACACTAAAAGCAAAAAAAAAGAGCTGATATTTTCCTTTTTTTTTTTTGCAGTGCCCAGGGAAGCAGAGATGAATTATTGGGATTTATTTTTTGCATCCATAATTCTGAAATAAAAGTCATGTCTTTGTAGAAAAGACTTTGGATTGTAACACAGTAGTTTAATAATATTGTACATAAAACATTTACATGTATATTTATTTTTTGGAAGGGCTTTCATAATTTGCCCATATAGTAAAGCAGAGCATTCAGCTGCATCAAAAGATAAGGCAATATAGATGATCTGAGTGATAATCAAAGATGGGGATCAGCAGTTTATATCTTCAGCAGCAGTCCATGGGGAGGTACAGAAACCATCTGCATCCTAACCATGTAATACAACTCTACACATCAGTTATTTACTTCAAGCTCTTCTTTGATCCTGTGTGTGGTATTACCATTGATCAGAAACCCCAGCTGAGCTCAGCAAGTATTGGATGTCTCACTTTCTTCAAAATCAGTCTGGAAACCTTCCCAGGGATGCATCTGCTCCTTTAATTTGCCACAGAGATGAAGAATTTGTGAAGAAAATTAAAGCTGGAATAAACATTAAGCATCCTAAATCTTCATGCTGTTCTGGTAGAAAATGTGTGTA
Source organism: Corvus moneduloides (assembly GCF_009650955.1). NCBI lineage: Eukaryota > Metazoa > Chordata > Aves > Passeriformes > Corvidae > Corvus > Corvus moneduloides. The sequence goes on from NC_045490.1 coordinate 8,806,387, forward strand.
AAACAAGTGGAAAAAGCTTGAACAGATGTTTTGCTTTTAACCCTAAACTGTAACAGATCCCATGCAAAGGGGACCAGTCTGTATGGCAGAAATAACCCCTTGTTTCAATGATTTGTTTGTGATAGAAGTGTTCTTCCATGAATGCTACTGGAAGATTATCAGTTACGTTAAATGGGAAAGTATTTACCCATCCAAAGGAAGGTTTTCTCACTTTACTGTTTTTATATATTCCTTTCTATTCTACGTTGCATATATCCAGAGGCTCTTCTACTTAGTGTAGCCAGGGATCCTCAGCGGCAGCCCCAGATAGTGCAGTACAAAAAAAATTGTGTATGGCCCAATATTGAAGGAATATTTTAATTGCCTGGGACTTTCTTAAATTCCTTTCCCACTGTTCCCTTTGTCCTGTGATCTTCCGTATTTTCTTTTTTAAACCATAACATACCTTTATTTAGGAAGAGTTCTGTTTAGGTTCCTCCAGTCTGGCCTCTGTAGGTCCAATCTGCATTCGTCTGAGGAAAAGTTAATCATGCAATCATAGAATAGCTTGGGTTGGAAGTGACCTTTCAAGGTCATCCACACCAATCCTCCTGCTAAGAGCAGGGACATCTCCAACTCGATCAGGTTGCTCAGATCCGTGTCCAAGCTGACCTTGAATGTTTCCAGGGATGGGCACCCACCACCTCTCCAGGTGCCAGTGTTTTACCACCCTCACTATAAAAAAATTCTTCCTTTTGTTTAATATAAGTTGATATAAGTTTAAAACCATTATGCCTTCTCTTCTTTACTCCCAAGCTTTAGCAGCACAGTGCAAGAGAGACTTAAATGAGGTCTGCTTTTACTCCTGGTTCAGAGCTCGCTCTCCTGCTGCTGCTGCTGCTGCTGCTGCCATCCGTCTTGTTTTTCCAAAGTACCTCATGGCACTGACATGCGGTGACCTGCTGGCACAGAGCAGGTCTGTGACGGGGACAATAAGTCATAATCAGCTAACTTGAACATTAAATCTGGCTGTGGTCTGGGCTGAAAACTTTCCACAAGAAGCAGGAGAAATGATCCAGTGGGAGCCTGCGCAGAGTTTTTTAGGCTTTCTGCCAAGGTGTCGTTTGAACCTGTGCTGCTCTCCTCCTCTGGAGTGACTTGCTCCAGGCTGTGGAGGGATTTTGAGGCCAGAAATTTATATGCCTTGAGGTCTTGTTGCTTCACTCTGACAAGGTCTTGTCCCACTGGCACGCAGGAGACCACTTAGGCTGAAATTCTTCTGTTCCCACTGGGGACACATTCTGTTTTCCTCTTCTCACTTTTTAGTTTCTCTGTCTCAAAGTCCTCACCACATTTCTCATTTCCATTCCCTGGAAAGGCCTTGCTGCTGCTCACCTGTAAATCACCAGCCTCCAGAAACCATTTTCTCTGGTTCTCTTTTCAGCTTATCAGGTGCAATGTGCATGCTTGGAGTAAATGAAATATAGACTTCAGATAGCATTTTGGGTTGTTTGGGGTATTTTGGGGAGTGGGTTTTTTTGGTGGTTAATGGCATGGAGCCAGGATTCTTGCAAATAAATCCTGCAACTTCATTGCTTATTATGCCTGTGGCTGCACCCAGTACAGAGTAAATGTTTTTTCACTCTTTTTTCTGTGACATCACCTACAAGATATTCACAAAAGATCAGGGTAAGCGTTAAGATGCTTTACTGAATTTAAAAGGGAGAAGAAAGGTTACTTATGTAAGTTTTTTTTGTTGTTGTTTTCCTTTCAACTGAAGAAGAGGAGCCTTAAAATCAGTTTACTAAAAATGTTCATGATGCTGAGCTGTAAGTCCATTGACTGGTCTGGAGTGAATGTCCTGGGAAAGCGACAGTTTGTAAATGCAGCTGCTGTTGTCAAAGTTATTGAAATCTTGAAGGGAAATTAGTGAAAACCTGACTTTTTTTTTTTTATGCAAACCAGATTTTCTCATAGTATTATGCAGTTGTTTGAAATAGGAAGATTGGATCCCTTTTTCATTACTCAGGCTCTGTGTGTGGTGAAAGGAAATAGCTCTGCAGGTCAAGTGAGTGGCATGACTAGCTACAAACCTATAATAAAACTCAGGCAAATAGGGGTAGTCTATGCTTTTTCCACCTAAGTGACCCCAAGAACTAGTTCAGATTGAACCTTTCTAGTGCTTTTTGACAGAAGAGATCCATTAGAGCTGAACTTCTTGAGAAAATTTTAGAGCTACATTTAGGTGAATCAGAAAAAAAAACCAACCAGATTTTGGGAGTGGACTAAATATTTCTTGGAAGTCAACTATACTTGGGGCACTAGTACTCCACATATACCAGAGTCTGATTCTGCACTTTTAGGAATTTATCTAAAAATTATACATTTTCTGCTCTTCATCCTGTGCAAGTGCTTTTTCTGGGAGCAGCTCTTGAAGCTGTACCCACAGCTGGAGCTCTGAATGAAAAGCAGATCAAACATGTCCTCTTTCTTGTTTCTGCAACAAAGAGAGAGGATGCACAGAAATGCTTTTATCCAAATTGTCATGTTCAGAGAACTTTATTTTTATTATTTTCTTGACTTGAAGTGTTACTTCCATTTTCACTTTTCTGCTTGACTGAGAAGATGACTGGTGTGAAAGTGAGCAATAGTGGAATAAGGACTGACATCCTGGAAAAAGAACTGCTTCTTTGCCCATGCTACTGAAGAGAAAACTTGCAAACACAGTATTATTATAGGAAAACAGTGGTACGAATACCAGAAAATATTTACATTGGTCTCTTAAATCTTGGGTGTTGCCAATGGTTTGATAATGTTGTGCTAGCAAATAAATGCTTTATTTAACAGGCATTTTTTCACTAAAATTTACTATGTTTAAGTGTGGTTCTTGTGGGGTGCAGTGCAGATTTCAGAGAAAGTAAATAAGAAAAGAGTAAAGGCTGGCTCTAAACAAAACTTTCTTGCTGTAGAGCTTGGTTAAAGTCAGAGTACCACAAATAAATTACTGACAATGAAGTTTCTTGAAGAAAAAACCATCTGAAATATATGGATGCAGAAAAATCACAGGGATTTTTCTTTTATATAACAACTATAAATCTAAAACCACCCTGCTAAGCTCCCTGTGCTTATTCCAGTTTCATATGTGCACAGGGGACACCATGTTCTTGCACTGAAAAACAGAATACAGGGGCAAATTATTTTTCTAGGGAACCACATATCCTACAGATGGGCAGGAAAGATGTGTCCTCACCTGGTTTACAGCCAGGTGGCCTGGCTTCACTAGTCAGGACTCTCTGTTGTTGAATTCATATTTTCCTTGGTGCAATCCTGGTTCTTGCCTATTATTATTATGATCTTTTCTCCAGGTTGGGGTTGGTTCCTGATTTATGTCTAATGTCCTGTGGTATCTGGAAAGTATGGAAGCTCTTCAGACTGCTCAAACTACGGAAACTGCTTCAGACTGCTTTCCCTTTTATAAGTTTTAAAGGTTTAAGTTTCATTTTATGCCTGTGGATTGTTACACAGGAAACAACCATTGGAGGATCCTTAGAAATGACATTAATCTTACTCACTGTCTTTCACTTCAGAACTCCACTTTTCAAGACATCCTATCCATATTTTCCTTCCCTGTCCTGCTCTGTCTTATAGTTATTTAAATCCAGGTGTCCACTTTTCACTGGTTCATAAATTTCTCTTTTACCTTAATGCCATCATCTAAGAGTAGATAAACCAGAAGGATAATGAGTGTCTGTCACAGAAATGAAAGTCAGAAGGAAGAGCCAGCTTGATGCTAACTTGCTTTCTAGAGCCTATGGGAATACCTAAGAAGAGAGGAAATAAATGGGTTTGGTTCAGTCCAAGCATTCAAAGCCTGCCTTGTACGAGCCTGCTGAAAGCCAGTCTGAGTTTGTGTCTCTTGTGCCCTGTGTGGATGTGGGGCTCTGTGGGAGGGAGATTGTCTGGGTTTAAGGGCTCTCAGCTTCTTCTCTTAGCATATCCCTCCTGCTACTTGGCAAGGGAAGGGCTTTGCCTCTGGAGACCTGCCCCTCCCCTGCTGCAGCTCATCCCCTTCCCATGGAAGGGCAAAGCCAACACAGCAAAACAGCAGAAGGCTGCAAACTCTCCCTAATCACTGGCTCTGGGAATAGTGTCTAGGCAGTAAACCAAAATTTCACTCATGCTCCCTGGGTAATCCATGGGTGGATTATGATCTACTTCTGGAAAATCCATGCCATGGACATGTTTAATCTCTTCTCATTTAAATCTAAAATGTGTCATGAGGTGGTAAGAAAAACATCTTTCAATTCTTTAGTTCCCTTACTTTCCTTTAGTTTCTTTAGTTTCTCCCTCTTACCTCATTAGGCTCAGCACCTCTACTATGAAAGATTATTTACATCTATGCTCCTACCATTTCAAAAATAATGTATGGGCACACCAAGTTGGAAAAATACTACACAAAGCAGGATAGCCTTAATTAAACAAATTAGTGTTTGTCTAGTCAGTGTGATTAACTTTTGTCCCTGCAACACCCTGAAATGATAGCACTAACAAATATTGCAAGGCATTTTAAAATTAAATTAAATGCTCCTTTGATTACATTAAAGATAATGCATTTTAAATCTAGTCCTTCAGGAACTGTTGCTCTCCAGTGACAGCGCTGATCAATTTGCCTTGACTTTCCCTGCAGAAGTAATCTTTGAGTCTCCTTGAGTCATCATTTGATCAAAGGGCATTTGCAATTGGGCTATTTGAGCAGTCTGAGTCGTCATCTTAATGTAAAGGTCCTAAGGGAAAGGAAAACGAGAGTGAATGTGCTTATTCATGGGGTAATAAATTGATCTGAGTATGTGGATAATTACATACAGGTAGGAAAAAGCAAAAGATTTAGAGAAAAAAATCTGCTCTTAACAGCCTTGATAAAGAGCTGTTCGAGTTGTTATTTTTCAAAGAAAACCAAATCACGACTACCAATTATTGCTACCTGCAGGTGTTTGCAGGGGAAAAACAATTCCTGGATTACACATGCAGGATAGAGAAGTCTGGTGCCCTTATTTCTTCCACAAGAAGAAGGTGTGCACTGAGTATGTTCTTAGCAGGGAAATGAAGGCTGTAAGGAAAGGATATCTTCTGGATGAACTAATATATAGCATTTTAAAAAGTTGACATAAATATACATATATTTACTAATACATGTAAACCAGTTTCTACTTAGAAGGATTTTTGGCATTTCTAAAATAAATCATGGAGAGCATATTTCAAAATTATTTATAAAACTTGAAACCCTGATATTCTGTCTCGGACTTGTCTTCTTTTCTTTCTCTGAAGGTGCCAGGGGCACATGGTTATTTTTAAGGTGTTCAACTCAACTTGCGAATCTTTTTCTTTTAAACAAGCAAACTGTGGTGACTTTTTCCAATGAAAAAAGTGCTATGATTGAAAGCTTTTAAATCAAAGAGCAATTTCCTGGATAATGGGATGTTTGAAAAAGTATGCTGCAGTGGCTTCAAATATTGTGGTCATGCAGAGCAAGAGCTGGGTTGCTGCAGATCTCTGGTTTTTTGCTTAGACAATGGCCTTTTTGAAAATTCAATTACATAGATGCAAAATTCTCATTCTAACAGCAAGTACAGATAACACATGTGGATAAATGTATTTGTGGATGGGTGTATTAGTGTACACACACACACACTGCCTCTTTCAAAGAATATTCATATATCCATGTTTTTATGTAATCCCAGTGTTAGCTGCAGGGACAAGAATTTGCTATCTCCAAACAAACCACGTACCCCGCATCCTCAATCCCCTGGCATGGGATCACAGTCCTGCAATTTGAAGCAGGTGATGCCTCCCCTGATAAATGACACAACACAGGAATTAAAATCTCATAATAGCCCTTTTCAGAAGGAAAATAATCTGGTCATCCCAATTCCTGACATGAAAGAAAACTATGAAATGTCAGCATCACTCTGCTGCAAAAAAAATTTAAAAACATTTTGGGGAAAAGTAAGGCAGGTTGGTCTGATATGAGCTGCAATATTATTTCAAAGCACAAAGGAGTTCCCAGCAGTCAAGTATATTGAACAGAACACCAGAATGGAATTTAAGATGCAAAATAAAAGCCTTTAACCATGCTTTATAGCTTTATTTTGAATTTGGAGACTGTATTAGGGATGAAGTTTAGTATTAAAGCTGTAGCTTGACAGATCCCAAGGATGTGAAGCCTAAAGCTTGAAGTCCTCGTATATATTTCTATTAAGCTCTTTGACAACTTTCAGAAAACCAGGCAGTTGAATCTGCAGTTATTTGTGCTACCTGATAGTAGCTAATAAAGCTGTCCTACTTCCTCAGAGGTATGTAAAAATGTAAATTGTCTTGAGAATTTCTTCATTTACTGGTATATATTTTCCTTTTGCATTTTTACTAAATGAGTCTCATGGCCTGGAGGGAGGGGAAAAGTCCTGTAAAATCCTACACTGCTCTATATATCCAGCTTTGCTTTCTGGATGCAGTTCTACATAATTACTACTGCATTCTAATGTTGTTCAGTATAATGCCCAAGAGTCCCAAGACTAGAAAAAAATTGCATATTGTGAACAAGCGAAATTTGCTCATTAAGTTCAGTTTCCTCACGCTATGAGATATTTAAACGAATAACAAGCTTTAAACATCTGAGTAATTCTCTTGAAATCCTGATGCCTTGATAAATACTTAAGAAAAGCTTTTCATTGAAAGAGAAAACCACGAGTTTTTTAAAACTATGCATTTTTCTTTTTGTATATGTTATGGCTCATTAATTCATCTCCTGACTTGCCGACTACAGCACAGATGACATTTTGATTATCAGATGCTGCCTTGTGACAAGAAATTGCAAATTCTCCCCCAGACACGTTGCTGTGGTGCAGGAAGGCTGAGAGAGCTGGGACTGAGAGGAATTGCAGAAATTACTCAGCCCCTTGAACATCGCAGGGTGGCATTGGAGTGATTATGATGGAGAGAGGGTTTATTAAATAGTCCTGCAGGGAAAATAGCTTTAAAAAGAGTATTCTTTGTAAGTTACAAAATTTCACATATTTCTTTGGCCTCTTCCACACATGACACGATTTCACCATTGCTACCTGGACATAAAGAACACAGAGATTGCTCCTGCAGTAATTCACTGAATTTCAATTTTAATACTGAAATTTTCCAGTTATTCATGGGATTTTCCTGATGGGATTGAGTCATGTAGTTCCTGTTAAATTCTGATGTCCCCAAAGCCAGACTTTTAAAATCACAGGCTTGATGCTGTAACGTCAATAATGATTTCACTCAGTTGAGTACATCAGTTCCCCATAGAATACGTATTTTTATTACCTGGAAAAGTCATACCAGGTTTACTTTCCTCTATGGGCTGAATACTAGGAGGCAGATTTGTCTCACAAGATATGATAGGACACATTGGAAAAGTTTGAATATGGGAAAGAATAAAAATAAACTGGACAGGCTGCTGGGTTTTGGTCTGGGGCTTGCATTCCCTATTCCTAAAGCAATCCTGACACATAAATCAGGAAGCAATTGCATGCCATTAAGGTGACAACACGTTTACAATGTCTGTTTCTAGGATTTTATTCCCCCTGTGTTCTAGGCACACAAGACTCAGGTGATCAGGTATTAATTCCTCTGTGCACAGGGATCCTCCTCTAGCAGGGTTCATGAGGGGAAGACTTTTAACATGGCCAATATGAACAGCACCCAAAACGCTTGTTCCAGTAGCTCAATCCGGTCACTCCAGTCGTTTTCCCTCATTGCTGCACGAAGAGGTTGATGCTGTTTACAGAAACTCTAAATATTTAATATATTCATGCTCTGGGGAGAGGTGGATTTTGTTTACAGTCAGCTTTTGCTATAAAAGGCTAGTACATGCTTCCAACATTGTAGTGTATTTTTCTTGGATAAACTAGAGTGAGGGTCTTTTTCAGAAAAAATTGTGCAACTTTCAAAAGACTAAAGATTGAAAGTACTCCATTGAAGTGCATTCTTAAAAAAAAAAATCTGGTTAAATTCAGAAAAAAAGAGAATTAGTATGAATAAATCTGTACTTATGTCCTTGTAGAGGGGGAGGTATTTTTAGTGTTCATGATCTATTTCAATGAGAGTTGCAAAATTCAGATTAACATTGTGGTTATATTCATATATTCAGGCAGCTCAAGGCAGTTTGGAGTAGATGCTGTTTCCAGGTGTTTTGTGACTTCTGTTAGAAGGTTTAACACCAGTGAAGTGATGTGCTTTATTACCTTCTCTTACCTGAATTGTCCCCATTGGTCTTACTGGATTTGCTCACAAGTGTCATGGGACAAAAAAGAGTAATATTCCTGGCAATGCACGCCAATTTAATGCATACAAAAATGAGAGCTGATTGGAGAAAATTAATAAAAATTTAAAATATCAAGCATTTTCCTCTTTTACACAGTTCTGCTGAACACTGAAAACCCACTTTCAATCTGTATTTATAGATTTAATTCAAATAGTAAAAATCTCACAGATTATGGACAATATTATTGCATTTATCCAACACCATGAATTTTTGGATTGGATGCCTTATGATGAAAAGCAATTCATTCTTCATTATTCATGAAATTAATTTATACAAGCAGTGCCTAAGCTTCCTCTCATAGAAACTGGAGGAATATTCTCCTTGCCTTCAGTGCAGGAGGGGACAAGCAATTAAGATGTTAAGCATCTGGGGAGCATACACATTTCTGGAAAACCTTTTATTTCTCTGTACAATGGGGTAAATGAGGATCAGAAAGACTATGTTCAAACTTAAATGAAAAACTAGTAGAGAAATATCAATTCAGTTGTCTAACAAGTGGGTAATCTTTTTTGCAAAGGATCAGTAAGCAGAATAAATTGAGTAAGAGCTGAATAAATAAGGTTTGTATAGAAAAGAACTCAATGAGGGTATCATACAGCATTGAAGTTGTGCTCTGCTGAGCAGCTCTGTGGGGAAATAAATGTATACTAAAGGAAGCCAATGAAAGGGTGACTGAATACAAACTGATGTCTATTTTGTGTCATTACAGACTGAAAAAAGCATCCCAAAGCCCCTCCCGGTCCTTACTTCACATAAATCTTTTGTGTCTTAAGTGTATTACAACTGGAGAGGTCAACTCACCTGGGCTGGAAGGGAACAAGCCCCACTCAGGAGCAACTTCTATCAGTGTTTCCTAATTCCAGAGGAAATGCTTGTTTAAATGCCAGACCTGTCCATCATTGGTCAGTCTGTCTGGGCTGTGAAAATGCCTTGTCTCCTTCCAGGACTCAGGATATATTTTTCAGACTTTTAGGGCTTGGAGACTTTAAATGGAACTTAACCAAAAAACTCGAGAAGGTCTTTCCTTGGGTCAGTTATTGATCCAGTAACAGACCAAACCAGTTTTACTACATCATTTCCTTGCTGCCTTAAGTTGGATAGTGAAAAAGTTGCCTTCCAGCACTGTGGAATTACAATAACTTCATATATTCCCTCAGCAGAAAGTCATCTATTCTCTCATCCTGCAATTAATCTTGCAAAAGAGCAAACAATGACATAGAATTAATCAACCACTGTGACAAAAAAATTGTGATGGAAAGATGAACCCAGCTAAAATTAATTTTTTGAGTGACAGCTTGAAGCTCAAACAAGTGGAAAACATGGTGCAAATTGTACCTAGCTTCAAGAAAGGGATTTTAATGAGAAATGCAATGGCACAGCAATACTAATCACTTATAAAAACATAATCCAGCTAGGACTGCTCAGTGAATATCCTCCCCATTCCTGCATTTTCCCTCTCCTGTACAACACACTGGAGGGAACAAAAATTGCACTGCATCTATCACCCAGGCTGAGGGGAAGTGCTGGTCCATTTGAGAGACCAGCTGAGTGGATTTGTGCTCATGTGCAAATGACTAAGGCAATGTCCTTTGGCATATGCTGCATGAAAATATTGCTATTACTGAAAATAGAAGGTGATTGAACTTTCCATGTCTGCTCTGTTCCTTACTAGAAATAAGATAAATAGAAAATGTCCTGTGAGATAATTTATATCTGTCACACACTGACAGCTGCCAGGTAAGGACAGAAACAATGGGATCCTGATGCAGGCATCATTCTGCAGCTGCAGACAGGACAATCATCAGGGAAGTTCCATGAATATCAGCTGGTGTTCAGACCCTTAAGCCTTGATTCCTGCCTGTAATACAGCAGACACCATCACCTTTTTATATTTAGGGATGTTCATCTTTTTATGTTTTGTTTCTTTGGGGTTTTGGGTTTTTTAGAGCTGAAACGTCTTCTGCCTTCCTTATTGAATCTTCAGAGAAAATCAGGTAACCTGTCCCCCCACCAAAATGCATGCTTTTCTGCATTGCCAGGGCTGATGGAAGTCGAGGAGGAGCCTGGTTACTCCTCCCATGTGTTCCTGTCTGAAGGCAAATTAATTCTCCCCTACTTTCATTGAATTTCACCTTGGTTAACAAAAGGGGTGTGTAGAACCCAGCTACTTCTCAGGTTCTGATTAACTATTATTTAGCTGCCCTTACCTGTGCTAAGTAACTGAAAAGCTGCTGATTTTACAGCAATGAAATATTATCCTTACTTTTCTTTGCAAGTGTTTTGAAAATATCAGTGTGGCCTTTTTTACTTCCAGATTTTAGGAGCTTGACTGACATGTACAAGGATGCAGGTTTTATTCAAGGTAACTTCCTAAATTTTCCATTTTGGAGCTAAAAAGACTGGTTCACTTACAACTCCTTTGTTCCTTCATTTTTCTTACAAGTGAAAGTATAAAGCTACTAAATATTTCTGTAGTTGCAGTGGTGATAATAACTCAGCCTCTCTTGGTTTTCAAATACCAATTTCAGGATTTGTTTTTAAACAGCAAAACCAAGCTCACAGATTCCCTAGCAGTAAGCTGTCTTCTTATTTAAGTTTTGCTGTCAGATTTATTCATTGAAACAATACTTGAGAAAAGGTACTATGAAATACAATAGTTTTAAAACTTTGAAGGAATAACAAAGTACTTTACTGTGATAAAATACGATTGCTTGGCTTGAAGAAGCCTTGTTGTATGTCTGTCTCAAATGGAAGGTGTATCTTCAGTTGATTAGTGATCATATATTTCTCTTATGATTGCTTAGAATGGCAAACAGTGTACTAAAAATGTAACCTTATATGGAGGTGAAGATGCCTCAGGTGTGCATGAGATACAGATTAATAGTGAATATATTGAATCTTAATCTCCTTTTTTCCCTTTCCTCTTCCAAGTCCTTTCTAAAAATGATGGCAATTTAGTAGACAACAAAAAACCAGTGACATGTTGAGTGATAGGGCTGGCTCCCATGCAACACCCTACTTGTGTTAGTGAGATTTTACTCACTTCTAATCTAAAGAGGCACCATTGCGTACCACTAGAACAGGGCTCACAATAAGCTCTGGGTTTCTGCAGCTTATTCCCTTCACTTCTCATCATTCTGTTGCTTCCATTGCATCTCTGCAGCCTTTTTGAGTGATGTTTTGTACATACAATTAAGTGACAAAACCTATCCCTTCTCCACCTGAGATGAGCCATTATGAAATAATTTCCAAACAAATGTGTCACCATTGTGCTATATGCAGCTTCTGATTCTTAAATCCAGATATTTGGGAGAAAATGAGATACAGTTAATCAATTTCCTCCCCTCTTCCCTTCCAAATGTTAGTTTTCTTATTTTAATAAAAGACACAGTAATCATACAGAAAAAAAAAGATTGTCAAAACAACACATATATTATGGCTGTGGAGCATGTCCTGGTGTATAATTTGCTTTCTTTATCTTAGAGCTATTATTGTTTTCCTTCAAGTCTCTTATATTCAAGGCTAGATGATTTCAATTACTTCAGATCTGCTGTAGGTCATGTTTTCTGCTTCCACAGTCATCTGCCCTTTTCATTTTAATCTTAAAGAACTGAGAAAGATGAAACAATAATTTTCAAACAACTGCAACTTTAACTCCTGGTTAAAACTGGGTAAAATGGAGTGGTTATTTCTTTTTCTGCTAAGGAAAAAAGTTCTTATGTTTGTTGATTATTTCTGCAAACAGCTTTCAGAATTGTATTACAGGCTTACGTTGAAGCTATAGTTTTTCAGAGTATCTAGAATTCATCAATAATCATGCAGGAGTATATGTGTAATGTCTGGGCTCACAGCTCAGGACAGGCACTGGAAGTGTATCCAGTCCTTCTGAATACTTTGAGGGCTGCCAGCTGGCTCAGGAATGACCAGCACCTTCTAGACAATCCTGACAGTGTCAGCACCCTTGGCAGAACATAACTGGAGGGAAGGATGATCAGAACAAGGTGACCAACAGCGTTTGGAGGAAAAGGTCAATCAATGTTGATTGTCCAACGCACAAACTACAGGACAACATGCAGCTGTAGATTCCTGTCACTCCAGCAGTGTCAGTATTTTGGAAGGAAGGAGAGAAAGAAGGACACAGAGATCCCAAAAGAGCATGAGAAACATCTGCTGCTCCTGTCCCCTGTGACCCTGGCATATGGACCCCCCTGAGAACTGGAATTTCTGGTCTGCTTTTCAGCACATATTTGAGACCTCTGGGGGTCTCCTTGCTCCAGTGTGCTGCAGACACCCAGCTGTTCTTGTCTTCTGCAACAGATGTGCTCTCCAGATGTCCCTGAGCCTCAAAAGTACATGTGGAGCAGTGTCCAGCTTTGCTCAGCTCCAGGGGAAGAGGGTGTTGATAAAAAGAAAAATATGCTCCAGGAGTTTGACCTGGTGCTGGCTTCAACTCATTGTTCTCCAGCTGTCGTTGGAAGACACTGGAAGGTTCTGCACTGTTAAAGGAGAGACTTTTCTCGGCAGTGTCCTTAAGACCCTAAACACCTCCTATACACTGATCACCACTAAGCTATGCTAGTGCAAGTTGGAGGTCTCAGAACTGACAGTTAGTTACATAGCTACTTATAGATTGCTGGGACAGTGATTGAGCACCGCATAATTCTTCAGTCCTTGTTGATTTCCCCCCAAAAGTATTTTTGAGGGACATTTTCTGCGGGTTGATTATATATAGAACTATAAAAAAGGTAACGTTACCTCCAAAAATGAAGATATTCTTTGGCAAATCTTTTGAAATCTGTTGTGAAGCCATCCAAACACTCATTTATTAGTAAAAAAGCAAACATAGCTTCTATGGAGTCAGTGCAAGGGTCAGCTCCCCAGGCAGCAGAATCTGGTTTGTAATTCTGAGTGTGCTGCTGCTGCACTGCACCCAAACTCTTCTTGAAGAGACTTTTCCACAGCCTCTTGTCCCACCTGTTGGTATTAACACCTCCTGGCCATGTCTTACTTCTTTGGTATATTTTTTCACCTATTTTCCATCTCTTTTACTCAGTACTCCTCCACCCACCATACTCTGGTAGGGTATGCATGTAGAATTGTCATAGGTTAGCAAGCATAGTCCCGGAAGGGATATCCTTGCTAAGGGGTGCTTACAGCTTCCTCTGGGACCTGACAGAACCTATCAGCGGCCAGTTTGAATATGGACAATTCTCTAAGCCACTTAAAGTTGTGACCGCCTCTGTGATCCACACTTCAGAATAGACAAACTTCCCCCCCAGCTCTCATTTCCAGCGCTGGCACAGGTGGCTGCGGGGCCCGAGTGGGGCCCAGTGGGCCCGGCCAGGCCCTGCTTGGGCCAGGCTGGGCCGGGCCACGGCCATCCTGGAGCCGATGGACCTGTTCCACCCACGGAACCCCCTCCACTGCCTTGCCGTCGGCAGCCGGAGCGGCTCGGCTCTCCCCCCTCTCCACTTCGATAAGCCACATTCCAGCTGCAAGGCCGAGGTGAGATTAACCCTTTTACTGCTGTGAAGAGCTGAAAACCTGAGGGAAGAGAGAGAGGAGATGCTTAAAGCTGAAATTCTGTTGTGAAGCTACGATATATCAGAGTATCCCGTTGTAATTTCATGAAGATCTGGGGGGTGGAGTGTTCAACTCATAAGCAAAAGCACCTGCGCTGAGATAGGCAGATGCTGACGCAGCTGTAATTTCATGAGAAGTTTGGACAGGGAGAGATGGACCAGATGAGGACTTTTGCTCCAAATGGGAAAGGAGAAAACCTCAGTCCCTAGAGATGCTCCCAGAGGTAGTCCTAACGATGAAGATGAGGAAGACCCTTTGCTCCCAGGGAAGGAGAAGGGCCTCTGTTTTTGTTTCTGAATGGCTCAACCTTGAAATTGTACCCCAAAAACTTCAAGAGTGGACCCTCGAAAGCAGTTGTGGGAAAAGCTGCAAGTCGGGGGAAGGGACTCACATGCAGGCAGAGAGACTCCTCTTCCTAAATGGACTGAACAATATTTGGAAGTGGGCGGCTGTCTCGTTGTGATAATGTTTTCATAGCATGAGCAAAAAGAGACTTCTCTTTCTAAACGGACTAAACAAGGTTATTATGGAAGTGGTAAACAGACGGAACATCTTAAGGGTTGTCTTTTTACACTGTCAGTGGGAGAAGGGAGGAAGGTGGGGGGAGGAGAAGAGTTCTGAAGGTGGTAGAATTTTTTTTTCTTTTCCTTCTTTTAGGTCTGTTTATAACTTCTTTATATTCTTTCAAGTTTGGTGCCTGCTTTGCTTTTCTCCTAATTCTTATCTCACAAAAGATAAACAGTAATGAGTATTTTGGACCAAACCACTACACTAAACTGGTGTTTCCGCCTGGTTACAAACCGAACCCACGACGAGAATATAAATGTTTTGAGGATAGGAACAATTGAGTAGAGAAAGAACAATGATAATTAATGGGGGACTTTGGGTGACATTTATTGCCTCTTCTCTGATCAATATATTCATAGTTGGTGAACAATGCTGCAGAATAATTAAAAAATCAACTAGCATATGTCATTTCTCTCAAGGCAAGGAACTTAATCATGCATCATTTTTCTACATCTGTCATGGGATTGTTGGTGCTGACACTTTTGAGTTGTTAGATATTTTGCTCTGTAATTTGTTGAGTACGAAAGGATCCTTTGGCAAAAAATAATATGAATCTAAAACATTGTTCTTGGACTTTTGCCTACAAATTCTTATATACACATTCCTGAATGAATAAGGCAGCATTCGAGAAATAATAAATGCTAATCCCAAGTATATCTTTATTTTTGTTGTCCTTTTTTCATTCCTCTAACTTCTTATAAGAACAAGGAAACTTGATTGTATTAGCAGTAATAGATGAAAGATAAGAGAGGGGAAAACCACCACACAACCCACATAACTCACACACCACAACTCAAAATGTCTGCACTACAAACAGACAGAGGATGGGTGAAGCAAGGAGCTGGCTGACTTTTTTTCTTTTTAGGATAAAATTTTATATGAGATGACCTACATTCCTGCTGTGTCTAAATGCAGCAATAGTTAAAACAAAAATACAAACAAAGAAAACACAGTTCTAGCCCAGAAAGAGTTTAGTGGAGTAATTTTGATTTATGATTACTACTTTATTTTTCATTGTTGTAAGTCCCCATCAGCCATTATGACCAATTCTTTTGCCAGACCATTTTCTTGTCAGTCATCTGCTAAGAGTTTCAGACTCCAATTTTAAACAGTGGGTCTTTTATTATAAGAAATCAGCTTTATTTTGAAAACAGTTATCTCTTAAATTACCATCATGGGAGAGATGAACTGGAGAAGGTTTATTTTCCAACTTTTCTCCAAGAGAGCTTGCCTTTCATGCGCAAAGCCTATCAAGAAAAGGCATCGTTAACACAGCATCAAAGAATCCAAAGAAAGGATAACCTTTTCTCAAAGCAGGGCTGACTATTTAATGAACAATTCATTTAATTTTTAGCCACCTTCTCCTTTCAAATGAAAAGCAATAGAAATACATGTCAAAGAAACCAATCATGGTAAAATCTCTGTGCAATAGGCAGACTCTATTAGAGAGAGATGATGGCACAAAGGACTGAAAAAAGCAGCTCTTCTTTCTTTTCCCCTCTTTTGTTGTGAACACAAAGATAAGTGCTTGCAATCAGATGATTTTAATGAACAATCCAGTTGTTTGGTCTGGATGGTATATTTCCAGATGCAATCTATGGAAGTTGTTTGAGTATGAACTGGTTCCTTCCTAAATGTTCCCTCACTTGGCAGGACCTGTCAGGGCAGCCCCATTGCAGTGGATATGCCCTCTCCAGAGAGTGCAAGCAAAGGTGTGTGAGAAAGCCCTTGCAGGAAAAATCGTTTTCAGTGCTTTTTCCCCACACCCACACTGTGCAAGGGTTCAGTTTTATAACGTTGTGCAGGATCTGTCTGGTTTAAGTGAGAAGTTCCCTCTGCACTGAATAGAATGCCTGTGGTGATTATAAAATCCCTAAGATCTGGGGCTAAAAATTCTGCTGTGTGCAATCAAAATACACAAATATGAAGACATAATGTGATCTTCTTTGTTGCACTTACTAGCTTGTTTTGGGAATGTCTGTGTGGGAGGCCTGATGTAGAAGTGGGAGACAGATAGAAGATCACTGGTAGTAATAATTGAGCATCATGTTACCAAGAGATTTAACTGGTAAGTACACAGAAAATCTTCAATATTCAGTGAAACTATCTGGTAGCAAGATACTTGGAGAAGTCATATGAGTGTTTTACCAAACACATTAACAGGTCTCTTAAAACTCCAGGCAAGTTTTGAGCAATTCAGATTTGTGGACAGCATTTGCTGCTGGTCACGGGCCTCTTTCCCCACACATTTTGTTACCACAATCTTTCTGATGATATATTTAAAAAATCAGGCCTCAAGCTGTGCTTTTCCCCAGGAATGACTGCCTTTCTCTTCTTTCCATCTCTTCAAAATCCAAACAAGTATTTTCAAAACCTGAACATTACATTTATGTAATCGAGTCAATATTTTCTCAAAAGCAAAGTACAAAAAGTAGCTCTCTTTGAAGAGAAGTTGAGAGAACTCTAGTGTGTGAAGAACACCTATATTGGTAGCAACAATTACAATGTTCCTTTTCTCTCACTAATGGTTCTATTTACTTGTATTATTACTTCTTTTCTTCTAAAATGAATTATGTCCCTGGAGCTTTGTGAGGAGATTCATATCTACTATCTAGGCCTGAGGAGGAGAAGAAAAATTCATATTCACTTAAAACATCTCATAATGAAGTACGGAAATAATAACTAGTTGGAAAATTAAAGTGATTTCCATGGTTACTATTTTGTGTGTAGTTTTGACTGTAACTACTATGGATTTATGTTAGAATCTAAATTTATAGCTTTATAGCTTTATGCCTAATGGAAGAGATTAAATATAGGTATTAGAGGTCTCCTGGACGATTGTGCAGGTGTGCTTATTTCTCATCTACTGAAAATGATGTATTTTCAGCACTCAGTTTCAGTAATTTAGTACTGAGTGTGCCTTTACCTGCTGGACCTCCATGAAAAGCACAAAGAGCACTCTAAATTCCATAAAGTGAGGGTTTCTCACTCTCACAGCTGGCTGTATGGAGGGATTGCATTTGGAAAGAGCTGAGATCTCACTGTGTTTTTGTACTCCTTATAACTACAATGTACAGGTTTAGTTCTGCAGCCTGAACCTGATGACCTGGTGACCTCCTATGAGTGGACAGAGATGGAAAATCCTAGGATGTTTTACAAAATGTGTCCTAGGAAATTGCTGCTAAAGGAAGCTCACCTTTTTATTATTATTGGCATTCTGTTGGGAATACATATTTATCTGCCCCTTTACAATCAGGGTGCTTGTTTGACTGTTTTTCTTCACTGTGAATCTTGAACAGAGCATAGTACAGCAAATGTGGATTTCAGTTCTTTGCCTTTAAGAGATACACTCTCAGATTTCTAGCTGGAAGACTCTAGGGATTGATGTATAACATTTTCTTCAGATAGTAATCCACAGTAATTAAAAACACAAGTCACGAATAAAAACATAACTTGAACAAAACCCAGAATTAAAATACATATTTTATTCCTTTTATCTACCCTACTTATCAAAATGGTAATGCTGTGTCTGACTTGAAATGTTAATTGCATGCTATAGGTAAAGGATCAAGGGAAACTGTGCACATGAAAGTGTAGCTTTGCAGATTGTGCTTGATCTGCATTTCCCTGCTGTGAGTGGCACTGGGCTGACATGAGAGTTCCTGGTACAAGAGCAATCCTTGCCCCTCAGCTCTAAACTAGACCATGTTCCTCCAGCTTCCACGGAATCACAGAATGGTTTGGGTTGGAACAGACCGAAAGCTCAACCAGTTCCACCCCTCTGCCATGGGCAGGGACACCTTCCTCTAGACCAGGTTGCTCCAAGCCCTGTACAGCCTGGCCATATCTTCTTTTTTCAGCCTAAACAAAAGCATTTTGCTTTCAGATGATAAAATAGATCTATATTGAATATAAATAGTTTTGCAATTTCTCTTACATTTTTCTTTTCCCTGTTTCTGTAGTCCTCAACTGAGAAAATCCTGTATTAAAGCTTCTTGATCCCTTTCTTAATGAAATTAAATTCAATTTATGTGACTTACTATGAACTCACCTAGCTCTTTTGTGAGGAGAAGAACAACTAAAATTCACAGCTGTACTGGTCTCTTGAACAGAAAAAGGCAATACCTGCTGAAAAATATAATATTCCAAGCATATGAGTGCTGGATATGATGGATGTTGACAGGTAGATGAGAGTAAACAAGGTAATAGGAAGATATTTTTCAGTATGACAGGGGCAGATCTTCACATGCCCAAAGGCAGACTCCTATCAAGAGCAAAAAACCTTAAATCTCTATGAGTGGTAAAAAATGGGAGGATTGAGAATAAACAATAAGGTGATCAAGCAAAGGTTTGGGGAGCTCAGTAAGGAAGAAGGATGTAAGCAAGATGGTGATGTGTCCTTTGAAATCTGACACGCAGATAGAGGGAGGGCTTGTGGATAGTTTAGAGCTGTGCCAACTGCTCTGTGCTGGAGGGGTGAGCTGGCCCATGAAGGACCAAGAAAGGCTGGACACTCAGTTTATGCCAGCAGAGATTGTAGTGGGGAAGGCAGTAAAGCATCTGGAAATAGAGATGTCACACCAACAGGCCATGCAAGGAAAATGATCTGTGCAGCAGAATTCAGAGTGAACAAAGGACAAAAAATCATAATAAAGAGATGAAAACTTGAAAAAGAACTTTTTTCCTCGGGAAATCTAGGAAAAGCTCTATCTTCTGGAAAACTTCTAGTTTTGGAGTTAAGGTGCATAAAAATCTCTGTGACCTAGAAGGGGAAATGAAGGTATTACCTGGGAAGTAGGACTGGATGAATGTTGTCTTCAATGAGAGAAAGGAGAAGATTTGGGGGGATTATGGAAATTCCTGGGTTTAGCTATACTGGACTTGAAACAGTGGATAAAAGCCATCAAAAAAGACTCCACAAAGGTCACTGTGATGTTTTAGAGAAATAGCAATTAGTTAAATAGCTAAGTTTTCTCATTTTTGGGAACTGGTTCAACTTTCTGTCTACCAGTTCCTGTTTCAAATGTACAGTGTGCTTGATGAACAGGAAAATACATTTGTCTTACTAAGTACCTAAAAGTTATTTTAAATTTCTGTTATTATTAAAAGCTAAATTTTGTTTGTGTTTATAAATGGCAAGCCTATGGATAACTTCTACTTCCTTGTTCTTTCATTCTCCTGTTCCACTGCTCTCTCTCCTTTAATTCCATGGTCCTCTCTCTCCCTACATTTACCTATGCAGAATAATTTGCAAAACTATTCAAACTCTCTAGGATATTTAAGGCTACTGCCTACAAGCCATCCCATTGAGTTTTCTCTTTTCATGTAAAACAAAGTGTCCCAAAACACCATCACCAGGCTTTGCAGCAGGGATCTCATGGTGTTAGAGAAGAGATGAGAAATGAATAATAACTTATTCGCCCCAGTTTTGGCTTTGTTGTTTTGGGGTTTTTTTCACCATGAAATCTTTGCCTCTTAGGAAGAGATTCTGTGTTTACCTTAGCGAGGTCTGCAAGGACAGATCTCTATAGTGAAGCAGTTCTTGCTGAGGACTCAAGCCATGCATTTCAAATTGTTCAGGAGCTGAAAGCTTTGGTGTCCTTGAGAAGGACCCACTCAGTCAGTCAGGGAAAACGCTGCTAATGTGGGGATTATATGTAAAGTATGACTTTTATTTCTACCTCTGCCAGAGCTGGGTTGTAACTTGGGGAGTGTCTCTTTGTCTTGTTAGTCAAATGTCAAAAATACTTTGAGTAACATGTTGTACTAATAACAGCATTAAAGAAAGAGAGACGTGTGTGACATCTTGAAGATTCAGAAATGCATTATAGGTGGGGTCTACACAATGGTGTGGTGTTCTCCCATGTGTGGTATGGAGCTGTTCTAACATCAGTAGTTTGGATGAATCAGTCTTACACTTGTCTCACAGGGACTGGAACCTTTTGTTTTGGATCTGGACACTGTCATTCAGCAATATTTATATAGTGAGGTTTTCTATGTTAAATCAGTTTCTGTTTCCTTCCTGGCCATATTTAAAGAATATTTATTACTACAGTCCATTTCCCCAGAGTAACTGGATGAATATAGCTTTTTAAATATTCCATAAATTAGAAATATTTTTTTCTTTATTACTTAGTGTAGCTGTTCAATTTATTACTTTTTGTTGGGGAGAAAAAATGCTTTGGAACTTTCATTTGCAAGTAATTTACTGCAGGTTGTTTTGTTTTATTGTATTCAGTCTTAGCTTCCAACATGGCAATGGAAAGAATTAAAAATTTAAGGAGACACATTTTGGCATTGCATAAAAATAGTGGGTTTTGCTTGACTTCTAATTTCAGTTTCAGCTGTTGCTGTTGCTGCTGTCTGACAACTAGAACAGAATTGTCAGAATTTCTTCTGTATTAGAGGTCATGGAAGGGGTAAACATACACTGATGTATTTCTAAATTGTAAAGTTTTCCTAAAAAGGGTAATCATGCAGGTCTAATCAGATCAAAATACAAGCAGTGACGTTTTAGCAGATCTCTGAGGTCATTTGAGACACCTTGGGAGAATTGAGAGATCCCCTGTGCCTTTTTTGCCTCTGATTTCCAGCATTGAGCAGGAGAACAGAAATACGACATAGCCCCATGCTTTACATTAGGTCAGCTCATTTTGCAAAGGGGCCAAGTCCTTCTGAAAATAGCAGTAATAATGTTGATATTTTAACTTATTCAAAGATCTCAAAACATTTGTCTAAGTGATCTTGGTTTCTGTCTTCCTGCTGGGGGTCCCAGCAGTGACAGAGGCAGCCAGCAGCAGCTGTTGTCTTCTACCCCTCTCCCAGGGTTTCAGTCCCACCTTGTCTCTTCCGTTGAAAACTGCTCCTTCTGTGCCTTTTGCAGAACATTTTACTGAGCCAAATATTAAGGATATATAAGGAACAGAATCTTCTGGATTACTGTGATCTGGAGTCCCACGTCCCAAATTACTGCTGCCACCTGCTCCTTCAACTCTCATGCAGTGGTGGAGCTTGATCTAAAGTCCAAAGTAAAGCCTGACTTTATTTAGTCAAGAGGGGTCAGTTGTTGACTTGGTTAGAGCTTGAACTTCATCTTTTCTTATGGAGCCAATGGATACCTGACTGGGTCACACATGCTAAGAAGTTTGAGCCTTTTTCTCTTAAAATAAAAAAGGTGCAGGAATGCTTCACTTCCAGTGTGAGAACATTGGGTTGCAAAGTCAAGCAACAAGTTTAGCAAATGCCATAAGATAAAGCCATATTCTGTGCAAGCCCAGGGACCAGTGAAGGATGTCACTGTCTTCTTTCATGTACAGGCTGAATAGTAATGAAGGCAGAAACTTTTAAAAAAGGAAAACAAAGCCTTGTCTCAGGATTCACTCACTGGGAGCAGAGCCCCGAAGGGTGTTTCTGTGCTGGCTGTGTCAGTGCATCACTGTGGTGCTGCAAGGAGCGAGGCAATGGCTGATCCTGGGGAGGCTGAAGTGAGATTGCAGGAACAGCTTCTTACAACTCTTTTGTGTGTCTGTCTTTAAATAAAGTTTTTCTATATGCAAGTTCCTGTATTGGTTTACAATAAGGAACAGTTTTCATGTCTGCTGCACTACAAACTCCTCCATCTATCTGTGACTCATCTGGCAGTGCAGCACAAAGAAACAGCCCAGATTAAAAATGCTTTCATACATGGAGCTGATGGAGATTTGTCAATGTCTGAAACTTTCCCTTCACAAGAGATTTTTTTTTCTCTTTTCTTTGGCTGCCACTGGCTTACATTATGATTCCTAATCATTTAAGACTCAGAAAAAAACCCTAAAGAAGATAATTAAAGAATTTTTAGTGTAAAAGGAATGAAGCAAAGTTACCATCACGGTCTGTCCTTACATGGCTGCTGGGTTTTCCTGCTCTCTTTAAACACTGTGAATTGAACCCATACTTTGATTCATTTCCATAGACTCATCTGTGGCTCTTATCTGTTTCACAAGGAAAAGCCATCAATTCTGACACCATTTAATTTACTTTTATTGGATTACAATAGTAGAAACAGATGCTTATGTGTGGATTTGATTATGCAGAAAATAAATTTTTTTTATGCATTCAATAAATATGAATGGTTGCCCAATACTTCTCATCTTATTGCTGCATTTTTCAAGCTCCCTTTGAAATTACTTGAATTTTGGTCTTTATCTCAAGGTGACAAGTAAGCATGAAAATCCTCTGAGGTTTTTGTGTTCTTTTGCTTAAGGATGGCTACATGAGTCTCAGGGATGTAGCTAACACAGAAACCACAGTCCTATTGATAATTTCTTAAAGAAGTACTATTCTATTGTGTACATCCAATTACCATCGAAATCAAACCCCTGCTCTTAGAACCTTTCACAGCTCATTTTTTAACTTAATACACTATGAACTCTTGTTCCTCAAGTGTTATTAAATTGTCTCTTTAAAACTTCTTTCCAGTGGTCACCAGGTCAAGCCACACAAACCCAGAATGACAGAATATCCTGAGCTGAAAGGAATCCTCAAGGATCACTGAAGTCCAGCTCCTGGACAGGAGCCTGCACAGGACCACCCCAAGAATCACAACATGTGCCTGAGAGCCCATAATAGCAAAAGATCAGTAATATTATTAAAGTAGAAAGTAACTGGCCACTCTGCAAACCTTCTAAAGCCACTTTCTACTATAGGACAGTAATTATGGCTCATTTCTTGGAGATTCTCATTCACTACATACAAGATATTAGAAACTGCCCTGTTATGGACATCAGGTGAGGCCATTTCTGTTTGCCAGGAGACAGCTGCCACTCACCTCTATCCTAATCAAACCACGGCCACAAAACCTAAATTGCAAACTGTTAATGCATTTTAAAGATAAAAATATTGTGCTTAGAGGCCGTAGACACTTGTTCTTTTTATTCCATAGTTGCTCTGTAAAGGATAGTCAAGGTTACACAATGACTTTTTAGAAACTTTGTTCTAGCACAGGAAACATTACTGGGTTTTACATCGTAACCGATTTCAGCGTGAGGATCCTGTGGTTCCACCGGGTGGTACCGCACCTCTGGCAAGCACCAAAGGTCACCATTGCAGACTCTGAACCTACACCCTGCTTTTCTGGGTGTATTTACCTCTGTGACTAGACTGACACACAGCAGACAGCGTGGCTGGGGCATCCTGCTGTCACTGAACAGCAAAATGAACATTGCTCATGATTTGCAGAAATCGTGTGGGAGGCAAGACCAGCATGAGTGACACATCAAGTCTATTAAAGCAGTGGCTGCCGTTGGTGGCAAACTGTAGTTAAATCCTGTCAGGGAGAAGCTTTATAAATTACAATGTCAGGTGCTGGTCTCTTTTGCCATGCTAAAAAGTCCTGTGGATCATGAATTTTGAGCTAGGATTCAGCAGGAGTCAGGCTGCTTGTCTTTTTACATCCTCAGAGAGCCCCCCAGTAACCAGAAAAGCACCATAATGTTCACATGGCCTTGTGATAGGAAGGTGTCATCTTCTGTCTGTTATCCAGCCAGATCCTGCAGGACCTCAGCTCACAGAGGAGGGATCAGCCACGAGAAAACCTCCCACTAAACCCCAGACTTCTTACAGAGATGCATCAATTTTGACAGGAATTCCCTTGGAAATTTTCTCAAAACAAGATGTTTTGCCTACCATAATCCTCTGAAGGTGTAAGAGATTCAAACTCTTGGGGTTGGATTTGTGACCTGATGAGCTGCTGACCCTCATGCCTTTCCTCAGCAGCCCACCCAAATCCCAATGCAGCTTGGCATGGGTCTAACAGGAGATTCATCTCTCCTTTCTTGCCCCTCAGAAGCCCAACCAGGCTGCTGTACACATGCAGCAAGGAGCTGGGGAGAAAAGGAAATCATCCCCAGTTGTCTGGGAAAAGCAAAGGAAATTAATGGTCCCCTTTCTATTATGTTATTCACTAAAAACTTCCCTTCTGCAAGAAGAGTTTTAATAAGGTAACTTTTTAAGTCCATGAGAGAAATTAAATAACAGTAGAAAATATAGAGAGTTCAAACCTTCCTAAAGCTTTAGATGTGGTACCTGGTAATTACTGAATTAATCACTGCACACAAAAAAACACAACAACAACAACAAAAAGACCACAAAATACCCTTTAGTTCAGAAACTGCTTAGGTTTTTCTGTTTGGTTGGGGGTTTTTTAACAGCAAAAATCTGCAATGAAGCATTCTTTTGAATATTCCCATTGCTCTGGTGGTGCTCAACATGATGGGGAAATTGTTTGATAGGAAATGAAATGCTAATTATACCTAAAAAAGGCAGCATCTCTTCCATCTGCATAACCTGACTTGTATAGCTGTCAATAACACATGAAACCTCTAAACAGACAAGCCTAGTGTTTATGAAAATAATCTTGCCTTAATATTGTCAATAGAGCAGAGCTTTTTTGGTTCTGAAAAGAATTTTTACCTTGGAGCAGCTGATCCCTTTGCTGGGAACCAGGACAGAAGTGGGGCTGCCATTGCTTAAATGAGACTGGGAAAGAAAAAAACTTTGTTAGTCACTAAGGAGTGTGTATTGCACTGGAAGCTATGCAAACTTCATCTTACATAAAGGGTATTGTCAATTACAGATAATCCTTGGTAATTAAGTATTGATCTCATTTTCTTTATGTATGGCAGCAGGAACAAAGCCTGTCCCCATGTAGCTGCTCCAGCCCAGTTTGGCATTTTAAAAGGCACAGTCCATTTGAGTAGCACACCCTCTGTGTTGGTAGGTTAGATGCAACTCCCTGTGGGTCAACTCTACCTCTTCAGCTGCAAATGTAGGTCAGCTGCCTGCCGTGAGCCTCTTCCTTATCTCTAAAAGCACAAGTCCTCACACGCAACTTCCCAGCATGCTGCGTTTGTCTGTCCTGTGAGAAAGCTCATTTTTCTGGAGCAGAGAGCTGATTTTGTGCCATTAGCAGTGCTACCAGCCTCCTTATATCCGTCCTGGCCCACCTCTGCTACCAAACCCCCTGTGACACAGCCACTGCCAACATTCTGCCTGCTGTGGCACAGCCAGGATATCCTCAAGGCTGGTGCCCATCATTTGTGCTGCATCACTGGGATGTGGATGTTTTCTTCCACCATTCAAAAGAGAAGAAACAATTAAGTTACAATAAACCCCCAAACAGTAACTCCTAAAAAAAGCAAAGAAACCCCATGAAAATAAAATAAACTCCAACCAACTGGTAAGGATGGAGAGGCAAATTAAGTGACTGGGGCAGCAGTTTAAAGGAAGAAGTTCACCAAAGGTTAAAAGAGAATTAAAAGCAGTAGGTCCTACCCATTACCCAATTTTAAAGCTGTGTATAGGACCTGCTGTTGAGATTTACAGGTTCCAATACAAAGTTCTGGGAGAAAAATGCATGCTGAGTTGATTGAAGGTAATATTTCACACCACTGGAATTAAAGACATGTCCAGTGCCAAACTATCTACAAACCATGCACAAGGAAATGAATTTTTGCTGTGAAGGTGACTGAGCACTGGCACAGGTTGCACAGAGGGGCCGTGGGCTCTGCACCCTTAGGGATACTGGAAAGCTGTCTGGACACAGTCCTGGGCACAGGTGGCTCTAGGTGGCCCTGCTTGAGTAGGGACTTGGACCATATGAGCTCCAGATGTCCCTTCTAACCTCAACCAGCCTTTCATTCTGTGAATTCAAAATGTGTGACCTAAAATGAGCACAGCAGTCCTTGTCAAAATTTCTTTCATTAATCACATAGCTGTTGTGACCAGACTCTCTTGGGTTTGTGTCTTGCCTCATTTTTTGTTCAGCCAAGAAATTCCTTTACTTTCCATCCAGGCTGGTGCTGAACTATTTCTGTGAGTTTTCTGCCCTGAGCTACCTCGGGGTTTTCAAACCTGAAGCCAGCTTGGTTTTGTCCTCAGCATGGCTCTGCCTGACTCGTGCACTTCTGACCGCCTCCAGAGCAGACCGTGGGAGAACATGTCCTAGAAAAAACCCTCTTGTCACTGTAATCACAGTTTAAGAGGAATCTGATTTTCATATTTTTTCCAATCTCTGCAGGTTTTCAAATGGATTTTTTCTTTTTGTTTTGCTGTTGCTTTTTTTTCCTCTTAGTTTCAAGCACCATTAAGAAGCCCCCTGCAGTTTAGCCTCATCTCCCTGTGTCTACTACTGTTGGTTTACAGGAATGACTGCAGCCTTCTATGATCCATGCATTTATCTACTGAAACATGTTTAGGAAACTATTTTTTCTCTTAAAGCACCTAATTTTTTCTCCTTAAGAAATCCATTGACTCATATGCATCACTCTAAATCCCTTTTTAATAGGCATATTGCTTTCCCTTTCATTAAATAACTACTTCACCATCTCCAAAATACCTATTTTAACATGAAAAAAGCCAGATTTCCTGCCCACACCAGGGGGGTTGGAACTAGGTGATCTATGAAGTCCCTTCCAACCCAAAACATTTTATGATTCTATGGAATTAATTTGGCATATTTTCTTGCTCCTGTATACAAACCCCTGTGTAGCTTCTCCTGCCCAGTTTCCTCTGTTGCCATCATTTTGCCTCAATAGAAATCCACCAGCAGTACTTAAGTTCAAAACAAAAAAGCTCTAGGAGGGAACAGTTTTGTTTGTCTTAGGCAACACATAATTATCCACTCCTCAGTTCATATGGAACTTGTGTTCCCATTAGGCTTACAAGGGGCTGCAGCTGTATCTTTCCCTTCAGTCTCCCAAAACAACCTCATGTTGGATTTGCTTTCTGGTCATTTTAGAAAATCAGTTCCAAGCAAAAAATCACCAAGTTGCCATATCTGGAAACTGCATTCCGATGTTTATCTGCCTGCTCAGGGTTGGCTCCAGTCCTGTGGCACGGACTGTGCTGTACCTGCTGTAGCAGAAGAGAGGGCTCTGTGGCCAGCACGGTGAGCACTGCAGTGCACTGATCTCGGTCCCAGGAAGTAATGAAGCTGTAGCAGCGATGTGCTGGATCCCCTGTTCTGTGCAACAAGATGAAGTACACAGACAAGCTGCTAGGGATGTTCGCTCAGGGTTTCTGCTTAAAGACAGGAACTGGCTTGGCAGCCACCTGAAAACTAACAGACTCAGATTTGATGTAACAAGGATTTTGCCCTTGCTTCAAAAACATTTCCCTTTGAAAATTTTTTATTTTAGGTTTTAACAGACTAAAAAAGTCTTATAGTCTCTGCATTTTTATAAGGAATAATTACTCTTCTGTTCTTTATTTCTGCAGCCTAAACAGTAATATTTGAAAGACTTATTGTGAAAAAAGCAGGGAGATTTTCCTTATTTAATTCAGTATTCAAAGTGGGTAGGGGCAAAAGATTCTCATCCTGCTCACAGTTAAAGCAGCAGACTGGAGAAGCAGGTGGTGCGCAGTTTCTCAAAACTGAAATCAATCTGAAAGCATAAAGTGGCCACAGTGACCTCTGTCTGTACAGATTACTCAGGTTGGTTTAGCTAAAAACACTCCCATTTCCTGAAAGAAAACCCTTGAGAAAAGGGTTTTGAAAAGGCATATTTCCTCGATATGAGCCTGAGCAGGACCTTCAGTGCTACCTTTTAAATATTTCCATGGAACCTCTCAGCAGAGGAAGGCTCTGACTGTGGTTAGCCTTTTTCAAAATAAGCATGAAAAAACATTAAAAACAATTACTCTTGTCATAAATGTGAACCAAAATACACAAATCTGTCTTCAGTTATCAACCCAGCATCTCTATTTATGAGAAAAAGATGGACAGGAAAGCTTCAGGAGGAGCATCATTCACACCATCTCGAGGTGCTGTGAGTAATCAGCCTCAAGGGAAGCCCTGTAAACTCAGTGTTATTTCTACCCACTGGGTTTAGTTTTATTTTAGACCTTTGGTCATTTACTGGTGCCACTGAGCCAGAGATTCTGCTAAATAGTACCCCGGGTTCCTATGTATTGTGTGCACTGCATAGAGGGACAAACCCACCCCTCACCCCTTGAGTATTCTCTTAAAATTCTGAACTGGTGGAGGAAACAGTGCTAGATTTCCATTAGAACTTTGAAAAAGAGAGATTTCTCTCTTCTTCCATTATCACCTTGATAAATCTCTGTAAGATGCACCTTCTCACCCTTCCAAGTTTCTCTGAAGAACAGCATAAGGCAAATGGCTTTCATGAATCATCTCTTATTGACAAGACACTCTACCTGTGTTTCAGGGAGATAAGGGGTTTTTATCTGGCTATCAGAGTTGGCTGTGGACAGAATGCATATGGCAGAAGTTTACAGAACATTCTTTTTCCACTGCTTTAAGATGCACAGATGCTAGGAAATAAAACTGATCATAGAAAGACAATTTATTTAATATTACTCCTTATTAGTCTTGGCCACAAGCTTTGTCTTAATCCAATAAAGCACCTCTTAAGA
This sequence comes from Corvus moneduloides, assembly GCF_009650955.1. Taxonomy (NCBI): domain Eukaryota; kingdom Metazoa; phylum Chordata; class Aves; order Passeriformes; family Corvidae; genus Corvus; species Corvus moneduloides. The sequence goes on from NC_045490.1 coordinate 8,835,284, forward strand.
TTGAGATGAGTTGAAAATTACACTGCTGATGAAATCAGCATTTTGCAGTGATGTTGCTGACATGGTTGACATTGTTTTCCAGCGATGGTTCAGGGCAGGTCTACGAAGATGACTCCAAGAGCAACACAGATTAATTTTGTTTCCTCCAGGAAGCATAGGCTCTTTTCTGTACAGTGGTGTGTCAGGGTGTGCTAGGCTGAAAACTGTGCTACACCATCAGGTTATGTGTGTCACCCCAATAATGCTCAGTTGGTGTGTGATTATCAGAAGATAAAAAAAATTAATCTGGCTTCATCTGAAACTTTACTGAATCTCAGGGATTTTGTCACAAAACTCCTATTGATTCCAGACAAAGCACAAACAAGCCTGGTAAAGATCAGGAAAATCTGATCTGCCTGTTTATTTAAATAATCATTATAAAGAGGATTTTCATTTAATAATCTTTATTCCAATCACCCCTGTGAAATCACAATAATAGATAAAGCATCAGCAACCCTGTGTTACTCATTAAGCGGTGCAAGCTCAACTGCAAGTGCAGAATCCACAGTAATTACACTTGGGTAATTTTTCGGGAAATATTTCACACAGCAGACATCTACCCAGACAATACTTTCAAAATACTGACTTGTTGCTGGTTGGCATAAAAGGAGAGTTAGAACAATCAGGTTTCATGCTCATGCAGTTTGGTCTCACTTTTCTAGAGCTGAGACTGCAAATTTTTTGGCTGAGCTTGAAAGAAGAATTTAAAAGTGATGGGTCATTGACTGCTGGCTTCAATAAGAAGGACTGAAATCAGTTTGAGGTTTAAAGTGAAGTATCAGGACAGAGAACGATTTAGGATGATAATATGAGTACCGTATTTCAGGGAAAGGCTTCTAAACAGATCTAGGGTTTTGGAAGAGAAGCTAAAGCAAAAAGGAGCTCTCAGGGTTGATTTAGGTCAAGAAGACAATAGGATAGGTAGACTGTAAGTTATCTAGTCCTTTTTTTTGAAAGAAATTTAGAAATTATGCAAACTCCCTAAATATTGTGTTCTGAAGTTATGGAAGATGAAAGATGTCTACACCTGGTGAATAAATTTATTTCTAATGTTAGTCAGTTGTTAACTGTCCAAATTCAGGATCACTTTGCTGGATGGATGCATGCAGGACAATCATCCTGTGGCAAGTGTTCAGTCTGAGCCTCACCTACTACAAGTTAGGTATTTTATAAATAGTAACTTGGTTCTTTAAAAGTGGGATTTGTCCTTTTTGACTCAGATGTCTGTAACTGTACCTTAAATCATTGTCTACATTAAGGTCTTGTCAGGAGGAAAAGAGGTTGCTGGGAATAGATTTAAGGCATCTAAACAAAGCACATCTCACCCTAAAGTGCTTAATTCTTTCCTTTGACAGCAAAGCGAGTGTATGTCCAGTTCAGATTGCCATTGCATCCTCCCTCTGTAAACACCTAACATCAGGTAAGATGAATCCCACCCCCAGGAGGTACAGAAAGGAGGCAGAGATTTGCTACAGCAACAAGCCTCTCATGCAGAAGGAAACCTGTGGAAAGGCAAAGCTCAGGCTGAGTTGTGGGGAATCAATGGAAACCTTCACTGGGTGGAAACAACAGACGAAAGGATGACCTTCTGCAGGTGAATAATTGCTGGGTAATTCCTGGGGGATTTCAGTTAATGGAGTTGCAGCTTAATTAAACCTCATCATTCATAGCTTCCCTTGATTGCTTCTCTTGAACAGTAAATAGAGGAGGGAGGCAAATAGTACAGACTGACAGGTAAGTGGGCTGTTCACATTAATGAGCGTGAACTGTGCAGTAACTGCAGTGGCGTCAGGCTGGGGAGGAAAGGGGGATTCTTACCACGACTGCTCTCCTCAGCAATTAGCAAAGGCCTGTTCAGGAGAGCTTTTGTTTTAAAGCACAAAGTGAAGACAAAAATTAAGCCTAAAATGTGATCTGAAGGGTTTTAAAAAGAATAAACAGCATAAAGATGCTCCCAGGCTGGCACACTGAGGCTGGTTTGGGAAGAGCACTGTGACTGTGGAGTATGTGTGATGTTATTAATTCCACTCTTTGAGCTTAGCTTTAATCTGGGGAGAAATTAAATCCTGGGGTCTAATGAGAAGGCTCAAACATAATAAAAAAAAAGTAGGTTAGAAGAATATAAACCAAACTGGCTAAAAGCAATGACTGACATTTTTAAAAAAATATAATTTCAAAAGTTTTCACTGGCAAACTGGTGCATAGTTTGTCGGACTGTCATCTGCCCAACCTGTGTTTGAGTAAAAGGAATCTTCTTTCACTTTTTCCTGCTCTTACCACATATGGATCCATCCTGTAACCTACTTGGGTAGTTGTGGCAGTGTTTGAAGAATAAATAGTTATCTGATCCCTGAGTCCAAGCTGAACAGCATAGGAAAGAAGAAAAGAGCAAACCTACTTTCCACCACTGTATCAATGATCACATTTTTTCTTCCCAAGTAAATTTCTAATCAAAAAAAGAAGAGAATGTTCTCTTCCCAATGTCCTTTACCCAGCACCATCCCTTTCTGAAGGGCGGGGAAGGTTATGTGGAGCAGAGATATTAAATAACCACAGACGTGTTCTGGAAAGAAACTGGCATTCTGGGTTCAGTGCATACTATTTTATACTGCCTTATATGCAGAATGCAATACACTTTAGTAATGATGTTTGAAAAAAATTTTAGTGTGATAGTTGATCCTCTTTTGCTCAGATATTTGTGGTTTTTTTAACAATGGAGACCAAATTACTCAAAATTTGAGTAATCAAATCACCTCATTTCTTAAATGCCACAGTTGATTACTACATAAATTAAAATCAGAATATAAACATGAGGTATTTATCATACCAGTTAGATTCACAAAGATTTGACATGAAATTCAGAATGTAAATTGTAAATATTGTGTTCTGAAGTTATGGAAGATGAAAGACGTCTACACCTGGTGAATAAATTTATTTCTAATGTTAGTCAGTTGTTAACTGTCCAAATTCAGGATCACTTTGCTGGATGGATGCATGCAGGACAACCATCTTGTGGCAAGTGTTCAGTCTGAGCCATGTAAATGGCAGGAGAGATTTCCAAGTCTTTTGACATTGTTTGAAAGGTATGTTAAGTTTTTACTGCTTTCTTGTGATAATGTATCATGTATCTATTGTTCATAAATCCTGTTTTCTTGTGACCTTCCTTGCAAAATAGGAGCATGTCAAGTGTAACTTTAAGTGACTTACAGGTGTACTCAACAAGGTGGAATGAAAGACCTATTTCCCTGCCTTTCAAAGGTGACACTGTTGACATTTTGTTTTCATCATGAAACAAGTATGTGGTTTCAAGAATGCTCAAATGCTGCTGCCTTTAAAATGAAGTGCATATCAAATGCTCTGAGGGAGTAATTCAAAAAACTCATTTTCCAGTATAGTAAAGAGCAAGAAATACGTGCTCTAGGCACATGAAGAAAACAAAGTAGGTCAGGGGTAGTTTGATGCAATGGAATAGAAAGGTGTTTGAAGACAATTGGCACACACTGATTTACTGCAATAGTACTTGGGTTACATCTCTCCCCTTTTGAACTGATGTTGAGGGAATTTGCAGTGTTGAACCCCTCAGTCACAAGGTTCTTAAATAGACACTAGGAGGCTGCTATATCTTTGATTTGCTTGGGTACCAAGCAACAATCCCAGTGAAAATACCAGTGTGTAGCTGATCCTGGCTTTTTAGAACTGTAAAATGCCACACCTAATACTCCTGACTAGAGAAGTTCCATACAGTTTCTGAACTGTTATGCTATGGTTGAGTTATTTAACTCCCTGTGCTGAGTCTGACACTTTCCATCTCTGCTGTTGTCCTGTGCCTTACTGGGCTTTGTGCTCCAAGTCCATCCTGCACATTGCCTGTGCTGAATCCATCAGCAATGAGAAATAGAGACGCTCATATCAATACTGCAGGGCATGGCATTGCTGGGTGCAGGCTTGGTTTGCAAAGGCTGGAGGAAAGATGTTCTGATTAAGACTGCAACTTCTTAATCCAAACATCAAAACTCATGGTCAGTTTAAAACTCCTATCTCTGAGCTCACTTCATATGCCAGGGACTACACTGAGAGTGCTAAGAGGAATCTCATATAATTGAAGTATTGGTGTACAGTACAAAAGATGAGGTAAAGGAATAAAAGCTCTACTTTTTTCTTGAGTTTTTCTTATCCAAGAGGGAGAAAAGGCTGTGGATACAAATATGCTGCTAGCAAGAATTTCTCTTGCTTCTTTCCAGTCCCGTGAGATATTTTTTCTCTCACGGAAGATATCAGTAGAGTTCTATAAACTATGAACACCTGTGACCTTGCAAAGCTTTGTTTATAGTAGAGTAGAAAAATATTTTGACAATGGATGTTTTAAGATTTTAGCCAATCACCCCAAGGGGTGGCTGATCCTTTGACCAATTAGACTATGAAGAAAAAAGTCTATAAAAGAGTTGTAAAATAATTAAATAAATCAATCAATCTTGCTACACAATTCCTGCCTGTTGAATCTCTCTTCTCCTCCCTACTACTGCGGGATACCGTCATAAAAGGCAGCTGCCAAACTGGAAATAGGCATTTAAAAAGGGCACGTAATTGACTGCTGGCCTTCAAAAAGGATCTGATGTGGGTTTATTATCTATCATATTCTACTTACAGCATATAATAGAATTTAATGTTGGAAGCCAGGTATCACATATCTAATACTGATAACTATTTCAATTAGTCTCCAGATGAATGTTTATGTAATACCTTCATTCTGTGGGTATTTTTTGAACAGATATGAGGTTATCTTACTGAAGAAATAAACTTGTCCTCGGAAGAAAACCAGACTTTACTGAATTAGAGAATATGCCCAGAAAGATGCCTATCTATGTTACGTGTTGCTCAGGCTGCTTCTTTAATCACTGAAAGTAAGGACTTTGTTAGACACATCTGAAGCTCACAGTCTGGTTGGCATGACATGAATATTCTTTATTAAAGTATTTCTGAAGGCCTAGCAATTGTCTTCTTCATGCAAACAGTTTTTGACCATTGGTTACTTGGAAGATACTCAGAGGACTTTACTGGTCCTAGGCAGGTTCCTCTTTGGCATCTGTGTTTTCTACTATTATGTTCATTTTACACAAGTGTCAAATTGGGGCACTCTTTGAAGTGCTGTTGAGATCTAGTTTTAGTTTCTTGGGTCTGGTTTGGTTTTTTTTAAATTCTGCTATGCCAATCACATTTCATTGCACAGCAGAGATGACATGAACACAGATTTTGCTAAAAGGCCCTAAGTCACACACACACACACAAAGATATTTGGTTGTTTCAGATGTTTTTTCTTCATCTTTTCTTCTGTGCTGAAAATACAGAATAATATGAGGTACCCACAAATCTAAGCTGCGTGAGGAACATAGTCCAGTGTCATACAGAATAGACTTTCTCTTCTGGATTTTATTTTAGGAAAGAAAAACTGTTAGGGATTAAAGTGTTTGGGATGGAAGATCAAAGACAGAAAGAACAAATTAATTAAATACAGTGTCTGGAGTCTGTTGATTTCATTCAATATCCTGTGGACAAGGAATTTACTAGTGGTTTTGTGAACTAAGCTGTCATCTCCATTAATTTTCTCTTTTGTTCAATCAATGTGTATCTGTAATATTATGTCAAAATAATTCATGGGATTCCTCCAGGCTAAATTTGGTGCAGTTAATAAACCTTTCATTCATCAGCTTTTGGTGGTTAATCTGGATTGTTTTACCTCCTCCTGTTGACTCTAGATGCTGCTGAGAGGGACTTTATTCTCCAGTATGAAACTTTAAGTCATTTCAGGACTTGTTTCCTTCAGATGGAAAGATTGATCTGTGCTTGAGCCAATCCTTCATCACTGTCACTGTCTCAAAGCAAAAAAAAAAAGGCCATTGTGTGGCCTTACTCTCAAATATGCTGATCACACTGTGCTATTTCCAAGAGCAACTGCTTGTGAATGGTTTCCAACAACATTCTTGGTTTTGAAATATCTTAAATGGCTAGTTCTGAATTTTTTTTTTTTTTTTTTGAGATTTAAAGTTTTTTAAGTACTGCTGGAAAGTTCACCTTCAGCCAGTTTGCTTTAGCTGGTAACTCCAAGAGCACTGGCATCACATCAGCATCCGTAAGCAGATAGGCTTTAGACAAGCTTGGTCCGGTGATAACAGTGTTTACAAAAATGCTTCAGAGAGGAAGGAAGGCCGAAACCAAGTCAGATTCAGAACAATGTTTTGAGATGCTGACTTTCAGGCCCAGGACACATAGCAGGATGCTTTAGGACAGACAGGCTGCTAACCACAAAAATTCACAGCATTGGTGCTGACACCAATGTCGCTGCTACCAGCAGAGTCTGAGCTCTCCGTGTTTGCCAGGACTCAAGTGCAAATTTAATGGAAACCCTGATTTAAAGGCTATGCTTTTCATTTTGTAGCTTGTACTTAAAGTTCTTCTGAATTAGAGTGAAATTGAATGAAGCAGATCATCATCTGTGTATGTATGGTTTCCAGTGCACAAACATTTGGGTGGAAAACCTTCTTTTAGAACAACACAGTTAATCTGAGTTCTGCTTCTTGGCTTCTTCAAATGCTTGAAGAAATTGAAAAGTTATCTTTAAGTGTTATCTAATTTCTGCTGTGAAAGAGAGGAATTTTCTGCTGTGAAGGAGAGGAATTGGGAAGTGTAGCTGGACTCTTGGGACCTTGCTGCTGCTCAAGAGGCTCATCAGGATCACACTGGCCAGAAGGCCTTGGTGAAGGTCCCCTGGCAAATCACAGCTACTCTTGAGTATCCTACAGCATTTAACTGCTCTAAATTATCCGTCATGAAAAGTGGGTAAGAGAAAACCAGCATTGATATTATCACTGACTGTATTATTATTCCGATTATTTTGAAAACCTATGGGATAAGCATGGCACAGCTGAGGGTTTGGACTGTCATTGGCAGAGCTTGTGTTCATTCCCTAAGAGGTATCATACACAAACAGGGTCTTGAAAGGGCCAGGAACAGTGCATATTTCTGAGGGGTGAAAAGTGAAAAAGATTTTTGTGCTTAAAATTTCTACTAAAACACGGAACTTACTGTTAACATAACATTTTCTATGAAGTGGCCATTTCTCTAATATGTGGTTAAACACTTGCTTTAAAAACATGTTAAAACATCAATATTTTGCATTTTTTTACTTTAAAATGATGCCATGTTAACAGATTATACTCTAGAATCAGTGAAAATAGGTATGAAATATCTTACTATGAAAAAGCAAAAAAGTCTGTTTGACTTATAATTACTGTAATGAAAAAATCATTTGTAATTTTGTAATTTTCCGGGTTTGTTTTGCCCCCCAAAAAATTCTGAAAAGAGAATTTCCCATTGTGTTCTGATTCTTAAGTGGAATATTTTGGTTTATTTTATGTCTTTCTCACATTCTCAAGTATTTATTACACAGAGATTCTTTCATTCCAAACAACAAAAAACATATTAGTCTTTTTTGGGGCTCTTATTTCAGGTGTTCCTGTGCATTGATTCCCATGAAAATGAATTAGCAGTAGGTCTTATGTCGTTTTTTCTGTATGTACAATGTTTTAGTGAAGAGTTTTATCGATAATGTTGTCCATGGGAATACTTGTGAAGAAATGAAAATATTGAACAATCACAAGTCTGTGAATTTTCTCTAGTAATCACACAATTGTATGCAATTTTGTACCTTGCAATTTTCTTTTCCCTTAAGTAGTTATTTCATTTCAGCATAAAGGAAGATTTGGCATTAACAGATGTAAATGTTCTCTACTGTGCAATTAGAATAAAATTCTTTTTCCTTGAAATTCTGCCAATTTACAATATTGTGAAGAGAGGAACAAAAAAAAAAAAAGAGCTGAACATTGTAAAAAGTCCTGAGAAGGTCTGAGAGAGAAAAAAATTAACGAAACACACACTAAGCTCTACCTGTACACAGAATAATTTTTTTTTTTTTTAATACTGGTGAGAGATTTCATATTACTCCTCCGTTTCTATATCTTCCTCCTTCCAGAAAAACTTCACTTGACTAAATCCCTCCAGATCTGTTCTGTTCTATGATACTTCTAGAGGGAGTAATAGTTAACTGAAATATAAGTAACTCAGACTACATCAGTAGAAATGTTAAGGTTGGATGGACAGCACCATGACAGCATGCTCTGACATCTAAATGCAATTAGAGTGGGATTCAGAAAGTGAATGGGGTCTGCAACCAAACATGTTTGGGAAGCATGCAGGAAGTGTTGCATAAAATCTGATTACAAAAGACAGCAGAGGGAAAGGCCTCAGAAGGGAAATGGGAAGAGTTTAGGGCTAATTAATAAGCTCAAGTGTTAGATTGGCCATCTGGCAACTCATTCCTAACCTGTACCCTCAGGAGAAAGGAAACGATGGCTTAGATGCAGAAAAGATAAGCAAAAATAATGAAATACTTGAAAGAGAGAAATGGGATAAAGAAAATTATAAAAGCTCTAGAAAGCTTTGGCAAAGCTTGCGAAGGAGCATTAAAACTTGAGGAGAGCAGAAAGGCTACTTGAAGCTCTTTTTCTTTTTAATAAATATCTGAGGTTGGCAACGGTTCATCATCTGACAGTTTGGTGGGAAACAGCAGCAAAACCTCAAACACCTGCACATGCACTTCTATAAACAGCAAAGAGTACACAGCCAGTAAAGTCTCACACAGAGAATAAAGAACTGACACTGCTGTTAAAATGAGCATTAAAAAATACATTTACAGTATTTACATACAGTACTCTGCAGCCGAGATATGTACAGAAGACATGATTAGAAACATCACTGTCTTTGGCCTTGACAAAACCTACTCATAACTTTTAGAAGGAAAGCAGTCTTTAATATAAGGAAGGGAACTGTTACATTTATTAAAAGAAAATAACAGAATTTCTATATTTCCAGTTTAAACTCCAGCTTTATAAACTGTAAATCCTTTTTTTTTTCTGTGTTTGTACCTTTATAATGGCAATGAGGTTCTATGAGAAATGAAACATGTTTACTTGTATTCTAGAGTTTCTTCTGATTCAGGAGTTAACTGTCCAATTTATTAACAGAAACCCATTTTTTTCACATGTAAGGATCATGCCCTTATAATGAGAAAAAATTGCACCAGATCTGATTACCATATAAATTGTTCTTGAAATAAAGTGGATTAAAAGAAATAAGTTCTTGTCAGACCAATCATATTGCTGTTAGTATCTTAAATGAACCCATCATTTTATACCCCTGCTGCTCCTTTTATCTGAGGGTTATCACTCTTCATGATCACTTTTTTCTTTGTTGGGGGTAGACTGCTGCTAGTCTTAGTAAAGTTATCCTGAAGCAGTTAGGTCAGTAAAAGAAGTTTCAAGAGAAAAAAAAGGCACTGAAGTGAATAAAACTGTCTTCAATATAAAGGTTCACAGCTAGACAGAGAGTAAGTAATAAAAATGTATTCTGCTTATTATGTTTTCTAATGTGAGGAGACTTTGGCATTTATTTCACATTTTTATGTGGAAAGATATTAGATGAGATTGTACAGCCAACAGGGTTACTATTCATAGATACTGTTGTAAGCTGCCAGTCATCACAGCCAATAGCTCTGGAGAGTGGAAAATTCATGAGATGGTGGAAATAATATAAAGATGCCAAGCAATATTTTGCCCTTCATCCCCGGTTCAAAGCTGGTTCAGGCGGGTACCATTCCAGAAGTAATTAGGAATACATATCATAGATATTGGAATTATCTTCTTGAATTGTCAAAGCTTACACAGGATGAGGCTATGTACAAACATCTAGAGGGATAGTAGTAGTGGGATGTTGGTACAACTGGTTCTGTGTGGGCTTGGTAGAAAATTCAATGTGCTTTTGGTTGCCCATGTCTTTAATGAGTTACAGGTACTGACGAGTTTGAGCCCTTCCTCCTTCCCCACCTTTCTTCATTGGTGTCTCCAAAAGCACAGCAGAACTCTGCTGCTTCTTTCCTGGTCCTTTGGTTGTTGTTTCAGGTCTGGGGAACAGGAGCAGGGAGCAGTGCAAAAAACTGGGAAAAAAGAGATGGAATCCTACCAAGTTTGTTCGTACTCTTAATGCTTTTTTCTTTATTGTTTATATTTTAGCTGAAGTGGGTTGAAATGTTGGGGCTTAACACATGCATATTTTTGAAGGAAGGACCAAATCAAGTTTATCAGTGACTAAACAATACAGTAGTGTCTGGACAAAATGATTTATCAATGGTAATGACAAAATGTTTATCAAGAGAAGCAAAAATTCTTCCAACAAATCATTCAACTTCCTTTTGTCTTCTTGTTTGAGCTGGTTGGGACAGCAGTTAAGGGGTGGAAATGATTAAGCAACAGGAGAAATTACTCTGATGAGTAACTGGGCAATTAACTACTCCTAAATCAATAAAATCTTTACTATCACGATTTCTAACTTTTTTTTCCCATTTAATTTAAGCTTTCTCCCCAATAATCTTTCTTCAGACTTTTTGTGGTGATGCACGTGTAACTGAAACACCACACATAAGCAAACAAAAGTAGACTTTTGTTTAAGATGAATATGTTGCAATTCTCTTCCTTCAACATGTCTGGGAATACAGTAATATTTGAGGATAAAGAATACTGAGCCCAAAAAGAACTGAAAAACTTTCAAAACTAGAAACCTTGAGAGAAAGTTTGAAGTCTCAATATTCATTCAATGTCATGACATAACTATACAATTCCATGACTTCTAAAATTGCTTAGTTGTTTCCATGTTTTTCATTCTGCAGAGAAATATGCACTTGCTTGGTTTTCCTAGGATGCAACAGTTACCATGTGTTTTCTTTGGTCAAAGGCACGGGTGAGATGAAGAAAATAACAACTTGATTCTTTCATACAATAATTGTTCTTGCCCCCAGTGAGGCAAGAACATTTTTGGTATACTCTACAAGAGTGCAAATATTTGATGATTTCAAGGAAAAAGCCCACAAATTCTCTATAATTTTTTAGTCAATATGACTGTAGTCAGAAGAGTTTTGTATAATATTAGAAATAGATTTCTCAGCACACTCTTTTCATAGGAAAACGTTGCAATAGCAAAATGCAAAGTTAATCACGATGAAAGGCAACTTGCAGAAGTTCAGAACCTTCTGCTAAATGCCTTTTAAAAGAACCAAGTGTAAGATCTCATGATTCTGAAGCTGTGGGTTTCCACTGATTCTGAGCTGTGCATACCAGAAACCTACAAGAGTACTTTGTACACTTTTAATGTGCCTTGATGTCTCGGCTTTGAAAGACAGGTGTCTGCTAAGGAAGGCAGAGGCCCCCCTTGAAGTGGCAGATATAACCCCTTTTCCCTCCAAGTTATTATACTTTGAAATCAAGAGCCTTTAGGCGAAGATGTGGGAAATAGGAATAACAGTTCTTTACTATATATATATGTATATAACCAGTCAAACAAAACAACAACAACTCTGGCAGTAACAGCAATCACAAACCCAGTCCCAGCCTTCTCGGCTGTCGGGCCCTTTCCCCTCGGGTGCAGTTCCGCTCGCAGCCGGCAGGGGCGCTGGCGGCTCCCGGTGAGCAGGGCAGGTGCGATGGTTCCCCCGCGGCTGCAGGGGGCGCTCCGGAGCGAGCTCGGGACACACGCGGCACTGGCGGCCTGGGATCCCGGGAAGGGATGGAACAAAGGCTTCACAAACCCCTGGGCAGCTGATCCCGGGCTCTCAGGAACAGCAGGCTGAAACGGCAGGGACGGACGCAAATCCCGGGTGGCAGGCGAGATGTATCCAGATGGGAGAACCCACGGAGGCCCAGGCAGGCAGGGCGAGCAGGGCTACAGCGTAGCGAAAGCTCGAAGCAGCAGCGGGGCAGGGCAGCCACAGCCCGGTCTCCAGCAGGGCAGGGAAAGCGGCTTTTGGGGTCCCAGCGTTGCTTCCAGCAGGAAGAAAGAACGGCCAAAAAGAAAGAAGCAGCAGCTCCTTTCTCTGCAGCTTCTCTCTCCGGACGCTCAGAGCGAACTGCCCCCACACCCAGGTGTAGACAAAGGAGTAGCCAGGCCCGCCCCACTCCCCTTTTTGTCTTTCTAAAGTACAGCTATTTGTCCCCTAGCAACATGCATATGGGAGAAAATTCCTTTAACAGGAAAAAAAAAAAACTCAGACTAAACTAAAACCCCAACATTATCCACCCCGAATTTTTTCCCATACTAACATGTTACATGAAACTTAACTTTTTTAACCATATAAATCTATGCATTACTCAAATTATATACAAATATACATGCTGATACTGATACAAGTACAGAGCCATGGGTAGTTCACCCTAATAAAAGGTCCCCTTGAGGTAAGCATCGGGTCTCTCCATCCTTTTGCATCACCCACCAGGTGCAACCTGGTCCCTGAGCAAAAACAACCCCACGGATGGGTTTGTCTTTGCTCAAGGCAGACTTTACCCAAACAGTTTTTCCAAGCATACCTCTCATGTGCACCACTGGAACCTTATCTCCATCTGTTGTTTGTAGGGGTTCGGATTGGGCAGGGCCTGCTCGGCTGGTGGAGCCTCGAGTGTTAACTAACCAGGTGGCTCTTGCTAAATGCACCTCCCAGTTTTTGAAAGTCCCCCCACCCAGTGCCTTCAAGGTGGTTTTAAGCAGTCCATTACACCGCTCAACTTTCCCAGCTGCTGGTGCATGGTAAGGGATGTGGTACACCCACTCTATGCCATGTTCTCTAGCCCAGGTGTTTATAAGGCTGTTCTTGAAATGAGTCCCATTGTCAGACTCGATTCTCTCAGGGGTGCCATGCCTCCAAAGCACTTGCTTTTCCAGGCCCAGGATGGTGTTCCGGGCAGTAGCATGAGGCACAGGGTAGGTCTCCAGCCATCCTGTGGTGGCTTCTACCATTGTGAGCACATAGCGCTTGCCTTGGCGGGTTTGAGGCAGTGTGATGTAATCAATCTGCCAGGCCTCCCCATACTTGTATTTGGACCATCGCCCACCATACCACAGGGGCTTCACCCGCTTGGCCTGCTTGATCGCAGCGCATGTCTCACAATCATGGATCACCTGGGAGATACTGTCCATGGTTAGATCCACCCCTCGGTCTCGTGCCCACTTATAGGTGGCATCTCTGCCCTGATGACCTGAGGCATCATGGGCCCATCGAGCTAGGAACAGTTCTCCTTTATGTTGCCAATCCAAGTCTATCTGGGACACCTCTATTTCCGCAGCCTGATCTACCTGTTTGTTGTTACGATGTTCTTCATTAGCCCGGCTCTTGGGGATGTGAGCATCTACATGACGGACCTTCACGGATAGCTTCTCTACTCGAGTGGCAATGTCTTTCCACTCTTCAGCAGCCCAGATTGGTTTTCCTCTGCGCTGCCAGTTTGCCTTATTCCACCTTTCCAGCCAACCCCAGAGAGCATTGGCTACCATCCATGAATCAGTGTAGAGGTAGAGCTTTGGCCACTTCTCTCTTTCAGCTATGTCCAGAGCTAATTGGACAGCTTTGAGCTCAGCAAATTGGCTCGATCCACCTTCTCCTTCAGTAGCCTGTGCAACTTGTCGTGTGGGGCTCCATACAGCGGCTTTCCATTTCCGGCTAGCGCCTACAATTCGGCAGGAACCATCGGTGAAGAGGGCGTATTGTCTTTCATTCTCTGGTAGCTCGTTATATGGTGGGGCTTCTTCGGCACGTGTCACCTGCTCCTCTTCTTCTTCAGAAGATAACCCAAAAGTCTCACCTTCCGGCCAGTTTGTAATTATTTCCAAGATCCCAGGGCGACTTGGGTTTCCAATTCGGGCGCGCTGCGTGACGAGGGCAATCCATTTGCTCCAAGTAGCGTCGGTGGCGTGATGCGTGGAGGGAACCTTTCCTTTGAACATCCACCCCAGCACCGGTAGTCGGGGTGCCAGGAGGAGTTGTGCCTCTGTGCCGATTACTTCTGAGGCAGCCTGGACTCCTTCATAAGCTGCCAGGATTTCCTTCTCTGTGGGAGTGTAGTTGGCTTCAGATCCTCTGTAGCTTCGGCTCCAGAATCCCAGTGGTCGGCCCCGAGTCTCACCAGGCACCTTCTGCCAGAGGCTCCAGGACAGACCCTTGTTCCCGGCTGCAGAGTAGAGCACGTTCTTCACCTCTGGTCCTGTCCTGACTGGGCCAAGGGCTACGGCGTGAGCAATTTCCTGTTTGATCTGGGCGAAGGCCTGCTGCTGTTCAGGGCCCCAGTGGAAATCATTCTTCTTGCGGGTAACCAGGTAGAGAGGACTCACGATCTGGCTGTACTCGGGAATGTGCATCCTCCAGAAACCTATAGCACCTAGGAAAGCTTGTGTTTCCTTCTTGTTGGTCGGCGGAGACATTGCCGTGATCTTATTGATGACCTCAATGGGAATCTGACGTCGTCCATCTTGCCACTTTACTCCCAGGAACTGGATCTCTCGGGCAGGTCCCTTGACCTTGCTCTTCTTGATGGCAAAACCAGCTTGCAGGAGAATTTGAATTATTCTCTCTCCTTTCTCAAACACTTCGGTTGCGGTGTTCCCCCACACAATGATGTCATCAATGTACTGCAGATGTTCTGGAGCCTCACCCTTTTCTAGTGCAGTCTGGATCAGTCCATGACAGATGGTGGGACTGTGCTTCCACCCCTGGGGCAGTCGGTTCCAGGTGTACTGCACGCCCCTCCAGGTGAAGGCAAACTGAGGCCTGCACTCTGCTGCCAGAGGAATGGAGAAGAATGCATTGGCAATGTCAATAGTGGCGTACCACTTCGCTGCTTTGGACTCCAGCTCGTACTGGAGCTCCAACATGTCTGGCACGGCAGCGCTCAACGGTGGAGTCACTTCATTCAGGGCACGATAGTCCACAGTCAATCTCCATTCCCCGTCAGACTTGCGCACAGGCCAGATGGGGCTGTTGAAGGGTGAGTGGGTCTTGCTGACCACCCCTTGACTCTCCAGCTCGCGGATCATCTTGTGGATGGGGATCACAGCATCTCGATTTGTCCGATACTGCCGGCGGTGCACTATCGAGGTGGCAATTGGCACTCGTTGCTCTTCCGCTTTCAGGAGCCCAACTGCAGAAGGATTCTCAGATAGTCCAGGCAGGGTGTTCAATTGCCTAATGCCCTCTGCCTCCACAGCAGCAATCCCAAATGCCCACCTGAGTCCTTTTGGGTCTTTGTAATAGCCATTCCGGAGGAAGTCTATGCCCAGAATACACGGGGCCTCTGGGCCGGTCACAATCGGATGCTTTTGCCACTCCTTCCCAGTCAGGCTCACCTCAGCTTCCAAAAGGGTCAACTGCTGTGATCCCCCGGTCACCCCAGCGATGGATACAGGTTCTGCCCCCACATGTCCTGATGGCATTAAAGTACACTGTGCTCCAGTATCAACCAATGCATCATATTTTTGTGGCTCTGATGTGCCAGGCCATCGGATCCACACCGTCCAGAAAACTCGGTTCTCCCGTGCCTCTTCCTGGCTAGAGGCAGGGCCCCTCTAGCCCTGGTTATCATTCTTTCCCTGGGCGTACATGCTCGAGGTACCTTCAAGGGGATCCGACATATCATCCTCCCTTCTGTAATGCCTGGCAGCTCGGTCACGGGAGGCTGAGGCTACCTTCACCTTAGCGGAACCCCCTCGGTTAGTGCCTCCCTCCTTGAGTTCATGCACCCGCGCTGCCAGGGCAGAGGTGGGTTTCCCATCCCACCTTCTCATGTCTTCCCCATGCTCACACAGGAAAAACCACAGCTCAGCTCGTGGGGTGTACCCTCTCTCTCTAGCAGGGGGACGACGGGCTCTGACTTGGGGGCCTGTGACTCGCACTGGTGCCACACTGACCCTCCTCATCTCCTCCCTCATCTCCTCCCTCATCTCCTTCATCTCCTCTTTGAGGTCCTGGACCACAGCAGAGACATGAGCTTTTAGCGGGCCATTGATCATGCTGTCATAATGCCTGAGCCTGTTGGCAACAGAGCCCACTGTTTCTCGGGTATTGTCAGCATCAATCGTTGCAATGAAGGTGGTGTATTGTGATGGCCCTAGCCTTGCCAGGTTCCACATCATCTGTCCTGTGCACCTGACCTTATCGGGGTCATTATCATGCTGTCCATCCTTCCCAAAGAGTACCTCTAATATTGCCACCTCTCTTAGCTGTTGGATCCCTTGCTCGAGTGTCTTCCACTGCATTCTATGATGATACTCCTGCATTCTTTCTTTGTGAATGAACCTTTCTCTCACACTCATTAAGAGCCGCTCCCAAAGAGAGAGAGGCCCTGGCTCCCTCACAAATATCTGGTCCACACCTGGGTCCTGGGTCAACGATCCCAGATACCTTGCCTCACCACTATCCAGTTGCACACCTGTGCCCATAAGGTCCCAAACCCGAAGCAGCCAGGTGGTATAAGGCTCACGCCCCCTTCGCACAATGTCGTTTCGCATAGCACGGAGACTGTCGTGCGACAGGGACTCAGTGATGACTTCTGGCTCTGGCTCTCCTGCTGGTTGTGAGGGCCCTGGTTGCCCATCATCATTAACTGGTCGTACTGATTTGGTCTTATACTTCCTCCTTTGCACAGGGGCGACTGCTGCTGGCTGTGGTTGTCCTTGTGGTTCAGCTGAAGCCTGGACGGTTGTAACATCCGTGGGTTCCACTGCTGCACCATCGGACTCACCCTCTTTGGGGCAGGGAGAGGGTTTTTCACTAGCTGAGGAGGTGTATTCCCTTAGCAATTGGCATATCTCCTGGCGCACCTGGCCCATCTCCTGGCACATCTCCTTGCGCACCTGGCCCATCTCCTGGCATATCTCCTGGCGCACCTGACCCAGCTCCTGGCATATCCCCTGGCGCACCTGACCCATCTCTTGGCACATCTCCTGCATCCCTTTTGCCAGTACCCCCACCCAGTTTGGGTAGTCCATTTCTGAGGTGGACTGTTGGGCAGTATCAGTCTGTGGGGCGGGATCTCTAGTGTCTGGGGCTGTGGCAGGCTCTGGCTCTGGGGTAGGATCTCTAGTGTCTGGGGCCGTGTCAGGCTCTGGGGCAGGATCAGGCTCTGGGGTAGGAACTCTACTCTCTGGGGCCATGTCAGGTTCTGGGGCAGGATCTCTAGTCTCTGGGGCTGGTGTCTGGGTAGGTATCCAAGCCAATCTCAACTTATCCTTGAATGCTAAATAGAGTAGGCCTATCAGCAGCAGATGGTTAGTATTCAGAGGGAATTTAAACCCTTTGAGAATTGATGGAGTGGGCCCAAAGAACTGGTTGAGGGGTTGGGAGAAAACTTCCCCTGGTGTCATTTCCTCACAGAAGGTACCATTGTTAACATAACCCCAAAAACATGTGCTCAGTGTGTGATAGCTGTTTATCCATGTGCCCACATTCCGGAGGAAGTTAAAAACCCATGAATTCCTCACCTTCTCGACCCATAACGCAAGCTGGATAACAGCAATGGTAGCCTTAGTCAGAGGACCCATATTCAAGTAAGGAGCTGCAAAGGGGAAGAATATAGCCACGGCTACATGCCACCCAAACCAGGGTAAACTAGACCACATAGTGCTGCCTAACAAGGTTCCAATATCCAGCACACAAAATAAAGTTATCGAGGAACTGTTATTCCTTTTTCACCTCTATCTCTTAATGCCCTCAGGCCCCACGTTGGGCGCCAAGATCTGTCTCGGTTTTGAAAGACAGGTGTCTGCTAAGGAAGGCAGAGGCCCCCCTTGAAGTGGCAGATATAACCCCTTTTCCCTCCAAGTTATTATATTTTGAAATCAAGAGCCTTTAGGCGAAGATGTGGGAAATAGGAATAACAGTTCTTTACTATATATATATATGTATATAACCAGTCAAACAAAACAACAACAACTATGGCAGTAACAGCAATCACAAACCCAGTCCCAGCCTTCTCGGCTGTCGGGCCCTTTCCCCTCGGGTGCAGTTCCGCTCGCAGCCGGCAGGGGCGCTGGCGGCTCCCGGTGAGCAGGGCAGGTGCGATGGTTCCCCCGCGGCTGCAGGGGGCGCTCCGGGGCGAGCTCGGGAAACCCGCGGCACTGGTGGCCCGGGATCCCGGGAAGGGATGGAACAAAGGCTTCACAAACCGCTGGGCAGCCGATCCCGGACTCTCGGGAACGGCAGGCTGGAACGGCAGGCTGGAACGGCAGGGACGGACGCAAATCCCGGGTGGCAGGCGAGATGTATCCAGATGGGAGAACCCACGGAGGCCCAGGCAGGCAGGGCGAGCAGGGCTACAGCGTAGCGAAAGCTCGAAGCAGCAGCGGGGCAGGGCAGCCACAGCCCGGTCTCCAGCAGGGCAGGGAAAGCGGCTTTTGGGGTCCCGGCGTTGTTTCCAGCAGGAAGAAAGAACGGCCAAAAAGAAAGAAGCAGCAGCTCCTTTCTCTGCAGCTTCTCTCTCCGGACGCTCAGAGCGAACTGCCCCCACACCCAGGTGTAGACAAAGGAGTAGCCAGGCCCGCCTCACTCCCCTTTTTGTCTTTCTAAAGTACAGCTATTTGTCCCCTAGCAACATGCATATGGGAGAAAAATTCCTTTAACAGGAAAAAAAAAAAACCTAAGACTAAACTAAAACCCCAACACTTGATAATAACAAACTATGGACTTCTCAGTCCCCTTTTTCCCTCTCACTTTGTTTGCTTCGCATGTTAATCTGGCATAATTAATTGCAATTGGGAGTGCTGTCAGTATTTTATCAGCTGCAGATTTATGGAGTGGGTAAGGTGTTGATTATTAAGATTATTAAGAAGGTCCTCCTGATAACTGAGTGCTAGACATTGCTGGGGCTTTAGGGGTTTACGATTGGTTCTTGCTGTTTGGTTTTTTTAGTAAAGGGGGAAAAAAAGATATGAGCACAAAAATAGAAATGGTGAATGTTTTCCAGTGAAGCTACAGCTCTAAAGGATCAGGACATGTAATTGCAACTGTGCAGACACATGGTGCAGCGATACAGTACATCGATTCCATACCTTAATATTTTCCAGGATATATGCAGGAGAAAGATTACATATATTTGGTCAAATCAATTCCATGCTCAATCCTAAAATTAATATTTTTCAGATGACCTGGCAAAACTGTGTATGACTAAGATAAATGAAAAAAAGGCTGGTTTTGTCTAACCTCCATTTTCTATCTACCCTGTTAAAAACCCAAAGAAGTGAAAAAATTGACCTTTTGCAAGTATTCCCAAGCCTTAGAAATGAAATATAAATGAACAGTTTTAATGTAAGAGCCTATAAACACATCTGATTCTTAATTAGTTTGTTATGGTGACAGACAAGTCAATGGCAGAAAAAGGAACCCTGAAGAAGAGTTTCACTGTCATGGTTTAACCCTGGGTGACAACTCATCCCCACACAGCTGCTCATTCACTCCTGTCCAGGGGGATGGGGGAGAGAATCAGGAGGGTAAAACAGAGAAAATTCATGGGTGCAGAAAAAGACAGTTCAATAGGTAAAGCAAGAACCACACATGAAAACAACCCCAAAAAACAGGAATTTATTTACCACTTCCCAAAGGCAGGTAGCTGTTCAGCCATGTCCATGAAAGAAGAGCTCCATCCCACATTACCATGACTCGGGAGGACAAACTCCACTCCAAACATCTCCCACTTCCTCCTTCTTCCTCCAGTTTTCTATGCTGAGAATGATGTCACACAGTATGGAATGTCCCTTGGGTCACCTGTCCTGATTGTGCCCCATCCCAGTTTCTTATGCACCCCCAGCCCCCTCACTAGGGGTGCACAGCGGGAAGCTGGAAAGGGCTGGACTCCGTAAGCACTGCTCAGCAGTAACAAAAACCATCCCCTAATTATTGACAGTTTCCAGCCCAAACACAAAACACACCCTCATACTTGTACTGTGAAGAAAATTAACTCTACCCCAGCAAAAACCAGAACCCAGATGAGTACCAAGATACTATGAGGGCTATTTTTTTTGCTTTGGGAAAGATTTGTCCAAAAGCAAGAGAGGTATAGATCTTACCCCAAGCTGTGTTTGCTACCCAAAGCAGACATTTGTGTCTTTGCATCATCATATCATTTCAAAATTATCTCAACAGCATAAGTGAGTATGTTGCTGTGGAGTTTTTCTTTTGTTTTATTATATTTTATTTTCCAGTCTGCACAGGTTGTCTCTTCCCACATAGTGCTGTTCTCCCCTGAGCCTGGTAACATCCACATCCTTCTCATATGTTGGCCGATACGGGCCCTCATTAATATCTAAGTGAACTTCAAGAAGCCCTAAATAGGGCAAGACCAAAGTAATCGCTGTGTTTTACAGAACAGGAGGTACTGACAGTGTCAAAGCAGAGTGCAGTGAACCCTGCAGGTCTGGCTGCTGCCCGTGATCATTAGAGGTTAATACTCTCTCCCCCTTATTCAAGATGAAACCTCTCAGTGGGAAAGGCACCCTCAGTACCCTCCTCACAGCTGTGAGTACAGCTCAGGCTGGTGAAACTAACTTCATTGCCCAAGGATGTGGGATGAAAGTCCTGCACCAGCCACCTGTAAAGGTTTCTGAAAGGCATCACCTGGGATGCTTTTCTAGTGCCACTGCAGAAGCCACACCAAGCTCTCCGTGGCCCTTGCCAAAATGGTCAGCACCCTCAGGTGCTTCAATCAAATAACATCCTCAGCTGATTACACAGATCTGAGACTGAAAGATGGTGAAAAATCTCCTCTTAATCAGTGTTCTCACTTCGTGAAGTGCTGTGAGGGGATGGCAGAAGGCGAACTTGGGGCAAATCATCATTGTGCCATCCTCCCATGTGCGCTGTTCAGAGACCTCTGGGCCATCTCCCACCATCATCTCTCCAGGCAAAGGGTTTCCTCTGGGCTTAAACTCCCAGAGGCACGGCAGGTGAGACAGGGTGGCATTATATGGTAATTGAAATGGGGTGTATGATGAGGTGGGGATCCCTGCACACAGGTAAGGTAAAGCAGGTGGGCAGGGGAGTTGCACCAGTGGGGAAGGACACAGAAGGTCATGGACTTGTAGAGGCCTGTGTGACTGGAGCTTCATGGGAGGCAGTGGGAGCATCCTGGGGGGTGATCAGGAGAAGAACACCTGCTCTTACCACTTGGAATGGGGTGCAGAATGATGCCCCAGTGCTCCTGGATGCAGCTTGAAGTTGTTCTGGCAGCTCTCCTCTGCCACGGAAGGGAGGGGATTCATTGAATTGACTGATTATTTTGCATGTCGGTTTCACTCTCCCTTTCCCTCCACTCCTGGCACACACATACACACACGCCTTCTCTGCTACCTCCTAAAAGACAAAATCTCCTAGGTAAGGGACCAGACAATCTCAACCTGGGCACGGCAGATGGGGAGAAGCGGCTCCAACCACTCCCAGCAGAGGGGCGGCACAGCCGGATGAGGCAGGAGTGTGGCATGTGAGGGGGAAAACCCCCGACGGAGCCCCCCACCCGTTGGACAGCCTGCAGGCAGCCCTGCCCTCTCCAGGAAGGTTCTCTCGCCACGCCTGCTCTGGGGCAGCCCTTGGGTACTCGTCCACCTCCGGCTGAGAAGGGGGCGCTCCCAAAACAGAATCGAATCCACACCTACAGGAGGACAACGGCGTGGGAAGAGGGGGAGGGAAGACGGGGAGAACAACGCAACTCTCATGCCAACCTCGCAGCCGGCTCTTCCTGCAGGAAGCGAATCCCGGGAGCTCCCGGGGAGCTCTGCCCCAGCAGCGCGGAGGGGATAAGGATGAGACGCCTCCTCGCCCGCGCCGGCGGCGGCTGCAGCACCGCGGACAGCGGCCGGCCCGTGCGGCCGCGCTGAGCGCTTCAGCACCGCGGACAGCGGCCGGCCCGTGCGGCCGCGCTGAGCGCTTCAGCACCGCGGACAGCGGCCCCGCGGACATGGGCGGCCGCGCCCGCCCCGCGCCCCGGCACTGAAGCGGAGCGGCCCCGACGCGCACATGTAAGATGCTGACCGGGGGTGGTGCCCTGCCCGAGCCGTTCTCCTCTCAGCTCCTTTAAGAAGCGCCCTGGCTCTAATGCCGCTCCTTACTTAGGCGCTGGGAAGTTTTGTGGGGGTTAGAGACGTGTCGGGGCGACTCGGTGTCCTGAGAGCCTGAGGATGGGCTGGTGAGAGTGAGGCGGGTTGGCTGCGTGTGGCAGTGGTTTGGCTTTTTACTCTTGGAATCTGTGCTTGGTTTCAGTGTAACGCAAAGGGCTTGTTGTTACCAGCCACATGGTTTGGAGCCACGCTGTTGTCTTCTTTTGTAGTTGGGTGAGATCTGTAAGGGGTTTCTTTTCGTGAAAGTAGTGTGGTCAAGGTGAAAAAAATTTAGAAAAAAAAAAGTGAACGGGGACACTGTATCATGCCTGTTGCAGCTTGCAGGGTCTAATGGTTGTCAGGAGTCCTTCTGTCCACGTTGTTTCCTGTCGAGAGATACCTATGAAGTGAGCATTGAAAAGGGTGCATCAGTAGGGAAAAACGAAATACAGCGAGAACAGAGATTACTAGTTCTTTTCAAAGCTTTTCTTTCTCTTTTTAATAGAACTGCTTGTTGAAAATCAGCGTTACACTGCCCCCTGCTTGAAAAATTACAGATTTTTCGTTGCTCTCATCACTAGTAAAAATTTATGAATGAACAGGTATTTCTCTGTTGTGTTCTCACTATGATCTGGGCCTGAGTTTTGAAGCACTTCAACAGTGAGACTGAATTATTCCTAGTTCCCAAAGCCAGATTGAAATAAAGGAAAAGTAGAACTCATTCTTTTCATGACAGTTCATTTGGTGGTCAAACATATTAATGAATGAACAATGGGAGAGAATGTAAAAATAGCCTTATTTTTGGTACACCTATTTTATGTGTTCTGTGATAAATTTGCAATAACTAACCAACTTCACAACTATAGATTAAGGGGAAACAAGGAGGGACGGAAGGAAAAAAAAGTAACCTAGTATTTATTTTATAACACAAGAAGAACTTGAATAAAAGAACAAAGGTGACTATTTTTCAGTCGCTCCTGCTGTAAAAGTCTTCTGTTGGTCCATGACATTGCTTTGGGATGGGAAAGAAAATGCTGATGATTAGTGTATAAGAAAGAGGAGGGCGAGACAGCTGAAAAGCAGTGGATGTTTTTTTCTGCAAGATAGCTGGTAGAAAGCCAAATTCCACTTCCTTTTTTTTTCAAACCACAAGACAGTGCCTCCTTTCTAAAAGAGATCAGGGAGGATTTGAAAATGTAGATACTGGTAAAGATTTGGTGGTCTGTCCTAAATGTTTCTTGGCTGTTGTCCTCAGACTTTGTGCTTCATGACATGAAGATGTTGAAAGTGTTTGTGTGTGTCATTGATCAGCATTTTTTAATGGCATGAGAGGTCTGGTTTGTCTTCCTGAACATTCTCATGCTGCCATGCCCTAAAGGGATTTGAAAAGGTGTGGTTTTGCTGACTGCTCCTGTAATTCTACAAGGAGAAAGATCTGTTTCCAAATTTTTGTTTTATCTGTATGAACAGTGGGAATGATGGGGAGGGGATATTGCTTCCTGCTACTGGTTTGTAGGGCTATGCTGCAAATGAATGGATATCTACCTGCATAGGCTAAAAAATTCTATTAATTACATCTAAAAATCTATTATTAAAAAAATCTAATAGTACATCCTAGACATGTACTCAACTTTTCATGTAGGAGAATGGTCACATTGCTGACAGTATTGAATTGGGGTTTTCAATGTTGGCCACAATCCAAGAATAAATGAAGTGGCACTTCAGCTTTTCAAAGCATAGAAAACTTCAGAAAAAGCTGCTGTCCATCAAGGCAGCCATCCCAAATTATACTGAGTCTGTTTACATAGTAAATCAGCAATATGGGAAAAAGGATACTTAAAAGTCTTGTCTTACAGGAAAAAAACCTTGACTTAAGGTAAGATTTAGAAGGCTGATCAAGATATTGGAGAAAAAGGGGATATCAGAGGACTCTGGTAATACAAGCCCGTGCAGCATTTGGAATAGCCAGAGTAGCCTATTGCATACAGGATAATAAATGTATGCAGTTGTGTTCAGTCTGCACTCCTCTGAAGTCTGGAGTATACTTCAAAATAAGTTGCAATTTTTAATTAAAAGATTAAACATCCTACTGTTTTTACTCTGAACAATTTGAATTACTCTTTTAAATGGATTGATTTCTATATCAATTTGTGTTTGCTTTTAGAACCCAACTTCCTTGGTTTTTGTTCGTGTTTATAGCATGTCTTGGCTGGCCAGGTTTTCTGTGTGGAACTAAGGGTTAACAGAGAAAAATGGTCCATTTGATGTATAAGAGCTGTGTCAATTCCAAAGAGGCCTCAGGGAGTCTGCAGCCTTTATGTGCCCTGATTCTTTTCAGAAGTATTGATGTAAGTAGAAAGAAAAATAATAAGTAAAGTGTCAATTTGACAGTTTCTGAGGCTCTGCAGGAACCGAGGGCAGTGCTTTCAAAATGGCTTTCAGAAACTGAAATTTTCTTTTCAACAAGGCAGAGGCAATGTCTCATCAAAGCCTGCTCTGATGGGTGCTTACAGAGCTTATAGAGCATAGTAATGGTTACGTATCTGAAGACTCTTCTGTAGTTTCTGGACAAAAAGGGCCATTGAAAGGGCACAGGGAGACTCCTGCCAACCTCTCTCCACTTAGGGAAAGCAAACCCAAAGTGTAGTCAGAGACCATAAGTTCCTAAAGCTGCCTTTGTAAATGTCCTGCTCAATTTTTAGGCTTAAAGACAAGTAAAGGTTGATATCACTTGAGAATTCCAGAATTGCTGCAGTTCCTAATACCTATTGATTTCAGTATCTTTTATAGACTTCAGATGTTTTAAAAACTCAAGTAGGTACTATTCAGCCTCTCCTATACACTTTTAAAACTCTGGTTCAAAGTCATCTGTAAGAGCTCCAATTCAGCCTTTTAAGGCACTTGGGCCTTTGAATATTTTCTCCAAGCCCCAGCTCCAGGTGGTAGCCCTGCCCTTCCATAGGTTTTTGTGTGGGACTAGAGAGGCAGCAGAAGGTCTTGAATGGCAGAGTCGGGAGCACTGTGGAAAGGAGGGTCAGGGAGAGGCCATTTGCTGGAATAAGCTCGAAATGAAGCAGTTCAACTTCTTTCCTATGTCCACCCTGTCCTACACATCAGCACTCAGACCAGTTAAGAGAGTGTGGTTGAGGAAAAAAAAGCAGAGTTTCAGCTTCAGTGTGTTTCCAATGCCACCACGTTAAGAACAAATGTCATGTTATGCCATGTTCCCCTCTCAGACACTGAGTGTCTCAGCACCAAGTACTGTCAGAGCCAATTGCAAGGACCTGCTCTTAGTCACTTTAATTAGAAACTGAAACACTCCCACAGGAAGATTTGTTATGAGCTAAATCACCTTTCAGAAAGAGCTGTTCTTCTCCACTCCCCACAGGAGTCCAGACATCTTGTGGCTCCCACAGCCATGGACAGCTGGATGTGCTTTGCTGCAAGCGGTACTCAGGCCCTGAAATTTTTTATTTTCATTTCCCAGACCATTTTCTCTCCAACAGCACTGCATGTATTGGCATCCTTTCCTAGAAAACACAGTATTTAACTGCAGTGCCTGATGAGTTTGATCACTAGTTGTCTCAATAAAATATGCAAATACAGTCATTTCAATCCAAAGCACCTTTGAAGAAAAATGGTAAGATAAATGCAATCAAGTTACAATTACTTTTATTAAGAAAGCACATTACACACGCTCAGTAAATATGATTAGTTCTAAATCTGCCTGTGTGTAACTGAAAAGCAGAACAGAACAAGGTGCTGAGTGCAGTTGTGACATTGCAGTAGGGTTCAGTTTCCAAGAGCTTCAGCTGCTGCATACTTCACTCTTTGCACTACTGCTTCTCTTGTCATGATTCAGTGCTCAGGTCAAGCATAATTGTAACTTTTTTTTCAGAACAGGGTTTGATAGCTGAGCATTTCTAATGAAATTATTCAAAGTTAAAAGTGTAATTTTTTATTCATCTCTACATCTCTATAAAGATGGTAAAGTATAATAGCTGAGATATTGATCTCCTCTGCTGATGGCCAAGATGGGGGGGGGGTCATAATTCATCTGAGGTGAAGCCCTCTGAATGATGGTGCTCTTGCCCTTACCTGCAGGGAGTGTAGATCAACTCTGTGCTGTAGGGAAATCCCTGCAGAACATTTATTTCAGGATAAATATTGGATAGTCATTATCTCTTTGAAGAGCAGGTGTGCTTTCCTGTTTCCTCTTTTTCTGATGCAATTTCTGTTTTTAGAAACTGTGTATGAAACCAGTGTTCTCTCTGAACTGAAGAAAGTGAAATGAAGGTCCTTTGTTTTTGGCACGTTATTACATATACAACAAACAGGTGTGAATTAGCTCTAGGCCAAACTCTAACCTCTTTTGCAGGCAAAAATCTTAGAACTAGGCCAACAGCAAAATTTTATGTGGGTTTATGTTTACTTTGGGTGTGATTATAAGGTTATCTGTCCCATCTATCTGGGTTGTCCTTCAGAGGTAATAACATACCTAAAGAGAAAAGTTTTTCTAACAAAAAAAAAGAATAAAGTATCAAGAACTGTTCTTCTACATCAGGGAAAATATCTAATAGATTCGTCACTGTTGAAAATTATAGATATTTCTGAGTTTCTTCCAGTATTGACACTTAAGTATAACAACAAACATAAGGTTGCCAAATATCTTACTGTGCATGGGTTTGGATATCAGAAAAGCCCAGTGGAATTCCTCCAGCTTGAAGCAGCTAATAAAATTAATTGTCCTAAAATATTCATGCATGTGCAATGCTCCTGCACTCAAGGGTGATCACTGAGCACCTACCAGAGCTGGACTGGTTTCCACGTGATCCCAGAAATGATGGCTTAAGTCATCACCAGCTCATCCTTTCAAGTTGCTTAACATTTTAAAAGATTTAATTCAACATTCAGGAGCTCCCAAGGCTGTAAATGTGCAAAGTGCTTTCTGGTTCTGTAACTCCCCATTTAACAAAGTCACAGTTGAGAAGTGTTTATTTGCATGTATAGTCCTTGCTTGAACTCAGCAAGGTTTCACTACATGTTTAAAACTTAAATGCTGTCCTGAATAGCTAAGGACAGGAGCTCCAGTTTAAAGAAGCACTTGTGCATATGGTTAAAAACTTCATTTTAACCACATGTTGCTCCTCCTGGCATCACTGGAACTGCTTCTGAGATGAAAGCTAATTGCTGAGGAAAATATATGTATGTATGCATATATGTTTCCAAAATTTGGACTCCACTGAAACCAATGAAACTTAAAATTTTGACTTCAAAGGGTCCCCAAATTTACCCCAGGCATTTTTCTGCTTTAGGAAACTCTGTATCTCTGTCAGATGTTAATTGCATACTTTATTTATTTAGATGTTATTGTTTTCTCTTATAGTGAACTTCATGCAGTCTAGGGAATTAATTCACTTAACCATATCTCCTTCATTATTCTTGTATCCCTCATTTCTGTGTGCTTCTTCAACTTCAAACCATGTTGGAAGGAAATAGTTTTAAGATTCATACAGCACTTTACCTCTCTGTGGAGCCTGAGATGTTATGTTCAGTTCCTACTAGCTTTTATTAAGTTGTTACACTGATGCATCAAAGCTTAGGAGGAGAGATTCTCAATTACGAACCTCTTTTTCAACCTTGTGTGGTCACAAATTTGATTTCTTAGGATTTGTTTACATTTTAATGTAACTTCTAAAAAATTGCTATAAAATTTGTTTGAAACTCTTCAGTACTAGCTTTCTGTTCCACATCAGTACAAAAGCAATGAATTAAAATGATAGATACCTGTGTATATGTTAGTTCCATAAGAACAGCTACCTTGAGAATTTCTGTGTCTCAGATCTTTAGGTATTTTGGGTTTCTGATAACCCTGTGTTTTACCAGGTTCTTGCTGCTTCCTTTACTCCTTTGTTACCTGTTCTTGAAGGCAATGCATCTACTCCACTTTGTCTTCTGGCACAGTTCCCTCTCATCACTCACTGCAGCATTTTCCAACTTCTGTAGTATTTCTTCAGAGCAACACATGAACTTTTCGTTGACTGAAGGTCATAACCGACTTGGAGAACAGATGGAGTGTGGAAGGATGAACCTTTGCCACCCACTGAGCATTAACACCTGCTTATTCGTTACATCTGTCCACTGCAGCTCAGAGGCTCCTGAAGATTTTACCCAAGTGATTTAGGACTTGCTATTGGCCTGAGTGCAAATGCTGTCTGTGAAAGAGGTGTTTTTACATTTTTACTCAGGCTGCACATTCTATGGGCTTTGGATGGCAATTAACTCTGCATGCTTAGACTCTAAAAGACACTATGAATTTGCTGAAATTCTGCTGCAATAAAATTTTAAAGAAGAGCAACATTGAGAGCACTGAATGCAAAGTGTGAATGTTTTAAAGGCACAAATACATTTAGGATCTCAGTTAATTTCATACAACAGTGTGTTTTCTCACCCATGAGCCCAATTGCACATAGCATAGCTTTCTTTGGGACTTCCAGAGAAGGTGGAATAAGAATAGTTTGTCTTCATCTCACCAGCTCCAAGTGAAGGGCATTTCAGCCACGTACTCAGTGGGGAAATTAATGACCCTTTTCTCCTGCCCTCTGTTTGTGGTGAGAGATCTGTATCTTGTCTTTCTGCAGTAGCTCTCTAAAAGGTGCTTACTGGGGACTGATGTGACACTACATCAAGAGTTATTCCTGTGTTTTTCTAGACTCTCCCCTGAATCTGGGTACTTGTATTTGGCGTAGCTGCCAACTGTATTTCACTAAGAAATTAGATAGATCATTATTAAACTGCTCTAGATCAGGAAACAGAAACATGGTATTATGTACCATGAAAAAAAGCAGGGAATGAATAAGTGGCTTGCTTGTACCAGCTGAATCTTAGCAGAATATGCAATATAATTATCCTTGTTACCACATGTTTAAAATTAGAAACATGGTTTTTAACTTTATGGAACATAGTTTATTGGCCTGATCCAAGGTCTATTGACAGGAGAGAGTCCTGCTAACTTTCTTTAGGGCTTGTGCCCTCAAGGACAAAATTCAAGAAGAGTAATTCAGAGAAATAATGTCCTGTGTATATGAATCCTAAATATGATGTAATGAAATTCTAAACAATACAAATGGAAAATTATGTGTTCAAGCATTTCTTTTTCTATTTATCAAGTCAAGAATATGCTGAGTATCCTTGTTGCAATCGGAAAGGGTGAACAAATCACAGGAGAGCTTGTCTTTTGTTCAGAAGCTAATCTTCATTCCACATGTGTCCTAAATGATTATTAGTAACTGGCTCAGGCCAGATCTGGTCACAATGACACATTTCCAACCTTATTTCAGGTTCTGTGAAATTATGACTCTGCCAGAGTATAACCAACATTCCTTTCTGGTTTTCTGCAGGTTGAGACACAGCAATTCTAAAGACATGCATCGGAGGCACGCGACCCTTCGGGAGAAGGGCCGGCGCCAGGCCATCCGTGGCCCTGCCTACATGTTCAACGAGAAAGGCACCAGCCTCACTGCAGAGGAGGAACATTTCCTCGATTCTGCAGAATATGGCAACATTCCTGTTGTGCGAAAAATGCTGGAGGAATCCAAAACCTTGAACTTCAATTGTGTCGATTACATGGGACAAAATGCCCTCCAGTTAGCGGTAGGGAATGAGCATCTGGAAGTGACAGAGCTGCTCCTCAAGAAGGAGAATCTCGCTCGAGTCGGGGACGCACTTTTGTTAGCCATCAGCAAAGGATACGTGCGCATTGTCGAAGCAATATTGAACCACCCAGCCTTCGCACAAGGACAGCGTCTCACACTCAGCCCTCTCGAGCAGGAACTGAGGGATGATGATTTTTATGCTTACGATGAAGATGGAACTCGGTTCTCCCATGACATTACCCCCATCATACTTGCTGCCCACTGCCAGGAGTATGAAATTGTTCACATCTTACTTCTAAAAGGCGCACGGATTGAAAGGCCACATGACTATTTTTGCAAGTGCAATGAATGTATGGAAAAGCAGAAGAAAGACTCCTTTAGTCACTCTCGCTCAAGAATGAATGCCTACAAAGGATTAGCCAGTGCTGCTTATTTGTCTCTGTCCAGTGAAGACCCTGTCCTTACTGCTCTAGAGCTTAGCAATGAATTGGCCAGACTAGCCAACATTGAAACTGAATTTAAGGTAACTCACCACTGTGCCTTTTTCCTTGGGCTGAGAGTGTTCAGGCTATTGTGTGGTTTACATGTTTGATCAAATTTTGGGTTGCTGTTTGAGGGGTGGGGGAGTAAGAGAGACTGGCAGAGACTGCCGGGTGTGTTAGCTATGCACAGAGTCAGATCACTGTCATTCTCCAGTTCATAAATGCTTGGAACTGAACATTGCATATTACAGCAGAAGCTTAAGTTTCTGTGTTGCACACTGGGATTGCTGAGAATCTCTAGCTGGCAGCAGGAATAAAAATTAGATTATTCCAAAAATGGAGACTCATTTTTTGTAAAAAAGGTAAGTCTTTTTAATTGAGCAATCTATTTCAGAGGCAGAGTTCTAGAGGCTGTTTTAAGAATCCAGTACATCTAGTTCTGCTACAATGATAAAAGGTATAAATCAAGACATTTTGGTCCTCTGTAAAATAATTTAAACTGCATTGCCTCTTAATGTTTTGCTGCTGCAACTATACATGATGAATTTCATGAAAAACAGGAAAAGAGAAACAATCAATAAATTGTTATGAAGTTTATCATCATGCCAAATACAGCAGTGTGGCTTGTGGAACTCTCTTACAAGTTATTTGAGATTTCCATTATCATAATGAGTTTGTAAATGTCCAATGCCATTTGCAGTATTTCTCTAAGTCGTTTACATGACATAAAGGGCATTTTCTCCCTTTCTAAAATAAACTAGTCATTAAACCCATCATTTTCAGTGGCTCAGCCATCAACATAAGGCTGTTCTCTGACTTATGGCTATTGTGCAGCTACAATCATGATCAGTGACTCTGGGGTAATAAAGTCCACGTTGTGAGTACACTGGGGTAGGATGCTCACCAGGAATCCATGATTTCCAATTTGGAAAACTGTTCATGTGTTAAAGCATCTATTTCAGGATTTGTGGCTCTATACTACGAAGGCCTAGGGAGGAGACCATCCCCCTGCACTGGGCACTGGGGAGGCCGTCTTGAATCCTGGGTTGGTTTTGGGCCCCTCACTCCAGGAAAGACATTGAGGTTCTACAGCAGGTCCAGAGAAGGGCAAGGGAGCTGGGGAAGGGTCTGGAACAGAAGTCTGATGAGGAGCAACTGAGGGGGCTGAGCCTTGAGAAAAGGAGGCTCAGGGGGCACCTTCTCACTCTCTTCAGCTCCCTGAGGGGAGCCAGGTGGGGGTTGGTCTTTTCTCCCAGGTAACAAGCAACAGGAGAAACAGCCTCAAGTTGTGCCCAGGGGAGGTTTAGACGGATATTAGGAAAAATCTCTTCACAGAGAAGGGGGTCAAGCCCTGGGAGAGGTTCCCCACAGAAGTGGCTGAGTCACCAATCCTGAAGGGATTTAAGAGATGTGTAGATGTGTCACTTGGGGACATGGCTTAGTGGTGCCCTTGGCAGTGCTGGGTTTACAGCCGGATCTTAGAGGGCTTTTCCAACCTAAATGGTTCTATGAATCTATGCTCTCCAATTGAAAAGTAAGAAGAAAACATATTCTCGGGCTTTAAAACACTTTAGTAACCCTCTAACAGGAAAAAATTCCCAAACCACTGAGATCTCTGGGCAATAAAATCAGGGTAAGATTTTGCAAACTCTTTTTCCTCATTTCTATCAGAATGCAAGGACACAATAACTTGAAGGGGAAGTTTCATTTGGATTCAGTCTCAGTGAAGCAACCTCACTGGGCTCAGTGAATCCAACTGCTTGCTCCAGTGTGAAGCCATTAGGCTCATGCCCACACTTAACAACATTAATATCTCATTAATGCTCCAGCTTCTTCTCATAGAAAACTATGTATTGAGTGGAGCATGAGCAGCCTCAGCATTGCATGCCTGTCAGTCCTGATAAGTGTCTTGCCACAGAAGAGTAAATGTTTCTACCAGAATCCTTCCTTTTGTTCCTGGAGCTGCCAGCAGCATCAATACTGGCACTGGCAGGTACACAAATCCTCCAGGAGCAAACCAGCAATCAAATGCTGAAGAGTTTCATGGTGGTTATATCTCTGCACTGGCAAATGGATGGGAATAAATCAATACCAGAAAAAACCCCAGCACATTAGAAACCATTTGCAAAATGACTGCATTTCCAGGTTTTCCATGTTCATTTGTCTTATTGGAAGGTTCTGTGCAACACATCCATACATGTTAGTGAAGTACCTACCCCTACCATTAGTTTACTTCAAAGATTTCACATTCCTTTAGTGTATTAATTCTTCCAGAAATTAGAAATTTCTCAGGATTCTAATGTATTCTCACTGTAGCAAAAAAACCCCAGAGGTATGTATTTATGTAAAAATATTTATTCTTATTAACATAATCAGTGTGATGTGAAATAGGGTATTAATAAAACAGTGGGGTTTTTTTCACAGAACATGACAATTTAAGAATTTATTTTGAGGAAAGAACACAATTGCTGAAAATGAATTTAAGAAGCCCACAAATGAAGAAGATTTATGAAATTAGACAAGTTGTAGAGGGCTTTCTTTGTGACTAAAATAGTACTTTCCCAGAATCTTAACTTGTTTGATTCCTAAAGTTCTATAATTAAAATTGGCTCAACAGATTTATAAAATGATCACTTTGGATTATTTAAGAACATTATTTAAAAATGATATGCAATTGCAGCAATACAGTTTTCAGGAGGTACAAAGAGTCCTTGAAACGGAAAGACACAAAATTTTAATAATGTAGGTGGACAAATAGTAATTTAGTAACCTCTAAAGAAACTCCTACCATGAGCTAATTAAAATATAAATGCAGTGCCTCTTGCCTGCTGCTTGCTGCCCCAAATCTCTTATGCAATAGCACCTTTCAGCACATCAAAATGAGAAGCCAATATATGTGCTATGTTTTTAGAGAACATGAATTTTTTTAAGCAAGTTGCCTCTTTGTACAGAGAAATGTGAAACAAAACAGCCACATGAACCACTTTAAAGGAGAAAACTTGTGTTACCTGTGGTTGGCCAGTTTATCCATTCTTTTGGTTTTTTACAATGGCAGAAGCTGAATAGATTTTTTCTCACTCTAAATTGCTAAGATTCAGTAATATGCTGCAGATCTGATGAAACAGCTTTGCAAAACATTCCCCAGAAAAGTTTTCATATTAATTGGAGAAAAAAAAATTGCTGTGAAATATGTAGCCCATTAATCCAGAAATAGGTAAGGCCGTTTCCCCAAAGTAAAATGAAAAATAAGGAACCAATTGTTTCTATGAAAATACATGTAGGAATGGGGTGGGTGGGACACCCCTAGGAGATGGACTTCAGAAAAGAGAGAAGTGAACATCAGAGTCCCTGTGTATGTTTGCAGATCTTTATGCAAGGATATTTTCCTGTAGTGGAGGCAGCCCAAGTTGAAAAAATAACCTTAATGAAGCACTTTTTCAGTTTTGTATATCCCACTTGAAAGCTGAGAATTAAGAACCAGTTCATGACTGTCTCTCTGTTTCTAGTTTTCATTTTGTGTTTTAAAAAACCAAAAAAGCATCCACTGGAGCAAAGGCAGTAGAGATCGGGGGCCTCATTTAGTCCACAGGATGGGTCCCTTCATCTGTATTGCTCTTGGAAAAACACAGAAAGAGAGGATCCTGTGTGGATTGAAGGGTTCCAAGTGACCATGCTTCTGCAGAGTGTACGAACAACTGGGTAGGAAACTGAGGGGCACATCAATTAAAAAATCAAAAGTACAATTAAGACAGAAATATAGAACAAAGTTAATGTGATTTGTAGTTTTCCACAAAGGGTGAAAACCAGACATTAGGCTAGTGATTAATATGTGAATCTGTTTTGAGGGGAAAAGCATTTATTGTCAGCCTAGCAGAGCTAGGATCCCTCTAGTCCACACCGGAAGAATTCTCTTCTCTCATTCTCCCTTTTTTACTCAAAAACCCCATTGCTGTACATTCCAATTTCTTTAAAAGCTTGCAGATCTTGGACCTCAGTCATAAAGCAAATAATTCTTCTGCCATCTACCAGAGGATTCTGTTTGTTCTGCTCATATAAATAACCCTTATGTCACTTGTAGTATGAATAACACAGCCAGGATTTGTCCATCTGAACCAGTGATCACCCCTGAGCCAGGCTGATGAGAATTGCTCTCCTCCTTGGTCCAGAGAAATCAATCTCCCTCATGTCAGCCTGGTGTGAAAGCATATGCAGATGTCTGCACAGTTGCCAGCTGTTCACAGCCAGGTGACTCATTTCGAAGACTGGAATATTAAAAGCAGAGTCAACAGAATCGTTTTTATATGTCCATCAAAAGCCTTAGGAGATTGAATTTCTAGCAACCGGCCTGCAGGAAATGCCCTTGAAAGTGTCTTTAATAGCAGCATCAGGCTTAATATTACTGTCCACATTTAGGAAACTGAGTGAAACGCAGAATAATAGTTCTGTTTACTTTTCCTAAAGCAGTGTACTCCTGGCTGTGTACTCCTTTCTCTGGCGAGATCCCCCTCCACAGCCAGGACTGTTTTACAGCATTGCATGCTCTCAAATTAGACCACATATTTGTGTATGTCAGGAAACATCCTTGTGATGAAGTAAATCAGGCAATCCGGACAAATCAAATTAGAGACTTGCAAAGGAGGCTTAGGAAAGATCTCACCAACCATAAGCGGTAAATCAGATCTCAGCTCCTCTTGATTAAAATGTTACTAAAAGCAAGATCAAAATCACCACCTGGAAGACATATGGTGTGTGGTCTTTGTTTACTGCTCCCACCAACATTGTCAGGGTATTTACTACAGTGTAATGTTTTGTTTCTCATTCCCATGCTTCTTTGCTGTCGCTTTTCCGCTCACAGTTGTCTTTTCTCTAAAAGCTGCTGGGATCCAAAAGCAGGTCCTGGCAGTGAACCTGCTCTCATGTGCAGGTGAGCATCACGTCCAGGCTCAGCTGGCTGAGGGACTGCAAGTGGCTGTGGGATGGGTGGCTGGCAGGGCAGCAAGTCAAGCGTGTGGATGCCCGCAGGGATGTGCCTGCGGGGAGCTGCCTCTTGTTCCATTGGGGCTGCAGTGATGCAAAGCAGCTGAGGCTCAAATCCCTGCATTCTCATGGTGTTCAAAACAGAACAAAACAGCCCTTGAGACTCAATGGCTTGTAGCTGTTAGGGATGATCTGGCTGGCATTCCTCTTGCCTCAGTAAGTCAACTCCAACTTTTCTTCTGCCTAACTACAAATTGTTAACTTCACAGGATACGCTTAACTTAAACATCTTAAGGGAAATTACTTTGACAATTTTCTTGGTATTTCTGGCTCCATGCTGCATGGTGTTAAGAAAATCATTATTAGACTCTTGGTTTTTTGAAATGAGTGATAAAAACCAGAAAATGGCAGAAAACACTGAAGAGTAAAATAGTAGGAAGTGGGCTTGTGAGAATGGAGGATAGCAGTGAACTTGGAAAGAGAATACTTGAAAACCATCAGACTGTAAACCAGCAAGGCTGCAATTTTAAACTCTGCTGCCTACCCAGACTGCACAGACTCTTGGATTTGTTTGCTCTCAGGACTGACTGATGGGAGCAGGTGCCGGCAACTCCTCTCCCACTGAAACCAGAAACTGGCATGGGAACCTCCCTAATTAGCCTCATGAACATTCTTGTAAATCTCTCACTTAATATTTCTGCTCTGACCCGTTCTTCCTTGAGTGATCCTTTAATCTTTTCTTAATTTCTGGCCTCAGCATATTCTCTGGTAGACATCCTGCTTCTGTTATGTTTGGGAATGCTTTTTATGACTCATGTTTAATATTTCAGCAAGCTGCTCTTACAGGCTTTAGTGTGTTTATATGGCATTTGTTTAGGTTTTCACTTAATTTTTCAGAAGTTCTGTTCTTTTCTGTATTTTTCTTCCAGACAGGATTTACATATTTTAAAGAGATGTATTTTTACTCAAGCAGCTTTCATTTTTTTTGTGATGTTTCACTTTGCTGGGTTTTAAGAAGAGAAGGCAGAAGGGAACTTCAGAAATTTGGTCTGGTATGCAGAATGTATTCATTGCCTTTTTCTTCTGTTTTTATTTTCTGCTGCACAGCTCTCAGTCTAACCTAGTGCCTGTTTTGAAAATCAAGCATCACCAATATAAATACTTATGAATATATGAACAGTCACTACTCCCAAGTGATTTTTTTTTTTGATATGAACTTTTTCAGGTCAGTGTTTAGTGAGAATATTATTTTTTTTCTTAGGGATGGAGTCAGGGATGTGGTTTGGTGGTTTTTAACCTTTAAAAAGAAGTGATCTTTTTTTCCCCTCTCACCTATAAGCCAATTTTCCCCACTGCCATGAGAACATGCACATTTAGAACCTATGATTTTTTTATTTCAATT
Organism: Corvus moneduloides; assembly: GCF_009650955.1. Classification (NCBI taxonomy): domain Eukaryota; kingdom Metazoa; phylum Chordata; class Aves; order Passeriformes; family Corvidae; genus Corvus; species Corvus moneduloides. The sequence goes on from NC_045490.1 coordinate 8,871,844, forward strand.
TTCACTTGTGCAAAGCAAATGCATAAGCAGGTACAACCAATTATCCAACTCATAATACAGGAAAGAATCAAGTCCCAGTAAAGCAGGGAAACAAATTTCCTATTGTTAGAAGTTTAACTTCTTGTTGGAACAAATGAGGTATTAAAATAAGAGAGGAAATTACAAACTATAATGGAAATAGCCTGGGAGAAGGAGAATATATTTAAGCCTTGTAGTGAAATTAGTGTTTGGCTCTCTGAGTGGGACTTGCTCTGTGCAGAAGGAACTCATTCTCTATGCTGTTCTTCTTCAGAGACAAATTCACTAATAATAGATGCTACACCAGCTTTGTCTTGAGAGCTAAATTAATTAATTGCAGTTACATTTTTCCATGGGTATGTAGCAAAGACTGTGGAAAAAGGATATATATAGTCTTTCTGCCCTTAAAACCCACCAAATTTGTGACTCGTGTTGCTCGCTTTAAATATTTATAAATTAGGAAATATCCTTTATATGTTGAGAGTTGTTATTGTAAGTGCTCTTTTTAGGTTCTGTGATTAAATCATTTTGTGCCTGGCACATTGCCCAAGAAAAATGGCTTTAAAATGTTGCATGAGAAGAAAATTCAAAGCTTTTCAGAGGGGTGTAGAACTGATGCCAAAGCTGTGATGTCTGGAGCTGTGTTGAGAAATCCAGATTTGTATCTGTGTGTGCGAAGGTGTGTTAGCATCTGTCTATGTCTGTTCACAGTCAAGCAGAGTAGTGGATGCTGTGATTCATAGTGAAGGGTAACACTCAGTCATCTACAACCCACACCTGTACCTGGAAAAATTAAGACCATTATTTATGGAAGTTGTAACTCTGTTGGCAGCACAAGCCACTGAGCAGTCACATAAAATTGGATAATGTCCACTGCCCACGAGGGTATTTCACCTACTTTATGAGTGACATTGTTAAAACGTCCCAGCTAAAAGAAAACCTCTTTAAATGTTGCCAAAACACTTTATGCAGGAAAATGTTTTCTTCACTTTCCTGGGGAACCAGTCCATTCTCTCTTTTGAAAGAGTGAAAGGGGAAAAAAGACTCTTTCTACACATCAAATCACAGACCATAATCTTGCATTAGTGCAAGAAAATGTAGTGTTTGAATTAATGCCTCAAGGGTTCTGCTCCCCTAAAAAAAAAAACCTTAAAAATTGAAGGAAACTTTCAACATTTGAGGATGGCAAGACAGCTGCAACCCTGGAAATATTTGACTCTCCCAGAGTATAGCTGGTGTACTTTTGTTTCCTGTGATGCTACTGCAAGTGAGATTCTTGGCAATGCCAGTGTGCACGCCATCACTGCAATGTTTATTACCCTTTACAGCTCCCTGGGAAGTCATTTTTAGTCCTACTCAGTTAAGGATGAGCAACATTGCAACTGCAGCACTTACAGCTTACTGCTCCCAGCTTGACTGAACACGTCCCTGGAGCAGGATTCTAGTTTAGGTGAGCAACAGACATTATCATAAAAATATAAAATAACATGGAATCCTCTTAAATCTTTAATAGGAGACAACAGGTGGGTTCACCAGCTAGGTGGAAAGTAGAGAGCAATAGAAAAGTGTCACATAAGGAAGTAGCACAGCAGTTGTCTCACCACTGAAGAGCAATTTAGAAGCATTTTCATGCATAAAACTTTTAAGCCAATCACTGTGATGTTTTAGCCAGGTAGAGAAATAAATGTAAAATCTGGAACCAGTTGAAATTGCTTTAAGGTAATTTTCCTCCTGGGATTTCAGTGTTTCCTTACAAATAAGCAGCCCATCCTCCAACAAGAGCACATTTCTGTGGAGTTGGAAAACCCCTATTAACAGATACATTTTTAAGGGACCTGAAAGGCAGCAGCTGCTAAGGGTGGTGAGCAGAGTGAACTCTCTTACACATAAATAATCCTGGGATGAAAGTGTAACAAAAAAAAGGGGGGAAATCCAGCACTGCATTTTTTTTTTTCTCCCCTGCCAGAAATATCTGATATTAAATTTCTGAATCTGAAGCTTCAACCTCCGAGAAAATGGGTTGGACTGGGACTGTCAGCATGCTTCTCTCTGTATACATGGCTGGTGACTTCTACTTTTTCCTTTTGTAGCCTGCTGTTATGATTATATTAAGTCCAGGTTTTCCACATAGTTCATAAAATTCTGGATGTGATGAGCAATTTGGAAATTAATTTTTGTTATGTGACATGATTTCTGTAAACCCTTCTGAGGCACCATGGCCTTGTGGCAAGTAATTTTACTGAACCATTATTTTCAGGAAATATATTTGTGTATGTGCCATCTTATATACATAACATGGAGCATATTGAATATGTTTAGAAGGAGTTTAGAGCTGAGGGATCTCCTTTTCATCCTTCTTAAACCTAAACTTCTGTTAGTGAATACAAGAGTCATTTACCTTTGATACAAGCAGTTGCTGAATGTTTTGTAGCCAGGGTGAAGTACAATAAAGCTTGTAATGTTAATCAGGAATGTAAAGTGTTTTGACTAAATAGAAGTAAAATAAACACCTGACATTTTGAGATAATTTGTTGTGTTTAAGGGGATTTGTGGGAAGGCAAGGTTAAATACAGTTATATTAATTAGTGCTACTATGATATAAAGCAAGTGAAATAAGGTCAAATTAAATGAATATAATGTCCACAGGTGTTGTGGAGTCATATACACCACACATGGCTGAGCAAGGGAGAGTAAGGTAACTGCTGCGAAGATTTAAGTGGCATTTAACTGGCTAATGGGAGCTCTTGTAGCAGAAGTGAGGCTGATACCTGCTCCTCAGCCTGTTTCTGCTCCTCAGAGACAAGGTGTTAAGAAAGTTCTTTGGATTTAGAGATTATTTTGAGTTTAGGAATGAAGATGACCTGCCTGCATTGCGTCTTTTGTGTGCAAGCACTACTCTGAAACAACTTTTTGAGTACAGATGCTTAGAAGGTTGAATCTAACAGATACAATGACTGTCACAAACCCAGCAGAGAAGCAACAAATAGTTTAGAGATACTTTCAAAATTTAAGTGTAAAAAGTTCAGCTTACTACAATCTTATTATTGTCACATTTTGATCGTTATAACAGCTTTAACATGGGAGAAAAGCTCAGTAGCTGGCAAAATCATGACCCATTTGACCATTGAGTCACCTTCAGATTTGTTGAAGCCATGATTTCATCCTCACCCTTTGAAAGAATCATGTGCAGTGAAGCAGTGGGGTGACCAGTGGGTCTGATCCGAGGCTGCCCCCTGCTCATGGATTCCTCTCTTTATACAAATGAGGAATAATGTATCACATCTCGGATCAAGCCATCTATCACAGCAAGGTGTGATAGGCTGGTGTATCAGTAGGTGGGATCTATGTCTACCACAACCTCTCCCAATGATCTGGATTCTCCCATAGAATGTACCTTGGTCTCTCCAGTCTCTAAGCAGTAAAGGTGAGACAAACTCCTCTGTGCCACCTCCTGCTCTTCCTTTGGCTGCCTGGCCCAAGTGCCAGGCCCTTGCTGTGGTGCTCAGCCAGAGCCCTCGCTGCTGCTCCAGAGCAGAGCATCCTGCATTTCCCTGCCAGGTCTGCTGCCAGCTGCTCAGAGAGCTCCAATCAGTAGGGAGAATGATTTGGCCAGTTGCCTGTGTTTAGTTAACAGTGACAGAGTGTTTTCCTTTCTTGCCCACTGAGCGTGGAAGACAAAATGAGTCCTGGTAATCAAACTGGTGCATGCACTCGATGGCAGTGCAGCAAGGAGGGTTCCTGCTGCCCAGAGCTGGCTGTTTGAAAGGAAAGACTTATTGGCTCTTTCCCTGCCAGTCACTGGATCCTCTGCAGTGAGTACAGAGCTCCTCTGACTTTCACCTTGCCCTTACACACTCACCATTCATCTAAGAGAATTTTCTCAGTGCATTTACTGATATAAAATGACACAGCAAGGTCATTTATTGTCAATTATTGTCCTCCTCCCATCAGCAATGAGTGGAACCAAGAGGGGTCCACCTTAGACCACCAAAGATGTTTTTCAGAAAGCCAAAATCCAATTCTTGTTGAGGAAAACAGACAGAAAAGGCTGTGATCACTACTGTAATATCAGTCCAATACAACATTGGTAAGCTTTGCATTTAATCAGTAACACCAAATGGCCAACCCATTCAGCTGGTATCAGCACTGGGGGTTTGGGGATAGTTAGGAGCCGGGAGGTTTATTATGAGCAAGGTGACTGGTTTCCAAAGAGTGCTGCTCATTGTTCACGTTGGGAAGGGATATCTACTGGAACTACAAATGAGCATAATTAGGACGATTGCTCCGAATAGAATAATGATGTTAGATCAGCAGATGGGAGAATGGAGCCAGGTACATTTATCCAAGGCACAGTAGGGAATCAATATCATATTAATGAATGTAAACGAAGTAACACATTCTGAGGATCTCAAGTCTGACATTAAATAGGATGCAGATGGGAAGTGATTTAGTTTATCCCTCATTATGTTGTTAATTGTTGTTATTGTAGATAATTATGATGAACTTATCCTCACTGAGCCCAGGCAGACTATTCAGACAATTGTGGATAAACAGTAATGGTATACAAACAATTTTATATTGCTTTAAAATGGTGCTAGGTACTATAGTATCTATGGGGTTTTGGCATTTACATGATCAAAAATGGAATTTTTCTGGAATATAATTTGTTGCAGGGAAATTGTCACCAGTGCAGCATGGAAAGAGCTCATTGCCCACTGAGTGTCATTTCATTCTCACTGTCCAAACCCCAGGATCTGAACTCATTTCAGAACAAAGAGATGTAATTATGCACTTTTTATATTCATATTTCTGCTCAAGAAGGTTCTGCAGCATGACTTCTAAGTCTGCTCTTCTTACAGAGAGGACAATTTCCATATGGTCAAGAGTGCTCTGTGCCAGGACTCTGCAGCTAGGATCACATATTTCCAAAGTGCTTGGTTGCTGCTTATGTGCTGTGGGAACCAGAATTTCACCCACATTGATGCTTGTGACCAGTTTTATAAGGAGTTGTTCTTCCCGGACATTGAGAACTGTGGTAGCTGGCTGTTTGAGACCTGAAAGACATATGGTTATTTTAATTATTGATATTATTTGCACCATGGCTCGCAGTTAAACCAACATTCACTTGCAGGATGCATTTAGGAGGAGTCTTTGTCCTGATATGCACGTGCTGCTTGTAGCCAAAATTCCCTTGAGAGGAGGGACTCATAGCACCTTTGAACATATAAGTGTGTTCCTTAAGCGAGTTGAAGCTGCCACACTTACCTCAGCCTAAGGGATAAATGAAGCTGTGTTGAGCAAATAGTTGCTTTGAATTTAAATCCATCATTCTCTCCTAGTTTTTTCCCATCTGATTTTCAGGAAACAGAGATTTCAAGCAGCTGAGCTGAAAAGAGCCACACAATTGAGGGAGAGAGAGCAGCTAATTCTTTTAGTGCAAGGAAACTATTTCCTCTCAAATTGTATAGAAAATAGAAATCTTCCCCAGTGAAGCTTGCCACAGAGAGATCAGGAATGTAATAAACATGGGAAAATGTGAGAGAGAAAAGGTATGCATGGCATGAGGAATGAGAAGCTTGGCCCAGAGATAACTTTGTACTTTGATTACGTCTCTGTAGTGGTTTGGTCCGAAATACTCATTACTGTTTATCTGCTGTGAGAGAAATGCAAAGCAGGCACCAAACTTGAAAGAATATAAAGAAGTTTATTAACAGACCTAAAAGAGGGAAAAAAAAATTATACCACCTTCAGAACTCTCCTCCTCCCCCCACCTTCCTCCCTTCTCCCACTGACAGTGTAAAAAGACAACCCTTAAGATGTTCAGTCTGTTACCACTTCCATAATAACCTTGTTCAGTCCATTTAGAAAGAGAAGTCTCTTCTTGCTCGTGCTATGAAAACATTATCACAACGAGACAGCCGCCCACTTCCAAATATTGTTCAGTCCATTTAGGAAGAGGAGTCTCTCTGCTCGCATGTGAGTCCCTTCCCCCGACTTGCAGCTTTTCCCGCAACTGCTTTCGAGGGTCCACTCTTGAAGTTTTTTGGGGTACAATTTTAAGGTTGAGCCGTTCAGAAACAAAAACAGAGGCCCTTCTCCTTCCCTGGGAGCAAAGGGTCTTCAGCATCTTCATCGTTAGGACTATCTCTGGGAGCATCTCTAGGGACTGAGGTTTTCTCCTTTCCCGTTTGGAGCAAAAGTCCTCATCTGGTCCATCTCTCCCTGTCCAAACTTCTCATGAAATTACAGCTGCGTCAGCATCTGCCTATCTCAGCACAGGTGCTTTTGCTTACGAGTTGAACACTCCACCCCCCAGATCTTCATGAAATTACAACAGGATACTCTGATATATCATAGCTTCACAACAGAATTTCAGCTTTAAGCATCTCCTCTCTCTCTTCCCTCAGGTTTTCAGCTCTTCACAGCAGTAAAAGGGTTAATCTCACCTCGGCCTTGCAGCTTTGCAGCTGGAATGTTGAATTTTTCTTATCGCAGTGGAGAGGGGGGAGAGCTGAGCCGCTCTGGCTGCCCACAGCAGGGCTGTGGGGGGTTCCACGGCTGGAACAGGTCCATCGACTCCAGGACGGCCGTGGCCCGGCCCGGCCTGGCCCAAGCAGGGCCTGGCCGGGCCCGCTGGCCCCCACACGGGGCCTGCAGCCACCTGTGCCAGCGCCGGAAACGAGAGAGAGCTTGGAGGGGGAGTTTGCCTATTCTTAAATGTGGATCACAGAGGTGATCACAACTTTAAGTGGCTTAGAGAATTGTCCATATTCAAACTGGCCGCTGATAGGTTCTGTCAGGTCCCAGAGGAAGCTGTAAGCACCCCTTAGCAAGGACATCCCTTCCGGGACTATGGTTGCTAACCTATGACAGTCTCTCACATCAGAGCTGCAGAATGACCTGAAAGGAGGTTGTGGTGGGGTGGGGGGTTGGCCTTTTCTCCCAGGTAACCAGTGATTCTCAGTGTCATATCCCCACACAAGGAGCAAACAAGTATTTGAATGTCATGGAGAGGGATTTGGAGCATGGCACTGCATCAGCATGAGCTTGACTTTACTGTTAATGTGAACAGATCCTAAACTCTTTTTCAACAAGAAAATTATCAGAGTATTCCTTTGAAATGCATAGATTGCATTTAAAGAGAAGCTGTTGACAGGGCACAGGAGACAGACCCTCTCCTTGGCCGAATTTGTGTGTTCCCTACATTTGGCATGCACATTTCACTAATACCTCTGTACAGCCTGTCCTGTTTTTGTGACGTCCAGGGACTTGGTAGTTTATCTTCAGAAAACAGGTGTTTCAGCATAAACATTCAAATGAGCTCGGGAAAATCTGCAAGAAAAAAACCACCTTTCACTTACTTGAGGAATCAAAAGCGTGTGGCTTATTTGTGATGTGTGCTTGAAAATGAGCTGTGGTGATATGAAAGAGAAGTACATCAAGCATCAAATGCCATCTTATGTTGAAAAGCTGCTATGCCAACCTTGGGACTTTAAATTCTCTCATTTTAAAAAAATTGTCAACCAGCATAATTTCTGTTCTAGGTTAAATAAATATTTTCAGAGACTTGGAATGGACTGTTAGTTCTCTGCTGAATCGCACTGATACTCGTGCACAGGGATGCTCAGTAATGGCACCTGTCAGGCTGAAGGTGACTTTGGGAGAAAGGAGTAGAGGAGATGGAGGTGCTTTTCCGGCAACTCCTTAAGTATGAAAAAGAAAGATTGTATTCTGTTCAGGGTGAGAACTTTGGATAAGTCAAGTCATCCTTTAATTTCAGTGTAGAGGGAGTTCACATGTACAGGAAACTTATTTTAAGTTTCAAATAGTAAAGAAAATCAATAGAAGTAATAAAAAAGGTTGAGAGTGGACTGATTCTGAAATTTCTTATGCTAGGGAATCTAAAACTTTGGTTGAAGAGTTAGGAATTCTGCTCAGTCTCAATCCTTAATTTTCTTCAAGGATTATATTCAGTTCCTGCCTTTGCTTCCCCAAATAATCCATCCATTAATTTTAGATTTAAAAAAAACAAAACAACCAAACACCTTTTAAAGGAATTGTTCCAAGGGCAAGTCAAAGTATTTTTCATTTTCTGATGTTTTTATTGATGGAAAAATAGCTTCCAAAATTTATTCATTAGTTTTGGTCGCACAGAAGCTACATTTATCAAAAACATGAATAATTTCCCAGAAGAAATTATTGGTAGAGTTGGTAGATTCATAAGAGCTAGAGCAGAAAAGAGCTAAAGTGCAAAAGAGTAGAAATAAAACAGGGAGGTGCAAACCTGTCCTTTCTGCTGCCTTTGACAGTTTGCACTTTAAAGTTCTTGGAATGTTATTGCTGAAGATTAAACATATACCTGCACCTGCAAATGATGCTGCAAAAGCATGGTGACAAATTTTAAAGGCTTTTCAACTCCACATCTGGAATCACTACCACCATCTTCTCGAGCTTCTTTAAGGATTTGATATATCTACCAGAAAATAGGTATAAGGTGAAATCCAAAGTCAGTGGTTTGATTGATTCCTTACTGCTCTATCCCCTTGGTGGAGGGATATGCTCTCTTAGAGATGAGTTTCTGCAGTGCATGTGAAGAGATGAATTGCAGCTAGAATGCTGAGGAGAATAAAGACACACACAAAAAAATAGTCTTATGGTAAATCAGCCAGTGCAACTGCCATTGAAATCCCTGTAGTGATGCAAGGGATGTTATTTCCATGGCTTGTCGGAAGTCAGAAAATTTTTTGTCTCTATCAAATCATCCTGTTGTTTTCTGGGCTTCTTTGGAGAAGAATAATGTCAACACAGACAGCACTGTGGTTTGTCCTTGGGCTCTTATATTGGCCACACCTCTTTGTGTCTCATGACAGATCTAATCCCCCTTTGCCTGGAGGCCCCTCTGCCCTGCCATGCTGCAGCACTGTTCAGAGGACAAACCATGGCCATGTTTCTCTTGGATCCATTTAGAAGGGTCCAAATTGCTTGGAAAGCAACAGAGTCACACTTCTGAAATGTCAAACTCTTGTATATGAACAGATTGTTGATTATATTATGCTCGCTGGAGATTAAGAAGTCAAGGTCTGGATGATTTTAAAAATGAACCAGAGCATCTGTTCCTACCTCTAGAAACATTTAGTAACCTGCACCTGAGTAGTGAAATGTTTTAAACGAGCACTTGGCTTTAAACTCAGAGACATGCCCACTGGGTATGGCACAGTATGCCCAGAGCACCAATAATTCTCTGCTGCCACTTAAGAAGCAAGAGAACATAGACCAACTGGATGTGCTTTCTGGAAAATTAACTGTACAGCCTTGGCATACATAGACTGTGCATGTAGGCATTTAGTCTGGAAACAATAGGAATGCACTCAACTGTATTCAAAAGTGTCAGCAGCTGGCAAAGCTCTTTGGGAGGGGTGCTCAGTGCATTTCAGAGGATAAGAGGTTACATGGTCAGGATCAGTGCAGAGCCCTTCCTTAGCATCTTCTCTCATTGCCTTCTCTCCCACAGGCCTTGTGCTTCTTTTCATTCCCAAATGTATGGCCAGTCAACAACACTGTAAATACCCAGAAGGAAATCTGTCCCACAGCTTTTCTGTACCGGCTTGTGCATATTTCATATGATATCTAATCAGTAAATATTTATAAGCATTTTGAATATTTGATATGATGGCTTATTTAACAATTTCATTTCAAATATTGCATGAAATATTTCTGCTTTTTGTCCCCCTCCTTTCTCTCAGCTTTGTTTTCTTTCCACAATAATTTTTACTTGGGGGAGTTTTCTGTTCATATTTACAGAATTACCTCTCCATGTTTTTTTCTGCTGCCTCTTCTCAAAATGCTAATCTAAGCAATGCAATATTTCTCCCCTTGATATATGTGCATGTGTGATGTAGATTAAATACAAAGAGCCAAGAGCTCATGGAAACATGAAAAGAGGCTCTGTGCAATGCGCCTACAGCTTGCATTTGCACAGCAAATTTAATGCTACCCAGTAATTCCAGATAGGTTCTTGGTTTTAGTTTTTCTCATTTCACTTAACTTTTTACTCAAACTCCATCCCTCTGACCTGAAACAGCTCCTTTCTGAAAAAATCTGGTTGTTTTTGAACAGATGTGGAGACATGACAGAGTTCATTTAGAACATAATCAACAGATAATAATAGGGTACTTGGAGAAATTGCAGTGAATGACAAGTACCATCAGCCTTTTCAAAACAGCAAAATTAGACATTTTTAACTCCACATGCACAACAGTGTTACAAGAAGCAGGAAATGACTAATTTGGAATCCTTTTATTACATTCTAGTTTTTAAAAAATGATATTGTAACATTCTCAGGCATTATCCTGACCCTTCTCTGCTCACTGCCTCTATTGGAAATAAAATTCTGTTACATGTGTTATTTGAAACAGACTGGCTCTGTTGCCTACTTGTATCCCTCATCTTCTTCCCTGAGGCTTGACAGCTCTCAGCCTGTCAGGATGAGGCCCCTGCATCTCTCATGTGTGATTTGCAGTTTTCATTACTGTAAAAATCCATCTGGTTTATGAACCTCATAATCCTCAGACTTCTATAATATGGCACCTGATTGGGATGCTTGGGAAGGTTTGGGTTATTTTCATTGCCTGTGTCTGCTTTTGCTGCACTGCCAGGAGGACTGAGCTGGATTTTGTGTCTCCAGCCCTGAGTTTCTTGTTGTGGTACAAGTCTGACCCCAATTGCCGCCCACTGCCTGCCCAGGCTTGCAGCCAGGATAGTTCTCCACAAAACTTATTTAGACAGGAGGGCCATGAGGTGCCTGGTTTAGGGGTTGAACCTCGCTGGCAGGGCAGTGGTGAAGTGGTAACTGTCCCTTTGCACCCCAAGACACAGTGGCCATGTGCCCCTCAGTGTTCTGGCAGAGTCACGGGTGTCCTCAGGGCTATGATCTTCTAAAACTTGGTGTAACAAGTATCACAGAGAATCACAGAATACTCTGAGTTCGAAAGGAGCCCCAAGGATCATCAAAGTCCAGCTCCTGACCCTGCACAGAACAGCCCCAAGAATCCCACCATATTCCAGAGAGCCTTGTCCAAACACTTGTTTAGCTCTGTCAGATTGGTGCTGTGACCACTGCCCTGGAGAGCTTTTTCCAGTGCCCAACCACCCTCTGGGTGAAGAACCTTCTTCTAATATCCAACCTGAACCTCCCCTGACACAACTTCAGGCCATTCCCTCAGGTCCTGTCACTGGTCACCAGTGTCTGGGAGTATCTGGAAATGTGTGCTTGCTCTCCTTCACCTCTTCCTCCTGCCTCTCACTGATCCTTGCCCTGGGGTGCAGCCTTCCATCCACTGTCCCACACTCCTTCCTGCAGGGAAAGCAGGATCTTGGATGCTTCCAAATGTGTGAAATATAGGCAAATGTGTGAAATACCCAGTGCTGGCACAAACACCGATAGAGCTTGGATGCTGCTTGTAAATAAATCTTCTTGGCTTCCTTGGGATTTTTCCTATGCGTCAGAACTCGCAATTCAGGATTTTAGATGCAGGTACAGAATTTCTACTTGCATCACCAGAACTGTGCTTTGCAAGCCAGGATCAGGAGAAGCTTGGCTGTCAGACCTCTGTTAATCTCAGATTTTAAGTAAAGAATAATGTGTGCTTGAGAGAAATACACTGACAGGAGAGTCATTGAGTGTGTTCTCGCCATCAGGGTGATCAGGATTTTCTGTGAAGACTGTGAGCATTAAGGAAGCCAGAACAAAGATGACAAATGGTTTAGAAAAGGGATCATCAGAAGACACAGCAGGTTCAGTTATCTTTGAGACATGTCTTAACAGATGAGCAGTCTCCTGAGAGATGTAATCTGCTCTCCTGCCTGGCTGCAGAATTGCTGGAGGGCACTTTACTTCATGTTATGTTATGTTATGTTATGTTATGTTATGTTATGTTATATGTTCTTTCTACAGTCTGTATCTTGGATAGGGTGTATGGCTGCTTGTGTCTGCTTAAAAATCAGAGTAAAAAACTTTGAATGGGGAAATCGTCCATAGTCTCTACAAATGTACAGAACCAGTAAAAACATTAAGCTTGGAGATGTGAATAAAGTTGGGTCGTGATAGCGTTTTCCAGCTGGGAACCTGCCATTTGCAGATGTTTTGGAAGCACTTTTCTAGTTGCTAACTAAACTCTTTCCTTAAAGAAAAGAGAGAGGGGAGAAAACCTAATCTAATACAAGCTAGTTGCTCAGACGATGTGGAAGTGTTGATGAGAATTTCCTAAAATGTGCTGGTTAAGAGATAACCTTGTGAACTTTGCAAACGGTACATAGAGAATGATATTGAAGCTCAGCAGAGTTCTCACTCTTGTTATTTTAAAGCTGCAGAGCTAATAAAGTATCTCTATTACCTGTGGCAGCAAGGCATTTCATTCCCACTCTACATCTACTTTCAAATCTATCTATATTTGCTGTCCTTCACTGTTTCTGTAGTTATTTTGAGGCTGATATTTTTGTTTGGCCATCTATTCTCTCAGTGAAGAGGCAAGCTTTCTGTTTATTGAAATTCATCTTGGTGTGGGGAAGATAAAAGCACAGAACTGATTTGAGAGGAGCACTTTGAAGCCATAAAGAACAATCTGTCTTTCATTTACATTGCAGACCTTACCTCACCCTGTATTTGAAAACATTTACTCCACAGATCCTATCTATCTCCACAAAATGCTCAGGTACTAGATTTAGATATAAATGGACCATCGTTTTCTGCCTGAGCCATGAGGACATCTTAAATCTTAGTGCTCCAGCTTGGCACATTTGTGGAAGTCTTGGTGCCCCAGCTTCTGCAATGGGGCATTCACCCAGATAAAGATCTGCTTGTTGGACTCTTATGATTACAGCACTCAAGGACAAAAAGAGGAACTCAGATTTAAACCTTTTTGATAGCTAAGAGGATGTAACCATACAAGTTTCACCTTGCAGAAGGTGTCAGCAGTAAAATCCCTGCTATTCCCCAGCTGTCTTCAGCCCTTTCTCCTAAACACGGATCAGAAACTGCTTCTTCCCTTTCCTGTGAGAATGCCCCACTTCCACTCCTGAGGGGCTTTCTAGTTCCCTGTGATTCTTCAATTATTCTGTGCTCTTCCCAGCTCTTCCATGCATGGAAAGCAAAGTTGGGACACACACACACACATGCACAGTAAAAACAACCTCAAACCTATAACGAAGTCATTAAACCCCCTGATGTTAGAAACTCCTTATCATCTCAGTCCTGAAGGGTAAAAACTGACCAAAGAAGTTAAGCCACCTCTAATGACATCATATTTTAGACAGTGCCGTTCTACTTAATTAATGAATGTTTGCACAGCGCTTTGAGATCTTTGTCTAACAAGGAAGGCTAATGTGTTGCTATGAGTAAATGATAGAATCGATAATTTAGAAAATATAGAAGCACAAAGTCAGGTTGCCCTTATCATTTCTGCAAAGCCAGGTTTAACTATCTTCTTCTTTTGGCTGCTGGCTTAATTAGATAAGGTACTGAATTTAATTAACTCATCAAACCTAATTTGAAAAGATCTCTCAAGTCAGTAAGAGCTTGTCTTACGGTTATTATTCTATTGTTGCATTGAGCCTTTAATATCACCATTTTGTTATGATATTAATGGTAGCCTTAATTGTGTTCTAAATTACAACATTTACTCAGGTGGCACTTTCCTTGTTTTTTAAGTGTCAGCATGTGAAAATCAATCACAATTTAATTTAAGGCAGGGAAATTGCTCTTCTACCCCTCTGTCAAGTCAGCTATAGGCTATCTCTTTTCCTGTAAGTGTAATTTGGGTTTGCAAAGTGCAATTATTTCACAGGAAGTCATGTTGAGTTTCTGAAGTCCCATTTCTTGGAGAGGTGTTATGACAATGATCATCTGGATGCTCTTTTGGGAATGGTTAACTAAATTCTAAGGTTTGAGGCTGAAGTTGGTATTACAACTATATAATTCATTTGAACACATCTGTGCGTGATGCTCCAGCTTGTTGTACCAGTCTGAAACTTCTTGAAAGTTATTAAAGAAAGAATTACTAGGAAAGAACCTAAACTGAAAAATTTGCTGTATTATTTTAATACAGTTAGCAGGACCTTTTTTTTGGACATATTTTTACATTCCTAGAAATATGCCACACAGAGAGGAGAGGTCAACTAATTGCTTAAAATCAAAATTTCTCTAGAAATTATTTACTTGTTCTGTAAAACTTGTTCTGTTGTCATGCAAACTATGCTGCTGATATAGACATTGCTAATTAAGTCTGGAGGAGTTCCTGTACTTTCATGAAAAGCCATCAACATGCTGTGTGGAATCAAATGCTTTCTTAGTCTTCCAGGCAGTAGTTTTGCAGAAGTAACCTTGCTCACAATTGCTGTCTCTTCTTTTTTCGTTTGCCTGTTTGCAGCACAAATAAAGACCTTTTTTTCTGCTCTCCCTCAGAACGACTATCGGAAGTTATCTATGCAATGCAAGGACTTTGTCGTGGGGGTGCTGGACCTGTGCAGAGACACTGAAGAAGTGGAGGCTATTCTGAATGGAGATGTGAACATCCATTTGTGCCCTGAGCATCACCGGCCAAGTCTGAGCAGGATTAAACTTGCTATTAAATATGAGGTCAAAAAGGTAAGAATCAGTCCACTCTCAACCTTTTTTATTACTATTTGAAACTTAAAATAAGTTTCCTGTACATGTGAAGTCCCTTTGGGTCCCTGGTGAATATGTCGTTGCATTTAATTATGCTTCGTTGATGTCACCTGAAAAATAAACAAAAGATAGATTTCAGTGGGACCAGGACTATCCCTAGAACTTTAGCAGCTTGTGGCTTGATTTGCATTTTCTCACATCTTTTAATATGAAGAAGGTTATTTGCAAAGTGAAAAATAAATTCTTCTACAAGTATTTAAAACAATGATTCAGCCTTACAGAAGGGTGTTGTGTGAATGGAAAATGTTATTCTGGCAAATTCTAGGCCTGGGTGGTCCCAACTAATTGCTCCTACAATATGCATTGATGGAAACTGGGCTCCTGCTACAGGACTCGAAGAGCGTTCCAAATTTTCAAGCTAACATCTGCTCTCTCTTTCCCCTCCCAAACCCACCACCTGCTTCCTTCTGCCTCTTGACTGTGCTGCTGTGCTGGCTGGAGAAAGTCTTTTCCTGCTATGAAAGCCATTAATTAAAGAGAATCTTAAAACATATTTGAAATTAAATGCTTTCATGCACGAGCATGTAGTATGGAGCCAAATATTTTCTCCTAGAATGTTGTGTCTCTGCTTTGTTCCATCACCAAAACCAAGTGGAACATCCCACTTCACTCTTAGTCAGATGTTCAACAAGCTGGGTCAAGTTTAGTTGTTGAAGCTGTTGCTTTGGTAACAGGCGGCCAAACTTGCTCTGATGGTCTTTCAGAAAATGAACTAATCTAAACAACACAGATAGTACCTCATCAAGGAACAGTGCCCAGTGATCCATGGCCTGAGAATCATCAGTCACAGAATCAGGGAACATTCTGAGTTGCAAAGGACTTGGTCAGAACCTCGAGCCTTTTCAGTGTGTGAATTCTCCTGTGCTACTTTGCTCACTTATCCTTCTAAATATTTGTGTCCTCCTCTCGATACCAAGACCATGAGCTGAAGCTGCTGTGCTGCTCTGAGCACTTCCATCCTGGCTTGCCTGGTTCCAGAGGGACATTCCCCCATTTCTTACCCTCTCTATACATAGAACTTTTCACAGTGCATGAATGCTGACCTAAAGCACCTGTGGGAGGTCATGTACACTTGATCTTTTCATGTATAAATATCTTCCTATACCCAGGAAAGCTGAGCATCCTTTCTGGATCACAGCAACTTGTTGCACACTGATAAAAACCATTAAACTAATTGCAGGATATGACCTTGAGCATTCAGCAGTCTGGTGATGACTCTCAGGTCAGCACAATCTTTTCAGCAGCTAGTGTGTGTCTATGTGTAAGATGAGTACTTAGCAGCTATCTTGAATCTGTGGGAGACAGACACATTTAGATAAATGGTTTTGGGCTTTGGCAGTGACATGATAATAGACTGGTTTTGGTCACACTTGCTGAACAAAGACATTGTGTTATGGTAACACAGTAATTATTTCCTTAAGAGGCAATGCATTTCAGGTGCAAGCTTTTTATTCAGTTGAGAGATATTTAGGTTTATGTGTACAAATCCAGTGCTTTGAAATCCATTTCCATTTTAAGGAAATCCTGTAATAGAGAGAGGTGAAAGGGAGGGTGAAGTATTATGGATATTTAACAGACCAATTTTTGGACAGATTCTGTAAATTTCAAGTCACTTTTTCAAAGCTAATGACTCATCATGACTAAACCATGTCCAGTCCTGGGCTCCTGAGTCTGAGATGTGCAGCTCCTGTAATGGGTCCAGCAGAGAACAAAGGTAATTAGGGGACCAGAGCATCTCTCTTATGAGGAAAGGCTGAGGGAGCTGGGCCTGCTCAGAGCTGAGAAAAGAAAACTGAGAGGAGAGCTCATCAATGTCTGTCAGTGTCTGCAGGGAAGGTGTCGAGAGGATGGACCAGGCTCTGCTCAGTGCTCCAGGTAACAGGAAAAGAGGCATCGGACAGAAACTGATGCCCAGGAAGTTCCACCTGGATATGGGAAGAATTTCTTTACTGTTCATGTGACTGAGTACTGGAACAGATTGCCCAGAGCGTGTGGAGTCTCCCTCACTGAGGACATTCAAGAACTGTCCAAACATAATCCTGTGCCGTGTGCTCTGGGATGACCCTGCTTGCACAGGAGTTTTATACAAGACAACTTTAGGGACTTCAGAATGGTCTGGAAAAAAAAAAAAATCCAAAAAAAGGAGTTAGAGGTTATGAGTTATTTTTTCATTAAGTTCATATGCAGACTAAATATTTGCATTTGCATGTGAAATTTTAAGAAATATTTGATGTTTAAAAAATCTATTTCTACCATTAGCTTCCTAATTCACATTTCCATATTAACACTCAGTGCCTACAATAGGCTTTCTTTGATGAAAAATTGCAGAGAACAATGAAACACATTGAAAATTATTATTTAATATCCATTATTTTACTTTTACAGCTGCTGATGCAGTCTGTATTTCATCACGCTTTTATTTCCAGAGTCTGGGAAAGATGTCAAGGACTCCCACCCTCAGACAGAAGAGCAATTGTTCATCAGAGTTTCATCAGGTCTTTTAAAATCTCCCTTGTTCTTTTAAATTTCTTTGTTCCTTCACTGTCCTCATACAGTGCAGTCACTGCAGCCACAGTGCCTAAGGAAAATCTTGTGTTCACACCAGGGCTGAAGCCTTCACACCTCCCCTGCTCAGGAAACCTGTAACTGGTACCTATAGCAGGTTTTTGTCCACGCCCTAAATGATCTGTCTCTGCATTTTTCCGTCTTTGCTTCCCATTAAAGTCCCCTGTTACTTCGTTCATTTTCAACTTCAGAAAAGCAATTCTCTGGTCAAGTGAAAGGACACAGCTTTATTGATCAGTATCTTTCTTCCTAATTTACAAAGTTTGAGATGAATCTTGTAAAGTCATTCAAGAAAGCATCAAAAATTACAGGCTTCACTTGTTGGTCTTTTTTTCCTTTTTTTCCTTTTTTTTCTTTTGCAAAGCATGCTACTAGCACGTATGAGATGATGGTGAGAAGCTTAAGGCTCTAATTAAAGGACTCCCCATAAAAGATATTTGAAGAATTAGGAAATTCTGCTTTTTCATATTTTGCACCAAAGAGTAACCCAAAATTACAGTAGTTTACAAAGTTGTTTATAAAAATGCTGTATTGCTGTTATTCTTACCACTTTTTGAAAGAACTAAATAATCACTCTGTACCCCAGGATTTTTGGAAAAAATTCACTCAAATGTCCTCTGCTCAAGTATTTCAGAGGCATTTTTCTGTTTAGACCAGCTGTCTTAATGATTCCCGGAAAATTATTAAAATGGGAACAGTTTGTCAAGAGCAAAACAAACAATTTTCAAACACTTAAGCATTTACTGAGTCCTGGATTCTTTCCAAGAACTAGACTTTTAGCCCATGTTATGGGATGGCTGCAAGTTTACCATTGTCTCCCCTGGTTTATTTAGTGATGCTTTGCACTTGCACACTTCAGCCAATAAGAGATTTCTTGCTCTTCCAGCCATGCAGGGTCTCAGGGACAGGGAGGTTGGGTGCAGGAAGAGCAGCCAAGCACTCTGATGATGCTGCAGCTAGGCTGTGCAGGTGTTAACCTGGACACTGGAGCACAGGCTGGGAAGTCTCATGGTGAGAGCAAACTGTGGAGTCCAGCAGCTGCTCATAGAAGTGGCAAAATAAAAAGCAGCATTAAGGTGGAACAGGTGGTTTTGGTGGATTATAACCACAAGTGGCTTCAGTTGCCTAGTGGAAGTTCTGATCCCGAGGACGATGAGCTCTGTGGGCCATGGATACCCTCAGCTGCTCCTCAGGCAGGTTTACAACATCTGAAAGCTTACTGTGTTCTTGACTGAAATTTTTATAGTAAGGTTTTTTTTTCTTTTCTTGAAACATTCAAACAAATTTGTTTTCACTCAGATACTTGAAGTGTAAGAGTAGCACACATTTTTTCTGTGTGTGAACTCATTTCTAATTAAGCCAGCACATGATTTCTGCTTTTGAGAAGCAGAGGTTGGAAATACCTTTGGACAGCCAATGATGAGAAAATTAAAGTTTTGATGTCTCACAACAAAACCATTTTGCTGCTGTATATCAGCTGCACAGATGCCTTCATATTTTATATTCTCATTTTAGTCTGTACCAATATGATCCTTTCTTGCCTCTCTTTAATGTTGGCAGGGGACTTGTGTTGACATTTACCTTTAGGTGTAAAGCTGTTGCTTCTCTGTAGGTGTAAAGCTGTTGCTCTTCTGTAGGAGGTGACATTCATTTTCCTTCTTTCCCAATGGCAGAGTTATCATTGCTCTATTCTTTTAATTGCAAATGTTGAGTGCCCACCTCTGTCTTCTCAGCAGCTCCGTTCATAACCACCATAAAGCCAGAGCACCTTTCTCTTTCATGAGTTTTAATTTAATTAACAGTAAGACACACAAATTGGGTTGGAAAAAAAAAAATTAAACAGAACACCAGATGGCTGTGTAAATCCTATTTAAGAGAGAGCTGGAACAGGAACTTTTTTCATAACTATATTATTAATAATTAACATATGGAGGATGCTCTGAACAGAATACTCGTGGCTGCATTAGATTATAACTTTGCACTGCGTTGGTCATGCGACTCCGATGCTTGAGGGCATAAGATGTCCCAGCTCTCATTAACTGCTGCCACAGCCTGAGTGGGAGCTGGAGAAGGTTAGTCCCTGAATGGGCAAAAGAACCAGCCCTGCCCGTGCTGAAGAGAGAGTTTTGACCCCAAAACATGCAGTAACAGACACTGTCCCAGCCACAGGCTGGGGGACAGCTCCTGTAGAGCATCCTTAGGAAGGTTACCTGGGAAAGCTTGGGTTTTGCATGGGAAGCACAGGAAAATAAGGTGGAGAACAGAGGGCAGGAGAAACCCAAAACTGACAAGAAGTTCTGACACTTCTCCCCTTGGAGAGCAAGGAGTGTATCTGTGCCACGTGCCATGGTGGGTGACATCTGAGCGCTCTCAATTTGCAGTTATCCTGCAGAATCCTGTGGGGAGTGCCCTGGGGAGGGACTGCTGCAGGGGAAAGGGGAGAGGGCACACCAGGGCACTGCCCACAGCCTGCACACCAGCCTTAACACCAATGGAAAACTACATTTTGGTAACACAAATGAAATTATTCAGATGCACAACTTTAGTTTAGGAATTTCTCATAGGATGAACATTCAGTGCCCCAGTGGTTATAACATGCACAGATACAGCTTGGAACAGGACAGGGCTATGTTTTACCACCAAATGAGAAGCCTCAAGGAGGAGAACTCCTCAGTCAAAAGGGCTTTCGGGAAGTTGTACTTTTGTTCGTGCAATCCCTCGTTAATTTTTTTTCCCACTTTTTAGTTTCAGGAATATTTAACTGAGGCCTTGTGAAGTCATTGATGTCTTGGACAGTGGTGGTGGGAAGAGAAGTATCTCTTGTTTCCATCAGGGGAGAGCCAGTGAATACTGTAAAATGTAATTTAATATCTAAGTGAACAGTGGAAACACTGTGGTCATTCTGGACTCTAAAGCTTATCCATGTAATTTTTCTTTTTACACTTTTAATTGCATGTTGCAGATGTTTTGACAGAGATTGGAAAGGGAAGGAGTTGCTTCCCTTCCCCACAGAATGCATTTCTATATCTGAGTATTTCATTAGCAAGGTTCCTTCCTCCCACTGAAATCTGTGACTCTGATTATTTCCTTTTTCCCAGATGTTTTAATTTCTTTTCTTTGACAAATCTCATTTTGTTATTTCCTGCCCATACATCCATCCTCTTAAGGTTTAAATGAATCATTTCTCCATCCTGAATATTGTTTGCAATATTCCAAATTTACTGTAATATGCAGACTTAATTATTTTCATTTGCAAAGTGTCAGGGTCTTAAATGTCCATCAAGATACAGACAAGTGAGCAGAGAAACACATCAAAATCATTGCATGGATGTACCTCACATATGAAAGGACTTAAATTACCTTTAATAAATAAATAAAATTCCCACAGGAAAGAGCAATTGATATGGTTTGCTACAAATCTGACCTTACATGACTTCAATTTTGACTTTGCCTATTTCCCCACAGGCAATAGACCTGTAAAGGTGTATTTGGGATGAAAAGTCAGATATGGATTAATAGAACCCCTAAAATAAATATAAATAAACCAGTATTTCAAGTTCTTGAGGGTCTTTTCCCAAGTGATATTTAAATGTGGATCTGCATGGATACTGTCCCAGGGTGAGGCTCTCCTGCATGAGCTTCTTGTCACACTCCTGTAGATGTCTGCATTTGAGCATATTTTTGGGACTCTACACCTGGTGGAGAGAGGAGTCTCATCCTATGAGCGAGTCTGTCTCCCCACCAGCCCTGCTGGGAATAAATCCATCTACACTAGAGGCAGCTGAGCTCGAGCACCAGCCCAGTTTCTTCACCATGTGGCCAAGGGAAAATAGTTCCTGGCTCTCCTGGGGGAGGAAGAGGCGATGGCGTTTTAAATCTCTTCTTCTGTGCCCTCTGTGGCTGTTTTTTGAGATACCAAAGGGACACTGTTGCTTGGTAGTTTTTTACTATGGCATGTTTTCAGATGAATAATTCAATAATAAGGATTTTCAAGTGGTTTTGATTTTGCACAGATATGAAAATCCTGGAATGTTAAAGGCTGGGACTTGCAATTCAGTTTCTTGTTTTCAGATAAATAATTCAATGATAATATTTATTCATATATGTAAAAAGAGGAGAAATCAGACAGTAACAATAAATCTCTTCAGCAAACATGCAGCCCACTAGAACAAGAAACTGACGTTTTCCAAAGAGCCAACCGCCTTATTCCCTACCCTAGAGAAGAATGCTGAGCCCAAAAAAGCCCTATCTTTGTCTCAGGAAAGTCAAATTATAAAGAAACTGAAGGCAAAACAAGGCTTAAACTGAACCAAAGAATTTGTGTAAACTCTACATTTTCTAGTTACACATCTCAAATATATCAGGCTTACCTTTTCATTTCGTATGGTATAAAATTAACAGAACAACAAAAGTCCCTTCCACTATTATTATTAATTTTGCTTTTCCAGTCAGCACTGAAAAGCATTAGTGTCAATGGGCAAATTGCATTTGCAATGGTCTTGGCAGTTTTATTTACCCCATCATTTTTGTCTTCTATTAGACTAATTTGTTTTTATTGGGTTTTAAATGGTGTCTGGTCAAAGCCTGTTTCTACCCACGTTGCTCATCCTGCCAGGATCATGCCATGGCCTTTACGGAGCTGAGCCACACGGGGGCTTTGGGACAATCACACAAGCACCGGGATGATCTTCACTGCCCTGCTTCTGTCCTTTGTCACCTTTGCAAAGTGAGATCCCAGTCCTGCTAACGTACTCACTGGTTTAGCAGGGAGCAGATCTGCCCCAAACACTCTTGTTTTTATAGAGCAGAATGAGTCACAGGAAGGAGATGTGCTTGTAAGCTGGAGCTATGTGAAGGTTTCAACTGTTCAAAATTATAATTTTGTACTGGATAACTCAGGTCAACCAGCAAGTGGATCCAGGTATTGGATTTCAATAAAACTGGGGAATGTGTGAGTATCCTGGGATTTTATGTATTTGCCCTCTGCCAAATGGCTCTAACAAGAAAGATTTTGGTTCAGAAGGAAACAATGTGAAAGGTTTTGTGAAAGGTGCAATTAATTACTAATACTAAATACTTGTGGGCTTACACCTTAAAAGTAATTCAGAGTGTGAAGTTGCACAATTAGTTGGGGCTTTTTTTCCTGATAATTCTGGCTCATCTGGGCCCTGCTTACAAATATAAACCTCTTCCCTTTGCTGCAGGTTTAAAACCACTGAAGTTAGACTCCAGATAGCAGGTCTGACTATTCACCAAGCCTGTCACAAAGCTCATGTGCAGGACGAGCAAGATCTTCATGAATATTTGTGTGCTGCCATTAGACAGTCAAATGAACCCCAGGGACAGAGGGAAAGCTGCAGCAATCCTCAGGGCAGGGACATTTCCTTATTGTCTGGGTGTCTGCAGCAATATCTCAGATATATATCTTTTGTCACGTAGTGTTTCCTTTTGTGCCGTGGTCAGATCCCATTGAAATGAGTCTTGATCAGTTGAACTTTCTTTCGTCCATGAAAATCTTACTTTTGCATCTGGACAAAGGAATTTGGACCTGCTTTTACTCTCTCTTATAAGGTTAGTCTGGTGCAAAGTGTTTTTAAAACTGGGCCTGTGGCCATGGATAGAATTTAAATATAATTAGAGCAAGTCTCTTTTGTGAAAAGGTCCTGGTGTCACAGCATGGGTCTTTGGAATTGAACTTCACTTGTTATTTTTAATTCATTAACAGTAGGGCATGTACTTTTCTATTTATTTCTTAAACTTTCTGCAGTTTTATTTGCCTCTCTTGCAGCCACAACAGCAAAGAGGGAACCAAGTTCCAGCCATATTTACCCTCTGACAACTTCACCTATCAGAATTTAACAGCACAAGCATTTGCTAAAGGCAAATTTTTTTCGCACTCCAGAGCATGAAATAAATCCATAGTATCATACAGAATACCCCACCTGCTTCTGCTAAGGTCTCAGAATAGTTTCTACAAAACAAAGGGCTCTTTGTTCACTTGGAGGTTCACAGAGCAGAGTACAACGTGGAGATAAGAAAAGGCTTCTGCTTGTGCTGGTCTTTCCCTGCACTGTGTGTTTTCCAGCAAACTTCAGTAATTCCCCCTGAGCTCTGTCATCTTCTGCTCTGCATCAGGTGAAATGACTCTGCAATGGGTCTTTTACTGGATAAAAAAAATGTTTTGACACATTTTCCACCTTTTCTCCAGCCTCCAAAAATGTATCTTTCAGTCAAAGAAAAGTATTTTATTCAGTATAAATGCAGACCCTTTATTTAGGCTTCAAGCCTTAAAAATGCTTAAAATATCAAAAGAATCTTCAAAAGGGAAAAGTGTTATAAAAGCAAAGAAATTATGTTTTGTTTTAATACATTCATTGGTTTTTTTCCCCTGTCATTTGCATGTGGGCATATGTATACCCTGATCCTCTTTGGTGAAATGGCAGTGTATTTTTCACCCTTCAGGGGAAGAGCAGTAGTATCCTGCTTTGACCTTTCCCTGAGTTTCTTCCACCCCTGCCAATGTTTGCTGATACTCCCACAGCCTTCAGCAACCTGCTGAAAAAGGATGATTTCATTTCTCCTTTGGTGAATGCTTCACTGGGAGAAACACGACACTGCCTATGCAGCAAGCTCAGCTTTCCCTCCCTCCCTCCCTCTGGTTTTGCTCAAGCACAGCAAAGCTGCCAAGGAAACCCCAACTCACCTTTCCAGATCAGCACTGGCTTTGGTCCTGCTGGGAACACAAGCACAGCAAGCTCAGTCAGCTCAGGCTGTGTTTGTCTGTGAGGTGTCAGGAAATCTTTGTGATAATTCTGACGTACTTTTAACTTTGCAGAGCACACAATGTGTGGGGTTCAGATCCCACCTGGTTTTTCCAATGTGTGGATCCCGGAAGGAGCACTGCTCCTCTGTTCCTGGCAACACAGAATCACAGAATGGTTTGGGTTGGAAGGGACCTTAAAGATCACCCAGGTCCAACACTCCTGCCATGGGCAGGGATGCTGGCAAAATGGGAAAAGCCATGTATGCAACCCATTTGCTGTCCCCTTCTTTTTCACTTGTAATTTAGAGGCACGAGGTGACAATTGAAACCCTTTGGATGACTCATTTCAGTCAGCATTTTCCCTCAGATCTCTGGCATTTGATGCCTTACACACCCAGCCCAGGGTTCCTGTGAGCAGGTGCTGCAGCCTAAAATGTGTTAATAAATGTAGGTTTGCAGAAGCAAAGAGCTACCTCAAAAGATAAATGCTTAATACTGAACCCAGAAAGGTTGTTCCAAGGACATGAATGCAGCTACATGATGGAAAGAGAAATTGCTCATCCCTGCCCCTGCCAGTGTCTCTTGACATCCCCAGTGTTCTACTGAAAGTCTATTTATGCAGCTCCATTTTAGCTCACACTCAGTGATTAAACACACTGAGGTTTGCCATAAGGCTGACAAGAAGGGACAAGCTGAGAGAACATGACAGGAGCACCTCAGGACTCTACAGTCACAGGTTCACGTTGTTAGTTCTGATATGCAGGGTTTTAAACTGCTTCCACTGCTTCACTGATGAGTTTTTCCTTCCTACCACAGCTCCTGGCTATTCTGTGTAGGGTACATTAGAAAAGTGAGATGATCCTGTCTGGGTGGTTAATTCTTTTGCCTGTACTTTTAAGGGGAATAGAATTATTTCAGTAATAAAAGAGAGACTGGTTTTTTTCTGCACGATTAATTCCAATGATCTGAGGCTGACCTCTGTCTTTTAGCTGTCTTGCCATAAGTTTCCTTATTTCTGCTGACACCATTTTTCTGTCCAAGACAGAGATTTTTCTCCTCTCCTCTCCTCTCCTCTCCTCTCCTCTCCTCTCCTCTCCTCTCCTCTCCTCTCCTCTCCTCTCCTCTCCTCTCCTCTCCTCTCCTCTCCTCTCCTCTCCTCTCCTCTCCTCTTACAGGCTCTTTCTCTGTTCAATATAGTAGAAAATAAAAAATAAAAGTCTCTCTATTACAGTGTTTTCTATCAGAAGTAACTTTCTATATGTTCACAGAAATATAAAGGTACTTTATCATCTGTGGGCTGAAACTCCTGTTTTGAACAGCTATGCTGAGGAAAAGACTCTCATTCTGTCGTAAGGGCTGGAAAGTGTTTCTCCACAATGCATATACACGCTGAGCTAGCAGAAAGAGCTGCCACACATCGAATTAGATAGAAATGTGGAGAAGTTATCACTCAATGTGGTATCCACAGTGATCTCTGAAACACCCTCTTTATTCCTATATGTAAAACTGTTTCTTTAGGCCCTTTCAATTCCCACTGAAGTCTCTGAGGAACTTTTTTCCATATTCCAGACAAATACTAATCTCTCTCATTTAATCCCCTGTAGCACAGGACAGGGGCTTTTGGAGCTGTCAATACTTTCCTGAGTCTTTCACTGCCTCTCAAAAATGCTGCTTTGGCAGCTTCATTATTTGAGCTGATTGATGTGTGATTTTATTATAATTATTTTAGCCTTTTTTTAACTTAAAAAGCTGGGTGACTGATAGGCTGGAGGGAAGTACAGTTTCCTTCCTATATCAAAAGGTATGCACGGTACCAGCAAAAAGCACTGCCATCTACTGGGATCCCAGGGCCATGGGACCAGAAAAGCTTCCACCGTGGTTTCTGAATGCACAAGCACTGGAAAACATTTTGCTTTAGCTCGCAGGTCCTGATGCATTACCTTACTGCCTCTGCCCAGGAGATAAAGCACTCAATGCTTTTAAGTGGCTGGTTTTGGAGCCAGGCAATCCCCTCCACTGCCAGTGCTTCCATTTCAATCAGAGATATCCTGCCCTTCCGCACAGCCCTGCTCACACCACTCTTTCTTGTCTGCAGCACAGGAGCATCCACAGTTTGTCCCTAAAAGCCTCCTCGCCTCATTTTCCGGCACTGAAGAAAGGAAAATAGCATTTAATGGGAACATTGAAAAAGCACTGCAGCATTCAGTCCTCTGAAATTCAATATCACACATCACCATTTGTCATAATGCTTTGAAGCATTCTGCCTTGAAGCTTTTGTCTCAAGCTCTGTTCTTCTCCGTGCCTAAGTCACTAAGCAAAGCATTAGTGTAATCTTTAACTTGGTGTTAGTGCCCATTCCCAGGGGACAGAGAAAGTTAAATGGCTCTGTAACATCTCTGAGGAGATCTAAGATGAGTTTCTGAAATGTTGATAGAGAGAGGGCTGGCAGTGCCCAGGGGTCACTGTGTGTTTCATTAATGTCTGATAGAGAAAACAATGAAAACTGTACTGCTTGCTATAAGCAAATAACAGATCAAAACTCATTCATGCACTGATCTTTCTGATCCTTAACCTATTTTTCCCTCATTTTTGTAATAATCAGAGTAAGATGAACACCATTAAGGCTCTATGCCACTCCACCTGTCTTTATTGCCTTGTACAAAATAAACTGTTCCACTGAACTGGGTTTTATGGCAATTCCTTCTCAATTTTCCTATATTTGTATTTTCATTGTAGCTGTTCCCAGACAAAGTGAAAAAATGGACAGATTAAAATGTCTGATGAAGTCTCTGAAATGCCAACCAGAAGTCTTTGACTGTCTCATTGCCAAGGACAACTGAATTTCTTTGTTTGAATCAATTCTCATAATGCAGTGAGCAATTGCAAGAGGAGGAGGAAGTCTGGATGTTGCTTGGGCCCTTCATCCCAGAAGTCTGCACATTCACCAGTGTAATTTCCCTTTCCATGAGCCTCTACAATTGTTGTTGAATTCATGATATCTGAAAATAAAACTTGGAAAAGGGATCAATTCTCTACCGAGCTTCCTTCCACTTGATTTTTCTGTCAATTTGCCAGAAAGATAACAAGCCCAAGCAGCATTAGTACAGACATAAACGCTGGGCATTAGGAAATGCCTCCGTGTAATACTGCTGTCATCACCTCAAACTTTAAATGCTCAGAAGGACTAGGACTCATGATTTATAATTATCTTTTTTAAAAGCTTGCTTTTTTTTGAAAGCAGATTAAAAGAAAGCATATTAAAATGCTAATATTTCCAGGAAAAAATTCGAAAGACAAAGGAGGTTAAAAGTACCTACAAATTACTTTGTTCTGATTGATTTATTCAGTGGAAGGGGTAAAGTCTCATTTTCTTTTTTTTTTCTTTTTGAGAAAAGCCAAATTCATCTCAAGAGCACATTTTAAACATCTGCTAATGTGCTTTTAATGAAGGAAAAGTGCTATTCCACAGCAATCCTAATTACTGTGCAACTGTATTTCCTTCTGAACAGTAACAGTTTTGTTATGCAAACATCTCAAAAAGAGTCCATTAAGTTCCCAATTCGATCATGGTTCACAGATAGTGAAGATGAAAGCAGAGTTAGCATTTTCTCTGCTTTTCAGTCTCAAGAAAACTACAGACAACGGCTGAAATCTTTCAGCTTAAAGGGCTGATCCAGGGCAAGGAGTGGCTGCCAGACCTGGTCCATGTCCAGGCAGGCAGGGCAGCAGTGGCCACCAAGCTCCAGCAGCCTCTGCTTTCCTCCTCTCTTTTTTTCTTGACCCCCTTCATCCTCCCCTTCACCTCCAGAAAGTTCTGCTCATTGAAATAGTAGCGCATTTTATATTTCCCTCCTAGGAACATTCATTCAGCCACTGAACTAATAAATGAAACCCTCAGTTCTGCTAATGCAATTAACTGCATCAGCAACATATTTATTTTTCATGTTTTCTTTCTGTTATTTTGCCTTTTAATTATCCTTCTTTGTGATTAAAGGTAGCCACATTCTAAATTCAATCACCTCAAAGAACAATATGAAATAAAGAAGTTTAATCTTTTATTATAAAACCGTTAGGTGGGATCTGGTGGTGCTGTAATTTTGCCATTAAGAAATTGTCCTTTTCACTTTTCTGCTGCTCGCCTTTCCTTTTATCTCTTTTTTTTTACCTCTGAACAGTAAACTGCAGAAGAGTCTCAGTTACAGGGTACAAAACAGGTACTTTCTGTACCAGAGCACCACAGCTTTTCCTTCTGCTTTTGAATTTGTCTTTTTGTCTGATCAGTAAAGAATGAGCTGTCATATTTTGAAAGGTACTCTGAGATAAAGCATTTAAAGCAGCAAAATACCAGCCAGGTCTCATAATTTGCAGGAGAGCCCTGCAGAATGGCTCCCTTTTGGTCTTTACACAGTGAATAGAACACTATAATATTAGTGCCATGTTAAGCTGCTGGGTCAAGGGCCTCTGTCTCTAGCAAAGTCATGATGGTGTTTTTCAGCTTGACTTCCAAGTACATCTGTGTCTTTTCTGAATCCCAGGTAGACTGTCTTACCCCAAGAGGTAACTTGCTCAGAGGCATTTTGTCAGTGCTGACCACATGGATTTTGGGGTTTGGCTCTGACATTCTGCTTTTTAATCACATAAAGGTAGCTCTACCCTAGGGAAGACAAGGAGTTGAAGTGATGCACATTCTGCCAGTACCTGAGGGTCTTGTGTGCCTGCTTTGCAGTTTTCTGTTTGTTTGTCAGACAACAAAGACATGACCTGTCACGTTCCATGGGCAAGCTCAGAAGGTTATTCCCTGAAATCTCATCCTCCTTAGACAATGCTACTGATGTCTCTATTTCTGCTTTTCTCACAGTTTGTTGCTCACCCCAACTGCCAGCAGCAATTGCTCACCATGTGGTATGAAAACCTCTCAGGCTTAAGGCAGCAATCCATAGCTGTGAAGTTCTTGGCTGTCTTTGGAGTCTCCATCGGCCTGCCCTTCCTTGCAATAGCCTACTGGATCGCTCCCTGCAGCAAGGTACAAACTCCTGACGGTGCGTGGGGTCTATGGGCATTTCTACCCAGGGCCTGGAATGAAGCCCCAGATTTTTCCATAATGCTGTTGGGAAATGATTAATGGCACCCTCTAGTATTGCCCCGGGGGAGAGCAAGCCGGAGGTGTCGCTTGACAGCACAAATGGAACAAACTGGCATGGTTTGAGATTCATCTTGACAGGGAAAAAAGTGGGGTGGTGGGGAAAGAGGGTGAAGAGTGGGTGACAAGAAAGGAACAAGAAATTTATAGGAGATAACAACATGGGAGTAGAGTGAAGCAAGAACAGAAGAGCCACCAAAACTGGAAATAACTAAAGACAAGATTCTTTAGTTAAACTCTTGTTCCTTTCATGCACTTTTTATTGTGGGTTCCTCCCTTCTTCATGGCTCCTTTGTTACCTCTCCTCCTTCTTTCTGAGCTTGTGGTTTTAATTAGTGGAGCTTTATTGTGGTTTTAGTTAGTGGAGCATGATTGTGGTTTTAATTAGTGGAGCATTATTGTGGTTTCAGTTAGTGGAGCATTATTGTGGTTTTAGTTAGTGGAGCATTATTATGACACGTGGGCCTGATACTCTGGCAAGCCCCAGGAAACTTCTTAGTGTTGCAGCAAAGACTAGACTTAATCATAAAATATTTATGGTTTTGAGGGAAAAGATGATGAAACTTAGAATACTGCTGTATACCTAAATATAGATCAGATGGAGGAGGAGAATTTGTTGAGACCTAAAGGGCAAAGGACCAGAGCCAACCATTAGCCTGGGTAAAATCTCGAGTTGTTTGTGGTATGAAATTGTAGAGGGTTCATCCTGAAAGAGTCTGCTCAAACAAGGGCAGATAAATAGGTGTGTGGCTGAGTGATAAACAGTTTTCTCACTGCTCTTGCCACAGAAAAACGGGTGGCAGGGGAAAAGATCATTTCACATTCAGCAATAGCCAGCAACATCATCCCTTCCAAGGTAGATGTCTTCTGCAGGAGGCTTATCACAGGTACTTAAATTTGATCAAAATCACCCCTGGTGATTTTGTACAGTATTCAGTCTTGAAAGTATCTTCTCCCATTTCCTCTAAAAACCAGTGAGGAATCCCTTCTAAATTTATCAAACCCAAGTAGTTATAGATCCATCAATTAGTATTGAGGAGAGATTATAATTTGAAACGTACATTAATAGAATCAGAAAAACAGTCCTTCAGTATGTCTGAGATAATAAAACACATCCGAGCCTTGGTCTCCTCCAAAATAGCTCCAAGAAGAGTACTTGGTGTTAGAGTATATGAGGATGTAACTTCATCTCCTCGAGGTCTGTATCAACACAGAGCCCCTCATCTTCCATGGGTACCAGACAGGACTCCAGAGGTGCTCACAGAGAAGTGCATGTGAAAGCCAGGCTGTGCTGCAGGTGGTTTTGGCTGGATCATAGAGGGAATTAGTGTGGAATTACCACCTCGATTCCCTCATGTCAGACCCCAGTCTAGCAGGGATTTATGAAGCTGTTTCATTTCCTTCACCTCTGTTGAACGTGTTGGGAGTTGGCACACCATCCAACAGCAACGTTTGTGGTGCAGTCTCAGAATTACAGAGGCCACATTTGAATACAGCAATAGGTAGGGAGAACAATTAGACTAGAAATAAGCGGACAATTTAAAAGAAAAGCAAAAAAACTAAGGGGAAAGAAACTGAGGCAAAACCCCCCTAAAACTAAAACAGTTTTACAGCAGAAGTAAGAAACTATTGAGAAAGTTACTTGGTTTTAATTTCTTGAAGTTGATGTATTAAAATTTAAAAAGGGGGGAGGGGGGAGATACTTAACTTTTCATCAGCTTTGATTTCATTACACTAAACCTTTCATGCATTCTCATTTTTCAATGTCCTTTCTTTTCACCCCACTTTAGACTGTGAAAAACCACATGTAATCCTCTAGCACAAAGTCCAATTGAAATTTCTTTCAGGCAGGTATTGTCTTTTAATGCATGGATTTGCCTTGATCAGAACAATGTAGTCTTGATTTTTGATTGGGGCCTGTGATAGAAATAACTGAATAACAAATGCATTTTTCCCCCACAAATTTGTACCTTACCCAAAATCATTGGCCTCAGTTTCAAGGGCTGCAGGTTGATCCAAGAGCCTTGTGTCCTCTCACAGTGTTACTGCAGAAAATTCTACATAGGCAGCGTTTCCACTCTGAGCAGTCCAGTTTTGTCCTGGTCAACTTTATAAATGTTTAATTTGGTTTTTACTGATGGAAGCAATACTGATATTACACAACTGGGCAATGAAATATTTTTTCCATAGGAACAACCAGTTATGATATTTAACTTAAATCAGGCCTGTCTTACAAGACACACAGGTGCCCAGGAATGAGTCAGGGACTCATTTCTTTACCAAGGCAGTGATAAAAATGGAGGAAATTTCTAATGTGAAATATTGCAATAGGAGCTGTCCAATCAACACTACTGTGTATCATATTCTTATGCTGCTCACATTCTGCAGTTTCACATAGGATAGTAAAGGAATTCATATTCAAAATTACTTCAAAGATACTGATGTATCTTAGCTAGGAACATACTTTGGAGCCTATCCTCCCCAAGAGAAAATTTTCTTTAATAAAGCTCTGTGAGGTTAGAATGTACCATACCAAATGCTACCCACAAAAATTTGGTACATAGTATTGCCTGGAGTTTGCACCTCAACCTTATGTATTCTTTTCCACTCAGTTGCACAGAGCTGCCTTTATTAGAAGCAGTTTTACTGTCAGTCATTCATTCATTCATTTCTGGATGCACAGACTGTTGACACGACCCATGAAGTTTAAGCCTATCCTATCCTGAAATATCCATGCTCACTCATCCATCTCCTGGAGGCCACGAATCTGCAATAAACTATTGCTTTATATGTTGGTCTCTGAAGTTTTTTTTCATTGGTGATCAAAAGAGAAAAGAGATTGGATAGAAAAATTGCACAGTCTGTTGCCCAAAAATGTAATGACAAGAGCACGAGGGACTGTTTGGATTGTCTGTAGAGCTTCCAGATGTGTTCTCTTTCTCCTCGGGTTGGTTGACGTGCACGGCCAAACTTTGCAACACTGAGAGATCATTCATACACAGCCCTCAATGGCTGTTGTCTCAATTTCCTGTAACCATGCTGGGGATTGTGGACTGCAGCTCCCACTGCAACGGACTCTGCATTGTTTAAGCACTGGAACTTTAATGGCTCACTCTGCCTAAGCTGTATCTGTACCTTTTTATCCTGAAATACATGAAATCACTACAACAGTATCCTTCATGCTTCTGCTGTGAGCGTAGCACAGAGCACAGTAATGGATTTTTTCTTTATGATGTTTCTATCCTTTTTTGTTCCTGCCTGAGCATTCGCAAAATTTTGTAATGATATCACACTATATATTTTTGTTCTGACATGTCTGTATGCTTCATTATTTTCCTATCATAGAGACAGGATACTAAAGTCATGCACTGATCTATTCTCTTCAGAATGAACCTTTGTATTCGTTCACTGTTAGTGTTTCTATCTTAGCAGTACAGCCAGACACTACCCTGCAATCCTGGCTTGATGAAAGTGGTATTTTTATTTTCTAAAAAATCGAGAAATTGATACCCTCATGCAGTTACACACCTTGAGTTTAACGGTATCATGTTGTTTGAAAAATCTTTTAGTCATAAAGTGTTAGACTGGCTGGAGGAATTGACACTTCATTAATTTTTTACAGGATATTTTAGTCAACATCTTCTGTAGCTCTTACTTAAAATCAGATTTCTGAGAAGAGATGAAAAAGCTTCAGCTCAAGAAAATAATTGTAAACTTTCTGCAGTAATAAATGGGACGAAAGGCTGATGTAACACTAACTAAATACAAATTTCTGTTTAATCATGAGAGAAGTAAGTGAAATTACCCATAGAATTCATTTCGTTCTGTAATACACGGGATTATTTCTCTCATAACTGAGACTATGCTGCTTTAATCTAAGGTCTTTCTTTTTTTACATTTCTATAGACAGCAGAAAAATTCTCATTATCTGGAGAGGATTCGTGATTCAATAGGTAGATTCAATTTTTCTCTTTCAGTGAATTCAGGGTAGAAATGAATCTCATACAGATTGCAAATCCACTTTCTTAAAAACTTCTTGCTAAGGATCCATGGCTGTTCTTCCACTTTACTCTTGCAATCTGAACTCTCTCAGGTCACAGGAGGAAAACATCCGAGATTATTACTGTGTGGGACATTTTTCAGGCCTATCCCATCATCCCATCAGTACTGGAATTGTAATTTCTACTACAAAGCATAAATCTACACAACACCAACCATAAAAACTGTTGAGAACTAGCACTACACCAAGGGTGACAGCACTGGGGGTGAACCAGAACTGCAAGTGTTGAGACTATTTTTAACACACTTCATCCACTCCTACATCTGCCATATTATTCCTAGACAAGATTAAAGAAACTTGGCTTTCAAGTCAGTGCAATATCTACCCAATTAAACATGTCCTTACTGACCTCAGGGAATGTTAGCCAGGACCTGGGGAAAGAGCAGACATTTTCATTTTCTTTAATGGAAAGTCTCTCCATATTTAGAAACATGCAAATTTTCCAGTAGGATTTCCTATTCTGTCAACTTTATAAAAGATTTAATTGACATTTTAAAAACTCTCTTAAGAAAAAGAAATAAAACCCAGAATCCTAGGACTTCCTTTGAATTTCTGCTAGACCTAGAGACCTCCACTTTTGAAATATTTCCTGTTCTGCCATGAGCAGAGACCAGGGCTCCTTGGAATTAATCTGCTATTGGAGATAAATAAGAAACAAGGATTTTCCTTTTAATGTCCTTTTTCCTATGAAGTTTTATGATCAAATCAGTAGATATTAAAAAAAAATGGATGATACCTTGGCATCAAGGGGAATGAATCAATGAGTAATATACCAAAAAAAATATATATATATAATTTGCTTTTTGGGGGGTTTGGAAAGGCCCCATCCAGGCCAGCTCTTCCATTGCTCCCTGTTTTGTCCAACACTACAGGCTTCAGCCCTAGTGCTCCTGAAAATGCTTCTACTCTTTCTATCTTTCTGGAGTAATGTTTTCTTGGTTCACAGAAAATGTAAAATTAAAAGAGTGATATTTAAATTCATTAACAAAGAAAGCTTTTCAAGAAGAGCAGAACAAATATTATCTGTAGTGAAGAGACCTGCTGCTCTGGTTCTTGGCTTAATGTCTTCAAATAAATCCTTGTGTTCAGGGAGTGATTCTCCAGCTTTTGTACTAATTATGAGAGAAGACTATCATAGCAAAGCATATGAAAAGCATTGCCACAGAATATTTAAACAGAAGGCTCTTTCTTACACATCGATAACAAACCAAGAATTCACCATTAGTAAAAGATTCTGACATATAACAATGATTTAAGGATGACAATTGTGTCCATCACTAGGATTTATATTGACACAAGAGTGCACTCATATAACACATACACAAACAAACATGTCTTTCATCTAAACGTCCTGTCTCTTCATTTTCCACTCACCATATGGCCAGGACAATTAGATATTACATGTGGGTTTAAAGGGGCATTGTAAGACATTGGCATGCATAAAAATTACCCAATGTATAATGTCTCGTAATAGCAAATAACAACTTGAACAAATCTAAACCCTATTTAGCTAATGATCCAGAATCAATTATTGAATCCTTTTTACCATGGGCAAAAGCTTTCAAAAGGTTTTTTTATAGTGAAAAAAACTTCCAGGAGGTGGGTAAATAAAAACTTTATGATTGTGTATGTTCCATTGCAGCTGGGACGTACCCTTCGAAGTCCTTTCATGAAGTTTGTGGCTCATGCAGTTTCTTTCACAATCTTCCTTGGACTGTTAGTAATGAACGCTTCAGACCGCTTTGAAGGAGTCAAAAATCTCCCCAACGAGACCATCACAGATCATCCAAAACAAATATTCAGAGTCAAAACAACTCAGTTCTCATGGACAGAATTGCTGATCATGAAGTGGGTATTGGGTAAGTAAAACCAAAATGTCTACAAGTTCTCCGTGGGAACTCAACCTCATTAGGAATAGCATCATACCCAGTGACAAGACAAAGGAAAAATTTAAAAAAACCCAAAACCCAACTAACTAACCAAAAAAAACCAAAACCAATCTAAACAAACAAAAAACGCAAACCAAGACAACTCCCCGAAACTTAAACAATTCACTATGAGTCTAGAGGTTGATGTCAAAAGTTTTAATTAAAAGACGAGCAAAGAAGACTTTGATCATGGTCACCACTTTTGAAAACATTGAATGATGCTTAGCAAATTCTCACTTACCTGATTTTCCACTTTCCATGGTAAATGCTATAGATGTTGCCTATTTACTTCTCTTGGTTTGATCACTGCATCTTAAAGAAGGTCTTGTGGCTTCACTCTAGGACAAAGTGAGCAGAAAGAAGTGTGGTGAGTCTGCCTGATTTATTACCCTGCCATGGGATCCTACTATAATTCACTGAACGTCAGTTTCTTTGTCTGCAAAATGAGTATAATGTCATGTGCTTTTTTTGTAATGCACTCCAAGATCTAGTGATGAAACCTGCTAGGCAAGTAAGCACTGGATTTTATGAAATTAGTAGTATGAAATTTTTACTGGTGAGAGGACAGTGCAGTGCTCAAATCTTTTAAAGGAATTTAAGTTATTCAACAATTACAAAGTAAAGATTCACGTGGGTGAACCCTTTGAGTGCAGAAGTGTGCCACATGCACAAGTTAAATTTCTAAGGAGTTTTAGACAAAATCAGATGTCTCACTTTTCCTACAGGCATCATTTACTCCTGGCAGGTCACTTAGCTTGAACCACTAATCTAAACAAGCTTGGGAAGATTTATTGGGAAATTGAGCTTATCAACTCTGTAGAATCTTTGTCTACTTCTTCTGTATCTATTTTTGCTCACCACCATGATTTTGATTCTTTTCTTGCAGCAAATAATTCCACTGTTCCAGAAGTACTGATGGCATTAAATTCCCCTTAAAAATAGGATATGGCTGCTCTATCTGATGACTTCCTGTCCAATGTTTCTTTGTTCCCTGTTCCCATGATAATCAGAATCCCATACAGGATATTAAGCTAGAAAATACTGAATAGATGCCAGACTGGATAGAGTAAGACTGTAAGATATATTTTTAAAATTATATTAAAGCAGTTGGACAAGATGATTAGATTTTAAACTAGGCATTCTTTTCTTGTAGGCAGTAGGTATCTGTCTGCTTGTTGAGTTCCTGAGAGATGAAGAAGAAAACATTTCATTTAAACTGAAGGTTTTCACTTTTCTGGGATAAGAAAGGTGATTCATTGTACAGACTCCTGAATATAATGAGATTTTCTAATGATTGCCTACATCTGCACTGACAATCTTCTCTGGCCATTTTACCTGCCTGCCTCCATAAAGCTTCAAATAATGTTTCAGCAATACTGAGGTGAAAGTTTGGTGCACATGGCCTGCAGACACCTGCACTTCCTGAGCCCCATGTGTGACCCTGAACTTTAAGGACTCTGAAAGCACCAAGGGTGGCAACTTTTGGTGCTAAAATCTTATAGGTATTATAAATATGTATCTTTAAGTACAAATATAGTTAAAGTGGCTAACATAGACCTACCTAGTGGCCTTCTCTGATGGAGTGACTGTGTAAGTGCACAAGGGACGGGCTGCAGATGTCACTTAACCAGACTTCTGTAAAGCCTTTGACATGGACCCCCACAACATCCTTCTCTCTAAAGCACAGACAGATTTGATGGGTGGACTGATAGATGGATAAGAAAGCTGTTGGAGGGCTGCTTGGTGAGAGGCTCAGAGTCCAGTGATGGACATCAGTGACAAGTGGTGTCCCCCAGGGGTCTGTACTGGGACCAGTGTGTGGATACAAAAATGCTGCTAGCAAGGATTTTCTTGCTATTTTCTAAGCCCGTGAGAGACTTTTCTCTCTCACAGAAGCGGTAGCAGAGTTATGCAAACAATGAAATACCTGCAACCTGGAGAAGTCTTGTTTATAGTCTAGTAGACAAATATTTCGACAATGGATGTTTTAGGATTTTAGCCAATCACCCCCAAGGGGTGGCTTGTCCTTTGTCCAATTAGACTATGAAGAAAAAAGTCTATAAAAGAGTTTGTAAAATAATTAAATAAATCAATCTTGCTGCACAATTTCTGCCTGCTGGATCTTCTCTCCTCCTCCCTACAGCTGCAGGACATGGTACTATACCCTAGGGCATATTTTTTTTTTTAATACCAGTGTTATTTAATACCACCATTAATGACATAGACGGAGGCTCGAGAGCACCCTCAGCAAGCCAGCAGATGGTGAGTGCCGAGGCTGACACACCTGAAGGATGGCATGCACCATCCAGACAAGTTTAAGAAATGGAACCATGGGGATCTCATGAGGTTAAACAAGACCAACATCCCCTTGTACATTGGGCACAGCAATTTTGGCTCATGCATCCAGGGCTCATTGCATGCCTCTTCCCTGTGGCCAGGTCTTCCTATCTCTTGCCTTCAAATGAGGAAGGCTGGGATTTTCCTTGTGATCAGTATGGACAGAAGCGTGCACTGAAAGCAGGGGGCGTTTATTTCAAAATCCCCACTGCAAGAGCAACCAGGGTAGCAGTTAAACTCTGGGTGGATGCAATCTGAGCAGTCTTAATCTCTTAGTCCAACAGCCTTTGGTGGACCCAGAAAGGCTCAAAGGCAGCTCTGCAACATCTGCTGATGCTCTTGATTTATGTACCAGGCCAGAGGATATAAAAATCTGACAAACTGTTCCTTTGTGTGCACAGGTGGTGAACAGCACTTCTTTCACACTCCCATTTTTCTTCCAGATGGGCTGTGCCTATATCTTGACTCTCCTTCCCCCGCTGAAACCAGAATTGCCCATCAAGGTGACATTTCTGATCATCCCTGCTGTGGGAACAAGAGACATGCAGAAGCTGGAGCATAGGAGCTGCTCATATCCCACATCTCTGAACATCAAACTCAGGGAAATGCCCCCTGCCAGAGCCATTGAGGGTCTCAGAAACACCACATGGAAATGTGATTACATCCTGGCAGAGCTGCTTTGCCTATTTGCTTCTCCTTATTTCTTACACCTCCTCTTATGTCCCATCCCCTGAATTTTAGCTGATTTTTCTCTTCTCAATACTTTTACTAAGGAGAAGCTTTGAATTACTATCTCACAATGTATCTACAATTACCCAGCAGTGCTGACCAAGTAATTACTGGAACTTTTCTACTTGTCCTGAATAGACATTTTTTAAAAATGATTGCCACAAAGTTGGGGAAAAAAACAGTGCAAATTATAGGCACATTACTTTCACATAATGATTCTAATTTTGTTCAGACTCCTCAGTTTTAGACATTTCTTTGTTCATTAATCTGTGACTTAGGTATATTAAGTGAGCAAGATTAGAAATAAATTTGGATGGGAGTCATTTCTGGTCATCAATGAACAAGTGCTTTGTTGGGCAATGCTACCACGCATGTGGTATTTCCTTGAGTGCTTTAGCACCTTTATACAGCACACATGTGTAATGCACAGGGCTAATGGCTCCTATCCATCACTTCTGGGATGCTTTTTTTTCAAGGTAGAAATGTTTCTTTAATATTTCATCCTCGCTCCAGGAAAAGTCCTGAGAAACCAATTCTTCCACCTTCTCCCTTAGGCTATTTATTATTAAATCTCACTCACGGTGAGTGCCAGTGCAGGATGAAGCTCCTGCTTTTAACTCAGCCAAGCACCTGCAGACTGGAGGAGGAGAGCTGGGAGGCTCCTCTCCTGCCCTCCCTCTGCCTCTGCTCAGTGCTCTGCAGATCTCAGGCTCTCTCCCAAGACAGATCTACACAGGGCATAACCTATATCAGGGTACATCTCCAGGGAGATTCAAGGGATGTGGAGCTCATGGGCTCGCTGTAACCTTGGCTGATGGTGCTATGGATAGCTCAGCTTTCCTTTTTCTCTTTAAATCCTTCTCCATGCACATGGACTGACAGCAGCAGTTCTCCACTCCTCTACCCCCAGGCTACATTCCCACTGACCTGTTTCCCTCCCAGTAACCCATCTTCTGAGTGCAGCTCTGGGGACACCCTGTGCTTCCAGGAGTCTCAGAAGTAGCCAAGCAAATGCATTTACATGCCACACGACGAGAGCTTCCAGCAGAGAGAATGAAAGGAGTTCACAGAAAGGAGAAGATTGCAGGAGGTCACATGGAAATTGGCAGGCACCTCTCCTTCTTGATTAAATGTGAATTTTGCTGCTGCTATGGAAACAGGACTGGGTAGAGTGCAGGAAATATTTATCAGTGGGTTAAATATTCCAACACTTTAGCTATTCAGGACCAAGATTTCGGCCCTGGAGCCCTGCTGGGATTGAAAGTTGGGCAAATTAGTGAATCTGACCTGAGCTCTTTGCCCACTGAATTCACTTGTCCACCCCAGTCCTTCCCAGTAGGACACGGATGTTAAATATTTGAATTCACTGGGTTTGGCATTAAGGTTTATTTTTAAGTCTGTTTTCAGAAATCCTAAATTTGGGCTAAACTCAGTGTTTTCAAAGTGATAGATCAGCCTTTGATATATGGAAATTCATTATTTAATACAGAAAGCTTTATGAAATTGGAAGGACAGAACTTCTATCCTACCCTTTTTTAATCATACTAAACTTACTCTTGAACAGCTCTGTTTGCATTCTCAAAATGGACACACCCACTATCTTAGGGAAGGAGGAAAAGAGCAGCAGAGCAAGCAGTGCCATTTTCAGTGGCACAGTGTAGGAAGGTCATTTTGGGGACAAGAAAGGAAATCTACATTTTTTCCAAACACATCAGCAGTAGGATTTTGTCATGTCATCAGAATTTTTGAACTGTGCTTTTTCTGTCATCATCAGAAATCAGCTTTACCATTGACTTAAACAGTGACATTTTGAGATTTCTACTTTGTAAGCACAAAAGGACATACAAACTAAAAGGTTGAATTAATTCTTAAGAAAAGATTACATGACCCATTCCCCATAAAGTCATTTAATTAAAGAGTCTTTTGCTTTGGTCTTAGAAGCCACTGAAAACAGGAAACAGATCTGTCTGGATACAAAAACACCTTCTGTGTTTGCCAGTTAAAGATGCTCTGATCCCTCCACAGGTATGATATGGTCAGAGTGCAAGGAGATCTGGGAAGAGGGTCCACGTGAATACGTGGTGCATCTCTGGAACCTGCTGGACTTCGGGATGCTGTCCATCTTCGTGGCATCATTCACTGCCAGGTTCATGGCTTTTCTCAAAGCCTCTGAGGCACAACAGTACGTAGACCAGTACGTTCAAGATGATGACCTCAATAATGTCACCCTTCCCCCTGAAGTTGCTTACTTTACCTACGGTAAGATGCTTTTTGCTATCTAATACTTCCTGTTCTTTTAGGTTAATGTGTGGCAGTACTGAAAGCAGCTTTTTTCTTGTGAATTTATATAGGTTTTTTCCTAATTAAACCGAATTATTTTCCCTAGATCTACCCATTCCAGCCATCTTCCCAGCCAGTAAGAAAGGATCCAAGCCTCATGCAGCCTCTGCTCTTGTGCCATTCAGGTCAATCACATCCTGAAAAAGTAGCTTGAGCAACAGATAATCAGGAACTGGGAGTGAGCAGAATATAATTTAAATTACAGATGAATTAATCTGCTTCATTTTCCAGATGTGAGAGGAGGGAGACGTGTAAACTGAGGCTGCAGTAAGTCTGTACTTCTGCTACATCCAACACCTCTATAAAAATAAATAACAATAGCTGCTGCTCCTCAAAACCTGCATTTTTGTAAAGCCTGTATCACCTATAAGTGCTGATACTGGGAAATGCAAGGAGCAGCAGTGCCTTGAAATTGTTATTTTGGATGGCTGAAATGGTTTTCCTTTGCTTACGGAAATGAATAGAGCTTCACACCCGTGTGGGGACTGGATCCACTGCACACCTCTGCAAACTCTAGATGTCACCCTGGGCAAAATCCATGGGGATTTCTGCTCACAGAGGGGCTGCAGGAGCTCCAGAGCTGGGCACCAAGAACACCACTTGCTCCCTAGAGCTGTGAGGTGGTTGTTGTAGTGCTGGGCTGCAGCGGAGAGCTGAGGCAGCACCTCCTGCCCTGCAGACATACCCCACACAGCCCCAGAGCCACGTGCCTGACCCACAGCAGGGTATAGAGCCACAGGATCTGCGTGGTCCCACCAGCTCCGTCTCTTGCATCCCTCTCTGCCCACGCAAGCAAGAGGCCACAGAAAATGTGGCTTTTCCCTCTCTGGCTTGCTGCTCACCCATTTAAAGTGAGTTCATGATACAAAGGTGCAAAGGGTCCAGAACAGAATATCCCAATGAGATCCTGTGAATCCCTCCATCTGCTGCTTTTCCTTTGGTTCACATTACTGCAAATAATGCCTAAGTTTACTGCTGTGGCCCTGAAGATGTCGCATGTTTTAGCTGTGAATCACAATCTTTCCACCAAGAACCTCAGTTGATGCAAGGACACTTATAAGCCATATTAATATAAATGTTTAAATTTTCAGAATATTAGGTAAATGATGCATATCTGGAGTTTTCTAAAGTAAAAATATTACAGTTACTAGACTTCAGAAACTGGTTTTAATTTAGAGTTAACATGAAAATGGTATACTTAATGTTTATACTTGCTTTATTCGAACAAATCCTAACTTTCTTCTCTAATGGTGAGGAGAGAGATCTTGGTCTCCATAATGCTTCCGTTCCAAATACTGACACAGTGCCCTGTATGCAAATCTACAGCTACATTCCACTGTGTTGTGGTTGTGGCTCTCCATCTTAAGAGCTTCAAATGGAAAAGGCATAACCCAGTTGATATTCAACTAGGAAACAGAAAATACTGAGTTTGTTTAAACCCATGCTGGTTGTTTTCACTGTCTGGCTTCAGTAAATCCCAGTGACTTGGTCATTTCCCATCTTTACCATGTGAAAAATACAACTAATTCACCCCTATTTGTACAGCATGCTGAGGTCCAGTGAACAATTGCTCCAAAGCTGTTTTTTCTCTTTAACTCCTAGCCAAATGCAAGGCTGAGTCTGGAAAAAAGCTATCATAGTAGCTTCCATCTAACCCTTTCTGTTACTAACACCTAGTGTACATGTATTGTTTTAGCCAGGAACAAGTGGCTCCCCTCGGATCCTCAGATCATTTCAGAAGGCCTGTATGCCATAGCTGTGGTACTCAGCTTCTC
Organism: Corvus moneduloides; assembly: GCF_009650955.1. Classification (NCBI taxonomy): domain Eukaryota; kingdom Metazoa; phylum Chordata; class Aves; order Passeriformes; family Corvidae; genus Corvus; species Corvus moneduloides. The sequence goes on from NC_045490.1 coordinate 8,914,221, forward strand.
CCGCATTGCTTACATTCTTCCAGCCAACGAAAGCTTCGGCCCCCTGCAGATCTCTCTGGGGAGGACTGTGAAGGATATCTTCAAGTTCATGGTCATCTTCATCATGGTGTTCCTAGCCTTCATGATTGGGATGTTCAACCTTTACTCCTACTACCTTGGTGCAAAGTACAACCCCGCGTTTACAACGTGAGTACCTGGGGGAAAGAGGCTGCTCTCGCAGGGCTCAGCCCCTTCCAGCCTGCTGCTGATGCAAGGTCTGCTCAGGTACCTTCTGCTGCAGCTGTGTGGGCAAATCACACCCAGGTTTTGACAGGGAAACCTGTACCACAGCCTGCAGCCCTGGCAGCCAGCTCTAGGCCTGAGGGTAGGGAGAGGAGCAGTTCAGAAATGGTTATCTCTGGAAATCAAAACAGCAGATCAGGGACAGGTTTTGTGAGATGTTCAGTTCAGTGTGTGAAGAGAAGCAGTGGAGAATAAGTTAAACCTAAGATTATTGTTCCTAAACCTGTAGGATGAAATGTATGTAAAATAAGAAAGAATTCTGCTTCTCTGAGAGCCAACGTTGGGGGAACTGAACCCAACAAATAGGGGCCATTCATTTAAGATTGGGGGCCATCATTCATTTTGATGATCCTTGTGGGTTCCTTCCAACTCAGAATATTCTGATTGTGTGATCTGTTTTAGGACATCATCTGAGTGCAGGTGTGATTACTGGGTGCCCTTCTGCAGAGCCAACTGCTGGTCATAGTGCTCAAAACAGAGCAAGACCAACCAGGGTGCCTGGGATGTGGGGTTTAAGTCCTGACTGGGAACTTTCCAGCAGAAGCCATCTGAAAGCTGCACAGAGCATCACACCAGGCTCTTCTCCACAGTGGGTCTGCCTGGCCCATGCTCACCTGCCAGCACCCACAGCCCTGCACAGCTGTCTGTGCTAGGTGTCCCCCTCCCTCACCTTGTCAGGGATGTTGGGAAGAGAAAGAGGTTGAAAAACGCCAATGGAATGCGGTTCAGAGTGAGGCTGCTTTTGAACTTACAGCCCTTTGGTGGCAGGACAAAATGCAGTCTCAATTCTGCAGGACCCCAGGAGCACAAGTCTCAATCCTGTGAGGGACAGCTGAGGTCCTAAAGGAGTTTTCAGAGCAGGGTACAGTCCTGCTGACTATGAGGGACGTGTCCCATGCATCCAGGAGAAAGCCTCCTCCCTTGCACTGCGATGTGGCACCAGCACACCACTGGGACAGTCAGTTTTGAGTCTCACAAATCCACCTTGACTGCCTTAGGGACACAGGGGGGGCTTTCCTTCCCACACACCTGTGTGTGTGGGAAGCTTGGCATGGTGTTTTGCCCTTGCTGTGAGCTGACTTCCAGAAAACCACAGCCACAGTGCCTGAGCCCACAGTGGTTACAGTGTGCACAGCAGACACTTGATGCTGCATTTGATGTGTCAATTCTGGAACATGTTACACAGCGAGCCTGGGGCTTAGCTCATCGCTCCTCTTGGAGAAATGACCTTTTCAGCATCATTTCTGTCCTGCAAGGGGCTGTTGCCTTCCAGTTTTACCACACACCCTCTTGTGCAACATGTAACCTGTAACATAATGTTTACTTTCCCTTGTTGAGCCAAATGTGCCTTCTAAACTTCTCCTGTAGCCTCAGGGTGTATTTTAATGGAAGGATTTGTGAGACCAGATGCATTTACATCTATCTGTGCTCAGTAGTCAGGGAGAAGAGAGCTGAGTATGTGGGATGTGACTTGCTTCATATTTGAAAAGAAGATGCCCTTGAAGCACAAGACGTAATGAGAATCAAGTCAGTACCATCCCTGACTGCCTGGTGGCACAGCAGCCCTCACTTACAGCATCCCCCAGGCACATCCCTGGAGAACGTCATTGACAAATTCCAGTTGCTGGTGCAATTCAGCGCAGTAACTCTCTTATTAGCACTCATTATCTAAGTGGATCTTCCAGCAGTTACTGTCCTTTGATTGAAATAATGATCAAACATTCACTAAAATGATGACTGCTCACTGGAGTAAAGATTGTTTAAATGCCCCAGGTATATTTGGACTGGGGAGAGATCCTCCTTAACTTCAGACTGCTGATTACTTATCCTGGAGGGACTTCATGTTGTTATAAAGCAAATTTTGCAAGAGCATAAATTTTCCTTTTAAGAATTCAGAAAAGACTTTTAAAATACTTACTTTCTTCTGATTATTTAAACACACAAGAGTGGCAAATGATGATCAGGGAAAAAAAGCCCTTTCATCATGTGAAACAAAGAGAATAGATTTACATTCATTCCAAAAAATCCTTCTTAGACATTCCTTTCAACAAACTAGAAGCCTTGAGGTAGACAGTCTCAAACAATTTTAATAAGCTAATGACAAGGTTATTTTGGCAGATGGGCAGTCACCAGTTCTAGCAATGCTTCCTGCTCTATTTTTTGTGGCTGCTTGTTGGCCTTGCTGTAGGTGGTGGTCTCCTGCTGCCATTAACTTACTCATGGAAAGAAGGAAGATTTCAGTATTAGAGCTGAACAAGGAACTCAGCTGTTCCTTCACTGAAAAATCATTGGGCCAAAAAGGGGTAATGCTTACTTTGGTGTCCTCCTAACCCTTCTGTGACTTCAGCAACATCACAGAAGGCATTTCCTGGGGGGCATGTTTGTGAATTCTAATGAGAATGGGTGAAATTTTACACTGTTTTGTAGTCCAAAATATGACTATTTAACTGTGGGACCTGATTCTCAGAGGTCACTTGGACAGTTGTGACAGAAAAAGACCCATTGGATTTGTGCACTTAATTGACTGTGGCCAGTTCCAAAGAGCATTGACAGCTCCCTGGATACCTCAGTGGGAGCCCTTAGACAAACAGCTGCTCACTAAAACAACTCCAAATTACACATTTAAGAAAAGCACACCTTTCCAGGGCAGTATGTAAGCAGAAAAAAAGAGTGTATGCTGAGGGAATTGCTTGCTTCGTTCTAATGATAATGGTTAGTGAATGTTTGGTTTAACTTTCACCCTCCCTTGCTACTGTACTTTTGAAAGTGTGTGCTCAATTTCTCCTCTGTTGTCATCTACAAAGCAAGCACATAGTACCCCAGTGGCCTCTGATTTGAGTTATTATATGAAGTTTGTGACATTTCTTTCATTTTGATGTTCTGGAAGCAAAGGAAATAAAGATGCAGTTGTTTTTACTCCACACAGTTAAATATAGAGATTATTTAACTAACCATGGGATACTTTTAAAATTTTTTGGAAGTTCTTCAATGCTGAAGAGCAGATCATTTCCTCAGCAGTTGCCACTACGCCAGCTATGTTTATCTGTTTATCATATGCTGTGTACAGCACACAGCTCTTGAAACAGCCTGTAATTAAGAACATGCTATGCAAACAAAATCGAAATGGAGGCAAGGCTGATTGTGTTCATCTTGCTTTCTGCATCAGAAATCAGGCTGAAGGCTACAAGGGAAGCTTTTCTGTCTCACTCTCCCAAAGGGAAATGTGACTCACTCTTCAGTGCCACAGCTACTTTGAGGCTTGAAGGCTTTTTTCTACTTGTTTTGTCAAAATGTGATCATTTTGTAATTATATTGACTGCATTACTTTTTTGGCAGAGTTAGTTCTCAAACACATTTAAGGAGATAAATCTGAACGGATGCCTTGAGCTTTCTTGAAGAGGGCACAAGACTGATATGAAATCATAGCCTTGCTGAGAGAAATGACCACAGCAGCCAGTTGTCCTTTTTTAGAGTTCACTGTTTAAGTTGAGACGATTAAGAATCTCTTTGGCAAATCAGCACAACAGTCAGAGGGAAAGGATGCGCACGGGAAGCTCCACTCATGGCCGTGTGCGGGCAGAGAAATCCCTGTCCCCTGAGGGACGCTGCCTTTTATTCCCCAGAGAGGCACCACCCTCTTACACCCCAGGCCCCTGCACCTTCCATAGTCCGATTGGCTCGTTTAGATGTCACCTCTAGGATATAGGTTCTCATCTGTGGGGTGATTCTTGGGCATCGAGCGATTCACTGGTCTCGGTCCTATCAGCAGATGGTATTGATCCCCTTATGCTAAGGAGACATGACTGGCACAGACCCTCACAGCTTCTAGAACTTTCCCTCTTTACCAACTTGCAACACTCCCCACCATCCTAACACTAATACAGAAAATGCTCCTAACACTACTTCCCCATAACAATTGTTAATCAGCAAATTTCCTAACAATTAACAATCAACTGGCAAAGCCAATACTAAGTGGTTAACTAATTAACAATTAACAGAGAACCCTTAACTATTCTCTCAGCTATGAAAACCAACTTAAGTCAGTTCAATTATAACACTTGCCATGATCCTTTTTGATGAACAGCACACTGCTCTTTACAAAAGCAAGGAAAATCTGCAACTAGACGATTGGCTATGGTCTGTTGGGAAGCATCATCTTCCTTGATGCAAAATCTTTAACATAATATACAGATTATAATATAATAATAATCTGTAATATGTGTAATGAAACAAAAACCAAAAAATCTCTGTGGTCTCCCCACTGCAACAGTCAGTAAAGAAGGTGATTGCTGCGTACCCACCTCCGCAAGGAGCATCAGCCAATCTGTCACTGCCAGACCCTCCTGCTGCCAGGAGCTGTCAGTCTGTGCAGGACTCCTGACTTCCTCCATGCCTTCATTTGTTTGCCTTTGAGAAGGATAAAACACCTGCTGACCTTGCAGGAAGGGGGTAAATTGCTTAGCTGGCAACAAGGAGACACACTGGCATCGTGGAGTATTTTAGAACTTGGCTCCTGAGGTCCTCCTCTCACGTTTTAGTGAGATATTCTTAAAAAAAAAAGCCCAACTGATGTTCCCTGCAACCTGTGCCAGATCTCGTGCACTTTGGCAGTAATCTAAAAGGGAGAAGGAAAGGGTCATCCAGCCTTTTTGAAGGGTAGGGATGGACTAGTACAAGGTCTCCTTAAACCATTTCCTCTGACAGAGGGAGAACTGTATCTGCCTGGGGACACTGCTAAGCATCACTTTGGCGCTACAGGTTAGGTCAACATCTCCACCACCCTCCCAGTCCCACCACCACGGGCATTGGTCCCTTACCTAACACTGGAAATAAGGTTTATGGACAGTACAGAAGAGCCCAGCACCCCCGCCCTTACCTCTGGGGCTCAGGGTGGTCAAGGCTGCTTGCAGCTCTCAATTAACTTTTCAAGGAGAATTCGGCACTGCTCAAGTGTAGAGGTTAATGTTTAAGCTGCAGAAAAGGAGCAGAGCTGACACATTGTATTAAAATCTGCCAGCAGGGTGGAAAACTTAGGGAACCTTTCCAAATTAAAAGGGAAGTTAATAGCAGGGTGCAGCTGGGCTCAAGGCTGGGGGTTATGGATTTTATTAGTTTGTGAAATCACTTAGGCGGTGGGTTTCAATGCCAGAGATCGTTGGTGTAATATGTGTTCCTTAACTGGAAAGTACAACATTTATTGAAGAAGCAGTGGCCAGATTGCTACTGTACAGTGGAGGGAATCTGACACATTAATGCTAGGTCAGCTCAGCTGCAGATGAGGGCAGGAGAAAAGAGCAGAGTGTTACAGGACGTGAAATGTGCAGCAAGTGGAAAAGTGCTGGTACCTGAGTGTAGCACAGGCAGAGATCATCCCACAAGGGTATCTTTGCAGTTGTGCGGAGCAACAGGGGTCAGTGATTGTGGTATCAGGGGCTCTACGGATCAATAAAGCTGTGCAACATTTATTTGAAACATCGCTCAAGGTTACTCCCCACAAGAGTACGTTGTAACTATTCTATTTACTGCAGTTTTACTTGTAAATGAAACATGGTGTAACACAAAGTATGATGGGAATTAAAACCCAGTTTGCTGCAGCAGAAAGGAACTGCCCAGCAAGCTGCACCAGCCTTTCAAAGGGTTGAAATTAATTTCTCTTGCTTTTGTGAATGGTGTAATTGACACCAGAGTTGATGTAAAGCTTATTTTTCTTGTAGAATATGCTGTGGTTTGTGTCTATAAGTTGTTTTTAACAGATTTAGCAGGATTAGTCTGCCACCCTAGTAAAAAACATTTCATCAAAATAATTTTGTCTATGGCATTGTTTCATTTGAAGGTGTTCACCTCCTGGCAGGCAAGAGGAGAAAGGAGGAAATTAACTGTTAATGGCTAAGGATTGCTCGGCAAAGGCAAAATGCCTTCTAAATTAATTATTAGGCAAAATGCTTTAAAAATGTGCCAGCATCCCTCCTCCTCCTCCTTCCATCCTTTTCAGCTGTGGCTTGTGGCTGCTCCCCTTCCGCCTGTTACAGCCCCGACTCCTTGGATCAGTCTCTCCTTTTGAGATGTTAGTCCAGCCACATTCTTTCCAGCCCCACTTCTCTTTGTCATTGGCTTATTCCCCTTTTTCCCATCTTTTAACCTTTTAATTTTCCTCTTGTTCCTTTCTACTTTTAAGCAAAGATAATAAACAAATCAAAATGCCTCTCTGCAACATCTTCTACCCCTCCTTAAGCCCAGTTTTTTCCTGCAAATGCTTGGGTGTCTGACATGTTTGCAGTCCCAAAGCAGTATGGGAAGAGAATCAGACTATGGTGTGACTATATTTGCACTCTGTGTTCTTTATCTTAATGCCACAAAGCAGAACTTTTCAATCCCTTCTCCTGGGTAAAAGGCTTCTCTTCTGCCCTGGAAACTGCATAGAATGAGGTCAGACCTGGTTCTATCTTCTCAGGATGAAAAAAGAGTGAGTGAGTAGAAGCAAAAAGCACTACATAAAAAGTTTCAAACTGCAAGTTGCCCATGGATTTGTCATCCCTATTAGGGACACAAAATCCAAGTGACAAGTAATGCACCTGATAACAGATGGAGCAAATCAGGGCACACTGGAACTTTGTACTATTAACCAGAAATCATATTTCTTTATCAAATTAGGAAATATGATTTGGCACCTCCCTAGGTGATGGATAATGGTTTACAACAACTGTGCCAAGACATATTTATATTTGTGTGTTGCTGCTTTTATTAGTAGGATGTGGCCTGGCTAACCTGGTGTCAACTCTATAAAGTGATTGTTTGTTTTATTTTTAGGGTAGAAGAAAGTTTTAAAACCTTATTCTGGTCAATATTTGGCTTATCTGAAGTGATATCTGTGGTGCTGAAGTACGACCATAAATTCATTGAGAATATTGGATATGTACTCTATGGAGTATATAACGTGACTATGGTGGTTGTGCTGCTTAATATGCTAATAGCCATGATCAACAACTCCTATCAGGAAATTGAGGTAAGATAAGAAATCAGATTATAAACTCAATGCACTTAATTGTAACTGATAATGTAAATGGTAAAAACCCAAAGAGAGTGTATCTTATTCCACATCCAAGGTTAGAATGCTGAAAACAGATCTTACACATTATGAGTTAAGGCTGAGTCTGTTCCCGGATTATGACTGAATTAATAATCAACAGTGAATCATTTCTAGAACAATTTTGGATTCCTTGTCTTTAATGACCCTCTGTGAGTAAACCCAATTTCCTTTACATATATTTAATGAAAGTGGCTTGTGATATTTTTTATTCCCTGTGTTGGTTATGATAATTTATCAATGTGTGTTGCCTTAGTTGCATTGTTTGCTTATGACAGAGTAATATTTCTTCTGACTTTTTGCCCTGTTCTCTACTGCTTAAACATTCCAGCCCATGTAGATCTGAAGCTCATGTGCATTCATGAAAATATTCAGAAATTCCGTATTTTCCAATCACCAGGCATAAAATTTGATACTTTTTTTTTTTTTTGAGGAGTCTCTAGCGTGTGCAAAACAAGACTTTGTGGACATTTACAAAAACCATCTTTTAAAGCATATAAACAGAGCCCTCAAGGAATATGAATAGGTTTCTGCAGAAAGGAATTTGCAGGGTTTACCCAGCCCTGCTCAGTAGTATGGCTGTTACAGAGTGGATTTGCTAAATGCTTTGGACATAAACAACTCCCTGCTAATCTAAATAAAGGCAGAAAAAAAAATACATTATTTGGATAATGTTAATGTTGAGTCACCTCTTACTTCTGATTTGTTAAATGTCAAACTTCTGCAGTTGGGTTTGTATTAATTACTTGTCCTAATCTCCACTCAGAACCTGACATTGAAAATGGCCAGGGCTGAAAATATTTTCTCACTGTAATGTCTGATTCATCCATGTGCTGTAGTACAAGTATAACTCTATCCTGTGCATGCTGTAACTGAGTCTAAATGTCAGAGAGACCTTACATATGCTCTCTGTCCCAGAATCTTCCAGGCTTGCAGAAAGTGGAGTCATTTCTCCAAAGGTTTCTAATCACTTAAGATCAAGCAATTTCCTGAATTCTATTCACCTGAAACAAGCTCTGCTTCAGAAGGGGTCTCAGCCTCTTACTGCATTTTCTAGTTTATTGTAGTAGACAGAGATGCTCTTGAAAGTTTTTGAGAGAAAAAAGATCTCTGAAACTATCTGAAGAGGTGCCCTATATTAACTTTGCAGTCTAAACTTTCTGATGGCCATTTTCTTGGCAAAATGCTTTGTCATTCTTCTTGATTGTATGGAAATTTTCAAAATTTTGTTAAAGATTACTTTTAAGTATCAGCAAGCAAAACAAGTGTGAACTGTTTGGCCCAGATCCTCCTAATTGAGGAAAAACTAGTTCTTCTCATACTAATTAATTTCAGTCCTCACTAGCAGTGAGATTAAAGATAGTTGTAAAATCAGAGTCACGTAGGTTGGAAAAAACCTGTGAGATCATGGACTCCAACCATTCATTCAGCATTGCCAAGGCTGTGCCAAACCATGTCCCCAAGTGCCACATCTGCACATCTTTCAATATCCCCAGGGATGGTGACTGACTGCAGCAAAAGTCCCTACTGCCAAAGTGTTTGTCTGATGAGAGCAACGTCAGTAGTGTCCTAGGATGGACATTACTGAGGAATTAAATTCCATTCTGGTCAGTGGGCAGGTGGTTTACCATAAGCTGGAGTGACAAGACCATGTTCTCCTGCCTTCCATTTAATATCCCTCTTCATCTGCTTCAGGTTTTCTTCTGTTTATGCCTCAAGTATTGGTGCTTCCTGACAAATTTGCATTTATGGAAAGAAATCCTTTTGCCAGCCATAAAACAGAGCTACTCCCATCAGTAGTACTTTTAACTGCTTTAACAGAAAGGCATTAGAACTGCTCACTAGTGGTTTATTCTGTAATTCACCTTAAGGATTCTGTGAGGTGCAACCCCAAACCATGAGAAGAGCAAATGGCAAAAGTGAATGCTGCTGCTCTGGTGAAGACACATTGCTGTAACTGTGGCAGAATTAATCTCCGTTGTGTCATGCCCAGTTCCTGACCAGGTTTCAGAGGTACAGGGTAATCAGAGGTTATGAATTCCAGCAGAACACAGATATACACGAGTACGGGGAGCTGGCAGATCCACACCTCTACTGCTGCTTCTGCCCTCCATGTACACCACAATGAACACAGCTGTACAGCAGCTGTATCTCATCCTTTCTTCTGCCTGATAAATGGTTCTGATACATGGCTCTGACCATCCTCGTGTATCAATGCCAAGTGAACGGTTTCCTCCATAAAATATTTGCTAACCGTGCCCTTGTTACTTGGAAGTGATCATGGCCCACCTTGGCAATTTATAAAGGAGATCCACAGACACTGAAGGATGGAGTTTTTCTCCACCTTCATCAGTGGCAGGAGGTGAATAGTAGGAGGATTAAGGTGTATAGGGATACATGGTGGTGAATGCAGACAGGATCCATGAGGAAATCAGCGGATGACAGAAGAACGCAGTGTCTGAGCCTCCCGATGGGGGATTCCTGGCCAGTGCAGTGGTAACAGATGACACAGAGCACTGCAGTTCATCGCAACAGTCTTTGCTGCTGTTATGCTCATAAAAGTTTCTCCTGCTTTCCATGTCTCTATGTTCTGACACATTCATTCATCATCATAGCAAAACCACCAGATTGTTACTGAGACAACCCCTTTGATATACAGGGAAATAGTCTAATATTTGGAAGACACATATGTTCTGTTTATGCACTACTTTGTTTAAATTTTCCTTGTTTTGAGATTACCACAGAGAAGCCTACAAATACACATTTTGTGCAGGGGCCTTGTTCTGGCAGGCAGAATCTGGTTCTAGTTAACTCCTACCTGTATGTTTGTCCTAGTCATAGCTAAACTCCTTCCTATTTATTAATTTGGGTGTTGATTTGTTTTTCCTTCTTCCCTTCCCAAGGAGGATGCGGATGTGGAGTGGAAGTTTGCACGTGCCAAGCTCTGGCTATCCTACTTTGATGAAGGAAGGACTTTACCTGCTCCTTTTAATCTAGTGCCAAGCCCTAAGTCATTTTATTATCTCATACTGAGAATAAAAATGTGCCTCATAAAACTCTGCAAATCTAAGGCCAAAAACTGTGAAAATGACCTTGAGATGGGGATGCTGAATTCCAAAAAACGGGTATGTTTTATCTTCCCTTTTCAGCTTCTTTGTGGAAAGGATTCCTGCCAGGGACCTTCTGGAGGGGCTTGCATGGTACACGGGGACATCAGGGACAGCACAGCCTCTCACAGGACCTCATCACTGCATGTTGTTTGTATCACATTGCAAGCAGAGGGTCCTCCCAGAGGTGTGGCCTCATTGTCCTAGGCACCATCCTCACACCAGGGAAAGGGCAACCTTTATAAGAACAGGCACTTTTATAACTTTTGTAAAAGCAGGCACTCCGAGGCCAAATAAACAAGGTCAAAGAGAGGGGCAGAAGCAGAGGCACAAACAGGCTCACAGCTTGTCTGGCTCAGGCCCATTGGTCCAGGCTCTCCCAGCTGAGCTCTGTGACTCTGCCCAGGGAGGGGAGAACAGAGTGACACTGGGACTCTCCAGCTGAGACGTGTGCAGCCCGCCCTCAGCTGTAACCTTGAAAGAGAGACTGAGGAGAAGGAAAGGGAAGTTGGAGGAGGCTTTGCAGAATTTGCCTTTGGGATATGTAGACTGCTTTATGTCTACCTGGATCTCTTGGCTCTCCTTGGAGGCGCAAACAGCCAAGCCATCCAGCCCAGGGTGAGCCATCCAGCCCAGGGTGAGCCATCCAGCTCAGGGTGAGCCATCCAGCCCATGGTGAGCCATCCAGTCCATGGTGAGCCATCCAGCTCAGGGTGAGCCATCCAGCTCGGGGTGAGCCATCCAGTCCATGGTGAGCCATCCAGCCCAGGGTGAGCCATCCAGCCTGTGGTGAGCCATCCAGCCCATGGTGAGCCATCCAGCTCAGGGTGAGCCATCCAGCTCGGGGTGAGCCATCCAGTCCATGGTGAGCCATCCAGCTCAGGGTGAGCCATCCAGCTCGGGGTGAGCCATCCAGTCCATGGTGAGCCATCCAGCTCGGGGTGAGCCATCCAGTCCATGGTGAGCCATCCAGCCCAGGGTGAGCCATCCAGCCTGTGGTGAGCCATCCAGCCCATGGTGAGCCATCCAGCCCAGGGTGAGCCATCCAGCTCAGGGTGAGCCATCCAGCCTGTGGTGAGCCATCCAGCCCATGGTGAGCCATCCAGCTCATGGTGAGCCATCCAGCCCAGGGTGAGCCATCCAGCCCATGGTGAGCCATCCAGCTCATGGTGAGCCATCCAGCCCAGGGTGAGCCATCCAGCTCATGGTGAGCCATCCAGCCCGTGGTGAGCCATCCAGCCCAGGGTGAGCCATCCAGCCTGTGGTGAGCCATCCAGCCCGTGGTGAGCCATCCAGCTCAGGGTGAGCCATCCAGCCCAGGGTGAGCCATCCACCCATGGTGAGCCATCCAGCTCCAGGCAAAGCCCACAGCCTCCAAAAAGGATAGTTCTCTCCGGAGTTTGAGAGAACTGCTCGGGTCTGGTGTTCATCCAGTCTCTGCCAGCCCCTAAATTAAAGCGGGAAGTCTATCCATGGGGTTTAGTCCATATTACCAAATAATTTAACTACCAACATAGTGAGCATTGCAAAGATAGACAAGCATGTCTACAAATTCATTTAACACTGCTGTTTGTTACTGAAAGAACCACTAGAACAGTGGAGTATCAAAATGAAAGAAGTGTTTCTCCTTCAACTACCTCAAAGAATGATTTAAAAATATAATGTTTTTAAAATGTTATTTGAATCAAACCCCATTAAGCTCACTTTGTTTGAAATTTAATTTCTGCTTCAAAGCCTAAAACAAAGTAATACAATTTTCTCTAAGCCTCTTCTTCCCCAGGCCACATGGGTGAAAGTGTCTGGCTTGCCCTTTTTCATGGAACTCATGCAAAATTCATATTTTCCATGGCTTTAGCATAAACAATTAGGAGTATCAGTCATTTCTTGCTTGCCTATTGATTTTGTTCACATAACATCTTCAAGAGTCTCTGTAACCTCATGACACACCTGATGAATAAGAAAGAATTTTTTTAAAAATTACATTATTACTTCAGATTTTTAATCTAATCATTATAAGCATCCTGATTTGAAAAAAAAAATAATAATAATAATCAGGATCTCTGGTTCAACCAGGGAAGAAAAACCTTTATCCAGGGCCTTCCCTCTACATGCAATTGCACATAGGTGCAGAAGTCTATGATATTTATTCCTCTGAATAAGTGATTTTTTTTTTTTTGTTAGTACTTGGACCAAAAACCTCAGAGGTGGATTACAGTCAGAGAAATCTCTAACAAATACTGTGTGTGGAGTCCAGAAAATTCTCCTTGGAAGCTTCTAGAGTTGCGATGCCTCTGATAAAAATAAAATGGTTTATTTTAAAAATATATATTTTTCTTGAGCCAAAAGAAGTGGCAAAATGTGCTGCTGTTTTAAAAGGACCAGTGAAAATCAATTGTGTTTCAGAATTAGGTTTTATACCACAGTCTTGTTCTTTCCAGATACAAGTAGTTATCTTTCTTAAGTTGTGTTCTAGATTGATAAGCATCAGCCTCATTAAGATAAAAGTATTTTGTGCCTCTTAACACCTTGTTGTCTAAAACTTGTGTGAATACCATTTCTGTCTAGATAATTTAGAATCCAGATTTTTCCATTAATTTATATATTTTTTTCTCTTTTCTGTCTTCCAAAAATTTACTTGTTTGCCCTGAATGTTCTGGCTTTTGCTCTACTGTACATAGAAGCGTTTCCTACTGTTTTTCTAAAGCTCTGCTTAGTTTGGGGCTGTCTGGATATGAGAAGCTATCATTGATTTAATCATATCATGATGTTTTATAATTTCAGAAAGTTCGTTTTCACTCTAGCATTCAAAACACTGAGAGTTTTTCTGGGAAGAACGCTTATAACAAGCCCACAAGATACCAGGTAATCACAGCATGAAAGCAAGAGCCAGGGGAGAGGTCTGCCGGTGGACAGCTCTTACCTGCAGGGGTGATGTTTGCATTCTCCCAGTCGATGCCATCCTGGGATGTGCCAGGCTGGGGCACTGGCACAGGGCTGGGCTGGGGTGTTTTGGAGACAAAGGCAGCCTGTCACCCATGGAAATACGCTTGGTGTTAGCATTTGTCATGCTGATTAATTCCACTCGAGGGTGTTTAACTTAATACACGAGATGTCATCCAACCTTTGCTCCTCCCATCTTGTATTGACAGCATTTCATTTCCCACGGCACAGAGTCATCTCTCCGGCTGCTTCATTAACATTTGCATGTGCTTCCTCTGGCAGTGGCTCATCCTGGCAAGCTAAACCTGCAATGTGCTATGGTTCAGAGACCTCCTTGTGGCTGCAGAGGTGGCACAGGGTACCACAGCTGTCTGTCCAGCAAGAGTGTTGTGCCAGCAGAAGTGTTATTTCTCGTGCAAGTGTGTCCCTAGGGCAATACAATAAACAGAATGTGCCCCACAGGATTTTTGCCTTCTTCTTTAACATATAGTGAAAAGGAATCTGATGGCAAGTGATATGTCTGAAGGGACTGACATTGAAGACAGATGAGGAAAATAATAGTTAAATTGGCTAAAATGTGCAATGCCCACTCTAGAAGTGGTTTGTCTTCTGTTGGTACAGCAACCAGCACAATGGGCTCCCAAGCTGTTCAGCTGACCAGTAAGAAATTTCTACTGGTTTCAAAAACTTTTCAGGCTTTTCTACCACAATAGGAGGGGTATCTAAAATTTAAGTTAGAAATGGGATACATTCACTCGGGCACCTGGAGTTAGTTGGCTTGATTCCATCAAAGGAAAAGGGATGAGAGATTGTGTCCTGCTCAAAGTGGCATTTCAGCACTTTTGACACTTTCCCTCCCATCCAAACCCACAGGTGATGTGTCAGCCTCTGCTGGACTGGTTCTCTTCCTGTAGCTATTATTTCTCAATGAGACCACCTAACAGTTGTGGTAAATTAGACCCTTATTTCCAATATTGAAAAAGCCAGAGGTGACTGTGAAAAATAGATAGAAAAGGATAAGTACCTGTTATTTTGTTTTAATAATGCTAGGTTTGTCTTCAAATTATCTTAGAACATTTCAGTTGCTGCAGGAAGAAATTGCCCAAATAATATAAGGAGAGTGTAATAGTCTTCATTATCTAAAAATAAAGAAGAAGGAACAGTGTGATAATCTGGCTGGCAAGCTTTTCTTCTACAACTGGGAAAACCTTTGAAGCAGATGCTTTTTGCTGAACTGTTTTCTTTAGCAGTGTTTATTGAGTGATGTATCTGCAGTCCCTGCAGTCTGTGTACTTAAGACTACATATGGACAGTGCTCTGGAGGGATAACAAAAATATACAGAATTTGAACATGCAATAATTTGAAAAGCATGAGGAACAAGTCAACGCAGCTGCCATGATCTGGGAATAAACTAGTCTAGGAAAAATGATACCTTTATCAAAGAGGATATGGGAACTGGAGTAGAGAGAGGGTATGTTATCTTTTTTTTTTTCCCACGTAATAAGAGCCTGTGTTCTGACTCCTTGTTTTAGTCTAAATTTCCTCTGACTTCTGCTCTGGAAAAAAATACTTATTTTTGTATCCAGGTTTTCCCTACTTTCCCCAAACATTACTTCATTTATGTTTTCTCAGGTGACAACCCTACCTCCCTCTGGATTCCTCTACCTTGGCCATCTCCAACACAGCGTACGTGCACTGTGCCTCATCTCTGTTGCCTTAGTGACTCACCTGCTTAGCCAGATGCCTCTGACATACAAGGACAGTCTTAGACATCCCATATTCCATGGCTGCATGGCATATACAAATGACTGGATCCTTCTTTGATCTTCACAAGCCTTTTGCACTGCTATAAGCCTTATTCGGCTGCTCAGAAAAAAGAGCAGGTGTACTGTTTCCTTAATCTGTATTTCAGACCCTTTGCAGAATTTTTCAGTGATGTTCCAAGCAGAGATGTGATTGCTCTGTGGAGAAGTGAGTCCATGCTGGGAGAGGCTTCTCCCTTAACACTGGACATCTGGTCAATCAAAGACACTGAGCTCTCCTATGTTTGCAGAGAATGTACCTAAATCTCTGTCTCTTAGAGAGCAATTCTTTTTATGTTTAGATGTTTTTATTCCTTTTTTTCCCTTATAGCTTTTTATTATGAGATTTTTTTCCCCACTGAGTATCTTTTCTGCATTGAAGACGAGGCTATCACCGATACCCCAGTGTGCAGCCCAAGACTGCCAAAGTTACTTTCCTTCTAGATGAAAAGAACTTAGACATTTTTGGAACAATAGCACATTGCAAGCTCATATCCATAACCATAATCTATTTCCATACATACCCTTCCTCACTAACAATCATCTTCCATTTTGTAAGTCTACGTGGCTCTGTATTTTTCACTGTATATGTCTCTTAAAATCTGCCATTTCCCTAAGGAACTTTTCTCTCTTAAGCCAAGTTCCCCACCTCTGTTCAAACTCTCTTTTCTCTGTCCTCCTCTAAATTTATTTTCTCTTAAAAACCCAGTCACAAGGCTGACAGTCTTTCTGTGAACCTCAGGTCAGCTGCATCGTGCGTGAGTTTGCTAACATTATTAATTAACCACTTATTTTTTCCTGTAAATTACTATTAGACAGCGACATGCCAAAAGAAGGCTTTGGAACCCATTCCTTAGCTTTCTATTGGATCAGCTGTGTTTTCGTTCTGTCTGTGGGACATGCTCTACATTCACACACATCCCACAAAATACCCCAAAGTGCTTCATATGTGGGGTCATGATCGAATGGCTGTCAATCAACTACTGTAGTACAATGTCCACAATATAAAATATAAAATAAATGAGAAATAATAATAATAATAGTAATAATAATAATACCCCTAGTGAAGACAGATGTTTGAATTGCTCATAGTAAGTCTGGAATGAAGGCAATGTGGACAGTCTCCCACTAAAGGAGTGGTTCTGTTCTCCTTTCAGAAGATAATGAAGCGTCTGATTAAGCGCTATGTGCTGAAGGCTCAGGTTGACCGAGAAAATGATGAGGTCAATGAAGGCAAGTGGAATTTTATAATTGATAGACCTAATGAGCATGTGCTGTTATTGCTGCTGACCTGGCCAGTACGAGGGTTGAGCTCAGTTAAGATCCTCTGTAGAGAGAGCTTGCCCGTGCTCACACTCAGGTGAGCAGTGCTGACTCTGAGCCACCCTTGTAACCTTGAAACTCCAGGTCCTTGTTTTTCCTTAGTGGAACACACATGTCACAGGATCTTCCACAGCCCTTCTAACCCCTGTAGCTCTAACTCTCCTTCCCTTACAACAGCCAGGGTGTTGCCAACACCCAACCTGACCTTGGTGTCTAAGTAAAGCATTTTCTGACTGTGCTGCCCAGGCCTGCCCCAAGGACACTGCTTTGAGCGGGATCCAGATCCATATTGCCATGCTGGCATGTGGCATTTGTGTGCAGATGGAAAAGAAGCTCCAACACCTCTTAACTGCTACCCTCCTGCAAATACCCTGTGCAGGTGGAGATCAACATGTGGAGAGAGAACAAACTTGAGGAAAAATCATGAACTCTCCACACATATTTGCTGTTGCTATTGGTACCACTACTGCGAGTACAGGTTATTCCTTATAACTGCAGATATCAAGTGCATAGTGCAGGGAGATCAAATGCAGCTCCACACACATTCCTGACCAAACACACTGGAATTACTGCTCTCTCGGGTCTTGAAATCATAGGGATTACTGACTTGGTTCAGTACTGCTAATAAGAACATTTTCCTCTTTCAGGAGAACTTAAAGAAATCAAACAAGACATTTCCAGTCTCCGCTATGAACTCTTAGAGGAAAAGTCCCAAGCTACCGGTGAGCTGGCAAAACTAATACAGCAGCTGAGTGACAAGTTTGGGAAGACCTTAAATAAGGACATTTGATGGTGAATACAGAGAAAGACAACTTGTTCTTGAGACATTGCTCATTCTCAACCAGCATCTTAGGAGGGCAAAAACCATGGGAAAGATGGGTACTGCACACTCAGCTTTTGCTGACAAGCAAGTGTTGGTAGGAGCACTTTGCGTTACTCCTGCACTTGGTGAGAGACCAGTTAAATCTTTTCTAATACAAAAGTGACTTAATGGTAAAAATCTATGCCCCTTGACATCAGAAATAGATGCACCACAGAGAAGGCACCTCCAATTAAAGGCAAAAAAAGCCAGATCTTCATTCATCTGACACCAGAGAAGACAATGTAACTGTGCTCATTAATACCAACAGAGTCTGTACTTACCAGAATTGGGTGAAGTCTGAAGAAATAATGTGCCAAGCATATTCCCTGCAAAATTTTTAAAATTCCTATTCTTGGGTGTGTACGCTCCTTTTCTGTTTACATTGGCAACCCTGACTTTGAACAGCACTGTGGCTAGTGAAAAACTAATGAGAAATCATCTGTTGAAGTGACCAAGGCAGTGAATAACAAGTAGACACTGGCAGCACTGGAAAAATGTAATCAAGCTTGTGGGGTAAATTATCCTTTAACCTGATGAAAGGATTTCCAGCCAAACACTCCTCTCCACCTTTTCCAGCTGTATTAGCTAGTCTGCTGATGGATATGGTCTCTTTATATGCACTTAGCCTCTCTTTTATCCTTAGTCAATCCCATCTCCGACAACAGTGTACTGAAATATTCGTAATGATGTGAAGCTCACTTCCCAGGAATACCCAGAGGTAAAACACCTTGTGCTAAAGTGTTCAGTTCAAAGAACAGCATTAATCCAGAGACAGCGATGCAACTGAGCTCAGCTTTCAGATTCCAGAGGTCAAACTGCAAGCCATAAGGAGAGATCAATCACGAAGAACATTGCCCAGTAGTTTCCAACCTTGAAATTAATACAAAAAGGCTTCAATCGAACATTGTGACAAAAAAAAAAAAAAACAAAAAAAAAAAAAGGAAATAAAGGAAAAATCATTGTAGAAATTGTAATGTTTTTGGCTCTTACAGAGGGTGAGAAAGGGATTCAAACTGTTCTAAGGCTGTGGTAATACAAGGATCACACTTTTACAACAGGAAAGTTGTGAGTCTGTGCAACACAACTGCAGAAGTGGATGGCTTGGGTTTTCATGGTTGGGTACATGATCTCAACTTCTTAAAGCACACCTTACTACTTGGGAACCATGGAACTGGACTGTTTGTTTACAAGAGACACCTATAAAAAGAAGATGACATTTAGGTTTCAGCTGAGACAAGCAGAGCCAGAAGGTGACCTGTGATCAGTTCTTAAGTGCCAGATGAGAATACATATAGCCTAATAGAATAATAGTTATATTTGTACAAAAATAAAAGAAAACAAAATAAAAAAGTGTACTGTACGTAGATCTGTTTAGACAAAAAAATACTGTATTTTTACCTTTAATAAGATTATCTTGTATACTGTAATATTTTTACCTAAAAATGGAAAAAAAAATAAAATTACCTCATAATATTTTGTTGTACACTGAGTGAAATATTTGCTTGATCTTTTGACTACCTATTACAGGGCCTTTTTTTTTTTTTTTTGCTTTTTTGTGTTTGTTAACAATAAAATCATTATATGAAGCAAATTTGCCATAAGAATTCTGGCATAAGAAGCCTGAAAGAGCCAAAATGCAACACTTAAACTAAAATACATTTAAAATGAACAAAACTAGGGAATTAAAGGCTGTGTGACCAACTACAGTCCACAAAAATGACTCCTCATTTGTGCTTAATTTGAAATTATTGTATCATTTGTAAAATCAACATCTAAAAAGAGAAATTCAGCTCTGCTGGCTTCAGCAAACATAGTGGTGGTACTGAGTGCGCAAACCAAAGTCAAGCAAGTCACAAAGGTTTTATAGACTTTAGCTGGCAGGACAAGTGAAGGGGCATCTGCCCTGATCACCCCATCTGGGTGAGGGGGGCTTTGCTCCCCTAAACCGCTTGTTGCAGCTGTGGGAAATCTGTCCTGTTGTGCGACGGTTCCTGCAATGTGGTGTTGGCATGAAACACCCAGCATCAGTGTGAGAAATCAGACACTGCAGGTAACAGCATTTACTCATCACTTTGGGCTGTCTCCCGCAGTAAGTACTGCCAATATATGTTCAGTTTTCCCCATAAGAAGAGGGAATATATTTTATGGCAATACTGTTTTCCCCCTCCCCACCTTTCCAGCCACTGTGTAAAACTTTTTTTCCATTTGAAAAAACGGCCCTGTTGTCATGGCACTGTCTTAAAATTTAATCGGATTACAGCTCTACACATGGCTCCTGATCGAAGTATTGCTTTACCCTTCCCATTTAGTGTTTTAGGGATTTAAGGAAAATTGTTCTTGGTAGAACTTACAACAACCACCATAATTTAAATTTCTCATGACATTGAATGCAAGTCCTGCAAAAAGGATTAGTGGAAATGCTATGATGCACTTATATTTTGTATATTTAAATGCAGCTCAGCAAAATGCCTGATCTACAGTACAGCAACACCTATGGGAATATTCTTCTGCTGCTAAATATTGCAATCAATGCATGGTCTGGTCAGCACAAATAACACTGTACTGTGAATAACTTTGCTGAATTTTTGGGTCCCAGGTGGAGGTACAGCTGTGCCCATCAGCTCCTGTCCTTCCAGCATCTGTACAGGTGAAGCAATGCAATCCATCAACAGGTAGTTGGCATGCTGCTCTCACTCAGGAATCTGCCATGGAAGAGCACAATATTCTCTAGGACTTCAAAAGTAGACTAAAAGATGTATTAAAAATACTATTTAAAAAAATCTTCTTCCTCCCCTTTTGCATTTACATTTTTGAAAGTATCAAAGTATGGAGACTCTATATAAATATTCATGACAAGCAAAATCCCACTTCCACAGAGCACTTTCCTCATCTGGTCCCAATAGCACACCCAAAGGAGCTGCTCCCTGTGTATTACTGGGCTGCCAGCAGGAGCAAAGTTGATTCTCCAAGGTCAGTTTATAAGAAGTTAAAATTAAGAAGCTTCACTGAAAGATCCCTTGGAGAACTTAAAGAGTTTGAAGAGGAAGAATCAAGGTAGGTGAGTCCCAGATTAGATTAGACCTGAGACATGTGGGTCCCCTGTCCCATTTCCCATCACCAGGGGGACCTCCTGGCAGTGCAGTGACACATCAACCACCCACTGAGAAGCATTTGGTCCAGTCTGTAACACCTCTTACCTTTGGCTTTGTAATACAGGTTTTAATGTTCCTTGGACAAATTCATACTGTGAAGGGATGGAACTTTACCCCAATTATTTGTAGAGATAGAATTATATCTTTTTATGGGAAATAAGAGAGGTCATACAAAAATGAAACTAATCTGAAGTCGTCCACAGAAAGGTGAATATTCTCCAAGGGATCGTCATAATTCTGCAAATCCCCCAGGCCCATCAAACTAGAACTTAAATAGACACCCTGAGGAAATCAGAACAAAATCATTCACTAGCCAGTATTGATTTATTGACTGCCCAAGTCTCTAGACAGTTGTTTCACACCTTGCAAAGGCCAAACCAGTCAGCTGCTGCTAACAGAGAGGAACAAACAGCAGTAAGCATTAACAGCACTTGATATTTCATGGGGCTGAGCTGCCTGGTTTTAAGCCTGGTTTTAAGCCCTGTTGCCCAGACGTGCAAGCCCCAAACCAAAGGAGCTGTCCAAGGGCAGCTGGCATCATGCCCCTGCTTTCAGCAGCAAGAGATGGGCTGTGCAGCCACAAGGCAGATGTGATGCTTCGTGCACATCTTTCTCTCCAGCTGGACTAATTCTGCCTGAAACTTTATGGAGAATGACTAACAAATACTGTCCTCAGCTCCCAAAAACATGGTTTAAAAGTATATATGAATAAGAATATGAATGGTGTAATGAATAATGGCTTAAAAGGCTGCCTGCATCCTGACCAGGGCTCATATTAAATAGTCAGAGCTAGGCTTTATTTTTAATTAATCTACATGAGGAAAGCATTTGCAGCAGGCCAAAAGAAATTGCCCTGATTAAAAGATGCAAGAAATGAATGATCACTCAGTAAGGACAAGCCAGGACACAGTCCATCACCACAAAGGCAGGAGACTTGAGCAGTGTGGACGGGGTTCCAAACACATCTCCAGCTGAGAGCAGATCTCTGCTGAGCCATGGCCAGGTCTGGGCTGCAGCCCTGGGCTGCAGATGGGAGGGATGAGACAGGACCAGTCCTGCATGGTGGGCAGCACCCTGCCACAGAACAGCTCTGCTGCCTCCCAGGCACAAGCAGGAGCCTGGCAAACAAGAACCTGACAAACAGGGAATTTCATTCCTCAGTTGGCTTGTGTTTGCTTCCCCAGCTAACCAACTGGCAGGGGAATGAAAGCCATGACTTCATAGCCAAGGCTGGTGGCTTTCAGATGGGAAGGGTAGGTGTTTCCTCTATCCAGACACTATAAATACTTTCCTTGTGACCTGCAAAACAGTGCTGCCCTTGCTTTGCCCACAAATCCCTCCGCACTCCATGTTAGATGCTACAGGCAGCAGGTCCCATTACTCCCATTTCACCTTGGCTGTGACTGGGCTGTAAACCCCGCAGGTACCACACCTGGTGCTGGACAGCAGCCTGCACAAACTACAGCCTTAAAAACTTACATTTTTATTGAGAAAGGATAGAGATTGCACAGGGGAAATGAAATAACCTTAGCTTCCAGTGAAGGAAGGCAGGTGCAGAGAAATTCAGTGATTTGCCTTAATGACCTGAAAGGAAGGGGCCAAAAATGGGACTGTGGTTCTGAATCTTATTAGAATGAAAATATAATCATTAGCTTTGCCCTCTCTTAGTCCCTGTTCTGCATCTTTATAGGGCATATACTCCTCAGTGAGGGATAAGATCTGCCAATGCCTGATGCCAGCAGTGCAAGAGCAACGGGAAGAAAACAAGAATGATTGCCTCAGTGGCCATATATAATTTTGGGAAGTCGTTCCCTTTGATCTCTGGGAGGTTTTAGTGGCTCTATATCAATGATATGTCTTCACTATAGTTGAATTTAAATAAATTCAAATAGATTATAATGAAAGGAGCAAAATAACTAAACTGCTTCTGGAATTTGTGATGCCTGTAACAGCAGGTAAAAGGGCACTTGCTTCAGGTCATTTGAGACAGACATTTAACACAAACCTGCAGTGTGACAGAGGGGATTTTGAAGAGCTTAAAGAGTTAATGAATAGCTAATGATCCCGTTAATATACAGCTAATGTTTACAATAATACAGACTAATATTTAATTCCCCTACTAATGATTAATTATTGTGCTGCAAAGTTTTAATTAGGCTTACACAGCAGGAGCATGGGGGATCTGGTGAGGAGATGAATTTCTGTGCAGAGTCACTGCCCTGACTCCAGGCTCTTCTCCAGTAGCTGCCCCTGTGGTGAGCACAGCTTTGACACCACAGCACGTCCATGTGGTGAGGGAGCAGATTGATGGCTGAGATCTTCTGTAGGATGAAGGTTGTTCCCACATCCAAGTGCGTGGCACACAGACTCCATAACAATTTGCTTTTGAAAACAAGCTGATAGAAACCTGTCCCTGTCCCCTGTCAGCTGAGAGCATCCTGCACTGCTGTCCTGCTCTCCCCTTGGAGCAGGGCTCCCAGTCCCGTTGCTCTGGTACCCAGCATCCCTTCTGATGGCAAGGGCTCTGCAGCAGGGATTGCAATAACTCACTCCAAGGTTTTCATTTGAAGATGAAAGCTTCCATGAAATTAAAAAGCTGGTTTGATGCAAAAGTGTTCTCTGTACAATAATATGCTTTGGGCCAAATCTTCCTCATGATTCCCAAACGCAATTAAAAAATTGAGCTCATCCTGAAAAGAAGCTTGTTGGGCTCATGTGTTTAGAATAAGCGCTGACTGGTTTTGTCAGTCATTCCTGCAGCCAGCCGGGACAGACAGACGGGGCTTCAGCAAGGTACTCAGAAGACCACACTCCTCCTCCCAACTGTGCATTTGCAGCCAGCCAAGTGAGCCCACAGCTTAGGGATTTTTATTTTTGTCACGGATTTCAGGCAAGCCTTCAGGTGACAAGAGGCCAGCAGGCTTGTTCAAGGGGCAGCCTCTAAGCACACCTGAGAGCTCCCAACTTTCAGGCAAAGCATTAGTGAGATGGAAGTACGACAGGGAATGAATAACAGACACCTCATCAGACACTCTGCATTCACTGCAGAGTGAAAAGACACAACTAGAGGGAGACTTTTGTGCTTATTAAACACTCTTAAGTGTATATTATGTACCTGATAACACCTGGCTCGGTCCCTGCTGCCATCTAGGCATCGCACCAGAGCCACCTTTGTCGTGATGCTCCTGAGCCAGCATTCCTGCTGTGACAGGAATCAGTGTGGGGAATACAGTGGAGGGGTGTGATGGCACAGGCACAGAAGCCGCAGAGAGCAACAGGGTCTGGGGGTAAAACTGCTACCACTTTCCTCCAGGGCAGGAGGGAAGCAATGATATTACAGACTTGAGCCACAAACTTACAGCAGGTTTTGCTTTCAGAGCAGAACAGAGTGGGAGCAGGTGTCTGCAGGCAGGAGAGGCATGGGAATGAAGGAGGAAATTTGCACTTGTGGCAACTGAGCTGTGGCATGGAGGCTGAGCTGTGCATCACCTGCCTGTGCCTCATCACCCTTTGGGGTGAATTACAGGCCATGGTCTCTGAGTTTTACTGCTGGGTTTCTTTAAATGTTTAGAAGAATATTGGGGAAGGTGGGGGCTCATGTTCTGCACCCAGCCTAAAGTGAAAATGATGAGGAAGGAAAGGTGCAACTAAAAGTATAATTAAGTGAGGAAAGAAAGTGGGTGTCAGCAGGCATAAGAGAAAATAATAGCCCTTTCTCAACTGGAGTTACAGCCACCAGCACTAACTGCTGCTTGTGAACACCTTTACCCAAGCTGTGCTGGCTCAGAGCTAACCCCTGGGGATAAACAGAGCATGGATACACCTACAGAGTCTGCCAAAAGCCAATCCTGGGCCCCTCAGTTTAGGAAGGATATTGAGATGCTCAAACATGTCCAGAGGAGGGCAACAAAGCTGGTGAAGGGCCTGGAACACAAGCCCTGTGAAGAATGGCTGAGGGAGCTGGGGTTGTTTAGCCTGGGAAAAAGGAGGCTCAGGGGAGACCTTATCACTCTCTACAACTCCCTGAAAGGTGGTTGTAGCCAGGTGGGGGTTGGTCTCTTCTCCCAGGTAACAACTGACAAAATGAGAGGACACAGTCTTAAGCTGTGCCAGAGGAAGTTTAGGTTCGACATCAGGAAAAAATTCTTCACTGAAAGAGTGATTGGGCACTGGAATCGTCTGCCCAGGGAGGAGGTGGAGTCACCATCCCTGGACATGCTTAGAAAAAGACTGGACATGGCCCCCAGTGCCACGGTTTCATTGATGAGGAGGTGTTAGGTCATAGGTTGGACTTGATGATCTCAAAGGTCTCTTCCAGCCCAGTTCATTCTGTGATTCTGTGACACTGGCTGTGGCTCAGAGAGAGCATCATAAGGGATAATTGTGCATGGTAATGTCAGCTGATGCCCCAGCCTGCAGTAAGCCCTCAGTGCCCAAGACCCCCAAGTACCTGGTGTTCTGAGAGGAGAGAAACTGTTTGTTGTTTGTTTGATTGGGGTTTTTTCAGGCGCTTTTTCCTGGCTTTTTAATATTTCCTCCATGATTTAGAATAAGCTGTGGATGTCTCATAGGGATTTCAGTGGGCATTCACGAGGGGAAAACACAGTCCAGAGCATTCCCAAACACAAACTGCTGTGGATGGGAGAGGAGGGAGATGGACCCGTGCCTCTCGCTGCTGATTGCGGTGGAAGCCAGCAGGTTGTGCTCATGAACAAGAAATCCACAGCTCTGCCTCTGGGATGCTCCGGAGTAAAAGCAAAGCTACAGGAAAAAAACATTCCTCTTTCTGCAGGGTTTTTCTCCAGCTCATTATAGCAGCCTGCCTGCATGTTTTAACAGCCCATAAAGCCACAAGGATCTGGCACTTATTAAACTCTGTTACTAAAAAAAAGAAATGTTGAGCTGATGCTTTCTTGTTAGAAAGTCAATACTTCTTCAGCTGACTCTGATGAACGCAAAGAAGTCTTCTGCTTTTTGCTGTGTTACTCTTTTTTTTTTTTTTAAGTGTCTGCTGGCTCCCAGGGGACAACACCTTTCAATACCTCTCTCTCATTCATACCTACACAAAATATAGACATAGAGCTCCAGAAGAAAATTCCCTCTTCCGCTGAATTTTGTGTGTAGGACCCACTGTGGCCAGAACTGCTGCTTCCCTAAATAAGAGATTCTACTATTTAAACTTATTTAAAAATATAAAGGTTAGGTTCTCTTCCAATCTGTACCTACATAAGCCAACACCACACTGCTTTAAATTAGAAAATAAAATCATGTTTCTGCTATCATCTCACATGCAGGGTTTCCTTAATCCATTCTTCCAATTTTAGGAGTATTTCTAACAAAATGTGGACAATTCTTACATCTGAGGTACCAAGATGTTTGTGATAGCAGAATGACTGACAGTTTTTTCCAAAATTTGATGGGGATTCCCTCCGACATTCATCCTTCTTGGAGCTGGAATTGAGCCTTAAGCCTCTTTCTTGTTCCCCTTTCTAGGCACAAAGCCTGTCCTTGATTAAAGACAAGCACTTCAGCCATAACCTAAAGTTCCATAAGTGCACTAGTTTATTTCTTGCTAGTCTTCTTGCAGAAGTGAGCCAGAAATCTTCATGTTATAACAGCTTAAACCAATGACCTTGGTGCTCCCGGAAGCACAAGAGACAGGTGAAAGCTCAGGAGCCAAGTGCAGCTCTCCAAAGCCAGCATTAACTCATTCCTGGTGTTCAGGTCTCCAGCAGTACCTGAGATGCTCTGTCAGTAGTAAGGGACTCCTGTGGGGGTGGGGTGAAAGGCAGGAGTGACACAGAATTATGGGGATGACACATCCACCACACCTCACTTTAAATTGGGTATTCACAGTAAAAAAGCTGAGCTGGCCCAGATAAAGAAGTTCAACTGTTTCTTGTAAAAAAGAATAAAGCAGACATAAAAGCGTGCTGTAACTGAATTAGTGAACATCAGAAACATCAAAACGAGTCTATCAACAGCTCTGTGTGTCAGTCCCACTGCTCCCCGTGCTTCCCACAGCCCTGAACTGTGGGGACCTGGAGCCACCCCCACGCCACAGGCACCCCCCTGTACATGACATGCTCAGCCTGAACCACAGCCTGCATCTTGTTCAGGCAGCAGGCTGCAGTTCAGAAACGTATTGTTATCTAAGTCAATCCTCTCAGCCAACCAATTCCAGCAACTCGCTTTGAAAACACCACCCACGTTCTATAAAAATTCAGATTTGAGATGCAGCCCACAGAGATTAATGAGGGTTTGAATTTATGCCTCAGGAGCTTCCAGTGGTTTGATTTTTTTGCTATACCATTATAATCTTCCTATACATGAAGGCTGCTCACATACTTCCAGAAAGGGCTTGATTTCACAGCTAATAAAAATTGCATTCAGGAAAATTAAATAGATAAAGCAGTTGCTATTACTAGGGCTGTATTTTAGCACAAAGTCTGGTGATGCAAATTAGTGTGTGGTGGCCAAACTGAGTTTCAGGAGGTATTTTTCTCAGCTGAAGCTCTGCCATGTGCAGGTGGGCCCAATGAAAGGGACCCAGTGGGGTGGGGGCTCTGCAAGGCCCCTCCACCTGTCCTGGCACTGGGGGAGCACTTTCCAGCAGCCAGATGGAGGTGTTCCCTGTGGAGAGCTTTTCACTCAAGGTTTGAGGAATGGCAGAAGCCAACAAGACCCTTCCAATATTCCTCAGCCTGGTGACAATTCCAGCTGACCTAGTGACAATACCTCACCACTTATGCACGAATGCTGCTGGAAGCCATCCTGCTGAGTGCCCCCATAAAAAGCAGTCAAGCACGGCTCTGCACGTACCAGGAAGTGCAGTACAAGCACTAAACAAGGTGTTAGCTTGGGCTCAGCAGCTGGAAAACACCTCTGTGAATTTCTAGTTCACTCTACTATGCTGCAGCAGACACAGGCAACCCTATCAGAGCACCGGGGTTCTGAATTTCTGTGGGAGTGTTGCTTTTCAGATTTCATTTTTATCAAGTTTGAATTGGACACTCTGGGGGCAAGGAGGGGCAAGAATCCCAGCACTGACTGAAAAGCCAAATAACCTTGTTCACACAGACTATCAGAAAATGTCTCTATCCTCTCCACCTCTCCCAAAAAGGAAAGAGAGAACATTTACCTTTTCTTAGCACTGAGTATCTCCTCATATATATATTTCTGAGTGATCCGAGAGCCAATAAAGCTGTAGGAAAGAAAAGACATTCCTCTCTACACATTGCATGTGAGACACTCTGAAACAGCTCTCAGGATTGTCCCACAGACCAAGCCCAGAATGACAGCGTGGGCCACCACTGTTTGGCACTTGGGACATTCCTGCTTCTGCATCCGTTTGAGCCTCATTATGCACAATCCAGCACAACTGTACACATTTCATGGTTAATGTACTCAAAATAAGCATTACTCAGACTGATGACTAGGTCTTCCCCTACAGCCATCTGGATGGTTTATTTTAGAAAGTGATTTGGAAGAACAGTGCTTTATTCGTAATTATTCCGAGGGCTCCATTAGAACACAGGGCTGTCGGGATCCAGCTCCTGCCTTTCTCTCACTGGCCTCCAGCTTCACATTCCCCTCAGTAGTTCCCACAGTTTTTGAAGGAGGAAGATCACATTTATCATTAACCACAACACCCCCTTATCACCAAACTTTGAACTGCAACACCGTGCAGGTCCCAGAAAGGACTCACCACAAACTCACTGACCCAGAGCCACCACACACCTCCAGCACATCACCTGGCACAGGGCTGCAGTCATGTGACAGAGCTGCACTTTACATAAATGCAAATTAATGTTCAAATTACTCACTCAGGCCTTTGCTGGAACTGCTGCCTTTCAGTGTGTGTCACTTGCTGAACTGGAGCCGTGATGGGCAGTGGCACACTCAGGATGCCACCAACACGGGTCCCAGAGGCTGATGCCATCCTGCCATGCAGAAAGGGAGAGCCACTTTAAATTTAAGAGGGGTTCTTGTGTATCTCATCCAAGCCTCATGGTACCTAAATTATTTATTGTGCATTTGCTGCATTATTTATTGAGTTCCTTTTGCCCATGCAAGGAACATGCCAGTGGCTCTGCCACAGGTTTCATACACCATCCCAGCTCCAAGATTTCCTTCCTATTCTCCTCTAAAGGACAGATTACCAGGCTATTTTCAAGTTAAATATGTTTTCCCGTGGGTGCAGAGTTCTCCTTGGGTGAAAAGATTCCAACCAGCCTCTGGAGAGGCAGGATCTTGCCCAGGAACCATGGCAGAATGAGCTGAAATTATCACAAAAGGCCATGGAAAGAGTTTTTGTTATAAATGTGGTTCTGGTCACTGTGAATAAGGAGCCATCTTGCTACCTCCGGGTATTCACATGCCCTGGAGGGCACCGCTGGACTCTCCTGCTGTGGCTTCCTCTTCGAAGGGACCCAAAACAACCATTGAGCATTTCCTGTGTTTGAACCACTGAAGCTCTCATGGACTGGCATGAAGCTGTGTCAGGGAAGGTTTTGGTTGGGTATCTTCACCCAGAGGGTGGCTGGACACTGGAACAGGCTCCTCAGGGCAGTGGTCACAGCACCAAGCCTGACAGAGCTCAGTGAGTGCTTGGACAACCCTGCCAGGCACAGGGTGAGATCTTTGGGGCTGTCCTGTGCACGGCCAGGAGATGGACTCGATGTGGGTCCTTCCCAGCTCAGGATATTCCATGATTCCATGACTGGCTTTGCTTTCCCATGTCAGGGCAAAGCTTCTGTCTGCTGTTTCCCCTGAGCCAATGCTGCCTTTTTAGAGAACATTTCCATCTGTAATTACTGCACAATGGGACAAAGTGAGGGTGCTTTGATCATGTATTCATGATATCTCCCCTGCTTTGAAGATAACTCTGCAGAGTGACAGCAGCTGTTTTAATCCCCAGGTGGTGCCAATAAATACAGGAACCAGTAGTTTAACACAACACTGTCCATGGTCTCATATTCCCCCAATACCTAATAATAGAACAAAAGTGTGAAATATAGCAGTGATCCCACAGCTGCAAACTACCTATTAAACCAAGACAAGACACGCAAGGGATGGCTGTTAACACCCTCCAGGCCAGTGAATCGTCAAATACCCTCCCATCTGCAGAAAGGATTGCAGATTTCATTTATTTCTCCAATACCTGTCAGAGCAGAAAAAAAAGGCAGGATGTTTTAAAAGGGTATCAAAAATCATCACTGCCTAGACCAAGATAGAACCTCTTAAACTGTCAGATTTCACAGCAGAGTCTGCATGACACTTCTGCCGGTCTTTCACAATCCTGCCCGGTCAGAAGGCTGTAGGGCTGCTTGTGGTTTGATCTCTAAAGTAATTGCTAGTTGGGAGAAAGAAGCAAGACCATTCATTATATTTCACAAAGAACAAAGCAAAACACAACAATAACAAGATAGAGGATAGATTTGGCTCATTGAAACAGATGGATATTCCCTCAACTACATTTCAAGGGCAGGAAGGTGCGCCAGCCTCTTTCCCACTGTGGATTTTTAATAAAAGAAGCAGAAGCAAACAAGGAGGGTTGATACCATGAGGCTGCAAAGGCAGTTGCAGTCTCAAGAGAGGCAATTTTACCTACAGTTCGTGCTGTGTGGTCTCCAGGGATGTATTCTTTGCTGGCATTAATTGGCATGGAAAATCAATACAGCCATGTGGATAAGCTGCAGTTGTTGCCTGGATCTTTCTTTCCTTCCCCTCCACTCAGAGTTGCTGTATATTGACAAATTGCTCCTCGGGATGATATGTGCTAACTGCACAGTTCCTCGAGTAAACTCATTTCTCCCTAATCCCCTCTGCTGCAGAGGCTTATGAAGGCAGTTGTGATTCCTGGATCTCTGCCTCTGGCTACACCTGTGATTAATGGCATTCCCCAAGTCTTGCAGATTTGGGATTTTGAGAATATGGTGGGAGAAAATTTGAATTTGTTGGGCCCCAGGAGACTAAAGTGTTTTAAGTGTCGAATCTTCCCTGTGTGGCATTAGATTATCCCCATTTACACATTATTTTATCCAGACTTCACATTCAAATAGCGATTCTTTAGGGGTCCCTTGAACGCATTTTTTGTTAAATATGAAGAAACACACTCAAGCTTTTTTTGCTGCTCTTTCGCCTGAGACTCCATCCATTTTTGGCTGTACTCTCTTGCGTATTCTTCTCTTATTTAAATCTGAAGAGTTTACTCTCCTTTTTTATTTCTACTCAACTTTTCACTGTTTTATTATTGGTTTTTGCATTTCTCTGGTGCTGGTGTGATATCCCAGAGATGACAGGATGGATGCCATGCAGTCCCAATAGAGCTGTCCCTTCTTGCTGAACGTCTGGGACAAAGTACCATTCCTTGTTCTTTACTGGAAATCTACTAAGGGCTGAAATAACAATAAATAAATGAATAAATTCAAATTAAGACCATACCGTATGTGGCTAAGGGGGAGTTAAGCTGGCTGCTGGTTTTCCCTCTCAGTGTCTTTATCTCCAGACCAGTGTCAAAGAGATTTGCTTGACAGCAGCCAAGCAGATAGGAACCTACAGTTCAGATAAACGATATAAACAGGGAAACAATAAAATAATTACATGGATTGCACTTACCATGGGAATGAGAGCAGTAACAGGGGTGTAGCCAGAATGATGCAACTCCACAAGCAAGAGTTTGTAAGTGTCCTGAGGAAGGGACTTTCTATTCAAAACCTTCTGTTTTCCCAGAATTATCATCTGGTCTAGCAAAAGGCTCTGCCTTTCCCTAGGGATTTGGTGTCAGTCATAGATGACATTTGATGCCAGGTTGAGTGTTAGTCATCAGCTCTCTCTGTGTGAAGAGATGCCCCTGTTGGTGTCCCCACAGACACAGGCCAGAGGAGGAACACGTAGGGCTGAGGGAATTGGGATTGTTCAGTGTGGAGAGAGAAGGCTCTGGGCCTTTCTGTGGCCTTTGAGCATCTGAAGGGGCTACAGGAAATCTGGAGAGAGGCTGTTTACAAGGGCTTGTAGTGCTAGGACAAGGGGGAACAGCTTCAAACTGAAAAAGAGCAGGTTTAGATTGGATATTACAAATAAATTCTTCCCTGTGAGGGTGGGGAGGCCCTGGCACAGGTTGCCCAGAGAAGCTGTGGCTGCTCTGTCCCTGGAAGTGTCCCTGGAAGTGTTCAAGGCCAGGTTCGATGGGGCTTGGAGCAACCTGGGGTAGTGGAAGGTGTCCCTGCCCATGGCAGGGGGTTGGAACGAGATGAGCTTTAAGGTCCCTTCCAACCCAAACCCCTCTGTGTCCAGGCCTAACTCTTGACACTGCAAAACAAGGACAAAATGAATCCAACTTTGTGATGCTTTTCAAAAAGAAATTGCTCATATCTCTGAGGATTTAAATTATTCTGTCAGACATTGCTGCTGGCATGAACTGTTGGCATGGAGACTGATGTGAAATTTAATACAACATAAATAAAATATTAATGACATAGGAGAAACCAGTAGTGATTTAAAGAGATACTGAGCTGCCAACCAAGCTATGGTTTGGAGTTCATCATATGAACAACAGGGAATGTTGCAGTGGGGATACTGCAACATGCATATATCAAACCAGGAGTCCCGTGGAAAGGAAATATATATGGACAGACAGATTCTTGATAGCTGTTTCAGAGATGTTTATTTCTCCAGCCGCATGGCCGGGGCTCTGCCGAGGAACTGTTCCAGTCACGGGACCAAGGATCCTTCTGCCCGCGCAGGGAACACAAACCAACCAATGGGAACGAGGCTGAGCAGGGACAGGGAAGCCCCGTGTCTGTGCCCTCAGGGCCCCTCTCCCAGGGCTACATGGCAGGGGAGGGACCCCAACACCTCACCCGTTTTATTTTAATAAAAGGAGAATGAAAACAACTGGATAAACATAACAAGAACAGTTTCAAAACAAAACAAGCCACCCTCCTGAGTCTTTAAATGTCCAGTCAGATTCTGTGGAACATCTTAGGGCTGACAGAAGGGAGACAGAACTCTCTGAGCATGCTTTGTGGGGAAACTGAGGCAGGAGAGGGTTTAACTTCTTCCCTCCCCCTTTTCATCCCCCACTCGGCATTGGAAAGGGATTTTTGGGGAAACAATTGGCAAAAGCATGGTTTTGTGAGGGAAACCATGGGTGAAAAAATGGATTGGGAATACACTGGGGGTAATAGGACATAGGGTAAAAGGGAAAGGTGGGATTAGGAAAGGGAGACTGTAGGGGGGGTTTACAATGGAGATATTGTCTAACATGACTACGATTTTTTGCATATATACTGCCTTTTACAGGAACACCATCAGGCCCAGTGACCTGCGATGCTTGTAACCCTTTTCTACCTCGTATAATTTTGAATTCCACCACCTCTCCATCTCCCAAGCTTGGGATGCATTTTTCAGGGTTATTCTTTCTAATAGCAGTTCTATGCACGAATATGTCTTGCTGGTTGTCACACCTTGTTATAAAACCATAATTTTGCTTAACATTATACCATTTTACTATCCCTAAGGTCTTAGTTACTATGATCTTTTCCTTTTTCCGAGTGGCTGCTGTTTTCTGTCTCGCTGCGTCTTTGCTCTCTCTTTCGGTCGCTCCCGTGTTGGAATTGTCGAGGCTGCTGGTGCCTGCGCGCTCTTCCCGGGGTCGCGTTCGGGGCTGCGCGGGCCGGGCCGGGCCACGCCGCTCAGTTCTCCGTGAGTCACCTCCTCTGGTCGCAGCTTCGCTGCCGCTGCCAGGCGCTGTACCCACGTCTCGGCCGGGCCCCCGAGCAATGACCCCCCCGCGCCCTGCTCCAGCGCGTGTTTCGGTTCGGCGCGGCTCCGTTCCACCGCCGCTGCCGCCAGCCGCCGCCCGCGCGCCGCCCCTCTCGGCCGGGAGTTCACGGGGCTCGCTCCACCACGCGCTGCGCAGGGCCGGGCAGACACTGCCGGGTCCCGCCGCTCCCACCACTCCTCGCTCCGCCACCGACACTGTGGCTCGCGTGGCTCCGCCCGCGCGCGGGAACTGCCTCGCTGCTGCTCGCAGAGCACTCGGCGCACGTGGCCTGGGCCGCACGGTCCCTGAGCCAGGCTTCCCTTCGCCAGGACACAGCTGACATCGCTCAACCGTCTCGGTAACTAAATAATATTCACGAAAATATTCTTCCATTGGCATATATTTTGACTCCAGTATTAACTGTGTCCAAACGGTTTTCCAAAAGCCCTTCGTAAGAATTAAATCCCAAGAAACATAGAAAAAGTTCTTAAACAACCATGCCAGGAAGTGTTTCAGTTCTTTTTGAGCTTGAATCAAGCTAAAATTTACAAATCGTTGTTCAAGAATCATTTTAAGTTTAAGATAAATGTCCATATGCGGCTCTGAGAGCCAAGAGTCTTCCCACCGTTCCTCCATAGTTTAGATATGGAATAGCAAAGCAAAACCAAGAAGAGGAATCCAAAGTTTCCAGGGTTTACTCACACAAATCAGTCGCTTAGGGATCGGGGATCGTTCTGCTCACAATTCTCCACCATTTGTTGCAGTGGGGATACTGCAACATGCATATATCAAACCAGGAGTCCCGCGGAAAGGAAATATATATGGACAGACAGATTCTTGCTAGATGTTTCAGAGGTGTTTATTTCTCCAGCCGCATGGCCGGAGCTCTGCCCAGGAACTGTTCCAGTCACGGGACCAAGGATCCTTCTGCCCGCGCAGGGAACACAAACCAACCCATGGGAACGAGGCTGAGCAGGGGCAGGGAAACCCCGTGTCTGTGCCCTCAGGGCCCCTCTCCCAGGGCTACACGGCGGGGGGAGGAGACCCCAACAAGGGAAAACAGTGATTAAAGCTATAAAGGACAGTGAGGAACAGCCTCATTCTGCCAAAGTCTTCTGGCCATCAAAAGAACTCAGAAAGGTCTGATTTGGCAGAGGGATGAAATGAAGAACTTCCTAAAAATGTGGGGTTTTTTTCTTTTTCCCCAACCAAAATTAATGGAATGTCTCTGTGTCAGGAGGAACAAGGCTGGGCCAGCAGGCTGTAGGACATGGCTGAGAGTGCACATACATCACTTCCTCAGTGATATGCACTCACTGAGGGCAGAACTCTTGCCTCAGTCTTGGGTTGCCTTTGCAAGAAGACAAACACTCAGAGGAGAGGAGAAAGTATATTGCTGGAGTGGGGTGCTGATTATATTAGTGTGGGTATAGTCTGAGAGATTAAGGCTAAAATCCCTGTTTCGATAATAAAATTGTTCCAATAAGTTCAGCTGATTCAGATACCAACCCAGATGTGCAAAGGTCGAGTTACAGCATTTACTGAAGGCAGCATGAAAAATGGATCCCGTTCTCCAATACCCTGAGCAATCACCTTTCCTAGTACAGTAGTTGGGTTTAGTGCTGCACTGCCAGTTTGAGAACTCTTTTTCTTCTGCAAAGATATTTCATTGAAAAATTCCCAACAGTCCCCAATTCTGAATACTCACACTAAGTTATATTTGTAGTCACACACCTACTAAATGTGCAAAGATAATGAGCACTGAGTGTAGCCGAGAGCATGATGGAAAAACACTAAATGAAATCAGATACTTATATGAGCTTTCACAGGCTCAGATAATTGAAAAGCTGTTGGTAAACTTTCAAAGAGAGTCAGCAGAGAGGCAGGAATGATCAGAACAGGTCCTGAGCTGGTGCAATCAACATAGAGCTCAGAGCCAAACCAACTTTATTAAAATAGCTGGTCTTGGTGGACATGAAGGCAGAATTTCATCCCAAACCAGCATATTTATTATTAATTTATGTCTAAATGAATGAGAATTAAGTCCTCTCTGCTCACATCTCTTTTCTCTTTGCAAAGCTCCGTTATCCACATCCCTCAGTCCAGATCCTCTTACTGGTTGTATGTAAACAATATTAAAAAATAAATAAATTTTCTGAAGCCTGATAATTTCCCATTTACATAAATCATAAAAATTTCTCTTGTGTGCATTGGAAGAGAAAGGCTGAGTGGTTTGGGAGTAATGTAAGTATATCTGGGCTAAATATCTGAGAGAGAGCTGGAGATGAAAGACTCCCAGATACCATGTATTAGTCATAATTTAAAAGCCCTGTCTCCAGGAGATAAAATTGCCCCAACTAACTGCTATAAATGCTGAGTTTCTAATACTGAACTTACAGCACTTATTGACTGTTCTGTGCATCACAGAGCATCATCACAAAGAGCCACAGGAGGAGGACATTATGTTGGGTAACAATGGAGACCAGAGCATAATCACTGGGGATTTGTGCTCTATCATTAACTTACCATTCAAAATGAACCAGAGAAAACAAGAGACACACATCCTCCAGAGCCACAGGGCAACAAATTCAAGGGCCCTTTTCTGTTTGCAGGTGCAGATCAATCAACTGGGCATTTGTGCATGTGCAAAAATTGTCTCAGTCCCTCTTGCACAAATGAGTATAATTGTATCTGAAATATTTTAAGCATAATCTCATTGTAGGAGGCCTACACAGGCACAGAGATTACTGGGAATAGTCACTGAGACAATACACACGGCATAAAATCAGTTCACATCTCCATCAATTATTCAGTGAATGAGAGCTGATGTTCGGGCTGGTCTGTGGCTGCATCGTTTTATTGCACACTATCTAGAAAGCTGCATGAGGTGCTTATTGACTCATGGGGATGTGGGGAAATGCAGGAGAATGGTGTGGAAGTGCTCATTAAAGTGTTTAGCACATGCACCTATTGTGCTTGTTTTCCTTCTATTGTCTCTTGGGCAAGCCAGGAGGCTGGGCCGTCTCCCAGAGAGGATGTCTGAAGTCAACATCAAAAATATTTTCCTGGGAAGTGGATACTGATTTATAAACAAAAGTACTCCCGGGCAGAGGCCAAGTGTCCTCATGGCCTGGGTAATGTCACCTCTGCACCTTGCGGGGGTCCCTCTGGATCCATCCCACAGAGGATAAACCTCCAGTCTTACCTGCGGGGGAGGGGCGTCGGCAAAGGGCTGTGCCCTGCACCAGTGATGCTGAATACTCAGCACACACTCAGTACAGGTTCCTTGTACCTTCTCCACAGAACTCCCCTCTATGGGCTCTGTATTCTAGACTGTCTTTTTTCAGCAATAAAGACCACCCTGCAATTCTCACATCATTGTAGAAGAAAAAGACAATGAAAGCCAGGATGCCATATTCAGAGCCCCAGTCACTTTAAAAAAAACAAACAAAAAATCCAAACCAAACCAAACCAACCAAACTTTTCAATTGAAAAAAAAATTATTTCTTTCTGTTGGTGCCCATGACCCCTATAGCCTGACAATGCTTCTAAAAAAGGGTCCTTGTCTCCTGGTGTCCTACATTCTCCTCTTTTCTACATCCCTACCATCTCCCTTCTCCCCATGCCCCTTGCCTGTCTACACTTTAGAGCAGCTCCTTGCACTGAGAGCTCCTAACTACCCACCCACAGCTGGGATCTTGAGATGTTACTCCCACTCAGACCAGTCCTTTTGGTGGTGTTATCATGCTCTCATGTAGCATTACATTTTCATTACTATAACTTCAGAGGTTACTTTAGTCCCAGTAAGCGCTAACAACAGCATTGGTGAAAGTACTTGCAATTAGGTAAATAATTATAAACACATTTATAGGAATTCACCTAGGAAGCCAATCATGAGCCTGCTCAGGAAAAGCTCATTTCCAGGCAAATAGGTTTCAACATTAGTTCCTTCCTACTGCGGAAGGTGAGGGTGATTAGAGATGGATACCTGGGAGGAATGATCCCAGCCTGAACCCCTGTCTTCCAACCTCAGTGGAGGTTGTGGACAGCCAGCAGAGAGGGCAGCACCTCCACTGCTGACCCAGGGAACTCGTACAGCCCCGGCATGTATTTTTCTGGAGCAGGGTCTCACAGGAATGTGTTTTCCTGGCTACCGTCTGCTGTACTGGGCAGAGCATCAACGGTATCCATCAGAGGGTTGATAAAAATCACGTACTGGCAGCAATAAGGCACAGGATTAGCACTGGAGGAGAAAACCAGCAAATACTCAGTTTTAAACAGCAACGAGGCCAGAGTAAGTGAGAGGTGCAATGAGCAGTCTCAGCAGCATTTCCTATTTTTCTTTTTTTTTTTTTTTTTAACATCATGCAAAAGCAAGGTCTTTCAGCAGCCCTACTAGAAAGTATTCCCTAAGCTGTCTGCTGAGCAAACCTCGGAGATCCAGGAAACCCACAGGAGTCAGCTGCCACCTGCTTCCCAAACAGCAGAGGTGCTGCTCTTTTCAGGTATTCACCATTGTGCTGTTTTTAAAAGATGACTAAAACACATTAAAAGCATCCGTGTTGTGCCAGGAAACTTGCCTGGAGGCATTTAAGAAGTTGTATGCATGCCCTCCTTCCACCCCAACCCTCGGGCTGTTTGCTGTTACCTGGAGATGCAGACGCTGCCTGCACATCTTCCCCCTCCCACCCCCCCATCCTAGCTCAGCTCACAGGGGTTGGTCACTAATTGTACCAATGAAGGTTGTTAAAATAAACCAGCTGATTTTGTGCAGAAACAGTAGCCTTTATGCAATTTTTGTCAACTTTGGCTGTGACAGTGGTTATTATCAGCTGAGGAGTTGTGAGCATCAAGTGGAGATGTTTTCTGCAGCTGCTGCAGCAAGATCACAGCCGACCTGCTGGTGCCCTTTAAATGCTTCTCTCATTGAACATTCAAAAGCTGAAGGGCTTAGACACATTCTTTGCCCCTCATTTCATCACAGCTGACCCAATAACACACAAAGGGAGCTGATTTGCCATTGGAATGCCAGGTTTTGCAACCATGGCAATACGTAAATGTGTTTCCCTTCCCCCTTCTCAGGGAAACTAGCTGAAGGACAAAAGCCCAAGAAGAACAGAAAAGTTTGCCTGCTCAGTGAATCTGGAGTGAGCAGGCGGTGTCAGCCGGCAGGGACTCGCCAAGAGTGTCCAAAGTGCCCAATACAAATCCTGTGCAAGGGATTGGCAGCTTGCAAGATTCATACATGTTAATCTGCTTAGCTGAATTTGCTATAAGCTTGGCCCAGCTTTTAAGGTTTGCATTAACCTTCCAAACAAGCCTGTCTGATTTGTTTAGTCATTCCAGCACAACTTTTTGAGTCAGAAGAATTTAGCGTTTCCATGGCAGAAAACGGTAAGTTCCACTTGGACAAAGCTTGTATGAAAGGAAGTCAGAGCCTGAGAGGAACTTCAATGTAATTTTCACCTTGTGCACCCCGAGTTTCATGGGTTTGTTTTCTTCGATGCGGAAATGCCGATACTTCAATAGATAGAAGCTTTAGCGCAGCAGAACAAAATATTCACACCTTTAGTGAAACATGCTCATGTAGCCTGTGGCTCACTTTGGATGCTCATCTCACTGGTGATTCCTGCCCTAATCTTGTCACACGCCATTTCTCTGGGTGATTGCAGCCTATTTGCCAAAGGAAATGAAAAAGTCTCCTTCAGACGTGCAACAAAATCCCTGCAGCTAAATAGGAAAAAACTTTCACGGCTGCTTTGTGGCTGCTCTCCAGCCTTTCCTTTAGCTGGGCTGGTCGCACTGTGAACAAGAGTTGCTCTTAGCTGAAGCTGCTCCTGCTTTGCAGCGTCCCACCCTCCCACATCCAGCCTCTCCGTAGTGTTTATTTCTTTTCCTGCTGTGGATGCAGGCTGCAGACGTGCGGATACCGGGAAGGTGCAGCAGATGCTGGGCTTCATCCCCCAGCCCACTGAGCGAACGAGCAGCTTGGCTTCGGTCCCATCCCACCCCGCCCGCCGATGCTGAACCCGGCACTTGTGACAGGGAAAGGTAAAGCCGACGGCTCTTCTCGTGCTGCTTTAGTCATCACGGCAAAAGGCATTTCCGTCTCCCTGTACCTACCGGGAATAGCTACAGGAACATGCTGGCAGCATCCTGTTATTCTGAACGAGAACTGCCCCGCAAGTTCTTTCCCATGTTACCTCACCCCTTTGCTATCTGCCGTGTCCGTCTGTCCTGGCTGGCTGGGAGGAGCAGGACACACAGCAAGGCCCTGGGCACGGGGCT
Source organism: Corvus moneduloides (assembly GCF_009650955.1). Taxonomy (NCBI): domain Eukaryota; kingdom Metazoa; phylum Chordata; class Aves; order Passeriformes; family Corvidae; genus Corvus; species Corvus moneduloides. The sequence continues at coordinate 8,953,831 of NC_045490.1, forward strand.
CAGCCACACTCACCTCTGCTCCTCTCTGGCCATCAGGCACATCCCTGGCTGACGAAACACCCTGTTTTACAGGAGGTTTTATAGGGGGTTTGGAGGGATGCCTGGCTCTTGCGCAGGTGAATGTAGGAATTGTGCTCTCCCATCTCCCCCACTGACAGTAACCTGCTCTCCTGTAGCAGCCCCTTCCTCACCATCTAGCCCCCAAACTTCCCAAACCCACAAACAAACACAATTTAATAATGAGGTGTTTAAATGCGCTAGCACACTCTTACATGCAGAAGCAGCTGTTGCTAATAGAAACAGATGCTCCATTTCTGTAGAGGCAGTTTACTCAGGAATTGATGCCAACACGGGGCCTCATCCTGCACGGTGCTGTTGCTCAAGGGGAGCAGAGAACCACGTAGGAGGTGCTGAGCATCTTTCCATAAATACCTTCTTGAAAACAGGCAGTGTCTGTAGCTGTTTGGAAAGCAGGTTTTGATTTCTCTAAAGTGTGAAATAGTTACAGGAAGAAGGAAAACATTCCCCCATCAACAGGATGTCTGAGCAAATGCTCTGAAAGTAGTCACTAGTGTAGAGCACATAAGCAATGCCACATCTCTGATCTCACATTTGATAGTGTGGCAACTCTTTGCTACTGTTGACCATTAGCTTTAACATTAAAGACTAAAAACCCCATGGGAGTTAAATACTATTAAGGAGTTCATCTAAGAATTTATCAAATGGCATGTGGGCCACACAGCTCAGGCTGCGTCTGTGTCTATACTCACCCGGGAATCCCAAGGCATCCCTGAGGGCTTTTCTGCAGCAGTGGAAAATGATGGAAACGTGCTCAGTTGTGACATGGATGCGTGCACAACATGGGATTCCCCGGACATGAAGGTCCATGGGGGTTCAGGAATGAGAACGAGCAGGTGGAAGTTGAAAGGCATGAAATATCCTGATGTTTTGGGGTTGTGGGTCCTTGAAATCTGCACCTGGCTACAGGATCTCCAGACTCCCAAGCATCTGAGCATCCCAAGCCCTGCACTCTCTCAGGACACCTTGTACCCAGCTCCAGGGGGGAGGCAACTGTCCAGGCTGCAGCCTGTGCCCACTGAGTCATACAATGCACCATCCCATGCCCATCCCATTAACTGGAATATCCCCCTCTGCGTTATCTCAACTGTCCAGAGGCGGCTGAGGTTGAGCCTGAATTTCCCATTTCTCTCCTTGCCTGTCTCTCCCAGGCAGCAGCAGGCAGAGGAGCCTGAGACACCTTCAGAAAAGCACACAAGACATGGAGCCCTTGATGAGGAGATGCTGCTCTCACTGCTGATCAGTACTACACCTGCTTCTTTCCCTCCTATCATGAGAGGGACAGACATCCAGGTAAGCTCTTAACAGCTGTTCTCAATTCCTATTTCATTTTGAAGGCTGCTATTCCTACTTACAAGCACTTGGATTGTGAAAAGCCCTCCTAACTTTCCAGTAACACTAGATCAATTAAAAAAAATTTCTCTCTGCCTACAGACCTTGCAGTCTCTGCATATTGTCTACTCTCAATGACAGTCAACATATTATTGGTCAATATAAAACCCAAAATGACAATATCAGCATTTAATCTGGTTTCAATGGTAGATTCTCCTCTGATTTCTATAGGTGTAGCATCAAGCAATAAAAAAACCTCTGATTTTAGGGAGTTGCTGTTATTTTTTTTTTGTCTACAGAGACGGTGTGAAGCTCTATTACATTTTCCTCCTTCTGCCCTTAGATCTGCCTCACGCCTCCCATAAAATAACAGCGCCCTGTTCTGCTGGGAACTAAACAGAGAGCATAAACTATGGCTAAGTGCAGGCTTGCCTCTCCTGTAGCCACAGGACAGAGGACTCAAGGTCCCTGCAGGACAAGCAGCCACCACAAAAGCTCGTCTGCTCAGTGAAGGAAGCCTCTGAGGAATGTGGGTTTGGGGTTGGAGCACTCCCCTGACACCCCCTGCACACACAGATGTTTTGTGGACATGTTTTATGGAGGTACCAGGAATTTCTACCCCACTCCCAGAGGAAAGCTGTGCTTACCTGGTGTCTGCTGCCGGTTAACCACAGCAGGACAAGAGCAGCACGTGCTGCAGCTGGCCCTGGGCTCTGTGTGCTCAGGATGGAGATGATGTTGGCCAGGCAGGAGTCTCCAAGCCTTTCCTGCATCTGGCTACCTGCTGTGTGGTCTGGCAAGAGACCTGGGAGAAGATCTGACAGGTAAAGCCTCGACCTGCAGTCCCTCTGGGTGAGGGGATGGGCAGGCACAGGGTTCCATGGGATGCCTGAGGACAACCAGAGCTGGAGGAGACCTCTGGGATCCTCTCATCCACCTCCACCTCAGAGAGCAATGACCACGCCAACATCATGCCTGGCAAATGCTTCCCCAGCCTGTCCTTAGAGACCCCAGGGACAATGTCTCCAGACCCACCTCCCCAGCTTCATATCTATGCTGTCACTCCCACCAGTCACTCAGCCGTCTTTTGCCACCCTCCCTCCCAATCAATCACATTTATATGTCTTCTTTGGTTTTATTCTGCTGCTTTTTCTGTTCCCTCCCTGCCTGTTCTTTCTCTAATTTCTGACATTGATTTCAACACCTTTTGTTCCTCCTGATCCTTGTCTTCCTTTCCCAGATCCTCTTCGTGCCTGTCTCAAGCACAGCCCTAGCTGTGCAAAGTAATCAGCTTTGAAAACCTTTCCAAATTGTATTTTCCTTCTTGGAAAAATCTCAAAACCAAATAATAGATGTTTATTTTAATTAATGATAGACCACAGCCTAGTATTAAAATCACCTTCTGCTGACAGAATGCACTTAACTGACTCCTGATTTGCTCAGTCAATGGGGCTGCTGGATTCTTTCATTAATTCCAGCTGAGAACAGTGTCCCACAGCAGACTTGGCTCTGCACATAAACAGCACTGTAATTATGGAGCACATCTATAGTTAAGGTTAAGGCAGTCTGCTTCTGCAACCTGTGATTTTCCAGGCTTCTAACCTGGCAGTGATGGGACCTGCTGAACCAAGACTTCTGCACTTTGCTCCTCGGTGAGTGTCTCATTGCAGCAGTGCTCCAGAGAGGCAGGAATGCAGTTTAAAGCTACATAAATTGATAATTGAGAACCCTTCTCACCTTTCACATTAGTCTTCCCATTAGATAACTGCAGCGAATCAGGGAGCTCAAGCCCTCAGTCCTGAGTCCTGTGCAGTCACATCCCTGGGACTGAAAGAAGTCCTTCCCTGATGTCTGGGTAGACAGAATGTCTGTGTCAGGGTCTGTCTCAGACTTCTTCCATGGACAAAAATCAATTATGACTCAAGTGAAATTTCTCTGACTCTAGGGCAGAACAACTCACTTGTTTGACCTTTGCAAACATCTTCTCTTAGTTTGATTATTTCACAGGATTGTGGAATCACAGAGGGGTTTGGGTTGGAAAGAACCTGAAAGATCATCTCATTCCATGCTCATTGCATGGGCAGGGACACCTTCCACTATCCCAGGTTGCTCAGACCCCCATCCAAACTGGCCTTGAACACTTCCAGGGACGGGGCAGTCACAGCTTCTCTGGGCAACCTGTGCCAGGGCCTCATCATCTTCACAAGCAAGAATTTCTTCTTAATACCTAATCTAGACCTATTCCATTTCTGTTTGAAGCCACTCCCCATTGTCCTATCACTACATGCCCTTATAAATTCCTTGGTTCCCCTATGAAGGTTTTTAGATTGTTTGGAAGGGGATTTTTTGAGGTAAATACGTAAATAATATTTTGCACTGAGAATTGAGTTATTGGCTGTGAATATCAGCACACTCCTTCCCCCTCTGCCTGGATAAACACACCATTGTAAGTTCCCAGTGGTGGGTAGGTATCTGGAGTGCCTTACTTTTACCATCCCCATGTCACATACCCACTGGTGACCTTTGTCATGCCACATGCATCTCCACATCCTCCAAGCAGTGGGTAAGGCTTCTAGAGGAGATGCTGAGCAATTGCTGCTGCCAGTTCCTGGTGTTCCTCAGGCAATCTCCATCCAGCCCTTCGTGTTTGTCTCTGAGGGGATGGGGAAACAGGGTTCATTGACTGAATCTGACCCAAGAGGAGACACAGCCCTGAGCTGGGAAAAGCAGACAGACTTGCTTCACTGCAAGGCACCATGTGCTGCAGCTGCCAAAATCCCTGAGGGGAGATGACCCCCGGAGATTTATCTTCCATCCTGCCGGAGCCCGAATGTGGGGAGGTGCTGTGTGAGCGCTGGTAATGGGGCCAACCCCCCTGGGCAGCGGGGGCTGGGCTGTTCCTTGCGGCCATGGCTGGGATGCGTCCAGGATGAGCCGGGTTGTGTCACTAAACCTGCTCGTGCTGCCCCAGGTGTCATCCTGGCTGAAACACCTTCAATGACACCCCTCGAAACAGTTTTTCCAGACAGTGTTTGCAATACACCCACTCGTAAAACAGGCAATGCTGCTTTTGGCAGGATTGCTGCAAGCTCACATCATGCTCCAGCAAACCTGCTCACAGGCAGAAAAGTTTCTAAGCTGTCCACTAAAGCGTTGAAGACAGACTTAAACAAATACCCGTTTGTTTACCCCAAAGTTTGTTTAAATTACACACCTGTTACATCCCGGTTTTATGTTAGTATTTCTCATTTTTTAAAGACAAAACGCCTGGACCTGAGACATCAGCCGGCCTTTTGCTGGCTGACACATCCCTAATAAGGCTACAGAAAAAGAACAAGGGTCTATAGTAGAAAAATTATTTTAAAATATATGCAGTTTTTTTAGAGTGAGCTGTTCTCAAAATCAAGTGCCAAATTTCTATTAAAAATTAAACCTTTAAACCAAACACCAGTCAGGTCCCAGCTGCTTGCAGGGGAAACTATCATGCTCAAGCATCAACCGAGAAAAGTTTGCAGCCTCTCTGCCACATGCCCTCAGGGAAGGAGGTTTTCCAAGGCTGTGTTTGCAGCTTGCCTTTCTCCCAGCCAGGCACCAGGTAACGTTTGGGAGCCAGAAGCTGTCAAGCTGAAACCTCTCCTGCTAACAAGCTGCTCGGAAAAGGTCAGTTCCTTATTAATGAAGCCATAGCCAGCACCAGCACCGAGAGAACACAAATGACAGACAGTGCTGGGAAACAGCGGCCGCTGTGCTGCACATGCCACTGGATCTGTCAGCAGCAGCCCCAGTTTTTAATTTGCCCCATGCCCCAGTGAAGAGAATCAGAATAAATCAGGGAGTCAGGATGGGAAGTCATCTGTCCATGTTTCTTCTGTTCCACAGCAAACCAGAACCATATTTGAGGCTTTCTAGGAAAGGGTTCAGACAGGGATCACAGTGCCACTGAGCTTCCACCCTGCCCTGGAAACTGGGACACACACCCGGGGCTGTGCCTCCCCTTCCCCACACTGGTGTCTCTGATGTCTGATTTCAGTCACTTCCTGTCCATGGCTTGTCAGGAAGAAAGCATCTCCTCATTTCTTGTGAGCCAGAGGAAACCCTCTTAGAAGCAAATGCTGTGATGACACATTCCTGAAGATGGCACACGCTGTCCCACGGGGATGGTGCCATGTGTCATCTTGCAGCAGGTACAGCTGTGATGGCTGCCCATGGCTCTGATGGACCTGTGCAGATCTTAGGTGGATCAAGCATCACTCCATGAATTATCTTTCTCCTGATAACACATCTATATACATATACATATATGTGTATATATATGTATATAAATACACGTACACATAGATTCACACATTATACAAAAATACAGACATATTGTATAAAATAACTGACAGCATTGGACATGAGGATGGGTTACTGAATATCTGGAATAATCAAAGAAGGCAACAATTTTTCTTTTTTTCCTACAGCAGAAGGGTATTTAACAAAATTACAATTTAAACATTATTTGTAGGGTAACTTTGTCACCAAAACCTCGTGCAGTGGAAATAAATTAGGGCTCATCCATCAAGAGCAGATGCTGCTGTTCCAGTCTGCTCTGGTGCAGTGTCAAACCAGACCAGGCAATTTCGCAGGATTTCACCAAGCCCCTGGAGCTGATCCGGTCGCGGCTGCCCTCGGCTGTGCTCGGTTAATGGCTGCGTGGTTAATCACCCTTTCAGCACGAGCGCTCCAGGTGAGATGAGGTCAGCACCACATCACGGTAATCTGGAGCTGCCTGATTCAGATAATCAAAGTCACATCCTCAGGGCTTGCCTCCACTGAGAAACCAATGTGAAACAGCCGGGATGGGAATTACCAGGATGGGAGTTATCAGTGCCACAAGCATTTGCCTTAAGTCCTCCTTCTGCCCCCTAAAATTAATAACCCCCAGTTCAGCCTAACCCAGTTCCCACAGCAAACTGGGCTCAGTGACCTGAAGGTAATTTCAGAGTGGAGGGGAGGTGTGGTGATAGAGGTTAGTGTAAAAAGCTGCAACGTGGCAGTATGAGCTCTGCCTGCTCCTTCAGACGTTCCAGATGGGTCTTTGGACATCTTTCCCTTTGGAGGTAGGAGAGTCATCTTCCTTCTGTTGCTACCCCCTCTCTTATTTTAAGTAAGGAATCATGTTTTACTTTTCTCTATTTCTGTCTTATGAAGCTGGAAGCACAGATCAAGTTTTTCAAGTCCTTCAAAGTTTCTGACTTCTGCAATATCAGCAGCAAATAACCTCTGCTGCTATGAAGTGTTATTTTATCATTGTTAAGTGTCATTTGTCACAGAAGAATGACGCTTCTGATTTCTCAGAATGTTCCCCATGTGAGAGACCTTGGTTTCCCCCTAATTAGCAAATTCCTTTCTGATATTCAGAAATAAAGGACATGTTACACTCTGAAATTTCAGGATTAACTGGAGGTCACATCCAGCATGGCTGTGAATCTCCTGAACCATGGAAGAGGTGAGAAAACCGTGGACAGTGTTGAATTATTTTTGTCAGAGAAAGATGATTTTATAGACTTTTATAATAGAACACAAGACCTTGGAAATTATTTCTGTGTGAGAAAATGACAGGGAAAAGCAAAGCAGCAAAGCAGCAAACCAAAGTGCCCCAGAGCTGATGGCTCGTCCCCAGAGCACTGTGCACAATGTCCTTCAGCTGACAGCAGTTTCATCAGCAGCCAGGCACGCTGCTTTTGCTCCAAGGTGCCTAAAACACACCAGACTGACAGCCCTTCACTTGCTTTATTGGGCCTGTTAGTGAGAGGAGCAGGCAATCAACTGGCAGACAGGCTAATTAAATTGTGTGTAACAGTGTGGACAAACATCCCAAAGTGACTCTCAGCCTGCTGTGGGTGCTGGACCAGGAACCCATCACCCTGAGGCCACAGGAGCTTTAAGGTAGAAGTCAGAGACAAACAAGGACCAATTTGGGCAAATTGTGTGAGATGCTGCTCCATTGTGCAGATAGATCCATTAAATCCTGTCTATCCCATAGAGGAGGGATTTGCTCTACCCTCTCTTTGATTAGGCGGCTCTACCCACAGCCAGCTGCCAGGATTCACATTCCCTCACCACCCTATCTTCACATTTTTTCTAAAGCCTTCCCATCCTCGTTTTTTTTAAGGTTCTTCCCTGGTGTGAAAAACCTATTTGGACTTGGGGGAGAGAGTTTTCTAGTTGAATCCTATCAGTAAAGCGCCTTTAACAGGCAGCAAATTACTGTCCAGCATAAAAATACGAAAACCCAGGAGGAAACAGAAGGTAGGAAATCTAGGAAAATAATCACCCACATGGCCAGACTGAAGGCAGCAGATTGCTTTGCAAGCTTATCCAGACCATGTGCAATTATCCAAGATTTTTCCCTTTTAATTGTAAAGTAATCAATACCTACTCACTTGTGAACTTTAGTGAAAATAATGAACTGGCACATATTTATAGCAAAAGTCACAGCACATTAGGTATTCCAAAGGACTTATGTAAGCATCACTTTCTTTAATACAGCTTTAGAGAAAATGCTTTAAGAAGCTTTATCAGCATAAAACATATTTTGAATTTAATGGAAATTAGTAATTGGCATGGCAAAGTCAAAGCCATCTAAGTGGGATGACTTAACCCTGTTGGACAGTGTTTTTCACTAACTATAATGGTTAATCTGCCAGTTGAGAGGAAAATTCTCTTCTATTGTCAAATGCAGTGAAACAAAGGAGGAAATTTCTGCAGCTGATGGGGACTTGTGGAAATAAATGAAATATGGTAAGTTCTGTGGAATAAGGCGTGTTCTTCAAAATAAATCCAATTAACCCTAAATTGAAGAAACTGAGTCAGAGCTACGTCCCTGTGACTGAGCTAAGCACTGGGGCTTAGTCTGGCCTCAGCCTCTGTCTCCTGAGCAGGTGTTTTCTTCTGGCTAGGCCCGAGGGTGCTGACATGAATTTCCCATGGAAGTCCTTTGCTCTGAAATATTTATACCCTTTTCACACCCATTCAGTGGTTGACTCCAGCATACATTTTAACATGCAAATGGCAAAGCCTAAGGCTTGGATTTTCTTTCAGGAGTTTGTAGCAGAGTCCAGGGTGGCCTAGTCCTGTGCTGTTAGACATTCCTGAATTTGTTCAATTAAATGTATGAATTAAACATACATTTACATATGGAGAAGCCTGGTGAGGCTTTGTGGAGTTTAATTTATACCCTGAAATTTGTTGAACATTATCTCTTACCCTGCCATTCTTGCAAAGAACACCCAACCCCACTTACCACAGTAGATGAATTTAGAAAAAAAGCTCCTTTCTCTTGGGTCTCAGGATAATTTTTTCATTTGGGGTAGTTAAGGACACCTCAGGCTTGGGATGTGTCCTTCTGTAGCTACAAGCCATCTGCCAACAATCATTCCTTCACAAATTCACACCAAATATCACACCAAATTCCCAGCTATCACCAAATACACCTCTAATAACTGAAAATTATGCTCCCTGCCAAAAGAAAGCCAAACAATTTTTGCTTAAAACCAACAGCATACCTTCAAGCTCCCCCCTACCAAGGGCAAGTCAAGTTTCTTATTTATCCTAAGTTCAGCCAACCTGTGGGTACTGCTGGGCTGGGCTGACTACAGCCTCCTCCTGGCCAATCCTTCTTGCTCACTCCTGCTCCTCCCTTATACTCAGGCTGCCATGGTGCTATGAAGACTTCCTGGAGCTGTTTAAAAAGAGATCACTTTGGATTACAAGACTTTGCCTGAATTCTTCTCTTTGCTGGCACTTATCACTTGCTGAACTTTTGGGTTCTTTATTAGAAGCAGCAACCAACATCAAAGCAAGAGCTGTTACCAAGGATTGTCGAGTCCCAGATGAAAGCCCAAATCCCACAGGAGTTAGAACAGTGAAAATTGTAGCCTTCTAAGATTTAATGAAATCTCCAGCATCCTTATGCCACTAAAATGAATCATTTCCCTTCAACAAAATGAAACGCCATACCTCCAAGGTTTTCTTGTAGTGCACTCAGCCAACTGTAATTTCTACTTTACATTTATATAATTTGCTTTTGTTATAAAACTCTGAACTCTGAGAAAAACACTGTCCACCAGTCACTGTCTTCCAGAACCTCCAGCACTGAACTGATAATGCAACCTTTCATAGAAATACTCCTTACTCTCCACCATGAACTCCTTGGGGCAAGAAATTATTTTTTCCCCTCTTTTTGTGTGTTGTGCCTGACACAGCAGGGGCCAGATTCCCATTAAGCAGCACATAATAGGATCTACAGCATAATGAGTGATAACAAGCAGAGTGGTAAATGATGTCATTTAGTGGATACTCTCCCTGTGGTTCCCTGTTGGCAGATTTTTTATTGAACTGACTTGTCTTCACAGTTTCCTACTGATCTAAAAGTTTGTCTCTATCATTATGCCTGTCTGATTCTCTATTTAATGCTTTCCTGCTGCAGCTCCTCATTTCTTGTCCCTCTTTTTCAGCCTTCAGGGAATTGGAGACTCTGTTCCTGTGTAACCTTTTCTTCTTTTCCTTTCTTTTCCTCTCTCTTCCTGTTTCACTTCCCAGCTTGGTAAGCAGTGTGGACAGTCAAGTGCTTCTGAAGGCCAAAATGGGACTGCTACCACAGAGAAGCAGATTTACCCCTAAAGCAGAGATGATCCTCACAATCACACATTTCAGGAGACAATATTTCACACATATCACACAAACACGCAGCAGGAGCTAATACAAGGCTGCTTGGTATATTTCTATTAATCTTAGCCTCATCCCATCTGCCACCTCTTTGCTTTGATCTGGCTCACCCCACTCCCAATTTTATAGCACTTGATGCAGAAGAGCAAATTGAATCCAATCTCTCAGCACAAGCTCCAGCATCTGCTGTTCCATACTGGGGTCCCAGCACAGGCTGCTCAGTCCCAGCCTCATCTCTCTTGTTTGTACCACAGCTCCCATTAGATCAAATGCAGAACGTATTAATTAATTTGTACCTGAACTTGGAAGTCTCACATGCTTTGTTAGAAATAATCAAAATAGCTCTGCTCTGTGTGGAAACACCTTTTAACTCTGTCTTCTCATTATTTGCAGGGCAGCAAAGCCAGGAGCCCCAGCTCACCCTGGGAGCTCATCTCTGCAGGTCAGAAGAAGGTGAGAGATGCAGCTGAATAAATGGAGGGATGGGAAAGCAAAACAGGGAAAGATAGGCAAAATTCCATGTTTTATGCCATGTGCTCCTTTGAATAACACTTATATGAGTGTGGTTTTCATTATTAACATTTTTAAAAGCTATTGAAATTTAAACAGAAGTAAATAATCAGAGCAGTGTGTTTACCTCCATCCTCACCTGTTTTTTATAACAGAATTTCTTAACAGTTTGTAAATTTTAAAGAAGATGCCTTTAAAATCATAACCACGATGTTTGTTTTATCGCAGATACTGAGGCCAGGGTGTTTTCTGGCACAAGAGCCAGTGCAGGAGGCCAGGGCAGGAGGAGGCAGCACTGGAGTCAGGCCGTTCCTAGCACTGTCTGATGAAGAGGGTGAAGTCCCAACAGCCCCAAACTGCCCTTTGATACCACGCCTGGGTTTTCTCCATGTGTTTCCCCCTGAGGAATATCTTGTTCTGCAGGGTCTCTGTCTGCATTGGCCATTCATGGATTTCAGCAGGTAGTGGTGCACAGCAGATCTCTAAACGAGACATGATTGTCCTTTTTGTAACAAAATCAACTCAGTGAAATGATGAGCCTGGGTAAACGAATGGAAAATCTATCATCCAGCAGCACAACCTCACTTTTGCTTTCTTTTGGAGGATGGTACCTCAGGCATTCACTTATTTGACATTCATTACTTTTTCTGGAGCCCAGCTGTGTTGGCTCTACCCCTCATTTCTTTTCTTCACAGTGCAAATCATTTCGATGCCTGCATAGCTCTGAAACAAAGCAGCCATTTCTTCCTCCACTGCTCAGCCTGGTCCTTCTGCTGGAGATAATTCATGTGCCTGCTGTTCTCATCCATCCCTGGAAAGGGGGAGGGCTGGGCTATGTTTAATAAAAAATATCTTATACTGTTTACTGACCAAGAGTTGTTCGACAGATGCTCCATTCTAAGCCATGCTTAAATTATTCCCTAAGCAAACAATGCAAACTGCACACTTCATCTTACCCAACACAAAAATAAACAGAACACGCAAAATATATGGTTCTGGTTTAAGTTCCCATATAAAGAATACTGATTTCTTCTTTGCTTAAATATTTTCTGCATAATGTTTGCTCGGTGATTTATTCTTTCACTGGCTACAACAAATTAAATGTCAAAACCTGTTTATTTTATGAATTTTTAAGACTAATAGTGAGTCTTCTATTTCAGCTTAAATAATGTTGTTCATGAGATGCCTCTTGATGGATTGTATAAATAAAGCCAGATACAGAGATTAAAAAAAACAAGAGCTAGTTTTTTTCCTCCTTTTTTTTAGTTTACCAAAGAAGCAAGTGAATAAAGAAAACAGCTCTGTTTTCCCTAAAACTTCTCAGGTTTTTGAGTCTTTTGTAGACATAAGAAAGGACACTACCTGCAAGATCACTGCAGATCTGCTTTGCTGCTTTTGGGTCTCTCCTACCACATCCTGCTGTGTTCCGTCTTGCCAAGAGGCTGGAGGGGATGGAGCTGGGGTGTCCCAGGGCACTGGGACCAGCCCACTCCATGTCCCAGTATGGCCCAGGCTCCGAGGGCCCCTGGGAAACTGGACTGGGATCCACTGAGGCCAGTCCAAACCACAGAGCCCCCGTTCCTTCCAGCCAGGGCCATCCCTTGAGCAGCTCTGCCCATCCTTGGACAAGCCAACACAGGCAGTCTGGCCCTCAGCCTGGCCTCACGGGTCATTCCTGCAGGGCAGGACAGACACTGCCATAAAGATGGATAAAAATCACTTTTCACCTTGACCTTTGAAATATGGAGCTATGTCAGGCATACCAGACACCAGGTCTCATTTGGAGTGAAAATGTCCAAGGAAGGATCTGAGCCATCACCCATCATGGCCCTTCATCCTGTACCAGCTCACTCTGGGCTCTCCAGGGCTGCCACATAGCTTGGAATAAGATCCTGGCTAAAGCCTTAGTATAAATATTTCCCACTAATTAAATAATTTTCTCACAAGCTGTAAACGGATTAAGCCTGGCAAAGACCTTTTGTATCTCTAAAGCCACCTTATGTTAATTCACAAACAAAATATACCAATTTATTTCACACAAGAAGGCAGAGGGAGTAAGAATCAATTTAGAAACATCCTGGCACTGCCGGGAGCTTCCTACCGTTTTCCCTGCCAAAGCAGATGTTGGGCTGTTCTCTTGCTTGCTTGCAGCTAAAACCCAAAGCAATGTGTAACACAGGTCCCCAGAAGAGACTGCCATCCACCTGCTGCCAGCAGCTCCTGCCAATCGCCGTGTGCTTGGAGCCCACCCAGGAGGAATTTTTGTATTAAGACTTTTGTAGCAGGGTCAGGAGCAAGCTCCTGCCTTGCTTTCACTACTGACAGTCTTAAAAGTGTCAGCAGGAAGGAGTGGAGGGGTTGACAGAGCCCAGTGTGTGTGTAAGCCACATGCTGCAGCAGGGCTTCACCTGGGGACATGTCAATACTGGCTTTTTGGATCTGTCAATGTCACTTCCCACCAAATATATTTAAAGAGAAGTCAAACAAAAGAATAAAACATCAGGGAACTAATGGGTCTGATTCGTGGGGGTGTTTCTCCAGATTTAGGCAATTCCACTCAAAACTCTGCTTCAGAAATGCAGAAAAACTGAACAGAGAGACCAGCAGTAGGAGCAGAGCAGCTTCTGTGAGTAGTGATGCAAGAGCAGTGATGCAGCCCTTGAGGGAAAAGAAGGATGCAGGTGGAAAGAGAAGAAAGGAGATTGCCTCAATTAATCAATTACTAATGCAGTGAATGGATTAACAAGATGAGGAAGGCTCAGGGGTAAAGAAATAATGCTCTGGCTGTTGGTGAGCTCTGCTGTTCCTGCTGGGATCAAGTGGCAGCCCTGGCGGGTCCAGCAGGGCTGCTGGGCTCTCAGCAAGGCACAGGTGGGTGCTGGGGAGGGGTGGCTGAAGAGGAGAAGAGGTGCCATCAAGGAGGAATCAAAAGTGCAGCTCTTCAAAAAACTGGGATGTTTCTCTGGCTCTTGGTTTATCCAAGCCACTGGGGTGAGGGTGGACCAGTGACAGACGCTCTTGTTTATGCTTTCAGTCTGAGGATGAAAGGGCATTTTTGGACACTGAAGGGGCAGGAGTAATGGCACTGACACCTTCCCAAGGAAGACAGACACAACACAAAACAACTGTTTCTCACATCAAGGAATTACTAGACTCCACAATCTTTTTGTACTAGTGTTTCCAAAGCAGGTGAAGAAATATGGTCTGATTTCTCTCCATAGCCAGGGGAGTACTTGTCCTGACTTGGCAGCAGGGATGAGACAGCAGGGCACAGAGGTGTTTCTTCTGTTTGCCCAAGGCTCCTTGGCAAATCACATCCCTGCCAAACTTGGAGGGCTGAATACTGACACTCCCATGAACAACCTGCCCAAGTGGCCACTCTCCAAATGAGATGCAGGTCAGAGGAGTGTTAAAGAACACAGAATCATAGAATGGTTTGGGTTGGAAGGGATCTTAAAGATCATCCTGTTCCAACCCCCTGTCATGGGCAGGGACACCTTCCACTAGACCAGTTTGATCAAAATGGTAACAAAGCTGACGGGACCCATGCAAAACGGTTCCTTCATTTAAATAACTCTTTTACTGAAGTTTATTTCTTATGCAGCAGCAGTGCTAAGAGAGAGGGAACATCTCCTGGAGCTTCTTCTCACTAAGGAATTCCAAACTCAAGAGAAGAGGCCTGTAACTGAGACAAAGGGGATTTACTTCAGTTCTTTTTGTATCCATGTAGGTTGCTGAGTCTTTTCTCAGTCAATTACAATAGATCACTCAGCTCGGGACCTCTTTACAGTCTTCTGGAATCAGTTGCAATAACAAGTGATAGAAATGTTCCATTCAGGCAAAGGATTAGGAGAAGATACACACACTTGGTGTGAAAATTAGCAGCACACAGGAACGAAATTATGATCTCTTCTCCACCCTACCACCAAAGCTGCAGCCAGCAGGGGGTTCAACCAGCTGAAATTAAGGGCTGTTTCAAGTTTTATGGGACCTGAAGGAGGCACACACTCTGCCCATCTGTGGGGGGTCAGACCAGATGCTGAGAAGATCTCAAGGCACATGTGGGGGCTGGGATCCCAGCGGGAGGTGGGTACAGCCCTTGGGAAAGAGCTGGGCAGAGCTGGGGTCCAACCTCCCCTGTCAGAGCACAGTTCTGCTGGGCCTGCCCCAACCCCACACACAGCTCATGGTCTAAGAAAACAGTGGGGTCCCACAGTAATGGGTCTGTTGTATTTCTCTGCTGCTGTTAGGGGAAAATCGAGCACACTCTCTTGTTCCTGTGACTTGGTCACATCATGAAGCACTGCCATGAACCTGCTCTACGTGACATCAACTCCCAAACACTGCCTGAGGGTTCAGAGTTTGTCATCAAGGGAAGTGGCATATTCAGGGCTGGTTCACTGAGACTCAGAGCTGGAAAATGCTTTCAAAATGCACTGAATAGAAATACAGATCAGGAGAAGAACTACATTGTAAAATGCCTCTTCAAACATCACTGTCAACAGACCCAGTGTCACTAATACTTTTATGGCCTGTTTCCTTGTGAAAGAGACTGTGAAAGGCATTATTCTGTGAATATTGGTATATTTTCTTCTGCAGGATGATAAAGCACAGACCTATCAATGCAGGCCCCAAGGCAGGAGCAACCCAGATTATCTCGAATATCAAAATGTACAATCACGAATTGCCTGCAAAGGCAAAGAGATCACTTGGCATTGAGTAACTACAGCCTCATTATCATTGTGACTTAATTATTATTTTTATTGCAAAGCTTTTCCCACTGTTGGACCCACAGTCGTCTCTAAGTAAGAGGTTTGTATTCCCCTTCCTGTAAATCAAACTTGGAACAAATAAAACTTTGCAAAATTTTGCTGACCTCCTGCTGTTGCCTTTGCATCAGCCTGCCCCAGCCAAATCCCTGTGTGTCCTCTCAGACAAACAGTTCAACTCCTTCCACCAAAATTACACACTGAATTTGCAGACCCCTTGTTTTTCACTATTCCATTGGAGAGTAGAAACAGTGTAAGATTTATATGAAGAGTGACCCCAAAACCTGAGAAACTTGCAACCTCTGCACAGACCATCTCTGAACTTGAAAAAGGGCTCACTTAGCTGGCTAACAGAAATATTTACCCAGCTCAAGGGAAAATACTCAGCCACAGATTTTTATCTAACAGTGTCTCTAGTGACAGTTTAACATGGAATTTGTATTCAAGGGGGTAATTTAACTTCAACAAGCTTTTCCTACAAAGAACACTGAAAATTGCACTTTCTCTGGTCGATGGGTGCTTTCATTGTTTCTGGTATAATGTTCTCTCAGTGTATAGAAGATTACTCATATTTTGTTACTCATATTATTTACAGACATAGGTCTCAACACATACACAGGTATTGTGTGTACCACTGAGATGCTGGAAAGAAAAACTGCTGAGATTTCCACCTCTCCAAGAGAGGGAGGTTTGAACCAGTTCCCAGATGTCACATGACAGTTAAAATAGAACTATACTCATGTTTTTATTCAAATAACTACTCTAAAATTACAAAAGATAAGTACTACCTTTCAGCATGAATAAACTTGAATACATGCTAAAAATAATCCCACATTAACTCCTGAAGTCGCTGCCTTCTGGAAGGTGTAAACGGATGGAGTTTGCTATTAGATGTTTTACATAACCATATGTCAAAAAATTCAATAGAACGAAAATTGCATATCTGAAAGGTGAATCTGCAGCATTTTGAGAGGTAGTGTCACTTATTTTTTTTAAACAGCTACTCAAATCTTTTATCTAAGATGAAGATTTTTGATGCAAATCATTTTTTTACACTCTGGTGGCATAAAAATTTTAGTGGGTAGACAAAGAGATCTGAAATACAGTGTGGGGATTAGGGTACAGTTCTCTCACCCTCACTTCGAACTGTTTGTACTTAAGAGTGCAAGTAGCCCTGATGAAATCAATGCACTCCAGAGTAAGGGACAACTCAAAATGAGGAGGGCAAGCAGAGTCTGAGCCACTTCTGATAAATGTCCTCCAGTGGCAGACTGTGGTTTCAGCTATAAACCAGAGTCCTCCCCTTCTTTTATTTTTGCATATCACAGCAGATTTTTTACCTCAGCCAGCTGGTAAGAACAGCACAGGACATCACCTTGGCTCTGCTGCCATGGAAGTTGCTGAGGCCCCTACAAGCTCAGAGAGGAGTTATTTTCTATGCCACTTATTTACTATAAAGTTCTCTCAACACAGTGTGTGGCACAGGGTAGGGGGACAGCACAGCCACGGTTCGACAGCTCTTTGGGAGTTTCTTGAGGAGGGGCAGTGCTGGGCTGTGTGTGTTTCTCATAACTCAGAGGACAATTTTCATCCTTGATTCAGGCATTGCTTTCAGAAAGCAGAGCTGCTGAGCTTCACCAGGAGAATGTCTGGAATTGTGAATAATAAAAGATGTATTAACCCAAATACACAGATTACAGCATTTATTCCTGCAAGATACAGCACAAACAGCTTCTTTCTATATGCACGGGTGGGCTCTGTAAATCCAAGTAAAGCAATACCATAAGCAGGCAAAACACAATACAAAATGAATTTGTAAGTAATAAGTGAAGAGTTTGAGAACTACTGCAAATGGCAACTTCTGAGCATTAAAAACATGGAAGGTGTTTCTTACTGGAACAGAATTTCCAGGACTCATCATTTGGGCTGTAGTGTCAAACACAGGACCTCTAAATACCATGGCCTTCACTCTGCCACTTCTGCACACATCTTAATTACAAAGAAACATATTTTCAAAAATAATGGTATATATTATTATAAACCAGTTCTACTTCCCAACATTATGGTGGTATCCAAATTTCAAGCTGATAAATATGCAGTGAGACTCCTTAATGTTGCTTGAAGTTCCAGTGTCAGGGAGGAAATCACATACTGGACCAGTTCCTGGAGAGAGTTTGTAAATTCATTTTGGGTCCCTAAACACTCTGTGTGTGAGCTGGTTTTCCAGTATGTTACTAGGCTCAATAACATTGAATAATGTGGGGGGGGGGGGGGAAATTCCCTGTAGAAATCACAGGAGTGGATAGCCTTTCCAACACAGTCTTTCCCTGTAGTGTCCAACTCAACATCCATAATTGGCAGGACAGACTGACTTAATTTTTCGTTACTGAGATCTATTCAGCACATAACTTCACAGTTCCCCCTGCTGTAAGTTGGTTCTGCTCTGATGACTTCACCCTCTGGAAGTATAAATGCCTGCCTCATTTGGACATCAAATACCACGCACTGGGGGTGGGAGGGTTTTGAAAGTCCACAGCTTACCCTTCTGTCTTCTGACATGCATCAGAGATTTTCCCTACTCCAACTGGAGCAGAAAAATCCCAGCACAAACTTTCTTTTACAGCCAGTCCCTGCAGTCATACATTTGTAAATCATTCTCAGCTGTGGATATTTATGATTCAAACATCTCTTATTTTATCAATAAACATCCTTCAAAGCCGAGCCTTTGCTCTGTGACAAACTTGAATTCAACAAGCAAACTTTAGGCTTTTTTTTTAGATCCAAACAATATGAATGTACAGTTAAGAATCTTTATCTTTGCAATCAGTCATTTGCCATCATTTTCCTTCTCTCCACTTTCAAGTTTTAGCAGAACTACATGATTTTATGTCTTACATAATACAGACTGGATAATTACCAAATGTCCCATGTGTTGTAGGTCATTCCTACAGCTGTTGATGCTTAAACTCTTGCCTCTTGTTTCTCCATGAGCAGGCATCCTACCAAGTTTTGATGCACACAATAGACTGGGTAAAGAGAAAGGATTCCTTTCCAATAATGAAAGAGGAAAAGGAGGAGGGGAAAAAAAAAAAAAAAGGAAAATTTTGAACTACTAGAGCAAAACATTTTAATCAGGCTGATAAATAAATCAGTCCAAAAAGTATCAAAATCTTTCATGAGATGGCAAAATTTATCCAGCTGTGAGTTTGAAGAGTGGGTGCTGAGGGCAGCCTGGAATCTGGAGCAGAGACAGGAAATGATACAAACAGCAGGAGAAGAGGGGTTATTTTATTTACATGAGATAAGCAGCACGGCCCCTGACACACTGATTCACAAGGAAATTCACCATTGCAGGACTGTTGGTGACTGACACTTCGGATCCCGAGGTGCAGAATTCCTGAGCCTCCCGCAGCCTCGTGTTTGGGGGAAGGTAATGAGAGCATTTTGTGAGCAAAGTAGGTCATGGCTCAGCGGGAGAGGCACGTTGTCACGTCAAACTACGACGATGCACAGCTTCCAAAGGGTTTCTTTTTTCCTGCAGTTGTTTCGTTTAGCCGAGTATAATCTGTATTTTAAGGCAAACAAGATGGTGGTAACTTATGGGTCACCTCATTCCCTCACAAGGGCTTTGTGAAAGAGGAAAGTGATTGCGCTGCCTCACCAGAAAAGATGGTGATTTGGGTAGGTAAGCTCAATTGTCTGAACAATATTCTGCAAACGAGTGAAAAAAATTGTATCAGAGAACAAAGGATGAGTCACTTAGAATTACTCAATAAGAAACAGCAAGTCAACTTTCACAGGATTTGGGTAATGTGGATATCTCCTGAAGTTATTCTTCGCTGCAGCATCAGTCATGATGGAAACAAGACACACACAGCAATGAAAATACCCTGTTGTTCCATAAGTGGAAAATTTCAAGTGACAAAAAGCAAAGCAAAGCTCTGTCACACCATATTTCTGATAGCTCATGTAAACTCTGCCAAGTGAGCCCAGAAATCTCCCAAAGAAGCCTGAGGAGCAGTAATGTCTTACCCACTATCCCACCAGGAACAAGAGACTGATGACAGGAATGATTGAGGCTGGATTTTGACACTTGAGCATACATAGAGTAGGTGTAGAGAAGATTACAGTTATGCACACAGATGGAAGAAGTAGATCACTGGAGAACAGAAGTGTGACAGTATTAAGACAGATAAAGTAATTTATTTTATAGGAAACGATTATACAGTTGAGAATCGTGGGGTGCTTTCTTTTCCATCAGAGTGAAAAGGAAAGAATATCTGATTTTATTCCACATGATCCACAAGATGTGTCATGTGCTCCTAATGGAGTCAGAGACATAAAATGGTTTAGAGAGTGGGTGAACATTTGGATTTCTACCTGATTGACAATGTGCAAGTCAGGGAATTGGCCCAGCATCAATGAGTATCTCATTAATTTTGTCATTAAATACTGTCAACACTGAGGGAAGAAAGTCATGTAACAGGTTCAGAATCAAGACGTTGCCCTGTATCTGAAGAATCAGCATTGAAATTAATATAATTTTACTAATTCCCTGTCCCAGGATTTGCCCTGTGGAAGCTGGAGCAATTCCTATGTTTAGGAGTGGGGGTTTTTAACCAATGTTTCTCAGTGTCCATTTAATCTAGTGACCAAACATAAAACCCCCCAAAACTCCGCGGGCAGTCACCCACTGGGAGTTACCTTGATGTCAGCAAGAACTTCCACCCAAATCTGGCAAAATATGGTCTTCTGCTATGAATTACAGGATTTCGTATTGCTTTGCAGCAGTGACACCATGCACAGATCAGAAAATATTCTGCATTCAGGTGTTAATGCTTCTGTCTTCTGTACCAGGTTAAGGTGTGCACAAAACAGGGCTGATTTCTGGCAGCAGAATGGTTTGTATTCTTTGTGTTCTGGCATGCTGAGGCCAAATCCTCTCTTATAGACAACCCAGGAGTTCTACAGAAATTAAAATATGAAATCTGAAATTCTGCTTGAACAGGATGGAAGAAAATGAGTCTTTAAGGAGGAGAAGCAATTTGAAGTAGCTCAAAATTATTTCAGAAATTAATTGACTTTGAAATAATTGGCAATGCTATCTAGGCACCGGGTGGGCAATTATTTATTTTATAAAGTAAGAGTTCTAAGGGATGTTGAAATTGGAGGGCAGAATACTTCTATAAAATATATGTTTTTTCCTGCTAGTTTTCCATAATGTTGTCTGTACATACAGACAGTACAAAGGCATCAGAGCCTTTCAAAGCCTTTTGTGTATTCTTCCTCTGCGCATTAGAGAAGGAAACATTAAGAGTTGAGCAAATCATCAAAAGAAATGTATGTGCCTAAATTCTCTTTGTTTGAGTAGCCTACATGTTTCCTGAGGATCCAAGCCCAGAGACACCAGATGGTTGTTTTTCTCAGATATTTAGGCACCTACACATGCAAATAGATGCCCAGCAGTATTCTCAAGCATGTCCAACACCTCATTCTCTAAATAACCATTAAAAATATTGATGCTACATTTTTATCCTGTGATTTTTTTCTAAAATATCAAAGGAGAAAAACACTTCTGTAGAAATTTGTCAGTAACTGAAGAGATGAGCACCTGCAGGCTGCACAGCAGGGTCCACACAGATCTGGGGTATTTCTGCCAAATGCAGCACTAGACAGCGGAAAGCCATGGCAGCAGCTCTAGGAACAACCTGGCACTGGAGAAGTTAAAAACTGCAGTTAAAGAGAGGTAAAAACTACAGCCAAATTTAGTTGTGTTGCCACCATGTAGTTAAACATCTCTGTCCCTCCTTACCTTCCAGGGTTCATTAAAACTGAATGGGGACACAAAAATACACTTGGGAGGGGTGATTTGAAGAAGTTCAGCTGACATTTATCCTACAAAAATTCAGCAAAGAGTCCTTAACCCCAAAAAGAGAAGATGGAAGCAGCTCAGAGAGGAGAAGATGAGAACTATAAACACTAAACAAAAATACCAAATTTACTCCCCCTTTCCTAGGAACGTGGACCTTGTGTAGCTGAGCGCCAGCAGAGCTCTCTGATAACCAAACAGCCTGTGCTGGGTTCTGCTGAAGAGGAATAGGGTGTTACTTCTGTTCTTAAGAAGAATATATGTTAAGAAGAATACGTGATGTTTTGTCCTAGAGATACTTTTTTTAGATTCCTGACACTTCGGCAAATTAGATTATAGCAAAATAGAAAAGAAGATGGTCTTGGGGAACAATTAGGGAGTTTTAAAATGCAATAAAAAGTTACAGGGAACAATCTCTTTGCTATAATTGATAGTTTCATCTCAAAGGGAATTAACAGAATTTTATGACTTTGATCTTCTAAAAAATGAGGTCCTTAACTTCATTAGTCATTTTGCTTCTGTTTCAGTATGGATGCCACAAGAGAGAAACTCCCAGCCTTTTAAAAGGGGCAATCCTCCTACATCTGTCACAGCTGCCCTACTGAAGTTCCGTTCAAGAGATCAGTTAAAGAGATTTTGTGGCAGAAAATCCATTATAATTAATGAGCATTCATAATTAATGGCTGGCCTGATGTAGCCTTTGAGAACGATCACAGATTTTCTCTTGATGATCTTAATGCAACAATTTAACTTTATGATCACAACCTTTCTCTCTACTTAAAAACTTTGCAATGGGTTAAATGATAGCAGGAGTTAGATAATTCCACTATTAACCAAAGCTAAAAGCTCTTTAGTTTGCTGTTCTCAGAGACTGTACTAACTGTTCTGATTATAAAGCATGAATTTTAATAATAATGCTGTACTGTACTCCTCACCTGCATAGGTTTAGAACTAATTAAAATACAACAGGAACGTATCTGCCTCTATGTAGGCAAGGAACATGACTGAGTAACATCTTCTTCCATCACCTCAAAAGAACCATCTCTTGATAACACTGCTTTTCTCTGCAAAGTTAAAAATCAGGTGAAGTTTTTACTTTACTAAGGGGGGAAATTAGTTGCAAATATTTTTATTTGCTTTCTATTTCATGCAGTTTTATGAGCACTGTTAGAGGTGTGAAAAAGATAATATTGTTTTTCTAACTGATAGTGGGGTTTGAGTTTTTCAAACTTATTTCCATGAAATTATGGCAATGAAATTAAAACCAATTTGCTTGCTCTGTGAAAGAGCAGATGTTCCAGAAGCAATAAGATTTTAGATTATTAAAATAACCCTTGTCACACCCTGATAGATTTTATTTCAGGGTACATTCAATAAGCACAAGTTCCAGACCATTTTTGCTGAGGGCATCTTCCAGCTTTCCTGGGGGTGGCCAGCGAGCATCAGGACACCACACGCTCGTGGCTGAGACATGGCCCTGCCACGAAGCCCTTCTCCAAGGCTTCCCAAAGCACAGGCTGCTCCAGCACGCTGCGCTCCCATCCCCTCTGACAGCCGTGGGCAGGCACCTTGCCTTGATCACTGCTAATTACAGGCTCAGGCAATGAGAGCCAAAGGCACGGAGCTGTCAGAGCCGGGAAGGGGACGCAGAGGACGCAGAGGACTCACAAGGAGAAGCTGTGCCAGCCACAGGGATGAGTAAGGGTGGATTCCCCTCCTGCAGACATTGACAGGTGGGCTTCCCACTCACAGATCTCATTTTCCATCCCTCCCTGGCACCTGGGCTTTCTTTTCTTCTGGCTCTCCCCAAAGCTCTGACCAGTAACTGCCCACAGAAATGAGGAGAGGGTGCTCCAAGGTTTGCAGAGAGACTGAGAAATCTTGATCACCAGAAAAAATTCGTCTGATTCAAGGCTGGGTCTGCTCAGGCAGGGACAATGCATTGTCATCTCTACAATAAAATATATCTGAAATATAAAGTGCTGACAATATGCAAATCCTTCTCTGGGATTCAGACTCCACAGAACAAGGAATAAACAGACACAGAAACCTGATGTAGAGGTCTAAGAGCCTTTTGTCTCCCTTTTTGGGTGAATATCTTCAGTGAACAGTACAAATCTTTCAGATCAGCTCTTCTGTAGGAATGGAAATGACAAATTTACCCTTTCCTTGTACATCGGCAGGTGTTTTTAGAGAGCATAAAAATAGGGAAGAGGTTGCTTTTCTCCATTAAGGATTTCATACAAAGAAATCGAAACAAAGTTTTTGTTCTGCCATCCTACAGATAATTTACTTCGGTTTGGGAAGCAAACAAGATTTCAACTGATGGAAACCTTGTGTCTACTGAGGACAGAACATCCCCTGCTATGGGCAGGCCCTGTTTTCAGAGGTGCTCTGTGTGATTTAGAGAAGGTTTCTATCATAACACCAAAAAGACCCTGGAGTTAAAAACAAGCAATGTGATTTCTTCACTCAGACTGTTCTGAATGACAAATTAGGAATCACAAAACTGTTTTTCTTTATTGAGCAGCACACAAGCAATTAAATTCTCCAATGCCCTGGTCTGCTGGAGAACACTGTGTTCAATTTTCCTTTAATTTTTTCACAATCATAAATGAAAATATGTCTTAAAGCAGCAACCAGCCACACTGAGGGATTGGTATTTCAGTGGGATGATGGTTTAACTTTCCAGAGTGTCAATACCTTATTAATATTTCAGCTTCATCACCCCCAGGGTTCAGCTCCATCTTCCACCCTGTTTTAGATGGTTCTTTAGTCTTTTTTTTTAAATTTTTTAACCACACCAGAGCACCTTGCCACCTTTACTGATTAATCCTCTGGATCCCTGCAGGGCAAGGAAGTATTACCAAGTCTGTTTTTCAAACTAAGGAGGAGTTTGAAAACAAAGATATTGCAAAATAGGCATCTTGTTGCACAGAACATGA
The DNA here is from genome assembly GCF_009650955.1 of Corvus moneduloides. Lineage (NCBI taxonomy): Eukaryota > Metazoa > Chordata > Aves > Passeriformes > Corvidae > Corvus > Corvus moneduloides. The sequence continues at coordinate 8,978,046 of NC_045490.1, forward strand.
CCAGAGATATCCAGGCTTAGCATGCATGCAGGGAGGCAGGAACACCCCCAGTCTGTAAAAAAACCTTCCATCTGTATGTCTAGGGCATCACCCAGGTTTAATAACTCCCCTTATTACTTGGTGTTGACTCCTCTTGGAATTTATAATTAATACCAACCTTAAGAAAAACAGAGCAAAAATCAATAACCAGAGAAGAAAGAGGAACCTCATCTCCCCAGCCTGTCACCTGCTGCCTGACAGACACAGCCACAGCTGCCCACCACTGACAGACCCTGCCCAGGGGTCAGAAAGAGAGGAGGAAAAATTTCTGACACCAGACAGGTGAGTTGTACCAGCAAGAAGCTATAAATAAAGACAGATTCTGGTAATAAAAGATCCCTGTGATGATCTATAGCTTCATGAACAATCCTTGGCTCATCCCAAATACCTGATGCTGGCAAAATTAACGTAGGAAGAAGGAGGGCAATTTCTACCTGATTTTTCCCCGAGAGTTCAACACTTTTTCAAAAGATGATGGGGACTCCCAGCCACTCCTGATCTGAGTTCCCTACAACGAAGTTAACATTACAGTTAAATAGGAAGTTTTGCAGCATACCGGTGGAACAGGCAGGAGGAGGGTTGTACACACAGGTGGGATGTTTTTGTGCGGCAGCCTGGAGAAAGACTCCTTTTAATCCTTTTGAGAAGAGGCATGAATAGGAGAGAGATGAAAAGCACAATTTTCCACAGCCTCCCCAAATCCACTTCTGATCCCCAGAGGATCTATTCAGGATGGGACTGATACTGCCTTTTATTCATGTTGCAAGCTGGTAAGGGACTGCTAACACCAGAAGCAAATAATATTCAAAACCGAAACCTTGTAGTGAGTTGTAACCCTTCATCTTTTCTTAACTAAACTTCAACCCCCAATAATTGGGGTTAAACACTGGGAACACGGCCCCTGTGAACAGCACACAGCCTTGTTACTGCACATGCCTGTTCTTGGACATGTCTCCCTGTCTGAGAGAGCAACAGGCTGGGCCAGAAACAGCCCCAGGGAGAGTCCTTGTGCTGCAGGGACAGGACTAACATGGTCCTGAGCCAACATGTGCAGGCAGGCAGCCCTGAGAGCAGCACCCCTGTGTCCAGCCAAGGACTGAGCTGACACCCCTGACCTGGGTGAAGCTTTTCTCCTGCCCAGAGCTGGGCTGCTGCAGAGCCCAGAGCAGCATCCACGGCCCCTTTTGTTCCCAGCTCAGCTGACAAACCAGTGCTGTTTGACTAGAGATCAGTTCAAGTGTAAAGGAGGTACCAAAGACAACCTTTCTCTACAATTAAACCTTTTGCTTTTACTTCCAGAACCCCTTCCTGCTCGTGTTCTACACGTGTGGATGTACGGAAGCTGCATCCCCAGGAGCGCCACTGGATGCCCACCCACATGCTCCTGGCTGTATGAAGCTCTATCAAGCTGTGCTTTGCCTTCTGAATGCACCAAAAAAGCTACTGCACAATGGCAATTTTTGTCAGGACACGGGGAATCCATGCATGACCACACCCAACCGTTCACTATGAGTGAAGCTCTTTGCCCTGCGAAACCCCCCGGAAGCCGTGTGGAGCTGCCTGCTATGCTGGACCAGTGAAGGCAGGGCAGGGAGGCTGGGATGCTCCCCCCATTCAGGTAACAGCCAGAGTCTTTTCCCTACATCCACTGGAGCAGTGGCAAAGCTTACTGGGCTTGCAGGAGGTGTGTGGTGCTTATTGCCCACCCAATGCCTTGATGAGTCACATTGCTCCTCCCAACCTAGAGAAGAAAAAAGGATCTGGATGCAGCACTGACCAAATGCACACAAGCTCCCCTTTATAGAATCATAGGATGGTTTGGGTTGGAAGGGACCTTAAGATCATCCAGTTCCAGCCCCATTGCCTCAGACTTCTCTGGAAACTTCCTAAATACTCCTCCTTTAGCTGGTGCAAACATGTCCTCAGAAACCTAATGGTAGAAGTGAGTTTTAAATAATACACACAGGCTCTTCTGAAGCAAAACATTTTCAAGACTTCTCTGCACTTGAGCCAATTTCTTCAGGCATCCTGCCCCATATTTAAGAACCAAGGGCAAGATCCCCACATTAGATGTCTAGTGCTAAGTTTTATGGCCCTGAACTTGAAAATATGTTCCTAAATATATGAATCTCAGGCACCTGAAAATAAGTATTTGCCTTGGGATTGAACAAAAAAGGAAATAATCCCTGTATATTATTTTTATTTTCTTTCCTTTATATGGTTTTAAGCTGCTTTTATGCGGCACTGGAAAGTTACAGCCCGTGATTTGTTGCATTCTGGTCTGGTAATAGAAACATCCCCCTGACTGCTGCTCACTCTGCAGAGCAGAAGGATCGTAACGCAGATTGTAAATGGTTGCATTACGGAGAAAGATAATGTTTCTTTCCACTTTCATTTCCCTGGGTTGGTATTTATCGTGGTAGGGGTTGCGTAAGCATATGAGAGAGAGATCATGCATTATTTACCAGGCTGAAACAGGGGAAAGGCTCCAGCCTTCACAGTGTGGATGAACGCCCAGCAATTCCCACCTGCTAAGATTTGTGCTGTGTTTGGTGGGAGCTTGGCTGAAGGATTGTTAAAGCAAATAGGATCATCCTGCCAGCCTGGAGAGTGGCAGTGGATGGGGCTGAGGGTCACAGGCTCTGTTCTCCCACCTTCCATCTCTGGACAGTTTATGTCATTATTTATTTCACACCTTGGCAAGACTGGACCAGAACTGTCACCGAGTCACCACAACCATCAGCAAATTCCTTAAGGTCTGCTGGGGCTCCAGCTCCAACACATCTGAAGCACATTTCTTGCTCTTTAATGTAGCTGAGGGCAGACAAACCTAGAGATGGGGGTGACACAGGAGGAGGCAGAAGCCTTTCCAGCTCCATGCTTGTCCCCATGATGCCACCGGAGCCAGTGATGCTGACCCAGTTTCTAAGCAGGACAGGAAGTTGCAACACTCTAAGGTTTATTATCATTAAACTCCAGCCAGTGTCAGAGGCTCTGTGTTTGTCCTTGCAGTGCTACTGCCAGTGCACATAAAAACTAACAAAATAAGCCACAAAATGCTGACAGCCTTGGGAAAGAATTAAAAAAATCCCAAAACCCAAGAAACAAACCTATTGAAACTCCTAAATAAGGAATAAGTTAATGAGGAAAAATTACAAGGAACTGAAGACTTTAAATGCTCTTCCAAATTAAAGAGAACAAAGGGAAAGGATCACCTCTTATTTTTGCAATTAAGGTGCTATTTATGGCAATTTAGCTGTTTTAAGATTAAGCCTGGATACAGTGCCACAGAAAATACATCTGATTTACTCCCAAGGCTTCTCATCAGTTTCTATATAAGCACCAGCCAGCCAAAAAGCAGAAGTTCTGAACTCCCTGCATGCACACAAAGTGGCTGTAAAACACCCCGAGGATTTATCCCCATGCTGGGCAGCTGGACTGTGACCACTGGAATCAATCCTCAACCCACAGTGCTGGCACTGGAGCTGAACTACTGCATCTTCTGAGAATGAGAGAGAACATTTTGTAGGAGCAAAAGGGAAAAATAAAGATTCTGGTTCTGTGTCTACATGCAACCTGCATGTGAAGAGGGGTGGAAAGAGGATGCTCAGAGGGGCACCCCGTGTTTGCAGGGAAGGGACACAGCCCCACGAGGCCGTTTGGAGGCACTGACCTGGCAGAGTAAAGAGCCCCTCTGCCCTGTCCCAGCAGTGAGGGAACCATCCCACCCATGGGACTGTCCCATCCACCTCCAGGGACACATCAGTTGGTGTGGGGGAATGCTCCCCACAGGCTCAAGGGAGGGAGGGAGGTGAAAGATGCCAAGGAGCCCCTGGCAGAACCCTTTCTTCTGCACCACACTTCCGTGCAGGGAGAAAACACACAATGACCATGACATCCCTATGCAACTTTTGTAGTATTTTCCCCCTATTACAGAGTTTATTTGCAGAGAACCTGTATGTTAAACATTACAACTGTGCACACTATTTGTAGGATTCAGCCCCAGATGCCTTCTTGTTTTTCCTACATATTAATAAAGGAAATAAATAAAAAAGGATGTAAAGCTTGGTTAAACTCAAAAACAGATCAGAGAGGAGAGAGCTGAGGATGGGATGGTGCTGGGAAGACGTTCAGCCTTGCTGTGCTGCTGCTCACAGACTCCCTGCTTTGAAGGAGACATGAAAGGAGACATTGCAACATGACAGTTGCAAACTCTGTGGCTCTGTTGATTTTTCCAACCCCCACGGCTGCCTGCCTCGGCGTCCTGTTCTTTGAACCCACACAGAGTAAACAGGTGTCACTCCTGTGGCTCTGTGGGCAGGAGATGTGTTCCCAGAAGGAGCACTGGGGGCAGGCAGGAAAAGCCCCCGCTGCCATCCTGGAGAGCAGCATGTGGCAGTCAGAACACTCGGGCTGAAAAAGGGGGGAAAGAGAGAGAGAGAGAGAGGAACAAAAATCAAGAAAACCTTCCATAGAGGAAGATCTCCTTGTGAATGAAAGGATCCCCAGGACTTGTAAGTAAATACACAGGTAATGGCTTTTCTGAGGATGGCTGCAGGAGGATTTGAACAGGGATGTGACAGAGATGTGTCAGCTTTCTACCACCCCAGCAGAGCTGCTGGAGGACCAAGGGGTTTAACTGGAGCACCTGGAGCTTGGCAGGAGGTGAGAACACACTGACCAGGGCCTCAGAGGGTGTTGCAGCGATTTGAGTTTATTAAAATCTGACTGACCAGAAGATTTCTCTTCTCTTCATTCACCCTCTCTCAGCAGAAACACTTATTATGCTAAGTGAAATGTTTAACCACTGGCACTGTTGGCTGCAACAGCTCATCATAAGCAGCTTTAGCATTTGCTGGGATCAGCACCCTGGGGCCGGAGATGGTGTTTTCCTCTGCCCAGTTACTCCTCTCTTCCCCGCTTCTCTCGCCTCCAGCTCTGTCCCCTGTCCCTTTTTCAAGTTGCAATGCGTTAAAATAAAAGTATTAACAGTGCTTATCTGATGCATGGGAGATTGTGAGAGCAAGCTGGCAAGCAGCCAGGAGCTAATAGCAGCATAAAGCAATTTGCTGAAAAAAAAAGAATTAACATGCTAATTGTCAGGCTGGAGAGGGTGCTGGGGATCACAGAGAAGTAAAAAAAAAAAAAAAAAAAAAAAAAAAAAAAAAAAAAAAAAAAAGGAGAAGAGAAGACATTGATTACTCTAGATTTAAACAATAAAGGACTGAGGAAGAAAGAAAGGTTTTGAGGCAATTTTCTTCTTTTTTGTCCCATTCTCTGCTACCCTCCCCCAGCTCAAAACCTCCAGCCAGAGCCTCAGGCACTCACGGGAATTTATCCGAAGATCTCTTCCTCTTTAGCATCGTGTCACTGCCAGCTGCACCACGGGCTGCGGAGCTGGTCGGCACCACCACGCAGCTCTGCCCTTCCCACGGACCAAGTGGAGCGGCTGTCGAGGGGAAAGTCAGGTCTGACAGACCCTGCACAGTCCCAGCTCGCAGCTCGCCTGAGCCCAGCGCAGGGAGGAGGTTTCCAAAGAACTGACCCTCTCCCATTCCCAGGGAGGCTTTTTTGGTGTTTCTTTCTTGAACAAAGGGACATTGCTCTTTTTTTTAAATTTCTTTTTTCAATTTATTTTTCTCAAAGCTATGAAAGGAGTGCCTGGAAAGCTCAAGAAGAAAGCTCAGCCTCTTAACACTGGCTCCACAGAGCGCCGTTAACTGGGATTAAGAAAGTCCACTAATGCTTCCCAGCACCAGGATTTCAGCAGCACGGAGACTCCCGAGGCAGAGAACCGCGACGGCAAATCCAGCAGGATCTCAAGGCAGCAGCTGCCTCTCCATGCAGATGCCGTTTAACTCCGGATTTATGTGCATCCCACTTCTGAAAATCGGCTGGAAATCCATCGTGCCTTCCCGTCACGGACAGTGAGTGCTGCCAGCCCAAGCCGTGGCTGCTCTGTGCCTGGTGCCAGCACCGGGGCTGGAAGTGGCTCTTTCCAACCCCATGCAGGTGGAGCGGTGGCACGGGGCTCCCAGCGCATCCCCAGAGCTCCCAGCACATTCCCAGAGCTCCCAGGACGTCCCGGCTGACCAGCAGATGAACCAGCGCATTTCCCCAAACGAGGCGTGCTGGGGGAACAAGGGCCAGGACACGAGGTACCCGTATCATTTTTGATTAATATTTGTGGATAAATGCTGTTAATATGAACCAAGAAGATTTAAAAGAAAGTCACTGAGCCATGCAAGTGAATTAATTTGTTTTAGACAACATGAGGCTGGTTTGCAGCCTTTTACAAGCAGGAACATTTTTTCTTTCCTATGCCAAAGACTGACTGCATTTGCCCTCCTGCTTTACTTCTACTGTGGAGGAAATTTAAGCAAGAACATGTATAGTGAATTGCTCAATTCAACCAGTGCCACTGAAGCTCACCTAATCATTCAGACCAACACACCCTACCTGAGCAGCACTCCGAGACCCGTGAGCTCCTCCGCTCTTTACACGTCGACAGCCAGGGTGTTAAAAGAAGGGGAAATAAATAAGCCAGACCTGGTGACTTACATCATTCTGTTTTTCTTTCTGTTCTTGACTGTGACATTCATTGTGTTCTTCATAAACTGCCAGCTGAAAAATTCTTTTTTTGCTACTCTTCCTTACGACAGATCGCTCAGGGAAGCGAGGAACCCGTGGAGGACACAAGCTGTCTGACACTTCTCATTCCGGCAGGAGCAGGCACCAGAAACCCTGTGCAATAAGGAGTTAATGCCATGTGCCAGTGCATGGATTTGACCCCGTTTAGAGTAATGGGCAGCAGGAGATTGCTGAAAATTATGCTGTATGCCAATCTGAGTAGCTGTAAATAAAAAGCTGTTATGAACTGAAGAGAATGGTTTAGCAAATTCATACAGTTTTCGCAAAAAATTGCCCCGTGATTCCAGATTAAGCTCTGTGTGTATGCAAATGTCATCATCCACCCATTCAGTGTCCATATAAGGATAATTGTACTAACAACAATCTCTGATTTGGGCATCTGGTGGAGCTTGTTCCCCCGTGTTTATGAAACCAAGCATCAAATGTAAAAACCCTGTGTATTTACCTAACAGCTCCACACCAAGATGAGTTTACTTTCCAGACCCATTTCTCCCAACTGCTGCTGGAACTGCATGGTGATGCCTTGGGAGGCCTACCAGGCGGGAGGAGAAAATGACAAATGTTTATTTAGGCTTTAGATTGTCATTCTGTTAAGGGTGTTTTTGATGTTTGAATGTGTCATCGATCAAGTTTTAAGTTACTACTTATGTGAAACACTTATTACACAAGGAATTTGTTTTCAGCTTTCATAAGCTACAAAGGAAATTATTTGCCACAGCATGAAACCAAAATAATCAGGATGGGGAGAAGGGGGGAAAGGAAATGAATATATTTAATATTATGTAAACTAATGAAAGGGGTGAGCAGAGTGTTCCAAGTTTAGTACACAAAGTAGATAAGTTCTGAAAGCCATAAAACACAGCTTTATAGGAATAGTTGCTTTACTGCACAGTATCCCCACTCCTTGCTCTTCATCTAAATCTAGCCCAATTAGAAGCATGAATTATCAATATGGCAACAGCTTGATTCAACACTGGTCACTGGTACCCCCCACCATTTTAAATTATTAACTATCTGATTTTGTTCTAAAAGCTTCTGCTCAACACTGGTAGCTGACAAGCTATTTTGTGGTGCTGATTTTTTGTAAACTTGCAATTACAGCACAATTCCAGATCAAGCTGCATGAACCTGGGAAGAGTGTCCATAATTCCCACAAACAGTGGGCAAAGGGCTTTTTTTTTTTTTTTTTAAACCCAATGGCTCAACGTACAGGAGAATTGCAGCTATCCAGAAACACCCAGTCCCATCCCATATCGTATTTTAGCTGCAGTTTTGGGTATTGGATCATCTGAAATGGGGTTCAAAGTGGAGTCAGACGCTGTACTCCTAACCCCGTTCTTGACCAGCAGAGTACAACAGAGGAACTGTGTGTATATATGTGTACATAACTTCTTTCATCCAAATGAGGAGCTTTTACAATGCAATTACACACACATACAGGCTTGCACTTGAGCACACAGACAAAATGTGTATATATGGAAGTCTGTTTGCAAGCATTTTCTTTTTTAACCCAAAAATTGTGCAGTTGATAACACTTCCATGTCGTTGTCTTTGTTACCATGTTTTATTTTGCTCAAATAAGCTAAACTACTACTTAACAGATCTCAATATTTTATTCCTTGATATGTGGCCAATATTTCCTCTGAACCAAATTTAACTGGTGTAATTCCAAGTAGTTACTCTAATGTAGAAAGCAACAATAAATGCAAGTGTGTTTCTCTCAGCCCTTTTTGAATAAATCAAGTTTTATCAAATCAGGCATTTCTTATTTATTTTTAAGTAATGACAGCTTGTTTTCAGCTACCAGCCATAATGAGTTGGGTCTAAGAATTTCTGCTGGCAAAAGCCTCAGAACCTGACAGAGCACATGTTGTGTTGCACTCTCTATTTAAACATTCAAGAATAACTCTGGAATAATCCTATTTTTCTCTGCAGCCTGGTTGGAGTAATACTACAGAAGAACCTGTCATGCTGAGGGTGTTAACTGATTTTCTGGGAAAGCTTTTATGCATGCCCTCTGTTGCTCTCATCAATATTCAGGATCATTTCTATTGCAGAAGAAAGTTGTATTAATGATATTCAGAATCACAAAATCCCAGAACAATATGGGCTGGAAGGGACCTTAAAGATCATCCAGTACCACCCCCCCTGCCATGGGCAGGGTCTTCTTTCAACGCCAGGTTGCTCCAAGCCCCTTCCGATCTGGCTTTGAGCACTTCCAGGGATGGGGCACCACCACAATTTTAGCCAATGTGTGAAAAGTGCATGTAAGAAAACATTCTGTTTCACCAGGCTCAGAATTCAAGCTGACCAAAAAATCCACTTTCCAATCACAAGCACAAGGGAGGGACTGATAGGCATTGCTTCCCTTGCTGGAACTGCTCTATTAGATGTACGACACCTGTGGGGTCCCACATGGATTCTCCATTCCTTCCCATCACCTTCTGCCAGTCACAGTCCTGCCTCTGACACAAACACACCATTCCCTGTGTCTTTTACCAAATCCCACTTTCTCAATGTGTCTTTTGAAAGAGTCTCTGAACACAGCCCTGCAGCAGCCTCCCCCCTCCTGACGGCTTTTCCTCAAGGCAGACTGGAGGTCAATACACTGCTACACGAAGGATGAGCAAAACACCAGGAATCTGGGGCACGAGGCTGTGAGAAGCAGACTGGTCCCCATTCAGAGGAATTCTTAATTATAGGCTTTGCTTTCAAAAGATGAGCAGCTCCCGTAACACTCTGAGGAGCATCCATACGCTTCACATCCGTGGCTAAGTGCTCCACTCAATCAGGAGCTGTGTGTTAAACAAGCTTCTAACTCTCCCTCTGGGCCAGGGAAACAACTCATCACTTCCACCTGGAAGCAGTGAGATGCTTTGAAGCTGATGCCATCCTTTCAATAGATTATTATTATAAATATTATTATTATTGTGATATTGCATTCTGTTGGCTTCAACCACTTAGTCCATGGATGGTTTTGAATCCAGCTGCCCAAGCTGTTGGCACAGGTAGTGCCCACGGGGAGTTTGCCACAGCACTGTACTGAGTAACCAAGGAGAAACCACCAGCTCCGTGCTCCTCTGCGAGAGCATTCCATAACTGGGAGCTCACTCATCCCATTGCTCTGCCTGAACACTGGGTTTGTTAACATTTTGGGGACCCAGCAGGACCCATTTTTCTTCTCACATTTCCTGCTGTAGGTGGGCTTCCCCATGAGCATTTGTCCTCCTGCACTTCCCTTTCCCCGAACAAAAAGCAGGAGCTGAGGGTTTTCTATACCCCTTGCCACACGGCCATCACAACTTCTGCCTGGAAAGAGCTCACCCATGGGACTAACAAGTCAGTCAAACTGCACAGCAAGACAAAAGGCTAAGAATAAATCCTAAGAGCTAAATATCCCACGTCTGTTTGGGGTGTCTCAGCCTGGTAAATAACCCAGTGCTGCCTGGCAAGGCTGCGTTGCATGATCACACTCCAAACCTGTATCAAAGCACTGGAGCCACAGCAATTTGTAACTCACTTTCAGGAGATTTCCTCTAGCAGGTGCAAGCCCCAATTTCCTGGTGACAAGCGGCTGCCTCGCTCCCACACAGCAGAGTCTGGCCAGACCCGATCCCAGCGGATCAAAAGGCTCAGTTCAGCTCTCCAAGGCAGTGTCCCCACTGAATGCTGCTCTGCCCATTTTGAGGGCAAGGAGCTTTACCTACCTGATATTTGAAACATTTAAAACAATGAAAGACATGTCAGACTGAGACGGTGAAAGGAAGACCTGGATTGTGTTCACAGCACATTTGTCTTTAGGAGGTTCTTTCTTCCAGAAACTACAGGTATAATAGAGAAATTTGCTTTATATCCAATAATCCATACAAAAAGTCTCCCAGGCAACAAGGTACACAGTCACATCTTTTCAAGTTTTTTTTCCCTCCTCTTTGCCCTCCTGGTATCATCAAATTCCTCCCTGCAGGGCCGAGCATCTGCATAGAGTACCACTGGTAAATTCTATTCATGGACACAACCTGTTCAGTCCTAAGTTTGCACTTCTAGGTTTAATATACTGTATTTACCTTAATTTCTTCGAGGAAACTTATGAATTCCTTCTATAAAAATCTTTCAGTGAGAATGCTAGAGACCTGAAATCTCCGAAAAAATAGTCTGCATTTGGCTTTTACAGAACAGAGCCCATTTTGTCTGTTTTGTGTCTGAAGTCAAAGTCACACACACAGCACAAAGCTGTCTCAAGTGGCTCCTGAGTTTGCTGTCAGCAGTTTCTCTAAGAGACTTCAGAAAATCAGAATTTGCAGGAGTGACTGGGTTACACAGCACTTCTAATTTAGTCCTGGAAATAAATTCTGTTATTGCAAACAACAAAGTTATTCCTCAAAAAAATAGAAAAAAAAGGTATTTATAAACAAATTAAAACTGGCCTTAGAACAGAAAAGCTGCTAATTTAAAAAGTGTGGGGTTTTTCTTCCAATGTCTTATGGAAAAAAGGAGTCCTGTAGGAAGCAGGAATACAGAATGTCTGGAGATGACCCAACAGCTCCACCCCCCAGAACCTCACCCTTCAACTCCCTCACCTCCCATCTCCGTGGGAGTGAAGTAAATTTACAGGGTTTGTCTTTGGGAGGGGAAATGTTATCTTAGTACACTTATATCTGAACACGAGTTAGAAGCTTATTTTCAAGACTTAAGTCTGATGAAAAAATTGATTTCACATTAATCTGCTGGTGTGTATAAATACCACCTGTCATTTTGCCTTTATGAGACTTTTACCTTGCCCTTGCAGTCCCACATCACCTGTAGCAGAACATTTCCATGGCATAGTCCCTGTTTGTGCAACTCCCACCTGCAGAGCAGCAGCTCAGTCTCTGCTAACTCAGCATCCCTTTGGTGGCAGCCAAAACCTCCTGCCTGAGGCAGGGGGCTCCAGGTGATGACAGTGACACAGCTGCCCGTGACACCTCTGCATGTGCTGCCCACTGCTTCTGTCCTGCGGCTCTCCCTCCAGCAGAGCACAGGCAAATCAAACAGCGAGTTCATCAATTAAATATGGAACTGACTGACCTGGCAGAAACCTGCTCTCCACTCCAGGACAAGAAAGCTCTCTCTTGTCACAGGGTATGGGACACCTTACTTTAAATGACAGTGAGATACTTGCTTTTCACATAGCAGTGAACAGAAATAGCCTCTGACTTACTTGACACACAATGTAGGTTGGAGAGGGAGTGGAAGAGAGGTGTTTCACCCAAAGCGTTTTTTCCCCTCTGTGAAAATCCCATGAATGAAAAATTTCAGAGGTTACTTTTCAGAGTTGTTACTGTACCTCCAAATGTCCCAGAAAGACCAGTAAGATTTAAAAAAACCCCTTCATTTCTACAAAATTATTTAAAACTTTTAATAATCAAGGTATTTTGGTTGCTTGCTTTTTACTTATAAAGCTGTTCATAAAAATGCACATAAAGCTTCTGAAAAGCCAGTAAGCCACTGAAACTTAATCTGGATCTTGCTCACAAACTAGACTGTATCATCTGTGTAACACTATTACAGTGTATCTTCTGGGGATTTTCATGGCAATCATTGTTTTGGAAGCAAACCCATCAAAACACTAGAGGAGACACTGATATAAAACAGTAACAAGAGATTAATTAAAAAAATAAATTTTTACCTGAGTGATTGGATTCTCACATTCAGAGGAAAAAAGCTCTTATGATTGAGAAAATGACAGAATTTCAGAGTGATACTGCAGGTGGCAGTCTGCTGGTAAAATTAAATCCCAAAGCAGGAAGCCCAGACAAGATAAAGTCATATCAACATTTTCATTTCACTTTTATACTAGAGAAATCATTTGTCATTGCAGAACTGGGATTCAGGGGTTTTGTACTCACTCTGTCCAAAAAAGATTTAACATATGGCACACCACTTTTCAACCTCTATTTCTGCAGTATCTTGGTAAACAAGGGTAAAGTTTTCTTCCCTTCAATCTTTAAAAATAAGTTCACTGAACTTCTAAATTTACATTTTGTTGCAGCAGCACTAAGTTACAAGAGATATCTCAGCAGCCTTCAATTCATTGAAAGGCTGTTGGTCAGCAGTTCAAAGCTTGACACGATGAATTGTTTCAAAATGTTATGGTTGGCCACAATGGTAAAAAAAACCCCAACCACTCCCAACAGTAATCAGATTGCTACAGTCTTATATTTTTCATACTACCAATTGAAGTATTTCTGTAAGTACTATCAAAATGATACCATTTTGGCTGGCTGCATTCTGCAAGAAAAAAGAACTCTTTAAAAGAATGAAATAATTTAAGTCTCTGCTTCTGAGAGCACAGCAGCTTCTATGTCACCAAAAAGCTACAGAAAAGTATTTTTAAAATGAGAGAATCACCTTTGCACGAGGAGGAATATGGACATGGAGAGGCATCAGCAGCAAGTTACGTGTGACAAATTAACCCTCGTAAACAAATACTTGAGACACAGAGTTACAGAAGGAAATCAGAAGAATCTGTGTGGTTTTTGTTTTGTTTATTGAAATATGAGCAGCAGTACGCAAAAAATATCTTTTAAAACATAACATAGCAAAACCTAGTAATTTTAAAATTAACAAAATAAAAAGATGTTTAGAGTTAAATGAAAAAACGTCATTGCTAGAACTGTGTTTCCTACAATGTAAACAAAAGCATAAAGGTTATGCTTGCAACAAACACAGAAGCAGGTTTATGGAGCAGCACAAGAAAGCAACATTATGTTGTAATCTGATCGTTTGGTCTATTGATTTGAATTCAGAATGGGAAACCTTCCTCAACAGAAACTTCACAACTACAGAAGAAAGTTAGTCACATGTTTGTCATTTGAAGCAAAACATTTAGAAAATGTTTTGCTTTCATTTTTGGTTTTTGTTTGTTTGCTTTTGATGAAACCATCACTAGCAACACTTTGAGCAAGTAAAACAATATCCTGAAAAAGTTATTATTTCAGACTAGTGAGGAAGCCTGACACATTTTAATTTCCTCCAGAGTTACACTGCAAGAATCCCAAGTTAATCTTACACCCAAGAATTGACAACTTTCACATTTTAATACTGTGGGGGGAAAAAAAATCATTGCTTCAAACAAAAACAAAAAGAATCCCAGTATTTTAAACAGTTCTATCCTGAATCCTAACACCTGGGCTGTTTCATCATTCTTTTGCCTGTTGGGCTGTTCTGTCAGATTTGTCTCTCATCGGTCAGTTGTACTGGAAGGTTTTATTTTGGTCCTGTAGAATCTATAACCCACTGTCAACCCTCCATGGACAACTACTTCATGCCTAATGCAGTTAAATGAGTGTGATACACAAGGCACTGACTGACTGCCAGCAAGACCCAGGTGTCTAAGGAGCAACAGCCAAGCTGCTGTCTTCCCTCAGTGACCATAAAAGCAATCCCAAGAAAGGCTCAAGTACAAGCCTGCTCCAGGCTCTCTGCTGGTATTGCCAAAGCTGTCAGTCAGTGCTGGGGTTGGTGCAAAGCAGAAAGATGCCCAGAAAGAAGGAAATACACTACAAAAGCCAAAGCAGTTTTTTACTGAAAGTAACATTCAGTCTAAGCTGGGCTACACTGGAAAGGCCCCATCTGCCACTACCACACCACTGGCTGAGTTAATTTCTCCATCCCTCCGTCTAGACCAAGAAGTGAATTCTGCACAATGTGCTGTACCAGGAGCAGCACTCCCTGCTCTCACTACACTTTACACATCGTTGGCATCTAACAACTTTCCATCCAATCCATCCGTGTGCCCATATCTGAATTTTGTATCAGCAGCACAGATGAACAAAACAGGGTTAGGAACACCATGAACCAGTAGCACACAAAATCTGCTACGCAAAAAGCTCCCAAAACGCCCTACTATGAAAGAACAGAGAAGTAGAACGCAGACAAATCTTACTGGGTTCACTCCTGCAAGCCTGCCCTGCCAAAACCAGCAGCCACAAGGATATCCCAGCACTGCATCTATTACAGTTCCAGAATATGCACACAAGCAGAAAAATGCCAGAGCACTTCAGTACTTAATGACAGCATCAGAAGTGGGTTAACTGGATATTATTGCAGAAATTATGGTTCAGTGCACGGGTAGCCAATCTAACCACAATACCAGCACTAAGCACCAGCTCTGGCTCACAACAGCCACTTCAGCACCCATTCTTGAGTCATTCAGTTGGCCACATATAAGCATACAAGTGAACAGAGATGAAGCCAGGTGAAAAACATTTTGGATAAAGTAAAATCTTGTACCTACAACTGCAATCTTTCCTTAATTCAATGTGCCATGTCATTTATTACATAAGCAAGTCAAGAAATATAACATTCTGTAGTGTCAAATATACATATTCAGCAACTTGACAAAAGTCAGGCCCCAAGAAGAAAATAGAAGCTGGATCCTGTGGCCAACTGACTTGGCATCTTATTCAATCAAAAGAACTGTCTGTGGGTTGCAGCTCCAAAGAATGAAAGGGAAGAACCCAAAGCTAAGTGGCAAATAATGTTACTCCCCTTCTCCGGAAGATGCAATCATCTGTTTTCAAACATACTTGAGACACTGTTTAAAAAAAAAAAAAAAAAAAAAAAACAAAACACAAAAAACCAGAACAGTAATACAGAAAGTCCTGTACATTAAGGTTCTGCAGAAGTGTTACAGTTTATTCCTTTAAGGCAATTCATAAAAAACATTTTAATGACACGTAAACAATTTTAATCCTTTAAGATCATTTGTTACTTAGGTACCATATGATGCACAATTTCCACATTTGAGGAGAAACTGTCATTCAACAGAAGACACAAGAACTTGTTTAAAAAAACCATTGTTTCAGGACTGCAGTAATTAACTGCAACAGATCTTTTAATAAGTATTTGCATATTAGAGTTTTCAGCCTCTTCCCCAAACACTGAACCCTTTTCTGAAGAGGTGTTCAGGAAAGAGAAAAATCAAGGTGAGAAGTTAAAAAATATAATAGGGTCTGTCTGCATGCAAAATTTTGTATATAATTAATTTCTAACTATCTTAAAATGTTTCTTTCAGCCTCTTTTTTATTATATAAAGGGGGGAAATACATGTATGTCATGTAATTGATTTTAGTGTTTAGTACAGTGTTTAAATTCTCTACCAAAGTTTGCCAAATGCAAATGGTATGAAGTTCAACAAAGCCAAGTGCAAGGTCCTACACCTGGGTCACAGCAATCCCAGACACCCCCTACACAACCTACACAACCCAGGTTGGGCAGAGAATTGACTGAGAGCAGCCCTGCAGAGAAAGACTTGGGGGTAGATGGCTGACAGAAAGCTCACCATGAGCTGGCACTGAGCACTCACAGCCCAGAAAGCTGACGGAATCCTGGGCTGCATCCAAAGGGCAGCAGGGCGAGAGAAGAGATTGTCCCCCTCTGCTCTGCTCTGGTGAGACCCCACCTGCAGTGCTGAGCACAGTTCTGGGGCCCTCAATGTAGGAAATGGAAGTGCTGGAGCAAGTCCAGAGGTCACAATGCTGGTAAGAGGACTGGAGCACCTTCCCTGCGAAGAGAGGCTAAGAAAGTTGGGGCTGTTCATCCTGGAGAAAGAAGGTTGAGTGGGGACCTCATAAGAACCTTCCAGTATCTGAAGGGGCTACAGGGAAGCTGGAGAGGGACTCTTTGTCTGGAACTCTAGTGACAGGACATGGACTAACAGGTCCAAATTGAAAGAGGGCAAATTTAGCTGAGCTATACAGAAGAAATTCTTTACTGTGAGGCTGGTAAGGCACTGGCACAGGTTGCCCAGAGAGGCTGTAGATGCCCCAACCCTGCTAGTGTTCAAAGCCAGGCTGGAGAAGGCCTTGAGTAACCTGGTCTGGTGGAAGGTGTCCCTGCCCATGGAAGGGGGGTTGAGACTGGGAGGTCTTTAAGGTCCCTTCCAACCCTTAACATTCTGTGATTCTTTACATGTGAGATAGAAATTCCATCATCATATTAACATAGTCCTTCAATCCCATAAAGATGCCGACCACAGTTACAAGTCTTCTGACTGAACCCTGCCATCAGGGACAGGATCAAGAGCACTGTTTCATGCAGGCTACAAAGAAGTGATTACTTTTGGTCATTACCAACAGGTCTGTATTAAATTACATGATCTGGAAGTAAAAGCTTCTGCATTCAGTTACTCATTTGCTAAGCCACTCACAGTCTTCAAAGAAACTCAAACTCATACTTGAAAGTGAATTAAATACAGTGTAATCACTAATACTGCATAGCGTCTACTGAGAGACTAAAAAGGCCTAAGACAGATCAATTCCAGACAGGTAAAATAAAAAGCTAGAACACCAAAAAGAAAACAAAAAACTTATTCCTTCCAAAAAGTAGTAAGCACTGCCATTTACAAATAGTAGTGTTTATGTTAAAATAGAGAAAGGTACCTAAAAAGAAATAGCCTTGGCAACCAAATCCAAATGGCATGAGTGTAAATCAAAGCAAAACAAGAACCACTACTCCAGAAACGTGCAGGATGTTTACCCTGGATCATTTACTATTTTAAATGGTGGTTAAAAGAGATATTACAAAACCAAAGTGGGAAAAGGCTAAGAACTGCTATTCTGCATTAATATACAATGTGTTTATGATAGCATTTTCCAATAGAAAATACAAGTGTTTTTACACCACTCCAATATTTGTAAAAAGTATTTTTCATGTGTACACTTAAAAAAAAAATCACATTGTTCAATCTGAGGCAAATGAGCCACAAAAAAGTCTAATTTTGCTTATGACAGATGTCAACCTTAAGATGTTAAAACACTATGCTAAAAATACAGCTTGCAAGCTGTAACTGCACATGTTCAAACAATTTCATAAACATTAAAAAAAAAATATCCCAAATTATGATATGTATTTATTGCCTGAAGTCAGTCTTCATTAATTCTTGTCCCTACAGGACAAAAAGGTTTTCCAGTTAAGACATTTGTCTGTTTAAGTTCTAGGGGAAGAAGGGAAAGTGTTCTGAATTTTTCAATAGACTATTTTTTTTCCTTAGGGCTCAACTGTCACTTAAGCATCACAAGAACAATTTGAAATGTAAAACTGATTAGCTATACACAATTGAATTGGTCACAAAGGGATCTAAAAAAAAAAAAGTTAAATCATAAGATCCATTCTCCATATAGCTCACAGTATCCACTGGAAGTTTCTCTAGAATTAGAATAAGTTCGCTAAAAATAAGGCTGAAGATGGAATTTCAGCACTATGAAACAGATGAGATGGGATTAAGAGGAGAACCCATTTGTGTAAGTACTTTATCCAGCCACTGGAGGGGCCCATGAAGATGAATTTCTATCCAGCACGGGGTGCTTGTGACATCCTGTCGGTGATATTCAGCTCCCCAGCCCTAGAAAATGAACAAAATGGTATCAGTCAATTCGAGGAGATGCTTGTCTTTTAAAATAGCTGCTAACAAGAAGCTGGAAATCATGATCTCAAGATACTTATCTGAAGGTAATTCATAGTCTAGTAACACTGATCTAAAGGAAGGAACCCGAGGCTGGGAAGGAGCAGGAGGGAAGCTGCACCTGGAAGCCTGAATTAAGTCTCCCGTGCTACAGCCTCCTGTGGAGTTCACTGCTGACTCAAGGATGACTCCTGGCCACGGCCACATCTCTTCTGTTTCAACCTCCTGCTCCCTCTCCTCTGCACTCTCAAACTGAGCAGTATTTGTCATAACTGACAAAACCAACATCTTTTGGACAAGATGCAAAAACACCTGGAAAGCCCAAGTTTAGACTCCACACTAAAACTGAGACAGACAACATCTTGATTAAACAATGCTCAGAAAACACTCCTGTGAGAATAACAGCACAGCTTGACTTCATAAACTCAAATCATGTCTTTTTTCCATAACCAGGGTTTTTTTTAAACTAATAATCAATTTGAAGAAGTTAAAAAATTTCTTCAATAATTATGCTGTTTTCTAATCACATTCCTTTAGTGGATTTGTTATTCACTTTGCTACTTCAAATTTAGAGCATGAACTCAAATCTCCTTTAACAAAATTACAGCAACCACAATGAATAAATTCCTGTCCTGAATACTGAAGTAACTGAATACACAGCCAACATTCAATACAGCAATCTGTGCTTTTCCTTTCTTGCACTGATTTTCCTCTCCCCCAGTTAATCACTTTAAATATACTTATCACTGAAAAGAATCACATGAGGCCAGAACAGTGCTAATGGAATTACTGCTAAATACCCAAACCCACAATAAACTTTAATATCCTCAGAATAATTTACCTTTACAAAACTCATTCGAATGGTGCACATTTTGGTGAGCTCATACACTGCTTCAAATCCATGGTTGACAGACTGAGCTAAAAGCTGAGCAAACTCCTGATTGTTAAAAATTTTCAGACTGCATCCACTGGGAATCTTGCATACAGTTGTTGGATGAAAGCCATGGTGGTAGTTGCAGTTCCTGCTCTGTACAAATATGCTGCTATCACTTAAACACTCAGCATAGACTTCTCCACCAACATAGTAGAGATGAACTCCTTGAAAACAAAGATAAAAACATTTCAAATTATTTTGTTGTCTCTGATTTCGAGGCAGTTGTCGTAAATTCTATTTTTATGGAAAAAAAAAAAGAGTAAATTTCTGCATGAGGAGGTTTTCAGAAAAGCTTTTGCTCGCACTATAACACACTTTCAACACAGCAGGCTCATAATACACCAGCCACTAGATGTCCTTCTCTGATCAATTAAAGAATAGAAAGAAAAAATTACTGCCACATTTCAACTGCTATTTCAAGCTTTTTCCTATAGAATTTATGTGGATTTTAAAACTCCAATTTTATACACCTGGCAGCTTCTGCCTATGCCAAGTACAACAGAAATAGATGTGTCCTGGGAGAAGGGTCAGTGATGGACACAAATGAGAAAGTATATCCATAGTCTGCTCTGATTTTCAGTACATTTTATCAAGCCGAAGGACAACTAAGCCCAATTAGTTGCTCAACTTAATTACCATCAGGCTTTACAAACCATAACATCAACAAAGTCCCTAGATTTAGCACATCTGTGTGTGTACAGCTATGCACACATTTTAAAGTCCATACAACATTATTACTAACTAAAAATTAACATATAGAAGCTGCCCATCCCCTTTAGCACCCAAACACAGGTTCTCACTGCTCCTTCATCAAAACATCTGCCTTCCTTCCCCCATCCCAATTTTACATAGTTGGGATATAGCTCAGTTTAAGTCTTCCCGGCAACACCCTGAGAATCCACTATGGACTATCCCATGGTGTGCCAGAGGAGGCTGCAGCAAGTCAACAAATGCAAGTTAATCTTTCAGACAGCAGCAACTGTTGTGAACATTGCTAGACCCACTTGGGACCAAGGTAGGATGGAGGCTACAGAGGAACCATTGGCTTCAACAACTACAAGCAGCTGTCAGAGAATCTGGGGTGGGCAAGAATGCATTTTCACAACACAGCCCTATTTATTTAAAAAGACAGTGACCACCACTTGCCAGCTACAGTAAAAAACCTTAGCAAATAGGATTGCGTAGTTCTAAGGAGGCAAAACCTCAAGACCTTTCGAACATAAGCCATAAATAAACAGTACTTTATCCCTAAGCAATCTTACTTGTTGTCAGAACAGTTACCATACAGTTACCATAAAGCAAAGCTTAAGTTCAATAATTACTATTAGAGATGCAAACATTTTAAAGTTCATTACTATTCTACAACGTGATGATGTTTCTGGTTACACTTCTGACCTTAGGCAGATTTCTCTGCCAGTACCATCAAAAGGAGTGAGCCAAAACAAAAGAACCTGACAAACCACCCACACCCCACAAATTACTTGTTCCCCTTTATAACATTATTTTATTAATAAATTTTTTTGGACAACTGCATTGCAGAGCTAATGTTTCCAACAGATACAAATAGAACTTCTAGTCTCCAGATTATCTGCAAAATTTTGTCATATTTATAGTAGTTTCTAATTAAAATAATGTTATGTGACAGGGTGGATTTTCATCAATCAAAAGACCAACTTCACCAAATGCTCTTAGGTAGTAAAAAGGCCTCTAAATATGTGCAAGAGAAACAGGGTTCTCTTCTCAGGACTGAGTTAATCACAAAAAAAAAAGATATTCAGAGAAAGCGTTCTACATCTTAGGATAATCCAGGCACATTCCATCAAAGAGGAAAACTGTGCATCTCTATGTGCTATCAGCCAAAACAGTAAAGGAAAACTAGAAGATCTTGCAAAACCTGCTGTCTCCAGGAATCCCTCCCACACACATCCACGCCCCATGGATTCACTCTGACAAATGAGCCCTTGCAATTTTGCATTAGCACTTCAAAGTCCTGCTGCCAACTCACCAAGATATTTGAACATACTGTAGACAGCAGGTAATACCTTACAACAACAAAAAAAACAAAAAAAATCTTTGATATACTGTAAAGATGCATGAAGAATTTGATTTAAGAAATAGATATAATGTAGAGTATCATGGCATATCCTGCAATGTTTCTTGGTGCTGAAACACAGAATTCTACACATTATTCACCCTAACAGGCAAGCCCCAGCGACAATCTAGTTTGGTAAGGAAGGGGTAATACGCAGTCTTTTTAATTAGTGACAAAGAAAAATGTATGCAATTCCTGACTACTTAGAATCAAACTATGCCTAAGTAAGTTGTTTTCTGATACTGGAGAGGTGGATAATGTATCACATCTCAGATTACCTCTAGCATTCTCATCTGAGAATAATCACTGCTGCAGTACAGAGAAGCTGAAATAAAACCAAGGACTTGGTTTCTCACTCATGAGTAAGACAACTCAGTTTTACCTTTGCCAATGTGCCGTCGAGTGTTCTCGATCGTTGAGTTGCGATTAACGTTGGAGAGCAAACCTAAGCAGAACCTGTTTTTGTTATTGGAGGGATCTGTAAACCCATCTACTAAGACACTTGTGGAAGATGCATGGAAAGCCTCTCCAACACGATTATTTAATTCATAATACACAATGGAACACCAGTGTTTGGGTTCTTCATAGGCAACGGGCTGAACATCTGAAAAGCAAATGGAAGTAATAGTTTACATAAGTGTTAAAATATTAAATCTAAAACTGTCAAGCAGACCTTCCAAAACACCATCAGCTAAGTAAAATCTTAGTAAACAGTTACGATGGGCAAGAAGTGTCCTGATTATAATCTTAATTATTTTGACCTTCATGGATTTTAGCTTACCTGTTCATTTTATGATTATTTTCCAATTTTAAGCCTGATATTAAACAAAAACGACCTTACACACACACATAAGACTATTGTGATAGCCAGTAAAATGCACCTCTTCTGTCCACTTTTAAAAGATCTGTTATAACTGGTACTTTGGGACTCAATTTTCAGAGCCTTTGTGCAAATATTATTCCAGCAACAGACAAAGGTAGCAGAAAAGAAATTAAAAAGTCCAACTCACTGTAAGCCACACTATGCACCTGAGGCTTTAAAAGCAAAAGATGAAAATTAAAATAAGCAAGGCAAGTTTTATTTCTCCATTTTGTCTCTTACAGCCCCAGTTTGAACTGCTTCCACCTATCAGCAAGATTTACTGGCCCATTTGAAGTTATTCATTCAGTTTGGTCATGAGTTGCAAGAAGCCAAACTATGTCATTCTACACCAGACCATACAACTTACCTCTGGTAGATATATTTGGCATGATTTGAGGGATCATTGTATTGCTTGTGTCCATAGACTGTGAATTATCCTGCCCCATTTGCTCATCAGGGGGCATATATGCAGGAGGTGGAGTATCAGCTACAAACATGAAAAAGTAAGAATAAACCTCAACAATTTAGAGTACGTATTTATACATTCTACAGTTGTAAACCCACAAAAATATTCCCCAACCAGACATGCTAAAAAAATCGGACTCATTTTCAAAGAAATCTGAACACAGCCAGCTGTCTTCACAGCAAACTCCTTCAACAGCTGAACTTTTACCTATGGGACCAATAACAAGATTGGAAACTTGAAAAAAATATGAGATGCACTTCTTTTCTTTCTGCCTTTTTTTCTTTAATACCTGCACTCCTGCATTTGGGCAAGATGACTCTGCTTCCCTCTTTTTGTCACACGAACATAAGCTTTCTTGCCTACCCTCTTCTCCATGTTCAAAAATAAAGCAGTAGAAGAAATAACTATTTGCTTAGTATAACGAAGGCTTAGAACAGTTATTTTTTTTTCTGCTTCTGCAGGCTGAGTTAATTACAAAGTGTGGATCTGTTTTCTTCCATCAGCACAGCACTCAGTGTGTCAACACCCCACTATGCCCCATAAATGCATATACTCCAGAGATCCCAGCACTTGGCCAACAGGGATACCCACTGACTGGGACACTTCCTGGGGAACTGAGCAACCAGAAAGAACAAAGATTAGGCCACTGAGCTAGTGGAAAAATAAAATCTTTAATCTGTTAAATTCTTGGCTTTATAAACGACTCCAATAATCAGACAGAATCAATAAGACTTCTTTCCTTTGTCTGTATCAATTGTTTTTTCTGTCTTTTCCAACTCAGTTAAACAGAATCAGTTTAATCTGATCTGTTCCCAACAAAAATGTTACTTTTTTCCAGTTAAAAACTGTATTTTAATTGTTTTTATTCAGTGAAAGACATCAATAAACTTCCTGTTCAGCAGCCTGCCTTAGCTTTCTTTTCATTGCTAAATATTCTTCTAAATATGGATTAGTTATTCTATAGTGAAGCCATGCAAAATAACTCACCAGTATTACATCCATGACAAAAAACATTTGGAAAAATAAAACTGTAACAATTAACTCTGACCAGTGACAAAACTAGGAAGAAAATCCCATAAAATACAAATGAAAAAGCCATTTATTGCAAATATAATGAATTCCTGAGGTCATAGGTCACAACAACATGTGACATCTCAATTATTTTTGTTAAACTGACGTTCAGGCTGTGCTCACCTGGTAGCTGAAAGGGACTTGATGGCCCAGAGCTGGCTGGGGAGCTTGGGTAAGTGCTGCTGGCTGGAGAAGGGGGGTAGGGGCTGTTTGGAGAGATGGAGAAGGGAGTGCTGTTGGGCTGCTGGAAGGAGTCGGGAAATGTCGCGTTGTGTGGCATGTGGGGCTCGTTGTGGCTGAGGTTCCTGAACTGAACTAGCAGACTGTGCTGGGGGTTGAATTCACTATGTCTAGGCACTAACACTGGAGGTAGAACTGCAAAAAACAAACAAAAGCCAGATACATTTAGGTTAAAAACTGAGATACAAGGTAAGAGATACAAATAATGCGCTATTCTGCTCATCATGATAATTTCAACAGTAGCTGGGGTGGGAAGAGGAGCAGGGGATGAATCTGGCATGCCTTTACTCCATCCTCTCTCCTTTATTTTTTTACATCATGCATGATGGAAGACTCAAACTTTACCCTTGCAAAAATCACAAAAACACACATATTTCAGGCAACTCAAAGATCACCTTTTTTAAAAAATAATAAACCAAACCAGTCTGGCACATACTGAAATACTGACGCAGAAGTGTAAAACTCACTGCCTGCATACATTCGCAAATCAGAGAAAACAGAAATACAGTCCCCATTACTACAGTCAAACTATACAGTTACAGATTATCCTTTCCACTGAAGACAAACAAAATCTATATTGCCATATAAAGCTATAACTAAGCTGGAGTTTTAACTTCAGGACTGGTGGAGTCTGGAATTCCAGTGCTGCAGCAGTGCACTTGAGCACTACAGCTGGTTGCCGCAGAGTTACAACCACTTTGGCGAGCAAGGGAAGCAACTTCTCACCACTGTCCGGAGCAACGCTCTTCATCTCTTCCACCCAATCCCCCTCAATTTTTCCCACGGCAGCACACTTTACCAGCAGGCTCATTACCTGACACACATCTGACACATACCTTGCTCTAACTGATCATGTCTCTTGGTTCCATTAATCTCTGCTGTCTCCTAACTGGAAGTCATGTGGGGAACTCTATCATCCTAGAATTTTATTCATTTTATTTTTTCTCTATCTCCTCAATTCATGTCACACATTGATTAAGTAGCAAGCCCCTGAAAGGCGGCCACCAACCTCCTTGCAAGGACTGAGATTTTGAAACAAGTTTCTCAAAGAAACTGAAAGAACACATCACTGCTTTCTATTTTACGAAAAATTAGAACTTTGCTACTAACTTTAAGGGCAGCAGACTTAAGAGGTCTGTGGGAAAAAGGTGATTAATCCCAAAGAAAACAGCTGGTACCAAATGGACAACACACCTCCCCCAAACCCCACCAGTAATGTACACTTTGAACATTCCTCTCCCAAACTGCTCATACACCACTTTTAATTGGTTGTAGAGTACCAGAGGAGGAGGAGAATGGAGTGAATAGTAAGTGGTTGCTAAAGATTCTGTTCAGTTTTTAGGACAGTAACTTTCAAACATACCTGGGCTCTCCACCCTCTTGTAGTGGTATGGATTAATGCAGACTTCCTTTTGTTTGGATCCAAAAGGAAATTCACAAATATCCAATGGCTTCAGCTCATGATGGCTTTGTAGATCCGGCCAGCGCCACACGCGACAGTAAATCACATGGGGAAGGCCTTTTCTGTGAGAAACCTGGAGCCGTCCATCTAAAGAGCGAGGAATAGTAACGCACTTGCTGGGCTGTCCTGGACTGCTCAAGGCTTTCTCCAGTTCTTCCATAGCACCTTTTTTCTTTTTCAGCTTTTTTACCAAGGCATCAACAGCTTTTTCTGCCCATTTTTCCTCTTCATCTCCTTGTTTCCAGCCCAACAGACGCTTTACAGCTGGGCTAGTAAAGGAGAACAAACTGGCCATTGACGTCATTTGACACAAGTCTTCAAAAAGTTTGTTGGGTTTTGTCTGTAGGGTTTTTTTTGTTTATTTGGTTTTTTCCAAGTAAGTGTCAGTGTATACCCAAAGCAGTTATTGCAACTGATGAGCTGTATTATTTCCTGGAGGATGACAAAGGAACATAGAGATGGTCAGTGATGAAGTCTTCACATCAAAAATGATGATCGATGCCTCCAATTTAGTTCTAGTAAAAAGGTAATTTAACAAGGAATTAGCAAACAAGCAAAGGCTGTGGTAAAACAAAAAGGCAGATATTAAAAGACTTACTGTTTCAACCCTAGCATTGCATCTGATTTTGTTTCAAAACAAAATCCCAGAAGTACTATGACCTCGCCCCAAAAAAGTGATTAGTCCTCAAAGCTTGCACTACTGATTAGTGGGAAAAGGGACCATTAAGGGATGATAGGGACAGCACAGTTCCCGTTAATATTCCTTAAACTGACGACTTTCGCTCAGAAGACAGGCTTGAGGAATATGCTTTAAAACTAATAATATATCCCTGTCATGGTGCTGCATTAGCAGACTAAACTTGCCATGAAGAAACAGGGAAGAGGCAGAGTGGAAACACCAGTTCCAAAGCCAGTACTGCACGGAAATACTCAGCTTCTCAAATGGATCCTTATTTCCAAAAATGAAAAATTCCTAAAGCATCTGCTTTTTCTAGAGCTCTAATTAGTTACCCCATGTTTTCGAG
The DNA here is from genome assembly GCF_009650955.1 of Corvus moneduloides. Lineage (NCBI taxonomy): Eukaryota > Metazoa > Chordata > Aves > Passeriformes > Corvidae > Corvus > Corvus moneduloides. Next base: position 9,004,331 of record NC_045490.1, read on the forward strand.
AGTATTAAAAAAAAATTAGGAAGAAACTGTAGATAAAGAAAACAAAGCACAGTTAAAAGAAAAACCCAATACAAAGCACAAACTAAACCTTCTCCAACCACTCAGAAAGATGGTCAACCTTTTTTTAGTTGTAGCTAATTTTATGCTGCACTTCCTTGTATCTTTTAAGAATATCTGAAGTACTGGATATTTTTAGCCTTGGCAAAAAAAAAAAACCTGTTTTCTTCTCCCCAGAAAAAAGAAGGGGGGAAAAGACATGGTGGAGTAAGCACTAGAAATGTGACCTTTACTACAAACTGTCTCAGAAAGGAGAGGAGCAGAACAACTCCCTCATGAATGGTGTTTTACCACTCACCAGCCCTAATGCAAATCCTCCCCCCAGCAATTTAAGGAGTACCGATGACAAGAGGAAATGATGTGCTGTGGCAACGAACTGATAAGAACTTGTAAAATCCCTTGTGAATACTAAATAAGCAAGTATAGACAATGAGCAGCTGGCAAAAAGCAAGAGCAGAGCTAAGAGAAAGGATGTCAATAACAAAAGATGCTTCCTCTCTTGCTACAGAGACTGCCAAACAACATTGTCTCTCCACTTTTGATAAACCACGGTGAATTAGAACACCTACCCTAGCCCAAGACACCAAATCTGCACATAAGAGAAAAAAAAGGGGGGGGGTGGGGGGGAGGAACCAAGATGTTAAATATCTCTGTGCTGGTTCTCTTAGATTGCTACCTTTAATCAAGATCTTTTTTTCTCCCATCTTTGATAAACTAAAAGTCATCTGATAAGGCTTTTTAAGTGTCTGGGCACATTTACAGGCTCACTCAGGCACTTGGACAGATACTTTTATGTAACAGAATCGGGTACTAAGTATCATCAACCAAAGCTACAGCAAACATCCCTAGGCAAGGCATTTATGTCCTGCATGGAACCATCCTACATTTTCTACTGTGGCGTTAGAGGGTGAGGAAAGCAGGGAACAAACCCAAGGACACTTGGTGTTCCTTTACAGGAAAAAATCCATTCATTTCACACAGTAGCTTAATCCCATTGGTACCTCTTTGATTATTCAGCTTTGTTTCAGTAATATAAAAAAAAAAATCGGAAAAGTAAAACAAACAGAAAAACTGTTTGAAGGTCTTTCTTTCTAGAGCTCTCATAAAAAATATGGAAAAAAAGAAATTAAGAGAATAGAAGTCTTCCACTGCTTCAGCCACTCCCTAGAAGGTACTGAGAAAAAACTAAAGAAAAAAACTCAAATAATTACATATCACCTTTTTTTTTTCAGAAATATCACCATGTCTGCACTTTAAGACTAATTTAGTTCCCTAGGACTATTACACATGAGAACCTTTGCACCCTTCAAAGTAACAGGAAATACATAAAGGGAGATAAACTTGGCCAGGAACTCAGACTGAATTTTTTCTTTTACTGAGGATAAAAGTTTACTGTTTTAAAAAGTAAAAGCTGTTTATAGTTGCAGCTAACTTACTTTCAAGCCTTGCATACATTCAATAGCTGCAAGATCAGCAACTGCTCACACCCCTAGAAAAGGAAATGAACCCACCTAGAATCTCAGACCAGAAGACAATTAAAACGTTCTATTTTTGTTTCTCAGCTGTGCTTTCAAAGAACCTTAAGCATCATCAAGGCAGAAGATGCCCTGGAAATTCCTCTAGTTAAGCTGAGCTCAAAGGAGATCTTCAGAAATGTCCCCTGATCTATCCCATTACAGGAGCCCCATCCATATTAAGAAACAAAATTTAAAGATCTACAATTCTATGCTATGATCATGTAAAATTTTATTTTGTTTTTTAGTATTTTGAACATAATGCACCCATACTAGGGAAGATATTTTATTGGTTTTATATAACTTCAACATCATTTACCTGCAAGTATGCTCATGGAATAAACAAGCTCACTAAAAGAAAAGGAAGTTGGAACAGTTCTACTAAGAAGATATTTTGCAGTAACTAGTATTTGTAGGGAAAGCGTCAAGGGAATTATGATAAATTACTGTCCTATAAACTCTCATTTTAGAACTAATCTGCTTGGAGTAATGCAACACTAAAAACTTCATATTTGTCTGAGGGCCCATGAGCAAAAGCAAAGCCTGGTAAAACAGGTATTTTAGAAGCATCAGAACACATCTGATCAAAACTGCTTCAACGTCTTCAAAAAAAGTTTCCACATACATGCTTGTAACTAAAACCACTGAAAAATGAGACTGTTGAAGTTTAAAACCTTAATACCATTTACTGTAACTCCATTCTGGCCACCCATGAGGCTTTCAAGACTCTTCAGTAGAAGTGTATTTTAACCTGTTCAAAAAAACCAAGGGCAAGAAAGAAACTACAACAAAATACTAATAGGCTTTGAGAAGTACAAATGACATTGAATGTATCTCATTACATACCTTCCAGAAGTTCATTTTGGAAGGCAAAACACTGAAGGTTTACAGCTTTTGCCTTTTCCTAAGAAAACAAGGTAGAATTAAAAAGCTTCATGAATCATGAGCTCGCTTCGTGAGCTATTTAAGACCACAAAGGAGTAGGTTCAGGTATTTATGTAGAAACCAAACATTTCCATGTAGAAACTGTAATTCATGTAGGGTTTTTAGATTTCTGAATGTGTGGCATAAACCGCATTTAGAACATTTACTTGCATTTGCTGTAATTTCAACATCTAATTTGCAAAAGGTTTCTAAGTAATCATGACATCTGCCAGGAACAGCTTCCCCAGATCATCTGTACTTACAATCAATTTCTTCTGAGGCTTAAAAGCACAAGTTATGAGCTGTGATTGCAGTACCACAGAGCATCACTGAGCTTTGAATACAAAAACAAATGCTTTAAAGAGTCACATTTTCATTCAGTGGTGCACAAATTACTCGTATTGCTGCACCTCTAGACACAGCTGGTAACAACTTTCATGGGGAAAAAAAGCTTACTTAAATTTCCTTAAGAGGCAGAGGGTCTATTATGCATTACCTTCTTTTATTAAATAACTTTTCAGGTGAGCTACAAGAGAAAATCAACTGAAAAGCATGCTATTACATTAAAAAAAAACAGTTACAAACACTCTTTAAGGAGTGAGTGTAATGAATTACATGGAGTAGCATGAGGGGGCTTTTAATGGGCAAGTATAAAAGGAAGTAGTCACTGTATCAAAATTAGACTTTGGGGCATGCATTATTTATATTTTTAAAGTTCTTGTTAATGACTACAGCAAATGGAAGGAAACTAGCTGGGTGAACAGGTCCATTGTTTGAATCCCCTCCGTAATACTTCATCCAGCCAGACAGATATAAACACAGTTGGCCAACAGCAGAACTTACATTTCATTTAAGAAGATGGAAGAAATCTACCACCTTCCATCTGCCATCACAAATACTGAGCAACTTAACTTCCTTTTAGCAGTTCTTGTGAAATTTTCTTAGCCTACTGCCTTAAACTGGCAAGTTCAGTAGGTTCATTTCATGCCATACCAAGGAATCTCCTGGCTAAAAGGCCCTGAGCAAGAGTCACTGCAGAACAGAAAATGTAACATTACATATGGTGTATCCATTTTCATGAGATGCATTTTGCATGTAACGTGTTCTCTCACTGATTCCAAACTAATTTTCCACCTGCAAAATCTAGGTTTGAAGTACCATTAACTCAGCAAACCATCATCCCAAGCAGCAGGGCAATGAATGATGCTTTCACAAGCGCAAGAATAAAATGGGTAAAATCATTTTAAAATGGGAAAAGCAATGTCCCTCATCCTTTCCTATTGCCAGTATTAAGCCTGGGTTCAAATGTACAAGGACTACTCTCTTCCCACTAATTTACTTCTTCACAAATTCAGGAAGCCTCCTGTAGCATCATACCCAATCTGAAACAAGAAACTTCACTGCTGATGATTAGAAGCTGTTTTGAGACTCAACTTCATACAATAAACAAAGCACCACTTATAACCAGCAGCACAACTGGGAGTTCATTAGAGCTGCTGCAGATCTGCAGTTAAAGCTGTTCTGCAGTCAGCTCTTGTGCTTAACTTTATTGCCCTTCAGACTCAGAAATGCTCAGGTTTTTTGACTCCATACACACATTAACATACATACTCATACAGAAAGCTCAGAAACTCTACTGCAGTATATTACAGTGTATTATGCTATTTACACAGATCAATACTTTCTTTAAAACTACAACCTCATGCATCAATTTCACCTGGTTTTATTGAAATCCTTCTTTCCTTATAAATTTCCTGACAGGAACTGTGCAGGATTGTGCTTGGGTTTTATTATCATTTTCCCAAGTCTACAGCTTACATTGCAGCCCAGCATTCAGTCCTATGCAATGGCACACTTTAGTCTTTTCTTGAGAATACAGGAGAAATGTTAGCTCCACAATTTCTTCATACACATCAAGCATAAACAAAATCCTAAGATGACACAGTGGTTAAAAAACTTGTTTAATAAACTTGGAAGGGCCTGCATGCTGCAGACCACCGCCACAGCCTCTCCACGGAAAGGATTTTTCTTCAACCACCCTGTGCAACATCTCACACAAAGAATACCACCAATGAAAAAACTTCTTTTGCCCTTTTTCCCTTAAGTAAAGGATGAAAGAGATTTTATAAAGGATATCAAAAAGGAACTTGTGGTATTTTCATCAGAACTGGGCTTGCATTACAAATATACATCCAGTTGACCAAAATCTATGGCAAGTGCTTTCAGACTAGCACTAGACTTCTTGCTTCAAACATGCCTTGCAAGGCAATATAATCTAACTGATAATATATGTAAACAAGAACAGAAAAGAACTGTCTGGTATCTTTAAAACTTTTACTAACCATGACTGTCCTCTGAACAGAAAAACCTACTGACAATTGCAGACAGGGCTTTCTCACACAATACTTTTGCTTTTAATTTCCCATCTGTACACCATCTAACACAGCTTAAAAAAATGCCGAAGCATTTAGCTCTGTCAGCTGAGAAGTATTTAACCAGCACTCTCTTACAAGAAACCTAACAAACTCTGAGGCCAAGCACAAGCAGCAAGTAATACAATGTACATGGAAGATACAGCTCAGATAGCAAAGTGACGCTTTTGTTTCTTCTTAAAGTTTTTTCAAAAACTACTGTCAAAAAATAATACCAGTGATAATGATTTATATCACAAAAGAGGTCCAGACAAAGAGATACCTAAGATCACTAAGAGAGCTCCACTGCACTTCCAAAGCACCCTCACTTCCATCTGATGCCAACAAAAGCCCAGAAAAATTATAATCAAAGAACAGTTCTGAATTTGTTTTGCATCATGGTAAAACTTAAGTGTGATACAGGGGAAGGGAGAGGGAGGGAGAAAACACAAAAACTTGCCATGCCTAAAAAAGTCCTAACTATTTCTTAAAGCATCCACATTTACAACAAAAAAACATCCAATGCTCCCATGGCCTTGGTCTCTGCAGCTGCTCTAATTACTGAGCAATCAGCTTTTGTAGAAATTCTCAAAATTATAAATTCCATCTTAGAACCAAAACCTGTCTCCCTTAAGTGTTTTCTCAGAAGTGTCCATTTTCTCACACTTCTATTTCAGCTAACTGGCACTTTCCAACAGAAGCGTTATGCTGGAAAATGCCACCATCAACAGTAGGCAGCCCTGAAACTGCCTCCTGTTTTTAAGGTTATTTAAGATCTACCCCAACCAAAGCAGATAACTACAATGTAGAATCCATTCCTAATTAAAATTCCAGAGAAAAGCACTGCTGCATTTCACTAAACATGAAAACAAAGGCCTATGCCTCCACTGGTAGGTTGGTGGATGTGGACAAGCAAGTGGGTGATTAGGAATGACCTCAGTACTACACTTGGGAGACAAAAATGGGAAAATAAAGGGCATCTTGTACTTTTCACAAACCCCAAAGTATGCTAAAAAATTAACAAGCTGGACAAAGCCTTCCAGAAATTTAGATGTTCATGTGCAAGACCTTCATTAAAGATTCTAAATACTATGAGTTGGCAACAAAAAGTATAACCTGGAAAACAGGACACTCAAAAAGCTTTAAAGGAAGAAGAAAAATAAAGATGTGTGTGTGTATACACTTCCACTCCAACTGAATTGCATTAAGCCTGTGACAAGTTTACAAAAGCTACAGGATTGGAGGGAACACTGACAATACTAATTCAGCAAGCTTTTTTTTCCCCTTGCACAGAGTGAATGAATGGCAAAGTATTCTAAATTTGTCAGTTTGTGACATCCACTGACCCAGAATTCAGAGACACTACTTCATAGTTGGTGTATCAGTAGCAGGGACTCTGACAAAGATCCTCTGTCAAGGATGACAGTGCTGGCAGGCTCAACCTTGGTGGTAGGTCAGTAGGGATACAGACTTGGCAAGCAGCGTCCTGCACCTTGCCAACCCACGCTGGTCAAGCGCGCTCAAGTGCCAGCCAAACTTTTCTACGTGGTCACAGGAACATGGCGAAAAAGGCTTCCAGAAAGCAGTGCAGGAACTTGCACTGTGACTAATGATAACGGCCAAAGCATTAAATTACTGTTCAACTTGCTTTTAATGAGCTGTTTATTGTTAGCCATGAAGATATCTCAAGTGCACTCAGCTCACACAAGAACAAATCTTCTCATTTTGAGCACGAGCTCCTTACCTGTTTTCTAAAAAAAAAGTCGTGTAAAGACCTTTAAAGAAACATTAACAGATTAAAAGTCATTCCACCAGATCTAACACAGACATTTGAGGAAACTTATACTTTAATTTAAAAAAAACAAACATTAAAATAATCAACAAGGCCTTAACTAGAGGGAAAGGAAGACACAGGGACTTGCACAGAATTGCCACAGAAGTATTTCTGCAGGTATGTAATTCAGCCAAGAGCAATAAGAGTTCCTAGCATTTTCTTAAGACATCTATAAAGAAAATACGGCAGTTTTCTGCAATTTAAAGTGTCCTCCAAAGTATTAAAGATCACAACATAATTTGCAAAAAACATTCAAATAAATCCAAAAGGTTCCTTAATTGAGCATGAGCATTCCATCTTGGGAAACAATTTTTTCCAGCTCAAATAATATTCTGTGATGATAAAAACTCTGCACAGTTCACCCACTCCAGGTGCAAGAATAAAAATCTGACTTCCTAACAAGTATGAAATAGTATAGGGTCAACAATTACAGTTCCTTCAAGTTCCATCAGAGGTTAAAACTCCAAAGCTCAAAAAAAAAAACCAAAAAACAACCCCACCCACCACAGCTGTACACAGCAGCACACCCTGTTGTGATCTTTTGTCATCAAGAGGAGAAAGAAATGCTGAGGAAGCCTCTCTTCCTTCTTTTCCATTTCTCAGTCCCATCATGATTGTCCATCTGGGCTTCCACTAGGAAACTCCTCTTCAGAAAAAGAGAAAATTCCTATCTCAAATGTATGTCCTCCACGTTTGAAAGGAAAAGAAAAAAACAGGTATCCCAGTGAACACATGGTTTGTTGGGGTTTTGTTTTGCAGAAAGAAGTGGCATTAAGCACTTAACAGCAATTTCAAGGCCAAGTGAACAAAATTTCAATATCAGAGGTAAGAGTAAACCACTATCAAACGGTAGGGATTAAGACATTAAATCCAACACAGACAAGGCACTCTCAAAAGTTACAACACACTAATTGTGAAACATCTTCAATTAAGTTATTTGCTGCTTCTATTAACTTCCACTACCACTAGCTGCCAACTTCATAAAGCATTACAGGTTTTGATGAGCACAGGCACATGACTGCAAGTGTTTGCACCTTTTTCTTTACTCCAATCAAACTGTGATTCCTCAGAATACCAGGAGGATATTCTGTGCAGAACTTCTGTAACTGACACATGAAATGAACAACGCTCATTTCAGTTTTCAGTATTTTAAAGCCACCCATGGAAGGTTAATTATCTGAGAGTAATAAAAGAATGAAAACCAGCAAGAGATTTCATCTAAAACCATCATATACTGACAATCTAATTTCCCATGACAGACGAAACTTTGCTGATCCAAATTTTGACAGTTAATCCTTGGAGGTTTTGTTAAAGCAGCGAGTCCAAGTGATTCACTGCACGGAATTTCTAAATCCTTACCTATTCTACCAAAAGATTCAACAACTATTACTGAACCTATTCAATAATATAGTCAACACTACTACTGAATCAGTTCTTCCCTATCTCATTTTCCTGTGAAACACCATTCAATTACCTTAAGGTCACATCAGAAACCCCACAACTGGAACAGAGCACAGATCACTTGATTTCCAGTCTCGTGCTTTTAACCGCAAGAGCGTATTTCCTCTATTAAATTTACAACCCGCAGAAGACAAAAATTTGCCGTTCTAAATCACCGAAGCTGTGCATCTGTTGTCAGGCAGCTGTCAGGGCTGGGCGCACGCGAGAAAGGCCAGGGTGGACAAGTGTGTGTTTGTGAGAGCTGTGTGTGTGTGAGCCCTCACATCGCCTCCCGCCTCTTTACCAGCGGCTGCAAACGTGCGGGTTTGTTGCTCTCCCCTCGCTCGGCCAGGCCTGACTACAGCTAAGAGAGTCCTCGTCTTTAAAAAAAACAAAAATAAAAAAACCAAACAAACAAAAAAAATACTCAAAAAAACCCACACCAAAAAAACCCCACCAAAACAAAAAACCCCAAACAACAAAAAATAAGAGACACTCCCTCGAGCCTCTGCTGAGCACTGGGATGTTCGCTCCTGTACCGGCACCACGCGTGTCCGAGCAGCCCCGCGGGCGGCCCCGCGCTCCCCTCTCCCTCCCGGGGCTGCTCCTTCCCCCACAGGCCGCTCCCCGTCCCCTCCCGCCCCGCCAGGACCACCGTGTCACTGCGGGCCCGCTCGAGGCCTTGGCCTCGCTTCCCAAAGGGCCCGTCCCGTCTGCCCCCTCACACCCACCGCCGCCCGGAACCCGACTCGCAGCGCCGCGACCCCGCGGCCTGCAACCTCCCCCGCCCCATCCCACCGCCCCGACCCACCCGGCGCGGAGCAGGCGGCCTCCCCAGGGCGGGTGTCCGTGAGGCGCCGGCTGGGCCGCGGCCGCCGCTGCTGCTGCTGCTGCTGCAGCGAAACTTTGCCGGGGGGAGCGGCGGGACGGGAGCGGCGGCGGCGGGGCCGGCGGGGCCAGCGCCGGGACCCGGATGTGCGCGAGGGGCGGGGCCGCGCGCGCGCCGCGGCGGCGGCGGGAGGAAGCGGGAAAAGGGCCGGGCCGGGCCGGGCTCCGGGTGCTGTGTGGGAAGGGGCCCTATGAGGAATGGGCCCCGCGCTGTGAAAAGGAGCGAAATAAATGCAAATAATAAATCAACAAATAAGTGTGCAGGGTTCGGTGTCCAGAAAGCAACGTACCACATAACGGAGGAATGGAAAAGGCCCCGAAGGTCCCGCTGCGTTGGCGGGCGCTGCTGGGGCCGAGGGCCGGTGCTCTCCCCCAGTACCGTGTGCTGCTGCCGTACCTAGCGGCTGACACCGGCCCTGCGCATGGGGGCTGTTTTCACAGAATCACGGAATCAGTTAAGTTGGATAGACCTGGGAGGTCACCGAGCCCAACCTATGACCGAACACCACGGTGTCAACCAGACCATGGCACTGAGTGACACGTTCAGTCTTGCCTTGAACACCTCCGGGGCAGTGGCTCCGCCACCTCCCTGGGCAGCCCCTTCCAATGTCTGAGCACCGTTTCTGTGAAGAAATTCCTCCTGATGCCCAACCTGAACCTGCCCCGGTGCAGCTTAAGACTGTGTCCTCTTGTCTTGTCACTTACTGCCCGGGAGCAGAGCCTGACTCCCACCTGGCTACAACCTACTTTCAGGGAGTTGTAGAGAGCGGGATGGTCCCCCCTGAGCTTCCTCATCTCTTATGGGATGGGTGTTATCCACAATGTGTTGGGGCTGTTGAGGTCCTTCAAGGGGCTGCATCTCTGAGTAAGTTGCTAAAATACACAGTAAAGCTTCAAGAAAATGTGTCAGGAGTGTTATGGATGGCTCTAGAAAGGATTGCACAGATGAGGATTTTCCTACTGTGTATAATGGAACACTATGGGACAGAACTCTTACTGTCCTCATCATGTAACATGGAAGTCACTGTTTCCTCAAAGCTACTTTTGAATTGCACAGAAGAAAGTTTCAGAGAGGCACCGGGCCAAAACCACACCCAACATGCCACAGCAGTGCCTGCCCTTGGTTAAGCATACTGCAGGCACAAGTGTTTCTTGTCATTTTTAACTGAGTGAATTATTAGATATGAGGGTATATTAAAGAAGAATTGGATTCCACACCATGACTTGATGTAAGAAGGTTTTCATTTTTTAAATTGCTCTTAATACACAAATGACGTTTGGAACTCCAAACACCTCAATTTCCACTAAAGCTAAAGAATGTGCTTTCTTCCACTGAAATCAGTTATAAAAATTAGTTGTCCATGCAAAATCCTCTCATGGTAGGGAAGGACTGGCCAGGCCTTGTTTGCCTTACAAGAGATGAGGTGCCATAGAGCAACACATGCAAGGCTGACCCATGCTCAGCTCTGCTCTTCAGGACCAGGTGGAACCACTCACCACAAACTATTGTTGAGGTCTGAACTCTGATGCCTTTGAAAAATTTAACTCTATATGGGCAACAGGAACATCCACAATTAGAGGAAAGTATTTCACACTTCAGCTCACAAAGTGATTTTAAGAGGAAACTTTTCCTACAGGACAATTACTTCGTAACTCAAAGGCTGCTTTCCTCAGAGGAGGCTGATCATGGCTGGCTTCAGACACACTACTGAACTAAGCTAAATCCTACTCTTGTAACTACAGAAATTCCTACAGGAAAGTTTCTCCCTCTGGCCAAAAAAAATTGTGTAGGAACAGATATGTGGGGCAAACCCATCATTTGTACATAAATTTGTATCTCTGTTGTAGAATATGTAACTACACCAGATTTTCTAACTTGCCACAGCTAGAAATCTGGCATGCCAATTGTATCTGGCACGCCAACTGAATCTTGCTATTGGATTCCTTTTGGAAAAAAAATAGAAGCATGCAAATGTAATGAAAAGTGATTTTCTATATATATATTTACATATATATATATAATATGTTATATACATTAAGCTAAAAAGAAGCCACATTTGAAACCCTATCTTTTGTTTGTGTAACTTAAAGGTAAAACATCTACCAAAAAGAAAAAAAAAATCAAGAAAAGGCAATATAAAATTGATAGATATAGGGAAAAATATCAAATGAGCCAAGCCGAAATTTCAATTTCAAGTATATTTGAGCTTTAAAGAAATTTTCTTCTGGTTCAAAACTGCATGGCTCTTGATTATTTTGAATGTAAACAGAAGTTCTTAAGAAGTCAATTAATAGCCCAGCAGGATATCTCTACTAAAGTTCATGGCTGCAGTGAAGGAGCAAGGCTTTGGTGTAATTTAGTCCCAGAACTGAGCTAACCTTTGGGGACTCCTCCATATCTCTGCACCAGCAATTGTTCTGCTTTGTCCCAGCAGTCCAAAATATGGGACAAAAAAACCTCACAATAACTGTTGGCCTTTTTCCAAGTCTTTTGTGTAACTTAATTAATAAACCAAGTAACAAACAACAAATTGGCAGCAGGCATTTTAGGTGTTCATGTGCCAACCATCCTGTCTCTAGAAAACAAAATGTTCTCCTCTGCTGAGGAGTTACAAAACAGTTGTATACTGCTGGGTGAATCTGTACTGAGGAACACTGTATCACAGAGCTCCAATGCACTTCCTGCTGCGGAGCTTTCAGAGTTCCAATGATGACGAAAGCTGAAGGTGTGCATGCAAGAGCATGGGAAGACAAGGAAAACTGTAAGATTTTCAAACCTAAGTTTTCCTAAACATTCTCGAATTAAAACTACAGGCAATTGAGACATGTCTGCTTGCAGCACACCCTCCTCAGAAAACAGTCATTCTTAAGCACAATGCTGAGACTGTTTTGGAGTGTGGTAGCAAGGAATGTGATAATTCGGCTGAAAAGTAGGTTTCCTTTTTTTTTCCATGCCATTTTGTCATAGACTAATGTTGAATGGGCAAACCCCAAATGTCTGAAGTCAAATTATCTCTTTGTAGTCAATGAAACCGATAAAATACAAAATAATTGACATTGACTATCTGATGATTCAGGTCTGTGTGCCCTTAAGGTCACAGGAAAATTAACACCACTTTCAGCACTGCCTATTCATACATGGTCTCCATCATTTGGATCTCTAGTGACACAGTCCAGTGGATCCACTCTAGTAACATATCAAGTTCAATAAAAGAACAACAAAGAGACTCAAAGCACCCTGAACACATTTTCCAGAAATCATGTGATTTCACAAATTCCTGAATTTTACAACTCATGGAACCATCAATCTTATTTTATCATTGTCAAACCCAGATTTTCCAGCGGACATGCCGCTGTGTTAATCTAAGGAAAAAGGACTAGCTAACCTTCCCCTTACCTGAATGTTTTAATTATTGAATTATGTTAGATTCTGCAGAGACAACTGCACATGTTTAGACTTTGGGGCCTGCCTTGTAAAGTCAGTTGAAGTACAACTACTTGTTTGATATTCCTTTGTGCACGAGCTAATGGCAATGAGGGCAGAAAAACACCTTCCCAGAAAGCTGAGTTACTGTAGGTGTTTATGTCAGAGTGAAAAATAACCTCAAAGTCTGATCAAAGTGCAAAACAACCAACAGAAGAACTACCTAAAGCTATCAGACTTAGTTGAGAAGTGTGAAGTTCAAGAACTATCTTAAATTCCATTAGTTTTATTTTACTCCCCAGATTTTGAATACAATTCCTATATTTCTTAATGAAATTTTTATTTGGTTAGAAGTGAATTAGTATGAAAATCAAATAGATTGAATTATAAAGAAATAGTCTTGAAAAAAAGTTGCTTTTTTATGAAACTTTGGCCTTCCTGTAACTTCTAAAATGGCTGTATTGTTCAATTTAATTCTCTATCAACTTTCTAAATTGCTGGGGGAAGAAGGGGGAATGTTGTTTAAAAAAGAAAAATAAATATACATAAACAGTTGCCATGTCTCTACCCACATTAAGCATTTGCAAAGCCACTTTATGTTAAAAAAATCCTGTAGTGTGAAAGATGGCTTGGATATTTAAACCAAATCTAGCTTAACAACAGAATTGGGGGAAGTGGATAGGATAGCTCAAGAAAGTTCCACTCTCACAGCTGTCAGCTGAGAAGAAATGGGGGAAGGGGGAAATGCTGAGAAAGGAATTTATGGGGTTTTTTGGCAGTGAAGAGAGGAACATGCCATCCCTGTTTGAAAAGTTTCAGGGTGGGAAGGGCTAAGGAGGGGCTAACATACTATACATACCTTTATGTATATTTTTGAGGCAGGAAAACAGTGTTGTGTTTAAGCAGAGTTCAGCAAGTGAAGAGGGAGGCGACATTCGCTCTGGCCATTTGGTTCTCTTAAATAAGCCCACAATTTACAGCAGGCTGAGAACAAGCACAGGAGGTGGCAAGAGGCTGCCTCACAAGAAGACAATACAAATGTTGTGTACCTTGCATCACATATGTAAGAAAATGGAAATAACATTTAGTGTCTGGAGGAAAGATATTAAAAGTGTTTATCTCCAAGGCCCTCAGAGGTGTAGGCTCCTGCAAAGTCACACTCACTGGCTCACAGCCTTTGAATTCCCAGAGCTAATTCTGAAATTAAGTACCCTGTTATTGTTACAGCCACACTTCTGGGTACCTTGCATGACAACTCACACAGAGAAAGGGAGAGAAGAATTAGTCTTGTTTCCTGAAGCTACAGGTAGAAGACATTAACATGAAATTGTAGACCAGGGGAGAGAGGGAAGGCAAGCCAAAGGTATTCTCCCCAGCAAGTTTAAAGCTGCAAACTTTTCTTCCTAGACTGGAAGAAGAAATGGGATGAGACATGTAGCTGAATAATGCTACATCTATGGGGATGTTAGAAACAAAGACATAATTATGTAAAAGTTTTGTAAGTTCTGCTCCATTCCACAGAATAAAATTGTGAATATACTAGGGATGGTATATCCAGTTCAACAGATCTGAGAGTCACTAAGGATGCAAAACTGCACATATAATTCAAGAAAAAAAAAGTCTGAAAAACATATAAAAAAGGCAACATCCTAAGAAAGGAAAAAGGACACTGCAGGAAGAGTAAGATGTGTATGAAGTAATGAGTAACAGAAGCATTTGCTTGAGAACTGTCACAAAGTCCACCTCAGAGTCGGAACCACCATCCATTGACACCTGTGGATAGAGTCCGGACAGGGCAGAGTCCTCCAATATCAGATCATCTTCTTGGAATAGGGTGAAAACCTTCCCAGAGAAATGGAAAAAATGTCCCAGCTGATTAACATGAAGTATTATAGTGCTCTCAGAGAGGAAATGATAAAGAAGATATTTTTAACCAGCTCAATTCCTTTGAATATTCCTCTGCTGTTGTTATTTTTGTGGACCATCCCCAGCTTGCCCTCACCATCGCATCAGCAGTACAGAAACATGCAGCGCCCTCACTCTTCTAAATCAGTGATTTTCAACTATTTCCAGAATACGACCTCGCATTACAAGAACACTTTCTGGAGTCTGACACCTGCTCCTAAGCTCAGAAAAAAGTTGGCCCCTGCCTCCTAAAAGCTGTCTGCAACTACCAGACCAATTTCCTACAGACAACAGAGAAGCTGGACCATGGAATTGGGATAGAATATGTAGAACAGAAAGAGAATGAATCCAACATCACAGTGAACTCCTTGCACATACCATAAGCCTGTGTTCACTATGAGCTTTCTTCTTTGATGAAAACTCAGCTCAAATTAGAAATGATCAAAATTGTGTCTTACTTCCCTAAAGGTTTACTCCCTTCCCCCCACCTGTTTACATCCCATACCATTAGCCAAACATGGAGATTCTGGGTGAATCCTTCAACATTATCTCCTGCATGGTCCCAGTTTTTCCTAGAGTTTTTCAGTGCCCAGCCCAAGCACTGCCATCTGAGCATGGTCCCTTTTGGTGGTCCCTGGCATTTGGGTGGGACGCATGCTTACTTCAGGATAGTGAGGAGATCTGACATGCAGCCTCACACTCAACATAATCATCTGCTGACACAGTCATGAGCTGGAAATCCATTTCTTGCAGCAATAGAAGGGACCAACATCCACAATAACTGTGCACTGAAAACTTGCATTTGTGGCTCCATGGCCAAAACCACAGGAAAACTATTTTTAGCACAATGGAGCTCTAAATAGTGGAAGCACTGAAATTTTAGCTCACATCATGGGCCAAATTCTTCTCCTGGTTACACCCACTCTATGGAGAAGCTTGAGTATAGTAAACAGAGACACTCTGAAACAGAATTTTTTTTTTTTTTTTTAAGTGAAGTTTTTGCTTATGAGTAAAATAAGTATTTTAAACTTTGAATGAAGAAGGGCACGCATCCTCCAGCATTTCCTCTGGAAATAAATGAAAGGAGAAAGGAACAATTTGAAATAGAAGCTCTCTATTACTGTAACTGTATCTGTTATGATAAAGGTAATTCTACCCACTGTATATGTGTGAACCATACCCAGAGCTGACATCTCTCCATTCATTACACAGCCACTTTTGGCTTAGACCAGTGAAAAGAACACTGAGTTTATCTGTATCTTGAGAGAAGGTGACGCAGATGAGTGTAGCCTATGAGTAACAAATCAGGTTTTAATAGCTAGACCTACACTTAATTACTCACAAGCCAACTTTCTAACAGCTGTTTTATCACCTCAGGATTTCCCAACACAAAACAATTAGTGATGGCAGTGCAGAGCACTCAGGCTTTCTCATGTACGAACTGACAGGACCTGACTTTCTCCTTCTGGGTGTAATTCCAACGGAGTCACCAAGTTACAGGGTGCTGGGCCTTTATAACTTGCATTTAAATTTTGTGGCACACTCAGGGACACAATTTTTTTTTCCAGCCCCATGACCAAATGGTTGGGTTTAATAATTTCCTCTACCATATCAAGATCTGCATATACAAGCATAATAATGTCTATTGTAAATTAAAGTGCTTTTGGGCATAGTGTAGTACAGGTTTTGGACAGTGTGTTGTAAGCTATTTGCTTTCTCTTACCAAAATTTCCACAGAATTTTTTTTCCTTTTCCTTTTTTTTTTTTTTCGGTTGGTTGGTTGGTTGGTTGGAGTTTTTCTTTTTTTTTTTAGGAGAAGAGGAAACTGGATCAGTTTCTAAAACAGAAATTTTTGGAAAAGCCATCAGATGAGAAAATCACAAAATAGTAATATAGTAATGATAATGCTATTTCTCATTCACTATCTTATTGTTGATGAGTTTTCTTGCATTCTTTAAGCACTGCCCTATGACATATGTTTTAAAAGGAAGTACAGGAAGGAAAATTAAAAGGCAAACTTAACACATATTCAATTTGGTTACATTTTTTATAATCTGAAACAAATTAGGATTATTGTTACTGTCTAAATACCTTCATATGTAACACAGTAAAGGGCAAAAAATAAATTCATAAATGCTCCAGCTGCTTAGCTGGGCCCCGTGTAAGGCACTGCACTAAAATAGTCCACAACCGTAATTACAATTCGCCACATCTTGGGAATGACATTTAGGATTCTCGAGGCACTTTTAGATAATTTTTAGACTCTGCGTCGAAGTTCAGCTGTCACAAAGTTTTATTTTGTAACAGATTTTATCCTTTGGAATGTTATGTTTGGAGTGAGCTGAAGATATGGAAAAATACATGCAATATCGTTTGCTTACCCGACTGAAATATAACTCCTCAAACAAAGCTGAAACTTTTTTCCCCCCCCCTAATGTTCCTATTCCAGCCTGTGCTTGTCTACAGCTATTTAGATTTGGAAGAGGGGGCGACGGGGGGAGGGGGGGGGGGCAGGAGAAAAAACTCTCCCCTACTGCACTATTCTGACTCCATTAGTGCCGTCAACGAGAATTCCTGCTCTCTCTCCAGTAATTAAATAAATATTTAACATTGCGGGATTTAATTGGAATCCCAGAAGTTAACAATAGCCTCAGCTATCGGTGTCGCTATCTCAGGGGTTCTGTTTTCACAGGGGTATATTTAGATCTCGGCCGCATCGCCCACTTGCATTACGAATAGTACCACCCCCTCTCTTGAAAAAAAATAAAAAAAAAGGAAAAACGAAAAAAAAAATCCCAATCAAACAAAAAACAAGAAGCTCGGTAAAATCTGGAAACTTTCATGAAGTGACGCCATCTCCGCGGACCTCCTTCCGTGCTGCACAACGTACTTCAAAGCGTAACGAAGGCAGTGGCCGGCAGGCTCGCGTAAAAAAAAAACCCCAAACAAAAACCCAACCACAACAACAAAAAAAGCAGTAAGGAATGAACACAGCATTACCTTCCAGCAACTACTGCCGCTCCAGTTTCTCACCCTTTATTTTGTCACTAGCTCCCTTCCAAGTGATCCCCATTCCCCCTCTCTCCCATGCCACGGCCGCGCCCGGGGAGGAGCCCTGCGGAGGGTCCCCAGCGCCCCGGGAGCAGGGACGGGCGGTGACACCCCCGAGCTGCCGGCAGAGAATCCACATCCCCCTTTAGAAACTTTCTGCAAAACTCGTGTGTCAGGTCTATTTTTGCTTCCTCCTTTCATCCTGTAATATCGCTCTTCGCTCCGATGCAACGCAGCCATCTTTTGTGCTGTGCCTTTCCTACAATCCCTGGATTTTGTGGTGTAAATCCTGGCTTTGCCAGAGCAGGCTGAGCCTTTTTGGTGATTAATTTATCTAGTTTGCAAAGAGGGAACAACTACAATCACGGGGTATTGAGTCTTTGCATTAAGTCTCTCTGCACAAAAAGAATACGCACAATCTGAGTTTGTAATGGATATAAATGTGTGTATGCATGTGTAATACCTATTAACAGATATGTATACACATATTTAAGGTATTCACATGCTGTGTCTATGCTCACATTAACACACACACCTCAAAATTGGGAGGTTTAATTAGGATAATGATGCTTTTCATGTAAAAATTACAATTATAAAGTATGAATTATTTTTATACCAGGTCTATGTTTTCATTTTACTACTCTGTGTGAATAATCAAGATGGCAGAAATAGTAACATTTGTAAGTGAGAATATAGGTCTGTAAAAGACAGATTGTTCTCTGTGTATCTGCTGAGCTGAACACAATAAAAGCTAATTAGTCTTGTTGACAACAGAGCTCACAGAGGTTCCAAAGTCCAGTTAACAGGAACAATTTGACAGCTGCACCCCCTAGAAGAACCACTTAAAACTGAAAATAAAGTTTATGCAATTAGATGTTTGCAGAATCAAAACATTTCTTAATTAAATAATGAAATTATTATGATTATGGCTAATCATTAGCCCTTGCTCTTCATGAGGATGACTAGAGCTGTGCACGAATTACCAGCTCAGCCCTCTCAGACCCAGTTTGGGAGAAACCTTGTGTCTCTCACGCTGCAAGCTTGAGTTCCCTTGCCAGAGCACCAATGTTCTGACAAGATTTGAGCCAGCAGCAGAAAGGAAGGTTAAGACCCCCTGTAAGGTGTTTGCTCGTCAAAGGAAAGTCAGACTTTGCAGATCACTGCTGGTTTTCTTGGAAGGATTCAGCCAGAGTGTGAGGAAGATAATATTCTTCTTGATGTATTCCACCTGGATTTCTAAAAGGCTCTTGGCAACAGTCTCTCACTTTTCTTAGGGAAGATCATCTGCCAGAGGAGGTAATGGTCTCCTAAAAAGTATAACTGCTCAACAGAAAGGCAGCAAAGAGTGGCAGTTTCTGGTTCCTTTTCACAGCAAAGGGAAGTGGAATTTCGCAGACAAGAGTGTGCCCGTTGGCGCTGCTCAGTGTGTCACTGGGTGAGCGGGAAAAGGCACTAAGATGAGCTGTGGATAACAAAATCATGTACAAAAGTGAAGATGAGGACTTGGTGTGAAGAACTGAAGGAGGAGTTTCCCTTACTGAGTGGAAAATAAAAGGTAGATGAAATCCAATAGCACACATGGGGTGAAGTAACACCCAAGATTACATGATCTAGCATATAATAACCCACTAGCTATATTTTGTAATAGTTCACTGCAGTATTGAATGAATTTTTGATCACCAAGGAGTGCACTGAGTATTAGGAATTGCTACAAAAGCAATAGCAAACAAAGCAAAGATTGATTCCATGTTGGGAATTCCTGGTGCACCTGCATCACAGGTTCCAAGCAGAGGGCCAGTTCTCCATCTCAAGAAAGAAATGCCACATCTGGTAGAGGTACAGACAAAGCCAAAAGGATCTGAAGATCAGATGGGTCTCATGCAGAGCATGCCTAAATAGTCTCTTCCATCTGGAAAAGAAACAGCTCAAAAGGGATGTTAAAGATACCTGCACAAAGCCCAAATTGAAAAGGTCAAAGAAGCCTCTGTCTTCAGGTTCTGGAGGAAGAAAGCTTAGCTGCAGGCTTTTAAGAAGAAAAAGGTAGTTCTTCACTCAAAGTGTAATCACCAGTTCAAGTTTCTGCCACCAAACATTGTGGATACTAAAAGTTTACATGAATTCAAAAATCAAAACTGGTGACAGAGCAAATTCACAAAAGAAAAGCCCCTTAAAAGTCATTAAATCCAAGACACTGGTCTCTGGCTCTGGAAGTCCTGTGGTTGCAAATTGCTGGTGACGATTCCATGCCATCACTGTTTTCCCAGCACTTGCATTCTTCCTCTGGGCATCCCTGTTGTGGCTGTTGGACAGGGCACTGAGCTTGACAGGCTTTTGATCCCACCTGCAAGGGTCATGCTCATGTTCTTCACATGCTGTCAGGAGAACTGTTTTTCATCCTGGCACTCATCTCTCACTGCAGTCATATTGTCTATAATATCACAAATTCTGGTCGGCATTTTTTCTAAATTGTGTGATACCCCAGTTCTACCTCTCCACCATTCTACAAATATTTTACATCTATATAAATTACACATATAAACACATCTGTTATTAGGAAGCCTTCTATTCAAAAACTGTGACATTGTTTTCATTTATGTACCATGCTGGCTTTCTCAATAGGCTCAGAAGCAAAGATTCCAAAAAGTCAGTAATGAGTTTACTCTCTGAGTTTTGAGTTTACAACTCAAAAATGCATCAATTACTCTAATCTACATTAAGAAACTATTATTAAGAATTCCACATTAAAGGTAATTTAAACAGAAACCTCAAATTAGTGAAGCTTCAGTATGGTAGAGCACGACTATGAGAGCTCATAGCCCAGTGCAGACACCGAGTGAACAAACCCTGTTGCATCTTTTCTTCCACATTTTTGTATCGTTATGCACAACAATGAATGTTATGTTTTGAAACACGCATCTGGTCTCTTCCAGTGATACCAGGGCTGTGTAATAATGGGAAACTTCCCCTCATGCCAAACAAGACACAAAAAAAAAAAAAAAAAAGGCTTTTTTGCATTTTCTGTGAAGGGAAAATGGCAGCAGGCAGAGCAATCATTTAGCATTTGAAAAGTTTTGTTTGATAGAAAAAAAAATCCTTTTGAAACAGTAGTGCCAGGGAGGAACATCTAATGGAAAAGTAACTTCCAAAACTTGAGTTTTGACAATGATGCAATGGGATTGCAGCTGAACTTCTCCTTTTGTCCATTCTCTTCCTTCTCTAAACTAGCAGTAAAATGTAATGTATTTCATGAGGTATTTTAACAAATTTATATGGGCCAGTGGAACACATTTAGACCAGAGATTCTTTAGTCCAACTCAAAAGGATGGCAAAATACTTGAGGAATATTTGATTATTACACTTTTCAAGAGAAAAGCATTTGTATTCCTGCTAGAAATACAAAGTAAGGTTCAGCTAGAAAATGCCACATGTCCAAAATCAGTGAGATATATCAGTGACAACTTCAGAGCTCAGGCTTTTAATTCAACCCCCAATTTTGATGCCAAAGACTACTCTGATGCAGAGCATCTTGGGTGTATAAACACAGAGCAGTTATAGTTGCTCTGCAGTTCCCACTACCCCTAAATACTGACATTTTGGGGTTTTGTAGGGCAAGAAGGTTTTTCCATTCTAGATTGCCAAAGAGCTGTTTCTGCAAAAGCCACACAATTCAACTTGAAATAAGCTCTTTCCTGCCTTTCTTATACCTAACTCATCACACCCAGATTTTAATATTTGTGTTCTTGTTTCAAACCTACTCTTCTAATTTATTGTACAAGCAATGTCTTGATTTTCATTCTGTTGAAGAAATTCCTTGGAAAAATCCTGGTTTTAGTGCCAGGTATTATTAGTGGGATAGTTGGAACTGCTGATAGAAGGCTATAAACTTTCGTTTTAGGAAAATACTGATTAGTGTTTACATTTAAGTGTAAGAATAATCTCCCATTTATTCAGTGAAGTATTTATGGCTGTGCTTTACTTTAAGCACACATTTAAATTCAATTAACTTCATTTTAATAATGGACTTAAGTGCTTTGCTCTCTCAGGATAATAAGACCATTGGCATTTCATTTAGCTGGCTGAGCTTGTTTTTAAGTAAATTTTGTACTCTCAAGCACAAACTGACAAACATGCAAATAAGAGTTACCTTTTTGCCTAAAGACAGAAAATGATAAACCAAGTAGTTTTCCAGTCCATGAGGGGAAACACCTAGGCATGGAATAGATTTTCGTTTCCCTGATACTATCATATTAATTGTCTGGAAGTGAAACACTGCCTTGCAAGGAGGCTTTGTGCCATCTTTGATCTCCTTCTGTACTTGAGCAAGGAGGGACATAAGTGTTGTTTTCCATTGAAATGAAGAATGTTTGTTTGCTTGTTTTCTAGACAAAAGCAAATGTCTTTGAGACATTGTGGGCCATAGCTCCACTGGATATAAATTGGCACGTCTCTTTCATTCCAGGGGAATTACACTAATTTTACACCTCAGAGTACATCTCCGAGACTTTCCACGTCATGTATAAACTTGAATAGAGAGATTCTGTATCATGAGGTGAGATCATAATATGCAAGTGTTTCACAGACATAAAACTATGAGGTCTGGGAATGCTTGATGGTAGCCAGTAAATACAGTATGGTCCAGTCATTAAGTTGGACCAATTGTTTATAAGCAGAATAAACCAGTTGGTAGGCAGAGCCAAAAAGCAGTTTTCTTTACCATGGCACTCCTAATTAACAGCTTTTCCCCACTGAAGCAATAAAATGAAAAATTATGGTTTTATTAAGTCTTACGTGGCTCAAAAATAAGCCCTTTCAAATGTCATTAACACTTGATCTGTTCACCAGAGAAGTAACCATTTTAAAAAGAAGTAAAAGAATAATTGAAAAATTTGAGCATAAACCAGCTTACATCACTGGCAAGGTTATTTCTGATGCAAATTGCGAACTGGCCTAAAACAATGCCAATTTTACCACCATTCAATGTTAAAGGAAATAAATTGTGTTATGTTGTCATAGTTACTTCAATTAATGTGAAATAAAAGACTTTCAGTGTTTTCTAACACTGTTAGTATTTATGGAACCAGACCAAAAGCAAGCCCAACAAAATTGGAATTTCTGGATTTCTAACAGTTATTTCTGTGAATAATATTAGCAAAGGCTCGGTGTGAAAAGATATGTTGAGCACATGTGGCACACTTCCATGTCTATATTGTGGACATTACTGCGATTATTTTCACATCCAGGAAAAAGTATTCCTAGCTGAAGAACAACAATACTGAACAGCTGTTGGGAGAACGTCAGACAGGAAACTTGGTACCTTCAAAACCAAGGGTTTTCAGTGATTCACAGCCAGCTTAAAGCAGCTCACCTCTGCAAGAACTGGCAGTGGATGTGGGTACAACCAGCACCTGAGCTGCCACACACATTTGAGCGTATCCATCATGCACCCCAGGGAGATGGCCTGGAGGAGGCAAAGTCCACTCTCCTTCCACCTCTCAGGGCTGGAAGGAGAGTGGACTTTGCCTCCTCCAGGACAGAATTGCTGCAGGAAGTTCATATGAGTGAGAGTGAAATGAGACCTTGAGAAGTTTGCATGAGCACTTAAGGGATTTCTCTCAAATTACAACATATTGGTGCTGCTGGTGGCTCAAAAATTTACAGACAGCATAATGCTAAGTAGGATGGCTTCCCCATGTCCTACCCTTGACTGACAAACACCTTTTTCTAACTTGAAAAAATACTGGGTTTGGTTTGAAGAGGTCCCTCTGGCTGATTGCTCCCCATTGCCTGCCTTTTGCCCTTTCCACTTACTTTCACAGGCTTTGCATAATGCCGCGTATAAGCCCTAAAGATATTGTTTAGTCCTTTCTTCTAAAAGGTAAAACAAGTCTGAGGACAGAATGATTTCAGGCTGTTCAAATTCCCAACATGGAAAACCCTGTGGTTAGTCAAAAATAATGCTGTTATTTCCACCAGTTTTACAACACTGTAGCCATCACTTCCCTTTGGGTGGTTTTGAAGCTACATCAATGCAAAGGGAGAACAAAGTTAAACCAACCCATCTTCTGAGTACAGAAGGGCTTTGGAACCTCCATAAAAGTTCACTTCCTTGTTGTAAATGATAATAATTCAGGACAATTCTTCATAGGTTCTTTGCATTTAAACATCAAATGACATGCAAGGCTTCAGAAGCACTCACAATCTGGGCTGCGAATCAGAGGAAAAGAAAGCAGTAAGAGTTAATAACTTCTTGGGATCAAATAAACATTTACAGCCGGTTCACCATTAATATGTACCTGAGCAACCACTCTGAGTTCATAAAGTTCGGTGAATTCAATAAATTTAAATGAATTATTGTATATTACAGGGCAAGTCATATGTGCTTTTTAAGCAGGAAAAAGCTTCGCTGTTTCTTTCTGAATAGGGCCTGATTATCAACAGCAAAACTTAGATCTATGTTAATGCACTATTTAGTGCCCCGCTTTTGCACACTGCAATGCTGCATCTGTGCCCGTTTCATGTTCTCAGCTAAGTTAAAAGCCAAAAAGAGTAGATTGAAATGGTGCATTACAAGTATCTCACACATAGTCTTGCTCATAAGCTGAATGGCTTTTTTTTGTAACCAAAAAAATGGCCTCCTTTCCCAACTGAAGGCCTTTTCTAAATCTGAATCTGGCTTTTAAAATTCTTTATGGTAGGGGAGAGAAAACCCCCATAATCTACATTGATGATGTGCTTACAGATTGTCCTCCTTGCACGGGGCACAGAGCGCTGCCCTGGCCAGTGCGTGGTTGTGCGGGAATCATCCATTTTTATCACTTTCAGTTATTGTTTCGTTCCCTTGCCACAAATATTTCCCACAGTGCCACTGTTTTCCCTTGGCCTCCTTACTCATCCAAGCTAATAGTTAGGGGCACACTGGGCATTTTGTTATGCTTTTTTTTTCTGTGTTCTGGTAAGCATGAAAACACTCAGTAGGGATTCCATTATGTTTTAGCACTTGTGTTGAAGGGTGAAATAACTTCACAGCCTGTCAGAGGAGTGATGCATTATGAATAGTTCCTTCTTTTATTCTACATATTTTTATTTAAACATTCCTAACCATGTTTTGTAACAGCCTGCTTTCACTGTACTAGACTGTCTGGAGGAGGAGGAGGATCTGTTTTAACTTTCAAATGACCATGAAAGATTGGAGAGAAGCAATAAACAACGAGATCTCTGTGTTAAGTTACCAAATTTTTTGCAGGCATCTGAGGCTGGAGAGCCAAACATTAGGAAAGAATTCTTACCTTTGCTCAAGGTTTTGCTACCCTTGTTTTCAAAAAATTCCATTGTTTTCACGTGGGTATTGATTTCTTGTCAAACTGTGACAATTTTTTCTCTTTTGTAATTTCTTTGAAGGCTGAATGTGTCAGAATTTACATGGAGAGCGCAGTGGACAAACCAATGACAAAACCCCATTTTTTTTACTGATAACCTTCAAAGTTGTGTCACAAAATTCTGTTTCGAACACAAGAAAGTGTCAGCTTTGCCATTTTTACTCTGTTGCAAGAATTCATCTCATTACCACATTCAGCTAAATAACTGCACCAAGCCTTTTATTAATGGACATCTCTGATGATGAACCCAAACCTCCTTTTACAATATGAAGTGTGTGAAGGCCATTTAGCCTTAGCAGGTGGCCCTGCCTGGAAGGGACTGTGACACAGTCAAGAATGGACCATCTGGGAGAAGAGGAAAGGGCATTTTCCTCCCCTCAAGGCTTTTCACAGTGCAGTTCAAGCCTGAAGTTACTGAGTATTCCTGACTCTTCCTCACCTCTTTAAATCAAGTACGTCAACAATGGAAGGGTTTTGTCTATGCACAAGTTGAAGTCAAGTCACAAAAAGTTTGCAAAGTCTTCTCTGTCTGATAGTGTCCTTCTGGTTTACCCAGCTCCCTTTCGGGTTTGCTTTTGGAAATTCTCAGGGGTTGGCCAAAGCCACCAACTCTGATGGTACATCAAACCAGGACGACACATGAACAGCACTACAGCCTTCATTATCTTGCCTTGTGCACTGACCTTTGCTTGCTGTTAACATTTCTTAATCAAGCCACAACATTATACGTTCCTCCAGATGTTCACCTTTAAAAACAATCTAGATATAAGTTCTTGAATGCTAAGTTGAAAGCCTAAGAGGAATTTTTTCACAGTACTTGAGTCTGGAACATCTGTTGTCACTTTGCTCTAAACCCCACTCATGGTGAGCATGACACGTGCTGCCCAGAGGCAGGCTGAGACTTAGGTCATGACTCAGAGTGCTGTTAATCTTCCTTCCTTGGGGTTTCCTTCCTCCCTGTGTCCAGGAAGTGGGTCCTACACCAGCTGTCTGCCTGGAACAAAGTGTGGCCCCATGGCGGCATCTTGAGCTAACGTCTGGCAAAGGAAAGGAGTTCACTGCACACACAGCCCCATCAGTTCCTGTGACATCCAGGGGAGGGACAGAGCTGCCTTGCTGAGACTGCTCACTATGATGCTACTTCTGGCAGTAGTATCAGGAGCATCAAGAACATGGAGCTTGGCCAGGGATGTGCTTAGAAAATCCAGACCTGGCCAGGTTTGAGCACTCTGTGCGACTTTCTTCATTTCACTCAGCATCCACAGGCCCAGGATGCCGGTAGCCAGCAGCTGTGAAAAGCAGGGCCATACAGAGACTGCAGGCTGTGCTGGCTGTACCTTGCCCAAAGTCACAGGGACATTGTGACGGACCTCCAGAAATCGGTGGTCTCATATCCACCGCCACACTGAAACCAGAGCTCTGCTTCCCAGCTGATGCACTGCAGTCTGGCCTTGGTAGTGGACACCAAGGTACTTAAATGCAGTGACAAGCTTCCCATCTCATCTTCTGCTCCTGAAGTAAAAAACTGGGCAGGGGGGACACAGTAGTTTTTAAATCAGTCCCTTACTCTTTGGAAAAGATGGCAGTGAACTGGACTTAGGCATCCTGCACAGTAACAGGAGACTGAGAACCCTCCTCCTAAATCTCTGTAGTTCTGTGCTGATTTACAAGTCCTAAAGACAAAGTTCATTAACAATATACCCCTTACAACCTGAACTGGGAAAATTCTTTTTCACCCTTGGCTAGGAATACAACCTAAGAATGGTAACACAATATTATCCTATTGACGCAGCAGAAGGTTCAGGACTGATCAAAATAGATGGCTGTGTGGATTCACTGGCATAGATGTGCAAACTAAAGGGTAGCACCAAAATAATACCAGAAAGCTTTAGAAAAGCAGTAAAACATTTTGGATCAAGCTGCATTGTCCTTGATTTACTGTAATGGGAAGAGCTGAAAGCAAGCTTTAGTCTCAAAACTAGAAGGAAGCAATAACAAGGTCCCTAAAATATAATGGCAAATTTTAGGAGAGGAGAAATTTTTGGGAAGTTCTTCACCATGTAACTAGGCTGCTCTTTTAAAGAATTCCACATAGTGGCTGGGGTTTGCAATAGCTATTCAGTAAATTTAGCAGTATGAAGGTAAGAGTAACTTGGGGATTTTTTCAGTTCCACAATTTGATAACAAATCCCTTTTCTTTTTTTCAGTTTTCTGAGAATTTTGAGAGAAACCCTTTTTCCATTTTTTCAAAATAAAGTCAGCTTTTCTTTTCTGATCCATTTGTTATGGATATAACTGTGAACCACAGGATAAAATTGCTGGCTGCATGCAGTGTGTATTTAAAGGACACAGACCAGACTTTGGGCTCCCTCCTGCCTCACAGACATCAGTTGGAAGAAAATTAATAACAACCCAGAACTGATTTGCATTTGCAAGCTCAATAAAAGAGAGGGAATGCAGGAAAAGTAATCACACGGGAATGTACAGAACATTAAAACCAGCAGCAAAAGGTAGTGTATAGTCAAAACACAGGTGCTTCATCACCGTATTTTCACTCAAGTACCCCTATCCTCAAATAACCTGCACAAAATTCCCTGGAAGAGGTGGTGGGAGGACTCTGGAGGATGAAGGAAACAGTATGAGGAGACCATGGAGCTGGTACCAAAGGATTACAGGGTGCAAGAACTTTTTGGGTTAAACTTCTTCACATCAATACAAAACTGCCCAGTCACAGGCTGGCTCTCTGCTGGGTGACCTGCTTTTATCTTCCCAGAAGAACAGATAGGACCTAAAAAAAAAATGGACCCTTTAGATTTTCTTGGTTGTGAATTTTACAGTTAATAAGTCAAAAACATCAGGTTGAGAAGCAGACTCTAGCTGAAGAAGGGGAGAGGAGAGGGCAGGGCTGGACACACAGAGCTCAGCAGTGCCAGCTGCTGTAGCAAGTGGCGTTCTTCATGCTGAGTGTGCTGAAACTAAATCACAATGAAGCAGATGCTGTAAGTCTAGAAGTGTCTGCATCGTGTTACTCTGGTCACACACTCCTCTCGTTAGGGGAAAAGGTGCTTGGACAGCCAGAGCCATTGAAGAGATGTCTTGTACACACTTTTACCATCTCTGGTCGGAAGAAGGAAGGAGAGGAACCATGTACGCCCACAATTATGAACCAGGGGCTTGATCCAGAGTCTAGTGAAGTCCACTGAAAGGTTTCCATTGACGTCAGCAAGTGCTGGATGAGCCCCTAGAGCTTCACTGCATGCTCACAGCATCATGACTGATGTCAGCTGGAGCTTCACTGGGTGAATTTCAGGACTGGCTCAGATGCCCAGTTTCCTCTCCTCTCATGATGGGTAAAAGGGCAGCCTGCAAGGACATGGCTGCAGGTTTTTAGGCTGGTTCTGAACAAGGACCAAGCTTCTGCATATTGTGCAGCCTTGGGCTGCGCTAAATTAATGCCATCTGCTCCTGGCCTTCCTCCCCTGGCCTCCTCCCACCTCCTCCCTCAGGGGGCTTCTGACAGTAGAGAATAGCTGGAGTACAGTCACAAGCATCACGCCTCTTCCTGTCCCTAACACACCCTTTACACCCTTTGTTTCTCTCTAAGTGTCATGGGTGGAGTAGGATCCCAGTACGCTGGCTCCAAACCAGCTGGCAGCATCTGGCCAGGCTCAGCCCCATTTCTCCCAGACTTGGAGGACCTGAAGCAGGCAGAGCCTCGGCTCTACAATCCCCAGGGGTCAATGAGGGGATTTTTTCACCCAGGAGTGGAGTTATTTTCAGTGACGTCACTCCCAGCTGAAAGCTTATGAACTTTCCAAATTCAGAGGAGAATTGCCGGTACCGTGTGAAATCTTTTCTCACCCGAGGTTGGAACCTTTGCCAAGAGCCCTCTAGACCACTAGTCTGAAAGTTCAAAAGGTAGGAGCCATTTGTCACTATCAGTGTTTGTGAAACCCAATTGAAAGGAAAGATCCTAATTACATTTGGCATTTCTAATAGTCAGTCTCCCGCTAAACAAATGACATCATTTGTGGCATTGGCAGTAAAAGAGCCCACTGTAAGGGACGGTAAACAACAGTCCATCCAGCCTCATTCTACTCTAACAAAGGAAAGGGAAAAGGGGGAATCTCGCTAAATGACCATGATGTCCGCTTTTTTTTCAAGGATTAGACATGTCCTGATACCTCTGCAAAATGGTTTTGAAACAGTGGATGAAGCACACTCAGAAACTGGGACTTTTGGCAGCCCTGAGGAAATCCATGCACTCTGCAATGTGCAGCAGCTCAGGCTGGGGGCTTTCTGGAGCTGAATTTTGTGGGTCTTAAAGATCTGTGAGGTTGTTTTGAACCTTCCCCTGATGATGGAATGCTGATATTTCTATGGGATGCGTTTTCCAAAACAGTGCTTATATTCACAGTTCCTCTAGGAAAAATGCATGCTCCTTCCTCTTCACCTGCAGGGGCCTCAGCTCACCCCTCTGTTGAAGGGGGAAGGGATGGTTCTATGTAAGCCTAGAAGGAGCTCACTCTAGAGAGGAGCAAACCAGCTCTTTTCTGGCCTTACCAAGGAAATACCACGAGGCAGGAGCTGTGCACCAAATCATAATTAAGGGAACAGAGAAAAAATATATATGTATAATATCTAAGACTGCTGAATTTCAGTCTCAGGTTGTGTATTTTCTAGTTTTTCTATGCAGCAGCCTGTCCCAGGGCTGTGCTGGGAATCAGGACTACGCCAGCTCAGAGTGACCCTTGCTGCCAACACAGGAGGATTCTTCAGAGCTCTTCTTTCCTTGTAATGATCCTGCCTGGCTCTGCTTAGTTTGTGATATTTGAGGGCTTTGCAGCATGAGGTGGTATGAACACAGGCCATTAATTGTAACAGAATGCGGGTAGGGCCGGTTTGATATCTGCATGCCCGTAACTGTAACCTGCATCCAGCTATTTTCAGCCCTTCATGCAAATAAAAGCAACATTTGCATTCAGATTGCCCTTAGTGCATAGATGTGATGGATGATAAATTAAAAGTACAGTGCAAGGACAATATGTATCTGTTCCATGGCAAAGAGAGACTTTTCTTTTTCCTTGCTGGGTTCTGTATATGGATGCCTTTTGCCAGATTTCTTTTTAGGCAATTGCACTCATCACTGAAAAACAACTGTTCATTTGGGCTGGGAGCTGGAGTATTATATTAATACTTTCCCACTACTCAATTTTTGAAATCTTGTTCCTAGCTGTGCTTCAGATAGCTTCCTTATCCTAAGGAAATGGCCTCACTTTGGTCTTTTTTTATTTGCAAAAGTATGGGATACATTCTTGATCCAAGCCTATGGGAAAATCCCCTCGCTTATGAAAGGGGATGCATTCATAATGTTCCTTTCTCTTATTAATTTAGTTACAAGGCGCTCTCTGAATCCTGTGCAGTATCACCATGCAAACCCTTTCACGCTAGTTAGGCTTCATTCATAGGAGCACTCGCCTCGCCGAGTGTGAAAGAGGCCATTTATGCTTAATAATGATAATAACCAGCAGTTGGAGACTGGGAAAAGAAAAGAAAATAAAACCCTGCAGAACTTTACAGGAAAGGACATTTAGTGTTGCCAGGAGGGTGAGGAGGTCAGACATCTGGTGGTTAGTCTTGCCCTGGATTACAGGCAGGAATGCTTGGCCACAGAGGTGGGGCTGGGCCGGCCACTGTGGCAAAGGCGCTCGTGGCCGATGGGACGTTGGGGCGCCCCAGAGTGCCCCACATTTGCACCAGACCTCTTTTGTTTGGAGATGCAGAGCACATGGTGAGCTCATTCTGCATAGCCAAACTCCCAGGGAATTAACAGCAAGGAGAAGTCAATGCCCTGGAAAAATTTAGGAGATTAGGTTGGGGTAAAGACTCCCAAGGAAATACTTAGAAAATCCCCCAGAAATCAAGTCATATTCATCCTTGTTAGCCATGAAAATGCCCAACACACAGGATCACAGAGACCTGTGTGCTCTCACTGGGTGGTCCCAAGCTTTCTGGGCCCAGAAGCCAGTGACAAACCATCCTCCCTCTTGTAGGTCCTTCCATAAGGAGCCCCAGGCATTGCTGCTTCATTCCACTCCTGCAAGGAAGAAACATTGCCAGAGTGCTGCACCTGAGAGTATCAGACCCCTGCAGAGTGCTCCTGAGGGAGCAGTATGATGGAGAGCCCCTAGGGTCAGCTCTCATTTGGCCAAGGTCCCTGAAAGATGGAGAGTAAAGCCTAGAATAATGCTGAGCCCACAAGTTGTATATTAGTATCTGTCATAGGTTAGCAAGCATCGTCCCGGAAGGGACGTCCTTGCTAAGGGGTGCTTACAGTTTCCTCTGGGAACTGATAGAACCTATCAGCGGCCAGTTTGAATATGGACAATTCTCTAAGCCACTTAAAGTTGTGATCACCTCTGTGATCCACATTTAAGAATAGGCAAACTCCCCCTCCAAGCTCTCTCTCGTTTCCGCTGCTGGGACAGGTGGCTGCAGGCCCCGTGTGGGGGCCAGCGGGCCCGGCCCAGGCCCTGCTTGGGCCAGGCCGGGCCGGGCCACGGCCGTCCTGGAGTCGATTGACCTGTTCCAGCCGTGGAACCCCCCCACAGACCTGCTGTGGGCAGCTGGAGCGGCTCAGCTCTCCCCCCTCTCCACTGCGATAAGAAAAATTCAACATTCCAGCTGCAAAGCTGTAAGGCCGAGGTGAGAGTAACCCTTTTATTGCTGTGAAGAGCTGAAAACCTGAGGGAAGAGAGAGAGGAGATGCTTAAAGCTGAAATTCTGTTGTGAAGCTATGATATATCAGAGTATCCTGTTGTAATTTCATGAAGATCTGGGGGGTGGAGTGTTCAACTCGTGAGCAAAAGCACCTGCGCTGAGATAGGCAGATGCTGACGCAGCTGTAATTTCATGAGAAGTTTGGACAGGGAGAGATGAACCAGATGAGGACTTTTGCTCCAAACAGGAAAGGAGAAAACCTCAGTCCGTAGAGATGAACCAGATGAGGACTTTTGCTCCAAACGGGAAAGGAGAAAACCTCAGTCCCTAGAGATGCTCCCAGAGATAGTCCTAACGATGAAGATGATGAAGACCCTTTGCTCCCAGGGAAGGAGAAGGGCCTCTGTTTTTGTTTCTGAACGGCTCAACCTTAAAATTGTACCCCAAAAAACTTCAAGAGTGGACCCTCGAAAGCAGTTGCGGGAAAAGCTGCAAGTCGGGGGAAAGGACTCACATGCGAGCAGAGAGACCTCTTCCTAAATGGACTGAACAATATTTGGAAGTGGGCGGCTGGCTCGTTGTGATAATGTTTTCATAGCATGAGCAAGAAGAGACTTCTCTTTCTAAATGGACTGAACAAGGTTATTATGGAAGTGGTAAACAGACTGAACATCTTAAGGGTTGTCTTTTCACATTGTCAGTGGGAGAAGGGAGGAAGGTGGGGGGAGGAGGAGAGTTCTGAAGGTGCGGTATAATTTTTTTTCTTCTTTTAGGTCTGTTAATAAACTTCTTTATATTCTTTCAAGTTTGGTGCCTGTTTTGCATTTCTCCTAATTCTTATCTCACAGCAGATAAACAGTAATGAGTATTTTGGACCAAACCACTACAGTATCAAAGTGTACAATCTTAACGATGTTTTTCCTTTGGTGCTGCAATTCCAACACCCCCAGCATTTTATTGTAAGTTTTCTCAGACATTCACTGTGTTCAGTTTATGTTCATCTCCATCTATTTTTAACAAAAAATAAACTCAAATGTACATTGGAGCACTACAGTATTTCTCTGGAGTATCATGAGACTGCTTGATCACATCTTTTCCTGGCACTTAGTCCATCAGTTTATGAATTATTTTGTTACACTGAGTACATAGTTGATAGTTTAACGGCTGGGAGTGATTGTTCTCAAAATATGGAAGGAGTTGTCATGAAAATACATAGCTAGGGTTGCTAAGGCATGGTTAAATTAAGGCATGCATTGAATTCTCAGTTGTTTTAGCTGTTCTTTCCCTGCCATGTTTGGAGAACATCCTATCTGGCGCAATCCTCCAGGACATCTTACTGGATTCCCCATTAGGCAGTGACTAACCCAACGCTTTGAGTCACCAATTTGCCATCCCTGGGCTCTGGCCAGGCCCGTGCAGCAATGGAGGGGCAGTGATTGGCCTCCAGCACTGCCTGTTTTGCAATACCAGGAATTCCTTCCAGTCCCTTTGAACTAAATTCTGACCAGACTTGCACTTCAACAGAGCACTTGGCTCCATGACACACAGGAAGGTTTTCAGAAGCACAGAGAAGTTCAGACAACAGTAAGAGCTGGTTTTCTACTATTTGATTTTTAAGGGTTTTAAAAGCACTGATAGCAACAGATGGGGTCCAAGGAGACTTTCAGAAACACGTATTGAAAATGTCACCCTGGGTTTGCCTCCCACAGGCCCATGCAGCAATTTGTTCAGAGAAGGGCACCACAGCAATTCCAATTAGAAACTCTGATAAAGA
Organism: Corvus moneduloides; assembly: GCF_009650955.1. NCBI lineage: Eukaryota > Metazoa > Chordata > Aves > Passeriformes > Corvidae > Corvus > Corvus moneduloides. Next base: position 9,037,649 of record NC_045490.1, read on the forward strand.
AGATTTTCATTGGGTATCTCCGTACTTCTGACACACCACAGCATCTCTGACTTCTCTTGAGAGAGCTCAGTTGACACCAGTTACATCTCTGGTCATCTGTGACCTGTCACTGGGGGTATTTTTCATGCAGCCTTACTGACAGAGATCACGTGCGTGGGTGGGATGTGGGAAGCATAATTACCTTAAAGGGGGCTCCCCATAACCAGCCCACTTCAATATTCTCGGTCGATTTAGTCTGTGCCTCCCCATCTATGCACAGTGAAAAAGAATATGTACCAAATCCTTATTTCTGAGCAAATATCTACGGGAAAAGAGCATTATTGGCAATTCCATGCAAGGTCTCAAATGCATGAGGGTATTTGAAACATGAGTAAAGGGAAACCTTCAGACTGAAATTCAAGGAGAAAAAAAACCAAACCAAAAACAAACAAACAAACAAAAACGCCACACCACAACCCAGAAGAAAATAAAAGGCCAGTCTATGAACATGTGGAAATACAATTTTCAGACTTGCTAAGTTAAACAGGAGCCCTACGTTTATCTCAGAACATCCTATTGCTCTGGACAAAGGAAATCCACAGCAATAAAAGCTAGCAAAGAAAATAGTTTATCATCAAATCCAGTGACATAGATTAATAACTACTTGTTGCAGCTGCAGTCAACACCTTTCTTGTAAATCCAGCAAATTCACTGCTCTGTACGTGATCTGCAGCCTGCAGTGAAGATGACCCCAAGTACATCCCAAGCACATGGGAAAAGGATCAAAACAAAAAGCACATGATGATTCTTAACAGAAATGACATTATCCATGGAAGGGACAAACACACATGGTCTTCAGATTCATGTAAAACAATACCAGGGCTGCAGCAGGGCTGTGACTGGGAAAAGCAGATGCTGCCCAAAGCGGGACCTGCTCGCGAAGTTTAATGTGCACAACACACATCAGGAAATCAGAGCCCTTTCATGTGAGTCAGAAGTGCTCATGAAAAGTGCTTTTCCAGCAAGCATCAATGAACCAAATGACAGAGTCGAGAGGCAGAATTCAGCCCAGGATCCCTAAGTTCACTCGATCTGAGTTTGCCTGTGTGTTCAGCTTCTTGTGGAGAAAGGAGCCAGCTACAGAACAAGGCCTGGCTTAAGGTCAGGAGCTACTGAAAAACGTAGGAACAATTCTGCAGCATTTCCTCTTAGAGATGCTGTTATCCACAGGAAGGAGCAGAACATTTCGGCTGGTGCTGGTTCATGTAAAATTAAAAACTCACGCAAAGCACAAGGGTCCGTGAGACACATGGGAAGGGGGGAAATCCCCCCCAAGCCATATGTTTTTGACTCCTCCAAAGACAAATTCAGTTTAACCCTCAAATCTAGAGCTGTTTATGCAAATGTAAGAAAACCATCTCTAGCTTTTAATATGTGCCAAATCCATTGTTTTGGCTAGAGAATCAGATTAGCTTTGGGCCAGTGTAACAGACTAAGTGATTTATTAAAGTCACCTTCACAGTGCCTGCCAAAATTTTATAAACCAAATACAAGATGCAAAGAGTTTTAGAAGCATCCAAAGGCAATGTTGGCCTCCTCGTACAGTACAAAGCTGTGCAGACCACATGGAAGTTACCAGCAGTGTTTCTGACAACTAAAACATCTTAATTCTTTTAGCATTAAAGGCAGTTTGCAAAAACATCTTAATTCTTCCGCATTCAGAGTAACAGACGTGGAAAATTTAAGGCATGTTTACAACTGAGTTAGAGCTAAGACATGTCTCAAACATGAAAAAAATGACAAATGAATCTCACTAGATAGAATAGACAAATATTGGTGGTGTTCATGTTCGTGGTGTTCATGAGTATCTCCAGAGGAATTATCTCCATGAATGGTCCCAGTGGAAGGCATGGAGCTTCCTCTGTGTGTGCAGTTGGGAATGGATTGTTTTCTGTGCACATAGCTTGAAAACAGAGATTGTTTTCTCCCCCACACAGATGGGGGAGAAAGAAACCTCCACACTCAGCCACAGCTGCCTGCAGGAATAGCAAAGGTCAGGTCACCACATTTCAGGGCCTCCATTCTTCTCCCACACCAAGGTATTTGCAGTGAAATCTTGGAGCTCTAAGAAGGCAGTGAAGACTAAAGCTTTTCTTCATCTGTCATTAGCAGGCACAAAGAGGTGATACTCAGAGTCCCAGCAAGGAGGTGCAGGCATCTGCATCCTCGGTCCTCACCACTGCAGCACTCCAGCCTCCAGGGATCTCCTGTGGGACCTTGCAGAGCCTTGTGTGCCTTATGAGCGGGGTCAGGTGAACGGCAAAGCTCAGGCCAGAAGTGACCTGGGAAACAGCTGGGTCCTGTGCAGGGAGGTGGCCACAGCACCGGTGTTGCTGTTGGCTGCCTGCCCTGCCTGGAGCATCCGAAGGGCTGGGGCATCCAAAGGGCATGCAGGGAGTGCAGGGGCTGCAGCTGCCCAAGGTTTGGGATGTGAACAAGCCTGTCAGGGCAAAGGAAAAGCAGCTTGTGCCCTAAAGCTGTTCTTCCCCTTCCTTTCTATACAAAAAGCCAACTTACTCCAAGGCCCAAAAGATTATTAAGAGCACAGGGGTGACACTTCTCTAAAAGGATTTTTGAAAGAATCCTGTATTTTTTCAGAGTGTTATCTTAGGGAGTGTTATCCCATGAGCATCACGTGAGGCTAAAACTCGCCTCTGCACCGGGGCAACAGCCCTCACTCGCAGTGAACCCGGCACTGGCACACGAGCTGCCAACCAGGGAAACATGCAAAGCAGCCACTTGAAAAACAAAATTCCCCACTTTCTCGTGCATGTGGAATGAGCATGATTTATCTGGGAAGGAATTTGCCCTCAGTGTTGATCTCCTTAAAAGAGACTGTAACAAAAATAGCTACAGGCTGCTCGAAAATTAACCAGTTGTCGTGTGCAGTGGCCTTCCCATTATTTCCCCTCATGCTAAACCCAAACTCTCATCCCAGTATGCATGTCAGTATGCCCTTAGCCCCTCTCCCCAGCAGACAGGGCAGAGATGGGTGTCCCTGCAGGGTGATTGCTAATTCCACAGAGGAGCTGGAGCACCACTGTCACTGGCAGCTGGAGCAGAAGAGCTGTTCCCAGCCTGCCTGGCAGAGGGCTTCCCAACAGTGGGAGAGTTATTTGGGAGGCAGGGAAGAAGCCAACTGACACAAATTGCTTACCCAGACAAACAATCAGGATTGCAAGTATCAGGAAGCAGGATTAGAATCACAATTTGTTGGCACAGACATTATTGGCTTAATATTGTTTGTGAAACCTAAAATGAATTGATTGGGGGGAAGGAGGGGAATCAACCACCCACCAAAAAAACCTCGCAAACAAAACAGTCTGTCCTTTGTAGGTTCGTATACAAACTCTCCCACACAGCCTGGGACCAAGTTTTGGATCAAGGCCTCAGCTTGGCTTTCATTTACTGGCCAAAAACAACGGAGTGGATTTACGGGGGGGCAGGGCTGGGCGATGCGAGGGAGGTTGCCGTCTCCTTATGTTGGCTGGGCTGGTTCATGTTTCCCTGTCTGCATCCCAGCTGTAGCAGCCTTTGCAAGGAGGAGGGAGAGGAATCCAACTCACTTTAAAAAGGTCCTCACTCCTGATGAGTGCCCAGACCTGGGTAGGGTTTAACCCCTAACCCCTACAACTGTTTGTAACCAAGAAGTGATACCAAATCTGAAATGCCTGCGGTGATGGGGCACACCTTGGGCAGGAGAGCTGCTGAAGGCAGTGAGTGCCTGGGGAAGCTCCAGACAATTAGGTGCTGTCCCACACTGAGGCATCATCAGGATGTTTGTTCCAGCATCATGAGGATGATGTGGTACCACATGATGCAGCAGCGGGTTTACCAAGTCTTTTAACTCAGGTCAATATTCACAAAAATAGTCTTTTGTTTAGAAAAAAACAAGAGGTTTTAATGACCCTTTAAAGACATCACTACAAGGACTGCCAGATTAACTTGCCAAAACAGCATTATTGAGCTCCTGGAAATTCATGGCAAGGAAACATGGCTTTAATGTACCTCATTTAACTCCTCTTATTCAGAGGAGTCAGCAGGTGTATTTCTGTGAAGCACTTGAGATGCTAATGGAGACAGCATGCAGTCAACAGCCTGTGCCTTGCTAGAACTGGAGTAACACAGTTGGAAAGAAAAATACTCTTTTTCTCTTCTCCCCAGAGGTCTCCAGAGGCAAAGGGATTTTTTCAGTCTCTCAAGATCCAGCATTTTTATTCCTCTCCACTGCTTCAGCCAGCATTTATCCCCACCTGGCTGTGCACTTCACACAGGTCAGATACCCCATTCCAGCAAACTTCCCTTGATGGACCAATGCCTAAATATAGAGGCATTTATTTATGTGCTACTCTTGCAGTGTCGAAGTAAATACTAAGTGATTTTCTGGAACACAGCTTGAATATCTTCCCTAAACAGCTGATTATTGCTTTTGGAGGAAAGCGGCACAGCCTGGCTCAGTTGAACCAATGTCCACAGGAACAAAATCAGGGCAAAGTCACAGGTGAGACAGGACAGATCTGTGTTTGCGGCACGGAGCAGGAGGCTTGGCTCCATCCCAAAACATGCCAGAGGCATCCCTGAGCCCATCTAATGCAAACTCTGTTCTCATTTTGTGACCAGGCTGTGACCCTGAAAACCCTCACTGCCCTGCTCACTCACCTGGGGAACTGCTTTAACACATCACCTGAAACATCACTACACAGTGTCTGTACTCGCCCCGTGCTGTTCCAGTTCCCATGACCCAGCACGGCCTCTCCCATTTTCCTTCCTGCAGATCCAGCTCTCCATGAGGTGCAGTCACTGCCAGCCCCACACTCACGCAGCACTCAGTGCTCCAGGCTGAATTCCTATTTTTTTGCAAGAAGAAACTGAAAGCTGCCTCTTGCACTTCCCAAGAGAGTGACTACCGACAGTGACTTGTGAATCCACTGTTTTGCCCCACAGATAAAGGCTCTCAGTTGAAGATTCGCCAATCTGAAAGCAGGACGCTATAGCACTGCTTATCCTGGCCTCAGGAAGAGTGGAACAGTTCTGGTCTTTGCTTCCAAAACTGCTCCATCTGATGGTGAATTGATGTAAAACATAGCCACAACCCTAGAGATGCCCTTTGCTCTAATCTTCCACCCCAAACACCAGCTCCTTTGGCAGCCTCGCAGCAGGGTGCCAATGCTCACACCCAGCAATTCAAACACCTCAGCACAGAGGCTCAAGTGCTTAGGAGGGGGATGTTATGAAACTACCAAGCACAGATACCTGTGGAAGGGACCCTCCAGATCACCAGCTCCAGTCGAACATCCCCAGGGCAGCAGCCTGGCACCTGTGTGAGAATTTGAAGTGAGGTGATGTGTACCCCCTCCTCCCCAAGCCTGGCAGCGCTCCCAGATGCAGCCTGGCCCCATCAGAGCTGCTGTGTGTGAGTGTGCAGGGAGCAGTGCCACCCCCAGATTTTGCCAAAGGGCGTCCTCTACTCCTGGGAACATAACAGCAAGGGAAGAATGACAGGAGAGGAAGAGACAGATCTTTGTTTCTTGACTTTGTGCTCCCTAGGGAGAGCAATGCTGGGGACCTCTCCCAGCTGGCCAGTGCTCACTCTCCCACTTGCTGCTGGTGCCAAGTGCGTGGCAGCAAAGATCAGGATTGCAAACAATTGCTACTGGGCTGGGTGCATCCTAACGTGAAACAGGAGACAGTTGGAGGAGATAAAAAGGGAATTATTCTGCTATTTCCCACAACGGAACTCTAGATTGTGCTAATGAGAGACGAGGATACCTTCTGTAAGTGGAGCAGTTTGAAGCAATGATGCTGTTTCCCTTGTTTCATTAGACCTTCCTGTGTGGCTCTGAAGAATACAGTCCTTCCTGATGTCCTGTATCTGCTTTGTTCCATATCCATGTTCCTTTTTCTCCACTTATTTTCCTTCCCATGCAGGTATTTGTAGAGCAGTGCAGCCAGCAGCTGATGGGCATGAACTCCCCAGCCCCTCTGCCCTCTGTTTCCCACTGTGCAATGAGTTTCTGGAAACGATGTTGGATTGCTCTGGTTTACTAAATCAGTCCTGGTTTTTACAGCACCATTTAAACTACTTCCTCAGGAAATTTCACAGGCACACTGGCAGGCATTGATTTCAAGCAGAAAATATCCTTGCAGGAAACTTAAAAAGGAAAGATGTGCTGTAATTATATCTGTTCTGGACTCACAAGACAGAGGAAGACGAGATATACACTAACACATGCACTGGAGCTATAAGGTGCAGTAATGCTGTCATTAATCCAATCAAAGCACTCCAGAGCACAATTCAGAGCACTTTTCTTGCAAACAGAGTTTTGAAGCCGAAGTGCACAGCTTTCTGTTTGGTCACAGGCGTGATCCCAGCAGCATCAATGCTAAATGGCACAGACCATCTCCTCTCGTCACTCCACAATCCAGTTAGATAGGCACAAACAATTAAATACCCATGACAACTTCTGGTTCACAAAAAGAGTGGACATGCAAGTCCAGGCTTTCAGTCAATTTCTAGAAAAAATAAACGCTTTAATAGAAGAAAGAAAACTGCACAATGAAAGGGGATAAAAGCTCTGAGAAGCATAAAAGTACTTCACACTGTCACAACAACAGACATTAATTTTACACAGCTTCTCTAAAACTGCCTTTTTCTCAGCCGGTTTAGGATCTCCACATACAGTCTGCCCTTTACCTAGTTGAATTTATCCGTGGTTCCTTTTTCCCTCAATGCATACATGATTTACAAAGCATGGATGGGTTTAGGGTGATACTCATTTTCAAGTGAAATTCCCAAATGAAGAAATGAGGGCTGGGGATGACTAGATTTACAAGTTCTTTTGTTTCAATTAAACAGATTTCAGGTCTCTTCTCTGAAAGGAGAACCCTACTAATCAAAAGGGATATCCTGCTCTGCTAGTGTCCCAAAGCCAACCCCCCATGTTGGACAACAACATGGACAGCCCAGAGCCAGAGAGGGATTAACCTTGTTGGCCAAGGTCAGTGGGGATAAGACTGAAACCACAGACCACATTGAACAGGCTGCAAGTGGGCACCAGGAGCCACTGAACAATAATGTTTTCACTTGTAATGTCCTTGAACCTGCACTGGTGAAGACAGCTGCCCTGCAGAGCCAGTCCTTCTCCAAGGTAGCAAAACCAATAACTTCACCCAAGGGATGAATACAGTGAGGATTTTGCTGAGGTTTAGCCATACTGTTGAACAAAAAAAACCACTATGTAATTCTTGTATCTGAAAATTTGTCAAAGAGAAACTTGATTCTTTTTTTCTGAACCTGATTTTGAAGTGTCATTTGTATTTGTGGCATACAAATATCACATTTATTTATAACAGTGGAAAGCACTAATTATTTTACATCTCTGCTCAGAGCAGATTTACCTCTTGTAGTTTGCAGGGAGGAAAAAATCTTATTATTGGTACAAACAGGAAATTTAGGCACTTATTCGGGACTTTATAACAATGTTTATTGATCTGCTTTGTGGACAGGGCATTTCTGGAGGCGCTCCTTTCTCTCCTGGTGACTTGTTCCACTTTCCTCTTTCTTCTTCAGAGCTGAAGAAGAAATCAAGTTTTCATTTCCAGGCTCGGTTTTGCGTTGTTACAGCACAGCTATTTATACTCCCTGGAACAATAGCTGACCTTGGCCCGGCGCGAGCTCTTGGGCACCCCGTGCCTGCATTGTCCCTCAGCATTCCCACCCCGCTCCTGCGCTCCCTGCCCTCCCCAGGGCTGCCCAGCCCTTGGACGCAGGGTGGGGACATCACAGAAATCATAAACAAAGCCACAGCGCTCAAGGCTCCACCGGCAGCGTGTCCAAAGCGAGGGAGAGGTGATTTCTCCCTCCCACGGCAAACGCAGGGATGAACTTCCCTGCTGACCTCTGTCATGGGATCGTTTCTGTGCTACCAACAGCTGCTTCTTCCAGCGCAAGCAAACTTCTCCCTTCCTTTCTTCCTGGCAAACAAGCCAGGCGTCCTGGTTTTCCTCCTGGGTTGTTTTTGCACTAAGGAAACTGCAACTGTAGAGGCGCAGGGCGTACCCCGCTGCCTTCACCCTGCCGAGTGCCCATGCCCTGCTCCTGGGGCAGCCCCTGTGCTGCAAGGGAGAGGGATGCTGCCAGCCCCACCGCCCTCGGACAGAGCCGGGATCCCTCCCTGGGAGATGCCGGGCCAGCCTGGCAGGGCTCTTGGGCAGATCCCCGGCGCGTTTGTGAAAGCGAAGCCGCGATGTGCCACCCAGCCAAGGCCAGCGAGCGGCTCAGGGACCCGGGAAGGAAAGGGTGTCAGGAATCCTTCCCGGAGCAGGGCTTTCCCTCGCTTGCCGTGGGGTCAGATGGACAAACCCGCTGGCGTCCGGGCCTGCCCGTGGGGAGCCCAGGGACGCAGCGGTGCCGGTGCCGCTCCGGGCCGGCTGTGGAGCGGGGATCCCCAGCAGAGGGACCTCTTGCTCAGAGCTGGGAGCGCCGGGCTCCGGCCGGGCGGCATCCGGCCCGTGCCCAGCTCCCCGCTCCGGGTGGCCAGAGGCAGCTCGGTGTTGTCCTGCTTCTCCCTGGGTCAGCGCCTGGGTTCAGCTCCTCCAGAGGAGAGCCCAGGATTTTCTGGGGAGGGTGGGCGGCTGATGCAGGCAGCATCCCGTCTCCCGCAGCACGGGGGTCGGGGAAAAAGGGCAGTCCCGCCTTGGCTGAGCCCCCTCAGCACGAGGCCATCACAGCTCCCCTGAAATGTGACTGTTGGCTGAAGCCAAATCCCTGCAGTGATGGCGAGGAGCAGCAGCCCTCACTCTGAGCCCAGGCTCGGATGAATATCTTTGGATACAACTGCCAAGCTCCCAGGAGAGCAAAGCCCTGTTCTCATTTTCAAAGACAAGACACATGCTCCCTGTTCCAGCATCAGCTGCCGCCAGTGCAGGTGAGGAAGCAGGTGCAGGAGTGACGAGGTGCTTTTGGCCTCACAGCTTGGCAAAGCTGCTGAGGATCCACCGTGTACCCACTGCCAGAGCACGGGGACTTAAACATGTCAGCCACTTCTACCCTTCCACACCCGTTCCGACTCAAACCTTGGTGAGCAAGTGCACACGCCCATCAGACAGACCAAGATCCAATAACCTTCACTGGGAATCACATTCATTTTCTACCTTGTTTAGACCAGAATCTTGTATTTGCAGTTTAAACCCAAGGAGAGAAAGAACATTTCATTCCCCACCATAACATTTATGTAGTGATTTCATTCTGATTTTTGGATTTCTCAAGCAGAGTGGAATTCAATCAGTACATTTGCATGCAAGGGTTTAAGTAAATGGATTCCTCATCACCTATTAAAAATCTTCCCATCCACACCTTTGAGGAGAGATGGAACACCCATCAATGCCCAAAACCAAGAAGCCATGTACAATTAACCCCTCCATGGGTAGACTGGAGGCTGAATGGACCAAGGGGACATTATCAGAGTGTCTGTTTAAGGCTGAGCAATTTCCTTCTCCCTCTCCTAACAGGATGCTCAGCTGGCAGGGTGCCCAGGGGCAGCAGGAGCCTCCCATGGAAGCAGCCGTGAATCCTAGCCACTCTGGTGGGGGATTTTTTTCTCTCTAGCATGAATCTGAGTATAATTAAGCTCCCGCAGCAATTGGATTAGAGGTTAGATTGCCTGCCCAAATCCCCAGGAGAGCCACAGGAACAAGGAGAGGATATGGAGCTGCAGTTTGTGCCAGCACACACCTGCAGCAAACCCCAACCAGCCTCACAAACAGCACCCAGCAGGTCACGTAACAGGGAACGTGTGACCCAGGAGCACCCAGAGCAGCACTGCCTCCCCTTTCCCCTGAGCCTGGCTTGGCAAAGGCAGCCTCAGAGCAGTAATGCTGGGATGGGGTTTAATTGCTGACGGTAGTTGCAGAAGAGGTTCAGGGGTGAGTAAACACACACAAACATTTATGAGTAGAAGTCTGCAATCAAGCGCAGTTTCCAGATGGCTTCCTTGGAAAGGCTCTGGGATTGCTGCTCTATCACAGCATATGTGGTGCTATCAGGAAGAACACTTTAATCTGGAAATGCTCAAAGCACAGAGGTTTCTTTCCAGACCCGCATTCCCAGCACCACCTAGTGCCTCCATCCAAGATGCATCTCCCAACCATATCATCAAATTTTGCAAAATTTGGTTTAAAAAGCCCCTTCCACCTCATATCATCACCAAAGAGATGTTTGGCAGTTTCAAATTTTATTTCTGCTGTTAAAACACCCACCACTTGTCGGGAGTTTTTTGCCCAAATCTGATGGCACCTCAATTCAAACATGCTCTGAATGCACCACAAATCAGATATAGATTTTTAAATAAAATTTTGCCATGGAACAAGTTTCAGTAGTGATAGAAATGGTTGTTCTAAATGGTACCTCAAAAAAGTGGTAGTCACCCACATACATGACTCCACCTGTTTAATAATAAACTTTGTACTGTTTAACAGTGAGATGGCAAAACTCCAATCTCAAAATTGCCCCCAGCCTTTGCAAATATCTTGTCCTTTCTTGCCTGAATGATAAGGTCGCAAACGAGCAGCCTTTCCATGAGTGAGAAACAATGGCTGCAAGCAAGAATCACCAGGGCTCTGAATTATGTGCAGATTAATTCTTGTATTGATGTTAAGGGGGTTTCCTTTCCTGATATGATAATTTCCTTTAACTGCTGAACTTGGAAGGGAGCCATCCCTTTGCAGTTGGGCAGGCCTGCACTGTACTGGCCATGGAGATAGTATTTTTGGAGTGGGGGGCCTGCTCCCAGCTCTCTGCTCCCCAAGTTTCATAGTGTGGTGTCAAAACTTCAGCAGTGAGATGCTCCAGCCATGCTCTGCTGTGTGGCAGAGGAGGAAATCCCCCAAGATCTCCCTTTGTTTGCTGCCCACACAGGAGGGTCACTGGGGGGCTGCTGTTCTGTGAACATTGCAGCCCCAAGCCAACTCCTGAACATTCCACTAAAAATCTCAGGTGCTGTTTAGTCTTAGTTTTCTCTTTTTGGGCAAAGGGTGTTCCTCCCCAACAGTGCCTGGTGTCCTTGAAACACCCCATCCTTTCCTGGCCCTTTGACAGTTTAAAAATCATTACCCTTTGTCCTAAAAAAGGGTCGATTTAGGTTAGATGTAAGGAAGATTTTTACAATGAGGGTGGTAAAACACTGGCACAGGCTCTCCAGACAGGTGGTGGATGCACCATCCCTGGAAACATTCAAGGTGAGATTGGATGAGGCTCTGAGCAGTTTGGTCTAAAAGGTGTCCTGGGTCATTACAAGGTTGTTGGACAAGATGACTTTTACAAAGTCCCTTCCAAGCCAAAGCATTCTATGATCCTATGGTCCATCACTTGTCTGTTCAGCCTTTTACCTTTCCTCCTCAGCACCCTCCAGGTCCCTCTGCAGCCCCACAGCTTTCACTCAATGGCACACGGGTGCAGATGCTGTTTTGATGGGTGATTGAGCAACATCTCCCTGCAGCAATCTCCAGGCAGCACCACACCAACATCTGCTTCAAACCCTGTTTCCTCAGTGCCCCAGATGTGATTTCAGCACAAAGTTGTGTTTCATCAGTAGCTGAAGCAGCGATGCTCTAAGGATTATGTGTCTGCCTCATCACACTGCTGCCCATTAGCACTCCACAAGGCTTGAAAGAAACAGATCAATAAAAACCGAAGAGCTACAAAGGGGAAAATGTTCCCTGTGGCCAAGCTGAACTCCCACTGAAATCCCTGTAAGTGTTTCCGCTGACTCCAGGGTGAATTCACTCCAGGGCCAGTCGCTATCCAGGAGACAACCTACAAATGGATGAGACTTCTGTGTGAGTCATCTATATGTACAGCCAAATTTAGCTCCTTTCTCCACTAGGTCTTTTGTCTTGTCATTGCTGTTTATGTAAGGAGCTCTGTCCTTCTGTCACCTCAACACTTTAATGACCAGACACTTGGCATCACACACAGGGTGGTGACCGTAGGCTGCAGAACATGAAGCATCACCTCCCAACTTTCTGCCTGAACATGAATTAATTTCTTCCTTCATAGAATCATAGAATTATTTTGGTTGGAAAAGACATTTAACTTAATCAAGTCCAACCCAACGCTGCCAATTTCACCACTAAACCACATCCCCAAGTGCTACAAGTCCTTTAAATCCCTGCAGGGATGGTGACTCCACCACTGCCCTGGACAGGCTGTTCCAATGCTTGACAACACTTTCAGTGAAGAATTTTTTTCCTAATATCCAGTCTAATCCTCCCCTAGCACATCTTGAGACCATTTCCTCTCATCCTGTCACTTGTTACCTGGGAGAAGAGACCAACCCCCACCTGGCTATAACTTCCTTTCAGGGAATTGTAAAGAGCAATAAGGTTCCTCCGGATGTCATCATTTCCTTATGAACATCACCTTCTACAATAAAAATGTGTTCCCTCCACTTTGAAATAGCACGTTGCCATGAAAAAGAAAGAGGATTTCAGAAGAACACACTGGTTTGAAAAGGCATTTTGTTAGATGGCATCAAAACAAGTGCTTGCCCAGGCTCACGTCCCAGGGAGCACACCCAGGAGGAGTGGTGCTCCCTGGCATCTTCACCAGTGCTGTGGTTGTACCAGTTGCAGGAGTTGCCAGCTATCCATTGCATCCTCCCTCACTGATAACTTTGTCTAACCAACAACCTAAGAGCATGGAGTCTGGCAAAAGATGTCTGGAAATCATGCTGGGAAATGGCTTTCAAAACCATAACACAGCACTCAGCTGTTACCTGAAATCTGATGAGCAGCAAGGGAGCGGGGAAGGAGCTACACCCCCAGCTTTGTAGAGCCAGACACCAGAAATTAACCAGTAAATTCTGTGGCTGGAGAGCTTCAAAATATTTGAAAGAAATAAGCAGCCTTGTCTGTTAAAAGGGTTTAAGCAAAGTGAGACCAAGACAGCTCTTCAAGAACACCTGGAAAAACAATCATAGGAAGTAAATCTTTTTCTGCTACCCCAAACTACCACTCAAGTCAGTTTAAAGGGATTTAGAAGCATCTGATGTGTTTTGAGAGGGGATTGCTGAAGACACTGGCAGGGAGAAGTAATGTAGTAGAGAGAGAAGCCCTTGAGAAGCAATGAAGCCTCCCTCAGACCATGTGTTTGAGACAGAGGAAGAAAAGAAAGCTGTAATTACTCAAAGGAGTAATTTCCAGAGCCAAGAATTATCCCATTAAAATAAAGGCAGATAAATACAGGACGAGCCTGAGGACAAGCAGCAACTCCATATTCCCAAACTGGCTCTCTATAATAAACAATGTTTTCTGCCAGAAACTGGGCTTTCTGGAAAGACACAGCCAACCCCCACTTTGGGTGATTCTTCTGGGCAAGCAGTTTGTGCCCTGAAAATACCACCATCTCATTTGCCAACCTGTATCACTGACCTGTACCTCAAGCACATCACATCAAGGCCAAGGCTTTTACCAGACTCACCCCTCCCTCCAAGAGGGCCCATGACCTCCAAGACTCACAGATCCAATGCAGAATGGGATGTTGTCAAGGGATGGCCAGTGGTACCTCTAGACAGTATAACAGGATCACACTAAGAAAACAGAAGAAATGAAAAAGCTTCATCTCCTTAGCGGGTATTTTTCCTGCAGGAGCCAGGAGAGATGGGCTTGGCTGGCTGGCTGCCATGCCTGGAACACGTACCCTGCCTGTTTGGACCTGCCCAAACTTCACTGACTGCATTGCATTCCTGCATTACTTGGCTTAGAACCCTAGAATTGTTAAGGTTGGAAAAGACCTCCAAGATCATCAAGTCCAATCTTTGACCTAATTCCCCTCTGCTCACTAAGCCATGTCACTGAGTGCCACGTCCATTTGTTTCTTGAACACTTCTAGGGGTGGTGACTCTGCCATTCCACTTAGTGGCATGATTGACCAAGTGTAATCCTAGAAGGTGTTGAACTCCCACATTTTTCATAGGCTACAGCCAGAGGCTCAATAGTAATGTCAGAGATGGTCAAAGTAATTTTTTCAAGCTATGGGAACTGGGTGTGCAATGGCTGCTTCCTATCACCTTCCTGGAACAGCTTCCCTTCATCTACAAAAGCATCTCAGTGCTTTTGTTCTACATCTCATTTCTTGGTGAAAGATGAGAGCTCAGAATTTCTCTGCAGGTAGAAGGAAAACATATTAAAATATAAATATTAATGTAATATTACCTCTAAAAGAACAGTTGCATGACACTTCATTTATCCACCTTAAATGTAATTTTCAGCTTTGAAAAATTCTGTATAATTAAATTAAATTAATTTATGGCAACAAAATTAGAATCTAGATAGCTAGAGAGATTTCCTTTCGTTTACAATTCTTCCACTTTTTTAATTGCTTGGCTCAAAAGCAAGCAGAGCTTTTCTTATCAGTCTTCCATGCTTATTGTTAATTTTCTTCTATAAATGAAACTCCAGACTTCTTCCTTGTAAAAGCATGCCAAAATTTACAGTGGCACCAAACTAAAGCAATAATTCCTGCAGAAACTAAGCAGATTTCATTATTGTCAACATGTTTTTCACATCACAGGAAAAGGCTGGACAATTCAAATGTTATATAAAAGGTGGGATCATTTTACTAGAAGAGAGGACTGGAGGATCCCAGTCCCTTGATATTTTAACAGTTCTAATTTCTACTACAAGGCAGAGAACAAAACTACAGAAATACATAGAAACAAAACACTGAAACACTGTAAAATACTTCTAATTTCAGCAGAATATGGACCAGCACAGGTATGCAGAAATAAGGTTATTTTGAATCTCTTTCAGCTCTTAGAGAAGGCTTTGGCATCACTTTTAGCTGGAGAGATAACTGCTGCATGAAACAGGTCTGCAAGGAGGTTTGTTGAACTGAGGAAGAAGCCAGAAGACCTTCAAGAGAGAAATCCATTCTGGAGGCCAACATTTATCTTTAATTCTCTATTCACCTTGTGCAGCCCCCAGGAATTCCAAGAGTGCTGGGAGATTAGGCATTTATCTTTAAATCCTCTCAGCATCCCATTCATTTTATTTTTATTTCTAAGGAAGACTTGTTTGTCTCGCTCTCCTCGGTTTCTCCTCCTATAAACTCTTGTTTGAAAGTTTAGGGACAACAAGGCCAGGTCCTGCCAACAGACAGTTCCTCAGTCTGTGTGGAAGATTACAGCAAAGGAATAGCAGATGTCAAGAGCCCTTCTTTCTTTAACCCTGAAATGCATTGTGATTTGGAGGATCTGCAGGGCAAAAAACCCAAGAGGTTGTAGGAGAGACTGAGTACACAGAGGAGAACACAGAAATAAGTCTTTTACCATCACACAAGAACAGAGGCACTTTCAATCTGCAATCACTAATGGCAGGACAGACAAGTTCAAGAACAGCCTTTAAAGCTAAAAGCCCATTGTTAAAATGTGAAAGGGTCCAGAGGAGAAGCAGAAGCCCAAAAAAAACTCCAAAAAACTTGAGGAGCCTCATACCTATGGGCTGTTTTCCACAAGAAAAGACAGAGAGGGTGATGCCCAGAGACCTACATCTGTCCACACCAAAGCTCAATTTCTCCCCCACAGTTTGTGTACATGGTACTGCTGAACTGGTAGCAGAGGAGGGATTCAAAGGATTTAAGAGAATACTTTTTCCATTTACTAGCCCACACCCAGGTTGTTCCACTTTTCAATGGAGTAACAGAAAGTGCACCAAGTCCTGGCACTGTTAAATAAATTGAAATAATCTTAATTACGTGGCAACAGACACATATTTGTGCTGATGTTTAACAGATGATAAAGAAATTGAAACTTGAGATTCGTAGTCAATTTTTGAAGGATTCCTTGATGAGACTGTCAGTGCTGACTCCAGAAGAGGTTCAGTCCCAGAGAGACTAAGGCTCCAGTGTGCCTTAACATCACTACCAGTAATTGCTAGAAATGTTAAATCAGGAGCCAACTGATGGTTGCATGGCCCATGCCTGGCTCTCCATCTCCATCAGCATTCCAGATTGCATAGTGGAATAATGCATCCACAGAGAGAGCCACAGTCTTTGAAAACCACAGGACCCAGCCAAAGACCTGAGCTTTTTGGTTGCAACAGAAACAAAATATTTTCTGAATAAAATCAGAGTTGAATGCTTTCTTCAAGACCTTAGGGTCACGCTGAGAATTTAACATGTTGACTACAACCAAGGAGAAAAAATGGCACATGGTAGAGCAACAGTCAGGAATCCTAATGGTTTTGGTACCTAATGGTACTATACTAGTTTGAGTTTTGACCATGAATTACTATTCAAGTAGTGCACCATCAATTCATCTTTTTAATTAATAATTAGCCACATCTGAAAGGGGGGGACTGACAGCTCTTGGGCTGAGGCTCAGTGAAATCAGTCCTGATTCTACAGGGCAAAGCAAAGGCACTTCTACTTACTATGAAACGTTGGGTAATGAACAAGTGGATCACAGTACAGTAGCGTATCTAAAACAATTTTGTGGATGGTGAGTTGGCTGCAAAGGAAAACCCTGGACACACAGTATTATAGACAAAATGAAAGCTTGAAATGGCAATAAATTTAAGGAAATGATCTCTGAAATCCCTAGGCTGTCTGTGTACAGTCTGAACATATTAAAACTACTGTGCTCTTTCCACAACTGAAATACTTGACACGCTTGGAGGAACCCTATGTAAATAGGCAAATAACTTGCTTGTGTTTTCTTTAGCAAAACTGCCACTTTTCATGGCTGTGGGCATTGACACAGCAAGTTGTTTTCATTTTCAAAATGGAACAGAAAAGAGGAACAGGTAGTGTGAGAGACCATCCCAAGAAAACAACACAAAAATGTGCAAAACACCCTGACAGGCAATGTTCTGTAACACCTACCTCCCCTGCCCTGCTTCTCTAGGAGAAACTTTATGTCTAGAAAGAACAGCCAGTGCAAAGCAATAGGCATTTCCGATGAGGAATTCTAGTTTCTTCACCTGTCACTAAAATTTTCACTTTTGTGTGAAGCACCTTCCTGACCTCTTTTTCCAAGTGCTTCAAAAGAACATTCTCTTTCCATTAGCTGCTTACCCTTCGCAAGAGATGGTTGCTCTGGAAAAACCAGCCAGAAGCTTATTCAAAAGGCTACAGTTTGGACATGAATGCAAGAAGGGAATAGCTTTCAGTATTAAAAAGACATTTTCCATTTAAATTTAGATGTCAAGCGAGTAATTCAGCATGTGGAAGCTACTGCTGGAAGAGATGTTCGTGTGGTAGTTAATGAGCAAAGGTCGTCCAGCCCTTACAGCCCCTGGAACTGCCTGGCTGTTGGAGATGAGACAAGCAGAGCTTGACTCAAAATCATATGGCCTCAGCCCAGCCTCTGCTAATGAGTCATTCTGATCTGGGAACATTTCTTCAGCACAGCTGCCTTTAGACCTGAGCACTGACATGCATGGTTGAGGTCTTCAGAGACACAGGAGAGTCAGACACTGTTTCCAACATGCCCTTCAAGAACAGGGAGTTCCAATGCTCCAAGCTCCACTTAAAGAGCCTTCTTACTCAAGTAGCACAAGTGCTGAAAATGGACAAATCTTCTCCACAAGTTTTTTCTCCTTAAAAACACCCACAGATGCAGAGCAGCAGATCAGCTTGAGGAAACCCACAGAATCCCAGAGCAGCCACCTGGGCAAGTCTGTTTGTGGGCTCTCTTGAGGGAGAGGAATCCCAGACACCTTTACTAGAGCCAGTTCTTTGCACCAGGAACAGAAGGGAGGCTGAGGACCTGCTCCTAAGCAGCAGGAGACACCTGGAGACCAGCATGACCTGTTTTAAGAAAGTTTTGCGGCTACAGAGCAGTTCTCATCTGCCCTGTGGCAGACCAAGGCCTATTCTACCAAGTGTGACTTAAATAGCTTTACCTTTGTTCCCATGATTTAATGAATCCAGGAATAGCAGGAAAAACTCCAAGTAGCTCCTATTTTCATCCAAACCTTCCATTTGCTTCTGACATTCCTTCTTTCCCTTCTCCCCTTGGCCTCCCAGGGCCAACATCATTTTCATGCCATGAGCTGGAAACAATTAAGACAGAGACAACAGAAAAACATCCTTTACAGATTAGTTCATGTAAGTAATTGCATTTGCCTTTTCAGCAAACTGTGTTAAAGCCAAAAGGCTCCTGGCTTCAGCGGCTGCAGGAGGTTCCAATTATAGTCACCCTTGAACAAATAAAAACACAGGCTTGCTGCAAGTAACAGCAATTCCGCTCCTACAGTAATGGTGTGACACAGTTAGGACATATCTGACTGCCAGAGACATAGATATCTATTCTCCAGAAACAAATTACTAGAACCAGAAGAATATGGATGGAGTTGATAGTAAACATCATTACACTACAACCTTACATTGGTGGAAGGTTTTCTACATAAGGCTCATAAAATGCAAGGCATCTGTCTGTGCAAAATGTAGAGTGATGGAGAAAAAATCCTCATTAAAATCCAACAGATGAAACACAGAACAAATTCCAGAGTCTTTGCCAGATTGAGCTAGCAGCAATTGCAGTCACTGGAGAACAAGTCTTTCTAGATGTCTGCATCCCATCAGCACGTGGCTACAGAAGGATGGGTAATCACTCCCAAACAGATCTTGTGCCATGCTTTGAAAGGCCACACTAATGTGAACGTGCACTTACTGCATGGATGGAGCTGCTGCTGCTGCTGCAGGTAGCAGTGGTATTACAGTACTGCTGTAACTGTGATTTATTGAAGCACGTAGATGATGTGTCTCTTTACTTAAAGTGTGTTTGAGTGGAAAAGCAGATTGCCCAGGGAAGCTGTGGGTGCCCCATCCCTGGAGGCAATTCAACGGCAGGTTGGACAGGGCTGTGAGAAACCTGGTCTAGTGGAAGACGTCCAGGGGGGTTGCAACTAGGTGATCTTTAAGATCCCTTCCAACCCAAACCATTCTGTGATTTGCTGGTCTGACAGCAGTAGCCGAAGCACTTAGGGCTGAGCTGCAGCACCATGGGGCTTGCACTAGGTGATCTTCAAAGGTCCCTTCCAAACCAAACTCTTCTGTGATCCTCCCAGAACAAAGGGGGTAGGGAGGGGCTAAACCAGGAGCTGTCTCACACCCACATGAGGCAGACAGGTGTCCAGGGCCATCACAGAAAGGGCTGTGAGCTGGTGCTGCACCATCTCACATTTAAATTCTGGACATGGTTGAAAATAACATGGGAAACAGAAGGTTTCCAGAAAGGTGTGGGCTGAAGTTGATAACTCAAGGGTACATCTATGAATAGATCCCTGGTGGGTGAAGCTCTTTTAGAACACTAATACAAGTCTTTCCTTTTGGATCAATGTGTGGCATAAACGAGTCACCAAAAGGTGGGACTGTAAGGGATAAGTCAGCCCAGCAAGACATACATGCTCCAATCCATAGGGTGAAAAAGCCCAGAATCACTCAGAGGTGGGTGCTCAGGCTGCTGGTCACTATGCTCTTGTCTCTGAGCCTGACACTGTGTGTTGTTGCATGGATCTAAGTAGGTTCAACCACAGCTTCCAATACAGCAGAGCCTCAGTCCATCTGAAAGACCCAGTTTTAAGGGTCTAATAGAAATTTTGAAGTAATAGTCATTGCTTTTGTGATGAAGTACCAGAAGCAGGGTGCAAATAGGAGAGGTAAATTTTAATGCATGGGAGGATTTAATCAAACTGTTCCACTATTGCAGCCTGAAAGAGTCAAATGCTTAAACCTGACAAGTTAATTCTCTACATTGCAGAGCCAAGAACAAATGTGAACTTCCTCCTAACCCCCCAGCAAGTTCTATGTCCTCAAGGGATGCCTCATGACTGACCCACAGAGCACTGGGTGGCTGCTTAGGGTACATCCTCTCCTCCAAACTCCAAAAACTACTTTTGAGTTTTGTGAGGAGCCAGCCAGCTCAAGAATTGCCCAGCATTAGTTCACAGCGCTGCCTGAGTCCTCCCAGAGCCTTGTATGATCTCCTGGATCTCTCAGGTGGGGAAAAGCACCAAGCTGCACATGAGGGATGGGAGAGTTTCCTCTTGCCTAAATCCAGTCCAAAATACCAACCTCAGTTTATCCAGCCCAAATGTGAGCTATGCTGTGATTGTCTCTATCTACCTCTTACCAAAAGTCCCCCCCAGGTCAGAACAAGAAAGCTTTCATAGTGCCAAAGTTTTACATTCAGTGAATCAACAATTCCCAGCAAAGAAGGATTTCATTGGAAAATTCCTAAACCAGATCTAATTTGCTCCTAAATGTAATAAAAATTCCAGACCAGATCCTCAAGTGCTGCAGCTCCAGTGCCCAAGGCAAGGAGGAATGATGCCACCTCAGCAGTGACTTGGCACACAGCACTTCGGCCAGCTGTTTTCCTTTTGCTCTTTAGAAACTTCCCAGTTTACCTTAAACAACCCAATTTGCAGAGGGCAGCTGCAGTTAGATCTGTAACTTGCTCCTTTTTTCCCTGTCTTGCTGTTCAAGCTGTCATGGTGATCTCTTGCTCTGAACTATCTGTAATCCTGTGTTTAGTTGTGGCTGGTGCAGACCAACACATTCATGATTCAGTGTTTGCCTTGGTCTGCAGTGAGTCAGCTTTGCCTTCCAGGCCATGGCATTCTACTCCTATGTGGTGTTCTCCACGAAACCCTGCAAAAGAGACTTTTGGCATTGCTCTGTTCCTACCATTCCCCATGAATCCCATGGAGGTTGGGAGAAGAAAGTCAAAATAGCACCTTTGTACCTAGTTATGTTAGGATAGAATTACAAAAAATGGGTAGGAATCAGGTAATGCCCATCCAAGCTAATGGGCACAGACTGAGAACTTACTACAGCCCAAAGCCATAGAGCACCCTGTTCCGGGAAGAGTAAAGTCCTTTCTAAACCACATTCTTATTTAGAACTTAGTGGTAGGCAGCCAGAATTTTCTCATTAATTATGCAGAAAATGGATTTAATTGCTGACCTTTCCGAACTGGAATTGTAAATAGAGCTCCTTGTCACAGCCATGGCATCCAACCACAGCTCGGTTGCTTTGTCTTGTGTCTGCGTGTTCAGGATGCTGCTGAATCCCTGTGGTCAGAGGAAGACTTTGACCATGGAGACATCTGAGTCTAAACAGGAGTCACAGGACAGCAGACAGGGAAGAGCTGAGGCTGTTCCAACAGCGCTGATGCACAACAGCACAGAGCCAACCTCAGGTCTGTGTTTTCGTGTTTTCACATGCAAGATCCACATCAAGGCTTTGACCAGCCCTTGGGTAAAGCCATTGCTGAGGATTATGAAAAGCCATACCTGGAGGGAAGGTACATGTAGAAGAGCAGCCAGCTGAGTACCGCAGGCTGACACTATTAGATCTGTATCTAGGAGTGCATCAAAGAGCTCAGAGACTTATGACTTACCTGAGGGCAGGGAAATGCCTTAATTGCTTTTCAAGCCTCACTTGGTGACACTTGGGGCTCCTGGTTTCTTTGGGGGCTCCTACTGCTTAACTCCCAGTTAACTCCTGCTTAACTCCTAGTTAAGTTTTAACTAGGAATGAGACAAAACATTTCCCTTCACTAAGAGACGCCCCTCCTGACTGCCTACACATCTGCAGAGGCTCAGAGCCACATTTCTTTTGCACCAAGTGTCTGGTTTAAATTAGACTCAGGAACTTGTTCCAAATATCAAAGCATGGAGAACTCGTGACTCATGCTCCGTCATGCCTATCCTGGCCCTGGGGAGCCTGGTCCCTCCTGTCAAGCAGGGAAAGGAAAACCCAATGATACTTTAAAGGGTATGGCAGGAGGGTGCTGCAGACACAGGGAGCTGCTAAGGAACCTGTACATCATATGTGTACTCAGCCACGACTTGAGAGCAGAAGTCAAGCCCCTGCTGCAGGTGACTTGAGGTCTAAGAGGGATACATTCCACAACAGGACAAACACTCTTCTGGACAATTCCCAAGGGAAAAGTCACTCAAGCATGACAGACTATGGCTTTGCAAACCTGTGCACTGAGAGAGACGCAGCATTCAAGGGAGCTTGAGGATTGACTCTGTGGTGATAAACAACTAGCAAGGTATCCTGTTAAAAACCTTGTGACTGAGAACATTTATGGGGATACTATCCAAAGAACCCCACCTCTCCAGCTGATGAAAAATTCTACTTTGTTTTCTACGTAGTATCTGCAGTGACAGTGTGAAAAAGAAAAGGTAGTGGCAATGGGATGTTTTCTGTCATGCAGGAGAGAGCACAGGCAGGATTACTGCCAGTACCACCTGCCTGGAAGGATGGAGACTGAGCCCTTCCTTTGGCCCCATGTGCATCCTTCCAGGGTGCTTGGGTAGCAAGTGAGAAAGAACAAACCTGAAAGGTGATCAGGAGAAAGGAAAGTGTGATTTTAGAGATGAAACTCCCACAGTTTTCCCATGTCCTGAATTTCTGGACAGTGAGCTGGCAATGTAGCGCACCACATTCCCAATGTAGCTGGCAGGGACTTCTGAGCACCTTCAATGTCTCTGACTGCTCAGTCAGCAATGCTCCCCTTCATCCCACACCAGGCTGAGACCCTCCTTTATCGCAGTTTCATAACAAACCCAAGTACTCACAGGGCTGCCCATCTGGGTGCTTTATTTCCCACCCAAAATTAAAACAGATCCATTCAAGTGGAAAAGTTATGAATAAATTTGCTGCTGAACTCCACACTTTAAACTGCAATAAAAGCTTCCTGAGATCTTGCTACTATTAGTCTCTAAAATGTACAAGAATTCTTAAAACTTCATTTCCTTGAACAATCTTTTTGCCTCTTAAGATGGATTCTGCTCATCAAAACCCACCCAGAGGGTGCAGTGCAATCCAGCCTATGCACTCTGCAGCTCACCATGCACCACTGACCTGCTTCATAGAAAATTAACTCAAAAAGAGAAAGTGGATAAGGATTTGCTACCAACAGCCAGAAGTTAAAACCAAACAAATTCTCAGCATCAGAAAGCTCTTCTCTTTCCACTAAGGTACTACAGTGAACAGAATTTGATTGAAAAAAAAGAGATGAAAAATATCTGTATATGGAGGTAGCAACTGTATGGGGATGGTAGCAACTGAGTTACTTTGATAATTTATTCTTCAAAAGACTCAAGGTTTTTGATCTGCACTTCATTTGGAAGATGCTCAAACTGAAGGATACATTTTCAGGTTTTATATGCACACTGAGGACATTTGCTTTATTCCATCTCTATTTCAGTATCATTGACTAGGAAATGACATGAATAAGTTTTTAAAAGCCTAATAATGCTTTTTGCCTGAAGTTGTGTTTAATGAATTCATGAATGGTAGAAGTTGTTTAAAACAGAAAATTCCACAAAGATTTAGTGTTACATTTTTTCCATGTTTTAGTGCTCAAAAATATTGTCTCAACACCAAAACCTGATTGAGCAGGAATAAGAAAGTCCTAGAAAAGAACTTGAGGGGGGGGGATGGGGGAAAGAGGGGAAAGCCCAAAACATGAAGTGCAAGATAAAACAGGGCTGCATTCCCTCAGGCGGCTGCTGCCCCCACCAGCTTCATTACCCAGCTCATTGGTTTTCTTTTAAGTTGTGTATTCTTACTTTTTTCCCTTGAAATTACATTAACCATGTCTGTGTTGAGATATAACCTAATTTTCTTCTTTAAAGCCACCTCCTATATCACTGTGCAGACACACTGCTTATATGCAGATAGAAAATGGCCTGGCTGAAAGAACCAAGACTTCAAGAAATCATGAACTTCCCTCAGGATATGGAACACTGGAAGCCTGTTGCTATTTAGACTTTTTTTTTTTTTTTTTTTTTTTTAAATACTGATCTTAGCTACAGTTTACTTTCCCCACTTAGAAACGTGGAAAAGTTTGTTCAGCTTAAAATTTCCTGTTTGGCATCAGCAGCTGCTGGCTATAATATTTATAAATATTTCAGCAGACATTTCTAGGGAAATCTGGTTACAATTAAGCAGTGAGTGATGGGGCTGTGCAGTCCCTCACTCCCAGGCAGGATCGAGGTGACCCCTGGGAGGAGAGGGGCTGCTGCTGGGTGAGCTGTGTGTGCTGCAAGGAGGGTGTTAGCAGCCAGCAACCCAGCTTCAGGGGGTCTGTTTTCAAACAGGAAAGTGAAATCACTTGCTTGTGGTATCCAAATATAGTAGCTTGAGAGGAACATTTGGTCAGCAGGCCTGGGACCACCTACTCTGAGCATTGCTCATTGTGCTTCCTTCACCCCCTGTGCCCTCAGGCATCCCCAGGTTATGCAGTGCAGAAACTCCTCCAAGCAAAGCAGCCCTCCCTGCCTGCCAGCTCCTTACATCCCAGCGTGTCATCCTCTCCCTGGGTACACCAACCTCAGTTTCCCCCCGATTTTCATTAATATGAGTTAAAGATCAGCAAGTCAGAGTGAAGAGCAGAAGGAAGAGCCCAGATGAAGACAAGCCTTTGATTTCTGAAGCGGGTCTGTCCACGGCTTTCTGAAGCATTCACCTCTGCTGAACCAAAGGCAGGTTACTTCCCCTCAGGCAGCCACCACCTAACTTCAGGGCTTCCCCAGGCAAATTTCTACTCATCTTTTTTAAATAGCCTCCAATATGATCTCAACTGATCTGGTCCCTAACAAAATAAAGCCTCCAAACATCTCAACATCTCCTTGGAGTCAGATAGATTTTTGTGCAATTGATGCACATCATCCTGCATGGACACACTTTGAACCCCTGGTGCCCCAGCACCCTGTGCTGGGCAGAGGAGAGGGAGAACATGGCTTCCCGGTGAGCCAGCATGTTCTGAGGAGTCAGGACACCCAATAAACAGTGAGGCAGTGGTGTTGCCTCGAAAACCACTAACCTGAAAGAGCAGCTGCCCTTTTTACTGCCAAGGTACTGAGCAAGGGGGAGATTACTCAGAGGAATGGCAGGTGGAGAGGATATAGGTACCAGTGAGCTGCTTTCCCCTGTGCTCTGGTTTTTACCTCCCTGATGCTACACCTACACTGTGTAAAGCGAGGGTAGCCCCAGAGCCCCACTGTGCCCCAGTGACACCAGTCACACAGCCATGGGCAGCTGGGGCCTCATGGCAAGCAGAGTTTCCCGTGCCCAAGCCCAGGCAGTCAGGTGTGAATGAGTGTCATTCCTGCCCTGTCTGCACACACATTCTCCCAAATCTGCACCAGGAGCTCTACAGCACAGGAAATGGTCCAAGCCATTGTACTGTGGCTCACAGTTCAGTGCTGATCCAGCTCAGTGTCCCATCTTTCGGGCCCTTAACTCAAAGCCTCTCTAGCTTCAGAAAACTTTGGAGCACAAGTCATTTTATTACAGTTTACCTACATTTCAGAGTTAACACCCACAGGAACGTAAGGTAGAGGCAGCCCAGAAGAAGAAAGTCCATAAAATCATTCTGCAGCAAAAAAATTTTATGGGAGAAGTGACTTTAAGTTCCTCATTTGCTGATTTTACATAAAAAGAGGTGAAATATGCTGAGCAAATAAAAGGCAGAATGGCACAGCCTCACCCCCAGCCTGTTTCCGGTCCTACGCGGCAGCACCACCAACTCCTTAAAGAGCAGCATTTCCTGAGCCTCAAGTGCTCGCAGATGGTGCTGTCCTGGAGCACTTTCTGCTGATGCTTCTCAGTTCCCCTTGCCTTGCGTGACTGCTCTGCAGCTTGGCTTTGTTTATTCCACTTTTCCTGCTCTTTAGTTACGAGCTACAGAAAGGAACCAGCCCCTTTTGCGCCATTAATCCCTCAGTGGTGCCGGCGCACGTCCGCGGGGCGATGACGGGTGTGTCACTGCCATTCATGTGAGCCACGATTGCAAAATCAGGTCCCTTCAGCTTCGAGTGCAGGAATCACAGAATGGTTTGGGTTGGTAAGGACCTTAAAGATCATGTAGTTCCAAACCCCCTGCTGTGGACAGGGACACCTCCCACTAGGCCACGATGGATCTACCACTGTCAGGGACAAGCCTGTCAATATTTCTGTCTGAGAACTTTGTGTTCTGGGTGATAAGAAGGGTGAGGATCTGTTGTCTGACTATGAGTAGGACCAGGTAGAGCCAGGCTTGGTCCAGTCACACATCCCAGACTTTGAGATGCCAGCTCCAAGCTGGAAGCCACATCACCACATGAGTGTGTGTGGTACCCGAAGCACACACACATTGGCAGGAGAACACACACTTGTGCCGAGCACAGGATTAGGATGCCTACAGTTTACAGCAGATGGATGTGTTTTCAGGTTACTGTTATAAAACCAGCCTTAATTATAAATTCATGGCTGCTGTCATGGTCATCATGATACTTGACCTTCCTTCAGAGCAATTCTCTGGCTCTTCCTTTGTGGAGGTTGGTAACTTCCCAAGTGCTACATGTACAAAGGTAGTAAAAATACAAGTAGTACTTGGGATTACCTGGGATTCCCTCCTAAAGGTTGCTGAGAAAGATCATTTATCCCAATTGCAGGCTTCAAAACAAAGGTAGAAAGCTAAAAAACTACACAGCAACACTGGGAGAGATCCTGGAATCCAGGAGTTTATCCTCCTGCCTCTGCAAAATTTAACAAATGCCCTAAGAAGGCCTCCAGCTTATGCACAATTATTTTCCAAACAGGAGATCTTGATTCTTCTCCCAGAAGTAGCAATTAAAATAGAATGAGTTTTGCATTTGCCAGCTAATAGGCCTTGATGCACAAGCTGCATGTGAAAGAAATGTAAATGTGACTTCTGAAGTCAGATGAAGTCCCCTTGGAAAGACTGAACAGCGAAAGAAGAGACAGGTCAAAAGCCAGAGGCAGCCAAGCCCTCTGAAAAGCTGCAGAAAAGTCAAGGGTAAGTGTAGCAGGACAGATGTGCCCAGGGCAGCCCATGGCAATTCTGAAAAGAACTTTTCAGTATATCATGAATGGCATCATCCAGCAAACCAAGCCTTCCTGTCACCTTCTTTTCCAGGACATGAATACAAATCCTTAGTTATTCTCCCTTAGCAGGAGATGCCCTCACGTGGCAGTGCATGGCTCACCAGACATTGATACCCCTCTGCTCCTGCACCAACTGACTTCTCCTAGGAAAAGTGCTGACCTTTTGTAAAGTGCTTGATCATAAAAATGTTACAAAACAGAAAGGGATCATTCACTGTTGGAAAGAAAGTCCCCCTAAATGTTTTTCTTTGGAGAATTTACAGGTTTCTGGAAAATCTCTCAAATGTGTCTCCAAAAAGTACTGAAAAGAAAAACAAAATAATGCAAGAGTTGCCTGTGTCATAGCTGAATGCCTCTGATCCCAACTGCTCCTTTGAGCCTGTCTTTCACCAGCACTAATATTACCATTAGTTTTTCTCTTTGCTCCTCCTGGGACACCAGCTAACGGTGCAACAACTTTCCAATAAATCACGTGTAGAAACAAGACTTTCCCTACAGCAGAAAAACAGGAGTACAGTTTTCCAGTGACGGCCTGTGGGTGGCTTCCCCCGTCTCCAGGTGACCCCTTCCAGGGGTCATCCTTCTGCAGCACATCTGGCTGCGATGCCTTGGCTTCACTCAAGCCTGGCCTTTGACACAGGCGAAGGCTGCTGCCTTTCCACTGCTCCCACACCAAGGCACAGGGAACTGCCTTCGCCCACCCCGCGGCCCTCCCAGCCTGGCTCCCCCACCAGCACCGGGGCAGGTCAGCTCCAAACCTCCTTTCTTAGCCAAGCACACAGGGCTCCGAGATCCCCGTGACACTGCAGGAGCACGTGTTTTCCACTACAGCATGTGAGATCTCCCTGGGGACAAAGCTCAGTGCTGCTTTTTCCTCTTGCCTTAAATATCTTTGCAGAAGGCTGCCTGAAAGTAAAAGAATTTTCTAGAAAAAAAGCGCCTCTGGTTCATATCTCAAGATGTAAATGAGCAAAACCATAACATGAAGCTTCCCAAAACACAGCATTTTGCAGTCAAGGTTTGCTTTTCCAGCCCTTCAGAGCCACCACTTTCTGTTCACTGCTCCAACGTTGGAGAACACTGGGGCTCCGCTGGCACAGGAGTGACCCACGAGCAGCAGCCCAGCCATGGTGGCATCATTTCAGGACTTACAGCACACACTTAAAATCTGTATTTTTCCTAAATGGATTTCTGCATACATTTAATTATTTTACTGAACTGGAGCTGCTGCAAATGAAGGAATCATTTTTCTAAAAAAGTAAACAAGGGCAGCTGCACATCCCTGCAAATTTTCAATAGAAAAACACTCTTGACTCCTAAGGAGGGAAAAAGCAACATTCTCCTCCAAAAGGCTCTTATCTGCTCTCAGTTTACTCTTTTTGCCCCAGTCCTGATGGGAGTTCCTGTGGAGCACAGACCTGGTTAAAGGTCACAGTGACGTTCAACCACACGCTGGGTTTCATGTGGAAATACCCTGACAACATTGAGAAACCAAAACCCCCTGGTGCAATATGGCTCTGTGCTGAACACCCCAGTGCTGTTTGCCTCTGAAGGCTAATCCTAAATGCTGCTCATCCCAAGGCTGCCCCGACCCTCACTCAAGCACTTTCTGAACTGGGCTTTGCTTCTTCCCTTCCCTGAATGTTGTTATCTGAAAACTCCAGGCATGGGATCCAACTCCTCCATCCCAGCACAGCCCTGGGCTGGGACATCCCTCAGGTTCCCACACCCAGCTGGGCCCATGGGAGCTCTCTACCCCTTGGACAGCACTTCCCCAGGGAAGTTATGTTTTGCCTCAGCACCAGCAACTTCCTTCTTCCTTTCACTTCCACCTTTTGCCACATTAAAAAAATATTAAAAATATTTCTTTAGAAAATGACAGATAAGTTTTTATTCCCATCATCTCAGCACTCCTCATTTCCCCATCTTTCAGCTGCTCTCCTCTTGCTTCATCCCTGGACACCCTTGAAGGCTGAAGCATTCACATCTCACTCCCCTCAGTGGAATGACTGGCAGCACCCACCCTTACATCATGGGATAAGGCACAATGACAAATCCATGGGGAAAAATATCCCCAAAGTGTCACTGAATGAAGGCAAGGGACACAGTCCCTATTGATCAACTGAGGCAGCTCAGCCACTGATCAAATCCATCTGTGTATCTCTCACTAAACACAGAGGGGTGAGAAATCAACTTGGAGCAGGGAAAGGGAGGGCATTAAGAATGCTCAAGAGTTTCCACCAGCATGAGCTATAATCTGGAGACACCAAAATCCTGGGGGACTGCCAAGCAGTCAGGCTGTGGGAAGGCACCCTGTGATGGCTTCCCAGGGTGTAGGATCCCAGGGAAATTACAGAGTCAACGCAACAGGGAGAGCAGCCCCCCATCCACAGCACTGTGGGGGGCTGCTGCTGGCACCCCACAGCAGCTCAGATGATGGAACAGCCAGTAGGAGTGAGGGAGGGAGCACTGCCAAGGGACCAGGGAGAATAAGCAACGGGAGAGAGCAAAAAGGGAATTGGATTGAAAGGATAATGCACCTCTGTCTACTGGAAATTGCCAGGACTCATAAACCTGGTGACCCCCCAAAAGCAAGCCTAGCAAAGCCAGGCCATATACAAAGCAGACCATCACCCCATCACCACACATCCTAATACCTGCCCAGAAACCATGGAGTGAAAAGCCAGGGCTGCATTCCCTGCTGAAAGGGGATGAAAACTGCTGTCTCAGCAGATGGCACTGCTCATGGTTATTAAGCTCATGTAAGCAGTTTCCCCTGCTCCTGTCTACTCCAGTGGCTTCATTTTGCAGTGAAACAATTAATTAGTCACCAAGCCAGATGCTGAGAAGCAACAAGCAAGGAGCACTCACCTAGATAAAGAGCAGACCTACTTTGCACTTTTCCAGGTTGTGAAGACTTTATATCTCTTAATTATGAAGCAGCAAGGAAGAAGAAAAAAAAAAAAAACAGACCAGATATGAGGCGGCTTTCCCTCTCTCTCAAGCTTTTGAAGGAATAGTAATTAATTAGTTTAACAGCAAGAAACTGAGCTTCCCCCAGGAGCCAATCCCCTGATACAACTATTCTGCCTTGGGCTGCTGGGAAAAGGTGGCTGAAAGTGTTCCCCTTCACCTCCTCAGCCTTAAATACCAGGACTGTACCATGCCAGAAAAATAATAAAGAAAAATGAGAGGAGGATGGTGAGGAAGAGGAATAAAAGAAGAGATAAAAGAAGAGCTGGATATTTTTCACACATTTGGGTTACGCAGATGGCTCTGAGCATGTGGAATTTCAGTTTGGGCTTTTAACAGGAGGAGGAATATCAGGGTATTTCTCAGCCAGGGCAACCAAAACAATCTGAGTCTTTTGTATCCTGCACTTGACTCCTTTTTTTGCCTCATAGTGCTGGGTTTCACCAAGTTAATAACTACCAGGGAGTGAATATAAAGCCATGATGGTGAGTAAATGCTGCTGGCAGCTCGGGATGTGGCACTGAGCTCCAGCTGCCAGCAAAGGTGGCTGAGCAGCCAGTGGGAGGGATGTGCAGGGCTGCCCTGTGCTCCTTGGAGTGTGTGACAGTGACTGCTCATGAAAGTACCAGCAAAAAATGATCCCAGGCCAGGATGAGAGAGGAGAAATGCTTTGCCATTCCACTCAGATAACTATTAGACCTATTACAGCTGATCCAGCCAAATCTGATTCCCCTCCTTCCCAGTGCTCAGGTCTGACCACCTGGTGCCATCAGGCAATTCAAACCAAACAAAAACCCAACCAAGCACTGTCATCACCTTTCATATTTATATTTTTGATTTTATTTTTAATTTTTATTAAAAAACAACCATTATTAAAAATGGATCATTTACTGGAAAGCTTCAGCCAGGGAGAACTCTCATTTCAGATCTCGTGAACAAAATGCAGCACAGTTATAACCCATAGGCATCAAAAAACCAACCCAGTTAAAAAAAGAGAATGCTTCAAACCATAGCTTATAACTATGCAATTTTCTCAATGTCAATAGAGAGAATTTTGATAAAAGCCTTCAATTCAGAATTTCATGGAAGACTTCTAAAATCCAAGGGAAGAAGGAAGGACATACTTGTTTAAAAAAAAAAAGGCACCTGCCCTTGGATGTACTTATCAAGCCCAAAACGGGGTATATCTGAAATTGAAAATTAGTGAATAATTTTTATTAAAAAAAGAAACAAAATAAAAATGAAAACAAACAAACAACCTCAAAACATTTTCTCGGTCTGGGAACTTTAAAGTCAAAACCAAATAAAAATGGTCCTAGAATATTTACATATATATATGGCTTTTCATTTTTCCTATCCATTTCATTGCAAACAAAAATAAATTTGAGGATGATATTTGGTTTTTAAAAACGGTTCTGTCCTTTTCTTCAGCTGTGAGCCAGAGTGGATGGGATGGAGGCACTGACTTGTGGTTGCTCACGATGGGCTCAGAATCCACTCGAGTTCTCCTTCATCCTCGCCAGTATCCGGGAGTAGACAGGTGCTGCCAAGGAGAAGAGCAAGTTGGGTGGGACAGACACAAACCATCCCCCTGCCCCCTCTCCTCCCAGCCATGCTACATCTTGCTTAGAGCAAGGGAACAGGAGAAATCCCTCTTGAAAGGATGGGGGACACAGTGGAAATTAGAAATGAGCTGGAGAAGTTGTTTTACCTAGTCGAGGATTCCTCTGAGAAACCTGCAGGGAAACAAAACACAGGGTTTACATAAATGCAACAAATCTCCAACAGCCATAAGAACAGTTTGCACATCAATATATTTATCCTTAGTCTCCAAAAACTATGGATGAGTGACTCTTCATTATTGGAAGCTGATATATAACAGTACCATGCCAAGGTTACATTCACAGGATGCTGCAAACTGAGGCTTTGTGTTGAAAAATGTATTATTTCTTATATTATTAAATCATGCAAGAAGATCATTCTATGAAACACATACACTCACTTTCCTTGGAAGTCAGCATATGAATATGAAATGATCCTCCAATCATTGTTACCAAAAATTTAATTTTGGCAGTTTTACATTGAGAGATTTTTCCCTTTTACCTTGGATAAAGCAGATGCCTGTTTGAAGATTTCTAATGCTGGATCTGCAGGCTCAT
Organism: Corvus moneduloides; assembly: GCF_009650955.1. Classification (NCBI taxonomy): domain Eukaryota; kingdom Metazoa; phylum Chordata; class Aves; order Passeriformes; family Corvidae; genus Corvus; species Corvus moneduloides. The sequence goes on from NC_045490.1 coordinate 9,069,731, forward strand.
CACCTCTTTCTTGTGGCCTTGAGGCTAAGGGTGGGACATTGAGAGCATTGAGATACTAGTCAGAGCATGCAGGCTGCTTCCTTCCACTATTTTCTGTTGAAAATCCCACAACAGACTAATCCCTCCTCACCAAACTGAAGCAACTGCCCTGTGTCCCCAATCCTTCCCAAAGGCGTTTTGCTGTAACAAGGCTTGGCTCTGTACATTTCTCACCGTGGACCTACCCTGTGGCTGTAAGACAGAATTCACAGCATAAATGACACCATTTGTGGCCATGATATCACTTTCAGCAACAGGCTCCTTGTTGATATGTATTACGTTGTTTTTCTGTTCAGTAAAAGAAAAAATAGAAAAGTAGATGAGAACCTTCTGTTATTTCCAATGTTATTAATAAAGCCCTCACTTTGCATTCATTCATTTACTGGATGGCTGAAGGCATTTTCATTCCTCTTGCCAATTAAGGAGAATATAAAAACAAATTATAGCCTGAGCAGTTTGTCCTGGAATGGCTGCAGGCTTTGGACTTCCTCAGTGCACGGGTTGGGAATGCTGTCCCATGGCAGCAGAGCATATCCACCAGCAACCTGCCAGGGAGATGGCTGTGGAGATGAGATCAGGAGAGGGCAGAGCAGGACTGGACATGGGAAGAGTCTAGCATGCATGTTGGCCAATTCAGTGCACCTGGAAACACTGTCCCTTTCATTTTTGTCCTGTGTTTTCTTAGGCATAGAGTGGGCCATGATTACTTATTTTCTGAAATTATTTTTTTCCTCAGTAGAGGATCCTATATTCTCTTAATGTAGTATAGAGTTTGTGAAATGAAATTATATATCTAAATAAATCCTACTGTGCTAAGGGAGGCCACACAGGGATCATTTTTGTTACACAAAAAGAGATATGTTAGCTGAACAAGCTATTCATTTCATTTCTTTATGCTTCCCCCCCATGACTCAGGGTTAAATTTATAGCAGCTCCTGGAAGTCATTTACAATTGGTCTTCTGGGGAGAAAGCTGAAGCAAACCACATTTCATTCTTCCAGCTTGTTAAACACATGGCAACAGTCCCTCCAGTACAGCCCCGCAAACACTGGTGGGACTGTGCACACATTGAGATGTTCCCCCACCATCCACACGAGCACAGACATGCTTTGGTCCTTGATATGGACAAACACTGGACAGCCTTGCTGACCACAGAACCCCATCTGAGGTGACTCACCATGCTGACTTCCAGTTTATCTCCCTGCATGGATTTCAGCCTCACCAGGGCAGTAACCGCGCCGCTCACCAGGATCTCGTCAGCCACGTGGAACTTGAGGATGTTGGCAAGCTCCTTGGCATTACCTGGGGGAAGAAAACATTTACATCTACAAACCAGTATCAGCACTTGCTTCCCATATTTCACTGGAAATATGCTGGAATGGAATTACATGGAAAACACCGTAATTTCCTGAAAGTGTAAAAAAACAATGTAAAATTGAAAAAACAAACCAAAACCAAAAACCTGGCAGAAGGACCTGGTTAAGGCATTGAGGCCATTCCTGCCGGGGCAGGTGAGGATCCCAACAAGTCCAGAAGGACACTCTCCCAATGTCCCACCTTGGTAGCTACCAAGCCTGCCCTACACATGAATTCCCTCTTTCTTGAGTTTTCATCCCTCATTCTCTCACTGTGCACAGCATTAACCTGCTTCTCTTGCTGCTTTCACTTCCCAAGGAAGTTTGGGATGGGGTAGGGAAAGACCCATGTGAAATAAAGAAGCAGATAGGGCATTCTGGTATTTTCAAATGTCACCAAGGCCAGTGTCACTTGGCAACAATCCTCACAGCTGGGTAGGGAGGGGAAAAGTGCAGGAGAAATGACACTAATGTCTCATGGACTGACGCCCTGATACCATCCCACTGAGTCTCTACTCATACAGCTGTGCTTTGAAACAGATTTTAGGAAGATAAGGTGCTTTTCCTGCACCAGCTGTTTTCCAGAAGAGGCGGTGACATGCACAGAGTGGGCCAGCAGCGCTTCTTCATCTTCTCCTTCAGAGGATGCAGGGCCACTGACAAGCCCCACAGACAGACAGGGTCACTGACAAGCACTACAGACAGCTAGTGCAAAGGTGGCCTCCATCTACAACACCCTCAGCCAGGGGGACCTTTTCTTTCAATGCTTTCAAGGATTGTATGCAAGCTTTTTTCCATTATGGTTTTCCGAGAGTGGCCACAGTTCACTCTGCACGCCCTCACCAGCATGATCCACTTCTTCATCAGAGGCATAAGCTAAACATTTGTGTGAGAAAAGAATATCTGAAGTGTCTGCATCTGGGAATCTTCATTCCTGCAGCCATTTACAATGGCTGCAAAACACTTCTGAAATATTTATATATTAAGCATAAGACTGGACTGATATTATTGGTTCCACATCCCTGCACTTAAAAGGATAACCAGCTACCATGGGCAGATGCTTCCCAAATTATGACGTCAATGTTTGGCTGGGTTTTAATGCAAGAAGACATTACATTCAAATACCTGACATTGTTTCCAACCACAACCAGTTTCCAACATGAACAAAATAAAAGATTGTGCTGCTTATCCAGAAGGGAGTTATTAAACATTCCCATGCTTTTTTCCACACCCAGCCTGCATGCCTTTGCTTTTCAGATACTGGTCTTCAGCTGAGCTAGAATGGAACATTTGTTGGTTTCCCAGGATTAGACTGGACCTTCTGCTTTGTCCGTGTATATGTAGAAGGAGAAAGAGCCCCAGCCTTTTAGTAGTTAAATTTCAGACAGTGTAACTTGAGGCTGTATGCGGATCATGTCTTCTCTTTGCAAAACTTTCTTTAGACACCCTTATCTGGTGTGGTCAAGAGTCACATTCTCACTTCTTTCATCCTTGAAAAGGGCAGAGACCTCACTGGTTCCTTTAGAAACATCTGTGAGTTATCTCACTTACACCACCAGCACAGCCAAATTGAAGTCGTAGTGAGTTTGTGACACACACTACAAACATGTCTTCCAAGAACATAGGCACTATAAACCCCACTTGGGGAATTCAGTGCCACTCTGTGCATCCTCAGCTTTCTGCTTATGCAAATCCATTGGGTAGGAAGCCCATGCTTCCAACAGACAGAGCCAAAGAATGAGATACAGCAGAGAAACTTGGCCATTCCTCCAGGTATCAGAGCAGTCACACACAGCAGCTCACCACCTAAATGTTCTAGACATGCTCACCCATCAGTTTGTTGAGCTCCCCCTGGGGCATGGCTCGGAAAGCTTCGTTTGTTGGAGCGAACACCGTGAAGGTTCCCGGCCTGTTCAGGTTCTCTGTCAGACCTGCAGACTGGATTGCAGCCACCAACGTACTGCAAAGCAAACATGCATCAAATGCTTCACTGCAAACCACTGTGTTGGTCAACTGCATGCTGGGCTCAAGAGAAAGCTGGGAAGTTACAATTGTGAAACCCCTCTGCAGTCCAGCAAATCAAATAACCAAAATGAGGGTTAGGAAGGAAATGAGCCTGTGAGGTCCAAAGAGAACATATGAGCAATGGTAAAGGAACCTGGGAGTGCTGACTCCATGGGGACCAAATGGTATGGGGAGACAGAGAGGTCTGGCCACAACGGACCTGATGGGCAGAGATGGCTTCAGAGCCAGATTTTTATGGTATTAAGGGAACCACTTACTCTTGGCTCACAGTTGGCTGAGGATTATTTGAAGTTTCACTCCCTATAATTTAGAGAGATCATGGTTTTGGATGATCTTTCTATGCTAAAAAAATATACACATTGTCATGACTACAACCCATAATAAATAGAAACTGCTTTGGCAGCTCTTCTGCTCCTAACTGGTGCTTGGGAAGCACAGAAAGGTCACCTGAAGCGATGGTCTGCCTTGAGAACATCCATCACTGAGCCAGTTGGTGGAGTCAACATTTTGTCCACGCTAAACAGGGTCCCAAACCTTCCCCTCTTGTCATGGGCAGCAATGCAGGCGTTTTCAATGCAGAGGTTCTGCAAACACAGTCGCAGAAAAAAAGACTTCATTAGAATATGCTTCAAAAGAGAGATTTTGACACTTTCCACAATGACCATTTACACTTTTTACACGATAGCTGTAACTTTAGAACACTGAGCATCACTCAGCACACGGGAAGGACTCACATTGCGGTACACAAAAACTCTCAGTTCCTTGTCCCCCAGAGTCTGCAGTTTCTGTCCATGATACAGATACTTAGAGGAGAGCTGGTCTTTGACAATGTGGTTCAGAAGCAAGTTTCTCATGTTGCTGTCAATAATGGGGAGTCCATCTGCAGCAAAAAGTATGAAAAGAACCAGTGATCCACTTAAAATGACTATTGAGACACTAAAAAGCATTCAAATACAGAGTATTACCCACATCAGTTTTAAATTGTAAAGCTAGATGCCACTGCCTCGAGGCATTTGAGAGAGGATTTGCATACTTGTGCACTGAAACTTGGCTGAAGACTGTTTGAAGGAGATCTGTGGCCCAAGCTGATGGAAGAAAGGAATTTAATCTGTGGTTTACCTTTGAAGACATTATTCACTGGGGCAAGGAGGGTCACTTGCTCACTGCCAGTTAGATGAGAACTGAGACCAGCTTGTCTGAAAAGGTCTGTAGACTTGGAAACTTCAGATTCTTGTGCCAGCTCAAACACAGTCTTAGCTGAAAAGAAAAGCAACACATAGTAGCCTTGCATTAAAGGCTATCCACTCATCACTGTGCCCTCTAAATCCAGCATTTCCTTGGAAAAATAGACAAAAGAAAGGCAACAGAAAGAAAGATGCAGAGAGGCACCAGTACCTGAGTCTGGGATCAGCAGCTCATTAACAAAATGTACAACGCCATTGGTTGCCAGGACGTCCTTGTTGGCAATGATGGGCTTCCCGTTGAGGGTCAGCTCTTCCCCACTGCAGCCCACATCCAAGGTAGCTCCTTCCAGAGTCTCCATGGTCAGGCCAGCGATGATGGCCTCAGCACACATGGCTGACTTCAGGATGTGATGGTTCAGCAGGTCTGTGAGAGAGGCGAGTGTCTTACGTGAGCTGCAAAAAGCAGCTATGAAAGTATGGCAGCTTTTAGGGATCCTGTTCAATGGCCAGGGTGTACTCCATAGAATGCAGTCATTTTAAATTGTGCTGATTTTAATTCCACAGCCTGTGAAATAAAATGCCTAAAAAGAGTCACTTTTTATACACTTTTGCCAACTTCGAAAGTCTTCATGTGGGTATTCTACTCACTTGCCAGGGGAAGTTACACTGATTAGATACTACTTTTCTTGCATCTTGCTGGATCAAAAGAAATCACCACCACACAAAGTGTTAAAAGAAAACTCAGACAAGGGACTGCTTCAGCTCCCTCATCCATATCTGGATGCCACTCCTTCTGCCACATCTACAACCAAAGGGCTCTGGGCTGTCCAGTTAAAAAAGATAGACTCTGTCACATCTGTTTACTGCAGCTGTTGTCAGAGTGTATCAAGGAGCTGTTGAGATGTCCTTGAGAAAAAAATTTAGAAGAGCTGAAAAATACTCTTCAGTCTCTCAATGGCCTCAGTAAACAAGCACTTACCCCTCAGGGCTTCTGGGTCTCCCAGGATCCTGTTCAGTGTTTCTCGTGGGATCTTCTCAAAGGCTTCATTGGTTGGAGCCAGAAGTGTGTACTGGCCTTCGCTTTCCAGCAAGCTGCTGAGGTCAGATGCAGCCACAGCAGTCTTTGGAGAAATAAGGAGAGAGGGTAAAACACATTCAGACAGAATAAAAAGGTTAGAAACTTTGTCCAGGCACACACTGAGGGCCAGACTTATTAAGGCTTTTATAATTTCAGAGGACTTACAAAAAATCCTGAATAGCTTCATTCAGCACTTTGGTCCCCTTATAAATTTGACCCAGCCCCATGGTTCTCTGGTGTTCCAGAAATTTGAGCACAAGAGCCCTTTTTTTTTAGCAAGACTGAGAGCTAGTTTGAATACCCAGATATGCCTGGAAAGGGTCACAGTAGTTCCAGTGAATAATTCAGAACAGAACCCACAGCTGGCTAACTGTAAATCCCCTGTGCATTTTCAGCAAATAAATCAGGACACATCAAATTAAAACAGTTAATGCCTCCTAGGGCTGAGACTCCCCCACAAGAGTGAGGAGACAGACTCAGTCTATCTCTTTTTTTGAACAGACATCAAAGCGTGACAATTACTGTCATAAAACCCTACTTGCACTGATAGCAAACACTTCTCTTCCTAAAGCAAAAAGAGCTACATTGGTATGAGGATTTCCTCAGCAGCTCCAGGGTCAGCCCAAGACAATGCCAAAGCTCTTCAGGACAATTCACTGGGAGTGGGGTGACTGAGCATCTTTAAGGAGACCTGGAGCACCCATGTGTGAACTCACCCGAAGGGTTTCCAGGCTGTCCTCGGTCTCAATGATCTGCTGGATGGTGTTGGTAGTGGTGGCGATGACTTTGTCGATGACATGAACCACTCCGTTGGTGGCATGATGGTCGGCTTTCAACAGCCTGGCACAGTTCACAGTCACAATCTGCAGAGGGAATGAGCCATGGGGTGTTTCATGCACTAAAACCAGAAGGTCAAGCACCCTCTGCTGCTTTTCTATTTCTATTTCAAATGCAGTGAGCATTTTATTTAATCAGCAAGAGCAGAAATGTGATTTCCTTAAAAGACATATCAAGAATGAGAACGTTCTATCAAGAATGTTTGAAATATTTAGTGTTCAAAGAGCATTGAAAATCATCAGTGGTTTTGTCTACCCGCAAGACTAATAAAATAAGCCACAACCAATACTTGGGCAAGCACAGTTACACAGCAGCGTGGGCAACTGCCCTGCAACAGCATTGAGGAAACCATCTGCTTATAAGTATTCTTTCCAACTCCTTCAAAGTATGTATCTTGAATCATATGATTTAAGTATACAAAATATGTATACTTAGATCATCCTAAGCCTTACGGAGTCCTGGAGGCACAAGGACAGTGTAGGAGCTGCAAGGCAGCCAAAAAGCAAGCATGCTGTGGGTAGGTTTAATATGAGGAAGAACTTCTTTACTGTGGGTGACCATGCACTGGAACAAGTTTCCCAGAGAGGGTGTGGGGTCTCCCTCACTGGAAATATCCAGAACCATGTGGACACAATCCTGTGCCCAGTGCTCTGGGATGCCCCTGCTTGAGCAGGGAGGTTGGACCAGATGACCCACTGTGGTGCCTTCCAGCCTGAGCCACTCTGACTCTGTGAGTGCCTTACCCCATTGGGATAGTGGTGGATCTGGATAGGCAGGTTCTGGTACATGGAGTTCAGTGTAGTCCCGTGTTTCAGATCATCTGTGAGGACCCGTTTGTCCACCATGTGGTAGCGGAGGGCATTGAGCAGCTCAATGTTAACATTACTGACTAAGGAATCCAGAGTTTCCTGAAAACCAGAAAAATCAATTTTTCAGTACTGAGTGCAATTAGGCAGCTGTTAGAGAGGACCAGGAGGTCTGGCTGCACCCAGAGTGCTTCCAGGGTGGGGGCATGGGCATGAATATTAAGTGATTCACTCAGCTTCATGCCATTTGTGTAAATTAAGTGCTCAACTTTCTCAAACCTTTATCTTTTGCCTTAGGAAAGCAGCTAACAGCTCTGACACCCTCAGTACTTGGCAGACAAAGAGATGATTGCAGCTCCAGAGTGGGATGATTGCACTGAAAGGAGCAGTAAGACAACAGGGCCATGGACAAACATACCAAAAGACCTTTCCCAACAGCATCATCCCTGCAAGGGGCTCTGCTGGGGCATTTGGGGCAGAGGCTTGGCAGTGGGGAGACCCAAAAATATCCCTCCTCCCTGCCCGAGTAGTTGTTCTTGTTCACAGGGATGCTAAACTGGGATGGGAGCACCAGCAGGACAGCAGTGACCATTTCAGGAGTAGAAATACCACAAGACACAGAGTGAGAAAATGAAAATGAATGTAAAGGAAATGTACATCTAATTGAGCATGGCAAACACTCACGTGGGAATTACCGAGGCTCCAGTTGGGACTGGCTATTTGTACAAATTAAGAACAACCAGAATGGCAATGTAAGGGTCAACAAGAAAACTGGAAAGGGATGGGAAGCTTCTTGCTGCAGGTCTCAGTGCAATCTCTAATAGCAACAGGCAGGGAAAACTGAATGAGGGGATTTCTCCATCCACATCTCTCTAGTGATGGGATCCTTCAGAAGCGAAGCTCTGGAGCTGATGGACCGCCTTGGAAATCCACAGTCCTTCTTCTATCAGTGCTATGTCTATCCTGCCAGACCCCTGCAGAGCTAGATTTCCACTAGGGAAAATCAGAGGAAGAGGAGAAAGCAGAGGAATTATCTTACAGCAGACAAGGACGCCCAGGCCTCATTACTGGGAGCAAAAATTGTAAAACTTCCGGGTCCTTCAATTTCTGGCCTTAGGTTGGAGCGGTCGGAGTAGAGCTGTGTGGTGGCAGACCCAACCACTCCCAGGGTTTCATAGATGTTTGAAAGTGGCAGAGCTGAAAGAAGAGAAGGTTGAGTTCCCGGAAACATCATTCATTCTTCTGACTGAATTAAAGCATAGCTGGTGAGAATGCTTGGGGAAATGAAGCACATCAGGGGACTGGTATCTGTTCACTAATTAGATAATAAATAATCATAGCCTGACTGCTTCACCCTCAATTACAGCAGTGTAATCCAGGATCTACTGCATTTCTGCAAGTTTGAATGGACTTATGCTGGATTTATACAGATGGGATTTACGCAAGCAAAGATATTGATTGCTTTCACACAATCCTGTTTGTATTCAGGCTTTTGGGATTTGGTGCTGGACACTGCTGGTCTCAGTCTCCACTGACCACCTGCACCAGCCCATGTGGTTAACTTGGAGGCATCAGACTTTTGTGGAAGGAAGTGTACCAAAAGCAAAAGCAAAAGCAGAATATGGCTTTCTTCAATAAACCCAGTTAATTCCCTCCCATTATCAACTAAATGTGATTTTGCTAACCCCATGCTTGCCAAAATGTTCAAGGCCAGGTTGGATGAAGCTTGAAGCAACCTGGGATAGTGGAAGGTGTCCCTGCCCATGGCAGAGGGTTGGAACCAGATGATCTTTAAGATTCCTTCCAACCCAAACCATTCTATGAATCTGTGAAAATAAAAATGAGCAGAGATTGGCAGAGCTGTCTGTTACTCTATCATTCCTTTGCATTGCATTGCCAATATAGATATATTACTTGCTGGAATAAGTAGTTCCCTATGGCCCTCCCATGCTCGATTAAGTTCAATTATATCCAAGGTTCTAAGTTGTCTGGAACATTTAGCATGCTTTGGAGCTGATCTGACCCTTGGCTAGTCCTCCACCGAGTCCATTTTGGACTTGTTCATGGCAATACAGCACATAAATTGCAAAAATCAAATCCACTTTGAGCAATTTTCTAACATTTCCCTTTACTAGGCAGCTGTATAATTTTAAGAAGTCTAAAAAATGTCAAACATATTTTTACCAGCTGGGCAGCCTTTTTCTCCAGGAACTTTTTCATATCCAGGACAGCACTCATAACTGATTACCCTGGAATAAGAGATGGATACGGCAGATTAACCAACAGTATCTTGCTGCTTTTTCTCTGTTTGCTACAGTTCTGGGTCCATCCATATTTGGGGATGTTTCCAAGCAGACTCTTCATTAGAAATACAGACTTCAGCAAAAGACAAACCACACTTTTTATCTCCTTCAGGGCTGCATGTTGCCAATTTCTCCACAGAACAAAAGCAGACACAATTTCTTTCCAAAACCACACTTTCCAGGAGACTTTGTACAAACAGTGGATGGAAACTGATTCCATAGTCCCGACAAGACTGCCAGTGCTGGTTCATCTGGGCACATTTCCCACGGGATTTGGGGATCTCCTCGGCTGACTGCTGCTGTCACATCTCATCACTGTTCAGCCAATACCCGCAATTCCACCGTGGCTGTTTGACCAAACCAGCCAAGCATTTCCCTCTCATTTCACCCTGTTTTAGTCCACCACCAGAAATTATTTGCTTACTTATGGCAAAATCCACAAGACAGACCTGGAGGGAAAGGAGAACCCTGTTCTCAGATATGTGCACTGGCACAAGGACTTGGGAAAAGCCCTGCAAGGAGAAACTTCACCAGCAGTGGGATGTGCATCCACAGGCAGCCAGGCACAGCTGTGTCCATGTGAGCACCTTCAAAGCAGCACTTCCTTCTGACTGGAAGCACTTTCGCCCAGTAAAACCAAAGGGGTCAGAGACACCATCCTGGGCTGTCCCGCCGATTTGCAGATCCTAAATAAGCCAGAGCTCCCTGAAAACTGCATCCATCATCTGCAGATCAATGGGAAACAAATCATCTGATTCTCAAAGGTGGCCATTTGAGGGAACATGGCTTGGTATTAACAGGGAAAAGAAAAAAAGCAAAAAGAAAAAGGAAAAAAAATCAGTAAAAATCAATCCAGAAGTTGCCTGTTTATTTTTCCCAGGGGATTCTTTCACCTATTGCTCTATACTTGGTGTGAAAGGAGTAAGGCCACCAGATTGATAGGCTGAGAGAGCCAGGGAGTAGGTGTTCCTCCCAAAGATTTCCTCTGTGCTCCCAGCTGGATTTGAGACAAGTAGGATGCTGTATTGCTGAGGCTCAGCACACTCACTCAAATGGAGAGGAAAATCCTCCAGCTTCAGATATTTGTCATCATTTTAAAACTGTTAACAAACAGTGGAAATGCCTGGGGTTTAATAGGGAATTCTTCAGGGTAATTAAGAGCCAGAAAGTGAAACAAATACCTGCTTTTCTGTGACAGAAGCAAATAAATTCTGTGTCACGGTTTCCTAAGAGAATTACAAAGCAAACCCAGACTGATTGTCTAGACATTATATATTCCATGTGGGAAAGAGTTTGCCTAAAGCAATCCCTTCCTTTGACTACTGGAGATCTTAACACCCTGCTGCTCCACTTTCCCAGCCCCCCTGTCTCGTGTTCATTGGAAACACACACTTTCTTCCCTCACCACTTCCCTCCCCTACCTCCAATTTTTCTTTTTTTCACCCTAGAAACTAAATCCAGTCTAGACAGTTCCCTTGGTTCAGACCTGTAATCAAAGATGAAGAACTGATTAAAGAGAAATCATTCCAAAGTTCAGCATAAATAATTCCTGAGTGCTGACGAAGGCTTTAAAAGCCTTACTTATAGATCAATTGGAGATTAATGAGCTGCTCCAAAGGGGCAGGACATGGATGAACATAGCCTGTGGCACACTGGGTCAGGGCTGCCCCAGCCCCCAGGTGCCTGCCAGGAGGGGAGGGCACTGGGAAGGGATGCAGGTACCTGGTCCAGTGGAAGGTGTCCCTGCCCATGGCAGGGGGTGGAACTGGATGGTGCTTGAAGTCCCTTTCCAGCCAAACCATTCTGTGATTCCATGACTGCATCTCCTGCTTTTCAGTGGGTTTGTGGGCATCTCCAGCAGGAAGATGCTTGCTCATGGCAAGAAGCACCAAGGCAGTAATGGGGTGAGCTCCACTTGGGCAGGGACTCCCTCAAGTCCCCTGTCTCACTCTCCCACTGAAGGTGACCTTCAGCACCACCTGGTATGTGCCTGGCACATCACCATTCCAAGCACTGGCAAACTGCTGCAAAGGGCCAGGTGAACACAGAGGTGCTCAGCCAAGGGTTGGCACCTACAAGGAGCCAGAGATGATGGTTATTAAACACAGCTTCAGCTTCAGGCATTTGGCCTCCCATGGCTGGTGGAAGCACGAGACCACCCAGCCCACTCAAAGGCACCATTCAAGGGGTTGCTCAGGGGTGGGCCCAGGGCATGTTCCCAACTGGTCCTGCAGCCACCTCCAGCCCTTGGAAAGGAGCATCAGGGCCGTGGCAGAAGGATGCTCTGCACCTCTGTGCTGCCGTGCCCTACACATCCATGGGGGAGGGAGGCTGCTCTTGACACGTTCTGCTCCAGCTGGGCCGGAGCCACAGACTGCTGCCCAGGGAGGAGTACTTCCCTTGAACACCTCCCAGCCACTGCTCCACACAGTGGGTTCTGCACAAAAGCCTCTGGAATTGCCCTGTGCATCCCTGTTTCTGCTGTCTGCTCAGTGGCCACAGACCATCCACCGGGACACAGCGGATGCCAGCGATGTGGGTTAGATCAGCACTGCCCTAACACAAAGAACATTTGTCATCCACTCTGCAATGCCTTGACCACAACTTCCTGACCTCCTCAGTGAGTAATTTCAAGACAAATCTATAGTTTTTTAGCCTCTGGTTTCGAAACACTATTTCTTAAATGTCTATCTGTGTCTGCCTGCAGAAGCAAGCTCCTTTAGTTTAGGCTTTTTTTAGTCATTGTTCCACTGCTGTTGCATTCTTAGGAGCTGAAATTAAATTTTAAGTACATTTTTCAAGGTAATAAAAATAAGCTTAGGCATATATTAGTGGAAAAAGATCCATTTGTAATAATTTCCTGTAATAAAGCCCATATGTTTTGTTTTTGTAAAATAAGTGCCAGTAATCTTTTTCTAAACTGAAGAAAGTGCATCAGACATGAAAAAAGGAAAGTTAATTTAAAAGAGAAAAAAAAAAAAGGAATCTATTAATGGGTTATTCCTCAAAAAGTAATCCAAACCAGAATTTATGAGTTGTCTTTTCATTCTCAAGACAAAACATTGTGTGGGGATGTGTTCCATTGCAACCCCAATTCTGTAATAATGAGTCCAGTGCATAAGGAGGTAGAAAAATATAAAATACACAGGCAAAATGATGAAAAGATACTCTAAATGAACTATTTCTCTGGCTTTGGAATAACCAACAGTGGAAAATTACCTAATTACCAAAACAATTTTGTCTCAGTGCTCCTTGAAATCCAAGCAGTGTCAGAATTCTTGCCAACTGTCTTATCTCACTTCATCAGCAACGATAAAAACTCTACATAAATCCTCTACTTAATTTCTCTGTAACTGTGTGAGCCAATATTTCGGTAGAGAAAAACAAAGGAAAAAAAAAAGCAGATAAAGAGGTAGGAGTCTTCTTCTGATGCATGAATTAAAATTTCCATTGTGCACAAACAGCCCCAGTGGAGTTACTCCACCCCTGTGGGCCAGAAGCATCAAGTCTACAAAGCCCCAGAGTCTCCCCACCGAGGTGTAACCTCTGTTTCTGCCAACAGCCACGGAGGAGCTCAGCACAGCACCTGCTGCTGCCCAGGGGTCTGAGCCCTCTCAGCCTGGAGCAGCAGCACAAAGGTGAGGCACACAGAGCTAAGACTAAAGACCAAGCACGTCTGTGTTTTTCAGGCTGGCTTTCCTTGCTGCTCCAGTCACTCTGAGCTGCCTGATGCAGGATGTGATCATTCCACAGCGAGTGAAGTTATGCTATACAGGCTTGCAGCCTTTTCTGTCTTCCTTGCTCAGGGATGAATTTGTCTGCTCTGAACCAGCTCTGCAGGAGCTCAGCTTTGCTCCTTGGTAGTTCCTGCCAGTTGTCACTGACCTCCCTCCCCACTACCTGTTTGAAACAGTGCTCAGAGCCGGAAAAGGAAAGAAACCAAAGCAGTCAAAACTATCATCCTAGAGCCAGGCATTTTCACCTGCAACACACATACAGCTTGTGGCACCACTGACACTTTAAGCAAATAGGGAGGATAACAGCCAGGTCAAATGTGAAGTAGATGAGATGGGTCAAGTGTCTCCTCCCCGGGACTTCTGTTCTCATGTGGGAAAAACCTTTTAGGAGGAGGAGAAAATGCCCATGCTGATGGAAGGGATCCCCCTGCCAACCAGAGTACCACGCACACAGCTTTAGGAGAGGACTGCTGAGTACAGATCCCAAGCAAAGGCTGGATCCACAGAGTTATGATGATAAACATGCCAAATCCTGACTTTTTCTGGCATTTAAGGGTATGTGGTATTCTCAAAACCTCTCACAGACCAGCTCAGTCCAACAGAAGGGGCCAGTTTGGAGGTCCATGCTGAGGACCATCAGCTGTGCCCACCTGCTCTCTGGGCTCTGGCACCTGAGCACAGCACAGCATCAGACTCCTGACACTGCTGAAAGAATTTGACTGCTACAGCATAATGCATCATGTCCTTTATAGCCCAAATGACTCCTGATTGCTTCCATATGCCAGGCACACCACGTCCAGTGGGAGCCATCACAAGCAAACATTTGTAATCAGAGCTGTCCCAGGGCCCTCCGGAAAATCCGAGTCAAGGCATGTGTCTTTTGTTCTGCACCAGCACTGCTAAAGGAGAAAGCAGGGCCCAGGCTCAAGAATGACTGGGAGGAGAGAAGACAATAACACCCATTGTGGAGATGATGTAAAACAAAGAATAGTGAGCAAATTCCGTGGATAACGGAAAGATTACCTCATAGGTTAACAGGCAGGTTAATGGTTTGTGTGCTTTTCTCTCAGTGATGCATCATTGGGTAAAAGCAGAGAAAATGAGGTAGAAAAGATCACCCCATCTCCTCAAATGAAATCATGAAATACTGCCAGATGCCAGTTATTCCACCTCCTCCCAGAGATAAGCGGATGGATGAGTTTGTCTGTGCCAAATACGGCTGCACACTTGGGTTACATAAGGTTAGTTTCTCATTTGCTTCAGAGCTAAAGAAATCCATGGCTGGACTGCTTTGCCTTTCAGTGACTACAGCACTGAAAACTCTCCCACATCCACAGCTGGGTCGTGTTTTCTTTGGAGGCATACTAAGCTACTCTGTTATCAGAAAAGGCAATGATGAGACCATATTGCTGTGCCATAAACTTGTCCATTTTATGTCAAGAAGGCCATTATTCAGCCAAGATGACAGCCTGAACTCTAATCACCCAAGTTAAGCCTTTCCAAATTTTTGTGTTTGTAGAGTTAAGGGGAGGGGGGCTGGTTGCTTGTTTTTACATTATTGCCTCTCCTTTTTTAGGACAGTTGGACATAAGGAAAACAATGGTATGTGCACACTACATGGTACATCCAGAAATACATCCTCCTGAAGTACAGAACTTTCCTTCTTAGGGCAAATTCATGTGAAGTACAATGAAAGCCAAAAGCTGTGCATAGCTGTGACTCCTGGCTTGCCTGCCTCCTCCCCACACCAACACCAGACATGAATCCCAATGGCCAGGTGTCCCAGCTACACCAATGACAGCAACCCAAATCTGCAGTAAAGAGCAGCATGTTGCTATAGCTCTAATTCCAATTTATATTGAGCCGTAAGAGAAACACATGAGATGATTTTCTTCTCTCTGTTCTTGACCCTGCAGATCCAGGACGAGACCTGGCCCACAGCTCTGATCCCACAGCCAGGACTGCTCAGGGAATCTTTGCACTGACCCTGGGTGTTGTGATGGTCTGTGCTGTGGGCCAGTGTGTCCAAAAGTCCAGTCTGAATTACAGCAAGGGAAAAGATTCCCCGCTCCTTCTCTACAGCCTGGCACATAGTCAAGCATGCATAGCCTTAATTATCTGCTGACTGCATCTTTCAAAAGAATGTCCCGAGGCTGCTCACACAGATTCTTCATGAAACAGCTACTTGAATATTATTGTTTGCAATTTTAGACGTAGAATTGGCCTGCAAGTCTGATTAACTTTCCTGGTGGAGTCATCAGAGTGTTGGCTAAAGCTGACACATCTTTCCTTTTATTTGTTTTCCCTTCCAAAGCAAACAGATGGAGATGAATTTTACATTCTCTCCAATATCCATCAACTCTGGGCTGCCTTTTTTTCCCCTTTTTTATTTCTTAAATTTAGTCAGCATTGAACCTATCATGGAGACAGACAGGGCTAAGTACTAGAAAACATCTGGTACACACTTCATTACAGCACTGAGAGCTATATAAGTATACATAGAAATGCAATTAGAATAAACCATCAGGGTTTATATTTACATGGCACTTTTTCTTCTTAGCGTCAAAGTGTTTTAGAAAAACAAATATTTCTTAGGGGGTAAAAAGCTAAAGTAATTCTTAACACATACACATGTGACACCCACACCATGGGCTCTGACATCCCACAGCTGCTGTCTGCTTCTCCCAGCCAGCACCCACCTCCACAACAGGGTCTTTGGGGAGACCCTGTCTGGCACTCAGGGACTTACGTGGACTTCCCACAGATCTTCCTCTGGTACCACTGCTTGCAGTTGGTGAAATATTTCCTGTTGGTGCCGATCAGCTTCTGCACCGCACACACGTTGGGGCTGCAAGAAATGACAGAGCAGAAGAGGGTCCTGTAAGCCTCCCTCCTTCAATGCTGACCCCCAGCACAGAGCCAGACCGCACCTGACAGTGCCTGAAAAGCCCTGCTGGGATTGCAAGGGAGGAAACCTTGAGAGCTGCAGGTCAACTTGCTCAATTTAGGCCTATAATGACCATCCTTAAATGGAGGAAGCAGTGAAAGAGATCTCTCTTGACTCTGCCAGAGCATCTCTTTCTTCACTGAACGCAAATTCTTGACTTTTTTCCATGTTCCACCTCTGACCAAAATGTAAACAAATCAAGTAAAAATACTTTGCTCAGAATTTCCATGGTGAACAGCTACTTAAAATTCGGGATCACAGCTAAAGCCTCAGAAAGTTATGTAATAATACAAATCCTTCCAAAAGAAACCATTATTTTATTGTCTAGGATATAAAAAAGGTAAGACAGATATTTATCAGCCTACAGGCTTGCACCAAACCCAGAACTTTTGCCGTATGATAGACTCAGCAAATTCTGAACATGGATGCTGAGCTGAATGAGGGGAGGAGGAGCGGTGGCACTGCCCTCCCCTGTTTCAACACACCAGATATGACAGCACAGATCAAGAGCTGCTGTATCAGCCCATAAGGTACCAAGAGCTCCTGTTCAGCCAAAACACCTGGTGGTTGGTGTTCCATGTGTGAGTAACCCTGCTGAGAGCTGACTGCAGCTCTTCAGCTTTCTAAGAAGTGGCATCACTGTGAGCAGAGATGTGGTCAAGCTGGAGCTGGGAGTTTCCTTGCTGCTGGTTTGGTTGGCACAGCATTTCTCTGCTCTGCCTGGCTCACCATCTCTGTGGTTTGTGGCCAGCAACCCTGGCCACATGTGTAGGCAAAACATGGTCAGCACAAAAGATATGATTTATGGATCTGGGTTGCAAGGCCATCAGCTGCCTCTGGGCTTGACCAGAGGTGTAGCAAATGTCCAAGCAAGCTGAGGATGCTTAGCCCAGCCGAGGCTGGATTCCCAACTCCAACACCATGTCTCAGTTGCAGCAGCATCACCAAAAGTATGCACAGTATTGGCTGCCAAGCAGATGAAGGGAAAACAAATAATTAAGCAAAATGCATAAATCATCACTTCAGCCTGTCAGAAGTGCTCTGTGCTGTCCAAGGCGGAGTTTTCATTTGCACAAACGAAACTCCGAATGGAGTCTGGAGATGCTCTTGTGAAGGTCTTGTTGATCTGCTCAGGAGAACAGGCAGAAGCCTGTGTCCCGCTGCGTTTGACCGAGGCACTGCCTGCTTGCCCCCCAAAATGAACAAAAGCAGAGTTTTCAGCCCAACCACCAAGTCCTCCTGCGGCCGTGCTTGCTTTTCAGCCGGCATCCCGAAACGGGCCAGCATGCCCATCATTAGCATGAGTTAACCTGAGGGTCTCCTGTATGCTGGCTGGCTCCAGTGCCAGCCTCCGCGGGAGCCTGGCTTGCCTTCAATGAGCCTTTGTTGGTGCGGCTGCCGCAGGGCCCTGCGGAGGCAGCATCCGACCCTGTGTGTCCCAGGCACCTTCATCCTGCCCCGAGGGGAAAGAGAGGACCTGTGGGGACTCAGCTCATCGTTTCCCTCATTACTGCCACATCCAGTAATGGTAGTTTGTTTCTTCATGAAAGGATTTCATTCAGTTTCTGTATATAAGGCAGGGAACAAGGAGCAAGAACGTACTGAAAAAAAAGTTAGAAATCACAAAACCAAACTTTCAGCTGGTGCAAACTGGCCCAGACTCAGCAACTTCCAAGCCAAATCATCACTTAGAGAGACGTCTGTGCTCTCTGACTCAGCCCACCTTGGCCACCCGGCCCCGCCGTGCCGAAATATGGTTCCAATTACATCGAAATTCCAAACCTTGCCTCGATTTTAGCGTCTGGCTGACGGCAGTGGACAATCCCTCTAATATTCATCTTGACAAGCCTGGCTACTGAAGGACTTGTTTGATCACTTCCCCCGCATCCCCAGCAGCAGCCTGCCAAGAAAACCCTTGTGCCTCCAGGACAGTATTGAACTGCCTTGCTCCCTCCTCCCTGCAGTTCTGTGGGGCTGCTCCTCCTTCCCTGCCTTATGGGAGAAAACCTTTTTCCAGTTTTTCCTCAGTGTGGAAAAATCCCTGCTCAGGACTGTGTTATCAACGATTCCTGCAGGCACGCTGTAGTAGCGGCTCCCCGCATTGCATGTTCTGGTTCCTTGCCCAGTCTGGCTTAAAATGAATTTGTCAACACTCTTCCCTCTCCTCGTTGGAGTTCATCACCTTTGCCATGCCGTTCCCAGCCAGCCGCTCTGACTCCAGGATAAAACTGCCTATTGTTCCCCTTCAGCCAATGCCTTTTGCTTGGCAGCGGCAGCTGGGAGCTGCTGGGACAGGGGCTGCCCTTGGGAAGAGCCTGAGAAGAGCAGGACTTAATGTACAGCCCCAGATGTAAGGATGCAAGGACTGTGGCCATGGAGCTCCCCAGCATCACGCTGTGCCCACAAAGCTGGGTGGGTTTGGGGAGAGCATTCCCACATTTTCATTTTCAAATGTTAATGTTTGTTATACACTTTTCAGTTCCTCTCACTGACTTGAGCTGGTTCATTTTAAAAAAAGTTAATTAAGACATACAAGTTTTGCTGTAGAGCCAAGCTCTGCCTCCCAACTCACTCTCAGCTCAATGGGGGCATTGATGGTGTGGAGGATGCTCACAGCAAAGGGTGGCAGTCCTGGTTGCACATCCCTGTGGAGCTGGCTCCTGCAAGCAACACAACATGCCCCACATCCACGATGTTTTGGGCTGGTTTTGTGTTGCTGTATCTCTTTGGCACATCATTAATCAATGGTCAAAAGTCCGTGTATGTTCAAAAATGAGCTTGGTATAAATCCCTCTCTCCATCAGAATGGGAGCAGGGAGCAAAGAGCTGTGATCAGCCACACTGGGTTAATCTCAACTCAGATGGAAGTTCTGGCATTCCAGTTCCTTGGGTCATCCAAAGATCTCAGGCACCAGAGTGGACTGCAGTCACATCTTACCCAGTGCCTCTGTTAATTGAGCAGGGAGTAACATAACAAGCTCCTCTCTGCAGAGATGAGTGCACTGATTTACACCAGGCTGCCCTAACTTATTCAGCCTGAGCAAACTTCAGTCTCAGGGCTATCAGCAGAACTATTTACTTAAGTTTCACATCACACAGAGATGGTGAACAAGACTCACTGTATTTCTACATAAATCGCTGCAGTTCTGGCATTATTGACCTATTACAAGTAGACATCAGCTCAGAATTTGCCTGTTGGATTGTGTACCTGATCAGACATACAAACAGCACATCCCTTGTCATAAATTCTGACCTGGATCCCTGCCAGAGAATGTATCAAATTGCAACATTTAAATCTTGGGAGGTTTTTTTTTTTACTTAAAGCATTTCATGACCCTGCTTCCAGCAATGCACTTAAACAGAAGCTTCAACTCAATCACTGTCACCATCCTGAGAGATGGAAGCCAGCTGAAAGGTCTGTCATCCTTTCACCACTCCTAATTCTTAATACATTTTAAAAACAGTGGAAACAACTTGGTTGTTAAGATTGGGTTAGTTTTCTGCCTATTAATGAAGTCTCAAAGTACTCACTCTATAACATGCTGTGTATCAAGCAAGAAAGGTCTACATGCATTTTTCCGTAGGCCTTATCTTGTAAGGTTTATGAGTAAATAAGTGATTCTTTTTGTCAAGAAAACTTCCAAGACTGACTGGGGTTTCCTGTCAAAGAGTAAGTTGGTGCTGACTCCATAGAGACATTGAAGAGATTTTCCTTTTTTTCCCTACAAATTCATGAAAGCGACAATTCTTTCCACAAAATCTTTAATGGTTCAAAATCTAGGGATTTTTATCCCCTTTTTCCTCAACAGGGATATACTGATAAAGAAGCATTGAGGGGTCTGAACTGACATCTGCAATACTAAGTTTCGTGACGGAAAAGCGGAAAAGTTATCGAAAGAAAATAGTTACCCGAGGATGAAAGTGAAAGAAATGAAAGAAGTGGTTACCGAGAGAGCTCCCCGCGGTGCCCGCGCGGCCCCGGCTCGGCGCCGCCTCCGCGCCCGCACAAAGACCCCGCGGGGCTGCGCCGCACGGGCGAGACGGCTCCGGGCGCATCCCCCGCGGGCCGCCCGCTGCCGACGGGAGTCGGGAAAACGTAGGGGAAAAAAGGGTTTAAAAGAGGTTCCCCCCCACCCCTGCCCCCTGCCCTCCCCGTCCCCGCGGGACGCCGCTTACCCGTGCTGCCGGCCGCGGAGCCGGCTGTGCTGCAGGACCTGCTGGTACGGGGACTTGGCGGCGGCGGCGAGGCCGAGCGCCAGCAGCAGCAGCGGCAGCGGCGGGCGCACCATGGCCGGGAGCGGGACGGGACCGGGCGGCAGGGACGGGACGGGCCGGGCCGGCGGCGGCGAGCCCCGTTAAATGCGGCGGCGGAGCGGGGGCGGGGGCGGGAGCGGCCCCCGCGGGGGGAGCGGAGCCGCCCGGCCCGGCCCGGCCCGGCGAGAGGGGAGGGAAAGAGGGGAGAGGGGCCGCCCCCCGCGAAGGGCATCCATCCGTCCCTCCGTCCGCCCACCCGCCCTTGCATCCCTCCGTCTTTCCACCCGTCGCTCCGTCCGTGCCTCGCAGTCCCGCCGCGGCGGGGGGGGGGAGCAGCAAGGGATGTCCTGTATCCCCCTTCCCAGATCGGTGTTTCATCTCCACGTTCTTCTTCATCCAGACTTTTTCCCTCCATCCTTCCCCCAGTCGGGACTCAGGGCGGGTGGTTGCACTGCCGCGCTCCGGGTGTCCCACCGGCTCCAGCCCCTTCGTGATCTCCCTGCCCGGGGGCTCTCCTGGCTTCAGCCCACGCCGGGGGAATGTCACCCGCGCTGCCTCCCCAGGCCCCTCAGTGCCTCCTGGTGTCGACCCCCTCTCAGCCACTTCCAGCACTGGCAGGGGTCACCCTTGGTCACCCTTCTTACTGCCTTTATACCAAACCAAACGAAAGCAGGAGATCTTAGGCTGAGAAAGTTGGAGGTGTTCAGTTCGGAGAAGAGAAGCTTCAGGGAGATGTTCGAGACCCTAACAGTACCTAAATGGGGTTTACAAAAAGGAAAGAGAGCAAATTTTATATGGGCAGATAGTGTTAGGACAGAGGAGAATGGTTTCAAACTAGAAGAGGAGAGATTTAGATTTGATATTAGGGAGAAATTCTTCCCTGTGAGGGTGGTGAGGCCCTGGCACAGGTTGCCCAGAGAAGCTGGGGCTGCCACATCCCTGGGAGTGTTCAACACCAGCTTGGATGGGGCTTGGAGCAACCTGGGATAGTGGAAGGCATCCCTGCCCACAGCAGGGGGTTGGAACGAGATGAGCTTTAAAGTTCCTTCCAAACCAAACCTTTGTGTGATTCTATGATTCACTGCAACATCCCAGTGTTTGTAAAGGGTTTGCTCCGATTGGACTGGCATCAAAGTTGAAGGGCTCTTTCCTCCCTAAATCTGCCTGGGAAGCAAAAGGGGTCCTTTGGGGCCACTTGCCCGTAGGGACAGATCTCTGCAAAATCCTCCTGTGGCTTTGCAGACTGGGCAGTGGCCAACAAGGGCAGCTGCTCAGCAAAGGATGGGAATTGAAATGTGTCCAGCAAGCAGCCACCGAGCCAAAGAGAAAAAATCTTTGGCAATATTAAGCACCTTAAATTTACAAAGATTTTTTTTCCCCACAGTAAATAAATCTGATCTGCATAAAACCCATTAATGCTTATTGGATAAAATACATAAAACCATTCCTCAGTCAGGTTTCCTCTCCCCAGGGAGTGTTTCATTACTTCCTCCATCTAAGTAGGAAATCATGCAATCTTACCTGCAAAGGCTCATTACTCCAGCCTAAAAGATAAGAAACAGAAGTCTCAGGTCTTTCTGACAAAAAGGCGATGTTTTAAACCCTCTTGAGTATTGCCTGAGAACCTCAGCTGCACCTCTATAAAATGGAGGCGATTTTATGAGCCTCCAGTGCTCTGGTTAAAAGAGAAGAGTGATCTACACTCTGCCCAGAAAGGGGTGACTTGGTTCCCTGGCTCTGGGAAAAGGTTTTCGGCTGTGAAGCCTGATCTGATGGTTGTGCATTTTTCCAGGCCAGAGTTAGACCCCTTGGTCTAACTCCTCCTCCACCAGCTATTGCAATTTTTTGCCAAGGGAAGGCTTAAAGCTCTTTAAAAATGGAATTAAAAGAGGAGGGGAATCAAGCAAAGGCATTGCCAGCTGCTGAGTCCCCTGAAAACAGCAGCCAGTTGCAATTTCTCTGTGAAGAACAGCAAAGATCCCACGGGGTAGCAGAGGCAAGCCCCTGGGTGTAGGCTCCTGCCTTGCCTCCACGTGCTAGACTGCTGTTTTGGGAATGGCAAGGTCCCTTTCACTCACAAAGCTGGTTAACAGATGCATGAGCTTCTCTGCCAGGCACCTCAAGGAGCAGGAGCCCCAGATCCTCAGAAGAGCATCTTTCCCCAGGAGCACAGGGCTGCCTGTCCTGGGATGAGCTCACCAGGACCATGTTCCTATTATAACCTTCCAGAATGAGGGTTGATGTCCTTGAGACACCAAACCCTGTACTATATCCAGCAGAAGTTTGTTGAACCCAAAATGTTGGAAATTAACTTGACAAAGATTTTTCCCAGTGAAATGTTTCCCTGGAGATTAAGCAAACAGGGAGTGAGGAGGGACAACCAGCTGTGGGGGGTCAGGGTGAGTGTGGGGAGGGATGGGGCAGCCCCACTGCCATGCTGTGCCCAGCACTGACATATCCAGGGTCCCACAAGTCACATGCAGGCAAATTCACTAGTTTTATCTACCACTGCTGGTTTACTTCCTCCCCATCTGTCCCTCCCGGTCCAGCTGCCTCCTCGTTCTTCTTCAGTGCATCTTTATTCATTATTCCTCTCCAACAGGACTTTCTGTACTGACTAAGCCTTCAATTAGCTTCTAGAATCTGTTTGAGAGCAGTTCAAGTGTTGCAAAGAAATATTTAAATACACTTGGCTATCAGACTGTAACAAACCTATTTGTGAATAACCAGTGCTTTGATTTGCACTTGTTTTAACCTCTGCTTCCAGACGGATGTTTAGTTTGAAATGAAATCCATGGGCAGTGGACTCTCCGCACACTCATACAAATACTCTAAAATCAATCACGTAGAAAATTGCACTTACACAAATGTACCCTTCTGTACACATTTCAGACATAACAGCTGGTCCACCGAAAGGGAGGAAGCCAAAGACATACACTAAGCCAAATGAAGAAATCTTCAGCAATAATAAACATCTATTATTTAAAAACCTTTTCCTCTATAAACAAAACTGAAGGCTGAAGTGACTGAATCATTAAGACCATAAATATTTTTCATTTTGTTCTGTGAGCTGCACAGAAAGGCCAGGAGAGCTTCTGGAGAAAAAACCCCTTTCCACCTCTCTAGGAATAGTTTCAAGGCAAATAATCAACAACATAGAACTAAAAGTGGTTTCTTTGTATTTGTCTGCCATATTAAATTTCCACTATCCTCATAATAGTATGATCTCTAATTCCCAAAATAAAAAGTTATAGTGATGTTTGGTGACCCTCACATTCCTGCAACAGGCTGAATCTCCATTTCATTTGGAGCTCTACTTAACGGTGATTTCAGGTTGAATGTCTTTTCACCCAGAGAAGCCTCTGCTCTTGTTCTCACAGACACTGAGAAAAAGCACTGAAAATAGCTCTGAGCATCCTTGTTGTGCTTTTGTGTGAAACGCAGCAGAATTTATTCAGAAGAATAAATAGGTGACCCTTCATTCAATTCACTCCTGGGTGTTTCTGAAATGCCAGGGGGAGGGATCGCTGCCATGGCTGGAGGCACAGTCCTGCACGGGACACAGCAATCAGAGCAGCTCCAGCACAAATGAGGCTGAAGCAAACACGTGGTCCAGAGAGGTTGACACAGAATATCACAGAGCAATATTCCTGGTGACTGCAGTGCTGACAGCCAGTCATGCCATGACATGCCTGGCTTGGGCTGGGAGTGCAGAGGAGTCACTTACTGGTGGGAAAGGACAGTAACCACAAGCCTGTCCATGCACTGGTGTGAAATACATCCCATCTCATCCCACACTCTCACTTTGTTCCCTGTTTTCACTATCCATATTAGCATCAGGGGAATATATTTCCCTTCTGTGTCTTTTTAGTTCTTTTGGAACAACTTCTTCACCCCAAATGCTCCCGCATTTACCTTTTGGGTCTATTTTCCATGTCCAATGTGTTAACGATGTGGCAGATGGTCCTTCACACCATGCTCTTGCTTTCACACATCAGTCTCATAAAAATATCCCGATAAAGATCACATAATCCTCTTCATTTCCCTTTGCAGACAGCTCCATTTGACATGTCCAGAGTGTGCTGGAAAAGGAAGAGAGCTAATCCCACTTGCCTCTACCACACACAGCAGGGAATTAATGGGATTTATGATCCAGCTCCACACAAAACTGTGTCCAAAAGGCCCTCTATATGTTTAAAGTGTTATTATTATGTACAGTAACATACTAATAAAATAGTAAAATACATATATGTACAGTAATATGCAGTAACATACATAACAGGGCAGGTTGGAGGCGGCTCTGAGCAACCTGGTCTAGTGGAAGGCGTCCCTGCAGGTTGGTTGGAACAAGATGATCCTAGACCAGGTGTTACAAATTGGTTTAAACACAGAAGAGCGAGGAAAACTAGGTCTCTGTAAATAAAATGGATAAATATACCCCAAAACTTGATTAGTACCAACGAGGCTAGATGTTGGTGCCAAAAACTTGATATGTTTTATTTAATAGTAAAGGAGGCAAAGAGAAAGAAAGAGAAAAGAAAAAAATAAAGAAATAGAAAATGAGGTGTGCGGGGTGGGGGGACAGGGAGAGAGTGACAGGGTAGAGACAGATCACCCTTTTGAGGGTCCCAACGACGTCTTGTGGCTTCCTTCCATCTGGTCTTCTTGGTGGTGTGGGTCCCCCGCTGCCCGCCATCCAAAAGTAAAGAATCCAATGGATTAATTATGTTTGGGCCAGGTGGGAACGCCCATGTGCCTTCCCCTGGGGAGGGCAAGTTTGACACTGTCCCTTGCAACACTTTGGATCTGTTGCATCATGTTGCAGTGCTCTGGTGCAGGGTCTGGGGACCCCTTTGGGGGGCCTTTGATGGGCCATGTCACCTCCTCTGCTGTCCTTCATGTGGATGCAGCTTTTCCTGGGGTGCAGGGGCCCACAGCTGAGCTGGTCTGCATAGCGGAGGATGGGCGTTCACTGCCTCTCATCAGAGGCTTTTTCACTACACACCCAAAACCTCTCTCCCCACCACCCTTTGGTGGGAGGGTCTGTGCAAGCCTGGCAGCTGATAGTGATGCCTTAGGTTTTAACTTTTATATTTTTCAAGTCCTGTACTGCCTGGTGTGTAACTCTGAAGTTTCTTGTGGCCTCTTGACTACTGTTCTCTCATGCTGGTTAGGCATAACAAACCTCTCTAGGTTTCCACCTCAAGGACACAAGACCCCAAAATGTGTAAACTAAAAAGCCTCTGAAGGGGGACAAACTTGGGGTAATTACATCATTAACTGAGGTTATAATTGGACAATTAACCCTGA
Source organism: Corvus moneduloides (assembly GCF_009650955.1). Taxonomy (NCBI): domain Eukaryota; kingdom Metazoa; phylum Chordata; class Aves; order Passeriformes; family Corvidae; genus Corvus; species Corvus moneduloides. The sequence goes on from NC_045490.1 coordinate 9,095,606, forward strand.
TATGCAAATGGCCCAAACTTATAAAAGTGTGAAGAATTCGTGACTCGGGATCCATCTTGGGTGTAGCCTTTGGCCTGCCCAGGGTGTACCTTGGAGGCCCTTTGAATAAATACCTACCTTTGTTCCCTTATTCTTGTCTAGTCTCTGCTTTTAGGTGGCCTCTCAAGGCATCAGTAGCCCTGGTGCTGTGGTCTCCAACCCAAAGGTGCTAAGCTTGATCCCTGTGTGAATGTATTCTTCTTCCCCCAGCCCAGACCTGAGTCACTTATTCCATCAACGAGCAGTGCAGGGCCTAAGTCAGGGTGTGGTAGTCTTCTCTGCAGCTTTTATACAGTTTTGTTATAATAGGCAAAAGTCTTTCCTGAACATGTTTTAGCCATAAATTATAACATTTCAACTGATTCTTGATAGCTGTTTCAGAGATGTTTATTTCTCCAGCCGCATGGCCGGGGCTCTGCCGAGGAACTGCTGCAATCACGGGACCAAGGGTCCTTCTGCCCGCGCAGGGAAACACAAAAAAACCAATGGGGAATGAGGCTGACCAGGGGCAGGGAAACCCCGTGCCTCCCCTCAGGGCCCCTCTCCCAGGGCTACATGGCAGGTGGGAGGGACCCCAACATTTCACCCATTTATTTTTAACAAAAGAGATTTAGAACATAAAATTGAAAACAACTGGATAAACATAACAAGAACAGTTTCAAAACAAAACAAGCCACCCTCCTGAGTCTTTAAATGTCCAAACAGATTCTCTGGAACATCTAAGGTTGACAGAAGGGAGACAGAACTCTCTGAGCATGCTTTGTGGGGAAACTGAAGCAGGAGAGGGTTTAATTTCTTCCCTCCCCCTTTTCATCCCCCCCTCGGCATCGGAGAGGAGTTGTAGGGAAAGGGAATTGTACAGGGAAGCCATGGGGTGAAAAATGGATTAGGAATACACTGGGGATGGGGTAAACTTAGGAAAGGGTTCATATTGGGTATAGGATAAAAAGGGAAAGTGGGATTAAGAAAGGGAGACTGTAGGGGGGGCTTATAAAGTAATATAAAGATATTGTCTAACATGACTACGATTTTTAGCATATATACTGCCTTTCACAGAAACACCATCAGGCCCAGTGACCTCTGCTGCTTGTAACCCTTTTCTACCTTGCACAACTTTGAATTCCACCACCTTTCCATCTCCCAAGCTTGGGATGCATTTTTCAGGGTTATTCTTTTTAATAGCAGTTCTATGAATGAATATGTCTTGCTGGTTGTCACATCTCGTTATAAAACCATAATTTTGTTTAACATTATACCATTTTACTATTCCTAAAACCTTAGCTACGGTGATCTTTTCCTTTTTCCGAGTGGCTGCTGTTTTCTGTCTCACTGTGTTTTTGCTTTCTCTTTTGTCTTTGCTCGCTTCCATGTTGGAACTGCCAGGACTGCTGGGGCCATCGGAGCTGCTGGTGCCTGCACGCTCTTCCCGGGGTCGCATTCGGGGCCATGCGGGCCGGGCCGGGCCGCACCGCTCAGCTCCCTGCGTGCTGCCACTTCTGCTCTCAGCTGCGCTGCGGCTGCCTGGGGCTGCACCCACGTCTCGGCCGGGCCCCCGAGCGATGACCCCCCCATGCCCTGCTCTAGCACGCATTTTGGGTAGGCGCGGCTCCGCTCCACTGCCGCCAGCTGTCGCCCACGTGCCGCTCCTCTCACAGGGCTTGCTCCACCACGCGCTGTGCGGGCCCAGGTGGGCATTGCTGGGTTGCGCTGCTCCCGCTGCGCCTCACTCCACTGCTGACACTGCAGCTCGCGTCACTCCACCCACACGTGGGAACTGCCTCGCTGCTGCTTGCAGAGTGCTCGGTCCATGTGGCCAAGGTCGCACAGTCCCTGAGCCAGGCTTCCCTTCGCCAAGACACAGCTGACATTGCTCAACAGTCTTGGTAATTAAATAATATTCACGAAAATATTCTTCCATTGGCATATATTTTGACTCAAAAATTAACTGTGTCCAAACAATGTTCCAAAAGTCTTTGGTAAGAATTAAATCCCAAGAAACACAGAAAAAGTTCTTAAACAACCATGCCAGGAAGTGTTTCAGTTCTTTTTGAGCTTGAGTTAAGCTAAAATTTACAAATCGTTGTTCAAGAACCTTTTCAAGTTTAAGATAAATGTCCATATGCGGCTCGGAGAGCCAAGAGTCTTCCCACGGTTCCTCCATAGTTTAGATATGGAATAGCAAAACAAAAGAAGAAGAGAAATCCAGAGTTTACTCACAAATCAGTTGCTGTCCTTAGGGATCGGGGATCGTTCTGCCCTCAATTCTCCACCATTTGTTAAAGTGCGGATACTTTAACATGCGTATCAAACAAGGAGGCCGTGGAAAAGAAATATATACGGACTGATTCTTGATCGATGTTTCAGAGATGTTTATTTCTCCAGCTGCCTGGCCGGGATCTGCCGAGGAACTGCTGCAATCACAGGACCCGAGGGTCCTTGCCCGCGCAGGGAACACAAAACAACCAATGGGGAACGAGGCTGACCTGGAGCAGGGAAACCCCGTGCCTCCCCTCAGGGCCCCTCTCCCAGGGCTACGTGGCAGGGGGGAAGGGACCCCGACAGTTGCCCAGAGAGGCTGTGGCTGCCCCATTCCTGGAAGTGTTCAAGGCCGGGTTGGATGGGTTGGAGCAACCTGGTGTCAGAGACTGAAATGTTATAATTTATGGCTGGAGAAATAAACATCTCTGAAACATCGATCAAGAATCAGTCCATATATATTTCTTTTCCACGGGCCTCCTTGTTTGATACGCGTATTACAGTATCTGCACTGTAACAGGCAAGGTGTGCCAGGGCCTCACCACCCTCACGGGGAAGAATTTCTCCCTAATATCCCATCTAACCCTGCCCTCTGTCAGTTTAAAACCACTCCCCTTTGTCCTGTCACTCCATGCCCATGTGCAGTTACTGTTTGTTTGGTGTCTCCTCTCTGATTAAAGGTGAAGATACTATTGTGGGTCTTGTTAGTTCTGGCTCAATTAATCTACACTGAGCAGTGCTAAAGTGCCTTCCTCAAGCATTTAAGCAGGGTTGTCCTGAGTTAGATGGGGCAGGCACCCCTTGTCCTGTTCTCAGGGGCCTCAGGAGCACTGGCCAAAAAAGCAATTACACACAATATTCTGCTTCCTTTTAATGTATCATTGTGATGGAAGAAATATGTGCTTTATCTTCTCTTGTATAAACAAAACAATTCTCTTACTTCATCGTACAAGCTTGCAATTATCTTCCCACATTAGATACTTTGAGTAAAGTCTTTTTAAGAACACCTCTCTGTTGCTGTTGCTCTCTCGCTGACAGGCACACACACAAAACAAACCCATTGAATCTCAGGAGTAGAATTATGAGCCAAGCTGATATCTCCCCATCTGTTTTCTGTTTTCCCCTCCTTCCCACTGCCCAATATTGTAGATATGTGATACAGTAGATTTACAGAGCAGGAAGTCACAAGAAGTAGCAACTCAACTTTCAGGGAATAATTCAGTGTCACTTATTCATATCGTCCATGTATATGAAAAATAAAAAAGAGAGATAGAGAACAGCTCCCACAAGGCATTTCTAGCTCTCATATGTTCTCATTTTATTCCTTATCCTGCAATTTATCTTCTTACTTTCAGCAAGCCAGCAATGAAGTAGAAAACCCCTAAGAAATCTTATTCTGACATATCTTTCTGGGGAGTATTCATTTCCATGCATAGCTGCGTAAGCCATGGAGAAGTCTGTGACATCACTGGAGAGCAAACCACTTGACGAGCAGAGCCTGCAGACCTCAAAACAGATAAAAGCAAGTTTTTTCTGGCCTTCTCCATCTGATTTAAAGGTCTGATAGACGCCCAGCGTCAGCACAGTAATCTGCTGAGGTTGGCCCTAAGCCATGTTGTAATGCAGGAAGAGAGCAAACGTTGGAGCATCCTGAGCCAAATTACAACTGACTGTTATTTTGGGACACTAAGCTTTGAAACCTGAATTCATTTAGTTTATTATGATATATTGGAACTTCCTTAAAAAAAAAAAAAAGAAAGGAAAAAACCTAACAAAACCCAAGATACTCATTAATTCTGGCTAAATGGAACAGGCAGAAGAAGGCATTGCCTGCCAAAAAGATACACAAACCCCATTATGTCAATAGACCATCTTGTAACCGGAGGTGCGTAGCCAGAAGGCTGCTCCTGTTGGCCTGCAGACTCTGGATGAAATTCAGCTCCCTGAAAACATGATAAAACTCTGACTTCAAGGCCAGCCTCAAAAAGTCCCTATGTGGCTCAGAACAATAATTTCAGATTTTCACATTTTACTATGCTACACCCAACGTGGCAAGGTGAGCATTGCCCACAGATCATGGGGCCTCTGCACAAAAATCTCTCAATGCATTTAATGTGTTATTGAAGCAAAAAAAAAAAGCCATTAAAGCATGAAAGTGCCAGCACGTTCCCTACTGTACATTTTCCAACATATTATCCATACTTCTGAAATAATCCCAAGGGTTTTTCCAAGCCCTGTGGGTTCTTGCAGTTAGGAAAATATTAAAAATATTTAGAATCATTAAATTCCAGGAAGTGAAGAAACTGGAGAACAACAGAGTGTTTCTCATGGCTGCCTTGCCTTCTTTGAGTCCCACCTTAAGAAGAGATGCTGCATCTAAGAGAAGAAATAGGCTTAAAATAATAATGAAAATTTAAAAATTATGGGTATCTGCTACATGTAGTATTTGCACATCACTGATATCCCAGTTCTGTAGAATTATAGAAGTGTTCAATAAATGTGCTGATGTGGCCCTGTGGCACTTAGGGACATGCTTTAGTGGTGGGCTTGGCAGTGCTGGGTTAATATTTGGAAGTGATGATCTTAAAGGTCTTTTCCAATCTTAATGATTCTGTTCTATACAGACCTGACACTGGAGAGGCTGTGCACAACTGGGAGGGAGAAAAACAAGAGCCCTCCTCTCTTGGTTTCTGTAACAGCTTGGAAAGATGTCACCGGCCACCTCCACACTGATCCCCACAGGGCTGGACTGTGTAGGTACAAGAGGAAAACAACTCCACTCGATGTGCTCTCCTGCCTAGCATCACACCATTGGCAGCAAAACACCTCCTCAGGCTTTCCTGCAGCTTTGACACTGCACTCTGAAGGTGATTCTACACCTCACCAGCTTCCTCATGTCTGGATGTCACCTTTTCCTTCTGCTTCCTCTGACAGAGACATCCCATTCACCACTGTCTGCTTTGAAACTGCATGTCCAGCAGAGCTTTCCCCCAGTCCATGATGCACATGCACCTAGAAACCCCAAAACCATATGGATGCACACTTCTCAGTTAGATATTGCAAGTCCATCATCACAATGAGGAATTTTGGGGGGCATATGCCTTAATTTAGTTGCAGTGGTTTTCTAGTTACAGCTGAATAGATAACATGACAAGGCTAGTGATTGTTTCTAGGAGGGAATGGTTTAATATTATAATCAGCAGTGCTCACAGAGGCTCCTTGATAAAGGGCCAGGCAGAGCTGGAGTGGTTTGGATCTGTTTCCTCACCACTGCTGAGAACAAATGTTGCAATATATGTCAGGAGGGTTGAATGGAAAATAATTGCCTTCATTATGCAAGTTCAATGTACAGACATATGTTCCTGGATAAAACACTTTTACAGCCAGCCAGGTCCCTGCTGCTTATTTTCCATAAAATATGAGGAGCAGCATTTTCTACAGGTTTCAGTCAAGTATTTGAAGCAGGCACGCGCTGATTTGTCCTGCAAAGCACACGCACGTTTCTGAGCTCACATGCACGTAGGTTTATGGCTTTCTACAGGAGAGGCAGGTGTGGGAATAGGTCTTGTAGAGGATGTCTGAGCATGCACCAGGATTTTGGCATAGCCAAAGCAGTGAGAAACTGGAGACATGGATTTTATAGGAGACATAGCACATTGTAAAGCAAGACATGTAGGGCTAAATCCAGTTCCTCTTCTTCAGGCAAACTGAGCTCTTGATTTCATTGGGGCTTCTCACTCAGAAAGGGTCAACAAACTCAGCTTTGGGCATTGACGGGAGGAATCAGAGGAGTGATTTCTTTGGTGTGATGCAATAGGAGTTTGTATTCCCATTAGCCCCAAGTGCCTGGAAATCTGGAATTCAAATGGAGCAAAACCTCACTACAAATAAAGATTTTCTTAAAACCAAAGTAGTTTCCACCACTGCTTTTAAAAAGCAGAGTTGCCAGCTACTGAGAAAGTGAGTAAGTGGTGCTCTGGCCTGGGAGGATTCCAGCAGGATTAGTCTGGCAGTTGTAACACAATCAAGACCGACTAATTTTTTCATTATTAGTTGTTGATTTTTCTAAGTCTGCTTTTCACAATGGTTTGGCACTGTCCACACTCATCACTCTCCAACTCTGAAGCTGGCAAGCTGACACATTTGCTTCTTTTATTATAGCACAGGGATGGGCTGATTTACACCAGGAGCCCAGCGTGCCGGCAGAGCTGGGAGAAGCGGGAAGACAACATTCCCTCCTCCAGCTGCTGCAGGAGAGATGCTTCATCCATGAGCAGGAACAAATATTTATCAGATGGGCTTTCCAGTCATATGGTCCTAATCCTTGCAGTAATGTGAAACTCCCTGGATGAGGTCATGCTTGTTGAATCCCAGACTCTCCTTTTTTTTTAGAGGCCAGGTCAGGTAGGTGGAAGATGGAGCACACTTATCCCTGTCTGGGGCTGGCCAGGAAAAAACCACAGGGGTTTAGGGACATGATGTGCAAGTACACACCCATGGACACACACAAAGACTTGCTCCAGAGCACATCAGGGCTGCCAACATTGAATTTCCAGCACCAGCACAGGGCACCTGTTGCTCTAACTTTTCAGAACTTGTCAAAATCCAATTGGCAAACTCTCTGAAAGCTCTTTTAAGTAAAAACCCTTCTCAAAAGTGAAGAAAAGAGTATGATAAAATATTTTTTAAAGGTCATTTAAAGGCTCTCTGAGCTGATTACTGCTGGGAATACATGTTTAGGTGGCTAAGGTATCTTTGTTTTGCTCATTACCTTTCACTGGCTTTTGGTGCTTTACACCTTAAACTGAAGAACCAGGGAATTCCCTGACCATTTTCCTCCAGTGACTGTTAGAATCCAAAATTGTCCAAATTAGGAATTGTATGTGAATCCTACTGAGGTCTGAGCTCATGGGTCCTGGACAGACCCTTATTATTTTAGCCCAGATGGTACTAAAAAAAGACCATCTCAAAACCATGAGACATCCAATGGTATATTTTAGGAATGCCATGCTTAAGATAATAGTCCAAATAATGTGTCATAGTCAGCAAAACAACGTAAAATACGTTGCTCATCAGTACACAATGTATAGCAGCACCATGTCTAGGCATGAGGTTCTCTTGAGCAGGACTGAACCAAGGGAAAGAACACAACCAAAACATTCTGGGTGGCATTTACAGCTGGAAGGTTTCCCAAACCTCAGACAAGATGAAATTTGAGTCACTCTCAGAAGAACCTGACAACCAAGTAGTGAAGGAGATTGTAAAGGCAGATCATGTCCTTTGTTTTGAACCAGACTTTAGCTGTGCAATTTGCTGTAAGACTGAGTGATTTCTGAGCATGACTAACCCAGAGCAGCCCCTTTACCTGCAGCCAAGCTCAGGCCTCCCATAGATGAGGTGAGTCCCAACCACCAGCCGCCAGATTTGGCTTTGGGAAATCTCTCTGCCAGTTTTTTCCATAACTCTTCTTTCTTATGCCACAGGAAGATGTGGGTTTGCCAACAGTTAAAGCCTCTGGGTCCTCGTGTCTCTCCCCCAGGTCTGCAGCAGTGGGAGGACTCCCATGTTTGTCTCAGGTCAGCAGTGGGGTCTGCTGGGGTCATATTGTTGAGCAGGTGCACAAGGTCCAAAGGCAGGATCCCAGGCTGAGCCTCAAAAGTACTCACAAAATCTGGGTGAGAGTTTGTAGGAGGAGGTGGTCTGGGGTATAGTTCAAGCTCTGCTCACCACCTCTGCAGGGAAACATCACTGAGCCCCAAACACTCCGCTCAAGAGGGGAAGGTGGCTGGGGAGTCAGAGAGGGGAGAGTCCCTGAGCCTCCACTACCCTGCATAAACCCACGCCCCGTGGGTTTGAGTGTGTTTTGCTTTCAGCATATTGTAGTTAACTCCAATAAATAACCGGAGAAGGGAAAAGCAAGAGAAAGTGGTTGATGCTGCAGAATGGGGTTGTTCACCCTCTTCCCTGAGCAGGTCCTTTATTTATTTCACATGTGGGAAGAATCAGCCCTTGGATCTTCAGTTTTCTCCCTCTACCTCATTCCCTTCAAATCCATCAGCCAGGGAGATTAGCAGTGTCACAGGAACCAGACCTTTCTGCTAAATCCCTTCCAGATGTCCAGAGCCACAAACATGTCAGTCACTGACAAGAGCCTAATGACAAGTGCTTCCCTGTTCATTAGTGATGGCTACTGTTTCCTGTGGAAAAGCTTTTTCCACCCTGCCTCCAAAAGCAGGTTTTGTAGGAAGGGTTTTTTCTTCCTTCCCCAGAAGCAGGGCTGCTGTCTGATGGCTCATGAGGAGATCTCCATCCCAGCTGGTCTTGAGACCTGCCCTAGGCTCCCCCAGAGCTGCGCTGGAACACTGGCACAGGGCACCACATCACACTGGCATTTTAGGATCTGTAGAGAGGAAACAAGTAGCAGATCTGTCTCCTGCCAGTGGGGTTTGACAACCCTAGGCTGTGAGGTTCTCTAAAAGTTTGGTGGCATTAGACAGGCATCTTCTGCGTTGGCATTGTCAGCCCCAGGGAGACAGGTAGGAACTCGAGCAGGCACCGAGGTCAGGATGGCTTTGGAGAAAATGAGCAGGTGGGAGGGCTGGCTGGGAAGCAGTTCAGGATAGAACAGAGGGACATCTTCTGACTGTTCCCTCCACCCAAGCAAGGAGAGCCGTGTGGTGGTGTTCTTGTCTTGCTAATGGAGAAGGCTGGGAGCTCTGTGACAAGGGGCTCTCTCAGGCACAGAATGCAACAGGATTTTGGTTCCAAGCCTGGCTGCCAGGTCCTTTCCTTTGCCCAAAGACATGTCATGGGTTTCTTGACCTGTTGCAATACATTAAATTTCATAACTTTCTTCAATTGCATTTTGATCAGCTTGTGATTGCTGTGTTGGATTTGTCCTATACCCTCATCTCCACACAAGCTCAAGATGTACCTTGTAAGCTGAATTATCCTCAAAAAAATTAATACTGTCCATTGTGGAGATTCCTGAAGGCTATATTTTTCCCTCCTTTCATTGCAGTTAATGGATAGAATTTTAAAAGTACAGCTGGACAGGAAAGACCGTTTCTTCCATGGAAAGTGCCAGTCTCCTTACTGGGATGGGCAGGCAGGATGGGCTGATGCAACATCCTTGCCATGCTCCCAACCACACCACCACAAGGAAATGTTATTCAGCAGTTCATCCCACCTTGGCACAGAGACTGCAGTGAGATGCCAAGCCAGAACTTGTGCTGAAGTCTCTGAGAACTGCTCCTTTAGTGCAGCTGCTTATTAACATGACCCTACTTGGGGAGGTTTCTTCCTTTATCCTTTGAATTATGAAAACCGTTCCAAAACTTGATCCCCATGAAGGCTGGGCATTGTGTCAGCTTTAAGAAGCTGAAAATAGTGATGGGTTCTTTGCAGTGAACAGAAAAACCCACTTGAAGTCTGTCATTTAGATTTATGAATATGAAGTCTGCTCTTTTGACATAATCTTCCTGATTTAAGCTTGTGGTTTCTGCACACAGTTTCCATTAAAATTAATGTAAGTCATCTGAGCAAATCTCTCCCAGGTTGACAGGATGAAATGTTCAGCTCCTGGAGATTTATTCCTTGTTTATGGGCTTCAGAGCTGACCTGTGCAGGAGCCAGCCCACAGCCTGTGTTGGAGCTCAATAGGACCCTCAGTGATGGGGTACAAGATGCCCTATCTGGACACCCAAAGCACTGAGAATGTTGGCAAACACCTCTGGAAACTGCTCCTGAATACAGCCTCAGAACAAGCACCAGACATTCGCTAGATAAACCAAAAAGTCAGCCCTTGCTCACTTCTTTGTGCTGCAGAGATGTCATGGGTTGAGATGTTCTGCCTGGTGTAAAGCCAGCTTCACCATCAGCATCACTTCCACAGCAATGTACCATAAATGGGTGAAGCAGAAAATACAGCAACTCAGCAAAAATCCCAAACAACGAGGTTTGGTTGCAAAACAGCACAACCATGTGCTGTAAAAGAACACAGATATCTCCTCAGAGACATCAGTGCCCCATTTTAACTCAAATCCACTAGTTGTGCAGAGAATAGCTCACATCACATCCATTTGAAAAGCAGCTGGACGCTGAACCCTTCCCAGATTCACATCAGCCAGGCGAGCCCAACATGGCCAACACTGCTTGGAACCAGTCCTCCAAATTTCCTGAGATAAAACCACTAGAAGATGTGTCTGTGTGACAGTGAGCCCACAAGTGCTGACTCAGCCCATTGCCTCTCACACAGTTCCTGGTGATGATTTATTTCCTTTTTCCTCCACTGCTACCAGATCCTTGGCCCCAGGAGAGGACCTGTTGGGTGCTTCATGTTTTCCCTGAGGGAATTTGGGGAAACTTGTCTCCCAGAGCCCTCTCCCTCCTCTCCCTACCTGGAAGGTGGGTTTGCTGTCCATCCCCCCACCCTTTCCCATGCTTCCTGTTCCCTTCCCCAATGCCCTGGGGAGTTGCCTCATAGTAGTTGTTCCTTAAAGGAAATGGATATAAAGCAAACCTCACCAAAACCCTAGAAATCCGCAAAATTGGGGTCCCCTGTGCTAATATAACAGCATGTTTCCTTTTCCTTGAGCCCTGTACATCCCCAAGCCTGTACCCACCAGACCTGCCACCTAATGCCTCCCAGTACCTCCCTCCTGTCCACCTCAGGCTGCCTCCACCTCCCCTCTTCCTCTCACAGCTCATCTCAGTGATGGGGACTTTGGACCCTGACTGCAACTCTCCTAAGGTGCAGACAAGTATGGTGGGCAGCACAAGTGTCATGTTATTCCTCCCCCACGAAGGACAAAACCATGCAATTCTTTTCCAGTAAGTGATATGATTGGTCCAGAACACATGGGAACCCCCAGGCACTGGCTCCAGCCTGGGGAGCGAGGTGGGATGGAAACACAGAGACGCTGAGGGGAAAAGGAGATAGGTTAAACCAGGAAGCAGAGAAAATGTCTAGTTTTGAGACTTGTAACAGTGGTTATTCATTTTCCAGTAAGTTTATACTGCTCTCAGCCAAAATAGTCATTGTAAAAAAATGGTGTTATGAGCCCTGGAGGATTTACATGAAGTGTTCATGTCAGAGCACTCATGTGTGGGAAGTCCTGCAGTGGCTGCAATTGCTCCACGGCCTGGGCACAGCCTGAAAAAGGGGACCACTGGCACCAGGAATGGCAGCCCTGCGGGGGTCCTGACCACAGCCCCCCTGACTTGCACCACACCTCAGCACTGAAAACAGGGCTGGTAACCTCCACCAGGCAAAGGTTTTGGATTGCTTGGGTGTAGTAAGAAGAGCCTGACGTTCCTATATATCCTGATTAATGGATTAATGAACAACTGCATTAAATAATTGCCAATTATTATTTTTTAACAATGATTAATTAAATAATTTTTTTCTCTAACGTTTGGAAGGGTCTAAGTAACCTAAAGGCGGAAAGGAGGATATGGGGCAATACTGATTTCAGTTGGAAGATAAGTCCAATGCTATCTAAGTACTGAATTTAAACCAAAAATGAGAGCAGGAAGCAGGTTCCATACTTGCCATGGCCTGTTTATTTCTCGTTGCTCTGGTTTCCCTGCTATCCTTCACTCCCTTGCCTTTTACAGAGCACACACTGAGCTATTGTCCCATAAAAGCCTGTTCAAGAAATGAGAAATATATTGCAGAGTCTGATGTAATCACAGACCATGATTCATCCCATCCTGCTACCTACAGAAGGCTCCTCGCTGCCACCAGAGGCTCCTTTGCGTTCCCAGCTGCCAGCGGAGGCATGGAGGGGACCTAGGGCTGTGGCTCTGGGCATTATCTGTGGGAAGATGAACTCATCAGCAAGAGCAATCACAGCAGCTTATTGCTGTGCAACATCTGGAATTAACCTATTCCATCAAATTGTCACCTGCAAGCGCCAGCCAGGCCTGAGCTCTCCGTATTCACCAGACTGTAAATCTCGGGGTAATCCCAGCACTAATGAGCTGGCAGCGCCATGAGCTGGGGATGCCTCACTGGTGCTCACAGATCCTCATGCACTAATGATAGCTGAGTACCTGGCCCATGCACTGCCTTAGGCCCTTGGGCATCTTCACCGAGGGTTTTTCATATTTTTCAAGTTAGAATTTGACTTTCCTTTTTGGTTTGCCCGCTGGGAAAAGTCTGTCACTAACGTTAGTCCCCAGTTCTATTGCCTCATGTTCTGCTCAGTCTGTAAAAAGCAGAAAAGAAAGAAGAAAGGGTCCTTCCCATTTAAATGAAAAAAAGAAAAGAAAGGCAGAGTGGGAAGAAGAAAACTCAAAAGAATTGAAATAGTGAAATCTAGTCTGTAAGAAAGTCATCAAGAAAATTTCCTGCCAAGTCACAGCTCCAATTTCTCTTTATCTAGAAAAAAACCCTATTTCTCTTCCAAAGGCTATCACATTTTGTCAGAATAGAAAGAAAATAAAAAGCCTAATGTGAGGAATTTGAGCTAATGTTATAAACCCTGTAAAGACTTAAATAATTAGAGACCTTCACTGGTATTACATGAAGATAAATGATTCCATACAGTCCAAAGCTGAAACATACTCCTGCTAAGTACCTTAGTCTTAACTCTAGGAATATAGGAATATCATATATAAATCTCTCCCTCATCTTTTCATACAGGAAAATGAAGTGCAGTTGGTTTTGAAGATCAATGGAGTTGCCGTTTTTGTCTTATTTTATTCTGCAAGCATGCCATGCAGGAGTTTGGGCAGCAAGTGATCCTTGAAGCCTAAAAAATATGTTTGTTGGCATTAGAGTAGTAAGCAGGATTTTTGCTCAGTGATAAGGTATTATTCGTTCATATACATACACACACATGCATATGTATTTTCAACATGTTGCCTTTATAAATCATGTGAAAACACAGAGCAGCTGTCCTGTACTAGTGGGGCTATCGTGCCTTCGTTGTGCTTCCCTGGGAGCCGACCCACAGCAGGCTCAGCAGAACATGCCTGATGGATAAAGTAATGGTGCTACTGGAAAAGAACATTTATACAAGGGGCTAAACTGATGTTTTAAACACGAGAGGTGACTTGTCCGCTTCGTCAGCTCGTAGATGAGTCACACTGTATGCAGATGGTTTCATTAGAAGAGTATTTTCCAGTAATTGGTCACTTGTAATGGTCTGCACATCCAGAGGACAGATTTCCTCAGCCATTTCCTGGCCCATGCAGGAGGATGCAGCAAACCATGGTTGCTTTTGGAACACTGCTGGACCCAAAAGATGAGTAGCCAGAGCAGAACAAGTTAAAAATGACTGGTCAGAAAAACTGTTTCTAAAAAGTCCTGAGGTTTCCATCTTTCTTTCTCATGGGGAACTGCACATGGAGTGGAAACTGGTTGTAATTATGCCCACTGTGCCCAAGCCAAAGGATTTGTGTATCCACACCCCAAATACGCAGCCTGAGGCAAGATCTAAATAACTGCTTTTTCTGAATAAACTGTTCAAATTCTGCTTGGCTCACTGCCCATATTTCTAAGGACAACACAGTGGCTGCTGCAGAGATGTATTTCTTTGCCATCCGTATTTCCCTACAGCAGAGCTTATAGGGATTAAAACAATAATTCTCCCTATAGATACATAACAATTTATCAAAAACTGAGGACTAATGCAACAAAATCCTCAGCAGTAGGAAACAAAATATAGAAACAAATGCACCTTTAAGCAGCTTCAGAAAGACTGTAGCACAAAACAATTCCAGAAATATTGATACCTTCTAATACACATTTCATAGATTTTTCCAGTCTAATCTGCCATTGCAGCTTCCATGTTTGAAAAAACTATCAAAAAACCACCATAACTGGGCATTTGTGAGGAACTGGACACAACAGGAGACCAGCAGAGAGGTCCAGTACAAAGATTTATGTATAGAAAGAGAGGTGATGGGCAAATGAACGGGTAACACAGGGCCAGCCCCTCTGCTTGCCAGTTTGGCTCTTGGCAACACTTCCAGCAACATTTCCTACAGATTTGGGGACCTTCCCTCAGGACATGTGGATCTGGGGATGTCAAGGGCACATTCCTGTGACGTATAGGGGGCAGAGGGACACCCCACCACAGCAGCACTCATGGCACAGGGAGAGGCCAGTCTGGCAAGGTGAGGTGGGACTGCAAGAGAAACACGGCAGAATTTGCAATGCCACTGCAAACATTTTCCACATCTCAGAGCAGAAAGTCAGCAGCAAATGAAAAATTAGAAATGCCACATGCCTACATGTTTTTGATTTTTTTAAAAACCAAACCCACCAGTTTCTCTGCTGTGCTTGCCAAGGGGCAGCTCTAATTCATCGCCTTGGCCATCTCTGTTGAATTTTCCTCTCTACAATTTGCTAAACAGCAGGATTTCCATGGTTACCACAGCTTGCTATGGATAGGACTCAAACACACTGTGCATTTTTGCTGGGGGGACGCAGACACAACCACCCAGAGCAGTGGGTGCAGCTGAGACCCTCAATGAGCCCTGCTGATGGCTCAAAGGGGATGTCAGGCACTAACCTAGGTGAGAGGTGATGGGGAGATGGTGCTCTGTCCTTGCTTCTCCTTGTTCTGGGGTAGAGACATCATGTGGCCACCTCCTGTGGCTTTAAATGTTTGGCAAGGCCACAGGGTTGAGCCCTAGGCCCCTGCTCTGGGATTACCCCTTGTACACACACCATCATCTCCAGCTAAGGCATCAGCACAGCTCAGGGTGGCCAACTGCCAGCATTCAAATATTTTTCCCCCTTTTTTTTTTTGGCATATACATACATAAACAAACACAGACATACTGCATCAGTGAAGGGTTCATAGGAGGGAATTGCTATGCTAAATTCAAACATTTTTAAAAAAACCAAACCAATGCAATAATTATTTTCCACCAAGAGATCATATATTTTCCTACTTTTGATGTCTAATAAGATAGAGGTGGTATAATTTCCTGCTTTTGAAGTCTAATGAGTAAATTGCATGGAAACCTCCATAGAGCAGAGAACTCATTAATAAATGTATAGTCGCTTTGTCCAAGACTTCCAACTTTAAATCAAACGCACAATAACCAGATGTTTTTCACATTACTGCATTTCAAGATTTTACTGGAAGTGATCTCATCATACATACTTAATGTAGGTATCCAACTGTGCATGTTATTCGTATCACGAATCAGACCTTGCAGCTTTAGGACACTGTGTGGCAAACACAGCTATTGTTTAAATGGATAAAATTTATGCCAAGCTTGCCACAGGGAGATGAAGGAGCCCAAACTGGATGCAATATGCTGATTTTGATGAGTGTCAGAAGTGAGGAAATTGTATCACTCAAATGTTTGAACTTATTGTTAGGAAACCCTGAACCACTGTTTCTGGAAAAGATATTGAATTTAGCCAATCTAGTAAATCAAAGACTTTTCTGTTTTTCTTTGAAGTAGGAAATTAACTGCAAATGCAAAAAATTGAGACCAGGACAAAGCTGAAACAAGATGTACTTTTTTCAAGGGGAATGAAAATGAAGGCTCACTTGAAGGGGGAGGGGAGGTAGAATAACTTTTGAGTAGGAAAATATTGCTTCATCATTTCTGAAGAACATATATACAGCTAGGTTAGGATTTGAACTTTTTGCTAGGAAGCACATTGAGCTGGGGGGACAGAGTTTCCTTCCCTGAAGGGATGCAGAGCACAGGATGCAGCTCAGCTTGCACACCATGGCTTCAGCTTTCTTTGGTCGTTAGAGAAATACCCTAATGGAGTAATGCACTAAATACCCTGTTGGAAACACCCACTGTGGCATCATATTAATTGGTCACCTCTTAATTGCCAGCAAGAGCTGGCTGAAAGTTTTCCAGGACTATTTATCACCAGAGCAGAGCAGTTGGCAGCTGTTTGCCTGGGGCAAGCTCACAAGTCCTGTTCATGGCAGAACAGCCTGAGCAACTCCTCTTCCCCCATGGCCAAGTAAGATTTTGACTACTCAAGACTTTAAAAATGCCACAGGAAGGTTTCTCAGGGTACTTCATACTCTTTTGGTTCCTTTTTTTCCATTGGAAATTTGCTGAAACAGAATTGCTGAGTCCCCCACCCACCATGTCTCCACCCTGAATCAAGGGGCCACTGGAGGCAAGCAAGAAGGAAGACAAGGAGGAATAGTTTTAACTGCCAGAGGGAAAGGTTAGATCAGATATTATGAAGAAATTCTTCCCTGTGAGGGTGCTGAGGCCCTGGCACAGGTTGCCCAGAGAAGCTGGGGCTGCCACATCCCTGGAAGTGTTCAAGGCCAGGTAGGATGGGTTGGAGTGAACTGGTCTTGTGGAAGATGTACCTGCCTTTGGGAGGGATGTTGGAACGAGATGAGCTTTAAGGTCTCTTCTAACCCAAACCATTCCATGATTTAATTTGAGAACTATGTGAAAGGATCTCATCTTGCCCTCCGTATCAATTCATCCCAACCTGCCCTGACACCACCCTTCTACAGAGATCTGTTCTGCTCTGCTACTGCATTCCAGGCCATCCTCAACAGAAAATGGGGGGCTCTCAGCCCTTCCACAGAGAAATGGCCTCCAGAAATGAAAATGCTGCCCCTTCACATGGGTCAGCTTTTACCCACAGCACAAGTAATGGGGAAACTGGAATACTGACCAGCATCTGACTGGTTTCCTCGTTGAGAGATGTGGGAAGTTTACCCAATTTCTCAGACCGTTCATTGGGAAGGGGAGTTACTCATTTTCTCTTTATACCAGGAGAGCAGTGACAAGGAGCCGCTGAATTTGTGCCTCTTTACTTGCAGCCAAATCGTCTGACCCCACCACATCTGAGCAGGTTCAGTGGAAACTTTCCAAGCCTGGTGTAAAAACAAGGATCATTTTGGCACATATAAACACAAAGAAATGTCACATTTAAATGAGGGAATTTAGAGAAATGATAGGCTTTTCAAACACATTAGCAAGCCGTTTAGTGATATCTAGAGACAGCTCAGAGTAAATAGATCAATCAAAGAGCCATAAGCAGGAGAGCACGTGGTCCCAGGCTGTACCCAGACCTGAGTTATGTCCTTGGCATCGCCCTGAGGTGTCAGTGCTAGCAGCAGGTCTGAGTATGGAAGCTGAATTGCTCAGTGTGCCTCCTGCAGGAATTAGAACAGTCTTTGGCCCTCGTTAGATCAACGCACACAGCTGCTACAGCAGCCAGGCAGAGAAGGGGCTCTGCCTGGGTGCACCAGCACATGCAGCAGCTGGTGCACCCAGCTCATTGTCAAGGTCTTGGCTCTCTCTTCCTTTGCAGGAAGAATGAATTTGGTGCATTGCTCACACACTGATATCCCATCAATAATCTTTGTAAGGTCTGTAGGCACATTATGAAGAGAATATAGACTTGAATTAGGAGGCTGAATCCAATTAGGCTGTATTGAGTTGCCATGTTCCAGGTCCTAAAGAGACCACAAAAGCCCCACCCCACTGGAGATGTACAGCTTACATGCTGGGTGTTCAAAGAGCACATTTTGCAAACCCACTGATCATTTCTGCAGCAGTCCTCATTATCCCCATGCCAATTCCTGTCAATCATAACTGGCACTGTGAAATAAATAAGCCCCCAGACCGCTGCAAAGAGGTTGGGAACCTTCTGGAGACTCGGCACTCATGTCACACTGCTCGCCAGGGAGGGAACTTGGCACAGAAGCTCCTTGCTATGAGAATATCAAGGCCTCGATCAACACAGCCTGCAGCATCAAACCCTGCTCTGTAATCTCGGGAAATTATCCGCTGCCCCTTCTCACCGGGTGCCGGCACGCAGAGGCCACAGCCTGCCTGGGCAAGTGTGTGGTGAGGCTGTTCCTGCCTGACCAGGGGCAAAAGGCCTGCAGGCTCTTTGCAGGACCAGTGTTTGGGGTTTTTTGTTCTTTTGTTCTTCTTTCTTTTTTCCTAAATTAAAAAAGCATGAAACCAGACTTTTCTGACCAAAACTTGACCTCTGGTGCAGTTTGGCTGACCCTGGGTGGCAGAGGAATTATTCACAACTGGTTGATGTAAGTATCATAACCAAGCAACTTCTGAACCCAGTACCACAAGGGAGGGCTTCATCACTGTGCTGTCAGACACCTTCTGCCCAACTGTGCATATTGCACACTTTCTAAAACTTCTTACTCCAAGGGAAAAAGCTCACCTCAGTCTATAGAGACACTGAAGGAGCAACCTTTCAGCACTGAGAGAGGTCTCGTACTCGATGTAAAGGAGAGCTAATTTTGCACAGTATTTGCATTTTTAAGGCAAGAGTCTAAAGGTTCAGAGGATCTGCTGGATAATGCTCTTCTGTGGCATGTGTGATACTGAGAACTGGTAATATAAGGAAAAAAATATCCTGCCCTCACTACAAACACTGGGAACAGCACACCCCAAAAAGTATTACAAAATTGTAACAGTCCCAACACAATTTGATAGATAAAGGCTCCATAAAAGCATGTAAGATTAAATATAAGAGGACTCTTATAAACCTCCCATCTGTTGCCTATTGACAAAGGTTTCACACATTTGGATATCAGTGTTTTCTGTATGGACTATAATACTGCGATATTTTTCTCTAAGATTAAGTAGAGATTGTTTTTGTTATAGGCATTAAACAACTTTAGGTTTCAGGAAGCAAAAGGACTTTGCAATCAAACACAAAAGGGTGAAGAGAAGCAAGACCTTTCCTAAAAGCTGGCTCTGCAGACACAAGAAGCCACTGCACCCTCTGCTGGAGCCTGGTGAGGGGACTCCTCGAGACTGACTTCAGGCAAGCTGCAGACATGTGTTGTCCTGTAGAAGAGAAAACAACTTTTCCTGACTATGTTTTTCCAGTTGTACAGTGCAAATGAAAGCACAACATGGCTCAAAGCAGCTGTCAGCCCAATTAGGGATGAACAGAAATCGTGCTCTAGATAGCAGGAATTATAAATTCAGCATCAGCCACAACTACAAGTTAATTGGGCAGCAGACAAGTTTGCTTCCAGCAATAATTAAAATTAAACATCTTTTTAGCCTAAGTATCCAAAGTGGCTCAGGGACAGACTTGCAGCAGCATCCAGGAGCAAATGGGGGAGATCCAACACTACTGGTTTGGGAACATCTGGGTCAGAAATGCTGGAGAAGGGCCAGGCACCCCTTGCTGCTGAGGAGCACCCACCGATCAGCTGAAACAGCCCAGGGCATACTCCAAACTGGAGCAGGTTTTGGGGATCCTCAGCCCCATGTGAGCTGATCACATCCCACTGCTCTTGGTGTGACATGGCCAGTTTCTGAGGGGAAATGGAGCAAAACAGAGGCACCATCCAGCTCCAGAGCTGGATAACCATGGCCTGAGATAGAGCACCCCTAGTTTCCCTAATAAACCATTAGTCCATGAGGTTTTCTAGAGCCACAGGTCTTCCCCATTTCACAATATGATCAACTAATCCAAAGTTGTGTATCCAAGAAGCACCTTGCAAACAAGTAGTAATTTCTTATGGGAGATAAAGGAGCATGCAGACTACCTGCAGACAATTGATTATTTCTTAAAAGGGAAAAAAAAAAAACCTGCCCTAGCCCTCATTGCATCAAAGCACCAAATCCTAGGGATGTTTTAATTAATCCTCACCCACCAGTGGAAGGAAACTCTTAGCAGGAAAGACTGTTTTCAGAGAGAACTCATACAGGAAAGTTATCAGCACAAAGGTAATAAAACCACAGGGAATGATCAGTGAATTTAATGGCACAAGAAGGAGTTACTTACAAACCCTGTCTTAATGGTAAAATGTAGTTATCAAACCTGGAGTACATGCTCAGCAGCAGGGTGCTGATACCACTGGAAGTGGCATTTAAGCTGTGACCCCTCAAATGTATCAAGGGATACCCCTGCTCATGTCCTCAACTCTGAGGGATTGTTGCCCACAAGAAAGACTTGCTGCTGGATACTCATTGGCAGGTCAAAATTAAATTGGGTGTTCTTTTCTAGAATTAATTTTTAATTAAACTAGAATTTGGGTGACTTCAATAATGCACTCTGGCCCCACTGTAGAATGTCTCCTCACTCAGAGGAGCCTGGGCTCATTTTCTGGTTTGTCAGTATAACCACATCACTCCTCTCTCTCCATGGCTCCCCCCTGTAATGTCAAACATGTCGATTCATCTTCATCTCAAGGCTCCTCACAGCTCATCCCAACACTGGTCATCTCCCATGTGCTGTCAAACCATCAACACCCACCTCCAATCTGCCAGCCCCCCTCACCTCCACTGCCAAAGGCAAACTCCAGCCAGTCCCCTGCTTGGCTGTCTTCAGGAAAGCCTCTTTCCACCATCCAACTCTCCTCCTCATGCAGAAGAGCTCTTCTCCACCACCCAGAAACCCTCCTCAGTTTTCCCCTGCAAGTTTGCTCCTCCATGACAGGCATGGAAAGGCCAGCAGAGCCCTTCTCCCTGGTGCTGGCCACTGTGGTGTCCCTGCTGCTCTCTCCCTCCTGTGGGTTCAGCCCTGAGTCCCCTCACTCAGTGTGGCTTTCACATACCCCTGCCCACGAGGGACCAGAGGGGCATGGTGGGGACCATCAGCCATGGCCGTGGAGCAGTGAATCACTGGACACACAAATGGGACAACAAATGCCAAGCAAAATTCCAGCTTCTGGCTCTTGTCTTTGCTGTGTGAGTGACAGCTTAACGATGCCTTCCCTTCATTATCTTACCAAGAGACTTCTGTGTAAAACAAACAAATCCAAGCTCTTGAGCCAGCTGTGCTGCACAGCTGGGTTCATGAGCCCCAAACAGCCTCAGGCGAGGCACTGTGTATGGAGGCAGCTCCTTGCTGCTTGCCTCCACTCTGGGAAAATCAGGCATGAGCAATGGAAGTAGGAAAGAGAAATGACATTTAGACAGATATCTATGTTCTAGCAGTATCAGACTTTTCTACTCTGAATGCCAATGCAAGCTGGTCTTTTTTCTTCATGCTTGCAGTCCAGGCCGAGTCCTCTCCCATGGCAAAGCTTGGGCAGAGGCAGGGAGAGGGGCTTCACTATAACAAACATTTAAACAAATGGTTGATCTTCCCTGAATCGGGACCATAGACCTTGGGAGAGATTACTTGACCTGGAGTCAGCAACTTTCTCCACCAGCACTAAAAATACCCCTGAATGAGCCATGGAAATGTGATAGCTTAAAGATTTAGCAGTACCTTAGGCTAGACAGTGGTTTATAATTATATGGTTTCCGTCCAGAGACCTGCCAAGAGGCCATTCCCACACAGTCTGTATTTTAGTGAGGACAGGGCTCTGCCAGCCCAAAGGTGAGGGGAGAGGTGATATCTGCCTTTGCCTATCAGCAAAACCAGCCTGTCTGCAGCACCACATTTCTGTCTGCAGCTTTTCTAAATCCATCAACAGCTCCTCTTAAAGGGTAAAAAAAAATCTGCTGAACACAAAAGAGTAGCAGTCACCACAATAGCTGTATGACTTATTTTTATAGTCTTCTTTATGTATTTTCATAACTAGATATCCAGTATATTGCAGTTCTCCACCCTGCTAATGCCAAAGCACTGAGAAGTTGTTTGTGGACTGATCCCAGAAGCTGAGGCACCTGGACAGGGGAGATTTGGGATCCTGGACAACACAAAACCTGTTTAAGGATTTTGATTTGAACTACTCGGGGTGAGACAAATATCTCTTCCTTCTTCCAAATTAAAGCAAAGGTGCTAGAGCACAACCTTAGATGGCAGGAGGTGCAGGGATAAACAGATGTTGAAATGAAGGGGGAAAAAAGCAACTTTTCCATTTTGCCAACAAACCTCCGCTATTAGCAGGCACCAGGTCATCACTTCAAGTCAGATAAAGAGCAGAGGAGGCAAAGGACTTATTCTGCACTACACAGCCCTTCCTCAGCACATATAAAGCAGAAGGGGAAAGTAAAAAGGACCACATGGCCTCTGAGCAGCCAGTGGCTGCACATCCCAGTGGGCAGATGCTGACAAGCATCCCCATAACCCCATCACTGGGGCTGAGCTCCCCTTAACCGGGGAAGGAGCAGTAGAGGTGTCAAATATATATACATATACACACAACAGAGACATTTTATCTCTACCTATACAGAGACATGAGGATCCAGGGAGGCTGGGACAGGCTGCTCAGTGGAACTGCCTTTGCCTGCCTTCCCTCAGAGGCAGTGGCAGCCCTGCCACTTTCACTGTCCCCTGCTGCCCAGTTCATGTCACCAACACCTTCCTGCTCTGGAGCACAAGTGCTGCCCATCCCTGGTTCTCCAGTGCCCAAAGCCAAGACCTGGCTGGGAGCAGGTTTCCACAGGCTTGTCCTGGATGAGCCTTGATGTGCCAAGATGAGCTCTTGCTCAACAAGTACTTCGGGAGAAAAAAGCATTCAAAATACTCCCAAACACAGAAGCAGGACAAGAGCAGAGACCACTGTGGGGAACAGAGAGAGTGAGCAATTAACCTGCTGGGACACGAGGGACATCTTGGGGCTGAGGCAGCACAGCAGGACATGGGACTGTGCAGCCCATCCGTGCCACACTGATGGGGACCCAGGACCCCAAAGAAATTACTTTCTGCAAGAACTAACAGCCAGTTCTGCACAGAAAACTGCAGGATTTTAAACTGATGAGGAACTAAATTATCAGTGTGGTGCAGAGAGTTGCAAATGGCCCCTTGCCTGGGCATCTGGTGGGACAGCCAGAGGCAGCTCTCCCTCGGCCAGGGCAGCACTGCAGGGACAAGTGCAATGTCAGGATTGCACACAGCAATTCCGTTGCTCACATTAACTAATAAAAAACCACTATGTGTTTCTGCAGATTGAAACAAGGCTTTTTGAAGAACCACAAACCCCTTCTTTTCCATAGGCAGAATGTTTCTAAACTATTTCCTGTGAAAAGTCTGCAGTAAAGTCTAAATTACACTCATTAGTTAAATTGGATTTCATTACCATCCTTTCCCTCAGAGCCCGTTACACAAGTTGGATGCTGCATTTCAGGAATCCATTACATGCAAACAACAATATTTCTTTTGAAAAATTACGTTAAAAAGACTTTTGATGTTAAACTATGTCCTATTTTTTTGGAGGTCCAAGATGTTATCAGAGAAGGGGAGGCAAAAGCTGCCTTTGGACACCACAGTGCCCTCTAGAATGCCCCTCTAGTTCATCCAAATTACTATTTTTATAAGCAGAATTAACAGAAACAATAAGTTATTATCCCCACAGGCAGTTGGTTGGTTTTTTTTTAATAATTCAGGCCCTCTTTTATGCACTCTGCAGCCTCTAGGAAATAGAAGCAGCACAACTCAGAGTGAAAGTGTGCTGGCACATGGGCTTACAGCTTGTCATCATACATGGTTCATGTGGCATTTGTCACCATCGAGAAAAAAAATGGAGGAAAAATAAGACAGTGCTAATAGGCATCTGCAGTGCTGTGCCCCAGGCCTTATTTCCTGTCAAAAATTAAACTAGAATCTTGCAAAACCTGGATATTTCCAAAACCTGACATTCAGGAAACCAAATCACCCTCTCTCCCTCACTGCAGTCTACCCACACCCATGGCTTTCAGTCTGTTTGGGGCTCTCATTAAGCACATTGAGGTCTATCAGGTTGTATTGACTGGTGAATAGAAGAAAACAAGAAGGATCTTGTCTGTTGGGTCAAAGGCCAAACAGTTTTTAGACACCTGTCTCACCAAACGAGCATTTTTAGCATAAGTTGGGGATTCACAGCCCTTAGAGCATTGCTGACCACTTTAGTCATGCCTTGGTACTTGGTAAAACAGAAAGGAAACTATTATAGCTATTTGCATCCCTTCCATAACAGGGGAAAACAACTCTCTATTGCTAAGTGACAGACTGAGTCGAGCACTTCCTCTTTAGTGAAAACTTTATTAGATCTCAGCATGGTTACGATTTTGGAAATTACTTTTAGAGAGTTTTATGAGTTTTAGAGCTCAATTTTAATGCCATTGTCTTTCAAATTTAATCTTGCTTGAATTACATTTAATTTGATTGCTCTGTGGTGCTTACTTGCACATGAGCAGTTCACCATTTTGCTATTCACCCCTTTGCAAGCAAGGCACCTGCCCTCCTTGGTGTGACCCCAAATACAGAGCAGAGGGCATTCCTGAACCAGAGAGTGTCCTGCAAAGCCTACAGAGCTGCAGTGTTTGGGGATTTTTTTGTGATTTTCTTCCCCTTCAGACATACACACTATGTAGGCTCTGCAGCCACAGTAAAGAGAATTGCCTGTGCCTCACACGCATCTTCCCCTTTTCTCAGTGTCTCCCAGCACTGTGTGAGATGAGGAAAAATCCATCCTGCCTCACCTCCCACACAATTCCCCCATCTCCTTCCCAGTAAGACCCTTCACTGCCTGCACCACACAGCCCTTGCTTTGCTTACCTTGTCCTGCTTTACCTCTTCCACACTCCTGCCATCAATGCAAATTAAGTAATTGCCAATCACTGCCACCTGTCTGCCAACAGTTTTCCTGCAAATTTTAAAAAAACCACCTTTGGATCCAGTTAGGAACAAGCAAAAGGTGAAGAAACTGGTTGGTAATCTGCATTGCTCCAAGCCTTGGGATGTTGCTCAGACTCAGAACAAGGCTGTAACCCCCATGAAACGCAGCGTGGTGGGCGCAGAGAAGGTAAGCAAAGCATCCACTGATCTTGCACAGTGCACACAAAACCTTCATGAATTACTCTTTACCTCCCTGATCTGAATCTCAGGGTATAATGCAAAATGTCAGCAAGTAATTTGGTCTTTTCCATGTTTAATTCACTCTGTGTAAAAACCTCTCATCTCAGTTAGCAAAATCAAAGCGAAGCCAACAATTGTCCAGCAGGGGTGCCAGAAGCCATGCCTTGCAGATCTTCACCATCTTCCCCTCTCCTGCACTAGTGGCAGCCAGGCAGAAGTTTATTAAAAGACCCCAGAGAAACCCATCTGCAGCCTGGAAATGCAAATTTCCAGTGAGCTCTTAACCTATATTTCCCAGTGTGGCATTGTCTTTCCCTGATCTTAAAATTAAGAACCGAACACAGTTTAAGGGAAAAGGGGTTTTTACCTCAGTATTTATTTAAGGATCCTTAGGTGCATGACTTCATCCAGGTGGAATGCACCGAAATGCACCCCGAAAATGCACCCCCAGAAATGCACATGCACAATAGATCGTGTATACAATTTACAGACCTTGCAAATGAGCAGATCTATCAAAGATTCCCCAATGAGAAGCTTAAATGAATAGCATGATATCCCCCCATCCCGAGGAACTCCCCCCTGGATGGGCCTATCTTAGTTTACAGGTTGTGTTCCAGAGAGGACCTTGGTTTCTCAGGATAGCATAGGACTTTCTGGCCCCAACTGTGAGGCCTCCAGGATGTTTGGTCTCCTGGTTTAACGGAATATTAGGACTATGCTAAATTATTGAGCTTAAGGAATTACAAGTATGCATGCTAAAAGCACTGAGGATACATAAAAACTATATAAAAGGGTATATATTAAAAAAATCATCTTGGCATCAGTGGCACAAGAGCTGGAGCACATTTTCTGCAGTCCAGTATGTTGGTGGCCCCCCTCTCTGGGGACAGGAGCAGAAGTCAGCTGTGGTGGCTGCTCTCCTGTGGGTCAGGAGTATCAGAGCTGTCATGGGCTGGTGATCTTGCTGTTGTGTTTGAAGGATGCCCTTGAAGCTGGTGGGTTTCCCTGTGGCATCTCACCATGGTGCATTCACCTCCACTGCTCTAAACTGAGTGTGCAACAAGAAACAGAGAGTATTTGGCCCTCGGGATATTTATTAAGAGAATTAGGAAAAAAACCCTCATTTTCTGAGCTTCTGAGGAAATGTACAATATTACTTCACTCATTTTTTTCTACTCTTTGATCTCTCAAACAAAATTGGTAATTAACAAAATTAATTTAGGATGATGCAATGTTATCTGGCTTGCTTTAGCTGAGCCCTGGGCATGAGAAGCATTGCACTGAAGTAGCTATTGTGATTTTTTTGCCTATATAGTCTGTCTAAACATATTGTTTCAAAATTTTACTGTCAAATAGATTTTCCCCTCTCTACATGTGACATCTGACAAGCAGGAAAACAGTGCACCAAGAGTGTTTCTTCTTGAGAAAAAAATCACACAGGGATCCAAATGGGAGAGCAGGGTGTGGGAAGACAGCAGGGGCTTAAAACCCCTCATGTAACAGGACCAGAATGTTGCCCCCCCTTGTCTTGCAGGGGGTTCTCTGGAGCTGAAACATCTCATCTGTTTTCCACCAGGCTCTGAAAACAACTCCAGCCCAGCATCAGCTGGTCAAGGCTTGTGGAAAAATCTTCATGAAAAAATAATGTTGATTGAATAAGCAAGAATCAGCTGAGGCATATTGATTACTAACAGCATGCCTGATTTCTTAAAAGCCTTTTACTTGAAGATCAGTACAGAGGGAGTCCAGAGATGTTTCTGTCTTTAATGCAATCACCTTCGGCTTCACAAAGAATACACAATTCATAAAATAAAGGAAGACTACCTGGGACCTCGGCTCTTTTACTTAGGGAAAGCATTAGAGATTTTCTGCACCCTTTTAGGTCAGACCTCCAGTGCCAGCATAAAATTTTCCCTTCCTCTTCCCAGAGCCCAAAGGGGATGGTGCCTGCTTAGCTCTGCACGCACACAAATGTCAACTCTTTGCTTCTTCTTAAAGCATTGCTGCCAAATCTCTTATAATTTTATTGTCATTTGTATTTTTCTACTGAATGTTACAGCTTTGCCAGGCTTTGAAACCATTTCATAGGACCAAGTTTCTCCCTCTCTCTCTCCCACATTAACAGGATTCTGTGTGAAGATTTTTACATCAAACCCATCAAGTACAGTGGCCCCATAAGAAGGGAGTGAAAATCGATGTCCTGGTGCCCATGCAAAGGGTGACTGAGGAGTTGTATTCCATGTTCATACCCAGAACTGTGCCTTAAGAGATCCTGTCCCAACCTGTTAGCAGAAGGCTGCACATCAGGGTCAAAGCTCCAGCCCTCCACTTGTGGGGCATTGCTTGGGCATAGGTAGTCACTCCAGTAGAGTGGAAACCACTGAGCCTCAAGCAGTTGTTCCACCTCGGAAGTATCCATGAACAAAATACTGGTGGTTATCCGAGCAAGACCAGAGTCAGAGTAATGTACAACACCTTCTTTAAAGCTGTTACCATATCCTGCTCATCACTGTTCTCTTGGATGGGGGCTGATGCAGTGGAGATGGAGGATGGTGGGAGGAGATGGATCCTCAAAGCTCAGCAGCCTGAGCCCTGATGCAGCTCACTCCTCTTGGGCTTCACTACTTTCTTGCAGCCAAAAATGAAGATTTCTTTAATAAGCCAGAAATTTCACTTGTGCTTAAACTTGGAAAATTGCATTATTAAAGGACTGCTTCACTACAAATTGCTTTGAATTTCTTTGGTTCTGTCACAGAATATGGGCTGGGTTCTGCTTTTTTAAGGCAGCTGGGGAGAAAAAACCTGTAAAAAGCTGAAACCCAAATCTTCCCCAAGGCCCATCACCAAAACCATAAAACAACATTGATGAAGTAACTCATTTCTTTTCCCCAGACTCCTGGCACACCCAAGTTTCTTTTTGTCCAAGTGAGGTATTTCTTTCCATTAGTAAATCAGCTGAAGTCCTTCCCGGGACAACAAGCTCTTGTGAACAGGACAGGGCTGCTGAGGGCAAGGCTGCCAGCATGCTACTGGGAGTGTCAAGGGCTAAAGTGCTCTGCAAATGCTGCAGGCTCACATCTTTCCTAGCACAACTCCTGCCCTGGAGAAGCAGGGAAGCTGCTTCTGGGGGGGCTGTGTATATCCTGGCAGCATGTTTGTTTCTTTCGACTACAGAAGGGTATTTGCTGCACCTGTGAGAGGCGCTTAACCTGCTGTCTTACCCTCCCCAGGAACCATTTTAGTTTTGCTACGAGTGAAAAATCAGCATGTCCACATATTCAGCCCCACCTGCAGAGGCAGATAGTGACCAGACATTGAAGGCAAGTCAGTACAACTGAGTTGTGAAAATTTGTTGAGAAAAAAACTCCAAAACTTTTCCTTCTTTTGCTTATATTTCAGCTAAAGTCTCCAGTGTTCTCCAGGTTGACAAAGTTTTTTTAATTTTTATCATGGAGTTGGTTGCCCTCAGGAAAGAAAGACTTCCACTTACGAAGTCTAAAATTCCAGGTTCTAACACAGTTATCAACTTCTATTGAAAAGAGAAGCTCCCACTCAAGTCCCCACCTCTCCATGCAAACCCTAATGAGAACTGAGCTGACTTTTGTGACTGAGCAGGGCTCTGAGCTTCCAGCAACATCCCAGCTTTGCTCCTCCTCAGGTAACATTTTCACCTGTACACTAATGACCACAGCTCAACACTTTTCCAGAGTGTCCCACAGATTGGTTTCACAAACATTTTCAGGGATCCGTTATTTAATCAGACTTTTTCTGGCAGCACAGGGATGCTCCTACATAAAACCTTCCAGTTTTAGCTGGGGCCATCACCTGGTAGCAGAGGAGAACAGTAAATATCACTTTCTATTTCAGGTTACAGTTGGGGCAAACAGTATAAGTAAATCCAGTTTTATCTACTCAGTCTATTAAAAATTAACTGGGTGTAGAGGAAGGGAAAATACAATGTGTAGCTGACTCTGGGAGGGAAATAAAGAGCTGGTAAAATACACAGTTCTAGAAATATTTAAGGTGAGGAAAAGGGCTGCCGGGGGAAGAATCAGGGACAATTAGGCTTTTGAGTAGAGAGCTAGCAAACTCAGCCATGCAGAGTTGCTTTTTTTCTGCACCAGTTCTGCAGAGATTTATTTCCTTCTATCCCAAATCTATAGTATGCCCTTCTATTTCCTCAAGCCTTAAAGGATTTTTTGAGGATTCAGCCAAAGCTTTATCCTCCCCAGGAGATAGAACATAGCTAGCAAAAAGGTATTTTGTGTTCTTTAATCCTCCCTACTGAAACCAGCCTACCTCAGGCTTAGGTATGCTTGTTAATAAGGGCAAAATAAATTTGAGATGGAGCCTTCAATCAGAATTGTGCAGTAGCACAACTTCAGCTTCGTCTTCAGTTCATACTTAGCAAAGAAGGGCAGGGTAGTCACATCTCCCACAGCCTGATACCTCCTCAACACGGCAGGCCCAGCCCTGCCTTTTGCTGGTCAACGAGCGCAACCTGCTGATATCCCACCAGAACTACAACCTCAGCCACCTACACAGGGATTAGTCAATCGCTGGGGCAAGATTCCTCTTATCTCAATGATCAGAAGCTGGAATTACTAGCCAGAGCAATTTGTTTTACGTTGTGCCCACTGAATTTTCACTACAAAAGCCTGTGCTGCAAGTGGCACGAGTAAATTCTCCTACAGTCATTCTTGACATACATTTCATTTTAAAATCATTAGCACATAGAATATGATTTATTTTTCAGAGAAACAGCTTTTAGGGATATTTAACAGCCTTTTGTACACAGCTCAGCTGGGAGATGAGTGCTCAGCACTGACTTGCTCCCACATGGAACACTCTGGGCTAGCCAAGAAGGACCAAGCCAAAGACAAGATGATATAGATATATAGATATATAGATATATAGATATATAGATACATAGAGATTAGATATAGAGATATAGCGATACAGAGATAAAGAGACAGATATAGATATAGATATAGATATAGATATAAAGATACAGATACAGATATAGATATATAGATATATAGATATAGATATAGATAAAGATATAGATATAAAGATATAGATATAGGTATAGATATAGATATAGATACAGATACAGATACAGATACAGATAGATAGATAGATAGATAGATAGATATGAGAAGAGGATTTACCTTTTCCATCACCTGCCAACAAACCCAGCAAGCCTACAGTTGTGGTATTGTAAAACGACCGAGAAATAAAATGCGCAGCACTCATTTATCCAGTTCACTGGGGAAAATCCCTGCAGAGGTGGCAAAGAGGAAGGGCTTTATCAATTTTTGGACGTTGGTTGAATCCAACCGTGTAAAGGAAACAATGGAGAAATCAGCCCTCACTTGTGGGCAAGCAGAAGTGGGAGGCAGCATGGCTGACAGGAAACCACAGGGTTTGGTGTTGGGGTGAATTTGCTCTGGCTCAGGGTTTGGCCCTGGCTTTGCTGATTGCTTCTGCTCAAAGGCCCCACTACCATTGCTCAGGCATATATCAGCTTTCTGGGTTTTTTTCTCCAAAAGTCTTATTCCATTCTTCTACTATGCAACTTTATTTATTAAGACATAATGTTAAAGTTATTAATAAGTTAAGGGGGACTAGTCTAACCTTTGCAAGGTTTATGGACACATGCACGGCAGGTACCATCCAAAAGCCCTGGTAACTGGCAGTTTACACTCCTGAAATATGACATCATTTACACAGCAGAATCAGGGTATCTTGGAAAAGCTGAATAGCAAAGGAGGGATTTCTCCAGGACAGCATCAGGCTTAACTCCTTCTCTGCCTGTTGGGGCTCTCAACATCAGAAGGACATGGACCTGTTGGAGCAAGTCCAGAGGAGGCCATGGAGATGCTCTGAGGGCTGGAGCCCCTCTGCTCTGGAGCCAGGCTGGGAGAGCCTATGGAGTTCACCTGGAGAAGAGAAGGCTCCAGGGAGACCTGAGAGCCCCTTCCAGTGCCTAAAGGGGTTACAAAAGAACTGGAGAGAGGCTTTGGACAAGGGCCTGGAATGACAGGACAAGGGGGAATGGCTTCAAACTGACAGAGGGCAGAGGTAGATGGGATCTTAGGAAGAAATTTCTCCCTGTGAGGGTGGCAAGGCCCTGGCACAGGTTGCCCAGAGAAGCTGGGGCTGCCCTGTCCCTGGAAGTGTTCAAGGCCAGGTTGGATGGGGCTTGGAGCAACCTGGGAAGGTGTCCCTGCCCATGGCAGGGGAGTTGGAACGAGATGGTTTTTTGAGCTGCCTTCCAACCCAAACCAGTTTATTATTCTGTGATTCAGTGATACCAGCCCAAACACTCCCATTTGCCCGCTGAGCTATTGCTCAGTCCATCAGAAGACTTTGAAGGGTTTTCTTACACAGCCAAGTAAGTTACTACTGACCTAAAAGGGAGAAAATGGGGACCTCACACCCTGTGCAAGAGTAAGGAATCGGCATTTCTCAATTTAACCCACCTGGCTCCTCTCCATCTCCATGGCTGCTCCTCACCACAGAGAAGGAAATGGTGCAACTGCAGCTCCCGGGACTGTGCAATGCCCGGGGGTTGTTCCATATCCTTCTGTTACTGGGTGCTAAGTGGCCAATTCATGTCTTTCACAACTGCACCTACCAACTGTTAAATTAACATCTTGGGTGCCAACACAGAAATCCCTCCAAACTTTGGTTCTGAGCTTCCTCATGCCTGAGGTGAGAGATCTGCACCTGCTAGCTCACCCAGGAAAGATGGGGAATGCACTGAGACATCCCAGATGCATCATCCTACACTTGAAAGCTGTTTTATTAAGAGTACTTTACCACAAGTGTATTAGATATATTTGCAGTAACAATGGCATTTTGATGTGTTTTGATAGACCAGAGCAAGATACAATGCTGTTAGGACCTCTTATAGAGAAGAAATAAAAATAAATGTACACAGTTATGAGCAATTTGGAGTCAGCCCCGCACACAGGAGAGATGGGAAAAAAATTGCAAAGAACAGGTTGCTTAGAGCCATTTTACAAAGCACCAGACTGCAAAGCAAGACTCAAGGAAAAGCTTCTTCAGTGTCTGTGCACCCATAACACCTTCCCTTCTTGTGCCTACCAGCTTGGCCAGCTTTCCACTAAGCCTTTCCTTCACAAGACTTTGTGGAGTGGATTGAAGTGCTGCAATTCTTTCCTTGGTAAAATTTGGAGCATGTGAGTTCACAAGAGTCTATAAAAATCAGTAGCTTTTCAAGGCAGCTCTGCCCCAGGCTAAAGTTATCTAATGAGGTATTTAAAACACTCCCACTGCAAACTGAAATAAATCAGAAATAAAATCTGGTTGAGAGAGATCATTACTGCAGAAATCCCACTGGACACCCCTCAACTGGGAATGGCCAGGCATGCCCTGAAAAAATCTTCATTTTAAATGGTTCTGATTGTAGTAGGAAAAAAGCTTCCAGCAGCCAGTATGGAGCTAGCCAGGCTCAGAAACACTTTACTACCTCTCTGCTATGAAATCTTCATTGAAAATGCCACCCATACCACCTCCCCTGCTGACTCCTGCTGTTAAGGAGAGCTGAGGGGGTTTGCAGGGAGTTTGTGTCAAATGAAGGAGAAGAAGCAATGAAGGTTGTTTCTGGCAAGGATCACACAAACCCACACACCCCATCTTTCAGTTCAGGGATAAGCAGCATTCCCAAACCCTGAATACCCACTAAGAACCCTTACCAGCACATTGTATCATTTATCAGCCAAGACTCCATTATATTAAGCAAATTACAACCAAATGCCCCATCCAAACTGGACTGAAGGGACATAACTTTTACATAAGTATCTGTTTGCTGGTTATGAGTGTGGAAACCAGCAGTTCTTCCTGGCAGGATGGAGAAGAAAGCAGCAGGGATAAAACCAGCCAAACCACTTGTCATAACCCCAGGGAGGGATAAAATAATGTTTGGGGATTAAATTTTGGCTGTAAAGAAAACCTTGGAAACACAAGTGAAAATTTTGTCTCCAACTGCTTGTTCCATGGAGGTTTTCAGAAAACACAATGTACAGATGCTTTTGCAAACTAGAAGTGGGGCAGAGACACATCTGTTTCTTTGAATAAAATCTGCAGGACTTCCAGAGGTTTCTGTAACTTGAAATACCAGATAATTTATGTGAAAGCACCATGACTCATTTAAATTTCATATTATCCAAGATGTGTCTGTAAAGAAAATCTAATGCTTTTCTGTAAGTAGTGCAGAAAAATCAAACTGAAGGATTACAAAAGACACAAAGGAGTCTGCTTTATAGTACAATAGCTGAAACCAAAGAAGGCACTAAAGGCATCACTTTAAAACCTAGAATTATTGAGACCTCCAGGTCAGTTTTGCCCATGCAACTTGGGTTTGTAACTGTTGTTTCCTAACTTGAAGATGTTTTAATAAGTATTGTACTGTTAAAAACAAGGGTTTCAGTGAACAGGCTTCACGGATTTAAGTGAAATAATTGACAATTTCAGCTGAACCAGAAAAAAGAGATGTTTCAACGCAAAAGCATCCGTATTTCTTAGACAAAGTGAATATTCATGAATGCCAAACACTTCCTGTGTTCTCAGTCACAAAGCCCTGGTGGGCACAAACACCCAGGGAGGAATGAGCAGCAAAGGACAATGGTGACATCTACTCTAGAGCTTCGCTCACCTTTTCTCTTCAGGCCAGTCCTCTGAACCATATTTGTAGTTCCTACCATTTTTGTCCTAAATGTGCCCTTACTTCAGGATGAGGAAGAAAAGGTGTTAAGACACAGCTCAACCAGAGTTTCCTGAAATATGAGGTTGTTAATTTTCATCTGTAACTGTGTGCTAAGAGCCCAATCAGTTTGCCCATCTTTCCCAACCAGCTCTAACAACTGTTAGAGCCTGTAGACATCCAGAGTTCCCAGTATGGCAACACCACCTGCCTGGAGCTGTAATACTTTGCTCAAGACTGATTGGCCAAGACAACAGACTTGGCCTTTCAAAAGCACATAAATACCTCAGGTGGCAGCGGTTCGATGTCTTTGACTGGATCAAAGAACACAGGTGACACGGCCCCAAAATGCCAGCTCTCAGTCTGATTGCTCTGGTCAGCTTGGTGGCCACTGGTGAGTTGACATTGCTGTGGTGCAGCTGGGTTTGACTGGGCTTAGGCAGACAATAATGAATTATTGAAATTCAGTTGAACATAAATAATGCTGGGGGGTTTTCCCTCTAGTTTTATGAAGAATGATGGTAATGTGGACAGTTATGACTATTATAAAATGCAGAATTAGGTGCGCATTAAGAGATATATACTGAAGTAGTTGGAGGTTTCAGAAAGAATCATAAAATCATTAAGGTTTGAAAAGACCTCTAAGATCAAGACCAACCATCAACAAAGCACCATTAGAAAGTAAAAATAGTTTATTTCACAAACTATTTTTAAAAATCTTTATCTATAGCTTTGCTTTCTTTTTAGTGCATATACCTTAAAGTCAGGAAAAAATGGATCAAGTCTATACAGCAGGTTGTAAAATGTCCTTTTACCTACAGTTTCTGAAATTGCAAACTCCTTTGAGCTCATGTTTTTCACTTTAAACACCCTATTGTGCACCTGAACACTTTCTGTTCCACTGGACTAAGAACATGCTTGAATTTTTCCCGCTTTTCCTCTTTTCCATGTGAAGTTTTCACCAGGCAGCTGGATGTACACCCGCCCCAACAACAGCACCAACACTGGGCACAGATCTGCAGCGGGAATCCCACCAACCAGATCCGCGGCTGCGACAGATATGGCTGCGGGAATTTCGGTGCTGACAGGTAACGCAGCGGAGCCTGGGCACCGGCGGCCACTTGGCTTTCCTAAATTGAATGTTCAGGCAGCAGAAAGAGAACAGTTAAACAGGCTGACACTCGGAATGAGAGAATACTGGTGTCTGCAGGACCTCTTACTCATTTTTGGGATATTCCTTGGCAATCTTACAGAAGCACAGTGATACCACTGCTGATAACAGATGCAGAGGTGAAGGAGCAGGACTGTTACATGAACTACAGACAGAGTAAAGGAAATGGAAATATTTCAAGGATTTTTGTCCTTTATCCTTGTTGCTTATACTCCAGAAATTTAACTAACACTCAGCAACAGCTTATAGGAAGCTGAGTAGATTCATTTACACAAACTAAAAGTCTGTCAGCATCATTAAGTAGGGACCTCATAAAATAACGGGTTATATTTCTCTGAAAAAATGCTTTTTAACGTAGAATCACTCCTGCATTTTCCTGTCATCTCCTCTCCCCAGGCTCTGTAAGTGTCCATCTTCATCATGCAACTTCCAAATTTCTAAGTGAGAAAATGCCAAACATAAGATTCTATTTTACATGGGCACAGATGTTTTTTGGGGTAAAAAAATGGTACTTTTCTATAATAGTTTGAAATAGCCCATGAACTTGGGAAAATAAAAAATAAGCTTAAATTTGAAATTTCATCTCACTCTAAAGTAGTTCAGAGTAATATGAACAATTTGCAACAAAAAACCCCGATGCTTCAAACCTGCTACTTCTGCCCAATATCATTGAAGGTAAAAAATTTTGTTAGACAAGCTTCAGCTATCATCCTGCATTAAGTGACCAAGTGATACATAGCATTAACCCTGAGAGATGTCTCTAGTTATGTATTTCTGCCTCCAGGCATGGTGGCAAAGGAAAGCACAGCGGTGTGGACGTCATCTGTTCTGATGGAGCCACGGTGTACGCTCCTTTCAGCGGGCAGCTCTCGGGACCCATCCGATTCTTCCATAATGGAAATGCCATCGATGATGGAGTCCAGATCAGGGGATCAGGCAAGTAATTAACAGCAGGTGTGCTGTGAGGTGTGCACAAGTAATCATTTCATTTACTTGAGCAAGGTTTCTGTGGTTCTTCAATTCAGGCACCATGTTGATTAATCTTGCACCCTCTCTAGCACGCTGAATTATTGGAAGACAGCACCAGCAGGATGTAGTCCTTTCCTATGCTTTTCTTGGAGAGGAGGAAAGAAAGGAGTTGAAAAACATGTAGCAGGAAAATAACAACCCCAAATCAAAAAATAGGAAACAGTAAAAATAAAGCACCGGAAATACGTCCTCAGTTTTGCTGAGAGGATGTTTTCCCATCTCTATTTTCAGCTCCCTTTTTTTCTTTTTGCCCTGGCAAATACAGTAATTTTGATTTCACCGTTGTTGGTACCTTGACTACATTTCTGCTTTATCCTAACAATCTCCAGTAAGAGACTGGCAGGGAATGCTTCTTGCTCACCCCAGGAGCAGATGCAGCTGATGTTTCCTGACCTCGCTTCCTCTCCCGTCTCTCCCAGGTTACTGTGTGAAGCTTGTCTGCATTCACCCCATCCGGTACCACGGCCAAATCCGCAGAGGGCAACAACTCGGGAAAATGCTGCCAATGCAAAAAGTATATCCTGGCATTATTTCTCATATCCACGTTGAGAACTGCGACCACTCTGATCCTACTCATCTGCTTACGCCTGGTAAAAAAACCCTTAACAACAAAAAAAGCAACTCAGAACAAGAGTAGATTTGCACTCTAGGACCTGTGATAGTATTTTTGAATTTTTTTATTTAAAGCATGGTTCTTCTACGAAATAACCCTAATCTAGAAAATAACCATACATCTTAGTTCTACATTCCATTTACATTTCCTAAAGGATGACAAATTTTATGGGGGGGAAATCCAACTACAAGCATGGGATGTCATTCCAGTATGTTCTTACCTAACTGTAAATCAAACATCGTAGTTGCAAACATGTAAGTGCTAAAACTACCTAGAAGTTAACTTTGATGTGCTGTGTTCCTTTATTTCAAAGCTGTTCCACCATTGCCACAACAGGAGAGAGGCTGGGCTGCAGTGTGTGCTGGGAACCCTACCAACGAGATAAGAGGCTGCGATAGGTATGGCTGTGGATACTACGGAGCTCCAAGGTAATACAATAATTGGAACACATGGGGTTTCTTCCATTAGAGTTGAATTCTGTTTAGGTCATGTAAGAATTACAGCTTTGAAGGTTTAGATTGGACATGAGGAAACTTTTAGGCTGCCCACATTGCTCAAAACACCTCTCTAGACTAAGCCATGCCTGACCTGACCTAATGTTGGGAACACTCCTGACTCAAGGGGAAAGTTGGACTTGATGTGCTTCAGACAACCAAACTTTCTGTGACTATGGATTTTTTTAAAGACCTGGAAGAAAGGTGTTTTTCTCCAACTCTTACAGGTCATCCACCCTACGTGGCATTTCATCACCTACACCTTTGCAGATCCTTCAGCCAGTTTACTGACACTATTTCTGTCCTAACAACGCATTTCCAGATCTCACCGTGTGCTGCCTGACCTCTCTCTGCAACACTGGGCCTGACCAGAGATTTCTGTAATGATGTGTTTGTTTTCAGACGCAATGGCAAAGGGAAGCACCGGGCAGTGGATGTCATCTGTGCTGACGGGGCAACTGTGTACGCTCCCTTCTCTGGCCAGCTCTCTGGGCCTGTTAAATTCTTCCACAATGGAAATGCCATTGATGATGGAGTCCAAATCAGGGGATCAGGTAAATAGCTCTCTTTCATTTAACATTTCTTTGTCTTGAGCTCATACAGGATGCATTACCTTAGCATACTACTTAGTTAGCCGTCTAGCCACGTTTTCTTCTATCCACTTACATGCAGAACTTTTTGCTCCTGCTACAGTGCAGATAACTGAGTCCTGCAGAATGTCTTCAGGCTTTTCCCTTTCCTACAGCATGAATTGCCACCTTCTCCCTGCCTTCCATCTTCTCTCTTCTACCAAGTTAATGACTCCAACCACTACCTAATTTTTATGACCACAGCGTCTTTGCTTTTTGGTATTTCCACCATTGCTATCTCAGTGGAAAGGACAAGACAGAAATTGTTAAAATTTCTGAAATAGATTTAGTACAGAAGAATAAATGCTTCATCAGTCATCTAATGTTTTCCCTCCTCTTGTTTTTTCACCAGGATTCTGTGTAAAACTACTCTGTATCCATCCCATAAGATACAACGGTGCAATTTCCAAGGGACAAGTCCTTGGGAGAATGTTGCCAATGCAAAGAGTATTTCCTGGGATCACATCTCATATTCACATTGAGAACTGCGATCATTCGGATCCTACAAGCAATCTTGAAAGGGGTAAAGGGCAAAGAGATTGAAATGGAAATGCAGTAAATTCCAAATAAATCCATCTCAGCATCCAAAAGTTGTTTTTTCTTCCCATGCACAAGTTTATACTATCGCCTATTCAATACTTTGCGCCTTACACAAGCAGTGTCTGTTGGATGGCAACAGGGACTTGGAAAACAAACAAAAAAAAGATTTGCGTTTTTGTTGGAATTTCTATTTACCAGAGAATCAGGAAATTAGCAAAGACTAGCTTTTTCTAAGTCTGAAAAATCAGCTAAAAAGCAAAGCGCTCACTCCCTCCTGTGGCAGAGAAGGTGCACTCCTGTCAGGTTCTCCAAGCACCAGCTGGCCTCACTTGTTCAGATCAGGGAGCAGAACAAATGCTTCAAAAAATCAGTGCATCAAAAATCCCAACATTTATCAATGCAGGCCCATTTAACTGGAAGATTGGAGCTGGAGCAAGCTGACATTCCACAGCTGGATTTGATGACCTCAAAGGTCTCTTCCAACCATAGCAATTCCATGATTCACGGCTCCACAGAAACACTACCTTAGTGACACGGACCGAGAAAGGGACAACATCCAAAGCAGCCTTTTAAGAGTTTCCCCCTGAACTTCAACTCTGTCACCAGTGTTTCTAAATACACTAACACTGTTCCATTAGCTGGAGAGGCACAGAGGACTCAAGGACTTCCCAAACACCCACAAGCTTTGTCCACACTCCATTTTACGGTTTGCATGACAGAAATCCTCAGGTTTCAGGCACAAACATGAAATGACAATTTGCCATTCTCCAGCCTCTCCCAAGGTTTGTTACACACATGGCTTCTAGCAGGAGAGAATCCTAACAGGACACAGTGCAACAGATGGATGAGCCAAGTATCAGTGCATAGATTAAAGCCCTTTATTACATTTCCATTTAAAGCAAGCCACACATCTTAAACCAAATACTGTTTGGAAATATTTCAGTTTTGTGTTTAAATTATAATCCCCTGGATTATGGAAGTGCTCAGATCACAGGCTCTACTAACCACAGTCAGATGCTTCTTAACTGTGCAACAGGCAACAAACCATTACTGACTCAGGTGTGGGCGTTACCTTAAATCCGTGAGTGTGTCCAAGCAAAGGGTGGTTTGACCCTTTAGCTGGTGTTCTGTGGAAGTGGGGAAGAAACATTTTCTCTGCTGTGAATGCACTTGTTTTGGCTGGGATAGCTCATTTGCTTCATAGGACCTAGAATCGAGCTGTGGATTTGTACTAGAAGCAGCACTGATGACACAGGGATGTTTTTCTGTAGCTGAGCA
Organism: Corvus moneduloides; assembly: GCF_009650955.1. Taxonomy (NCBI): domain Eukaryota; kingdom Metazoa; phylum Chordata; class Aves; order Passeriformes; family Corvidae; genus Corvus; species Corvus moneduloides. The sequence goes on from NC_045490.1 coordinate 9,135,070, forward strand.
TTGCCTACACAGAGTCCCCGCTGGCTCTGTTTCTTGTACTGCCCCAGCAGGGAGGAGGCTGAGGGTGCACAATCTGGGAGGTGACACGGACAGGACAGCTGAGCCCAGCTGACCCACAGGACATTCCACAGTGTATGGTATCACGCTCAGCATATAAAGCTGGGCGAAGAAGGAGCAACGGGGATGTTTATGTGTGATGGAGCCCTGCTTTCCTGGAGATGGCTGATGAAGTGGTGAATGAATTCCCTTTTTTGGGGTTGCCTGCATGTGTGGCTCTTGCTTTACTATTAAGCTCTTTATCTCGAGCCATGACTTTTTTCACTTTTACCCTCTGATTCTGTCCCCCATCTCTCTGGCTGTGAGGGGCTCACCTGCCAGCCAGGGTTAAACCACGACAGTGACAAACACCACCAGCAAATTCTTGTAGACTTCTCATTATCAAGAGAAAGATAGAACAAGTGTGGCACCAAAATCATTACAGTAAAATTTATATACAATGCATTTGAGTTTACAGTGTGCAAAATGTCAACACAAAAATACATACTCTAATTTACATCAACTCACCATGCCCTTCCCCTTTTAAGAAAATAAATATAATACAATCTTTCTCAAAAAACAGGTAATAGCAACAAGTATTAAACAGTCCTGAATTAAATATTTCAGGATTACCTCCAGCAAGCCTTTCTCTAGAAATCAGTGCTTACACAAAGCTCTGTAAGATACAGATAAGATTACTACAGTCCATTTTGGCCTCTAAGCAACAAATGTAAGTGCTCTAAATCCTTGATTCCAAATAGAAATGGATCAAAGACAACTGTATTCATTTGATCTTTCCTTCTCTTCTTACTAGCCACATGTATGAAATCCTTCTTATTTCTTAGTAATGAAAGCATGGAACAGCATTTAGACATCAGTCTTTGATAACGAAGACTTGGATTTGGGTTAAATCCAAAGCTATTCCTTATTGTCCTGACAGTTTCCAAAGTGCTTTATTACTCACTCAAGCAATCAATCTAGAACCAAACTTTTAAGAATCAGCAAGTTTAACAAAATCTCTTTCCCATCCTTTTAATGCATAAAACAAAAACAACATACTGTACAATGCATTCTGTAGTTTCTGTAATCTGACAAAATTAAAGTGCAATTTAAAACTGTAAAGTTTTTTGTAAGCATAAGCTTATTAACATTTTATTATACTGCCATGAATTTAAGATAGATTGTATCTGACTAGCCCAGGCTAGCATATTTTAATATACAAGCTTTTAAATTTAAAACATGAATAATTAAAAAAAATAGCTATATAAAATATCAAGACAAATAATAGTGTACTCAAAGTTCTATCCAGCTTTCCACAGAGAGATTTCCTAAAGGAAAATTGTTTCTCTATTCCTCTTCTGACTAGATCAGAAAGACTAAACAAAGACATAAAAAACTCCAAAGAAGCCCACTTTAAAGTAAATGGAACCTTTAAACTGAAGTTCAGAGAAGCCCAAATTCACTGAAGTTTGAAGCACCTGTAAACCACAGACATAACTTTCAGAACTGCTAAGTACAATTATATCTATTTTCTATTTCAATATACAATTAATATTGTAGAGTGTTTTGCTGCTAGTCTGCTAGAGGTTTTTTCAAGGAAGAAAAACTCAAATCTGGAAGAAACTTTTCACATTTAATTCTTAAATTTTTTATTTGCATAGAAAGCGACAGCCCGATTCTACCATTTTATCCACAAACACAGGGAATTTACCATGTTGGCATCATATCAGGAAACCACATTCTTCCAAGGTGTTTGGAGACTTCCAGATGAAGCCGATCTAAGCTGTAATCACTATCTGGAATCAGCACCTCCTCCATTATGGAAAGCTGAGTAAGCCTGCCCCCACACATCTTTACAAATTCAATAAAACCTCTGCAGGTGACTTCACATTCCCCCAGTCCCATGGCCGTTAAGTTCTTACAGCGCTCAGCAATCTGGATGAGTTCATCATCCAAAGGTTGAAGTCCATTGGCGCACACAACCAGCTCGATCAGCCGGGGGCAGTTCATGCCAATGCGACCCAACATTGCCTTGCTCACTGCACGACCGAAGTACAGGTGTGTAACAGGTGTTTCCTCTCTGAAGAAAGCATCAAATTCATCTTCGTACAAGAAGAAATACATCACAATGTTGACTTTAGGGGAGTGTCTAACAAGAGCATCCCAGCTTTGCTTTTTAATGGTGTGAAATTGAACTTGTCCGGGATTTTCACTCACGACATCGATGCGAAGGTGCTCGAGATCAACATGTTTTTCACTTGAAAGAGCCAGCAGCAGTTCATCACTTAATATGTAGTAGTTCAAAGCCAGCTCCTTAAGTCCATGACACTGATCAGCCACACAAAGAATGCCTGAGGAACAAAAAAATTTACTCTGTATAATGGAAAGTGAATATAAACACAGTTGTTCGCTGTAAAGTTCAAGCAAGTACTGATTCTACTGGCTTGAGTTTTCACGCTTATATCCAAACCCCATGAAATACCTAAGTTCTAGGTATCCACAACCTTTTACAGGGTTTTGGCCATTAACATTTAACAGCAGAAGACACAAGCCACATTCATCTTGGATCTGCATATTCTCCTCTTTTTTGCTCCCTATGCAGAATTTCCTCAACTTTGAGGAAGCAACTGGAATCAGGTCAGATTCAGCTCAGGTTACCACCATTCCCTTCCCTAATATTCATTCCTTCAGCTTTCAACTAAACTATTTAAATCACCATCAGACACCCAGTTTAGCAGTTAGAACCTTCTGTGAATTAAGACCTAAATAACGTTAACTCCTCCTAATGTGCTGGGATATGAAGTACACAGATTAAGTCACCTTTTGTGGACTCCAGAAAAGAATACAGAAACAGATCAGACACAGCCTCCCTTTCCCTAGCATTAAGGTTTCAGGAGAAAGGCAAGTGAGAAGCTCTCTGAACTTTCAGCAAGGCTGTATTTTGAAGGGAGTGAGTCCCTCATCAACCACTGAGGAAGCTACCAGTCCCAGATCTGGACACAAGAGGGCACTTTGGAAACATTCACAGTCTTACACTACAGGTCTTTGAAATTTGTACACACTCACAGCACCTTGCAAAACAATTACTGACCAGCTGTTTTCATCTCCTTTATCCCACCAAGCAGTAGCTGATTCATGGATCAGGGATTTTGTGGTGTTCCCACAGAACACTAGTTAGTTAAGTTTACAAATCTGCACACATTAAGGAGCACCCATTTGGTTACCCTTACACGGTAAAGCAATGAATATCACGTCCATTGAGCATGTGTGAAAGGCTTACACTAGTTTTGGAGGCTTTTCCTCCTCAAGGCCTATCATCAGACGTAGCAAAGCAGCTGGAAAGAATGAAAAAAAAATTCCCAGGATTCCAGAAGATGCAGTCAAGTGAGTAGCACCCCCACCTTCATCAACCCAACTCATCCACATTCTCCTTCACCTTCCAACTGTCCAAACTCAAGACTAAGTCAATTATGGTGCTTTACAGCTCCATTTTTCACTTATATTCACTACTCACCAGCAGGTGAAACATGAGGACAGCTGCTCATTTTTAGCAGTTTTAGAGTATCACTGTTGTTAGCAACAAGAACCTTCAAGGAAGGATCATCAAGTGGTGTGTCATCTATCTTGATTGATGATAATGACTTGGAGTTTACAAAAACTACTGTCAATGCTGATGCAAAATGAGCCTATTTGGAGAAATTGAAAGAGGGGAAAAAAAACCTTGTGAAAAGATGGGCAAAAACTTCAGTGCTTTAACCTCATGCTCTACACATGCAGAAAGTTCAAAAATAAGCACTTCCCACACATCCCCTTTCTTGTGTAACAAAGGAAGGCTTATTTGAACATGAACATAGCGGATCTTTGTTTAAAAACATGCTGTTACATGTGACAAAATTAACCTTACACTCATTATTTAAGTCATCTACTCTGATTTATCATTTTGCTGTAATACAGTGACAACTACAAGGATAACTGGACACAGTGATGAGGCTGAAGTATCTAGAATTTTTCTGCAGAAAAAAAGAAATGGTCTTTATTTTCCAGAAGGTAACTCTTCTGTTACTACACAGTAACTAGAGACTGTTCCATAAAAATTACCATCGACTGAAAAACAGAACATTAAGAAAGCTAAAATGGTTTAAGAGTGAGTTAAAATATGCTAGTTACAGTTTGCAGAACCTTACCTTAGAGACATTCATGAAGCTTGGCTTTGCTGTAGAGATCAAACCCAGGGTCTTGATAGAACAGTTCACCAACTGAGAAAGGATGTCACAGGCTGCTTCTGCTGACTCAGTACTACTATCAACCTAAAAAAGCAATATAAAAATAGTGAAGTCATTCTTCAGTATTATTTAGAAAACAGCACCATGGATACCTGAGACTGCAGGTTCCACGTCTACTTAAGCTGTACTGCTCCAGACTGCAATTATCAGTGGCACCAAGTGCAACACTGACTGGAAATTTCAAGACCAGAAAGAGTTCAGGGAAGTTACTATTAGAAAATTTGCCTGAGTGCGACTGCTGGGTATTTCTAGTATGAACACATACCTCAAATCTAAGTCTGGTCTTCAAATAACTTCATCTTATTGCAATACTGTAACATTACTGGTGCTATGAGAGACAGCGATACATATGCATTTTTTTAAAAATGCCAATTTTTAGAGCCCAAAATAGACTTGACAAAGTCTTTGCTCCAGCAAACTAATCCATTTTATCTGCATGGCCAACGCCTTTGTATCTTAAATAATGAACTGATTGGCAAGTCATAAGCCTGAAGAGTAACTTTCTCTTATTTTGTCTCACCTTTCTCCTGGTTTTGCATGGCATTCACTTTTTCTTTACTCTGCAGAAGTTAGAGTGTAGAAAACTGGATGAAACTGCCTGCACATGTGGAAATAAATTGTTGCAGTAGTTGCATTTTTAAACATCAGACTTGCCAGGTACAAGCTTCAAGGTAGCTGACACAGAGCAGCTGCATCCCTCGTGCCCAGTGACGTGACACCGAGCCAGCACTCATCCATGGCTTACCTTGAAGCTGACGTACTGCAGATGGTCAGCGTGCCTCTTGATAATCTGCTGAATGAGATCCGGATGTGTAGACTTTAAGTAAGAAGTGGCTGGCTGGCTAAGTTCAAATTCAAATCTCCTCCAGAGATCTGGGATGTGAAAAACTTCATTCCACCTTCGACAAACAGAAGATGCCCTGGCTCGATCCACTAAAGTCAGGAACTGAAAAACACGCAGAATCACATGGTGTGGAAGGCTGCCCCAGTCCATCGAGGTGCACGGGTCAGATTCCCCAAACCCTGAGCCATGTAAACTAGTTTTCTGTTTTTTGCTTGTCTGTGATGTTCCAGGAGCTTCAGTTCCAGCCACAACCTTCTGCCCAGCTCTCTTCATCATGAGAGTTTCAGAATGTAACAATCCGACGTATTCAAACTGCATAGGGTCCTCAAAGGTCTCACGTACAATAGGTCTCTAGAAAAATACAGAATATTAGGGAAGGAAGGGAGACAGGGCAGTGGAAACACAGTGAGAGATAGCAAGTTAACAAAATTTAAATATAGCAATGTTACTTTGAAAAGAAGCATATCCATATGTCAATACCCAGTGCACAGATTGTTGGCAAGGACCTTCTCTCTCAGTACCTCGGGTACAACTTGGATTGAATCTGGATAACTTGGACTTGTTAATTTACCAAGTGTAGTTCCATGCATTAGTATTTCTCAGTACATAAACCATTTTGTAGGGAACAAGAAGTATTTAACAGCAATTTAATTCAGAATGAGAAAGTGGATTCAGTTTAAATTTAAACTCCGTTGACAAACTATGGAACCCACTCATGATCTCTAAAAAAAGTTTATCAACTACAGAACTTAATTCATAAACTCCCTTTTTAAACACATCTGGAAGAGATGTGCTCAGAAGAGCCAGACTGAAAAGTTTTGCCCACTCTCCCCTGCTTTTTTTTTTTTCCAAATCATGCCAAGCAGAGGAAGAACGTTTGTACAACAATAAAAAAACTTCAGAGGCCAGTTATCAAAGCAGGGCAAAGTAAGTGAAGTTCACATGCTGTTTTTCAGCTGGAAAAGGACAGTGACCTTGGAAATCAGCAAACTGCAGAGATCTACTTCAGCAATGGACATTTGCCACATGAGCCAGAGCTCAGAGAAGAGCAGCAGAAAAAAAGCTCTGCTTTCACAGGCTGAAACAGTGCAATCTAACCAAGTCTGTTCTAGACTGAATTCTGTTGTTCAGTCAATTTTCAACAACTGCTTTTGCCAATTTATTTTAGTACAGTTGAGGCCCCTTCTCAAATGCCCCACTAATCAGATGTTCATCCAGACCTTCTCTCTTCCCAACCTGTGTGAAGTTTGTATTTTCAAAGCAACCATGTATTTTTCAAGAATGAACAGAGCAAATTATCTATTTTTACTGAACAAACTTCCATGGCAACCCACACAGCTTGCTTTTTCTGGACTGAAAATTTTCCATAGTATCTTCATTATGGGGGCAGGGGGAAAGAAAGAAAAAAAAACAAAAAAACCACAAATCCCTGTATTGCAAAAACAGCTGCCAAAATACACACTACCCCATCAAAAGTTTACCTGGGATTTTCCCCAACTTGTAAGACCTCATCTGTTTGGCTCATTAGGTGTCTGACAAACTTCATTTTTATGAAAGTAAGGCATGTGCATTCTTTGAGAAGCTGGAAAGCACAATGCAGCCAATTTATTAAGAGCTCTTCATACGACCAGTTTCACTACTGCTTGACTTCCTGACAAATTACCTCGATTACCAAGGAACTTATTTTAGCAGTTGTTATAAATATTCACCCAGTCTTATTTAAATTTCCATTAATGATTGGAATCAGCAATGTATGCAGAAGGATAAGCCAGAAACACTTTAAATTATATTAAATCATAGTTCTTCTTCGCTGAATAGACACATGATTTCCATTTAACAGTGTTACAAATGTAATGAAAATGCAGTCTCAGCATGGAGAAACATTTTGCTACTAGACCATCAAGTTATCATCCACACAATCATGTTTTATGACTTTAGACTGCTTTAAGTCACACAACAAATGGGCATTCCAAACTAGTAAGTGTGGATGTAGTAATTAACCATTACAAAACTCTCTCCTACAGTTGCTCATAGCCTTCCTAAATTTAGCAAAGGCTAAATACCTTTTGAGTTAAACATCCCTGTTGTCTGTTCTTCCTCCTCCCTACTTGAGAGGAATTACAAACTTGGCTGTTTCCTAAAACTAAAGCTCAGAACAATAAAAAATAAAATTAAATAAATGCTGTTGTTTGAGAAGCTTCTCCTTGCTGTTGCTATTCCCATGCAGATCTGCAACATTTTGGTTAAAGATAGGTTTCTGATAAAACCAGAAATTTTTCCTATCTTACTTGAAACTTACTTGAACTTCATGGGTGCTGATTTGGCTCTCACAAAGAAGTTCTGGCATGTGAGAACAACCAGAAAAGGTATTCCCCCTAAACCACTAGGTCAGGCTACAGACCAGATGCAGCACATCCACCCCAAATACAGGAAGAGATGCAAGGTATTGTTGGCATACAGTTATCTATGCTCTGCCTGCTGGAACATGGCCAGAACTTGTTCTTGTTGCTACAGCCTTTAAAAACTGCTATCTCCAGAATTTCTATGTTTAGTATTCTATACTCCAGTCCTTTAAATCTAGCAAAATGAATTCCTATTATTCACTGTGGGATGCAAAGCCAGAAAAAGGTTCCATTGGTTATGCATCATAACATTTTTACCAAACATGAAGGCCCAACATTTACTGCAAAAATAAGAATCCTTACTTCGTTCTGAATACTTTATAAACAGTATGTATTTTAAAGCACAACTGAAGTTAGCTGAATTACAGTCCCATGTGATATAATCCAGGTAGTATTCAAATGAGAGGCTTACACACACACATACATACACTCCTACCTCCAAAGAATGTGGAGGTTCCTGTCAAGTTACCAGCACCTTTCTGGTATCTGAACATCCATCCCACTGTTGAATCATCCTGTGTGTGTGCATGGATTCCTTAACCAGAAGGCAGGGACGGGTCCCAGAAGATGAACCGACCTGTGAAGCCACCAACCAAACAAAAACTGTTCTGCAGTGTCTGGGAAACCTATACGAAGGACTAACATACATTCTAGAACAAAGACTGAGATGAATACTACCCACTGCTCTGCAGGGCAGATGTGGAAGCAGAGCAACAGAACGTAACAAGCAAATTAATTTTACCAAACATTATCTGAAAAATATCATTTCATTAAGGGGAAGGTATAATTGTGGGCAAAAAATTAGCTTTCACATTATCTACAATTTTAGTTAGATGAGCACTCTTATGCAACACAGATACACTTCTGAGTTCTTGAGTATTACCCAAAGAAAACTACAAACCTAGGTAAGAAATGGGGTTTTTTTTCAGCTTACCCTATACCAAAACATGAGTGAAAAGTTACACTTAAACACAGGACCTCTAATATTTGACATTTAAAGACTCTTGGCTTTAAACTTTACTCACTTTTACTCCACAAAAGTATGCTTACTGCACCTTGACAGTAAACAAACAATTTTGGCTAATTAAACTGTATCTGGAAAAAAGATACCAATAATGTACAAATATACCCCCACATACTAATGAAAAAACTACCCTGTAGCTTAGTTTGACAGAGTATCTTGGTGCACTATGAGAAAATAGACCTCCAAATCCAGTTACCCATTTTACATTATCTGAAGATGCTTTAATGGAAAGCTACAAGCACAGCAACACCCACCTCACTAAATCATGACAGATTTTAAAAGTAGGTTTAAAAGCAGATGTTTACCAGGTGTTGTGTTCAACCAGTAATAACATCTTTAGAAACCTTCCAATGCTGAACTTCTCTGTTTTTCTTTAGAAATGGGACAAGGCTTTAGATTCTGCCATGTCATATCATCATCTTTTGAAAAACTACCGAGTTAATATCAGCTTTACAGATGCCAAGTTTAACAAAGGTATAGTACACATTATTTATGAATACATGAGAAGTAGCCCCCATCTTCTATACAAAATCAAACTCAAGTACTGCAATCTGTGCAAGTAATGCTGCTGCTCAGCTCACACACCAGAAAATTTAGAGCTGAGTAGTCATGCTTGTCTATAAAGAGAAAGCTGATATTCATTAGTAACTGTTTGTGGGTGGCACCTGAAGAAATCTGTCATTTATGGTGGCCTTCTATTGCACAGTCTACAAGTATCACATGCTCTCTCTCCTGTGAAGTGCGCAGAGTCTGTACAGCACATAGAATTCATTTTCTCAAGCACTGTCAGTGTCCAACAAATGAAAGGTTTATAATGCCACATATAAACAGCATACTTAAATAACATTATAACTGAGAGTACAAACCACTGAGATGCAATTTAAAGATTCCAGAGAGAAGTGTATTAAGTTTATAAACCACATATTTTGAAGCAACTTTCTTACCTAAAGAATGCTTCCAAGTTACAATAGGCAATAAATGAATGAACTGAGGCAGCTGCAGCCATGGGGCACTCACATGCATCTGTCTGCTTTCCCCTCCTGTCCAGATAAAATGCCATAAAGACCTGTGTTAGTTTAGAAAAAAAATCTTCATATTACATCCAATGCAAAAATGATAGGGAAATACGTTGACAACAATTTATAAATTTTCTTGTTTTAGTGGAGGCGCTCAAGGGGATCATCTCAACACAAGGTAGCTTATTCCACAATGCAAATACCGTTACTGAGAGAAAAGTGAGGTCAGATCAAGTATAAAAGTAATGGGAAACAAATGTTGCAACTGCATCTACATTTATTGGTCAACAGTACAACGTAAACAGTGAGTTATTCAGTATTTGCATTATCATTACCACTACTAGGCAGTCTTGGTAAACATCACTGTAGCTACTAATGTAATCTAAGAGTCATGAAAAACAGAGAAAAAAACCCACCCAAATGTTTTCTCTTGCCTTTTTCCCTTTTGTGGCAAGGCTGTCGAATGGCCTGGGGAACCGTGTGACAGATGATGAACACAGAGGCTCAGCTTCCTACCACAAACGTGCACAGCCCTCGCCAGCACCTGCCCAGGCCTGCCTGAAGTCACACGGCAGGAGCTGCTCCCCACAACAACAGAGCACCCAGCCCCAGCCACCTCCCTGTTTACAAGCTCCCACACTCCGGCTGACAGCCTGTGCCACCTGGGAAGGTGGATCACAAGGCACTGCATCCAGGGGTTCAGATTAAAAGTCGCCTGCCTCCCCCTACACTATTTTCTTTTAATACTACATTACAAGTAAGTTTGTGTTTCAGAGTGTACCCTTACATGTAATCATTCAAAGCTTTACCACCAGGAATATCACAAAGTTTTCTTTTATACAAACACACCAAAAATCTGAAATCTTTGTTGTGATAAGCTTTACAATGCTTTTACATAACCCTCACCATGGGGTTAGGGGAAGAGTACCCTTCCACCTGTTCTCAACTCAGAATTTCAGTATTCTTCCCAACACTTCTCATGTGGCCACAGGCAAAAGTAATTACTAACAGTAAACTAATACCGGAAAAATTAAGAAAAGGACAGGATCCTTTTATAGTAAAAATCGTATCAAATACAGGTAGTCAATAAAGACTACCTACAGTGCTCAGCAGGCTTCTGAATTTCACAGAGATGGGACTGGTTACCTGTAACAGCTAAATAACCAAGAGTACCCCTGAGGAAGAGAGCTTCTCTTGAACAGACCTGTCCCAAACCCCTCTGTAGAGAAGGAAGTTCATACTTTTACACTGCAGACAAGAACTAGCAGAATTTTAGATAATGCATTAAAAAAAAAAAGTTACTGCAAGTGACTGTTAACAATAAAAATATAATCAGGTTTACATCTAATAAACATCTGAGTGTCCAAAACCACAAGAACAATCCAAAGCAACATAAATCATGTTAGCTTATATAAGCAGAAATGTATATAATAAAATATTATAGTTATCAGAGATGCAATCAAATACAAGCTTGTTATGCAAACAACAGTAAATTGTTATCTAAGGTAGTTACCCAAATGATTATCAAAGATAAACAGCAGCCACACAGTCATTGAAATGAAACACTTTGATAACTACTGAGGTTCATCAAATCTATTCATATCCTCATTTGTATAAAGCAAAGTATCAAAAATTGGTGCACCCCCCCATACAGCTCTACCGGTGATCGAGTATTTTGACAGCTGCACGTTATCCTGCTCAAACTGCCTCAAATCCACTAAAACCATCAGGATTCAGAAAAAAACAAGTTAAATAACTGTTTCTGCAACTTACCCAGACAACAGAGCTGTGAGTTTCTGCTAAAATTAAGACATTAAAACCTCTCCCATGGCATGGGGGCTTGGTGGGGAATTTGAAAAGTGGTCAGCAGTGACTCCGTTAAGCAAGCAGCTGTTCACTACTTCCAAGGCTACAATGTCAGTTCAAAAAAAGGTTTTATTTCTATAACCAAACATATCACAGATTCAAGCCACAAAGAAGTAACTGCTTCCTCTGATTTCTAGATTTCCCTTCCAGTTCTCAACACCAGGACCCAACAAGAATTAATAAAACACCATAAAATCAGGCTTCTAGGAGAAACAGCAGTAACCAAACACAAATGCAGCAGAGACTGAGTTCCTGAGAAATAAAAAACCTTCCAAATAACCAAGCTTGGAAATATTCTCAGATAAAGCAGGCATCTTGATAATTAAGCTTTAAATTTCTAACACTTGGAAATTAATGTTTACGGACCTGCCTTACACGGCTGAAATACCAGTCCCATTAACCACACTGTCTAAAGAAATCGCAGTTCAGTGACAGCACCGAGGCCACTCCCTCACCACGTTAAGGAACTCGGAATTCAGAGTCCGTCTGGGGAACAGGAGCAGCACAAGGCAGGCAGCCCTGGAAAACTGCTGCCACCACAAATTCAACCACTGAGTATGGTGCAAAACACAGGTAAAAATCTACATTTTAAGCTTAAATCTCAGAAGATCTAGTCCTTCAGGATGATGAGCTCAGAGATTAAACTTTTTCTTCATCTAGGGCACATCAGACTTTTAATGGGTAGAATTTTTGCTTCTGAAGAGGATTATTTATTTTTTATAATCAGTCCTCATTTTTCTCAAAACTGAGCCTCTGGCTCAAGGGATTTACCACATTTTTCGTACGTTTCTAACAAATCCTCAAACTTCTAAAAATAACCACATTCAGCTGAACATCTTAATGCTTGCATTAATTTTTACTAAAGAAATACAAACGCATGGCCACCTTTAGTAGTATTTCGGTGGTGAAATTAAAATATTTGACTTCTACTGATGCATTACTTTTAAAAGGAAGCCACTTCCCTGTGCACAACGCCCAAGACCCCTCGTTTTACTCAGTGACAAATCTGAAGCTGCACAGCTCTTTAGAAAAGCTCTTTTGAGCGTTTATCTACACACCTATGGGAGAAATAAATAATAATTATTACTTCTACAGGTTTTCTTGAAACCTTCCTACCCGACTTTAACAAGCCATTTAAGCTCTTTACATGGGAAAACCAGCTCCCAGGCACCGCGCTCCTGCAGCTCGGTGAGAGCTCCCGGGATGGCACAAACCCGCCGTACCGCACACCGAGCCCCTCACGAGGTTTGGCCCTCAGGGAGATTTAAAGTCTCCAGGCGCGGAGGGCGCGCATCTATCTATCTATCTGTCTGTCTGTCTGTCTCCTCAACCCGGGCCGCCCCCGCGGCCTGTCCCCCCCGGCCGCCGCGCAAGGGCCGGTCCCCGCGGCCGCCCCGCGCTCACCGCCGCCGGTGCGCGGCTCCCTCGAGGGTGAGGCCGGGCCGAGGTGCCGAGCAGGGGCAGAGCAGGGGCCGAGCAGGGCCAGCACCGCGCTCAGCCCGCAGCGCCCGGGACACGCCGAGGGCGGAGCCGCGGCCCCGCCGCCCCAGCGCAGGCGCCGGGCGAGGCCGCGGGCGGCGGGCACGTGATGGCGGCGCCATTTCGCGGCCCGCCGGGCCTGAGCCCGCGGGTAAAATGGGGGGGTTGAGGTGTGGGCTCTGGGGTCAGCAGTGACCCCCGGCAGCAGGGACGGGTCTGGTCCCTGGCCCTCGCCGGTCCTCCACAGCAGCAAGGGCGGTTGCTCGCCCCTCACCAGGCCTCTATCTCAGAATCACACAGTCACTTAGGTTGGAAAAGATCTCTGCGATCATTGAGTCCAGCCGGTGACCGAATACCAACTTGTCAAATAGACCGTGGCACTGACAGGAAAGATGCGTGCTCATGTCTTTCCAAACAATTCCATGGGTGAGGGTATGGGTGTTAACGTCTTTGAAATGGGTCTTAATGTCTCTACCGACTTCAAGCCGCAAGTTTGTTACAGAACCCAGACAGTTTGACTCCCGAAATAGAGAAACGGGTCCACACAAGCCTGAGTTCCTGAACTTTGGGGTAAAATGTCAGGTTCAAGGGGCGGTATGTGGTAGGCGGTTCGGGAAGGCTGTACCTTCTTAGTACCTCAGGCAATGGGGAAAGGAAGAGGGCAACATGCAGCCGGGAGTTTAGGATAAAAGGAGGCTGCACCCTCCAAAACCCCTAGAGAGAAACCCCTGTGGGTGTGTGCCCCAGTGGACTCCCTCCCTTTATTCGAATAAAGTTGCAGGGACTCCTCTGTCTCCTTTATGGACACTGGCTTTTCATAGCATGATTTTCTGTACAGTACTGAGTGTCACATCCAGCTTTTCCTTTTAACACTCCAGGGATGGTGACTCCACCACCTCCCTGGGCAGCCCGTTCCAGTGTCTGATCACATTTTCTGGAAAGAAGTTCTTACTAATGGCCAACCTAAACGTCCCCTGGTCCAGCTTAAGACCATGTCCTCTTGTCCTATTGCTGGTTGCCTGGTCCCTGACTCCCACCTGGCTGCACCCTCCTCTCAGGGAGTTGTGGAGACCCAGAAGGTCTCCCTTGAGTGCCCTTATTCCCAGGCTGAGCCCCCCCAGCTCCCTCAGCTGCTCCTCACCAGACTTGTGCTCCAGACCCTGCCCCAGCTCCGTTGCTCTTCTCTGGACCCGCTCCAGCAATGTCCATGGAGTGAGGGCACCAGAACTGGACACAGCACTGGAGGTGTGGCCTCACCAGCGCCGAGTACAGGGGACAATCCCTTCTCTGGTCCCAATAGCTACACTGTTGCTGATACATGCCAGGTGCCATTGTCCTTCTTGGCCACCTGGACACACGCTGGCTCACATTTATTTCCTGCTGCATGTATTTTCCATCACTTCCTGACATGAGGGGCTTGTAAGCCCTTATTGTCCTTGGGCTAGGGCAACCCTGACCTTGGAAACTGCCCCACGAGCCTCTTCCAGAGGCTGTTCCCTCCAGGCAGAGCCATCCCCTACCCTTCCCATGGGAGCTAGGCATAGAAACATAGACTCAAAGGAGGATGGGGTACAAGCAGCTGTTACTGATTTCTAGCAATCTGTTGGCCAAAAAGGGCCCCATTCTGAACAGCAAGGCTTTCCCTGCTTGCTATGTGTATCCTCTCTGGGGCCCCTCCAAAGCACCCCACCAAGGAGAGAAGGCTGAGTGCTGCATCACATCCAAACTGCAGATGCCCAAAGTATACCTTTTATTTTACTATCTAAAGCACAATTTTTAAAAACCTTGCAGATTTAATCTATGCAGACACACTGCATAACAGCTCATCACGAATCAGTGCTGCTTTATTATTCTAGTTATATCTAGCTGTATCAGAACAATGGAGTTTTTATTACCATCTGCAAAATACTTGCAGCCATGGATTTCCTGGCTCTTCCATACAGCAATTATTTACTAATAATAAGCCTTGATATCATCTTTTTATGAAGAGGTAATGCTAAACATGTGCAGCATTTCCATGGTAGATTATATCTGCCCTACATGAAACCAAAGCTGACAAAAGTTAACTGATTATCTGTGTGACATCAAAATACAGTTTATTCACACACATCTAAAAACCTAGAAAATTAGCACATTGGAAGGCTAATGAAACAAACTGAAAGGAATATTTATCATATAGTCACCATGACATCTTCAAATTCTTCACTTTAATTCATCTTCAGTTTCCTCAGAGAGACAAAATGCCCTGCACACTTAATATAGCTTAGAAAACCTACCAAAATGACTTACCTATCTGGTTCTTGACTGCTTTATTCAGCGCTTACAGGAAGTAGGAGATTATGTTCCAGGTAAAATTCTCAAGTATTTTATCCCTAGTAGATGGTTTAAAACTTATTTTTTCAGTACATACTGCTATGAAAACCATCTTTAGCTTAGTCGTTACTCTCTGTAGACAGTAGTAGAAAATAGATTGTAAACAGAGATTAACGCAGATTTGCAGCTACTATCTAAATCCACCAGTCATGGTGCATTGCCAAGAACCTTTGGGCTGCTGTGCAGGAACAGGTTCAAATGTACTTTAGAAAGACTCATATAGTCTAATCTCTGAGGCTTTCTGTATAGAAGAGTTTCCTGTTTTGATCTAGTGTAGCAGAAACACTTTTTATACCTAAAATTGACAAGTATAAAATAGTATAGAAGAATTTTATGCATTTTATAGCTGTAGACATTATTGCTCAAATGCTTATGGGTATATATGAATAAAAAAAAAATCAGCTATAGACTTGACAGTACCAGAAGGAAATGGGCACAAACATGGACACACCCAGGAGATTCTGTCTTCTACTCATACCCCAGGTGCCTGGCACAGAGCTTCTGCTGATGTCTCCAAATCCTTCATCTCATACACAAGATGCAAAGATGAAGGAAGACTGCACCACTGGATCATAGAACCACAGAATGGTTTGGGTTGGAAAGGACCTTAAAGGTCCTGTTCCAATGCCCTGCCATGGGCAGGGACACCTTCCCCTAGACCAGGCTGCTCAGATCCCCATCCAGCCTGGCCCCGATACAGACTGGGATACTGGATACACGCCCTGCTTATCTAAGCTGTTACTGCCCACATCATCCAGCCACACAAAGTCGACCTTAGCCTTCCTCCTGTGGTTGTCTCTCCTGGAACCAGATTTACAGAAAGACGCAGTCTATTCACTTCTCATGTTTATGGTGATTACAGGAATGTTTTGCATAATAATTCACAGAGGTTTCATAGCATTTACTCTTTCTGTACTTTGATCAAGAATGATATTCAAATTTTTTATCACTGGGCTTTGAAATAGAAATCAAGGAAAACAATTTGAATAAAGCTGTGAGTTAATTAGTATAAGAAAGTATTCAGGAGGTCCAAATTTCCCTGAGACCAAAGAGTGAACATGTGTCAATTCCGAATCAGTGTGCCATGAACTTGAAAGCTTTACAAGGGCTGTGTGAAAAGTCTAGAAATTATTGGCCATTGCTTAAGTAGTTTTTAACAGTGGGACTGCAAAAGTGGGAGAGTTCAGAAAAAAAATTAAGGAAATAAGTTAAGGATGTTTATTGTAATATCAAATAGGAAGCCATACAGGATATTGTGCTGTACAAAGCCAGTTCATATAGAGAGTTCTGAAAAAGAACTTACCGCCAGCTTTTTTGACACCCTTAGTTTGGCATAGCTGAATTTCATAGCAGGACTTGCACGTTTTAGTGCAAGCTCTGCTTCATTTTCATCATGATTCTGACAAATCCACATAACCAAAGGACACAACTCTTGGTTGAGTGTTTGCTGTCTTGAACTCTTGGAAGATCACAGAGGCCCTGGTGCGGGGCTTTGGCTAGGGTTTCACACAGGCCCCATCATTTCCATGCTGAAGGGTATTCAGGGTCAATCGTAGCTTCCCTCTGAAAGCAGCTGCATTTGCGTCAGTGTGCTAAGCCAAATAAGTGGTATCTTGTAGCCATTCCTTTTAAAAGTTTGATGATAATTCTTAATTTAAAACCCAAATACTCTGAGTTTGTGATCAAACTCTGTGACTTTAACAATTCAAACCTAACTGTGCAGGCTGGAGCAGTGAATGAGGCTCCTGCCCAGAAAGTGGGTTAGTATGTCGTGTTTGCTGGAGGCTCATGAGCTGCTCTGCTAGATACCAGCTGCTGCACAGGCAGGAACCAAGAAACGGCCTTTCTGGGGAATAGAAATCACCCAAGTTATTTTGTAAAAGTTTGTAGTATACACACTGAACCTGAAATATGATTAGGAAAACAATGGCTTATTTATATGCCTCTTTGCAAATGCCTTCCTTCATAATAATGAGGTAAAAACATGGGTTTATGTGAGCAAATCTTTGTGAGATGAGCTTTTAGAAATGCAACAGCAGTCTAATATTGTCTCTCCAGAAATAAGCATGAATCACTGAAGGGAGTAACTCTTAAGTGTGTTGCAGTCCAATCCCTTTGTTTAATTCTGTGATTCGGTAAGATGGCATATTACAGTTGCTATATATATATATATATGCTAGACATATGTTTTAGACAAAATTCTTAATAGTTACAGTTAACAGTGCCCATCAAACTGCAAAACAAGATAAGAAAATTTTTGATACAAGTGCTGTTTGTCCTTTCTGTGGAAAGAGCCACCACAAATGTGTATTAATAGTTTATAACTTGTCTGAAAATAAACTATGTGAAGATCCTGTATTCTTGTGGTGTATTGTAGGCATGCTATTCAAACCCCATCAGGCCAATGTGTTTTAATGTTTAATTTAAATATATATATATATATATAATTTCTACCTAGCAAAACCCCTAGTTTTCGAATCATTAACTTTTTGAATAGGGTTCCAGAATGACGAAGGCTGGCTGGGAGCCAGGGGTCTGGCAGCTGGCTGGGCAGAGGTCACCACCCAGCTCAGCAGGGCAGGTCCACAGGTGACAGCCAGGTTCAGCCACATCATGGAGCAGGTCCCTGGGGGTGAGGCAGGTCCACGGTCAAGCCGGGTCAGGATTCCTGGCCAGGCTCAGGGGTGGCAGTGGCTGCGGCCCAGCACAAGCTCCTGCTTTGCTCAGGGAGGGATTGACAGGCCAGGGCTGAGCTTAAGTGGGCACTCGGGGCCCTGGGGCAAGGCTCAGGGTGAGGCTGGGGCTGCTCAGGGCTGTTAGTGCCTATTAGGTTATTAATGTATTAGTGCTGTGACACTTTCGATGGGTGACTCTGCCCACTAATCCGTAAAGCACAGGTTATTTGATCCTCTGACTTAATATTAGCTAAGCAGAGTTAAAAATAACCTGCCGGCTAATTCAGCTTCTGTTTATTAGTGTTGGTATAGAGATCACAGTGTGTCTGACCTGAGTAATGAAATCCTCTGAAATGGCTATATCCACTGAGGTTCTGATAAATGTGTCTGAGTTGAGCACACGACAAATTGTCTTTTAAGATGCCCTCTGTAATACTTTTGGTTCTGATTACCCTCTAACAAATAGATGCTCTTTACACTGAGAAAACACAGGCCTTAGAGAACTAAGGCTGCCTGTAACAGGCAGCTGAAGATTTGATTTGATCAGAAAAATAGCTGATAAAAGAAATACCTGATAAGTCAGCACCTGATGTAGTGGCAAACATTTTGAGCTTTAATACCATAAAAGCTCTGTAGTTTTATAGCTGAGTTATAGCTTGGCAAAGCTGCCTATGGAGCCTCCAGAACCCTCTTTGGAAGATCTCAGAGCAGGGTAAGAAAATTTTTGGTAACGATGGTCCAGACATACAAAACCCTGCTTCAGATCAGAGGAAGGCATTCAACAACTGTGTACATTACCATTCAATCCTATATTGCAATCATTCATGCTCTCTTTATGTGCATATCATCTTTTTCTGCCATTGCCAAGTACTGGGATTTTTTTACAGATTTGAGAAAATCTGTTCACCCAGTTGGCAGGAGGAGGAAGTGGGTTTGTTGCAGTTCCTCTGCCAGGAAGGGAAATTCTAAAAAAATTAGAAATTCTATAAAACTTATAGAAGGGGTATCAACCATTTTCTTCCCCCTTATTTGGATTTTATCTGTGGGGCCTAGGATTCATGCATAGATAAAGTAATATTTTAGCTTTAGCAACCTCATCTTCCTTTTTAATTCATTTTTCTGACAGTCTTCTTCACAGACATATTCCTATTCATTCTTTTCTGTACTATGCATAGATGGTGTAATTTGAATTTCTTTTTAATGTTAGATTAATGGCTGGTGAACAAAACAATGCAAAACTGACAGATTCTCTGCAGTTTGCATTGTTTTGTTTCTCTGTAAATGTCTGTTTTGTTAGACACATTTTGTGTGTACTTTCAGGTATTGCTATAACATCACTTGGTCACAAGAGGGAACTCACATATCAGTCTCTGGGATTTGTTTTTATATTAGAACTTTGAGGACTCTGCAGATTAGTAAAGAGATACTGGGATATGCATGTGTGCCAGGGGTGTAAGTGTGCATATCTACATCTATATTTATTTATATACCTCTGCCTTTTAGTTACCAAAGAAGGGAAACCACTCATAGAAATAAGGAACAATAACCCTGGCAGGCATGGCAGTAGAAAAGAGCCTTAGAATGGCCCAAAAATAGCTGGTTTATGCTCATGGGTATATATTTACACTCATAGATATATGCTCATGGGTTGTGGCTTATCTCTGTTCCCACTCTGCAGTTCTGTAAATCTCAAAACCAGTACTAATGGTATCAGGATGTTGATGGAGCAGAACATGCTCCCTCCATCAGAGCCTGACCAGCAGGAATTATTCTCACCAAAAGTTTTGAGCAGCCCTTTATTTGAACTGTGTGCCCTTCACCTCTTCAGAGAATCCTAGCCAAAACTTGACAGTATTTCGGATCTGTTCCAGAATTTATGGTATTTAATGTACATGAATATAATTCGATTGTTAAATGCATTTGCAAGAGGAGAAGACTAAAATACTAATTAATTTCCGATTTCTGCTAGATGTCAGTGGAAATATCATGGATTGTATCCAATCTGCCCAAGGTTCATATTTCTAAAATAAATAAAGTTGTAAACCCAGAGCTTTCTAACCTGACCACTAATGTTGTCCTCAGAACTTGGTGTCCACATCTTCCTACGCTGATGTTCCCACTGGTCAAGCAATTGCCCAGTAATCCTGCTATTGTATTTGCAGGTTCCTCCAAAGAAGCACATGATAAATGTCCCCAGTAAACTGAGCACAGTATGGCAACTTTTCTTTGAAACCATGCTGCTGTTTCTGTCCAGCTCCTGGAGAGGACAGCCCATGCACAGCTTGCAGTTGAGGGTCTGAGCTTGTTGATATCTGAGTTGTAGATGCCCAGGGTAGTAGGTTTCCTATGAAATAGGAGTCGCCTTCCTCTGTGAACGTGGACTACCTTGTCTCACCCCTGGGGGGTGTCTGGTGCCTCGCACATGTTTGCTAAGCACTGCTGTCAAATTGTAGTGGCCCTTTGGCTTCTCCCATGGCAGTGAAGTGCTGAGTCCCACTGGAGCAGGGGATACATCATCAGGTGACACTTGCAGCACTCAGTCCTGCTTGGTTTGTCTTTCAGGTGTATCATGCCGTCTTTGCACATTTTCCATTTTGTCCTCTGGCTGTGTGAGTTCCTTATCTCCCTTCAAGTTTTATTTCTTTTCTATTACAAGTGCTGCCCTTCAACTACAACCTCCTGGAGAGCATCCTCACTGTGGCTGCTGACACTGCTGCAGATGCAGGGGATGTTGGGCTGCACATCACTGATGGGTTGCAATGGATTTGGGGCCCTTTGAGAAAACAGGTGTCCTGCGCCAAAGGGTGATTCCTGGAAGAACTGTTACATATTTTGTTTGGGATCTGGAAGGAGATGTTTGGATTCAAGAAGCCCAGAGTTGATTCTGTTAAACCAATTCATGTTTATGGGATGAAAGCCACTAAGGATAGAAGTCAGCTTTCCTAGCCTGAACTTGCTTACTGAACTATGAATCACAGTTGATATCTGTCAGTTTTGATAGACGATACAGCTGCTGGTCCTGAAACTTCTAAGAGAAGACGATGCATAACTAATCATTATCTATAATCTCTACATCTGATTTATTAAACAGTCTAATTATTCATTTAACTGCACCACACCTGCATACCATTATCCTGTTTGCTTGACTTTGTGACATAACAAAGTTTGCGCAATCTAATTTTGAAAATCTTGAAAGGCTGGGGTTAGTCCAGGAAGACTATCAATAATGTTATACCTCAAGCCAGGTGGAACAGCCAAGAACATGTCTCATGCTGTTAGAACTTACCACATCCTTTATCCTGGAGAGGAGGAAGCTCAGGGGTGACCTTATCACTCTCTACAACTACTGGAAGGAGGGTATAGCCAGGTGGGGGTCAGCCTCTCTTCCCAGGCAACCAGCAGATGAAAGGACATAAGTCTTACGTTGCCTCAGGGGAGGACATCAGGAAGAATTTCTTCCCAGAAAGTGTGATTAGACATTGGAGGGGGCTGCCCAGGGAGACAGTGGAGTCACCGTCCCTGGAGGTGTTTAAGACTGAACATGGCACTCAGTGCCATGGTCTGGTGACACGGTGGTGTTCAGTCATAGGTTGGATTCAGAGGTCTTTTCCAACCTAAGTGATTCTGTGATTCCATGTGTGGTACCACAACCTGGATGTGGGCACAAACACACTGCTAGAAAAGGGACAAAAGACCCTCTCAGGG
Organism: Corvus moneduloides; assembly: GCF_009650955.1. Taxonomy (NCBI): domain Eukaryota; kingdom Metazoa; phylum Chordata; class Aves; order Passeriformes; family Corvidae; genus Corvus; species Corvus moneduloides. The sequence goes on from NC_045490.1 coordinate 9,156,773, forward strand.
CTGTATCTTTTAACTGCTATATTCTTGTGTGCTGTTCATTCTGGAGTTGGTTTGTGTCTTGATATACTTTTAGATGCCCTTTACTGGTGTGTCTTTTTGTAATATATACAGCCAAATTACAGGCCTGGATGGTCCTCCTTGGAAAAGAGTATGTATTATTCTTGAGTCTGGGCTCTAGCTAATCTAATCCTTGTGGATTAATCTGCAATAACTGGTTTTCCAGCTTGATCAGGAATTCTGGTATGGATGACTGCAAATTTGTAGTGACCAAAGTGTGAAGTATAACCAAAGCACAGCAATAACTGAGCTTCATTTCAAAATGGAGCCAGAGGAGTGCCAGCTGTAGAACTACGTGACAGGTTGACTTGATTGCAAGAAACTTGGAGGAAAAATTGAATGGGAACAAAAAGCATGTACTCTTCAGTATTAATTCTCCTAAGGTTTTCTCAGAACACCTCATTGAAAAACAGGAGTTTTTCCTTAGTTTTCAGTTGCTGAAAATGAACATAATTTCTGAAAGTTTTCCAGTAAGAATATGTTTTCCAATGAGAATGGATAGGTGTTGCTTGAAAATAGTTTTATTTTGAGACACAGACATTTAGAATGAAAAGGTTCATTATAGATCCATCCATTATGTTTACTGTGTCAGACAAGACTTGTCAGGAGTGATAATTCTGCCAGGTTTCCTTTCATTACTGATAAATCTGAATGGATAAAACTTGCTGCCAAAGTACTTACCTGGGTGTTGATTGAAAAGATACCTTTAGTGAATGTACTTGGAGTTGGCCTTGGTGAACAGAAAAACTGACAACTTGTCCAAGTATAATTTAATGATAAGCCTAATCTAATTTCAAAAGACACTAACTTGACTGAGGGCGCTCAGTGAGAGTGCAGTCTCATTCTTCTTTGCCCTCTCCCTCCTGTGTGAAGAGTCCCATGGAAAATGAATGATTATTTTTAGGTAGGACAGTTTTTCCCCATCCCACACAGCCGCATTTCCTGCATACAAAACTGTTTAGGTACAGCCACCTTGATCCAAAGTCCCAGGCATTCTCTAGTCATCCCATCGGCTCCTGGGGTCAGTAGTAGCAAAGGATTCAGTATCTTCTAATCACTGCTTCCCTGGAGAATTTTTGGAGCATCTGTTTTGGTATTGCAGTCTGCCTACTTGCTAATAACTTCAGGTACTTTGTTTATAGCAGGAATTCTGTCTGTATTTTGACTGAGTACATTCTAAATTACTTCATAAGGTATTTGTATTCAAGAGCATGACAATTCCTAGGATATGTCATTTGATAAATATCTCTAGTATCAAACCAGTACCAGACTGGGCTTCTGTATGCCTCCACTGGCTACTCCCTGATGCATCTCTCATCTGTACACCCAGACAGAGGTTTTCCTCATTAAGTTTGTAATAGTCCTTCTTTCTTATGTTAAATAAGTACAAAATGAGATTAATATAGCATTCTTTATTCATTTCTGTAGCTGGTATTGCCTTGTTGTCGGCTGTCATGGGGTTGGCAGCAGAGCATTCCTGCACCTCTTGCTTCTGTTTCACCCATGCTGCTCCACTTCCCTTATGGTTTCCCTTCATGGAAGGGGAATTCTCAGAGTCTGGGAATCTCTGGATCCCCATAATCAGTTTGTTCCAGGGCCCAAGCTTTTTCTACCTACTGGATATCTGTAGGAGGTAATTAGCAAAGAACAGAGTTTTCAGCTGTCATTGGAATGTTCTGACCTTCCAGTCTGTCCCAGTGTTTGACACAGCTAAGCTGGGGCAGAGTGGCAAGAACACTTCCGACAGAAGCATTGAATGGCAGCTCCCACTTAACCCAAGAAGTCTGTTTGGTTCATCCCTGGAGGTGTTCAGGGCCAGGTTGGACAGGGACCTGAGCAACTTGGACTCATGGAAGGTGTCCCTACCCATGACAGGGGATTGGAACGAGATGAGCTCTAGGTCCCTACCAACCCGAATAGTTCTATGGTTCTCTGATTCTTGCCACTCCTTTCTTTTTCTCTTCTCTGTGCTCTGTATTAATGAGGGCATTATGTTGAAATATGCCGAATATGTGCTATACACAGACCTTTTCTTGATTCCACGAAGATCAGTAAGGGGATTACTGGAATAGTGAAAGCTGAATTAAATTTTCATGCACATCTTGCCCTCAGTGTATAGAGGAGCATGCGAGGAGCCCGGAGACTGTACTTTGAAACTCTTAAATTTCTCTTCCCTGTTCCTCAAAACTGTTGTACAACTTTTGCTGCCTCAGTTAGCCATCAGTGAAGGATTCATTGGGCCCTAAATTCCTGTTCTCTTAAACCCTTGTGAGATGTGTGGTCTTTAGGGGGCTTGCTTCTGAGTAGGTGATAACAATTAAATGCACGTTTGCACTTTTCCTTCTCTTTGAATGCCACAGCCTCTATTTCTAAGTGCGCTATACTGCTGAAAATCCCTTGTGGTCATAGGGATCTTCGGTCTTCGTGCTTTCCTTTCTATTCCATTCTACTTAATTGCATGATGTCAGGCATATGGAAGTATGGCAAAATGAGAGTGAGAAACTTTGTGCCACTGTGGAACAATCTTATGTCTCAATGGCTGATTTATATCCTGCCTGAAGTCAATGCCAGACAGAATATGTCTCTTCTCTCCCACAAGCGGCTTGCAAAGTCAGAACTAGGCTGATCATTATCTTCATCTCTTAAGTAATGATTTCCCTATTCTTTTGATCTTTTACAATTCCAGTTTATGGGGAGTCAGGGGGAACTCCCCTCACTCCTGGGCTTTTTGTTGACTTATTGGGAAATATTTGTTTAGTCTGAAAGTTATCAAAGTAAAAATTAGCAATATGAACACAATGAAAAAATCAAGGGCATCTGTTTTCTTGTGAAGTCTCTTGATGATGCTGTTTCTGACATGAGTAAAAAGAAATATCACTGGTTTTATACACGGAAAATTATCTTTGAAGCAGTTTCACACTTATTGATATTTTTTCTAGATTATAACCTGATACAAGCTTAGGATTGTATCATATGTTACTTCACTACTGGATTTAAGATAGCAAAAGCAATTCAGACACATTGCTCATTTGTAATAAGCATCTTTGATTTTTTGTATGTGATTCACAAAAACATATAAAATTTATGCAACCATGGCATCGTGTTACTGAAGCTTTTTGCCTTCAGGTTCCAGCTCTTTCACTCCCTTGTTGCCTGAGCTTTAACCCACTCTGTATCCCAATAGGAAAAAGACAGCATTTATTTTGTAGCTTGTAACAGTGGTGTGAAAATTCAGGATCATTTACAGAAGTTCATGAAAGATGACAAAAGATTTACTCTTTGAACATGTGCAACTCGTGCTATGGGATATGTCCATTAAGATACTGTAATTTATAGATCACCATGGTTGCTTCCATGAGAGATGCATGTAGAGGTCCTGAAGAATCTTTAGTTCTGACTTTTGGAGATTTTTCAATTGATTGAGTCAAAAGTGGGAGACCAATAGAGAAGATGGGAAGGGAGCTGCAACCACTTATGGGCAGGTAGAGGCTTATCTGGGACTGGGAACTGTAGTTCCTTTGGCTTTAGTCATCCTGGCAGCACCACCTGATGTCATTAGTAGGATATAATTTATGTGCTAAATTATTGAGTCTTGGCAAAGTTAAACCCTGGTGTGTGTTGAGCTTTACAAGCAAGCACTACCAGTCTTCAGACAACTGTAAAATGCAGAGATTTTTGAAGAAATGAGTTCTCCATCTTAACAAATGCCATTTCCTTACTTTTCTGTAAAACTAGAAGAGTGAGGCTTGTCCACACGCCTCAGGAGGGTGTTGTGAGGATAACCCAGATAAGATCAGCTTTCTTTTACAAATACACAGAGCTGCTTTTATATACCAAGTGTCATTTATGGCTGGGAAACATTTGAACAGCCTGTGCCTCTCCTTCCCATAGCATGGCATATACTAGACTTGTTCTTACAGGGATGCAAGAAGTTAAGGGAAAAACAACAATATGCCAGATGCACTACGGCAGTTCTAGTGCCTCCAAAAATATCTTCAAAACCAGTTTTCATTTATTTCATTTATTTGTCATTGGCACCATTGGCACTGCTTAGGGCTTGCGCTTGTCCTGCAGGAGGTCATGAAGTTAGGTAAAATCAGGGATAACAGACTGGAGCACAAGAGCTTTAGCTCTGCTGCTGTACTTCTGCCCTGGTAAGTGTCCTAGCAGAGACTCCAGCACTTAAAGCTGGCCTAGCCAGCTTTCTGAAGACAACACTACAGGTTTTACAATATCTGTGCTTTTATGTGGATGCCTGAACTAAGAAAATTCTACATGGAACTGCAGATTTTGTGAATGGATTTCTGGTTGACTGTTGGCAGCAGCAAAACCCTTCAAAGAAAGGGTTGTGTGCTGGATGCTGTAGCAGGATTGGGAGAATTCCTCTTTGCTGAAGAGCAAAGTAGCTTATCAGGTGCCTTTGGGTCACCCATAGCATACAATTTTGCATTACTTCATGATAATGAGAAAAATACTACAGTTGTGGTGGTACGTGATATGGAACTGGTCTGTGTATGTCCAACACTGAACTCTCCTGAACAGGCATTCCTGAAGAAAGAGGTGCTTTGTATACAGATAATGGTGTTACTTTCCAGTTTGGAGAAAGTAGCCACTCCTACCCTGCCTCCTCAGTTACCAAGGGTTTCTGTCTCTGAAATCATAAAGCAAATAGTCTCCAAGTATCTGATGTGTAGAAGCAAGTCAGGTGTTTAACTGTGCATACTTGCAAACAAGCACACACCCTTGCCATGGACTCCTGGACAGGTTTGAATGGCTGGAAGAAGGGCTCTTTCCCAAAGCCACTGTTGATAATCAATTCATAATTGTCAATCTATTCCACAATATAATTGACCTGTGCAGACAAGTTATCTTGCATATGGAATGTCTGACCTTCTTCACCTCCCCTGTCCTCCCTGCCCTAGGCCACATCCTCTCTATCAGAGCGCGATATGACACATCCCGCTAGAGAGCTGCACGAGAAAGATAACTGAGATAACAGAGTAAGGTACTTGTTCCGGTAATTAAGTAACTCAATGATTAGTTGCCTTTTGTTTCATCTGACAGTTTCCAATCCTATTGAGAGCCAAACACCAGAGAGAGAAGAGGCCCATGAGCATCTGCTGGGTCCTACATCCACTCAGGGGCCAGCCCGGGGATGTTCTGGCCTGCCAAGAGACATCCAGCCCTTCCCACAGCCTTCCCTGGGGCTTGCAAAGCCTTGCGGGTGTAAGAGTCCCACAGAGAAGATTGGAAAATGCCTGTGAGGAGGCAGAGGGTGAAAATATTTGAGGATGAAGGAGTGCCCCATTCCTGGACTAGAGCTCACAGGAGCTTGGGGAGGTCACCAGTGCAAGCAAACACTTTGCATCAGCTCACAGGGGTTCAGTGACAGTCGGCAGTGGAGCTCCTATTTCAGGTTGCGCAATCCTGCACTCAATGGTTTAAGCACATAGTGATCATTTCTCTCACGCAGATGCAAACTGATGCATCAGATAATAGAGATTTTGCAGCTGTATCTTCTGCAGTTTATAAGTTGGGAGTTTTTTTCAAATTCTGTGCAAGAGTTTCATATTATTGTCTCTTGACTGGAAGTTGACTGACTATATTCCATGCTTGCCAGCTTATGTTGCACAATGCTGAAATTATTATGTATCTTTTGCTTGTGTCACAATTTCACCATTGTTATATTTCATAAATTTAATTAAGTAATTTTGGGAATAAAAAGTATTAGACAAAGAATTTTATTTTTCCTTGCTGTCTGCAGTCCTATGACCTGGGAAGTCTTTTTTGCTCATCTATAAAAATGAATCAGCTTCTTTCCTCTTGCTACATAATATGTCTAGACACAGTGCTGGTGAGCTGCACACACTAAGCAAAACACTATGGGAAGAATGGAATAGCTTGGATTTGCACTTGGAAAATATTAACAAGACTGAATATCAATTTTGTAGAGATGATACTTAGAATTTTAGATCTGGCATCATAGATTCAATAAGATAGATGGATGTTAATTCTTCTGCTTAGGGCCAGGAGCACTCATACGAATTCTGCTGATTCATCAGAGATATGGAGGATTTTTCTTTGCACTAGAATGCAAAAAAAAAAAGTGTTTTTTTAGGACAGAGCTGTCTGAGCTGAATGGTATAGAAAATGTAGGAAGATAGGAAAATGTGAGAAAGTTGAAATAGTTTTTTTATTTCTTGGTTTCATCTTTGTAGGTGTTACCAGAGAATAGTCTTTTCTGTTTTAATATTTATTATTTCCTTATCATTTTAAACAGGTGGCAGAAACACATGAGAAAATGCTTCTGATATATTACATAAGTTTAATTCCTTTTATATAGTTGTATCCGATGCATTTTCTATAACCCAGTTCTGTGTCTTCCCCAAGCCCATACAAATGGAAAATTTAAGAACAACAGTTTAATTGAGCATTTCCATCATGCTTTTGATCCCAGAAACATGTCCATCCCGCCAATGAAATAAAGAAAGGAAATTATATGCTTTGTGTCTTTTTCTTGAACTCTGAAAAATCCACCCTACTCCATTGGAGGTGGTGAAGATATGAGTCCTTGGAGATATTTAAGATATTCCATCTCAAAGGCCATGTTACAATGCTTTTGTTCCTCTCTGAGCCACAACAGAGATGAAATCTGACCTCTCACCTGTTTGGGATTTTCCCTACTGTGAAGAGAGCTAAGTAAGGTGCTGGTAAGGCTGGAATAGGTGGCTGAGATAAGCATCTCCCCATACACATGGGTTGGTTTCTTTTTCCGGCAAAGCTCCATTTTTGACTCTTCTGTTGAGCTGAGTGGAGAAGTGATAGAGAAGCATTTCTGAGCTCATGGCAGTATAGAAAAAAAGTCAGCATTAAATACATCCTGAGAAATAAACAGTTGTCCACAACACATTTCAAATGCACAACCCCATTAAGACCTTGTAATTAACGCTGGGTTTGGTCTTGTTTTTGTAAGTTAAGATGCTCATGAGTTGTCTACTACTGAATATTTAGAAGAAAAAAAGTGGCTGTAGGCAGGAAAACCTGCAGCCTTGCAAGAAAGAAGCTAAGTGACTTGTTCATGGTGTGTAGATATTGTCAAAAAATAAGTGATGCAGAAAGAAAACACAGATTTTTTGTTTCCGTCTCAAGTCCAGAAATATTTCATGTGCTATACAGTGGGAAAAGTGTGAATTTTGCTGGAGCATCTCATATTAGTGAAATTGTTGGACTGGAGCTTTGCAAAAGCATTTTGACACCTACTGGTATGGTAACAGGATGTTCAAACCTTTCACCAAGTACAGAACATAAAATGAAGACTCAAATACTTTTCCTGCTCAGGTAAATTATAATTTTATTTGGTTTATTAATGGTTATTTCTACCTTTTATATTGCAGGTGAACAATAAATACAATAAATAACTCTTCTGTTCCCTGTTCTTTTCAAAGACTTTGGAGTTTTGAAAATCTTTAAAAAAAACCAAAACATTAAGCATCGGATTTATTAATTTTTTGATAGGTTTTCAGGATTGTTTCCAGAAATTCTGTCACATTTCCCTTAGTCTTGTACTGGCATTGATCGTCATGTGCCATTCTCTGTGAAAGAAAGAACAAAGATTGGGTTAGCAAAGATTTTGTAATAAAATAAAGAATTTAGATGAATCAGTGAAAATATACATTATTTGGAGCTACACGAGGATTTCAAAAACATTTCCTAGAGAATTGTTCCTTGAGGAGTGATTGTAAGAGTGGCTTTTCATGGTGGCTAAGAAGGTGGCAGGTGGATTGTCATATAATTCTGTATATTCAGTTCATATATTCAGTTATAGCTGAAGTCATTTAAACTAGGCTTTTTCAACCCAGAAAACAGTGCAGATACCATAAGGAGCTGGGTAAGCCTGGGGCAAGGGGTCTGCTCAGTGTCCCAAGGCCACCCTAACTATTCCTCCTTGCAGGTTTGAAGACAGCTTAAAGGAGCTGGAGACACTGCATTGTCAGCATCTTCTGTGTCTCATTGAATCACACCAGAGCTTTGCTCAGCAAGTAGATAAAGGATGTTTCACTGCCTCAGAAAAGGCACCTGAGGGAGGACCCATGAGCCTTCCTGAGCATCATCACAAGTTGGAAAATGCTACAGGTCACAGCAGTATTTCACGGCCAAGAACCAGTGAAGAAACTGCTGCTTAAAGCTGCAGAGGAGAAGGACCTGGCTCCAGCCATGCAACTCCTGCACATCCATTTCCCAGTGTTAGATCATTATTGTTTCATGTCAAAACACATTTTGAGAAAGGAGAATAGAAAAGCATTTTAAATAAAGCTCCTGTCCCAGAGATCTATGTTCAAAGGATATGGAGAAGAGAAAGGGCACAGTGGGGCAGAGCCCATCTCCCTTCTTCCTCTGCCAACTTAAAAAGCTTTTCACTGCCTCACACATGTTGCAGTTTTATCTGGCTCCTGTACAATATGAGTATTTACAACACATCTGAAATAAATGAAGCACTTAATCTACAAATGTTTAAATTATAAAAAAGAAATCACTTCTTTTGTAACAGATAGAAAAAGATCCGTAGAAAAGTAAGAAAGTCTTACTTTACAGAGTTTTCTATCCAGTAGAGCCTGGAAGGTCCGGTAAAGCCTTGTAATTACTGAATTGGAAGATTCATTGTTTTCCAGCAGGTGCTTGGTTCCATTCACAAAGCATGCCAGTTCATGGCCACTCTGTTCAACAAAGCAGACATTAGAAAAACCTAGAATGCATTTTGTGTTTATCCACAGAAAGAAGAAATTTGTATTCCTCAATGTGGCAGCATGTCACAGTCAAATGCAACCTATTTTGCCATTTATTGAAAACTGGTAAAAGAATTTTGGGGAGACTGTAAAACACTGAATTCTCATGTATGCCATGAGAAACACCTATCCCATCTCTCAGAAAACCTCAAACTGTAAAAGTTACCTCATTGAAGCATAGTTTCAGCTAATACTGGGGCTTCACCACATCTGAGGAGTCTTAAAACAATGAAATAGTGCTGGATACAGCTAGAGCTACGTCTGAGGCCTGACATCTCTAGCCCAGGTTCACTTAGTATTTAGGCACCCAGCCATAAAACAAAGTCTTGCAGAGATTTTCAAAGCAAGAGCCTGTATCTCTTGAGATGAAAGTCAAGCCCACAGAGGACTTTGGCCTGAATCTGGGCTTGGTTCTGATTGCTCTGTAGTGGGAGGGCTTCTGCTTCCCTCCCCACCACTATTCATCAAGCTCAGATTTGCTGCTATTGGTGTATTACAATCTTCCTTATAACTGAAAGCAAAAATTACATAAGGAGCAAAGTGAACAAACTTAAACTCAGTTAATACCAACATTCTTTAACATCTACAATAGCTTAAAAAGAAATATACTTACTTCAGGGATGGGGAGACATGAACATGACTGAAAACAAAAAGAGTGAGTGTTAAAATCCAGCATTCAATGTACAAGTACAGATTTGTTTAGTCTCATTATATTCTCAAAAGCCATGTACTCACACTGACAGCAGCCTGCCTACATGGGCAACTCACAGGACTTTTGCCCTGGAAGAAGAGCAATTGAAAAATCAGTATTTACTATCATCTCCTGCACAAGCATGCATTTTTTCAGAATTAAGGTGCTGAACAGCCACTTACAAGCAGGTGCTCTGTGTAGCGGATAATTTCCCGGACACCGCAATACTCTGCTTGCACAGAGAGCAGCAGGCAAGAGAGGAGTATGTATGACAGCATGCTGGCATTCATGTCAGCTCAGTCTGATGGGTGACAGAAGAACAGGAGGACACTCCTTTTAATTGAGTCTTCGCAAAATTCCCATTCTAATATGGAAAAACCCAATTATAAACTGATACCAGGTGCCCACTATTTTTTCCCATAGCTTGGACAGCATTTTAAAGAAATCAAATGTGGAATTGAGTCACATATTTCAGTGACTTTAGTACTCTGGAAATTCACAAATGCTCCTCAGAAGAGATTAATTTTAACATTATGATATCACACCCCAGCAGGAAACAATGGTTAAAAATCTACGAAAGATTTTTTTTTCAGATGTGGGGTTTGCCTCCTGTACTTATGCAAATTGCAGTTACATGAAAGCAAAGAGATGATAATGCTTCAGCATTGCCAAAGTTCCTGAGAAAGCAAACTGATGTGCTGCAGGGTGGCTTCCCCCCAGAGTCAGAGCAGGACCTTGCTCAGAGAAAGCTGGTGACACTGCTGGCATCTGTGGAGCAGACAGACAGATGGATGCAGTTGTGGAGCAGTGCCTGGACAAGCTGTCACACTGAATTACAGCTGCTGCATCCAGAGCGCAATCCCATAGTCCTTGACCGTGATCCCACCTCTGTGGAGTGCACGTGCACCAGTGTGCAGCTGAGCATGGGGTCCTCAGAGTGCAAACAGGGTTGCATCCTACCCATTGCCTTTTGAGCAGAAAGGACTGGATGCAAAAGTAGTCCTAGGTAACCCAAATGGTATTAACTTTGCAATTCTCTCAGGTGGCCTCTCCAAATAAGGCTGGATGTTGGTGAGAGCCCTCGCTGGCTACAGAAGTTTCCTTTTTGCAAGTTGCACACCTTGCCAGAGCATGTGGTAGCCCTTCAGATTTCTTTTAAATCCCCAGGATTGACTTCTATGCTTCCCTTCTGTCTGCCATAAGTCCCATTATGCCTTAAAGGTCTCCTCCAAAACCTTGAAACTTCTTCTGGTCAGTCTGGCTGAAGGATAAGTGTGATTCCTCTGGAAACTGTCCTGGAAAGAGAAAACACTGAGCTGCAATTAGCTGGTTTTCCTCTGGAATTTTCCAACCAGCAGTGGGTTCACGTGGCTGAGTGTGGCTCTGCTGCCAACAAGGGGAGCAGAGGAGGACCTGCCTGCTGCTCCTGCCCCTGCCTCCCTGCCTACACACCAGCATCACCTCTGGCCTGGGCCGGATGCTTCCTGCCTTTTTGCTGAAATTTGTCCTTAGGTGATTCAGTGTGGAAAGTGTACAGAGCCCTTTAGGCAGGTACAGCTTGTACACAGGCCCCACAGAACACCTAGAGAAAGCCAGAGACCCTCCCTTGGCAAGCTAAAGCTGACGGCAGGCTGTGTTATGATCAACGGATGCATAAATATACCGTGGGGGTGGCTGGCATCCATGAGCCAGGCAGAGGCATCTTTCAAGGCACCAGACAGTTAGAGAAGGAATAAAATCATTGATTTCTGACTGAGAGCCTGTGAGTCCCTAAAAAACAATAAAGAGACTTCTGTTACAGGTACATCACCTTCGAGGAAACTGCTCTTTGCCCAAGCAAAGCAGTGGGCATGCTGCTCTCTGTTCAGCCAGTAAAGCCCCAATTAGTTTAAAGCATGAATCCCCTGAGGGAACTAAATTACGTGTAACATTTGTGAGAGACTTGGTTTCTCAGATGGTTGACAAAATGATTTTACATTCTTTAAAGGAAAGAGTTCAAAAGTGTCTTTGATTTAGCCAAGGTTGTGCAATGAAAGTGGTAACAAGCCATGGAAGAGAGGGGCAAGGGGCTCTTTGTGACAACAAGGAAGTTCTACTGTGTCTGTTTTTAAGAAAAATATGTTCATTAGAAATCCCATTTTTCCCAGTAACTGCTACGCTGTCTTTGCAAGGATTTTACAAAATCTGATGTACCTAGCAGGGTCTCTCAGGCCTCGTCACCTGAGTAATGACATCTCAGTGCAGCTGCCATGCTCTGTAAATAAAAGCAATGTTGGCACAAACTTCAAGATACACAATGAATAAATAAATATAAAAATAATAAAATATATAAATAAATAAAATGCAAGATACATAGTTAGGACCTTTCCATACACTAAATGTAATTATGGACACTGGGCAGTGAGCACATCAGATAACTTCTTCCCAGGCCTACAGCCCAAGAGGCAAGGTCTGTATTTTTGTTGCTAATTGCAAATCAGAATGGCAGAGCTTTCAGGGCTGCTTCTGAGCTGCTGCCAAGCCCACGGTTCCTCCTTGCCCAAGGTCATTCTCTGCCAGCAGTGCCAGCGCTATCTCTACATCTTTTCATTTCTATTTGGTATCTTAGTGAGATCTCTCTCACACTGTTGTTGCTCCAGGCTAAACGAGTCATCAGAGAAGCTGCATTCAGTTTACAGTGATAGTGAAATCACCAGAAGTCAAACTGGCAGTGAAAGATCTTTCCATGTATTGGTTAGAGCCAGGGTGGATGAGGCGCAGGAGCGAGTGGCACCAGCTACAGCTTCTCTTTAGAGAGTTTAGATTCTTTTCTGGCATTTAGAGGCTGATCCAAGGCTGTAGAAATTAATATTTGGTGCTATCCCAGCAGAAAGACTAACTTTTTAGTAGAATCTTCAAACATTTGGCTTTGATATTTTAAAAATCTTCATTATGATGACAAGCTGCAGCAACGTATTTTCACAAATAGGTTGTCATTTGTCAGTTAATTTTCTGTCCTCATGTCTAGGTAGCTGATCATCCACTCTTCTCCCTTAATCTCTCTTTCAGCAACACAGACCAAAATGGGGAGAGGAAATAGAGGTTTCTCATCCATTGCTCAAAAAATTGAAATAAAGATCACCAGTGTTAAAGGTACTGGGAACAGTAGCACATAGAAACATCCCCTGTGTTGCCACTGGGACACTTGAATGGGGAGACTCGCTGTGGTCAGCCTGGGGCAGAGCCACACAGCAGCAGATGGCATATCCCCATGCCCTACCACTTCCCTACCTGCTGAGGGATGCAGTGGGCAGGGTGCAGTGGAGGAGCAGAATAAGGAGGAGGTAGAGAGCTCCATCACCACGGGTACTGCCAGCACCAAGGCAGCCCATCAACTTTCAATTGATGGGATATTAAGATTCCAACCCAGAAAAGATCATTTAGAAAAGGTGAATATACGAAACTCTCCAATGTATTTCTGTGGTCTCTTACAGGCATTTTGTTCTGGCTCCTTTGAAGACTCTAATGTCCTGCACATTTGTGGTTTATGTGTAAATACTTTGGGATATATATTTTCTTTTAATGCTTTTACTTTGATGCTAGGTGGAATGACCAAAAATGCCACAAAACATCCTATTTCCAGACCGATATTTTAACCTGGTTTGCATAAACCTCCAGATCTTCTGAGTTCTCATGAGAGAATTTGCATTCCAGTGTAGAGTTTCTAAGAATCTCTATACATTTTGGGTTTTCTAATGTAAAAAAAAACAATTCCCTGCAGAGGAAAAACACCCAGATAACAAACCAGCTTCTTTTACGTTTGCTGTGTGCACTGATCAAGATAGAAGAGATGCAAAGACCGCAAATGAAGAGATGCTATCCATAGTTTCATTTTCCAGAGATAAGGTGTATTTGGAGTATTTTTTTCCCTTTCTCTTAGATAAAGATGACATAAGTTACTGTGGAAATAAAGGAAAATAGGGGCATTCTAATCCCTTTGTGAAAGGGTAAACCATAACATAGTAATAGCAAGATTGCTTATTACAGAAAGGCATTGAATCCTGATGAACTCAGGGAACATTTCAGATTCAGTCCAATCCAAGAGGGTAGTGGCACCCCCTGAGAGCCACACGCTGTGGTCTGCCCTAGCAGATGGACCACAGGATGTCCTCAGGGCTCACATTAGCTTCTGTAGGTAATGGAGCTCTCATTACTTGCAGGAGGGTTTTAGTTCATTTGAAACCATTTAAGCTTATTAACAAACACTAGTGGCACTCAGGAGCTGTGAGAGGGGGGAGCACATGAGAGAGACCTTTAGAGCTGCAAGTCCTCCTTGTTTCATGCAATAGTACAGTCACCAGCGCTGTCCTGGGGTGAGCCAAGCTTTCCATGTTGCAATGATATTTAGCAAGAGCTGAGGCATCGAAAAGAAAAAAGCCCTGACAGCAGCACACCAACCGTGCTGTGTGTCATGCATATTGAAAATGCTTCCCACAACCAACCGTCTCTAAAAGCAGGCAGAAGGCAGCAGGAATTGAGCACAAAGGTCACCAGTTCTCTTGTACTTTAAGATTTTTCCTGGTGTCTTCTTCCGGTGTCTTCTTTTGTGGCCTGCCCGCTTTCATACCAGGAAAGAGAAACATCAAAAGTCCACTCACCCTTCCTCGCTTGTCCCACTGTGTGATGACCCTTTGTGTTGGATTTCCCACTCAGCACAGCATGCAGAGGGAGGCTGAACATGCAGGACAGACAGACAGCATGAGGCATTCACTCCATGGCTGTGTTAGAGCTCTTCCCCAGCCAGCCCCATATCACAGCTCACTTTTCATGCTGGAAGCATTGAAAATCCACCTTCAGGCTGCTTGATGGAAACACAGTGATAGAAATTTAACAACGAAGTAGGCACAGATATTGGTTCCCACCTAGTTGCATAAGTAAGAACAAGCTGGCCCTTATCCATGGGAATTGGCAGGATTTTCTATACCATGTTATTTCTATGCCGTGTGTGAAGTAGGCTACATTAGTGCTAAAACATTTTGAAACGTGGGAGAATAGACCAGTCCATGAAGATGAGCAAAGTCCTGGTGCTTTCACAGAGGTGAGGCCTTGCAGGTGCCAGTTTGATGCAGCAGGTGTTGGTGGCAGGGTAGTCTCAGCGTGTTCTTTCTTTCCCACTTGCAAGGTTCTGGTTTCTCCAGATTTTTCTCCTTGTGACCCAAGGTTATCCATTGCTTTCTCCATCACTCAAACAGGACCTTTGTATTCTCTTCAGAGACTGGGTGTTGTACAGCCCAATGGCCTTAGAATTTCATCCTACAAAGCAGGGATTTCTCGATGTATCCAGCACTTTATATCTCACAGTGAAACTGCATATGGGCCCTCTGAGATCCCCTTAAAGAAATAGGCTTCTTCTGCTGCACAAGTGACTCCTAACTGGTTGGTTGTTCCACTTGTGTCTGATTCTGGAGCTGTCACAGGATCTACAGTTTAGGAAAACTGCATTGAAAATCAGTGTGACTGCTTAAATTTCCCCTCACTTCATGGCTTCATTCCTTTTGGAGCCTGTCTCTGGAAGGATACTCTACAGGCTGCTTATCTAAGCTGGCAGTGATCAGTCTGTGCATTACTGAAGGAGTATATATAGGAAGAAGTTGGCTTTAGAGAGAGGAAGCTGTTCTTGTGCAGTTTACATTCAGTTTAGCACTTCAACTTCTTCCCACTTGTCTCCTTGGATCGCGTCATTTTTCTGGCTCTACATTTTACTTTTTTCTTCACAAGTACAAGACAGGCATTGGCCTTCTTGGCTGACATGAATGCCATGCCTATGGGAGGAATCTCTACTATAACAGCCTCTATGACCAAACAAAGAACTTCAGATAAACCAGAGAGATATATCTTAATGCCTACAAAGACGTCACCTACTCTTCTGTCTCAGAAAATCAGAAACTGAGATGTGAACTGTGATCTTGCCTTCCCCTGTGGTGGGGAGACACCAGGCAGGGACTCCCGAGGCGTGAGAAAATCTCAGCCTGGTTTAGAGCCATCATAAAATCATTTAGGTTGAAAAAGACTTGTATAAGCAGGGTTTCAGTAGGTGCTAAAACTGCTGGGCAGCACCAGCCTCTTCCCACCCCATGCACCACAGACATCACAAAGCTTCTCCCAGCCCCAAAGACCTTCATCCAAATCAGGGCTGTTTGCTAGAAAAGCAGATTTTCACTGGGAAATTGGTTCCTGTTTGATTGGTTTTTTTCAATTAAGGAAATAAGCTGCTGTTACCTTTTCTTCCTTCCATAGCACTAAATAGCTTATAAAGTATGAAAAACAGACAGCATCTCATTAGGTAATACAGGTTGTTGTAAGAGCTGGAATGCTGCCAGAGGCATGGAAGCTGGGCAATTACAATCTTATTTGAGGGGTGACAGGTCTGAATACACTTTTATTATCCAGGCAACAAATACATAGAAGTGGGTATCCCTGGTTCTTCTGGTCTCCCTTCTCATTTCTTGACAATTTCAGGATTTACTGTGTTTATTTTAAAAATGAGGGGCTCTGTAAACACCTTGAACAACCTACCAAGCTGGTAGAAGTCATCCACTCCAGCATGTGTGTGGAACATGCCACTGATGGCAGGTCCATATGGACAGAGCACTGACAAAGGAGCTGGTCCATATTCTGAATTCTGTTGATACAGGTGTTTTCTTTTTTGTAATTCAGAGACAAAATCACCAATATATGTAATCAGTACCCCACTGAATCAGCTGTATGTCTGTCTGTCTGCCTGCGAGGCAAGGCTGTTGTAAACTCCATCACCAGGTCCCTGAAAATTTCTTCAGAGATCCTAATTTCTATCCATGGATAAAGATACTGATATTATTTCCAAGAATTAATGCATTCAATATATCATACAGAAGATTATTCACAAGACACAGAGTTGTCAAGTCTCTGTGTGTATAAATTGTAATTTCCATCCCTCATCTTTGGGACATGGGGCTGACCCCTGTGGTGTCACTCAACCGCAGCACCACTGGACCTCTTTCACTGGTGACACAGCCACACACTCACTACTGCAAAAGCAGGACTAAGCTGTCAGTCTTCATGTGCAGGAATCATAGAACCATAGAAGACTTTGGGTTAGAAAGGACCTTAAAACTCATCTCCTTCCAGCCCACTTACCACGGGCAGGTACACCTTCCACTAAACCAGGGCCCTGCCCAACATGGCCTTGAGCACTTCCCAGGGGTGTGATCGTTCACAGCAAGTGGTATCACAGAGGACTGTGCCTCAAAAGCTGCTTGTCCCAACCCTAAGGTGTCCTTGGTCACCAGCAGTGGTCCAGAGGCAGCCTACTCTCCTTCACAGTGGCCTGTGCTGCCGTCGCCGTTGAAATCCTCGTGCTCTAGCCTGGGGTTGCTTTGCCTCTTTTGTGGTTTGTCTGTGAATGCTAATGGGGTGACAAACTGATTAACCAGTGTGTCCAGGGCTTCC
Organism: Corvus moneduloides; assembly: GCF_009650955.1. NCBI lineage: Eukaryota > Metazoa > Chordata > Aves > Passeriformes > Corvidae > Corvus > Corvus moneduloides. The sequence continues at coordinate 9,173,771 of NC_045490.1, forward strand.
CTCCAGTGCTGCCAGACCAAGGCAGACTTTGGCCAGGCAGGGTCACCCCAAAATCATGTAGAAGCTGTCCAGTGGGGGGGCTGCCCATGGGGAAGGGAATGTGTTCTGGTTTGGCAGCAGACTTGGACTCGGGGTTGAATGGACAAGACACAGAGGGATTGCCCGGCAGCTCTAGCACATGCCCTGCCAGGGATGAGGATGCCATCAAGTGGCCAAAGCTTTATATTCACTTCCCACTTGCTCTTCATTATTTTGTATTTATATTATATATATTTATATTATATAGAGTAGCTTTCTGCCCTCTGCTCCCTTTCCACACCAGGGTGCCCATGGCTCTCCCTGACAGCTCCTTCTGACAGGTGTGTGCTACCCAAGAGTTTTGTCCAGGCAAATCCTGGGCTCCCATCTCAAAACTGGTTTAATTGGATGAATAATATAATGAAATATCACCATGCAACTCCAATGTGGGTCTCAGGGCTTTACACCCAGAGAGCACTGAATGGATCAAACTTGGGCACCATGACGGCAGGATCATGCAGGTACACAAGCTTGTTGTGAACTCATCAGTTTAATTAATTCATGGTCCATTTTACATTATGCAGGCAGATAAACACAACGCTTATTTGCATTATAAAAATAGTCTGCCTAAGTATTATCCCTGGAGAGACACAGTATTATCCATCTAAAAAACATGTTTTACATACATGCCTTAAAATAGGCAACATGGAAAGGATGAATCCTTAAATGCAGCCAGCAACAAATACTTGTGTGAAGGCTCATCAATTTTTTTCCATATTGTTTGTCAAAAACAGTTCCATGTGTCCTCAAGAAGGTCAAAGGCACTGTGAGCCTTCTCACCTGCAAGTCCTGAGATGAAGCAACACCAGCTGTTTATTCACCATTTTAAGGCCAGTTCTGGAAGCATCCACACTTCTGTTTTTAATCTGGGCCTCAGTGATGAGGAGCCCAAGGAAGGTGACCTCGTTTCCAAGTACTGCTACAGGACCAAAGTTTTAGGCACTTTCTGCTGAGATCTTCAAGTGTTGTGACCAATTCCTCCATTCATCCAGGGAAGAGGACATGGGAGTTTCTGTTTTCTTCTCCTTTTATGAAGGAAAGCTGGAGAGCTGCTCCACATTGTCTTCAAAAACCTTTTTTGAAGGCATCTCCTGAAACTGCAATCACTGGGCCTTTCCCCCAGAGCTCTTCTCCAGAGGAAGAACTGTTCCTCTAGAACATTTCCCAGATGAAGTGTTGTCCTAGATTATTCCTGCATGCTGTATGTCCCTCTGCATGTGAGCCAGTTACCTCTTGGCCTCTCCTGCCAGCACCACCAGAGTCCTCTTGTTGCAGCAAAGCTGTTTCTTCTTGGGCTTTGGCATCAAAAGCTCCATGCTTAGAAAATAAATCATAAGGATATTTAACAGCATAAACAGAAATAATCATGATGTAAAAGATCTTGGAATAACTGAGAGGCTGAGGTAGACCAAAGATAGACTGGGCCTGCCCCAGTGGTCTCAGTGGGATTCCAGCAAAGAGCTGGAGGTCTGAAATATACTGTCCTAAAGAGAGTTCCTCTGGTGTTGGTCTGCTCAAGGCTACAAAGTGATGTCTGCACGTTTTGGCAGCTGGCAGGTCATGTCAGGGAGCTCAGAAGGTCTAACGAGATACCTCAAGCTGGTCCCTGGCGGGCTGCACCAGGCAAGCTGTGTAAATTAATAGGCAGCCTTCTTTATGAAATGCAGACTTGTTTTGTTGTTTTCTGTATTAAAAAAAGCAGCTTAGTCTCTGAATTTAACATACTCCTGTTTCTCAATTTAATTTATACCTTGAATAACAGACTGAATTTGTTGAAACCTTTCACATTTTTCATGATAATGTGTTAAACTGTGCCAAACTGTGTTGTAGAACATGAGCGTTTGTATGTGAGGAGTCACCCACTTTGAACCTGAAAGCAAACTAGGATTTGGTGGGAATCCAGACCTTCCTACAGAAAAAGCACCTGTGTACCCACCGCACTTCCTCCTTTCCTTGTTCACAAAAAAAAATTAATGTTGGAATGCCGTGTTGTACGAAAGACACTGCCTTGGTGACGTGAGGTGGGCTGGGTTTGGGTACATCCCTTGGGAAAGGGAAGTAAGTTGTCTTCCTGGCTCAGTAGGAAAAATGTCATTGATGAAGAAGCCCACCACCACCACCAGAATTATTAAGTTGTTCTCAGTCAACAGTGAAAGACTTGATAATAAAATAGTCTTTGGATTTGATAGAGCTTTTGTGTGTGATTTTCAGTGTCCTCCATGGACTACGTGTCCACAGCAGTTGCTGTAGGTGCAGGATGGGAGTCTTCAGTCAGAGCAGGTGAGCCCTCACCAACACCGCACTGCTGATTTGGCTCAGGAAAGTAGGAGACTTTCTGGTCTTCTCGGCAACACTTTTGAAATAAGAAAGAAGGAGATTTATGAAGTACTGCAGAAAACAGCAAAGACTTCCAAGAAAAATCTTGAGTATCTAGCTGCTAAAAAAGGTTCTTTAATCAGGTATTTTTAATCTTGCTCCTTTATGCAACTCTAAGTTAATGAGGGAAAGAGTGAAACAGTGAGTTGGTAGTCAAGGCACTTCGAAACAGCTTAATTTCATATCTTTTTGGATAGAACAAGGGAAGAAAGAATACTGTGCAGGGACTACAGTAAAAATAATATTTCAAAATTTATAAATTTTATTAATTATTAATTATTAATTATTAATTTAGAGAATATTCTGCTTTCAAATTTTTTTTCTGATTGATATTAATTAAAATAATCACAACAATCAGAACGGGTTACAGTGAAGCTTCAGGAGATGTAGACTGAAACTAAAATCCATTGGCACATCTGCTGTCTGCTCGGAATCCCATGGACCCAAATTGTGTTTGGCTATTCAGGTGTAGGTACCCATGTAAGTAATATGATTTTCAGAGGATCTATGCAATTGCAACCCTATTGGATTCAAAGATTAATTCTGTAATTTTAATAAAGCTAGAGGGTCTGACCTGGGAGTTAGGGATTGGTCTCAGTTTGGCATCTTTTCATTGCTTTGAGAGAAAGTTCGTAGCCAAGAAACATGGCTGCACTCGATGGGAATCCTCGCACTGTATTTACCATGAGGCCCCTAAAAAAGACCTGTTGGGGATGGAGAAAGGTTAGAGCATAAGAATATACTGACTGCTTTAAGAAGAGGAAGAAAACATTGACTGAAGTCATTGTGGGATTCTGAAGAACCAAATCTTTTTGGTTTGCTTGGAAGATACGCTCCCACTGCTGGTCTTAGCTGAGGTCAGCACTGGGGAACGGGAATGCAATGGCAGAAGCCACTGGTTTGGTATCATTGTGCCCTGTGCTCCCTATGGACCCCCATCTGTACCTACCAGCCAGAGCTACAAGAGGTAAAGGGTAAAAGCTGGTCTCATGGAACTGGTGTAAAACAGAAAGCAAGAAATCTAAAATGTCTTCCAGTGTTGTCCTACCTAGCTACAGTCATAGGGTGACAGAACCACACAGTGCTCTGGGTTGGAAGGGACCTTCAAGCTCACCTTGTTCTAACCTCCTGCCATGGACAGGGGTACTCCCCCAGACCACATTGCTGCAAGCCTCGTCCAACCTGGCCTTCCTTCCCTTTGCATCCATAAACTTGTAAACCCTATGCAAACCCCAGGGTACAAGAAGGCTCTGTTTCCATGCAGGAAATGCTCTGACCCCCAGGGCTGGGTCTGTGGGCACAGAAGATGTTTGGAAAGTGGAGAGGGAGCGGTGTGGCTGCGAGCCGGCCCAGCCATGCGGGCACTGTGTCACAGGGATTATTTTTCAGGTTTCACCTTTGAGCATAGAAGGAATTTTTCAATCAACTGAAAACCAGACTTCCTCTGTACCTTGCTGAGAACTCTCTCACTACTGCCTTTGGCAAAAATATTTGATAGAAGCTGATATTTTCACATGAGTCTTCCTAGGGTCAAACTTTGGTACCCATACATAACCCAGTACTTTCTTTAATTAAAATAATAAATACCAGCTTCCAGATTTCCTTTTTCTGCTCAATATATTTCCTTTTAAAAGATGCTGGCATGTACAGGAGTGAAAGATTATGTGGCTTTTAAGTGCTTGAACAGTAAAGTGCTTTTGAAAAAACCTTGTCACTCCTGACTCCTGGCCTTAACTGGTGTCCCTTTGAACCCCCCCTCACTACAAACAGCACACCCTGGTGTGTGCGAGGATGGGCACAAACTGCTCGCTTCGGGGTGAGTCTGCTCATAACATGATGGTTGCAGGGAGTATCTCTGCTGGCCCATTTCTCACAAAATCATTCCATTAACCACCAAAGCTCATCACCACAAGTCACCAATCTAAACACCACAAGTTCACAATAGACATGAAAAGGAGCATCAGCAATTAAACCCCTTTCCAGGCTTTATAACGGCAAAGTTCCCACAGCTATTATAAAACAAACATGAAAAATCTTGTCCCCAAGAGCAGAAGACCTTAGACTTAAATGTATAACCAGTTTTTCCCTTGAAATTACTGAACTCTACTAAAAATCATCCTATCTTATGTCCAATAAATCCTAAGCATAGTGCTGACTTGTTTGAGATAGAATCAAAATATGTTCACATACTTTAGATAAAACTTGCAATGTGAAATTGCTGTGTTGGGACATTTTGCATATTATTTGATTTATTGGGATGTTTTATTTTGTTAGTAAAGAGAAGTTTCTGGGAGGAAATTCAGTGTTTTTGCATTATCCATAAAGTAACACAAGAGAGCCAAGTCAAATAATAATGAAGATTTAGGATGAAAAGTCCAGAGGCATAAATTTTTCTTATCAGAATGAACACACCTGGCTCTGGAAAAAGACAAGGGTTATAGTTGCATTTCTTTGTGTACATCAAGCAGTTTTTTCCAGCACTGAGAATGCTGTTCCTTTGTCCCAGAATGAAAACATACGGCCCTGGGTTTGCCATTTGTCAGTCGTGAATCTCCCAACATTTAAAAAGATTTTTCTTACAAGAGCAGGATCCAGTCTTGCTATCAACTATTACTCAATCCTACTGATGGCTTTGGGGCAGGTGCCAGGTGTGACAGCAGGAAAACTACAAGAAGTACAGAACTCCAGCAGCAAACCCTTACAGCTGTTAATTCAGGCAGGACAAGGAGGGCATAGGATGAGGATGAGGATGGAGAGAGAAGGGAAAACCCATGGAAGTTCTCATTTCAGCCACCCTACTCTGAAAGTGCACACCAAGGGGAATGCACGAGGCAGGTACTGTAGAGCCTGGGCACCCTGTTCCCCCTCTGACTGTCCAAGCACAGTCCCCAGCAGCTCTCCAAGTGCTTGTGCTTCACAGGAATGTGACTTTTTTCACTCAGTGGCAAAAACTGAACCACACCACAGGCTCCTGTGACAGCTAGCCTAACGTAGTGGCATGTTAGCAAATATTGAAATCACACTGACTTGTGATTTTGTGGGTTATTTTCCTGCTTGTAACTTGTTGCATTTCTCACAGAATGTGAAAATTAAAACTTTGGAGCTAAGAGCCAACGTGCTGTTCTGATGATAAATCCAGATTGATTTCAATATCAGAAGACATTACTTCCACAACCCTGCCTTGGCAATGCAATAAAACTTCAAACCCTTGTTCCCTGCCATTCACATTTTACTGAGGCAATGTTTGCAGGTAGAACAAATACCTTTTATTACACTAACAGACAGAGTCAGAAAAGGAGGATAAGCTTTTTGGCACGCAGCCCTTCTTCATGTTTGAAACGGAAGCAATCCTGATTTAGGAACGCTGACAATCAACTCTACCTGGGTGCAAAATGAGGGCGTGCAGTGCAAAGCAACTCCACCAAAGCATTGCCCAAGGTGACCAGACATACCCAGAGTGCCAAGACAGTCCCACCAGAATTGGTTCATTGACATCAAAGTCAGTGGGAAACATTTGACCTCTGCATTTTGTAGAAGCAAGCACGGAGGTAAGACTTTCTACTTCTGATTTATGATAAGTCAAATTATATCCATTATTAAATACACTAACATGAAATGTTGTTTGAAGTTAATTACACCAACAGTGTGTGATCCCCAGTCATTAATTTCTTTATTGTGTAACATGCATTATTACTCTCACTTTTTTTGATTTAGAAGGAATCTGCGTGCTAATTACCTACTGCTATTATAATAATTTAGTACTAACTGCCTTTAGCTGTCTCTCAACCCTGCAGACAGGTTCTTAACAGCCACTGTATTTTCTAATTGACAATTAAATACCTAATAACCAGATTTTACTTCAAATGTCACTTACTTTTACGCCCTCATTCTGGTAGCTCTGCAACATGCAGTCAAGGGTCCCCTTGTACTGGTTTAAATAAACTCCATCTGCCTGAAGTCGACTTTTCACAACATCCATTGGAGTACATACTGCCCAGGAAACAGCTCCTGGAAAAATGCAGAAGTATTTGAATAATTCCTTCTCTATACTTCTTTGGCCGCAGGTCAGTGAACTCAGAAATTGACCTCTCATCTATCACATCATATTCATGCGATATTCATGTCAGGGCATTCACCCTGCTCAGGAACCAAAACAGTGTTTCTGGGAGAAAGTTCCTGGTTTCTGGAAGAAGCATTCAGATTTTGGAGGTTATGCTGCTGATCAGATGTAGGCAACCCAAGAAGGGCTTCTCCAATTGCAAATCTATCTGCTGCTGCTTCTGGTGGAACGTGGACATGCCATGGGAAGAGTCTGAGCTGCCACTTGGGACTATTTCAGAAAAAATGGAGTCTTCTGATAATTCCATTGTAAAGCAAAGTTTGAGCTGAGGATACGAATAAGAGGTAGGTGCATCTCAGGCTGCCAGGATTAGGCTCCACGCAGTGAGATATGCTATCATTCCTCTAAAGAAACACCTATTTCCATTGATCAGCCTGCAGCTGAGTGGGATGCATTGCCTCTGGAAAGATCAGCACACGACTGCAATCTGTGGCCCAGCTGGACAGACAAGAATTTGTCTGAACCTACATGAGTGTTGGGGCACACTAGAAAAGCTGTCCAGAGGAACCAGGGGCCTCTTTATTTGAGGAGGAATGGAGAAGGCATTTTATTATCATTACCTGAGCTAAGGACTGATTTGCCTTTATGGATCTGCAATTTAGAAATGGCCAAGAAGTCGGGAGTGGGTGTAGGGGTGACCTTTCACATGGTGGGGGATGCACGTGCCGGCCTTACTGGCAAGCATACACATGGAAAAAAGAAGGAGATCAGTAACAGTCAACTTGGCTTCTGCTAGGTGTGGGTAGGTGCACTCCCTCCTGGTGGCCAGCCAACAGGTTGAAGTCCTCTTCTGGAGAAATCTTGGCTGCCATGTATCCCTGGCAATGTGATTGGCAGGCTGCCCTGAGGCATCCAGGGAGACGAAGGCAGTGTCTGTTCTCCTCTTCACTGACACTGAGCCCAATGAAGGTCTGATAACACGACTTCCATAAAGTTTGTCAAGTCATAAAGTGCAGTTGTGGTGCCAGAAAACCTGGCCCTGGGGGAGGAAGGTCGTTCAGTCCCGTGTCCTCTCCTGATGTTCAGGATGATGCGGAGGCCCTTGAGTCACCCTCGTAATCTGCCCTGAGAACCTTCCCATCCTTGTTTTGCCAGTGCTGTGAGGAAGTAAAGGTGCTTACCTGCTACACCCCCTGCCACCCAGATAGAGGAGGGATTAGGAGAAATGCTTCCATCAGGAGTTATCCAGTCACAGAACATTGCGTAAGGAATGAAATAGGCGTAGTACCCAGGAACATCCCTTAGGAGCATTGCTACATTGCCTCGGTATACCCCTGCTATCCCCTCTTTCTGCAGGATTGTCCTAAAGCAGTGAATTGGGCCTCGGTACACAGGAGATCCAGGAACTGTGGATTTTAGCTTAACACTTTCTAAAAAAAAAAAAAAAAAAAAAAAAAAAAAAAAAAAAAAGAAAAAAAAGATACAACTGTTAAAATAGATGTATTGCCACAGAACAACTGTCCAAAGCCCACTGCCATTGATTAGAAGTCACTGCCATCCATTTTCTTCTGCTGGCGTCAACAGATAGCATGGGAAAAAAGTTTTAAGAGAGAGTACTTAGGACCATTTTCAGAAGACATTTAGACTCTTCAGGACAGATTTTTCTTAGATGTGTGGCATACCTCCCAATAGGTATGTGCCCAGTGAGATTTCCAAATAAGTTTAAGGCTATGTTCCCAATTTTCATGAATTTTAGCTTCAACTTATGCCAAGTCACATCTTTGAAAGCCTTAACATCTTCAGAGTCTGGCCCTTCCCATGCAGACCAAGTTCTTTTTGTAAAAGGCATTAGATTGCTAAGCCGCATGGAGGCTTTAAAAATGGACATAATGTTGTTTTATCAAAGCAACAGAAAAATGGCAGCATTTCACAGTTCAACACCATGACTGTAATCATGAGAAAGGTGAAATGCGGAAATCCAAGCTATTCAGCTCTGAAGCTGCTCCATGTCTTCATTTGGTTGTGCATGTGCTCTGCTGGGGTTTGCTGCATGCTGGCAGCCTTCAATGGAATTCAGCTGCTGTCTAGAGCTGAAGCAGCTCCTTCTGCCTGCAGCTTGTGGACAGGGAACAGCCACCCACTGCCATCCTGCTGGTGTCCCCTCCTGACCCATGCTGCCCACACCTGGGCTACCTGGCACCCTGTGTGAAATAAGTCAGTGGTTTTTAAATGTAAATGGGAAACTTCTGCTTTTGAACAGAGAAGAGTGGAATAATGGAGAAAGGTTTATAGGCAAATATATATGGGACTGAGAGCGTGCAGAGGGAGATGGGGAGCTAGTATTGCTGCTGGCAGCCATGGTGCTGCTGCTGGGATCTCCAGGGGACCTCACATACCAGGAACTCACAGTTCATGCAGCTTCTGGTCTTGAGCAGACCTGCCTCATGTTCCTTATAGATCCCAAACGGCTGGAAATGCCACTGATAAAAACCCTTCCCTTGAGCTGAGCAGGATGGGGTCCATCCTCAGGCAAAAGGGGGAAGTTTTAGCCCAACTGCAGCAGCACGAGGCAGCAGAGAGCCCGGCCTTGAAAAAAAGTTGTTGTAAAGCTCTGTGTATGCACCAAGGACTGGCAGAGACAGGCAGAAGCAACTCTTGCTTCCTACCTTTGGTGTATGGCTGTGTTTGCATCTGTAGCCTTATCTTGACCAGCTCCACAGGAGTGCCAATGCCCACAGAGAGCACCCCTGCCACGAGGCTGGCCACAGTCATGTCGGTGAGCGATGGCGCGGCAGCCGCGTCCCCGTGGTGCAGCCGGCTGAGGAACCGCAGCGTGTTGCTGTAGACACCGAACACCATGGAGCTGTAGATGCCGATGCTGGCCAGTGGGAAGGACATGCCCTTGAAGAAGCCAGCCACCTATCCAGGGAAGGGAGCAGGGCTTAGGAGACTGAGCAGTGTAAACCCCTACTTGTCTATCAGGTTAGAAATCACAGAATGGTTTGGGTTGAAAAGGACTTTGAAAGTCATCTCTTTCCAATCCCCTGCCATAGTCAGGGATGAAATGCAAATACAAGTAGCAGATGTCTCCTGGGACCAACTGTTTGCACATGCTGAGGGAAGGAAATTTGTTCATGCTGCTAAAGGCTTATGAAGATTGTGCAGAATACAGGATATGGCTGAAAGCACAGGAACCCACGTAGAAGTTCCTTGTATAGACAGTGTTTGTTCTGGCTTCACCAAAGTCAGCAAAATCCCTCTGGGAGACCTTTGCCAGTGAGATCAGGCAAAAGAATCCCAGTGGATGCAACGCTCTAACCCATGTGGAGACACTGATCATTCCATGCCAGGGATCACTCTTTTCCCTATAGGATCACCAAGAGGGTTACCTTAGAGTTAAGCAAGAGAAGGCTGTAAGGGTTTGCAGGCTCAATTGCATCAACGTTATTGGTCTTTATATAACTGCTGGTGTCAACAACATTTTGTACAATTGCTTTATGCATTTATCTATTTATTGACTTGCACTTTCTACCAGCACATTTAAAGTACAATGAAGTACTTACAGACTCATTTCTGTACACAGTGAGAACACACTTGAGTGTATTTCCATATCCTTGTCCAGCTTGCAAACGAGTCTGCAAAAGACATTTGTAAAACATGATTAAAATCCTATGCTTCCAGCCCAATGAAAGCTCATGCTACATAAACAGTGTGTACTTTGCTTTGAGAGCAAGTCCTTCCTTAGTCGTAAAGAGAACTGGGCAATAAAATAAGATATATGTGCATCCACCCTCTTGAACTTTCCCAGAAGCAAGGCTAAGCGAGAGCTCACAGCCTGAAGCTCTCCGCAACATCTGGAATTGATGACTATCGAACTGCTCTGAAGTCTGGACCAGCCACCCTGACCCGGCACAGCAGGCTGCTGATGTGCAGTGCTGTCATTGGCCGGGGCCTGATTTTTGTGGAAATTGAAGAGTAATGTGGTCGTCTCCATTTGGAGACTCTCAGGGAAGGCTGGGATGTGTTGCAAAGAGAGGAGAGGTGAGCTGCTTTGGGAGACTTCTGGGCCCTTCTGCTGCAAGGTGGATTTTAAGACATAGAGATACTAATTGAAGTTAAAATAATTCAGTGCCATCTCAGGAATTCTCCGTGCTTCCCTCAAAAATACATTTTCACATAATTTAAAAGAAAGACATTTTATTTCTGGAAAGCAATTTGGTTATACACCTTCCAACAGATATAAGAAATGGCATGTGAGTCACAACAAAGCCTATAGGATTCAGCATATTTTCCCCTTCTCATATGTTTATATTTAGATCATCTTTCATTCAAGCTGCTCACAAGGTTGCTCTAGAAATGTCCTAACAAGGGATGCATTTTTTGGGCTTAGAGGTGTACAAGGAAATGGAAACACTGCTCACTCCACAGCGCCTGGGGCTTCATCCTAGCTGAGGCCAGAGCTTATTTTTTATAGGAAGAAACTCACACATGCTCCATCAGGAATATATTTAGGGAATGGGGACAGCATTATTTATCAGCACTGCTGCTAGCAATCAAGTCTGAAGGGACAGTGCCAACCTGCACTGGAGGGACAGTGTCCATTCCGCTCTGCTGGTGCTGCCCTGATTTACACCAGGGTGAAGCAGGAAATTATTTGGGAATTTAAAGCCCAAAGGAATGTGTGTCCACCAGAGTTCATGACTGGTGGGAGCTTTTGGATGGCAAACAGCATCTGGCACAATCCTTTGGCCCAGAGCATTGCAATAGGCTGCCAGTGCCACAATGGGACCCTGGCAGGAGCAGGAGGGACCAAGGTTTGTGTTCGCCCCTGAGCCCAGGCTCGCCCCTCACCCTGGGGTGGCTCCATGCAGCTGTTTGCACACATGGAGCATCCCTGCTCTGCTCCAGGCCTGGCCAGAGGCCACAGAGAAGCAGCAGCAAAAGCAGAATATTTACTGAGCCCTCAGAACAAGCTGGTACATGAAGATGCTGCCGTGGCTCTTGCAGCACACGCTGTGCAACGCGGGCAGGTCCAGGCCACGGGTGCAGACCGGGCACACTGACTCACACTGGGCATAACGGGGCTGGGGGGGACCAGGGGAAGGTGGCTGCACTCTGAGCAGCCTAGGACAAGGTGACCCCTGTGCTCAGCCCTGAGTTCCCTCCTGGCTTCATCTTAGCCTGAACATTTCCACTTTGCCTTTATGGGCTTGTTATTTTTCTTTTACCCAGTAACCAGGTATTTAGAGGTTCAAGTTAATATATTTTTTGAGTAACTGAGGGCAACTGAATGTTCTCACAATATGGTTTTCTCACACATGTCCCTTAGCTAAACTGTTAACATCTGGCACTGAAATCGCTGTTGGCATCTCTGACAAAGTCAGCTACTACGAGTATGGATATTCCACTGTAAAGTTCTCCTTTTTGTTACGTTTTGATTAGATAGGGCTCTTGGGTGACACCCAGAAGCTGAAGAAAGTTCTGGGGAAATGAATGCAATGAGGATGAAAACTCAGTAAAGACACAGCTTTTAAAGTTTTGCAAGGACGTAGGAAAAAACAGCTTCTGGGGTTTGATGGAAGCTGCAACGATGGGAAGAGATGGCTGAAGGGGGAAGAGGTGGCTTGATGGGAACTGTGGTGTAGATGCCACTTACCCCACAGAGCCTTATACTCAGTCCTGCCTCCTCCCCCAGATGAGGAAAGACCCCTCATGCCCTGGCAGCTGCAGATGCTGCTGAGCAGCCCCTTTGCTGGCCTAGTGCTGTGCAAAACCTCTCTTTTCCACTTTCCTGCTCCTGAATTGGGAAAGATAACAAGTCTGCCTACTTGGTATTCCCGAGGCAAAGCCTTGCCCAAAGCCGAGAGCAGCAGAGGGGGCAGCCTGACAGTTGTCTTTATAACCACTGAAGGATGGGCTTGCTCTGTCTTGGCATCCAGAAACTCGATGTTACCCAGCAGGATTCTCACTGCTAACCCCCCGCAAACCAGGCAATGATGCCATGACTATCAGACTGAGATGGGGATTGCCTTGGCAATGCTGGGCAGAGCCTGCCTTTGCTGCCTGTGCCCTGCCCATGGCTGGGTGGTGTGGGCAGCCTTCTGTCTCCTCCCATGGGGCGTCTGCACCCACCTTTGCGCAGGGATGCCCTTGGGACTGGTAGCACTTCAGCAGCTCAGAAAGGATAGTGCTGGCTGGGCATCTCCTGATCCCAGGAGAGTCTGCTGTGTGCAAGGGGATGGCTGTGATGGCTGGGGCAGGGATGTGGTGTGGGCCGTGCTAGGCCCTGCCTGCTCGGCATCACCCTCCAAAGTCTTCAAGGTGCAAACATGACCAGTGACTTCTGGGTTTGCCACAACTGGCAGTCCTGCCTGGTGCCAGAGCCAGGCTTGAACCAGAGCAGGGAACACAGAGTCACAGAACTGTGGAATGGCTTGATTTGAAAGGGATCTTTTAAGGTCATCTTGTTCAACCTCCCTGCAATGAGCAGGGCCATCTCCAACTAGACCAGGTTGCTCAGAGCCCCATCCATCCTGCCTTTGAATGTTTCCAGGGATGGGGCATCCCCCACGTCTCTGGGGAGCCTGTGTCAGTGTTTTACCACCTTTTTTGTATAAGACTTCCTTATATCTAATCTAAACCTATTCTCTTTCAGTTTAAAACCACGACCCCTTGTCCTATCGCAACGGGCCCTGCTAAAAATTCTGTCTTTATTTTAGGCCCCCTTCAAGTACAGGAAGGCTACAATAAGATTTCTTTGGAGCTTTCTATTCTTCAGGCTGAACAACCCCAACAAGGGCAGAGAAGCTAAAGTGATGAAAGCTGCCCAGAAATGCCTGAACAAAAAACCAGAAAGGAACAGGATCCTCGTCTCTATCTCTGCATCAGTAGGGATGGTCAGCTCGGTTGAGTCAGGATGCATTGGTGTGTGCATGGGCTTGTCTGCATCATGCTGACAAATACCTTCTTACTTCTCTAAATCCTCCCATTGGAGGAATAATTATCTTGTGGGAACCATAAATACTGTATGTCACAGCCCTGGGATAACAATTTCAGCACTCTGCCCTTCCAGCATTGCCAGCACCAGGAAAACACATAAAAATGTGCCTGCAGCAAAACAAGTACAGTTCCCTCATTGCCCTTTGAATACTAGTCTGTGGCAAAGTTCAATAAAACATTGGCAGAACTGCTCAGTGAACCACACACTAAGTAAGGCCAGGTTAATTTTCAGCATTAATTCGCCAGAGAGGAACTTGCACGTATCAGTCAGTTCTTTTAGTTTCTCATTCAAAATGAGCATTGGAGAGGAAGAAAGCCTGTGAAAACATTCCAAATTCCCCTTTGGGATAAGTGAAAGTCCTTTGAGGCATCACCTAGAGAGAAGGTCTGAACTGGTGAGGGTTTGGGTGGTGACATGTGAACACAGTTCAAACTGTTTTACCTTGACCGTGTCCAGGGGATGGCCCGCAACCACACTGGCAATTCCTGGGGATGAAAGCAAAGTATTATGCAAAACACTGAAGCTTTTGTGACAGGACAGGATGCAAAGGGTTTAGAGGAGAGAAGAGATTTCCATAGGAACGGTTGTAAGGGGCCTAGCCAGAGCAATGACCAGCATGGTGCCCTGTCCCTGACAACAGCTAAAAGCTGAGCTTAAGTACTTTTCTTGTACACTCTCCTGGATTCCTTCAGCTTTACATCTCAAAGGTGCTGGAGAAGGAGAAGTCATAATGTATGTCCTGTCCAGGACCAACCCCTTTTGCGCTCCTGTAAGCTCACACAAATTTTTAGCCTCAGAATGGTGAGATTCCTGTTAGACACAAGGCAGTGCTTTCTCCTGGTTCAGTGATGTCCTAGCTGACTGCTAATGGCACCTATGAACTCCTCATCCTTTGCTGTTTTAAGAGCAGTTTCTAGAGATACCTGTCAGAGAGGATTCAGATACAGAGGATCCTGCTCTCTATAGATCTTTACAGCCATCCCACCTTATTCCCCATGGTGCTCTGGGGAGAAACTGGCCCATATTCTCTTTCCGTCCACCCACCTACTCACACCACTCACTGCCAGGAGCTCTCATGGCAGGACAGAGCACAATTTGGTTTCCCTCTTCTCCAGGAGAATGGAACACCTGTGTGCCAGGATATGGTTTTGTGTGTTTGTTGCAAACAATACTGGCAGGTTTTAGGGTTTGTGGAGAGTGGGTAATCTGTGATGCGTCCTCACCAGCAAGTCTGTGCAAACCAGCACCCACAGGTGCTTTGGGGACGACGTGGTTTCTGACTCTTAGTGGGTTAGTACTGAAAAGAGCATCATGTCCTTGGTCAACCCATCATGACTTTTCTAAGAGTGTGTTAAAAAAAGTCCCCTCTCCTCCTGGACCTGAGACCACCCATGGTCTAGTGCTATGCACGAAAACTCCCAGCTGCCACTGCTGCTGAGCACTGGTGGCTGTTCACCTCCCGAGACATCCTGTCCTGTTGCCGGGGGTGTGCAGCCACAGCACAGGGCAGCAGGGCAGAGAGAGCAACCACAGGCTACAGAGATCCAAAAATCAGCTGCTCACGCAAACTTTTGGCAGAGGTTTTGGGTTTTTTAGTCAGCTAACTTAGTAACCGCTTCTGGCAGGACACCTGTGAGCCACCTCACACCCTGCTCCTGTGTGGGGTCTGAAGAGTCACCTGGACAGAGGTTTTCTCTGTGGTGGCTGGTGCCACAGTAGATCCTCTGTCCTACTGCAGCCCTGGGGGCAGCACAGCTGGTCACCCTCTCAGCTGGCAAACCCAGTGGACATTTCTCAGTTCGGTAAACCTTGCCCCATTACTGGCACCTCTATGGGCTTGGCTTCCTTTTCTTTCTGATACCTGTTTCCCGGTGTTTGCCATCGGAATTCCCAGCAGACAGGACCAATCCTTGCCCTGGCCATTGGCCCAGTGGCCGCGGTGGGACGGCGGAGTCAGAGCCCGGCAGTGCCTCTCCCGGGGATGGGGACACGGGGAACCCCGGGTTGA
Source organism: Corvus moneduloides (assembly GCF_009650955.1). Lineage (NCBI taxonomy): Eukaryota > Metazoa > Chordata > Aves > Passeriformes > Corvidae > Corvus > Corvus moneduloides. The sequence continues at coordinate 9,189,293 of NC_045490.1, forward strand.
GAGCTGCCAGCCCTCTCTGAGCCCGGCAGCGCTTCCAGCCACGGGGCCAAGGACGGGAGAGCCGGTGGGAGCTGGGGGCACGCGGAGCCTCTGGAAGTCGGCCCCGCACAGCAGCATCACACATTCTAAACTTGAATTTTAAGTATCCCGCCGGTGGAAGTGGGATTAAACCGCACGTGTGAGCCAAAGCAAAACAAACCGTGGGAGACGCCGGGCGGAGGCACAGACCGTGGGTGACCCGGAGGATTTTATCCCCGGGCACCTCCGCCGTGCCCCCTTCGCTGCCTCCCCGCCCGCGCTCACGGCATCACTCACCGCCTACCAAGCCCGCCACGAAGTCCTGCAGCTGGACGCTTCCCATGCTGCGCCGCCGAGCCCGTCCCGCGGGGCTGGGGGTCCCCGCCGGGCAGGGGGTCCCCGCGAGCAGCGCTGCGGGGTCCCGGCGCTCCGCGCTCCGCGCCCGCGGCTTCCAAGCGCTGTGACATCACGCACCGCAGCTTAAAGGCGGCGCAGGGGCCGCGGAGACACCGCCCGGCCGGGGCGGGGAGGGTCGCGGTCCAGGCGGGCGTGACGGCGACAGCGCCGGGGTTCGTCCGTCGGGGATGGGGAGCAGAGAGGGCTGCGCATCACCCCGGGGCTGGTGGCACCGAGGAGCGGGAGGAGCAGCATCGTTCCCTGGGCGGGCAACGGGGGACGAGGCTCAGCGTGAAGAGAGGAAGAGGTAGGGGAAGATCATGTACACTCGCAAACTGAAGATGTAAGTACAGAAATAAAGAGTATTACACCCTTAATTGAAAAACTTCTCCGTTCCCTTCATTGAAATCACTGCCTCATCGTTTCAGGACATAACCCCAATTTCTGTGTAATCCTTCCAGGAAATAACCCCAATTTCTGTATTTTGGCAAGCAGTGAACAATTGCCCACCTACATCATTCCTTCTACATAGTATTCACAATTTTCTTATACATCTATTACATGCTTCTCCATCTGCCCAGTCTTTCCCAGAATCAAGATCCCAGATCTTGTTTATTCCCCTTTCATGCATGACACTCCTTTCCACACTCCTCGGTCATTTTTGTTTACAGTCTTTGGACTCTGCAGCCAGAACCACCAGCGATAGGAAAGAACCACTCAGCAGAATAAAGATATTTTCTGTTTTGATCTCAAACCCTTTTCTGGGAATTCCTAGCATGCCTTTCTCATTGGGGCTGAAGGCTGGGCTGCCTTTCTTGAATCGTGAATACCTGATCTTGAGCCCAACCTGGCTGTTGTGCCTCCTCTGTGGCACTTCCAAACAGTAAATCTAATGTCTTACACCTGAACAGCACCTGGCCACTCAATGCATCCTCACCAGGATCTTCAACCAGCTCTCCTTATGCTCACCAACCCCATCAGAAATGTCCTCTTGGACTTCAGGGGCATGACTGCTCTGAAAAAGATGTTGTGGCCCTTGGCCCATACATCTGGCTGAGGTTTGTACTGCAGCCCAAAGTGAATTTTATTCTGTCTAGGCTAGATTTCTGCAGATGGCAGTTCCTTGGGTCAGTTTTGGAGGCTTTCTGACAAGATTGGCATCAGGTTTGCTACATTGCCTTCCTGAAATGCAAGATTGGATTTTCTTGAAATGTATTTTGTCTACACGTTCTGGTAAAAAAAATAGAAAATTAGAAAATAGCTCCTGAGCAAGAAATCCTGAATGACAAAATACTGGCTGAAAATATAAATATTTAAATGTTTTTCTTACAAAATTGGTATTTTCATTTCCACTGATAAATTAATATATTCCACAAAAAGACCTTAAAACAATGTTCCCTTATATGCATGCACATATACACAGGAAACCTTATCACCGAGTTGGCTGAAGGGGGCTTTTGTCTAGAAATTGCTTATAGAAATTTAATATTGTGTGCATGGTTATCAGCTCAGATAATCTAGACCTGAAACTTTAGATTTTTCAATGCATATAACAATGCTCATTCTTGTTGAGGAAGGTTTTCCTCAAGCACCATCAGTCTCTAATGGACTTTGAGGGGGACTGTGGTCCTGGATAAATGCTGGAGAGAACATGTGTGCACAAGCACTGTGGAAATTTCAGTTACTTGTTTTCTCAAACTTGCTTTCTTCTTTTTAGAAGAAATATTATTCCACTACACACTAACACAGAAAAAGGGTTTTGTCCTCATTTTTCATGCACATTTTCTTGCAAAGCCAGAAGAAAAGCTGGCTGAATGAGGTAATTATTCAGATAGCAGCATTAATCATTAATCACATGAATTCTCTTTAACTGGGAGTAACACATTTCCATGCCAAGTTCAGAATATCTGCTAACTCAGGGAGAATACTGGACGTGGTCTTTGTGCAACACTGAACCTGGAGTTGAATCCACAAGTTATGGAGAGTTTACTATAAACAACTCCTGGCCTAGAGGAGGGAGGCAGGGAGGCTGGGACAGACTGAATGGAGATGCCCTTGCAGCTGTACCTGTGCACACACCCAGGGGTGCAGGACACTCGTGGCTATTCCTGATGGCAGTGCCCACAAACCCACAGATGATCCCAGCATGGGCAGGGACCTGTGTGCAGGCTTGGACAGTCAATGTTTGCTCAGCCCCTCAGTGCCCCGCTCCTCTGTGGGTTGTGGGGGGGTGTTTGCCCCTAAAGTGTAGTGGCTGCCACTGAAAAAGAGTTTTTCCTTAGTGCCAGCTATGGCTTGGGAGCACGTGAGTCACTTCCAGCCAGGCTGAGGCACGCACCTCTCTGGTTATGCACAGGTGAGCCTGTGCTGCTGCTGCGGCTCCTTCTGATGCTTTGAGCAGCCTGGCCTTGTGGAAGGTGTCCCTGTCCATGCCAGGCAGGTTTGAACCAGTTGAGTTTTAATGTCCCATCCAACCCAAACTGTTCTAGGATTCTATGTTTCTGTGATTTTTACCAAACTGGACTGAGCTGGGACCACTAAAGCAAAGCTACTTTTGGGCAGTGGCACTGGCAGGGGCATCTTTGCGCTCAGAAATGCTTTCCAGCATGCTGCCATGTCCTGCCTATGGGCTGAGAGGCTCAGGGCTCTTATCTCCACCTGGCACTGTCAAATACAGTGCTATTTGTTGAGACCTGTTCACACACCTCCATCTCCCAGCTGGCAGAACATCTCCTTTTACTGGTAACAGGCAGCAGTGACATATGGAAAACTGGGAAGGGGTCCATCCTTTCTGCTGCTCTGAGTCCCAGCATGGGCTTGTAGCTACTTACAAATGCTGGTCAGAGGTAGATACGTGTGGTTTTGATTAGGGATGAGGAATTCTCTTCCTCCTGCCAAGAGGGGGAACAGAGAGATTGTGTCATCCTGAACACTCTGGATGTTCTCCTCCTCAACCACAAACCCTTTTTTTTGTACAGTACCACACTCTTTTGACCAGTTTACATCCTTTCCCCAGCAGGTTTATAATGCTATCGATAAAAGGGAAGAAATTTCCCACTGTATTACCCAGAGCTGTGTATTTTCTCTGGAAGAGCATTGCAGTGAAGGAACTGGGACAGACTCAGGAACTTGTGGTAGATGCACACTTAACTGCTCTTGGAATTAAAGAATCAAGTCAGCAGGGACAGAGTATGTTAGATGGAAAGGAGTTATTAATTTCTTATCCATCTGTAAACAATTTTTGGGCTAGGATGCATTTCACTGTAAATTCACTTTCAAGTTCCCTTTCAATATTCCCTTTAAATTCCTTTAAAATATTGACCTGTTAGTAACAAATAATGGCTTAAGCTGCTGGACAAGAGACAAATGAAATGACATTAAACCTCACTGCTGCAGCCAGAGTCACTGATACCAGATTCTAATGCTTGGTGTCTCTTTGAGGGGCTGAGTCGCATGAGCAGAGCCCAGTAAATTAAAAAGTAGTGTACAAACAGCCTGAAGTAATGTGTAAGTGGTGATAGGAGGACAACCTTATGGCTATAGCAACCAGACAGATCCAGGCTGTGGGAAGACATGGCAGGGGGCACATAGCAGAAATAGTTTTCCCTTCCAGGAGCTTCCAAACAAGCCTGTTTCTGTAGACAGCAAAACATGAGTGCTTGCTCTGCAGGAATGTGCATGGCAGATGAATTAGAGGCTACAAACACACCAGAAACAGGCATGGAGGGCCCCACTGTGAACAGCTGCAAAGCTCTTCTCTGCCCTTCTTTGCCCAAGACTTGGGTAGAGTTTACTGGAGGAGAAGCATTCCAGGAAGAATTAGGCAGTGAAGGGAATCCTCAGGTCTTTTCATCACCTGTATCTATATCATCTATATATATATATCATATTCTATCGATCTATCTATCTATCTATTTTTATATAGGGAACTCTTCTGACAAATGCCTGAAGTAGCTGATATCCCCTGAAAAGATCTGTCTCCAGATCTACAGGCAAGACCCAGCTGATGCAGTTCCATGGTGCCGCACAGACCCCCTGGGGCTAACTACCCTCAGCCTTCAGCACCAGGCATCTAACATATCTAACATATCTAACATATCTAACATATCTAACATATCCCCCCAGATCCCAGCCTGGCTGAGCACCAGCCAGCAGTCAGGGCAGACATTCCATGGGCAGCTCTCAAACACCATCCAACATCTTTTCTTGAGAGCAATGAGCAGCCCTGTCCACTGTACTGAGCTCTTCCTCTGCCACAATTTCTGGAGAGCAGGAGAAGCAGCAGTATCTGGAGCCTGGTGAGCTGTATCCACACTCCCACTCAGGCAAGGCTGACTGTCCCACAAGCTCAGGAGATTTTGGCTGAGATGAGCCAACTCAGCAGGACATGCTTGAAGCTGAGAGCAGAGCAGTGCTGTAAAAGCCAGCTACAGTATGGCAGCAAAGGTGTTCTTCTCTGTCCTGGCAGGAGGAGACAGCCAGCTGTGACCCATACTCCCTGCTCCCATTGCCCAGGCTCATTTTCCACACAACAGCTATTGATAAGACCTGGAAAGAGCAGAAAGTTTCCCTGGCAGAGGCAGCTGGGCAGGCAACATGTGGTTGTACTGCTAATGAGCCTGAGTGGAGCATTTTGCCCAAAGCCATGAATAGGTTTCTGAGCTTTGGCTGTTCCATCAACAGCTTTTGGTGCTCAACTCAGCCCCACCATACCTCATGGTCATTTCATAGAACCACAGAATGGTTTGGGTTGGAAGGACTTTAAAGATCCTCTCATTTCACCTTCCTGCCATGGGCAGGACACCTTTCCCTAGACCTGGCCTTGAACACTCCCAAGGATGGGGCATCCACAGCTTCTCTGGGCAACCTGTTGCAACCTCACAGTAAAGAATGAGAAGGTCTCGGGAAAAGGGCTAGTGGCCAGGAGGAATCTTCTCAATGCTTGGGACAGGATTTACTCCTTTGATCTTTATGTTTCCCTTCCCAGTTCTTTGCCTGAGCTGGTCATGGCAGCCCCCTTGGGCATCTAAGATGAGCTGTGGCTCATGATCCAGTGGGAACCTAAGGTCAGGTGCATACATTCCCACTGCAGACATCCACATTTAGGTAAAATAATCCCCACTCTTGTTTTTCAGGTCTTGTGTCAAGTCAGACACCAGGCAGAGACGCTTCAGGTGAGATGAGATCAGTTTGAGCTCCAGCTTCAAGTGATCAAACCCCTTCTGCTGACATGCATTTGCTAAATACCACATCTGGAATACCAGCAGGTGAATGCATAGTATCTCACACAAACCCCACTGGCAGTTGTAAATTATAATATACCCCTCTTTTCAGCTTGTGGAAGATGGATGTCTAACTCTTTAGAAAAATAAATGGCGAATTGGACCTTAGCTTTTGTAAATCACCTTGAAAATCTCTGTAATTGTGAGTAATTAAAATATTCAGTTCTAAAATTAAATTTAAATATTGTGAGGTGTGTGTGTGTGTGTGTGTTTATGACTGTCTTCAGTGAAAAAGTTTCCTCTGTGTTTACCCCTCCAAACATTCTTCAGCCTTTTTTACTATTATCCCATGGCAGGAAAGGGATTTTGTGTAGGTTGCCAGGTCCAGCAGGGTTGGGGTAGAAACTCATCATGGGGGGAAGAGGAGCAGGCTAATTTTACAGGGTGAACACCCTATTTGCATGGAAACGTCTGCAATCAATAACAGCAGGAAGAGGAAAGGCAAACAACACAGGAGATTTCAGAGTTGCAAATACCAATCATGGTGCTTGAAAGCTGCAGGAAAATTTACATGAGAGAAGCAAACACCACTGCTTTGTGGGCAATGCTTTGACTGAACAGGCACAGTGAGACAGTTTCTCATTTGTGTTAATGGAGAAGCATCCTTTGTTTGTGTTCAGTCTCACTGATTCCCTGCTCACAATGTCCTGCTGAAGCTCCATTAATTCACTGTGGAGTCTATAGGAAGAATTTGTGTTCATCCTTGGTCTTGTAGCACCACTGTAGTGAAAGGAGAAATCAAGACAGCATCAAGCTGAGAAGGGCTTGGGTAGGAAAAATCAGCAGAGTGAAGACGGGAAAATGCGGAGCAGAGCCTTGGGTCTGCTGAAGAAATCCTGTTCACCCTTTGCAAATCTCTCCATGGCAATTATCTGACATTATAAACAGGACTCCGGGAAGGTCTCTCTGGAGGCTCCTGGAAGTCCAGTAAGGAAGGGAAGAGTGCTGCACCTTCAGCTGGGGCTGGATGTGTCCTTGTGCATTATGGCTCCAGGAGCTGCTGAAGATGAGGAATGCCTCAAGAGCATATGCCTGCTCGTGGCTTCTTTCCCTCAGGTATGTGTGTGACCTGCCCTGGAACTCACTGAGTTGTGTGGGTAAGAGTTGCCCATCTCCTGGGCAAACAGGGAAAGCAAATACTCTGGAGCAAAGAGCCAGGCCTTCTGCTGGGCTTTAGCTGAGGGAGGCTGTGACAAAGGATTGCAAAGGAAAAAATCCAGTCAGTGAAATGCTGGCAAAAGCAGCTGCTCATCACACATGGTCCCATTCCCATCCAGGCAGCTGGGTCTCACAGTCTGGGTGCTGTCAAGGGTCACCTCCCTGCACGACGACATCTCCCACTGGTTTGCTGTTGCTGTGGGACACGGGGGTGTCTCAGCACCCACGTCCCCACACTGGGCTCCACATAGCTCAGGCTGCTGGGCTTTACAGCAGGAGCCAGGTCCTTGTGTGCAAATTCTAGAGCTTTTCACTAGAAGTCTGTGGATCAGAGCCCATATCCGGTCTGAGTGGTGCTCTTGTGGTGTCTGTCCAAAGCTCAAGGAAATGTTCATTCTTCAAAATGTATTATTTTTGCCAGTGGCTCATTCCTGTGCCTCCTTGCTGTCATTCCAGAGACACCATCAGTGTGTGTATCACTACCAAAAGGAAGTTATGCACAAAACTTCAGGTCCAGCCTGGGTATTTGCCACAGATGCAATGCTGAGTAATTACCTCGTTGCATATGTTAACGCTTTTCCTCCAAAACCTATGAAAGCAACAGAAACAATTTGTTGCCATGTATTTCCCACAGCACCGAGAGCCAGATTTTGGTACCTGGAGAACGCCAAGACCCCCAAGGACCTGGACCTGATGATTGATAATGTTTGGGCCAATGGTGCCACCAAAAGGAAACGGGATAAACTACCCATCCTAGAAATGCCTCCTGACGGTGTTTTTGGAGCAGTTTCCCCAACTGCTCTCCCTCCAGATCTCTGCTTTACCCCTTCTTCCATACATGTGTCTCCATAAGAAATACACACAGCCCTTCTGAGGCACCAGGGAAGAAAAACTATTGATTTAGTCGAGAGAGCTGCTTTTTAGCAGCTAAATATATTTCCAGATCTATAAAATCATGTAAAATTGCTTGAATGCAAATTGCAGCACGTGGAGAAATTTAATTCTTTGTTTTGGAAAACATATTCCCCATATCCTGCAAAATAACACTTTATTTGCTTGTGGTTAACTGGAATACTTTTATCATTTTCTTTCCAAACAGGCACTATGACAAGAAATTAAACATACTAGAGCTTGCCCTGATCTTTAAAGCGTCCATTGCCATAGCTGACTTTGCTAAAGTAAGCCTATCTGATGAGCTTTACATTAAGCTGGTATCAAAACTGCAAGTTTATCTTAGTTTAACAAGGATTCTTGGTCTCGATTTACAGGGGAAGATGGATTCAAATGCTCCTCGAGGCTGTCTTTTCCCAGCTTTGGCAGCCGGGGTGGCTGCAGAGGGTGCTGTTAACCTGCGCACACCAGCGCCGAGATGGACTCTGCACAGCTGGAGAGACCCCTGTCATTCAGAGGGATGTTAAAGAATTTTCCTGCTAGGATGTCAATTCAGGCTCTGCACAGACCTGAATGCTACAGCTGCATCTGAAGGCTTTAATTGAATATGACAGAGAAAAACTGAGTCCTGTTGGCACATCCCACCCAGGTGCCTTGATTTGGTACCTTGGAAAAAACACTGTCAGTCTGGATATGTAGCATAGCAGGGTCTTGCAGCTCTTGCTGGGTCTCAGCACACCCTGAGTGTCCCCAAACTGGTATGTTTGAGGGGGAAAAAGCCAGAGAAGGAGGTTCAGTGAGACCAGGCTAGTTGCTTGGAGCAGAGCAGGAAGGATCAATGAGCTTTGCACAAGCTGTGTTTTCCTTGCTGTGGGGGCAGGACGTATATCCCTCGTTTTTTTTAATGTGATGATGAGGAAACCGTGACTTGGCCTCCCTGCACTGATGAAGTATAAAAATAGTCTTTTATCACTGTATTAAGGATCTTTGCCTCTTCCCAGCATTTGACAGCACAAGCTGTTATTTGTTTTACCAACCTGAAAATGCCATTTGTTCCTGAGGAATAGTCCAGGCACAGTTAGGCTGTGTCAGTCCTACCTTTGGGGCTGAGAGCTGGAGCTCTCCTGCAGCATCACATTTCAGGAGTCAGTATTTCACTCCTTTGGTATGATTCAAAATGTCATCTTCTGTTTTCAAAGGCAGCTTCTTGCCCTAAATAATGATAAAACCACGCTGTGGTCCTACTACTAAATGCTGCTTTCTGCCCTTTCCCTTGATTTTCTCTAATTCAGAGCAGCATGACACAGGTTTCACTGTGGTGCTTGCAGGGGACACCAGGACAGGGCAGGGATGAGGACACAGATACAGGTGGCAGGTGTTGGTGGGGACCACGAGCCCTCTCCAGCCATGGGACATCCTGAGGAGCTTTTACAGAACTCAGCAGCTGAGACCATTTTTTCACGATGGCTTTTAAATCCATTTTATTTCAGCATTAAATGCATTTGCCTTCCTCATCATCAACTACACAATGGTTTAAAAAGCTGTTTTCTTCCCTTAAAATTCCTGCCATGGTTTTGCTCATTGTTGCTCTTGGGTTTCCTCTAATCCTGCCTCTCTACTCTAGCGAAGGCGGCTGCAGCTCTCCCACTCTTCCAGAGCACCTTGAGGACTGTGCTTTTCAGCATTTGGCTCATCACCTATGCAATTATTTTCCATTCAGTGGGTACACACAGGTGCCAGCTAACAGATGCAGCCAACAGACTGGTCTGAATGGGCCAAAGGTAACGGTGACCTTTCAAGTTGTGACTGTGACATTTTTATAAGACAGAATATTTTTACCTGCTCAGGTTTTCGGGGTTTGTTTTTATTTCTGATTGGGTTTTTTTAATAATAATTTCAGCATCATTTTTTCCAGCTTTCTGCCTATCCTTGTCAGGAGGAGTAACATCAGAGGAGTCAGTCCAAAGCTGATTGAATTTTCGTTACTACTGCTGCTGCTTGAGCATATGCTGAGGAATAGGCTCTGGAGAGTGAGGGTCCTCCCAAGGGCAGGCTGGGACTGTGCAGGGAGGAGGCAGAAAACTCCCTTTTCCAGCCTCAGCACTCCCCTCAACAGGGCATGTGGTATTGTCAGCCCTGCCTCTCAAACCACAACATTTTGCTTGTAAAAAGGCAGGGGAAAAAAAAGACAGGAGGGAGGAAAATGTTCTCAGTGAGTGACTTAGAAGAAGCGTCAGAAGACTCGTTCTCAAATCATCCCAAGATCATTTCATTCCATCCATTGCTGCTGCTGCTCAGTGGAAAAATCTTATAAATAAAACTAGTCCAGGCCTGCTGCATATGAAGGCAAGCAGAAACTTTCAGCTTCTTTTATTACCCCACAGCTGCTTCCTGCAAGTTTCTTTAAGTTTTTTTTAGTTGGTGTGACCCAAATCTCAGAGCTGTAGCACTGTGCCTGGATGTGCTGTGACTTCATCCCTGCCCCTTCTGAGGTATCCCAGCTTCATCAGCAGATCCCAGGGAGCCCGGAGGGCAATAGCTGCAGCAGGTGGTGTTGTGGCTGCTTGCCGCTATCCCCAAAGTCTCACGGTTACTGCAATTAATGCAATTAGCAGCGCTGGGGCCAGGATTGAGCTACCCAAGCTGCCGCTCTCAGTGCAGCTCACCCCAGCATGGACCCGCAGCCTCTGTTGTCTCCTTTCCTTTTCCTTCTGTGAGTTTTTATGTTTTATTAACTTTCAGAGTTCTAATTGTCCTTGTCTCTGTCCCATCTTCCCCTCATGAGACAGCAGTAATGACTGGTGAAAAAACAAAAAAGGTTGTTTGTGCTTTTTCTCCCCAACATTGCTGGTGATTCACGAGTGCCGCAATTTTCCTTCATTCCCTCTGAAGTTTTCGGTAATTCCTTCCCCCGCCCATTTTGTGTGATAACTCAGTCTGAGAAACATCTGCACCCCATTAGGAACAGCTTTGGGTACATAAAGCTGAATGCAAAGGGTAAAAAATATTTGATGGCCGAGTTACGCTCTCATCCAGGAAGCAATCTGGCAATCGGCACGGGGTCCCTGGGGCACCCGAGCTGAAAAACAGGCTCAGCCCTTATTTTTAGCACGTCACTGAAGCTACTTATCCTGCTAAAATACTGAAACTGCTATGAATCATACCTAGAGCATGAAGAAGCTGATGTCTTCTGTGTCACCTAGCAATGTCAGCTTCCTTTTAAATAAAGGTTACTTGGTGAGGGCTATCATGGAGTCACCACCCAGAGTCACCACCATGCCCAGTTTCTGACTGCTACAGAAATCTGCTTCACTCCATCTTTTCTCAAAAGCTGGAGCAAACTGAGACTAGAAATCTGAATTGTTGTCAAAGGGCTTCAGGTAGATCTGATTTTGGTTACTCAGGCACTATTTGGCAAATCGCCCATCAGACAGCAGGGGGGTTTGTGGTTAGTCTTGGCTGTACATCTGAAGTCAGCACAGTGCTTTGCAGGGGCTGCCAGCTCAGTGTGGGACCAGCAGGATACATCTCCATTGCTCTCGAGTCACGAGATCCAACCACCTCCCATGGGTGGTTTTACTCCCTATCTGCCTGCCCTGCGTGTTCAAGCACAGCCTTTGAAATCTTTCCTCAGGAAATTCTGAACAACCTTCAGTTTTGGTGAGTTTCAGGATTTTTGTGCTCCCTGATGATGCATGGTCTCTTTTTTCCTCCAGATGACCAGCACATTCCCTGAGAGCTCACCTCCCCTTTCTGCCAGTGTACTTTCTCTTAAAGCATTTGATTTTCTTTCTCTTTCTGAGAACAAGCAAAGATAAAAGTGTTTATCAGCCACTTGAAGATTTATTTTTCCATTTTTGTAATCTTCTAGGACAAGAGAAAACAGCCTCAGGTTGCACAGGGGAGGTTTAAGTTGGCTGTTAAGGAAAATTTCTTCACCAGAAGGGTTGTCAAGTATTGGAGCAGGCTTCCTAGGGAAGTGATGGAGTCATCATCCCTGCAGGGATTTAAAAGACACGTGGATGTGGCACTTAGAGACATGGGTTAGTGGTGGATTTGGCAGTGCTGGGTTAATGGTTGGACTTGATGATCTCAGAGGGCTTTTCCATAAATTACTCTATGATTCTATTTTGAGGCTGTTTTGACTGTGAAGCTCCTTCCGTGCCCATTGATGTCCCTAGACCCCTCTGATGGGTGAGCTCAGGTGTTCCTCCCTGGGCTGGACATGGTGAGCCAGATTTCCCAAAGGCTAGGTCATTCCCATCAGTTCCTGAAGAAAACTCACAGCTGTGCAAGCAGCTTTTTTTTTTTTTTAATACAACCTGTTCGTGCTTTCCCTGTGTCCACATGGTTTAACAACTCATTTTGGAAACCTTAAGGTTGAAGCCCCTGCAGGCTGAGGAGAGTTTCAGACACAAAGGCTGTCTCACATCCTCATCTGCTCATTTTCTTAGTCTTTACATGAACATAATTGCAAGATTCTCCTTCCTACTTTCAAGTGAGAGCACTGTCAAAGAAGCAATATCCAGCCAGCCACAGTCCAGGCATGTCTGGGAAGGGTAATAAAATGTTAAAAAATCCAAAAATGTTTTTGATGCTGCCTGTTGCTACAGCTGACAACGCATTGCTGAGAGCCGGGAGGAGATTCCTCCAAATTTCATAGCCAGGATGTATATGGATAAATAGAAATAAATCAAGACAGTCAGAGACCAGAGCCAAATGGTTTGCAATGGTGCAGAGAGAGGATCTTGATTTGGGAAACACAGTGATTAATTTGTTTTCATAGCATAATTGCCAATTAATCATTTGGCTAATTATGCTGTGTCATTAATTAGTTATAAACACAGACTTCAGTCCAATTATGAGGACTCAACTAGGTCATTTAATTGAATGTTTATGCTTCCAAAAGTGCTTCACAAGGCTTTTTTTAGCAGCTGAACACATATATTTAACTGGAAAATGGCACACTTTAAATCACTGACAGCTAAAGATGCCTGAAATTACACCCTGTTGTAATTAGGAGGCTTACTGGTGTATCCATAGCTGAGCTTGACCTCTGTGATAATGCCAGTTGTTTAAGTGTGTAATAATTCCTTTACATCAGATCCTTTTTTTCCATTAAAATGTTGGTATCTGCGTTTTTTTACTTCATCAGATGAGGAGGCCTAAAATAAACATTCTTCTCTATGCTGACACGTGACAGTGTTAACAATTGAAAATAAAATTGCACATAATATGCTCTTTCAAAGAATGTCCTCAAAGTTTCTGGAGAAAATACCAGCTGTACATAGCAGACTAATACTTAGCAGCTCAAGTTATCCCTTGGGGTTACATCTGCCAGATATAAATATTAATGAAAGGGAATTGTGACAGGAAGATTAAGATTCATTAATCATTATTATTAGCCATCATCAGGTGCTAACGGGGAAGATGCTTGGAGTGAGACCCCCTCACGTTCACCCAGAGCACCCATTCATGAGGATGCCATAAGAGAATGAGGAAGGGATCAGCACTCTGCTGCCAGAGGAAATGTACTTAGGGAGTAAATACAAAGCCTGGTGGCTGTGGGTGTGAGCTGGGTCCCTGAAAGGATGTGGTGGGACGAGGGGCACAGTCTTTAAGGGAAAATACAGCCAGAGAAACCAGGAAAAACTGCAGCTCCCATGCTCCAGTGGGATATAGAGGATTTCACAAGCTTCCCCATCTGAGGCGTTGTTCAAACACTCTGCAGCTGTCAGACCCTATTGTTAGGTTTATATTGTGTTGGGGTTTTGATGTCTCAGCCATCGAAGAGCTTTGGAGTGGGAAAGAGTTCACTACCTCCTCCCAGGCAGGTTGATGTCTATTTTCACAGCTCTGGTCAGCCAGGCAAGCTTAACTCCTTGCTCTCCACCACGCCCCCTTTGCATTGCTTGTGTTGCCAGTTTCCGTCAGGTCTTGCTCCTGCAAGAGTTTCCAGTTTATCTGTTTGCCTTTGATAATTTTACTCAGTACAAGCCACCAGTGTGGAGTGTGCTTACTCCTTGGTGTAATTGCAACAGCAGCAGCTCTGTGCCACCTCTAGGCTTTGGCATTTTCTTTTCTCAGCTGAAAACATGAGAAGGTGGCCCAGTTTCCCCCCAGACCACAGACAGTGGCCAGGCAGGTGGCTGTGCCCCCATGCAGTTACTGATGCACAGGAGTCAGGGAATGGGAAGGGACCACTGGAACTCATCTTGTCCAACCCCCTGCTCAAGCAGGGTCCCCTAGACTGCATTACTCAGGATTGTGTCCAGGGGGCTTTTGATATCTCCAGGGAAGGAGACTCCAGAGCCTCTCTGTGCCAGTGCTCAGTCACCCTCCCAGTACAGAAGCTCTTCCTCATGCACAGAGCTAGGTGCTCAGAAAAGCAGAGCACAGTCATTCCCCTGCACAGTGGATATATTTCAAGCATGAGTTTGGAGGAGTCCACAGCTCAGGTGATCCTGATGTTCAGCTGTCCCTGGGGATGCATTTCTCCATTTATATTTACCGGTAGCAGAAATTAAGCCCAAGAACACCAGCCTTGACAAAAGGCTGCAAACTAAAATACATAGCTCATGCATTTTTCCACATGTGAAACTCTTAATGATTGCTGCAGAAGTCAAGGACTACATAATTTGGATCAGGTGCTGGCATTTCTGCCTTGCCCACACCTGCAAATCCCATCAACTTGCGTTCCTGGGAAAGGCAAAAGTGCCCCCAGGAGCCTGGGAGGAGTTAATGGGAACTGGTAGCACTGGGGTAGGGACAAATAGATTTATGGGGGATTATGTAGGTCAGCAGGCTGTTTGCTTTCTCATCATCCCTTCCCACCTGCATCGTTAACTGAGAAAGGGTTGAAGACAGGGCCAGCCTGTGCCTTCACTCCAGCCCACCTTTTCATATTTTGGGGAACAGCTGCTCTGGGCAAGTACCTCACTTGGGTCCAAACATGTTCATTCTGGTGAGATTTAGGATATAGCTCTAGGTCGACACAGAAACATGTCTGTGTGTCAGGACAGACTAATGGAATCCGTTCCAGGGTCCAGATGTGACAGAAGCACAGCTGCTTCCCCTCCTGTTGCATCAGCTTCCCTGTGGATAACCCGACCTTGCATCCCTTGCTTCTTCATTCCTTCCTATTTCCATGTGTTCCTGCTGATGATCAGCATTCAGCACAGCCCTCAGGCACCACCTTGAACCTGTCCCTGCTCTGCAGAATGCAGTTGCTCATCTCTGATGCGGTTCCTAAATTGCATTGGCAAAACACCGGATCCTGGATTAGGCTGTCCCAGCAGGAGAGCTGTGTTGTTCCCCCATCCCTGGGCTTACCCAGTGATGTGTGTGTTCTGGTATTTGCATGGAGGTGTGTATTCAAGGTATTCTCTAGTCACTCACCATAAATACAGTTCTGAAAGGAAGCCAAGTTGTTTCCTATTAATGACTCACTTCCATTCCTTCCCATCATGTTGCTGGGCAGGGACCTGTTTAAGCTTCTTTGTTTCATGCTGAGTTCTGCTTTTCTGTGATAAATGCTAACTTGCCAAAAGCTTCCTTTCTAGCAGAGTTCAAAATAAAGTTATTAAGTCATATGCATTGATACAGTCCAGATTTGGGAGAGGAAGGAGAGCCCAGCTAACCCCAGTCCTTGGGGCAGGGTGCACACCAATACATTTAAATATTGGGGAACTAATTTTCACCTAAAACAGCATTTAGTGGGGTTCAGCTTTATATAAGGAACATGCTGTTCTGTTCCACGTGGGGTAACTGGAGGCCCAAGCTCCACCTTGCTGAGGCTAATGGAGTTCTCTAATTGATTTTAAGAATCTTTGGGTCTAGTGAGGCCTGCAGTGTTTTACTAAAAAAAGCCTCTTGTACCTGACTTCAGAGACAAATTCCATGCCCCACCATATCTCTGTGGTCTTTGTATTGACTTTGAAGTAGGTTTTTCCCAAGGCGTATATAGATCAACAAATATTGTGGCTAGAGTCCTTTCCCCCCTTTCCAAATGAAATCTGACATCAACTGTTGAGAAAGAAGAATCTGTGTTATCAGAAATCCCCAAAGACATCTATGATCATCACCACTTTTTTTATTAAAGGGCATATTTTGCCATGGTTTGTTTGGTTTGTTTTATGAATTAACTTTGTGAATTCATGAGATTAAAAGCTTAAATGGGATCAATGAAGATGACACAGCATGCATCAAAGTAATTGGGGATTGTTTTTCAAACTCCAGAGGACTGTGAGTGTTTAAGTACTGAAGGTTTAGGGCAGTAATTATGAATTTTTCAAATAGAGAGATGAAAGGAAATACATTATCAGTACACAAGGATGAACCAAACTGTGTGACTGGGACCACTCTTGGGGTGAAGGCACATGATGTCCTCACTGAGGCAGGAATCTGATCCATGGAGCAGTTTGAGAAAAATCGTTTGCTGCCTGTGTACAGGATGTTAACTATGTGGAAAAGTAATAAAGTAGCATAAACCTAGAGAGAAACACAGAAGCTTCCAGCACTGCCCTCCATCCTTTCCTTTTTACCTCTGAGCAAGACTGTATGGAAAATACATTAGAATCATGAGTTTTGCTCAGCTCCAGTTTCAAGATGGCAACATATGATATGATATTTGCCAGCTTTTGATTAAAATTCGGCTTCTCTGATCCATAAGCATAAAGCTTGTAATATTCTCATCTCCCAAATCCTTGATTTCTGATGTTCACTATTCCCATAAATTATCAAGTACAGCCAATAGAAAGCTGGCTTTCTATCTAGTAAAAATCAGGCAGATTTGTGGATTTGATACTACATAGTTCAAAGTATTTAAATATGCCAAATTTATGGAAATGCTGAATTTAATATTCTCAGAATAATCCACACCTGCTTTTCAGACAGAATTCCTTCCCTCCTCTGCCTGATCCCTTGAGTTTTGATAATCTCACTCTATTTAGCATGGCTTTCTTTCAACGTACCCAAGGCGTCAGCCTTCTTTGTGCTTAAAACCAGGGGCTGTTTCATACAGTGTGACTTAGTTCATCTGGAATCTGATTTACCTTGTTTTTCAGTGGGAAGGTGGCAGGATGGTACTGAGGTGCCCTTGGGAATGCAGGGATGCCGAAGGCATGCTGGTTGCTTGACTTGCATTCCTGATTCCAGCTGGGGCAGCTGTGTGAGGGCACTGGGATTAATTTTCACCAGTCTGGCTGACTCCAGGTTTTTTAACATATTTTTTACAAACCTGGGGGTGAGGCACCACTTCATCCTCAGCAATGCCTATAAGAAAGACTGGGATCAAAGCTCCCATCTGGGAGCTCTGCTGGTTTCCAGCATCCAACCAAAATCCCTTCCCAACTGGTCAAAACCCACCAAAGTGTGGTGTAAGCAGAAATTATTACTAAAACCATAACGCACCTTGCATGGCTGTAGGGTTCCTGGTCTCAGTGTCACACTTACCACAGGGAAAACTGGTCTACCTATGGAGATGTGAAACAGTGAAATGTGATGTGTTTTTCTTCTTCAATCCTTAAAATAGGTAACACTGGTACATTTAGACACAGCCTGTCAATACACTGTCATACCAGTGTGTAATCATTACAGAAACACTTGAAGATTTACTAAGTGGTTGGAGTAAACACATCTATTTTGAGCAGAATTGGTCTGTGCACAGTGCAGGGATGGGAAAAAGCCGTGTTTCATTGAGTCGTGTGGTGTCTCGAGGAGGTGACATAGTTGGCAGTAAGGAGAGGATGTTGCAAGATTTCACAACTGCAAAGAAAATACTGAGCTGACCCTTTTTGGTTAGATTCTCATCTGGTGTAAATCAGTCAAGATTCACCAATGCCAAAATATTTCTGGATGCTATTTCCCAGTTTTCCAGCATCAAACTGATGTTTATAGAAGCTCCTAGTTGCACATATTAAAGTAATCAAGAGTATTTTCATTACTGACTGTGCAAGTGAAATGAAGACAGACATAATGGAAACGTGCTCAAAAAATCATATTGACAAAGAATTTAAATAAAAATGGGGGTTTTTTTCTCCTGTGTATGGCTGTTGTGCACAGTAACCAGGTCTAACAGATGCCAGTAATACAATGGAAGGATTGTAGTGAGGAGGAAAGGAAATGTATTTCCCAATCCCAATTGGAAATTCTGTCTCTGTTTAATTCCTCCAAGCATCTTAGGTTTAAATAATTCTCTTTTTTTTCCTATTGGCCACTTCCCATAGCTGCGCATCCCTCGAGTGAGTGTCTTGCCTTTGGTATTAGCTACAGAGAAGCACAGTTCTCTTCCTCACCTCTAGAGAAAGTTTATTATTTATTTCCCCAGTTCCTGTTCTGCTTCTTTCTGCTTTCATAATGCAGTCTGGGATTTCACTTGTTGTTTTGTTTGAGAGAATGAATATTTTTATTTTATTCAAATTCATGCAGATTTTCGTGTTGTCATAGGCTTCAAGAGTTTCTCCTTCACATCTGCATTCACAAACCCGCTGCTTTCTTCTCAGGACACCAAGCAGCTGCCACAGAGATTCCAAACATTCGGTCCTCCCCTTTGTCCTCCCTCTTTGGTCTCCAGACCTTCTGTCCTGGTGAAGGACCCTTTTCTTGGAGCTGGGCCAATGCCTGCCTCTGTCCTGTAATAAGGAAAGTACCCACTGGAGGGAAGGGGCTGGTTCAGGTGTGGGAGCTCACTGGGGAGGGAGGCCAGGGGCAGGCAGAGTGCAGAGCTGCTGGCCCCCAGGAGCTGCTGGGCTGGGGGCTCTTCCTTGCTTGTAGAAGAAATTGTCCTCTTGATCTGCTCCACACTTGGCAGGATGCTCTGAAAAACACATGTCCAGAACCAAGAGCTGAGGTGTCAAACGAGGGGATGTTGGGAGCAACGCTGCCTCTGGGAACAGAGCAGGGCCCTGCAGCTGTGGGACAGGTCCCACCCAGAGGCAAGAGTGTCCCACACAGCAGGAGTCTGGGGCCCACACGTTGTTTCAAGGGAGAGGGACCTTGAAAGGACTGCCTCAGGTACCTCCTCCTTACAGATAGCTCTGCTCCTGCATTGTGTTTTCAGAGCACAAGTCACCATTTTGTTCCTAAAGGCCTAATTTTGAGTAACAGCTTGGTGTAAGATATGCCTGCCTCTCTTCTTGCCTTCCTACCCCTTTTAGAAACATTAAAGGTGAGTCCACCTGAACCTAATTTGCAGGTATTTAATCCCATTTAACCATATATGTAGTCCATATGTGAGGGTCAGCCAAGAAGCTCTTTAGATATCCCACAGTATGGAAAATACCCTGTGGAAGTGGCTGAATAACTCACTTTCTCATTCTGCTTAGTGCTAGCCTTTCCTTCATTGGAGCTTTTTTCTCTTTCTGTGCAGATGTGAGATGCTGGGCAGAGACAGACGGGGGATGTTCTGTAGTAGGGCAGATACTCAAGGTCCAACAGCTGGGAATCTGGGCCAGGCTGCTCATTGCAAACCAGGAGGTTGGGATTCGAGTCTTCAGGGCTGTCTCTGGTCAGTGGGATGTTTTCCAAGACTCCTGGGGAGGATGACGGGGCTGTGTTTTTGTTCTGTCTCCACATCCTGAAATAAATTTGTATTTGATCAAACATGATAAAATTATGCTATCAATGGGCAAGAGCTACAAGCAAAGTCAGTCCCCAGTGTTGATCTGTCCTGCTGTACACCCAGGCCATGGCATTTCGGCCACAGCTGAGAGAGAATCAGGCCAGGTAAAGACTGAGGATTGTAAGGATTTCACATTGTCTTTCAGCTCTTACTTTTTGAGTCTTGAAATGTTTTCTCATGTAGCATTTTCAATTAAGTTTAAATACCAGGTTAGTTCCTATACTCTCAAGCAGTCTTTAGTAGTTCACACAGGAAAAATAGGCAATTCGATGTTTTCTCCTTGTTGATTAAGAAGAGCAACAACAAAGCTCAAAAAACAAACCCCCAGTCTCACTACCTGATTTTTCACAGGCTACCGTTCAGCACTGTGTAAAACCATGGCAGAGAGAGTGTTTTTACCTTGTTTGAGGTTAAACTTACATCAGATTTCATGAGTTGCCTTGGAAGATTCCAAGCCAAGGAAAAGGACTCCCACAGGCTTGGGCTATTTAGGGTGATTTATGGTCTTCTGAAAATCTTTGTAGATCAGCAGTGTTTATGAGCATTCTGGAAATAGAAGAACATTAAAATTTGGGTAGAGCCTTAAAAAAAAAATTGTAGAATCCTCCTCTCCTCCAGATATTCTTTTTGAGTTTTCTGTACAACCAAAATGGGCATATGCAATTCAGGTCTTTAAAAGAGTTTGAACTTGAAGTTTCAAATCAATTCTTGTCATAGCTCTGTCTTTATTTGAAAAGCTAATTTAACAGATCACTGCTATTATAAGACACTACTGCACTGGGAAAAAAAGCTCATCTTGCTGTTACAGATAAACACAAATACTTTTGCACTAGAAAATTTGTCTGCTTGGCTATTTGCTACTCACATGCTGTTATTTCCCCATCCACATTTACTTTCTCCTACTTCTTCTCATCTAAAGCCCCGTCTCCAAGGTTTTTTGCATTTTAAGGGTAAATATCTCATTCAAATGGGCCTGAACCTACACATTGGGTAACGTAACTGCCACCCACCTGTTCACCAGGGTGAGACAAAGGATATTTTTATAGTTACCACGTACTCAAGAAGAATCCAAGAACGGGAAAGCCGGCAGGGAGAGCATCATCCTCCTGCATCTCTGGCTGCCATGGTGATGGGGTTCTGGGGGAGCATCACAAAGGGAGAACACCCCACCCACCTCAGCTCCCTGCTGGCAGAGTTGTCCCTTTCCTCCTCCCCAGTACAGTCCTGTGGGCGTCCTGGCTTTACTGGGATGTTTACAGATGGCCTGGCCAATTACTAAAGAAGCATCATTGCTTTTGTCCCTGACAGTGAGGTAATGCGCTGCTGAGACAAGCCCTAATAAACCAGGGATCACCTACCTCTACCTCCTTCTTCTCTGGTGTGGGACAGAATGTTTGATGGGCTTCCAACCATGTGACCAGCAGGCAAAATGACTCCTTCAAAAGGATAAATTTTAATAGAAATAGCATCAGATTAATGCATTTCTTTTTTCATTTTTATGCTAATTGTTGCAAAGACAGTGATAAGTAATGTTCCATTTTATTGCAACATAATCACAGAATCACACAGAGATTTGGGTTGGAAGGAACCTTAAAGTTCATCTCGTTCCAACCTCCTGCATGGGCAGGGACACCTTCTACTA
Organism: Corvus moneduloides; assembly: GCF_009650955.1. Taxonomy (NCBI): domain Eukaryota; kingdom Metazoa; phylum Chordata; class Aves; order Passeriformes; family Corvidae; genus Corvus; species Corvus moneduloides. The sequence goes on from NC_045490.1 coordinate 9,210,300, forward strand.
GACTGGGTTGTCAAAGCCCCATCCAAACTGACCGTGACACTCCCAGGGGATGGGGCAGCCACAGCTTCTCTGGGCAACCTATGCCAGGGCCTCACCACCCTCTGAGTAAAAACTTCATCCCAACTTCGCATCTAAATCTCTCCTTTTTTAGTTTAAAACCTTTCCCTCTTGTCCTATCACTTTTGGCCTGTGCACGAAGCTGCTCTCTCAGTATCTGCCCTTATAATAACACATTTCTGGTTTATAAACATAGAAGAAAGCACGAAAATACCTCAGTTGTGCCTTTTAAGGTATTTCTAAGTCATTTATTTCCATACTTTAAAAAAAGAATATATCCTGTAAATATATTGAAACAGACAGACTTAATGATATGTCACACTGAAATAGTTATTGTGTATTTTCCTCCATTTAAACTTAAAATACATTTTGCTACATTATAGATGATTTTTCATATTACTGCATCAACACATATGTATTTCAGAGTTTAGCTGGCGAGTGTAATAGAGTAGAGCAACTCCTCTGACAGTACATTAAAAAATGCTCATAAATACTTGGGTAATGGAGAAATTCTGAGTAAGATTCATTCCTGCATAGTATTTGATCTATTTACTGAAATTCCAGAGCTCTAACACACAGGAACGATTTTGAATGGACTATTATTATTCATCCCATATATTATCCTGGTTGCTGCCTGCAGTAAAAAGTGGTTTATTATAATGTGATTTCTCGGCTGCATCAGTATGATATACCAGCAGCTAATGAAGTGTTCAAGCACCCAAAACCCCAGCATCATTGAAATTCATTACCACGAAGATTCTGCCAGAACTAATTGCTGTCAAGGCTGCTTAGGCACGTCTTAGTTTCATTTCACAGAATGACAGAGCTACTGCTGGTACAAACCAACAGGAACAAACCCCTCCAGCCTGCAGCGCACCCCAGCACAGTGCTGGAGGTTGCTCCGGTGAGTTGACACTCTGGCAGGGCCAAGAATAGCCTGAGGGTTTGGATGTGCTTTTTTCCCTTTAAATTGAAATATGGAATTTGTGTGCAGAAGAAATAACTACTGAATATGGAAGGGATTTGGGGAAAAAATGGGGAGGTCTCTGCTGCCTCCAGTGCACCCTGAATCACTGGGCTTTGGGCAGGGCATGGGCTTTGGGACAAAGAACAACTCAAAGACTCAGACTTGGGATATGCAGATAAGTGGGCAGGGGTGAGCACCAGCCCACGGCTGCTGTGGTGTTCCAGGCCCTCCTGCACCCCTGGATGCTGAGTTCCCACCTCCGGCTCCCACTGCCCTTGCATCCTCCCCTGGCCAAAGCACAGATCCTCCTATGCCCCCAAATTTATACCCACAGGCTGACATCCACACACGTCCTGAGCTGCAAAGGCTCTTTTGCAAAATGAGTGCATCTTTAAAGGTTCTTTTATGGCAAAAAGCAGTACAATTATTGAATCATTAATGTTGGAAAAGACCTTCAAGATCATCAAGTCCAACCTTTGACTGAGTAACCACAAAACCATACTGCGAAGTGCCATGTTTACTGATTTTTCAACACTTCCAGGGACGGTGACTCCACTATTTCCTTGGGCAGCCTCTTCCAATGTTTAACCACTCTTCCAGTGAAGAAATTTTTCATAATATCCAATGTGAACCTCCCCTGGTGAAACTTGAGGCTATTTCCCCTTGTCTTATCTCTAGTTCCCCAGGAGAAGAGGCCAACCCTCACCTTGCCACAACCTCCTTTCAGGTATCTGTAGAGAGCAATGAATGCAATTTTCAGGAAAGAAAGGAAGTTTTGAGCTCAGCAGAAATTTCTGAACCCTGGGACTGCCTGAACAGATTTGTTGAACAGCTCCGTTTACATGCTATTTGCACATTCCTGTTTCAAAAGTCAGCCTACACGGATTGCTCCTGATACGCCTTGCCAAAATACTTGGGAATGATCCAAGGGAACGATCTTGACTGTTGCAGGTGGATTGTGGACCCTTGAGAGGTGCTGGAGGTGTCAAGGAGCTCATTAACTATGGCTCATTACAGCATGGAGGGGAAGGATGTTCTCATCATGGTGAGTTTTGGTGCTTTAACGGGACACCTTTCCAAACACCTCCTGATCTGGGCAAGGTGAGCAGCCTTGGGGGTTCTCTGTCTCAGCCTCCTGCAGTTAACGTTTTGCTGCTGAGATCAGTGGGACCAAAGCTGCCCTTTTGTGGAGCCCTTTCAGTGTTTTCTGCAATGATTTCCCTGTGACTTCAGACCTCTGTGACTTCAGACCTCTGTGACTTGGCCAGTTTGTTTCAACAAAGACAATTTTTATTATCTCAGTGAAAAGTCTGGATGTGCTCATATGTTGTACTTGCTATATACACATTTTCAAGCATTAGTCATGCCATAACATCTGCTTTTTATTGGTAATTACACTATCCCCATTTTAATAAGAGGTAATTCTTAAATTTCTCATAAAATACACATGACTCCAGGGAAAGAAGGTGAAAGGTTTTGCAAGCCTCTCACAGCCACAAGACGAAAATGAGTCAAAATAAATCCTTCCTGAGCAAAACTTGTCCAGCCACTCATGACAGCACAACCAGGGATGCCTGTGTGACTCACCATCCCTTTTTCTCCTAATTGTTCATGCTCTGCAGAACAGACCTGCATAGTCTGTGCACCACAGGCCTGATAGGTGCTGTTAATATGCTCAAAAATGAGAACCTGGTCCTAAAATGGCACGTATGTTGCTACCTCCTGGGTGTAACTCGACTGGAATTAGCATGAAGGGGGTTCTGCGAGATCAGGTCTGAACTGGGGAACAGGAAAAGTTTGTGGCTTGTTTCCAAGCATTTTAGACACTTTGGAATTGCAAATAGGTGTCCGGATTAATGGACCATAGCTTGTTTGCATTCATGTTTATGGTAGACTTGGTATAATAGTGTGCCTGAAAAATGAGTAACATCTGAAGTAGAAGACCAATATGCAGATAAAGAACAATGAAAAAGAATATTTTGGGGCTCCATTAAAAGCTTCCAGCTCCTTACTTCCCACTGCTTCTCCGTAGCCAAGTGCTGCTGTGCTGCTTTGGCCTGTGAGAACTGGGCTCTGCAATTCCATAGCCTGTTTCCAGGGATTTTCCTCGTGATTCTGGACAAGGAAGGCAGTGACAAATGATACTTTTACAAGGTCATCCCTAAATCTTTGAAAACCAGGGAGGTTTTTCAGTGGCTCCTGCCCTTCACTGAATGCCAACAGCCAAGCCCATATGGAGCATTGTGCGCTGAGCTCATTGTCGATGCAAATGCACACAACTAGTTTTGATTAAGAACAAAATGAAGAATTGACTCAATCTGCTTTTTCTTTGTTTGAAATGCTTCAAGCCTCTCATTATCATCAGGGTTTCTTTCAGTGCAGGAAATCGGAATTTCCATAAAATAATGCTGAAAGGCACAGGGTGAAGTCAAAGAACACTTACGTTCCTAACGAATGGATGGATAAACATGCAAAACAAATTTGGGGACACTCAACTAAACATTTGGGGGCATGTTATGGCATGTGGATTGTTTAAATTATTCAATATATATTAAGCAGCCACATACACAAATGGTAAAAGGACAAAGCAGGGGGTTTGAGAGAGGCCTTTTCCCGTTGCACAGTAACTCACAGCTATCCAGAGTGTGATTATTGCATTCAACATCCAAGGAGAGTTTGCATGGTAGAGTGCCCAAATTGCAATGTTTCCATGGGGGGGTTGGATTAGATGACCTTTAAAGGTCCCTTCCAACCCAAACTATTCTATGATTCTGTGATTTATGGGAACAAGGAGCTCCTTCCAATGCAAGGAAGGTCCCATGGCAGCATTTGTAGCCTTGGGGTCACTGAGGTGGGATCAAAAAGACTTTGTGTAACCTCAGGGCTGTGTTTGGAAATGCTGATGCTTGGAGGGATGTGCAGCCGCTGAGCACAGCCAGCACGCAGGTGGTCCAGCACCATTTCCCATCCTCAGGATATGCTGGAGTATTGGAAAATCCTCGTGCCAAGGGAAACTGGAAAGTGGCAATCACATTCCTCTCTCTTTCAACATCCGGATGGATCTGGCCAGAGAGTCCCTGCATTTTTTATGGGGTTTAATCACAGCCAGGGCTGGCAGTGTTCCTTGCAGATCCGGGTGTTTGGTATTTCCAGTGCAAGATCTGGCTATCCCATGTATGATACTGTAGGGCAGTTCTTCTGGGAAGACGGAAATAAAGGGAAGGACATTTTTACCAAGGATGGCATTAAACAGGTATATTGCAAAGACAAGCTCTCCAAAATAAGAAAATGGGGGAATTGAAGGTGCTTTTTCCCTATTTCTCTGCATGGCTCATCATGAAAATATCAATAACAAAACCAGCTCCTGATTCCTTGTGTTGCCTGCCTGCCTCCCCCCGGTGGCATGCAGAGGTCAGCTTCCTTCCATGTGGCTGGAGAGAAGGAGAGCTGTGTTCAAGGCACAGCTTTGCACCTGTGAGCAGGTGAGGGGCTGGCAGGTGGGTGGCCATTGCTTCACTCTGTTCCCAGGGGACATTACTGGGAAAGAAATTGTCTTTGAGACACTTACAAACATGGCTGCCATTTCCAGGAATATCTTATAAATAAGGAACCAAAAAAAAAGTCTTAAAGTCTATTAAAAGCCTAAAAGTAATAAATATGAGGGAGATTAACCATCCGACTGTCTTTTGGCAAAGTTGGTGATTACTATGTGCTGTCTTAACAGCAAATGTTCCCGGTGTAATGTTTGCTTGCATCACCTGGAACACCCCAGTTGAACTATTGTCCTAAACAACACACAAAATACCCCTTTCCTTTGGTTTGATGACTCGAACAACAGCTCCCAGCTTTTTGTGTTGTGGACCCAGAAGAGGTCAGAGCATGGGATAATCCTAGAGACAGGAAAATATTCCCCACAGGAATACTCCCCACCATTTGGGAGCTGGGGGTATGGTGTTAGGGGACCCAGAAGGCAGATTACAGGGTGAGTTTGGGAAAACCTGGATTGAAAAAAAATGAAAATTAAAATATATTTTGTTGTGGTTTGTGCACCTCAATGAAATATCTCTTTAACTGTGCAGGACAACCCCAAATACAGGAAAAAATTACAGCTGGCAACATCTGGGAACCAGAAGAAGCCTAAAGCAGAAAGCAGAGAGGGAGGATGTGTCAGAGATTGATACCATTAGGTTTTCTGAAAGCAAATCTATCTCTACCCTCATAGTGGTAGGTGGCAGTGGAAAGAAAACTCATTGTGTTTAAAAAACAGGTCATCTTCAAGAAATGTCACAGAAACCTTGAGTAGACACGAGCAAACAGCCCTGGGGGAGTCATTTGTCTTTGCTGTCAAGAGGAAAATTAAAACTCCAGGGGACACAGAGGCTGGGTTTGATGGATGCTTAAAGCAGAAGGCAAGCGGGTCGTCATTCCTGTCCCCCAGGGAAACAGGTTCTTCCCCTGGAGAAAAGTGACTGTATCAGGTGTACACCTGTGGGAAGGAGAGAGGCAATGAGAAGATAAATGGTGGAAAGTCTCTGAAATCTCATTTGGTATTGACAGCAATAACCTCACTCATGAGCTGGGGGATGGTTGTTGCTGCCTGACACATTTGTGGGCAGAGCGGGGATGATGGCTACATCAGCATTGCTCTTACCAGTGCCCATGCTGGGGGTTTTGGGGAATTGGTCTCAGTTCTGAGGGGTTTTTAGTGACTCGTGCAGTTCATGTGCTGCAGCTCCACACCATGGCACAAACTGAATTGCCCTGAGGGGAGATGGTTGGGAAATTGGCTTCCAAATTCTGATCCTAACGACAAACCTTACATAGGTATAGCTGGGTACAGCACCTACCTGTTAGGAGGACATTCCTGTGATGGATGATGCTATGCAGCTCTGCAGCCCCCAGACCATACTGTGGGAGACCCAGCCCTGAGAAGGAAGAGAAAATGAAATTTCTGTTTTAATCAATATCCAAGAAAATATTACCTCTTGTACATCCTTGGAGCTCTTCTATATCAAGCATCTTGCCATCTTCTTAACATACAGATATGCAGAGAAGATAACTGCTGATTAATGACCTCCATTTTAGGATCCATTTTAGCTGATCCCTGGTAAGCTGTGCAATATGTATTTCTACTCAAAACCAAAATTTGACTTCTATAAGCAACCTATTTCCATCAGTGAGTTTCCATCATGGTGAATCATGACACTAGTTTTACTAGGGGGGTTTTTCTGTTTTCTAATCAGCCATAAAACAGAATCTGTTGATTAATGTCCAACAGCTTTCATCTGAGCAATCTTTGCTCTTGGGTTATTAATACAAAGAAATAAGGAAAAAATATTCTGATAATATTTCAATATTGTTACCTGCCCATGCTGGGAAAAAAAGCTGCAGACATGCTCCAAGTCTTGAGGTCATCTTAAATAATATTAAACGTTTTCAACTTTTTAATTAAGTTATTTTTCTTAACTACTTTTTCAGTTTAGGCATTGAAGATGTACTGAAGTCTTTAAAGGTACTTTTCCTGCAGTTCTCACATAATCATGGGCTGCAGGAGGGGAGAAGCACCGCAAATAATGAGATGTCCTATTAAGCTGCACAGTTTGGCAGGCACGGAGTTCTCTAAAGAGACTCGAGGTGTTTATAGACATTTCAACTACGTTAGATCTTAAGGGCTACGCTTTAAATTCTCGGCATCTGCAGCTGTTTCTGAGCAGGTAGAGAAGAAAAGGTACCAGTGACACAGAGGGAGGACTGGAAAAAATTGTCCAGACCTGAATAGCAGTTCCTGATCATGGCAGTCACCTCCATCAGTTAGTCCCTGGGAAGGGGCAAGCTCCTGATTGGCAGAAAACCTCCTCATTATAGTGTCCTCTTAGAAACATTAAACTTCCACTGCATCCTGTGACATCCAGCCCTGGAAGGGGAGTAAGAAAGGAAATTACTCCTTGGGTTGCCACCTACATATCCACCTCTGTGTACACATGGCAGTGACCAGGGGTTCATACTTGATGGTTCTGTTCACCATTCAATTTATTTTAGGAATATATTCTTCACTGAGCAAGCTGGACTAGTGGAAGGTGTCCATGTCCATGGCAGGGGGTTAGAACAAGGTGAGCTTTAAACTTCCTTCCAACCCAAATCCTTCTGGGATTCTGTGATTTGGCATCTGTGACTGTTTCCTCAGGGAACAATCCGTGGGTGCAGCAGCAATCTGGTTTCACTCAAGCTTCACTCCTTTGCCTCTGGCAAAGTTTGGATGGTGCAGCTGGGAATTGGGTCCACTCCTGCCCTCGGGCAGTCTCAGATCAGCTGGGCTGGGGGGTTTTGACTTGGGTGGCCCATCCATACTCACTATTGACCACAGCAGCAGCTGCAGGCAGCTGTGCTCCTCCGAGAAACAAGTCCTGGTCCTGGTCTTTCTGCAATTCCCCCATCCCCAGCACGAGGTGTCCCTTCAGAGCAGGCTCAGCCAGCAGAGCAAGGGAGGATGGTCCCAGCAGGACCAGGACAGAGAGCTGAGGGAGTTGGATGCAGCACATCCAGGAAACACATTCCCGGGACATGACGGCACATCCCAGGGGCCCAGGGGCTGCACTTGTGCTGGGAGGGAAAGACTGGGCTTGCATTCAGGCTCCCCTTCTCACTGGGGAACAGGGTTTGAACACATTTTCTAAAGCTCCTTCTGTGTTTTTCCCAAACTGCTGCCTCAATACTTCCACTGTGATTCTGAAGGGAAAATAATCCATCATCAAGGGTCAGCCTGCAAACTGCTGAGCACCTGTGTCACAGCCAGGATCCCCCTGCCTCACTTGTGTGTGTGCACCCACATCTCCCCAATTCGGGGGAAAAGCTCTATGGAAAAGGGGCGTTTTGTCCCACAGCAGCTAACATGTGAGCTGTCCCCAGTGAGCCACAGCATTCCCAAACACCAGGCTAGCACACTAAATAAAGCTCCAGGGACTTCCAAGGAGGATGCTCCCAGGTGCAGCCTCGCCACGGTCCCAGCTCCCAGGTAAAGGAGCCGATGTGGATCGGCCGCTGTGTCCTCTCCTTCTCAGCAGGTGCATGGTCACATTCCTCATGTGATGAGGACAGGCAGAGCAGGGCCAGCATATCCAGCCTCATTTTAACTGGATATACTTTGCCTGCAGTTGTGCTCACTTTTGCCCAAAAAGGTGCTTTCAGGGAAGGAACTGAGTTCACCCACACAATGCTCAGGTGAAATTTGGATTCACCTGTCATGGTCTTCTTGCTCCAAAAACCTGATTTCAGTGTTCACACTTATACAACCCAAGACTGACAAAATCTGCCATTTGTTCTTCTCTGCTGAGCTATACTGGGCAGCACAACCAAACTCTTCAAAAGCATGAAAATGAGACTAATTATTTTAAGTCATGGGTATATCTGAACATATATTAAAAGAAAATGGCAAATGTGGGACAGAGCCAAGAGCATGATCACACCCCAAACAAGATTTGGAAATAAACCATCTAAATGGATGCAGGCTCCCCCCTGATGATGGGCTTGCAAGATTGCAGAGGAGCTCTGGGGCTGGAATTCGCTGCGAGGGAGCTGTGGTTGAATTTCTTATTGTCACTGTTGTTTTGCAATGCCGTAATAAATGTTGGTGAATTTGTAAATCATAAAAGCAGGGACCATGGGTGAGTGCTTTCATCTAAGGACTAGAACAAATATTTTTGGTGTCAGCCCATTCCAGAGAGATTTTCAGTATTATAAATTAACAACAAGGGGGAAAACATTAAAAAGCTAAACAAGCAACAGCTGTTTGGAATGGAGCCCTAAACCCAAAATACATAAATGATGTTCAGACACATGCTGAGAGACAGTGACAAGAAAATGCTCAGCACAAGAACTGCAGGGTCATTTATAGCTGTTCTGCTCACAGGGCACTGTTTTTGTCCAGCCACAAGAAATAAGTCATTTTCAGTGCTCTCAAGAGGCTTTGGTGACCCAACCACTTCCACATTTACCTGGGCCGCACCAGTCAGAGCCCCCTGTGACAACTTTGGGATGTATCCCTGGGGACCGTACAGGGATGTGGCACAGCCTTGCACAGCAGAATAAGAAACATTAAAAACAGCTGAATTAGGAAGGTGTCAATAGAAATTTTAACACTGGGGATAGCAAACCAGAGGTAATAAGAGAATACATATCAAAAGAAAACAGCAACTGCCATTGAAGGCCTTCTATAAGGAGATTGTAGACATGTACACTCTCCGAGATGAATTATGAGAGTTTGTTTGGAAAGGTATTTGCCCTTTGGACAGCCATATTTTTGTTTCGAGCTTCAGAAACATAAATTACAGTAATTTAAACCCCAGGCTTACATTTTACTTCAATGACGTAAATGAGTTCCCAACTTTCAAAGGCCAGCTGTCCCTTACAGCAAGAGGTAGCAATTATATAAAATTCTTTTATTGCATGGAGGTATTTTCAGTCCTTTAAGTTTATGTGCCCCAGGTGAAGCAATATAAACAAACTATAGCTGTCACAATTGTGTTAATAATGGAAACTGCATTTGGGAAGTTTTAGGGATAAAACCTATAACTTTATACTGCTGAGGTGTCAAACCTTTCCAATGTAAAACAGAAGTGCAGCTGTGTAAGGCGCTGAGGAAGGTTTCTGCAAAGCCAACATTCACAGACTCTTTAGGTGTATAAAGGTGGTGGCTTCCAAGCCACAGTCATTAATCAGAATTGCTGCGAAAAATAAGGTTAAAAATACATTTAAATGTCTCTGGGTTTTTGGTAAACTTCAGATACACAAAGTTAAATCCACCCCTAATCTAGTCGCACTGAAATCCATGTTTTACAAATGTGCTTGTGCTCATGGCTGATGGCAGCAATGAAATGCTGAGGCACAGCCTGAGTGTGGACATGTCAGACAGTCTGGCTCTTGGCTCAGAGAATTGCTCCTTCAACCTCAGTGCTGGAGTTTTCTATTGTGGATTCGTAAACATCAAAAACACACCAGGCAAAGCAATTTATTGCAACCCTGCAGGTATTTGGGTTTGGTTTTTTTTTTCCCCTAACCCCAGTAGATGAATAGAGAAATGCTACAACCTTACAGGAACTGTTTGAAGGTTCAGAGCCAACAAAAAACACACCAAAAAGTGTCAGTGTGCCTATAGATGGCTCCAATTTGCTGCCCTGTCCCCCCCTGAGAGCAGAGCACAGTGCAGCTTCCAAAGGAACATGGTGTTCCCAGCTCTGCATGCACCTGGATCTGGGCTGATTCTGATCTCCAGCTCGTTGGCTTTGTACAACAGTGACATCCTGAGCTACATGGAAGACAATAATTCTGCTCTTCAGCAACTTTTAGAACCAGCTTTCATTCTGCAGAAATACTGATTTCCTTTCATGGAATCACAGAATGATTTGGGTAGAAAGGCATCTTAAAAATCATTTTGTTCCAACCTCTACACCGTGGGCAGGGACACCTCCCACTATCCCAGGTTGCTCCAAGCCCCATCCAACCTGGCCTGGAACACTTGCAAGGATGGGACACAGCTTCTCTGGACAGCCTTGTCCCAGGGCCTCACCACTCTCACATGGAAGAATTTCTTCCTAATATCCCATCTAACCCTTCCCTCCATCAGCTTGAAGCCATTCCCCCTTGTTCTGTCACTCCAGGCCCTTGTCCAAAGTCCCTCTCCAGCTCTCTTGGAGCCCCTTTAGACACTGGAAGGGGGTCTAAGGTCTCCCTGGAGCCTTCTCTTCTCCAGGCTGAACACCCCCAGCTCTCTCATCCTGTCTCCAGAGTGGAGGAGCTCCAGTCCAAAACCATTCATACCCACAGTAGTGAGTTCACACTCACCCATGACAAAGTCAGAGCATTTGCTATCAGTCAGTCTTCCAGCAAGGCAAGGCAAAGGTTTGGAGGCAGAGAGGGAAGGTTTGGATGCAGTTCACGTCTCTTGCTTGGTGAACTGACAATGAGGAGAATTGAACTTCAAAGACTTACATTACACAGTCGATGACATTTAGGAAGAAAAGGAAAATTACCGCTTTTTTAGAAGATTTACAAATGCCATCCATGTCCATGGGTGTAATTTTCCACTGAGGAAAAAGAATTTCAGAAGCAACATATGGACCATGCAGTAAAGAAGTTTCCATAGCAACCAGCCTCCTAAAAATCCCTGTATGTGTATACAGAAACCAAATGCATGTAATAATTATGGCCACATATTTAAAGTAATTTATGAGTTCCATCTTCCTAGCTTTTTTTGTCTATTAAAAGTCTAATTCATGTTTTGAATATCTGCTTGCTCTGCTGCCTCTTGAAGCTCCACACATTTTACAACTGAAAGTCAAAAGCATCACAACTGACAGCCACTGACAACAGAGTGAAATCTAATTTAACTAATTCAAAATGTATGCTATAAGCATAAAAGAATGGTTATAGGACCAGAATGATTTAAGCTGTGGGAATACAACTGAGATGACATTTAAGTTCAGAAAATGTTAGCTGTTAAAAACAAACAGATGAAGGAGTTTGAATGTCAGAAGAGAATTTCAAAAACAGGGCGTTTTACCGGGGAGAAGGGAATTTGGGGTGCTACAGCTCTCCCTTCCTTCTGTGATCCCTGCGTCAGGGATTATGCTCTCCCCAGAGCCCTGGTCCTCCCATCACAGTGAGCTCATGGACATTCACTTCTGCTATATTTTGAAATCTCTGGGGGAATCTTAACAGATTCCATGGCTTGGCACAGCATGGTCTCATATTTCTCTGTGCTCTGGCATTAGGAACCAGAAATATTCCTTGTTGTCTGCTGGATACTCTGGAAACTTAGCAAAGATGGATTTCCTAGATGAATACAAAACCTCTGCTGTTGAGAGTAGACTGGGGACATGGAGTCAGTGCCAAGAGAAGATCTCCTGACTCTGGGACAGGAGGCATCATGTGCATTGAAATTTTCTTACAGATCCTGCTTCCAAAGATGCTGCAAGGAAACATTTCACCCTTGCTCCTGGGGCACCAACCTGTCCTTTTGGCTGGCTGGAGTAAGGAGAGTTAAACTGAATTAAATGTAAATTTTACAGACTGATGTCACAGTTCACAAGCAGACAGTCCCAAATGTTGAGGTCAGTCGCAGCACCCAGGAGCCCCAAGTGAGGTTCAGGTCCCATTTTGTTCTATCTTCAGCCAACTGCATAATAAATGAACAGACTCTCTACCAGTGTTCAGGCTCTCAGTGAGCTTTGACACATGCTCTAACTCAGCAGTGTTAAGATTAGCCTGTTAAAAGCATTTTTTCATCACACTTGGCTCTTGTTCCTGCAGGTAGGAGCCACCTCTGCCTGTGCTGTGCCAAGGCTACACTCCTGTTTGTGAGATGCTGTGTGCAAACAAGGCTCCTGCTTCCTTCTCAAAACAAACAGTTGGAACTGTCAAGTGAGTACCTGTTTGTCACTGGGACTTCTCACATCCCCTCCTCGTCCTGACTGCTGTTCCCCTTCCTGCTCTGAGCATCAGCTGCTGAAGACTTGGTGCCAAAGGAGCTGAAATGCAGCCTTGGATAGGTTTGGTGCAGGTTGCCTCTGCTTCCATCCTTTCCCAGCCCTTCCAACTATCTCGTTCTTTCACCCTTCCAAAGCAAGTTGAGCAGCTGGTGAGACGTTTGGGAAGAGCAAGGTCCTGCGTATGACTCTTCTGAGGGAATGCATTGTTAATGCTCTTAAATGGATGTTTATCCTGCACTGAAAACTGACAGAAAGTTAATAAAATCACATTTCTAGGCCCTCGAGCATTTGTTCCTGATGAGAGTTATTTCTATCACAAGTTTTAGCTCTCTCCCTCTGGCTAATTTGTGGCAAAGTTGCTCAAGAAAAGACCAAGATATTGTTACATGAGCAAAGATGTATTTGTTCTCCCTGAGTGGAAATCAGCACTGTTAGAGAGCCAGAAGAAGACCTTGGCTGAACTTAAATCCTTTCTTTAGAATGAGTGGATATAAAACTAGCTTTGCTCAAATGTCATTTCACTCGGGTTGCAGAGACACTTGATTCTGTCTTGCTCCCCCAGAAAATAAAAGGCATCTTTGGACCTTTTATTTATTTACCCGTTTTCTGCAATGTCTCATGGGTCTGTGACACTTCCCTTCTTCCTGCAGTGGGGACTGGGGTTTTTTTTTTCGTTTTGCTTCATGTTGTTCTTCTGTTTATGTGTCCTGGGGCGATGTTACGAAGCCGCTTTATTCCTCAGCCCTCCGCTCCATGCCCAAGGGCGCCGTGCCTGTAGGGCGGACCCGGGTGCGGGCCGGTTCAAGGGCCGGGCCCGGCGGCCCGGGGGCTCTGGGGCTCGGCAGGGCTCGGCAGGGAGCGCGCCGGCAGCGCTGTGCTGCTTTTTGGGTGTCTTTTGTGTTCCAGATAGCTGGGAAAAGGTTCTGTTGGTTTGTCTGGTTCTTTTTCCCTTCCCTCCCCCCTTGCCTCACTGCCTCCCTTCCCTTCCCTCCGGGCCGGGGAGCCTGCGGAGCAGCCCCGGCGGGCCCGAGCCCGTGTGTCTCTTCCCTCTCCGGGAATTTGTTGTATTTTGAGGGTTTGTTAGTTTGGGTTTTTTTCTGTTCTACCCTGTTTTGTTTGGTCTTGTCTTACTGGTGGAGGAAAAAGGGAGGCCCTTTTCCCTTCGGAGGAGACACTCATTCTGGAGTGTTTCCTCCTGAAGTTTTGTCTCCAAAACCGAGATATTAGAGAAGAAGGGAGGTCCTCCTAAGCCAGGGGGCTTCGAAGTCCACATCACACCCGGACTGAATCACTCTGGACCTCATCTGCTGAGGAGGAGAGCTCCATATGTTACCCCCGTGTGACATGCTGAGATTACAGCTGCTGCCTGGCAGGTAAATGAGAAAGAATCCCAAAACTTGGGGATTATGGGACGATATTCCACCTTGCTGCTTTGCTTGGTGGCCATCTCTGGGAGCCATGGTGCCACCGCCCTGGCTCCCAGCCTGAGAGGGGCCACCCTTTGTAACCACATGGTAGGAGCAAGGTATTGTCTCCTGAGATGATAACAGCTTGTTGCAATAGTTTTTCTAGCTCACACTAAGTCATAAATGCCAAAACAGATGACTTTTAGGAAACCTGGACCCGTGTTTGCTGGCTAAGGGAAGGCCACACTTGTCACTCTCAGGGGAATTACAGTTCCACCCTCATTCCACGGAGAATATGTGGGTTTATAGATGATACAAAGTTTGGTAATTATTTCTTCGAAACGTCCCTTCTTTTTCCTTCTGGACATAGAATATTCTTTCTGGTGGCTGGACACATAATAATTCTTCTTAATACTTTCCCCATAAAAATTCAATTTACAGAGGGAACTCCCCATACCTTTAGGACTCTGAGGTACACCGATCCTGAGTAGGGTAGAAACACAGCGGCATTTTAAATTCCGGCAGCAATAACAAAGAGCCAGCCACAAGCAGGGTGCAATGAGCAGTGTCTTAGGGCTGGGTATTTTGCTTCTCACACTGCAACACTTGATCTTGCATGAAACACAGCAGTCTTGGGTCCTTAGCTTAGCACCCATAAGAAGTAAAGATAAAAATGTGTCTGCACATCCCCACGTTTATTGTGAGAGAGAAACAATTTAGAGGCACCAAGATGTGGAATCTGCACAGGTCCCTCTGACACAGAGCACATAGACCGAAACAGAAGGGACTTTATTGTCAGAGAAATTATTGTACACACAGAGATGGGTTTTTTAAACTCAGGCACCTGAAGATGAGCTCCATGATGTGCAGGTAGCATGCCAAATGTGAGCTTTGAATGACTTTGTTGTTGTCGGTCCTGCATATCCCATTTTTTCCTGGCAAAGGGGAATGTGCCAAGGCTGATGCTGTGATCTGTGGGTTGTGTGCTGAGAAGGCAGCGTGCGAAACCTGCTGCCTCCTCCTGACCTGCTGGGCAGAGTCTGTCCATCCTCAGGGCACAGGAGCCTGTGGGTCCAGACTTGCTGGCACTATCAGGCATCCTGGCACTCACAGGGTGCTCCTGTCTCTGCCCAAGGCAACACAACAACTTATGTCATCGCTCCTGGCTGCTGTTCAGGAAAGATCTCTAGGAAAGAACTTACATTCCTTTGAAGTGAGACTTAAATACACGCTCCTGGAGCAAAGGTATCTATGCACATGATAAAGGTGAGGAGGTGGCACAACTCCCCTGGCAAAGAACAGGCAACATTCTCACAATCTGCCATCTCGTCCTTGCCAGGCCAACATCATGGTGCCCCAGATTCACAGATTTACCCCCCCAGGCTTGAAGAGAGGCCGCTCATGGGACAAATTCTTGTGACCTTTCTAAAGCTCTCCCCAGGCAAGAGATGCCAGGCTTGAAAAAAGTCATTTGCCGAATGATTTCTTAATGTTTGTGTCTTCAGGGGAAATTTCTCATGCTTTTAATTTATTGCAGAAGAAAAGTGGAAACAGGGAAAGCTTTATGATTTTTAAATGTTCTAACATTTATTTTGGTGTTTCAGTTTTTATTACAATTATGCTTGTGACAAAGGAAATTTTTCAAGACCAAGAGCTAATGTTTGCTCTCAGCCACTAATGCATTTTCAATTAATGTCAGAATATGCTAAAACTATTCTTTTGCTGCCTCAGAAAGGAAGAAAAGCCTCTGGCACGTGAGTGTGCAACATTGTCGGTCCCATTACTTGTGAACACTGCTCAAACACACCTTCCTTTTATTATCCCTTTGCCTTTACAGGGTCGTGATTTTCCTCTGTGGAATTTCTCTTGAGCTGGATTTCTCTCTGCAGACTTCTTGGTGATCATTGTGCAAAAGACACTTCACTCTCTTCAGGCTGGTGTGTGAGAGGAAATCTGTTCTTTTCACGATGTTCTGATCAGAAATGCTGAATACGCAACTCTTGCAACACTTACTTTCCTTTCCTGCAACCACACCAGTAAGTGCCACATTCCCTGTTAGAGGAGTCAGAATGGTTCCAGTGATGTGCAAACTGCTGTCTACACAGAATCATAGAGTCACAGAACCGTTTGGGTTGGAAGGGACCCTAATGATCAATCCCCCTGCCACGAGCAGGGATGACACCCACTAGATTGGATTGCCCACAGCTCCATACAACCTGGCCTCATCCAGGCCATCAACTGGTCTGGATCTCATTTCAAGGCTCTGTGTTCTTCCATGAGACATCTGAATCTCAAATAAAATGTTTAATATAGTCACTTAACTCCTGATCCCTGGATTTCCTACCTCAGCATGGTTAATAGCTTACATCCACTTCTGGCATTATATGATATTTATTATAGCTGTGGAAGTCACGCCAGCCAGTGAATTAGATCACGTTATGACACTTCCTTGACCTCTGCATCAGCACAAGCAAAGCAAACAAAATGATTGTTTAGGTGCTGTTCTTTTACCTTTTTGTGTTTCAAGTAGAAAACCTTGCAAGAATTTCAGATCTCAGAAGATAAGTACCAAGAGAGGAAAGGTGATTCTCTGTGTTCTGAAGTTTTGCTTGTATAATGCTTCCCCAGTCAACACCTGTTACTTAAATCCTTTATTTTTCAGCCCAAGAATAGCTTCCTGATGCCGGAGAGGTGCAGCTGCGTTGTGGTTACCTTCTATCGTGGCGGAGGGCAGGCAGTGCCTGGCGGAGGAGGGATACACTGCCCCCCCAGCAGATGTGCACAGCGCTTTGATCCAGCCGATGCCGGGATCCGGCAGCCCTGCCCGCCCCCTCCATCTGTGGATCCGGGGCTCTGGGGATTGCGGATGTCAGACCTGGCCGCACAACAGACACTGCTCCGCGGAGGGAACGGAAACCCGGGAGTAAACAGCTTCCTCATGCTGCTCCAGGATCACCTAAAATATTTTGGCCCCTAATATTATAAGTTAAGATGTGATTATATTACATACAATGAAAACATGTGGTGTTCTCAGAGGTGCAGGATGCAGGCACCACATCTTGACCGAGTTAGGTAGAGCTCAGTGTCTGTACATGGTGCATTAATTCACAAGCAGCAAGCTGGGAGGGAGCCCTGGACTGGGATGTGCACTTTGATCTAATCCTCTCTGGTGCTGCAGAGCCATTTGCTGCAATATACAGCCAGACAGATTGGACTTGCAGAGGGTTTTTCCCAGGCATGTGGACTGGGGTAGATAGTAGGAGGCAATAACACTAAAAGCCTTGCATGAGTCCCATCATGTAGATAAAGAACATAGGGACTAAGAGGGGGATTAAAACAATCTGAGGGTGGAATAGCCAGGATAAGGAAAATCAGGATGGGGAAAATGCATTTCATCTTGGCAGTAAGACAAATGGATTAATGTAAAAATGCAAGAAAGGCTGCAGTGGGGCACTGAGTGTTTAACTACCCTGGGAGCCTGTGGTCAGCAGCAGCCAACACCACATCTGAGGACCACAGACCTGACTGCAGGAGCAAGGCAAGTGTGTGCCCCCAGTTTACTTTTCCGGATTATAGGAAGGGTTTTTAAAAACTGATTTATTTCAAAACCCTACATCCTTTAATCTGTTGTGTTCTTCTGCTTCCTAAAAATATCTTGGGTCATTTCATTCACCAACACTCTCAAAGGGGAGACTTGCAGGTGGGATGAGCAGCCCAGCTGGCACCTACTCCCATGCAGGATAGCACGGCATGTCCAGACTTTGTTCCCTGTGTCTGGTGGCAGAGGGAGGGAGCTGTGGGGCTCAGGGACAGCAGCATTAGTCACCTCCATACCAAGGCCCTTGGAGCTGTTTGCTGTTTGTGAAATGTTGCGAGGCGTGTTTGGTTTCTATTGGTGACATAAATCAATCTCACTGCTTTGGCACTACTTCTCCAGAACAAAGAATTCCCAGAAAAAGGGAACCCCACTGTTGGGTTGTATAATATGAATGTGTGATCCTGTTGGCTAAATGGTATTTCCAATACTGAATTTTTTTTCTGCAGGATGCAACCAGGATTCTAATGAAAACAACACATGGAAGACCTCAGGATAAGCCCCAGTGTCTGCTGTAGAGTACATAGCTCTGGTCTGAGTCCTAAAGCAAATACAGATGCATCTAAAACAACCATCAAAGGAAAAAAAAAGTGAGGCAAGAAGGAAAGTCTGTAAGTGCCTGCAGATTAATGTCTGTCTTGTCCAGGTTGTGGGATTAAATTCCAAGCCTTGCATATGAAGAAGCAACATCTAGCAACAGGAATGGGAGTGTGTCCGGAGAAGGGCAATGGAGCTGGGAAAGGGTCTGGAGCACAAGTCTGATGAGGAGCAGCTGAGGGAACTGAGGGGGCTCAGCCTGGAGAAAAAGAGGCTCAAAGGGGACCTTCCTGCTCTCCACAACTCCCTGATAGGAGGGTGCAGCCAGGTGGGAATTGGGCTCTTCTCCCATGTAATGAGAGATAGGACAAGATAAAATGGACTCAAATTGCACCAGGGGACAGTTAGATTGGATATTAGGGAAAATTTCTTTGTGGAAAGAGTGGTCAAGCATCAGAACGTGCTGATCAGGGAAGTGGTGGAATCACTGTCCATGGAAGTGTTCAAAATATTTGTAAATGTGACACTTGGGGACATGGTTTAGTGGTGGCCCTGGCAGTGCTGGGTTAATGGCTGGACTCGATGATCTCAGAGGGCTTTTCCAACCTTTATGACCCTGTGATTCTGTAAGCTGAACATACAAGTGGCCATGGAGGGAGTGGTGGGTGTTGCTTTTCCAGCTGAGAACAGAGAGGAGCTGCTGTTCCCTGGGGCTGGGGAGAGCTTCTTCCCATCCCCGTTTTGTTGGCTGATGAACCACAGAGAATTGCATGAACCTTCAAATAGCCAACCCCAGAGCCCTCCTGCATCTTGGTGCATTGAACAGCTCCCAGCAGAGAGGTGAATTCTGAGCACCAGAACTAAAATGAGAAGAAACCAAAGCCTCCATTCCTCAAACCAGAGCTCTCAGTCCGGAGGTATGTAAGGAGCAGCCTGTTTCTCCTACTGTGAAGGCTGAGGCAGCCCTGGGATAAGGTCTCCACTAACACCATTAAAATATTTTGACAGACTTTAAAGCAAAATTTCTGAAGGGAAAAATTCTTTCTTTCAGGTTAGATCACACAAGTGACAAACATTTTTTCTCAGCTATAAAGCTGAATATTTCCTGTAGTTTTTTGACAGGCAAATTCTATACTGATCATGACAGAATACAAATAGAATAGGTGATAGAATACAAATATCCAGAAACATGTCCAGGCAGACAGATTAGAAAAAAACATGATTTTGAGGGGGGTAATGTACTCAATGGAGAAACTAATGACTGAGCAGAAGAATACCTCAAGAAGAAAGTTTAAAAGCAAATCCTTAACATGGCAGAAACCTTCCAGCCCAGTTTCACACTGGTCAGTGTGCTGGTGGAACACATACCCCATCCCTGCTCCAGCAACATCCTCCCAGATTGCTAATATGAGATTAATTATATCTTTTGGGTCTGATTCCTGCAATTTTTTCAGAGGGGAGCACTAAAGAACTGTAAGTGGACAGGAAATCATTTGTTTGGGAGGTTGGGGTTGGTTTTTGTTTCTGCCTGAAAATCTCTCTGGCAATGTATGAAGTACATTTCCATTGACATTAGCCATTCAGCACATTCTTATGAGATTTCATCTTGCCTTGTGATATTTGCCAGTTTGTTCCATGGAAAACTATTTTGGGGCACACTGTAGTAATACCCAAGAATTCAGAACATGGATTTCAACATCCCCCAGTTGGAAGAATCTTGGAGTGACAGCAGAGCTGTTTTCCAGTCTACACAGTAAGCAGCACTGCTATCCTCCAGGCAACACCTCCCTGCATCCAGCCTTGTTCTGAATCAATGTGCAGAGCAGAACAGACCTCCATGAATTCTGATTTCTCTGAGTGTATTTTCAACTTTTTCCAGTTTCCCATGAAACCCAAAATAAAATAAAAGTACCCAAAAGAAAATAAAAGAGCAAGTGATTTACTGAATCCCTGAGGCATCAACCTTTGGAGACACACCTGAGAAGGGATGAAGAAGCCATCCAAGGATCAGGAGTCAATGCCATGAAATTCAGTATTTTTTGGGAACGAGTCTGAAAAAAACATAGAGCTGAGTACTGAGTTTAGCACATTGGGATTTATCAGGGTACAGTCACTGGCACCTGGAGCAGATCCCGGTATGGATATGCCAGGGCAGGACCAGGGCTCTGTGGACTTAGGAATGAGGTGCAGGTGGGCAGCACCCCCCATGTCACCAACACCACCAGAAAGTGACAAAAAAATGTACCTTTTTCAAATCTCTCAGAAGAGACATTGTCTCCTCTGATATCTAAATCTATGAGAGTCAGGCATTCAAATCCTGAGGATTTTCTAATGCCCCACAGTGTATGTGTGTACTTTCTGACCAGATTTTGAATATCTGAAATAACTAAATATTAAGAGCAGGGAAGTAGAATGAATAGAGACATCCTCGCCTCATCAAAATCCCTCCTGTGCCTCTTCTACCCAAGAGCTTTACCACCATATAGCTGCTCTTTTCTTTAAAAAAAAAAAAATCTGTTCCCATATTTAGGTTCATCTCTTCCTGTGAATCATACTCAGATGATTTTTGAGGACCTTTCATTCTCTCTCTGCTTTACATGTTAATCCAAATCTCCTTTCCTAATTAAAGTTTTATTCTACAAGAGTCTTTAACATTCATTTCTAAGTGGCAAAATCAAATCCAGCTCCTCTTGATAAGGAAAACCCATTCCCGGTTGATTGACAAGTGTAATTAAATACCAATATTTTCTTTTAATTGCTAGATTATTACCAAGACAGCAACTTCAGGGATTATGAGGGATGCACAGGGAAATGACACCTAAAAGCTGAGCTGCACAACTATTTCAGCTTTGCTGCTTTCCCTTTCCCAGAAGGGAGTTTATCTGCTTAATGTTACCTGGAGGAGCAGGGTATGGGCAGGCTCTGAGCTCTGATCACACATGATTAAGGCCATTGACCTTTCTGTGCTTAACTATGGTTGGAAAAGACCTCAAAGATCATCAAGTCCAACTGTTCCCCCCAGCACTGCCAAGTCCACCACTGACCCATGTCCCCAAGCACCACCTCCACACACGGACATCTATATGGTTAGGATTCCCCTTTCTACTCCCTTCAGCTACAGCCCCACTGAGCTGGCTGGGCCTTGGAGCATTTTCAATTTGCTGAGATACAAGATGTGAGCAGCCAAGCTGTGCCAAGCCTTGGTGTAGATATATCTCTCTTTGCACTGAAAATTGCAATTAATAACCAAGAGAGGGCAGGATGGAAATTGCATTATGACAAACATCCCATCCACGTTCCTGGGGCTTCTCCATATTACAGTGCCCTGCACTGTTGCAATACGGTGTTCATCTCTGGAGAAAGTGGAAAAACCTGCTTATGGGTCTATTGCACCACTGTGTGTGCCAATAACCATTATCTTCCCAAATCGAATGTCTAGAGAAAACAGGGTGGATGTTACAGGCCAGGGATTCTCTAATTAATTCCAACTTCATTTGCCATGAATCACTGCTTATTTCAGTTGCAGTCTGCAACTGAAACATGTACATATGTGAAGCCTTATTTTCAAGGATTTATTCTTGCCACTGGTTTTAATAAATTATTGGTGAATAGTAGGCAACTACAACTTTTTTTATTTTCCAGGTAGTAACATTAACTTTGGTAAATTGTCATTACAGAAAATAACCTAACCATAACAAAAGAGGCTAATAGTTTTTTCTTTCAACAATCAACTAAGCCCTTCCCCTGTTGTACCAATCTCATCTGTGAAATATGAGTCAGACCCTGTTTTTCTAAGAAAAATAGAGGAACAGAGCTGATTCACATGAAAAGTATCATGGTAATGATCTTGGTGACAGGATAAAGCCCCGAGAGCCAAGTCAGATAAACTTCCCTAGCAAGACCTTCTGCTGTCCTCCATAAACCAGATAATCTGTGCTCAGATAGGAAAGCTACTAAATAACTCTTTCAAAGAGCAATTTCATCCCAACACTCCTTATCTTGACAGAGATGTTGTCATGATGCCAAATTACTCATCACAGCCTATTAAGATGTCAAAGCTGGAAGTTCTCTTTAATTTGTTTATGCATCTTAGGAAACTGTTTATGGTTTCCCATCTGTTAAAGAAGTACTATTTAATATGTATTAACAGGGCTGTAATTTTCATATGGTCTCTGCCATGGCTTTGGTGGTATGGATGGGTGAGATACATTGAGGTGACTCTGATCACTGATCAAAGAGATGGAGGGCCCTTGATACCTTGCCCAGGCTTCTTTCTGACCAGTCAATTAAAACATCAAGTTTTGATGTTCATTGTTCATGAGTTCACTGGAGCAGGACCAGTACTGATCACTAAAAGCAAAAAAGCTTGGCCGTCTGACAGGTTCAACCCAATATGGGCTGGCAGAGGAAATGTCCAAAAATACCATTCCCTTAAACACAACTGTGAGATCTACATAATTTTTTACACACTTATTTGAAGGACAACTTAACCAGAGATTTTCAGTTATGATTCTCACTGGGCGCCTTCATCAAATTTGCATCAACATTAGTATGTAACTGTGATTAGGTAATTATTTAATCTTTTCTTGATTTTCACAAATGAATTCAATGCTGGCAAACAATTCAGATACTCAAATATTGCAAAACTAAATGGTCTCCTACCCTTCTTCTGAAATCCTAACATGGCCATAACTCTGGGCAGTTTCTCCGTGTTAGTATTACCCACAGCTCAGTCCTCTTTGTCAAGCAAACACCACAGGTCAGAAGTGCTCATGAGAGTATTAAGTCACAAAAGCGTAAGATAAAATCAAAATCACTGGCCATCAATAGTTTCTACCAAGGGCAGTAGCACATGCAGTGCAATGTGAGGGATTCCAGCTATAACACTCCCATTAAATTGAACAAAAGACATGAGACTGACTCTCCACATACATCACAGGCCTTATGTTGGTCCAGAGGCTCAAAATTCAGCTTTCAATTCAGGTGATTTATTTTATGATTTATATTCCCCATCCCATAATTCCATTAATGTGCCGTTGTTTTTCTGTTTCATACGCACTCTGGGTTGAGCTGTTGAGTATTTTGGAGTATGAGCATATGTGACATGCTAATGGGATGATCTTCATACAACCAAGCTGCTCTTCCTTTTTTCAACAGATTTGATTATTCCTTCTCCAGTACTTAAAACTTCCTTTTCATTGCCAAGAAGAGATTGGCTTCAGCATCTCAAGATCCTTTTTCTCACCCAACTTTCCCTGTTTCACTGGTTCCTCAGCTGGCACCTGGGGTGGAGGGTCCCAGAGGATCATGCTGGCTCATGGGCAGCTGCGTCCCCCTCCCTCACCACGGAGCCAAACCCACCTTGCAACCTCCAGACGAAGGAAATGTGCACATGTGGATGGGAAGAGGGTTATCCCCACCGAGTGGGATCAAACCTGAGCTCTGGCTCAGTGCTTCGAGCAGTGAGTGTGTGGGAGTGGTATCTGATCTGCTAATTAGGGTCAATTGTTTCATTTCCAACATCCTGTTATTTTACCTGCGTGCTGATTTACTGATGTAAAAATTTGGGTTGGCAGGTGGAGTCTTCCTTGTTGCTGGTAACTGCCAGAAAGCAAGGTGCCTTGTTTCTGGTTTTAAGAGGCTTTTTGTTTTTCTTTCCATGGATACTCTTTTCTTTTTGAATATACTTTCCCCTCCTTGTGGCTTTTTTCTTTGCAATTCCTATATTTTCCTTTTTTTTTTCCCTAATCTCTGACTTTGGAACGTTTCCATATTTGACTGTCACTGGTATTTAAACAATTTCCTAATCTCTAGGATTTCCTTTCTTCTGTAAATCACCTTTAAAAACCCAGCAATCCCTTGTTATTTCCCATTTCATTTTCATTGTTTCATCTATGACAAGCAGCATTCAATCCAGAGAGCATGTAAGACCAATTTCAATTCCTGCATGAAAAAAATCCCAACATTTTTTCAAGGCTGAAGCAGGATTTTTGCCAGAGGGAGTATTTGTTCTCTCTATTAACAAGGTGACATGGTGCCAGTTTGGTCTAATTTCATGTGGGGCCAGGAAGGATTCATTGAAATGGCTGCAATATTCATTCAGCATTTCTTTCAGAGAGTGTCCTAAATAAACTGAGAGCTGCGTGATGTCCACGGAGCTGTTTCCTTCCTTCCAGGGATATAGGAGGACTGTGCTTATTCTCACAGGTAACAACAAAAGAGACCATCTGCTTGGCTATTTTATAATCAGCTTATTTATCTGCATGTGGGCACTGCAGGAGGCTTCAAACCTGCCCCCTGACGCCCATGGCTGGAGGGAAGCCGCAGTGGCTGCGCGTTTTTTGGGGCAGGGACCAGACACCTGGTGGGTTCTTGGGGTGTCCTGTGCAGGGTCAGGAGTTGGACTTCAGTGATCCTTGTGGGTCCCTCCCAATTCTATGTTTCTGTGATTCTGTGGTCTGCCCCTGAGCAAGTCCCCATGAGCAGCCCTTTTGGCTGCACTCCAAGCTGCTGTTATTTACACGCATCATGATGTGCAAAAATCCAGCTGAAAGCCAAAAGGGCAACAGGTGGGGCAAGAAATCAGCCAAGTGGGCATTGCACAGGGGAGAGACGAGGGCAATGGGTTCTCTTGGCAATTTGCTGCCTTCAGCCTTCAGAGGTGGAAGGAGTCCAGCAGTGACAGTAATTGCAGTAATCAAAGTAAATCACATCTTGCCACTTGCCTACATGACATTTTTCTCCCTGTACATGGGAACAGAAATGAATTTTCTGGTTGTGTGTGAAGACAACATTTCAAAGATTTTACAGAAGGATTACTTACACATTTCAGCTTTCAGTGCTGGAAAAGGAAATTCAGGCTTTTTTGTCAAATTTTGAAGAAGGCTGTGGAGAGCGTAAGTCAGAGCAAAAATGGACCCCATGTACATCGGATTGGTGATATCCTTAAATGAGCAATTGTGCTTTGAAGTGCAGTAAGAAAATAGAGATTTTTATCTCAATGAAGTAGGAAGATAATTGCACTCAGAAGCTTTAATCAGCATGCTTTGGATTTAAGCAGATACACAGGGCAAATCTGTGAAAGATGAATTATTTATTTTGGGCACACTAAAACTTTGTCTCTTAAAGGTCATCAAACTTTCAACAGAGTTGACAAAGTCTGCTGCATATGTGAATGAGATTAATCTTCTCATTAGTGAGAGGCAACATTTTCTTTTGAACTTGATATGCCTGGTAGGGGAACAAAAAAACCACAGAACCAAATCATTTATGGAAAAGTACAGCTGAAGAGCATCTGTTCATCTTACAGCAGTGGTTCTGCCCAATTGCTCAAAAAAAATTAAACTGGAAACCTTAGAGCAAAATAATATGTTCTCTCCAGCAGGCACAAATATTTGACATATCTATCATTCTTAACAGGATTATAAAATTAAAAGCCACCCCAATCAAGCAGCATTTATCAATTAGTGTGATGTCCCTGTAGTGGCTATGGGATTTTGGTGTCAAAGGCAATAAAAGAGTCATTTACACCCTGTACCAGAAATCAGCAGTGAATAAAGAAGAAAGAAATGCCATCATTCATAATTGACTTCAATGAGACTGCTCACATGGGTGAGCCTGAACGCACGCAGGAACAGCTTAAAATGATTTACCATACTTTGCATTTAAATCAGACATGAGTCAAAACTGGGCTCCCAGCTTGAATTTATCCATCTGGATCCTGATCACTGGGGCCAAATTTTTATTTCTGAGGTTATGTTGCATTTCAGACAGCACAAGATGGTTGTCTGCAGAGGCCTGGGACCACGGTTACACTGCCAGTCCTCCCGGTTGGAATTTCCAGGGGAATTCCACACGAGTGAACTCGATGCGTGCCCATGTGCCAAATGGGTTTATAGGCAAAGGCAACTTAGACTCTTCCAGGCCACCACAGGAAATCAATGGAAAAACTAAAGAAACAAACTGCATTATTAATGGAGATAAATGGTAAGATGAAGGGTCATGCACAGTTAAAATACTGTGTTGTTCCGTGGAGGAGGTCTCCAGTGGGCACACTGTAATATGGGACCACAGACGGGAAAATTGGGCAGCTGAACGTATGTGAATATTAAAACTCAGAGATTCTTGTAGGATAGGAAAAATGCACTTGAGATCCCAGCAGTCACTCAGATGCCACACTGAGTTAATGACACAGACTTGAGTTGATTTTTACTCTTGGAGCGGGGGCAGGATAAAATTAATAGTTACTTTTGTGACTTTAATAAGAGCACAGAGAGTTCCTTGTGCTCAGCAAACACAAACATTTTAACAATCAATACCTTTTTTTTTATTTAATCACCCTTACTACCTCAGAGCATGGCATACACGTTTCAGTGTGAGCTTCTCTCTACTCAGGGAAGTATTTGAAGATGCACAAAAGTCCCTTTTTTAGTCAAGAAGTGAGTGAAATAAAAAGTCTCAACCATGAGCCAGCTTGTCTTTCATAAATAGCTGCTTTGTAATAGTTTCTTGAATGTAATTGCACAAAAAATGCTGCAGCAATTTCAAAAACCTGTATCCAACCTAAGTGCTGCCATACAGACAGCTTTGTCTGAAATCCAGCCTTCTAAGAGGAATAGGTCACAGAAGTTTTTGGATTTCAACTTAAATGAAAAGCCCTTGGGCACTTCATTTGCAACAATATAGTTTAGTCAGGGAAAAACCTAATCAAAGAACAGCAACAGCCTGAGCACCCCAGAGCCAGGTCAAGTCAGGCTGGTGTCAGCTTGTGATGGTGTGATGCAGTCTGGGGACTTACACACATTCTGATGACTTAAACTAGCCTCAAAATGACAAAGCTGGGAGAGCTGGAGCATCATTTCCAATGGAAAACTGGTCTGAAAGTTGGATACTGAGCACTCTCCAACCTGGAAATCCCCCAGCTCCATGGCAGGGCATCAGGCAGGGATCTCCCTCACCTCTTACCTGTCCCATGACTATCCAGATCTATTTTCAGCACAAACCTAGCACAGAAATCCTCCAATTCAACTCTGGGATGCTGTGCATCTACCAGGACCACAGCAGTAACTAAAAAAGGGAAAGGTCTGCTGCCTACTATCCCAGTATGGTGGCTTTTGCATGGTGAGGGCTGAGCAAAGTGAGGCTGTGTTCTGTGCAGGGATTCTCTTTCTCAAGAGAAGATCATAGCCAAACTACCCTGGGAAGAAAAGGGCCTTTGAACAATGTACTTAATAAAATTCTAAATTTAAATTTGAACACACACACAAATCATTTCTGGATGTTTATTTCATTTCACATTGGGAAAATCCCCCTTCCTTTGGTTGGAATTATTACCTTTTAATGGATACCAGAAGATTTACTCACTGACATAATTTCTCCCAGGATTTTTCTTCCTTTGTGGGTCCATAGTGTTTCCCTGTTTTGCTCTTCCCAGGAACATGCCCTGTATTCAGTGGGACAAACAACTTGGTGATTTCTGCAGTTCCCGAAATTTCCAGCCAGGCTGGAGTAGGCAGGGATTTTAGACTGGAGATTAGAACTAAAATAGAGTGACAAACAAAGGAGTAAGAGCTAAATGGTTGATATTATTAGCAATTTCTTTGCTATAAGGCACTGCACGTAACAGAGAGTGACTTTATGATTTCTTGGCAGTTTGGAGGTGCCACATTTGGGATGTCTGATGTTCCTCTCTTAAAAAGAAAAGACAAACGGGTGTGAAAATCAGTGGACTGGGGTGACATACAATTCATGATTTCTGGTTGTGTTTTTAGCACAGGGAAATGTGTCACGTTCCTGGTGTGGGCATGCAGATCCCCCACGTTGGAGAAGACGCTCAGCTCTGGGTAGGGGCTGGGAGCAGGATGCAGTAACACAGTCCCTACGCCAACAAGGGGCTGAGCTGGGAAGCCACACTGACTTAATTTATTGCATGGAGGAAGGTCTGGAAAGTGGAAAATTACCCAAGACTGAACAAAGAGGCTCATCTGTAGCCATGGGGACACACAGAGGGGCCGAGCACCACCCAGGACGACTCAGTCAGAAGGAAGGACACACAGAGGAGCTGCTGTAGAGGGGGAGCTGGCTCTGCTGTCACTGGGGACCCAGCATGGTTAAAGCATGCTGAGCTGGGCAGGGACAGAAACTTCCAGCTGTTCTACAGAGAAGTTATAAGATGTAGGATAAATGTCTTGGACAGCCCTAGATGGGTTTGACCCCTATGACTACAATGCGTGCATCTGTAGTGCCATATCTAGGCAGCATAAGGCTGCTCAAATTTACCTCAGCCTCACAAATGACAGCTGTGGGGAGCAAAAGCAACCAAGAGAAGCAGAGGCAGATATGAGAAGCCTGGTGTAACAGCCAGGACCTCTTGTTTCCTTTCATTTAAGTGAAGTAACTCTCTTAAATCCCATCCTCACCTGTCTCATGGAACAGAAAGGACAATCCCATTTTCTCTTTAAAAAATAGTCTAATACCTTAACCCTTATCTTGGTGCCCTGGTCAACCCCAACAATGTTATAGGATTTCATTGGGTTGCTGGAACTATTTTATTTGTTACTGGTAAATCAGACTTTGGTTTACCAAAGACTTAGTGCTCCACTTACTACCTGTTACCATCTGTCTGACACAACATTTTTTTAATCAAGAAATTATTTTTAAATCACTTTTTGCTCAAGGCTGTCATTGCTTAAGAGAGGCAGTTTGCAAATACATTGCAGTTTCAAACAGTTGAAAAGCTGGCAACAGGAGATTAACACTCTGTAAAGATGAGTAAATGTTTGGGAACCTGTTAAAATGATAGGAAATGAGGAATTGTGAAGACATGCCCCAGTAGAATCCTGAAATTTGTTCATAGTCTCCTTTCATCCATTTTAGTGAAGCCTCACTGTGTCGTGAACCCTTCTGCACTTGCACAGAGCCCCACTGTGGAGGGAGAAATTAATTTTTATGGAATAGGAACCAATTCCCAGCCCTGCTTTGAAGTCAGCCGCTCTGAGTACATCCACAGAAGCAGCTTCCATGGCCAGCATCCCTGCAAGCCATTAGAGCACTTGGGATCTGGAGATAATCTTCACTGCCCAGACCCACTCCCGGCTTCAGGAAGACTATGCAAACATCATCTGGTTGATTTTATCTGCTCATTTTCACTTAAGGGGTGCAAGAAAAGAGGACACCAAAAAAAAGCCTTTCAAAACCTTTCTCTTTTTTGGTGTGGCTACTGTCAGAGCCTTACATAAAACGGTATCAGCCTACATAGAAATCTCAGGCATATATTATATTTTGCATATATGTTATGGAGAACAGCAGCCAAATTTCTACTCTCTGCCAAGCTGATGTAAATCTGATTTTCTGTAACTAAACTGTAGGAGAAAGAAAAATTCTTTGCATGAATGAGCTTTATTTACACAGGCAAATAGTGATAGGACAAGGGGGAACAGTTTTAAACTAAAAGAGGGGAGATTTAGATTAGATGTTAGGAGGAAATTCTTCCCTTTGAGGGTGGAGAGGCTCTGGCCCAGGTTACTCAGAGAAGCTGTGGCTGCCTCATCCCTGAAACTGTCCAAGGCCAGGCTGGATGTGGATTGGGGCAATATGGTTTAGTGGAAGGTGTCCCTGCAGTGCTGGGTGCAGGGGAGAAGGCAGTGCTGTTCCTGCAGCTCCATTTCTAGGAGATACATCCCAAAAGTAGACAAGGAAAGCTGAGGGAAGGGAGGGCACTGCAGCCTGCTCATATCAAAGGGATCTATGAAACTTGGAGACCAACACAAGAACCCCTGCCAGGACTGTGATGTCTCCAAAATGACCAGGGTTAGTTGGCTTAGTCCATAACCCACAACACAGCTCCTTGTCCCGTCTACAAGGCACCAGGATCTCCCCACGGCTTCAGGGAGCCGGCAGCCTGGCTGTCAGAGGAGGTGCATTGGCGGAAGGACCACATTTGAAACATATTTCCTGGAAAATGATGATTCCCAAATGGTCTCAAAAGCCTGGAGAAGCTCCCACTCCCACCTCTCCTGTTCTGACAGTGCTCTCGGGCTTCAGCATGGGCAGCACAGGATGCTGAGCTCCAGTACCTCTTTGCAGGAGCAGGATGATCCCAGGGGAGGAAGCAGGCTGGGGGCAGGTCCAAGTGGGGATGTGGGACAGACCAGTGGGACCATACAGCAGAGAAGCCCATGTTTGTAGCACAGCTGCCGAGACGCCTCCTCGCTGCGAAGGTGACAGGGAGGAATCCACAGCAGACACATACATCTTTCTGCTGGAGCATTCCATGTCTTTTCTCAGGCACTGTGACTAATTATGAGAATTTAAAAAACAAAACAAAAAAAATTTCACAGATTTTGCCAGAAGATGTTAGACATAAAAAAAAGGCAACCTACCAGGGGACAATTCACACGACTGACCAGTAAAACCTGGTAAACAGCTGTGCCTTAGCATCTGTACTGTGGAGTCAGACTCTGCAAAAAGGAGTAAATGACCAGGATAGAAACTGCCAATAGATCCTCTAGTCAAGCCTAGGCCATGCTCCAGGGAAGAAGGAAGCCAAGAGTCAGGCAGGCTCCTCTCCTCTCACAGGACAGAGAGTGGCTCAGGTTGGGATTGGTTAAAAGTGAAATTTCTACCACATCTGTCTAGAAAGGTTTTGAGTACAAATGCAGAGCTTCAAGCTCTCTTTGTTCCATCCCCCCTCTGCTGATACCTCCTAGATGGATCATCCTGGTGGGGACGTGGTGTTTTGACCTGCCACTAAAGCCATGGCAAGTGCCTGTAATGTTTTTATCTTAAATTACAGAAATGAATACTGGCATCAGTTTGCTTCTCGCATCTGCCCCTGTACGCAAGATGGAAGGGAGTCCAACGATGAGCACTTTAAGCAATCCCAGAAGATGCTCCTTACTTGTAGGAAGCTTCATTGCTTCACTGGATCCTGGTCCAATTGCAATCAGTTACAGTTGTTTTTAATTTCTCAATCTGGAGTAATGAGATTAGACTAGATCCTGTGTTCTCAAACCCTTTGGTTGTACAGTGGAAATCTAGACTTCCTTAGCCTGATGGCTCAAAATCAAAAGACAACCAACTTCTTCATTTACTTTCACAGTTATTAAACCCATCTTATGACAGTTAGGATGTTGCGGTGGCTAAGTCCACTTTACACCCCCCAAGTTGCCTTAAAAGTGGTCTCTCCTTACAACACTGTGCTAGAAGGTTCTCCATTTGTCTAGATCCTGCTGGTCACTGGCCCTCTCCCCCTCCCATCCCTTTTCCCATTGGCCCCTGTTATGCCATTCAACCTCGCCTCTGCCCCCGAGCCCTCAGACCATTGGTTTTGGATGCTCTGCCCGCCTTTGGGAGTTTTCGGGATAAAAGTGGCTCGGGCTTTCCGTTGTTGTTCTTTCTTGCCTCTGTTGCCTTCGGGGTGTTTGAATTGCATGCAGAGAGCGCCTCCCGCCTCTGTGTCTCCGGTTCGTGCCCAGCCTGTGGCTGTGAGCGGCTGTTCGTGACCACCTGCGCAGGTGAGGTTGTGTGCACGCGTAGGTGCCAGGAGAGCGCCGCCTGAGCGCTCCACGAGGGACCCGGCAGGGACAAACGCGGCATCCATCCACTGAAGCCCTCACTTCTTTATTAGGGCAAGACTCCTCAATTTCTAATATTTATGCTTTGTTTTGCTACCAGGAAAATAGAGAAGAGAAGCTCATGGATCACTGGCTCCTACTGCCTTTATTTATAGACTAAGGCAAATACATATTTGCAGAACATACTGATGTGACTAAAAATGATCCATATCTTGCCCTCAAAGGGTTTCTTAATGCTGCCCTGAATGCCTGGATTTTTAGAAAGCCAATTGCAATTCCCACATGCTGAGGCTGCATCCTGGGTGATGCCACGTGTGGGGCAGCAGCATTGCTCCTGCACAGTTGGGATCCCAGGGATGCAGGGACTTTCTCAGTCACATCCCTCACAGCTCTGAGCTTTGCCAACACCTCTTAAAAGAAGGTATTTTTAAGCATCCAAAAGAGGTGAAGGCATATTTAGTCCCCACACACTTCTTTCTCTAATTACAAAAGTAATGAATGCCCTGTCTGTTGAGACAGAATGAAATTACTTAGCTGAAAACTGCACTTTAGGCCTATTTGAGGTGAGATGAATTAATTAAAACACCGAGTAAATCCAAACAACAAACATACACAGAATTCAACCCAAAGTGATCGGAAACAGCCAGTAAATAGCTTCTCATTAGCAGTGGGGAGGTTTTTTCTCAGACTTTTCTGAAATGGTTCTCAAAAATAGATTAATATATTCAAGTAACATATTAATGTTCACTTGGCAGTATTTCTAAAAAGAAGTATGAGTATTTCCAAAATCACCTATGTATTTTTTTCAGCATTTCCTAGAAGAAATAGTTTTAAGGATTTAAGTAAAATAAATAAATATTTCTTTTTCTTTCCTTTTGCAAAGGGAAAAAAAAAAAAAAGCCTAATCATTTGAAATGCCTGGAAACAATTTTTCAGTAATGTTTTAGATCTTTCAGCTAAAAGGAAAAGTTGCTATTATCTTCACTCTGTCTCTCTAGAGAATGTAATTTGATATCGTAGTTTTAAAACGTGGCTGAAGAACAAGCTACTGAGTTTGCCTCAACATCTCAGGTTTCATAAATCAGAGGAGACCCATAAAAAGGGACTTGGTGGTTTGCACAAGCTGTGAATCTGTCCCATTTTTGCTATAAATACGTGCACCAGAATGTCACATACACTTCCGCATGCTAATGGCAGTGTCATATTAATGCTGTGAAATCACACTTGTGAGACACAGATTTAAATGTTATTTGGTTAAAAGGATTTTAGAGCAGAGCACGTAAGTTTTGAAGCTTTTTTTGGCTGAAGGGATAAGGAAAATGGGACAGCCCTTACACTTTCATTTGTGACTCCTCTGTCAATAGTGACTGGCTGTGACTTATCACATAATACAGCTGGCAACTTCTCAAACCCCAGTGAAACCAACAGAGAAAATCACCATGAACATTTTGGGGCTGGAATTAGGATTTTTGGTAATGAATATTTTAAGCTCCTTTTGTAGCACTCATTCCCAGGGCAGAAATGGATTTAAAAGACAAGCTGGGGATCCTGATGGGCTCTGACATCACTTGAGCTGTCGTGCTCAGCAAAACCATCTAATTACATGAGTTCTAAAGTCCTGAAAAACCTGCAGTTTCCATGGGTTGATCTTAGGTGTTGATGCAAGTCTCTTCTTTAGATCATCTCTTGCTTTGCATTTTTCTGAAGTGCTTTTTGTTGTTCTATATTTTGATGTATTTAATTAATTAATCCACTAAAGTGCTGTCAGCTTCATGTCAGATGGAGCTCTGTTGTTGTGAGATGTGACTCAGTTGTGCTTCTGTGTCCATGAGCAGTGGTCGAGGCTGTCTGGCTGTCCAAATTTTGGCTGGTTTTCGTTATTCCTCTGATCCACTGATATACCTAGAGTGGATCTTGGAGTTGGCCTCTCCCACAGAGTTGCTGATTGCTTTGGTAAACCTGCATTGGCCCCAAAGGAGAGACTGTATCTGATATCTCACAGGCTTTGCCTTCAATCTCTAATTTTACCAACTGTTATGCCATTTTACATCATCATCATTAAGTTCCTTCTTTTATTTTTTTCCCCACTTTGTGGGCTTGAAATTAAGCACCTAAATTGATATATGGGCTTTTAAAGGCATGGCCTGATTTTCAGAGACCTAAGTACTGCAATCTCCATTACTTTTCACTTTAGCACTCTGAAAATGAGTGGCCAAGGCCCCTTACTCTGTATTGCTCTCTTGTCTTATTTAGGAGTGAAAGCAATTGAGAAAGGAAATATCTGTCTACTTGCATAACAAAAACTAGTGCAAGTAACTTCACCATATCTGCACTGATCCTTCCATATTGCATACATAACCCACATTTACCACATTTGCATGGATTTTTCTGTGCCTAAAGCTCTGCACAGCTCCCAAGCCCAGTGCCTGCTTGCTGCAGGTAGGAAATAGTAGGAAAGAGCATTCAGGCTCATGAGCCTGCATGCCCCAGTCCCCCTGATAGCCCAGAGCTATTGCTCTGTCACAACATGTCACCATAAAATAGCAACGGAACGACTGGGAGTGGGCGAGGTGTTTATGACTTCTGAGCCTCAAACAAGACCAGAAAAAGAAAATGAACTCAAAATAGAGCTTGAGATGCTCCTCCTGCAGAGATGGGGAGATGTTCCTCCCTGCAATGTGGGGAGTCATCCAAATGTTGAGGAAGAGACCCTGCACAAATCTTTAAGGTGGAACTAATCTCATGTTTCCACTCTGTAATCTAGGACCATTAAATATTTATACTGTTGGAATAAGCACAAAGAAAAATTAATACCTGTTCAAATGAAAGGATCAAGCTAGGATGGATGCTAAAAGCAAAAGAGAACAAAATAATCAAGATGGATTTTCTTTCTCTTTTTATTCTCAGCTCTCCTTCTGCTAATGTGTTATTTCACCCTCAATACCTCCGACAGTACCAGCTGCTTTGATCCCTAAGGCTTATTTGCTCCTAAGTCAGCAAGTTTTGCAATAGCTTAAATAAACTTGGAAAGGTTCAAAGCCCAACAGGAGAGAGAAAACATACTTTTAAAAGACATAAAGTCAGGAAGGCATGTGTTACTTAATGACTTTCCTGGAGGCATTATCTCTTCTTCCCCCACGCTCTTCCTCCTCATCTACCTTCCTTCTGTTTTCTGGCTTAAATTAGACTATAAGATCTTCTGGAAGTGAACACATCCTTCCTATGCAATGGGCCATGATCTTCACTGGAGCCCCTGGTAGTACTGGGACTCATTTTCCATCTGCTGTCAAGGGTACTTTTTTGGTCCATTAACAAATAGCAAAACAAAGAAAGCAAAAAAGACCAGTTTACACATGATGAATTAATTCCCATCTCCACACTGCTCATTTCTTGTCTCCAGACACTCCTTTTAAAACACAACAGGTATTTTCTGTGCATGCCAGTGTAGTGGACAGGCTGTGGACAATCAGAACAAGTTATGGAAACTGCAAGAACCACTTCTATACACAGTGTAATTTATTACCTGTTGCAATCTGCTGGTGGCAGGATTATGTCTGTCACAGGCTGAAAGGAGGACTGAGGAGGTGCCATATGAGGAGAATATCACACATGTTAGTGTCCTAAAGCTGCAATTGTAAAAAGCAACTGAGTGTAGGTGTGGGGAAGGAGGAACAAAGGCACTAGAGATGAATTGGTTTTCTTTGAACGTAATGAGGGATTTTGTCTGTGACAGCAGTGAGATTAAGGCCATGTTTTACCTTGAGTTGTGGCCCCTTTTCACCCTCTTTTGGATAGTGATGCAAATACTGCACTTCCATATATTGCAGACTTCTGCCTTTCTCCAGGCTTTCTCAGAAGTTGAATGCTGAGGACATAACCAGACAGCTTTGCCAGGCTCCTGGGACTTCAAATGCCTCAAGCAAGGCTGCACAATCTTAAAACACAAATTCTCCAACATTGCCAAACTTAGCAAAATGCCCAGGGAGGGTTAATGCTGTGAGAAAGTCAGGACTGTAACTTTCCCACTTAATGAAGGGAAAAAAAAAGAGTTGAACATTGTGTTTGCTGCCAGTACTCAAGCCTGGCTTAAGCTGCTGTCCACTTTATCTCCTACCCTGCACACAGTGGCAGAGGGACGGGCCAGGCTGGACTGGTGGCACCAAAATTTATTCACAGTGTCACCAGTTGGGCAGCAAGATGCCATAATCTCCCCAAGCCCCTCACCAACCTCTGCACAACAGGCTCCACTCTTCTTCCAGAATTTTGGAAATCTGGTAGACATTAAAATAAATTCTACTCATTTTCTCACTAGCAAATCCAGGAAAATTCTTTGTTTCATTTCCTGGCAGAACATGGTTTGTCAAATTATAATTGTTTGCATTTCAAGTAAACTGGTTTTATGGAGAGAGTTTGCTCTTATTCCTGAAGGATGATGGCGTCTTCCCGTCTCCTTGTTGCTTGAGGAGAGTGGGGAGTCTATGTCACCTCATCTGGCATCCAGCATTTTGCCACGTAGCCCACACACATTGCTGGCTACTGCTGATTCATTTCAAATATAACTTCTGCTCATCCAGTTTGCATAAAGGAAAAACACTGATGCACAAAGCTTTGGCAGGCAGGGCAGGGAGAGAGACGGGGAGACCAAACACAAAAAGACACAAACCTTTTCAAAATCTACAGAAAATTTGGTGTATTCATATCTATCCCTGCTACACCCACTAAGGGAACAGTCACAAGTCCATCTGAAATCATTACAGTCATGTCCCCATGTGCAACCTGTCAGGGGGTTGGAACTAGGTGATCTTTTAGGTCCTTTCCAACCCAAGCCATTCTATGATTCTATTCACAAGCATCTTCATCAAAACAGCCTCTAATTAACAACCTTCTGCACATAAAAGTCTGTCCAACTCTCTTCTAGAAGCAATTCCTGGAGCTGATCTTAATCCAAAGCCTTCCAGCAGTAGAAAGTTACTGTGTATTAGAACCACATGTAGATCATGTCCAAAAATGGACATGGGAACAGCAAACATTCACATTCAACCAGTAGCCACCAACTTTGTTATAAATATTTATATAGGAAAACAGGCACAAAAACATTGTTTACTGCACAGCAAAGCACTCAAAATTAAGGGTTTTTTTTTTAAGTGCATATATAGCATTTGTTAGCTGAAAATCTGTTCTCGAAGTGACAAATCCTGGGTTTAGTTCCAGTCAGACAGTTTGATTCTCCTGAAGTGAACTCAAGGACTCCACATCTTTGCTAGCAGCAAAAACAAGCTCTCATGGTCCACTCCCAGCAGTGGCCAAGTAAATGCACTAAAGGCTCCCAGCACATCTATTAAGTCAAAATCTGACTGCACAGCTCCAGCTTCACCCAGTCTCATTCTTTGGTTTACACTACATTCACATCACAGTTCTTCAGAGCAGACCAAAAGATCTTCATTGGCTGGACCATACCCTTTCTGATATTTTCATGAGGTGATGGTGCAGAAAATAATGGTCCAGAACAGAAAAGGAGCCAGAGCCAGCAGACACTTCCCAGCTTGCATATTTTCCATGTGCATTGCACAGCCTGGCTGCTGGAGCCAACTTCTGGGGCAAACACAGCTCCTCGGGATCCTGTTGCTTCTGGTTTGTGCCACAAGTTTTCCCTCAGGCCAGGGCATTTTGGGTGTAGCTGCCTCCCTTCCTTTGCTGCAGGGCAGGAGGAAAAAGCCTGAGGACCCAGCTTCTGATTCCAGATTTGTAACGGAGCTGGAGATCAGTCAGTGGGATGGCAGGAATGGGCACCACCCCAATGACACAGAGTCAAGAATAAATTATTCCTCATGTCTGTGGGCTTTGTTGGTTCTCTCCCTTTTCTCAGTCTGTTGGTGAGATAGAGAACTTTGTAAATTTGTGTTGGGATTTTTTTCCAGGATCCTCAAGGAGAAGAGATTGGGCAGCAGATATGATCAGCCTGCCATCCGTCAACCAACTGAGGGAGACTAAGGATTAGTGATCAACCCACAGATGGACAGTTGTTCCTTGAACCATCAACATTTTTCATCTTTTGTGCAGCAAGATGCTTTGGCAGATCCCAGTTTTACCTCCCCAAGCAAAGGACGTGGGTGCATGCTAAAGCAAGGGGTTGAAGCAGCCTGTCCTGTGGGGACAGGGATGTGCTTACAGTCACAGCCAGGGTGACCTGGACAATGCCCTGGAGAATGAGGTGAATCAAGAAATTAGACTTCAATACCGACAAAATTAATGGAGAAGGGAATATTTTTTAACCCTTCATTCATGACAACACAGTGCTTTTTAATGGATGGGTCTCCCCCTGAACACAGTTCCCAGGAAACAGCCAAATGAACTCAGTGCTTGGAAAGAGAGGGGAGAACACTGATGAACATCTGATCTCACATAGGGACTGGCTAAAACTTTTTTCCAATGGAGAAAACAATGAACTGTAAAGAACATAAAATAAGCTGCAGATGATCAAATCTGGAATATTTCACATTATATGTAGGAGAAAAGGTTTGCTAAAGGATTTAACCTTTCCTTAGTATCCTGTCCTACCTACTTACTTTCTCTATTTCCTTCGGATTTCATAATCTGATAATTTTCCTATTTTGGATGCAAAGAAAGAAATAATAGTCACTTAGGGAAAACTGTATCAAACATGGGAGAGGATTTTTTTCACTTCTGCTGCTTAATAACTTTAGGAATGTGGGTAAAACTATTTCTTTCTCTACTTCTGTTGCATTTTGACACATGTAGATTGCAGAGCTCCATTCGCCCTGTTCCCCAGCATCTTTTTAAACTGCATGAACTTAAGGCAAGCTTTATTTTGAGACACCCCCAAAACAGTGTTGTATACTGACTGGCATGGGATTAGGTCATGCTTTGAACAGCTCTTGAGACCCTCAAGCCAGAATAATACCACAAATCTGAAGCATCACCAGTCAGTTACCCTTCCTAATCCTGCTGTGAGTGTGGGATTTGGAAGACTTGCGCAGAAAAAACCTTTGAGCATCCAAAAGCAG
Source organism: Corvus moneduloides (assembly GCF_009650955.1). Classification (NCBI taxonomy): domain Eukaryota; kingdom Metazoa; phylum Chordata; class Aves; order Passeriformes; family Corvidae; genus Corvus; species Corvus moneduloides. Next base: position 9,248,944 of record NC_045490.1, read on the forward strand.
CATGTAGGAAGGAAAGGAAGAGCAGGAACACATACAAAGGTAGAAAAGAGAAAAAGAAGCTGATATTTCTTAAAGACAACCAAAAAACCTTTCTTCAGAGGGTATCCAAGAGAAAGGCACCCAAGGAGGCACTGGGCAGGATAGGAGCAAGCCACAGACTGCCTCCTTTCTGTCAGAGGCAGCAGGGCCTGGAAGGAAAGGGAGCCCCTCATAGCATGCTTGGAAGTTAAACCCATAGGATTAATTCCCACCCATGTAAGAACCAGCTCCCTCTCTCTCCTTGCATAACTGTAGGGAGTTTTTCTATCAGAAATACATACTAATCCTCAATATTGCTAGTCAAAGGATGGTCTTAGAGTAAGGAAAGAGCTCAAATTAAACTCGGCTCCCAGCCTAAGCCAAACCTTGGGCAGAGGGACTGCATCCACTGGATGCCACTGCTCAGCCTAACTCCTGGGGACCACCCCCTGTAATCCCTCAGAGCAAACTCAAAGCTTTATCCTTGTCCCACATGGCTGTGGCCCACCAGCACCCACTTGACCGCCCCAAATGCTCCTCACAGACAAAAAGGGGAAGGCTCTTGCATTCCCCTCCCCACAGATCTTAGTGGCAGTGGCAGAGTGGGAGCCACAGGGAAACATTCAGTGTGTGCCTTCAAAGTGAAGTGTACAGTTGCTGGGTAATTCAGTAACTCTTGGCCTGATTCCTGACAAATGTGATCTGGCCAAGTCCTTCCATGGTGTAACAATATGTTAATGAAAGAATTATAATCAACCAGCTCTCAGGTTGTCTCCTTTATTTTATAGTAGAATCTGGTAATAGACACAATTACATGTAGATTAACCTTTGGCATAGCTTCAGCATGAAAACAACATACCAAGGCCAAATTTTACTCCAATATATCTATTGCCCTGCCTGTGTTTCTATTTATTTTGCTTGGACTGACAAACTTTAATTCAAAGAATATAATTACAGCATAACTTGCTGCTAGGTTTTTTCAAGGCTATAGTATTCATTTGAAGGGAAAGTAAGTTTACTTCTCATTGAGTTTAACTATGAAGGTTAATTTTCTTTGAGTTAAAGGAGTTCGGTTTTTGACTTGATTTCTATGCATTTGGGGCAACCAGCACAGCTGTGAAAACATAATTGTTCTTAAAAATTTCGGGATGCTCATCCTCATTTTCAAAATTGCTCGCTCTTTTGTGTGCTTTCCTAATTTCAGCTTGCTGAAGCGGCCGCTGATTAGCAACCACAGGTGCAATCCTTCTGGACTGTTCGCTACCTCCAGCTCGAGCATTTCCAACCACATTCTGCATTGCAGAAAATAGAGACAAAAAGCTGATCTGTTAAAATAGCAGAGGGACCAGCTAGAGAAGCAGGGAGAGTTATTTGCCCCATCAGAGTCAAGGGAAATTTACCCTTACATCAGCAGGAGAGGGAGCAGGGAGATGCAGAGGACGTGCAGCTCTGTGGAACCCATGGTGTCAGGAAGTGAAAGACTGGCAGTAATCTGTTATTTATGAGCCATTAGTATAACTAATAATTGTACAGCAGCAGCATCCCCAGGACCTCACCCCTCTGCAGCCTTGGGACAGGACAGAGGCTTTTCTCTATGAATACACAGGGGTGAATTGATGCCCCCGTGCGGGTGTTTGAGGCTTTGGGGGACACACCAGTGAGGCACAGGGCAGTGTCCAGAGCTGTGGCTGTAATGAGCACATAAATCATCCCTAACGACCCCTGAGCCAGCCAGCCTGTGTGGGGGACAGCGAGCTGGCCCATGCCGCTGTGGCTGCTGGAGAAAGGCTTCGGGTTGCAATGAGCACAAACGGCTCTTTCACACGTCTCAGCAGATGTTACTCATTTTCTCCTCATCTGACTTTAAGATTTGGCTCCATTCTTTCCCTGTTCCCAAAGCCCATCAGTTGTCCTAGAAACCTTTCCCGGCTCGTCCATGGGCAGTGGGCTATCCTGGTGTTCAGCAGGGGCCGGCCCATCTGCAGGCATCCAACTCCTCCGAGTTCTCATCCGGATTGCTTCTGTCTTCCCTGCTGAACCTCGCCTCATCCACTGGCCATTTCCGCTGCTCCACTGCGCATGGTGTTATTCATCAAGGTGCTTGTCCTCCTGCACAGCCACGAGCTCTCCAACATACTTAAGGACATTTGCAAAATTTGGATGGAGGATAGGAATAGCAAGTGGGACCAGATGTTCACTGGGAAAGACTAACACTGCATCTCTGTAACACAGTGTCCAAGGCTCACCCCTGGACCACAGGAGGATGAAGAGCAGCCAGCAGGGACAGTGCAGCTGGTCCTGCAATGGAGATGCACAAGGGCATCATCTGCACAGCCCTGACAGCCACGCAGCTTTGCCTGAACAGTCATCCAGGTGAGTAGGAGTCTGTAATTCACAATTCACTTTCCCATAAACTATCTTTTAATTTCTTCTAAGGATCCCAGGGGAAAAAAAAAAAAAAAAAAAAAAAACAACCAAACAAAAAAGCCTCAATAGATGCTTCAAATTTTTTGCTATGTTGATACCTTAAGCTGTATGGCACTTTGTAAAGGGAAAAGTTAATATGAGCAAATTCTTAGAAATGGATTGCTGACAATACATTTGCGTGTGGTTTAGCTCAAATCTATATACCAGTTGTGCACCACACGACATAGGAGTCACTAACCAATCTATAACTCATGAAAAATAACATTCTCTATGGATTCTGCTTGTTATATTAAGCACACAGATCACCCAAAGTCACCTGTCACCACCAGCAGGAACTGACTTAAAATAAATCATCAGTGAGATCTGCTCAGACTGGTGAGCTCAGGGTGGGTGGAAAGAAGATCTGATTCTTCTTGGTTCAGGGAGCAAATGTTTGCCTGCGTTGGTACTTGGACCCCCCATGCTCTCATCAGCAAAGGGAGGGGACTTTCCTGGGCCTGCAGCATCCCCAAGCACATTCTCAGCAATCCACAATTCACAAGAAGTCTTGAGAGAAATAAACTCCACAGCATGGTGTGTGCATGGGAAAACAATTAAATGTAACACGGAAGGAGGAAACCATCCATACAAAGTACGTGTTTTACTTCAGCTCTAAGTTCTCCAGAGGCAAACTGAGAAAAGCCCTGGGATCCAAAGTAGTAAAATAAAATCAAACAGAACACAGTAATCAATATATAACTCAAGTTGCAGCAGACACGTTCACATGGAGGAAGATGCTTACAACAGTCCTTTTGTTATTGCTACACTCTTGTATGAATGAGAAAATACAGCTCAAGAATAGCTTCAGGTAATCAAACCCCAGCTGTTAGAACTAAAAGCCGTGTCCAACCAGTGATTTGTTTTTCTCTGGGAAGAGATCTGTGGTGATCCTCAACACAAGAAATGTGCCCACCAATTACTGGATTTATGAGCAAGCCTCCACGCCATCAGAAACCCTGCAAGCCACCAGTGAGGGACAGCACATCCCGCTTTCACCTGTGCCATATTTTAACAACGAAAACACTCAGCAATACCTTGTGGCTGTCATTTAAAGAAAAGTTGTGAATATTTCACAAGCAGGGTAGTAGATGTTGGCCATACTCCAACCCAGGAGGAGTAGGAATGCATGGAGGGTGAGAAGAGCCACATACAAGTTCAGAAAATTACCATGTGCAAATGTAACTGTTCTGCTCCAAAATCACCAGTTTTTGATGACAACCCTCAGCTCTGCTGTTGCCTACAGAAACTCAAAGAATCATAGAATCATTAAGGTTGGAAAAGACCTCCAAGGTCATTAAATCCAACCTTTGACTGAATACCCCCATGCTCACTAAACCATACTGCAAAGTGCCACATTTACTCATTTTTTTAACACTTTCAGGGATTTTGATTTCACCACTTCCCTGGGCAGCCTCTTCCAGTGTTTAAACACTCTTTCAGTGAAAAAATTTTTGCTGATATCCAACCTGAACCTCCCCTGGTGCAACTTGAGGCCATTTTCCCTTGTCCTGTCGCTGGTTGCCTGGGAGAAGAGACCAGTTCCCGCCTGGCCACGACCTCCTTTCCGGCAGTTCTGGAGTGCAGTCGGGTCTCCCATGAGCCTTCCTTTACTCAAGACTAAACAACCCCATCTCCCTCAGCCACTTCCTGCAGGGCTTGTGCCCCAGACCCTTCACCACTTGATCAGATCCCATCACCTTACCGCACCAAGGCCCATTTTTCTGCGGAAGCACTTCCCGCCAGCCCTGCGGGTGCGGCACCGGCAGCTGCAGCCCCAGGGCAGGGAAACGCTGCCAGCGCACTTGGTCTCTGAGCAAAATGAATTAAAAGGGAATGATTTCCCCAAACAGAGGCTGGGGGAAACCATCAGAAACAAATTAAAATCAAAACAACTTTTCAGCAGGAAACAATGGAACAGATGGAATAATATTTATTACTGGAAACTGCTAAATGTGCCAATTAATTTTGAAGGGGCTTAAGTGAATTAAGCACTTTTTTACTTAAAAAAATGAAGAAGAAGTCATGAATCGCAGCAATACCTTCAGCATTGTCAATGTATTTTTCTGGAGGTCTGTTCAGAAATCAAAGGAAAAAACAAATCTGAGAAGTCTCAAATTGGACAATAATACTTCTGTTGCATAAATAGTATCAGTGTCCCCATTACCATGCCTAGAAATATTAGGGGGAGGCAAAAATCAAACCACTGTTTCCACACGTGAAGTTGGTTATTTTTGCCTGAACCAGAAAAGCATTTGACGGGGGCCAAAATTAGCCATGATTTTGTGATGCTCTAAGCACAGAAAGATTTTCGAGTTCATTTGTATATTGAAAGTTGTACAGATGATTAAATGCTTAGACAGACCAGTGTGTAATCCAACCCTGTTACCACACAGAGATAGTATTATAGAAAGTAGGAAATTAGTGTGCATCTTTATTTGTTTATTTTAGCACAAGAACATGGAAGTCCTTTCCCACAAAAATGTGTAATGTTTTAAAAATATTCATTCCGCGCTAGGACATGGAGTAAAACACAAATAAAAAATCTGTAATAATCCAATTCAATTTTAGGAGCACTTAGGGTGAGGGTGTTTTAGTATTTTTACATGCTTGCTTAGAAGACTTTTATCCACATTGCTTCCTGCCAGAAAGAGAATTGAGAAGTGCCTTTCTGGTAAGGCTAGGAAATCAATTTAATTTTTCCAAAAGGAAATTAAAAATACTTCTCAGCACTGAAATTTGCCCATTGCAAATATTGATTTTGCAAAGGGACATTCTCCTTCACAAAACTATCCAGAAACATTCTGCTCAGCTCCACTTATCATCATTGCCTTCCCTTCCTTTCACATTTTATATAACACTTCATGTTTTCTTACGCAAAATTGTCATGTTCCTCCCAAAATAGTGCTATGTTTAGAGAGGTTATAAGGAGTTACTAATAAAATTGTGGTTATTTAAAGACTACAAGATAAATATGACACACACGCTTTCACAAATAGGAAGCAGCTGGAAGAAACTAACAGCATCAGGATTATGTGTAAAATCCATTTTCCTATCAAAAATTATGAAAACAGAAAAAAAAAACTGAGAAAAAGTCACTGTTTGCTTAAACTTAGTCTTATTGCTGCTGATTCTGGATATGGCTCGTACAAGAGACAAATTGCTTCATGTTTCCAGGCTTTGCTGCTCTGATCTCAGCAAGAAAGTTTCTGATTTCTTCCTTAGTAGCTTGAATGTATTTTCTTTGGCAGATCCATTGCAATTGTTAAAGTATTTTGTCCCTAAATGTGAGCAGGTTTTCTTTTCCCCGAAGTGGCCCAAACCCCTGAGATTTTGACCTGTTTATACATACTGAATAGTTGCTCAGTGGGAACTTTGGCTCCTTGAGGAACCTAAGATAACACTTTTCACACAAGAGCATGGTGGTAGTTGAGCTATCTCTGCACAGTCCTTCAACAGGAAATGAGGGGGGACACCTCCAAAAACTGATCCATCCTGAATGAGGTATTTGGGAGGGAAGGAGGGTAGCAGGACATAAGTTCAGTCTTAACTTGTTCATTCCCACCTGAAGACAGCCCTAAGTTCCAAACATTGCCATCATGCATCAGCCACAGGAGCCATCCTTGTGGAAAGGGTTAAAAAAAGCCCTCAAGTAATGAGACACGAGCTGCCTCAGGGCACTTCAGCTGTTGAAGTGCAGGTGTCACGTATGGAAACCTCACAAAACACAACCTTTTTCCTACCAGTACTAAAGCCCACAAGGAATTATTCTCACACTTACAACCAGATGCTGCAATCAACCGCACTCGGAGAATAGGGGGAAGGATCCAACTCATCTCTCAGTTTGGCTTTCCTCAGGCCAAGGACACTGGAGCCACTTCACACTCTGGGTGACACTGGCCATGCTGGAGCAGCAGCAAGGATGCCAAAGAAGGAGCTGCCCACCTGTCTCCTACAGAAAGAGGGAGCTCACTGAGCCAGTTTGCTCTTACTTAGGGACTCCACCAGCAGCCAAACCCATTTAGTCCTATCCCTTCCTTGCTTATTAAATATTTGACTATTAACTCTCAATGCCTCGACTATAAGACTTTTTTTTAAATTTAAACATAGCTCAAGTTCTGAAACTGCTGAAAGAATTTCAAGAAACTCTGACAGCATGGGACATTACTCATCACCTGCTTTCTCTGGGTGATGCCCTGTCTCCTCTGCCCTCCTTCCAGCCGTGGGTGAGGCTACAACATGTATTTAAACCCCAGAGGTTTAAGTACTGCTCAGGGGCTGCATCACTGCATATGACCCCACTGAGCAATCCATCCTTTTGCCCCCTCCCTGGGCATCAGGCACAGCAGGGCATGGTGCTGACCTGGGAAGGGAGAGGAGTGGCAGGTAGAACACAGTTCAACAGTGTCCCAGCATCTAGACATCCCTCACTGGGCACTTTCTGGATATTTAATCGGGACAAATGATGCCATGATGATTTCTTGCCTTTTCTTTTATACCCCTTTTATACACCTTTTTATAGCTTTTGTATTCTTAGTGTTTTTTAGCCTACATTCTTAGACTTACTTGTCAAGCTAGGAGACTAAACATCTTAGAAGCTTTGTAGCTAGGGATCAGTGTGCCCCAAACCCCAAGGTCCTCTCCAGAACACATTCTGTAAACTAAGATAGAACCATCCAGGGAAAGGTTCCCTGGGGAGGGGGGCTCACTTGAGCCTCTCACTGGGGAATCTTTGATGGATATGCTAATTAGTAAGACGTATAATGTTATGCCTGATCTATCGTGTGTGGGCATTGTGGTGTGCATTGAGGCGCATTCCACCTGGACATGGTGCACCTAAGGATCCTTAAAATAAATACCAAGGTAAAATCCCTTTTTCCCTTCTAAGCATGCTTGATTCTTGATTTTAAGACCAGGAAAAGGCATCACTAATATCACTGATAACCAATAACCCCATTTTCACAGGTCAGTACACCTCCATTTCCAGCCCATTTATACCCCTGTGCCCATGACTTCTCTCAGTTATGTATGCACCAGGTACAAAGCTGAAACAAATCTTTTCATTTAAAGCAAGATTGATATTGTGTGCCCTGTGCCCTTGTATTACAAAAAGGCGATTCAGTACTCCTCCTGCACTGCTCCTGGCTCAGCCCTCTTCCTCCCAGGTGATTTGGGAAGGGTGCAGCCTCTCAGGCCCAGGAGCCCAACCATGAAACCTTTGGACCTGCTCACAGATGTCCAGAGGAGCAACCCTGTGTGTGATGTTCAAACACTCCAGAAAGACATCTTGTTTTTCCGTATCGGTATCGCCTCACTGGATAAAGAATAAGACAGCAGATTTCACAGGAATGAAGGAATTACTCTGGTTGAAAAGGGTAATAATATCCATCACCATAAGCTAAGATTCAAGCTGACATTGTTGCAAAGGCAATAAGACATGAGCTGTTTCCAGCCCACATTTCTTAATGCAAACACACAGCAAGGAGCATGGTGAGGAGGAGGGGGAGAGGCTGACGATGCCCTTCACCCTCTTCTGCCATGTGGTGCCCACAAGATGGGTGTTCACAGTCCTTTGCTCACATCATTCCCTGTTTTAAGGAAGGATAAATCCCCCACAGAAGCCATGAGTACACGGAGAGAAACAAAGCAACATGATACTCGTTTGGCTCAGTCCCCAGAGAGGCTGTGTTTTACTAAATTAATAATCTAGTTAGATCTGTTCAGCTTCAGCTTCTTAAGAAACTAATCCAGACAAGCCCAGAAGTACTAATAACATTTCAGTCTGGGCTTGAAGAGAGATTAGAGAACATTTATTTTGCTTCCAGTATTTTCTGATTGCTCCTAACCTTTCCTTGCACAAGCATCTAAATGAAGAAATATGAACAAAATGACTAAGTAGTAGGGCTTATGTTGAATTAAACACCACTGAGAAAAAAAAAATCAAGGCAACCACAGTAAAACTGAACCACTTAACATTCAACAGAATAAATATACAGGAACACGCTTGGCCGTGCATGTAGAAAATTGGAGATTTATAGGTCCATATTTCAAAACTACTGCAATGAACTTCTTCATCTGCCACTTAAATCTTAGCTCCCGGCTTACCTACAACTCACAGAAAATTGTCAGACTTGAATTTTCCTGCTTTGATTGTTTCAGAGGGGTTTTTTTGATGCCTCAGCACGAGCATGTTGACCCAGGTCACAGAAACTCCCCCCTAACCTGGATTTTTTTAACCATAAAAAAACCCCAACTTTCTCATAAAATCCTATTTTTTTCCTGAAATCCAGCAAAAGTAAATCAAGCCAAAGGAAAGTGAGAAGGCTCAGAAGTGCAGATCTGTAATTCAGGTCGCTCTGACTGCTCTGCCCATGCTCAGGCTCAGGGAGAGGGCACAGTGGTTTGTTACCGACAGGACAGGATGTGAATGAGGGTGGTTGCACAGGAAACATCTCAAGGTGAGAACAGCAAGTGGTACTGGCTGGGAGAATGAACCTTACCCAGGTTCATGGCAGGGAGAACTGGGGCAAGGTGTGTTTTCTTCAAGCACCACTGCAAAAATAGATTGTTTAGAAACTTCCTGAGTGCCACAGCCCAAGCGCAGAAAATCAATACCAGGAACCAGCAAATCCACCGTTATCCACTGTTTGGTCTTGCTCAGATTTATGGGCTGATAAGTGGATCATGCAAGTGGGTATAAAGCTGTAACGAGATTATACGTGAATGATAAGGAGGGTTCAGTCTCTAAGGAAGCACAGGGCAGCCCAGGGAAGGGCTCTGGTGATTAATGGCAGGGAGGCACAGCAGGGACTCGCACAGCACTTGGCAGTGGGACAAAATGCAAAAGCTGGATGAGGTTGCGTTAGAGACAGGAAAACAGAGGTGTGGGGCCAGTTTCACTCACCCTACAGTAGAGTGAGATAAATCATGGATGTCAGCACCCACTGAGCCCTGGGGCTCTCATCTCTCTGCTGACCCTCCATCGGCTTTTCCTTGGCTGGTGCCTCCTCACAGACCTGCACAGAGGAGCTGCAGCTACTGCGTTTCATGGGGACAAACCCACAGTGTGTGTAACTCCTGCATGCCAAAGGATCAAAAGGTTTACTGAGCCTATTACACTGATTACACAAATTTCACCCTGTATAAACAATTTCAAAACCTTAAAAATCCACAATGGGATTTTTTTTAAGGAATCAGTTGTGTGACTTTTGTCCCCACAAACTCATAGTACAGGATTCAGGAGCACTTCCCAGCCCTGATATAAACATTTCACCTTTGCTTCCTTGTCCCCACATACCTTGTTTTTCACTGGGAAAGAAATCCAGACATGAGCTTTGGAATGGAACTGCAATACCTCTATATATATATATATATATATATATATGTATGTATGTATGTAGGTTTAATCATACATTCATTGAATCATGTAGATTAGAAAAGCCCTCTAAGACTACTGAGTCCAACCCTTAACCCAGCACTGCCAACCCCCATTAAGCCATGTGCCCAAGTGCTACATCCACATGTCTCCAAAATCCCTAAAGGGATTGGTGACTCCACCACTGACCTGGGCATCCTGTTCCAACCTTTTTGGTGAAGAAATTTTTCCTAATAGTCAATCTAAATGTTCTTACTATAATTCAAATAATCTAATAATATTAATATTAGAATATTGTGAGCCTATGTCTTGGAAAGCAAATGCTTACTTTTACAAGGAAGGTTCATGATAATTCTGATTGAATTATATTGAATATTTATATATAATAGGTTACAACCTTTGAAGTCCTTAACACTCCACCTGTTTTTGGAAGTTAATTGGCACTACTAATTTGCAGGCAGAGAGAGAAAGACAAGTGAGCAGCACACATTTTTCACATTGAGCCACAACCTGGGAATGGAAAGCTGCAGCCCCAGGCTGTGCTCCAGGCTGGGTGTTTCCCCAGGCTCTGTGCTGCCAGCCCAGCAATTGTGTGGGCTGGAAACAGCCCCAGGAGCTTCAAGAACCTGGCAGTGACATGGTGGAGACAAGCAAAGAGAGATAGGGTGGACAACACCCTGGGAATAGAAGAAGAAAATTCTTCCAAAGGGGCAGGAAAGCACAAATATAGGCAGAAAAACCCCTTAGGGCTGTTCCTAGTGCCTGCATCCCACATCTCTCTAAAGGAAAGCTCCAGGCAGGGCCACAGGCTCTACTTCAAACACCTGTGGAGGTGAATAGCCATGTGCACAACACAGCCATTATCAGACCTTCACATCTCCAACATGTCGCAGAAAAAATCAGTCAGATACAGATGCCTAGTGCTGTCACCTGCAACCCATCAGGTATAAGCCCTCTGTTAAGTTAAGCTGGAGATATCTATAAAGTTGAAATATTTATTGTGGGAAAAGAGAGACAAAGTGCAATCCCATAACCTCATTTCTGTAAGCACATGGTAAGAACTGCTCTCGTTATCGGGTTACTAAAACGTTGCCTCAATGCAGGATGCCTTCATCATGCCTCAAATAATTGCACATTTGATCTGCTCCAGAGAGGCAAAATTTATGGAGGTATTTAACATTGCTGACATGTGTCTTACTATATTATCTGATGGTTTTTAATAAATCAGGCTCTTCACTCTAAGACACAAGTCTTAACATGAGAAACTGATGCCTTTTCCTGGTCTTAAAATCAAGTCAAACACGGTTAGAAGGGGAGAAGGGATTTTACCTTGGTATTTATTTTAAGGATCCTTAGGTGCACACGTCCAGGTCAAGTGCACCGCAATGCACACCCCAAAAGATCTGGTATAACATCATAGGTTTTAATAATTAGCAGATCTATCAAAAATTCCCCAATGAGAGGCTCAAGTGAGCCCCCCTCCCCAAGGAGCCTTCTCCTGGATGGTTCTATCTCAGTTTACAGAATGTGTTCTGGAGAGGACTTTGGGGTCTGGAGCACACTGATCCCTGGCTACAAAGCTTCTAAGATGTTGAGTCTCTCAGCTTGACAAACAAGTCCAAGAATGCAGGCAAAAAGCACTAAGAATACAGAAGCTGTAAAAAAGGTATAACAGGGATATAAAAGAAAAGGCAAAAAGTCTTCATGGCTGAGGTAAGACATCCACATGGACTCCAGCTGAGCATTTATCAAGCCCACAGGGACCTGGGCAACAATAGCCAGAGCTATCAGCAACCTACCCATCGTCATAAACAATGTTTTGACAAAAATGAATACAGAAAGGGATTTGTCAAGTTAGTTTTCCTTCATGGGTCAAAGCCAAGGGTGATTTATAGTGTGCATCTTGAATGAATTAGAGAAAGACACAAGATTTGGCCAGTGAGTTTGTTATAAGTATGCACTGAAAAGATGCAGAATATTCTATAGCAGAGTTTCAGCTGGAGTTACACTGACTTATATGTCCTGAAGATCTGATACGTGGTTTATACTGTTCAAGACATTCCCCAAACAACGCGCAGTACCCTGTCAATCCCGTCAACCCCATGTCCAGCAAATTCCACCAGGAAAATCAGGGAGGGGAAATTGCTATTTCTACTTCTCCTTTTTTTTTTTTTTTGCTTAGTTGGCTTCTGTCAGCTTTCAAGCAAGCTGGATGAATCATGGTGACATGAGAGAGGTGCATATTGATATGTAAACAAGAAACTGGTTTTACTGCATGTCTTTTTTTAGTCCTGGTAAGGAGCAGTAGCAAGTGATCTTTGCATGTCCAGAGAAGAGCAACGGAGCTGGAGCAGGGTCTGGAGCACAACTCTGATGAGGAGCAGCTGAGGGAGCTGGGGTGTCTCAGCCTGGAGAAAAAGGAGACTCAGGAAGGACCTTCTCACTCTCTACGACTCCCTGAAAGGAGGTTGTAGCCAGCAGGGGATCAGTCTCTTCTCCCAGGTAACAAGTGACAGAACAAGAGGAAAGAGCCACAAGTTCTAGGTTGGATGCTAGGAAAAATTTCTTCACCAAAATGGTTATTAAGCCCTGGCACAGGGTGCCCAAGGAAATGGTGGAGTGACCATCCCTGAAGGGATTTAAAGGCTGTGTAGATTCATCACTTGGGGACATGGTTTAGTGGTGGCTTTGGCAGTTCTGGCGGAATGGTAGGAGTCAACAATCTTAGAGGGCTTTTCCAACAGAAATGATTTTATGGTTCCGTGATTCTAACAACTCAAAGCAAGAGCTAGGCCTGTCAGGTGGCCAGGAGAGCACCTGAGGATCCTTTTGAAGAACAAACACACTAAAACATGTGTCTGCCCTGTCCTGCCCTGTGTGGACTTGAGGGGTTGGGCTCCCTGGGCTGGTGCAGGGGTAGGATCTCCCCACTGTGGTCTGGGCATGCAGGAGCAGACCCAGCTGCTGCCTCAGTCATTAGGATTATTATAATTTGCACCACAGTTGTCATTTTGCTTCTCTTTCCACTCCAACTTTTCTCCATAATTGTAAATCCAGCTGCCTCACCCTGGAAGTTGTCTCCTAGCAGCAAAGAACAGAAGCTAAAGAATGTTAAAAGGCAACTTGTTTAATCATGCTTTAGCTCTAGATGGATTTGTGCAGACAGAAGCACAAATTACACCTTAAAATGGTGGTTGGCATCGACAAAGAAATTACTGCACCTTTTTCCCCATCTGTTCTCATCAGCCAGATTCTCTGCAACTCCAACTGTTACATCCAACCAAATTACACGTGAGGCCAGGAATGAAGTACAGGGCTGTAATGGAAATCCCTGGTGTGTGTTATATTCAGTGGACAGAGGTCAGCCCAGAGGGGATGAAAGCTAATACAACAGGCTTTAAAAGTGACATGGGTGTGCTACATCTGTGAATGGCTGGTGCTTCTGCATCCAGAGTTTACAAAAGAAACAAAAGAAAAAATTCCGAGAAGCACCCTGAAACTTCAAACACCCTTGACCCTTTGGACAAAATGATGGGCTTGAACGGAAGGCGAAGGAGATGGTCCTTTAGCTTGAACTGGACCATTTTAAGAGCTTTTTTAAAGAAAAACAAGACCACCCTGTCCTACACATACAAGTCAAATTAACAATAACATTCTTATCTGATATAACCCTCCTGACCAACTAGCACAATCATGGACACAAGATCAGGCCAGGATTGTGGGAAAGGCAAATCTGTCCTGGATTTTTCCTTCCTGCATCCAGCCTTACCCAATAGCTTATTTGGAGCAATTTACGTGCTAAAGAAATTAATACATTGGGTACAACGTGGGTTTGTTTGGGTACAAACACATCTAAAGGCTGCGTGGGCTGCTTCTCATACTTAGAAACTTTATTTGCTCTTCAAGAGCATTAAAGAATTCAATTTTCACTTCCGGACAGCATTTCCCAGGTGACTTTCTTCCGCTGCCCTGCTCCGGTGAGGAACATCAAGAACCACTGCAGACCTTTGAAGAACTGGCCAATAATTTCAACATCTCCTTGGCAAAAACAGACCCTGCAAGGCAGCCGTCCCACCTGACAGCTCTGGAGCAGAGGGGTGGGCTGTGCAGGGAGCAGGGGCACAGCTGCATTCGCAGCAGAACAGCCTTTCCCAAGCCAGGCACTAAATGCAATTAGAGAGAACAGAAAATCTCAAGGATATGATATCAAAACAAAACACGTTCAAAGCCTGGAAGCCGAGCGTGGGGCAAGGCTGGGATTGTTTGGAGCTGGCCTCCTTTCTGCTGGCACCCACTGCACAGAGAGCAGTGCAGTTTAAAAGCTTTTTTTGTTTTGTTCTCTGTATCTGTGGGGAGTTTCAGTTTTGGATTTTAACTGCCCGTTGTTAAAGCCAAGGTATTCTTACTGCTAAAATGGGGCTCCTTTGTCATCAAAGTGCCCTATCTATGGGGAGTTTACTATGCCAAGGGGAAGAGACACTGCCTGGCAGAGCCAAAGTCATTGCTGGGGGAAAGAAAAACCCATTCAGACACCTGGAAGGGAAACCATGCCTAATCTAGCTGATATCACCAACAAACATCTGCAAAGTACCAGAGATAAAAATGCTAATGAAGAATTTATAAAGGTAAAGATGTTAATTAGAGAGACATCAGTTTCAAGAAACTCCCAAAGTAGCACAAGGACAAATCATTCATCTTGGCCTCTGGCAGCACTTGCCTGCTACCAGCCAGCTGGTTGGAACATCAGACCAAGGGCTTGTACATCAGGGAGGGAGCAAAACTGGAGTGTTTGTGTACTCCCAAAGAGAAGGTGGCTTTGCCAGCAGTGTGTGGCTGCAAAAACCTTGAATCTTGGCTCATCAAAGGCCAGTGCTGGTTGGAGCTGATCACCAACTACTGACTGCTGGTGCCCAGAAGACCCGTTTACCCAAGAACACAGAAAGCACCTTTTCAGCTCCCAGTGCAAGAGTTTTCCCATTGATTTCCAGCTGGGCAGAGGCTTGGTGGTTGCAGAACACAGAGAGCGTATGACCCATACACAGCTCAGCAATGACCTGGAGCTGTGGAGTGGGCACAGCAAAATTCTTTAAAAGAAGAAGAAACAAAATCACAGCTCTAGGGAAATGCAGGGATCAGAGTTACTGCTGGGATGACAACTCATAGAAAGTACTTCTTTCTCTGAGGGCAAGTCACTTGGGACACGAAGTGCCAAAGCCCACAGCTAACCTGAAGTCCCAGAAAGGATCTGCTTTAAGGCATGAGGCCTGTGACTCCTGAAGCACCACTGAAATGCTGGAAAGGAAGGACAGAGATCCTTTTCTCTGTCCTGGTTCTGAGCATCTGCCACACTGCTGCATGAACAGCCTGGAGAGGGAGGTGTGTGCAGCTCAGGCTCCCCGAGATGCTGAGAGCAACCGTCTGGTGTAGCTGCTCCGATGTCCCAGGACTTACAGCTCCAATAACCCAGCCCTCAAGCCCTGCGGGAAGCCACGCTCTGGCAGATGCCACAGCTCCGTGTGGTTTCTGAGAGCACCAGGGGAAGGCACATCCGCAGTGTGCCACCACTTGTACCTGAAATTGATTGTTTACTTTTGAATCCCTGCAGGGGGCCAGCCTCTATCACGGGTTTCATCTCTGCAGTCATGAGTTATCCAAATCTGTTAAAAAAATAAGAGAATATTTGATCCCCTGAAGGGCAAATTTTCCCAATTCATCATATGAAATAAACTGTAAAGCAGCAATTCCTTTGATTTCTCATTTCCTTTTATTTTTTCCATTGATCTCATCACATTCTCTCATTGTCTCATCTTATAGAGCAAGGCAAGAGGACAGCTAATCTGTTTTCCCTCTGCTCTTCTTAATGTCTTCTTGATTAAAATTCACGTTAACTCTTAGGCACCCCTATCTCTGAGAGTATCCATAAAGCTACATCCACTTCTAGAAAATTCTGCTGCTCTGAGACTTCTCTTTCAAGCTACTGAGCTCTGGAGAGCTCTCAGGAATGGGACAGATACTTGCATAATCTTTAGCAAGCATCAAAAGAAATGCTGGCTGCTGAGTTTCTCCAAAATATTCCCGGGTACAGAGCATTGGGATGAAGAAGGACAGAGGGGGACTTCACACCCATCTTCTCCTTCCAAAGATGAGCTGCTAGCACAAAGCCAGCCCTATCCACAATGGAAACAACCTTGGGTGCTGATCCTCTCCTACAGCACTGGGGCCCCAGAGCACCACTTCTGCCTCCAAATCACTTTAGCAACAACTGCCTGCCTTTTCAGAAACAGCCAACTGCCAGGAGAGGCTGCCAAAGGCCTTTGGAAGGAATCACAAGCCGGACATATTTTTGTCCTCAAGAGTGAAAGCGGCAAAGCCCTGGATTTGGGGAAGACACCTAAGGCAGCCTGCAAAGAGCAGGGACTGCACCACCAGTTTGGCAGCCCCCTGTCCCAGCCCCATGCCATCACTGTCCTTGGCATTTATAGACTTTATCAGCCCTGTCTTGCTCTCTAGCTGGTTGCTTCTTCAACACATCAATTCTGCAATGTGCCATCTTCGTGTGATTCTTTTTGGATTGTTAACAAAAAAACCAAAAAGTTCACTTCTACCTACTGAGGGGTATGACACTGCAGCAAAGCACAGCATGAATTTTCTGTGCTTTAGCTATTCTTGATGCAGGCACCGTCAGCATGGCCAAGCAGGGAGGGGTTACCAGCATGTAATGAGGAGGGGGATGCTGCACAGTGGTCCCTGCTGTTCCCTTGCTGGTCTCTCCCTGTGATGATCTGCAAGTCTGGCCAAACCACCCTGCTCCTAGGGAGTGATGAACTCCGGAATATTTGCTGGCAAAGTGGGCTGTGCTTGGCCCAGCTCTTTTGCAGCCCACCCAGACCACACATGAAGAAGAGATGTGTGGCAAGCAAGTGTCACGCTTGAGCATGTAACCAGGTGGAAAACTTGAGAAAAGTGGGCAAATGCAGCCTGAGGGGGGTTCAGAGCAATGAGGCGCCCCACCAAGTCCTTACTGGTTATACCATTGCCAGGAGAAGTGCACAGCTTGGTTGTAGCAGTAGGATGTCTGTTGGTTTGCTTGCAGAAATGCTGGCTGGTTTATTTGCAGAATGAACTGATTTTCTTAGGAACACTATGCATAACAACTACCTCCCTCTTCCCACTCCCCAAGTGCTATGGTAATTAAGCTTTTATCTGAGTAGATAAAATAATTAACATATTTATTACTCAGAAGAAAAAGATCTTTTTTTGATTGATTGCAGCCTACTAATGTTCCATCAAATATTCAAAGTCTGCATTGTTAAGCCATTCATTTTATTTATTTTTAAAGACACTACATATGTTTTCTATCCCAAGGGGAGGAAAAAAATCAGTGTACGAAAAATTCCCATCATTACTAGCACACAGCTCAGCAGAAAATGAACAGAGATAGGGAGCACCCTTCCTGTCTGCAGGAGAGTGGGCTTCATTAAGCTTGCAAGGGATTTTTGCACATTACAGAAAGCACTGAGGGGGTGGGAGAAGCCCTGCAGAGCCTCATGGGCACCTACAGATGCTGTGGCTTCGTGCCCAAGCCAGGCTCAGTGTGTTGCAGTGCTTGGTCTTGGCACTCCCATCCTTGCAGGCACCCACCTCCGATGGCACCCCAGGCACTCTTGCACATCACCAAGGGAGATGCTGTGAGATGATTTCCCTTCATACCTAATCACTGTATGATGACCATTTTTATCTAATGGCTTTACCTCTTGGTGCTGGGCAGTTTTGTTGCTGTGGTTACTCTGTGGACAAATGTAAACAGCTCCCAGTCGCTGGGAACAAACACAAAAACAAACCTCCCAAAGGCTGTTGAGAAGATCTTCTGTCGAGTGCTGTATCCACACACCCACAGACTTTTGGGTGTTGGGTTTTTTTGGAAACACGAAGCCACAAGTCCAAAAAAAAGATGCCAGGAGACACCAGAGAGAATAACCATAGCATACATCAAGGTAATCATGGTGTCTTCCAGGGGGCAGCCACCCCTTCCCAGTCATTTCCTTTTGTGTAGGATCCCCAGGGCAGCTCCATGCCTGGATGCCACCTCCTGGGTCATGGAGCAGGACATGAGGTGCAGCAGAAAGGTGGATCCAACACCCTGCAC
Organism: Corvus moneduloides; assembly: GCF_009650955.1. Lineage (NCBI taxonomy): Eukaryota > Metazoa > Chordata > Aves > Passeriformes > Corvidae > Corvus > Corvus moneduloides. Next base: position 9,266,946 of record NC_045490.1, read on the forward strand.
GGCTCTGCCTCTGCAATTTTGTATGTATCCATCATTTTATGTTTTCATCTTTTTGCTTCAAAAGCTCTCCTAAAAGACAACAGAAAAGACCCTCACTCCAGGGCTTTGCAAAAGGCCTTGAAGAGCTGCAAATACGTCCCTGCCACCACATCTGCTGTCACTGCTGCAGTGGCCATCAGCCTCCAGGCACTACAGCTCCCACCCAGAGTGCCAGCAGGGCACATGGGCTCTGCTCCTGCTGCTGCAACTCACGGTAAATAGCCCCATACACACCAAACATCGCTGCCCTCTCCCCCACAGTCTCAGTTTCCTTGTATTAAGGCCCGTAAAACCATTGCAATGTGGACATTTCAGCAGGTTCCTGCTTACCAGCTCTCCTAAGTGACTCTCATCCCATGGAACCACTGCTGGAAGCAGATGTGCTGAAGCACATTCCTGCCATTCCTGGAAATGTTTGAAATTATGCCCAGTTCTAACAAGCTGCAGAAAGGAGAATGGGTTTTCTCATGCCTGAACATTTGTGGATCTTGCTGTCACAGCTCTCCACCTCAGCAAGCGCTCACCTGGGACTGGATTAGAAACTTTTCAGGTGCTGATCTCCTTTGGTCCTATTGTCTTGCAAAAGTACAACACCTTGCAGTTCAGTTTTCCACATTCCCTATGCTTTTGAATATGGATGGCTTGGCAGCAGAGCCACTCCTTTGGAGAGCAGTGGCATTAATTGCACAGAGAGAGGCTGCCTGTAATTCATTACATACAGTAACACCCTATTCTACTCCTAAAGCCTTTCACTGGAAAAGCTGGCACCCACAGATCACCCCAAACTACCCCCACACAAACAGCGATGTGATCAGCAAATCAGGATGGCACAATGTGTTTCCAATCCTGGGGCAAAAAGGAGGGGTTTCCATCCAATGGCTGTTGTGTTGTCCAGTGCTGTGATGTTCTAACTGCACACAGGGGCACTAACACCATATCTGCACCCCAGTTCTCTCAGTCTGACATCAAGAATTAAAAAACAATTGGGAAAGGGAGAACACACAAACAAGGATGGGACTCATGCCGTCCCCTTCCTTGTCCCAACCATCTGTCATCCCATACAACACCATGGAGACTTCCCCAGGCTTTGGCCAGCACCATCAGGAATGTGAATCAGATCACACAAATTGCCTTTCTTACCTTCACATTATTACCTCTACACTATAGCAAGCATTGGGGTGGATAGTAAAGTAAGCCACCCAACTCGTTGTGTGATTAAGCACAAAATAAATACCCACAGCCATTCACAGTTGAAATGTCTATTAACAAAACTGTATAAAGTGCAAACTGTGCTTGCACATAAAAACCAACAGTAAGTTGTAACACGCAAGGAAATGAGTCAGTAGGAAATTAAACACAACTTATTATTTTCTCAATGTATAAAGTCACAATTGGGATTAATCCTTTTGTGCATATCTAGAGGTGACTCTCAAATCACTTACACAAAGAGCCAGTTCTCCCTTTTGCCATCTTATTGCAGGCCTTTTTAATGATTCATGACGAAGAGCTTCAAAGAGCTCCAAGCCATGACAACAGTCCCAGATCCGACCTCCTCGTTCTCATCTCAGCAAAAAATCCTCCTCAGTGAATAATTCAGGTTTAGGAAGAGAGCTGCCTTAAAACTACTCCCAAGGGAAGAAGCAGTGTCTAGAATTTAATCTCATTATGGAAATAAAAATAAAAAGAAAATATCAAAAGAACACAGTGACTGCAACAACAATACAAGCCTTATTTTGCAGAATTCATCCGTTGTGAAACTCCACAGAAGGGAACACAGCTGTTTTCCCTGAAATATGTTTCATGTTTCCAGAGACCAAAGATGAAATCCAATGCTTTGCCTTTCAACTTACGATAGACGAATACATGCAAGGATGACACAGCTACTGTTCAGGGCTATTGAGGAAAGAAAAAGGTCATTTAGAGCTAGAGCTGAAAACACAGGCTTGACCACAGGCTGCAACACATCCTCCACTAAGTTCAGCAGGGCGGGAGCAGGCTTGCGACAGCCTCCCAAAATCTGAGGCAATTCACCCCTGACTTCAAGCTTGGAATCAAGTTTTATATTTCCCCTGTTGCAAGGGCTGAGGGCCCATACAGGATGGTTACAACACCATAAAGGCATAAAAAAGGAAGTGAAGCACCCAGAAAAAAAAAACAAAAACGCATACAACATGCATCACATCTGTGCACCTCCACCTTAATGCTGAAATTTCTAGTGAGCATTTAAGTCTAATTCCTCCCCCAAATTCCTGACATGATATGAAGGGATTTTGTCACGTCACTTCAAATGTTTAATCTTCTCCTTGACGGGCTGATAGGGATATTCTTAGACATGAAACTCAGATGAGCCATTCACAGTTTGCCTCAACAGCAATAAGTAGCTTCAGTTTCATGGCCATTTTGCAAAGATTTCTCGCCATAATGAGCATCTTCATCTTCCCTTTGTGAAACACTGTGATATTTGGAAGGACAGTTAATCCAAATCATAGATTGCCCTATGCTTGAAATAACCAGCATATCCAAAGTCTGCTGAATACTGAAATCTTTCTAATAATGGGGATGGCTGTAATAGTGTATATCCTGGTCCCCGGGATGCAGATGAACACCTGAGGGACGCTGTATGCTGGCTTAGGAAGTTGTGTATATTCACAGCAGGAGGAAAAGCCTTGCCTGAGGCGAGGTCAGGGCATGGACCCCACCCAATCTTGTTTGAGCACAAAGACGCAAATGTCCTTGCCCTGGCAGATTCAGCAGCTCTTCTGGAGCCCTCCCATTTTCCCACCACGACTATATATTTTGGGGGTGTACTGCCCCATTCCAGTAGCTCTCCCTTCAAAGGCCAACATGCATTTGGAGGTTGTCCCCATATCTACAAGCTCAAATATTTTGCTCCAGCTCACCTACGTGTTGTGCTCATCAATGTATGATTTCAGCTTCCAGGTGGCCAAAAATGGTGAGGATTTCACTTCAAATGGTAGTCCCTTTGCTAAAACTCTCCTTTCTTGCTTATTTAGGAGGACACAACCACTCATCCATGCTCTCCATATTGCAAAGCAGCCTCCCAGGGTGGCAAATCACCTCTGGTCCTACTGGGTCTCACCCTCAGAGGCGAAGCCGGGCTTCAGCCTTGGTTTTCTAGAGAGCCTTATGCTAGGGCAGAGGCCTGAAAAGATCAGAGGATGAGATGAAATGAGATCTCTTTCAGCAGCAACAATGCCCCTCTAATTAGCCAGACAGAGCAGGTGACAGGCTCTGTGCACAGGTACAGTGATGCTCCCCTGGGGACACACGGCTCTCTGAGCATGTCCCATCTGCAGAGCCGAGGACAACAGCAGGGCCCTGGTGACTGTGCCTGCTCTGAAATGCTCCTTTTGTGTGGGGCAAAACCCAAGCCCTGATCAATTACTCTGCAGCTGGGTGGTTTTATGAGGGCTGAAAGGGATGCTTCAACCGCTTGCCCTGTGCTCACCTGGCCAGCCCTCCACAGCCTGTGGAGCACCAGGTGCTCGCCAGAACACATATGTGGGGCTTAGCAGATCTGCTGGAGATACCCCAGGCACACCAGTGTATGCTGAGCAACTCAGCATATGATTGCACAAAGAAAATATATCTGGATTATCAGGGTTTCTTTTGGGGCAGAACATGGAATTCCGTGTAAGTTTCTTTTTCCTCAAATCATTTGCTAAAACTTCTTCTGTGATTGTCATTTGAAGACAGAGCAGGTGTCAGAGACAGCTGTACATGGCCATCAAAATCTGTCACACCAGGGAAGAGACACCTTTGAGCTCTCAGAAATAATTACTGTCAAAGACAGTGCCTGGCATAAAGACACTGAACTGCTCAGGCACACAGTGAGAGTCACCATATATGTACACACATGTCAAATACATTCATTTCTGCATGAAAATTGGAAATAAAGCAGCAGTTTGCTTACTCCATACTTAATAAACTTGGCTCTTTCAACACAAGAAGGATCATGCAAGAAGATGGGATTCACTTTTGGAAAGCACGAGAATTTCCTTTCATTTTTGTACATGAGTTCCCTGGTTTGGGGAAAGTTCAAATTGCCGTCAGCTAAAGCTGCACCCAAATTCTTATTAGCAGAGGGGGAGGGAAAAAGATTCTTCCTTACCACAACTCTCCCTGAGGCTGTTCCTGCACACAGTGCAGAGAAAGCTGCAGGGAGGGAATTACCCTAAGATGCAGCAGGGAAGGATTACAGCTCGGGACATGGATGGTTTTCAGCCAATTCTCTCCTGTGCCCAATGAGCATTTTCACCACCAGCTGACAGTAATTCTGAAAAAAGCCTTTTGTACTCTCCTTGGGGTTTTTTTTTTTCCTTTTTTGTGTAAGAAATTGGGAATTTATTTGAAAGGTTTGAACGGAGACCTGCCATACCTCAGCTGCCTGTTTTTATCCCAGGTTCTGGAACAAACCTCTCTCTTGAGTCCTGTTGGCATTTAGTAACAGCCCACAAACCATTCCTAGCAGGGTGCAATGAGAGCCACTGGAGCTGGTTTAGAGCTGTGCAGCAAAAATACCCAAAGCACAGCAGAAACTATATCATACCTTCCCCCTCTGCCCCATTGCATCAGCAGCAGCCTCACAACTCCAAAATAGGTCTTTTGCCCCAAAAGCTCTGTGCCACATCAGCCAGTGCCCACAGCTTTGTTCCCGATGCGCAGCCCCCCCAGCGCTCCCCCATGTCAGGCAGGGCAGCGAGGCAGGGCAGGGCAATGCAGGCAGGGCAGCGAGGCAGGGCAGGGCAGGCAGGGCAGGGCAATGCAGGCAGGGCAGGGCAATGCAGGCAGGGCAGGCAGGGCAGGGCAATGCAGGCAGGGCAGCGCAGGCAGGGCAGGGCAATGCAGGCAGGGCAGCGCAGGCAGGGCAGGGCAGGCAGGGCAGGGCAATGCAGGCAGGGCAATGCAGGCAGGGCAATGCAGGGAGGGCAGCGAGGCAGGGCAGGGCAATGCAGGCAGGGCAGCGCAGGCAGGGCAGGGCAGGCAGGGCAGGGCAATGCAGGCAGGGCAGGGCAATGCAGGCAGGGCAGCGCAGGCAGGGCAGGGCAATGCAGGCAGGGCAGCGCAGGCAGGGCAGCGCAGGCAGGGCAGCGCAGGCAGCGCAGGCAGGGCAGCGAGGCAGGGCAATGCAGGCAGGGCAATGCAGGCAGGGCAGCGCAGGCAGCGCAGGCAGGGCAGCGCAGGCAGGGCAGCGAGGCAGGGCAATGCAGGCAGGGCAATGCAGGCAGGGCAATGCAGGCAGGGCAATGCAGGCAGGGCAGCGAGGCAGGGCAGCGCAGGCAGGCTGTTCCCGACGTGTCGGCACGTCCCGCATGGGAGCCGCGGCCAGGAACACGGCAGCTGCCTGCGCGCAACGTGCAGCCTGTGTGTGGTAGGGCTGTACTCGCAGCCTGCCAACACCCGGGCCGGGAACGCAGCGGGATGGCCGCTGCCAATGGGAGCCGGCAGGAACGAAGCCATGTGGGAAACTTAAAATGCAAGTGGAGCTGGGAGTGCGTGGCGAGTCCTTCCCAAGCGCTGCCTGAGCTGGCGGGTGGCTGGTTTCGGTCGGTTCCAGTAATGGGGATGGGTGTGAGAGCGGGGAGCGCGGGCAGCGTGCGCTGGGAGAGGGGCTGGGATGAACCAGGGACCCGCAGAGGCGTTTGGCTGCGGCGTGCTTGGTATACACTGCTGTGAAGGCGATTAGACCCCACTCTGATCTCCATCGGTTTCATTTAGACAAAAATCTGGAATCTGGATTTAAAGATGCTCTTTTAGCTGTTTCAGAAATCAGAAACAGACTCTGCAAGGGAGGGGAAACATGTATTTGCATCCATGAAGTCCTGCGTGTTGCTACCCTGCTTCGTGGAGCAGAATATTGTTCGAGTGTTCATTAAAGCAACGCTAAACCGATCTTATTTCCTGAAGCATTCCACATGCTAAACCCACCTAACAATGCTTTTAGGAATATCTTCTCCCATTCACTAAACTTTCCTTTAGATTTAGAAGCCCACTCAAGCTAGAAAAAATAGTATTTAAGGCAGTCTGTGACAAAAGGTGACACCCCTTCCCAGGTGAGACTTCTCCAAATCTTATTTCCAAGGTGCATGGGAATTTCCGCGGAGCGCGGGCATCCCTGGAACGCTCACAAGCGGATGGTTTTCCAGCTAACAGCCTCATTCACACAAACACACACATCGCCCTCCCCAGCAAACCTCCTCTGACGGGGACCGTCCCAGCTGGGCAGGGGCAGAAGCAGCTGCCCCATCGCCTGCGCTCCCTCCGGGATGTTCGGGGCGGGGATGGGGGATGCTCCCCCCCGGGGTGCCGGTCGTCCCCCCCCGCCGGGGCTGAGGAAGCGAAGGGAGCAGTGGAGTTGCTCTGCATATTAATGAGCGGGGAGCGAGGGCAGCGGGAGCCGCTTTAAAGGAGGAGAAGGGAAGGCAGCGGCAGAGCGCAGGCAGCGCCGGGCAGCCGCTCCGCCGGGAGCCGCTCCGCTGTCCCCTCCCTGGTGACCCAGCCCCGGGACAGCGGGATCGGGGGGACGAACCCCAAGCGAACAAACACATCAACCCCCCGGCGTCTCCTTGGGTACCTGCTATCTCACAATGAAGCTCCTGACAGCAGCTCTGCTTCTGTTCTTCATCGCGATGTGCTTAGCCAGCGCGGAAGGTAAAGTGGTTTATTCTGCTTATTCCCGCTTAAATCTCTTTTGTAATTTGTGCTTCTGTCTTGATAGCCCTGCCTTGGGCTGAGCTATCCCCTGCACGGTGGAAAGGTGTGATATATGGAATCTGTGAGTAAGGGAGCTGCAAGTTGTTCAAAGGTGAAGTAGGGGTAAAATACACGGGATAAAGTTGTGTCTTCGTTTGTGTCTTCACTGCAAGGCAAGGAGCTCGCAGTGGGGCAGGTCACGCCATGTTCTTCGTTATTCAGGAATAGAGCTCAAACATCTCCTTTGAAACTGAGGGTGGTTTTCAGGGAAAATAGAGCAGAGCTGGATGCAAGGTGGTGGCACAGTCTGCGTTTTCTGCTGTGCACAAAAATGATGGTTAAAAATGCTCAGCTTTTGTCTGGCTACGACTGCACCACAGCATCCGTGAAAGGAGGAATGACTCAAAGTCCTACAAAGTCCAAGTGAGACACGAGTGAATGAGAAAGTAGCCCAGACATGCACTTGCTTGCTCAGTTTAAAGCAAGTTCCGACTCTTTCATTTCCTTTTGTTAAATACAATTATACTTAATCACAGCAGGTGCACTTAAAGAAATCTGCTCTTTACAAAGTCCCAGAACATATGTAATGCTCTAAAACATATTTCCCAGAGAGTCACTACCTTTTTCTGGGATATACCAAAGGAGAAAAAAAAACCCTCTTTTTAAGCTCAACAGCATTACAAAATTCATCTTTTCCCACCAAGGCTTTAAAGAGCAAACTGAAGTTTTCCTGGATACACACAGGCTGGAGGGGAAGGGATGCTTGGTATGCAGGAGGCTTTGCAGGCGCATGAGAAAATGCTTTCTCTTGTAGGCGTGAAGTGCAAATGTTCAAGAAAAGGTCCTAAAATAAGATTCTCTAATGTACGGAAGCTGGAAATAAAACCGAGGTACCCATTTTGCGTGGAAGAGATGATTATGTAAGTTTTCCTTCATTTATTGCTTTCTGTTTCCCTGTCAGCTGAACTGCTTCACCTTATCTGCAAGTTCCTTCTTTGTTCTTTGTTTTCCTCATGCCCTGGCATGCTAATTCCTAGGAACAGTCATTTGCTGCATCAGAGGAAAAAAACCCGTACAATTCTGACCAAAACCCCAGGCATCATTTTTTGACACAATGCTTTTTTTTAATCAGATAAGTATTTCCAGAACAGGTAGCAGTAGAAAGATTATCATTAGTTCAAGTGAAAATAGGGACAAATTCTACTCCAAGCTGCCTGATATAAAACTCAGAACAATTTACTCAAATTATTCTGAGCATGCAGAGTAAACACGAACAGAGTTTGATCTGTGGTGGTTTCTGCAGGGAAGAGTTACCCCAACCTGCATTGTAGCAGAGCAATCCCCTTCACCTGATGGGATTAGTCAGCATGTAAGAGAATGCTTTCCTCCCAGTCTCCCTGCAAGTCGGGACCAATGCTGCTGTGAAATCTCAAACTGATGTAATGGTTAACCAAGCTGAGGCAGGTACAGGGATTTTTGACGTGACTGGCTAAAAAAAGGAGGATTTTTTAGATTTTAAACATGGGTGGGTTTGGCTTTTTTCCTGTCCTGTTTGGATATCTTAAGATTCCCCCCACAAAGCACCATCCAAACAGTATGTGCAGCTGGATAAGAACCAGAAGGGCAGATTATCCAAAAAGACTGCACCAAGCCCCCCTGCCACCTAAGAGGGGGAAAAAGGGTCCCAGGATCAGCCACAGCCCCAGGACACCAAGGACTGACTTGATCCAGCATTGTGCTCCCCCATGGAACATCTGCCAGTTGCTTAACAGCAGGATCTGTGCAGGCTGCACACCACCTCCAGCACCTTGCAATGCCCACGGGGCCGAATCTTGCCCATCCACCTGGCGCAAACAAGGAGATACCACAGACTTCCCACATGGAACTGGCCTCCAGGCTCAGTGGAGGGCTTGTGGAGGAGGAATGGAGAATCAAGCTTCCTTAGGCTTCCTCCAGAGCTAGGGCAGCACCACTGTGAACAATCAGACCCACTTCTTTGGAGCCCAAACAAGTTGATGGTGACCTGAACAGAAAAATTCTTGCAGAACAACCCTGCCTGAATCAGCTCCTCACAGCTTTACTGTTTGCTTTGACCCTTCAGTAGTAAAATGATGTCATAGAAAAACATTAACTCTTCGCATCCCACTCCAGTTATTTGCCCAAAAGCAGATGGTGACCAGGGGGTATGAAATAAATCTCATTAATGCAATGTTTTACTTCCAATCAGAAATCTGGGAAAGCTGAAATGCTGTGTATGAGCAGTTGCTTTGCCAGCCTGCTAGGGCAGATGTTGAACAATACTATTCAAGGCTGAGGGTTGTCCAGGGTTTGCAGCAGCTCCTGGGACAGAACTGTCCCATCGCTGTCTCATTGCTGAGGGTGTCTATGGGGCCAGCAGGGCAAACCCGCTGCCATCACTGCCTTTCCAGCTACCCTAATGCAGCCTGAACTGAAAGCATTGAAATTAATATTCTGGGAAGCAATTGATCCAGGGGTCTCTGGACAAAGCACAGCGGAGCTAAATTCCTGCAACTGAGTTTTTGTTGCTGCAGTGATCATCTAAAATGAGTTGTCGAAGCTGTGTCCCCTCTGCCCTCCTTAAGAGCTCTCATACAGCAGAAACGTGATATAAATTATGTTGGACAGAGAAGCAGTAGGTATGGGGGGTGCAGTTAAGGGAGGTTTTGGCCATAACCCCCCAGCAGAGCTGTGCTACAGGGTAAGAGACAGTTAAACTGAGTCCTCAGTCTAGTCAAAATCTATCAAGATTCATGGTACATCTAGCAGTAATTGTGAGTGTATCTGTCTGTATTCTGGAATGAGAGAAAGCAGAAGAAAATAGGAGGGAAGTTTAACTCTTTCTACCTGAAATGTTCTGAAACACCCCCACCCATGCTTTGCCCCATCCCAGAGGGTAGGGATAGATCAGAGTGAGAAGAGCTGATGGGAAATAGGCTCACAGCAGTGCCTTTCTCAAGGGGCTGTAAACTGATGGCAGTTCCCACACCAGCCTGGGATGAAAGGACCAGAGCCAGGATCCTTGTGGTCATGGAGACAGGGTATTTGTAGGCAGAGGTGCAGCCCCTCCATCCCTGCAGATGAGATGTGTGGGGGCACAGGGTGCTGGGGTCACAGACTGACTTGGGGTGCTCATCACAGCCCCAGAGGCATGGACATACAGGGGAGAATTTTGGCACAGGGACACTCAGACACCAGGGTGAGGGCTCCAGCCACCAAGCCCTGGGCAGCTAAGGGACAAATCCCACTGGGGAAATCTTACTGGGGGTGTAAATTCTGGTGCTTCATCCCTTCTCCATCTCTCTCAACCTCTTCTTGCAGCCCATCCAGGCAACTCCTCACTCAGGTAGAAGCTCCCACAGCACCTCTTAGGCACATTCCATTACCTGTCAGACCAGCATCCTCAAAAGCAGGTCCAGGTCATCTCAGGGTGCCCAAACACACTGCCACCCAACCCTGCACCCATCAGGGACTGTGTGAGAACTGCAGAAGACCATGGGGCTGCCTTGGGAACATTTCTCCTGTCCATTCTCCAGAACCAAAGCAGAAAACTTACATGTGATGTCAGAGCAATGCATCTCAGCCTGAGGACAGAGCCAGTTCACCTGAGAGGCAAATCATGGATCGCTTCCTGCTCAGACTGCAGGCTCTGGTAAATCCAGACTTCACTGCTTCTGGTGCAAATGTAGGGCTTGCTGCTTTTCAGAGGTGTTCCTGCTCCTCTCCTCCCGCAACTCAGCTTGTCCATCACTTTCTGGAAATATCCTCTATGGTCTGTCAGAAGAGAAACCCAAGCCAAGATCTGGGTCAGCCAGTGCAGATGGCACAGCTGGGGAGGTGCATGGGGAAACCTTGCTCCTCTCTCGAATCCCTTAAAACTCGTATCACCCCCATTCAAAGCTACAGGAAAACTCCCCTTCTCAAGCCCATACTGCTCTCAGAGGAGTTGGCTGAGAACACCCTTAGAACAGAGGTAGTCCATAGTTTTTAGCACTGATCCTTCCCTTTCTGATGCCTGCAGCCATTCAAGGCTCTTTGAGGCTTTCACTGCTTTCCCATGCATTGGGGAAAAGTCCACATCCTGCCAGAAAACAACCTGGAAATTACACCGCAAATTTTGTGACTGTAGCTGGAGATGGAGCAGAAAAGGGGAGTGGGGAGGAAGGTTAATTGAACAGAAAGACCTATTTGAACACCTTGTAAAACCTGGAAATTGGAATCATGCTGAGACCCTTAGTTCAGTTCATGAAGGCAGCATGTTTTAATTTGTGAGGCACCAGGAGGGTGAGCTGGGAAAGTCTGCAAGGCATTTTGTCTTGCTTTCTGAACCAAACCATAAAAGAAGACCTTCAGTATACACAGGTATTTCTGGGTTTCTGCCATCATTATACTCATGTCTCTAGCAACATTTAATGAATTCCATTATAGGGTTTTAGTTAAAGCAACGACTGTTATGTTAAACCATCCCTGTTGTGGATGGTATTTCCAGAAAATTAATAATTCTAATACAAATTTTCATTGTGGGTTGGTTTCTGGATGTTGTCTGGGGTTTTTAAAATCACAAAATTAATAAGAAAACCAGAAAACTGTTCAATTTTGAGCCCACAAAAGTGGGGCAGTCTTGATGTTTCTGGAAAGCCATCCTGTTGGGACCCAGATCCCTCATGTCACCTCAGCTGAGGTGACCAACGGAGGCAGCCTCACTGAGCCCTCCAGGAGGTAACCTCAAATGATGAAAAGACTTTTGCCATGTTTTGGCTCCCTGCACGCTTGGTCCTGACAATAAGGGGACACCAAAGCCGCAAGGAGAGCAGGATCAAGTGGGGATCAGAGGAGGCTGAAGCCCCCAGGGCTGATGCTGAGGCTCGCTGATTGCAGAGTGCTTGTTGAGCACACAAGCACTCTGCCACGTGCAAGTATTTAAAATATTACAGAATTAAGAAAAAAAAAAATCAATGAAACAGTACTGATAATTTCTCTTGGATGAAGTATTGTTGAGTGTATCAGAACTATCTCTTCATGCAAAGTCCTTGTGGTTGCCTGAATGAGTCCTAATCAAATTACAGATTAGGCTCCAAAGATGATATCTAACAGATAGGCAGAGCAAACCCACTGATTAAAACCAGTGGGTACATCTTCATCTGCTACAGCCTCGATGCCCTGCACTGAGGGAGAACAGCTGATCTGACCTTATCCCAGTAAACTCAACACATCTGCCATAAAGAACAGAGCTGGAAAACCCTTACCCTGCTCCACTGGGTGAGAGCCCCCTGGCCCACTCTGGCATGGACTGGAGTGGGAACAGGGGGGTATTCCTGTGCCTCCATGACCTGTCCCCTTGCCTTGCAGTGTGACGCTGTGGACACGGGTGAGGGGGGAGCAGCAGCACTGCCTCAACCCCAAGCGCCAGAACACCGTGAGGCTGCTCAAGTGGTACCGAGTATGGAAGGAGAAAGGCAGGTAAGGGCCAGTTTGCTGAACGGGTGAAGGATCTTGGAGGCAGTCAGGCAACCAGCAGCATTCAGACATAGAAAAGGCAGGAAAATGCACACGCTAGCAAATGCTCCATCCAGCACAGAGGATGTATTTCATCACCAGCATTACGATTTTAAATGGATGTTCTTGATATTAATTCTTTCCTGCCACATGCAATTCTCGCTTCTATTTTGGCATTAGGCTGTTCTGACTATAAATAGTAATTATTTTTGGTAAAAATATTCATCAGCTGACATTCTCAGTTATTTACATACACTCACCTCCCTTCTACGGGTAAAAATACAAGATGAAAAGCTAAACTACTTTCACACAGTCACAAGAAAAGCAGTCAGGAGAGATGGGATGTCCCACACTTCAATCACACCACCTCAACATCATCAATACTTGATGATGCAGATATTTGCCAATTTTAACTAGTGTATCATTCCCAGAAAAATTGTAGTTTTCTGAAAAAAATCTCTGACAGCTTCTCCCTTGTAAAAAGGGTTAGGTTTTTTTCTAAGTCATAGACAGAAGACAGAGAGTGAGATGTGAATTCCTAATGTCCAGTGGTGATGTCCCCATCTGTAATTAAGGGGAGCTGCCCAGTTCCTGCCACATCTCCAGCCATGGCCAAGAAAGAGCCTCCACACACAGTATAGGTTCATCAAACCCTCATCCTCCTCATCTGGTGGGGAATTTGGTTCCCAAAAGTGAGCTCAAGTAAGGCTAGGGAGCAGCAGGCTCCTCTCTCTGCAGGCCCAAGGGTGCCAGTGATCCCCAGCAGAGTCTTGGTGGTGCCTCAGGCAGTGCCAGGGCACAGCAAGCCCCTGGCCATCTCCCCGAATTCCTGCCAGCTCGCTGCATCTGCTTCACAAACAGAGCACGTGGGGAAGCCCTGGCTATTGCATAACCACATATTTTCACTCTTCCCCTGGTTTTTTGGGTTTTTTTTTTTTACATAAGGCCATCATTAAGATGACAAAGGTTGCTCAGCCCCAGGCTTGTGCCCTCATGAAACACACAGACAGACAAGCCCATCAAGTTGTGCTGTCAGGAAATAATATAGAAAAATGAAATAGAGTCATTATTGCAAACAACAGATATTGTGAACTTATTGTCTATATACAGCTCATTATAAGCTTCAACATTTGTATATGAGATAGGGATTTTCCAGCATTTAAAGCTAAATAGCAGATGTGGATTTCTTCATGTTATTTATCCAGATAATTGTGGCAGAGTGTGTTACTTCCAACATGCCTCCAAGATGTGATAGTGTCGAAGTCCAACACTCCTCCCAGATGCTTTATGGATAGAGGGAGCAGTCTGGTGACTGCTGAAGTCAATAACTTACTTTCCAAATTACTTAGGCACAGGCTAAAAATCTGATTCTTGGGGTTTTATTATTTTTGGGTTGTTTATTATGTATTTTTATTATTATTATTATTGTTATTTGAAATTGAGTTTTTTAATTCCTAGTTTAAACACCCTGCTCTTGGCTCTTCTTTTGTTTAGGGTTTATGAAGAATAAGAGAAAGTGGTACATGGAATGGAGTGGACTCCCTTGGCTGGCATAGGACTGGGCTCAACAGAAGATTATTTCTCTCTCGCAGACATAAGACACAAATTCTATATTATTATAAAGCACTTTTTACCAAGGGTCAGTTTTTACATTTTATAGCCGTGTGCAAAAGGCTTCCAGATTTCTCAAGCATCTGTTGCACTTCTCATTTCATACCCGTCTGCTCTGTACTGAAATTAGGAAAACACATGCTTTTCGTTTTAAAGAAGTTCTTTTGGGATTTTTTTTTTGTTTTAATTATTATTCATTCATACTTCACTATGATTGCAATCGAGCTTTATAAGCTCACTAGCAAAGAGAACTGTTTGTGACGGTGTCGCACAGCCATGGCCCTCACCTCTGGCAGTGGGAATGCTTCGGGGCTGGGGTTGCTGCTCATGTTTGCAGCCTCCACCTCAGTCAGGCAGAGCAGGGACCAAAGACGAGTTTGCTGGGGAAGATGCCACTAAAATGTCGCGGCTGTACCTGCAGAAGTGAGGTCCCTCAGCAGCTCGTCAAATGAGCGTGAGCATCACTTGTGTACCTCTTCTTTAATGGACTTGAGGTCTTGCTGCAAGGCAAAGCGTCCTGTATCTCCCATTTAACCTCTCATGCATTAGAAGGCATTCCTAGGTCATTTTTATTACTAAGAAAATGTTTATTTTTTTTCCACCTGAAGCATTTACAGAAAGTATGTGGCTTCAGTACTGAGACATCTTAAGCTTCAAGACTATTGTGTATGTTTTCCTAGATTTGTAGCAACAAGAACAAAAAGCCTTTAAAAGGTACCTTTTTATGAAAAATACGATAGGGCAAACATATAAATACCTATGTATGTTTTAGTCACAATGCAACATATTCATTATTTTGAATGTAATACTTCAATGTTAAGCAGTGCATTCCTCTTTTTAATATAACAAAACTACCTTCTCATTTGTAAATATACTATAGGAAGTCTCCCTATATTATCTCGTTGTATAATGTACTGTACTGCTAAATTATCATATGCTATTTAAATGTTTGAAATATTTAGAAGGTTGCATGCAGATTTCATATTTCTTTCTAAGACAAATGAAAAAAAATAATTAAAAAAATATTTAAAAAATTTGACAATTGCTTGTAAATTTCCTTAAGCCATCAGAGAACTCCTGCCACTTTCAATCATTTGGTAGCTGAATTGGTTTGGGGAGGAAAACAGTAGGTCAGAGAAGCTGATTAGAAATAGGACATCTTGATGATACTTGTATTAGAAAACATTATTCCAGTACAATTTACCTTCCTTTCTCATTTTAGGATTTGGACTTTAGCCAAACACTGAGGAATGCTGTGACATAAAGAAGGGTGATCCATTCACCTGTAACCACTGGTCTAGTGTTGTGTTAAGTAAACATAAATCAACAACTTCAATTCATATAAAACCACATAAAAAGCAGTTTGGACAAGATCTGGGTTAGATTAGGGACAGTTGTACAACAAAAGTCAGGCAACAAAAGCCTGTGAGCTACCACCTCCTCTTCCTGCCCAGTTTCTGCCCTCGCCCACAGGGAGAGACTTTGCACCCAGCAAGGCTCCTACATCACTCCCCAGATAAAAGGAAAGCAACAGCTTGGAACAGTAAGGCCAGCAAGAGTTTAAAGGCATTAAAAGCTCCTGGTGTTCCCTGAACAGCACCGCTGGCCTTTCTGCCTGCTCCCAGCTGTGCAAGGGCAGCTGCACATGGGGCTGCTCCCGGCATCGGCACCATCTCAGTGACAACAATCTTATCCTGCAGAACCAGAGCAATACCTGGCCTCAGCTCAAGGGTTTCCTTTCGTTCAGACAGACAAAATAGGAAAAGAAAATATAAACATTATGTGTATATATATATAGCCTCAATTACTGGGATAACCACCTGGCAGAGCTGGAGGAGAAAGAGGATGTAAAATAAGTTTCCTATTCTGCACAAGGGCAAAGCTCAAGCTTCAGATACCTATGAGTAAAAATCTTGATAAATATCCCAGGGTATTTAAGAAATTAATTCTCTGGGGATATCAACAAAAGGGCCTGTTTCTGGCTGACCATCTGAACCCAACCTCTGGGCAAACCCAGACCTGTGATAGAGCCAAGCTGCCCCTATCCTTCCTTGAGTCACATTTTAACAAAACCAGTAGTTTTTCCTTGAGAAGATTTGATTTCAACAGGGCGGCAGACTTCAAAAAAGGTTTCAGCTTATTTAGTGACTACTGGGCAATGTATTTCCTGGGAAATATTGATAGGATTGCATAAGAAGAATGGTGTGCACAGCTCTGACTGCCCAAGCACAGGACTCACTGACTCATACCTCGCAGGGCAGAGCATGTACAAATGTCTTAGCTCTGGGTTCATCTGCCAGATCAAAACCACCAGCACCAACAAAAACTAACTAAGCACAGAGGAAACAAATTGCAATTTTTTTCCACTTACCGGAATGGGAGGCAAAAAAAATACCACCCAAAACAACAAAAATCACAAACCAATTTAAAAACAAACAAACAAAACCAACCAAAAATTGCTTGGTTCAATACTTGTATTTCCTTTAACCTAAAATCCTTTGAATAAAACAACTCTCAGAAACAAGAATTGAAAACCTAAAGAGAAAAAACAGACTCTGAGCTGGTTTTCCCAAGTCTGTAAGCCTGGAACTCCAGGCAGGGTTGTTAATTTTCCAGGAACAAGAGAAGAATCCCCTGCTGTCCCTGATATGCAGTTGTAAAGGGAAATACTGCATCAGAAGGTAACAGCCACACACAAAGCATCAGCCACTTTCTTTCAGACCAAAACATGTCTGCTAAAACATTTAAATAAATATAATATACATATGTATATGTAGGTACCTCCTCCACCAAGATTTGGCAGCAATCTTAAGGTTTGGTTTTGTTTTCCCCAGCAGATTTCAGGTTGTGAAGCCACAGGAGACCCTTCAGTCCAGCCTCCCTCATATGCAGACCATACACTTGTGCTCGGAGATCAAAAATGAAGCAGCTGAAGTATGGTCTGAGCACACACCAGCCGGCCCTGACTGCTCCTCAGTTACCAATTTACCTTCCCAAGAGCCTGAACAGTTGCAGGGTAAGCAGGAGCCTCACTTCATCCTGGGGTACAGGACCAGGACATGCAGACCCCACAGTTCCTTTACCTGAGCACCAGTGCTGCACCACAAGTGTGTGAACCCATCCCAGAGCCTCCAAGAAGGGCAGGAGGCAACTGCTTTCCCCATCCAGCCTGCAAATCTGCTCCCTGGCACTCTGCAGGAACACCAAGCCCTGCGCAGGAGACCTGCCCACACACCCCATCCTTCCCCTGGGCATTGGGTACCCGCAGGCTGCACCCATTCCAAAACAGTGCTATTAGATTTTATTTTAATGAAGGTGCAGGGGTCACCCAAGCAGCTGCAGTGAGAGGACACAATAGCAGGGAGACCTGCCTGGCCTTTTCAGCGAGAGCACTATGTGGGATTAGTAATGTTACACAGAGCCTTTCACCACTTGCTTTTCACTTGCTCATATATGGTCTAGGTCAGCAATGGCCAAAAAAGTTTATTAAGAAACAATGGTTGCTTGGTGGTCTGTGTGAGATGGCTCTCAGCAGGTCCTGCTGTGCCCCAGCTCCCCCAGGCTCCCTAAATCAAGGCACGAGGCCACACCAGATTGTTACACACATGGGGACCTTTCCTGACCATGTCCATGTGGTGGAAGTGCTGGTTCCACACCAACAAAGTTTTAGCAGGGCTGTGGGAGCAAACATGGGGATTGATGGTAAAGTCATTGTTGGGGCTGGGGGTTTGCACTGGCCACCCCAGAGACCTGAGTGGGAAGTCGAAGGCAGAGTTACAGCAACACAAATGCTCTCCGAGCTAATTAAACAGCAAAGTTGGATCCCTTCTGGGCCCATATTTGTAGAGAATAGGAACAAATGTGAATAAAAAAGCCACCATCCGCAGGATTCACCATCCCACTGGGATCCAGAGCCAGGGAGTTGTGCCTGTTCAAGGGTAAAGGGCCTCTGTGCAACCTGACATTATTTAACAGGTTTTATATAAGCCCAGACAGAGCTTGCACTCTCCAAAACACACTTCCCCTTAAGTCAAATGAAGCTCTAGTCACATTTGGGGTATTTTTCCTCCAAAGCTAGTTTTCAAGATTGAAGGACTGAAATCCAGATGTGCCCAGCATCTGGAGACCTCACTCCTGGTTGTGCAGCACCTTTGGGAAAAGATAAGATGGTTTGGGCTGAGTTTGGGCTTGAGATCCAGGAAGATGGACAGCCCATCTTGAAAGCCCTGTCTGCACCAAGTTCATGCCAGGGCAGTCTGTAGATCTTCCATGCCTGGCACTCGTGCTGGGATTTGTTGTTCAGTTTGTTCCCTTCAGTGGGTTGGGGTGTGCATGGCCACAACTGGAAATATACGTATTTTTGAGGACTGCTGTTTGCAGCACTCACTAACTCTGTGTTTGCTCTATCAGAAACTCTGTGTCCGTTAGTCATTGATTTCCCTCTGATCCTAAACCACAAAGAGCCAAGTGTTTCCTGGAAGTTCTTTGGTTTGCCTAGAAATGCTGCACCCCTTGAGCCTCCAGATATCCTTGTAAACAGCGCATATTTTCTGGCAAAGATTTCCTCTAATTCCTTTACCCAGAATGGCAACAGGCATTGCCATTGCCTGAGAGAGGCGGTGGATGCAGCTGCATTTGCAAGCAGCTCCAGGTGCTCAGAGTGACCACCAGTGCTCATAGATATCAATATGCACCTTACAGAAATATTAATTGTTTGCAAAATCCTGGGCATCCAGGCAACTTGGAAAATGTCACAAACTGTTGGCTGTGCTTTCTGACAACACATACCTGCATCTCTGTGGACTATACCCACAAAGGTATTTGAGCTACCATTTCATAGAGAGAAAGCTGAACACCTGCATAAAATGGGGTCACCATCCTTTTTACCTTCCTTGGCCATCACCTCTGCTGACCACCAGAACTACAGTAACAGTCTCTGAGTCATGCTAGAGGTATTAAAGTATTTAATATCCAGTCCAGATCCAGAAGTTGGGTTTTGAGCGTTTCTATGAGCCAGCACTACTTGAGATGAAGCCTTGTGAGATCAAAAGGATGGTTGGGAGACTCCAGCAGCCTGGGATTCAGGTCCCTTCCTTTCTCTCACCAGCACTTTGGTGTCCAGCAGCTGCTTGGCCTTGGCCATCCGATCGCAGCCCAGATCACTTCTGAAGGAGCAGTGGGGAAAGCAGGGCTGAAAGGACATCTAGTGGCGACCAAAAACCTTCTCAGTCAGCCGGGGGACGCCTCACAGCTGTCTGCATTATAAATCAGTTTGGAGCCTGCTCATTGTGCTTCTGTTGCTGGGAATGCTCTTCCGCAGCTCTGCAAGAAAAGCTTCAACTGTTGCATCTGGTTTAGGAAACATCTCCAAAGAAAAATTTTTTTTAAAGAAAACAACCCAAAAAATAATAAAAAAATAGCAAAGCAGCTGTGTATGGGGAAGCCTGTTTAGAGATGCACACAGTCGTATTATCCTGTCAATTTGGAACATGTACACTAAGGGAAAAGAGAACACCTGGCCTCTCTGTGTTTACAGGAGACATATCCGTCACACCAGCATGGGGAACTGGATTGCAGCACAACTCAGCGCAGACTCATTCCCAAAACACCTGTCCCAAATCCTTTAAAAACATCAAGCGTTTCTGATCAATATAGTTTTCTTGCCCAGAGGTTCTCCCTCCTGCCACCTGCTCTCCAGCAAGCCCAGGACCCCGTGTGGTTGCCATTCCTCTGGTGTTGCACTGGGGTCCTGTCCCTTTGACCTCCCAGCAACAAAACCCACACATACAGAGTATCACCTCCAGTGCCTGAAGTGGAGAACTCCTCCCTTTTCCTGGGTACCAGCACAGCTACATCCAACCACCAAAACAAAGCCAAGACCCCTTGAAGAAATGCCTGTAGGGATATAACACACATGAGAGTGTATTCTCTGAACACCCAGTGACAGGTTGCATTTCTGGTCCTCTTGCCAACCAGTGAAGTCCTCAAATCCCCTTTGATTTTCTCTCATCTGTTGCCTGTTTGTGTTATCAGCTCTTTGGGTAGTGACTGCTCTGACGACACACATGGAGGGCATCCAGCCCAACAGGAGCACTCCCTGCGAGCGGGCACGCGGGACCTGGGAGGGAGGAATGACATGACATGAAGTGACAGGAAAGGAGGCAGGCAGCCAAGGCCTGGAAAATCACCATGCCTGTGTTTTTGGTTTTCCTCCTGCACAATAAAAGAGGTTAGTGAATTCCTCTTGAATGGGTTTCAGAACCTCCTCCAAGGAAAAAAAAAGAATCCTGTTCATGTTCACTTAAGACTGATAATTACAGGAATAATTATGATTTATTCCTGTCATAAATCTTGGAGGAAGAAAAGGGTTTTGAGGTTTGCAAGATTTGCTGGATGACAAAAGGAAAGCACAGCTCTAATTGCCCTTCTTTGTTGTGTTTAATTAAGAATTCTGAAGCAACTGATCTCAGGATTTTTTTCATGGTTAGAAACCTGCAAGGAAAAGAAAATCTTTCTGCAGAGCACCAATCAAAGCTTTGTTGGGTTACTAGGCACTAAGTGTGCTACATCTGAACACTCAGGACACCCAGAAAAAGAAGCTTATTAAAGGAAAAGAAATGCTACAACAGGCTTCTTTCCACCACCACCCCCCACTTCCAGTAGACCTTGGCAATTTCGAGCTCACTTCTAATCCCGGAAGAAATGTCTTTTGTCTTTACCCCTCAGCATTTTCACCTCATTATTGCCCGTTCAATTTTGTTGCATAAAAACATTTCTCCATTTCTATTACCTTCATAATTCCACAATTTATATTTTTCCTTGTGGTTTGCTTCGACTTCCTTTTTTATCTCTCCAGACTTATCACTTCTGCAACCACATCAGGAAAATCAAACCAGCCCAGAGCTCCTCAGCGCCTTCCCTGGGCCAGCAGTTCCCAGTCAAGCACCACTTCTCCCCAGCAAGAACCAGTTTGCCAAGTGCTACCTCTCCAATTCAAAGTGTAAGTGACAGGCAGGGTGTTCCCTCTCCATTTCTGTGCAACAGCTAAAACAGTTCTGCCAAGAAAATCCAGTTCCTCCTCATTGTAGCAACCAGTGTCAAATCATCACGTCTGGCTCTGAGCAGTGCCACCAGCCGACGAGTTACATTATGCTCAGCCAAGGCTGCAGGAAGTTAAGGAATAAAAACGGCAAGAAATCCTTGGGATTGCTTTCAGTCTGAAGGCGCTTGTGACAGGGCTTTTGCAGAAAGTAGTGGCACTTGAGAAGTGTGGAACTCCCATGCTGAGAACAGGACCAGCACACACTGCATCCCCAAAGGGAACACAGAAACAGAGAATAGTCTGAGTTGGAAGGGACCCACAAGAATCATCGAGTCCAACACTGAAGTGAGTGGTCTTGTGAGGAAACAGAGGTTTGGGTTGAACAGAAGGTAAAATCCCAACAATTCAACTGCACTAGATAATGATGCCTTGAAATGCTGCTCTACAAAGGGAAAATACCAGCTTTAAGGGAAAAAGAAAAGACTTCTTGGGTTTGTCATGATGTTTAGGAAATGTTTCTTTAGGGTCAGGAGAAAAGGATGAAGGGAAACACTGAATTTGGCTAAAGCTTGTTGCGGAAAATTATTTAAAAAAAAAAATGGCCCTAAAGCAAAGAATGGAAGGAAAACAATCATTTTGCCGTGTTATAGGAGATATTTCCCCACTTACTTGAAGCAGGTGCCCGGGTTTTCCAGCAGAGCCTCTGCACAGGGTTATCCATCCTGGCCACTGCCGGGAGAGCAGAACCGGCTCCGAGCTGCAGCTTGGTGGAGGTTGACACCTTGCGGCAATTCCCATCACTTACAAGTCAGGAAGGCTGGGTTTTTCCTTTTTCTTTTTTTTTTTTTTTTTTTTTTTTTTTTTCTGGCGAAGACGGTGGGTGGAGTTCATAGCCAAAGAGCTAAATTCCTGGCACCTGGCACGTCATCTGTGGGGTAGAGGTCTGGGTTCATTAACAGTTTAATGAAGATAAATAACACCAAACACTGAAAACGATATAAAAAGAAATCCAAGTCACATCCTATTTATTTCTGGGGAAAAAAATAAAGAAAAGGAAAAAAGGATTCCTTGGGATAGCACCAGCTGTATATACACAAGGCCCACAAGACAAGTAATAAAAAGTGGTCTAGCAAAAGATATTTCTCAGCAATTTCTCGGTCTCATTGGATATCCTTCTGTTTGCACAGTGGGGTAAGAGGTGCAGACCCCTGACTGACTCCAACAGCTGCTTTGGAGGAGCGAAGCTACATCAGCTCCAGAGAAATTATCTCTAATTCCCACTGGAGTAAACGGAAACGGGCTCAAGACTTGCCATGCATTAAACCTGAAGTGAAGGAAAAGATGCCTTGGGTTTTATGCCTTGGTTTTAAGAAGATGAAAAACAAGAGATGTTTGTAGTCTGAAGAAGTGCATTCACGTCTTCATTTATAATTAGCTATTTTACTGCAATTTGCTACATGCTTAAATTGGAAGAGAAAGCGGCATCCCCTCACCAGAAGACCAGCAGAAACATGTCAGCCAAACTTGTCTCCCCTCATTAGCCAAATACTTGTTTCAGAGGAGCTTCTTATTGGAAGTGCATCCAGCCCCAAGGGAACAAAAAACTCACCTAGGACATTTACTTTCCCTTAATCATGCTGCTCCATTGTCTAATTTCCTGAATAGTGAATTCCTGAATACTACAACTAATACTTTGTGTTTACTTATCATTTTACCCCTTCAAGCCATTCCAAAATATGTATTAGCAGGCCTACAACTTAGAGCTACACTTGCAAAAAAGTGTTCAGGGATTATAAGGGCTTATATATACCTCGAAAACTATTCTTGCCACTTAACTGTGGGTCAGACTTAGCTGCATCCCCTGATTCTCCACAGTCCCGTTCCAGGCACAAAGCACAGCACCTGAAGTGTCCTCCTGGAGAGTTTTTCCTTCTAACTCTCTGCCCACTTCAGCTGCACCATTTTGTACTGGTGCCAGCAAACCCAGCAGTTTGGACCCATATGCTGCCTGAGAGTTTTCAAGGGCTGTTGTACCTGTAGTTTAACACTGTACTTTTATTCTTCTCTTTATACCTGGAGGCATTATCCTAAAGAGCTACTGAGAGAGATGGTACCTGGCTGTGAGCATGATGGAGAGCGAGATGGACTCTGTCACCTTCACAGCTGCTTTCACCAACAAGGGGTTGAATTCAGGCTAGAATTTAAGGTGTTCATACCTGTGGGTTTGTCCCTGAAAAATGGGAACTGTAAAGGATATATTGCACATATAATACTAAGGTAAATGGTAAGTTAAATGGATAACCAGAGGCCATTTAAGTCAGTGCAAAGAGTTCCTTTAAATTCCAGAAAGCAGAGCAAATCTACACATTATGTATCATATGCTGAGATGCAAACCCTTGTCCTTGTATGGCCGACTTTGCAGCACTGAGCCTTGGGGTGTCACCCTCGTCCCTCTCATGGTCAGGGTGGCAGGACCTGTACCCCAAAGGGTTCTCCCTGGGGTCAGGGTGCAGGACCCTGATCCCAGGACTGTTTGGCTGGAGCTGTATCCTCTCCTTTCCCACCCGCCCCACTTTGCCCAGGCTCTGGGGCTCCTGCAAGCACTGTTAGGTTCCTGCCCAGCCCTCACATCTCTTTAGGGGTGAATTCACCTGGTTTTTGGCTTTTTTTAATTGAGAAATTGTCAGCATCTTCCTCACTGATACAGTCTTTTACTATAGGTTGCCTCTATTTATGTATATAATACATCCAGTTTCCTTTGATGTGAAAGGCATCTGGATGGTTTCATACTGATGTCCCTTTAGAGAAAAACATTTCCTACCTGCCCCAACAGCCTGGAAGTGAATGAACCCCAAAATGGCTCCCCACTTAAAATACATGAAGCATCTCAATTTTCTTTTATGTACATATGCTCTGTGCCAGGGCAGAGCAGCAACAGAGGTGTGACAGGGAATTTTGATCAAGGCTCCCTGGGAATGCGAGTGACCCAGCCTTCCTCTCCTATTCTGTGTGCAGAAGTACAGATACTTACAGATGTGAAAGGCGGTATCACCACAGGAGCTGTGCATGCACATGTGTGTGACTGCCTGTCTCTGCACACATTGGAGTGTGCGGGAGATGTGGGTCCGTGGCTGGGTGCACATGTGGGACACGTGTCTGTGTGGCACATCCATGGGGGGTTGCTCCCCAGCCTTGCCCTCCCACCCCGAATCCTGGGGAAGGAAGCAGGCAATTCCCTTCGGGTGCAACCCTTGTCCCTACAATGCCAGAGAAGGGATTATACCAGGGATTAACATTTTAAACTCCCCTTCCAGACCTACTCAATCAAAGATCCTCAGGCCAGTAATCGTACTTCTGTCCTGGGATTACTGCATTCCTGAGTCCAAACCTCAGTTTCAGGAGAAGCTGAGGAGAGGTCACCCCCAATGCCTGCACACCCCAAACTCCCTGGGATAGGGCAGAACCTCTGCATTTGGGTTTTCTCCCCTTTTTTTAGCCATCCTCTCCAATCCCCCTGCCATGGTTGGGAGAAGACTCCATGAGTGCTTTTCTTGTCGCCTGCCTCCTCCTAATTCCCAGTAATTTATCCCGTATTAAAACTCCCTTAAGGAAGAATGGCCCGGGACCCAACACCTGCTATGCAAATGGCAGCAAATCCCCCGGGGCCCCGCAGCGGGCCAGTGGGGACGCGCAGGCTGACGGTGATCCTGGAGCATCCTCCCCCAGCTGCAAGGCTCCATCCTCAGAGCCAAAGGGGATCCCCAGAGCTGGGGGGCACCCCCCAACCCCCCTCCAAGAGTTCAGGCTCACTTTCACCCCCTCATTGTAGTGCTTAATTCTTTCAGGTTATCTTTGCCTCTCCTACAGGGCAGCCAGTGAATTTGGTCCCTTTCTTTTAGGATGTGTACTCTAGCTTCAAATAGAAAAATACAAATCAACAAAAGAGGGAGAATTGTGGGAGGGAAAAGGCGGAGGGGGAAAAAGAAGAGAAGAAAAAGCTCTCGCACAAAAAAGGTGTGGGGGGAAAGAGCTCATTTCTCGAACGTGACATCCTAATCTCATTTTTCCCAGTTAATGTGGTAGCCAGGAGGCTGGGGAAGCTCCAGGCAGGGAGCGTGGCCCAGCAACATGACCACACCAGGAGAGTTTGGCCCTTTTCCTTGGACAACTCAGATTAGGGTTGTAGAAACCTCGGGCAGCCAGCCGCACCCCCAGGCACCTGCACTGCACACTGGCTCCAGCCCATCTCCCTGGGGGTGCCCATGCTGGGGAGCCCCACAGAGACCCCACAGGCCCCTCCATCTCCACGCTTTCTTCCCGTGGCCCTTCACCATGATCACACATTTCCCAGCCTGAGCACTTGAGTGACATTTGGGCTATTATTCGAGGAGATAGATTGTTTGGCCTGAAGATGCATTGTTTGGGCTCCTCATAAAAGAAACAAGTGAAATGCCGCAGCTACCACACACAAAAATGACTCCTTCTGGCCATAAAACCAGTGGGACAAGGAAGTGGTTGTAGGAGTCAAACATAATTGATGCTAAGAAAGATGTTATAAATAATCTGTGCCAAGTCCTCTCTCATGTGTCTCAAAACCACAGAAAGTGGCGCTTTTTTTTTTCTCTTTATCTCCCCTTGAATTCAGAAGCATAATACACTGTGAGCACCAATAATTGATGTATGTTATAATTCTTCATTACCCTATCAGTAGTCTGGGAAAATTGGAAGAAAAGAAAATGCCAGAAAGTTATGGTAAAACTTAAGATGCGACAGAAGTAGCTTTCTTTGCTCATGCTGTGAGTGTTTGAATAAGAAGAATGTCCCTGCACTGTAACAAGCTAAAAGAATGAGGAAGACAAAGGATTTCACGAAAAAGGTTTAGATAGAAGACAAGGCAAGTGAAACTGAAAGGAAGGGAAAAAAACCATTTACAATGGAACAATGCGTGTACTAATCGCTTTGATATATTATACAAACCCAAAGACCCAAAACATTGTGTAATTATTTATAAATGACTTCTCCACTCCTGTGTATAATACCACAGAAAGAATAAAACTGCAGGCTACTCTCTAAACTATTTCTAAATAGACCTAGCTCAAAAGGAAGCAGAAGTGTTTGAAAAAAAATAATTAATGGTTGATTTTATGGTTGTCTCATTAAAACATTTTAATTACCACAAACAAAATACATTTGTGCTTGCCGGGAACAATCGTTTACCTACTCTACCCCCCCACCCCCCCCTTCTAAAGAGAAGCAAAATGTTACATCACATGTTTAAAACCTGAAAATAAAACATTCCCACTATTTCTGCAGATCCCCAGGAGGGGTTGAGCCCTGACTGCAAGTCCAGGCACTTGTGCAGGATTTCAGAGTGGATTTGGCTCTCTGGGCCAGGACCCACTGCTGCATGGGGACACTCCTTGTGATGCCCCCCACCCCAGGAAGCCCCTGGCACATGGCACAAGGCCTCACACTGGCCACAGGCAGGTAGGAGATGAGGCCAAATCCTTTAAAGACAAAGCCCTTGAGCTGCTCCCAAGGTGTTTCCCTGGCAGGTGAACTGGCTCCTGCTCCAAGAGGGGTCAATGCTACCTCCCTGCAGGCTGAGATCCCTTTCAAATACTGGGCTTCCAGGGCTGTCCATTAGCCAGCAGCCACAGCACCAATCCCTGAACCCCCTGTAAGCCTCGGGCCGGGGGCTGTAAGGTGACTCCAGCCGGGTGGAGGGTGAAGGGTCCCAGGGGCACAGCCCTGTATGTCCACCCCTACCCTTGCAGCCCTCACAGCACATCTGTCCCCGGACCAGGCTGGCCAGAAGCCACTGTGCTCTGCACCATGTCCAGACAAGCACAAGGAGACAAGCTGCCCCACTGAACCATCTCCTGGTTTCTACCTGATTTTAAAATTCCTGCTGCATCCACCCAGGCATCTCCAGGGGTGAGGGAGCAAGATCCTTCCTTTACTCCTGCAAGGCACTGGGTCTAGCTTTCTGCTCTGGGTGATGGCTTTGCCATCAGCCATGTCACCTCTCCGAATTTAGTTCAAGCATTCTCCACAGGCAGCTCTGCCTTCTCTTTCTGGCCATGCTTTCAAACAATGAGAGAGGAAAAAAAGCAGTATTCTCCTGGTTATTTGTTATTTTGACACTCATCCCAAGAACTCATCATTAGTTCAAGCCCTCTTGTAATAATGTAGCAAAAGACAGAGTTTGCTGAGTTACTGTAATGATATATCATCTTAAGACCTGAAAAAAATTGTTACCTCCGACTTCTCCGAAGCACTCCAACTGTAGGAGCAGTTTTACTGTGAACTGCTCATTTCCATGCTTGAAGAGTGATGCTAACACTGCTCTAATGATCATAATTATGGTTGGGTTTGAAATGTGAGGTCGATTTCTGACATGGAGTTTTATTTACCTTTTTAAGGTACAACAAATACTTACCAGAGAATGGCATCTTCTAATTGACTGGCTTTTTCCTTGGAGGAAACAGTGCATCCAGAGAGCTGCAGGGAGCCTTGTGGCACATTTTCTCCAAAAACCCTTCCTCCACCTTTATTCATCAATTCCTACTTTTTCTGGAGTCCAGCCATGAGTGAGACCCCACGCACGATGTCTCAACATGAGGGCAGAGGAATGAGCTTCGTGCTCGAGGCCTTACAAGTGATAAATGTGCTGCATGGAAATGCACCCACAACAATGCAGATTTTGGGTGAGCAGTTTGCCATCACTTGTAAGGAAGGATGGGCCGATCCAGCTGTGCTTTCTCATAGTAAAAAATGCCACTTGAATCTTTTTCCCTTTCACTATTTTTAAGTGCTGTCTCTCAAAGCAAATTATGAAGTATTCCTGAAAGCTCCCTTAGAGTTCAAAATATGAAATTAATAGTATCCATGAGTCCAGCTGAACCCAGCTGCACTTACATTAAGGTGGAAAAATTAGAATCAAAGGCTAAAACTCAGGATAAGGCCATCAGTGAGATGCTAGCAACATGCTGCATGTTTCTTGAAATCAATGGCCCTCTTTCGTTTTGGAATTTTTTTTTCCAATCCCAGAAAACTTCACAAAACTTCAGCAGCCGACTTCCATAGGAGCAGGCCCATAGGTGTAAGAGCTATTATCTGTGTTGGCTGAATAATTTATCTGCAAAATTAGTAGACTGCCTGTGATAGAACTGGTTGAATTATTCATCGGGAATAAATTATCCAAGATATTTAGCACTTCTTTCTGTTTGCGAAGGCTTCCTGAAACAATTCTGGTTCTGTGAATGCATTCGTTATTCATAAGTACACAGTGAATAGATTATGCAAACAAATTTCAGCCTATGGGTTGTTTGTGAAACATTCACTTCAGCCCTGGCTATTCATGGCTGTGACTGATCACAGAGACACATGGTGCTCTCTCCCCTCCTTGATTGGAGCACAAACTCTTAAAACAAGAGAATAACAAATGACAAACTGCAAATGATGGATAAGGACTAATGAATAATGCGCTTTCACTGCAAACTTTCAGACAAGTGATCGGTTGTGCCAAAGTCTGTGAAACTCTAGGGAATCATAAACATTTTAATGAATAAACTATTGACTGCCCAAAGACACCTAAACAAAAGACAATAAAAGTGTTGCAGACAACACTAGAGTTTATATCACAATATATAAAATGCACAGTAACAAAAGTTGAACACTTTTTGCCATATGCTTCCATAACCTTTAAATTTTGGTCCCTTCTGGCTTTCTGGTTAGTGCTAGCAACACCACTGTCGGTCTCTGCCTGCTGACAGAGGCCTCTAATTGTGCCGTCACTTAAGGACATGAGTAACTCAGTGAAGTGGAACTGCTTAGTGCAGAAAGTCACTTATGTATGCAGAGGCCCTAAAAACATCAGCGTGATTGCAGGTCGGTGATTGAGAGAGCCCAGTCCCTCCCGGGAACAGCCAGGCCCCCGTCGCCTGCCGTCCGTGGGTATATTGCACACCCCTGGTCTGCAAGCGTATAAAGATGTAAAAAAGCAGAAAGAGAGCTGATCCTGCAAGCTCGGCCGCTGCCAAACTACTTCTAGTTTGAGACTCGTTAATATTCATCACCCAGGGCTTTTTGGATTGCTCACTTCTGTGCGTGATCGTCTTGGCACAAAGAAGGTTGTTTGTGGCAGTTTGCTGGTGTAGCGGGTCATCGCAAAGCGAGGAGGGTGCAAAGCAGAAATAACTGATAGCAAACTCCTCGCTCAGGTTCAAGTAAAGAATGGTTGCTGTGAATTTAAAACGCAGAGATAGACAATAATTTAGCCTGTCAATATTCCCTGTTTACCGAAGATCAAAGGCATAGGAGAAAATCAAAGGAGGGGGAATCAATCCACATTTTGCATAAGGGGAAAACAGGTAAATACATGTGAGTTTAGGCATAGGCACCTGAAAATGGCTATTGATGGGCCGTGAAACTGAAAACCTTCCAGGGACACAAGTACCTGAGTGCTGACAATGGGGCTTCTTCGAAGTAGGGAGAGCAGGATGCAAAGAGCCAGATGTTAGAATGAGGAACTTTTTAGCCAGTTACAAAACTGCGGCTTCCCAAAATGTTAGATAGTGATACCCTGGCACTGAATGGGGATTAGCAGAGGCAGCAAAAACTTTACGATCAAAAGAGCACAATTCTTTGTTTTTATCCAGACAGAGAAGAATTGTACCTGTACATTGTATATGCAGTGTGTGTATATCTATATACAGTGTATATATATTGTGATTACAACCACCGGTTTATAAAATAAATGTCCTTTGGAACTTTTAACTTTCTGAACACCTGCAAAACCCTTTTCAAAGCGAAGCACGTGAAAGCCGAAGTGCATGTTGATATTCACCTCAGAAACGCAGGAGGGAAATACCTGCTTTGAGTTTTACCATTCTAGAGTATTTTCACTTTGACGGGTGGATGTAGAAAAACCGCAAGGTGCAACGAAAACCTGACGAAATCTTCCATCCGCATCTGGCTGGGGAATAACCCACGGCTCATCCCCTGGAAGTCCAGATTAACCTTTTTCTTTCCCCAAACCTCCTGCTCGCAGCGGTTTAAACTCACACTGGAGCCCCTCCGGCCGGAGCGGGACGGTGACCCCTCCACCCCCGCGCTGAGCCGCGACCCCCCTGCCCCGCTTTGTCCTGCCACCTCCCTCCCCGCACACAGGGGGGACAAAGCGGAGGGACCCCCCCTCTCTCCCCCGTCCCCCGGGGGCGCGGCAGATGCGCGGCCGCCCGCGGTAATTGCGGGCACGCTCCGGAGGGCGCGGCGCACGGGGCCGACCTGCCGCCTCGGCGCGGCCCCGCGGGGCGGCCACGGGGCCATTGTCCGCCCGCCGCTATAAGAACGGGCGGTCGCGCCGTCGTGTGCCAAAGCCGCCGCTCACACGAGCGGATCGCAGCCCGCAGCACTTCAAAGCCACGCGCGGTCGCGTGTCCCCCCGCCCCGCCTTTCCCCGGGCTTTGGCTTTTTTTTTCGCTTTTTTTTTTTTTTTTCGGCGCTGAGTCCCCTGCCTTCCCCTATAGCGGCCGGCTCGGCTTTTTCCTCTCTGTATTTTCATACCGTTATTGCTTAACCGCATCCCCGGGAGTGCCTTTCCATGTGAGTACGGGAGCGCCGGCACCTGCCAAGCACCCGCACCGCCACCCCCTTCGTTATATTTATTTTTTTCCTTCCCCCCCCCCCCCCCCCACCCCTTCCCCGGCCGCTTCGCACCTTCCCCTTCGCTCCCCCCTCCATCCTCCCCTGCCCCGCGTGGCAGTGACGGGGTCCGGCTTCTCTCCCGCAGGATGCCCGCCGAGGCGCCCAGCAGTGGCGACGGCGCGGAGCCCGGCGCTCCGCGGGAGCGGCGGAGACGGCGCGGCCGTGCGCGGGCGCGGACCGAGGCGCTGCTGCACACGCTGAAGCGCAGCCGGCGGGTCAAGGCCAACGACCGGGAGCGGAACCGCATGCACCACCTCAACGCCGCCCTGGACGAGCTCCGCAGCGTCCTGCCCACCTTCCCCGACGACACCAAGCTCACCAAGATCGAGACCCTGCGCTTCGCCTACAACTACATCTGGGCCCTCTCCGAGACCCTCCGCCTGGCCGAGCAGTGCCTCCCGCCGCCCCCCGCCTTCCGCGGGGTCGGCGCGCCCCCCAGTCCCGGCAGCGACGCGGGGTCCTGGTTGTCCAGCGCCTCCCCGTCCGCCCCTTCGCTCTGCGCCTCCGCCTCCGGCCCCAGCAGCCCCGCCACCTCCGAGGACTGCGCTTACGCGCCTGCCGACAGCCTAAGGGGCTTCCGCGGGCTGCCCGCCGGCCCGGGCGCGCCCCTCCGCTAGCGCGCACCGCCCCGCGCCCCCCGCGCACCGCCCGGCGCTCCCAGCCCAGGGCTGGCGGCGGAGGTGGGGGGGGAAGAGGTTGGGGGCCTTGTCCCGTTGCACTTTTCATCACTCTCCTTCCCCCCCGGCCCCTTCCCCCCGACCCCCGCCTCGCCTCCCGCGCCACTCCGAAAAACTGGGAAAGAAGAAAAGCGACAGATTTGCTGCCGCAGACGAGGTGAAAAGTCAATTTTACAATTTGTAGCTCTCCAGCGAAGAAAAACGAGCATGAAAATTTGGTTTGAACGCCCTGACAATACCATGAAAAGGCTTAAGGGGCCGATGCGGCCCGGGGCGCAGCGCGGGGCTCAGCGCGTCTCTCCGGCCCTGCCCCGGGGCGGCTCAGCCCCTCCCGGGGGTCCCAGCACCAGCCCCGATGGGACCCCGCACCCGGCGGACAGCGGAGAGGCTCATGCATTATAGATGCTGACCCCCAGCGCGGCCGGCCTGCTTTTGAGTGGGAGCAGACACGGGGTATTCAGCGGCTGGACCAGAAAGCGGTTTAATTTATTCAAGATGTTCATTCATATGAAATTGTATTTTGTACATAAAGAGCTTTATTCTATTATTATACCTCTTATCAAAGTGGGGGTTTTGTTTTGGTTTGGGTTTTTTTAAGAAATCGTACTTTACCCTGTAAATAAAATTTTTAACGTTTGTACTGAATTTCAGCAGCGCTTCTGGGGTTTTGTTTCTTGAACTCGAGGGGTTCACTCCTCAGAAGGAGGCTGGGGTGGAAGGGAAGGGATCACCCCAAGGCAGCAGCCAGCACTTCCGACACCACACTGGCCACGGACACATGTGGCTACCTGGCGCCCAAGTCTCCTAGAGAAGGGATTAGAGCCCTGCTCAGGAGATGCAAGCAGGGAACAGGAGCAGTGCTGGTGTTTCAGGCTCTCCTTGCCGTGGTTCACAGCAGGAGCTGGAAAGTGTCAGGTGCTTTGGGGCAAGGAGAAGGTGCTGCACCCCTGAACAGGGTACAGCGCTTGTAACTTTCCCTGAACCTGCAACACTGGCAGAGCTTGACTGGCATGAGCTACCTCTTTTCCTCAAGTCACAAGGTGGGATGGAGGCTCCCCCAGTTCACTCACGGGCAGGGAGAGGAAAAAGGGTGGCCAAATGTGCCATCTCATGGCCTCGGCACCAGCTCTGGCACAGCTCTGGCTCTCACCTAGAGACTGAGGGTGTCAAGAGCACCCTCGTCTCCAGGAAATCTGCTCCACTGTTGCAAAATCCCAAACTTTCCTTTCTCCTGCAATGGGGTGTAACAGGAGCCCTCTGACCCCCAAAATCCTACCTTGCTGAAGGGCTTCTACTCTTCCTGACTTCATCCTCCCTTCTCTTTAGCATTGCTCAATGCTCCCATATTGCACTGGGCACACAGACCCTTTAAAACAAGTTTTATCCTCTTTGTTTTGTTTTATGGGGGAAATGAGGCAGCACAGACATGCCTCTACAGCCATCTCCAAAACATGGGTGAATTGGAGCTGTGTGTGCAGTTAGCAGGGAGTTTGTGAGGAAAGATGGATAGAGGGTATTGTACAAGCCCAAATAAACAAGTTCCTACAGATCTCTGATGGGACAGCCAAGGATTATGGAATGAATTGACTTTCATTTCTCTGTGCCTCAGTTTCTCATCTGTAAAATTGAGGTACCACCATCTCACATCATCAGTGAATTTAAGGATTTAATTGCGCAGAGCTTTCAGTGTACTCAGATGCTCAGGCCTGCAGTAAAAGCCCAGGAAGGAATGCTTTAGGACAAGATCATACACTGTGTGGGGTAAAAGGCATAGAGCAAACACTGGAAGCATCAGAGAGAACACTGAGAAGCTGTTCATCACACAGGCAAAAGCTCTGCCTGAAAGTTAACCCTCCTGTGGGAAGATACTATCAAAAACATAATTTGGGATCATATAATTGTCACAAAAATTAGAAGGAGAAGAGCTGAATTGTTTGCACAGACACTTCAGTGTCAGCATTTCCTCCTGAGTGCCTGAGCCTGCAATATAGACAAATATTTCTTCAACACAATTTTCATATGCATGTCTATACAGACACACACCCACCTCTGCTTCTCAGTAACTAAAAATGCTGAAAAGTGTTATTTTTTGGAAATCCTAATAGCAGCATAATAGTTATATTAATTAAAGACACCATCAACTAGCATAGGGCAGTTCCTTAATGATGTCCTGTTAAATAAAAGAGATTTGTGAAATCTAATTCTGGCAGTAACAGGTCTTGATCTGTGACGCAGTGAAGCTTTGCTTGCACCTGCCCTTGAAAGCCAGGAGGTTTTGTATGCAGGAGCCTCCAGGGGCTGAAATTTAGTACAGTCCATGGAGGCGGAAGGTCATCTAAAGTCACTGGGTCCCAAGACACTGGACTTCAATCTCAAAGAAGAAAAAAACTCCACCAAACTTCAAAATATCCTCTATTCTTTTGTGTTTTCTTAGCTGCCAGCAGAGATCTGTGGACATTATGCAGTATATAAAGACCATACATCTACCAGGACTCAGTGTATGATGTTAATGTTCCTAATGGGCAATGAAAGCTGCAAAGTGTGTGAGGACACAATTAGATTCATACATTAACATGAGTCAGAGAACAGTTTTTCCCTGGAGCGGTGATAGGTTCAGACATAGTTGAACAAATCTGCCGCCGGGACAGATGGAATGCCCATATTCAGAGGCTGCAGCAACAACCTGCACCCCCATTTACAACAAGGGGGTTTGTATTTACTTTTATCAAAAGAATAGTTTGGTGAATTGGAACAGGCTTCCCCAGCTGGAAGCAGGCGGCTATTCTTAATTGCGCTAAAATCATCTCCTTGCATTACTGCAGGGGGAAAACTGTGTGAATTAAATACTAGGGCTGATGAAAGCATTAGCAAATTTTTTGGAAATACCAGATAGTTCTGTGTTAAAAAATATCCATAAACAGGCAACAATCTCAGTCCCACTGAAACCAGTGGCAAGATCCTTATGGACTTCAGAAATAACTGAAACAGCATCTCGATTTTTAATCTTGGCACCACATTGCATGTAGGTGTATGCATTTTTTCATATGTCTGCTGATAGGTGTTGGTAACACTTTACCCCTGTTGGAGCCATTCAACCACCTCCAGGGCATGCAAGCATTAGGGACCCTCTGCCAGGAGGTTCTGCAAGTCCTTATGTAGCTCTTAATTTCCCTTCAGTTAGGAGAGAAAGTCTGAGATGGCTCCATTGATAGGGAATCCCTGCTGGCTGGGAGACATCCAGCACAGACTTTCTCGGAACACAGCTGGGATTATCCCACTTTCTCTCTGCTGGGATTTACTGTGAGGAAACAGTCCCCTACCAACTTGCTTGTGTGCTCTGATGAGAAGGGCCCATAGCAGCTGGAACTACTCTGTTTCAGCCTTTTCCAACTGTTTTGAAGCTCTGGAGATTCTCTGTGAATTACCTGTGCTCAACAAGTGAGCAAATAACTGCAAATCCAAAATTCTGTACAGGTTTTAGATAACAAGTATTTTCTGTAGTTTCAATGTCATGTGGTGCCCTATTTAGTGTCATCCCTGCTGTGGTGAGGCTCAAATGATGCTAAGGGTTTAGTTATGAACAAGAGCATCCTCAGAAAGATTTTCATTATTGGGCCTCAATCTGTCATAGATTTTGATTTTACTCTCTACATGGTCTGTGAAATACAGTCTGCACTACCACCTCTGACCACATGAAACTTAATATTATAATTACAGATCTCTGGGGCTCAAATGCTCCATTAAGACTGATTTGTATAGTAAGTAGAGATTATCAGAGCAGAAGCAGGTGAGAACTAATTTTCAGGAGCTTTTTTTGTTGGTGGCATATGCAACTAAAAGAAATCATCTGGAGGAGCAGAGCTGCTAAGGACCAAGCAGATTTACTGTCTGCACTGTATGTGAGCAGAAGAGAGATGCAAAAATGCTGCATAAATACTTTAAGCTGATAATTTGCCTCTTATTTATATAGTCTTCAGATAACACCGCTAGAAGCTTTTTAAGTCTAGATTAACAAATTAAATACCTTGTTAAAACCGGGTTTATGCCCACTAGCACGGTAGCAGTGCCTATGAACAACTAATGCCTGTTCTCTCTTCCTCCTCAACCAAGAGGCCTAATGGTCAGTGTGAAAAACTACTGAAGATCCCACAGGTGTCACAGAGCCATGGTGAAGCAACAGATCGCTTTAAAAGTCCTGTGGGACCCAGCCCTGTTATTAATCCCCAGGGCAATCAGGAGTGTAAGGCTGAGCTGAAGGGGTGAAATAGCCATGGCCCTGGAAACAGAGGTTTCCCCCATGCTGAGGTTACTGTTCTCTCAGGAGAGATGGGAAAGGGTTCACGTGAGGCACTGCTGGTGCAGACCAAGGCTCCACATGCCGAGCAATGCTCCTCTGTTATCATCACTGTTATTTTTCAGTTGTCAGTCTTCCAGTTTAAGATCCACTAGACAAGAGTGAAAAGACTCTTCCCAATGGATAATGCTCTTCTCTGCCAGCGTGGAAATGCTGATGGCACAGCACTTGTTGTTATTCAGGTCTCCCACTTTTGCCTCTATTTGGCTGTGCAAAGCATCTTACTGCTTATGAAAGAAAATCTTAGGAAACTCTGATCGTTTGAAAAGGACAATGAAATATCACATTAGAGAGGCTGGGACAGAGATGCCACCCTTCTCCATGCCATGCATACAATTCCACAAGTACAAGAAACTCTTCTCACTCAGCTCCTACCCATTTGTTTTACTCACTGACTGCCAGTAGGACTTTGGCAAAGGTCGGTGGGACTTTGACACAAGTCAGTAGGACAGAACACACAGCACAGCTCTGCAGAGTGAAAACTTGTGGAAGCAAGACTTTTAGAGAAGAGATTAACTTTATTCTTTGCATAATCATGAATAAGGGTCCACAGGCACAGTCTTGTATGCACTCTGCCAAATGGAAGTGTTGGAATCAAGTCCAGAAATTTGGTGTCCTGAAACAATCGGAAAAAAAATGCTTCAGGTGTCTCACTAACATCCCTGCTCTGTTTTCATTCATTTTGTTGCACTATTCAGCCCCCTGATCCCTTGCTTTCAATCCAAGAGATTCATTGTGCTTCAGGGAAGGACCAGCCTGTGTCAGTGCATGGTCTCCCTTCCACTCTTCCTTCATGCTTGTGAGATGTACTTAGTTACAAATTGAAGGATGCAGGGGGACTGATGCCTCTATTTCCCAAACAGGGATTTGGCAGAGTCCTCAGGACTTCACTGTCTCTTTCTTGGATTATTACATTCTGCACATTCCAGGATAATCTTTTTCTTTAACCTGAAGATTTCACAAAATTGCCTTCTAGGAAAACATTTAAAGCTGTCTAACGTCAGTCCAAGGTGATTACGGACCTTAATGGTTTGTTGCACAAATAATGGATTAAGTTCCATCTGTAGGAGTTAATTTGACTTATTTTTACAAACAAACCAATTGTTCTGGTCCTCTCTGTATGGCAGGTGTCAGCAATCTTTATAAAATCATACCCAGGAGCACCTCCAGCAGGACTGTCTAGGGCAGCACCTGGCATCTATAGCCCAGCACAAACCTGGCAGAACATCGTGTTTTTCCAGCTTGCAGTTTCCATTGAGATGACAAGCCTGAAAAAAGACAACATTTGCAAACATGAAAATACAAAATCCCAAAACTAAGATGGTGTTAGTCCACTTATTGGAGGTGGCAGGAGAAGAGACACATAGCCAGGGACATCATGGACTTAGAAGTCTGTCCCTGACTCTGTTGTAGGGACCAAGAGATCTGGGGGCCCTGGATGAACACTTCAGTTTAGATAAATGAGGCCAAACAGAGAAGGCGCATGTTCAAATGGAGGAAGACAAAGTTCCCAGCATGATCACTTTCATGTTGGATTCCCCATGTTGACCTTCAGGATAATGTACAGAAAAGAGAGTCTCAAAGGCAGGGTCAGAAATAATGAAAATCACTAGTTTCAGGTAAAAGTTGATCAAACTACCCTAAACACCTT
Organism: Corvus moneduloides; assembly: GCF_009650955.1. Lineage (NCBI taxonomy): Eukaryota > Metazoa > Chordata > Aves > Passeriformes > Corvidae > Corvus > Corvus moneduloides. Next base: position 9,304,259 of record NC_045490.1, read on the forward strand.
TCCCACCTGGATATCTCCTTGAAAATACTCACGTTTGAGGAAGCAATGTCATTCTAGGAAAGGCTGCTATCTGTGTGGAAGAATGGGACATAGCCTTCAGACGTAAATCTAACATGGACCAGAAAAAGCATTTCTTCCCCTGTAGATTTCCAGTTTGGTCTCTGGAACTCACAGAAAATAGGCAATATTTATGTATACATTACTGTGCTCAGACCCTAGAAAAGCCAGACCTTGCCAATAAAGACCAGCAACTACAAGCAGCTGAGTCAATCCCTCCCTTCAAAGCCTAAGACCTTGATTTGCCTTTTTTACTTTTTCACTTGACAATCCCTAGATATAAATGCAGAAGTTTCTCTGCTTCACTGGTAGTAGTATTCAAACCGAAGGGATTTAACTCCTGATGAATATGGCATTTTTGTTCCTTCCTATTTGAGTACCATCTCTCCTGCAACAAGTCTTTTGTAATCTGAAAGGAAAACCCTTCCTGTCACAACACCAGTAATGGATATTGCTCTCTCAATTACCCCTTGCTTCGCCAGGAGAGCAACTGATGCGCATCATGTTTATCCAGCTCACTGAAGTGCTTTCATTATCTAAGAAAAGAGGTTAATTAGTATTTAATCAATCTTTTCACAGGGTACAGTTTCCTCCTCTCCTATTTGCAATCCAAAAAGATGCCAGCTTCCAAAGCCATAATGCCCTCTTGATAAATCAAGTGGCAGCTAATGAGGTCTGTGGTCCCAGGGAAGGAAGGTCTGGGCTACCTGTCACCAGCAAGGCTGTCACCTGCTCTGCTCTCCCGGGAAGCACTTGTTGGGATGCTGGGAGATGCAGGGAGCCATATGGGATGCAGGGAAGGGAATTGTCAGCTGAGGGAAGGTGGTGGTGGCTGTGTACACCCCGGACTGGAGCGTGAGTGTGTATGTCCAGTGAATGCCTCACTCTAATCAAGCTTGGAGGACTCACAAGATAAATCTCACAGAAACTCTACCCTCAAGAAGGAAACAGATGGCAGTTCTTTTCTTTCTTTTTTTCTTTCTTTCTTTCTTTCTTTCTTTCTTTCTTTCTTTCTTTCTTTCTTTCTTTCTTTTTCTTTTTCTTTCTTTTTCTTTTTCTTTCTTTCTTTTTCTTTTTCTTTTTCTTTTTCTTTTTCTTTTTCTTTTTCTTTTTCTTTTTCTTTTTCTTTTTCTTTTTCTTTCTTTTTCCTTCCTTCCTTCTTTCTTTCTTTCTTTCTTTCTTTCTTTCTTTCTTTCTTTCTTTCTTTCTTTCTTTCTTTCTTTCTTTCTCTCTTTCTTTCTTTCTTTCTTTTCCTTCCTTCCTTCCTTCCTTCCTTCCTTCCTTCCTTCCTTCCTTCCTTCCTTCCTTCCTTCCTTCCTTCCTTCCTTCCTTCCTTCCTTCCTTCCTTCCTTCCTTCCTTCCTTCCTTCCTTCCTTCCTCTCTCCCTCTCTCTCTCCTCTTCCTTCCTTCTTTCTTAAAGATAGCCCGGGAGCCATCCCTGCACCTGTATGGGGTTGAACTTCAGAGGAAAGAGCCACTAATGATGCTTGCTGCCAAAAAGTTATGGATAATAAAAGCATTATCCCATTTCAAAGAAACATATGTAGAATGATGGAGTTTCCTTCATTAGGCAGTAAGTGTTTGCTCTTCCCTGAAAAATGCCGGGAGCAAAACCAAACCTCTCTCTCTTACCATTTCCACTGTGTTAGTCCTGTGGCTGTGTCAAACACCTGTAAAAGCAAAAAAACTTAATTTTGGCCAGTCTTAGACAGGATCTTGAGTAATCTGGTCCAAAAGAGCTGTTCCAACTGTCCAACCTTCGTGTGTTTAAAAAGATCCAGCAGAACGTGCAGAGATATTTTTTCTGAGATATTGAAGCAGAGAAAGTGGCCCATGCATCCATATGCTCAAGCCCCTTTGGCTACTGGGCTATTCTCCCCATAGCCACTACTGCTGACAATGAGGGACTGAGCCACATGCCCTGTAGTAGCCATGCTCTGGATTTCTTTCCCTGACTTTGGGAAATTCATTGTCTTTAGCATCGTCTGTAGGTTCAAAGTCCGCTTTCACTCCACGGGGCGCCCTTTCTGGGTTCATAAAGCTACGTTCAGAAATCTTTGGGCAGACCCAAAGCTGACAAAAGTGTCATTAAATAATGCTGCCAATGAATGAAGCTACCAAAGAAGACATAGTCCAGTTTGCATCTCAGTTACAAGAAGAAAGTGCAATGACAGAGTGAGTAATTGGCTAATTGTCTATACGAGCTCTATTTTAACAGTGCAGTCGTGCGATCGCACCATCTGGGGGGAGCTTGGGGAGGGAGCCCCAGCGCACACAAAGCCAGCGCGGCTCCCGACACACAGGCCGGGCAACTGCCTCCTTCCCAGGCGAGAGGTGGGAGCTGCAGCCCCCCCGAGTCCCCCCAAACACAGGCTGAGATGCCGAACCTCTGCTGATGGTGAAAGTTGGGGCGGGTTGCCAAGCAATATCTGCATTGTTTTGGAGTGCACGGTGAAGCCCACCTGAGTTGCACAGTGCAGTAACCGAGTGTTAGTGCACAGCGATATCTGCCTGATTGCAGGGCTGCTAAGGAGCACAATTAGACGGGTGGTTGGTGTCATGAGCCGGCATCCCTGGCCCAAGACGTGCGAGGGTGCTGCCGGCGGCGGCCAGGGAGCTCGGAGCACTGGTGTGATTTCTGGGACATTCAGAAATGATGGCATTTCTCTCTCCTTGTCTTGAAAAAGCTGAATTACTGCCTTTCAGATCCCAACTATTTTCCTCCAAAGTTACCATGAAGAAAAAAGTATAAATCACACTTCTAAGTGGGGCTGGCGCTCGGCTCACAAGAAGAAGGGAAAAAAAAAAAAAAAAAAAAGAGGTAATGCCATAATGTAAAATAGTTAAAAGCTTATTAGAGCCGTTCAGGGCAGTATGATTTCCACTTTGTTTCAGAACACCCCAAGCCCATCCTTTCATGCTATTGTGAAGGCAGCAATTCAAATCTCCCTTTGTCAGTATGAATGGCCCCTCTTAAAGCTCTTTTATGCCAACATATTCCCTACAGGCATATGCCCTTTAGCTCTATTACTGATTTACCCAAGTATTCAGCCCATACCTTCTGCTTTTCTTTTTCACTTACTGAAGTTCCACATGACACGAGCTGCAGGCTCTGCTTTGGTGCCTGCCCCACACCCGGCCCCAGCCAGGATGCTGCGTGCTCTGCCACTATCTATCTCACCAGGAAAAGCCACCAAAAAAACTAACAGAGGAGACTTTTCAAATGATTTATTTTTCTCTCCTCCCCCCTTTCCTACCTCTCCCCCTTCTTTTCATATCTACATTTATTAGCGCAAACAAATGGGAGAGGGTATATACCACCACCACCCCCCAGCCACAGGGGAAAAAGAGCCTTGCAGGCTTTGAGGGAGGAAAAATTCGAGTGTAAAAAACGCAAGTGGGCCTATTACCTCTACTTACCCTAATTAGGCTTGCTTTGAAGGGCTATTCAGAGGTTTTGAAAGGCTGTCCTCTCCCTGCATCTCATTGTGCAATGTTTGCAGAGACATTTGCATCTGTTTGTGCTTCTGAAAATAGCAATGGATGCTTTCAAGAAAGCAAAGCCACCTCCGAGCCCCTCGCACCAAGCCAAGGGCCGCAGCAGTCGAGGTATGTGTGGCCGGCGCTGGGCGGGGGGACACCCCGGTTTCAAGGGTTTCAGGGTTCCTCACCGGTCCCCATTTAAACAATTCCCTTTAACAATGCAATTTTAGGCATAAAATCTGCTAACTAGATTAAACCCAGATGACACAGGACGTAGAAGTGGAATAAAAAAATCAACGCTAAAGTAAATGGTAGGCATCCTAACAGGATAGAAAGTGTGAAATCCATGCAGAGCTAGAGAGAATAGCTGGCAGCACAGCCCGGGCTTTCATACGCATATGGCCTTGACCATTTGACTCTGGTCCCATTGAGGTGATCAGCTGGAGACGTGAAGGGGCATCTCTGGCAACACACACATCCCGCTCGCTCCTTGAAGAAAGCCCACGAAATAAAGCTGCATAAAGGTGATTGATAGTAAACATTTTGTAATTTGGAGGGATTAAACTTGCGGGATGATCTTGATCAGGTTCTCAAGGCATTGCCAGAATGCAATTACATTAGAATAGCCGCTGCTGGATCGCTGCTGGCAAAGCCACAATATCCGCCAAAGAAAGGGGGTGTGAATGGGACAAAAGGGTTAATTTGAATACGTGCTGAAAAGACTGGAGGTGGACAAGGAGCTCTGCAAGGACTTCATCAGGAGCCATGGGCAGAGGGAGACGGTTTTGCAAATACAGAGGGCGAGCGGAGAGGATGTTTGTAAAGCACACTTGGAAAGGGGGGAGAAAAGGAGAAGAAAAAAGCCCCACAAAGCTCAAACTGCTTCTTTCTTACACTGCCCTTGGCTACGCTCAGAGGAGCACTTTAGATGGATTAATCACAGGGAAAAACAATGGGATAAAAGTCTTCTTCTTCCCCGTCTGTGCCCAGCCGCGCTGATCTTTCCCCAGCGGCGCATGGTGAGCGCTGGCTTCTGGCCTGGGATGGACCCAGCCCGGTCACGGCAGGCGACCACATCTCCTGGTCTGCGCGTTTGGGAGCTAGAAGTCCCACTGCCTTTTTCTGAGGGACACCCAATTAAATTTATGCTATCAGCAGGTTGAAGATTTTTTTCGGATTACTCCTCCAAAAATGCTTAGTGGGAATTAAGCATGCAAATCCACTTGGCCGGCTCTGGGGACAATACACTCCCTCACGACGGTGAAATTCTCCTTCTAGCTCAGGCACCCATGACACGGGCTTTTCCGCTCATCTTTTTAAGCTTTAAACGCACACTGGCATCTGGAAAATGCTCTCATGCATGGCCCAGGCTCGGATGCGCTGGGTGGGCTGGGAGGGGGCATGTCCCACCTCTCTAAGGTGATGAAAAGGTGTCGCACTGTCATCTCCTCCCCATCCCTGTCCCCGTCGGTGCCACAGAGGCAGTGCATGGAGCACATCCTGCTTCCCTCAGAGATGCTGCGAAGTGCAGAATCTGAGCAGGGGCTAAAGCCAGTGGGGATGGAGGACACAGGTGGAGGAAGCCCAGATTTCAAGAGAGGAGATGGGAACACGATGCCATCACTGCTGGCTCCTGATTTATGGCAGATCTGACACTCTGTGCAGTAGTCAGAGGCTGTATGAGGATATGAGGTCGCTGTCTCGGTGAGGCAGAAAGCAGCAGCTGGGCATGGGTTTGGGGCCAGGCAGGGTGGTGACCCTCAACACCCCAAACAGGCACAAAGGTCCCGGAGGGATGTGGCTGTTTGCACAAGCATCTCTCCCTGCAGGGAGCCACTGCTTGGGGCTGGGTGGCCTCTCTTGGGCACTTAAGAAGTGAAGCATTGGCTGTGCATAACAGCTTACAACCCCTGAGCCATCCTACCTACCCCCACCGCCATCCCCTGCCCCTGGGACAGTGCCAGACCCAGTGACAGTGCCAGACCCAGTGACAGTGCCAGACCCAGTGACAGTGCCAGCCTGGCCGTCTGATCCACCTGTTGGTGATTGCACCCTCTAGGAGGTCAGGTCAGGGCTTGACATCCTCCACAGCATGGGGGCTTGGGCTGCTCCAAGCCCTTTTTGACATTTGAAACTCCAAATGAAGTTTCAGCGTGTTCTGCAGAGACACAAGCAGGGCTGAGCTCTGCTCTTTTCCTTTGGGATATCTGGATACAGCACAGAATTTCCGCACTGAATCTCTGTCATGGAAGCACACCTCAAATGCAAACCCACAGGTTTTTTATATTTGGAAATGCAGAACCCACAGGGAAACCCATTTTCCATTACCCCACTTCAGCTTGCCCAGTCACTCCTAAATCCAGCAGAGACTCCATGACAGAAGGTCCCAGCTTAGCTGAAGAACCCCCCAGCAGTGAGTTTTCTGGGGTGGCTTTGCCCAGACCGCGTGTGCCTGCGCTTTCTCCCTGGCTGCCCCTCGCTGCCAGTTTGGGGAGGGATTTTTTCCACTGGGTTTTTGTTTCCTTTGAGAACACCCCGTGTTTGTGTTGCTCTTTCTCCGCGGCACAATGCACCTCTCCATTTCCTCGGCCGGGGGCTCACGCGAGCGTCAGATCTCGGCAGAGCGAAGTCGCAGGGGTCGCGGGTCACCCGAGGGCATCGGGGACAGACAAAGTCTCTTCAGCCGCTAATGTAAGCCGGGGTAACGGCACACTGAAAGCGCATCCACTTGAGACTATCTACAAGGCACTCAGCCCTCTCTAAGGGCTTATAATGTTGACTCTCCTGTCATTGGATCCAACCTTACTATAAGCCCTGGAGGTATGAGGGGCTTAGAGACATTCATTCAGAAAAATAAATCCCCCTGCTACCATTCTCTTCATGAAGATAAATATACCACAAACAGAACAAGGAAAGAGGCTGAACTCCTGATCTCTGCTCCAGCCGCTTAAAAAATTGCCATTAAAAACCCAACACTTTTATTAGACTCCTTTATTATTTGCCATTAAAAAACACAACACAGTTTATGAGTCTCCAAAGCAGTTTATTAGTATATTTTACTAGCAAAACTTGCCTTCAGTTCAATGCCATTTCTAGTCCACTCAAAGAGAAAATTTTGTGAAGAAAATGCGATTTGTTTGTATTTGAACTCACTGTTTCTTGAGGCATTGCAACCTGAGCTGCTCCAGCCTGGGGAGAGTTTGTATTCCCTGCTGGAGAGGTTATTGCTCAGCTCCAAATCATTGTGCTTTGCATTGGTATTAAACCTAGGAAGGCTCCTTGGCCATCAGGACTGCAGCTTGTCCAGGTCTCTACAGACACTGGGGAGCACAGAGCACCAGTTCCCAGCTCAGAAAAAATTTTTGGGCACCATGGCACATGATGTAAGACTGTCACCCCTTCTCATGGCCTGTTTAGCCTCCATATTTCTGTCTAAAGCTGTGTCAATCTGGAATGAGGGTCTAGTGTAAAAAGTGTCTGGTGTAAAACCTGCATGGGAAGGATGTATTCAGATCATACTCAGTCACAAGGGAAAACAGCTGCCATGGGGATGTGCTTCCATATCCCAGCTGGAGGTCAGCCTCTGTCCCCACTCCTCCTCTTGCATCAAATATTGCTGAAACGCCCCACAGCCCTGGTTGTACTGGTAGAGCTTTTGGTGGCTGTGAATCTTTGCATATTTACATATTTTTCCTGAGGAAGGTGCCTTAGCGTCCCTCAGGAGTTCAAAGAGCAGCAGGTTGCCTCTAAGTCCTTGTCTTTAAGTGCTTCCAACCTGGCACGTCCCCAGTAGATACAGGTCCCAGTGAGGTGCCTTCTCCAGAGCATCAGCTGCGAGGGTGGAGGAGCCATGCAGCCAGAGCTCCCTGCCTAGTCTGGTGAGCACAGGTTAGAGCTGCCCATGAGCTGCTCTAAATCTCAGTCAGCCTGGGAAGGGGGATGTGTGGAAGGTCTCCAGCAGATGCAAAGCACTGACAGGTCTCTGCTCAACAGATCTGGGCTGGTGTCAGCATTTCTTCTTCCATTCCTCCATACTGGCTCCCTTTAAAAATCACCCAAAGCACTGATTTTTAGCAGAATTTTACCTTCCACTGTAAGCAGACTGAGCTCTGGATGAAGATGTGAGTTTTAGACCATCAAGTTTTTAGCACCAAACATCAGGTGCTAAAGCAAAGTCTGAGAGCATTTCACTTTTAAATGTATCAAATTCATTCTGCTTTTAAGATAAATATCCTGGTGAATGTGGGCGATCTTGCAGACAGATTCCCCTCCTCTACCTCCACCTGTTCATTTCCTGGCATGATGGGGACAACAAGGCTCTGGGCATGGTGTGTGTACATGGTGAGGTGCTCAGATTCTGAGGGGGAAACAGGCACAAAGGGGGAAAGTTGTTGCCTTGGGGAGGGAAAAGGCTGAACTGATCAAACTGCTGATATAAAAGAGGAATAATGGGATTTTGTGGGATTCACATTGATGTTCAGATGAGAGGAGACTCTGGTTGCCTTTTTTCTTTCAAGCCACTGAACAAGAACTTTAAAACCCCTTTAAAATCTGCTTTGGCTGAGCTAATTATTATCACAGGAGTTATTAGACAAAAGCTCAATGGCTTTTCCAGTGCCTCTTCAACAGTTTCTGGGCTGCCTCAACAAGAAGAACCAGAGTTCCCTTTTATCATTGCCATATTTCTTCTGAGAGTTTTCAACTGCCGATCCTTATGTTAAGCCTTACAGGAAACACAGACAGAAAGAGGGGTGTCCATCAGCCTGGCTCTCTCTCCTCTCACCTCACAGCCTGCAGCATTGCTGCTCCCCATCGGCACAGCTGGCCTGCTCACAGCTGTTTTATTCTCTGCCATGCATCAGAGGAAAAGCAAATGTCACAACAGAGTATCTGGTTTTTGAGTAGCGAGACAGCAACCTACGGGAAGCAGCAGTCAGCCCGAGACTGGCCAGGCTATCCAGTGACTTATTCAAGGAAGCCATTCACACCTTCTCCCCAAGGAGAGGGCTGTCCCGGGAAGTGATCAGCCCCAGCACAGAGACGTGCTTGTGGGTTTTCCATCTGAGGTTCCTCTCCTGGGACGCAGCCTGGGCTCTGAAGCCCCAGTACTTCAGCCTTTGTTCTCCACCAATGCTTCAAGACCTTCCCAGTTTGATAAACTGACTTTTTTTTTCCTTAGGAGGAGCAATAGTCACATGGTTCTTAAACAGGGGTATCAAAGGAAAAGCAGAAAGCAATAAACAAAGCAACAAGGAAACAAAGAGAAGACAGCAATAAAGGCTGCTTGTGGTAGGTATTTCTCCAAAAAACCCTCAGCACTGAAGGGGACCTGGGACCTCATTCACCCCACTGAGACAGATAAACCTTCAGTATTCCCCTCACTCCCGAGCAGAATGGCAGTGCATGGAACATGGAAACCAGCTATAGTTTCCCATTCCCATTCCCCGTCTCTGCCCAACCCAGGGGCTGCGGGGTTCTTTGTGCATCCCACTATCCAGCAGTGCAAGCAGCTTTTCCCATGCCTCACAGGTGCAAGTTTAGCACTGTTTTCCCTTCTTTTTAGGAAACCTCTGCTAAGAAGAAGCTGCTGATGGTGTAAGCAAACTGGGAATAGATGTTGGCACTGGCTGGCAGTCATCCTACAGCAGAGTGGGAGTTGCTGGGTCCATCCCACATGTCCCAAGCCCACAGGCTGGTCCTTGCAGGACTCCCAGCAGTAGTACCAAACTTCCGTGGTGATTTCTTTCGCATTGTTTTCAAAGGGTCCTTCAAGATAAATGGACATTTTTTTCTTCCCCAACTGGACATCTAAACAAAACATTTCCAAGGACTCAGGGGGAGATGCCTGATGAGCAGACAGGAAATGGGAATGATTGATCAAGTGCTGATGGCCACAGCACTGGCACCCGGGCTCAGGTTTCAGCACAGAGCCCAGTAAGGAAGCACCTCTCACCTGCACAGCTGCCACACACTGGGCTGCCTGCACAGGCAGCTCCCTGCCTTCCTCTGCAGTGGGAGACCAAAATGTTTCCTGCCTTTGCTGCAGCCATCCCTGGCAAAGAAGGCACTGGGGCGGTCAACACAGGCACTGGCTGGGTGGAAGGAGGAGGTGTGGGGCTTTCTCCATCACTGGAGGACTTCTCTTTTAGCATAAGGGAGAGCAAACAACCAGCCTGCCACATTCCCTTAGACTTACTTCACCAAAAAGTTATTTTAAGGCAAGAGAAGGAAGTAGAGAAAAATCTTCAGTGCTAAATGGTCTAGTGTTTGCCCATGGGAGGGGTGCTGGGACTAGATGATCTTTAACGTCCCTTCCAGCCCAAACCATTCTGTGGTTCAATGATTCTGTGGAATAAATCACAGGTGAGCTGAAATGGGCTGTTCCTTCAAGCTCAGGCAGTTGTTTTCAGGTGTCCCTTTTGCTATGCTGTTGGGCTGGGACTAGGAGATTTAAATTCCCACCTGATTCATGTCACTGATGGGGTAACATTTACTCTCTCCCAGATAGGCTGTGAGCACATCCACTGCTTTTTGCAGGGGCAGAGACCAAGCGCACACCAGGTCAGGGCTGGCTGGTGACTTCACCATGTCCCCTCAGAGCACCAGCTCCAAATTTGCCAGAAGGAAACACCATTTCTACTTGCATTAAGCAGTGTGGGGGTTTATGACGCTCTCATAAGCTGTGCATCCTGAGCTGGCCAAGGTGGGAATTTTGAAGAAAAACGAGGCATATTTTCCCTCACAACCTTTCCAATTAATATTTTAAGTGGTTTTTTTAGGCTTGTCCTCTCTTTCTGCCCAGAGTTGAGTTTGACATGAAGCACTGACCAAGCAAGAAGAAAGCAACACCCTCTTCTGATTTCCTGGGTATGGGTAGGTGCAGAGCAGCATCCCCAGTCCAGAGCCTATTAATGGTCCAAGACAACTCCAGGCCAAGACAACTTGCTGTCTCTGCAGAAGGGCAAAGGCACACCACTCTTCTTCCTCCTTCCCTTCTCCTGACCCTTCTCCATCTCCCTCTGTTCCTGGAGGTGTGCACTGGGAAAGTCACAGACTGCAGGGCACTGACCGCTCCCCCACACCAGCGACACCAGGATGTGCAGATCTCCTGCCGGCCTCTGGCTCCTCTCCCTTCCCATCTCTAGAAGTCATCTATTTTGTTGTGTGTACACACAGAAAACAAGGGGCTGCCCCTTGTTCTCCTCCAGCCATGACACATCAAATTATCCAGCCTCCAAATATCCCCATCTGGCTGTTAGTTTTTAGCTTTTTTTTTCTCCTTCTAGGTTGTTTCTGCTTTCCTCCTCCTCCTTTCTCTGCTCCCCAACCCATGTGTAAAAGTAGCAGGGGGGCCTTTATTAAAGGCAAAGCCCCACGGCAGCAGCTTCCCAGCCAAACTGCTCTTGTATTACTTTTTGATGAGTTTTCAATTTAGGCCTTTGCAGACAGGGGGAAGAAGGCGACTTGAGAGACAGAGGGGGGAAAAAAATGCAACAGATGGGGCCGATTGTGCTCTCTAGGCAAATTAAGGAAGACATCTGTAGCTCCCAAATACTGGTGGTCTAAAGCAATTAGTCCCCTGTGAAAAGGGGCCTCTCTGAGCCTCCTCCAGCCAATCCGCGCCCCGGCAGCACTCACGTTACAATGGCCTTGACCACAATTCACTGAGCCAAAAAAAAGAAAGATTAATCCAGGAGGAGCTGTGCGGCCAGGCTGGAGTTGCTAGGCTTAAAAGGGAAGGTTACGTCCGTTTCTGCCCGAGTTTGGAGCAGAAAAGGAGGGCGGGGGGATTTTTTTATCCTTCTTTCTGATGGTCACCCACAGCGTACCTGGTCTCTGTCGGATGTGTGGAGCGGGTGCGTGTGTGTGCACACATGTCCCTGTACCAGGAGAGAGCTGTAATCTGTAAATTGCTCAGGGACTTCAATTTTCCACTGGCTTGTTTGGAAAGTGATGAATGAAGACGCAAACCCCTGTGGTTGGAATTATCTCCTCCAGCCTCCTTCGGTCCCACTCCATCCCGAACAAAAAGAAGCTGTTATATGATAAGACCCCTCTGCAAGTGATAATTATAATGATTGTTATGATGCCAGGGTTCTGCTTTTACAATTGGAAATAGGAACTCCGGCTGAGCTAATCCGGCAGTGTGGTCCCTTATTTCATTCGATGTCAGGAAGCCGAGAGTGGAAAATTTAGAAAAGGACTTTATCCAAGCTGGTTATGAGCCCCCTTCCCCCTCCCCTCCTCTCCCCTGGCTCTTTTATTCATGCATATTTATGATCAGGAGATCTCAGTGGAGAAAAAAAACACATACAGAAAACAAAACCGGCCTCACAATGGGGAGAGCTGCTCATGGGAGGTCACAGCACCTTTAAATTACACCTCTTGGCTTTGTTCACCCGCATACAATGGCGCTAAGAGATAGGAAGAATAGCACTCTGCACCCTGGCACATCACAATTCTCCCAGTGATTTCAAAAAGGACAGAGAGCCCCAACTAATTTGATATCTTATTGCATTTCTGCTAACCTAAGGCCATGCCTCATCCCAGCCACCGAGGCTTGGCAGGGGCAGGCTCGTACAAAGAGCATGGCTGTGGCTCCACAGAGCACTGGGGTTTGCCAGTCAAAGCAGATCTGTCTTGGTCAGCTTTGAATTTGAGCTGAGTTAACTGGTTTGGAAATACAAAAGCACCACCCGCCCACTGAACCTTTGCCCCTTTAAATTAATTAATTTAATTAACATGTTTATTGTCATGGCGCCCGTCAGAATGGGATCTTCCCGGGGCCACACCAAACTCTAGCCTGCCCTCACACACAAAGGAGATGGGCTCATGGTTTTGGAGACGAGTTGGAACCAAATTACTTCTCAAGGCACTGAAATTTGAGCCTATAATTCATTTCTCACTCAAATATTTCCTAGGATAGGAAAAACGGGTGACCTCCAAAGCTGAGGTTCACGATGGAGGACATGAAGGGAGCAAAGTTGAAGTGGAAAACTGCTGAGGCTGATACTGTACAACAAGCTGGTAAATGCACCAACCTGAATATTTGGTAATAATTGCCTCTGAAAGCAAACTAGGAGGGAAAAAGTGAAGCTTATGTTGATAAAGAGCAAAATAATGACCTTCAAGGGAGAGCAAGGCTCTATAGGGGAGGATCTGCTAATTCTCCAAGAATACCAGGTAGTCTGTGACTGCCAGCCCATAAAACCCAGTCTTTTCCCTCTCTCTTGTCCATCGTTGACACAGTTTGCAGATTAAAAGCAGGACAGGGGAGCAAAATAATCCCACAGCATTTTCAGATCCTGCATGTTGAAAACATTTAAATGTTGCAACTGCTGCCTAGGTTAAATATAAAATATATCACATAGCTAAAGGGTTGCTGGGAATTTAGAAAGCTATTTAAATTTATTAAACCCCTAATGGAGTCATTACCATCCCATGATGTGCTGGAAGGGAATAACCTTCAATCTCTGTACCCATAGAACATACAAACCTATTTGGAGTCCAACCACATCCCATTGGACTGGGTTACATTGCCACGCCTAAGAGACACTAAAAACTCTTTGCTATAATCAAACGCAGATTTTTAAGTCCTGAAAAGACATATAAAAAAGCAGTATTTGTACTTTATCACCTCTTTTTATTATTCATAATGACCAAAATCAATGTTTAAATTCATTTGCATTTTAAGAGCAACAAAGTTATGTCCCTCCAAGACTAAGAAACTCCCAAATCTGCCTAGGAATGCCATTAGAAGAAGAAGAAGGAAGATCTTCAATCCCCGAGGAAGGAAAGAGATAGAGAGGCTTTCAAAGTGCCTTCCAGCAGCAAGAGAATGCTGCTCAGCAGTATAATCATATCTGCTGCCAGCATCCTGCGGAAAGCCACTCACCCTCGCCTACATAAGGGGCTGGCTTGACAAGGTATGGATTTCTCTGCCCGGGAGCCGGGGTATGGCTTGACTGACATCACCATGGGGACTAATGACAGAAGATTTCCCCAAAGACGCTGGGGGCTTTGAAGAATGGTCTTTCATTCTGTGTTGAACATACAGATAAAATGTCCACAGCAGAAAACTAATCAGATCATCTGCGGTTTGCTTTGCTGTTTGCTCAGGTCACTATCCCGTGGTTACAATTATTTCAGTCAAAAACCATACAGATGTCCAAATTGGCTTCCTGGCTTTTTCCTTAAAGAGTTCTGCTTCAGAGAATAGCAGATTTCTACCGGGAAGTTCTTGGCCAAATCTCTCACATTTATACCTATCTCCAAGGGAGTCCCTCTCCTGCCTCCAGGCAAAGCTGGAACATCCCACCACCACACATTGCCAAAATAAGCACTTAAAAATCATAACTCACACACCAAAAGCACAGATTTATATGTGGAGAGGCAAGGAAGTAGGGAAAGGAGGTGAAACTAACAAGATGCCTGTGGGATTAGGTATCCTCAGCCTTTTGAAACAGCTGGGAATTCATTGTGCACATTTTTGGTGTATCTCTGGGAATTTCAGAATTAAATTCTCCAGCTTTTCCAGTGAGCATAAGTGCTCATGTTCTTCACTTCACTCTCTTCACGTGGCACAGGATCAATGCCTAGTTAAAGCAACAGCACTGTAGCTATAGAAGTCTTTTGCTGCTTGCTCAGGGCATCAATCTTTCCACTGTAAGAATTGCTTTTTAAATAGGATAACCATTAATAATCTACTTAATTACACTGATGGGTATAATGAGGATGCACGACCATGAGGAAGTTTTTGCCTGTGATGGAACATGGAGACACTGAAATGCTGCTGATAAGGGAAATAAAGGGCTGCTGGACCCAAAAGTCAGATCCTCTTCCATCTTTCTCTCAGCAGAAATTTGGAAAATTGTTTCTGCCTTTGAACTTATTCTGCTTTGCTCAAGATTTTGATCCTGCAGAAGCAGGATGCGGCTTCAAGCAACCTGGTCTAGTGACAGGTGTCCCAGCCTGTGACAGGGGGGTTGGAATGAGGTGAGCTTTATGTTCCCTTTCAACCCAAACTATTCTGTGTTATTTATTTTTTTAACCACATAAGAGTTTACAAACCCGAAATAATAATTCTAAACATATTTAATACGTAATATATCCTTAAATTTCATTAGCCTGAGGCAGAAGATCACGACAAGTAAACTGTAGAAAGTTAAGTAAAAACTTTAGAAAGATTTTAAAGACCAAACTCAGAGATCTCCAGTCAGGGTGAGTTTAGGTGGAATAGTCCCCAAATGGCTCATCCCGGGCAGTTGTTTGTGCTGCCGAAGGTGGAACGGGCGCATCCCCGCGGAACCGCCTCGGTCCCTCCGCCCCACCCCGAGGTCCAGCCCGGGATCGCCGCGGCAGCGGGAGGAGGGAGGCAGAGCTTGTATCGAGCACCACCCTCTGGCACAACGCTAAACTGGAGCCGAGAGGAGAAACGGCTTCTACCCGTGAAGATAAGTAAAAGTTCAGAATACGGCATCCAGGCCTGGGGTCCTCAGCATGAGAAGGACGTGGGGCAGGTCCAGAGGAGGCCATGGAGATGCTCCGAGGGCTGGAGCAGCTCTGCTCTGGACACAGACTGAGAGAGCTGGGGCTGTTCAACCTGGAGAAGAGAAAGTTCCAGGGAGACTTAGAGCCTTCCAGTGCCTAAAGGGAACTTAACAAAATGATGGAGAGTGACTTTTTACACGGGCAGACAGTGATAGGACAAGGGGGAATGGCTTTAAACCGAGAGTAGGTTTATATTGGACACTAGAAGGAAATTCTTCCCTGTGAAGATGGTGAGGCCCTGGCACAGGTTGCCCAGAGAAGCTGTGGCTGCCACATCCCTGGAAGTGTTCAAGGCCAGGTTGGATGGGGCTTGAAGCAACCTCGGATAGTGGAAGGTGTCCCTGCCCAGGGCAGGGGGCTTGGAACAAGATGATCTTTAAGGTCCCTTCCAATGCAAAGCATTCTGTGACTCTACAAAAACTCCTTTTTGCTGAGGCAGGTTGTGTATGGCACTGCAGTTCTGAGAGGGGCAAAGATGCTCTTGTGAAATTACAGTAGTTACAGGAAATTAATTAGTACCTCTAAGAGAATCTGCAGGGCTTAGGGTTTGCAGGAAAAATGCACCCCCAGAAAAAAAGAGCAATGAGAAACTTTTAAACCTGTGCTCCTGGGGCCTGTGCTTGACTGCCGTCTGTGTACACCAGACCTGCAGCATCCCAGGCAAGTGTCTGCCAGACATAACCACAGCAGCAGCACCCATGGACAAAGGGAGCCCAAGCACAGGAACCTAAATTTGGCAGCATAAAACAAAATTCATCCAGTGGAGGGGGAGTCTGCTTGGCAGACACTGAGCACAAAGCTGTGGAAAATCTACTGCATCCTAGATGGATCATTCTGTATCCCTCAGGCAGCATCCCGACACTGGGTGGGGAAATGTCACCACAAACCCTGGGCAGATGATTTTTGCACTTGGGATGCCCCATCCTGCACATGCTGAGGACACTCAGCCAAGCTCTGAAATAATCTCTCTGAAATAATCTCTCATTCTCTTCTTTTTTTTTTTCTAACTGAAAGGCCACTGAGTGACCACAGTACTTTTATGCTTTGGATCTCCCATCATCCCATACCAATTGGAGAATGACTTAAAAAGGATACAGAAAACGCTGTTTCTTTGTAGGCTTTGTTGTCAGATCGATCAAAAAAATAGTCACTCTACACAGTTTAGCCCTGAAATTCTTCATCTCCTGCTCCTTGCCTGCAGCTTGGCTTTCACTTAAACACTGCCATGTCCTCTTTTCATATTTTCCTTTTCTTGCAGAGGCATTTAGCAGACATTAATTACAAGTTTCATATGTTATGAAAGGGATTTATTTGTGCCAGATATATTGCAGGGCCTAGATTGTAGGGCGTTGTTATAAACTCTTTATACAAGCTCAGGCTTTGAGAAATCTCTACTTTGTCTCACTTCCAGAAGATGGAGCCAGAAAGCTGGGAGTAGTTACTGCGGCGTAGGAAAGCCACCTTATCCTCCTGCTCGTGCACAAACCCTGTTCCTTCTCAAGAGCCACCCTAAGGTGATGCAGGTGGCTCACAGTGGGGAGAGGAGATGCCATGAGGTACCCGTAGGTTGCTGGAAGGAGACTGATTTTCCTCTCTTCTGCTCTGCACCATGTCAGAGGAAGAACAGGCAGCTAGTTAGCAGGATGGGATCAGGAGACACAAATTTTATTTGCAGTCCTGCTGCTGATTTTGTCCAAATAAGAACAAGACCCTGAACCAGTCAGTGTCTCTGTGTTTGCTGGAGGGGACAGATTCAGGAGCAAGGGATGCTAAACCTGCGTGTGATGGAAAGCAGAGGTGCTGCACAGAGCACGCTGCTGTCACTCACAAATTATAACTCAGTGCCAGGTTTTATCCTCTTTTCCAGCTGACAGCATATCCTGGATCAGAGCATAGTTTCTGGGAAAGTATTCCTTAAATACAGTAACCTGATGGATATTTTCAAGGCATTTTGGTTTTTGATTCATAGTATATCTTCAAAATTTGGGGCAGGAAGTGAGTGATTTGGATGATGTTTTCATAACAGTTGTCATCTATTTTTCTGTCTGCAGAGCTATCCAGAGACAGTTTGTCATTTTCAGATGTTCCAGTTACAAAGATAACATTTTAAAAAAAAGAGAAATCTTAGTGAAAGACTTCTTACTGGTTCACTTCTTTTGGGTTTACTAGTTTTATTCTGGCAAGAGGACAGGTTAGTCCAGACAAATGCTAGGAGGATCTTGCAGGAAAACTTCAGTGCTGTCACCTTGGAGATTCGATGAGTCTGAAGAAGGGTCCTGCTGGCTGCTCTGTCCCCTTCTCCTTGGTGCCAGGGTTCAGAGAGAATCCGACAGCAGCAGGCAGACCGAGTACCTTGTGTGCCCTCTGCAGCTACTGACAGGGGACTCGCCCCTGCTTTATCCCATGGGATGCTGCCAGTGAACCAGCATGTCTGGAAGTCCATCCAGGGTTGAGTGCTGCTGATTTGGGTAAGCACCCGTTTGGACATCATCCAGGTTAGAAAAGCACCGGAATGTTCCAGCTTTCCTTCCTCATGCCAGGTAGATGCCTGCAATGGGCTGCACCCCTTTTTTTGGCTACCATCCCTTCTAGCACAGATAACTTCTCCAGCTAAATATAGCCTGACTGACAATTTGAAGGCATTTTTTTGGCTGCAGTACTTTCCTCTTTCCAGTAGCAAGAAACAAGTTGTGTTTTGTTTTGTATATTCAGGTAACAACATTATTTGAGTGCTGCTGATGATTTATGTCCCTTTCAGCAGCAGGACTCTGGAAAACTACTTGGAAGGTACGAACACCAAGCATTTTTTTCATTTTCTCATCAGATTTCAATTGTTATGATATATGTCCTCAAGAGACTGTGAGGAGGGGAGAGGGGGGCAGGGGAAAACCTTTTATGGCATATTGTGATCCATATGGAAAAAATATATATTTCCCACACATCTGATTCAATACAGTGTGCACATTTGTAAGGCACATGTGAATGAATGGCAAGAGAAGGGAATTTTTATGAAAGCAGACTGATTACATGGCAAAAAATCTATCGGTTGAAGTTAGATTTATTTACAGCATAGTAAATTGGGTGCTCAGAGGAGCTGGCACTGTATTGGTGATCAAGATGTCTGGGGAAATGTTATGTTTGATAAAAGCCACCCGGGACAGCATTCCCTGAGCCAAAGTATCCATGTGTCATGCTCTTCTTGTGTCACAAGAAACCCAAGTGCTGAATGTATTTTCTACCAGTGTCCTGCAGATAAAGTTGAAGAAGGGAAGGAAGAATGGTGTGGGATTAAAATGTCCACTAATGCATTAAACGAGGCTCCAGAGATCTGGGGCCCTGGCCAAGCTATTTTACTGTTTTCACGTCAGCTGGAAGTAAAGAAGTAGAGTGCCTCCTCCATTGGGATTGCAAGAACTGCAAGGGAAGGGGAGGAAGAGGAAGGTGGGATCCTCTATCCTGGGTTTGTGTGCAACCACCTTGGCACCACTTTTCCAGGCCAGAGATGCTGCCCACTGCACAGCTGGACCCTGGATGCTGGAGATGAAGCTGGTGGAGGATATTACTAGGGAAATAAGTTTCCAGAAAAAAGGGGAAAAACCCTGTCTCCTCTTAGTGGGCACACAACCCCTCCTGCCAGTCTTCCTCCTCTACAGAGAGAAAAAACACCTGAAGGAATAGACTTTATCCCTTTCCCTTTAACAACTTCAGGCTATGGGTTTTCAGCATTAGAAGGAGTTTTCTGCAATTCAGAGTTGTTCTTTGGTTAGTTTTTTCCTCTATTTCTCCTTCCTGTTGTCATCTTCATCTGTGTCCCATTACCAATTATTATTTAAAATAATCAGGGATTATTTTAAAATCCAGTCCCATAGTTAGGGCATCCCCTTCTAACTGGAGAAGAACTGGAGGAAAAGGGATAATGGCAAACCTGAAGAAAATGTGCTGAACTACTGAGCACCTCTGGAGATGCTCAGTAGATGGTAAAGCTCTTGCTCTCTTACAAAAGTACATTGTCCCATTGGATTTCCTTCCACTGAAATGACAGGGCAGGTGGAATCATTCTTGGAATAAGGCTAATTTGGGAAAGAGCTAGTGAGCTTTGAAATATTTATTTGCACTGCAGAACAGTGAAAAGAGCTTGAAAAGACACCAGAATCTGGATTAAACACTCTGAACCTAACCCTAACCCTAAGCCTAATGGCAGCTTGGCGTTGGGGCTCAGGTCCCCATCACCACAGCTGGCGCAGATCAGAAAGATGTAGGAGCAGCAATGATGGGGTCCTGCCGGGATAGCCTTGCGATGCCTTTTCCACCCCCAGTGCTCCTGGAGCTGTAGGCTCTTTGACTCTCTCAACTGTAACCCTAACCTTAACCCTCATGGCATCTTGTGTTATTGCTGAGATCCCCATCTCCAGAGGTGGCCCACGTTAACACAGGGTAGTGTCAACAATGCTGAGGCCCTGCCATGATGCCCTGGCAGTGCCTTTTCCAGCTCCATTGTCCCTGAAGCTCTAGGCTGTGGGGCTCCCTGAACCCCAACACCAACCTTTCTGCAAGCTTGGGGCTGCCCATCCCCATGCATGGCCCAAATCTGAAAGGTGTGGAGGCAGCAATGTTGTGGGCACACCAGTGTATATGAACACACACACACACACACACAGAGAGGTTTTTCTTTAAGCAAAAGCAAACCAGATTGCATTACCCCATAAGATTAGTACTTTATTGAACCTCATTATAGGTTCACGTCCTCCCATAGTCATATCCCACTGTGTTATTTTTGGCACATGTAGTCATCATGATTTAGTATCCTGTGTGAGAAAAATGAGGTCTCTTTCTAAAATATGTTGACTATTATTCCAGATGTGGTAGTTGCCGGAGTTTCTTTTCAAGGAGGTTTTTATGGCTGAAGTTGTTTGAATCAAGCATTATTTATTTATATGTTCAAACTAAAGAAGGGGAGGGAGCAGTTTTTAATGAAAGCTAAAGGAAAAGGGATAATAAAGTGAGCTTGCTGGAGAAAGAAATATTTACACATAACTTTTGTATGTTCCCCAAGAAAAATAAAACAGGGGTATATTGAAAAGCGTAGTTATTATTTGGCATTCTCCTGCAACAGCAAAATCCCAGGAAAGGACTGAATTTTAAGTAATTAGACTTTCCAGTTAATTAACTGGTTATAACTAACTGTGTTATAGACAGTAGATCCAGGAGAGGCAATGAGTCATTACAGATTTTTTCAGGGCAAGATCACAAATTTGGAGGTATAAATGAGGCAGACACTGAGAGAGGGAAAAAGAACCTGAATTTCCTGCTGCCATACAAAGCTTCTATGTCCTCACCTGGAGGTTTGATGGTTTATAGCAGGTTTACTGTGGACCTGCTATAAACAGAAGAGTCATTTGCACAACCAGATCAGGGGCATAAATGCATAAAACAAACATACTGAGGGGCAGAAGAGAAGTGGGAATAAAGAAGATTAATAAATTAATGGATTGGATGAGAAATAGTAAGAAATTAAAGTGGGGATGAAATACACGCAGGGGATGAGGATTTTGCCATGATGTCAGTAGGGCCAGACATGACCCTGGTGTGTGGGACAGGATAGCACCCATCACCGGCATAGCAAGGGAAAGTGCCCATCGTTGCACTTCTGGGCATTAATTGAGCGCTAATTATTACAGGTGGGGAGAACTTTTTCTGTGAGTAAACTCTAAATGCTCATGGAGGAGCAGCCCATGGGTGGCCCATGGGCAGGAGATGTGATGCAGAGCAGCAGCTCCCCTGGATTGCAAAGTGTGAGCCTCTTCACAGAACAGTGGGCTGGGATTTGGTTTTCAGGTTACAAAGAATCCTCCTCAAAACAGGCCAAAAATATAAGAAAAACTAAAAAAAAAAAAAAGAAAAAAGGCTGCAAATGCCAAAGAAAACTCAACCAGAAGACAAGCTTACATCAGAGTGGGAAATAAGGATTCAAGTCCAAATTTCCACTGAAACATCCAACTGAACCAGCCTCAGGTCTGTTACCACAGTGATTTTGTCATGTACCTTCCCTCCTGTGTGTCTTGAACAGATCTGGAAATGGAAGTAGAAAAACATCAGGTGAAAACCTATTTCATGGACTTTACTGCTGGGAAGAACAAAGCCCTGGGATCCACTTTGCATTTCTAACCCTTTTTGGCAGATGGAACAGGGGGAGCCAACACAGCCAGAGCTGAGCACAAAGGTGGGTTTGAATTTTCATCCAAATGAGCTTCCTTACTGCTTTTTGATTTCTCTGGATTCCCCAAAAGGAACAAGTTTGTTTATTTGATGATTTTAATTTGAGCACAAATTACTACAGAACAAATTCTGCCTGTGTGGGCACATGAGGTTCCCGTTGCCTCCAGTTAATCAGGGACTTCTTCTAAGCAAACTAGCAAATCTGTTACCTCTCTGGCAGGAGCAGCACCAAGGGGAGAGCGTGCAGCTGCACAAGGCCCCTTTTCACCAGCTGGGTGGGATGAGTGGAGCTGCAGCCCCTCACCCACCCATCCACAGCAGGACAGGTCCCCAGTGGGAGCCACTTGTGACCACAGGGATGATGTTGGGATGCAGCCCAGCAGCCAGCTCTGCTTCATGCTCCTCAGAGTTTCCGTGACAGCTTGTGTGCTGGGACATCTCCTCAACACAAATAAAATCAGGAGCAAGTCTTTTGTCAGTTTTCCTCTCAAGATCATAAATGCTTCAAACAAAAAGAAAAAAAGAATTGAATTCCACATCTGTGCTCACACCCAAGGCTCACTCCCAGTTATTCTGGATCTACATTCAGTGGGGCTGTCTGCTCCACAGCTCTCCAGACAAGAGGTGTAAATCCATGTCTTTGCACACACAGGAGCAGCCTGGCCTCACTGACATCCCTCATTCCACTGGTGGAGCAGAGCAGCACGGGAGATGGAGCACACATTGTAGGCAAAGGAGAATAAACCCTGTGCCTGAAGCTCCATCTTCATCTTCCCCTTGCACCCATTCCACCTTCTCAGAGCCCCACTCTCAGCAGTGGGGTCACACTGGGCCTTGTTCTGCCTCAGCCCACCCAGCACCTCACTGAAGGAGTGAGCACAGAGGAGGAAAGATCTTGAGGAGGTGGAAAGCCGATGCTAAATATTGGGGTTTATATCTCTAGCCTTTCTTTTTGTATTTCAGCTAAACCCCCTAAGGCTGTCCACACAACTGAGCTGGGAAATTTTAGAGACACTGAACCCTGAACATCCACATTTCACCTGGTTCTTGTGACTTTAGATTGCTGCTCCATCACTAAGCCTTAGGGCTGGGAAGTTGAAACTGAGCTGAGAAGTAGGCAGTAAAAACATACAAAATCAAAACAAATTCATTCATCTGCTGCTAAAAGAATTTTTTACTTTTAAGTAACGACACCAGGTCCTAAATTATTCCTAAATTCAGTGGCAAGACCTGGTTTATTATTAAAGCATCTCAGGGCTGGCAATACACTAGATGTAGAATTTGCTCTTGTAAATGAAATTAACTCCTCACCCACCGAATCATCCGCATCAATAATGGTCCATGTGACTTTAGTTCAGTCTGCACTGGAATGGATGAAGAGCACTTGGTCATCACAGCATCTCAAGACAGTGGGAACAGCGACTTCTCAGGCTGTTGTAGCTGTTTCACACTCCATGACTGTCTCAAATCCAGAGCAAAACAACCTCCAGGGGAAAAAAAAGGCTTTCTGGGGTCTGGCCTTCAAACAAAATAAAATTCAGCCCAGGCTCAATGCAATTCTGATTTATTAGCAGCTCTGTGTGAATGCAACAAGAAAAATGGAACTCTCAGCACCACAGTGGGTCCTGTGGCAACAAGGGGAGCCTGTGGGCAGTGAATGGGGTGCTGCAAATCTGCAGGAGATTTGTGGGGCTGCTTCTGCTGCCTCCCAGCTCCAGGCTCCTGCCCCGAGTGCCCATGTGCCTCCAGATGGTTGTACCCGAGCACCAGCCCAGCCCACTGACACATAAGACACATCTGCATGGATAAAAGGGCTGTGAACTGCTTTAGAAACATAATGCTGAGGAGAAAACCAATGACTTGCATGGCCATAAGAGAAGTGGGCTGGATTACAATAGTTTTATTCCCCCTTGAGCAGCACCTGATGGCACAAGCAGCATCCCCAGGCTGAGTCTAAAAACACCAGGATGCCAGGGAGTCCCCCAAGTGGCTCTTGGTGACCTCGGGAGCCTGCGCCTGATTTTGTTTTCATTTATGCCAGACTGACACCACCAGCAATCTGCAACTGGCCTGCACAAGTGAGAAGAGAAATTAGGCTTTTTTTTTTGGCAAGCTTTTCAAAAGAGTGATCAGCAGCTCCTCAGGTTCTCACTATTGGCAAAAAAATAAAGGGGATAAATCTAGAAAATTAAATCTATATCTGCTCCTCTAAATCTATTTGCTGATAGCCAGATGTCAGCTTTAGTCTGGGTATTTCTGCTAGGAGGCACAGAAAGGCCAGCTGCAGATTAGCTCCAGGGAGGTTAGCTTTTATCCCAGGTTGTCAGGAAACTGATGAAAAAACAAATATTATCCACTTGATAGTGTGATAAGGCGGAGTAGACTGCGCTGAGGCAAGGGCATGACATGAAGGATGGTTTTCCAAGGAACAGACCCTCACACTGTTACACCCTCCATTTTTGGCAGTTTTTCATTGCCTCTTCACAATACCCAATGAGCTTTTTTATGCTGAGGACTCTTTTGGGGGTAAAGAAGGGAGAATTTCACACTCTGGCCATTCCATAGGCACACTGAGGTACTAGTATGAGGTTTAACATTTTTCCAACATTACTCAGCACTCAGGGAAAAAAAAAAGTCAGATGACAGATTTACATCCCTGAATTTCAGTGGATGTGAAGGGTCTAAAATCTCCCTCATGTTTCTTTTTATTGATTGCTCCCAAGATGAAACAATTGTGAGTCTGAACGAATTTATAACTAGCTTGTGAAATAAACCTCACATCTAGCAAAGATATTACACTGAACAGGAAACAAGCCCACAGAAATTCATTATGTTCCCAGAATTAAATGAAAACAATATACTTTATGGACCACAGAAGGTAGTTACAGTAAAAAATGAAACAAAAATCCCTTGGCTGTGCAGGAAGACAGCGCAGAGGTCCCAGATCCTCTGGAGTGAGGACGTTTCAGCTGCCAGTTTTGTGTCATCACTTCAGCACTCCTGATCTTGGGGCCTGCGGCGCAGCACAAAGCACAGGCACACACTGCCATGGCTCCATTCGCCCAAGGAACCCCGCAGCAGCACTGGGAGTGGTGTTTACATCCATCCCCGATGTCAGGGACCACCAAAGGGGAGAGGGGATGGCAGGGGATGGCACTGCAGCAGCACGGGAAGCAGAGACCTGAGCCAGAGAGCAGCGTCCCTCAGCTGCCAGCACCTGGCGGGAAAGGATCATGTGAGCTGGAGCCTTTTAAGCTGGCAATGAAAGGCAGAAAAAGGTCTTGATAGTCAGCCTTCCTGTGTTTATTTTTAGCAAGAAGCATTCCTCTCCCAGCTCCTCTGTGACCGGCGCTGGATTGCTGCAGTGGGGAATGCGTGAGCTGAATTTCCAGCAGTGGAAATCTCCTTGCTCCTGGGTAAACACTGAGGAATATAAATATACATACCTATATAGACATATATATATATTTCTTTTAGGAAAACCAGATGACGGCAGCCCCAGCTGCATCACCACAGACCTGCCTGCTGGCATCGCCCCATGGCTCTGTGGGGTGACAGTCATGGCCATGTCACACCTGGGGGGAGCAGCAGTTTTGACCCCACATTTTGCCTCTGGGAATAATTAACTTCTCATTACTGGGGTCAGCCTGAGGAGGTGAGACAAAAGCCAGGACAACAAAGCTGTCTGTCCACACCCAGAGAAAGGCATGGGTATCACTGAGGGGACACAACACGGTGTCCCCAAAGAAGATGCTTGTGGCAGCAGATATTTTATTTGGTTATGAAAACAAGATGCAACATGAAAAGAGAACTAGAGTAAAATGCAGTCATCTCACCCGTTCACAGTGCAGTAGCAAGGAAGATTTTTAAAGGCTGAGTCAGGGAGGAATGCAAATGGAATAAAACCCTAGTGCTGGAGAGCTGGAGACATGCAGAGCTAGAGCTGCCCCAGGAGCCATCACAGCCCCAGGGACAGCCTGGACTGGGTAACCTGTTCCTCAGAAAAAGGCTCAGCTGAAGTGCAGGGGGTTCATGCAAAACCAGAGCACTGTGGAAGTGATAAACGATGTTCCCATATCACAGACAGAAGCTGGGATATAAAAGAGTAACTGTAGGTTACATATTCACATGGCTTGAAATGAGGGGTTTAAAATCCTGACTTAACCCCATGAGAGGAACATGCAGCTGTGTGGCTGTATCAGTCCTTCCCTAGGTCAGTGAGCAGCACAACCTGGGCTCAGGCTGTGCCTTAATAGTCCTGCAGGTGAAAAGACCAAGGATTTTGGCTGTATTTTGCTGCCTTTGCCCAGCCTCCCACCACCATCCCCAGCCTGTGCCAGTCCTGTGTGTCCCTGTCACTGCAGTCATGGATGGGGCACCTGCTCCTGCTAAAAGCAAAGCCTTATTTCTGGCTGATAACCCAGGTCCCGTTAAACCTTGTCAATCAAGAATTGACCCAACATGAGAAACCCCTGCTTGGCGGCCCATGAAGAAAGACTGACAGACAGCATTTAAAAAGTGGCTGAGGACTTCAGTGAGCAGCAAGCCCTGGGCACAAGGTGAATCGAGCCAGCCTTGCCAGCTCCATGTCGCCACACAGAGGAGGCTTGTGAATTCCAGCAGGGAACATTCATACACGCCATGCAGTGTGGCTTGAGAGATGTTCGCCATCAGCATGCAGGAGACCGTGCTTTTCTTCCCAGGTCAGCCTCTGCCTAGAATCACAAAATTGTTTAGGTTGGAAGGTTCTGAGATCATTGAGTCCAGCCTTTAACCAGCACTCCCAAGCCCACCACCAAACCATGTCCCCAGGTGCCACATCTACATGTTTTCTGAAACAAACATGTTTTTTCTCCATCCCTCAGTTTCCCTACTGAAAACCAGAGCAGCGATGTCCACCCTTTTTGCAGAGCACGTGGAGATCTGCTGGTGAAGGAAACTGCACAAGAATTGGCCTTTAAGGATTGTTACACACCTGTGAGGCACCCAGCACATACAATAATTCCAACAAAATCAAAGGAAATGGCTGCAGCTCCCAGCTTATTGAAACAGGGGAAGAAAAAGCTGTTCTGGGAGCCAGACTGGTTGGGCAAACCCAGAAAGCTCATGGAAAGTGTG
The DNA here is from genome assembly GCF_009650955.1 of Corvus moneduloides. NCBI lineage: Eukaryota > Metazoa > Chordata > Aves > Passeriformes > Corvidae > Corvus > Corvus moneduloides. The sequence goes on from NC_045490.1 coordinate 9,330,683, forward strand.
AACAGACCTGATGGGCTTGAGGTCTCCTCCCAATCTACGTCTCTCGTTCCTTCAGTCCTCCAAACACCCAACCCCAGAAAAAGGGAGTGACAGGGAAGGAATGGTGTTATGGCAGCTGGGATGGAGCCGCAGCAGAACTCACACCTCGGCTACCTTTGGAAAGCCCCATGAGCAGCACTGGCTGAAACTCAACTTAGGAAAATGAAAAGCCACAAACTGGTTTCATAGTCCCAGGAGTGAGGCAAGGAGCAGTGAAATTCCAAAAGCAAGAAAGACATCTTAAAGAAGGGACACTTCTTTGGGAATTACTGCATGGAAAAAACAGAGTCAGAAGTGAATTGTGATCCCTTCTGCTCCGAGGCCTGGTAAGCAGAGCTGGGTGGGGAAGGGCTTCCCTCCAATACCACATTTCCAACAGAATCCTTTTACCTTTTAGGTTTCACATCTACTGAAATAAGAGACGATATAATAATAGCATAATGGAAAAGCTGGCAAGGCTGGTTCCCGCTACAGAGCTCCAGAAGTTCAGCCCTAGGTTTTCCTTGTCCTCACAGTAAGTTTCCAGCAGGAACCATGGGCATGAAGAGAGCTCTGGGGGCAGGCAAGGGCTCACCAGGAGCTGCATCCCTTGTGTGAGGAATTGCTGTTACTGCAAAGTATGCATCCAAAAGCATCAGCTTCCTAGCTTGGCATAGGAAAAGGTTCTGGCATTACAGACCAGGAATCTGGCAGAGCCCCTAGAAGAAACCAGATTCCCACTGTTGTACACCTTGCCCCCACCCCTGCAGAAAGCTAGAACTGAGAATATTAACTTCTTCATGAGGTTTAGCACAGTGATTTAGTCTGTGAACAGCAAAACTAATAAAGCCTGCATCTCTCTGCTTTTTTTCTGGTGATTGATTTTAAAGGTGTAACAGGAGCAGTCTTTTCTGGGGTTGATCACATATGGGGACTCCAGAGTATCATCTGCGTAAGCTGGTGCTGTAATGTTTCTCAGCCGGTATAAACAGACCTCATAAACATTTAACATTTCAGTATCTCAGAGCTTTCTTATTGTTTGCTCAATTTGTATAAAATTGATCAATAGATTCACAAGTGACAGGAGGGTAAGAGAAGTAGGAGAGGGCAGGTACAGGGAGGGACACAAGCATTAGGAACTCACTTCCATGAGAAATCAGGGGCTGATTGGGGCTGCTCTGTCTTAATTTCCAAATGGCAAAAAGTTTCCACAGCATTCTCCTTTCCAAAATTATGAGGAATATGGTTTCAGCTGTGAGAAGTGCTCCTGGCCAGGTTCAGCTCTGAAGTCATTGGGACTCGCAGTGAGTCTGAACTGGCCTCATCCTTAAATATGTCCCTCCCTAGGCAGGCACAGAACAGCTCCCATCACGTGCCATGACCCAATTGCCACAGGAGACTGCTGGGTTTTCCAGACTGAAACTCTGTTCATACTGAAATCAACAGCAAAATTTCCATCTGCTTCAGTGAGGGAAAAAGATGTGCCAAAGCAAAACACTTTGGAAAAGTCCCACTCCATCTAAGTGTTGGGGTTATGCCATATAGCAATGAAAATTACAGACATGCAGAGAAGGTGTCAGACATAAGTGGCTTTCATAGATGAGATATCATTTATCTACTTGCAGACAAAAGTTAAATAAATAGTCACAAAATTATCTCACTCCTTAACATCCTCTTTTCCAGGTCACCAAACCCCCGGGCACTCTGTGCAGCTACTGAGGGTCAGGTGCCTGCACCACCTGAGCTGAATGAGGCCATTGGCATCAAAAGACGTGGCTGCTCCAAGCCAGGGACACACCACAGCTCCAGCCCATCCCAGGGCACAGCACGAGACAAAAGTCCACAAGCCCAACCTCATGTGTCCAGAAAAACCACAAAAGCAACCCAAACCTGGGTTTTCTTATACTGCTGGATGTTTTGGAAATAGCGTGGACAGCAGAAAGCTCAGCCTACCAGGCTTCACTTTTAATATTCAAACAGAGGGGGGAGGTTATCCCAGATAGAAACATTCATCCCAATTTGCAGCTGTTTCCTTTTATTATTCAACCATCTTACGTAAGTAGCTCAGATGAATCCAAACTGAATCTTTTGCACACCACCGATTACTGTGACGTCTCTACCCAGCCTGCCTCCTTCTTGCCCTCAGCCTGCTGAGGTTCAGCAGGACACTCACTCCATGGCAGAGCTTTCTCAGGCTCGTGCACACCCACAGACTGTACTCAAACAGCAATTATTCCCGGGGTGACATGTGGTTGAGCTGCCGAGGCCAGCACTGGCAGGAAACACATGTTAGAAATTAGTGTATGTCTGGTACTGTCTCCCTTCTCTGTTTCTCCAGGTGGCTAAGCAAAAGCAAGAGCAAGAGCATTTTCTGATGCTGACCCCTGGTTAATGTGAGCATAAATACAAGGTTAATACCCAAAGGATGGCTGATGAAGGAAAAAGTGAAGAAAAGCAATCAGGATGAGGAAAGTAATTCAAACAATTCCTTGAAAAATATGCACCTTTGGCTTGCATTCTGACAACAAAGGGTGAGGATTACCATGAAATAGGAGAGTAGCATGTGTTATGTTACTTACTCCTCAGGAACTAAATCAGCACTGTACAGAGAATGTTAAATCTCTTAGCAAAACTAACTCAGTGCCTATTTTTAATTGAACAGTGTGCCCCAGCTCCAAGCAGAGTGTGCAGGCCCCTCTGTGGCTTTCCTGTGTGGATAGATAATGTTTTCTTGCAGTCTTACAGCTCAGCTTAACCTTAGGGATTTCAAAACTCACCCCACAGAAATGGAGATCCTGCTGCCTGCAGCATTTGTGGAGCCAAGTGCATCCCAGTGGGTGCTGCAGGCTGACACCCCACACCTCCCCATGCAGGAGCCTCCAGATACGACAGAGAACACAGTTATTTAACACGTTGGTTTGGAGAAAGGCATTATTGTCCCCAGGGTGTTTCCACTGGGAGCAAGGAATGAGGAGTGCAGAGCTGCTGTGATTTTACTGTCAGGACATTGGTATAGCCAAAGAGCAGTCAAAAGGCCAGGCAGCATCAGAGGAATTATTTGTCATCTCCATCACTTCCTTGTCTTTTCTGTTCCCCAATACTATGCTTAAGTACCTTAAGGGAGGGAAATTCCTGCTCCCTTCCTTCCACATATTCAAGAAAAGCACAATCTGTCTCAAAGCCTTAATAAATTTTCATAAATACTTCAGGCCAGTTTTGGCTCTCAAATTCATCAAGGTAAATTTGGAATGAGCAGACTTCAGAGGAGCTGCTCCAGTTTCCTTGAGAGCAGATTTTCCCTCTCTCTGCCCAGTGCAATCAAATAAAAACAATGAGAACCACATCTTTGATGTTCCCTTTGCAGGCTGGATCTCCTTCTCAGCTGAGCCACAGTTTGCTTCATTAGCTGTGATCTTCTTCAATCAGTTGGTCAGCTACATTTCATGTCCCAGACACAGGAGGTACTGCAGGAAATGAAGAACAAGCAGCACAAGCACAAGGTTGGGCTGCAGAGGAGACTCCAGGCCCTACTGAGAGCTTCTCGCCACACTCCAGCAGGATGCCAGGAGGGCTGCAAGGCCCACCAAGAGCAGGGCCCAGCTGCTCCCCAGCCCTCAGCACCACGTGCAGGATGCAGGGCATCTACAGGGAGCCCTCTGACATGGCCACAGCCTGTTTGTGGCAGGGATGTTTCTGTCTGCACAATCCACTGCTTGGTTCAGGATTCCTGCTTCTGCCTAGGACCACTGCTCACTCTGGAAATATGCCACAGCATCTGCTCCACTCTGCAGATCTTTCCACCTAGGGACCAAAGCAAATCTATTCCAGTTGACTGAGGGATCAAGACAGGAGAAGTAGCTCTTTCCCATAAAAATAAACATTCCCAGACCATGATGGCCAGTGCAGGAGAGGATGCATGTGTGCTCATCCCAGCTCCTGACTTACAGTGCTGTGGGTGAGCATTAGGAAGTGCAATACTTTTTCCAGGACAAAGGCTTTCGGCACAAATAACAGGTGAGGATATGCATACTTCTAACACTGCCTACAAATTCTTGCTGAATGTGTAGCAGTGATAGTTAAGAATGAGTTTGGTTGGTTACATAAACATATTTCAAGTCACTCCAGATGAAATGCAATGAAAATTAATGTAATATATGTTTTCAACCTTCTGTAAGGCAATAGTCTCATCAAACTACATAGAAAAAAGTAAACCTCTGAAGTCATAATTTCGTTGGGGTTTAGGTTCCCTCTGTCCATTACAGCCCCTCCCACTCAGCACTTCGTCACCTTTTCTGCTTTTAGACTGTTTTTGCTCTACTTCCTTCTAACCATGTCAGCCTGGGAGCATGGAAGGGAGGGAATCTAAGTCAGAAGAAATCCTGTCTAAGGCAAAAGTCCAACTCAAGGCAAGTTCCCTGGTGCCCAGGCAAGCCTTGTGCTGTTCTCCTGGCTATGCTCTCCCTCCTTGTTTCTGACAGACCTGTGTTGCAGCTGCAGCAGAAGCAGCATATCTTTGCACAGTCTGTGAAATGAGCCTCGTCAGGTCTTACCAAGTCCTCCAACCACTCCACAATTAATTAAAATATATCACATCACTTATAATCTGTAGCTGTAGACAAAGAGCCTGCCTAAAACCACTCTTCCCTCAAAGAAAACCAGATGCACTTGCAAGACCTTCAATTACCCCTTAAGCCACCTCCTCCTCCCTGCTCCACTCGTCCCTGAAGTCCCTGGAAAACAGATGGTCTTTGCAGCTTGCCTGCAAGTTTTATAAACCTGATGGACCAAATGAGAGGAAGCACGTTTCAGAAAGCAGGGCTGTGATCAGGATGCCCTCTCACCTGCTCCCCTAGTCACCATGGATTTTGGCCTGAGCCCCTCCAATGCCCTCTGCTGCTACAGGTCCCTGCAGGGAGGACCTCCCTCTTCCCCTCCCTCTCCTTATTACCCAGGTCATGAAATGGTTAAAGCTTTGCAAGCTCTGCTCCAGACCTGGAATTTCAGCCAGAAACCTAATGGCAGCTGTGCTGATCGCAGAGCTCTGCATGAAATTCACCTTAAGGAGGGGGCAGCTGCAGGCTGTGAGGTCTCCCCTTGCACCCCGAGCTGTTCATTCCCCAGGAACTGCAGCATGGACACCTTGGAGACAAAGGACTGCACTCACATCCCTGAGCACTGGCAACTGGTAGCTGTGCCCAAGATGATGTGCTGCATCCCAGATAATTCAAACTCTTGAGAAGGAACAAGGCTGAATTCCTCTCCTGCAGATGCCCCAGGGAAGGATGTTCACTGTCTTTATTTGACTCACTGGATGCATACACTGTCCTGACATATTTCTGCGTGGAATAGCTGGATTTTCCTCTCAGGTTTTGCCTCCAGGAACTCATCATGAGTATTACACAAATCTCCTCTAAAATCACCATCTGCCTGTTGCTCATACCCAGTGACAGGGAAAAGCCACTGCATGCACAAATGTGGGACCACTGACAGGAGCAATGGAGCAGCTCAGGAACAAGCACCGCAGACATCGGCATCTAACTCTTATCTATAAAAATTCTTGGATTAAACATATGCCACAAATATGAACATCTTCAGCTCAGAGTAATGACAAAACTTATAATCAGCTCGTAAAGTGGACTTTCATCAGCTCTTCATGTGGCTTTGCTGGATGTGAGACTGATGTGAAAAGACTTGTTCAGGAGCAGTGCCTCGGGTGCAGCAATGGTGGGGCAGAAGGAAGAAAAAGGATGGATTTTTGTAGTTTAAATGTAAATCTCAGTTTGTTACAGAATATCAAGTATCTCTTACAGATTTATCTTCCTAATGCAGCTCCCAGAAGAAAGTCCATTTCCAGTTTAACCCAGTGGACACTGAGGTTCCTGTGTTGGGTAGTGAACCCTTGATTGCTTTTTTACAGGACAGGGATGTCTGTGCAAGTGCCTCAACTCTGAGGTCACCACATTCTGCACAAGGACATAAAATATCAGCCAAGCTCTATTTCCTTCCTGGTTCTGTGGTAATAGAAGGGAGAAACAGCAATGATCTCCAAACCCTCTTTGAACAGAGGGCTCAGATACTGTGCTTTAATGAGCTGCTATCACCCCGACTGGAGAGCTGAAGTATTTCAAGACATCTCTCAGCAGCTGCATTGCAAAAGTTAATGATCTGTTCATTGCAAGAGCACATACAGATTCAGGCTGAATGATACGGAGTCAGCCTTCTCGCCTTGTATCTTTTGATATTAACCTTTTCCTGGTATTTGACCTCAGAAATGTGACCAAGGAAAGTCACCAGCATAAAGAAAGAGACTGGGATTGCAGTGAGGTGGTGAACTGCATGTTTATGGAGTCCAAGTAGGATGGATGTATTTATGGATGTTTTCACAAAAGAGTCTTCTTGCTTCAAAGCTGGAACTGATTTGCCTCAATCCTGGGCTGATAGATGAATGCAGCTAAAGAAATGTGATGGATGTAAAAAACCAAAAATTGTATGTGATAATAAAAGATAGACTAGCAAGACCTGAACGAGCTTTGTTTCCATGAGTGGACAATGCTACAAACCAAAGCAATATAAAAAACTCGCCAGGTCTGAGATGGGAATTTACAAGAAAAGAACTGTTTTAAAACACTTGAGTGTTAACAGAGAAAACAGGACTGTGCTTGTATCTCCAAATTTGCCCAAAAGAAAACTTGAATTTGCAGTCAGGAAGTTACTAAGAGATAAAAGTTTGTTATATAAAAGAACACCATCTGAGTCAAAGGTACTTGGATGCACAGAACACAAGATAATCATCATCAAAAGCTGTTTTGCTGATGTACAAGTATTTCAGTTTGCTGAAGTAATTCTGAAGTGTTTATATAAGGAGAAGAATCACAGTAAACCACTTTGAAATCACCTCTAGGCACTGAGAACTGAGCACTTGAGCATCTGAGTTGGCAAACAAGGAAACTTCAGGAAACAGAAGCTCGGAGTAGCCAAGGACATTTCTCTATAGAGGGAAAATTAAGTAGCTAGTATGAGAAATGGGAAAGGTTCTTGGGCACATCTGTGAAAACAGCCTCCTCATAGATCTGTGCCCTTGAAGACAAGTAACTTTCAAGTACTCTTGCAAGCACCTGAGCAGAGAAATACAGGAAAATGAGAATTTGCTATTAAAATGGTTATGACAAACTGGAGAACTCCATGGCACAAACCCAGCTCTTCCCAGCAAAGTCTGAAGCACTCCTTTGTTGAGTGGATGAGTTTTTGCAGGAGGTGAAGCTCCAAGTCTATCTAGAAAGGCCAGTTGCCATTGGCATCCCAGTAGATGATCTTGCAGACCTTGATCTGAGGCCTGTTAAAGCTATGAAGAAAACTTTCAGGAGATACTAAATCTGACATTTGATGCTTAAATGACTTGCATTTTCACTGATATTCTGTGGGAAGTTTAAGAATAATGAAATTGTTTAAGGAAGACGTTTATTTTATTGCATGAGGCGAAATGAATGCATGGTGCAATATTTTTAAATTCATATTTTTAAAATGTCACATTTTAGTTCTTGAGGAAGGTTTGCTTTTCCAGAACTTCACACATGTCATGCAATTTGTTGTGAAACACGATTCATTTTTAGACAGAAAACCCTTTCACTGCCAGATTCACATGGGAAGAAAATTTTGTTTCCCTGGGTGCAGGGACTCCAGACAGAAGCATCAACAACCAGAACCCAGAGCATTGAGAGAGCTCTTTCTGTTGGGTGCTTTGGTGAACACTCAACTTTCCAAACCATTAACAGTAACTGAAATCCACCATTCAACAAAATACATACAAAACACATTTTCCTGAGGTTTGTTGATCAGCCTGGCACAATGATAAGGACATGGCTGCATGCCCACATGCAGAACCAAAAATGTGTCACCTTCCCTGCAGTAACCAGCAATCTCTCATCCCCAGGTCCTGCATCTAACATGTCCCCAGTGATGTGAAAATTTTGAGCCACAGCTGTCACAGAATCATAGACTCACAAAATAGTTTGAGTTTGAAGGGACCTTTAAAGGTCATCTAGTCCAAGTGTCCTGCAATGAGCCTTCAACTACATCAGGTTGCTCAGAGCCCCATCCAAACTCTCCTTGAATGTTCCCAGGTATGTGGCATCTGTCACCTCCCTGGGCAACCTGTTCCATTTTGACTTGCACCGAACACTGCTGTCAATAATATTGGAGATGCTCTAAGACTTCATCTCAGATGTGGAAGAAAAGGAAGAAAAAGGAACATTAAATACACATTTCTGGCTTCAAGCTGAATCTCCTTCCAGGTGCATGCGGCCAGGGGCTGAGGTTTGCACAGTGTCTCTGAATGAGACCTGACAAAAGGATAAGCAAGGGCTTAGTGCACCTGATCCTGAAAAGTGGCCAGAGCTCAGGTCCCAGTTCTGCAAGGCAGTGAAATGAAGACTTAACTGCAAGCACATGAATACCCTCTCCCACTTAGCTGAAGCTCTTTTCCAGAACACATTTAAAATGAGATTGGACAGAAAACCAGAAATCGAAAAAAACCAAACCCAATTCCCACAGTAAGTGGGAAACAGAGAAGGAAGGCTAATAAATGTTTATCATTCCTAAAAGCAGCATTTGCAGTGGTGACTGGCTTGGAGAAAGACCTCATCTGGGTCTGAGCTGAGAACATGCCATGCTTCCGCCAAGTCCCCCAGTGCCTGAGGAGCTATAGCTGCTTATTTCTGGGGCAGAGAGAAAAAGGGGAAAGAAGAAAGCTTTTTTTATTTGGGGCGGGGGAGTGGGGAAGGGGTTAGGCATTTACAGCTCAGCAAAATGATGTATTTCCCAAGTGTTGCAAGATTTTTCTCAATGTACTTCTTCCCTGTCAGTTCATCTGCTGTTTTCCTTGCTGCACCCTTTTAGCCACTTCCCAATTGGTTTTGCCCTCAGGAGCAGGAGCACCCTGGAAGCCTTCACACATAAGCAGAGCCAGGGCTTCTTCCAAAAGGAGCCGCCGAATTTAATTAACTCTACTCCATATTTGCAGTCCTGTGATTTCTCTTACCTTTAACGTGAACTCACATATGGATTAAAGTGAAATAAACCCTACAATTTGAGTTCAATTCAAAGCTGATTGGAAACATGTATTACCTTTCCTTGACCCGGCAGTGAGAAGGGAAGTTATTACAGTTCTTTAGTGAGTTTGTAAACTCTTTACTGCTGTGGCAGTTTTAATCCTGCTGAGAGAAAATTTGATCTGGACAATAAATTGCTCCCATTTTATTCTAATATTTTCCAATCACAGGTTTAGATAGCAAACAAGCATCAAGTTCTTTTGGAATCAACATGTGAGAGTATTACCAGAATCCTCATGGCATTTTCAGGTTAAACAATAAACAGCCATAAATAATAAGAAATGAATGCTTCAGACATGTGGGTTTTCATATGCTGACATGATGCAGAAAAATTTGGAAATGTTAATGATTTTGTTACACCATGACTAAGAAAAAAGGTACATGTCTGAATTAAAGTAACTGATCCTGCATTCCCAGATAAAACAGCAGATCTTCACCATTCTTTGGAAGTTTGTAAACATTTTAGGGTCACACAGAGAAAAGTCACAAATGATAGATGCAAAAATACTGGCAGTGCTCTCATGAAAATTTGAGTCTAGTCCAAAGGAGTCCAGAGCAAACGCCCAGCAGTTCTAATGCTCTAACATGCCCTAATGGCTGTTTGCATGTCAGCTAAATGGAACCGGAACCCCAGCACCGGGGCTGAGTGATGGGGGTCATTAACACATTATAAAAGCAGAATGGGATTTTCTATCTCTTGAGGTCTTCAGATGAAGGCAGGATGTCTTCCTGGAAGATGTGCTTTGGCAAAGCAGAAATTATGAGGCTGCAAACAGAAATGAGCTGGGCAACATTTATTGGCCAGTGATAGATGAGTTGCACCTCATCTAATGTGCTCCCAGCTTCCAGTGCCATGAATCTCTCGACAAAAATCCATGAAAAGTTGCACCCAGGAAGTCTAAATCAAACCTCTGAGGTCTTTGCTTAAATTAGGCAAATCAAATACTTTTTGCAGGACTGATGTCTCCTAAGTGTTTGCTTTTATGCATTTGCATGATGATAAGGCACAAACCTCCCACACAGTGTAATGGGATGAGCTGGTTCTGTGTATTCTGACAGGGGACAGACCTCAGGCAGCTCAGCATGTCACTGTCCACAGGAAAGGATCTGACACTGTTGGGGTAGAAGAACTGGGTGTATTTTAGCAACAGAGTGAAATGCTACCTGCAAATCATTTTTCCATAATTCCTTAAAAAGAATCTAACAAAGAAGGTACAGGAAGGGGGAAAAAACATTTTTCCTCTACTCTTAATTTGCCTGCCAAGATGGATGCTGTGTAAGCCACCTGGGCACTCAGGCTCTTGGAAAGGCACAGTCTACTAGCAGGATTTTCTATCCCACCTGGGCGCCAAATATCCACAGTTTCTAGATCCATTTGCCACACTATTAAAACTGAAATATTAAACACTCCAGGGTATTCAGTTGAAAAGTGGGTTTTATTACTCTAAATGAGCTTTAGACTTGCCAGGCAAAAATGCTCAATAATATTTCTTTTTAACTCAAATAAATTATTTGTTCTACACAGCAGAGTCAACATAATATTATTTACAGGAACATAATCATGCCATCCCTTTTACTATCTCTGTTTTCTTGCATGGCACAAGGGTAAAAAAGGAAAAATATTGATGCTGAAATCAAATCAGGCAGAAGATGATCTAGTGTAAATAGACCATAAGGGAAGAACTTTTTAGATTTGTTTTCACTGCTGGCATCTGTTACTTCTGACACATAAAATTAAAGAGAATGATAATCTGTTTTCATGGGTGAACAAAGAAATAACAGCAAAATAGAAATGAAATCAGAAGTATGCAAGAATGCCTGTATTGGGTCACACCAAGATGAACCAGCTGACAGTGGCTGGTGGAAAAGAAATGAGGAAGAGGATGAATACAGTGTGATGATTCTCCTGGTTCTTCCATGCTGGCATGTAGGGACTCCCAAACCTGAGGTTCCAGGTTGGGGCACCATGTTTGCCACCAACCAGCTAAGCTCCAGGACTGCTTCCAGGATTTTGCTGCACTTTTATTTGTCCAGGAGTGGTTGCCCTGTCATTTCCCTGAGCACTCCCTCCTTTTTTCTGAGGACAGAAAGGACAAACCATTCCTTACTCAACATGCCCACATACAGTTTTACCAATCCCTGTGTTTCTGTTTAGCCTCTCTTTTTATGGCAGTGATTACATATCCCCTATTCTCTGGATCACTTCCAGACTATTCCTAGTCTGAAATCTCTCCTTTGAGAGCGGTTAGCAGCCTCTACCTCCGAGTACTGCTTAAGCAGGAGGGGTGCAGTAGCTCCTCCTCACCCATTCCCCTCAGTTTCCCATGCAAGAGGTGATGTGTCTTCATAAATCCGTTTTTACAAACTTCAGAGGACTTCCAGACTGAAGGAGAAATTATTTTCCCTATTGATAGATGATGTGAGGGTGAAGAGGGTCAACATGCATTTCCCCATAAGCATCCCTGAAGCTCCCAGCACCCTGGGCCATGCCAGAGGATCAGTCCTTAACCCTTGGCTGTTGTCCTCTTTCTCCAGTCCTACTCCAGCCCAGTTCCCCTCTGGCGTTGCTCCTGCTGAGGCAGGCTCAGCATAGGGTTTGCATGTACTTTCTCCAACATCACTGTAACCAGCTGACTACCCTCCCCTCAGCCCCAATTTAATTTTATATCTTTAAACAACAAGGTACAGTCCAGAATATCTAAAGCCTTTGAGTGGTCACTGTAACCTATAGCAGCCAAAAGCTCCTGATCCTCAGCCAAAGCTAACTCATTAGGTACCAGAGAAACAGCCGTGGCAACACTGTTTTCCTTTCAGTGCTGACTGCAGTGGGGATATTATATGAGGAATGTTCAAATGGAATATAATTTTTACTTGGCCAGTAATAATTCTGTGAGGTTTACAGTCACTCAGGTCTTGCAGGTCACGAGTTATTAAAATGAAGTTATGAATTGTGCATATCTACCAACACAGGAAATGGGCAGTGACCTCCTACACCACTTAGACACACTCAGGTCTGTGGGGCCCAGTGGGATCCTCCCAAGGGTACTGAGCCACTTCCCATCATTTATCATCAGTCCTGGCTAGCTGGGGAGGCCCCAGTTGACTGTAAGTGAGCAGATGTGACACCCATCCACAATGCCTGGCTCCAAGGGTGCTGGGCAGTGGGACAGCAGAGTGGGGTGAAGATGGAGATGGGGATGGGAGCATACCCTTCCTTGCACTGCTCCCTCCCTGCTCCTGGCCTCCCCACTTATAACCAAACATTTCAGCCAGCCTTTCAGGGTTGCTTTTGTTCTCTTTCTGAATCTAAAAAACCTTCCAGGGAAATGCTGTGCTAACATGCTGGCTGGTGCTGTGCTCGGCACACAGAGGGAGCGGGGGGGAACACACAGACACCGAACCCCAGAGGTCACTGCACCGATGGGAAGCACAGAACAGGCTTTGTGCGGATTTGCCCTGCCAGCTCCCTTCATTCTTGACTTGAAACACTTGCTGATAATCCACTCCTTGACCTCTCCTACACAGGATGCAGTGTCACTATATGGAAGCCATATGGAACAAAGGGATCACTCTCAATACACGCTGAGCATAAAAAATAAAAGTTTACAATGGCACTGTCACCACAGCAGCTGGGTCGGCTGTTTGCCAGCGTGCCCTCATGTTGGCAGCTGGAAGCTCGTGTGCCTGGTCTGACAAAGCACAGACTATTGGGCTTCAATAAGAGGAATTTCAGCCAGGGGATGTGTTTGTACCTCTAACTGAGCTAGCTCCTGAATTTATTGTCCAGATTTTTTTTGTCTCCCTTTGAGTAATCATTAAACCTGTAAAATGTTTTCTAGAACATGAGAAACAGATATGATCCTTGATGGCCCTGTTCCTTTGAAGGAGCATACCTGGTTCCCATTAATAACCTCTATATTATGGGATGGAGCTACGGACAATTTGCTTTCTAGTGATTACAGATTGGAGTACAAAGCTCAGGAATAATCAGAAAATACATTGAGTTTCTGCTCCAAATGCTTTAAATGTGCATACGTATCTCATGTCTAAAATTCAGAAATACCCCATAATTTGTTGATAGGATTTAATAAACTTTAAACAACTCCCACCAATATAAATGACCTTCTTGTGTTTTGAGGAGAAGAAGGGAAAAATCAACTAAGGAGTTGCATTACTTTGCAAAGAAACAGTAAGACTCTAACTTTGCACCTTCAGTACAGAAACAAGAACAAGGCTTCAAATAAGCCTTAGAGGGATGGAGCTACAGGTAAGGTTTTGACCTTCTTGTTCCATATTTCTTCCCTAATCTGTCTCTAATAGCAGAAAAGATGTTCTGGCAGATGCAAAAGCCACCTGATGACCAAATTTGAGCTGAAGTTTCCGTGTCACTTTTATCGACAAGGCGCTAGTCATCCCCTGCCCTACACTCCCAGCACTCCTGGAGCAGATGGCTGGAGCCGGATTACAGCCAGCCTCTTGTCTCTACCCTCCTTTGCCTTTCAGGAAGGTTTTATTGGAAATCTCATCTGCTCCCATTGGTTTGGTCCCGTGCCAGCTCTAAATGAGAAATGGCCCATTTCCCGCTTCATTTCCCCTTCAAAATTCATGGGGAGTGCTTGGCAGCTTTCAAACCAAGCCCTGACCAAAAAGCCCAGCACAGGCTAAATCCACAACCCAAAGAAAACCCAGTTACTCAGCCCAGTGCTGCTGCACCGGCACCACTGCAGGGAAAGCAAGTTTTTCTTATTTTCAGTACCTCTTGCAGAAACCCTTCTGTCCACACCAGAGAGGAACACATATAATTTTTGCTGATCATCTAGATGCCTGATAATGAGAAATTTCTCATCATATGGCAGAGCACAAGCACTGCTTTCTTCAGCATGACAAGCTAAAGCCTTTTCCAATTTTCAGCCAGGAAGAGAGGGGAGTTAGTTTGGACTCAATTATTTAATTATTAGGCTTGAGAATTCAGTATCCCTTACAAAAATGATAGAGAAAAATGTGATGGGTTTTAAGACAGAGATTGAGTGACCTTCCTTGAACACAGATCCCAGCTTGCTACTCCACACTTTTGGGTGGCAAAAAAAAAAAAAGAGGGGCAAAATGTGTCTTTTCTTGTAAGCTAGCAGCTGACCTCAGAGTAGCCTGAGGGCATTTTAAACCTACCTCTGCCTTTATTATGTGTGTCATGTGCCCCTATTCATCCTTTGTAGTTTAAAGCAAAAATGACCTTTTATAGCTATCTAAAGCGTAATTTTGCTTATGTTCTCCACTCTCACCATTTGTTTCGAGTTAAATATCAAACATATGTGCACCCATTTTTAACAAAAAAATGTTTAATATTAGAGAGCATGCCCTCATATAAGACTGGGAAAGCCTTTCAGGGAAATAAGCCTTTCAAATAAAAAGGCATATTAGTAAATTTTAAGGTGATTTTAACTGTATATTTTCAAGCATTAAAGGAAACAGATCCAGCAAGCCATAAAGTGACAAGTGGGAGGTGGGGAAAGATATACGGTACTAGTTTGAAAGAGAAATTAGACCTGGAACAGGGTGGAAAAATCCACCTACCCTGGAACTATTTGAATTCACAGGTTTGGAGGTAGGGAAGTTGGAGGGAGGGAGGGCGGGCTGAAGACTAGCAGGGGGCATCAGCTCTATGCCTCACCCCCTGGCAGACAGGAGTTGCTGACCGTCAGAACCACACCATGGAGAAAGTGGCAGCATCCAGGCTCATTTTATATCTCATGACTAAGAGACAAACACCAAAGCTCACGTTTTTCAAAGCTAGCTCCCAGCTGGAATATTGTGCTGTGGCTCCATGAAGGCATCAATCAGCTCAGTATGAGCTTTGCTCTTGTTCCCCTCATGACTCTGCAGCACTGATGGTGCAGGGCTGCATTAAACATTCCACATCTCCAAATATTTCTTGGTGCTGCACGTATTCAAAGTACAGAACTAAATTCCATGATCTGCAACAGCCATCTCCTCTGATGGTTAATGCTGAAATAAAGTATTTCCATGTGGCTGCTTGAATTTCTTCTGCTGTAAGAAAGAACTTTCTCTGCTGAGACATGCCTGCAAATTACATTTCCATTTGGCACCAAAGATGGTTTGCACAGATTTACTCTATTCTGGGGCTATTCCATTTGCAGTTTGGAGGAGAACTATACCTTTGGTGTTTTACAAACTTGGGTTGTATCGGCTGCTCCAGTCCCGGAAGATGTAACCAGTTATCACTCCATTAGGCTGCTGCAGCAGTACCTGAAACCCTGAATAATCTGAAGTCATTGTCCTTAATGACTGCTGAAGGGAAATGGTTCTGTTTCCATCCACTTAGCTTTGACAATGCAACCGAGCCCAGGGGTCTGCAGGAATTAAAGCTTTGGAGGCTTGGGGAAATAATTCTCTTGCTCCCTTGCTCTGTTTCTTTTCCAAGCCTGGCTGCCAGCTTGCACATCACAGCAGCTCCCAGAGTCGGCTGCTGGCTTCCCTGCAGTACATGAAATACAGGTTCCTCAGCTTTGGGCAAAGGAAAGAACACTTCTGTCTCTTTTAATACCTTTATTTCTCATGAGTAGCTGAAGTGGGAATGGAGCATTATTACATTTTGAGAAGCATATCAAGGCAGTAGAAGACTTATTCCTGGATATTCCGCTCTTGCTGAGGGATTTCTTGACCAAGGTCTCATAGTTTGGAGGTTTCTGCGCCCAGGGCAGACATCAAATTTTCTGTTTGGGGAACCTTTGCATACCCCCGGAATGGGCCACATCAAGCACAGAGGTCACAGCTGCCACAGGATTGGCTAAAGGAACACCTCCATCACATCACCACAGCACTGGGGAAGTGCACTCCTAAAGCTGGGTGAGGAAGGGAAGTCAGTGCATGTTTTCCATGCCAATCAAACTGGCCTGCCACTGCATGGTATGTCCATTGCATCAAGAATTTTAAGGTCAGAAAGCACTACTTTCATCAAGGTGTATTTTTTTCTCTATTCACCTACTTAGTTGAATTACGAAGCCTATCACCAGCACCACAGTTCAGCAAAGGGTCATTAGTTCCTCTATTAAGACTTGTTTTGATTGTGTTCACTCACAAAAGAGCAGCTCAACCATTTGGAGACCTTCCAGCCTGATCCCTCTCCGAGAAAGTCAGAGGAACTGAGGTTAGGCTCTTCCTGCTTTCATCTGGAAGGAAAATAACACAAAGCCAGGCTGGAGAACAGGAGCAGTAGAGTAGGCCACTGCATTATTAAGGAAACTCAAATAATGGCCCAACAGAATTCAACAGTGATTTTTAAATTCAGTGCACTAAATCAGGACAACCTAATAAAACCAGTTTTCCATCCTTAGTATTGAAAAAGAACAATGGCATTATCACTGCTTGCTGGACCTGTTGCCCAGCTCAGTAGGATTTCCCATCCTTCGCTGAGAACAAATACAGGGCTGACATGTCAATGTGTGGTACTAGGCAATGAGAATCATTTAGATTCCAAACCATCCCATTCTAATCCTCGCCTCCCCACCAGCCGAGTTATTCATCGGATAACCAGAAACACCTGGGTACAAGGAATTTCCTGCTGCAATTCAGCCTTAATTTCCTCAGACAGTAAAAACCTAAGGCTCACAAAGGTGAAAGAAACCAGCAGTCAATCAAGTAAATCACCACCACCACCACTGCAGCAGTGATAGTACATTCTAAATTAAATTTTAATTCCCACCTGATGGTTCACCGGGAGTTACTTATATACAAACCATTCATCTGACCCACCTTTGTATTTCAGGTGATTTGTTGGGGTCCCATTGGTTATTAACACCCACCTAAGTTCCAGAATGGCTTTTTTTTTTCTGTGATTGTGATCAGAATCAAAATCAGAAGCAAAGAAAGCAACGTCTGCAGGTATTTGCTGGGCAGATACATTAAGGTACAGACAATCTTACTGTGGAAAGCAATGAACAACAAAGCCAAGAAAACTCCCAAGGTCAAGCACAAAGTATAAACAAGACAGGTTTGGGATCTTTAATTTTTATTCTTTTTGGGGTTAGAAAGAGCTTATGGTGCTTACTGGGATCATGACTAAGCGACAAAGGTCACCTCTCCCTGTGGTCAACAGTCTTAGCAGCAAAAATATCTGAGAGTTCGGCACAAACACACAGACAAGCTATGGCTGCCCCGTTCCTGGAAATGTTCAAGGCCAGACTGTATGGGGCTCTGAGCAACCAGGTCCAGTGGAAGGTGTCCCTGTCCATGGCAGAGGGGTTGAAAAGAGATGGTCTTTAAGGTCCCTTCCAAACCAAACCACTTGTGATTCTACAATTCCTCAAAGGCCAGACGAATTAGAAAAGCTGATCAGGGCTGAGGCATGTGGGCAGAGCTGAGTGGAGAAAGGCAAGAGAGGGCATTTCAAACCAGCACTTTCAGTCTCTCATCACCTGGATTAATTAATAAAATGAATAAAAGTAAACCAAGTCCTTAAAGCCAGATTTTTAAGAGTGATAGTCGTGGAATTTCCATATTTACATGCTCAGCACAGCATCTGCAGTCACTTCTGTTTGCAATTCTGCCAGATCTGTCAAAGTAATGCACACAATTAAAGTATGTTTTTGGCAAAATTTATAGCAAAAAAAAAGCTGAAAAGGAAAAAAAAAGTGAATTCAGTAGAAGAGTCATCCAAAATTGCTGACATTTCTTTTTCCTCCTCAGTGAATTTAAATACGAATAGTCACAAATGTCTATGACAACTGGATTCTTTATCCTAGGAAGATGCTTTGCTAGGCGGCTTCTGACACTCTTGAAGGCTATTAAGACCAGGGAGCTTGCTGTGCTCTCCAGGCAGGGGCTGTGTTCACAGACAGC
Organism: Corvus moneduloides; assembly: GCF_009650955.1. Lineage (NCBI taxonomy): Eukaryota > Metazoa > Chordata > Aves > Passeriformes > Corvidae > Corvus > Corvus moneduloides. Next base: position 9,348,664 of record NC_045490.1, read on the forward strand.
TGCCAATACCAAAGGAGTGAGACCTTCCCAGAGAAGGTGTTGTTAGGTTTTATTGATGGGACCCAAGAGACAGGTGTTTCAACAACATCTACTGCTGCTCCAGCATCACAAGAACCGGGAAATGTCACATCACACTTCTGTGGTAGGAGGCTCTTAGCCTTCTGGGAGAGGTGAGAAATAAGCCTTTCTCCATCAGCTTTAAAATTATTTAGAGCTGAAAATGCTGCAGTGACTAATGTGGATGCAGTAGCATCTTTAGGAAGATATTTGCTCTGACATGTTGCAATGTGGGCTTTTAAAGGAAACACTATTTTAAAACAGTCATATCATTTGTGTCTGAAGAGCGACAGTGTGGCAGCTGGAATGTGTATTTTTAGTGGCTCAGTAACAGACTATACACACCAGTTGCCTCTCACATCAAGATCAGTACAAGGCAACAAATCTTTCCAAACTGTCAGACAAAGCAGCAAAGTACATGTCAGCGAAAGTCAGTGTCAAGCCAAAAAGACAAAAAATAGAAAAAAAATAAAAACCTGCAACAAAGCTGTATGAAATTCTGCCATTGCAAACTAGGATACAGAATGGGGTGTTACAGCAACAACTGAATGATGTTCTGCCAGTGTGAAATTCATGTTGAAAAACAGGAATCCGGCACTCACAAGGAGAAAACAAAGCAGACACTATGTTCAGGTCTTTATCCTTTCTGGTTTCTGTCATGCTAAAAAGCTGACCACAGCCAGGAAAGGTTCCCAGAGCCCACGTCACCATTTCATCTCATAGGGACTGCTGGGAGATTCTCAAGGAGGAGGAAGATGAGCAGATGTCTCTGTAGAGCTCAGTTCCTTATGGGTCAATGAACTCCTTGGGACCCTGTTGAAGTGAAGCTAAAGGAAGACTTTTCAAGCTACACGGGCAGCATTTCAAATCCACTTGGTCCCTATTTCTCAAGAAATAAGGTCAAGATAAGCCCTGGTCTGGAAGGTGAGAAATTCTGCAGTAAAGAACATTTTCCACAGACAAATTCCAGCCTCTGATGCACCAATTTCCCAGCAGAGTGTGATTCTTTTTCTGCTATAAGGACACACACACACGGATGACCATGTCCAGCACACAATCTCTGAGAAGGGAAGGGTAATGGGTGGACTGCACTGGGACTGCATCAGGAATAACACAGTCATATGGAAACAATTAGAGCTGTTTCTCAGGGGAGATCTCTCTCTGCTTCTTCAAGTTTTTCTTTCTATTCCTCCCTTGGAGTTAGCCTGAGCAATTTTTTAATTCATAAACTATGTTTTGTAGGTGGGATTTTCCAGCCTCCTGCCTGTTTATAGCAATCAGGATTGCCTCTGTCAGGATATCATGTCTATTTAAAAATGTTAGTCATTCACTACTTCAACCAAATTTCAAAGCATATCTGTGTTGCCCAGCAACAGAAAAAGCTGCTCCTGTTTCCTGTACAGAAAATTAGGAGTGTAATTACCTAATGTCATCCTGTTCACTGCTAATTAGGCGAATTATGTTCAAGGAAATGCCTTATATTAAGATTACAGCAATGAAATTTACTTCCACTTGTAGGATCAGATCGTGGCTTCTCCTCTGTGGTCTGTGGGAGGACTTAAAAACTTAATGTGTGATGAAAAGTGTTTTTCCTAAGTCCTATTCACTCAGGACAGTCTCAGAGCTTAATTCCAACCAGGTCATGAGAGAGAAGGAGGAAACACACTCAGATCTCTAGAAATTCATCTCAACATGCCAACCACAATGTGAGCCCATCAGAACTGTGTGCACATATTTTCTCTGCTTCCCATGGCCAGGATCTGCCTGACTCCACAGTCCTGCTTATGCCCACAGCTCAGTGGCACATCAGTAATGCTCCTTGAGGTCTGCCTTTCCAGGTGGTCCTCTTGGCCTTAATTCAGATGGATCGATCCCTATATGTCACTGGATGAGACAGTTATTCAGTGTCGTGGGTGGCGCTAATGATCCCAATGAAGCCTGCTCCCATTGTGCAAAGGATGATGAGAAATGGCTCCTCCAGTGCTTTTCTCAGTGCCTGGGAGAGGAAGCCATGGGCATCCTGAACAGTTTAGAGTCTTCATAAAATGAGAGCAATTAATTTTAATCCCCACTAGATGGTGCAGGAAGTCAATAAATGTCAATCGTCCTCTAACACTGGACTTGTCTTTCAAGTGCTTCCATATTCTCCTGAAATACCTCATCAGATGGTTTCTTTCATGAAGTTCTAAGCAGGGTTTAAACCAGAATCTGAGCAGCACCTGAACTCCCTGCTGTGCACCAGAAAGTGTTTAAACATGGTTTGGGCATAGTTCTGGGTTTGTACAGCACATTATTATTTTGAAAAAAAAATAAAAACAATATTATCATTAATATTAAAAATAATACCCATCTAGAAATTGCTTGAAGGGCTTAACAGAAATCTAGTTCTGCTGGCATTCAGAAATTCTCTATGAGATTTAATAGGCAATTGCATCCTTTTTCTATATTAAGGTTCTTTAATGCATCAAAAGACAAGATCTGTTATCTTATAATTAGATTGTAAATGATTTGAAAATACAGACTGTACAGCTTCTCGTACAAATGCTCTAATTCATAGTTAAAGATCTCCAAGATGCTGGAATAACATAAAAATATACGTAAAGATAATGAAATCCTGATGGATTTTATAATTATTTCTGTCTTGCAAGATTATAATAGCTTCATACCTCCAGTTCAGTTTTCAGAATTTCAGACCATAAACCAGAGGGGTCTTGCAGGATCAATATGCAAGTTATTTAGAAGACTGTTTGATGCCCATATGATTTTCTGAAACACTGACAGATGGCAGCACGTAGATCTAAACCCAACAACCAAACATGCACACGTTGGGGTAAGGATGAAAGAGAGAATGAGCATGGCAGATGTCAGCTGGATCACATAATGCTTAGCTGGAAGGCACTCAGATACTCTCTGGTGATGAAGGTGGAATAACATCCTGTATAGACGAGAAAGCAATTTACCCAAGGAACTTGCAAGCGAATAAAAAAAATACAGTACCATACTCATGAAATGAGCCCTCTCTCTTCAGTCCTAAATTTTGCCATGAGGCAGTGCTCTGAAACATGTAAATCTATATGAATCAGATGAATTTCCAGCTCTGAACACAAATCAAATCCAAAGAGATAATGAGCCAAACAGAGACATTAATTATTTTTTATGCTGTCATTTATTTTGCGGCATTTAATTAATGTCATAAAAATACATAATATACATTTTCAATAAAGAATTTAAAGTACCACAATCAAAGATCCCATGACCCTAGTTTCATTATGAAAAGTACCTGGATTCAATAAAAGGAGGACATAGATTTATCCAAGACATAAATATGGTTCAGGCAGCAATATTGAGAAAGGTTAAATGGTAAAGAAAACTAATCTCTTAAAGCAATATGAATCATAGAAAAAGAGGTGGTGGTAAGGTGATAATAAAAGTCAGAGCTGTAATTTTCTTCTCACAGAAGTAATGCCTACTAGGGAATGTACAGCACTGCTGGTGCCTTCCCACCACAGCAAGGCTTCACCTGCGGGGCTGAGCAGGGACCAAACATGCAGCATTAGGAGCCACACCTGGCAAAGGATGATGGGGGGAGAAGCAATCTGCACCATCTCAAGCACAGAACATCTCCTTAACAGGGCTGCTTTGCAACCTTCAAAGTGCCACTGCAGTTCAATACAGTGAGCACTCTTGAGTGTCTCTTGGTGTCAAAGGGTGCAGAACTATCATTTTTGTGGAGCTGTGCCAGTTTACCCCAAATGGACAACTTGGTGCCATATATTTTCAGTTAGTATAATTGCTTATTTATATTTTTGAAGCCAGTTTAATCAAAGACAATTTAAAACTTCTTTACTCTTCACTGTACATTCTCTTCACTGTCAGCCTGAAAATGCAACCACACCAAAGTAAGTTGTTTTCATTGCCATTTGTCCTAGAGCTTTAGACTTTGGTGAGTGCAGAATTTGGAGTCCAGCTGAGGAGAGCCACCTCTCAGACAGCACATCTGGCCAGTCACTAAGATTTGTTAGCATCCATTTAGAGACATGTAGAACCTTCATGTTGTTCTGTTTTGCTTCTCACTTGTTTCCAATATTTAATGTAAACCTTGGCATGTTTTGGGTTCAAGTTTTTTAATTGTCTCTTTGGAGGGACAAATTTGGTGTGACTTATTTTGGTTTACTTTAGTCTTCCTGAGTCCAAACCGGAAAAACACAACGATGTGCAGCAAGGCTGTCAAGCCACAGTGATTAAAAAGGCTGTGTCTTGAAACCATTGCTTCCTGAAAGGTGGAACTGCAACATGTCTTCCCAGATTCACTCTCTCATTAGGAAAATGCAGTCTGGTTTCCCTCCTGCCATCAGAGAAAGACTCTGATTCTGAGAGCCAGCGTTCCCTAAAGTATGAAGAGCAGACTTAGACTAATTCTGCTTCTTTAACAAACCAGTTTGTCCTTGTATTTTCCTGACACCTATCTGAAAATCTTTGCTGCACATTCATTAGCCTGCTATCAGCTGCCTGAAACCATAACAAGTGTCTCTGGCACCAGCTCTTCTGTCTCCTACCCTAACCTCTTTGATGAAAACTTTAGATGCACAGGCTGGAATTGAGTTGGCTCATAAGGAAACGCTGATACTTCCCAGAAATAAAAATCCCAGCTCTGTTATTCACCAGCTGGATGTGGACAGCATCAGCTCGTATTCCTAATAATTTCATATATGGGCATCAAACCATGAAACAGATGAAACTTGAAACCTCCTGCAGTGAAAGCCCTCTGGATTGAAAAAGAGAAAGAGCTGAGTGGGTCTCAAGTATTTTAAGCTCTTGATCAAACCAGGGACCTCCTGGCATGCTGGCTATGCATGGGACATGACCTTCTGTCATGCCACTCTCCCCCTCCTGCACCCGTAAACTTGCAGTAAAATATTGGACATATTCATAATTTGTCTAACCCTCTTACTATTTATTGCCAGACCCTGTGGAAACTGTTCCAGCATCCCTTCATTTCCATTTCCCTGGAAGTACTGTAGCTACATTCAGGATTTATTTCTTCTTGAAAGTACAGGCTAAGTCCTAGACACAATCACACTACATCACTGCCCTGCACAGAGCTTGTCTTCACATTCTGCTACATTCCCTGCAAGTTTCTCTATTATCTTAGCACTGAATTTTTGTTTAATTACATTAATTTTTCTTTTATAGCTGAAAGCTTCTCTGATAACCAAAATACAGATACTGGGGCTGGATATTTAAATGTTTCGATATAGTTCCATGACTTCTGTATGCCTTCTGGAGAAATAGATTTAGCCAGCTAATACTGTTGGGATAATGGAGTCCAGGAGCCAGGGAGAATGTGCTCCTTCAGCATGTTTTACAGAATCCAGAGCACTCACAAATAGCATTATAAGGCAAAATAATTAATACCTCATGTGATACACTGCAAATACTACCTAATGAGAAAATACACATCTTCAGGATGTGTATCTGAAAAAGGCCTTTATTTGATAAAATCACCAAATTCGCTTCTGATGAACCCTCTTGCAGCCTCAACAGCTCAAACCTGCTTGTTCCAGCTGCAGTGCTCTATCTCTTTGCTTCCCATGCTATAATCCCCTCCTTGAAACAATTGATGGCAATTCTTATACACTGCAAACTGACCATAACTTCCTCATTTTAATTCAGCAATTACACCAGTCAGAGAGCAAAACTGGGGGTGCCCTTTGCCTTCTGAACAACTGTGGAGCTGTTTCGTGGCTGTGGAGCTGTTTCCCAGATTTAAAGAAAGGAATGTGGCAAAGCAGAGCTGCGTGTGTATCACAGCAACCTCCAGCAAAGCCATCTGCAAGGGAGCTGCACAGGGGCATGGCACAGCCACAGGAACCATGCCACTCTTTGCAGCAAGAAGGGAACATTTCACTCCGAGGCGAATAACCTAAAAAAAGCAATAGACCTTGGTGATGAGCTACTATAGGTCTCCTGAATGCTTAAACCTACGTGATACAAGAGCAGGAACTCCTGCACAGAAACAGTGGTCCTTTAACAAAAAATGGTGAGTTTCCTAGAAACCAAAGTGATGATCTCCTATAATCCTCTTCCACGGCCATTTCTCCACCTTAGATTCCTCCCTCCTTATTCCCTCTGACTGCTAGAAGTTGGCAAAGACATGGTAATAATAAAACCCCCACTGTCTGCTTTGTCTTTGGATTGAGGTGATGGCAAGGATCTCTGCAGAAAACAATGCCTCGCTGCTGATGAAGTCATTTTAAAACCATCTGTCGTAATTTACTGACTAATGAAGTGAAGGCTTGCTCTCCCCAGCCTCACTGCAATTTGCCATTTTTTGGCACATATATAAAACAACACTTGTCTCCTCTAGCAGTCTCTGTGACAGTCTCGAGGTGACTGTCCAAACATTCCTCAACCCTGGCAAACGTAAAATCACCAAACTTTGCTTGACCCTCACTGAAAGACATTACAATAGAGTTAGTTTTGCAATACGCTAACAGCAATTTTTCTCCCAGCAGCTGTGTGTTGGCAGTAAAGGACAAGATCACACAGAATACAGAACAAATCCAAGTAAAACTGGAGTTCATTGCAGAACTGATAGACTGAGGTTCAGATGCAACTCAAAAGGCAAAATCATGTGTTACCTCACCATCACCTCTTTTATCTTCTACAGCAATTCACCATCCTTGAGTTTGAATACTTCCCTTCTTCTCTTTTTTTTTTGTTTTGTTTTTTTAATGCTTGTTCATTTCTTTTGATGTCTGAAATAAAAATCATTGTGCTGGAAATACTGCAGTTAACATGTGGGAATACAAGCAGCATATTACTTGTGGAATCCCATCTGATTTCAGGTGCATCCCATTGACCTCCTACCCCATACACTGGCAGCTATATTTTGTTTAGAAACTGAAGAAAGAAGAATACTATAGAATCATAGAATGGTTTAGGTTGGAAAAGACCATTAAGATCATTGCGTCCAACAGAAATATGAGAAGAGTTTATTTAATTAAAGAAGAAATAGCCTGATCTTGCCAGAATTTTCCATTTATAGTTTTTGGGAGGTTTATAGCTTGCCAGTAGCTCAGTCTTCATCCTTTGCACATTTTCTTCCCTTATGTCTGTAACTCCCTTCCATCCTGGCAGGTATAATGATGTTGGGACTGTAAGCACCGAAGTACACAAGTATGCTGACATCAGGCATGAAGCATTGCACCAGGAGGCTGGAAAGCCTGTTTATAGTGTATCATTTCAAGAGTGGAATGCCATTTATTTTCTTTGCTTTTTGTAGCTTTCTTTAAAAAGTCTTTGTGGAGTGAGCTGCTGATTCAGCATTGCCTCCTGGAGAGCCATGAGAGGGTGATGATGTGAAACTGAAACATGAGACCCAGCACTGGAACAGATCCTTAGATCAGCAGTCAGCCTTCTGCTATGGCAGGAAGCACATCATCCAGGCCTTTGGATTGCTGAGGTTTTCTAAGGTGGCAAGCAAAATGCTGTTAATTTTTGCAGTTGGCGAGACAGCAGGAATAAGCCAGGGCTGGCTGTCTGAGCCCACCCAGGCAGGGATGACCTGCCCCCTGGAACGCTTCCCGGTGTTATTTATGACAGCCTCCGTGGCCACAGCCGCTCTCCTTCTCCAGCATCAGTTGCCAACTTTCCTTTTTTTGGCACTTAGAATGGAGAAAATTCTTCTTTTTGCCAGGTGAAATGTATTCACTGAACTGAGGGTATTTGGTAGTAAATTCTCACTCTGGCTTTGTTTAATGTTACTTTGGTCTAGTGCAGTTTGTCCATCTGCTCCATAATGCTGCATCCCTTATGGGTGCTGAGATGCTCATTTTAGAGTTCCTGTTACTCCCTTCTCTCTCCTAAGGTGTTCTGCTGACTGATTTGAGAATACAAGCACGTTTTCAGATGCAAGGATCTGAAAAACATTTCAATACTTCCAAACGTCTGGACACTTTCTAGAAGTCTTTTTCTAGCCTGTGTCATCTGCTTTGAACATGATTTCTGTGGTGCTTTGCACCTCCCCTTTGAGTCCTTTGTCACAAGTTTAGTGTCACTAGTTCAGGACAGACCTGGTTTAGATGAAAGCAGTAGTTTTTCTGTAGTCTCTAGAACTGAAATTTCAGTCTGTATAATTTGCTTCAGTGTTTTGCCTGTAATTCACATTGTCTCTGCAGCAATCGAGTTGTGTCATCATGTGCTTTCAATGGCTGCCAATTCCCTTTCTTCTTCTGCATAGCTCAGAGGAAGTCAAGGTAACCTGGCAGTCCTTGGTCTGCCCATCTGGTTTGCTTTCCCTTTCCTCTTTGCGTGTTCCTGCCTGATTTGTGTCCAGTAGGACTCTAGATTTTATAGACTTCATTTACATGAGGTTCTGCAAACCATTCCTGGCCAAAAGGATGCAAAATTTCACCTTTAAACCACCACAGCACAGTGCGGCAATTTTTTTCCCTGAAAATTCTAACATAAGTTCTTCCCTGGATGCCAGTACCGCCTACAACTCTATTAACCAAAGCAAATCCCATCATTGTTTTTCTTCACAGTCTTACACACCTCTTATACTGATTTCTGGAAAACAGCAAAAGCTGCCTCCAGAACACAGTAGCTTATCATAGCAGCATTTGCTAAGGAGCTCCTGTCTTTAACCTCAAACCAGAACTCACAGTGCAAGATAAAAGTGATGGCAGACCGCACAGTTCATCTCTAAGATTGAGGTATAAGCCTTGGAGCCTGGCTTCATTCCCAGGCAGATGCCAGCCATAGCCATATCCTGCTCAGAAGGGTTGGCCAGCTCCAGTCTCTCCTGCTTTGGCTGTTCAGCATTAGGTTCATAATAAAGCTCAGTGACAGATGCAATAAACCTTGCTCTCATCTACCTCCCATTGCTACCAGTGCAGTGTTATAATTTTTGTCAGATACTTCTTGACCCTTTAATCTCTTTCAGTGCTTAATGCAGCTTCTAGTGAAGCACTGACATCAAATCCTACACTGATCTTATCCTAATCCTATTTTTTGCCATTAAGGTAAAAAATAAAACAGTTTAAATTGGGAATTCAGTTCATCTGAGTGTTCCTTCTCCCTTCATGTCTGTTCAGGTATACACAAAAATGACAGATTACTTGTTTTTTAATTTACACATAATGACAATTATTTAGCACTCCTCCACATTACTCCAAAGTCGATGCAAACAAGTTCATAAATTGCCCATGGCACCTTTGCAGCAGCAATGTGGTCTACAGATAAACAGTCTGATGGGTGACAAAACTTTACTGACCCAACGCTCTTCCAGAAGTGTCCATAAGAGGAATTCCCAGTAGCACAGTTTCAGATAAACCTTAATCAGTCTAAAACTGCTGTTTAAATGCAATTTAAACTCCACCTGCTGGCTGAGCTCCTTAATGGCATCGTCTGCACATAGAGATGGTAAAGGGGCTTAAGGATGCTCCCCTTCCAGTGCTAAGGAGCTTAAGAAAGATCTATGATACACCCCATTAAGAAAAATACCAGGCAAGACTTTCTAAAGTGATTAATGATCTCTATAGCGCTGTTTAATAGAAACATGCCTAAAAGAGTCTGATTTGCAAAATCACTAATCACATTTGAACATGTTGGCAACAACAACCCTGAAACACTCTGAAACGCAAATAGGTCTAAGGAGAAGTAACAAATGCCCTCTCAGTTAAAAAAAAAGGGAATGTATTTCATGAAGAAGGCTTGAAATAGAGGTTTGAATGACCAGATGTTGCTTTGTTTCCCATTTCCAGAGATGCATTTCAAGTAACTGTAGAACACTAACTGTACATACATACACACAGAGAACATGATGCACACACGTGACAATAAGGGATTTGTGCAGAGTTCACATTTAATTCCATTGGGACTCCTATATGCCTGTGTTTATACAAAACCATACATTGAAAAAAAATTACGATTTTGTTTTCCTTTTCTATTTTAGTACCTAAAAAGCAACTTCAGTGGAAAAACAATCTGTAGAGCAGTTTAAAAATATGAGTTGCATTCAGGAAAAACGTTGGGCATTAGTAAATTTTTCCATGTGTGATAAGGGTAATTTAGCATAAAACTACATATCTTCTATTTTCTTAAAACTAGCCAGACTTTAGAAAAATGTTATGATACTAATGAGGCAGAAATCTCTGAGAATTCAGTGCATGGCATACAGGGAAATCAAAAATTAATTTAAGAGGCCTATTTCCAAGGTATGAGGGTTATTGACAATAATCAGTACAATCAGGAAGTCATCAAACACTGACTATTTTCTTTTCAAAACAGTGCATAAAAAGATATTAATTTTGTTTCATATTCATATTTCATATTCATTTATTATCCCATAAACAGTTTATGTGACTGTATTTATATTGCATGAATTGTTTGGAAAGTATTCACCACAACTATCACCCAGAGAATGCTTTACTTTCCATAGCTCAATTTGTGGGGCAGGTCAACCGACACTTGAGACTAATTCTGCTTGCCTGGTTAATCCACAAGCTTCAGAATGACCCTCTAAGAACTTCCAAACAAATACCCTGGCCCATTTCTCACCAGTATTCACCCCAGTGCTTTCCAAGTGCCATTTTTTATGGACAAAATGTAATCAGATGGATTAGCAAGAAGCAAGTAGAAAAGAATAACATATCCTGACATGAACTGTAGGGCTTTACATAAACACACACACACAAAAGAATATGTATGTTACAGGCACCTGCTTATTCTTATTACGCCTAGTGGCAGAATCTGAACATGATGGAAGGATGGACCTGGTCAGCCAGTAATACCCTGTTAGCTTCAAGCTGCTTACCCCTTCAAAAGTAGCACATGTGAGGACAATCACAGTGCAAAGCCTAAGCTAAAGAAAAGCAAAGCAAAGCAAAGCAAAACCCAGCAATAATCATAGGGTTTCTCATTAACATGTGTAAACTCTTTAAAAGCACAGGTTCTGAGTAGCTATCAAGAAACCAAGACTTTAGTTAGATATTATTAGTTATGGATCATACCCTCAGGATCTGCTCCTCATCAGCCCACCCAGCCTGTCTGGAATTAGCAGGAGCAGCGGAGGCTTGGCTGGACAGGTAAAGCAGCACTGAGGAGATTTCAGCTGCCCAGAGCCTGGGGCTGCAGTACAGGTGATTCCCATAGAGGGAGATGTTGCTTTGTTTCTTCTTTATTTTGAAGTTTTTCTGTCCATGTCATGGGAAAAACTTCTTGTGCTCCAGTCACGGCACAGACACTTCCCAATATGTAGATTTTTAAGATGTGCAAAGCATTCACCAGAACCTGTCAGTCATGTCTATTATTGAATTAAATTTTTCCATTGTCCTGCTATATGGCTTTTTTGAGCCAGCATTACTGAATTTACAATTCCTGGCTGTTTTCTCAACCTGTCCAAAGGAGTCCATGAGGATGCTCAGAGTGCTGGAGCATCTCTGTTACAGAGACAGGAGGAGCAACGGGGGTGTTTAACCTGAAGGAGAGAAGGCTCCAGGGAGATCACATTGTGGACTCTTGGTACTTAAAGGGAGCTTATAAACAAATCGATAGAAGCTTACTACACGGGCAGATGTCCTATCCCTAGTGATAGGACAAGGGAGAATGGTTTTAAACTAAAAGAAGGGAGACTTAGATTGGATGTTAGGAAGAAATTTTTTCCCTGTTAGGGTGGTGAGGCCATGGCAGAGGTTGCCCAGAGAAGCTGGGATTGCCCCATCCATGATAGTGCTCATCCAGGCTGGACACGATTTTGAGCAACCTGGTCTAGTGGAAGGTGTCCCTGCCCATGGCAGAGGGGTGGAATGAGATGAATTTTAAGGTTCCTTCCAACCCAAGCCACTATGTGATTCCGTGATTCTATGATTCCTAAAGTGGGATAGAGATGGAAACTGTTCTTACAAAGCAATCAAGCAGCTACTGCATTCCCAGTGCTCTTTGGATCCTTCAGCAAAAGCCAGGCTGACCACATCACTTGGCACTTTTGACATGAACATACTTCTGTGTCCTTCACAAATATCTGGCACCATCACTTCCTCATTCTGTACCTCCATACAGAGAACATACTTCAAAATAAACTGAAGGAATGATGGGCTGTGTCTGATATAATGAATTTATGAAGCTCAGGTTAAACTGAGTACATCACCCTCTGGTAAGCCTTCGTTTGCTGTGACAGCCAATGATCTTCGTATCTGCAAGAGAAGTTTTGTTTAACTTAAGCAGTAGGGTTTGTCTCGTGAGATGGATGTGAAAGTGCCTGATTTCATTGCTGCCTGGTATTATGGTGGACTCTAATTCTCTTGCCTCCTTCATGAACCATATTCTATAAAATTTCTGCTGTCCAGCACAGGAGCCTTCTTAATTAATATTCCTCAGAGAGGTGATCTGATTTTGCTTTTGCAGGCAAAGAAATGGGTCTGCTTTAAAAATAACCTCTTACATGAAATGATGCATCATAGCAATCCCATGCAGAACAGCAGCTAGGAAAGTATTCCATAGCAATGGCCACATCTTAATAGAAGATCATCTCCTGGACATCTCCCTCTGCATTTCTGCAATTATCAACTACGTCTCCTACCATGTGCAATTATATAAAACCCCTCTGGCAACTACAGCTATTGCTTACATGGAAAATTAATGTAGTGGAGCAATGGGACCTAATAACTAAATATAAGAAATGTGAGTTATTACTACATTACTATCTGCCAAGCTTTACACCAGCTACCAGGAACTATGATCATCATGTGAAGTAATTTTGAATTCTTTGACTTAATAATACAAATCATAGATCTCAGATTTAATATTTTCTTTGCACAATAATGCAGAACTTTCCCCTGCCACTTGACATTAAAAATGCAGCAATGCAAGGGCTGTTTTGAATACCAGAAAGGAATGAACTGATTCGCTTAAAAGACAACCAGAGTTATGTTAGGAGCAGCTGTGTGGGAGTCAGGTTATGTTGGGAGCAGCTGTGACCATAGGAGAGACAGACAAGTGTCCTTGTTTCCTGGGTGCTCCAGGGTGCATCAGGCTTGTTTGAAAGCACACTTCTTCCATATTGCTGGGAAAGAGGCATTCATGTTTCCTGATGCCACTGTGTCATACTGTGGTTGGGCTACTGGTTTTATAAATCAAAAAGCACTTAGATTCTATTAGAAGAAGCAGGTTTTGAAATGCATTATACTGCAGGTTAATATTAATCCTAATCTACAGATTAATAATGATCTTACAAACTTTGGCTTTTCCTTTTGTCCCAGCTTTAGTTAACTGTATGAATGACTTCACAACCTGGTTAAAAAAGGTGCAGTTATCATAGTGGCTCTCATTTTCCAGTTTAAAATTTTAAGAAGTTTGCCTTCTTTTTTTTAAAAAGTGACATTTTATTTAAAATATTTTCAAAGCAATTAAACATTGTCTGATGGGGGTATAAACATTGATAAAAAATTTCCATAATTGACATTTTTCTAGAAGAAAGCAATGGCAAATGGCATACATGTTTGAAAAAGTTGCACAAATATCATGTTGGGGAAAACAGTAAGAGGTGGCCTGCCTAGAAAGATTTGGAACAAAATAAATTATTGGTACTAACTTATCTCTGTCTGCTAGCCTGGGAAAGAAATCCCAGACATCCACTTTTTGTGCCCTGGAAGTATTAATCTCACCATAACATATCAGCGCACCAGTCAGCACTTCTGTTATGGAACAACACTCCTGGCAATTAATACAGAGTCACCAGTGCCTTGACGTTGTCAAGGCAGGAGAAAATGTTCTGAAGCGGGAGGATATCCCAGCTGTCATGACTTGGATGTCAAAGCAAAGACTGACTGAAAACGGAATTAATCCTGCTCACCTGTGGCAGATAAACAAAGGGTGAGTATAAAACAGCAGCTCAGTTCAACAGTCAGCTGTCAGGTTTTGAACTGTGCTGAAACTAAACTGCAATTCTCTGGTGGTCTAGATAATGGAGATAAAAAGGGATCATTAAGATCAATGGCTCTGACCCTGAACCAAACAGGTATCAAACACACCATGCTTCCGTAGCACCAGTCTGTGGACAATCTTAGTTGCAGAACTTACTGATCTTGATGGGCTAATTTTGAATAACCGGGAAGCTAAGTATCTTTAGAGTGGCTGGAAAACAGAGCGAAGTGAAAGCAAAGGCCTGGCCCACACACATTCAAGTCCTGTAGTACATCATTCCTCTGGATGGTAACGACACTGGTGGATTAAAGCAATCTGCTGCAAGGCCAGGGTCAGCCCTCTGGAAATCACAGCTAATACTCCCCTGGGACAGGCAGTAGGTCTGTGGGTTGCATTAGGAGCATGATAAGCACTGAGTGGATTTGGTACAAGGTCACTGTGCCCATCTGATGGTGAAGGCAAGAATATCACTAGCATGACACACAGTACAGGTATATTTATCTGTGTGATTGTAACCTGAAGTTAAGAAGCATGGATTAGTCATACAGTCCGCAAAGAGAGAGAAGGCTGAGCAGCTGAACGAGGTTCAGATAACCCCTTCAGAGAAGTAGGTCATGTCTGAGGAATCTGTACTTTTTTTTGACGATGGGAAGGTGAAAGGAGAACAGCAGGGATCTGCTGGCTAGGCACACAACATCCTGAAGGAATATTTCAGCAACCTCCAGTAACCTAGGACATGCATTCTCAGTAGCCAATAAACACACAACATCATCAAATACCAGTGACAAAAGAGGTGACGCATTTAGAATTAGGATAGCTATCCTAAAGTGAAAACACTCATCTAAATTTAAGAGGATTACCCCCAGCCACAGCCCTTCCCACACTGCTCTGTCCCCTCCCAGGTGATATTTCCTTCTCCACCACCTCTGCTGCATAAACAAGTTAAGGGTTTGTATTCTCAATCACTCAGAATTTCTTCTGCAAATAGTCCCTTGAGGTTGCTAGAATTGATTATAGAATCAGAGTGTCAAAATAAAGTAAGAGTAAAAAAATGTAAGAATATTAACTGTTTAGATTAGCAATAAAGACAGCGGAACTCTGGAAAGGTGTTTTTTCTCATTCTATATAAAAATAAATACACTACAACTGGCAAAGAAAACAAAACTTAAGCCAAGGTTTGTTTTAGTGAGGTTGTTCATGTAGTGTTTCACAGGCTTTTGTTGCAACTTCTAGACAGTCATGACACATTGTGTGCTTTCAAAATGGGCAATTTTTGTAGACCCAGCAGATGCTCAATATGATAAGTCTGTGTTTTGGTGGGAGGTGAGCCAGGCAATGCTAACATTACAAATTATCAACAGCAGTCTTCATGCTAGCATCCCATTTCATGGACAAATTGTTCAGGACCTCTGCAAACTCAGGTAGCTCCCACTCCAGAAATTCTCACCAATTCTGTTTTGAAGGCTTTCTTCAAAAGCACAAAATCCATAGACTCCCCTTCAAACCAGACAAAACGAACAATGATAGTAGAAGAGCATAGAAAGCAACCTTCGGGTTGTAAGGGACCTTAAAGGTCATCTAGTTACAACCCTTGCAGCCTTCCATCAATCCCATTACACAATGTCGTGGGTTCTTTAATTTCACATGGGCTTTTGCAGGTCATATCAACAAGATATTTGGCGGAGGGTTGGTTTTGTGATTTGGTTTTTGTTTTGTTGGGGTTTTTTTTATTTAAGTAAAACTTGTGTGGGTGACGGGAAAATAGAGTGTGAAGAGCCAAGCACCAGAGGACCAGTTCTGTTGGGTGCTCTGCACAGCATACAGAAAAGGTTACTGCGTGGGCAGCACAACCAGCAAAGAAAAAGGGAACGGGGCAACGTGGAGGAAGAAGAGGAGGAGGAGGGGAAGGAGGGAAGGAGATGATGTGTGTGGAGAGGAACACAGGGAAAGAGTTTGTCCTCAGCTGTGTAAGAAGAGCCATGGCAGATGGCCTAGTAAGGACTGTATCCATATCTTTGGGTTAAGGGCAATCAGGGACTATAAGGTACTTGCCCAGCAGGGAGCCTTTGTTAAGCAAAACTGCCCCGCTGCATGGCATGCAGGGTACAGTTAGCACTCACGGAGTGCAGTGAGGACTAGGTTGCATTGGACTGTGTGGTGCACTGAGACATAATGAGAGATGTCTCAGGAGACACTGAGTTTAGCTGTGTTAAAAACCAGACCAGGTCTGGCCATTTGGATGGATGAGAGCACCACAATTATAATGCCTGAAACACTCTTTGAAGGGATATTTCTCAGACCAGCCACACATTTTACATAGGCTGTCCACACTCCCCTGTTTTTTCTTTTTCTTTTAAACCCCCTTCTTCCTTCCCGCTTTCTATTTTGTATCACAAAGGCACTGTGATTGATATGCTGATAAGGAGAGCTGGAGCTCAGAGTGGTTGAAGAGAAAAGCAGGAAAAAAACTCCTTGCTATCCAGTAGTAATAGTATTATGCCACTTGTCACTTAGTACAGTTCTACCCATGAAAGAACAGCAAGGGACACTGGGGAAGAGGCTATGGGCTAGCATTCCGCTTTGGGTACTGAAGAAAGAAGATGCTCCATTCAAATGGCATTGGCACAAAAGTCTGGGAGCATTAACAAGGCAGGAATCTTCCAGGACACTCAAAACTCCAGCTGCTTCTAGTCCCACCATTGTAAACAGAGTGGCAGTCTGTTGTGACTTGTCTGTTGTGACTTGTCTGTCCTACAGCCAAGAACCGCTGTGGCAGCTCCTCTTTTCCACTGGCAGCCTGTGGGCGAGGCAACTGGAGGAGGCAGGAGAGGAGAGGTGGAAAAGGGACTGAACCCTCAGTCTGTCACAGGGCGTGTGGGCAGGGGGCAGCGGCGACCCAGGGCTCCCAAGTCGGCAAGGTGAGCTCAAGGACATCCGTGTGGCCCACGCACAAACGCGTCCAAACGCTCCATCTGGGGCCTTGGTAAAATGGCACTGAGCCATTTTTGTATAGCACGAGGAAGAAAGTGCGTGTGCCTCACGGAACAATCCAGCTGCTCATTCTCTTCCCTCCATGAACTTCATTCTTGTGAGGAATACAGCGCGAACCCCCCGGTCTGACTTCCCCGTCCTGAAAATTTGGGAGTGAACACATTTGTACACAATGGCTCGGTCGGGAGCAGCTGCGGAGGCCGCGGTGCCAAAGCCCAGCCCAACGCAAGGACAGGGCTTTTCAATAGCCCGGCCGGCCCAGCTGCCGCCTGGGGCCTGTGCGGGCGGGAGGAGAGGAAGGAGGGCCCCTGGGAACCTCCGTGATCGCGGCACCGGTGGCCCAGCCGAGAGGGATCGTGAGGGAATCCGTGAGTGGATCGTGGGGAGACCGCGAGGACAGCGTGCGGCACCATGACGGACCGTGCGGCACCGTGACGGACCGTGCGGCACCGTGACGGACCGTGCGGCACCGTGAGGCGGCCCCGCCGTGAGGGGCGGGCGGTGGATGTGACGCGCGGGCGCGCGGGGCATTGTGGGAGCTCCGCCAGCCCGTCCAGCCGATCCCGGTGGCCCCGCAGGCGGAGCGGAGCAGCGGGAGCGGGAGCAGGGACGGGAGCGGGGCCGCTGCCGGCCGACCGGAGACATCTTGCCCACGCCGTAAGTCACCGTCAAGGTCCGCCCGCTGTGCGGGAAGGAGGGGGTGCGGGGGGCTCTGTCGCGGCGCGGTGACACCCGGCGGCGATGGGGGGGGCCGAGCCGGCCAGGCGCGCCGTGGGAAGGAGGGGTGCCGGTCCCCTCCCCTGAGGGAAACCAGGGCTCAGTTCAGCTGCTGCTTGCTGTGCTTCGGGTGAAGCCGGGAGATCCACCCGCGCCCCGCGAAATGGTGGCAGCGGGGCTGTATTTCTATGGAATCCGCTACGGAATGACGGTGTGGGGCTGGAAGGAGCCCGGCGGGGGTGCAGGGGCGGCCGGGTGTGTGGAGCCGCGGTCCCCCACGTCCCTGTTGTTCCACGCACGGACGGGCTCCGTCCTCGTCGTTCCCACCGCGGGTCGCCAGGCAGGGGAGCATAACCGAGGGAGACTGCGAAAAGCACAAGGCAAAAAACAGCAGGACGTGCTTTGCGTGTGTTTCACTTCGGGATGAAGAACCCGTGGCATAAAAGTTACCTGCCTCGTGTGAATGACTTAATTCAAAAAAGCCAAATGACGTATTTTAAACCGTAAGCAAAGGTTTCCGAGAGTGGCAAAGATAAATGTTTGTCTGGAAACGGGGCTCCTTATTCTTTTAGGACTGTCACTTCTTGTAGAGGCTGCAATATGTCTGCCTGCAGGATTCGAGCAGCCCATACGGACTGTCTGGGTGTGGGTGTTCCTCCAAGGGGACTGCGAGTACTGCAGGGCGCAGGTGAATGCAGTTTCCTGAGGCTCCGCACCGGCTCCAGCACAGGAGCGCTGGGATTGAGACTCGAGGCTGACGTGTTTGTGTGTGTAAGAGACAGTGAGGGCAACAGACTATTTCTGTGACTTGCATCTCCCTGTAATCCTTTTGTTTCTTCTGTAATCTTTAAAAGTAAGTTGTAGAAGGCCCATGATATTGTGTCTGAAGCCAGCAGTTGGAACTAGCTCCTATGCAAGCAGGGTGGTGTAAAGCTGAGGTTGCTTCATTTGTAGAGATGGAAGGAGATTTGTTGAAATATACTTGGATGAGACTTGTTATTTATCTCTTGACCATGCAAGTGAACAACCATTTTTTCCCCAGGAGTGTGTGTGGCTGTCACTTAGCAACAGGTCTGTAGGGAACTTTGCAGATCCACTGCCTCCCCTATTCTAAAGAGTAGAAGAAATAAATGAGCGAAGGAGCAAGAGTGCAATTAATGAAAACAGTACCTGGGTTCTTAGGGACAGCCCAGAGTTGAAAGACTTACGTGGGAACAAGACAATTACAGTTGCATTGAAAATTATGTTTTAATGCAGTTGGGTATGAAAGATTTTGTATCATGTAGTCCCTAGAAAACTACCCAGTGTGTTTGGGGGTTTGGGGCGCTTTTTTTTAAGTGTTGTGAAATAAAGGAATTACATTGTTTACTTAGTAATGGTTGCAGGTTATTTTGCATCATCATGTTTCGTAACCTTTCACACTGAAATCTAGGCCTTCTGGGTTTCTGAAGAGTAACTGTGCTTTGCTGTGTGTACTGTGTGTGTATCCTTCTGATTGCCAGTAAAGCCAAATGTTGACAATGTAGATTAAGCCATAACTGATCTAAAAACTAGTGGCAAGACTAGTATTTGGCTTAATGACAGTAATGTCGGTAAAGTGCTGAAGCACTGCTTATTTTGTAGATCAGCATGAGCCGTAAGAGAAGTCCACCACTGCAAGTTTAATCTTAAAAGAAACTGCTCTGTTTAAATTTGTTCTTAGGAGTTACCTGGTTCTGCCAATACATAGCAATGAGCTTTGATAAAAGATATTCTCTTGATAAGATAGGTGATACAATCACACTCCGGAAGAATAGTCATGAACCTTTGCTCTCAGAGGAATGCAGAAATATTTTTGTGCAACTCTGTCAACTAGGATCAAGGCCTGCTGTCAGTTCCACAGAAAAGGTAGTCCTACCCCAGCAAGGTTATAAAGAAGGGATAAAGGAGCGGGGATCTGGAACTGTTGCTACAAGAGGAGAACAGAGTCTCCAGACAGATCCTCCATTGGGAGAGGAGATGTTGGCCCTGTGGGCAGTGCTGTGAGCATTAGGTTTTGTCATCTCGAGGTAAAATTGGGAAAGAAAAATGCAGTGCTTGTGGAAAGACTGCAGGGCTGGCTAGCTTGCTCAGTAGGAAAAGATGCTATGAACACATAAAGAAGCTGTAGTTCCTTACCCAGACCCATTCTAAAGACAGGATAGGCAGGATTCAGCTCATGGTCCTTGTTCCAGGAGTGATGTAAGAATCACACCATTCATTACCTCCTTGATGGGTCAAGTTCTTGCAATCCCTTCCCTCAGCAGCATAATGTCTATTTTAAATTTTGTTCTGCATTTGGATTTTGCCTTGGAAGCATCCATGTGAATTCTTTATTATCTTTTCATTTTCTTACAAATATGTCAAGGGACAAAGTTGTTTTCAACATTTTATTTAAAACAGTTTTTCTGAACATTAAATTCACAAATGGTCCAGTGACTTAAAGCCCTGTATAAATTTTTATGCTTTCTATCTAGAATGCAAAACCCCATAATATGTAAATGGTTATTTCAGGCCAGTTCTGCCAGCAGTGGTCAGTGAAGACAATTGTATTTACGTTTTCCTGACTATTGGTGGCAGGATGCCCAGCAGAAACTCTTGTCACACTCCCAGCACTGTTCTTAGTGGAGGTTTGCACATTAAGGGGCATTTGTTTTGGTGTTTCAGACCCACTGTGGGAGGGAAGGACTTCTGCCAGTTGAATACCATTGTGCAACAGTATTTTGTTTAGCACACAGATTTTGTGAAAACGTTATTCCTCTTTTTCCCATCCTTTATGTAGGAATTGTAATTGTCTTAATCTTCAACAGAAAGTACACCTACTGTGCATTCCTAGATGAGGAGTGTTCTCTTGGTTTTCCAAATGAAAATAAATGTATGGTGCTACCTTTTCAGATGAGAAGTTAATGGAGTTTTGGAACAGCTGTTTTACAACTAGTTTTACTCCTCTGTCTGTTTCAAAGAGTTACTGCTTTGATAAAGAATTTGAGCTAAAGTTTGAAATCACATCAGATCAAATGATAACTGAGTGATTAGCTCTTTTTAGTACCGTTGTACCTAGAAACCACAGTCCTAGGCAGAGACACTGTTGTGCCAGGCAGGTATTATTAGAGACCATTCTATACCATTTTATAAATATGCCAGCTTCTGATTAGCTAAGAAAAGAGCAAGTTCATTGTCACAGCAAGTTCAAATGCACCTTTTCAGCAAGAGTTCAGCGAGTGGCTATTATTGTAGGACATAAATAGATTTAAGAGAGAATGGCAGCACTTACATTGTTAATCTTTTGAAACAATGGGAAGAAAATAGCATTGCAGTTAATCTCTTGTGATACAAAAATGAACTTTCCAGCTTAGTCTTTGTATTGAAAGAAAAGAAAAATAATTACTACATCTTTGTATTTTTCCTATTGTAGTAATGGTATCCTGAATTCCACTACACTTACTGATATGATGATGTAGATCTAAATTGAATCATTTCTTTGAGTGCAGTTAATACACCAGTGTAAGCCCACGATCAGAACAGTCTCTGTCTGACAGCAGTAACATTCATAGTAATTTGTTTAGTCATTAAGAACCAGTACCTGAAAACTATTAATAACAGACTGGGTTTATTACTGCTGTTTGATCAAATCGACTGAACTAATGAAGTACTGGTATTTGGGTATCGCTTTACCAGGATGTTCAGGCTGTACTTTAAGAATTATGTGATGTTAAACCTTTCATTTCACAGATGCCTATGTGCATTTGAGGAAGATGGTATTTGAAAGTGTGGTTTAGCAGAATATCTGTCTTCACATAGAAAAATATGGCCAACCAGAATTACTCCAGCCAATTTCAAAGAGAGAAATCTTAATTACGCTGATTTCATCACTACACCTTAAGGTCGTTTCTTAGGAAATGTGTTTCTGGCTTGTAAAGACGTGACAGCAGAGGAGCCTTGTAGCTTGAATCTTTGCTGTGACAATTAATACACCATCAAATCTTGTTTATGCATTTGGAGATCTTAGAAGGCAGTGTGAATCTTGCCACAGTCTTTAAGGGGTTTCAAAAGGCTGTGAATCAAGTGATAAATTCTGTATCTAGGGCAATCTGTGTCCAAGCACAACAGAGCCACTGAAGAACATAGTGTTAAATTTCATTTGAAGTCAAAGGTGAACTTAGATATTTGACTCCTCAGTGATATCCCCTGATTATTACAGTGATAATTTTGTGAACTCTCACACTGAAACAAAATCATTTTATTGTCAAATCTGTGGAGACTTCGCAATGTATTTGGTAAAGTTCTCAATAATTCCATTGCAAGTACAGGAAAAAAGAAAGAAAGGAAAAGTACCGGTCCACTGACTGTCATTTACTGTGATTTACTTAAAAATATATTTACTTACTTTTATTATACTGCTCAAATCTTGTCTGAACTATGGTGCATGTGATAAGGTTCCCTTTGGTTGCTTCTCTGATCTGTGGGCTCCCAGTGACTCAGCAAACAGCTCTGGTTCATTAGTGTTGGCAGCATTCCAGAGTTTCTGGTGTTACAAAGATAAACCATTTTGGAATATGTAAGGCACACGGCTTTCTTTGGTTTTTGATCTGCTGCCATGCACTTTACATTTCACCTCAGTACATTTTCTTGTGGCTTTTGCAAGTGAAATCTCTTTCCCTTCTCTTTTTTGGTGGAGAACTAGAAGTAGGGAAGAGACATTTGAGAGTTGGTTCGGCCATGCTGCAGCTCAAAGGCAGGACAAACAGGTTCCGGAATACACAGTTAAGCTCTGAAAAAGGTTTTCATGCCGGGCTCTCACCTTCACCTTCCAAATTACATGGTTGGTAACAGTAAAAGTGGTACTTGAAACCTAATTGAAGTTTTCCTCCCTCCACCCCCAACATCTAAACAATCTGAACATCCAGTGATTCACTACATGTAGGAATGGGATCCTTGAGATGGGAAGGTTGGAAACTAATCTGTATCACATTTCATCTTTAATACTAAGAGTTTCAGAAGTTCTTGATTTTTTCATGATGCAGCCCTGCTCACCAGCACCTTTCAGATTCTGGCAAAGTTTCTCCTCACAAATAAACTCACAGCTAGAAAGGTCTTTAATGTTAATATAAGGGGATCAGGTTAATTGTCAAGATAGATCCAGGGTATCCTAAATATTATTGTGAGTTGTATGACCAAGTGCATAAAATAAAGAGAGAAATTACCTGTAGAATTCGCAGAGGTGATAAACTAAGCTTATGTAAGAAAAAAAATACTCCATTTTATATATGGGTTGGTGTTATTCTCTATTACTACCTACTTTACTAATGCTTTGATGCAAATGTTACAGTAGCTGATAGCTAAGATGACACTCGGCCAAAGGAAAAAAAACATTAGGAAGTAAGGATTTCCATATTCTCTTCCAGCTATTCTGACTATCCCATAAACTCACTAAATGATTAATAGAAGTTTACTGCTTAAGGCTTGCAGGCTTTCTCTGGAAAAATTATGGTTTTCGTCATTGACCTCTCAGTTACAAACCAAACATATTGCAGAGCAGCACAGGTACTTCTTATGCCCCTTTCTGTGGTGTTTGATTCAATGAACTTCTTAACATTGGAGATTAAATGTCCCTAGTACTGTTGATGAAAATGGATTATGAAACATGAAAATAATTTCTGGCAGAAGGTCTATAGCCAAGTCAAAGCCCCACCCAGCCTTCCTGCTAACAAAGACAGAGCTAACTAGATGAGAAAATGCAATTAAATGGATGTTTTTAAATTCATTTGTGAGCTGCAGTTAGGCCATTTCTCAAGGCAAGAAAATTGGCTTTTGTCCTCTTCTTCACAGAAGAATGGTTGTTACAGAGCCGAGTCCACAGCGGATGAAAGGAGAAGGAGCCCTTTTGATGGCTTCCCCCTCCCAAAGATTCCTATCTGGTTTTGGACACGAGTTTCCTAAATGTAGTGTGACTTTCATCTGAGCTACAAAGATGGGATTATTTTGTTTTGCTTTAACAAACAGTAAACCCATAGCATTTAATTTACCTAATGTGTTGTGCAGGTGTAGAGAAATTCTGATGAATGGAATGTGGAAGTGGAAAGGAAAAGAAACCTTTGATACTCGTGTTTCTTTCCTGACTTTGTTTGGCAGTTATGTAGCCTGAGTCTTAGTGACTCACTGAGGTTTGAAGGACTGTAAGGATGTGTCAGCACAGAACAGAAATTGCAAAACCTAAAAGTGGGGTTGATTAACCTGTTTTGACTAACTCTGAGCTCACTCCATTGTGTGATTCAGGCATGTGGGAAATACAGTTAGGTTCGTAAGGGCAAGGAGAGAATTCAGAATAAACAAGCAAAAAATAGAGGAAGCAGCAGAATGGTGTCTTGGGAAAGCAGGCTTAAAGGGGGTTTCATAGTGGAGTGTATAAACACATCAGTGAATTTGCATGTGTATTAGGTAGGACTTGTGCAGCAAGGGAAGAAGTGGGATGCACAGAGGTGTGTGTGTGTATATCACTGATGCATTCTGCTGGTTTCCGTGGAGTTCAGATGTGAGGGAGGGGAGAGATGGGGAGATGGGCACTGTCTCCTTTCCTCTGAGGTAATTTCAAAACCCAGTGAGTTGCCTAAACCTTTGAAGACACCTTGAGAGCCTGTGAACCCTCCACCCCTTTGGATTTACCAGCTTCTACTTACAGCCTGAGCAGAAATCAAAGAGACAACAGAGTATGTTTGACAGCTGTATCAGCAGTAGTTTCCCTCAGCAAGATAAACTGAGATACAGTTGTCACGTACATGCTGGGTGTTCAGATCACTGTGCTGTTAGGGAAAGGTGGCAGATAGAAGATCGTCAGATTCCTGGAGGGAATGTTGAAGCAATATGGTCTTCCATGTGGAGGTGGCTGAGTTTTGCTAGGTTCAAATCTCAAGGGGGTAATTTCAGATCTTTCTAAAAATAGAACTTTTACTGTACAGGAGATGTGTTTTGCCATCCATAGGCCTTTGTTCTGTCAATTCTCACACATCTTGAAAATGGAGTTTTTTAAAGAAGTACACTTTGAAAGCTTTAGTGGATACAGTTTCTCCTGGTTCAGAATGTAATTATTCATGAACATAACTGCCCTACCACAGCTGTTCAAATGCCCTATCAAAAGGTTTTCATGGCGATCAGGAGGTTGTGTCAGTCTCCTCGCAGAAAGCATCCTCTGCTTCAATGCAGAAGTTTTATTTAAATCCGGTAGTTATCACTCTGCTCCATTAGTGGTATTGGAGTTAATCTGTTAGGAATTTCAGAAAAGTAGATTTATAGGAAATAACTTGTCTTATATATTTTCTGTATAAAATTATGCCAAGTTACAATGGGAAGTAAACATTCTGTGGAAAATTATTTTAGGTTCTTGTTGTGTATACTCTAAAAAGGCAACTTGTCTGGATGTTTTAGATACTCTAATGCATTGCCTACTCCAAAATTCTGATTTGCCTTGGAATTCAGTGTGTGGTCTTAGAGCATCAGTCCTTATTAATAACCTTTTATCTTTTTATCTTTTTTTTTTTATCTTTTGTTCCTTTTCTTTTTCTTCATAGAGTGCTGTTTCAGACCTGATACAGACAAGATGTCCAGCAGGGGTGGAAAGAAGAAGTCAACTAAGACTTCCCGCTCCGCGAAGGCTGGGGTCATATTCCCTGTCGGAAGAATGCTCCGGTACATTAAGAAAGGCCACCCCAAGTACAGAATTGGTGTTGGTGCTCCTGTGTACATGGCTGCTGTACTGGAATATCTAACTGGTAGGTTTTGCTGAATTATGTGACATAGTAGCAGTAAAAGTTAAACACAAACTGAATTTGCACAGAAAAAAACCCAAACAAACGAAAAAGATCATCTGATTTATAAATGACTGAAAAAGTTACAGCTTAAGTGCATGTTATGCTGAGCACACTTCTAAGCCAAAATAAAGGTACCCTCACTCCTGCCTCACAGCCCTGATGGCTTTTGTTCATTCCAGTATTGGATTTACCTTCACCAGTTGTAAACACACTGCTTCCACATAGGCAGTCAGGGTTCCTACTGCAATCTGTGTGTGTGGACTACATTGTTGCAGTCCTCCTTGCTTTGATTTTGTACCTGATGACTTTGTTGGGGTTATAATTGTCTGTTAAGCATATACATTAATTTTAAATAGAGAAAGCTTCTCAGTGTTTACATGGGGCTGAGATTGCTTACAGCCTTGTTTAAACAGTTTTGTTCAATTTACAGATTTCTTTTCAGACTACACATGCTGTTTGCAATTTGTTTGACTGTCTATGTCCACATGCACACTGTTCATCTTCCCTGGATCTCTGTATCTTATTTGCTTACATTTGTAGTTCTTGCTCTGTTCCTCTCATCACATCAGAATGAGAATACCTTAAATAATTATCTCATTCTCACAGTACCTTCTCGGAGGACAAAAGTATTATTTTTCCTCCATTTAGAAAGAAGCTTCAAAGGAAGATAATGCTTTGCCCAGTGACATAAACAACCAGACATGCAAGTAAAGATCTTTACACACCTGTTTTGTTCTCAAACAAGACTTAAGACATTGCAAGTTTACCCCCCAAACAATATTACAAAAGCAGTCTTTTGACAGAAAACCCCGACTGTAATACCATCAACATATGGGCTTTTTGCAATAATGGTTTACTTAAAATAAAAAAAAAATAGAGAGGGGTTCAGTCACCTTCATGTGGCCAGGTTGACTTCTAAGTATATACTTGTGGTGTAGAGATCTAGAAAAAACCACAAGTGCCACATGGAAGAGTGTTTGGAGCCAGATTCTATTAGCATGACTAAGGAAAAGCTTGAATTAGATCTTATTTCTCAAAGCAGTGTTTCTTTTTCCAGTGCATTTGTTTGTGTCAGTGTTCTTCTTGCTGCAGGTTCAAGTGTTGCAAGGGACAGGAGACTTTAAGCTGTATTGGTGTGCTGAGCCTCTGAAAGATACAGGTTTTTCTTTGACTCAAGCACAGAGTTGTAAAGCATTGACTTTTCTGGGAGTATTTAAAATTGAAGCAACCTGACCTTACCACAGTTTTAGATACATTTTATAATGGCTATTGACATGAAGAACAGAAGATTTCTTCCTACAGTTTCTTCTCCTGTAAAGATGAAGATTGATAATACTACCGAATAATTAATAGAGTGCTTGTTTTCTGTAGGATATTCATACCATCAAATATATTTTTCCCTTTCACTTGTTGACATTCAGTTTTCTTTACTTGGGCTTTTTCTTTGAAAGAATGCTTTTAAACTTCATAGATGGCCTTAAAAAAATAACATTTCCTTTAGCTAGGTTCCTGCTTACAGCAATAACAACTCAAATAAAAGGCTTCTTAGGGTGAAGGGTGCTTTGAATGCTGCCCTTTTAAAGAAACAGAGCAATGCAGGTGATCTTAAGGCTCTGCTAATGAGCAGCACATGTTACTGGTTAACTGTTTGGTTTAAAGTGTTGGCTGCGGCAGTGATAGTTTAGGCAGTTAAGAACAGGCTGGGGAAATAAAGGTGTTTCTTTAACTGCTGTGCATCTTGGGAACCTGTCTGAGGACATTACCAACAACAAGAAAAAACCAAGCAAAAGTAGCATAAATCACTTCAGGAAAAATAGAAGAGGCAGGAGGAAAGGATAGCTAAAGGAAGAAGTACTTTACCTCTTTATCCCTTTAACTATTTTTAAGCAGTTTTGTTGTGGTTTTTCTGTTTCCTCTGAAGGCTAGGTAAATAATCTTAGTAACCTGTATCTCAGGGTTTTCTTTCATTCCTGTACGTAGATGCATCTCAAAAGCACAGATACTACTTTTTTTTCCGGAGTTAGTACTAGTTTTATCATAGAATGGTTTGTGTTGGAAGGGACCTTGAAGTTCATTTTATTCCAACCCCCCTTCCATGGACAGGGACACCTCCCACTAGAGGAGGTTGCTCCAAACCACATCCAATCTGGTGGCCTTCAACACTTCCAGAGATGGGGCAGCCACAGCTTCTCTGGGCAACTGTGCCAGTGCTGCAGCACACTCACAGGGAAGAATTTCTTCCTAATATCTAATCTAAATCTATCCTGTTTCAGTTTGAAGTGCTTCCCCCTTGTAGTCCCATCACTTTAAGTCCTTCCCTCTCCAGCTTTCTTGTAGGCCCCTTCCTGTTTCAATCTGGTGGGGTTTTTTTTCCTTTCTCTAAGTTTTTCACACTCTGTATAGTACAATTTTTTAGCTTTTAGTGCTCAGTATGTTTTCTGAACTTGAGGTCATTCGTCTTTTTCAGTGTAATTCAGAAACAGCCCCTTGAAGTGGAATGCTTGGAGATTTTTGGTTTGTGTTCTTTTTACCTCTTGGCAGTTATTACTTCACAAAACCGGAGAAATCCTGACTTCTCTCCAGGAGAATTTTTAAAGATCCTCATGTTAGCACATGGTCTGAGACCAAATCAAAGCATTTCAACCATTTCAAAGTAAAAGCAGGAACGTGACATAATAGGAAGGAGACCATGTGAACTGGCATGCTAATAAATTGGCTAAATCAAAAAAGCAATCCTTTGCATCCAGGAAGGAGAAGTAAAAAATATCAAAAGCAGTCGTAGGAAAGAGAAACTTCAGAAACAAAAATGGGAGGGGAAATGACAGAGACATGACCTAATAGAAAGGAACCTACCAAGGTTTAAAAACTGGTGCATCAGTGTGCAGAATATGGAACCAACTTTAATCCTTTAGAAGGTGAGGTGCTAAATTTTGCTGGCCTTTGCTGAGGTTTAACTTTGAAGTAAATCTGAAATTAGCCCATAATGTGCTGAGATCTGGGGGTTTTTTGTTCAATTTGAGATTCGAACTTCTGAAATGCTTCCAGCTGTTCAGACTTGGAGTTCTGTTCTGGATTCGTCTGGAGTTACGACTTTGTCCACTTTGTACTTGAAAGTACCTTATTTTTATCATGTGTGTACAACTACTCATCAGAAAGTGAGAGTGCACATTGTATGATTTCTCATGTCATTAGATTTCAATATGCTTCACATAGAAACAAGTTGTACAGTGGGTATCCTCCTTTTATTACTTATTCACTAAAGGTTCTTGTTACCTAGAAGTAACATTAGAAAATAATTCTCTCATGAGCACAGTCAGTGTATCCAGTTTGGTTTCTTAAGCCAAGCTGATTATTGTTTCCTGGTTTTTATCTAAGGAAATAATGTGTTATGTCCACTGTAAATAGGATGCAAGTATCTTTTTTGAGTAAATGTGCAGAAAGTACCTTTGAGTGTTACTAGTATTGAAGCAGGTGGATATACTTCCTTTCTTTACTCTGGAGGAATAGTGTGGATGCCAAAGAACTATAAATGTGCAGTTCTTGTTTCTTTTCTTTCTTTGCAGCAGCAGTTCATGCAGTGCTTCCTGTCTTGCAGGGAATAGTCAGAGTAGTGCATCAGTTCTGCAGCATAAGCAGAAATTAATTTTAAGCTAGTCTCTGTTTCTAGGAGGCCTCTTAAGGCATCATTATCAACAGTTTTCAGTTGGCATGTGCAGTGTTGATAATTCCTTTTGTCTTCTTTCCTTATTGCACTTATTTTCCAATGGTTCCTTGCCTATTTATCTTCCCTAACATAGACTTCAGAAAACTGCAATCCCCTCCTTAATTTCTCTGCAAAATAGTGCATCAGTATCAGTTTATGTCAAAAAAGAACAGTAGGTCAGTCAAGAGAATGGCCACAGACTTCATCTGGGGCATTGCAGCCATTCACGTGAATTTCAGTGGTTTGTGTTTGTCAGAACTGCTCCTGCCATACAGGTATGGTCTTTTCAGATGTAGAGCTTGCACATGTTACAATATATAGTCCAACCTTTCTTGCTAACTGAAAAAGATACTCCTTTGCCCTTGAAAAACAGAAATCTCTTGAGCATAAAGGCAGCAAGAGCCAGGCCTGCAAGTGATTTCTGCTCTCCCCTCCCCCATCATCTGTTCTACACTGTAAATAATTTTCAATTGCCAAAATGTCATAGCAAATGAGGAGAAGGAGAAGTTTATTAAACAGCAGGAGCACAGGAATACAGAAGAAATGAGGCTTTGATTTATATTTGTTACGTACATATGAAGATAGGAGAAAATGTTAAATACCTGTTTTCTCCATTAAATCGTTTTCTCAGCTGGGTTTTTGAGTTTTTTTGCACAGGGGTACTGTTGATCATATATTTTGTTGAAATGTAAAATAAGCACTTCTTGAACCCCAAAGTTAGAATTGCATCTGAGGCATTCCTGTGTTTACCTGAGTTTTTGTTTTCAGGCTTTCTAATGTCAGCAGAATCAAATAATGGGGGTTTATGTGCTGGAGCTCAGTTCATTGCCTTTTCATCTTGACTAATTTTCAATGTGGGAAATGCTCTTGGTCCAGAGGCTGATTCACTGCAAAAGGAGAGTCCTTCCTGTGAGCATTAGGTTTAAGTGCTCACTTTGCAATGTGCAAGCTGAGCAACTTGAACTGCTATTCTCCTCTTGTGTTCTGCTCACTGCCCAAAATCTTCACAGGCTCACTGAGGAAAACAATGATTTGCGCTCTCTGTCAAAGCAGATGTTCTGCTGAACTTCTTCTTGGAAGCAGAGGGGAGCTCAGGGTTCCACAGTAAAAAAGCATTAGGTTAAAAGCAGATTCAAGTTCCAGGCATTCTGAGACTCCCAGAAATAACCCAGTGTCCTTGGAGTGTAATGAAATTTAAGAAGATAATTAATTGACAATATCTTTTTTGATACTGCTTAAATGTGCATTCACTACCAAGATACGTTTCTTCTATTTAAAGAGGCAGCTTTAGAAACACTACTTCCTTTTGTGGTGGTGTACCACAAACTCTGTCCCAAAGATGCTTGAAGTAAATGAGGGGCTTGTAGGATGTGTGCCTTCCCTGAGCAAGCATGAAACTACGTCTTCGTATGTAGTGTGCATTTAATACGGATTAATACTGGACCTAAAATACAGCAGGGTTGTTTATGGCAATAACATCACAACCTTTTGACTATATCGGCGTAGGAAAGCTCCTTTGTAACATTCCTTTTACATAAGACTTGTGTCGTGCTCTCAAGTGAAGTGTCATTATCACAATTTAAAATTGCTCCACTTGTAAGAAGTGCCTCTTTAGATACAAAACTTTGCACTGTTACCAACTGAATGACAAACTTTCTGAATTACAAATGCATGAATCAGTGTATGTCAAACGTATATAAATAAAGAGTTTTCTTTCACTGATAAGCTCTTCCTTGGCTCTAGCCCTGTAATCACTTACATACGTGTCTGTCATATTGTGTAGTCCCATAAACTTCTGTGGATCTTCGAGTTACAAAAGCTCACTCAGTACAAAATTACTGACCTGATTACAGTCCTAATGTATTCTCCAAGCTGCACAGGTCAGGTTTGATGAAAAACTGTAAGGGCCAACAAGAGTGTTTTCTTGTAATAAAAGCTCTAACAGTGCATCTTGCTATGTCAGCACAGTTCAGAGAGGTAAATATGCAACATTGTGACGTGTCGGATTGCAATAATGTACAAAACGCTGGATGGGGCTGGTTTAGTTTTTATGTCATGATCAGTGAATATTTCTCCCTTGAAAATGTTAATTTTTTTGCTATATTTCAGTTACATTTTAATATCCTTAGATCTAGCATGAAGTACTTTTTATTCTAGTAAGTAATTTCATCTGTTTATTTGGCTAAGTTGCAACAGAGTAATGACTTCTTCTGTATATTGCTGCTCAATTTAATACTGCTTTCAGCCTTTGTTTGGAAGAATGGAGTGTAAGAGAAGTGTAAAACAAAAATGTGGCTCATTTCACTACACAGTTTTTTCCTACCCATACCTTTATCTTAACACAAATTCCTTCTTGAGAAGGAGAAAAGAATCTATAAAGCTTAAGTCTTTTCTTCTTCAGCCCTTTATTCTTGGAATGACAGTTGTAGCACAACTGGCTAGAAAGCAGGAAGACATCCTGACTCCACAGTGTATTTATCAAGCAGTTTCTTTCTTCAGATATTCACAAATTTTAGAAGTTCTTCCATCAAGTATTGTAAGCATGATTTTTTTCCTCCCTTTTTTCCATGAGGATTATTTAGAATGCCTGAGTTCAGATAATGTTCTTTGGTCTTCAGTATTTTTCCAAAGTATATTTTTCCCTGAATTACCTTTAGAAATGAAATTCCATTTGGATTATTCAGTGCTGTCAGACAAAGTGCTCCATTCTCAATTTTAACTTCACTGGGGGAAAATAAATTTAGGGGATTGTACTAGTTTGAAAACAAACCAGTGGGAGGCACCAAGTCAGAATAACAATTTAATGGAAGTTAAAGAAAAGGAAAAAAAAGTAAAAGAAAACACTGGTTCAAACTGACAGAGTCAAGGTACAACCTGACACCCTGTTAGGCAGGGTGGTGGTAGCAGTCTGGTAGAATGGTGGCTGCAGTCCTCTGAAGCAGTGATCCTGTAGTAAAAGAGTCTGCTCTTCCTCAGAAAGTCCAATGGTGGCTGTGTAGCTCCTGTCCTCTGGAAATCCAGTGGGAAAGGTTGTCTCTGGTGGTCAGAGTCCCAGCTTATATCCACGATGGGATGCTTGGTTCCTCCCTCTGGGTGGAGCATCTCACAATGGGGTAATGAGTCATGAGGCCAAGTGTTGATTAGGCTCATTAACAGAAGATAGTCCGGAGGGAGTTATCTCTGAGTCAGGCGGCAGGACAGTGATGGGCAATTAACAGAAAGATAGTCTGGGAGGAGGAGGCAAGGAAACACTGCCCCACCTGGTTTCAACGGCTCATGAGGATGGTAATAGAACACACTGCAACCCAGGACAGGGATATATAGTGAAATACAATATTTCTAAACCAAACAGGAGGTACTTTTCTCCCAACTTGCAAAAATGTCTGTGGTGTAGCAAGCCTTGTTAGTGAAAGATGTTATGGATACTAAAAAAGGTGCTGAACCTTTCTGAATGGATTCAGAAAACAATTAGACACATCCATAGAAATAAAATCCATTGGGGAACTAAACAAAAAGACAGCATTTCTAACTTGGGGAACCACTCAGCTGCACATGGCTGAAATCAGAGGGAATGTTCTGGAAAAATAGCATTTTAAGTTTGCCTGTTCCTTTAATGCTCCAGCCCACCTGCCCTTGGGCACTGGCTGAGGACAGGAGGTCAGGCTGGATATGGGCTTTACTCCAATGAAGTTAACAGAGAGTCCTCTTGATTTCTGTAATGTTTGGGAATGCAGTGTTAAAGACTAAACTAGGACCAAGTCTCAGGATGTGAGTAGTCTCCTGTATTATTTAACAGCCAGACCAAAGCGTACATGGAATCATTTAGGTTGGAAAAGCCCTCCAAGATCATCAAGTGCAACTGTTAACCTGGCGCTGCCAAGTCCACCACTAAACCCTGTCCCCAAGTGCCACATGCTGCACTTGATCAAGTAACGTCTGGCAGCAGTTCCATTAATCCATTTCTAAAACATATGTAAGCTGTTATGAGGAACAGCAAAGTGTACTGCCAGGTAGAGGAAGCTCCACTGAAAAAGAGTAAAAGCTGATTTGAGTTAGATCAGGATTCTTGTAGAGAAGAGCTAGGCTAGCTCTTTAAATTAGTACTCAGGGTGTGGCTGGTGTAATAAATAACGTCTGAGTTGAAATTCAGGTTTCCCTGAAAATTGAACTGTCGTATCTTTTACAGATCAATGGTAAACAAGAAATTAAAATTAAAAAAATAAAAAGGGAAGGAAGTTAAATAACCCTGGATCTCTTACAAAAAAAAATAATGGATGGTATTAAACTCTAGAAAAAAGATGAAAAGACGTGTAAGTCAGATCAGAAGGCTCGAAGTGGAAGTGGCTTTTGTGGCCTGAATTTGTGTTTTATGTAAACAGCAATCTGTCATCTGCTTCACAGAAATGCAAAACTTACAATAACTTGGCAAAGTTAACAGTTTTTCCTTTAAGGGGCCTAGTTTTGATACAGCTCAGATTCTCAAGGTTTGGGGTTTTTATCACATCCTAAGAGAACAATTGCCCTGCTGAGAGTTAAGGTTTCATCAAGGCTTGTTCAAAGCAGTAAAGTTTCTTGAACTGATTTTCACTGCATCAGATTTCCATGACTTTGAACCAAGGCTGAGAACTGTTTTATTGGAATGCATAAGAGGGAAAGTGTTGTTAAATGATTTTACCTTCACTCTTGCAACTGCAGATTTCAGGGGGATTTGGTGGAATACATGGAGAGTAGAATGCAGGAAACTTTTAACAGTCTTGGTTGATCGGGGTTGATTGGGTTAAAACCTTCCGGAATCATGTAAAATGAATCTCAAGTCAATAAAATGCTGATGAGAAAGATGATTAATTTAAAGTACAATAAGCAGACTCCTTGTCACATAGTTGGCTTTGTAGCAAATACATATTTTTCTCAGTGGAATTGTATCAACATTCATTTTTCTTTGATTTCTGGATATTGTTTTCAATTTTCTTTTGAGGAGTGGCTTCACAATTTTTTAGAAACCCCTGACTTGTTCCTGTTGGAATTTGTGTGTTCAGAAATTGGCCTTGTGTCAACACATCACCTGTTAGTTGTTAAGAGTTTAATTTTCAAACATATTATTTCATCTCCCTGAAGACAGGGGGGACAAAGAGATTTGATGCAACAGCCATGATTTAGCTTGAGATGTAAACCAAAAAAAAAAAAAAAAGAGGGAAAAAAAAACATTTTGGGGATGAAATCAGACCAATTGAATTGACTATTTACATTGATAAAGTATTACAGCCTGGAATCCATGATAAGCTACAGTCTTTGTCATTTAGTCTTGAGAGGAGTTTTAGTCAGTAATGACCAGTAATATGTTGTTTGAAAATTAGGATAAGTGAACTAGAGCACTCTCCAGGAGGGGGAGGAGAATGCATTTGCTTTTGTAGCACCCAGGTTTGCAGTTCCTACTGTGCCTGCTTTGTTCTGGCCTAATAGTAATTAGTTTCATTTTAACCACGTGTTGTGCTCTGGTTCCAGAATTTGCAAGTGTTGTGAAATACCAGTGTAAGAGTACTCGGGCCAAGCAGACCCCCATGAAAGGGAAACGCAGGTAGTGAAATTGGGAACTTAGTAGGATGTCTAAGAGATGACCTGAGTCTGAAAGTAAAGAATGAGGAACTCACCCTGAAAACTTGACTCAGGATGAGGTTTCTGTGGAGACTTCTGACACTTTTTGGTTGTGTTTAAGTAGGAAATGTCTTGAGAACAGCTTTTCCTGTGGTCTTATCTCAAGCTTAAATATGAAGATACACAACCGGTTTGCTTTTCTCCCTTAAAAATATTTAACTGAACTTTTAAAAACCTCAGCTGAAGAAAAGTAGTTTTGGTCCAAATGCTGAGAACAGGCTTAGACCAGTTTTCACTACCCATATCCTAGTTCTAACTATTACAAAGGAGTTTTTCAAGTGATCTAAATGAAAATTGCCTTGGAGATAAATTTTAAGGAAAATTTCTTAACTTTCAGGGTTTCCCACTTTATGCTTCTACTTTAATAATGACTGAAAAGAAGAAAAATATTTATCATAACTATGTCTTTATCATGTTCATGATAAAGTCAGATTCCTGAGGCGTCTACGCCTTTTTTGCTACTTAACAGCTGTCCGTACATGAATATATCACATGCTGACATAGCATTCCTAATTAATTTTTTTCCCTAATTATATAGTTCTCACACCTTTTTCATTGGTTTGTTTTATATCTGCTCTTAAAGTGGTACATGTTGGTTTGCATTTTTGTTTGAAATTATTCAAAAGCACAGAAAAAGTAACTTGTGCAGATGGAGTTTCTCTTCGTATTAAGCTGATTTCAGTATGTAGTGGTTGAAGGATACCTTTCCAAACCATGTAATATTGAAAAACTTGGGGTTTTCCTTCACTTCTGAAAAAATAGAGCTCTTCATGTTCTTTAGTTCTGTAAAGTGAGTCTTGCAGTTGCCTGTTGCCTGAGTGGTGGTGATGTAATTATTCTCTAGGGGGGAAATGCCTTGAGTAAATATATGAAACGAATGGAATAGACATTATGCAACTTCCATCGTTTTTGTGAGGCCTCATTTTTGTAAAACATTCTTGTTTTGGTCTTCTGGCTGGATAAATACAAGCTGAGTGAAACCTGATGTCATGGAAGCTCTTAAAACTTTCTTTTGCCTCAACAAGTCTGAGCAAAGCTTTTTCTCTTGACCCTGCTCAATTGCAGGAGTAGATTTTTGAATGTCTGTTTTTTCCTACTGTGGGAAGATTACTTTTAATGAAACAGAACTCTTCAGTGACCCAAACCTTTGAACCTGGTAGAACAACACTTCCAAAGATGGGCTGACCTGAGAGTTCAAGTCCAGTCTCAGTTTTAAATACTTTTTCCCACCTACTTCTTTTTCCAGAGTTACTCTTCTGAAAATTTGAATCAGCTCCCTTACAGAGAGATCTAGATTTTCATCTAATTTAAAATTGGTTTAGAACATGGGCAAAACACCATTTAAATCTTTAGAATTAAAGCAGTGTAAAACATGTGAAAATAAAGCCGTCTGCAAGAAAAATCCAGGCAAGTAGTCTGAATCCTGTCTGCATCCAGGAAGTCTACATTTCCAGCATTTCTAAGTGCTCTATCTGTTGGGTTTGGATTAGGTTTGTCTCTTGTCAGTGCTAAATCAAAAAACTGTTGCCTGTGTTGGCTTCAGCTGGAATACCTCCTAATCTGTTTCTAAATAGGAGAGTCCCCCTCTGACCAGACTTTTGTACATAGCTGAGTTTGGCTGTTCTCGGTGCTGTGGGTCTCTCTGCATGTACTAGCAATACTTGATTATTGTTGGAGAGCTGAGGAGAAGGCCAGAAGAGAAATTCCACCTTCCATGGCCTCCTCCTCTCTCCCGCTCCCCAAGCTCATCTTTTGTGCTCCTCAACACCGGTGCAAAGCACTCTGTGCCTGAAGAGGAAGTGGGGTACCTCAACTTCCCTAAAGGACCATTAGAAAACTGTAATTTCAAAATGAGTTTCCTGTCCAAGGAAGAGGGCTTAGCACTTACAAGAACAGTTCTCCACTGTACGAGGCAGACATTTTCATTTTATGAGGAACAAATAAAACATTCCTCTGTGCTTTACAGGCATAACACTTTCTTAGAGTCTTTAGTTCCAAAATGACCTGTCTGCATAGCTGTGCTGATCAGTCGCAGGGAATAACACGGCCTGACTGTTCAGCGGGGCCTAATGCCGGAAAGCAGTGGAGGTGGGGGAGTGGAGGCAAACCAAAAAGCAGCAAAGCCTTCCCTTGCTTTTCAGGTGGGATTAAGTCTGAGGTACAAACAGTTCCATTCCTGGTGTGGAGAAGTGGAGGTGGTGGAGTTACTCAGTGATAGAGCCTTGCTGAGGTCAGTGGGGATGCCTGGGGTGTATCCAGGATTTCACCATGTCCCCTGGGAGGTGATGCAGGGCTTTTGCCACCACAGGCTGCAGGCAGCTAAACCTCATGTGTCTGAGCTGGGCCTTGGGAGAAGTATGTGAAAAGGATTATGCCAGCTTAATTCAGTTCTTTGGAGGTGTGGAAAGCATGGGCAGGTTGACCTTACCCAGCTAATCCTGCTTTAAAAATAAATTAAAGCAATTGTTGTCAGCATGAAATGTTGAGTTACTTTCAGGGTTTCGACTTAATATTCTGCCTCATGCTGTAATAAAGTTAATTGAGTGCTTTGTAGAACACAAAAATAGTGAAAACACACAAAAATCCTCCATGAAGTTTAACTGTAGAACATCCAGAAGCATCTGAATGTTTTCCAGCATCATAACTTACTTCTTATGGGACTTAGGATGAAAAATAATTGGTGAATCATGTTAAATTCAGTCTAATGAGATGCCGTGGTCTGTGCTGTGTAGTATTACTTAAGATTTACTGTGTCCTACAGTAAAGGCATGTGGTCACGTGGACTTTGATTTTAGTATTTTTTGTTTCCAGGTTAATGCCTTAATTCAGTTCTGTTTGCCTCCAAAGCAAGCTTATGGGAGAGCTCTCATGGTATAGTCAGCTCTTAAATGTGAAATCAACTCATATATTATTGTAATGTTGCATTTTAATATTAGTGTGTAATAGATGTAAAAAAAGACATTTCCTTTTTTTTTTTCTCTTTTTCTCCAAATGTTATCCGATATGCAAAAGGAAACCTACCAAATGCCATAGTGAAACACAGATTGTAGAGAGGGAGATGAAAGGTTATGTGTAATGGAGACAGCAGTAGCACATAATTGCAAAGTCTGATAAACATGTTATGTCATTTTTTTTTTAATTGTTCCCCAGACTTTCTTGTAATTAATTTTATCCTTGCCCAAGGCTTGTTGAGCTGCAGATAGATCAGTTAGCAGGTAATGCTCTAATCTTTCTCTGCAAAGATCCTGCAAGAGGAGCAAGTTCGTCTTTCCTGATTCAGTTATATGCATAGCTGTTAAACCTTATATCTTCTAAGGAAATACCTTCTAAGGAAATAATTTATGAGGCGCAAACAAACATGATTCATCAATTACTTTTTCTGGTTAAAAACGTCTCAGATACGAAAAGAGTCTTCAAGTGAGTGTAGCAGCAGAATTTGTATTTTTAGTGTCCTAATTGGATGTGTGCTTACATAGTTCCATAATGCTAAAAATGAGTCATTGAGAATAGTGTCTTCCAGTAATAAAAAAGTAGAAGTGATGCAAGCCAGAACTCGCATTTGACAGGTTTGAGAAAAAGACCTATAGAATTTGTGTATCTACTGTACTCTGTCCTCTGATTGGAGAGGGATCCTAAGAGATGAGCACACAGTAGCCTTGAGAAGAACACTGAAAAGTGAAGAATCTAGGGGAACTGCTTCAAAAGAGAAAAAAAAAATTCTAGTTTAAAGCACAGGACTTAAGTGTGCATTTGTTCTTCAGTGATTAGACTTATATAAACAAAATGATACTTTTAGAGTTAGATGTCTATTGAAGGTACCTACAGCAGTTAGGAGTAACACGATGTAATTCCCCAGTCGTTTTGCATGGATGCTAAATAACACATTGACTTTTCTTAATGATCGCATTGTAATTAAAAAGAGCTTACTTTTTCTTCAGCGGAAATTCTGGAATTGGCTGGAAATGCAGCAAGGGACAACAAGAAGGGTCGAGTCACTCCTAGACACATCCTGCTGGCTGTAGCAAATGATGAAGAATTAAATCAGGTAAGAAAAATCTCGGCTATGTGAAGGCCAGGATTTCCTTTAGGGCTTCTTAAATTGTCTTTCCATATAGCTGACTTGTAACTCAAGACCTCCTCTTATTGAGTAGCACACCAGGAAACACTCACTAGCATGCTGGCTGTGTAACTAGCTACAGCACTCAGCTTAATTATGTATTTCAGCACTCCTAAAATGTGAAAAAATGCAGTGGAGATGTAAAATGATGTTTGCTAACACTGTTACAACCACTTCTGTTGGACTGAGGCATTGTCATAAATTCAAGGATGCTGAGAAAGTCCTGCAGATGCTGGTTTTTGTTTGGTTGGTTTTAGTTTACCCCTTAGACAGCTGAGGACTCAGTGGGACCTAACCACTGAAGTCTGTTATTGTGACCACAGAAGAGCTCTAAACTCTTGCAAGTCTGTGTCCTTTGCAGATTTAAAGATGCCTTTAACTTAGCCACAAAAAAATGGGCATTATTATTACAGTGCCGTGGTGTCAGCCAGAGGCAGTGGCTGGGGTTAACATACCTTTGTGTGAGGTGCTGTAAAAACCTGTCTGAAAAGATGCTTTTTCCAAACCTATGTATCATGATGGAGCAGGAAAAAAATAATATCCCCCAACCACCCTCCTTCTGGCTTTGTCCGAAATTTGGTAATACTTTCCATTCATTATCCTTTTGTAAGTTTGGGGCTCACCGAGTTGAGACTGGGGAGCAGTAACACGAATCAGAAAGTGAGAGTAGCTGGGGGACCTGGATGTCACTGTCTGTATCCTCCTGAATAATGAATTAGTCCCAGTTAGATGTAAAAAAAAATTTATTAAAGTGGTTTTAAATACAGAACATGATATATTTCACCTCTGCTTTTGAAGGCTTGAATGAACTGCACACTTTTGAATATTGATCTTCAACTGCATATTTTTTTGAAGAAGGACGTACAGGTATAGAGATTTGTATAAATGTTGCCCTCCATTTTGAAGTTTGTTTTTCTAAGAAAAAAAATGTTTTTAAAAACACAGTTTAGGAAGATTCAGCACTTGAGATATTTATTGGGTTCTCCACAGTGTGGCACCCGCTGCAGTCTCACACCCTGGATTTGGGGTCCCATTTCCCTCTCAAAGGCTGCCCTGTCGGGCCCTCAGGTGTGTACCTGGAGCTGTCTTGTTTTTCCTCATTGGGTAATAGCCTTCATGGCGTGGATTCAGAGAAACGGATCTTGGGTGAGCCCTAGAGATGCTGGCAGTGACAGGCACGGGTGCAGGAAGAACACATGCTCCCTTTACATTTAAAATCTAGTATTTTAATGGTCAGCTCCATTTCATGCATTTCACATCTCTCTTCTTCAAGGATAGTGGTGCAGAAACTCAAGGCAGTGTGCAAAATTTGCCATAAATCTTATTTTCTATTTATCAGTGAGTAAATGCTGGAATTTGTCATGTACAACTTTTTTTTATTTTTGATTAGCTGTTGAAGGGGGTCACCATAGCCAGTGGTGGAGTGTTACCCAATATTCACCCAGAGCTGTTGGCAAAGAAGCGGGGATCAAAAGGAAAACTGGAAGCCATCATCACTCCACCCCCAGCAAAGAAGGCAAAGTCTCCATCACAGAAAAAAACTGTATCAAAGAAAACAGGCGGCAAGAAAGGAGC
Source organism: Corvus moneduloides (assembly GCF_009650955.1). NCBI lineage: Eukaryota > Metazoa > Chordata > Aves > Passeriformes > Corvidae > Corvus > Corvus moneduloides. The sequence continues at coordinate 9,389,225 of NC_045490.1, forward strand.
AAGGAAATCCAAGGTAGAATAATGTGTTTATTTTAAACCCAAACGAGCTTGCCAGCAGTAGCTGCAGGGAGCTTCACACAGGGTCAGCTCTCTGTTGCGTGTGTTGTTAACAATGGTGATTTCAGTCGCAGTGTGAGCAGGGAAGGAGGAGCACTGCCCTCTCCCTGGTGCAGCTGGAGTCTGAACACCCTCAGAAGTGGCCCAGGTCTGCAGCACAGGCAGATGGGGTACTCTGTAAGAAACATTCTGAGGTGGGCAGAGGGTGGAGGTACCAGGAGACAGAAAAGGAAAGTGCCTGGGTGCTGTACTGGTCATGCCTTACAGGTTTCAGTTTGTAGGAGTAGGGAATCTTTCTAATGTGTACATGTGTAGCCAAGGATGTTTTTTCTTTTGCAAAACAACTACTGTTAAGCAATAAATTTTGCAAGTAGGAAGAAAAGTACAGGAATTTCACATGAAATGGACAAGGAATGTGAAAGTTGCCTCTGGGTCAAGCAAAGCTTCTTTATTTATCCTGTTACTGTTTACTTGATCACTCTTCTGATTGTTTCACTCTTTAGTTTTTTGAGGTGTTGAATTTAGTTTTCTCCCTCAGAGCACCTATTAGTTGACATTTCAAATGCAGTGCTTCCAATAACCATGCACTAATAATTTCCCTAAATCTGGAATTTTTTTGCCCTACTTGATTACAAAAGCAGGAAGTCTGTTGTGGGGTTCTGTTTTTCTTCACACAATAAACTGGATTGTCTGCTTACTATATTGGTATTTGGCTAACAGTAAACTCCTGGGGAATTGAAATAGGACCCATGAAAATCTAATTTTCAAAACATTTGTGTAAAATAAAACATGGTTACAGCATCTAAAAGCACAATATACCCTTGCATCAAAGTCATTTTAGTTGTTCAGCCTCAGACTTAGTTTATATACTTTGGAAAGGGACAATAGGAGAACAGTGGTTTGCTCAGTGTTCCAGGTGTTCTTTTTTTGCTTCAACACAGATATTGCTGAGGCACCAAATATTTATATGAAATTGTAAGTAGTAATTTTATTGAAAATGTGAAATCATTTTTGGCACCAATTGAGTTTATAACTACAGCCTTCGTGAATTGACTTCCTTTTCAAAATGTTCCTAATTCTCATTTTTGTTCAGTAATTCAATTCATTCCTGAAACCTGTTATTTCACTGCAGTAATAGAGTTGAAAAAAGAAACGGTGGTTGAGGGGAACTCCTTCTCTCTCCTCCAACAGTTTTACTGAAGATGAAAGTAGGTGATGGTGTTAAGACAGAAAATTGTTCAGCCCATTTTCTGCAACCAGGCAGATAGAAAGTAGTTGTATTCTTTTGACACTGCTTCTAAGGACAGCCACATTACAAATGAGCATTTCTAAAAATAAGTCTGTGAAATCTGGGAGCACCTCCCATCACAAAAAATTTATTCTCCGGCAAGTCAGTTTTTAGCTTAGAATGAATGTCTGCCCACACATAGAGATACGTAATCTTCGTCCACGCAAGCCATTAGAAAGCTGTTAAAAGTTTAGGGCTGTTTATATGTTTTCCTGTAACATTTAAGACAACTGTCATCTTTACTGTGCACTTGTGGGCAAGAGAAGGCACCTGTAGATCTGCAGACATTGAGGTCGTTTTTCCTATTGATCCCTTCAGCTGTTATCAGGCACTTTGGTTGGACTAAAGGATAAAATCCAACGCCACTGTTTGTGCAGGCATTTTATTGCCTGCTAAGCATTTAGTGCATATCATATATCTTAGTGTCATTAAACTGTTCTTCTCATGGCCTTGAGTTAACTAATTAACTATATTTTTGGAAGAAGAAGCAGGGAGAAGTGAGCAAATCAGCCAGTGCTGACAGTACAACAGAGGGAACTCCTGCAGATGGTTTCACAGTCCTGTCCACCAAAAGCCTGTTTCTTGGCCAGAAGGTATGATCCTGCATTTTTACAAATTAATACCTATTTTTCTGTGCTGCTTAGGGAGTAGCCCCCTCCTACCACCCCCCCTTTCCACAAAACATCTAGGTACAATGGACATTTCCCCACTGAGCAATCAAAGAGATGTATGATATCAGTTTTTCTAATTTCAAAGAAATTCTCTGAAACTACTTCTAGAACATTTTTAAAAGTACATAAATAAGTCTTCATGTGACTACATAATTAAATACTTAATTAGAAAGAAAGCCTGTGTGCTTGTAATCTCTCATTCATAAACAGCATAATTGTTACAGAAAAACATCTGCCAAAGAGATTATTCTAAGAATAAAATGTATTTTTTCCAACAGTCAGCCCACTTCATTGCTGATGTAAATGATTTACAGGTTTTTATCAAAACCCATTTCAGACATTTGTTCATAATAATGGTTTTATGCTATGTTCTGCTTTGTGATTTACAGAAGTTAATGCTGTGTAATAATGAATGATGCTTTTATGAAAAGCTAGAGATGAAGAATTCTTTTTTTCCCTGTGAATATGCTTTGGGATATGGGTTGGTTTAATACAAATACATATCTGCTTAAAGAGGATCAATTTAAAGAGACAATTCGTTAAATTAATTTGGTCTTTTATCCTGAAACCTGCCTTTAATTTGTGATGCAAGATTTTCTTAAGTAAAACAGCATCTTTCTGCTATCATTCAGTAATCAGATCATTGTGTTGTAAGCCATAAAAGATGAGCCATTGTCCATTGTGGAATGTAACGCCTCTGACTCATTTTTATTTCATACTGAGGTTGTTCTCCATTTATCCTTCAGTTTGTTTGCCAAGTTTAACATGCATGAGAGTAACATTTTTTGTAAGACTTCTGATTTTCCACAGCTACAGCTAGATAGCTGGTTTGGTAGGGTTTTTTTTATTTTACTCTTATTAGGGGGGTGTTTTTTTAAAAAAGTTTTGATGACTAAATTAGAACCCAAAATTTATAATAGATATTACTGTTTCAAGAAAGCAAGTAACATCAGACTTCTGGAGCTGATTTTGAGCTCATTTTAGTTACCATAGAAAACCTGTAATAAGACCTAGTGTTGTGTTCCAGCAAGACTGACCCAGCAAATCCGTGGGGCTTTGCTGTTGGGCTCAGTGGAAGAAAATCATGAACTCCAGGACTGCTTTAAGCTGTGGTGGGCAAAGCCAGTGTCTGTTGTAGAGCTCCCCAGTGAGTCCTAGTACCAGGGAATGGACTTTCTGGCTTTCTCATTCACTTGGGGTGCAGCCCCCTGAGAAAATTACTGGTGTAATCCATCCCTGCACTGGGTCCTTGTCAGTTAGGCCTGCACATGAGAAGGACCAAGTGTTAGCCTTTTGTTGTAACACATAATGAAAAGAGAAATCAAAAGAAAATGAAAACCTGTTTGTCTCCTGTGAGGGAACACTCCAAATGAAACAGATCACGTTCTGAGGGTTAGAGAAAGCATTTGAAGAATTGCTGCTGAGATCAATCAATCAGGATCTTTCAAACCTCCTGTGACATTCTTGAACACCTTTCCAGCTCGTCTGTTTGGTTTGCAAAACCATTATCTGCCAGATCAGAATATCATTTGCTAAATGCAGAGAAGGAAAAAAATAATCTTGGTTTTGATATCACATCATTCATAAGTGTTTAATGGGAAAAATCTTTTTCTTGGCTTCATGTTTGCAGAAGGGAAGGGGAAGGTTTTGTTTGCAGGAGCAGCTCTTCATCCTTCTAATACCCCCAGATTTAATTTGATGCAAAAAACACAAATGAGAGTGTTGCAAACCTGGGTATTTTTCAGTTTTTTAAATTACAGTATTGCAATGAATCTTTAGGTAACCGCTGACATTCGGCTGGAAATGCTTAGAGGTCCTGAAATGGCAAAGAACCCTTCAGTTATACCTGTATAAGTTTATTAATGCTACATTAATTATTAAAATCTAGTTAATATGTAAATGATTGCACTTCCTACAAGTGACATCCTAGTGGAAATGTGGCATTGTGCACATTACCTAGTTTTGTTTTTCCTGAGAGGATTACAGAGTAGAGGCAGAGTTGCAGGACCTCAAGCCTAAGCTTTAAGGTTTGGTCTCTTTCCAAGAGACCTCAGCTTGTGGTCTGCAATAGGCATCTTCAGTTTTTGGTATGAAACTCATACCAGGAAAAGCTTCAAGACTCTTAAGGTAATTTTGTCTGAAATTAGAAATGCCAGGCTTGGCTTAGAAAATACTCATGGATGTGCCAAGTGCCATCCGCATTTTATCTAATTAACATTTAATTGAAATGTTACCTAAAGTTATGTCCGTTCTTTGTTGCACTTGTATATGCAAGTTATGTCTGTTCATTTTTTTAACGTAGCCCTTTAGGGTATCACTTCTGCCTAATACATGCTTCATACTATTGGGTAGTGAAATTGAGCAATTACTCATTGGAGGATTTAATTCCCCAGGAAAAATTCTGATGAATTTTTTATTTGTTTTTTGGCAATTGGATAGCTAACAGGGCATTGAGCAGTAAATGCAGAATTTAGTAAAATAATACTTAGCTGCCAACACATGCTATCAGTCATGGGCAGCTTTTTAAGCATTTTCTTGTTGTGTTAAATTGAAACTTTAATTACCAGCTGTCTGTTATGTAAATCCTATATATGAGTAGGCTCAGGGGTAGATTTAAGGTCCAAAACAAAAACAGTCTGCAGCTGAGATAGATCTGGGGCAAAAACTTGTAGAGCACAGAGTTAGGAATCAAAGAGATCACTTAGAGAATGAGCAAAATATGCTTAGGAACATACTAAAATTTCCACAAAACAGTCCTGGTGTGTGCATGTGTTTTGCAGTTGTTTTTTTGGTTTTTTGTTGTTTTTTTAAATTCATGAAGTTTTTTTAACATTTTGGTTTGATTTGATTTGACTTTTTTAAACAGCAGTTGCTTGTATTCAAACTCAAGACTCAAACTCCAGAATGAATAACTCACCACGTGTGAAGTATTAAAGGATTCCAAGCTATTTGGAAAGGAAGCTTTCTTAGATTTTATTACAAATTCCCAAACAGACATGTACTTAAAACAGGGCTGAGTTACACTCATTTTTAGTCAAAATCACCGTATTTTGAGGTAACATAGTTTACTCAAGCAAAATATGTAAATTATATGAAGTTGCAAGCTTTTAAAAAGAGAAAGAAGGTCAATTCATAGAATCACATGAATGAAATGGAAATATGTTTTTCATAAAATTTAAATACAGGGATGGTGGCCTCCTTAAATGTCCCATTCACTTGTATGAGTTCCGTGGACTGGCTCATATTCCCTGTTAATAAATTAACATACACAAAGAAATTATTTGAAGAGTTAAGTTTACAGACCATGGACTACAAATGAGATAAAATTCTCTTCTTGACGAGATGAAGTGCCATGCCTGAAGGTGTATGTTATGCTTTGTAGGCTGAGGGCATTGGATTAAAAGGAAAGTCTGGTTTAACTGCAGCTGGTTTCAGGAATTGCATCAGTGAATGAAAGCTTTCTCTTTTATGGTTGCTTTCCATATCACCTAAAGAGCTACTGAAAAAGTCATTTTAAATGCATATTGTAAACACAGGTGTAGGTCATGCTGTAGCTAATGTATTTCCCCAAATGAAAAAGTCTGGAAAATCTTTCGCACTTCTAAAGTATTTAAAGTTTTGACAGTAGTAAACTTGGTGCCTGTGAAATCAGACTTCCAACAGAAGTTACGAAACAGTGTCACAACCTGCTCAAAACCTGGTTATAAACTTTCCATATCTGCAGTTCTGACCTTTGCCAAGTTTAGCATTCCCATCAGGTTGCCTCAAATTGTAGAGTTGGTTCTGTGGTGTGGGTCACATCCTGTGAGGAGACAACCAAACTGTCTTTTAAGAACATGTAGTGCAGGTGTGACATCAATCTCTATGCTGCCTTCCTCGGTTTTCTGTGTGCCCAGGAGAAATCCTCCTGGTTTATAACAAAAAAGAAATTGAAAGACGTGCTTGAAATATATGGGAGTACTTTGAGGAGTAAATGGGCATTACTGGGTGGGGTTAAAAATCTCTGCTTTCCTAAGGGACAAAAGGAAGTAAAGCAAATAAAAACTGGAAGCAATACGCACATAGTATCATGGGCCTGCTTACGGTACCTCACCGGACATTCCCAAAGGCTGCAGAACTGTAATGAGGACTGAAGTGCTGTAATACAAAACATGGTGACCACTGATAAGGAAAGAAAAAAAGCCACGTCCCCTTGTTGGGATGGAGGAATTGCTGGAGACAAGTGTGTGCTTTCTCAGAGATAGGCTCGTGTTTGCTGGCTTAAAGGAGGAGGAAGCAGCAGCTTTGATCCCGTTTCAGTGCGGAACGGTCCTAGCACATCCCTGTAATTGATGCTTAAGGGATGCTTAGGGTGTCCTTCATCTATACTCAGGGAAGAAACAAATACCCTCTTTTAATGGCAAAATGAGAATCACAGAATGGTTTGGAAGGAATCTTAGAGCTCCCCTCTTTCCAACCCCCTGCCATGGGCAGAGACACCTTCCACTATCCCAGGTTCCTCCAACCCCCATCCAACCTGGCCTTGAACACTTCCAGGGATGGGGCAGCCACAGCTTTTCTGGGCAACCTGTGCCAGGGCCTCACCACCCTCACAGGGAAGAATTTCTTCCTAGTATCTAATCTTAACCTAGCTTCCTTCAGTTTAAGGCCATTCCCCATTGTCCTGTCACTCCATGCCCTCATGAAAAGTCCCTATCTAGACTTCTTGTAAGCCCCCTTTAGGTACTGGATAATAATAAGAATCCCAAATAGTTATCAGTGTAAAACCAAAATAGAGCTGACTAGTAGGTACATTCATGTTCTCCCAGTGTGAACAGTGTTTGAGTCTTGTGTTTGAATTTTTTTGGGATAATAACCCTTTATGACCTGCCTTTTATTTTGCATATTTGTTTGCAGTGATGCTATCTCCATCTGTGTTGCAAAGCTCACTTTTCTGCAGCTTCTCTGTGATTTCCCAGCTGTCCTGTTATTTCCCACCTCATGCTTTTCTTTTCAGCTGAACCTTATTCACAGTGAAATCAGTAATTTAGCCGGCTTTGAGGTGGAGGCCATTATCAATCCTACCAATGCTGACATTGACCTTAAAGATGACCTAGGTAAATGGGGCATGGGTTGACACAACTAACGGTCACATGGAAATTATGGAACCCAGAATTTACTCTCTAGGCCTTCATACCTTTAATCAGAGCAGAAATTCAAATCTTGCAGGTCCTGCTTTGTTGAAGAACTATATTCAAAATACTTTTTGACCAATTCTGAATACTTGCAGCTATTGCTAGTCTTCAAGCTGATTTCAGTTCAAAAATTTTAAATTCTTTTCCATAATGATCATATGTGACTGTTAGCTATTTTGGGGGGTTTATTATTTGGATACTTTGAGGACTAAAATACTTTTTTGTCAGGTTTTTCTCAAAATAAGCAGTTTCTCCATTCTACCTGCAATGTCAGGGTTTTTATTTTGATACTTAGAGTAGGCTTAAAATTTTTTGAAAGGGATTATTAAATAATTAGCTATCCCCAAATCTTTCCTACCTTGATTTGATGTTTAATTCAGTCAGTGATTTGTTTCCATTATGTTTCAGTTCTTCCCTTTTACATTCAGCTGAAAACAAATACTGATACTATACCAAGAGTGAACTATTGTAGGTGGAGAATTGCTTTTAAAGCTTCTCTCTTGTTTCAGATTTATAAATCAAAAAAATCCTTCTTTAACAGAAGTTTGTTCTTCAGCAAAACAAAAATTGCCTTTCATGCATTATATACTGCATTCCCTTCTTATTTGATTACACCTACTGCTGTCTTTTTTTTAAACTTCCTTAATGGAATACAACCCATAATTCTTCTACTGCTGCATTTCCTATGGGAATGTAGAGAAGTAACTTAACAAGAAAAAAGGTTTAAGAAGGCTAATTTTTAAATCAGCCTTTCTTAGAAATACATATTTCTGCAAGTGGCTTGGCCATTACATCACATAATTTAAAAATACGCCGTACTTCTAAGCTATAAGAACAATTATTTGTATTTTTTAAAGGAAATTCTGTGCAACCCTGGCTGCAAATACGTGGTTTCCTCCATGTGAAGGAGACTGGCATTTTTAGAAACAAAATTATGAATGGCTTTACATATGAAGATCAGTGCCTGTCAGCTTATTGGTGCTGACAAAATGGAGAAACTAATTATTTTGTTTGGCTTGATGATCCTGAATTTCTCTTTTTTAAACAGATTCCATATTTTAATGTCATGCTCTGTGGGGAACTGGTTGTTCTAGGTTTCTGCAAAATGAAATGGGGCATTAGCTGATTTTAAAACTTTGGAAATGATCTCATATGATTGCTCTGACTTGTCATTTTAACATTTATTTGATCATGTCATACTCAATATTCCTTCTCCTGCTGCCTACACCCCTTTCTCTACACACACCTGCACACACAACTCAGCATACTCCTTTGGCGCAAGGTTTGGAGATGTAAAGGTAGGAAAATATGGACGTTGGTACATGTGTAAATGTAGAGCCTGTGCTGGGTCTCTGTCCAACGTGGTTGATATACATCTGTTTACCTGTTGTAGTTGCAAGTTGTACAGGCTGACATTGCCACGATCGACAGTGATGCTGTCGTTCACCCGACAAACTCTGACTTCTACACCGGTGGTGAAGTAGGTAATGGCAAGTTCAGTGCTGCGGAGTTCGTATGTGTGTGCATGGTCGATCAGCAGCCACCAGCTTGTTGTAGCTATGCAGATTTGCATTCATTTCTCACTTCCAGCAGTCCTGACTGATCGTAACAAGAAATGAACAATTACAAACCTAGTGGGCATTTTTGGTTTTTATTGCCAAATCGGCCTTTCGGAACTAACAGTGGAGTGCACCATCAAAATTGAAGTGCAGGAACAGTGCATTAAATGCAGGCACATGACCAAGGAAAATGAATTACAACATTGTTGGTTTGACAAGTTAAGTGCCTGGTTTGAATGTGGTTTGAGTCTTGATCTTTAGATTTCTAACCAGTTCCAGTGCACCATGCCAAGTTTCAGATGTTCATGTCTGGATTCACATGCCAGATCTAACCTGTCTGTATTTTCCAAACTCTTAAGATTATCTTACGGGCCAATGACCTTCCTAGCCCTGCTCCACGGTCCTCACATCCAGAAGCCCAGGCTAGTGCTGCACACACATCAGTCAGCTGAGCTACACGGAGAGAAGGCATGACAGGAAGCAGGACAGACCTCTTAAGTCAGCCATCTTAACTGTCCCCTGAGTAACTCTTCTCCTAGCCCTTCTCTTACCTCTCTCTGCATACAGAATTTTGAAGGATTTTATTATAAAAGGGTAGGAGTACTTTGACTGAACTGCCTTGGTAATTTGAGAAGGCAAATCAGAATTTGGGCTGAATGCAGAAATGCTTAAAACCAGTCAGCTGATCCCAGCCTCTATTCTGCATCTCCTGTGACTTCACCTTCACTGTGAGAATGGGCTCCCCCCACACCTGATGCCTTGTTTCAGTACTGACTTGGAGGGACACGTCCTGCACCATTGGCTTTTTCTGAAAGGGCTGCTTTCTGAGTAACATGCAGAGAAATGTAGCTCTGGTTGGCCTGTTGGGCAGAAGCACTGTGACTTGGCTGGCTAAATAATATGCAGAGTGTCATAGTAGACTGCACCTGAAGAATATGCTTCCAAAGTCTGTCAGACCCATTTAGCCAATGTGCCTGTCTCCTACCCTGTGACAAAAGAAATGCTTTGCTACCTACAAAGAAAATTGTCTCTTGAAGCTGGACTGCTCATTCCTTAGCGTAGGTTCCTGTTGCCTCTGACTGCTGTAAGAAAGAATAGAAGTGCACAAATGCTTAGCTTCCAATGATTAACTTTTACCATCTAAATTTGTTTTTTAAATTTTTTGTTGGTTTTTTCCCTAACAATTTAAATGTACTGGGGGCTTATCCTGAGAATTTTAGAGCCTAAATTTCTGCTAACGCTGTTTTCAACACTGATACCAATGCCTGCTTGGAAAGCATGAGATAATGATCTTATTCTCATGGGAGTGACACATATTTATGCCTTTGAGCAAATAAGCTACTAACCTTGAAGCTGTGAAGCAAGACTTCCATCAAGAAACTTGCTACTGTAGTGGAAAATGGTTAAATACAGTCTGTCCTTTGCCAGATTAAGCTGATTTACAACACAGATGTCAAGTATGATTTCAATATAAACCCTCACTACTAATCAGAAGAAGAGCATAATTGAGGAGTAAATGCATAATATTGCATTCATTCATACCAAATATTACTTTTTCTCTTCTTTTTACCATATCTGCAAGAAGAGAGCTCAGTGAAATAAACTGATGTGGTTGTTCATTGCTTTTAATTATAAATTAATTCCCAGTAGAAGGGAAAAAGCTGATCCTTCTGGATTGAATTAAACCAAACTAGGCTAAATTCCATTAAATGTACAACGGCTTTGCAATGGCAAAGAAATGACCTACTTAATAGAACTTTGCTGTTCCTAGATTCTGCACAAGGCTTAATTATGTTTCCCCTTGAAACAAGAGAAATTAAGGATTATGAATGTCATGGGTTTTAGGACTGATCAGAGTTCATGGACTCATGGGGAATATAACTGGAATATATATAAATAAAAATTGGAATTATATGGAAATATATACAAGAATATAACTAGAATGGAAGGCTGTTTCATTCCCCCCATCCCTTCTCTGTCAGGGGGTTTTTATAAGACCCTGGAGTCGGCCACATCTGCTGGATGGGCCCAGCAAAGGGCACAGGGTGTTGTGCTTTCTGGTAATTCACTGCCTTTGAAGGGCAGAGTGCTTCCAAGCATCTCAGTGCTGCTCTGCATCTCCTTTCCCAGTAGTCTCCTAAGACACCTTGCTGCTACAAATAAAGCCATTACTGTCTTTTCTAAGAGATTTGTAAGGTGATCCTCCTACTCAGTTTCACTGGGATAGGTAATTTTAAGTTTCAGAAAATTCTTAGGAGTTTGGCTGAAGTATTTATATTTAAAAGCTTAAATGAGGACAAAGAGCAAATTACACTCTGACCTACACAGTCTGACCTTGCAATCCAGTTTTTGGCAAACCCTGTTGTGAAGTGGTTATGAAAAAGCCAAAGAAAAGGCATATATTTTGTAATTGTCCTCAGCTTTTGTACCCCAGAGGCAATAAACTCCCACTAACAAAATAGGGTCACAGAGTCGGTTTTTGAATGGAAAACAAATGCATTGTTTTCAACTTTTCAGTTTGGAAGAAATTTAGCAAAACAAAACAAAAGCATCTTGCAGTCTTCTTAGCTCCTAGAGCTATAACCTGATTTAGTAACCGGAATCTTGGAGGAGGGGCTCTGCTTCCTGGAGCATATAGTATGTGCACTTCCATCAGAAATTGCATTTTTTTCTTTCTTCGTCAGTGAAAGTAAGGGGTATCACCAAATAAATGTCTAGATCCTTAGAGATCCTAGTTCTGAATTTCTGGAATCAGTTTTCAAAGCAATATCTCAAATCAGAGCCTTTATGATGTCACTGCTTTTTACTTATCTACCTTTATAATTAATATGCACAGTGCAAAATTATGTGGGATGCTTATGTAGTTAGGAAAATGCTTTCTTGGGCTGTTTTTTCTTATATTAATATTTAAAACTAGAGCTGCAAAATAAGATCTAAACCATTTAGTGATGGACTGCCTTTGTAAACAGCATACCTTTTGGTTGCCTTGACACACTGCACAGCTCTTCTCCTCCCAGAATGACTTTGTCCAGCTCCTTAGTTGTAGTTAGTGAAGTTCATTGGAGGAATATGTTCCTTAGAGATTCTCCTTATTTCTGAGGCTCTTCCTCTTGGTTAAAGGTGGCTCAACAAGCTGGGCAGTTACCAAGTAAAGCAGCCCGCTGCACTCACGAGACTGTTTCATTCCTGGGGCCACCTGTTGGGGTCAGGGACCAAGATCAGGTGAGTTTTAAATTCTTATTGTGGCAAATGGCTCTTTAAAGCAATTTGTAAGAGAAGAGGGGAAATGAATCCTAGGGGAAAGAATTACAAACCTTCAACCACTGTTGAGCTAGCACATTCTTCTGGAACATTTCACACTAAGAGATGCTCATGAGAAGGAAGGAGGTAGGGATGTCATGTCAGATGGTTCTTGACAGTAACTTCGAGTCTGAGAATGTTAGCAAGGGATACCAGTGTGAGGTTTTTGGGTTGTTAGGGTTGTCTTTTTGTTCTTTCTGTTGTTGTTGTTGTTGTTTTTAATGACTAGCTAATTCTCAAGTCCCAAAAGGTTTAGATCTTACTTTGCAGTCCCCAAAAAATGTTTGGGCAGAAAACTCTAGAGTGATGTAACAAAAGTGAATGATGAATCACCTGTCTGCTGAGATCAGAGGAGTAAACTAACAATTCTCTGTTCAGGGAGCACTTTGGAAAAGAAAGGCGGCAAGGAGTTTGTGGAAGCTGTCATTGAGCTCCGCAAAAAGAACGGGCCGTTGGACATAGCCGGAGGTGAGGCTGCGCTTCGGGACCCCAGACCAGAGCTCGGCGGGCTGTGGGCTTGGCTCACACAGCCCAGCTCCTCCTGCAACAGCACTGGGGCTGTGCTGTCTGCAGGCAGCTCCGGAGGGTTGTATGTTTGTGTTCTCCACAGTTAAACTGCACACATTGCATCTTAAGTAACCTTTACCAAAGCACCTGGGAAATGGGCAGTGCTGTAGTGTTACAGTAAAACCAGGCTGTTCACAGGTACGTGCATACACACTCAGTGTTGATCATTAAGGGTACAGTTGAGGAAAGCAATTAATGAGATGCTTATTTTTGTAGTCCAACTCTGTTAAACATCTGCTTTGCTGAAATGCCACTGACTTTCGCTGAACTTAAGCATGTGCTTAAAGTTCAGCATCTGCTTGGGTACTTAGTTTAATCAGTGCCAAAATCATCGCTATAAAAGCTTACAACTTTTTGATGCCTAGTTATCAAAATTTATGTAATATCGGAGAAAAATCTACTATATGAGTAATAAAGTTTGATAATGGCAATATATAATTTTACACCATCTGTGAAATTGCTGATCCATGTTGTTCATATAGAAGGCTGATTCTGCCATCTGTGTTTATGCTATAAAAATAAATACAGTGTGCAGAGTTTTGTAAACGAATCCTAACTACAGCCGAAGGGGAGATGTAAGAATTCAGCTCTGACAGGAAAAATTACAACTGTTTACTTCTGGAGCTTAATACTTCGGGGGTTTCTCCCTTGCTTTTTAAAAATTTTAGTAAGTTTTTCTTGGAATTTTTTTCTGCAAAAATATGCAGAATCAATTACTCACTTTTTTCTTTTTACTAACTTCTGTACAAGATTGCTTACTAGCCCAGACCAAACTGCTTCAAATAGGTGGCAAGTTGAAAAGTTTCTTTTTCCCAGCTGTCAGTGCACCCCTCAGATCTGGGTGTTGCTTGGCAGTCTTACCCAGGGCAGCTCTGCATTGCACTGGGAGAAACTGGCTGCTAGGGACTTACTGGAGGACTCTAGAGCAGAACCGATACATCCATTTTTGTCCTACAGATACCTAGTTTTCAGATTTCTCAATTCTGTGGGCATCCCTTTAATCTACCCATAACCATGATGCTTACCTGGAATGTGACTAGCACAGAATAAGTCCCTAGTTGGTTTTCTCTTTCTTACTTCCCGTTTCAGTGCATTTGCATTTGAAGTAAGGGACAGCTGCTCTTGGTAATGAACAGTTGTCCTCATCAGAATCCTAATGAGTTAATTAATGACTACCCTAGAAAACACTCCCTGAGAAATATTAAAGTTGGTCATGTGTATCAATACAGTATTTTATTCTTTCAGGGTGAAGATGATATCCACATTTCACATCTGACTAGAGATATGTCGGCTGTTTTTAATAGATTTTTCTTGGATTTATGATGTATTCTGAATCTGCCAACATTTTAGTTGCACATTATGACAAATTAGCATTGCCTAACACTGAGACATGTTGGGACTCTGCAAACCCATAAGAACATAAATGCTTGTGCTGCCATTGTCCTTCAAAATGTTCTGGTTAACCCCTGGTCAGGATCCATATGACAAAGAGTATTTTCTCTTTCCTGCAGCAGCCACAGGATAGTATCCATATGTGATGATCATGTGCCAAGAGTTATTTCTACTATACTTAAACAGCAAAATGCCTCATAAACATTCCAGAATGGAATAGAGGATTTCAGACCTCTAAGCACCTTTGCAAACCTGATTTTTTAATTTTTTTAAAAACTTACTGGTATTTTTAATATGGTTTTGTGAAGACATAAGCTGCCATTTAATACCTACAATTTGTGGGGTATTTTAGGGGCTGATTCTTTGTGAAGGTTCATTGTATGTTCTTGTGAGATTTCAGATAGATGTTTTTCTTCTCTCAGCTTGTGATAGGGTGGTTTGCTTCCCCCCACCTTGTTTTTTTTTTTGACAAACCAAAGTTACAACTTTTTGTTTGCAACCACAGCCCAGTGAGTTCGGAAATGACAGAGATCCTCTTACCCAGGTTTCTGGCAGGCAGAGCCCAGTCTGTTGTTGCTCTGTGATGGGAAGTGGTGAACCCAGAACGTGTTCTCCTGCAGAGAAGGAGGCCTCTCATCTGAAGAATTCCTGCCTGTCAGCAGTTTGTAGGCAGGGTCTGCTGCATCTTTTTAGTCCCCAGATGTCCATGGTAGTATTGTGGTGATAAGATAGGATTAAAAATTCCTCATTTCTTTGTACATACAAGGCCTGGCCTGTTGTTACACAAACAGTGTGAATCAAACATTGCAAATCTGTAAATGCATCCTCTCCACCCCTCTGTCAAGAATGTGATGAAAGAGAGAAACTAAGCCCAGCATTGTTCAAGTGATCTTGGATGACCCATACACAAAAAAGCTAAAATAAGGCCAGGCCCAAAGTCTTGAAATCACACAAAACATCTTCATTATAGTTATTCAGAGACAAAGCTCGAAATAAAGCCAGAATCTTAATTCACCTCTTTTCCATCCTTCCTTAGGGGTTTGCAGAGCACTAGTACCTCTGAACTGCTCCAGTTTGGGCTGGCATATGATCAGAAGCCAGCTGAACACTGTACATTTAGCAGGAGTAGCTGAAGGTCACTGGAGTCGTAGCTCCTTGTGCCTGTCCAGCATCCTGATATTTACTGTAGCTCTGTAGTAAACCCAACCAAAGCACGATCATCCCTTGTCTGGGTTTGGGTTCTAACAGATACTGCCCTTCTCCTTACCCAGTCCTCAGTAGAAATGTGCTTCCTTTGATGTCAGCCGTGAATTCTTGCTCTCTCCCAGATAAGCTCAATCTTCATTATGATTTATAAATTATCACAGCAAAATGCAGCTACAAATGGAAAATACAAAGTCTCTGTAATCATGTTATATTTTAAGGCTATGTGATTTGTAATCTAAAACATTCACTGGGGCTAAAGGAACGTCTGTTGATTGTTTGCTATTTTAATCACATGTACACTCCTTTAATCCTAAGGAGAGGAAAGTAATTATGTTTCCTTTTCAATTCTTCCTAGCTGTTGTCAGTGCTGGCCATGGACTGCCTGCGAAATTTGTGATCCACTGTAATAGCCCAGGTTGGGGCTCAGACAAATGTGAGGAGCTGCTGGAAAAGACAGTGAAGAACTGCTTGGCTCTGGCTGATGAAAAGAAGCTGAAATCAATCGCGTTTCCTTCCATTGGCAGTGGCAGGTAAGGCTGTCAGGCAAACCTGATGCCAGATAGGTCACATTCTCTAAGTGCCATCTGTTGTTCCAGTCCCTTCCCATGTATAAAACACATTGCTACAATGCTGGCTTTTTTCTCCTTTGTTTAAATCAGTTCCCTAAAAGAAGTGTTTCTTCTAGGTTTGTTCAGGCAGTGCATGAAGCCTGCAGTGTTTTCCTGAACACCAGTTCAGTTTTGGCAGATCTTATAGTGCCCTGCAAATCTTAAAGCATGCAAAAAAAAGAGCATAAAACGAATTTTCAAGAGAATATTAAAAGACTTTTTTCAGACTATCAATTGATTTATATAAATTGGAGATGTGGAAAAGAACATGAAGAAAAGGGATCTCTTTTGCCTGATTTTAGTGTGTAATGAAACTTACCTGTTTTAGGATGGCCAGAAGACATGGCTTAGTGTTTGTTTAAGCTGCAAAGCTAAAGTGCCTTGATTCTCAGGATTTGCAGAGTCACTTCAAGCTTTCATCCAAAATCCATAAGCTGAATTCCATGCAGTTTACATCATGGGACTATTTCATTAAAAAAAAAAAAAAAACAACTTAAAAACCCTTGCCAAGGTCTTGAAAGCCTAAGTCTAAAGTTCAGGTCCTCTGGCTCTGTACAGTGTGCTCAGTGCCTTTGAAAGTTGGATTGTGTTCTTAAGAGTCTCAATCCAGACTGACTGCACCTTTAGTCTGAGGCTCCTGGGTTTGGGGTGCAGAGGGAGGTTGGGAACACCTGGCCTTCAATAATGGCTCAGTATGAAAACCAAAGGCCAAATCTAGACTGAATTACACAGTTGCGTCTCTTAAGAGGGTCAGTTATTCAGGGTTGGGTTTGCCATGAAAGAAGTTGGCTGGTGTACAGCAAGAATATTCTTCCCATTGTGCTGTGTTGCAGCACTAGATTAATTCTTGCATATTCTGTGGGCTAGGGCAGAAAACCGTATTCAAGGTTTTGGGAGAATGACAAGAAATAAAAGTTTCGTTAAGATGATAAATTTAAGCAACTTGCATCATACAGATCTCCAGCTAAAGTTAATTTGCATGGGTGTCATTTTAAGGAGATAACTTGAGCAAACTTTCCAGAACAGTAGAGAAATAGAGCAGAGGGTTCACAGTAACCTGTTGAATTAGCAGTCAGGGTCATAGGCTGGTCAGTACACAGAGAAGCTCTGAATCGCTCTCTGGGAGAAACTCTATTCCTCCACAGAATAATGCAGAGAGTGCAGACTCTTGAATTGGTTATGTAAAAGTGACACCATGTAAATTATCTTCCACACAGCCCTGTCTTTTCTGGATAGTTCCCAGCCCTTGTTGTGAAGTAGGTGATTGGTATTGGAAGATGATGAAGCCCTGAACAATCATCAGGATTCATATTCTGTTCTGAAATCAGGTTACTGACAGGCAGGATCTGGGGCAAGTTCTCCACTTGGCATAACATGTCATTCTTACTCAAGCCAGTTGAAGTGGTGCTTTTAAGAAGTGGAGAGGAATCAAAAGGCCTTGAGTAATATACGAGGTTATGTATTTTTCCTTTTTTTCCCCTTAATTAGAGATACTCAAGCATAAGTTAATTTTGGAGAGAACATAATATATTCTGACAGTACTCTCTACTTGTTTTTATGAAGTCAAAAGCTTTAAAAAAAGAAAAAAGTAAAGCTTTAAAAGATAGCAAATGCCAAAGACACCACATGTATGCAGCTGTTCTAGTACAGGCATCTGTCAAGCAGACATCACCCAATAAACCCATATAAACAGTTTCATTCTCTTTTATAGTTGAGGAATGGGATTACATGAGGGCAGTTCAAATAAATCACGAGGGGAAATAAAATAGCATACTTGTAGCGTTCATTGGGCCAGATGCTCAGCTACAGCCAACTTACGGAAAGCACAACTTGGGTGCTGTTCAGAGGTAGCCTGGAGTTCATTCTGGTAGGGCCATCAGGGGAAAAGGGAAAGGAGAGTTAGGGATTGAACATGAAATATCCTCAGAGAACGGATTTCATTCTGAGGCTCTGACTTTGATCTGAATTGACACTGGTTTGGCTAAAGTCCCAAATTGCCTTTTCACAAAAATTGAACTCAAACCCATAGATCAATGCATAAAGCTTCTGTTTCTTGCAGCTCACACATGGCCATCAGGCCAGCACCTTTCTGCTGATTTTTCTGCTCTTTTTCGTTTCTCTTGGGAGAGGTGTCCTGAGCAAATGGATTGTTATCAGCTTCCCTGGCACCGTGCCTTCCTTTCACCAGGCCACTCTTCTTTCATGTGCCTTGGTGTGACCACCCTGCCAGAACACTCGGAAGTTGTGTGACTTCAGAGGCCCCTGAGAACAATTCAGAAAGAGTGTATATCCACATATGGATGCTGCTCTTCATGACAGTTCAGGAGCAAAATTCCTGAAAGATCTCTTCAATGTATGCCAGGATGCAGCATTCATAAGTAACCTGCAAGTGCTCAGGTGTGGAAGCTGCTGACTCCTAAGTAGCTCCTGTGTCAAAACTGCTCTTAGTTGATTAACTTATCACAAAACTGATTATCCCTGACCAGCTCATTTGGGTTTAGAAGAGTAGAAGCTTTTCTCACAATGCTTCTTCCTTTTTTTTTTCCTTCTTCAATAGAAGAAAAAAACCAGGCATTTTTAGAAAAGAAAAAACAGTGTAAGCTATTTCATGCCATCATATTTGAAATACCACAAACATTATCTTCAAGAGAGCATGTATATTATCGCATTACAGGCAGGACTGACACAGAATTGCTCTGTGAGAATGTTTTTTGGTAAGGCAATATGCAGCAAGTGGGCCATGACACAGGCAGTTGCCCTTCGCATTGGTGTGTTGCCGCACAGAAGAAGAGGGAGATTACAACAGCATTTTACTACCAGTGTGGTGCTTCAGTAAGCAAGTGCTGAGAAATGTTCACCTGTTAGAGCCAGAGGTGAATTTAGCCCAGCTTCTTTGAACTGCTTGGGAAATGCTGAGAAACTCATCCCTCTGTGTAATCTGTAAATTATCTGTAGTATTAATAGTACACACTTTACAATGGGGACTATTAACTGTCAGATATCTGTTAGTGCATGTCAAGGAGCCAGGTGATGTTAAACAGGCTCTTTCAGATTCTGATTCAGCAGAGTGGTCGTGTCCCATCACCTTCAGACTGACTGACTACAGAGTGCACGTCACTGAGACTGGGGGAGGGCTCAGACTTTGTCAGGGCAAACTCATGGTCTGGGTGAGTAGCATTACTTCAGGAGTAACACAGCAACAAAAATCAGGCCACATTCCAGGCAGTTACCAGGTGTAATTCCAGGAGTTTGCCATGACCTATAAAATTCACAGTTCAGGTCATAGCTTTGTTCAGACCGTTCTACTTGTGCTTGACTTGTTTGAAGATTAGATTAATCTTTCAGACAAGGATTCCTAGATAAAAATGTGAAGAAGTTTGCAAGAAAGGTTGTCAGGTTAGGTCCTGTAAAATCCTATGCTTAGTAACCATTAGTAGTGGTAAGACCATTTTGTATTTTGGGTCTTTTCATGTTTCATATTCTATATCAAGTTCTCTGTCCCTTTTTACTTTAACAGTTGCTTTGCTTTCAGGACACGTTTAACTTCACAGCTCCAACACACACGCTGCTTTCCAGAACGCAGAAGGCTCTTGGTTTGCTTACCTGTTAAATGAGAGTAATTGACCCATCAGGTATCATAAGCTTCAACCCATCAATGTGTGTAGAATCTGTATTCATGTTCTGAGAACGCTTTTCTTCTCTTTGAACATTTTAAGTCTTGCCTAAATCAACAAGTTTGTAGCTTCTAATTCAGACTGTAAACACTGTCTTCGCAGCTTTATTTACCATGGAGTGTCAGCAAAAAGCCAGAGCCTTCCCTGGGAGGTTAAACCATCAAAAGTTGGTTCAGCAAGTCTTGATTTTCTTTATTTTCTCTCTCCTTCTAGAAATGGCTTCCCAAAGCAAACAGCTGCTCAGCTGATCCTGAAAGCCATCTCCAGCTATTTTGTGTCAACAATGTCCTCTTCAATCAAGACGGTGTACTTCGTGCTCTTCGACAGTGAGAGTATAGGGATATACGTGCAGGAAATGGCCAAACTAGATGCCAACTAAGCCTAGAAAGCAACAGTACCAGCCCCCTCTTCCACCCATCAGCATCCCCAAATCCTTAACTCATTGTGAGGCAGAGCATCTCTTATTTTAAATTTTGCTCATCTAGGGGAATAAAGGTGGGGTTTTTGTCATTTTGTTTTGGAATTTTTTGTTTGTTTTGTTTTTCCTCTCTAAACTGTTTTATGTTGGCACTGATAGTTGGCATTACTGCTGTTAATGCACTGTTATACCAGGCATTGTCTGAAGTTAGTGTAATCTAGAAGATTTTATAGTTTTATTTTAATGAAGTATGAATTGGAGCAGGAAGCTGTTAGGAGTATGTAGTCTTTTACTTGTGAAAG
Source organism: Corvus moneduloides (assembly GCF_009650955.1). Classification (NCBI taxonomy): domain Eukaryota; kingdom Metazoa; phylum Chordata; class Aves; order Passeriformes; family Corvidae; genus Corvus; species Corvus moneduloides. Next base: position 9,409,441 of record NC_045490.1, read on the forward strand.
AAACAGGCCAACCCTATTTTGTAACTGTGTTGTGGTGCTTTATCAATACATCGAGTGGCGTTCCTTTCATTTTTTAAAAGAACAGATGCTATAAACCTAATTTGTGTTTGTTTATTGTCTTAATGATTCTGGAAGGAAAAAAAAATACAGAAACCCTGTTGTCCTTAATTATATTTACAATTTTGAAACTGTGTGAATTGATTTAGTAAAATGTTTGAACTGTTGCTCTTGGTGTACTTGGATTGATTTTTCCTTTAAGCCTTTATTTTCTAAGTTCTGAAAAGTTAGCTCTGAGCAGCATGAGAGCAGATCAGAACTGGTGAGCTGAAGGCTTGTTTGGACATGCTGGGCATCTTCCCTGTGCTGGCTGGATGCGAGTGTGCTCAGTGATGCTCACAGCTGGGATTTTTCCAGACTTCCCAGTTGTTGCTTCAGATCCTCCTGTTCAGAATCTGCCCTAATTACCTATTCAGTTTGGGAGGTTGAAGCCTTTTAGATCAAGCAAGGCCTAGCATTTTTTGAACTCTTTCCAGTCATCTAATATTAGCCTGTTTAAAGCTACTTTGTATTTTTTTCCAAATATTTATGAGCCCTGTTTGTAGTGGTCACCCTGTCCTTTGCACAGCTGAAATCCATACCAACATAGAGCTTTATGGAACCCACTTGGGTTTTTTACTTTGAGAAAAAAAGAAGTTACACTTTTAAAAGCTGCTGCATGTGGATGGTGCTCTGAGGGAGGCAGCTCTTCCTTTGAAGTTTTTAGCTGATGTCTAGGTAGGAGGCATACGTTTTCCATCTCTGTTGAAAACTTCATTTGCTGATGAAAGGGTATTTCATATCCACTCTGGATTGGTCCAGAGCAACAAGCAGACCAAATCTGATTTTTCAGTAAGTTCAGGAATACCAAATATTGAAAATGTGTAGCTTGAACTCCTGCAGAAGTTTGGGGTATTTTGTGTAGAAGTTGAAATACTTGGAGCCTTTAAGTGTAGAGGAGCAGCAGCACCAATAACAGATGGCAAAATTTAAAACATAAAATAAAGGTTATTCTAAATATATACCCAAAGTTAAAAGGAGCAAAGAGTAAATTATTTGTGCTTCAAATGCATAAAGGGTTTTACCAGAATATCAGCTCAAACTTTAAAATTTTTAATGGCCAAAATGCACTTGGTGCATTGTTTAAAGACAGCAGCTTAAGGGACAGTAAATGAAATAAGGTGCAGTACTTCAGGCATTTAATTGTGAAGCATCTGCTACTGCAGTTGGAACTTGCACTTTCCCCAAATTTCACTAGATGTCACTAAAAGAATTGAAAGATATCAAAAAACTCATATGAGCAGCTAACTTGGAGTGAAATGGGCCTTGATTTTTTCCAGCACAGGAGGGGATTTTTGACACAGGAGTGTGCATCACACTGAGTGTTCAGATCACAGAATCGTGATCTGTTTGCAGTGGAGAATTTACTGTATTAAATTGCACTTTATTTTAAATTCAAAGTTTTAATGTCAACAGAAGTGTTTATCCAGATATTTTCTAGGTAGTTTAAAGTACAACCTCCAATGGCATTTAATAGATCTCTCTTACACTGCACCAGACTGGGAGGGCCAACTTTTGTCTTTCAACTAGAAAATCCTAAAGCAAACTGAATTGTAATTCAAATCACATGGACTTGCTTTTTCTGGCCTCACATCCCATCTCTTTATTTAGCTGTGGGCTCCATAAATAGCTTGGCTGATTTCTTTGGGATCACCTGTGATGTGCCATTTTATTTGCTGGGATTATGGTGCTTTTGTAAGGGAAAAACAAAATCAATATCATTTGTGGTGTTGGAGCTGGTCTCATGTGGGGCATCACCATATTCTCCTTCCATACAAACAGCAGTGTTCCTCGTCCAACAGCCCGGAGCCGTCCGTGTTCACCCACATCGCCCACAGCCCAAGGAACGCTGCTCCAAGGTCCCAGAATCCAGCAGGCTCTGTCAGGAGAGCCAGAGATCCCGGAACAAGCTTGACCTCAGGCAGCCCAAGCAGATTATGGCACCTATTAAAGAACCTAAAAAAGTAACATATCAGGTTACATTCATAACAAGGAAAATAAGAAACTCCTGCTAACACGTGCACTGGGGCCAGGACATTACTTTGGGAATCTCTGTGGCATTTTGCTTGTTGGAGTTAAACGTGCAAGCTCCACTTGCAAAAGAAAAAATAAAAAAAAATTTTAAAAAATAAAAATTACACTTTGGGAAGACCACACATGGAAAAATCTCAGAAATCTCAGTGAGGTACCTTTACAGCTTCTATTGGTAAGTTCATTCTGGCTTTTACCTGAACGCAGCAGTTAAAATAGACATTCTCCAACTTTTTCAATACTTCCAAAGCTTAAAAGCATTTTGTGGCCAATAGCGTTTTCAGTTTGTATCAGTAGAAGTCAGGTGCCTGAGCAAGGACTACCCTGACAGGAGGTACAGACATATGGCAGAGGCTTTTCCTGTCCTGATTCCTGTTGCAGCCTGGAGACCCCACTGCTCCTTATTTTCAGACAACTACACAAAAAACAGGTGGGACTGCACTGCTTTCAGTGTGCTTGACTCAGAGATTACAGGTCTGACACTACATTTTATCATCAGCATTTAAACTTAGAGCATAGTTGAGAACAAATAATTGTTCTAATTATTTTTTTTAAAAATCTATCATTCATTAAACAATCTTAGATGAATAACTCAAACCCTCTTTACCATAATATTGAAGAAACACAGCATGCAGCAGGGTAACAAATGCACCAATGGGACATCAGGACATCTCCAGAGATTTGTCACCAAAAACGCTTCTATGTACAAGATTTTATCACCATTGGGGAATGCAATTCAAGGGTCCATTGGGAGCAGTATCAACATAATCATACAGATAACATGAAAATACAAAAAGATACATGTAAGTAGCTAGATAGGAGACGGTGTAATCCTTCAGCCACCAAGTGTACTAAGGAAGAGTCACTGAAATGGCTGTGGTTTTGTAAAAATGTGAGGAAAACTGGAACTGGAGTCATTAGGTCTGAGCAAAGTACCTTTAGAAATGCTTTTTTCAGTAAGAAGGGGAATCGGGAACCTTGCTATTTGTATAAACTCTCCAAAAACCAGAGTAGAATCAGAGTCCTGGAATGGTTTGGGTCAGAGGGACCTTAAAGACCATCTCTTTCCGACTCCCTGCCCTGGGCAGGGACACCTTGCAGTAGACCCCGTTGCTCAGAGCCCAGCCCAACCTGGCCTTAAACACCTCCAGAGAATTCAGAAAAAGCATCCCAAAAGGGAAAATAACAACACACAGACAAGACATCAGAACCATAGTCAGGCTGAAACAACCAGAGAGACAAAAGTTTACAGAAAAATAAGGCTCCAATTTTCCAGCATTCATTAGCACCAAGTTTTTGTGAGCTCCCTTCCCCTTGATCCCAGCTAAAATTGGGGTTTCTGGACAGAGAAACAGCATTGACAGGAGCTGCAGGTGCTGGCTACTCAAAGATGAGGTCTGTAGGCTGTGATAACCCGTCACATACTCTGCTCTCTGCTGGTTTTACAGCGGATAGTAATACCTAAAGTTGTAACAGCAACTCGGAGGGAGCAACATAATTGATAGGCCTGAAGAGTGCAGGTAAGTAGGAGGATTGTATTTATATCCCTGGCACAAAACCCAAAGGGAACCAGGCTATTGCACACTGGCTAAAGTGCTTGAAAATTGCCACCGATTCTTTTTTGTGTCAAGTTCTTCAGAGATTTAGTTCACTCCTCCGTAGAATCCCACTTAATGCCTCCACAACTCATGTTTAACCATTATCACTAGCGACCTGCTCGTAAATGCTTCTTCCTTGTTAGATTCCACAGCCAGGAATCAAGGGGAGATGATACTGCTGTTTACTAATAGAAAGGAAGGAGCGACAACGTTTCCCAGCACAACCCGTAAAATCTCAACTCTTCCCCACTTTTTCACCAGCCTGGTTAACGGAAGAAATTTGATATTTTTGTACCTTGAAATGACTAACCTTCTTAGGCTTAGGAGAATAAATTAAAGTTCAGCCAAAGTATGCCTCAGCTGCAGCAATGGGCAGATTGATTTGCTTTCCATCTGGGAGATTAAATTCCACTGCCAAAAAAATGGCACCAGCATAATTAGCTGTCAGTCAAGTTGCAAAGAGACAGACTATGTGGGATAATTGAAAGCCCTGCAGCTTCTCATTACATACTACAGTAGCCCTATTTGCAAATTTCCACCTTGAGGAGGTTCTCCCAACATGGTCAGGATTGTACTCATTCCTCCTGGCACATTCTTCTGAAGCGAAACAGGAGTATTGTGAAGGGATGGATTAATTTTAACTAACTCGCTTAACCTAAGTTGGTTATAATATATTTGTCAACAGCCCCTGACAGCTCCACTAGGCTTTAATTGCAAACAAATCCAAACAGCTGGAAGGAAGTGGTACATCTTCCACTCTGGTTATGCCCCAGAGACACCTTTACAGGCATAAAAATTACCTCCCTCCCTTTGCCTTTCCTTTTTCTCCGTGCACTGTCCCTCCCACAGAAATCCTCCTATTCGGCAAATTGTAATTCATAATGAACCCATCAGTATGCGATATTACAAACATGTACCTTTCATAAAATAATGAACTCTTTTTTTCCCTCCCCTGTTTCCTGAGGCCTGAGAACGCTTCAGCGATTGCTGAGTGTACAGGGAAGTTTAGAATGATAGAAGAGAATCACAGAATGGTTTGGGTTGGAAGCAACCGGAAAGATCCCCTGGTTCCAACCCCCTGGCATGGGCAGGGACACCTTCCACTAAACCAGGTTGTTCAGAGCCCCATCCATCCCGGTCTTGAGAAACAAGAAGCTCTGATGATCAGTCCAAGCCTTACTGAAGAGTGTGAGGTAATCCTGGTGATGAGGCAGGAGACAAAAAGGGTTCCAAGAGTAAAATATGTCACAGCTTTCATCCTAAAACTATAGGGAATATGTAAACCAGATTTTTCCTCTGACTATAATGGGAGTCAACACTGCCTGCACTCTCCTTTTAGGGTGAGATGTAATTTCTGTCACTCTTCCCCAATAAACTAAGAAGAATTGGGTCCATCACACTCAACCAATCCCTCAGTTTTAAACAAGACACAATTACCAGCAACTCCAGCTGAATACCCTGGCCATCCTTCCCTCCCTAGGGGAGGAGGCAGCCTTGCCCCTGCCTCACAACTGGGCGTTATCTGAGCACATCTACAATAACGTGATTTATACCAATGTCCTGAGGCGGGAGGGATGGGGGAGGTTTTGTGAGCTTCATCTGCTTTCGGCAGCTTCAAAGTTCTCCAACCCAGAAAAGTTACCGGTTCCCACAGAAGAGGGAGCCAGTGTCACACCTCCCACATGGCTCTGAAACCTCCGCGCTAATAAAGCCCGGACTAATGCACTAATAACTCTTCTTAAACCAGAGCTTTCATTATAAATGTAATTTATGCTCACCTTTAAGAGCTCCACAAACCTGAGCCCTCTCACAGGCACAGATCTGCCTCTTGCCTCCCTGCAGCACTTCCTCAACACTGGGAGTGTTTCCAGTGCTGGGACTCACTGGTGTGAACTGGGAGCCAAACTGGGAACAGAGCAGGTGGTTCATAAAATTAGTAAAGCCAAAGTAATGAGTTTGCTGCTGTGATGTGGGAGAAGACTGGGTTGGCACAACAGAGCAAGACAGAAACTGCAGAGAACAGTGTGAAACTATTCCTGATTATTCAGGCTCCATCAGAAATATAAATAGGCCAATCTACTCCTATGTCTAGAGGGAGCAAGTCAGGATTTAGCACACAGACAGGTCTCACGCTGGCTTATCCTCATGTATGTTAGGAATGGGAAAATTGCCCCTCTTGTCTGTGCACAATGCCCCTTTATGATTTACTAGACAGTCCTCTTTTTTTGCCTCAATTACTCACTTCAAAAGAGGATGGAAATGGGACATTCCTAGCCCTAATACTAAATGCATGTAGTCAATAAAAAAGGAAAAACACTGAAAAATGTTTAAAGGGAGGGTGCTTAAGTTATTGCAGCCCTTGGGAGCATTAATGTATGTGCCAACAAGTTACTGTATGTGGCTTTAACATGCTTATTTATTCTGCTGTGCAATAAAACGCTCTCTTAAATAGTGCCAAAACCTGTTTGCCATGGCAACCCCTCATCACACATATGTTGCAGTAGTACTTACAAGCACCTTCTTAAAGAGAAATACACATCAGAATAAATATCTTGTGACCTTCAGGGCATTTTACAAAGTTTAAGTACCCAAGTAAATATTACTTCGGACTGAAATATTTATTCCAGGTAATTTTTTTTCCCCTTTGAGCAACATTAAGCAGTGAAGCAAAGCTTGTTCCTTGCTCACTTCTCTCCAAGTGGAGCTCTAATGACTTGGACAAAGCACAGAGCCTGGTTTTTACCTGGCAGGGCTAAGGTGTTGCCAGTTGGCTGGGCAAGCATGGTAGGGATCAGCTGGTCTTCTATAGTTTCAAGTGCACTGCAGCTGTTCCTGGTGTAATTAGTCATCCTTTGTACTGGCACAAGAAAATAGATGTTTTCCCTCCTCCCATCACACTAAATGTTTGCTCAGTGTAGCCCCTGGCCTGGAATCCAAGTGTGCACGTGTCCATGATAAAGCCACTAACACTGGTGTTACACTTCCAGTCCTGCAAGTACCCAGGAAAGGGGTCCTGCATTCTTTTACCACTGCTTAATTTACTGCTGTGCCTTAACAGAACTGGCAAGACCAGCTCATTTCCCACGTCACTGGGAGATACATCCACAGAGCACTGCAGGAAACTGCATGGAGTAAGTAGGTCTGGGTTATCCTGCTGAGCCATCCTCCCACTACAGGACGCTGCAGTGTGGGAATCCCTGTAGGAAACCAGCGAGGGCTGCCCTGTTCACTGTCCAACCATCATCTCTCAGCTGGAGACAGCACTAAATGGAGGAGGTTCCTCAGCCTTTCCAGATGCAAATTCCCAGTGACTCAACAAGCAAAGCCTGATTGATAGTGGCCTTTTTTTATTATCATTGGCTGTTTGTCCTGTTGTGCACAAGCAAGACCAGTGGAAAGAGCAGCCAGGCAGGTTCTGCCCAGGGAGCAGGGCTGCGCCCAGGAAGGCTTAACTGCCAGGAGTTACCTTATCTGCCCTTCCTCCTGCCTTCCTTCTCACCTGCTTCCCTTTGTGGGGTTCCCCCTCCTTTCTTTCCCTTTTGCTTTCAAAGAACACTATTTAAAATTTCCCAAACTCATCACAGGACTGTACAGGATGATGAAGCACCTTTATTCCCCAGGTCTTGAGAGGCCAGGGCTGGCTCAGCAAGCTCAGGTGGCTGACCCATCAGAAATGGCTGGTGGAGCCTCCTGAGAAACCACTCCCCAACAGCTACAATGACCCTGCATAACAGCACATCCTGAAAAGCCCCCACAGCCCCCAGGAAGGATTCCCAGTGCCCTCCATCCTGGAGGTACTGCCCCAATGTGAGTTCATGCTTGGGGCATCCCAGAGAGCACATTCACTTCACTGAATTCTGCTAGTAAGATTGGCAGGGGGAGAATAAGAGATATTTTAGTCCTCTGGCATCATATAGAACCACAGAATCTTTTAGGTTTAAAAAAAAAAAAAATGCAAGCTGGTCAAGTCCAACCATTAACCTAACACTGCCAAGCCCACCACTAAATATTACGACTTTTTGCATATGAAGTTCAGTTTAATCTTTACAGAAGGAAATCCATGAACATTATCAGTCCCTCCTAGGCCGTGCACTTTCCTCAGAGTTGACACACCTTGCCCACTCCATTGCCCACCTAACTTCCCTGTCCCAGGCCCTGCTGCAGACTGTGGAGGGAAAGGGCTAGTCGCAGTAAGGCACAGGGAATATTACCAGATATGGCTGTACAGACATTCTTTCTTGTAGCCAGCTCCAGGAAAATGCTCTCTCCAGCACCTGGGAAAGAAATCCTAGAAAGCACCAGAAAACAGTTGTTTAAAAAATAAATAGATGTATATAAAGCAAGAAAAGAAAACATGTAAGTGTATTCTTAATGCTCCATTATTAACGGTGCTCAGGAAGGGATTTTCTGCTTTGCTGGAGCATGTAACAGGCTTAAATAAGAATCCCTATCAGAATATAACTTTGTAATTATGCAGATAACATTTTGTTCTTGTAATGACAACATAAACACTCACAAGCTGCATTGCTTACACATTTCTGTAAATAGCAGAGGTATCTCTCAGGTTGCATTTCCTTGAACACCACAAGTGTCACCTTGACAAACCACAAATCATTTAAGACTCCAGGCATTTAATAGTGGTTTTAGTCAGGCTTTCAGCTACTGGCTCCTGGCAGGATTCCTGAAGCACTTGTGCCAGGCAGAAAGCTGATTTCGCAGCCCTATGTTATTAATTAACCATTTCAGCACCAACTCAGGTGCATCCTTTGATGCTCAGTGAAACCTGTAGAGAGCAAACCATCCTGAGGGCTGTTCTAAAATGCCTCAGTTTTACTCTTTATCTCTCAAAACAACAATACCATGCCTAGAAAGACAAAATCATAGAATGGTTTAGGTTGGAGGGAACCTTAAAGACATTCCATTCCACACCCTGCCAAGGGCAGGGACACCTTCTACTATCCCAGGTTCCTCCAAGAGCTGTTCAGCCTGGCCTTGAACACTTCCAGGGATGGGGCAGCCACAGCTTCTTTGGGCAACCTGTGCCAGGGACTCCCCATCCTCATGCTGAGGAAATACCCTCTTTTTTTCTTATTTTCTCAGTGACGAACATAGATTACAAACACAGCACTTGCACGCCTGCAGCTATGACAGGACATAACTCAAAAATTCCGAATGTACAGAAATAAAGTCTAACAGCTCTGTACAGTAAGTGATTCCTTCTGGTAAACTGTGACCCACTTCTACGCTATCACAGCAAATATGTGTTTTACTGCTCTGGCAGTGGGATCGATCCCTTCCACAGTAAGTGTTTAAACAGATGCATGCTTTGCTAGAGAACTGTTTTTGGATCAACTCCATGAGAATTCAAATTTGTGCTGAAATGTCTAATTATGAACACTTCTGTCATGTCTTACAGCTTCCTAATCCCAACTGGAAAATATCTTTATTTTATACTGGTGTCATCAGTTTAGATGAACATATAAATTTCCATTTATTGAACTGCAATTTTGCAGTGCACTTGCAAAATTCAGAAAATATGTTAATATGTGATTCCTCCTAAAAGCAGGCACTGAAATCACACTGATCTACTTGTACATGTGTTTATAATTATTTCTGTACATTACTGTATCCAAATAGCTGTTAGAAAAAATTCCAGGCTAGTGTGGATATGTTTAGTTTTACCCCAATGTCCATAAATGCACAAGAAATCTGTGCTGCCTAGAGACTTCTGAAAGTCTTGTTCTAGCTGGAATCAAATATCAGGAGTGATACCTATTACTGCATCTTGCCTATCCCATTATAGCTTGGCTTGGAGGCATCGCAATATTTTGTGTCATTACATAGTGCTGGAGGCATGAAAATTCTCCAGGCTGATTAGCATCGTAGAATTTCTCACACAAGCACCTAATCCATCGGAAAGGACTGTTGGGTCTCAGCTGATCATTCATTTGTCTCATTGAAACACTATGACTCCATTTTAAGAGCTTTTTTATAGACTCGTATAAAGGAGAAAGTGAACTTTTTAACATGTTTGCACTTCACTAAGTCAATACACATAAAAAGAAGTACAACTGGGGTTCCTACATGAATACACAGCCCAGAAGTGCTAAGCTGGTAAAGAGATACAGCTACTAGGTAGGCAAGAGATTAACTTTATTTATTTCCTTTTCTTCAATTTGCTAGCTTCTTCCTAGAGATACAACAGACATCCAGGAATGTGGCAGTAGGATGAGTCAGATCCCAGACTCCCCAGACAGATGTTTTACCCAGTACATTCATATGCAAATTTTTTTCCCCCTAAATTATTTTCTTGGAATAGTCTGTGTTACTCCATGAGTGGTTTTGCTGTTGCTTTTCTTTGAATGCCGAATCCAAAAGCAGAGCAGGATTCCCAGAGAACAGTCACTCCTGTCTCTATAGAAATGTACATGCAGCTTAACACATGTATCTCTGTCCTAACAAGTTTTTCAGGGAGTACTTTGCCCAGTTATCTGATAGGAGGGTCCCAGAGCAGTGGTGAGGATTAGGCATCTATTTCTCCTACACGAAAGTCTGGTGCACTTGTCCATCCTGCTGCCTAACAATAGTTCATAAAGCATGGTGGGGTGTTTGACCCTCCCAATTTACTGAGAGCATCTCCTTCTCCCCAGCATCCCTGGTTGTTGCCCAGATTATTCCCACACCAATACAAAGATCCGAGTCATATGAGAGAGAAGAAAATCAAGTTCCCTGCAATGGTAGTGTTGGAGGCACTTGCCCCCCTCTCTGATGGTTGGGAGATGGCAGGAGAAAGACTTAGAGGAAGCAAGACAAAGAATCTCAGCAGCTGCAAGACGCAGCAAACAAAAGAAACATGTTTTTTAAATAGAAACCATCAGCACCAATAGAGTTGTCTACTGCGCTTTGCCCAAGTGAATTTTTATTAGACTCTGTAAAAGCTTCCAAATCTGAAACTTTAAAAATATTTTTTTCTGCTTAAAATGAAATTTAAAGTGGCAGGTTTTATTAAAAATTAATGTTAAAGCAAGAGCATTGCCAAGAAAATCACTGAGATGAGTAATGTTATCAATTATCATTTAAACATCTACATTTTCAATAGTCATCCAAAACCTGTCACGAGAAGGACAATCAGGATCTCCCAGCCAGACGGCTGATGAAACAGCACCAACCAGCCTTTGCCATGGACAACTCCCTCCTTCATAGTCTAACTTCCAAAATGTTCACATCCCTGACAAACTTTAAAGAAAAATGTTTGATCCAAAATTAATGACATTGGTGCAGTACCATTGATTGCTCAGCTTGCAAGAGTGGTACTTGGGAAAGCACCAGAGGAAAGTAGGAAAAAAGAAGAAAAGAAAATAAGCAATCAGAAATTCAGAAAGTCCAGTTATATTCAGAAAAGAAGAACCCTCACATCAGGAACACAATCAAAGGAAAAGTTGCAAGCTGGCTTGGATGGTGTTTCAGTTAAAGCCTTCCCAGGCTGGGGGTATTCTTTTTGTTTTCTTGAAAAGTACACACATTAACCCAAACCCTCTGAAGGGTGGTGAAAGCTACAGAATTCCCAGCCATTGCCAAGCATCATCTTTTCCTAAAAATACTGTTCTAGGCTGTTATTTGACCTAAAAGTTGAGAACATTTAAACCAGAGCGAACCACAGGCTAGAGACAATGCTTATTAGAAACAGCCTCAAATGATATGTATAGTTGGATACTGTGATTTAAAGATATATAACAATAATTCTTCTTGGAAGATAATCTCCCTGGAAATGAGGGCAGAAATTTATGCTGCCCTCTCCTTTCTGACATTACATTGAGAAATACCCTGGAAATTCATCGTTTATTACCATGAAATGAAAGTTTAAGGGAGGAGATCTGTCAGGGCAAGCAGACCCGTAGCTGCTGGATCAAGATAAATACATACACAGAGAAAAACTTTTCACTGCTAAGGCTAAAACCTTAGGGAACCCACCTGCTTTGCCCTGCTCCACAGGTTTAATGCAAGTAACCTATTGTAACAGCCGTAACTCTATCAAGAGCATAACTGCTGCTTAAAATAACCCAGAGAACTAGGCATTCCTACTTGGATATATCTGGAGCTTCATGATGGCAGCATTTCCATTTATAAAATAGGGATGTAAACCAGCTGGGACCCACCAAACCCACTGCAGTGCTCTGCCAACAACAGACAAGATTTCCGGTCCCAGGTCAATTTGCTGTGGAGGATTAGGGACGAGCAGGGCTGGCTCCCAGGAGCTGGATGACAGACATAGTGAGAGCAACCCTAACACAGCTCCAGTGCCCCCAGAGCGTGTTCAAACACACCAATATCAGCTGTCAGATATAAAAGGGGGTTGAGGCCACTGGCATGCAGAGCATTTTCTCCAAGTCTACACCAAGCTAAAGTCTTGCAGGGAAATCTTGATTTATGTCTCTATATAGTCCATAATCAACCTCATGATCCAGGAATTAAGGGAATCTTGAAATAATTGCGAACTTCTTACATAACTAGGGAATTTGTTTTTCATTTCTCCCTCCAACAAAAGAAGTTTTTGACTCTTCTGCTTCTACATGATCCCACACCCTTCCCAACAACGGGCTAATTAACTTTTGATCCCAAAAGGATATGAAGAACAAAAGGACATCATGGTCTTTGGGTGCATGAATGCAGGACAGCAAGCCATATGCAAGCAGTGTTTGAGTGTTTCTACTGTTCCCCTGACTCCCAAAATTCTCTGAAAGACCTGGTAGAGCTCATGTTATGATGGGCAATTTGACAACAATCTGAAATATGTCCTATCCAAAATACAGTCAGTGACACAAGTGGTCTAGGCAGCAAATACAATGTTTGCCCACATGTTATGATTCTATGAACATGCGGAGTAGCATAAAATAAGATCTTTAAATGCTTTTGAGTTAAACTTCATTACCTCACTCAGTGCCTCGTTAACTAGGTCTAATTTTAATCAGCCAATAATCCTAATTGAGCAGAGTTGTCTTCCAAGAGATGGTGGGAACAACATCACTGCCCCATCACATTCATTCAAGGCACAGCATTCCTGGAGTGCTTGTCATTCTAAAGGCTTTGTTTCAGAAACCACGGGCAGTATAATTTTATCCAGTCCTGGCGAGTATGGAGGTCCATTTCATCATACTTCTCACCACAGGACTGTTGGAGATCCAAGTTTCTAAGCAAGATGACTGTGACTGCTTCCATCTCACAAAAAGGTGGGAAGAGAAAGCCATCCCAAAGACAGATTTTGGGGCAAAATACTCAGGGCTTTCAGTATTAGGACAGTTGATCAAAATATCTCTAATTTCCATTAGCTCTAAGAGGTAAATTTTTCAAGCAGCTCCTTATTTTTTTACTCCTTTATTAAGACAACCCATTTCCTTTTAATTAAGAACCCAGTGCCCCTCTGAGAGATAAACAAAAGGGAAGGAGATCCCCAGCCAAGTGAACAGGATCCACTCTCTGATATGCAGTTTTTGCATGGTTAATGGATGTTGGGCATTAATATTTCTTACCCTTTTGTCTGTGTTCACTGTAATAGAAACCCCTGTCTAGACTGAGTGGCTACTACAAGTAATCCCAGTAATATCCAATAAAATCACTCTGAAATGTGATAGCTATAGTTATCAAGGAGCACCAGGATTAACTTGATTGATTGAACAATGGACTTCTGGTTTTTAACATGATCTATATGTGTCCCAAAAAAAATTCAAAAATACACATAAGGTTGTAAAACCTTCAATGCTGGGCAACTTATCATAGTCTGTAAGTGTACTGACACACTCTGAAAGGAGAGGGATTAGTGCTGCTCCAAAATTAAAGGATAAATGGCAATGATCATAAAGAAATACTTTCACTTAACCAACTTCTGCAAGGATAGGATACATCACCCTCCCACTGACAGCCAGCAAACAAAAACATAAATATTCAATTCAATCTTTGCTTTAACGTCCTCTGCTGAAAATACTGCAAAAGTCTTCATTTGTGATTTAAGTCCAACCATGAGAGCCACTTGCTTTTCCTAAAGTGGTCTCTGAAGTGTGTATTTTATTAAACAAGGAGAATTAGGTTTTTCCAAAAAGGTATGAGATCACATGGAATGCAGTTACTGAATTTAAATAAGTAGCAAAACGTCTAGGCCCAGGTGTAGAGCACCATCCACTTCTATTATGACCCCACAATGGCTTTCTTGCTGACCTAGGTCTGCAAATGGGTATCCATCCAATACCTTTGCTTTGAGCTTAGTTGGCTCATGGTGGGTATGTCTGATTTTTCTGAAGACTGAATCACATCAGTGGATAATTAATAAGTCAGAGGTACCTGGAACCAAAACCCCTGCACTCATTTCCAGCTCTGCTCATAGTCCTCTTTCTGAAGTTGTTCAAAACTTTGAGTTCTTTGCATGGGCTGGTATGAGTCTAGAAATGAGAAAAAACGCTCCTGTCTAGTACAAAAGAGAGAACATTCAATAACTAAATGTATGCGTAAGTTGAAGATGAATTACTTCTCAAACTAGAAAAGTATCAACCTTTAGGAAAGTTACTCAATAAATCAGTTTAATCTAAGGAATTAGATTAAGAAAGATCCACCTAAAGAAACACATTTTATTTCCAGAGCTCATAATCAGTTCCCAGGAAACTGAAAGGGAACTATCTTGAGTTTGCAGCAGTACCCAGCTATAGAAAGGCAACAGTGTGGATACCAAGAGGTTTAGTAGAGGCACAATCTCTTAGGAACAGGTTTTGAATAACTTGGTAGCAAGATGGGGCTTTTTGCTCATCTGTGGTATACCAAAAAACAACACATTTGCAAAGGAATAGAAAACTACTAACCTTAACAAATTCTCCTGATGTTCAGGCTATTTCTGCACCAGCTGTGCAATGACACAAAACATTCAGGCACTGTCTCACACTGCAGCAAAAAGGCAAACCTCCCTCCCAGTACCTCTGCCTTCCCTTTTATAATGCACCTGTGGATCACATTTCCGTTGGTTCCTGAATTAAAATGGCAGAGCAGGTGGGTCAGGTTTGCTTGAAAAAACAATTGAAGGAGCTCTCCCTATACTGCCACTTGTTAAGCAGCTCAGCCTTACTCACCTGGTCTGCTGCAATAGGGCTGCTTGTTCCCTTTGTTCCTGAAAGTAATCCAATTTGGGCAGGGAAGAAAAGGGAATTCCAACCAAGAGTTGCTCATTCACTATTAATTTTTGTTTTTCTGGTGGAAACATTCTTGTTGCTACAAGCTGGGGCTGTACCCACTGCCCAACTTTCCTCAAATACCAACCAAATCCAACATTTAAAATGAGCAAGAGGTGAATACTTTAATCAATTCCATCCACCAGCCACTATGGAGCTCTGACAGTTTCTTAAAGGAGGATATGGTCCATGTCTAGCAAAACATGGTTAAAGAGCTCCCTTTGCTGACCTGACATTGAACCTTTCCCTGAGCCTTCTCAGTGCAGGAAAATATTTATTTTATTACAGCCCTGCAGAACTCATCCCAGTCCAAGCACTCAGATTAAGACCAAATGTGTTGAGCTTGCATTAGGTGAAGTTATGAGATGTGTATTTGGGATTTTATCTTTTCTATAGATGCTGGTGATGCTGAAAGGGCACAAAATAAAGCAATGGCAATAATAACAGTGCTCATGGCAGTGGGTGGGTTCTGTTGGGGACTTCATAAAGGGGATAGCCCTACCCTGTGTCAAATGTTGTTTTCAAAGCCTTGTGTAACACAAGTCTCCCTGAATAGTAAGAAATTCCTTTTACAAGGAAACTCACCAGGCTCTCCTGGATGGCTGAGCAACATCAACCCTTCAAGTCTCAGCTTACATCAGCTCCCTGCACATCACAGACATCCCCAGACCTGGCTTAGCAACACTGCCAACCACCCCAACACCAGGAGGGAGATGGAGGAGGGAACCTCTCCCCAGCCAAGAAAGGTGTCGAGGTGGGGAGAGTTCACAGTGCACACATCTCTACTGACGTACCCAAATCTGATCCTGGGAATCCTGCAATATGAGAGAAGGGACCATCTGACCTGCACTGAGACCTAACTCTGAGGTGTACAGGCAGACACCAATGCACCACGCTCATTTATTTCTGATTTTCACTGCATTAATAGCTATTTCGATAGCAGTGAGAGAACTGAGATCTCATGGGGTTCGACATTGATGAAACGATTAAGGAATTTTCTCACCAAAATTTCTAAGTAATCCATGTTCTCACAGTAACAGCAAAATACCTGTTTAAAATATAGTTGCAAATATCCTGTTTCTTTTTATTGCTGAGTTGATATATCAGACCTGGGATATGAGATATATATGATATTTCCATTACAACCATAATGTCTCCTTGGGACCTATATGGTGTCAGTGTGTATTACCAGACTTCAAGAGTGATCCTGAATACAAGGATTTTATTTACTATAATATCACATATACCAGTTCCTGATCCTGATTTTCTCTGTAATACAAAGAAAATGAAAACTAATGAGAAATAAATACTAATTCTAATATTTAAAGCCCAAGTGTAATTTTCCAACTTTAGAAAACATGGTAGGGAAAATAGAGGTGGGAAAAGTGTGAAATCATAAGTTCTTTTATCTGATCACAAGAGAAATGCCGAATTATTAGCATGAGGGTTTATTAGTGTCTCTGGGCTTGTTTCTGAGACTGTGTGAAAGGAGCCTTTATAAAGGAGGTTTTATTCGAAGACGCCCCCCAGTTCTCACACAATTTTCCAAAAGTGTGACGATAGATCGCTAATACAGAAACTGAGATCTGCCACAGCATTATCTGTCCATCTATTTGAAAGCAGCTTGAGAAGTGAGGAAGGGCGGTGAGGTGCAGATGTTATCAATTAGCCAAAAAAGTTAACAAAACTTCAAACCGCAACAGTTGTTCCAGCTGAGAAGGCTGAGGTTTGAAGTGGGTATTGAGCTGTTGCTGTGTGCTCACTCCTCTTGTATGTGCTGATAGGAAACCAGTCAGACCACAGCTGTGAAACCCCAGCTTTGGGAACCAGATCCTCACTTTCAAATCCAAGGGCCAGCAGGCAAGGCTTGTATTGCAAAAGGTGCACAGTCCTGAGGTAAAAATCACACCTGATACAAAACAGGGCTTGTAAAATGGTCATTGATGAACAAAGTGAGAGATAGATAAAACCCACTTCTGTCATGGCAAAACCAGCAGTGACATGAAGGTTTTGTGAATTGCTATTAAAAATAGTTCCTTCAAATTATGACACGAAGGCAAATGTGTGGGTAAGGATGACAAAGTCTAGAAAAAAGAGAAAATTTGCTTGGTCTATGCCCTGAAATGCCACCACCTGAGTGGGGTGCAATTGCAAAAAAGTACATAGGTTTTTGCAAACACTTATTCATTTTTAGACCACACTGAACCCTCAGCACCATCCACTGATCACCTGCTAGAACATTCAAACTTTGGCAGAAGGAAAATCAGGGATTTGTATTTCCTACTGACAAAAAATAACAGATGTCCAGAGCACAGGAGAGCCTAAGAACCTTCCTTCCCTAGTGCAGGACTTCCAGCCTGTGTCTCTCTATGGCTTATTTAGTGCAGCTTGTGGCCATCCCAGCAGGCCCATTACCTCCAAGCAAACGTGCACTGAAATCCAGCCTGCAACGCTCCCAGGTGCACTGAAGTGACTGCACTGGCAGCAACCAAAGGCACTGCAGGTTCCAGAGCAGACTGAGGACACTGCAGGCTAGAAGGGCAGTGTTTAAAGCCTGTTGGAACAGGCAGTGGTGCTTTCTGTGGAGCCTCTGTGAGCTGAGCAGAAGCTGCTCGTCACCTCTGCAAGCAACATTCATCCAGACTGCATTTCTGACCTACTTCTGCAAAAGTGAAAGCAGAGTCTAACAACAAAGTAAGTTCAAGATAAATACAGCTTGCCTGCAAAGTCATGATGTCTTGATTGTGGCAAACCTCCTGGTGATGTCCTTGGCCCAAAGTCTTGGGTGGGAGACAAACACATGGAGGTGTTCAGCCAACAAGGCTCCTTGGCAACAAGACCACAATGCAGAGCAAACCAGGGAGAGAGAATGGGTTACATGGTTGGAAGCAATAGGAGGCCAGAGCAACCAAGGGCAGCTGAGTAATTGATCTTATAAGAGTTAATTAAAAAATCAGTGTGATTCAGAAGAGTGCAGCCAGAGGTTTATAAGGCAGGGTGCTGTGGAGGGTGTGTGTTGGCATGGTTTAAAAGAAATAACAGCAAGAAATACAACAGTCTCTGATCCTGAAGTGACAAGAGAGAAACAATAAAAAGTTGCTGTACCTGCAGTTTGTCAGTGAGCTCTACAAATGGGAGTGAAGACTTTGTTTCATTGCCTTGGAGCACAGAGCCGTCCCTTTGGTTCCATGAGTCCTGCATGACATGGCCACTAGCCCAGATCTGCAGCCATCCCTGGGGTGTCGCTGGGGTTGCATCTGCCTTGTCTGAGTCAAACACTGCCTTTGTTAGCTGGCAAGTGGCTGCACCAGCAGACAGGCAAGCTGAATGAGGTCTGAGTCATGCAGCCGTGGCATCTGGTGCACCAGTCCTTGTGGAAAAATGGGCTGAGAGAGGCCTCCTGGCTTGCCCAGCCTTGTCTCCTGCTATCACAGGCACCATGTTGGATAATCCCCTTCATAAACAACAGCAGCTGTGGGAGAAAAGCCTGGAATGGTTGAGGATGCAGAAAGTGAGGTGTTACAGCGTCCTGAGTCAGGGGGATTGGGAGTATGTAAGGAATGTAGCTATGTGCTGCTCAGAAGAGCAACATAATATTTTATTAATGAAACTGGAAAGTCATATATCCAGGGAAACACCCAAGACTTTAATTATGCCAGAGAGGCATCAGGGTAATGCAGTACTTACTTTCTACTTCTGGCCTTGAGTTCAGAGAATTATTTTCTTCTGTTTCAACATTTGGTTGAGCACGACATGCCAGCAGGAGAGGAAAAAAAACTGGTTTCCATTCCTGTGAGTACTGCGTCTGGTTTAAATCATGAGAGAAGGAGACTTCTAATGAGGCTGATTCATATAATGATGTATTTTACAAGCTATTCTTAGCAGATTCACTGCAATATGTCATTCTTTATGTACCATGAGAGATATATGAGCACACAAGCTTACGAAGGGCGGGGAAGTCTCTGAATAACTGGCCAGTTTTGCACCTCATGTGCTGGAGAAGGGGAAGTTCACACAGACTATTGCTTCCAAGCCCTCCAGACCTCAGGTCAGCTGTGAACTCCACTCCAACAAATCCCAACATTACAAGACTCGTGTCTTAAAACTTATTTCCAAGGAAGTGTCTCATTTTATTGCAATACGAATAAGAGACTCTAAGGTAATATTTACTTTGGTCTACATTTCATAAAAAAAGAAGACTGTAATTTCATGGAGGCTCAAACAGAAATTCCTCTTTCCATCCAAGCGGAAGAAATCATGTTCAGGACCTTTCCTCGAGGGCTCAAGGAAAGCACATTAACATGGCAACTCCCACTTTGCTTTATTTGTGAGTTACCCTTGCAGGAGGATGAGGCTGGAATTGAGACAAGCTATAAGTGGACTAACTGGCCAAAGGCTGTCACATTAAGGGGTAGGCAAAGATGCTGAGAGGATAATCCCAAAGATGCATTTTTCCAGCTGATGAAAATCAGAAGAGCCAGATAATCACTGAGAGAGATTCTCACCTAGGCAGAAGATAACTGCAGGAGCTGTAAGCACAAGGGTGCAGTGGTTACTCTAGTTCTGCCTGTCACCCCTGCCACTGCTGACTTTCCCAGCACTATGTTTTAAGATGCTGCAGGAGGGGCTGAGGCCCTTTTAATGAACTGAAAGGATGAGCAGGGGGCCTGTCCAGACCAGCAGTGGGAAGAGAAAAGACACGCGCAGCAAGCCCTGTGCATGGGGGAAGCAGAGCTGCAGCCTGCTCCAGACTCAGGAGCCGCTGGAGCACAGGTGTCCCCAGGAACTCTCCACACTGAGCCCAAAGAGCTCTGGCCAGGTGGGACAATGTCACTGCCACGGCCACGCCACTGCCCAGCTCTGCCCCACGCCAGCCTCGGGACCGAAGGACGCTCGGACAGGTGAGTGCTCCTGGCCTGGGCCTTCCCAGCTTTCGGGTGTCTCCTGGCAAGCCCCGTGTCTGCTGCTCCGAGGGGCCCTGCTCCAGCGCCGATGGAGCAACCTGAGTTCTGGCAGGGGGAGCTGGCTGCGGCCCCTCGCTGGGCTGCCAATGTACCTCCTCTTTCTGGCCCGAGGGGCCACCAGAGAGTGATCCAGGCTGCTGCCAACTGTGTCTGCCTGGGAACAGGGGACCCGGCGTGGAGCCCAAGCCTGGATCATAGCTGTTTTCTGCTGTTCGCCTACAGACCAGCCCTCCTGGATTTCTCAAGGGCAGGCTGCCCTTACTTACTAATTTTCTTAATTTTTGTGGCCTCATCGATGACTTAGTCATAACACCAGAGTCAGCCACCAGCTGCTGCCTATTCCCACGGTATAACCTGCCCCTTCGCTGTCTTTCCTTAAATGTAATACGTGGTACATTTGTGTCTGGTACTTTCTCTTGTTTCTGCAATTGAAATTTTATCCGTTCATGGAGTGCCCGAAATTCTGCAGAGACACTTGGCCTGAATAGTCATTTCATTGCTGAAAGCCAATACTGCTTTAACAGATGCAGTAAAATTGTGAGAATCTGAAGTTCACTTTTCTGCTTTAACTGCCCCAGATGAAAGAAGTCCACTCCACACTGCTGAATGCCTCTTGCGTGCTGGCACATGAGCTTTAAAGGTGTTCTGGTAGTTTTCAGTCCTCTGTGTTGCCAAAGTACTTTTGTCTAGATCCTCAGCTGGAGAAGATGGATGCAACTATGCTGCAGACAGCAGAGCTATGCTGATTTATACCCCCAGGCATACTTTTTTATATGTAGATATCCTTAGAAAGTAATCACCAGGCTCCCTCAAGCTGATTCCTCATGACTTGCAACTGCAGTTTCAAAGCGGTGCTATTCCTGAAGCCTGCGTACCCCTCCCACACTGTGTAGGAATCTGTCCAAGGCATGAAGGAATCTGGACCCACAACAGTGGCAAATTCCCAGCCTCTACTCAAAGTATCCTTCATCCTTAGACATGCTTGACTGTATAATTATTGTACTGCCTTGCACAGTTTCAAACAATGTTTCATGACACAAAAACCTCCAGACCAAGCTGTCAAATTATTTGCATTGCAATAATTAAAAAAATACAAAATCTGTCATTTCTTCACCTCAGGGAAATGAAACCAGAACGAGCCAAAGCTTTAGCACTGCACACCGTGTCTATACGTCGCGTCTTTAGATTCTCTTTCAATATCGTTTCTGCCATGTGAGTTAGACCAGTGCAGACCAGTTCCCTTCTGCGTTTGCAGCAGTCAAACACCCTGTGGAGATGTTAGGCTCTGTTTAGTGTACAGAACTCACAGCCCTGAGTTACAGGGCTATCTCCATCCAGCAGTACAGCCCCTCTGCTCTCTGCCGACCTTGCAGGTTTGTTACCATTTGAAAACAATTATTTTCCCCTGACTTGGCATTTTTGGCTCCTACCCAACTCCTGGTGGGCACTTTGGGATTTATAGTTAGAGCTCCCCAAAAGAACAGTTATCTTGAAAGTTGAAATTACATCCAAAAGGCTAAAACATATCTTTCAGCTGAGTGTGGTTTTCCCTGCCAGAATTGCTTCATATGGATCTATGATTGCAGGAATACCTAAGGGCTGGGCTGGGGAGAAGATTGGGCTGATAGTCTCTTACAACCAGGGACTTGAAAATAGCAGTACAATTTACTTCCCTTCTGAGACACTTTACATAGCGTACAAATGTGAATCAGATCTTCTAACTAAATAATTTCATATGAAGAAATAATGTAGAATAAAGCCATTTAGCTGGTAAGTAAAGGTCCTAAAGGGTTTTAATGCTCGCAAGAGGAGAGAGGAAGATCCAAGAATTATGACCAGACCCAGGTACCACTGAAGCAGTTAGTTCCCAAAGAGGGAGACAGTGAAACACAAAGATCCCAACCCTGGCAGCCTGTCTTCCACCATGCACCATGAAGCTGCATTGCCAATGGGAACACTGGGAGTGGGAGCTCAGCATAAAGTTACCTCAGCTATACCTGTCCTCCAGACTGTAATCAGGATCTTGACATTCTTGCATGCTGTACAGTGTTAAAGTGGTTGTGTGTAATCCAATGGACATCTGTATCTCAACTTTCCTGGCTAGTGTTTAGCTGTAGGGAAGCCCAAGCAAGCCTCTAATTTTGAATATGGGGAACTGTGTGTATAGCAGAGGTGAGATTCCACACTTGGAACTAGTGCCATTTCCCTAGCCAAAACTTTCCAGGCCTTGGTTCCAAAGGTGAATATTTGATAGATAAAAATAGAAATAAAATTATATCAGTGTTTATCTTGCAGTCAGCTCTTACTCAATGTAGTCAGGACGTCTTTGAATCACTCCTCACAAACACACTAGCAGCAACAAAAAATAGCAAGTATTACAAAGAAAAAAAATCCATGTTACTGGTGTACAGAACTTCTTTCCTGGGGTAAAGCTTCTAGCACCTCATGCTGTTCTCAGTTTTACAGCTGTGGAAGGAAAGATGCTAAGCAAGATTGGGAATTTGTGCTTTGATCACTAGTTATGTCATACAGTAGGACGTGCCAAGTGGAAATTTCTACAGTCTTCTTAGAAACACCCTTCCACATGTCCCAGAAAGACCTGGACCTCAGCCTGGCACATTTCAGACTTGCTGATTTCTGAAGTTAAAAAATAAAAAGAAGCGATGCCACTAGCAGCACGTTTGGATGTGTTTGTGCCCAGCCTTGTCACGTAGCATGTTCATGGTGCAGTCAGCTGGATGGCCTTGGTCAGGACTCCAAGTAAGGCTCCTCCTCACATTTCTGCCCCCTGCTATGACCCACTCATTTAACAGCAGACAAATATTTCAGTCATCTTCCAAGTCTGGTATCTGCAGTTGCAATATCTTCCTGAAGTGTTGGCTTTCACCTGCTTGTTAATAAAACATGCAAGTGACTGTGGTAAAAGGAAGTGAACCCACTCACCTTTTTTACTGCCAGTGAAATGTCAGCAATTTTTGGTAATGGCTTTAGCACAAAACAGATGAACTGAATGGTCAGTGTGATTTGGGTCGTTGTGGCAGTGAGGGTCATGCATGGTCTGGAATGGAAATGGCACTTGACCAAAGAGGGTAACAGGAAACAGAATAAATGAAATAAATTAGTATCCACACTGGGTTTTAAAAGGTTTTTCAAGGCTCTGCCACTGGATGAGTCTATTCATTTGCAATTAAATGAGCCTTGTTTCTTTCCATTAATAAAAATACAACATCCTTGTAGCTGTTACAGAAAAAAAAAATTAATCAAGCTCACCTTTAAACAGGTATTTAACAGTCAATCTTACATTATAACAGGTGGCCATGAGGAGGAAAGCTGGGATGACTGAACAATAACCTTCATGCTGTTCTACAGCTGTCAGGGGAATGTGATCTGGGAAAATACTCACTTAGGAAAATTGATCAGAGACAGGGGATGATATAAGTCGACACCTCTGCCTTCTGCAGGGCACTCAGACTTACCCCAAGCAGGTACATCAAATGGAGCTGAGCCTGCCTGTTTTACAAAAAAAAAGCATCCTACTCATATTTGGCCATACTTCATCCTGGGGAATAATTCCTATCATTCCTTCTGGTTATTTTCAACACATCAATGCCTGAATGATCTCCCTGGAAAGCATTCCTCACAGGGGGTGCTATCCTGTCAGGACCCTGCTTTGACTTATGCCAGTGCTACCTGCATGCACTGATCCTTTGGAAGTGTCTGCAGCCCCTTGGGATTCCTTTCCCATCTGAGAGATCGTCATGAAAAACTGTTAGTAAATTCTATTTGTAAGTGGTTAAATCTGTTTCCTTAAAGAAAAGTGAAACGACAAGCAGGATAAGAGAGTCAGAGGAAAATTCCTCACTCTGGAATCCAATGCACTTTAGAATAAAATAAGATAAATTTGCTTAGTGAGTGACAGCAGCACTTGGTAGGAATGCAGGTGTAGCCCATCATTTATCAGAGCTGTGCTTTGCCTCACATCTTTATCAGACAGATTTCTTTGCAGAGCTTGGCTACATCGTAATTTGAAAAGCTCCCATAAAAATGCAAAGGTTGTTCTTACCTGCCCTTGCCCTTCATGCAGTCCCTTGGTTTGCTCTGGATTCTTGACATTCTCGCCCCTTGCAGACCAGGGCTCCATTAGCACAAGTTTTAGGTGATACTCAGATTGCTTTCGACACCCAGAGTGCTTAATTCTTCAGGCTGTCTGGAATATATTGGCATCAGTGGTGAATAATCCCTCCCAAGTCATCACATCAGGCCTGTTTTAGTAAATCTTTCCACTTATTAAGAACAAATTTAAACCATCTCAATATGCTTATGTAAGGAGTCCTTTAAAAATAGTTCGTAAATTTAGGAGCCAGCATACACTGAAAAAATGCAATAAAAAAGAAAAAAGTCAGTGACATACTTTAAGCCCAGTTTAAACTTAGTTGAATCCTCCCATCTTTTACAAACCAAACAGGAGGTTTTGCATAAAAGCAGCCAGCAAAGTCCTGTTGGTGTTAAGACATTCTTTCTGAAACGCAAGGCAGCACTTCATTTGCTTTATGAGCCCAGGGCTGAGCTGGTACCCACATTCCTGAACAGGCAGCCAGGATTTAGAGAGGTACATGTGCAGAGCAGTGACCTCCAGCTCTGGAGGAGTGGAGAGGGTGTCCCCTGCACCCAGCTGAGCACTCAAGCCTCTTGCATGAATCTTTGGGAGAAAGAAGTCAGGGGAGCAGTTGCTCAGAATAACCTGCAGGCTGTTCATGGTAGCCCCGGGGAGCAGAGCTCTGTGTGCCAGGATACTGTAATATTGGCTAGGAGATATCAGCAACACTCAGGAGAGTTACTGTCAAATCTTAGCACTTGGAGCTGTATCTCACTGAAAGCCAGACTTCCTACAGAAGCATCCCTTGCTGCATCCTGCAGGGTCACGTACCCGAGCGAACTCGGCAGCCACTGCCTGGCAAGGGGACCTTATCATACAGTCATAGAATGCTTTGTGCAGGAAGAGACCCTAAAACTCATTTCATCCCCCCCCTCTGCCATGGGTAGGGGCACCTTCCACTACCCCAGGTTGCTCCAAGCCCCATCCAACCTGGCCTTGAACACTTCCAGGGGTGGGGCAGCCACAGCTTCTCTGGGCAACCTGTTCCTTGCCCTCCCTTCTGACACAGGGCACTGCCCTTTGACTGCTGCTGAGATCTACCTTCACTTTTGGGTGTGCAAGAGGAGGTGCAGGTCCAACCCCAGGTATTATCATTCTCTGTCCTGAGCATGTGCATGAAAATGGCAGTGGTTTGGTCAGTGTGCTCTTAAATCGATGATCCTATTAAAGAACTGGACTGCCAATGGATGGAGAATTCATTGGTATTGCAGGACTGTCTTTTAAAGATGCTCCCCAGGGCTGACTTGAAGCTTCTGCTTGACAGGTGTATGTAATGTACCAGGATCCAGGGAGAAATCCTGCCCTGGCAATTCAGCTGAAATGAGGCAACAAAGAGAAAGGACAGAGTTGGCAGGTTCACGTGTCGGTTAATTTACAGCATCTCTAAGTGTCTGCCAGTTCAGTATTTGGAAATCCTGTCACATTCTCTGAGATTGTATGAATTATAAATTCCCACTAATGGCCTCACACATATGGATGTTTCAATCGTAGTTCCTTATTTTTCCTTTTCTGTGTAACAAAAAAAGACAAAAGGAGTTGCAGCACATTCCAGAGTGATGCATTGCCTGATTGTGACAGTACTTCCCTGTGCCAGTAGGAGTTGTATTTATCATTCAGAAAGGTAATCTTCTACACTTCCAATATAAGTAAATATAAAGCATTTTGCTCTGATTTTTATTCAGGCAATTTATGCCTTGGATAAACCCGACTTCCAAATGTACAACCAATATTTGGGCAAGTCAAAACAAAATCTTATTTTAATAAATACATAGTTAGGGGTCTGAAAAGATTTTGCCTTTTTGCACCAAAATATATATACAGCAACTATATGCCTCACTACATTCCCACTGAAAGCAAGCACAATTACACTGCCTGAAGTGCAATCAAAGCAGAAAGATGTGTTTGTACAGCACAGAGAATGTACTGAGATATCCGGAGAAGATTATGGTATCTTGCTGCCACACTGGCCCTTAGGTTTTAAAATATCGGTTCTGCTGCAGAGCACTGTGACTCCATCTCTGATTTTCAACTGGAATCTTCTGATGGGAAGAAAATCAGAACAGGTGTCTCCCCTAAGAGACAGTGGGAAATGGCTTTAAAGTGACAGAGGGCAGGTTTAGGTTAGATATTAGGAAGATATTCTTCCCTGTGAGGTGGTGAAATGGTGAAACAGGCTGCCCAGAGAAGCTGTGGATGCCCCATCCCTGGAAATGTTCAAGGCCAGGTTGGATGGGGCTTGGAGCAATTTCAAAGACCTATGGATGTGGGACAAGGGAGGTTAATATTTTAATCAGTCGCTTCCTTTGAAAATATCCTCCACAACTCTTTGACTAGGTGTTAAATTATTCCCCAGTTTTTCTGTATTAACATAAGCCTAGATGCTCTGTGTTAATTACATTTGAAAAGTTGTCTGCACACAAGCTTCTATGATACCATGGCTGGTCTGGAGCCCAGCCACAAGCCCCAGCAATGTGAGTCAAGCTCAACACATTTATTGTTGCTGCATGTGATCTTCTGGTGCTGCAGTGCAGGGGACAGACATGACACAGTAAAGACAGTTTCTGTTTCATTTCTGGAGGTACGTCCCTCTGCTTGATTTGCTCCTGCCAGTTCCAGTCCCCACAAGGCTGTCATAAGGGAGCACAACTTAGGAAATCTTTCCCATGCTGAACTGTCTGACTTCAGGATCCATTTCTTTGTAACAGCCCCTCTTGCTGTGACTGCATCAGTAAGCTGTGATAACAGCTCTGCTCTCCAGGGCCACATTAAGCTGCTTCAGGGCAGACTTTTTTATGTCCTCTTTCTCATGCCATTACACACAGGCTTCATGTCCAAGAAAATCATCTGTCACTTCCAGTTCCTGCAGCATTATTCTGAGAAAAATCAGTCACTACGAAAGTCCTTGATGTCAGAGGTCTCATGAAAGCAAAGTAATAAATATTGCAGCAGTCAGCTTGTCTTCAGAGTCCTGGTGGTTTTGCCAGAAATCTCACTAACTCCTTCAACACTGATTTGTCAAAAGAATTTTTTTTGTTGGAGTTTCTGTATTCTTCCACTTCTTTTATTTTTTTTTCCCCTTTCTCTTCTTCCCAAGGAAATGGGGGCAAACACAAGTGAGCTATTGTACCATCTTTATCACTCCACCATCTGCAATTGGTTTCATTCTCATGACAATTTCACATGCAACCTTATAAAAAGACCTGACTCACTTAAGCTGCGAACTTCAAAGATGTACAAAGCTTTGTTGGACCAGTCTGTGCTGGTGGAGCAGTAAATAAGAGGCTGTGTTTGATTTCTGTGAGAATCTCTCTCTGTATCAAATGGCTAATGGGTGAGAAAACATTTCTTCCTGTCGTAGAGCTCAATCCTGCTTCAAAATTATGGCAGAGAACAAATTAGTGGCCAAGGGAGGCTAAGCAGCCCTACAAGGAAGGAACCTCTGAATTTCCCCTCCATTCTGCAGAGAAGGCCATGAAAGGTTGGACCAGACGATCTTGGAGACATTTCCAGCCTCAAAGATTCTATGAAAGCTTCTGGCATCCCTGCAAATGTTTCAATTGAATTTAATATTGTCCTTTTCTCCTGTTAATAATTTCTCTGTGCCAGAAGTTTTGTCAAGTGCATAGTCCCATCTTTGCCCAAACCCTTTTTTCCTTTGGCTGGGGCAGTGGACAGCACTGGGGTGAAGCAGCAATGTCTGGCTGGCCCTGCCTGTCCTTCCATAGCTCCATCCTGTTGATTCTAACTAGCTCTGCCATGCACTCACCCCTCCCAGCTCCCATTAAAAAATTCCTAGGCTGTGGGGACACTCAGACCTTGCAGCCCCGTGCTTGGTCTGCCCTGCTTCCCTGGAGTCCATGGTTCAACACAAAACCTTTGTACCTGACAGAGCGTAAATGAAAACGAGTATTTTTTGCCTCCTAAAGGCACCTTCCTGAATGTTCCAGTGGCTGTTTCCTTCACAGAACATTCTTCTATTTTCCATCTGTTAGACAAGGTCATGACATTGCATTTTGCCATGTGGAAATTTTAAACAAAAATAAAGCTATTTTTATTTTGATTTCCAGCTTCTCTGAATATCAAGGGAAAGTGCATTAGCCCCATTTCTTTCAAAATGACTTTTTAATAAAAACATTCATGTTTTTCCTAGTACTGAAAACATGGCTTTCTGTTCTCTTGAACATTTCTTGTTTTTCTTTTAAGTAGTTCTGATGAAAATTACTTTGGTTCTCTTTTACTAGAAAGCTTCCATGTAACAAGGCAGAACATTGCCTTGAAATGAAGAAAACATATCTCTGATTTTAATCTTTTCATAAAAAGCCTGACTTTTCTCCCCATCTTGTTGCTCATATTTTAAAAAATTATTATCAAATAGCAGAAAATCTTGAGTATTACTCTTTGGCTCTGTGTTCAAATTGAAGGTTTTTTAAATTCTTCTTGGCTGTTCACAAGCCCAGAGGATTTCTTTTGATTTTTTAAGCCTCTCTAGAAAGTGCAGCCTTTTCTCTGGGGACAAGTTATAAAAGAAACAAATCAGAGACGAGGAATTTTGTAGTCAGTTCACTCTCTGGCTCATTCCTTTGTCTCTCTCCTGTCAAGCCACTTTGGTTCTGCATCCCCCACATATCTCAGCCTTTTGAGGCATTTATAAATTATAGAAGTATTTATTATTGTGGGGAAAATATGATCATTCACTGAACTCGTGGTGAACTTTGCACACATGCTCACTCCTTTGGTCCTGAGATTTTTTTTTCATAGCAAGCAACCCCCTTCACTTTAGGTCTGCAGGCTGAGAGCTTGGCAGGTGAGCTGAGGCTCATTCTGCAGAACCTGGAGCAAGAGCAGAATGCAAAAATGCCCACTGTATGCTACACTTTTCTAAATTAAATCTGCAACTTTCTTTCATGTTTTTCCAGTTTGCCATATAAATACAGCAAGTGTGTAAATCTCTGGGAAAAATTTACCCATAGTCCCACATAGCTTTATGGAAAAATTTTTGTGAGATTTTCAGTTCCTTTGCTGGTCAAACATAAATGTGCGTGAGGGTAGGATGTGAAAAACTTGTGAATAAAATTAAGCTACCACTTTCTGTGGTAGATACTGAAAGAATAAGTTGCTGTGTAATTGAACAGGGATCTTGTCATTCCTCCTCTCTTCCAACATTGTTAAACAGGACAGTTCAATGTCGAAGAGGATTTGGGATATTTGGGTTCACACGTGGATATCCCACCTGGGATATCACCTGGGATATCGATAATTCGTCATCAGTGGGATCTGTTCCATGGCTGACTGTGCAGATACGTGACCATGTTTCCTTTCATACCCGTCCTTGATACTACAAAGAGCAAAGTTCTCAGCATGTGCTGTTCCATTGCAGCAAAGACACTTCTCAGTACAGACACTCTGGATTTCAGCTCAAGCCCCCAGAGAAGGCCGCTTAATCCCCAAAAACACCTTCAGTAGCCCCTTAAAGACTCCTCACTTACTGTGCCTTCTGTGATATCTTCCATTAGCGCTACCAGGGACCCAAACTCTGCCTGATCACTGAGTGATCTGTTCTCCACCAGGCCAGAAAATGAATGCATTTAATAAGGATTAACCCCAGCTGGCACTAGGGAGCAATAAATATCATAGCGCCAGCATTCGTAACGCTGCAGTTATCATTGTGTCAGCATTTCTGTTATAAACCAGGGGTTGCAGTGGATTAGAACTCAGCCATAAAATTTTCTCCAGGCTGAAACTTGGCATAAAAAAGAAATATCATTCTATGATATTTTTTCTTAACCTTTAAAAAAAAATCATTTCAGTCTATTTTAAGTTGTAAAAGGAAAGAATATAAGACTCTTCCCAAATTCTTTAAATCATCATCCAGGCCTCTGGGGGATGAAGAAAGACTCTGACTACCACTGCATTTATGGGTGAGTTTTCAATGGGGTATCAGAAGTTCAGGGATTAAAGATGTTTTTTGGTATTTCTTGAAAGTCAAAAGCTTTGTCACATTATATTAAAGAGCTCAATTCTTTAGCGATGGGGCTTTAAAAATATTTCTTGCTCTCCTTTCTGTTCAGAGAAGTGGATAACCTGAAACTGCCAGGACCTCCAAACCACACACAGTACCCAGGCCAAGCCCCATGTCAAGGGGCTGTGCTCCCGCCTTGTGCCAGGCTGGGGAGCCTCAGGGGACAGACTGGGGAGGCTGAAATCAGGGTTGCTTGAGATTTTATTCTGAGCTGAAACTCGAGGTTTTTGTCAGAATTAGTTCCCTCTCAGAAACCAGCTGTATGGCTGAGGGGACTGACGTGAAAGGAAGAGAGGCCAGCGTCAGTGGTGTTGGGAGGAGGAGCAGGCACAGAGCTGTGCAGTGGGATGCCACCCATGACTCTTCCCAGCGCAGACATCCATCCCCCTGCTCCTCACTCCCCACTGCCGGCAGCACAGCGTGGGTTTCCTGTTTCTGGACAAGCTGCTGTTTGGAGAACAGCACGGTTTACCCTGCAGTGCACAAGCACACACTGCCAGAAAGGTCAGCAATGTTTTGTGTAGACCTCGAGAGAGGAACATGAATTAATTTGTTCCCCCCAAATAACATTTTATTTTAGAAAGAGGAGAGCTCTTTTTTTTTCTTGTGCAATCTGAGGTATAATACTGAGTTCCAGTTTCCCTTAAGAGCTGAACTTCATCCTCCTACTAGGATGGTTTTATTTTAGTTACCAAATATTTGAGGTTAAAGTGAATAGTTCATCTTTAATGGGATTATCTCTTTCAATGTTTGCTTTCATTACAGTTTGAATTGCTCTGAGCATGAGAATCTAACCTCACCAAAAGCATATTTTTGTAATATGATACAAACTAAATTTAACCTTTGACTCTCATCTATAAAGACGTTACTTTTTTCCACTGAAAAGCAGAATGTTAGATTAAAGATCTGCCAGTTTCAATTTCCAGGTTGCTAACCTTCCTGTGATTGGGTCCTGCACTGTGAAAAGCTGTGCATTTAGTAAAGGTATTTAACATTAGCAGAAATGGTGGAGATGGTCTCATACCTGCTACTTTTAATAGCTAGATGGAAGTTCTCTACTGACTTTTTACGTAGACAATAATTTCCTTGACCTACACTGTACAATACAGTAGAACTCTTTGGACAGAGACATTTAAAATAAAATCTTCCCTTTGAGTCACTTTACCATGTCATCATAGTTCTTTTGTTAAACAAATTAATTTTATCCAAATGCTTTGGAATATTAAGGCTGTGCTTAGGAAAAATAGATACATGTTCCAACTCCTGAGGGCTCACTTTAGATGGGATACAGAAAGGGAACCAGTGTCTCTGTATTATTCTATATATTTCCTCCAGTAAATCATCAGGAAAAGTAGAGAGAACTGGCTTCTTTTTAGAAAAAAACTATATTCTTGTTCTCTGCTGAGAGAAACCTTCTAAGTACATGGAGTTTTTCACTTCTGTTTTGATAAGATGAAGTGTTGAAACTTTCACTGACAAAGCTTTTCAGATATTTGTCAGGAATTTAAGGGTGGGTTCTTTAGAAAGAGCAATTAAGTGTGAGTGAAAAATTATGATGTCTCCAGTCCTGGAGGACAGATCCAAAGTGCATCAGCTGTGAGACTTCTGGAGAAGGAATGGTGCTGCCCTGCCTTTCTACAGTAATGAAATAAAGAGGAAATGGCTCAGTGCATACATCAGGACACAGAGAGGAATGTGGGTGTATATCTTTATTTTTTTAGAAAAATTCAGGAAAATTCACTATGAATTCTACAAACTCCTTTCTCTTGATATGTTTCCTGTGTCTCTGGAGTTTACACTTCAAAGAAAAGTATTTGTGTTCATACACTTACTCAAGTTCCATAGGGAAGATTGATATAGATACAAAATTTATACTGTTAAATCTGTCCATTCTGTAGAGGAAAGCAAACGAGAAAAAAAATAAAACAAAATGAACTTTTAAAAAAAGAAACCCACCTGTATTTCAGCTCTGCAATCATCAGAGAAGAAAACTGCAGCTAAAATTCAAATTTCAGTTTGAACACATACTGCACTAATAAATGGTCAGCTTAGAAGCATTTCCTGTTTATACACTGTGTTAATAAGCATCCATCACCCATGTCACATATACGGGATACCAAATTCAAATGTCAAACAAAATGTAAGAGGTCACACATTTTCCTTTGCTAACTAAAAGTGTAATTCATAAATATTATTGCTACCAAACTCTCCATCTACAGCACTTGTTTAGAAATATGCACATGTAATATAAATTGTGATTAAGTTAAATGGGTATATTATTTCCTGTTTTAAGGGTGAGCAGCAGCATGAATTATGTTTTACTCAATAGGCATTTCAATAAAAACCTACAGCCTAACAAGCTGCTATCATACAGTTCAACTGCACAGACTAACATGAGAAGGAGCTTATGATCCACCACTGATATTTCAGCTGTTTCTCTGTCTGTTATTTCTGCTGATGCAGGAGAAAAACACATTTTCTTAACTCAAAACCTCACCCATTTTTTGCTATAAAAATAAAACTTATTTGGTTGTAGGAGGTTTCTACGTGCAGAATAAATAAGATAAATGTAATCAGCTAATGGCAATTTTTTTATTTTTACTGAAATCAAGAAATGTGGGACTGGAGGAAATCACTCTTTGAAAATAATCAGCAACTCCCATGTTTTGAAATTATTTGTTTTCATTTGTAAAAATCAAACACTCGAGGAACAAAATAATGGAAAGGTTTTAGAAATTACTTAAACAGATTTTTTGAAAATGGAAAGTGCACTTTCAATGTCATGCAGTCACTAGATTTTGTAGAATTTTTGGCTAGCCCGTGGTGTCTCTTTTTTCTTGATACTGAATTTTTAGTTAATTTGAAGCATTTTAGGTTCAGAATTCTCTGAGGTCATTTTAAAGACTTGCAAAGCTGTAAGTAGAATAGACTTAAATGAATTTGAAGAAAAAACCTGAAAATCTGATATTATGAGTAATATTGTTCCTGTGACAAAACATTCCCCCTTCAGGCCCAATGAAAGATCTTACTCACAAAGACACCAAATAAAGATATTAAAATTGAATTTTAAATATACCATTTCCCCCACATTTACATAAAACCTGCCAGAATCCCTTAGCTTTCTGTGTGCAATTAAAGAATAGGAGCAAAGGTATATTTTGCTTGGATTTTATGTAAAGAGAGTCATTCCCACCAAGGAGCTGCAGAGCCCCAGATAAGCAGACCCAGTTACTGCTTGTCTCGAACCACTGCGTACAAAATGTGGTTGCAAATACTGTCAAATCAAAGGCTTTCGAGGCAAATAAGAATGCCACACATTCCCAAGTTATCTACTCCTTTTTTTTTTAAGCTTTGGGTAAAAAAAGGAGGTTTACCAAGTCACTGGAGTCTGGTGTTCTTTTAAAAGCTTGTAAAATGGGAGTCTGAATATTTTGTTTTATTAGGAGGACCATAGTGCACAGCAAACACAAAGAAGATTACTAAAAAGGAAGGGGTGCTAAGACCTTTAAGATACTCAGAAATGAAAATAAGTTCCATATTCTGAAAATCCTAGGAAAACAGGCATATAAGAGCACTGAATTTTATTTCAGAGTTTTTTACAGTAGTGTAAAATCTTTGATGTGTCCCTGTTTATGAAGTGAAGGAGACACCAAGGCAGATACTATCGAAAAGGAAAAATTCCATTACATTTAAGTATTCCAGTAATGGAGAGAGTCTTATTCATTAAAGTTTCAGCACTAATAAATAACTAATTGTATAAATCTTCCCCTCCATGGTTTGTCCACTGAATTTCAGTAGTTAAAAACATAACAGAGTGAAGTTATTGTCATTGATATATATTACTGAGTGATGTCCTTGAAAGCAGCCAACAAATACAAAAGAATTCCAAAATCAGTTTATAAACCGCTGTGTTGAGTTTGTTTTGCTGTGGGGTTATATTCTTTAGCTTTTTCATATTCCTGAAAAATTCCCAGAAGGAATTCCCAAGAGAGGTGTCTGGTTTTTACCATACCACATGTGAGCCTGTATTGTCTTTCCATCTTGGAGTGGGAAGAGAAACCCCCAGGTGGTCCACAGAGCAGCCTCTGCGCCAGCTCCGAAGGGCGAGGCAGCAGCAGCATCGAAGCTCTAGGGAGGATCTGGAGAAAAAGGTCTATCAGGAAGCAACCAGACCTCTTGGATCCCAGGGGGTCCCTGGAGCTTGTGAACCACGGCTCAGTCCACGAGGGAATTCACGATGATGGAGCTGGGGGAAGAGGAGGGGAGCAGCCACTGCCCTCTTGACTGGATGATATATGGGAAAGTCCCCAGGGAAAAGCTCTCTCAGGGTTTAATAGGGGAGGAGTGGGGGTGCAATCACAGGCCACGTTAGGAACCCCTGCATGTTCAAAGGAAAGGTTTTATGAGTAAAGACAATGTCCTTCCCTGAGTGAAGATCAAACCCTTCCTAATCTTCTGTTGCAAGAGACAAATGACTTAATAACTGTCTGCATATTCTCCACATAAACTTTTTAAAAATAACTGAAAGGGTTTGGAGAATTGGTGTCCCAAACTGTTGAAAAACAGGGACTGAAGTAAGAACATATTTTCTTTTTTCTCCAAGAGGCCAAAACATTGCAGCTTTTTTCCCTTATTCACACAAGCAGTACCACATTCTCAGAAATACAAATTTTCCTGAAGACAGACAATGCAGCAGAATGTCCTTCTGGTCCAAAAGTGTCCTGTGCATGTTCCAGCCGATCCCAGGTGGCTCGTAGATCTACAAAATTTGTCCTTTTGTTCTGTGTTTATTGCTAAAATCCCTATTCATGCTCATATGAGGGTTTTGTACAGTTCATGAAAACTGTTCATCTTCTAGACATTTTAGGAATGTGCACTGATAGGAATAATAATAATAATTGTAATAATCAAAATAATTGTAATAATAAGTAAAATGTGGGAAATTAACCAGTGTTGCCACCACAGATATTACCAGTACAGTGGTGTTTTAATGATGCTCATTTCCCGTCCTCCACAAGATCTGTTTTAATTAAAATTAAACGTCAGTTATGTTAATAGTTTGTAAAAGAGCTTTGTGTTGTTTTCATTTCATACACAGGAATTGTCTGAAGCGCTGCTTCTCCTGGCAGAGGCAGTAGTAGTACTCAACTGTCAGGTTTCCAAGGTTTTTTTGATTCCCACCTATGAAATTTTACAACTAAAAAGAGAAAATACAACATCTAGCCACTGATACAGAAATAGGGATTTTTAAAGGGCCTGAGGCAAGGATTTAGGGAGGTACCAGCAATGGGTTCAGGAAAAAAAGGAAATTCACTTAAGAACCAAACAAAATTAAGGCAGCAGTGATTTCTAATACCTACTCACGATGCACAAATTATTTCATCAAAAATTACATTAAAAACTGTGCATTAACCACAAATATACCACACACAATTTCCTCCGATATAATTTGGTTATTTGTATAGGTGTGACTAGCAGAGAGCTCTGTATCACTGGCCATCTCCCTCAAGGAAGGCAGTCGGTAGCCCCCCAATAAAAACCTGATTTGTGCACAAAAGACTCCACATGTGCTGAAAGGTTCAAGGTCCAGGGACTAGAGGTATGCCATGCACAAAGACTATCTGGAAAGGGCTGTCCTCTTTGCACCTCTACTGCTCTGACTGGAAAACTTTAAAAAGCCCACAAATTTATAGTTCTTCCTTCAGAGCCTAATACACACCAAAATGTAAATCATGAAGCGACTCTGTTTATCACAGTCACTGGCTGTTTAAAAAAATGTGTTTGAAAACAGCCTTCAAAGAGACAGAGCAGATCAGAACAGCCATGGTGACCCTGTGGCCCCACAGGAAAATGTCACTCTGATGTCCTATGCATTTTACCTTGAAAAAAATTTCACTTAGTCAATGCATTTTCTTATAGTTACAGGTTGCTTAACTTCGAGCATTTTCCCTTTGTGTGCACCATGAAAAGCAGGACTTGGGGAATCTGGTTTAATTCACAATTAGTGGCTTCTTTCAGGACCCAAAGCAAAGGGACAGGAGATGTTGAGCACAGCAAGGCTCCAGCAATAAGCAGATAGAACGGGAAAAATTATTTGCCCTCTGTGAATGGAGGTTTGGCTGTATCATTTCCCACCAGGGCTCCCGTACTGCCCTGTATACTGCTCAGAAAAGCTTCTCCAAAATCATTTAGGTTCATAAATTTTTGTCTTGCACAAGATTGTCTACGGAGTGTGTGCCACCTGCACTTGCAGACCACAGTGAGAAAAGGTGTGCCACATGGGACAAACTACAGACTCCAGGGTTAAAGGCCGTTCATATGTTACTGCTGAGTACATTTGTGGGAAAGCTGATCAATCAGCTGGAAATTTGACTTCTGTAATTACCACTGGAGTTCAGTAGCCTGCTGGCCCAGGGCACAAAGGCTGAGCTGGAGCAAAGCTGGAGACAGGCCCTCTCCAAAATGGAGCAACTTCTCTCCTTTCCCCAATAATGTTGCAGTTCCTCCTCTGTGTCAGAGACAAATGATGAATTCTGACTGGAGGAAGGCTGTGGGACACAAATTTTACATTAAAAGCCAAATGCTATTTCTTCCTATTTATAACTGCAGAACTCTGGCTCAGCAGAGCACCAACTCCTCCCAGGCACTAAACATGTGCACAGCAGAGAGCTAAAGCTGCACTAAGCCCTTCAATGGCAAATGAAACACAAGGGGCAAGTAATGAGCGAAATTTCATCCATCTACGGTCAATTAAGCTAATTTAATCCCCCAGCAACTCAGTGTATAACATTTAGCCCTTTCCATCGCTTGTTTTGTTCCACTGACATTCAATCACTTATTTATCTCTGTTGCCAAAGGGCCTCACCTGAGCTCTGATTTATAGAGCACAGTTGCAAGGGGAGAGCAGCTGGTTTCACTGGTGATTATTACATTTCTGCTTAGTGAGTAACATGTTCAACCTGCACAGGTAACTTGGAGGGAAATGGGCACAGAACCTTCTGTTCTTCCACCTGTTCAGCTGTATCCCCTGCTTTTGTTCAAAGTCACAAGTTTTTCTTGTCACCTGCATGGACTTTTCATGCACTGCTGAGTTACCTTGCAATATTTCTTTCCAGAAACCAATTGAGGTTTTCACTTTTTGGCATGTTTAATGAGCCTGACATTTCTGGGAAGGCTCAGTCCTTGTGTGCATGCATTGGCAGAGTAAGCCCACCGTGTCTTGAGCATATCATGTTTATCACTGGCGCAGGCTGTGCCTGCAGCTCCTGAGCTGAAGGTCTGACCATCCCCAAAGCACTTATCTCACTGCACATTCGGGATTGCTTTGATCTACTCGCAGACAATGGACAGAGCCGAAATTTCAGGGTGGTCAGCAGCCTAACTGGCACAATAACCCAGATGGATTACTAAACATCTGGATATCCCCTCCTAAATTAAAAAAAAAAAAAAAGCCAAATTGAACTCAGGCAAAATTTCCAAGAGAAGAGGGAAAATGTGTCCAGAGAAATGCAGATGTTGAACCTCTAGGTTGGATGTGGTTTAGATTGGTGGTGCAGAGGTGAGGGCAATTATTATTTTTTTAATAGGAAAACAAGATTGTAAACCAACCTGAACCAGCAGTGAGCTTCATGAATAAATGTAGTTTTCTGTTTTCCAGCCCTTTTTGCAGAGGTTCTGAGCACTTATAATTCATATTTAAGGCAAACAGAGCTTCAGATGTTCAGCAATGTTAGTCATTGAACCCTATTGTGTCCCTTGAACCCCAAGACACAGCAGCCTTTTAACTGCAACTTCCCGTGGCTCATTTCCAGTAAAGAAACATAAACATGTGAGGTCTGCTGACTCTCTCTCCATTTAGACTCTGAGAACTTGATAAATGCAAAACATTTGCTTACCTTATGAAAAGGAAGTCATGCTCTCTATTGCAAAATTTTGATGGCGGTATGAGGGACTCGCTGCTGTAAAGCAAGAAAAATAATGCGAGAAAACTGTGTTTTCAGACAGATTGTGTGGATTATTTTTTATGATTTCTGACTGTTTTGACTTGGCAAAGCAGGAGTCTAAGAAAACAAGTGATGAAGGCTCCTAGCATGTGACTTCTCAAATATTTAGCAATTATTTGTAAGTTTTATTAAGTCAAGATGACTCATCCATCTTGACTTGCTTACATGTATGTTTTGTGTTCTATGCTATGTAGACCAATAGAAAGTGTTAGTCATTTGTTTTATTACTGCAGGGCTTTATTTCAGCAAAACTATCTAGTTCTGATGCTGTTTATTTTCAGAACAGCTCAGGGTGAATTTTGTAGGCCTGCAAAGCCACTGGCCTTTCTAACTTCTTTTCTCAGCAGTGGAGACCTAGAAATGTGAAGAAGAATCTCAGTTTTCAGTTTAAAATTAAAATAATAAGTTGCTCTCCCTTTTATTTAGGGGCTGTGTTCTTGGAAATATAACTCTGGTAAAGACAGAGGAGTTATTTTTGCCGAAATTCTTCCACTGCTTTTTGCTCAAGGCCAGGTCTTCTGCAGCCAGGAAAAAAGAAACCCATAACCATAGGTGTTTTGACTTTGGGAAAGCTTCCATGGGAGGTCAAGTTTAAAGGAGGAAGTGGCATTGGCACAGATATTTACCACAGGGGATGTGGACATTTCAATCCTTTTTTTAACTTCAATTTGTCCCACTTAAATGAATTTAGTCTCCTCAGATCTGTAGCAGCCCCTGGCTGCCAAAAACCCCAACTGCTGGGTTTGCACAAGTCACCTTGAGGTATGACCCTGGTAGAATCTGTTTCAGGATGCAAATAAGGGTTTTCACAGCTAAAATCATGTAATAACTGTGCCATGTTGTTGTTCAACCTTTGGAGTAGGGGCTATGTCCTTGCACACTGTGGCTGCACAAATTCAGGACTTCCATAACCAGTTATTGAGTCCTCTGCTTATCACAAGTGAGGTGAGCATTTTTTTGACCAGAAAAAGGGGTCAGCCCACTCTGAAGATGGCAGCATGACCTAATGAGCTGTTTATCAGTCTGACAAAGGGGTCAGATTATGCTGGTGAAACATTGTGAAGTCATAGAGGCCACAAGGCAAAGATCTGGGACATGAGTGTTTAACATATGGCCTAAATCTAACTTCAGTTTGTTCATCTAGACAGATAGTAGTCTAAGCCAGTTCTGAAATTTCTGTCTAAAGCCAGAAAACCACACAGCTAAACCTCATTAAAAACAAACAAACAAACCAACCAAACCAAACCAAAACAAACTGGTTTTTTTTTTCTCTGTGGAAAATTGTTATTCCAACTAAAAGAAATCCATGGATGGTGCTTTTTTTTCTGCTAAAAACTTCGTCTTTTCACTGGAAAAAGGAAAACCTGGGCACTGAAATACATCTCCTGAAAAGTGCAAATTTTATGTATTAGTTCCTGCCAACAAATTGCTCTTAATGATATTCTGGTTTAATCACATTTTTTTGCAGAAAAATTTTGCCTAAGGCTTTATCAGCTCCACACATCACTATTTTCTATTTGCAAAGTCTGTGCTACATTCATGTCTTGTTGTGTAAACACTTTTATTATGTTTTTTCTTGCAGACCAACAGCACATCTTCAGGAAAGAGAGTAAGAGAAAAATAACTTACCGCTAAACATGTCTTTTCTATCAGTAAAAGGGAACAGATGGAATGACACGTGAGAGGTTCTTGAACTGAAAAATATGTGGTAGATACATAATATACATGTGTTTAAACTTATATATAGGAACACACAGGCAGATGTGCATGCACAGATGACACACCAACATCATGTACGCTCTGCAAGGTAAATAAATGCAGATGGAAACAGATTTATGTTCCATAGCCAAACACATTTAGCAGCATCCAAAAGAACCCTGAGAAGGACACTGTAGATGTATATTGTATCTGCAATAGCAATCTACCTAATCTATTCTGGGTTTTGGCTGGTGTCTCAGGGTTCTCTAATGTTGCCAATTGTGCAGTAAATCTGCTGGGTCACATTACCAGACATATCAATACCATTCACAGTACAAATGAGCCATCAGCAAACTGCGAACACCAATGCAGATCATTTCCAAAAAAAAAAAAGGACAATAATTAGTAGGGGTGTCCTATCCCCTTACAGCCCTGGGAGTGAAAAATGAGTTATAATGCAGAACACCTGTGCCACATAATGAAAATCCTGGAAAGCAGTTGTGGCTCAGAAAAGCTGGTGTGGGAGTGTAATATATCCCTGCATCCACCATCCAGGGACATAAAGCCCAAAACCCAAACCAGCTCAGACTGGACACTGCTTTTGCCCAGGTGTTTTTCTGATGATGAGTTAGCAGGAGGATAGTTCAGTGCTTGGGAGGTTTTGGGCCAAACCCTAACATAAAGCCTCTCCCAACTCAGTCTGGAGATGAGTACTAACACAGGGTGAAGAGTTGCCCGTTTGGAAGGTCCTGGAGATCACACAAATAACAGGGCCTTCCCTTCTCTCACTCAAATCAATTGTTTCTGTACAAAGCTCTATAGCACATGACAGAGCCCCTTTAAGGATTTTTCCAAATAAAGGATTTGGAGAGGCAGAGTCTGTGAGAAGAGTTGCTTATTCATTAGACCAAATATTCTTGGAAAACAATGGAGAAGCTTCGAGGCACAAAAGCCCTTGTAGAAACAGTCAATGTCAAAACCAACACAGGCTTAGAAAACTATCTCTGTGGTGTGTAATTATGTTAGTCATCCTGTTAGGCTGAGCAAAAAGGGTGATTGGAGATGAGGAGATGAGGAAGGTGGTCAGATTTCGCCCTGTGGGACAGAGAACTGGAGTTTTGGAGGGTTAGCTGGAGAAAGGGGTCTTGTGATGAAAATCCTAATGGACAATAAGACAGAGTTCAAGTGATGGAGACTCTATCATGTCCCTTGGGAAACTGTTTTATTAATAACTTACACTGTGTTTAAAAGTTCACCTCTTATTTCCAGGTTTGATTTTTCCTTCTTTGACTTGAAGCCATAGAGGACTTTGTCTGCCAGCCCTAAAGAGATTTTTATTTGTGATATTTGAGGATTGGTAGAGTAACCCAGAATTCAATTTCACTTATGGATATTCCTTTCCACTTAAGGGTCTTTCCACTCCTTTTTTTCAACCCAGTTCTTTCTTTTGTATCAGAAAGAGTCCTTAACTTCACTCTTCAGGGATCACACATAATACAGCACAGATTGTGAAGGAAGGTGCTTAGAAAATGCATATGGAAGGTCTAGAGATCCTGAGAAAGCTATAAAGCTCTGCAATGAACACAAACCAGAACCAGTTCCTGGAAGCTTCTAAAATAAAACTGCTGCTTTATTAAAAATTAAAATTTTAAACCTAAATCTCACTTTAAGTGGCAAATACAGAATAAACCCAGCAAAACTGAGAAGTAAATTGGTTTCCAGGAGGGCTAGTCCTGCATGGTCAACACACTGCCAAAGTAACTGGGGGTTTATGCTGTTGTAAATAGCAGAATTGTCCCCCTTATCAGGAGATTTCACTATTTTGTGGTTTGCACTCCTGTTGTTCTTTGGAAGGTTTTTATGTAACATTACTGGTTGTCCTGCAAAAATTGGGATTAACTTGGAAGACATATATTGCGGATTGGATTAGACTTCAAAGAGGTGTTGCCAAAGAGAACTTTTAAAAGGCTTTAAAAAATGAATCGCACTGATAGAGGCCCTTTTCCTTTGAACATGGAGAAAAAAAGGCTGAGTTTAATATTACTTAAATGTGTCCAACAATTAAGTTGCTTGGTACTCAGGCAAACCACATGGAGAAGTTTTCAAAGGAAAGAGGATATTCTAGTGACTTTTCAATTATTCCCTTTCTCCACATTTCTTCAGTGCCCCTGAGACCGCTGATGCCCATCTCGGTACCTGTGTCTGAATCTGCCCTCCATACAGAGCACCACAGCCCTGTCAGCCACCCAAAGGGGCAATGGCCTCAAACTGACAGAGGGCAGGGTTAGATTGGATTTTAGGAAGAAATTCTTCCCTGTGAGGGTGGCGAGGCCCTGGCACAGGATGCCCAGAGAGGATGTGGATGCCTCATTCCTGAAAGTGTTCAGGATGATGGGGCTTGGAGGCACCTGGTCTAGTGGAAGGTGTCCCTGCCCAAGGCAGGGGGTTATAACAAGAAGATCTTTAAGGTCCCTTCCAACCCAAACCATTCTATGATTGGCCCAGGATTCCCCCTTTCCTGTTTGGGTATAAAATGGCCCCCTTGTTTTTATATTTCCTCTCAGGTTGTGCTGCCTATCTCAGGCTCTGTGAAATGCACTGGAGAATGATGGACACACCTGCCTGTACCAGCACCTGTGCCTCTGGAACACCACGTAGGGTTTAAACTGGGGATATTAAAAAAGGGATGGGCTAATTCTGGACAGTGTCTGCCCCGAAACCTCTGTGTGTGCCTTGGCTCAAAGGAGCTGAGGCAAAGAGAGAGGAGGGATTGCTTCACTCTGCCCCATGTCCCCCAGCCTTGGTGCTGCTTTCCCTTGACCCT
Source organism: Corvus moneduloides (assembly GCF_009650955.1). Classification (NCBI taxonomy): domain Eukaryota; kingdom Metazoa; phylum Chordata; class Aves; order Passeriformes; family Corvidae; genus Corvus; species Corvus moneduloides. Next base: position 9,452,037 of record NC_045490.1, read on the forward strand.
CCCCATGCCATTGCTGGAGAGTACAGCATGTTTCATCCAGGCAGCATTGCACAAGGGATGCTCCTGGAGTTTCCAAAGGAACATTCAGGAGTTGTTGTTGAGCTTTCAGTGTTTTTGGCCAGGCCCTGCCCTCCTACAGTGGTCATCTTGGAAGCAGCAGGTATGAGGAAGACATGCCCAGGCTTCACCAGCTGCTGGGCACCAAGTGGTCTGGCCCTGCCTGCCTGCTCCCAATGCCCTGGGGGATGGCCCAAAATGTGGCTCCATCAGCTCCTGGGTTTCACATGCATGTCTTTGAATGGTTTTCTGTTCTTCTCTATCTATTTTTAATTTCTTCAGGGTAAGAGGGTTTATCTGTCAGTAAGACTTTGGGGTAATTTGTTTTACTGCAGGGAAGGTGAAGCCCTGACTGATGAATGAAGTCAAGTGCTTTCCGAGTGGATTTGGGTGTTTGTAAGGGCATGTGGAATGCAGGGCGGGAGAGCTGCTGTGATAGGGACCTTGGCTGACTGCAGATTTTCTATTGGAAGAGTAAATACAGAGGGTAAAATGTCATTGTTTTTATAGAACATAATAGATCTCTTTCTTTTTCTCCCAAGAAGCCTGGGAACTCCAAACAAGTTTGGGGGCAGTTTTATTAAATGAAAATATTCGTGCATTGAGCTAATTTATATCTTTCCAGCCCAGCCCAACAAAAGGTCAGTTGAACAAACCACTCTCTCAGGAGCTGGGGAGGAGTTATGAGCTCACAGTAATCCTCCTAATTGCACTCTACCTCAGTTTTCCATTTTGTTAATCAGCGGCCAACAAATCCTGGCTTTCAGAACTCATTATCAACCTGCTCCATTCTCTTACCCCTGCCCTCACCCTTTGGTTACTCACTCTGCACAACCCTCTGCCTTAGGCATCCTCCAGGTTTCCTTCTGCATCATTCTGGTGCACAATCATAACCAACTTTTGAATATAAGTCAACTATAAATAACTGGGGTGCTGCTGCACGTATGGATTAGTGCTGATGGAGCAGCAGAACAGAATGAGCACTGGTGGCCAGCTTTGCTCCTGCTGGGAGCTTTAAAATCCAGCCTGGGTTCCAGAAGATCTCTGCCAGTGGAAACTGCCCAGGCCCAACACTTCATCACTGTATCTCCTGGCTGGATCCACCCCACCCAACATAAATGTTTGACAAAATTTTACAATTGGAAGCTCAGGTCAATTTCTCACAATCTGCAAATTAAAAAAAAAAAAAAAAAGAAAAACAGCAGCTTGAATTTTCTCCAAACTTTACACGACCCTTCTCTCTTCCCTTCAGAGCAGATCTGGCAATTTTCAGGCCTAATGAATTTTCCAAGTTCCAGTAAAAGGGGAAGCTGCCTGCAACCCTGCCTACAAACTTTCAAGCCGGCCAGCTCCTCAAAGCTCAGCAGTGCTTTCCACTGTGCTGCCTCGTCGTGGTATGTGTGGTAAAGATCTGTGATTCCCCCTGACTTCCTTCTCCCTCTTTTTTTTTTTTTTTGTTACAGTCTGTCTCAAACAGATTTTAAAAAAGGGGATTAGAAGTGAGGTTTGGTTGAAGAACAGTCACATCTGTTCTAGTGCCAGGTGACTTCCATTTTTTCAGAGTTTTGTGACAAGAACATTACTTAAGAGTATGACTAGATGAGAACCATGTCCCACCTCCATCCTGTGTCCATATGTTTGAGTTTGTCCTACAATGGCCATGAAATATCAATCTTTGCTGCTCTTTTGGTGTCTGGACATTACAGCATATACAAGAGTTACCCTAGAATGAGGTCAAAACACCATGACAGCAAGATTCAGGGGGATTTTCTGCCCCCTTATCTGCATGCGCTTGTGGCACAGCTGTATTGTCATACTCAAGAGAATGGAGATAGTTCAATTCCTTACACTGGGATCTGGGGCCAGCATTGTCTGGCTTCATGCTGGCTTTGCTGGACAGCAAGACTTGGGCCCCGCTGAGTTAGACATATGGGGAGAACCTGCTCCAGTTCATCCTTGGAATGAAGGTGATAGGAATTCCTCAGGAGCTGAGCATCTACAAACTCACACAGGTTCATTGAGAAGAGGGAAGTACAAAGCAGTATTTAGAAGCAGATGTCTCTCCACCATTGCTAAGCAGCCACAGACACTGCACGGTCATATGGATCCCTCTGCTGCAATCCAGATTTATGTCCATGGACTCTCATAACAACATAATACACAGATCTCACCAGACCTGGCTGTAGTTCTTCCCAGAGACTGTTCAGCCCAGGCTTCCTCCACCTACAAATCTTCCCTTGCTTCCTGCTCATGGAGACTGAAGTAAACAGCCACCTCCAGAGGATTCACTGAGCATCTCTCAGAAGAACCTGTAACGTTACATGCTGCACATTTGGAAACATTCCTGCAAATCTAAACACACCAGTGTTCCCTTTCCATATGTGACAGACAGACCACATTGCCAGATGTTCAAAAGCAAAGCAAATCCTTCTCCACCTTGCATGCAGAAGGACAGACTTCACTCATCTCACTTTTCCTCCATTTTGATTCAGATTTTTATCATTTTCTCAAGATGCAGACAGAACTCAGGGCAGTTCCAAAGCATCTGTGTACCTCCTTCTATAACTGAAATACCTTCCCCAAATCTTCCCTTTGTCGATCTGCTGTTGAGAAGTTGCCTCTATCAGAAAACTGCCTTTGTTCATCACTTCTCTTTGGAGTCTGGTGCCATGGAGTCTATGTCACTTGTCACCTCATTTCTTCACCAACATCTGTTGCACCACCAGCCCTCAGCCCCCACCGTATCACATGAACTGCAGACTCTGCACCAGAGGAATTACGTGGAGCTTGAGGCAGCCCTGATTTATGTTGCAATACAAATTGCACTGTAAGTTATGCTGCCCTCAAAGGCGAGGGATTCTGACAGAGCACCTGTTGTCCAGATTCCTCCCTTCTCCCCAGATCAGTCTCTTGCAAGGTCGAGTCATGGCCTACGTGGATTAGGATTCAGGACTCTGAAAGCTGAAGGCATTGGGATGGTGATTTATCCAAATTTTAAATCAGATATTTCAAAGATGCTTCATTTAAAGAAATAGAGAAATTATAAAAATAATAATGGCTTAAAGTATGCTGGCTGTTTAGTCTGAGTGTCCTTGAAAAGAACAGAAATTATAATAACTACCCAGCAGCGCAATATATGAGAGAGATTATCTGTGAACATTAATGACTTACTGTTTTTTAAATGTTCTTTATCTTAGTTGCCAGCACATGCTGATGCACTCAGAAAAGCTGACAAGGCAGACTTAGCAAAGGTTTTTCCAAGTTTGCATAATTTTCTCTCACAGTAACCTTTTCTGCCTGTTAAGCTTTTTGTGCCAATACTGGTGACCAGTTCAGATCAATGAATCACAGATGAGCAATGGTCAGCTATACCAGGAGAGGTAAATATTCTGTTTTAATGCATCTTTTCCCCTTTTCTCCATCACCTTATGGGAAGGTTTAGTTCCCATCAGACTGTCAAAGAAGACAGTTTCTCTTTCATTTGGCTGGCTTACATCTCACCTACATCACCTGGAAATGAAAGAGAAGAGAGATGACCTGCTGCATTGTTCCAGTCCTCACATGGCCCTGCAAACCAAGACCTCCCATTCAGGCCAGAATAGCAAAGGAAGGGGTAAGACCACTGCTGGGGTTTTTTCCACATTATGGCCTCTTTTGCCCCTGGGAACTTTCTGCTTGGGCAGAATCTGAGGATCTTTTTTTTTCTTTTTAATGTCTCTGACATACACAGTTGATTGAAGTGACCCTGCTCCCACAATGACCAGTTGTGGTTATTAATGTGCCCAAAGCAGATATCTGAGTTGTTCAGTGCAGCTGGTCCAGTCTGTCCTGAATGTACTGAGTTTTACAGTGCACACACATACTTTTTTGTGTCATCAGTGGCACCCAGAAGGACACGAGAGCACAGCAGAGGTGAGACACAGCACTAACAACTGCATTGAGACAGGACGAATCTTAGACTTTGACCCACAACAGCATCCTTTGGACTCCCTGTTCATGACATGCCTTTGCAATGCACAAAGACTCATACCTTGGAGGGGAACCGTAGGAAAAGGTGTGCTGTATTTGTTCAAAAATTAATTATTGATGTCAGTCAAACTCCTTAGCCTTGAAGCTGTGAAGTGGAAACATTAAACCCGTGCAAAGGTCAGCTTTACCAGGACCTGCCTATTCAACAAAAGGAACTAAGGCAGAATGATGAATTACCAATGAGTTCCTGTGTGTTCAAGCAAATGACAAACTATTAACCAGTAAAACTGAACATTGCAATACAGGAATTCAGCTTTGGGATGGAGTCATCACTGAAGTAGGTAAGCAGAAGGTTTTGTGAGTTGTAGATCAATAACTGAGCATCAAATATGGAGATCATGCAAAAGCAGAGGGCACTTTTGCAAACTAACTGCTTTTGGTTAACATAAATACCTAAATTTCTGTGGAACAAGAAAATGCTGGTGGTATATGGAAAGAATAAGTAAACGAATGTTCTATTGCTCAGTACTGGAGTCTATCAATATGGAACCATTTGCTGAACCAAGGCAGTGAAGTACTCCTTTGTTTATTATCCTCGTTTCAAAAACAGGCCACTTGTAAAACAGGAAAGCTCTTGAGGTCAAGTCTTTCGCTGAATTATGCTTATAGATTAAGTGCAACTAAGCCCAGTTAATTACACAACCACTTGGTGTGGATGGAAGAAACTTAATAAAAAATGGGAGTTTTGACAATTATGTACTTCAAAGCCCTGAAACCATCAGTCCTCCCAGTCTCCTCTAGTTATTGGGATGAAGATTCTTTCATTAATCTGTTTTTGCTGCTATAAAGTTGGAGCATTTGTTAAAAGAAGACTCAGAGGCTGAAGTAATCCACAGCCAGCTGCCACATTTCCATGGGATCTATAGTCCCAGCTCATGGAGAGTTTTTAATGCAATGACTTTACAGCCCCAGGGCTGCCACACTTCTTTAGATATGAATAGACACTCACCCACTTGGCAAGTTAGGAACCTAAAATGGACCGGACATTTTTTGTTTAAGTCCTTAAAAGTTGTTCCCTCTATTTGCTTTCCTTAGTAACCCATGAGCATTGAACATCTGGGACTCATCATCTGTTTTGTGATGACTATGAGGCATCTCATCTTTTGAGCAAGCCCAGTAAACCTCAGTAGGTTTATGTCAGAAAAAGTCAGTGAACAGTCCCATGAGCCTCTGGTCATCCAGCTTCATATGGGCAAGGTCTACCTGCTTTGGACGGGAAGTCACATCTGTTTCAATCTCTACATGGTTTTGATATGCAACTGCTGACACTAACTTGATCTAAGACATAAGCGTACACCAACAGACTCACAAAAAGCCATGAAACATTCCATTTCCATGATAAAAATAAATTTTCAAGATGCTTCTTGGAAATATGCATACATTTTTAAAATAAACCGCACCAAAGAAAGCAAACAAAGCAAAAGGCTCTGCTACTTTATGATACCAATTTCAGTTCAAAGTGAATTCAGACCTATGACTTGGGCTATGTCTGCTCCAAAGCTCAAGGTCTGTCAACAGGCCAGTGTTAGGCAAAATTTCCTGCATGTCCAGAAGGAGAATTTGCAAGCACAGCTTCTGCAGGCTCCGAGTAACCCTGTGTCTTCCCCCAGAGTATGCAGAGATCTCAGTCCTCTGCCACTGTGTGTGCAGGGTCCAGATGGGTGCACAGGGGTGGCTGCGCAGTCACCTCACACAGTACCCTCACTGAGGGGGCTCTCTGCATCCAAGACTGTCCCAGGCAGCCTGTGAAGCAGATTCTGATGCAAAGCCAGGCCTCCAGGACTTGAAGGGGAGATGCGAGTACTCACCACCTTGTTTAACATGACCCAAAACTATAAAAAGCAAGAAGAAAAATATTTCCTATTCTTATTAGGATCTGCAGGCTTGGCCTGCTGAGAACTGAAATAACTTACTGCATCGTGGCTAGAATTGGGTTGCACACAAAGGGGAATACTTGGACCCATACTTCCATTTCACATGTTTTGCAGGCTCTGAGGATTATGAAGATCGGCTTAGTTTGGCTGTAGCAGTAAACAGCAGACCCAGTCTGACAGATGCAAACACACCTGGGTAATGTCACTTCAACGTACAGCTCAGCACAGAGAAGCCACCTGAGTCAAATTTATTCGCATGTGTTTTTAAAGAGCAGTTCTCAGCTGAAGGCTCGGGACTGAAGTGCTGACACCCTTAGTGGAAAGACAATTCAGCTGGCTACAAGCATCAGTGACTGCATTTGCATCTGTCATCACAAATATATATTTCAGTTTTAGACTGGGGGAGAAGAGAAAGCAAACACAACATTTTCCGGTTAAACAGAAACAAAGTATGGAATCACTGAGACCTAAAGGAGAGTTTATTTAATTTATTCTTCCTTACACACAGCTAGTTTGCTAGGATATTATAACTCATTTCTCTGGTGACCCATGGCAACCTCTGGATCAAAAGGATTACTTGTGACTCATAACTTACCTTGGCTAAATATAAATATAGGGCTTTGGGTTAAGTAATCTAGGCCTTAATCAATAAAACATTTAAAGTGACAGTACAAGGAGGGATTTCAAAAGTCATGCTATTATGATGTTAACTCCTAATACCTGAGTTTCTGGGGCTCTCCTTTTCTGGTTTAACACAGATGCCCCACATCAAGGATTTTCCATACATTTCATGCATACAAGTACAGCTGTATACAGTTTAAATGTTCTCCTGTTCCACAGCAAATTCATGCTCATTTTCCCCCACAGGAAATCCAAGCAATTGCCCCTGTGTGCAATACCACAATTAGGTGACCATAATTGCATACTTAATGAGCTTGTATATGTTTGAATGCCAGTTTCTCAGATGTGGCCACCTAAATGGATATCTGAATCTCACTTTTGAGTGGTGAGGTTGAGAAAAAAATGTATGAAAGTCTTATTTCATATACCTAAATTGGACCTAATTTAAATCCCCAATTCTTGTTTAAGTGCCTGTATTTCAATATCAGATCTTACGTGCAAATCAGCCACCCTGTGGGCTAGTGTTGGCAACCAGAGATGGGAAAACACAAGTTGAGTAAAATATGACTCCTTTAAAAGAAGTCTGGAAGCTTTCCAAATAGCTGCAGGAATGTAAAGATTACAAAATAATTTCTCCCCAGCCTGGGGAATCTGCAGGGTCATTTCTGGTTATAGCTGTGGTGGCCACTTGAGGGAAGTGGTTGCCAATCCAGGGTACCAATCCAAACCCTGTGCATCCAGTGAGCAAAGTGGACATCGGGCAGGACTCCCCACTCCCAAGGTAATACAGCTTCTACAGCCCAGAGATGGATGGGACAAGGGGCAGTTCCCATCAAATCATCCAACAGTAATTTTCAAGTGTACAGGCACTGATAGGTTAGATTTGATATGAAAATCTAGTGGGTAAGAAGTTAAAAAATTGGAAAGAATCTGTGTTTATCTGCAATTATTTTAGTATTATTGACAAGCTGGGACTTCAGAAACAATATAAATTATGCTGTCTGCTGTCCATAGTTCCACCGATGTCAGTGGAGGGAGTTTTGGCTAACACACCTTCCTCAGAGCTAGTACAGTCCAAATTATGAACATAGAGAAACTACTAGTTTCAGGTATTAAATAACTACATTTTTTCCTTTCTGAAGGAAAGAGCCAAATTTGTATCTGGCTTTTATTCTTGCCCAGGGTAATGGAAAACTGAAGATGAATTGCAGTCTTAAAAACCCTTCCATGAGTTCTTCAGTATGAATTATTTTATATAATTCACGGAGAAGGTGACATGATTTACATCAATATATACAGTTAAATTATTCTATATTGTAAACCATTAGCAAAGAGGGATGAAGGGCTTATGAAGAAGAGTGGAGAGACTACACTGTTATGACAGAATGAAAAATTTCTGGACATGCAAGAAGACATCACACTGTTTCCCTTGGAAGATGCTTGTGTATGTTTCCTCCAGCAAATATAAGATCTCTGGCCTGTGTGCTGGAGACTGTTCTTTGTTTATTTTTGTGATATACCAGAAACGTTTGTACAGAAGAGCAGGCAGATTGCACTTCAACTCCCAAAATACAAGGTGGGGTCGGTTGTGGAGGTATGTGTCAGAGGGATGTCACTCACAGCTGATTGGTCTTATCAAGGCTACATTGCTCATCAAGTATTATCAGGGGAGGTTTCAGTTGGAATTCTTCCCCCGGAGGGTGGTTGGGCACTGAACAGGGTCCCCATGGCAGTGGTCACAGCTCCAAACCTGTCAGAGCTCAAGGAGCGTTTGGACAACAATCGTAAGTCCCATGGCGGGATATGGGGAGTCGTCCTGTGCAGGGCCAGGAGCTGGACTCAGTGATCCGTGTGGGTCCCTCCCAGTTCAGGGTATTCTGTGATTCTGTGATCAAAGTCCTCACCAATGCAAAAAGGATATTTTTTACAGCACAGGCTGGTGCTTGCCAAGTTTTTGAGGCACAGCTGCCCCGTGTGTCTCCATTCTCAAACAAAGGAGATACGTCAGCAAGTTGGTCCCTCAAAGCAGCGCCGCTGGGATATGAATGCCCTGAGTTCAGGGATTAAGAGAGAGCAAATCCCTCTCCTCCTTTTACACAAGATCTTACAAGCAGGATGCTGCACGGTGCAGGCTAAACAAACCAGACACTGAGGTGGAATCCCAGGGCTGGTTTTGCTGTAGGAGGTTCCCACAGGAGATTGTGGCTGGGGGAAAGGTGCAACAAACCCACCAAATGGTTTATTTTGAGAAACTCACCCTGGAGAAAAAGGATGGGAATACTGTGGCACTAGGAAAGGAACTGCAGAGCGACTCTCTTGCTGACACAACTTCATCCTTTTCATCATCTAGATTTGTCATCTGCTACGACTCCAAGGAAAGGACCAGTTGCCAATCCAATACAGGGTCTGATACTCTTCATCTTGGAAGTAGCTTCAGCCTTGCTTATTTGTTGTTGTTTTCTGTCTGGTGCTGAAGATTCCTGAGGAAAAATAGTCAGTTTATCTCTTAACCATTCCTGCATCTGTTTAGAGAAAAATTCTTGTTTTCTAAAAGGTGTTTAATTTCCCCCACTATGGACCCATTTAACTTTCCTTTCTAATCTCCTAACAATCTGGAATGAGGTCTTTAGTAGTTCTGATTGTTGTGAAACAGCTTTGGGAGATAACTCCTAGTCCATGTTAACTACACTTCAAATAATCTTTGTGTAACTGTGATGCAAACCCGTAATCTCCCAAGGCCCATTTATAACCATTTTAATGACTGAGACTTAAGGATGTTATTGCAGGATGGGCAGGGAGAGAGGGGTGAAGAACTGACCAAGGAAGCACAGTTCAGTTTGTCTTCCAAACAGCTCCATATCGTTCACAGCTTTACAAGGATGAAGTGACTGGTGAACAAACAAGGAGGCCTAATCTCAGATAAAGAAAGGGGGTCCCATTCTGACCACCGGCCTTCTTCTGGAAGGTCATATAAGCCCATACTTGTTTCTTTGTGGTGAGAGAGAGGCTTGAGTTTCATAGGACTCAACACCTTCAAACATAAATGAAACGTACCCTCGGGATAATGAATATACCAAGCTCTGACAGCTGACTGCACACACAGAGCAGCTGTGTGCTGTCCTTGGGGACATCAGTGGTGAGGGAAGAGTGTTAGGAACTGTATCGAACACTGGAGAATGTATTGCATTAAATGGTTCTTTAGACAAAGTCCATCTCTCACTACCCTCTTTTGGGCTGCCTTTTGGCAAAAGAAAATCTGCACGTATCAAGGACAGAAAACAGATTGGGATTTAAAAATGAGATGGTTTCAACATCCCTTCAAATAAGTCTCCCAAAAACACAGCAAAACACATAGTACTGCAGAGGGGCAGAACTCCTTCTAGAGGAAGATAGCCTCTAAATATCATTTCTGACTACTTTTTGTTTGCTCAATTGCTTTTAATTAAGCCGCACTTGGTTTGGGGAGCCAGCCAAATGTGGAGAACAAAAAGGAAAGCAAGAAATCCAACCCCTCAAACCTTTGCTCAGTGGCTGAATTTCCCCAGCTTTAAGGCACAGTCTTTCTCCATGAAGGCTCAATGCTTCTCTCTAAACCTGCTTGGGAGAATTTATTATCCCTGTGTGCAAGTCTTTGAAACCATGATTTTAACGGTAATAATTTCTAAGCAGTGAAATTCATGAGAGGCTGTAATATAATGCCAAGTCAATCCTATTATGATTTTAATTGGAATATACATTTTATGTGTTATTAGAGAAATGTTACTGTCCTTCTTATGTTTAATACTATATGAATAGCTAAAGCCCTCTAATGACCGTGTAATTTATTGTCCCTACAGTTATGGCATTAAGCTACAAGGCACCTAATACTTGCAAACATTGTAAACTCCAATTACAGCTACACCAGTGATCCTTCTGTCAACTGAGCTAAAAATGACTGAATGATAAGGTTAAGCACTGAGCCTCGTAATGCAGTTATCTGGAGCTCAGCACCTGTACTACAGAGAAATGTCCAATAAACCGTGCTTAAACAGTTTTATGTTGTTATCAGATATAAGTATAGCAAATACACCCAGCTTCCAGAATGATGCTGCTTGCTCTGATTCCACCAATCTTTTATGTATTTTTCAGCTTTAGCCTAATTTAGTGTTAGCAGTAAATCAGTGATTCCCAAGAACTTGACAGATTTCACAGGCACCAGAGCGGATTCTGCCCAACCCTTCAGAAATCTTGGAATTTCATGAAAAATTGCCAGCAGTTTCTATGCAAGGTGGGATCTTCTTTTCAAACATCCACAGCTACTTGAGAAAGTACCAAACTATCTGACAACAGAATTCAGAGAATTTGGAAACAGGTTAGACTGCTTTTGACTTCTGAGTGACAGGAACTCAGTACCATTTGAAGGTAATCTTTTCCTCAGAAAAAGACGGCCTTTAACAACAGTGGTAAATTGCCAGAGTCAAAAGCAGACCTCTCACATTAATGCCTTTGTCTGGCAAAGGAGTTGAGAACAGTCAGTACAAAAACATACTGTAAAGACCAACCAGAACAAGTTTTCCAAAATGAAAAACCTCAATATGATAACTGGGGACATGTCAGAAGACATGTATAATATTGATCCTTCATTGGCTTTTTCTAAACAGAAGGATATAAATCTAATCCACAGACCAAAATAACAGCAAGATCCATGCACGAACTAAATTACCTCCATGCAAGGTTTGTTATCAGCACAAATGGCTCCTCAGGTTTATTAATAATTCTGGTTTTCTTTTCTCATGAAAAAGGTTGGTGGAAAATAAAGTGGGCTACCTAGACTGATCCCCTCTCTGAGCCATTCTGTGCCCCATAATTTTTAAGAAGCTTCCAGAATCCTAACCCTAGTTTTAGTTTTTCACATTTCTGTATTCCAAAAGGAGAGTTGACATTCAACTTCAGTAGTAACCTAGGCATCCAGCTGGTGTCCCAGAAAGAGAAAGCAACTTTAAAAATTCCCTGCATTCAGGTACTCAGCACTGTACTACCCAGGTGCCACACCTGGGTCATGGTCACTGTCATTTCTGATGAGGCTGTAAATGAAACAGAAACACACACTCTGCTCTGGGTGCATTCTGTTTCTATGTAGAAAAGCCTTTCCTAAACAGTCTATTTTAAATATTCCCGAGATGTGCCGTAAGGCTGAGGGGGACTCTCTCCACAGTACTGGGTTCTATTTCCTTTTGAAAGGAGGAGATGTGTGGGAATTATCACCTATATCATTGACAATGTCGTGCTTACCTGCAGAGTCATTCGTGCTGCCCGATTTGCTACTTACCACATGCTATACAATGCCATGGTACACAAAAGTACTGTAAAACCTCATTTTATTTCCTATAAAAATACATAGATTATATGTGTGTATACATATTCCCACAAACTGTAATTTGTATGTGTTTTGGAGGGCTTTACACCATACGAGAGGTGATAGTTAAATAGAATCCTAGCACCAGTTCTGCTAAGAATATTTCAAACATTTGAGGCAATTCTCTCCTGTATGATCCATTATGTCTGTGTAATTCCTCTGGCTAAACACTCCTCTCAAAAGAATACATGTAGCAAATCAAGTGCATGAAAAGGATAAATCACCTTTCCTCACCTGTGATTTGTGATTGCTCACTTAAGCCACCTAACATTTCTGCAGCCCAAAGAGGTGGACTAAAACCTGCTAAAAGAGGAAAATGGCAAATACGCATTTCAACGACATTTCAAACTACATTTTGAAAAGGAATGAGCACTCCAGCCGCATTTTGTGACACATCTGAGATTTGTGTCGCTTCATACATTTCCCATGACCATCCAAATATTCATGAAGAATTAATAACATGGTCCTGCTTTTAGCAAGTTCCATCCATTCTTATTTGTATCTGGCTATAATCAGCACTGAGACCTCAAATAGTGGATGACTGCATTTGATTCTTGAGTCCTTTTCTTTTTGTTTATGTCAAAGCAAATTAGATGGAAAGAGACTGATGAGGAAATCGAGCAAACGGTGGAAGGTCAAGAGGGCATTTCACTGAAATGTAATATAATAAGTACAATTTAAACAATGACAAGTCCCATTCACCTCTTTTGTTTTCTTGAAATGTTTAGAATTATTTTTAACCATCTTTTTAATAAATAAAATTGTTCTATTAGTTTGTTGTACATTTGGATTTCATTAATTTTAGATTTTTTTCCAAGCATCTAAAATTAAACAGATGTCATTGGGCTCATTTAGACCTCAAACAACCCTTGCAACAAAACCAATTATTCAAGGGTCATTTGGAAGTTGGAATTCTATAATAAAAGAAAATTTAAAAGTTAAAAAATGAAATTAAGAAGAAGAAAAAGAAGAAGAAACAATGCCAATTTTATGTCAATTCAGTTGTTAGCACAATAACTGAAGATCTGTTTTATTGTTGGGGGAAAGGGTAGAGCCAAAGAGTGAAAGTTCAGGAAAGCTGGTTTATTCCCAAAATGCCCCAGTTGTTCCCCTTCCCGTGACGATTAGTCATAAAATATCTCTCCCAGCTTTCTAGCTCTACCATGGGGATGGATAAGAGGACAAAGGTTTGGTTTTGTTCTGGAAGTTGTTCCTGTTGCTCAAAGAAATTTCAAAAACATCATGATCGTGATCATGTGTGGCAAAGTGCAATCCAAGGACACACGGCAGAATGGACAAAGGCAAAACCTGGGATCCTGACTACAATGCCATACTCTAAAGAACACTTCCACCTCATGTAAGAGTGAAGGGGTTTAATTTTGCCTTGTCAGCACAAACTGTAATTTGTTGGGGGGATTTTTGGCTGTGAAAAGGTTTTCAAGGACAGTTGGGAAACAGGTTGGATAATGCACTGCCGGAGTGTTCCCCAGCAGGTATCTCAGGGGGCAATGCTGAGCCAGTTCAAGGTGCTGAGGAGGAATAAATGACTTCTGTCAGCCCTGTAGAAAAGGAAGCTTAAAAACGTGGTATAAAGGCAACTGCTTTCCCCTTCTTCACACCTTGCCAAAGAGGGAACTGGGCTCCCAGCTCTGTAAACATCTCCAGATTTATAGGGGTGTGTCTGAGAACAGACACGAAAAATCCAACCATTGTGATTCCTTGGTTGAAAATTAGGATCTGGGGTTTACTTTACTGAGCAGGAGGGAAAATGAAAATTGCTTTCCCTGTAACCTGAGAGACTTAGCAGAGCTCTCCTGCCAGACTGCAAAGATATGCAGTGGTCCCTGCCCTAAACTCTACCATCCTACTTAGCTGCCAGGACTGCTAAATGGAGACATAGAAAAATGAATAATGGATTGTATGAAAGCTATATTACCATAACTTGAAAATCCTGCTGCTGGAGGCTGAAGATCTCTCTGAAATATTATCAAGCACGGTGGAAAGGGAGTAGAGGGCTAACATCCAAAAAGAAATTTAATAACTGACCCCTGAAAATCATGGTTTAGCTTTTTCTTTTTCTCTTTTTTTTTAAAAGACAGTAGCTGTAACTCTCCTTCTGACCCAACATTAACCTTCTACAAGTTATAACAGACGATTTGTAAAAACACCCCTTTATTGCCTTGACCTGTTTTAGGGCTGCTCTATCCTCCAACACAGCTGTATCCTGTGGTCTCAGTTAGCTGAGTAGTCATGCAGAATTGTTGCTTTGGACTGAATTTGATAGCTCAAGTCATGCAGGTTATTCCCAGAGAGGCACCACAGCCCAGCAGAGCATCTGCCCCATGGTGGGGGGTTTATCCTTAACATGAAAAGATAAAAGAATATAGCAGATTCAGTGGAAAATTCACCTTGCTGAGCAATGGGTAGAAGTGGCTTGAAGGACCTGGGCTGTTCTGTGTACAAGTGGGGAAGAAGAGAGTGTTCCACTTTGAAGATCCTTCCAGACTATCCTGACAGCCCAGCTATCCTGAGGATCAGTGTCCTAAACAGCAAAGAGGAACTTGCAGCACACACAGACACAAAGTGAGTAGAGAGCTCCCTAAAACAGGAACATTCCTGCAGAAGCTCTTAGGCACAGCAAGGAACCTGAGCATCCTGCCTCTTAGAGCTCCTCCCCAGCAGCTCAGGGGGTGCAGGATCTGCCCTGCCTGCTGGCTTCTGCCTACCCTAGGGTTGGGCTCAGCTTTGCAAAGCCAAGCTGCCCAAAGTGATGGCATCAACAGTGGCCTAATCTAACCTGCCTGCCAGGTCTTTGCTGCAGACAGAGGGTTTGCTGGGGGGAGACAAAGGGGCAGCCAGGACATAAACAGAAGAGAGTGAATATGACAGCAATGTGGCAAACACTGTCCTAGTGCAAGCAGCACCCTGGTTCCTTGTGCCCAGCTGCTGCCATGCTCCAGGGCATCAGGGACTCCTGGTCCTAAGGAGGACAAGTGAGTTCAGGCAGTCCTCAGCTTCCTCCACAGAGTAGATGGCAACCAGCACTGTGCTGGGCTTCAGATGCTTCAGATCTGCTCAGCTGCCCAGTTACAAAGGAAAGCCAAACATATACAGCAGTAGTAACTTCCTTCTCCAGGCTACTCTTTCCACTGAAAGTCCAAAGAGCAGGAGAGGTTTAAGGAAGGTTTTGTGGAGGGGGATCGTGTCTTTGCTGGCCTGCGCCAGGCTGCAGAGCTGCACAAGAGCCGTTCTGCCTGGAGCTGGGACAAGCACAGCAGATCACCAGCCCCAGCTGCTACACCCAACACAGGAGTCAGAGGAGACTTTGCTTGGCACAACTCTGATCAAGTTATCAACCCACTGCTTGTAAATAATCTCCAATAACAGTTGGCAACAAAGCAATGACTATTGGGAACTTGTACTGAGTTTATCTAGCAATAATAAGATCACCAGACCCACCAGCAGTTTGTTTCACTCAGAGAGGGAATCACTGCAGCAGAGAGAAATGCATTGCACTAACACCGACTTCCACAGAAAGCAAACATACCTCTTCAGATTTCAGGGTTTCAGCAGGGTTATTTTTTTGGTTTGTTTTTTACATTTTCCTGCCCCTTTTGCTTAGTGCTTTCCAGGTTTAAAAAACAAAGGCTGCTCGTAGTGGAGGAGCAAGAGCAGCTTTCATATTTAATAACTCTTAAATCTTGCTCAACATGTGGCAATTGTTACCTAGATTTGGGCTGCAATTAAAGAGGCACCCTTCTTTCTCCTCAGCAACAATATAGGCTCTTAATCCGACTAAAACCATCATATTTTAAGAGCTGAGATCATCCTGAGGCAAATGGTATCAAACTTAACATGGATCTGTTTTTCATAGGGAAGTTTAAAAGTTAAAGTTCACTTTCCTAAAAGTTTTCCGTTAAAGAGGCAGCATCTCTGAGTGCTCTTTTCAAGTACCCACAGGTACCTGTATCATGCATCAACATCTGGGGGGTGGAGGGGAGAGGATAATTACTGAAATTCCTTTGTGCAGTCCCTTTTTCTGTAAGAGCCTGAGTTGGGACTCTAAATAGAAGGGAGGTGAGGGGGGTTTGTTGCCTGATTATAGATTTGACTGCAGATAAAAGCCTTATTTGTGTGACTCAGCCTTCGAAGTGCTCACAGGTCTGATGGGGATAACTGATAAAGGCTGTGAAAGACAGGAATAAACACTGATAAAACAGCCGAGCGCACTTTGGCTTCAAACCAAAACACCTAGTTAATAAAACCGGCACAGCTGATGGGGAGACATTTTTGTTTCCTTTTGTGTTTCCGAGGTGGCTGTAAATGTCCACAAGGAATCTGGGCTTGAAGCTGGTTTGTGCTGTCACTTTAGGCTGGTGGCTGAGCTGGTGGGCTGAGCTGTGCTGGCTCCATGGTAGCACTGGGCTGGGGTCAGGACACCGGGCTCACTGCTCCAGTTGGTTTTGCAGCTTTGGGGTTTACAATTCTTTTTTTTTTACAACTACAGCATGAGAAAATACCTGCCAGGAGACCACAGGCAGGTAGTGGAGCTAAAAGCAAGGGTGATGTACATACCAGGGTCACATAAACCTATCGGTAGAGGGAAAATGTTTCCTTTCCTTGGCCACATTTGACATTCAAGTTCCCTCTGCTCCTCAGAGCATTACTTCAGGTACCCCAAATTCCTGTTTTCCCATAATAACTTCCACTCCCTATTCAGCAGCTGTTCTTGATGCTTCACTGCCTTCCCCTTTTCCTTTCTCCATTTTTCACAGGCCTTACATTCCAGAGCAATTTTAGCAAAGCCTGATTTGCAGCCTCCATCTGTGCAAAGGTAAGAAAGCCTCAGTGACAGCAGCAGTGTGTTTCAGAGGATCTGTAGCAAGAGGTGTCTATTAATATCCACTAGTCCTGCTGCTAAACCTCTACGTCCTCCTTTGAAAAGGTAATCCTGTATTGTAAAGGCTCAACAAATGAGAACACCAAGGGACTTGCTTCATTTATAATACTTGCAAATGACTTGAATGAAAATATGTCCACAACTATCAAAGTTTGTGGAGGGCACAAAATTGGAGAGGGAACAACTAACGAGGAACAAGGGATTTCAATCCACTGGTTGCCAGGGCCAGTGAATGGAAAATGCGGTTTAATGTACAGAAACAAAATAATAAGTCTGGGGCCAGCAAACCAGACAGAAGGATATTATACTGAATGGTGATGCATCATATTGACCACTGAAGGGATTTAAAGGTCAGTGCAGAAAAATCCTTGAAGCCTTAAACTTGGCATACAGCTAAAATGAAAATAACTCCAGGAAAGCAGCACAGCAGTGGAGGCAAAGGGAAGGGATAGAGCCTTCCCATGCAGTCTGTGCAGCAAAATACCACCAGGGCTTTGCTGTAAGTGGCATGATATCATCTCCCAAGGGGTCTAACATGTAGGCACTAAAGTCCCCCATTCCCCACGTAGCCCACCCCCTGTCTCAGCACAGCGTGCCATCCCGACATCTACCCTCCCTCAGACACAGAGGAAAAGCAGCCCAAGGTGTTCCCTTTACTAGGTGTTACTAGTAAAGCACAGGGGATGCTGCTCAAGTTCACTCCAAGGTTTAGTGATGCTTGTCAGCAGGAATGCAGGATCCTAAACCCCCCAGCTCATTTGCTCTTCTGCTTGATCTTTGCTTTTGGCACTGACAAGCAAGAAAAGACAAAGCAGCAGAGCCTGAGGCCCCCGTGGGCACAGCATATTCACCTGTCTGAGCACAGAGCAGCTGCCAGAATCCTGCAGCCACCCGGGACTGGAAACCCTCGTATCTGTGTCCATGTGACTGTACTGATACACCTGTGTGACCTGTCAGAGATGCAGTGCAACAGCAACAGGTGGGAGGGAAGAAGCAAAAGTGACAAGGCAATTCATTCCCTTCCCCGTGTCCCTAATGAGCAGTCTCATTTAGTCATTTTCCTTCTGCTTGCTCAGCCAGAGTACTTCATGCCTCTTCCCTCACAGCTTTCCTGCAAAAACATCGAATGAAAGAAATTTTAAAACGTTCTCTCCTCCTGGCTCGTTGCCTGTCTGAACCAATACCTTCCCCCATTCCTTCTTCTATCACTGTAAATACAAATAAACAACCTTTGAGCTTTAATGTAAATACAAAGAAACAACCTTCAAGCTTTGCTGAGCTGGATGATGCTGAGCTGCAGGTAAAGGGCTCTGTAAGATCATTAACAATATCCATGGAGTATCCTAAACCACGTGAGTGATGACCTGGGGCATGGAAGGGAACATATAGTTATACACAGTGCAAAATGGTGAGCAAATTTAGCATCGGTCTGAATGAGCAGTTTACACACACACACACACACACACAGAGAGAGACACACGCGAAGCCTCTAACACGGATTTTTCAGAAGGACCTGATCGGGAAGTGTTTTCTCAGTTCTTGCCTGCTGGGCAAGTGCCTTCCTTACCTCTGCCTGCTGCTCCTGAGTTAATTCTGGCTTTTCCCACCTGGGGGAGCAGCAGCGATTCAAAGCCAGACTGCCAGACTGCCAGCATAGGTCCTTCCTCCATCAGAAGCCCAGACAGGGAGGAGAGGATAAATACCCCTGGCGTTATGATGAGCATCCGGACGATGCAAGTACCGGGAGAAGTCCCCATTCCTCACCCTCCTCTCCTGTCCCTCTTCAATTCATTCCCTTTTTCTTCTCCATCCCTCCCCACCACTTCTGCTCCCCAAAACCTGCAGAGGACAGGGCCATGAGGGAGAGTGGGGAGCAGGCAGGTCCTGCAGCTGTGTCTGGCAGAGGTGCCTGCTCTGACCAGGCAGGACAAGGCTCTTAGCCAAGTGAGGCTCTCACAAGATCTGTGTCATCTGGCAGTCACCAGCACTGCCTGTTCCTCAGCTACTCTGCCTCTGGCTGTTGTCTTGTATAAATGAACAGATAATCTGGACATATTCCAGCTGAATTAGCATACACATGACGCTCAAAATGAACCTGAGGATAGAAATACATTACTCTCCTATTATGACACCTAAAATACAGGACCTGGAATTGCTTCCACGTCCTGGGCCAGATGCCTCTCCTGGCTCTCACCCAGATCCCATGGCAGGTGAGAGAGATGTCAGACCTGATTTCTTGCTCTCCTCCTATGCTTCCATGGGCTAAAAAAAAAGGGTCACAGGCCCAAAACCACAGCAAAGCCCTAAAGAACTAACATGGCCACAGTCCCAGTGCAGAGACTTACCCACAGCCAAGGCAGAGCCCTGGAATGATCCCTGGAATGATTATACCATGCCCATTGCACAGAAGTTTTAATATATAGCAGTCGATAACCTGTCAGTTTGATCTATAACAATTTCTTATCGAATAGATTAGATTTTCCTGCTGTCAGTACCTTTTCTTTTCAGAGGCAGAATGACTTGTATCCTGCATGAGCATCAAGGAAAAGAAAATGTTTGGTGCCAAAATATCCCATCTCTGCCAACTGCCTTGCTTGATACCCTATATCTGCTATCACCACTTTTGAACCCTATGGATACCAGCTAAATTCATTTTTTATTGTTCCTTTTTTCCTTTTTTCTGTTGCCCATTCAGCAAAGACTTATATCTCCAGTCCTTTGCTACAGAGCACTGTTTTCCAGAACAGTCTTTAAAACAGAAATCAAGCAACACAGAAAGATGAGATTAAATGCAATCTTCTGTACTCAACTTTCAGAGGTTTTCTAAAAAAAACAGTCAGAAAAGACTTAAGAGCATGCAGCTATTTTCTGTGCCTACTACTCACCCCATCAGGAGCTTAAAACCAGCCCTTAAGGTGCTTTACTGTCTTAACAAACTCATTGCAATGGTAGAACAGAGATGAGCAGTTTCAGCTCCTGCTCTTCCATTAGTGTACAAACTGTTAAAAGACAAGAAAAACTACAATAATAAACATGAGCGAGCTTGCTGCAGCTGTGCTTGTCAGCTCCAGACATTAGTGTGGCTAATTCCAATTGGGAACAGTTCCTGGGCTTGGTGATAAATTAATCCCAACTCTGATAGTACAGAAAGATTTCTGTATGCATAAGCCAAAAGAAAACTTCCCAAACTGCTTACAAAATCCTCTTTACAGTTATTTTGGTGACTACACACCAAAATATTTAGTCTGTATATCTTTTTTGGATACAGTGCAATGTATTTTTTATTTTGATTAAATGATATTAGAATAGGATATGCTTCATCCAAAAGACAAAAGAATTTATGCACAGGCTTGCACTGAAATTGCAAAATGATGAAGTACAACTGATGTGGGGTTATGTCTGTTTTCCTGGAGATATGCTGCAACTGCTTGGTAGGAAAAAGCAGTGCCATTGAACACTTCTGAGAGCAGCCTGAATTTTATTTCAGATCACCGTTTTTGGAAAAATCCACAGTCTGACTGCTAAAATAAGAAAACATAATACCATTCACTGGTCTTTTGTTCCATCCATGCTGTGTCAGTGTTGGTCTGTTGGCAGAAGGACATGACCCTGAGGACAAGGAAAAGATCCATTGGCTGTATAAAAATCCCCAGTGCAATGATTCAGCATGACCAGTGCCTGGGAGAGACACGACCACAGGGATGCTGGAATAGCAGAGTCCTGGAAAACTGGACATCTTCTGCCAGCTGCATCCTGCCCACCACCATCTCCAATTCCTGTACCTTCTCCCCGACATTCAGGCTCACACACCACATTCATCATGCAGTTGATTTTGGGTGCACTCCTGCAGGAGCACTGGGTTTCAGGACGTTATTCACCTGGGCAGTTTCATCTCAGCCCCAATGAATAGCTTCATTCTGGAATAACAAATATATACAGAGGGAAAGCTGCTTGCCACAAGGATTCCTTTATGCTATGCCATGAATTGTTGGCAAGTGGCCATTTAACATTGAAAGGCAAGAGCCACCTGTGTCAGGTGTGTTTAAAGTTCATATTGACTCCTGCCCACCAGTATTTGCATGATGGACAACATCAGAGAAAGGTGTATTTAGTCATTAATTTTTTTGCCTGACATGGGGAACGGAAATGAAAAGGAGCCCTTTTCTTCCAGGTACAGCTTTTGTTTCCCAGTGTGATCAGTCAACTACCAGCCCTGTGACACCCAGCATGGGGCAAACCCAGCTTCAGAGTGTTGGGGATATTTTGGGGTTCCCTCTTGCCCTGGTAGCCCACACCCAGTGGGACCACAGATCCGTGTGGTCCCCCACACCCTCCTCTCTGCCCCTCTCTGCCGCCGACCTTGCTGGATATTAAGATCCACTCAGCCTCACACAATGCAGCTTCCTGGGAATGGATTAGAAAGCGAGCTGTGTGGGATATTTGTTATGGCCATGCCTTTCATGGAGAAAACTGTGACTTCTAGCAGT
This sequence comes from Corvus moneduloides, assembly GCF_009650955.1. Classification (NCBI taxonomy): domain Eukaryota; kingdom Metazoa; phylum Chordata; class Aves; order Passeriformes; family Corvidae; genus Corvus; species Corvus moneduloides. Next base: position 9,473,400 of record NC_045490.1, read on the forward strand.
TTTTGTAGATTTTGTAACCCCAGCCAGCCTGCTACTGATTCCTTCATGAATTTTTACAGCTTTGGCTCCATTTGTGAGTGGTAGAGATCACAGTTTTTAATGGGTTTAAGTTATTAGTTACGTATTACCAAAGGGTGTAACATTCTTTATGTTGTAAAATAAAGTCCGTTTGTCTTCTCTCCATTTCCCACAGCACACAGTGTTAAATACAGTGCACCATTGTTGGACTTTTCTCTGAAGCTGGCTATGGGCAGTTTTGGGTTGTGCCAGTGCATCAGCCACGGTGGCAATGATTGCTGTGGGTGCTGGAGGATACTCATCCCATGTGGGAATTTCCTTCCCATGAAAAAGGGGGAACCATAGGTGGGAAAATGCATGGCATGACTCAGTCAGGAAGGCTGGAAGGATTTGCAGAGGGTTTTGGAGCTGAGGGCTGAGCGATGGTATGTGCCGCTGGAGGGTTCATAAGGTTTCCTTTCTGTTCCCTAATGGGAAACTTGGGCGGGGGGAAAACATTAGGATCTCAACCCATACTGGTGTACATCTCCACTGACCAAAACCTCCTTTGTCCACACACTTCTCAAGTGGGAAAATTTGCACTGTCTGGCTGCAAACTTGGCCATGGCCTTTGTGCAGATGTCGTGGAGGGCAGAATTTGCTGGATTAGTACAAATACCATCTGTAGGCTTGGTTCAGATGAGTGCAGTGTTTGAGAAACAACCCATTTTGCTTATATAAGGACTAGCAGCATAGCCAAAATCTGCAGAACATATCTGGTTTTCTCAAACAATTATTGGTGGGTAGCCAATATTTGTTACTTTTCTCCAGAACAATGCATAAACTACGGCACTGAGACAACTGGCCACACTCATGTCAGACCAGAAACCCTGTGCTCTAAATTACTTAAACCAATTTATCTTCCATTTAAATATAAAGACAAGGAAGAAAGAGACATTTAAATTATGTTTGACACCACCTAGAGTACTTTCTAGTGTTGATACCCATTGGAGCTGGGAGATAAATCCAACCCTCTTTCATAAACCTAGATTTCTTTTATAACTGATACAGCTTTAGGATTTTTATTTTGTTGCAGTTTTCCTGACCTAAAATGTCCTTTTCTGTCTTATAATAGTTTATCAGCTAAGCTGCATTCCAAAACCTTATTTTTTTACACAGTAATGTTAAAGGAAAGACTCCTTCAGCCCTCCTACAACTTCTCCCCAACCACCATAAACACAAAATCAGGCCTTGCAGAAAAAGCAAAGCTCCGTAGGGAAGGGACAATTTTATGGTTGTTGTCTGTCTGTAATGCATGGGATCTTCAGGGACTGATTTTTACATGTCATCTATCATTTGGAGACTGAAAAGAAACAAAAGAAACCAGGAAAATTTTCTCCCAAATCATTCCAGGCTGATCCTGGAAACATTTATTACGGGGCTTTGGTGGGATTATTCCCTTAAGCAGTCAGACATCAGTCCCACCGACACGTCGGTGTGCACTGAGCACTGCACAGCCTGGCATTTGCATGGATTGTGTGAAGTCTGGGGGAAGCTCACCTACCCGGGGCTTCCATGTGTGCTAAAGCATGTCCTGGCTCAAGACATCCTGTGTTTCCAGGGCTGCCCCTTGCACTTGGAATGAATCCACCTAAATATTTACATGTATTTTGCTCCTATAGTAACAAGAATATTGCAATGGTATGTCTGACATAAACGTGCTGGTATATTCTATGCTGATTTAAATAGCACGGGAGGCATATGTGCAGTTCCTTCTTCACAAGGAAGGATGAGCTGTCAGGAAGCATCCCATCGGCTTCCGACACTTGGGAAAAAAACACGGGAGGGGGGGAGGAAACACGGGAAGGGAACAAATAATTTTAAAAGGGGGTTTTCGAGGCTGCGCGGGTGGAAGACCAACCCCAACCCTGCAGCTCCCGGGGCAGCGGCCGGCAGGCGGCAGAGCGGCCGGGACGGACCGGGAGCCGGCGGGGAACGGGAGCGGGAGCGCCCCGGGAAAGGTGCGGGCGGCGAGTCCCGGAGAGGCGGGTCCCGCTCTGCTCCGCCACCGGAGCAAGGACCAGAGGAGAGGGAAAATTTCAAAAAATTAACATTGATCCAGTTAGCTCCTTTAAGCGGAATTTTCAGGAAAGCCGGGTTTTGCCTGAGGAGATCAGGAATTCCCCTATTCCCTCTGAATCCTGCCCTGATTTAAGTTAATTTGGAGTTTTACCCTGCATTATTAACTGCACTTTTCGTTATGGATTTGAAAAATAAAAGCCTGTTATCCTCAATATTTCCAGGTTTACTCGGGTAAATCCTGTATCTCTGCTAAGGGGAGTTTTGCCTGGATACGGTGGTAAAATCCGAGCTTTTCTTAAACTATGGCACAAAGCAGAGTGAGAAGAGGGGAGAGGTATTTGAAGAAATGCCTCATTTCCCTGTACAGAGTCTGAGGGCTAAGCTGGATGTTTGTTATAAAGTTGAGCAAACTCCACAAAAACATCCAAGTTTACAACAAGGTAATTTGTAAACTTATCTCTGCTGTAGTCAGTCCCCTTACTGACTGACACAGCCATGGAATTGGATGCAACACGGGGGGGGGGGGGGGGGGGGGAAGGCAAAGAAAATTTCTGAAACCATATTTGCACAAAGAAACCAAACCAGCTTGAATTTCCAACAGTAAATGCTAAGAATAAGTCCTGCAAAGGAAGATTGGCATAAAAAAAAAAAAAAAGGTAATATAACAAAACGATTCAAGAAAATCATGCTTTATGCTTACCAAAGCTAAAGCTTCAGAAAGAACTGATATTGTATTACTCACTGAGTTCTGATCCTACAGCCCTAATACAAGATCTGTCCTGCAGTAGCAGTACAGAATTGAGTCCATCATTCTCTGAATACTAAAACCCCTTACTTTTATATAGGTGGTTATAGATCTTGTTCCTACATAAAATTTCATGCTTTTATAAAAGTAAATTCCAAAGCAAATGTAACTCTTCAGAGCCATCATTACCCAGGGTTTTATTGCCAGGCTTGTTAACCCTCTTGATAAACATCAGGTCCAGCCTCTCTGCTCCGTGACTCCTCTTCAGAGGCTGGTAAGGTTTATTTTACAAATAATACTAAGAACACACAGCTCACTTAGTTTCTCTCCCAGTGAAACTCTAGAAAAATAAGTCCTCTGTTTTGGTGGCCTTACCTGGCATTTTACAGGTGTAAGGGACAGTACCAAGAGCTCCAGTTTCTTAACAAGGGAGATTTCTGGCTTTGCCAGAAGATAATTGCTCCAGTAGTGAGCCGCCATTAATCCCAGGCTGTGTTCTTGGTGCTGACCTGCAGCCCTGCTGTTTACATCAGTGGGATTTTTAGGGCCAAATTTCGCAGTTAATTGCAGCAGTATAAATCTGGATTCCTGAATCTCCCTTCCCAGGTGTGGAGCTCCTTTGGATTTGATAGCAGAACTCAGGGCTGATCCTGCAGCTGCTGAAATTGGTGGCCTTGTCTTGCAGTGAAACACAGGAAAGACTTGGGCTAGGCCCTCTCCCAAACTTCCTAATGGCAATAAATGTGAGCAATTAGGGGCTCTGCTTGCTCTGAGGAGCAAGGGCTGCCTCATCGCCTGCCGCAAGCCTTGGGCTTGCCGAGCCTGGGTGGTACAAGGAGGTGTCACTATTAGAGCGGCTCTAGAGGGGATTAATACTGCTGTGAGCTATATTATGTCCTGTCAGGAATCTCTGCAAAAAGAGCAGAAGCTGGAAATGCAAGCTTTCAGCTTTAAGCCCTGAATTTGGGGCTATACAGCAAGATTAAAGCACTGGTCTTTTAATGTTTTCCCATCGAGAAGTGAGAAATCTCCATGCATTTAAAGACATTCCCTGTGTTTTAAATAACCAGTTGAGTCAAGAGACTGATTTGATGTCAGTGCTCACTGCATTCCCCTGTTACATTCCCTGAAGTGCTGCACCACCCTGGCAGCTGCTGAGCGAGAGGCTAAAAACCTCAGCAAAAAGGGGTATGGACTGACATTACAGACCCAGGGATCCCAGCCCGAGCTAGACTCCTTCCCCAAGTCTTGTTGCAGATATTGCAGGCTATGGCTTCTGCAGAGGGAACTGATTTGTAAAAAGACATTGCAGGAACACCAAATACCAAGGTCTCTGCTGGGGAAAATTGTGGATTAAACTGCTCGGTTGCTGAGAAATGCAAAGAGAAACTGGTAGACAGTGAAGTGATGAAATAATTCATTAGAAAGAGGGGGTTAATAGCTCTGTGGAATTTTCTCATTTGTTGATAAATCTACTTTAGTGTCCTCAGCTTTGCTGTCACCCACTGCAAACAGGGTGGACATGGGAGTGTTTTGGCTGCAAGCAATTTATTCAACAAAATGCTAATTCTGTTCTGAATCTTGTATTCATTATCACAAATTTGACCCCCACACAGAAAGCAGAAGAATATAGGTTAGCTTTGTCTTCAGCAAATTTTTCACCTAAATCAGACACATTTACCCTTACCTGTGAAGAATGAAATAAGAAAACAGAGGGAGAGTTTCAGCCCTTTATACCTTGAAGCACGGTGTGCTTCTCCCAGCCTCACATTTGGGTGCACATCAATACAGCACAAAACAGTTTCAGTGATGTACTTTGGATCAGCTTTGTGTTGATTTAATGTCCAGAAAACGTGGCGTTCAGAAAAAATAGCCATGATCTTAGCTCAGATCAGGTTCTTTTTCCTATGGGTAGTTGCTATCCTCTGTAATATATTCAGTACTAAATCTGCCACTATAGAATTAAAGAAAGCGCAATTACCAGCCACGCTGAAAGTACATGGTAACTCTGGCAGGATGAGATTTAATTTTTGTCATTAAACAGATGAAAGCAGTTTCAGAGTGAAGCATAGAGGTTAAAGAACATTGTATTGTAATTTTCAATACAAGAATTTCTGGGAACAAAGGACAGAAGTGAAGGCAATGATTTCCCCTTCTTAATGCTTGTGAAAACAGCCTCGTGTTCTTTTCTTTCCAATACGTGCATGCAGAATATATGCACGTTTTTATTTTGTACTTAAAAGTTAAAACACCTCCAGGAGTCTGGTTTATGAGAGGGCAGAGAGGAATAATGAATCAAAAAATATAAAACAAAACTTTATTTTACCAAAAAAAAAAGAAAAAGAAGAAGAAGAAATATTATTTTTCTAAAGGGAAACTAGATTTGTTAGTGAACATTGCATTTAAGTGTATGTGTTGAGAAGTTACAAGTATGGAGACTGCAAATAATAAAATGTGCCCAAGATCAAAATAATGGTCTATTATTTTAACTCCCCTGAGAAGCAGACACAATGACTTCAATGAAATTACCTGTGGAGGTAAAATACACAGACAGGGCTGACTATCCAAGCACACAGAATTTTCCACAAGTACCCAATATCATTTGAGAAATTGTGATATATACGGCAGGTTTTAAGTTAAAGCTCATGTGCACACATTTACATGTGTGTATATCTATACATATATTTATATACACAAACACACAGTGTGTTTTGCTAAATTATGGTGTAAAAATAGCTCAGAAATGCTGGAAAACTGATTGCCTTGAATTATTCCATCACATCTGTATCAGGAAGGGCTTGTCTTGCTCTCATCGAGGTTCGTTGCCTCATTGACTTCAATGACAGCAGGACCAGCCAAAAACACACAAATATTTGTCCTGTGTTACAGACTACAAAAGTCCCTGGGAAAGGTTACCTGTGTTATTCTGTTGTTATTGTATGCAAGAGGTGCTGTTTGCTCTGTAGGAAAATAAAGGTCTGTAATTAAAACCAACAAACATATGTTCTAACTTTAACCAGTATTTTTTTCACCAAATATATATTAAAAAAAATCATAAATTAATACTTAGTTGAGAGGTTTAATTAAACAAGCAATTAAAGATGTCCACGCTCCCAAGCCCTTTTGTTTTACTACTATTTATTTTTTTCTGAGAGAAACCTTTGTTTCCCAAAGGTTTATCTTGTGGAAAATCACGGCCTTAAATTAATTTTCTTTTCATCAGGTGTAACTTATACTGTTGTGCAACGATGCCCTGTGTGTTATTTCAGAAATAAATAGCTGCTTCATTGGGTTTGGAGTTTTTTTAAGTAGCAGTTTCAAGAGAGGAGGGAGATTTATTTAAAGAGAAATTTTCCTCCTTGGAGAAAACTGTTTGAAAAGCCACACACACACATTGAGTCTTTGTCTGTTGCAGCATCTCAGAGTTGCTGAGGGAGATTAACAATCTAGAAGGAGGAGGGCATAAAACCTAAAGATGCTTTAAATGTACGCCCTGGTCAGGTTTTTCAAAAGCTGGTTTGCACCAAAATGAGAAAACTGAGGTAATAATTTATTTTTTTAAACATGTTGGAAAAAAATACTGAGCTTTTTTCTCTCTTTTTTTTTTTTTTTTTTAATGATAGCAGTAGTGGATTTTTCAGCCTGATTTTTGCCATAAGGGGCACCTGGTGAGTCTGAGAAACTCTGCAGTGGTTTGAGTTCCTGATTCTTTGCAGGATCAGGAGCTTTAATGAGCTCTCAGTGGCCTGATCCTGTTAGCACTCTCTCAAGCAAGTAACTGACTTGGGTGATATTGCTTGTATGTCTGAAAATACTAGTCAAATTAAAAATTAACTTTAGCCTTCTGGAATGATCTTGGATATGAAACTGAACTCTGCACAATTTTCTTTAAAGAAGCAACAATAACAGGGAATTGGGGATTGCTGGGGGAGTGCAACCCTTTAAAAGCAAATAGAGCAGAAATCAGCACATCTGAGCACAAATTATATGAAGAACTTATAAAAATTTCACACGGAGTGGTGTCCTTTCTGGAAGTATTTAAGCTGTTCCATAGATGCCTAATAGGTTATATCCCTGCAATGCAATTTTTAAATCAACTGCAGGATTTATAGAAAACTGACTTCAAGTCTCTTGAAAAGGGAGACTTCCCTGAGCATTCTAAAGGACCTTCCTGAGGGAAGATTTTGGTTGCAGACAGGGTTTATTTTTTGGATCAGACAAACCCTTGGTTACCCATGAATTCCTTTCTGAAGTAATCTCATCAGATTGTTCTGCGAAGGGTCCGTCCTGCATGTACAGCCCTGAACCGTGCCCAGGGTCAGCAGCTTGCACCCATAATGCTCCTTATCCAGATCTGCCATTTATAAGATTGGGCTGTTTATTAACACTTACTTTTTAAACTGCCCCAGAAGGGTTGTACCTGTAACTGAAGAAAGCCATTTAAGGAACCAACTTGCTTCCTTCGGAAACAAATGAGAGCTGGAGCATGCAGGGTCAGGAAACTATAGCTGGCCATCAAAACTGGGTGCACAAAAGACGTGCCAGGGTGGCATTTCCTACCTCATGAAGCCACTTTTCCCCTCAATGCAGCTCTACAAATACAACAGTGCATTGATTGAATCCCAAATTCACCAGACCAATAAATTCTGAAAGTGTATGAAATTCAAATTGAAGCAAGGGACACACAGAGTGTTAGTCCTTCTCAAAATAATAATTTAATAACTCTCCAAAATGTATAGTGGTTTAGGAAAGGCAACCCAGATGGGAACATATTAAATAAAGCTATAAAATTTCCTTCAAATGTATTTTAATCATTGTTAAATATTTACATTTAATAAGCACAAGGTTTTATTGCAAGAGAGATGTAATTACACTTATCATTCATGGAAAAAATGGAGTTTTAATAGCCTGTACATTGATTTCCTAAGATGAAATAGTGTCCTAAAAATATGTCGCTTGCTGTCCCCTGGGAATATGTTCCATATGTGAATGCAAAACAGATGAGAATTTTTTTGTCAGTGCACAAACGATGCCAGTTTGAGTTCTCTTTGTTTCTGTTACATTTAACATAAATCTTCGCCTCTGATGTTTTGCTTATTAGAAGCACCTTATCACGGTTTTACAACCCTTACTAACAAGGTTATTTATTTAATAAACAATAACAGGAAGAGTAGCAATACCTTGGCACTGACTCTGGGGAAGCTGATGCTGGAGGCTATGGCCTCACACAATTTTATCAATAATTTACGGCCACATTTGATGGATCAAGGACAAACAAAGGCCAAAGGGATGACACATCTCCAAAAATTATCCTTTATTTTTATATTATCATTATTTGTCTGCCTTTTTTCCTCCCCATACCTTTCTTTTCTTTTTTTTCCCTGGTTTCCCTGCTCACAGGGGTCCTGACTGTCAGAAAGTTTTATGTCATCTGGCCTTAGCCAAAACAGCCAGCACAGCCATTGCTGCAGCTGCAGCAAGGACTAGACTGGAACCATCCATCACCTGTAATTCTTCATCAGTTTTTATATCTTGAAACCTGTATTCATAAAAAAAAGACCTAATAGAGGGACTAACATAAGAAATATCTGGATTTTAGGAACTGATGACACTGTAGGCATTATCAGCACAGGGAACTGCTTGACCTGGCACCTTTTGAGATACTGACTGTGGCAGCACCTGGAAGCCTTCAGTCTTGAAAAGATGTTCAGTGTTTGTACTCTGTAGGCAGCCATGAAAGTCTCTATTAATGTTATTTTTTAGGACTGAAAAATTATGACTTTTCAAATAAATGATGGCTTTTCAGGTGAACTGCAGAAATGAGGAGGAATAAGCTTAACATTTGGTGTATATTTTGTTTTGTTATGGCATTTGTGAGCTCCACATTTTCCAGCAGAAAGGTATTGTTGTACCAATACACCAGAAAAAAGGCCAATAAATGCGGAAGAAAAAAATATATGGTATTAAAAATTAACCATATAAAATGGTCCCTTGGACTTCTCACAGCAGGACAAGGCCACTTGGTCAGGAAATAGATGGGTGATGCATGGACTGGACTCAGGTTAGCAATGGCTTTATTCCCACCCTCTACATGGGTGGCCATGGTTTTAGTCCTCAAAAGTCAAATTTTTCAGGCAGGGAACAACTTTCTTGAGAATTAAATTAACTAAAACAAGCATACCCAAAAATGATCGATTTTTCTAGTGCAAATGTGTACCCTCCACCACTGCATGGTCCCAAGCTCTTGTGTAAACCAAAATCCTCACCCTTTGCTCCAACTCCACAAGAATCAAGTTGAGGCGCAGAAAGTCAATGCATTTGAGTGTATTAATTACATTAGTATCAGGAATACCCACAGTTTATTGCTAAGCTCAGACCTCCAAAGAAACTATTTGCTGTTGTACAATTTCATGCACTTGGAGGATCCCGTATCCAGCATTTTTGGATAGCTACAGAGCCTTTCTTTGCTGGAGCTGGTCATAACTTCTGACATAAGGTAATGATATACCTGAGCATAACACCAGCCAGGTAAATACTGGAGCCTGGCATGCAGTGTTACTTCTGCTGGTTGTAAGGTACCATCATTTGGAAATATTAAACAAAACAGACTCGTGCTCACTCCCAAATGAAGGTCAATTGTCCCTGCAGCCATCGTCCACATGTGCAAGCTATTACAGCCTTGTTCTGTTCATATTCCAAGAGTGGCTGTTGCAGTGAATTGAGGAACTGCTGCCAGGAAATGTCCTTCTCTAAATGACATAATTAGAGTCTGGGGGAGCCCAGTGAAAGCAGATTAAGGGCATCACTGCTGTTCTTGATGCAAGCAACAATTCAAAGCACATAAGCAAATACTTAGACTGTGAGGATGATTTAATATTGATTAAACTCTGATGTCTGAGACTCCATGGAAGGGAGGTACAGCACCCTGGAAGGAAAACAAAGCACCGAGTTCACGTTTTGTATTAGCTAAAAAATAAAGTGTTTTCATTGACCTCACTGACCAGAAATCAAAAAATCAGACCATTATCCAAATTAAAGCTATTGGCTTGACTAATTAAAATTACTGGACTGTCTGATAAAATTAAAAGATGGATGGCTAAATAAACCCAAAACTGCATTTTCTGTTTTATTTAGGTGTTCTTGGTTTCTCTTGAATTTGTCCAGCAATTTTGGTTATAATCATAGATAAGGTGAATCACAGATGTGCCAGTTGAGCCCAGCCTATGCCTCCAGCCTTGTTTCCACCCCTTTTCCTAGCCAGTTCCCAGTTCTGCAAGTGATTTTGTTGATGGAAACACACAGCAGGTGGCCAAGAGGGGAGTTTAGTCATGGCAACACACCCTCCTCTTCCCTGTTGGCATGGAGGCATGTTGATTTTACCAAATTGTGATTTTGGATGTTTATCATTAAGGTAAGAAATATTCATCTTCTCCATTAATATTCAATTCACTGCTCCATTGAAACCAACAGATCTGCAGCCATCAGGCACTTTATTAACTCTGCTTTCAGATGCAGAATCATTGCCTCCCATGGGAACGACCATGGGGTAACTTGGTTTAGGGTTTAGAGCCCCAGGACCTACAACAGTGGAACTTCTAAACTGTCCCTCTTGGCTTCTGTGCTGTTCTTCCTGCTCAGGACTTTACAGCTTATTATTCAGGCCCTTTACTTAATGTCTTATGCATTTCCCTTTTTACTTTTTTTACTAAATGTGACAATATAGGAAGCTGATATGAGCAGGTATGACAGGATTCTCCACCCTATCTGTTTCTATGTTGCAGCATGAACACCAAGCGAACACAAGTTCTGACTTGGTTCTTGGATGCTCTGCTGATACAGAAGCCTTTTAAAATATTATTTGTTCTTGTTTTAAATGTGTTAGTGCACAGTGAAAGATCAATCTAAATAAAAGTGGGTCACAACAATGGTAAGTCTTTGGCAGAGTTTAAGACATGGGATAATTCTGCAGGCTTGTTTGTCTGGCTTTTCTGGTTAGATATGGGGCATCTGTGTGCATTTGTCTCTGCACATCTCTATTTCTCTCCTTTGCTCTCAGAGCTGTGCCCAGCCCCATCCCAAGCCTTTCACCACCCTTTCCAATGCTGCTGCAGATGGTCACCACCTTTGACAGAGGAGCCTGAAGTGCTCAGCACCAGCATTTGGCCACTGAAGTTGGAGCTGTCTGTACTGCCCCGTGCGGCTGTCTGGCCCATCCCTGACAACCCCATGACACAGCAGAACACAAGCTGTGGATGCCACCGCTCCAGAAGGAGGTCAAATGTTGCAGCAAGGGGCGGATGGTGAGGTGCCGCAACCTTCCAGAAGCACCTCCAACAAGGGGAGTCGTCCCGCAGGCCACTTCCCACACACACCCATGTCAGATAGCTGTTACTCCAAGAATAGGCCAATGGCAAGGAGCAGGGAAGGGTCTCTGTTTGGGGTTCCACGAGGTAGGTTTATTCCAAGCACACACAAAGGGTCCAGGGACAAAGACAGGAAGATGGCTGAGGGTCCAGGTTTTGAGGAGGGAGGGGACCAATGGTGTGAGGGCATGGGGCAGTACACAGGAGGGGCTGGGGTATGGGAGCCAATGGGAAACTCTGGGGGCGTGGCAATGGGGCAGGGCCAATGGGGGCACAGGGAGTGGAGAACTTTCTAGAGGGGAGACATATTGGGTAAGAAGAGGCCGGGAGGCCAACGGGCCAACCAGGGAAACAGAACTGGGGTATATTAACATAAGAGAACCAAGGAACCTTGGGAGAGGCATTTTTGGTCTCCCTAACCAAGGGAATGCTGTAGTTCCTTTCTCCCCAGGCTCACCAGCTTCCACAGTCAAACACCTTGGCTGGTTTGGAAGCAGACAGCTGCACAGCTCTGCCATGGAGTTAGATCTCCAAAGACTCTGGTTTCTTGTACATTTTGCTTTTGCAGCCACTCACCACCGTAATTGCAGCACTTGCTTGCTGCGTATTTTGCCAATTATATTTCTTCCCATTGTGTTGCAGTGCATGTGGCTGTGGCCACTGCAGCAGAGCATTCAGAGGACTGGTAGACAGGCTTCCAGAACACAGAAGTCTGATTCTCACCCCGTGGTTACGGCGAGTTCACATGTTCCTAGTGGTTCTTAGTTTACTTGTTTTAAGTTTATTGTTTCAGTAGTTCTACACCCAGTTTTATGTATAAGTTCATGTATATGTATTTCCCCTAGTTGCTTATGTATTAGTTCTGGAAAGTTCTCCCTTCTTCGATGCCCCATTGGTCTACTCATGTAATTTCCCCCCTAAGTTATCCCCATTGGTTATTCCCCTGTTATCTCCGCCTCCTCCTCAGTCAATCCCCATTGGTTGTTTCCCTTTGTTCCACCCCCCATATAAAATGCTGTGCTTTCCCATTTTTTCCTGGTCTTTGTCCCTGGACCCTCCACCGGCAATAAACCTGCTGGAACCTACACAGAGATCCCTCTCTCATCCTTTGCCTTTGCCGAGGCTTTTACACCACCTTTGTTTGGGGCTTGCAAAGGAGCCAGCTTTCCCTGCTTGCTGCAGCTGACGGCTTTCTGTGCAGGCTGCAGCCAACCCCTGCCTGCTGCAGCTGACAGCTTTTCTTCCTTGCTGCAGCTCACAGCTTTCCCTGCTTGCTGCAGCTGACAGCTTTCCCTGCAGGCTGCAGCCAACCCCTGCCTGTTGCAGCTGGCAGCTTTCCCTCCTTGCTGCAGCCAACCCCTGCCTGTTGCAGCTGACACCTTTCCCTCCTTGCTGCAGCCAACCCCTGCCTGTTGCAGCTGACACCTTTCCCTCCTTGCTGCAGCCAACCCCTGCCTGTTGCAGCTGACACCTTTCCCTCCTTGCTGCAGCCGACCCGTGCCTGCAGCAGCCAAGGACATCTGCAGCTGCACGCTGTGCTGCCTCGGGCAGCCCCAACAGCGTCACCGTTGGCTGCGGAGAAAGAGCAATGCATGAATCCATGAGAACAGCAGAGCTGACTTTTCTCACACCTTTCAGATGCCTTCTTCTCTTTCCCCAAAACTGAGAGCGGCTTCCACACTCTGCCCCAAACTGCTGTTTGTTGTAAAGACAGAAATGGAGCTGCCTCTCAGGACAGCAGAGAAGCTCTTCTTCCTGCAAGCTGCAGCACCAGCTCCCACTGCTCTGGCCTCCAAGGCACAAAGACAAGTTCCTTCCCCTGAGGAGGGTGTTCAAATATTGACCAAAATTCCCCAATGACCAGAAGCATATTTCCTTATCTACAAACCACTGCTCTGCTTGAACAGAGTGTCTCTAAGCAGTAACCTGCTCCCATAGGTCCATGGCAAGAGCATCTTCTACAACCATGCAGTGCAGGTGCAGCACTTTGATCCAGGCAGACAGAGCTACAGCAAAGTGGCCAAAGAGGTTCATCATTGCTTTTCTTTGCATCTTTATCACATTCCTGGATGCAAGCCATGTTCCTGCAGCTTCTTCGCTCTTGATTTTACAAAAGGAGGGAAATGGAAAAGCGGCTGCAATATCCCTGGCAGAAGCTGTTTTACAGTAGCTCTGAAATTAAAGTATCTCTGTGAGATGGCTGAACCCATTTACTGTCGCTCTGGCAGCAGGCAAATGAAATTTTCACAGGGTTTAGCTGATGTTTCCTCCTGAAATCGTCAGCTGAGTGGATGTGGGACTGGAGGAGCACTAATGGGACTTCCTAGGAATCCTTTGACCAGCACAGGGAAGCAAACAGCAGGTCTCACATCTCGAGAGAGCCAGTGTCTACACCACTTGGCTTGTAACCAATGCCACCAAGTGCTGGCAAGGTCTGAGTTGAAAAATCCTAGTTGTGTTCAGAAAAGGAGTCTCAGTGACCTGAACTCTGCTCCCTGGGTTTTTCAGGTTTCTGCCAGGCTGTAGCAATGAGCTGCATCTGTGTTTTGTGTGCACACTTAAGTGATTTCAGTGAAGCAGGATAGAAACAGCAGAGCTAAAAACAGAACAGTAAGGCACAAATAATACCCAGTGCATCCTTGAAAATACCCTAATTTCTTCTCATTTTCTACAGCTCCCATAGTACAGCCCTTCCTTCCAGTACCCTTCTGTCTCTCTCGATCTCCAGACTGAAAGCACTGGTTCATTTCCATCTATACCATGTGTCACCTCTTAATTGAATACAGCAGAGTATCAGTGGCTTATCTGACAGAGCTATTTGACACTGAAAGGCCTGGAACAGATTTGTTGTGCGGGAATATTTTCATTCCTCATCTCCTTGCTCAGGCTCGGGAAGTTGGAAGGATGGAAGCAGGAATGAAGATATGAAGGGAAAAAAAACAGCAGAGTTCTCTTGAGGAGAAAACACTACATATAGCAACCTTAAGGGATTATTTATTAAGTAGAATAATACTTACTGCTGCAATCAATGCAATCCTGGTCAGAAAGGGCTGATTTTCAAACCCGTCAGAGTTTCTGAGAAGAGTTTGTACGAGACACAAGCTGCTTTATTTCAGTTTGGTAGTAGTTAGACTCAGCTGATAGCCTCAGCAGGTACTATTTTATGCTTCACTTCAGATGATCCCCAATTCACTTTGCATATCAGTGTGATTTCTTTGCCCTTAGACAAAGTTAGATAATTCTGAAGGATGCACTGCAAGCAGAGTCCTTCAGACGACAGCTTTGGGAGCTGAACCAGTGCCTGTTTGCTCAGGCAGCCAAAGATGGTGTTGGCTTGAGCACTTCAGTGCAGGACTTCACACGAAATAAACGCTTAGAATTAACTCAACTTTTCTGTAATGGTGGTTGTTGCACTCTAGTCAAACCTTCACTAAAGCAGGGAGCTGTGGTGCAGACACCGGCAGACGCTGCAGAAAGAGCAGCGCTGTGTCTGCTCTACTCTGCATCTGCAATTTTTACTGAGGGGTTTTTTTTTTTTCGATTTCTGTGATATTTATTGGTTTTATGAGACATTTTCAAAGCAGTGAATCAAAATATCCTTTTCTGGGGAAGAAAATCTCCCAGAGCTTAATTCATCATTTTGAAGTAATACAAAGCTTAAATTTGTCTTTGCTGGAGCTGCATACTAAGTATTCAAGCATAAATAAAGAAAATATAAATAAAGCAGTCCTGAATCTATTTCACTGTGTTATTAAAATTCCATTGTTTGTTCTGCGGGAAAAGACCTCCCAAAATGACAGTGGTAATCTGGGCAAAAAGCAGATTGTTGCCAAAGGGTTCAGCTCTTAAAGGGGGGAAGCATTTTAAAAACTGCCAAGGAAAATATTTTCATTCATGAGTTCACCCAGCCCAAACATGCATCTAATCCTCCCAAACTGACAGTTCAAAAAGGCAACCACAGCTGAGACAGGCAAAGTGTTCAGTTCAAAGGCAAAAAAAGAGGACCTGGGGATTATTAGCATTATCACTTTATCACGAAATGACCATCGGCTCTGGAAGTGCAGCGCTCCACCTTCCCTTCCCAAACCCAGGGACTTAGTGCACATCACATTCCTAAAAGGGCAGCAAAGGCTTCCTTCGTGATTCACCACAGCAAGGAGAGAGTCTTCAGAGGGGTCAGGACTTGCTCCCATTTGCAAATGTAAAGATTGACACAAATGGAAACAAAGTGCCCTGAACCTTCAGAACAGGGGTAAGTCAGGAATCTCAATGCCCCTGCTCAAGGATCCCCTTTTCCTGAAATACTCGTTGCACAGACTGAAAAAGAAAAAATTTCTGCACTTACTAGATATGTAAATCTTAGCATATTTGAAAAAAAATCCCTCGTATTTCTCTATTCTACAACTGCTAGTTTAAGAATAATAAATGTCTTGACCAAGGCTGCAAAAACAGCAGTAGCAGAGCTGGGAAGCTAATAACCAGACCTCTAAAAAAAAGCTGCAGCAACTTTAAAGTGGGAGTCTCTTGGAAACACGAACCTTCGCAGGAGATTGAGAAGATACAGTTCTTTGTTTGGCTGGCGGTTTTTTTGAAGGTTGGGTTTGGCTTTATCTTTCTTCCCCCAATATTCAGCCTTGCCAGCCTGGTGTGAAACCGTCAGCCATCCCACCAACCAGCCCATTTTGCAGATATTAAACCTGAGGTCCAAGTCAGCCCGAGTGACACAGCTGAAGAGGTCTCACAGATGCTGAGTTCCCACAAACTCTGCAAAAATGGGCATAACAGACTTTAGAACATGAGGAAAGACAGAAGTGTGAGCCTAGTTATATTCTAAGATACCAAAATATCTGCATGAGGAGTTATTGAATGACCCAACAGGTGGGGAAAAAATAAGAATATTTTGAGTTAGGTAGAGGTCAATCCAACCAAGAGAGGCAAAAGCTGACTTCAAAAGTCTCATTGTCCCCTGAACTATTTGGTGTTGACATCCACAACCACTTGCCCTCGCAGCAGAGACTCAAGGGATGGGGGACCCAAGGGAGGCGAGAAGTTATTTTCAGTCAGGGGTTACCATTGTCCATCCTCCACCCCATTCCAACAGACACTTCTCATGGCACAGGGGACAAAAGCAGCCAAGGACATACAATGGAGCTGAGCTGCTCCAGCTCATTCTCCTGATTGTGGTCCCACCACACCTCCCCAGTGCTCCACCCAAAGACCCCACGTGCTCAGCAGCCAGCAGAGGGGACAGAAGAGCTGGATCCGTGGTGGTTATCAGTGAAATATTGCCATTTCTGACTTGTCAAATTGATTATAGCAGCAGAACCATTGCCCTGTCCAGCTGAGAGAGGAGCAACTCCCTCAAAATTGCTCTATGCCATGAAGGTGCCCTCCAGCTCCCACACCTGGGAAGTGCACCATGAAGTACTGCTGTAAAGCAAACAGCCCATGCAAGAGCAACTGCAGCAATATGTGAGTGGCCAGCTGTATGCTGCTTTTCTTGGCATTTATCCTCAGCTGAAGATTTCCTTTAAAATCCTTCCCAAGTTTAAACCACAACAATGCATGCTTTAAGTACTGGCAAACATTTTAAATGGCTGGCAAACCCACAAAGCTGCCAGTCGAGCCACGGCTGTGGCTCTGGCCTGTGATGGGCTGCTGGACTGCAGGATCACCCTCAGTGCTCAGCACTCTCATCTGCTTCTAGAAATAAAGAAGGAAAAGGTGAGTGATCATTTTCAGCAGGCTCTTTGCTGCAGTGTCTCCATCACTCCCTGCTTTCCCCAGCACAGCTTGGACTCAGGTTTTCCTTCAGCCCCTCTGTGGGATCCCTGTGGGGACACACTGATGGCAGCAGGAGCCACCTGCAATGAGAATCGACAAATGAGGTGACCATTGGACACCACATTGTTCTGCATCCTTAATTTGGCCAAACACTGCACATCGATCCTTTTGAAAGACAGCAGTATCTCAACTGAAACCTGAGTCCTGTGAAAAAAGCTCTTTCCTCCAGGAGAGGATGATGATGCTCAGGGTTTGTGTGAATGCCAGTGTCTCTCCTTTGTCTCCTGTGAACTCAAGCACTGAGCCAAGAGCTCTGCTCATGTATGGCTGAGCTCAACGCTCGTAGGACTCAAGGAGAAGATTCCCATTGACAGTGACAACCAAACAGATCCCAACACAAAAGCACATTAATGAACATGATGCCATCTTACCCCAGTGAACATCCATCTTTGGTACTGAATTCCAAACCATTTCTCTGGTTTATATCTTGAAAAAAAAGTCCAGACTTCAAGCAGCAAACATTTAACAAGACTGATCTGCCCAGCTTCAAGCTTTTACAAGTGCTGTGTTACAAAGTGAGTTTAGAAGAGGAAAGTATCTTCCTCCCTTGTGAGCCTTGGTGTTCTTTTACTTGTTTTATTTGCATATATTAAATGGTTGCATAAATTAAATATTTATGGGAAAATATCTCAAAAAAACTGTAACTACAACACCATGGGTGTGAGCCACATGGACATGAGCAGCTCGTTGTAAGATACCTGAGCAACCTGGTACCCAACTGCTCATCCCTTCTGCTGGACAGGCCCACTGGAGCTTTAAAAGAGCCAGGTGAATAACTGCATGTGCTGAATGTTTATTTTGTTTGACAACATACCTGAAATATCCTGCTGAGCATGCCAAATGCTATCAGGCAGCTCCAGCCTGTAAAGAGTTCAATGCAGGTAGACCTCTGTCAAGGTTTTCTTTGGGAAGCACCAGCTTCCAGAGGAGAAGCATCAATCACTGCCTTGTCAAGATCATTCCTTGAAGTATCTATCACTGGCCAGTGTTTCTGGCATCCTTAATTGCCATTGTAGTCTCTCAGCACACACACACACTCTCAGATTTGGCTGGAGCAAGCTGAAGAGCATCACCCCGCTTACCCAGGAAAACAATCCTCTTAACAGCAAAATGACATTCAAGGTGCTACTGCTACACAGGCATGCACAAGATACACACATTGCTCCCCAGCTCGAGACCTTAAGCCTCTTATTATGCAACCGCTTAGGGGTTTTACCCTATTTGAAAGTTAATTCAGATGACAACAGGATTAGCCCCTGTAGAGCTCCTTAACCTCACAATGGGCAACTGCTTGGCAGGATTCCTGTTCTCACCAGTCACACTTGATACAGATGAATGCTATTTTGACTGCCTTTATGCTTTAACAGTGTATTATGAGTGTATCACATTATCTGTTGCCCAAGATGAGTTGTAACAAGGGAATATTTAGATGAGTAACCCACGGAACACCCCCAAAGTGTTGTGTGATTTGGTAAACTCTAGGGGCAGGCTTATGGTGAAGAGCTATCACAGGATAAACAGATGGGAATGCAGCATCATCTGCTAGATCTTGGGGCTTGATTAGAGTCATGTCAGTACAGAACTTCTAAACTGAGCTCAATGTTAACTTTCCTGTATTAATTTTATCTTTCTTCATATGTGGTTATTAGCTTGTGGTTATTATCATTTGGCAAATCAAATATTAATAAACAATATTTTTAAACAATATGGACAACCAGATTTCCTACGTTTTAGAAAAAAAATGGAACAGTAAATGGGAAACCTCGCTTCTTTCCTGTTCTTTGAATAGTTCTATAGCATTGTACAGAAGGCCAGAGCTGTCTGTTCACAGCTGTGAGGAAGTTCAGCTGAAGAGCAGCATAATGATAAACAGGAACTGCATAGGTCTGGCTTGGGTTCCCAAGATTTCCTATTAATTTCCTATTAGTTTGGGTCAATTGCTCTGAGCCTCAGATTCCCGCTGTAGCTTTTTTCAGTTTAAGTTACCAACTGTAGAGTAAAACCAACTTTTCCTGTTATATTTAGGCAATGCACAAACAGCAGGATTTCAGCTGAGCCCCTCAATGTTGCTGTAATACAACTCATAGTAATTGCAATATGACAGAATCAAATAATCTGTGAATATGTATTCTGTCAAACCTGGTTTTACTGCCTATTAAATTCCACAAGACTTTAGAGCAGCCCCATGCTGTGTGACTTTCTCTCCGTTCCATACACCACTGCTCCTGCCAGGAAGCAGGATATCATGGACATCCTTTGTATAGGTTGTCCAGAGCATTCGGGGATTGGCTGTAGTGCAACAGACCTTGGAGGGATCACAGATTTGAGCACAAGTGCCAGGTCCTTCTCAGATCCTTGGCAAACCTGGCACTCACACCCACACACAGGAACCCAATTCATTTCAAAGAAATGGCAGTAATTCTTTCCTTCCCTTTCTATGTCTCCAACTTGCTGACCCGGCAAGACATTTTGGCAAGAGCAGAGATAACCAGAGAGAGCCCAGGAATATTGAGATGGGCGCTGTTATGATCACAGGCTCTCACCAATGCCACCAACACTCTAAAAAAAGGATTGTGCCTCCCAGAGTAAAAACATCTGAATATTCTTCGTGTGTCTCTGTAATTTCTATGACTTCAAGTCACTTCAAGGACTCTTTTTTTGCACAGACTCTGCAGTAGTCATTAATGTTTAGAGTTGAGATGGGAATTGAGTACTGGCAACAGAGTAGAAGATAATTGTGAGAGCTGCTGGTGAAAGCACGTCTAGCTCATGACTCTGGCCACCATTTCTACCTCATCACAAAGGTATGCTGAAATCTAGGAGCCTCTCAGAGCAACAGGTTTCATGGAATCAGTAACATTTCTCCACATGTGACTGGTGACGTCATTTACCACCTGCAGGTTAAGACCTGCTGCAGTGACTGCGGGGCTTCTCTGACTCACCTTCAGACACACACCCTGAGCTTGTCCCAGGCGGTCTCCCCTTGAAATCCAACTCACTAGCTGTGGATGTCCAGCAGTGTTTTGGCTCTCATTTCAGCCAGTGCATGGCTCAGGCATCCTGTTGGATCTGTTAGTGCCAGGATTGAAAGCAATGCCCAATGCAGATGTCGTTTCCGTAAGTCAGGTCACACTGAGGCTGCTGTGGTTGGCATCAGCTGTGAGGCACCAGCATCCCTGGGTGCAGGGACAGTGGTGCTCAGATGGGGATGGACCAGGATCAGCCATCCCCACACAGCACACTGAGGGCGGAAACTCTTGGGACCACTAATGCTCCCTGGTGTCTCCCAGGACTTAGGGATGACAACAGGACAGCAATTTTTGGATATATTTACACAAAATTCCTATCTCAAAAGCAGCTACTTGGTCTCCTGTCATGGCAATGCATGACAGTGAGGGATCTGGAGGTCATTTTCCAAGATGTGAAGAAAGCAATATGCTGTGATTTTTATGGTGGTGATTTATTTCAATTCATAGACAGAAACTGCTCCCATAACTCAAAAAAAATTGCAAAGAGGGAAAAAACGAGGTGTGTTTTTTTATGCTCACAAAATGGAAAGAAATAAAAGCCACTGCTTTCTGAGATGTGATCCAAAAGAGTGAGTTGATTATTTTCAAGTTTTTTATGGGGTTTAGGTTTTGGATTCTATTCACTAAAAGTATACAAATGCTTCTGAGAATGACATTATTTTCCCCATCAAAAAAAAAAATTTAAATTAAAAATTTAGATGAGTTGCAGATGCAAGAAAGTAACTGGATGGGAGATGACAGCAGGCCAAAGTCAGAATGGCTCATTTCCCTCTCCAGCCTGGGCATGTCCTCTTGCTCCACAGTAACTACAGACCTCAGACCAAAGGGAAAAATTTCCCTCACAAAACTGCCACCATCCTCACTTGTAATACAGAGAAAACATGGTTATCACTGCTGGGGCTTGTCAGGACACTGAGGCTGGACTGCAGAGTTGGACATAACCCAGACAGGGCCCCTCAAACCTCTTCTGAGGATGCTTGCAGAAGATGGTTGGTCTTTCCCCTGCATGGAGGTACAAATAAGTCTGGTTAGCTTTTCCCTGCTTTTTAATGGATCATATATAGTAATGAACACAATGCTCAGCAACCCACCAGACTCCTGCTAAGCAGGAGTCTGTAGGCTGGGCTATTAAAATAAATGAGAAATCACCATTGGTCACAGCATGAGCAGGATTTGCCCAGGTCTGAATGACATGAAGAAAAATGCAGGTAAAATACAGTCATGTTTATTAAAGTGAGGCTGTTTAAACAGTGATTTTTGTGGTGATGCCTATTCAGTCCTTTACCCTGTAACATACTGGTTTTCTTTTCTCACAGGATGAGTGCAGGTTGAGGCAATTTACATCAAACTCCTTCCCCAAACCTGACACTGGTAATTATTTCAAATTACAAGATTTGACAGGAGCCTGAAGAAGTGGCACTTAACTCCACTATAGCATTATGTCTTTTTTTTTTTTTCTTTCTTAATCCCCTTCCTGAAAGCAGAAAAACAATATGGCACTCTAGGTAGAAAAGACTGACTGAAAATATAATGCTAAATATAAAAACATAGCTGCCATTATCATTTGGCTCTGCTTGCAAGCAGGACTACAATTATGCACACTTGGACTTCACTAATGGTCCCTCAGTCCTCTGCACTCGGGTCCCTGATTTCTCTGCTCAACCTCTGCCTGGGGACTGCACAGAGTATGGAGATGTTGAGTCCCCCAGGCAGCCCAAGCTTCCTGAGAAATCTGAAGATTAAGCTGAGTCGTTCATCTTTATTCCTACAGTACCAGATTTGCAGCTCAGAAACAAGGTTTTGTCTTCATTCTGGTCGTTCCCATGTGCCAAAAGATGAGCCAGCAGGGAAGAATACCAGCCTGGCTGAACAGAGAGGTGGAATTCAGTGAAAGAAAAAAGAAGAGTTTATGACCTTGGGAAGAAGGGGAAGGCAACTCAGGAGGACTACAAGGACATCATGAAGTTATGCAGGGAAAAAATTAGGAAGGCCAAAGCACAACAAAAACTTAATCTGGCTACTGCAGTAAAAGACAATTAAAAATGTTTCTATAAATACATTAGCAACAAAAGAAGAATCCAGGTGGGGCAGTCCCAACACAGCTGATAGAATTCCCCCCTTTCCTCTTGGGAACTTCTATGGACAGCAAACCCGGTATCAAGTGGATGCACTTCAGCTTGAATGCAAGCCTGGGATGTGATGAGACCCCCCAGCTGGCAGCAGGTCTCCATCCATCCCATGTGAGGCTGTCCTGAGAAGGGCTGGGATTACTCAGCCATTTCCAGGGCCTTCAAGGCAATGGCTCATTCCAGCACCACTGGCTTTTCTGCCGGAGCACCACAATACTGGGGTACTATTACAGCAGCAAATTGGCCCATTAAGCTTCAGGAATAATGACTGCTGTTGGTAATTACACCTAATCCGCTAATGAGCTATTGTTTGCTCCTAGCATTAAGGTAAGCTTAATGATGTGAAAAAAAAAGCAAAATAGACTTGCCCCAAAACTGCTAAACCAACTTAATTGAACAGATGCTTGCTTAGCACCTGCATTGTCATGCTGATTCATAGAGAATTGTTTTAATTGCAAGGTGATCCTCAGTGGATCGTGTTTCCTTCACCTTAGGGTAGGTTCAGAAGTCAGAGAGTAGGAATTGATTCATTCGGTGGCATTAGTATGAAGGTTTAGCACATGCAATGTGGCTTTTCATCTAAGCTGGCCAACACATGGATGATAAGGCCCAATAGCAGAGAAAAAGCTCTGCAGCAATAATAAGAGAACATTAAAATCCCCTAATAGGAACCGCAAAATTGAAACCAAGTGTTGTACAACTTAATTTCTGTTCTGTATGAATTATATACTTATTAAGTAAAAGAAATGCTAAATGAAATTTATAAGTTATTACAACAGCACTTGTGTAAAACAAAGTTGTGCTTTGTAAACTTTTGAATGCCAAGATTGATGGTTTTCATGACTTTCCCAAGATCTTGCAAATTTGGCCAAGCTGCTATTTTTGCAAAACTTAGTCAGTGAATTTATTACTTACACAGCAAAATCAGTGCAGTTCATTACCAACATAAGAACTACAAATATGTTATGAATTAGGTCAAAACAGCTTTTCCTAGAAAGATGAGACATTTACACTGTTTAAACATAACCTTTTTTTGTGGAAATCCACAACAAATTCAAGATCAAACATCAGTATTCCTTTTTGTGCCCCAAACTGCTAAAAATTATTCAATCAACACAGGCAAGAGGACACTTTGCTTCTCCTTCCTTTAATTTATATACATCAAAACTGAATACTGCAATTTTCCATCAAATACTGTGCTGTTGAGGATATTGCTCTTGAATAAAATGTTCATGTTTTTATCTGCAGCAATTCTTCAACTGCTGGCTTTGAAATGTCATGGCAAAATGTAAAGAGGAAGGAAAAACCTGGATAAAATACCCAGGACTTAGTTCTAGGGAGTGTAAAAAAAAAACCCTGAAGTAGTCTTTGTACCCTCTTTGTCACCAGATTTCTTGTTTTTCTTCTTATTAGTTGAAATAAATTTTTTTTCTTCTTAGCATTACAAAAATAAGCAAATTTTACATGAAAGATAACTCAGAAAACTTCTGTGGTTGAGACTAAAATACTTTTGGGGGGATGCTGCATGCCCATTTCCCAACCTGATACAGCACTAGGTTTCTTAAAAAGCATAATTAATGAAATAAGCTGTATGAACATGCTTTCCTTTTCACCATGGGTTTAGAAACTTCAAATAACCACTGCAGGCTTCTTGAGCTTCCTAGAGAAAAATGCTTATGTTACACACCCAAATAATAGTTCATATTCTTCAGAGCCAGTGTGGCAGGCACATGGTTTAAAAACTTGTCCCAGAAATGTCCCAGGTTTTTTCCATCTCTCCCCTCAGTTTTTGGCCACTAAATACCCAAACACTTGCAATTCCCAGCTTTCTTTCTGACACTATTTTCTCTTTATGGGCACTGGAGGGGTGGGAAGGGTTCCTCTGCGAAAGACAGCTGGGGAAAACTACTGAGAGCAGAAGGAGGATCAGCACTCTGCTGCTTATCCCACAGGCTCTGCCAGAAGCAGCATCCCATCGAGTACGATTTCTCTTGGGGTGATGCAATCAAGGATATTTTTCTTTGAACAAAAGACCATGTCCTCATTGGGTGCTGAGGACGTCACACCAGCAAAGTCAGCAGATAACTGGAACAGAGACCCCAGCACTGATCTGGGAGAGGAAGGGCAGGAACTCTTCTGGGACCTTCAGGCAGAGGTGGCCATACCTGTGGAAATCAGCACACTGCTTCTGCCATACTTGCAGAAAAGGAGGTGGGAAGGGAGGCTCAGATCTTGAAAATGTGGTTTCTGATCTGAAATACTCAACCATCGTTCCCAGCCAAAGGCTCTCCCCAATGCCAGTGCTCAGTATCCCCCTCTGTAGCTGTGCTTGGTGTGAAAAACAGCGCAAGACCATAAATCCATAGCTCATATGTCTACAAAACACCCATTGTCACAACTGTTAAAATCTGCATTGTTAAAATCCAAATTCAAATTCCTTGACCTTCTGTTATGTTTATAATTTCTCAGTGAATGGCCAATCAGAACAACATAATACAATTATAATTCTTTCTATTTTCCCGCACCACTTCCTATACAGATGCTTTTCACCAGACCAGGAGGAAGAGTTTTGGGGATTGCTGTTGTCATCTTTCAAGAACAAGGTAACAAGAAAAAAAGAAGTTGTTCCTGGCAGAAGCGCAGGCTAGAAATAAAATATTCTCAGGTAAGTACCCAGCTCATGACTTGATATTTTCTTAGACGATGTTAAGTTCACTGCTAATAGCCATAGGAAGTAGGAAAAATCCTACTGTTTGCCCTTTTTGAATCACTTGATGCCAACTCTCTCTGACCTCACCACCCAGTCTGATTATCAGCTTTAACTGGGACTGATGTATCAGCTTCACTCAGGGATCCTGCAGTAGATTCCTATACCAAGAATTGATAATAATTCGGACAGTTTAGAAGTATGTGAAATACAGGACTTTGTGGTAGCAGGGGGTGAAAGAGAAACAATATTTCAGAAATTGTAGTCCTGTCATCTCTCTTATCCCCTGAAGCGGGCTTAGAAAGGGCTTTGCATGAAGGAGGCAGAGAGGGAGAGCCACTCTCCACAAACATCACTTCTGTGAGCCTTTCAGGCTCAGGTCTCAGCCCTCCCCTGCCCCGCAGCAACATCCCACCACAGCTCCTGTGTGTAAACCTGACGTCAGACTTCAGAGCAGTCAGGATTTCACTGAAAAACCAATTTACACATCCCTCTCCTTAAATTCCTTCCAAATCCCCAGCTAAGTGCTAAATGTCGCAGGGTTGAAAATTTCACCCAAATGTTATTTATATGTCAAACATTGTGATGCAAAATGTATCCTATGGTTGTGGGACCTCCTCTTCTCATTAAAACATTCCATGCCATGATAAATGTGTCTTGTAGAAACTAACTTATGTCTGAGCAAATGATTTCCCTTTTTTTTCAATAGTATCAATGTTCAGCTTGCAACATTTTCCCCTCGCTGGAGGTTCTGAATCTGCATTTAGGGGCACAGCAATCTCACTAACACATTTTCAGATATATTACTTTCACTGTACCTTGCTGGCCAGGCCTATGGGCTCCTCAGCCCTTGGTGAACACTTTTTGGGTCATACATCTATCCCACTGCAGACAGACATGACTACAACAGAAAGAAAGGTTACATTTATGGAGTTGGCAAAGCAGAGGAACACATTTTCATGCAGCTGCCTAGAAAGGCAATTGTGTTCTTTCATACAAGCTGGGAGAAGGACAGCAAAAAGAAGGAGTGGCCAAGGCTTTTTCAAGGAAAAAGCAGCATTTTCTGCATCAAGCTCATTAAATTTTGCATCTAAGGGCTGAAGACTATTAACTCTGGTTGAATGCCCTGGATGGATTTTAGATGTGGACTAGTATGGCAACACTCTTTGGATCCTAAGGCAGAGCTAACCTCGTGGAAGATATTCTTTGTGGGATGATGTGAAGTCTTTTAATAAGACTGTTCCTGCACTTAATGGCAGTTTTTCTCATGCATGTTCACTTCCACCCTCTCTTTGCTTGGGTCCCATGTGCCCCAAAGTGTAGGTCTCCTCTGGACCCCATCTTACACAGTTCTTGCTATACTGGACCTTCATTCCCTATAAGAAGACAGCAGTTGGGCTTTTCCATTACTCTGGCCAGTCATCCTAGCACATGACTCTTTTACACTAACAAAGAGGTTTTTTTCTCAGACAACAGATCACAACCTAATTTTCCCTTTTTGAGGAGATTTCCCAAGTAATAATACTTTACTATGAACAGAAAATTGTATGGGATTATCAAGGATTTTTAATTCATTAATTTGGATACATTTTATGTGCAGAATCACCATGTGTTCAAGCCAAGGCTGAGCTAGAACCACACAAATATTACACATCGCCTTGTTAATGCCAGCAAAGCCCTTTTTATTGCATAATTCTGCAGCCTGTCTGTAGTTTTTATTTCATTAATTTTCATCCTGATAATTGGAAGCAGCTTCTCTCCTTGCTTTTTTAAGGTTTAATGAGCTACATAACTTCATGCTTCCCACTGAGGGGCTGTAGGTCACTTTGCACTCTGGAGAGCTGCTACACCTTTCCTTACTTCTCTTTTACTCTCCAGCAACACAAGATAATGTTTATTGTCTTCCAGCAGAGATGTTTGTGCACTCATGATGTGTCTGGCATGTAGGTATGATCTTCCTTGCAGAGAAACACAAATTTCTGAGATGGGGAAGATTCTTGCAGCAGTGATAGTAGGACACAATCCTGGAAGAGCCCTTGAAGACCTGGATTCCTCTGCTTGCTATGCCCCTCAGCTATGAACCTGCAGTGGCACCTTGGGTCTCTCAAAAAGCCTCAAAAAGTGGCATCAATACCTGGCTTGTTCACTGGACAGTGATTTTTGCAAAGCAGTGATTTTAGCATCTGCTAGAGAAATGCTAGAGAAAGAAGTCAGCAGAGATGGAAGTGAAAGTGTCTATCAATGATGGAAAGTAAATTCTTCTGGCCTAGAGTACAAAAGCTTGTCCATGTATATGGAAAACCACAACATTGCATCTCTTTTAGCTTCTCAAAACAATGACCAACCAGGATTCTACTCAATGGACTCAAAATACCCTGGATAATTTGCCAGCTGAGGTAGGACACTGTCTTTCCACAATCCCTTGAGAATCAAAAGAGAAAGATGGCTTCATCCAACAGAAAAGTCAGCAGGAATTGGACTGAAACATCTTTCCAAGCGATAAAACCAGAGGATGAAATGCTCATAAGCATGTTGTGTACCTTGAAATATCCACAATGGCCATCAATTCACTTCACTTCATGTCTCTTTATTTTTCCTGATTTCTTCCTTGCAATTTGAGAGCAGTTCAGAAATCCTTGAGCACCATCACAGTGGGGTATTTATTTAAAAAATACATTAAATTTTGAGAACTCTGAGCGTTTTAAGAAAAAAAAATTAAACTTTTTTTTTTTTCATGTTGTTGACAATTGCTCTTGGAGTTTGCTGTGTTGAGTTTCTAAGGAATTTTTAATTACACATTTTCAACTGAATTAAATGTGCCAAAAATGGCTTCCAAGACCCCAGAAAAATACTGTCCTAAAAAAAGAAATGGGCTCTGTCCCCCTCTACCAGTTTGACTGACACAAACCAGAGCTATGAAAAAGCTATGTACACATGTAAGGTTCAGCAATTGCACCATCTGAAATGCAATTATCTCGAGACCCTTTTTCCAATACTTTTTTCAGCAGTCCCAAAACTCATGAGATAAATGGTTACTAACAAAATAAACCACACAAGCCTCATATTCAGGTATGTAAAAAGGCATCCTGAGTTGTCCTGGTTTGCTCAGCTCATCTGTAATGTGTTTACAATGCAAATTAAAAAGTAATCATAGCTTTGCTAGTTTTTAAGGGTGAATTACTCTGCACAAGGGAAAGACCATGCACACCAGGAGTCTAGCTCCTAAAAAGCACGTTTTTGGAGCAAAGTGCTAAGTGACCTAGAAAAGCACACAACAAACAGGGGTCTTGTCTCTACAGGAGCTTTGCATTGTACTGTGGCCCAAAGCTGTATATGGATCACATTGAATAGGAAGCTATTTACTTATTTCAGTACATAATTCCACCTAAGATAGTCAACAGCCAGTGTAAATAGGAGCTTTATTACCATGTCACCTGAAAGAACGGCCTCAAAAGCTGTCAGTTGAGTTTGGAAGGCAAATGGTGCCCTGCACATGGAAATGAAAGCCCCTGTGTTTTCTGCCTACACGGCTCATATTTAGTTGTCATCTTTTTACATCAGGCTTAACACTGATCTGCCCTGGGGGCACACTCTGCTCTGCATTGTGGGAGGTCCCAGTGCACAAACCTGTTGGTGCAGCAAGCGCTCAGCCCTGTGTGCTGGTGGCTGGTTAGAGACACCCACCCCCAACGTGCCTGGCTTGGGAAGACTTTCAAAGCATGTCCTCCCCCTTCTGTTTCTCCTCCTCTTCCACAAAACTCCCTCCCACAAACCATTTCTGGAGATGGGATGGGAATGGTCCTTGCTTTGGTTGGAGCTACAAGCCCCTCTTTAACCAGTTAATGGGCTGCTCCCTGCAATAGGGTTTGTCCAGGTGGCAAAGACTTTGGGGGTCTGTGCTGGTCTTCTGAGTATATCCCAAAACATCATGGAACTCTATAAGGTGGAGTCTTGTCAAAAACACACCGAAAGAAACCCATTGGGTGATGTGTGAAGTCCCTGCTGGGTCACATGGATGCTGTGCTTGGAGGTTCTCAGCAGCTGCCACCACCCTGTTGTCACCACCTGGTCCTAGGGAGCGGCATGAAGGAGCACGATGTGTACAAGGAAGAGCTGCCACAGCTTTATCCCCTGTATTTGTTTTTAAATTCCAATTCATTGAGGGAAATGATCATCAGAAGAGGACATCCAGTAAAGCTTGTGTGATTTCTGCAGGAAGATAAATGTGCTAAAGTAGTAGAATGCCCTAAATAATTCCCTGAAATTGGAGGAGCTGCACATTTGCAACTGCATCATGGAAGGAACAGTAGCTACATTTCAGGAATATCCACACCCTTGTTTAATTTAGTTTTTATATTTCTTTAAAAAAAAAAGTCCCAACCCACAAGCTCAGTGCTTTTGGATTAATAACATATACTTGTCAGCAAACAGTACATTAGCTGGCTCTTGGCAGCTCATCAAAACACATCATGGAATGGAGCTGCTCATGTTTACAAAGCAAGGGAAGGGCAGGACATGCTGTATAACGGGTAGCAACTCATTCTCTAGTCCATACAAATGGGCTAAAAGGCTCAGAGGAACTATGGCATGAATAAGACAGAGGAAATATTTTTTCAGTTAGTCAAAATGGTTTATGGGCTGTGATTAATGAAACATCCACCCGCCTGTTTGTGTTAACAATAGCTGCATCCATCAAGCAGAGTGCAGGTTTCTAATTCGGGCTACTGGCACAGGCGCTGCTTGAAAGGCACCTCCTCCCCCAAGACAGAGCAGTGTCGCAAGAGAGGGACCCGGCCCATGCTGGCAAATGAGAAAACAAGCTGAAACCTCTTTCACAAATGGATGAACAGGCTCTTACTAAAGGCAGTCAGTGCACAGACTTTCTACCAGCTTTATCATTTGCCCGCAGATTCGCACAAGCAGGATCTGCCCCATGACCATCATCCCACCCGTGCCCAGCCTGGGCGCTGAAGTTACATCAGTGGTGAAAGGGTACCTCAGAAATAAGGAACCACAGTACCATCATGTTCAAGGTGATCCCAAGCCTGGACAGAAAGAGTGGGTGTGTTTGATTGGATGACTGCATTCAATTCCAATGTCTAAATTTCTCATACATCTGCTTGGGATGTAGACCTGCATGACTCGTCCATGTTGGTTATGCAGCTTTTAGAGCCAACGGCTGTTTGGGTCCAGGAGAGCAAGCCAGGACCCCAGCCCTGACACCAGCTCCTTGTCTGGCCTTGGGCAAGCTCTGCAGCCCTTCCTCATTCATTCTCCATCTTAATAGTATTTGCTTACCCACCTCATAAGTACAGAGAGAGTTCGTTTATATTGTAGAGCCCTTTGAAGTTGTAAATCCCTGTGAAAATGTCAAGTGTCACTATTATTTTATACTTGGTTGGTATTTCAGATTGAATGAGAGCCTTAGTACATGTAAATTGAACGCATATTAGGAGGTTTCAATTTAAAACATCAGCCAGTTATTGTAGCCTGAAACATCTTGCTCAACTTAAGATAACTATATATTTAAAGCAGAAAAGACTGCCAAAAGCCAAAGATGAAAGAGGTTAGAATAACACCATACAATGCAAAGGTGGGGAGGCAAAGGCGGGTAACCCTGAGGATCAGGCGTGTAGTGGGATGGGAAAGCTTTCTCTCAGTGACTCAAATGTTTTATTAGCTTTATCCAGCAATAACATCCCCGTGCATGGGGCTGTGCCATTCATCTGTGCACACAATAACCACTGAGCAGGGCAGGAGCAGAGGTGCTGGAGGTGTTGCCCTGAGGTGGGGAGGGCAATTTTGCAGGAAACCTGCATTCCTGGAAAGGCAGGTTGGGCTGGGACATGCCTGCACTGCTGCTGTCCCCACTTCATTGGACATCAAACATTTGTTAAACGTCTTTTCTTTGGTAAGTGCTGGGGGATTTTTGTCTTTTAAAAGTTCACTCACTACCGTGCATGCATAGTGGTGATGGGGAATGGAAATACTGCTGGAAAACTGGATGTGGCCAAAATTCTACTGCCAAAACAAGAGGAAGGTGTGGAATGGTTTGCAGCAGTCAGAATTTTTTTTCAATATAAATAGGTTGTAGATAATGCTCCTCCCAACAGGTCTCTGAACATTATTGTTACTTGTCCTTTCCTGAGGTAGTATCCCTTGTTGGTTTCTTAATTTATGCTGTATTTAAGAATGAGTTTTATGGGTTGTCCAGGAAGGTATGGTGGCATTTGGAGGGGCAGAAGAGCTGTTGCATGACATCTAGGGAAAGCCTTCTGCCAGTAGGAGGCTTGATGGCCACAATAAAGATAGGCAGGAGAAAAAAAAAGAAAACAAATCTATGGCAATGATGATACGAGAAGTAGTCTTTAAAAAAATAACAGAAAAGGGCTCAAAAGGGCTCCAGGGAACAAACTTGTTGAGAGTGGCCAAGAGTTGGCAACTGGATATAAGCACCTCTCTGGGAAGTTTGGGCACTGGGGACAAGTGTTTGCCAGACATCTATGGACCCATCATACCCACAGTTTCCAAGTTATTTCTTCATTGCTATTTTTCATTTTCCTAACTGGACAGCTGCCATGCATGCAATGCCTTGCAAATTATTACATCTTCATATAAAATATGTGTAGCACACCTGAAATGGAGTTCAGAGCACTATGAAATGTCCATCTCGTTCTATTCAAATATTTTGGCAGGATTTTCTCCTCACAAGAGCAAGTTTGCTCTTGCCCCATTTCATCCTACAGCAGCTCCAAAAAGAAGCTCAGAAGAGAAACACGGACATTCAAATAGCAACAGCAAAGGATTCAGCAGAGGCTCTGGATGTGGAGTGATGGTCACATAGAGTGTTACAATTTTATATAAAAATTTTTCTCCCTTTAAGCTCCAAAGAGAAAAATGCCTCACAAAAACACTTTTCCTCAGGAGCAAGTAGGAGATCTGAACCAGTCTAAAGTCAATGAGCTCAGCAGCAACCTCTGCCCATGCAGGACCAGCACTGCCTCTCCTTTCCTGTTGTGACCTGGAAGAGCCAATAAATTATCTGGTGCTACTTTTTCCCTATGAAGTGCAGGAACGCCAGGAGCCAGCCTGACCTGAGGTAATAGCCATTGCTTCCCTCGCTCCCTGTTGTTGCATTGAAGCAGGCAATTTATTTCTGCTGCTCTCCAAAACTGCCTCTCCTGCACCTCTCCTGCACCTCTCCTGAGAGGTGCAGGAGTCTGCACACTTCAAAACTCAGGTCCTGGGTGGTGTGAAGGGGTTACCAGCCTTTTGGGTACGGGACAGCTTCTCTGCAGGGCAGCCCTGGTTTTTTGTAAAGATAAAACTGTTGGAGGACCAAGTCAATGCATGAGCTCTGTTGCAGAAAGTTCTCCTTCACCTTTGACTCTCATCTTCTGGGATGGATTTTCACGCAGTAGCTTTTATTCCACTCCCTCCCAGCTCTGACTTGTGTCTTAATGAGTTTTCTCCTTTGGCCTCCTTTCTGTTTGCAAGCATGCAGGCTTTGAATCCACAGCAACTGTTTTGATCTAAAATTCCAACACAGGGTACTTTGCTGGGAGGCATTCTTTCTGGGAAGAGCAAAGGGTAGAACGAAACCTTCCTTATTTTGAACCATATGATCTGGCATAAAAGTTTAATCCCTGTTTTTCCATGCACCTCTCCAAACTGGAATGGCTGCAAAGGAATTATGTTTCTTCATGGAAATCAAGGCTTTGCCTTTGGTTTCAGCCCAAAGTGATGCCAATTTTGGTTGTCTCTTTCCAAAGGAAAAATAAGGACAGAATGAAATTCTGAAACCTAAGTCCCCTTATCTCTAGGAAATGAGGCTGGCGAGTGGCTTGGATGGGCTGCAGTAGAGAAGGAATGCCAATCCTTGCTTCTTCTGGCCTTGGCAGGAAACTGCATCCTGCATTTGAAAAAGCTCCCCAGCATAGTTTTTTCCTTTAAGTGCAAAGTTCATGCAAAAGCAATCACAATTTGATGAAACAGAGTTTTCCAACCCATCCCCCCCAAACCCCATTTTATTGGATAGTTTCCACCTGTGCTTTACATTGAGGATTAAGGAGGGTTTCTCCTGTCTGCCTCTGTCTTTGTAATCCTAGAAGTCCATCAACAGCCAAAGACAAATTTGCAGATAAATTCCCAGCTGAAATGCAAGCAGTTTTCGTTTCAAATTCCACCAACTCCTTGACATGTTCCTCTGCCTAGCAAGAAAAACCAAGACATTTTGGACCAGCAGTTCAGCAGGTAGGCAGCAGCATGGCTGCAAAGGAACAATTCCCAGTTTTCTTTAACGGAAGATTTGGGTTCAACTCTCCTGAAATGAGGTGGAGAGGGGCACAATTACAGCTGCTTAGGAACATTGGCATTTACAGGATAAATTGATGTTGTCAGCAAAGAAAGAATCACCATAAACAGATGTATTGGCTTTATCCAATGGCTGCAAAAATTAAGAGTTACAAACCATGTCCTTTATTGGATTTTTAGTCTATTGGGGCATTTAGCACTTGGCTCTACTAACAAGATTGTGATGAGTGTTTCGAAATTATCTACAAGGCAAGACTTTTCTAAAATATGCAGAAAAGGAGGGGTAGGGGGCAAAAAGAGAAAGTTTTTGTCCTTATTCTGATCATCTGGAAAATAAAAAAATTCTTGTTGGACTGGAATTAGGAATTTTAATCCTTTGAAGTCAGTAATGCTCAAGAGGAAGCTAGATGCAAATGAAAATGTCTGATTAAACTGGAAAATATATTGCCTTCTGTTTGCAGGAGGGGAAAAATAGTTCTATAATAAGGTACGTTTTTGCTGAGAACTAAAGATGGAGAAAAAAAGCTTTACTGAATTTTTAAATAATAATTAATAATCCATAGCTAAGACATGTGAGGGGATATTCTTTAGCCAGACTACTTAAAATAATATTCACTAAGTCCCTCTCTCCCACCAATGCAATTTGGTGTAGACTCACTGTAAGATCTGACCTAGGTCATTTATCTGATGATAAAAATATTACTTTTGTAGTCTTGAAATTAATTTCTGTATATTCTTTTCACCCAGACATTCCATCTTTTCTCTCAGTTATGTGGCAGTTCACATTGCCTCTGAAGACAGGAATGACATGGGATGCCCACGCTTCAGGCATCGATAATATGAACAGAACATTCGCTTTTGCTTGTTTTCATAAAAATATGAATTGACCCTTTTGCTGCTCATTCAGTGTTCTATATTTAAGGAAGTATTCTCAATTACAGAATTTGGCTTTCAGCCCTTTTCTGTTTAAAAGACAAATAAGTTTTTATCACTCTTGAAGTGTTAAGTTGTTAAGTTCCTTAATATTTCCTCTGAAAAGTAGACTTGCTTAGTGAGATTTCATCTGAAATGTCACAGTATTTGCATTTCAAAGATAAGTGCGTTCCAAAAGCAGTCCTGGAGCAGGACTACCAGAGCTAAGAGGGGTCTGGCTCAGTGTTTTGGGCAAAATAACAGAATTAACAGCTTCTCATGAGCAGTAGGTCTGGATCTGACCTCAGTTCCTTTAACAATAAATCACTTCAGCTCTGCCTCCCTTTTGTAGTCTGTAAAACCCAGATTATATTTGCTTGTACCAACGTCAAAATGTAAGTGGTGGAAAGAAGAAATAAAGTGAGGAAGGAATAAAACTACCTCAAAGATTTTGATGGAAACTGCCACTGAAGAGGAGGACACCACAGAAGTTGCTGGAGGAGCCAGAGTGAAGTCACATATAAATTTATGATTTGGCTGCAGTTTTCATTGGAATCAGGACATGATCCGTGACAACGTATTCCCACAGGAGCTGCTGCAGTGGTTGTTGATCTCAAGAGGTTTTTCATCTCACAGACACACAAATGCAGGCTCTGCTGTCTTTCTCCTGAAAAACCTCATCACCAGATGGTGCAGAAAAGAATTCACAATTCATAAACGAGGAAGTTACTGTTTAGCAATGCACAATGGCAGTCACTTGGCCATGCTTGTATCTCGGCCAAGGCTCACCAAGGAAGGATCAGGAACACCCATGAAAGTGAGCAGATCAAAAATATCTCACCCTCAATGACCTCATGAAATTAGATACATTCATGGTTTAATTTTTCCCAGCACCTGGAAATTCAGATTTATTATGTGCTTCCATATCCATAGAGCAAATAATGTGTTTCCCAAAAATGTTTTAATGTGAAATACTGTATGGAAGTTGGGAATTGTCCTATCAAATCCAAGTGTCCTGGGTTATGATGCAATGGAGGGAAGGTATGAAGTTCCTGACTATGGTTGCAAAATGACATAATAATAATTTCAAAGCTCATAACAGCTTTTGCTTTTTGCATTTCCTGTGACCGTCATCTCCACCAATTTTTTTCTCCACTTCCCTGGAGTCATGCTTCTCAGAGACCCTTCATTTTGCCTCTTACACAGTCCTGTAATAAAATGGCATCTTTCATTTCACATAGCTGGGATATTTTGTGGGAGGGGAAGATTTGGAACAAGCGCTTCGTTATCATTTTAGCAGAACATGGCAATAACAACAAAGCAGGACAGCTGATACAAATCATCCATTTTATAAGTTCTAATACAGATAATGCAAGGAAAAGAAACACATAACAGAAACCAGATATCTCAGTGGGGCTGCTACACGCCATCCATGGCCCGGCCATTTCAGCTCCTTCAAGTGTTCTTCATATTCCTTGTTAGGTTTTTAGGAAGTCTGGGCAGAGGCAGGGCTTCATATCCGGCATTTGAAAGGCAGTTGGTTTCAGACTGTGGAGGTTTTGCTAGCAGGTCAGTTTGGGGGAAAGAAATTGATATGTGCTGGTGAGGAGCCAAGAGGGATTTGGGGTTTGGGGGGAATTCAGTCCCAGGATTCAGGGTGGTGAAAATCAGCCACTGCCCCCCTTTGCCATGGCCGCATGTGATTGTGGCATTCCAATGAGTTGGCAAGCTGATCTCAAACTGAGGAACTAAACTTGTTTGGGATTTCAACTTGTGTTACAGGCTCTCTGCAGCTGCTACATTCATTTGGGGAGAGAATAAACAGGGGAGAGCCACAGCCGCCTCTTTGTCAGTGTGTACTCCTGGGTTGTCCCAAGGAAGGCTGGAGCAGTTTTGCCCAGTGCTGCTGTGCCAGGCTGGAGGCATCAGGGAGCTCACAGAAGCTGAAAGTGCCCTGGGTAGGTAGGTGGGGCATCTACCCCGGCCAGGACCACAAGCGTGTTGTGTCACCACAGGTTCTGAGCACAAAAGAGTTCCCGCACACGGAGGAATAATGTCCTTACACACCCTCAGTTAAACGGAGCTAGTTTGAAACACCGCTGTGAAACATTTGTTTTCTTTTAAACTTGTTTTTCTTCCTTCCAAAGGTCACCTTAAGTGGATCCCAAGTACCTTTTTTCTCCAGGTTGTTTTTGAGCCAGTATTGACTGATTGCCAAATCTCAGCCCTGCTGATTGCTGGTTTATAACACACTGATAAAGCCGGCTTAAGCCGCTTGTGCTCTCCCACACCAAAAATGTCCCTTGTGATTCCTGACCCTCTCCCTCCAGTGCCTCCTGCATCCCATCCCAGCTCACTGCCTGTATCCCATCCATCCCTGACTCCCCAGGCAGCGCTGTCTCTGGGCTGGCACACCAGGCTGAGAATGTCCAAGGATGAGAGTGGCTTTTGTCCCCAGCACAGGCACTGTCACTGCTGCAGTCATGCACACCAGGGCCAGGGGAGCTGGCCAGACACCCCCTGCCTCCCCCCAGAGCAGCTCCTGCCTCGGAGTTGAGTCTTCTGACAGCTCTTGGAGCAAACATTTTACCAAAAAAATTTCCAGTGGGGTAAAAATAAATTAATGAGGGTGAGGAAAGCCGACAGTCTTTGTTTCTTCTTCATTTTTTAGCTGAAATATTCTCATGTTTTGTCTTTTTATTATTTTTGATTGGCCAGGTTTTTTTTTAAAATTGCTGCAGACAGTTTTTAAAAATCTGAGATAGACTAAAATATTTTGTCTAATCTCAGTCAAGGCAAGTTTTTCTGAGTTGGTGAAAATTGAATCTTTGAGAAGAAAGGAGGTTGTTTCTTTAGAAAATGAAAATATTTCTGTTTCTGGATAATGTAAGTTATATGGATTTTGCACTGAAGAAAATAAAAACAATTAATTTCTTTTCCAAGTAAAACATAAAATTTTTCTCAATCCGAAGCCAAAATATTTTAAATTTGTGCTCATTTTTGCCTTTGTTTCAGAAAAACAAAGCCAGGGCTTTGGGTGGCTGAGTTGAATATCCTGGGGAAGACATATTACTGCCCTGAAAGATTCCGTGGGATGTTATGGAGACACTGTCTTCCAAGTGAGATATAAAATCACAGTCCAAGCTAATTGTAGGCAGAGGGATTTTGTGGTAGTCGTTTTGCAGCAATCTGGGTATCAGTTAGAGGGTTATAGCCAAATTTCAGCTTCACTCTGCCTGCAAAGGTTTCAGGCTATGTACACAAAGGAATTCTTCGTTTCTGTAGTGTGGCTTCACACTGCCCCATGTTATCCCCGGCATTAGCTACCAACAGCTGCCAGACAGGATTTTTGTCCATGATGTATATTTTTGTATCGTCATTTTGTTGAGTTTATGAAAAGATTTAGGACAAAATCCTGGCCCAAGTCAAATCACTGCTAAAATTTCCGTGGACCTCACTAAAGGCAGGGTTTCTCTCAGAGGATTAAAGCAGAGGGGTGTTGAACTGTTAATAGTGGGAGAAAACTCTGAGCAATTAATTTCTTTCCCATCTATCAGCATCTTGTGCTATTCTGAAATGTGCTCTGAGCACGTTGCAGTTTTCTCCCTATTTAATCATGATTTGAAGCTATTTCACAGCTCAGTTTGGACACTTCTTGCAGGGATTTGAGAGCAAAAGCCATTTTGGTTCATTTCATTAAGCACCTCAATTCAGGGATTTACTTCTAATCCTCAAACAAAAATATCTCTCGGAACCAAGTCTCCTCTGCAATGTTTGTCTTCATAAATTGAAAAAAAGAAACACTTGCCAGGAATATTCACGGTTATTTACTTAATTTTTCTATTTCCATGGGCTTTTTACCAGTGCTTCCGTCCCTTGCAGCCTGCCTGGGACTGGCCACAGGAGGGATTCAAGCTGCACATTTATTAAAAAATCAGAAAGCTGTTGCTCAAGCCTAAATAAAAGCATGAATTCGTCAGCAGTACAGGAAGAAGAAAAGTTATTTGCTTGTCAAGGTCATTGTAGGAATTGAGTTTTACTGAACAGCTGTAATTACAACTAAAACAAATTATTATGCATTAACATTAGCACGGGTAAGAAATAGATGTTTGGCTACTGCTGGGGTGGTTTGGGGCTTACCCCGGGATGTCGCAGGATTGTGTTTCTCATCACACAAAATCTTAATTGGGTGATGCTCAACCAAATTCCTCAAAGAAAAATCAATTTGCCCAGGTGCTCCATCTTCCGTGAAATAAAAGGTTGGAAAATGTCCTCTTTGTCCACCAGGTGGCACGAAGGGAAGCACCACTGGAAAGCGGCTGGAATATTAACTCCTCACACAGTATCCTTTCTGGAGGAGATGGTGAGTGACTGAAGATCCCATACCAGTGTTCCCCAGGGGAAGCCACTTGTCCTGGGAGAGGTGGCACTGGCAGTGTGGGTTTGGGACATTTGTGCCTGTCCCCTCCAGTCAGTGGCTGGACATAAGGGCTTGCAGAAAGGGTTTGCTTCGGATGGGAGGTGAGAGAGGCTTTGGAAATCCCCACTGCTCTTCGGAGCACAGAGTGGGTGTTGGGGTCAAGGAGGGGACACTTGGGCCAGGGCACCCATGGAAGAGGGGGTGCAGAGATGGGGGCAGTGATGGGGTGCAGAGATGGGGGCAGTGGTGGCTGATTCACTGCTTGGCCACACGGAAATGGAGCCATGTGAGAAGTAAGGAGGAATTTGATACAGAGTATTTGTGCCCAAAGGAGAGGGAGTTGTGAAATCTTCCTGGGGTCATAGGGCAGTGCTGTTGTTAAACATGAATGGAGGGGGCAGCAAATAGAGGGGAGAAGGTTTCTGGAAGAGCAGGAGCCTGCTGCAGGTAGCAAAATACAAATGAACCGTCATAAGCAGAGAGGGAGGGGAGGAGTGTGTGGACTTTCCTGAACAGAGCGGTGAGGACAGAGGTGAAAACAAGCATGTCCCAAGCTCGGCGGTGAGGGCTGCACAGCGTGGATCCAGCTGCAGCCAGCTGCTGCACTGCCCAGCCCCAGCCTGGCTCAGCTAAGCTCAGCTGGGCTCTGCTCCACCATCCCTGGCCGTTGCCTCGGGCCATGTGGGAGGTTTTAGCAGAGACACCAGAAGGTTTCTATACCTTTGGTTATCTCAGATAGAGAAGTTCAAGTATGAGAGAACAGTGCAGCGGTAGCAGGAGCACAGCAGTGAGATGCAAAAGAGGCAGAAGGGCAGCAGGGAGGTTTTAGCCTGGTCTCAGCCTTCAGCCTCGGCACAGGCATGAAGTGTGATACTGGGGACATCCATGAAGAGCATGACCAAGCTGGATCTGGTGGCCTTAAACCCCTACAGCAACTGGCTTTTGACCAGACCAAGGAGAATCAAATATTTGTATAAAAAGGAACTTTTACTGTTCTCTACCATAGAGGTGACCGGTACGTTCAGAGCCCAAAACTGAGCCTGGAATTAGGAACCCATCAGTGCTGAGCTACTGACTGTGGTCCTTTGTTGTTCCCTGATGTGTCTTTGCTACCTGCCTGCTCTTCCCTTCAGCCTCAGAGCAGTTTTTACGCACTGGGACCAGGACTGCTCACAGCCATCCCTTCTCACCCCACCCACCAGAGCCTGGCACTGCACAGGGTGACCACAACGATGCTTCAGCAAGTGCCCTGGCAAGGAGAACTCAGGGATGGTATTTTGGCAACCTGTGGTATCCCCTGGAGAGATCCCAGGGCAGGCAGGAGATGCTGGAGCATGGAGGGGAGAGCTATGGGGTGAACAAGAACAGAGGGGTAGTGCAAGGGCAGCAAGCAGCCCTGGGACAGGCAGCTGGAGCATGGAAGGGAAAATGCATTTTGGGATACAAATAAGCCTGGTGTGCACAGAAGAAGCTGACCTGACACATCTCTTGGGAAAATATCAGTCCTGTATTTGCTGACCCCAGGGATGCTGCTGAGCTTCGTGTCAGTGCCCCTCCATGCTGCACATGGGATGTAGGAGAGAAACATCAGGGAGGTGGATGGAGTAAACCAGTAGGAACTTGTCGATTTCAAAGCCTATTGTATTAAAATATGTTTATATCTTGGTTCTTTATTAAATATAAGCAGTTTTCTTCTTGTATACATTTCTACATCTTCAGTGCAATCTGCTTTGCATCAGGCATTGATATACTGGTATAGTATCTGAAATGTTAGCTCTCAGGGAATATAAATAGCGTATTGATATTAAATCTGCTTTCAAAAATAGTTACAGGACAATAAATTTGAAGGACTTGAAGGTTTTTAATCACCTCTACTTAGTTATTCAAGGATGGGCCAAAAAAGCAATCATTTAAATGAAAGAGCCAAAAGAGACACAACAGAAAATTCTTACGCACAATAATTGCTTTCTCTACAAATATTTACACTGAGGCTAAGAAAATATTTTGGAATTTTACAAATATTTTCTCTCTTAATTTTTCCAGCACTTTAAATATTGATCCAAAAGAAATCTTATTGAGGCTGGTGGGTTTTTTTCCTTTTTCTTTTCATTTTTTGTCCATTTCAAGAAATCCTAAATAATGGATCTGCAGGGGAGGTCGCCACCGGGGACTAAGCAAGGACAGCTCATGGTACTTTGCTGAACCCCAGCCACCAGCAGCAGCTCCCTCTATTGCTTTTGCCAGTAATGCAGTTTCATTAAACCCAGAGATACTTTGGCTGTCGAGGGACAGTAGAAGCCGCTCCTCTGATGTTATTTTTGTTTATGCCCATTAAAGTTCTGAAAAATAAAATTCAGGGGAATTCAGGTGGGTTGGAGAGATGCAAAGGGCTGAGGAAGAGGGTCTGTGTTATGGCAGGGAGGGAGTGACAGAGAGGCAGGATGCTCATGTGAGGTGCCGTGTCTGCAAGAGAAATGGGGCAAAATAATGCACAAGCCACAGAATTAGGAATGGGGAAGCAGCAGGGTCTGACAAGGTTGGTTTTGTGGCTGCAGGAAAAGGCCAGGGCAGACTTTTTAAATAACCTCCTGCTAGTTGCCTTAGGCCCTGCAAAGATTTAATATATTATTGAACTTAAGTCACTTAATAACCCTGTAGGACTCAATGGAGCTATTCATGTGAGTAAAGCGTTGGTCTTAGCAGATCTGCTTCCTAATCTGCAAGGCAGGGAGAGCACTACCTCGGGAGAGGGCTGCAGCAGCAATTAATGCTGGGGCAAGGCTGGGCCCTGGCATCAGTCACATACCTCTATCAGTGCCCATTAGCCACATACCCCAGATACCCCAGCATCCTGACCAGAGTCAGCCCTCAGCTGTAA
Source organism: Corvus moneduloides (assembly GCF_009650955.1). NCBI lineage: Eukaryota > Metazoa > Chordata > Aves > Passeriformes > Corvidae > Corvus > Corvus moneduloides. The sequence goes on from NC_045490.1 coordinate 9,514,819, forward strand.
CCCAAAATGTTCTTATCTTAGCCATTAAATTATCTGGTTTCTTTCTGAAATTAAAAGAATGTGCTTTAAGTATGCAGTATGGTTAAGGAACAGAAATGTAAATACAGTTGCACACTGTCATAAATGCCATCAATGTCATTGTTCAACTCTCTAAATTTAAAATAATGCAAAAGCAGGTGAAAAGGTTTGTAGAGAAGGCAAGAAGCTCATTCTGAAATAAATTCAAAGTGTCACTCTTTTTTCAAGAAGGTATAACCCCTAATAAAATATAAGTGAGGCAGACAAAAATAATCTGTAAACATAGATCCCAGGTTCCCATTTATGGTAATTGGTTTTATTGAAAGTCAATTAATAAAAAGCTTTGGTTTAAATTAAATTAAGTATGAGTCCATCTCTATTTCCCAACAAGATTAAGTCCTTGAAAATTGCCAAACATAGCTGCACACAAATTGCCTTTTCCCAAAGAGAGCTTCAGCATCTCAGAATATGTCCTGGATGAGAGCAGTCATATCCAGACTGGGCACAGCTAATTGGTACCCTGGAGGGTTTTTACTCTTGGCATTTGAGGAATAATGAGAATCAAAAGCATTAGTAGGCAGGGGAAAAGGGTGATAGAAATGCTAGCCTGCTTTTTTTCTGTCATCTTCATATTATGTTATCTCTAGACAAGTATTCCCACTAATTTTCCTTCAGAAGTTCAGTAACTCTTTTAAATCACTGTGTAACAAATGCAGCTCTTCACTGAACATAGTTTCTAAGAATTGCTCAGGCAGGTAACTAGTGGAGATGATAAAAGGAGTAGGATATACTCTCTGATAGACCACATCCTTTTTACTAGAATAGGTCACACAGACATCACCCTAAACTAAGTGGTGAGAAATGTGAGGGGGTTTTTTGGGGGGGTTTTTTGGGGGGTGTTTTTGTGGGTTTTTTTTGGTGGTAGTAAGTATATTACACTCTTTCTATCTTCATAAAAAGAAAAAAAATCAAATGCACATGTAAACTTCTTCAGCCTTGGAGATGGGCGGCTGCTTAGTGTCACACTGGAAAGCAATCTGGAAGTCAGAATTGTACTACTGTGGTTATCATCAAAACTAATCAAATGCTGGCATCCAAATGTGTGAAACCCTTTCAGCAGGCAAATCAAAAAATGCACCATTTCTCAGAACCAACGCAGACCAAACAAGAAATTACAAACATATGTCTAGAAGCAGCTCCAGCTCCATGTATCCCGGCAAGGAAACGCCCCTGAGGTGTGGGACCCCCATCCTTCCTTCCCTGTGTACAGAGACATCCCTCAGACTCACCCCGTCCTTCCTCTGAGACCACTGAGGGGGTCACACTAATCCCAATAGGAACAGAACAACATCAAGGAAAGGTCTTGGAGAGAAACACCGGGAGAGCGATGCAGAGGGGGAAGCAGGCTGGCTTCCCTGCTGACCAGAGGCCTTGAGCTGCTGCCGCCACCTTTTTTATTCTACTTAGAGATTACTTCAGATTTTCAGAAGGATTTTAGGGCTTGGTATTTTTCTAGGAATATGTCTTTTAACTGACATTGAAATAAAAATTTCTCCTGGACCTAGAAATATGTAGGGCTGATAATAGGTAGAAAAATATTGCCTGGTTGTGATTTTTCAGAGGGAGGAATACACTGCATTGCCTTACTTGGGTAGTTCTCATTGATATGAAGCTTTACATCCCATTCTGAGAACAGGCAAAATGTGTACACAAACCAGGAGATGAAAAATTTCCAGGACTTATCCTCAAATTTCTTTAAAAATACATTAATTCTAATTCGTTAATTCTAATTCATGAATTTCATTCCTAATACCTAGTGATGCTGCTAACCCTGTATTTCTCACTGTCACCATACAAAAGAACAACCTTACATATGTTTTCTGCCTGGATAGTGAAAAACGGCAGCAAGACAACCAAAAAAAATCTCAAATTACTGCAGCTTCACTGAACACCCTGAGGTCACGAACATAACCCAGTAAGATTCCACTCTTTACCAGTCTCATGCAGAATACCTTCATGAGTTTTTCAAACCTATGAATGAAAAGCACTGAGTGACCCAGACCCAGGATGAGCTGAGCAAGGGGAATCCTCTCTGCCAAACACATCTTGCCCTCTGTAAGTTACTTTGATACCTAAAGGCCAACTCAGGACTAGACCCTCGATGTTTGGCACTATCATTTGCAAACCACTGAGAGATACAGAGAGCAAATGAATAGACCTGCAGAAAGTGGTGGAGTCAGAGGTAACTCTGTGGGAAAGCCTAATGTCTTCGAGGAAATCAGACTCTGAAGTGTTATGTGGGAAAACACCATCACCACCCATCAGTCACCTGCCTACAGTTGTTCCTAAGGCCAAGCAAACAGCAGCTGTGCCAATGTAGGTGCTGAAGTTTAAAGCAATTTCCCTGGGATGAGCAACAGCCAGGATGGCACCGACTTTGGGATCCAAACAGGAGAACTGGCAACTCTGACCTGTGAAGGAGAGGACATGGTCCAGGGTGCAAACACCAGCACAGACCCCAGCAGAGCAGGGCAGGCACACTGTCGCATGAAGCTGCCACATCTGCTTGCATTTCATCACTGAAATGCTAAAGTTTGACTTTAGCTTGACCTTGCAATTCACAAGCTCCGGGAAAAAAGAAAAAAAAAGGAAAATAGGAAAGAAGAAAAAAGTAACAAAAAGCAGCTAAAAAGCAAGCAGCAACTAAAACAAGCTGTAACCTCATGGTACAGGATGAATCAAAACCAAATGAGCTACTTTGCAATATAAGCCACGTCTGGTGGGATTTTGCTGAGGATGCTGCAATATTTGAACTCCTTCTCTCAATAATGCAAAATCCTCAAATCAATCTGTTTACACCAATGGTGCCTGAACATTTCAGGATTCATACCTGGAAGCTCTTTGAGAAAAAAACATTAAAAATCCTCTCTGTTGGCAAGATGTGGCTTTTCCAAACCAAGATTGAGACATACTTGTTTTTCAATCATCCCCCCAGGAAACAGTCGTCTATTTCTAATTAATAATTACTTCCGAGGACCCATGACTCAGACCCTTGCTAGAACATACCATGGGTTTGTTCCAGGGAATCTGGCCCGCTGGGTGTCTCACATGACTCGGGCAAGCAGCTCCTGGGACAGTACTTAATCAATGTTTAATTGCCACTGGTGATGCTGGTCCCCAGGAGGCTGTGCTGCAGACCCCTGTCCTTCACTGGGATTGCCCCAACTTGTCTTGCTGCCCCCCCAGTTTTGGGATATGGTGCAACCAAAAGCTCTGCAGACACCAGGCTGCACTGACGGGGTTGGATTTACCAAATACACCATGATGAGTAACACATTCACCTCCACACCACCCCCCTGGGTATTCAAGTCTTTTTTCGAGCGCATCACTGTTTAGACAAGAGATCATTAGGTGTCACTAAGTGTGTCAGTGGGGGTGAAAGAGGAGAAGCTGTTGGCTCTGCTCTAGTCCCGCTGATAAATGCATTTCTCTCTATGTATGAGCTACAGTTTGGCCCCAGAAAATGCATTGGAGATTCAAAACTTGTACAAAAAATGAGGCAATGTTTTCACTTCTGTCAGAAAAAGCTCATCAGCTGGTGAGCAACCACTGGGTATGTGTATTTACAATACCAGAACTAAATAGTGGTGTCTGATGGTCCCTCTCCCTTGTTTTCCACAGTATTCCGAGGAAACAGGCAGGATAATATCTCCTGTGGAAAGTCTATTAATGACTTCAAACTATCCAGTCCTTTTCTAAAGGCAGAGTCAGTGCTACAGATATGCTTTGAGGATCTTCTTCTCCTCAACCCTACATATATCCTGCAGTCACACAGTTCAGTGTCTTCATAAGCCATGTGCCAACAAAATGTCCCCTAAAGCCATTCTCAGCTCAGCCCATGGCAGCAACGCCAGACCACCAGAGCTTCCTCCTTCCACAGTGCCAATATTTAACATCTGTGTGAGCTTCTGGCCCTGAAAAGGGTCATGAGAAAACTCCGCAGGATTTCAGCAGGACCAGGATGCCACCTACTGCTCTTGATCTTCACTTGGGTGCTACCACATTAAAAGACGGGATAAGGAATCACTTCTTCATACCACTGAGAAGAGGAGCCCAAGGCTAGTTGTGAGGACACAGGGAGCAGGAAGAGGGCAGAAGTTCAGACCAAGGGGAAATACCAGATCATTGCTGCACAGCCTTTCATGCAGTGATTCCAGTGCTCCTTTTCTTCTCTACACAAATATTTGTATGACCCTGTAGAGACATTTTCTTTGGGTGATCTGACTTTTATTAGAGATGCTAAAGCCCGTGGTGGCCTCTCATCACAGGTCACTGGTTAGAGGCACGTGGCAGGCGTGATGGACTGGCACAGCAACCAGATCAGCCCAAGCTGTGACCTCAGTCCCAACGTGGTTAATTCTCTCCCCTCTTGCCCTGATGTGCACTGCCTGAACTTCTGTTCATTCAGCTGATGATCTGTGTCATCCTTTATGCAAACAAGCATAAATTGACTAATTAATCTCTGGGGTAATCCAGTCAAAGTGGAACAGATCTTTAATCTACTCTTCCTGTAGCACAGCCTTTGCCTTGTCCACTAGTCAACATAGACCTCTAATTATATGGATTTGACTCTTAATCTTTTCTGGTCTCAGGAGATTCCAGTTGCTGAAAATTATGGATTTCACTTGGAAACTGATGAGGGTCTGTACAACATCACCAAAGTGTCTGCTGGAAAGCTGGGGATGTTTTGGACCTGTGCACCAAAACCAGTGCTGGGGACTGAGTGGCTCAGGGTTAACCAGCATGCCACGGGGAAGCCTGAATTCCTACAGTTTGTCTCTCATTCCCAGCCCTCAACCACAGCAAAGCTTGCTTGTGCATAATGTCACATTTGAACCTTTCTGCATTATTTCAAATTTGAAACCAAAGCACTTATCCAGGGCAAGACAGTCCTTTCTGTAGCACAGAAGCAGACAGGCGAGAATGGGAAGTGTCATCGTGTGTTTAAGTGGCTTCACCTGCAAGTACATGCCTTTCAAATCACAGTCAGAACCTTCTCCATCACAAGCTTTACTGTTTTCCCCATCCTCTATCGCATAATTTTCTTCTCAGCTATGTGCAGCTGAGAAGGTTTTGTGAGAGTTATTGTCAGAGACCAAACAATAGATCTGAGCCTTGGCCAGGAATCTGAAGGTTTCCCTTTTTTTTCAAAATGAAAAAGATGAGTTGCAGTTGACAGCTGTCCATAAAAATTGTAACATACAAATCGTATAATATAAACTAAAGAGAGACCAAAAGTACCACAGAAAAAAAAGAAAAATGAGCTTGTTAGAACAGTCTGTATTACAGCTGTTTCCCTTGACAGTTTTCTGTACCCTAATACGTTCAACAAATTGGCAACCTGTCCTTATATATTTGCATCAGGATTCCCTTAAGGGAAATGTCTATATTATTCTGTTTTGGATAAAGGAAGCAGTTTGATATGACAGGTAGGTCAAGTGTTTCTTTAATAAAGCATATGGGTAGGAAGAAAGAAATAGGCTATTGTCAATGACTTGACAAATAGGTAGATATGCCCCCCTTGAGTATAGCCATGGAAAGCTACTAGATAAATAGCCCTTGTTATTTTGATTTAACCACTTGGCTGCTGAATACATCCTTCCTCAGAGAACAGCATCCTCAATAAAGGTCATACCAGAGATTATTTTATAGTCTGTAGTGAGGTGTTAACTCAGTTTGGATTTTAGTTACACAGAACAAGTCTGGACAAAAGTTGGAAATTAGCTGGAAATTAACTTCTGTGTATTCTGGATGTGTGTTATATTTATAGGTGATACAGGTGGACATTCAGCGTCGCTTCACCAAAGTTTGTCATCTCAGTTCAGCATCTTCCCTAGTGGCCCATGATGCTGCCCACACTTTTCCACTCTAAGGGACCATGAACAGAAACTTGTCCCTCTGTGACCAAGAAGCTGGATTTGCCCCTAACCTCTGACAATTGCACCCTTTGCACTCACACAAACAGGCTGAAAATCCCCATACTGCTGATTTGATGGCTTCTGTCCAAATGCAACCATCAAGGCTAACTTGGGACCCTTCTGAGAGAAAACCAGTCCCGGAATAGGAAATTACTGGAGTTCTTGAAGATGCTGGGATTTACCAAAGAAAGCCACTTCTGAAGGTTGAGGAAAAATTTTTCCCAAGGTGAACCTATAAATCCTTCAGGAGCCATCTCTAGTGAGGTTAGATGTGGAAATGGGAAAAAGTGTCCAAGCCTGTTTGGCTGGTGAAGCCACCCACTGGTGACACTGCAGGGATTTGGGAGCTGCAATAACCAGGTCCAGCATAGCCATAGGATTAGAATCACAGAATCACAAAATGGTTTGGATTTGGAGGCACTTTAAATGTCATCTCATTTCAACCCTGCTGTCATGGGCGGGGGACACCTTCCACTAGACCAGGTGCTCCTGGGGACATCAGGAGGGGAGGGACCCACTGTCAGACACACGGCAGTGCCTGAAGCCCCAGAGCTGCTACAGCTGGTCACAGGCAAACACCTGAGTGGTGCTCAAAGCCTGAATTAGGTAAACACATATTTAGGGAGCTTTTACAGCAGAAAGCACACTCCTGATCACCTCTCAAGTCCCCCTTGGAGCTGTTAGGGGCTGTTGTGTAAACACAAGGGAATGGATACTTTTAAAGTTCTTTACCCCAAGGAAGGAGGTTTCTATTTTGGTAGCTTCATACAAAACCCCTCCCTTTAGGTGCAGCTTGGCAGGTAGATTTATATACCAGGAATTTTTTTGTGCTGAAATTCAGATAAAAATTCAGATCAAGCTATTTAAACTACTAAAATAAAGTTCCAAGAAGATCATAACCGTGAAGATATGTGATTTTGTCATCCTTAAGAAAATACCTCAGCTTTTTATAATATTGCATTTCTTGGCCCCTCAAGCAGTGTTTGTGGACCTGCAGCTGCCCCTGCCAGGCTAGGGGCTCATTCTCCCCACCCTTGGTCAGGGCATCACTGAGGAAGGGAAGAATTCTCTTTCCTTCTTGGCTTTTTCTTGTAACCAGGGTCTCAAAAAAGAGAACAGGACGTTTCAAAATTCAAAAGCAAGCTGGGAAATAGCAGCAGCAGGTTGACCCATCCACACTGATCCATCCATCTGACTGAGCCATCCAGGGTCCCCATCCACCTTGGGTCCCTCTCCCTAGGACTGAGGAAGGGTGCACGTAGAAATCCAACCATGATCAGTCTTCCCACTCCCAGCTATTCCCAACCTGTTGGTTTAATATATATGCCCTGGTTATGACAGGTTGCTAAACAGACCTTAGCAAAACTAATTTGTGCTAATTCTGAATTATCTTCCAACATTATTATCTTTTTTTTGCCAGCATTACCTTTTTCCAGCAGCATCAGCATGTCTATTATTAATTAGCTATAGGTTGATAATATATAGCCATACATTAATATGTAATATGTTCTTATTACAAACCACATACTATAGACAAGTAATTACTCTATGTTATATATATACTATATATTAGATTACATTGTATTGTATTATACTTTGGCTATTATATTTTTAATATTATATTAACAATAATAAAATATAAAAACTTATCTGGAATTTTATTAGATAAATGCATAGATAGATAGATAGATAGATGCATTAGAAAAAAATTTTAGAGACCTAAAAGAAATCACCTTCTTTTTCATTATTTTATTCTTGCCTTTCTGATACATTCAATGTGATTTTCCAGCTGCAGAGTGTTCTGCCTGGAAAAAGTTGCTATTCCCCATAATCAGTGTAAGTTGCTGTTCTCCTTATCTGCCTAAAAGCACATTTTCTCCTATTTATACCTGTGCATTCCTATACTGTTGATCCAAACAAGGAGAGGACAGAGCTTCGTATTATCATTTTATTCTTCGCATAAGTAGAAAGCAGAATTTATGCCTCTGCTTTGGGGAAGTCCTTTTCCCCATAGATGGTAGCACACGCAGCTTGGCAGCCCCTGTTGTGTTTTCCATATTAAGCCATATACAAGGGCAGCAAACAGGGAGGTGTTGACTACACCCGTTACAAAAATCAGAGGCAAAGTAGTGGTTGGACTGGATGATCACATCTTGCCTTTCTGCTTTTCACAGTAGTCCAGAAGGAAGACCTGACTGCTGTTGAAGCCAACAGAAAAACAGTGGCATTATGCAGAGTGGAGCTACACTGCACATTTTTGTTGATTATTACATTAGTTGTTGCTAGACTCAAAGAAAAACTCATGTAAAGGGCAACCACACAAAGGCACATCACAGTTTTCAAGGAGACTTTGCCTTTAAGAGGGCACAGGCTCATTATCCCTGGAAGTATTCAAGTCCAGGAAGCTTGGAAAAACCTGGTCTTGCAGAAGGTGTCCCTGCTCACGGCAGGGGGTTCAAACTGGGTCGTCTTTAAGGTCCCTTCCAACACAAACCAGTCTGTGATTCTATGATTATGCTGCAAGGCTTCTAAATGCCTTCTTGGAGATTTTGTGCCATTATTAATTTCATTAGCGTTGTCCCTTCTTCTGTCATGACTACCCATTACACCAAGGAGCCATGGAAAATACATGGCCTTTCACCCAATGAGTGTGAAATAATACACGGCCTTTCCTTTCTGACAGAGGAGAGATCAGTGGTGAAGCACCTGGTGGGAGGACAACCCAGACACAACCCCTAAGGCATCACACGGTCCCAAGAGTCTCCCAGATGTACCCAGGTCTCCCACAGCTTGTGTACCTCCTTCTTCTAAGCAATGCATGCAAGATTCTTCAGAGAAACAAAAGGCAGGAAAAGGAGCAGAGCCTTGTTTTAGTAATCTTTCTGCAGAGCAAGAACTGAGAATTCAGGCTTTTCAGTAATGGTCCCTGGAGGTTGAAAATTATGGGCTGGAGTTTGGGAAGAGTCTGTTCTTTTAAATGATGGAAATATCAAAATAAAAGGAAAATGTCCTACATTCTCTTCCAGGGAAACAATCCGTGTTTCAGCTACATGTTTCTGTTTAAACTTGCAGATGCTTCTGGTGCTATTTAACATATTTTTGCATTTGGTGTTCCTGTTTCATTTCGTTTCCCAAAACCAAGGAGTTTTGTTTCACATCCACTGGAGAAGTTTGGGTGCTGGTCACTTAATTTTCCTCATTCACAAGCACAAAGTTCATGTGTTTGAGTTGCCCACTCTATAGGAAAAGAAAAAAAAAAGAGAGAAAAGAAATTATTTTGGAATAATAGATCTTCTTTATTTTTTCCTTCCATGAAAAACACTCCCACTTCATTTGTATTTTGTGAAACTTTCTTTTTACTGATTTTCTTTTTCAAATGTAAGTTTCAGCCTAAACCAAGCTGACATATTTCTTTTAATGTGTTTTTTAAATATGCTTAATGGTGCTGAAAGCTAAGAAAGTTCAAATATAATTCCAAAAGCCTGAGCCCACCAGAAGCCTAATGCAAACATTATTATAAAAACGCCGCAATGGTTAGAGGTTTCAGGGAAACCTGGGTGTTCGTTAATGGCATCAGAAATGTTATCTGCACGAGGAAAATGTGTTCTGTTGTTTGGCATCTTGATGGCTGTTCAATTTTTCTTTTTTCTGCACCCAGAAAATCTGTTTCCAATGTTTCTGCCACAGAGAATATGGAACAGCAGGAGCAGGAGCAGAAGTTGATGCAAGGGGGGGATTTAATGATTGTTATTCAGCTCACGTCTCTGGAAGGCACACTCCCTCTCCCCAGATTTCTCCCGAGAAATCTGCTGAATAAAGAGTGGCTCCAATACGAAGGGCAGGAGAGAAGAAGAATATTCCTCCGATCCACATGGGACATGAGAGTTGTCCAGCAAACATTAATCAATAGTCCATACCTTTCCCCAGCATTTAACTTTCGGCAAGTGGAGCAGGATGGTCAGTATTTGGGCAGACTGGGAAACAGCAGAGGGTACAGGAGCTCTGGGGCAGCCAGAGCTGAGCACTTGTGCCTCTCGTGCCGGCTGCCCTCACCTCCCTGCACTGCTGAGGACTGGCACTTCCAGGGAGTTTTTCATTTGGCCAGATCATCCCCAAAGGACGTGCCCCCAACACACACTGCAAACGCCAGTCTGGCCTGGCCCGAGGACCAGCACTCCCCTGGGCTGAGCATCCAGGAGAGCACTGGTGCTTCAGTCCTCAGTGAAAGACCATCTGTGAAGATCCCTGTCCATGGGGTTTTCAAGAGAAGAGCTCCCTTACTCACCCCGGCACCAGCCCCTGCTATGCAGAGGCAAAATACCAGCTGGGGATCTTTGGTGTCTGGAATTCTGCTCCAGGCGAGCACAGAGCTCAAGCATTGCCCTGAAATGTTTGCTGGGAAGCTACTGCTGTAACTTCCAAAAGAGGCAAAAGCAGAGGTTTCTCTACGTGTTTTTCCCTTCCCACCTCAGCAGGGCAGGACTGTACTTCATCTCATCTCCAGTCAAAGCCTTTCTGGTCACGCATAGACCCTGGGTTTTCACACAGTGACTGTCCTTTAAAGGAAGGAGGCACAAAACCCAAATAATCTTCCTGTGGCTATACCATCAGCACAGAAATAGCACAGGGCTTCTCTCCCTGCCAGCCACAAAAGAAGTATTTCATTCAACAGCAGCGGCTCCCCCCTGCACTCCTTGTGCCTTGCAAGAAGTGGAAAACCAGACTGCGGTGCCTCTGCCTGTTCCCATTAGGGAAACCCTTCCTTCCCATGTCACTGTAGACGCTGACTGCCGTACACAGCTGTGGCTCATTTCTGGCTGTGTCACCTCAGCACTCCTTCAGGTGACCCTGCGCAGAAGACTGTCAGGCTGTCCTGCACTGATGGGTTTTCCCAGGGAGGAATGGTGTTAAACCACTTGTGTTGCCCCTCCATGTGTGGCAGCTGTAGAATGCCCTTGCCCGGACATTAATCCTTCCTATGGGTTCCCCATTCCCAAAAGAAATGGGTCTTGAGTTGTGACAGGAGCAGCACCTTCCACAGCAGAGCTGCTTACAGGATGGAAACCTCATTTTTATTATCTGAAGTATCCTGTGGATGAAAAGCAGAAACAGCCTGTACTGCACTCATCTGAATCCTCCATCAGCCTCCCTGGCTGCTTCATGTGCTGGCTTTGAATTCCAGCTTTGTCATCGAGCCGCATCCAATCTGGCACAAAACCCCAAATTCTGTTATTTGGAATTTCACATCCAGCTGTTTCACGGCAACTTCTTTTTTCACTTGTTTTTTTAAAAAGTCAGTACTAACAATTACATAAACACAACGTTTTTCTTTGGGCTTTTTTCCCCGCACTTCAGATAGGAAACTATCTTTGTTAGAAAATATATCCTTCTCTTCAAAAATGTGCTTAGCTGCATGAATTCATTCACAAGAATATTCACTGTTACTGAATTAGCAGCAAAAAAAAAGGAAAGAAAACCTGAACTCAGTGAACCATGATCAAGTAATCCTAGGAAATCAGCATGTTTCTCTCTAGACAGTTCAGAATACCAAATGCTAAGACACAAGAATCCCACTAAATATACCTCTTCTCCTTATCTCTGTAAATGTCTAACAGTATTTTCAATTCTCATCATTTTATCGTGAGTCATCTGCATTTACTGGTGATTTAGAGCTTGGATCAGTTTTTAACCCAACAATTTAAGCTTTCTTTTTTTTTCTTTAGTGCATATCCAGCCTTCCTGAAAGGCACATGAGTGCAAAATGTTCAGCCTTCAGTGAGCGAACAAAAGAACCTGATATGAAACATTTTCAGCTCTAGTTTTAAGCCAAGCTCATGATTTCTGAAAGCTTGGATTAAGCAATATGGCTACTTGAAAACAAAGAGACTTGAAACAATATGGAGTGGAGTAAGCAGTGTATTTGACACACAAGACCTTGATTTTATTTCTATTCATTCTTTTTTTTCCATTGTTGTTTGCCTACAAAACACTTTTAAAAGCATTATCCCAGGTTTCAAAGCTCAGCACCAGGCTGACCATCATCCAATTACTCCTCATCTTTCCACCTCTGACTGTGAATTCACACTGGGTAGATTTGGGAGGACTATGATGATGATGATGATGATGATTATTATTATTTCTATTGGGAAGAAATTCTTCCCTGTGAGGGTGGCGGGACTCTACCACAGGTTGCCCAGAGAAACTGTGGCTGACCCATCCCTGGAAGTGTTCAATGCCAGGTTGAATGGGGCTTGGAGAAACCTGGGATAGTGGAAGGTGTCCCTGTCTGTGGGAGTTGGAATAAGTGTTAAGGTCCCTCCCAACACAAACCATTTGATGATATTATATGATGTGATATGATATGATATATTATATGATATGATATATGATGTGATATGATATGATATATGATATGATATGATATATTATATGATATATGATATGATATGATATATGATGTGATATGATATGATATATGATATGATATATTATATGATATGTGATATGATATATGATGTGATATGATATGATATATGATATGATGTGATATGATATGATATGTTATGATATATGACAGGACTAAAGGGAAGGCAAGGTCCCATGATGAAGCTCATCTTCAGCCACTTCCCTCAGGCAGGAAGGGGGGATAACCTAACAGCTCAATGGGATGGAGATGCCATTGGTGCTCCCTCCAAGAGCCTTTCCCAAAGCTGTGGGAGGCTGTATACTGCAGCCCAAACAGTTAAGAAAGCCTAATATAGATAGATATATAGATATATATATTTGCTTTATTCCTTTACTATATCAACACAATAAGAAGGGAGCAGAGGAATTCAGCCGGCAGCCAATGCAATCATCACCCACAAGCGCTGTCAGGGCAAGCCCTGGCCGTACCATGAAGGAGCCTGACACAGAGAGCAGCACAGAGAACACACAGCCCTGTTCGGTCATGCCTCGGGGATGGGGCGGGTGCTGCCAACTGCCCTACACAAACCCCATGGGGACCCTGCTCTCAGCTGAGCCCTGGGCTGGGCAAACACCCCAGGGAGGGTTGGAGTATGGCCAGCCACCTCTAGAGCCACAAGAGCAGCCCCAGCAGTGCTCCCACCAGCTCTCGGTGTGCCAGTGCCCACAGCTGCAGGCAGGGCGGGTGGTCAGAAGTGGTTACCATTTGGGGAAAAGAGGCAAAACACCATAAATCATATTTAGTCTGCTGAAACCTCCAAGTGATAAAACAATTGAAAAGACTACTTTATTTATAAAACACGTATGGAGGCCTTAATCAAGCCAGGAGTTAGGTAACTTCTGCCAATTAAGTCTCCCTCATTCTGCAGTTGGAAGCAATCAAAACAAAGGCAGAATTATCAATGGCGTGTCTGTGTGCCGCAGCCCCAGAAAATACCTGTTATGTTTGGGCTACAGTAAATCCCTCTCACCATGTGCAGGGAGGCTGGTGCTCTCAGCTCCCCTGGACCTGGGAGTAAAAGAGAGCTTAGAATATTTACCTAATTAATATTAATGGCTAATATTTTGAATGTATCGTATCTAAGTCTCTTTTCAAAGCAAAAGGCAGTATTGTAACTAAGTGGCAAAGGGATAGCATGAACTCCAAGTTCCCATTTGGAAATAGTTTATGTCTTTCCTACTCTTGTTCTCCCACTACTCACTGGAACTGTTGGAGCAGTTTTTTGCTCAGTGTAATTTATCCAGGTCAAGGAAGTTGTTCACATTGCCTCTTGTTGGAATATCCCCATTGTAATTTTATTTGCCCTACTGGTGATCAAATGGTGAGAATTGCCCTTGTAGAAAATAATAAAGGACGTACTGTGGCTATAATTATTCAATATTAGACATAGAATACCTGCCACTCAACATTCAAAAAGAACATTAATTAATTGTATTATTGTAATGAGTGTTAAACTGACAGTAACAGTACTTTGAATGCCTATGCAACTTCACACAAAAGTCTGAGACTTTGGCCACATGTTAATGATCCTTCCAACACCCCAATAATTATTAATACATTAATTTTAATTAAGAGAAAAGTGAGACAGATATTTATTTCATGTGGATGTAGCAAGCTCATTTATCCTGAGCAGCTTGGACGCTGCTCTAATTCAAATCATTCCTCTGCCATTGCAGAAGTGAACAGTGGAGCCAAGAAATCTGCAAAAGGACTTAGATGCCCAAGCACAAAATTATGATCTTCAAACCTTCTTGACCTTGCAGGAAGCATCTATAAACATCTGTGTTTTCTACATTAAAGTTGTCCAGATGTCTAAAATTCCCAGAAGTTCTCTGCTCTTCTCTGTGCATTTGCAGCTCAGGGCTTATCTCAGACGTAAACTGTGTCGGCATCTGCAGAGAAGATTCCTCCACATGTTGCCCCTGCAGCACCCAGCCTGACAGGCTCTCACATGAGAGAGGAGCACCCTGAGGTCCAGTCCAAAACCCAGATGAAGTTTAAGAGCTGTACACAGAGACTCCCTCCTCCAAATGCAGAGGACCCCCTCCTTCTTGTGCACCAGGTTAGTGCACCATCACAGCCACGACGTCTCATCAGTGGAGCACCAGGGAAGGCTGGACAGCAGGGCAGCTCTCACAGGACCCAGCAGGGGCAGGGGAGCACCCATGGAGTGCACCCTCCTCCAGCAGCACAAACAACCAGCGTGGGAGTGAGTAGCCCTTGCCTGTGCCATGCCCTGTGGAATACAGCAATGGCAAGGGGTGTGGGTGTCTCCACCCCAACCCTGGTCTTTCCTTCACCTCTGGAGGCTGCAGACATGTCCCAGCACGTCAATGTTTTTAACTCTTGGGGAAACATTGGGGCCAGGTGATGAAAGCTGTTCCTGCAAGGGAGAACAGTGACCTGAGGATGATGCATGTTTCCTGCTCCTGATGTGCAGGTGAATGGCTGCAATTAAAGCGTGTCCTTCCTTCTCCACTCACATGGGCTTTCCTCCTGCCCAGCCTCAGCATGCCCTTGTCAGGCTCAGGATAACACCTCATCCCAGGCATTTCCCTGGCATAGTTCAGCATCTCACCATATCTCATGCAAACACAAGATGCTGGAAGTTACTGCACTGCTCCACAGCTCCAGCAGCAGCAGAAATTGTACTTCATAGTGCTCACACCAGTAAAAATACAGACAAGAGATTAGGACACGCAGTGTCAGTAACAGGGACTTTGTTAGAGATATATCAGATGTGCTCCTTCAATTACACATCACAGATACTGGGAATGAACATGGATACTGCAAACTGACAGTCTGACACAAAAGAATGAGCCCCTGAATCTTTCCACTGGGAGACCACACCAAGGAAATATATAAAGTTCTGGTATCACACTTCGAATATTACTCTTAAATGCTCAGCTGCTGGAGACACATGGAGAGGCAATTAGCTCAAACTCCCTTTCTCCAAAGGCATAGTGAGCTGCAGAAAAAGCCATCCTGACTCTAAGCTGAAGGCTCAGGAATGAAGAGACAAGGTATAAACACCTTCTTGCTACTACTGAAGGAGAATCTCAAGACCTTTGAGCCAAATCCTCAGCTTTTTGAGGCCGGATTTAAATGATTTTATTATTTCTAGAGTTAGCAATATTTTAATCATCCATTTGAATAGACAGAAAGAGTGATTCGTTTCAGTCTCTTAAACAGCGGATGCTTGCATCCTCAAGAAGTGACTCTTGGTTTATCCCAGAGCACAGCTAGTTATCATGACACCAAAATAACATCAAACCAGTTCAGCAGGTGACTGAGGGACTGTTTTCACTAAGCAGATGTCTCACTGCAAGGAGATTGGGAGTAGAATTGTACACCTGCTTTTCAGAAATGCTCACAACTCCAAAGGGTGGAGAACCTGGGTATCATTAGAGCAGAAGAGTACTTTTTAAAAAATAAACAATTATGGGAATTAACTAAAAACAAACTGTTCTCCTGAACTGTATCATATTGGTCAAAATATCCTTCAGAGGACTGGACTTCCAAGGTGGAAGCTGGTGCCCAGTCAGAGCCATTCCCAGTCCAGACAGGGACATGTCTCTGCCCAGCCTCATAAAATAATGGAAGGAAATACAAAAAGATTTGCTGAAACACTAACTCCATTTTCATTAAATGCTTTATATTAACATCTATTTCACTTACAATGGGCAATTCCTTATTTCCAGGTACATTTTAAGGCTTGCTTAAGATTCACTGGTGAGGTGTTTTTATTGGTATACTTAATAGTGGATTTAGATTGCTTTTTATTCCACTGTAATCCCAAATCCAAATTGAAGAGATACTCTTATGTGGATGCAGAGCAGGGAATCAATGAAGCTGTGCTTGTGTTTAACCCAGGTGTTGTGTTGCATTAGGGAACTGGTACAGGAAAGGCTTATTCTCTCTGCTAAATTTCTCCTTTTTCTGAATTAGTGGTGAAATTGTGAATTTGGGGTCACATTAGGGCTTGCTGTAAGGAGTTTCAGCATCACTCAGTGTCAACAGGATCTCAAAGAACCACAAAGAGCAAAGCCAGCACAAAATCAAGGGGGAAAAAGAAATATTAAAAATGGGAGGGATGGTGCTCAGCAGCAATCCTTGAATTCTGTGTTTACAGGAGATCTCAGAAAAACTTTTCCTTCTGCCTACCTGGCGTAACCTCCTGCTGCCTGCTCATACAGTCCCAGAACTGACTGATAGAAATTGTGCTGCTAGGCAAAGGTGAGGAGTTGGAAAGTCACTCCCATTTATCTTAAATATTTGAACCAGGTGCACCTACACACAAAAGAAGAAAACCCAAAAGGTTGCTATTCATTACTGTATTGCTGCAATTGTTTGTTTTGTAATTAGTGATGATAGGTAAGCAAGCTGGAAGGAAAGCAAATAAGAAGTTAGTAAATGGAGCAGCATTCCAAGTGGGCAGAAAAGCAACAAAATGGGACCTGAAAATGACACTGGAAGGGTACACTAATCTCTGTTCACTTACTACTTCATTAGCACCTGACTTTCAGATTCAGGGTTTTGTGCCTGAGCATACTGAGGGACGGAGCTCCTGGATCAGCTCCAGGCTCAGGTGTGCAGCAAACTGTGCGGGGCCAGTTGTAGGACATCAATCAGCAGGTTCTCGTTGATGAATTAAACCAGCAGAGAGGCTTTTACCCCAAGTCACACGGCCAACAGAAAGCAGAGGGGTTTCCACCGGCTGTCATGCCCAGAGATAGAGCCAGTATAGCTGAAGCTCAGTTTTGCTGTTTAAAGAGGGGGAAGGGCTTCCCAGGGACGATTTTTGCTGAGATTGAAGGTTTTCAAGCAAACAGATAGTTTTAAAAGCTCATTTCCATCACAGATTGCGTAATGTTTGAAAGCTTGGAACTTCAGATATGCAGAGTGTTGTCTGACATTCCATGGGCAAAAGAGTAACAAAAGGGGGAAATACAGCTTGGCTGCATTTAGGAAAATACTATCTAGCACGGACCCACGGTCAAAGCCTGTGCTCCTGCTTCCAACTGACTGATGGCTCTTTCTGTGGTGGCTATGAGTGCCACCTGTCACCCTGCTCGTGGCAGTCCAGCTCTCACCCCCTCAGTGGACCAGCAGCAAGAATGGAGATGAGGGTTAGAAGAATATACTTCTGAAAAAAAAAAAAAAAGAAAGAGAAAAAAAACCAAAACACAAACCAAAACATGTTTTGGGGTTTTGAAAGCCCCATGTTGCTCATGCTGCCATGCCGCCATGCAATCACACCCCCACACTACACCAGAGCCTGTCTTTGTGTCATTGCACTTGTGTTTCAAATCATTCTCAATCTTATTGCACATTTTTGGGGAAGGAAATGCAAGTTAGTTGTTAAAATCATTTGGGTACTGAAAAACGAAAAGAGGAGCTTGAGTGATTTGAAGACAGTCTAGAGGAAGGACTTTTACAACACTGTTTTCCTGTCAATTTTACCTCCATCCTGAACACACATACCCATTACCTAGAATGCATTTCAATAGATGGCAGGTTTCTAATAGAATTTTTTTAATCCCCATATCTTATCTTCATCTTGAAGTACTCAAACAACTTCACACCTAGTCAGCTCAGGCCCTGGGGCTTCTCAAGGGTGAGGGCTGCACCCTGATACCTCATCACCCCCAGAGCTGAACAATGGAGAGGTTCAACCCATGAAAAATTCTGTATTGGGCAACAGCCCCGCCCCACAGAGGTCACAGCAGCTGCACACCTCCACCACCCACAGACAGCAAAAGAAGGTGCAGTGCTTTGAACAGCACAGAACACAGGAAAACTCACTGAGGATGGGAATTTTCACAGGATCTGGCTTTCTTCCTACTTTATTCTTGCCCCAAGCAGGGTACGGTCACCAGTGGGCTCCAACCTTTGGCTTGATGGCAACAGATGCTCTGGGGTTCAACCACTTTGTTGGGGCTTGAAGAGGAGTTCATTCTCAGTAATTACGCATAGCAAAAACAATCTGCAGAGTCAGCTTTGTCAGTGACAGTCCTGAAGGGTTGTCAGCCCCTCCTAGGTCACCTGGCGCACAAAGCACCATAACACATGATATAATAAAAAAAATTTAGAAACATTTTTAAAAAAACACACCATCCAGGGCCCTGGCTCTATTGTGGGGACCTTGTAATTAAATAACTTCAAATGAGCGGCCTAGAAATATCACACAAAGACCTGAAAAAAGCCCAACAAAGTGATAAGATCACTTATTAGTGCCAAACTTCTGATTTAATTATATATTCCTGGAGCCCTGTTCTCAAGGGAACTGCTTACACAACCACATAGTGAAACAAAAGAAGGGATTAGAACCTGTGGGAGAGAAGCTGGAGAATTTGCTCCCAATTCACAAAGAAAAGTCTCCACACATCTGTCTGAGGAGGACTCTGAGATTAAAGTACTGAGGAGGCTGAATAAAGGATTTTCTTTTTTTTTTTTAGTGATAGGGGAGGTAATAAAATACTTGCTATCAGTGTGAAATGGACAGTCTGACACAGTGCCTCTCATTACGGGAGTTAATATTCCCACCAGGGACAGGGTGTACCGGAAGGGCAGTGTGCCCTTGAGTCACCATCTCTCAACTATTTTTAGGTAAGGTCCTTCAGACTTTATCTGTCTCTACACTTTGCTTTATCCCAAATGCCAGATTCAAGCTGACTGGACAGGGAAGGCTGGACTAGAACCAGTTCATCTCACAAGAGTGTGATACAAGGGAGAAGGGCTTTACTGCGCATCTTGTGGCCAGACATTTGGACTGTTGGCAGTGTCTAAGGAGAGGAGTCCCCACCTTGCTGTCACTTTTGCAGACAAGCCACCTGATCTATCTGTCCATAACAAAACCTGTAATTGAGCAGTTAGCTGTTTTAACCATCTCACTCTTGCCCACACACTGAGGCCGTTTTCAAACCTTTTTGTTTTGCCCTTGTAACATTTCTTCCATTCTTTCCTTTTTTCTTCTGTTATCATCTTCAAGATTCTGTTCAGTCCATATCTTTTTCCATCTTCCTTATCACAAACCCGATTTATTTGGCCTTTCTCATACCTGCTTCTTCCTGACTGGTTGACTTAACCAGCACCAGCTCCCAGTGGTGACATTGCCATTGCCCCTTATGGGAACACCCTCAATGCTGAATGTTGTTTTCACACCTTCATCTTCATAAGACTTGTTCCTCATGAACCCCACAGAGAACTCTTAAATTGAACCCTTAAAAATTACCATCTCCAAATTCACATACCTACAAAGATTCAGCAAAACCTTCCACACCCTCTTCCAACAAACACCACCAGGCTGCCATCCTGCCATGTTGTTGGAACCCACAGACAAAATGGAGACTGACACAAAAAAGTTTTTCTTTTTCTTTACCCTCCACTTTTGCCCAATTCCAGCATGACAGCAGAACAAATTTGCTTCCCTCATTGGGCCAACTACCTTGTAAAAACTGCCAGCTCCAAGCACTTCCAGAAAAACATGGAAACACCCTGTAGGGGTGCCAGCCACAAGCTGAGATATCTCCAGTAGGCTGGCCAGCCACCATAGAGGGCACGTGACAGGAGTGCCCCAAGTGCTCAGCAAGTCATCCCTTGGCCTCATCAGAAGTGGATGAACAGTAACAGGGATGCAGCAGCTTTGTGCTTGTCAGAGCCCATCTGGTTTTCCCTTCTCTGAGCAGCCTGCAATGCTGCAGCTCCTATTTTGTAGAGGGTTGGCTCAGAAGTGTCTGCTGCCCCCAGGAGCTGATCCACAACACGGCTGCAGGCACCCCGTGGCTCTCCATGACTGCAGCTGATGGGAGCCAGCAGTCAGGTTTCACACAGACGAAGCTGCAATCCTTCAATCCTTCGATACACAGAGATGTTGTGCACTTAAAAGCTGAGCACCTAATTACCTCCAGGCTCCTGAGTCACCAAACAGCGAAAACAGCAGGTTTTCTCCCAGACTTTGGAAGGTTCTAAAGGTAAAGAGGATCATTACAAGGGGGTTTAACCAGTAATCAATCATTCTTAAGGACCAAGGACTTAATAGCTGTTAAAGATGGGATCACAGGTCCAGAGCCTAAATACTCTCAGGAGGAGGCACTTGCCAGCAAGAACATGAGCATCTCAGAGCTCTGTCTGGTCGCTCCCTGCTCCCAGGGCGAAGGCGGCCCCAGCACTGCAGAGATGATTCTCTGCCTGTCCAAGATAATCCTATTCAAAGCAATCATCTGTTAAACAACTGAAGAGAGGCCAGCCCACACACTGCAGATCCAAACCTGAATGTTCCCACAACCTGAGGAAGGAGCTCAGGATCGGGAAATGTTTTGGAAAAAAAGACATGTCACGTGAGAAGTGAGAAGAACACTGAACTGCTCTCCAAAGGCAGTGGCCAAGCTACTGT
The DNA here is from genome assembly GCF_009650955.1 of Corvus moneduloides. Classification (NCBI taxonomy): domain Eukaryota; kingdom Metazoa; phylum Chordata; class Aves; order Passeriformes; family Corvidae; genus Corvus; species Corvus moneduloides. Next base: position 9,535,676 of record NC_045490.1, read on the forward strand.
TTATTCAAGAGATGCATAGAGCTTTACAAAAAAATGCCATTTGCATGTGAGGCAGACCCTTCTCCGCAAGGAGCAGCCAAGGGTGGTCAATGGAGCCGAGCACAATGTGGTACCTGGGCATTGTGCTCCCATCCCTACGCTGTCAGGGTGGAGGCAGTGTGTGCTGGTCTGTCTGGGTACCACAAGACCAGGGAAGCTTTCATGCTCCATCATCAGTCCCAAAAGGATCTCAGCACAGCTTTTTACTGCACCCTGAGCCCTCTACCCATCTGTGCAGGGACTTGGGCCAAAGGCTCCCAGAAAGGACCCCAGTGCAGATTGACCCTGGAAATATCCCCCAACACACCCATCTATGAGGAACATTTTGGGTGGTTGTTTGGCTATTTAAAGGAAAAATTCTGTGTTATGACAAACAGACAGTTTTTCCCATTTATTGAATGCTCATAATTTGTTTTAATGGTTTCTCTAAACAAGTAGAATTTTTTCTCAGCTCTTTGAGCTTTTAAATGACACAATTGTTATGTTAAAAGGGAAAAGGGTGATGATTTACATTTGGAGTGGGGCGGGGGTGGCCGGGAGGCAGAGGGACAGCTGCAATCCATCGGACATGGCTCTCCTCCACACAGATATTTTGTTTGCACCGTTGCAGCAGTGTGGATCTGTCAGTGCCCTCAACACCAGCTGTGGCCTTGGTCACCAGCACACAGGTGGTGGCTACTCCTCTGAGTTCAGCAGCGACACATCCTGGCATCCACAGTGCTGCAGCCAGACTGAGTCATCCTTTCCTCTGCATGAAGCCCATGGAAGATGGGAAGTGTCCCCTAAAACCTGAGCTTCTCTGAACCATAACCAAGCCAGCATCCTTGGCTAATGCCAACCTCTACTTGCAGTTGGGGTGAACCAATGTGAAAATCAGACACTTTTTATATTTTCAACTTACAGTTAATGTCAGAAAGTAGTTGGCATGCTTGGCTCCCTGCATAGGAAGTATGGCCAACAGAGATTGTATGGAAATCAATGAATTATACAAAATAGCATTAACTATACTCATGATGAACGTTGCAAATACTGCTACTTCAGCCACAAGTGGCAAACCAGATGAACAAGCCACACTTGCTTTTCCTTTATGTAAAAAATTTATCTCCTCACAAGAAGGCTCCCAGCCATTGGTGCCAGCTGGGGGAATCTTTTCACTCCCCAGTTTCCCTCAACCTCTTCTCCTTGTGTGTCTGCAGATCCCTCACCTCCCTGCAGCAAAAACTAGAAGAGAAGATAAAACATTGTTGTGTGCACAAACCCCAGAAATTATTTTTTCAGGAAACTTCTTTGGATAGCAAACACCTGACTCAGGATTTTCAAAAGCCGTAGAGCGGGTTGGGTTATCTGATCACCCACAGGTATTTGCGTGGCATCTGCTGTGATTATTTCCTTCACATGTACATAATCTTCAGGAAGTATGGAGCTATACAGCCAGGGAATGAATTCCAAAGAATATACATGAAAGAAACAGCATGTCACACTCATTTACAGAGCAGAAAGCAGGAGGTTCTTTGTGTCCCTAACTTTGTAAAAATCAATGCCAGCTTGAAGCTCCAGATGATAAAGCAAAGGATGCACAGGCCCATTTGAGAGCCGATTGCCCTGCTCCTTGTTTTCCTTTTTTCTTCTTTTGCCTCTGGTTGTTGTTTTTCAAAACTCTAAAATGTTTGTACAAACTTCCATCTTGGAAGTCCAGCAGAATAAACAAGAATATACATGAGGCGCAAGAAAAGCCAGCAGACGGGAAAGAGATTCCTTGTTTTTCAGTTTATGGGCGTAACCATTGTAGCTGTTGAAAATATGCACAAAAATAGCTACAAACCACATACAGGAGTCAGTAAAATTTTCCACCTATCCATACCAGCAACTCAGGTACCCATTCAACATAGTCCCAAGAAAAATTTACAGAGAGTCCTTATAAAATACTTAGGAAGCCAATAAGCCTAGATTCAGAGGGGTAAGCATTTTTCACAGCCAAAGATGTCCTTCAAAATGTGTCAGGGATTGGAACAAATTGGTGAGCTATCCCAAAAAATCCCCTGAACTCACTGTCTGCCTTGGAGTACAAGGGACAAGGTGTTCTCTCAGAGAAGAGCACCCAGATGCTAAAAGGTAGATCCTGCATGAAAATGAAGTCTGGGAACTGCCTGGGGATTGCTGTAGGCTTGAGAGAGCGAGGACTGGCTGAACAACAAGAATTCAGTTTTGAAAAAAAAAAGAAAAGTCAAAACTCAAGCTTCAATAATGAGTCCTCTTCCAAATTGATGCAAAACTAAAATCTTTCTTTGATCAGAGGAAAGTCTGATGTGCTGGGGGAAACTCTACCTCATACAGAGGATCTTCAGCTCACAGCTACAACTCCAGGGAATACTTGTGTTTCCTAGTAGGCCACACAGAGCAAGTCTATGAACAAGGAGGTTTGGCAGACAAGTGTAGCCCCTGTCAGGGTGTTTAGCTTTCTGGCCTTTGTATGCTTTAGAAGAGATGCTACTCTATCCCAAGAGAGCTTTCCCAGTACAAGCTGCACTAAAAAAAAATACATTTCTTAAAAAAAACCCCAAACAAATAAAAAAGAAACTTCCTGATTCAACTCAGTGCTGTGTTTCAAATTTTAAAACATCCTTATAAAACCCCACTCTCAACCAGCTGCAGAGGTTTTACAGAAATGCAACCTCTGCAAGCTCCTTCCACAGATGGACCTCTGGCCACAGTGGGGATCTGCTGAGCCTCTGTAGTCTTTCTCTGCTCACCAACTTCCTGGAATATACCTGCAGGAGTAGTTTCCCTGGCTTCTCTTGTCCTTCAGTCTTTGAGAGATGCTGCCTGGATGGCTGGAGTGCAGTAGTACACCCTGGGGTAACCACAGACCTGCACCATGGGGATCTCCGTGCTCAACCTCATTCTTTGGGGCAGTGGCCAGACCTTCCTATGAAAAAGAAATAAGACATTTTTGCCAAGAGAGTTTCCAGTCTGAAATCCAAACAGGTCTTCTTGTGTCCACAGGTGCTTACACTTACGGAAACATCCTATTTGTAGACGTGGTGCGTGAGGACATGGTTTCGTGGTGGACTTGTCAGCTTTAGATTTACATTTGGACTCAATGATCTTAATAATTTCCAAACTAAATGATTCTATGATTTCCAGAATGTAACTCAGGAGCACTAACTGTGCAGGCCATACGCCTATGAATTTTACCCTCTTTCAACACAACTGAACGCCACCAGTCTTCTGATCTTACCCCTTCCTACCCACACAACATGGAAAGAGCACTCACATGACTGAGAGACACAAGCAAAAACAGTAATTACCTCCCTTGCCAGCATCTATTTGGACAATTCAAATGCCATTAGCCCAAACCAAAATATCGTGGGCAATCTTGGCTCTGCTTAAGTCAGTAGAAATGTTACCCTTAGTTTCAACAGGGCCAGGTTTTTACCCATCTTCTACACAATCCAGTTGCTTCATACCCAGTCTTCCACCCACTCACAGAATCCAGATGGTCCTGAATGAAAGAAAACTCACCTCTTGCCCTGGCATCCCAGTGTCTGGCATATTTACAGCAGACAGGCTGCAGTACATGCAGAGTGAGAAATAGAGTCATTGGTGCTCTGAGTGCACCATTCTTCAGCTCCATTAAATCAAATTTATAATAGTCCTATTTGGAGAAAAACTCTGATAGATCAGCTTTTAGTAGCTTATAAACAAACCAAAGCAAAGATGCTCAGCACTCCTCAGAAGAGAAAGAGTCCTTTGCAACACTACAGGCACCTCTCAGTAGTTAAAGTGGAATCAAAGGTAATCCCTGGATTTCTAGCCTCACATGGTTATTAGGGTAGACATTAAAGTTTAATAGAGCAGGCTGTATGTGATACAGCAGGGGTGACAGGCCAAGGATTAGCATTTCAAATTATGAGTTGTGATTGCATCCAGGTCTGAATTTCCTGTAAATTACGAGATAGCAAAAGAGATAACAGCAGTGCAATGGTGATGGCTTTTCCTGGTCTTAAAATCAAGAGTCATACATGGTTAGAAGGGGAAAAGGGATTTTACCTTGGTATTTATTTTAAGGATCCTTAGGTGTACACGTCCAGGTCATATGCATCAAGATGCACCCCGCCAAGTCTATGTCTGTGTCCGCCCTCCCCAACATCGGGTATAACATTATAGGTGTTACTAATTAGCATATCTATCAAAGATTCCCCAATGAGAGGCTTGAGTGATCCCCCCTCCCCAAGGAACCTTCCCCTGGATGGTTCTATCTTGGTTTACAGAATGTGTTCTGGAGAGGACCTTGGGCTCTGGGACGCACTGATCCCTGGCTACACAGCTTCTAAAATGTTTAATCTCTCAGCTTGACAAACAAGTCCAAGAATGTAGGCAAAAAGCACTAGGAATACAGAAGTTGTAAAAAGGTATAACAGGGGTATAAAAGAAAAGGCAAAAATCTTCATGGCATCAATGGGAAAGCCAAGATCACTATGTGGACAAGAAAATTTTAGCCAGCAGCCAATGTAGAGACATACAGGTTTTTTTGCAATACAGTGGTTTGTAGAGCCATATTCACACAATATCCATTTTTTGCAGAAACAAGAGATATTACTTCAAGAGAACCAGCTTGGGATGTGAGATGCTATTAGTCCCATCTATGCTGTTGTCTCACATGGCCTTAGTGCATGTTATTTTAGGACAAGGGACTGCCAGGAATTCTGTGTCCTGATCACATGGGCTTTCACGGGCCATGCGTGTAACTCCCCAAGATCGCCTGAAAACCTGAAACTTCAATAAGGCACCCATAAAAATGAGAAAAATATTTCCATGTTTCCTGTATGCAATGTATAGCTTTATGCTACGACTGATACCTGGCCTCATTATTTCTGAATTGAGAACATTTCCCTTCTAAAGCAAATAACTGTGTGTAATAATAAACTAGTAAATTGCAGAAACAAATAAAGATTAATCAATACGGCAGGCTTTGGAGTCAAGGATTGTTCCTTCCTCTGTGTTTGGACAATGCCTGGCACAATGGGATTCCAGACCTAATTGTGGCCTTGGGGCACAATAGTGAGGGCAGTAAAACCAGCCATGTTTTCTTGCAGCAATCATCCCATTCTGAGCCCCACATTTCTTTCCAACATTTTAGAAAGAAAAAGAAAAGACGAGGGTCTAAATTTATTCCCTGCTAAGAAAATGTCGTGTGACTTTTGGCTGGTTCATGCCTCCCCTTGAAGTAGCCTCGCAGAGAAACTCAATTCTGGTCACAGACACACACAAAAAAACCAGCAGTGGAACATTCAGGTTGAAAGCCCAAATTAATCTGTGGTGTAATTGCACTGTCTTCCTGAGCTTTCTGCTCATGCTTACCAGATGGGATGCAAATCCTTTAGTGTTTTTGCCTGTCATCATTCAGTTCTTGAACTGGATTTCAAAAATGGCATTGAGCTGGTGGTGCCATTATGGGTCTTTGTGGTGATGACACCCTTCTGGTGCTTGTGAGATAATGCCCTCCTAATGCTGGCCACAGGTCAGCTCAGTCAGCAGGCAGGGGAAAAGGCAGAGGCTTTTTCTAGGAGAAATCCCTTTCCTCCTCATTCCCTCTCTCCAAGTACGGGGTTAGTTTTTTGACATGCAAAAAAATTGGGACCAAAACCCTGCATGAGCAAAAATCGTTGCTCATGCAGAATTATGAGAGCAACTTTTACATTCCATCTGAAAAAAAGAAATATTTACAGCATTTGCAGATGCCAGAGCCTAAAAACCAGGAATCATAAATTGGCTTTCCAGCAAGGAGGTCCACAGGCTGCTGCAGCTGACACTTCCAGCTTCTTTTAGGTCAAGCACATCTATGTTCATTCCACACTTCTGACAACCACTCCTTTTTCAAAGCTGACTCAGTATTTATTGGGATAACCCGGGTGAGACAGACAAATCTATCATTTTTGGACCAATTTGTCTGCTCTGTGATCAAAGGTGTTTAGATGTCATTATGACTTTGGAACATTATTATTTTTAATACAAGATAAATGTCACAGATACCAAGTTGCTGGATGATTTAATGGTTAAATTCAATTTTTTTTTCGTCTCCACCCATTCCACAAGATTTTTGGATTGCCTCCAAGCTGAGTTCATTCCAAAGTGTTCCCTCATTTTAATTCTGTCCTTCTGCAGAGGACTTCACATCCCAAACTTAACAGAGGATTTGGCAAAAATCACTCTCCTTGTTTAACATACTTGCAGAAACTATAGGCTCTGACTACATACAGCGTGTTTATGCAAACATATTTTATAGAGGAACTTGAAAACATTAATGTATTTTCTCTTTGTCAGTCCCATTCCGGTGCTTTTCTTGATACATTTCATGTTGTTTCTTAAACAATAAAATGAATTATCTGGTTTTCTCTCTTTTCCACAGGAAAAAAAGAAAAGGGTTATATTTGGCCTAATGTGTTCTCGTCAAAGTCAGTGACTGAGAGTTACTCATTACCTGACGAATTAATTGTCTGGGCAGTAATCCCGATCCCCATCTTGTCCCCTTACACTGCACCAGAATGGAGGGGCTTCTCTCATCCTATCAGCAATCAGCAGGTTCGAGATGATACCACACAGTATTTTGCAAAAGAAAAAAAATCACACTATATAAAGCTATTTTTGCTTTGGAACTTTTATTGGCCTGTAAAATATTTTTACATTTATTACAGTTTTAATGAGAACTCCTAGAACCAAGACTGATGTAAATAATGAAAACAACGCTAGTAAATGTCCCCATAAACCTCGCACCAAGCCTTTGATGCTAATTTGCAGGCCTGGCGTCCCTTCCCTCCTCCCACCACCTTCTGCAGCGGGGCAGTGGCCTGACTCAAAACACAAGATATCCAACAGGAAGGGTGTCCTGCAGGTTTGCTGCTCCCTGCATGGAGCTGCCGTAGATCTGGGAGAGAAGAAAAACCCAGGCTCAGCAGGGACCAGCGCTGCCATCTCTGCACCCCTCAGTCACATCAGCGGCAGCATCACTCCATCCCAAGCAGCTCTGGAGGCGCGGACCACTGGTTCCTGTGGTGTTGGCAAAGGGCTCTCCTTGTTCTAGGAAGCTGTGTGTCACTTGCTGAGTCATTTAATTAAGATTCTTAGACAAGTCAGAAAATCTTGGAAGTACCTTTACAGTTCTCAGATGCTGGGCAGCAGCCTTTACAAATCCCAGAAATAAGCATTTCTGGCTTTGATGACATCACCCAATGCCCAGGGGAATGTGGTGAAACGGGTCCCTGATTCTCTCTCCCTCTGACACGCTGATTTCTTTATGTAGGTGGGACCTGGAGACAGCACCATAAACCAGTTCAAGGGTCCATTCTGGCAGCAAAATTCAAGCTCACAGCTAGCGCACACACAAAATGCAAGAGATTATTGTCCTGCACCACCTTCCATCTCGGGCTACAGGTGCTTCTCCAAACACCTGTAAATTGACTGAGTCCCATCACACTCCAAGATCATGATGCACAGGACAGAAACAGAGCACAGTCAGGTTGTGGATTGAGCCCAGAAAACACCTTGAATTACCAGGACACAGGGCTGGACCTTGAACTGGCTTCCAATTCTGTGCTCCAACCCCCTGACCTCCTTTATTCTCTCCTGCAAGCCTGACCGCAGCATTGTTGTATTTTGGGTTCAATCCAACAGGAAAAAGCACAAAGCCTGCTGATGGAACACAGATCAGCACTCCATGGCAGCACATGATGCGCGGTGTGTTGCTGCACCCCAGCAGCAGCGTGGGCTGCAGTCCTGCACAGAGCTTTTGGTGATTTGTTTCCTGTCTCGGGCACTTTCCATCTGGGTTTGGTCCACACTGCACTATGGACCTTCCCTTCAGCACCTCCAACTCAGCACACATGGATTAATTCTGACACATGGACTGATAGCTTCAAAAACAAAAAAATCACACCTCAAGGGGGCTGTGTCCCCTTTTCCCACCATGGGACATCCCTCCTGAAGCCATGAAGAAATCCAGGACTGCTGCAGCTTTTTTCTCCAGCCCTGACTCCCAGGCTGATGCATCTGTTCACACATGGTTAGAAATGGCTGGCTACAGGCAACTGGGACTCAAATTCCAGCTCCTACCAGAACTATCATTTCTGTGCACTATCAGTTACAAACAGCACGTTGGTTTTTCCTTTGCTATTTAATCCTCTCAATTCCAGGGCCAGATCCCATAAAAATTCCTTCCAGTATCTGCATCACAGAAACACACCCAAACCTTAACAAATCACTTTTTGCAGGGCTTACTAGCCCTGCCTGCTGCAGAGGGCTGTGCTTGCTCCAGGTTGGGTCAGTATATCTTTTTTCTTCCCAAGTTTCTTATGACATTTCAACTGGAGTTGTCTCTTCTCAGTTCCCATCCCAAAACACTTTGTGCCAATACAATGCTCTTTCACCTTAAATCGATGCATCCCACCCGCAGCTGGATTTCACTAAGAAATGGAGATAAAAGAGCTTTGAGTTAGACTAAATTCATATTTCAATTTTTCTTTGGGATTCTCCTAGGCAGGAACAATCCCTTCAAAAATCAGGTTTCTTAGCTGGAACTAATGATTATTCATTCATGAACTTTGCAAAAGGTTGTGTAAAAAAGGAAATAGTAAAAGTTATGATAATGCACCATGATAAGTCATATTATCTGAAAAAAATCAAACACACAGAAGAGTTTCAAGTACACAACCATTGAATATGGTGTTTCACAGCCTCTGTGAAATGAAGGAAAAGGAGAAAAACCATCAGTGTCCCTGAGGATGACTCAGGGCATAAGATGAGCAACATGTAGCATTGTGACATTCCCTACATTCAAACTGAAGATGACACTGAGCCCTGAGGAGTCCTGCCCTTACAAAACATTTCATTGAGGCGTCTCACCACACAGACACCCCACCTGATGGTCCTCCCACCTTCACAACAGGAGAAAAAAACCTCTTTCTACCAAGTTAAAAACCCTTGTGTTAGATTTTTTTTGTAGTGCAAAAATACCCTTCAGTATCGTTTTCCCAGACTTCTACAGGGAAGGCGGCATTCCCGCAAACCAAGACATGAGGCATAAAAATGCAAAGGGGTTTCACATTGCCTGGCCCAAACCCAGCCAGAGTGGGCCAGCGGCAAGGAGAGAGCCTTTCTCTCACCAGATGTGTCCAATAAGGGGCAACCTAAAACTCAGCCCTGGTGGGATCCAACTTCACCCTTAAGCAGTGGCAATGTTAACCATCATGCTCGGCTTCTCCAATGGGAATGCTGCTGCTCTTGCCACACAAATCAAACCCGGCTGAGAGATCAAAACCTTCAGCAGAACCAGATGGCTGCATATGGGGCAGACAGTGCACATGCTCACCGTGCAGGCAGCCCTTGTGCAGCTCCTGCAGCAGTGGAGATGCAAGAAAAATTATTTTTTCCTGCAGCCTCCCCAAGTTTGTGCTGTCTGTAGGGACAGGAAGGCTGCCACAGGGAAAAAATTGCATGTGCCAGTCGATAAGGTAAAAGCATGCAGTGCAAGCACAGAGGGATGCACAGGACCTGTGAATGTCTGCAGTAACAGCCCAGAAATATCCTTTCCTTTCATGCTTCCAGCAGGAAAAATCCTCAAGGAGAGCATTGGCACTGGATCCCACAGCACCCCTCTTCTCATGGCACTTTTAAGAAGTCTCTGGCTAATCCTCCAAGTTATGTGGGACTGGGAAAAAGCTGGTATCTTCAAGGACATTAATTTTCCTAATTCCCAGGGTTGGTGTCATACAGCCTGGAAATCTGTCCCACACATGTCTAAGAAAAGAGCTGTGACATTGTGGAATGTGGAAAACTAATTAATATAAAAGCAATAAATGAGACAGGTAACCTAAGCATACAAACCAGCAGGTAACTTCTAGATTTCAGATTTAATGTATGACATTTCCTCGACGTGGCAAGGGCCAGTGGCACCCAGGGAAGGTACAATTGGCTGGAGAGACCTGTCTGTGCACTGTGCCTGGTGCTGTGCCACCCCTGCCCCCTCACTGCATGTGTGGGGCTGGTCCTCACCAGGGGTCATGCACTCTGAGAAAAGCACCTTTGAGAGAATGACACCAAGACACATAACCTGTTCCTCCCTTCCCTGGATGTCTCTTTCTTTTGATTGTGATCCATAGAAAGGAACAAGCGAGGGCTTGCTGCTGACACGGTGATGGATGGCTCCAGGCAGAGGCTGCTGCGAGGGATGAGTGACAACCTCCCAGGACAGAGAGCTCGTGGCAAACAGCCCAGTCCGCCAAGCTCCACTGCTAAAGAGGTGGAGCTGCACTGCGCAGTGGGGACCACTCACAGGCAGTTTGATTTCAGCAGTCTGAGGCCACTGGAAAAGTACTTTCTGGGAAATGCAAGATGTATGGAGAGCTTCAGCTATGCCTCTGCTCAGAGCAGGCATCAGCAGGGACACGGGTGCATCACACAGCGTGATCTTATCAAGGAAGGTGACAAGCAGGCTCACATCATCCATGGCTGTTCTCCAAAGATGGGTTGCAGGGGCTCACAATCCTTTGTGATTACTTTAAAGCACCATCAGTGTCTAGTTCACTGTGTTCCAAACACTGAGCAGCCTTTTGTAAAATAAATGTAAACATGATCTTTAAGGAATAGGCAAGTATTCACAGAGAGCATGGGGATGGCATTGATTTACTAACAGTTGAAGTTTCAATTCAGATTGATTTCCATCAAACATGCCAAAGAATATGGGGGTTTTATGGTTTTTTTCCTGAAAATAAGATCTCTGTGTCATGCGAGATCTAAGAATTCACCAAGAAAAAGGAATAACTATGCTTCAAAGTTATTTACTTCACATTTCATTTCAAAGCTGTTTAACCTGTTATACACAGGAACTGGTTCAAACATTTCTTTTTTACTACTTTCTTCAGAAGGCTGTTTTAGCAAAGCAAAGAACACTTTAAGAAGGAGGGATCTTTTCTAACTCTTAGGTGATAATAAAAAGAAAACAGAATGAATTGACCTATATTCTTTTCCTCACTCCACATGTGAGCAAAGAACTTGTACAGGAGCCCCCAGAATCCAGCCCACACCTCTCTGCTGGAAGAGCATCTCACTTATTTACCCACTTTCTATACTTCAACCACAGCAAAACAAAACCAGAATTTCCATGCAAAGTGCTCTACAGTCCTGGAGAGCTGATGCCTGCTCAGCAGAAAAATAAGTAAATTAATAAATAAAGCTCTTTTTTTTTAAACACATCCTGAATCTGCCATTTCCAGATGTCTTTGGGCTTGATGAGTCATTCTTACATCGCAACACCAGGGTGACAGGCTGCCAAGTTTGGGATAGGGCTTGGAGAGATGAAAACCAGTAGCAGTTTCACCAAATACAGTAGGGTACCAAGACTGAGGGATAATTTTTTGCCAAAGGAATGTTTGCCTCACCTGCAAAATGCCATTCCTGTCCTCACCAGCAAGCCAGGAAATGACACCTGGAGTAGGGCAGCAGCACCACCCCCCACTGCTTCCCAGCAGAGCTGCAGAGGAGGGAGCCTGGTCCCTGGGGCCATCACAGTCTGTTTCTGGGTGCTGGTGGCTTTTTTCTGTCTGGGAAAGAGCAGATTTGTTCTTGTTCTTGATTCTGGAGCAAAGAGTACGTGGAATTTCCCACCTGCCACCAGAGCCTAAGCCTTGAACATGGAACACCCATGGTTCAACAGCTCTGGAAAACATTCATTTAGAGGAAGAAGAAGGTTGTTTCTGGAACAGAAATCCTTTCCTATGTCTTACCTCATTATTCAAAAAGATTTCTGATTCATGCTTAATTCAGCTCCGCCAGCACTCCCCCAAAGCCCTATTATCTCCAGGTCCCACTCTTTAGTGCAGCAATTGCAGGCTGAAAACCCAAGCCCTGCGCCAGCAGCATTTTTTCTCAGCTGCTTTGCAAACACTTGCCATACATCATTCATTACACTTACAACAACCATGTGTGCTTGCTTCTTAAACCACAGCCAAAGTCATCGGCAGGGGAACTCCAGGCAGGCAGGTTCGGGAATACAGAGCTTCCTGCTTGTCTAGAATTCTACTGTGACTTTTCACTCTGAATTCCCATCCATTGCACCTTGTCCTCAATTTTCAGGAGCAGTCTTTGCTCCATATGGTACAAATATACTTAGTGGAAAACCATAACACATCTTAATTATCAACACCATCACTTCAGAAGGACACAGACAACTTTATGGTAAGATCCCATTACAGCATTAAACACAGATAGCTCCTGTACAGCAGGAAAGGAAGAGAAAATGGGTAGAAACCAAGTCATTTAATTGAAAATGCATTATCTGATTGAAAAAATCTGTTTCTGCAGCAGCTCTTTGGGCACAGGTTAAGTTAATGAAAAGAAGGTTCCCAGAGTACATGTGTGACTCTTTAGACAACAGTAATCAAGCTGGGGTGCATTTCCTGGGGATTGGGAGCCAGCTGAGAGGAGCTGTCGTGCCTCGGGTCATTAAGTGCAGCCAGCCAGTTATGGACTGCACCGGTGCCATTACTGCCAATATCCCTCAGCAGAAAAAAGAACTCTGTCCAGCTCAAAGGGGGAGAAGCCTGGGGATTTGGGCCCTTCTGCACCATTTATGGAGCTCAGGGGACGTCAGGAACCTGTGTGCAAACCTGGGTTGCAGAGCAAACCACCCCACTCATGTTTCTTGCAGTGATAACTGTGATAACACAGTTTGCAAAGCTGGAGTTTTCACCAAAATAAGCAGTATGCCGCACTGAGGAATCCGTAGGCATCCTTTTACTTCCCTGTAGCCACTGGAAAAGGGTGTTTGCTTTCACTGTCCTACAGCCAGAATGACGTGGTTTGTTCATCCCTGAGTTTGTTCCCTTAAAGAAGTGCTGTAAGAGCCTGCAGAAATGGTTTAGGAGAGGCAGCAACTGCTAATTTAACTATGCTTTTTTAGTAAATACCTGAGTATATAGACATAAATGTACAGTATTTAAACAGCAACAGCCCTAAGGCATAAGTAAATCATCTTTATCCTCTTTTAACTAAATGGTTTCTAAGGGGTAGGGAGGGTTTTGCACATAAATATGTATCTTAACAAATATTCAGCAGAACCCTTTGAATTTATGTCCTGCTTATGCAAAGAGAAAAAGGAGTCTTCCAATTCCCAAGGCCTTCAGAGACAAAAGGAGGGATGAGCACAAGGTTGCACAGTAGGAAAGCTGCACTTGGCACAGAAAATAAGTGTGCCCTCTGGTCCCAGCATGGGTCCTACTGAGACCAGGGACCTGCCAGGGACACAGCATAGCAGGACGGCTCCTCTCCACGGTGTGTGAACTGTGCCCAATCTGTAGGTGGTATCAGCACTTGTACTCCTCGTCTATCAGTGTGAAATCTAACATGATTCACAGCCCAAACATCACTCTTCAGGCTATAATTAAGCAGAAGTCTTGTTGCTGGTTTGCAATCTGATTTTAGGAAGGGGAGTGATGAGATTGGGGTTGGAGTCTCCAAGTGGCTTTGATGGGAGCATATTCGCACCACATAATCGCATCCCAAAACTGCAGGAGCAGCTTCTTAAACATCCAAAGCCATTTACACTGAGCCTTATTCATCTTTCACCGTGTTTGTTTTATCTTTAGAAAGTAAAATGATGCTTCACAAACAAAATTATAATGACTAGTACTTAAGCAACCCATTTGATCCTGCAACCTCCCCAAGCGTTTTCCTCACTCTCACCACTCCCAGCCCAGACTCCTGAGGCATGAAGAGGTGCAGCACCTACTGCTGTGCAGAGGGGTGCTGGTGCCACCCTGTGATCCAGCCCCAGCTTTGGACATCTCTAACAGAAATACCTCTGCAGCTCTACAGGTTTTCACCAGCTCTTCAAAGTCTGCGTCTGCATTTCCTGCCCCCTCCCCTCCCCTGCACGTGCCTGGAGAAGATTGTTGAGGAGACGGTGAGATTTTGAAGGAGAAATGTTTTGAAGGAAAAACATCATGGGGATGTTAGGAAGAGGACAAAGGTCATCTAATACTGAGCCTTATTTCTGCCCTGCAAGTAAGTAGTTGCCACATCTCTGTGGTTTCCTAGAGGATGCACCATGTCTCACTTCTGCCAAAGGAAGGCCACTCTCACATGTATCCCAAGTCTAAGGATGCTGGTTTCTCTCAAATTATCAAGCAGCACTAATGGCCAGGATCAGGGCAAGGAGATGTTAAACAGATGCTGAGCCCCCAATGAACCCTGGTGCAGAGTGAAGCCCTAAAATGCACATGGTGCCAATAATGAATGAATGAAGAAAACATCTCAACAGAAGGACTGATATGATTTGAAGCCCCATCAAGTCTAAAAGTCTTCACAAACATGAAGGGCAGATGGAGATTTAAAAATGTGGGTACAAGCAAAAAGGAAGAGAGGTGAAAGGGATCTTTGTCTTGGGCAATCCCTGGTTCCAGAGCACTGTGTGTTTACCAGCCCTGTTGGACGCAGTTTCTAGCCTTGTCCCACAAAATCTGAGTGCAGCCCAGTGGCCCCTCAAAACTCCTGGCATGAATTATCTGTCCTCCAGGAAAGCCTGCTGATAAATCAGTCACTGGAACCCATTTTCTTTCTGGAGTTCAGTAATTGTTACAGTCTCTCCCTGTGCCACTGAGGGCTGGGTTTCTCATTAGCATCTCAGTGAGCTGAAAGATGTGTAAACAGGTGTAGCTACAGAATTTCCTACTGGGTACACATCTGAGGAGGCTCCAAAGTATAAATTACTCTTTCTAAAGTCAGTTTTAAATCATGCTCAATAACAGTCATCTCCTGCCCTTGATCATTGCTCCTAGGATGGCAATAGGAGTTTCACATATGGTTTGAGTGAAGCATGAGTCCTTCAATGGCTCCACATCCACCTGTTTCAGATTGTGTCATAGGTATGTGCTTAAGCATTTCATTAACATTTCCCTTTGTTAATGTTAACCCAAGCCATGCTAACTCTACACATGCATCTGGAAGTTTGCAGCAGAAATGCAACTTGCAACCAAACCTGACACATTCCAGAAGCAGCAGAGTGTGAAGCCAGTGGGTGAGCAAGGCATCTCTGAAATATTCCTCCTGAGAACAGGATGTTTTCTCCTATTTAAATGAAATGAGAACTCTGTGAATGTATGATGTGCAGTTTTAAAGATCCGGCCCTAAATGCAGAGATTTGGAGTATCATCATTCCCCTGTGAAACACACACTGTTCAAGGATCTCAGCTGCATTCCAACTTCAATTCTTCAAGGCCATATCCATGTTACTGTTTTTTCCTCATCAAAGCAGAACTGCACCCCATCTTTATTTTGTGAGCTGGGAGGGTCCTTGCTATTTCACAATTGCTTTAGGAAAAGCAATACAGTAGCTGTGACAGAAAAAGCCACCCATCGCTGTGCCTTTGTTCCATGAGCAGCAGTGTTATCCAGCAGCACAACTCCAAAGCCTGGCTGGGAGCTGAACAGGTTTTAGCATGTTTTTTCATCTCATTTTTTCTGTCTCCTTTCAGCTGGAAGCTCAACTGTCAAGATTAAACCATCCACCTGTGTGGCATACCCCAGCATGGCTGAACTTGATAGATCTGCACAGTTGGATTCTGCAGCAAAGATCACAGATCTGAGACGTACACATTGAGAATAGTCTACTAATCTTTCCTCCCTCCGCTCCTCCCCCCACAAAAGAAAAAACCCAAACCCAAACATGTGTTTTTCCTCCTGCTGCTTTCTTTTTAAGGTATCTCCTGTCAACAATGTCATGATGGGAATTCTCAGGGAATTCTCGAAGGGAAGCCTTTGAAAAACTAGATTACTGTTGGTATCTCATGTCTTACACACAGCATATTGCAGCAATTGAGGACAGAAATGTGTAAAAAAATTATTTAGAATGGGGGGGAAAAGGGAAAAGGCAGCTATGCAAGACACAGGTAGGGTGTTCCAGGTCTGAAACCTCCAAGCACAGTTTGGAAATAGTGAAGAACTTGGCAGAAATAGGAACAGAAATGCTGGAATGGTTCAGGGTGAAGTGGGCACAAGCACCAGGTTGTGCTGCAGGGAAGCCCAGAGGTTGAGGAGATGAAGGCTTCTGCACAGATGATTTGGTGCTTATGAATTTTAGAGCAAGATATTCACCTACACACTACTGCCCTCCTTCATGGGAAAACATGACAGAAATGACACAAACTGCTCAAGGACCTTAAACCCCTCCTGAAAGAAACCTTAACATTCAGCCTTCTCAGCTCTGGACTTGGAGTAACACGTATTTCTCAGCATTTCCTCCACGAGGTGTTTTCTCCCTGTTGTTCTCGGTGTTGCTACCACACCACCTGCTATTTAGTTTTAGTTGTAAAATCTGGTGCATTCAAGTCCACCTTCAAACCTGTGTTATAATGCTCCATGGCATCGTGTTCTCTATGCAATCTCCTTTCCATTCCTCAAACCAGGCTGCTGCCCCTTTATCTTTTATTCTTACCTCATCCGTTGAACAAATGTCACAGCCACAGTTATTAGAAATATTTGAACCTGACAGCTGCAAATACTCAGAGGCAACTATACATGCAGAGAACTATAATTAGTTGGAGCATTAATTTTGTTTTTAAATCACTGAGATCCAGTATTAGAATCTCTGCAGATGCAGACAATCAATACAGACAGTGTGACTTAGCCAGGTTTACAGTCATTTATTTTCCATGTATGAAAGGATAACTAATTCACCCTGCCTACAATGACATATATTGTATTGCACAAGAAGGGATTTTGCTTCACTAAAACTGAGACCTGGATACATCCACTCATACCAACTTCAGCAGTGATAGCACACTGAGTGCAGTAGTCAAAAACTACCCCTGAGTGAGCAGAAACTACAGGCTTGGGCTGAAAAAAAAAATTAGTGCATAATAACTACTTAGTGATTGCTGTAGGGTGCACTAAAAACATCAGCTGGAATCTCTAATGTTGCCTAAAGTAGGTATCTCTCATCACTCCTGTCTTATGGAGGGTCAAGACACAGAAATACCCCTTTTGCTGAAGGCAGAGAGATTAAGTTCGAATCCACAAGCCCCAGCCTCACATCTCATTATTCAAAGCAGTTCAGAGTTCCTTGGTATAAACAGTAAATAAAAATTTCTGATTTCTTGGACTTCCTGCATTTTGATTTTTTGGACTGGATGCAGCCTTCTCCAGAGCTTCAGACCACCACCCCACCACCCTGTCCATACACAATAAATCCAGGGAATATATTATCTTCCCTTCTCCTACAGCCAAAGAAGCAGCAGACATGCTCAGATCAGAACTTCTCCAAATAGCCCCTCTTCAAACCATTCTAATCCAATTTAGGAGTAGATCCTGGTTTTCTCTCCCAATTAAACACATTCTTCTTTTTGCTGTTTTCCAAGGAATCCTTTCAGAGCTAGGATATCACAAGTAAATATCTGGTCATCTCTGCTTCTGCATTCATGACTGATGTAGCTGTGTGGGTTATGTAATGTTGCTTTGCATTTCTAATTGTGGGATTAATTCATTTATTTGAAGAGAATACAGCTGAGGTAATAAAAGGAAGAAGACAAAGAAGCAGCAGCCTATAAAATCATTAAACCCTAGTAGTTTCATTGATAAGGATTAGGAGAAATAGCAGGAAGACAGAGAAGGAATAATATTTAGTTCAGATAATAAAATTATATGAGTGGTCATATTCATAATGTTAAACAAGACCTGAGGGAAGCTTAACTTGAAAGATTACACAGGTGGATTCTTTTCCTTTGGAGAACATGAAAGATTATTGTAAATGTCTTTTTACGCAGCTGCCTCTTCAAACACAGTCACAAGAAATTAGCCAAACTCCCATTTTTCACCACGTGGTCTGACACACACAGCAGTGTGGGGATGGAGCCCTTATTGCTGCCTCTGCTCAGAGCAAGGCTCAGGGATGCTATTTTAGCACATCAAAATTTGTGTTGTACCAGCTCCTTGTCCCTGTCCTGCATCCCGTGGTTCAGGCACCACAGTTTGGCTCATGGGGCACTGCAGGCATCCCCAGCTGTGGGGATCATGTGCTGATGGACAGGGTCAGGGCATGAATATGTAATGATGTGTTAGGATAAATCTTGTACCCACTGCTCTTGGAAGAGGCACCTGGGTTCTACAGGCAACCAGGTAATACCTGCAGGCAGGGGTCTTTCTTTTCCCAAAAAAGGAGCACCTATGAATAAGGCACAAATGATGAGAGGGAGAAAACAGGTCCCATGCCCTCACAAAGATGCTGCTGTTGCTGGCTACCAGTGAGTTTAATTCATTTAACAATCTAATCCTGGTTGAAATTAGCAGTTTGCCCCCAGAGACTTGCTGCTCAGTAACCCACTTGTTTGGGATCATATTCTGTTAAAATGCTCCAGCTGAGCTCTCTTTAGGTATTCTGCTCCTTGGTTTAAAAGAAGTTGATTGATATACCAAGCTTGGCAAGCAAGTCTCACTTAATCTGAGAGATGATGCTTACAATTTAAAAAATAAGGTGGAGAAAAATAGAAACTTTTCTGTCCTAGGAACAGGAGGCACTCCCAAATAGTCCTTGTCCTGGGCTTGGAAATTTGTTTTGCTTTTTACCTTGATGTCCACTCACTTTAAGCACGAAGATCCAAAGCCTATATGAGAGCAATAACCATTCCAAGACATTTACAAATTACCCTCTTAACTGTTTATGAGACATTATCTGAGGTAAAGCAGAGTAGGAGAAATAAACTTGAAGTAGGAAGAGCTGGCTCGCCTCCCAGATGGAGTGTGATAAAGCACCAGTGTCAGTGTTTCTTCTCAGTTTTATGGCAGCCTTTAACTGTTTGGTGTTTAGGATTTTTTATCAGAAAACGGAAAGAAGAAGGAATGGATCCAAAGCAAAGAGGTTTTCACAAACAATATTCTCCAAATGACTTTATGTGAGCAGATACTGTGTTATCTGGCTATCAAGATAACACCATTTCTTTTTTACTTGCCACAACAGCCTGCTGCTCGGATTCCCAGTCCTGGGATGTACGAAGAATTCCTGAGCACAGCAATAAATTTTCAAAGGGATCTGGATGACCCCACTGCTTCTTTCCTATTAGAAAATACCCTGAAAAAGTTAATCTCTGGTCAGGTTTACCTCATTAAATAGATTTCTATTGTCACTCTTAAACAGTGTGTTAGTTTTTGGTTCCCATATTTAGCAAATCTCTCTGGATTTTGTTCATCTCCCACAGAAGTTTAATGAATGGTCCTTCATAGAACCATGGGAATGGAATACATTTTTTACACAGAAAGCTCTCCTGGCAGTTGAAATTGCATGAAAACTGCCTCGCCTCTACTTTTTCTTAGCCCAATGCAGAAATAAATTTAAATCACAATTTTTTACTGCCTCTTCAAAACATTTTGAGCACTACTTTGAGGAAAAAAGAAAGGGTAAACCTCAGTTGTTCCAGTTTGTTCAAATTTTTAAATGTAAGATACAAATCAGAGTGCCCATGCTGGATTTGGAGGAAAGGTAAACAGAAATGAAGGGCTCTCAACAGGGATTTCTGCTTTTAACCACCTGCTTTAGGCAGCTCCTCAGCAAGGAAGAGCCTAAAATGTGCAACAAGGCTCCAAATAAAACGTGATATCAATGAACCAGTGGCATTTGGTTCTGAAAGCACATCCTAGTTTGCTATTAAAAGAAAAAACAGTAAGACGTCATATTTACAAAGCTGGTGGTTGGATCTTAACTCCTTTCTATTGCTTACTCCTTGGTTATGAGTTAGTAAAGCCATCCATTTACATCTTCCACAGAACAGACAATCAGTCAGGTCTAGGGGAAAGAAAAAGTAAATACTCCTTATTAAGCAACAGAACACCCTATAAAGAAAATATGCTCATTGTATTGGATATATTGGATTTAAAGCATCCCAGTTTTATGAAAACTTTATTGAAATGGTTGTCAAATTCACAGAGTGAACAGTTTTGACAAAAATGTCTAAATCCATTTAAATAACATTTTTTCTCATGCTTCTGTAAAGAACTTGGAAATGTGTCCAAAAAATTGATTAAAGAAATCCAGCAAACAGGGGGAAAATTAAAATACTTCAGAAATAGAAAAATTCAGATCATACTTTACACAAACGGAAGGTTTGGCTTTTCCAGGACACCAGTGCTCACAACACCTCTATCATGTGCCATGAAATGCCAGCAGGACTAAGAGATGGACTCTGGGAGGAGCAGAGCTGAGGGAGGTACTGGAAAGCTCTCTCATCTTCTCAGGCTGAAGCTGAAATCAGTTCATGAGTTCATGAGGACAGAGCCAAAGAGCAGAGGAAACTCCATGCCTCAGCACCCATGGAGCCAATTTTTGGTTGGACTCAATATCACAGGCTTCTGCCAAGTCCAATGAAAACTTATCATCAGCTTTCTAAAAACTGGTGTTCTTCTTATCCCTAATTGATTGATTTCATCTAGCTCCCTAGAGCAAGCTACTGTTCAGAGGCTAAAGAGGAAACTATTTCTCTTTGAGAATTTACCGGAAGATAAAGCAATTCCTGGACTGTTCAAACACACAATGAGTTAGAGGATGAAAGACCCAACCATTCCCATGTCATTTACTCTCTGTTGCTCTGCTGTGTGACACAGCCGGTGGCTGATGCTCGTCTTTCCCTCAGGTAAACTACACCCCTCAGAGCAGCATCCCTCCTGACTTCTACCAGGACAGCTGAGCTCAAGCTGTGATCCAGCAGCAACTTGTTTGAGCTCTGTGGGGCTGCCTGAAGTGAGCTGTGTGGTTTGTAGCACAAGCTCCTGGCAGGCTTTGGGTGAGGCACAGGCTGCCGTGGTGGACACACACACAGAGCCCACACAGTGATGGGACTGGGATGCCCCGGGGGTCCCTGTCCATGACAGGCAGGCAGAGCTACGGCTCCAGCCAGGCACCAGATGCTGAAAATCCTGGATAAATATGTAAAATCCCCTGATTCCACTGGTAGAAAATTTCCAGGTGAAAAAAAGAAGACGTGTCCAGGGAAACCATGCAACAACCTGAACTTCAATCTTTCAGTTCCAGGGATTTCAGAAAGCCCTGAATCAAAATTTCCACTAACACCATTTAAAAAGATACCCTCCCCAGCCAGCAGGAACTCAAGTGAAGAGCTAAGAATTACTTGAGTCCACAGCAAGGAAAAAAACCTTATAGCTAGGTCCTGAAGGATCAGAATGGTTTTGGGGATCAAAGAGAGAAAAGTGATGCCACCTCTGCAGAGGTGGAATTTCCCTGTAGAGATATAATCCTGAAGGATTTCTCATTTCCCCCCAAGCACAACCTCGCCACCACACCACACATTTTAACTTGCTCCAGTTTCTCTCACATTCAGCCAGAGCTGGTCTAAGTCTTATTACAAGCACTACTCAGGTTTATACTTGCAGCATGTTTGACCATGTTTTTCTTTTTTGTTTTCACCTTTCAGTTGCATTTTTCCCCAGATGAGAATAAAGTTCATGGGAATGCTCATGTGAGCCACCTCTTCAAGCTGAAATGACTAGAAGAGTTCATTTATTGAACACCTTTTAGAAGGAAGGGAATAAGTTGTTTTTCCAAGTCCAGCCATCCAGTAAGAGGTTAAGAACCAAATTTCTCTAAGAATTTAAATTGCGGTTCTGCTGCCCTCATTATTTACTGGTAGAATAAAACATAGCATCCAAGTGTGAGGTGGGTAATAAATCCTTAATACTTAGCACAATTCCATTCCAAGCAAACCCCAAGATCTGCACTACTTCTGAGTACAGCCTAATGGCTGCAAACATTATTTTAAGCATGTTAGCATGTCTCCACTGAAAAAAAATTAAGTACTTTTTTCTGAGATCTGTGAGTCTGCTCTGAGCAGGCTGATGCCTCTATAAAACCTGTCACACTGCCCAGAGCCCATTGCTTGGGTACCAAGAGCAGAACAGCTCTGTTAATGCAGCCCTGAGCCTGGGATAACTCATTTGGAGCAGCAACACACTGTCCATTTTGCTGCCTTGACTTGCTGTTAGCTTGTGTAGGTCTGGCTTGAGGGTATCTGCACCACAGACCTTTGCCCAGATTAGATGTCTTTCCCAGACTAGATGTCTTTCCCAATACAGGAAAGTTAACCTCAGCAAAAAGGAAAAATTATTGGAAAATCTATTTCACAACATGGTCCAACTTTACAATTTTTGATTAACGTCATCCAACACGAGGACTTTTGGACATGCAAGTGCTATTTCCCTTTTGCCTCGTAGGGCAAAAGGAAAGGAGAGCCCATGATGCTCAGTGTGCTGCACATGGATTAACATTGAAAAGAGAAACTTGTAAAATAAAAATGGGGACTTAAAATAGCTTGACAAGGAAATACTTGAGCTGTCTAAAGCAGATTTATTTATACTTTTTGGCAAAGATCACATTTTAATTTGGGTTATTATTCACATGAGCCTGGAACTATATAATATTATCCAATAATATAGAGAATCTGACACCAAAACATGTCACAGCACACATTATATTTGCATTTGCCAGACATGGAATCCCATAAATTGTTGTCTGATAAAGGTCGGCAGTTCAATGGACAAGACTTTAAACAATTTGCAGGGGATTATGGATTTCGACATACAACATTCAGTCACAGTTATTCGTAATCAGATGGTCTAGTGGGAAAGGGAGTTAAGCCTCCTAAGCAGAGCCTGGCCTGAGGCTCTGTTGAACTTGAGAACAGCCCCTTCCAAGCCTGGGCCATCCTCCACAAGAGCCTGACAGCCTCAGCTATTCAAACCTCCCGAGGAAGGTGAAGCTGATCTAGATGTCTGTGAAGATAAGGCACAAATCATCTTACAGCATCAAAGAGCCAAAACCTGGGATGTGCAATTTACTGCATCCATGATGCTATTCAGGGACAAAGGAGATAGAGATTTTATGGCAGCTGCTCATATTTCCCATAAAATTCAAAGCTCACACAGGGAGACTCAGGAGGAAGCAAGGAGTAATTGCAACTTATTTCCCAGGGCAACAGGGACCTGAACTGGAAAAGGATAGAGCAGAGACACTGCAGGACCAAAAAGAAGCAATAGGGATGGAAATGCTCCTCAGGACATAAGCCCAAATACCCAGAACTCCTGAAAGATTCAGTGAGCTCTGATACAATAGTCACCATCACCATGCTCTCTACCAGGACTGCAGTACACGAGGCACAGTGGAAAATTTTGTGGCTTGTTATGAAAAGGGAGGGTTGAGTAATGCAGCACTGGCACCTAATGCTGCTGAGTGGGAGCTGATCCCAGTCAAGGTGCCCCAGGCAATGCCACCTCTCTGCAAGCGAGATGCTCAACCTCCCTGGGGCACTTTTTTCTCAGGTCGTGTCCAAAACTCTGAGGAAAAATGTCATGGAACTCCCCATTTTTCCTCATGCTTCATTTGGTTTAACCTAGGCTGGGTCCTGTGGACCTAGTGGCTCCACCAAGAGGGTGGTCATGGGGAAATGGGGACCAACCTCACCTTGGAGAAGCACAAACCCTTGGCAGCCATGCCTACTAATGAAATGAAATATCATGAAATCACAGTTCCAGGCAGGAAGACCAGCTCTGGGGCTCAAGTTTTGAGTTCAGTTGTGCTGAACCTCTGCTAACAGTCATAATTAGGGATTGCAGATCATTGCCAGGAGCATGTGCAAAGAACTCAGTAAAACCCACATGTGTCAAGGTTTGGAATCGTGTCATCATGGAGCATTTCAGGAAAGAATGCATTTAAAGGGATGAAATGGTAGAAAAGGAATAAAAGCAGGTGTTGCTTTCACACCGGTCTCTGCACACATTGAGGGCAATAAGCAAAATACAGATGAAAAGATGGACCTGGATGTGGACTGCACTTAGAAACAAGGACTCTAATCTAACTGCCTTCGAAAATCTTTGCCTTGGTCCACTGTCTTGGAGCTGTAGTAAAGAACAGCAAAACATAGCCTTGAATATCTTGAATGTCAGCTGGACACCAAGGTTATACTCAGTTCTTTCCAAAATTTCCACAGGATCATTATCTTTTACCCTTCTTTCTATGGAGAGTACTGAAAACCACTTAAAGGAGTATGTGCTGAATGTGTGCAATAAGGCCAAAGCTTTCCAAGTGAACTGAGCGCTGGCAAAACAATCCAGGCCGAGAGCAGTGGGAATTGCTCTGATCCATTTAGTAAGAGTAGAAGAGAACCACATCAGTAGTACAAACAGCCCCACATCCCACTGCCAGGAATCTCTGCTGGCCAAGGAAGGAAAAGAAAGAGAGGCTCAAAAGAAGCCATGCACAAGCTTACACTCCATGCTTTGTCAATATCTGGTTCAAGATACTTTAATCTTTTTCATTAATAGAAAGCATAGTACTCACAGGCTGATCTTCCTTTTCTTCTTGGGGTCTGGTTCCCTTGGAAAAAAAAGGGACCCATTGCCTTCAGAGGGACTCTGTGAGCTCCCACATGGCACAGAGCAGTGCAAATGAGGAATTCCACAGAAGTCCATGGGTAAAAAGTCCAAAAGAGATTGCAAGTCAATGCAAATTTATAATATTGGTTAGTATGTGTCTTCATTTTCATCAGTCTTGTGATTCAAGCAAAGTCAAAGTTCAGGTTTTTGTTCCTCAGGGTCAATCCAAAACACCAGGAGTTACACTGAATAGCCTCAAATTCACATGGAAGGGGACCTCCTGGGTTTGTACTGCATGATGGCAAGAGCAAAACAAGTGTTGAACAAAAGACGCTCACTTTTTCCAATGGCAAAGTCATCTCACTTAACTTCTGCTGTTCAGATTGCAACATACACACACATTTGAATCCTCTGATGTGAGAACTAGTACTGTTCACTAGAACAGCTCAGATTTGGGCCATGGCAGGGGGTCGAATAAAACAGTAAGAAATTAAAGTATATCCTGAAAAATAAAAACTGTATCCTTCTATCATCTGTTAATGAAATTAATCTAGTATAAGGGATGCCTGGAACTACTCCTGACAGTTACCAACAACACCTACAACAGCTACCACAGAGCATTTTGAAACAGGATATGGTGACATCCAAATTACTGATGTGCTCCTGAGGCAAAAAAAGGCAAGAAGTGACAATCCACACACTCACCCTGAAGAGCAACCGAATCTGGGGGCTTTGCAGGTGTAAAACCGCCACAGAAGATTGACACATCCTCCTCACCTTACCAGAGCTCCATGGAAGTTTTCTGGAGCAAAACTGACACCTGTGTAATTTCTACAGCATCTGTGATGGGAATGAGACTATGTCAGTATAAATTTAGTACAAGTGATATAAGTCAAGCCTCTTAGGTAAAAGCCTTGAAATTCTTGTCTCTGATCCATTTGTCAGCATGAAAAACAAAATGGTCAACAGGCATGAAATTCAGCTTTTTAGCTACTTTTGGCTAAAAATGTGAATTTATAACAAGGAATACTACAACTATTAAATTATTAATGTCGTTCTTCCAAGTAGTCATGCAGATGGTGCCACTTGAGGATTTTTTAATACCACTTGAAATTTTTCAGTGGGATTTTAAGTTTTCCTGACAAATGATTCAAACTTTCATGAAATAAGTCCATTATAGAAATGACACTAAGGAGAAGTGCACACTTCTTAGCCACCCACTTGCTTGGACAAGAGGCAGAACTGCCTGGACCAGTGTTGGTCCCCAAGGGAGGGCACCCAGGAGCTTTCACATCCCTGGTGCTTTCAGCCATCACCCATCTTCTAACGTGACTCTTCCCATCTGGGGCATGCAGTCAGCCTGGAACACAGAGCTCATTTCCAAGCTGGCTCAAATACCTTACTTCCTCATTGGTGCCATAACAGCGAGGCATTCCTTATGATGTACTATTCTTCTTTTTGTTTTTTTAACATTATTAATTGTCCCCATTGACAGTTCTAAAGGGTTGGTTGGTTTTTTTCCCCCTCTGATAAGACAAACACGTTTGAATCAAACAAGCCTTGACAAATGCTGGAGATACACACTGCACCAAAATAGTGAGGGAGCTCTTTAATACAACACCACAATATGTATGGGCAAGTTGTTGCACTGGAGCAGTATGAGCTTGTCAGATCACAGTGAAATGGTATTCATTGAAAGAACAGGTACAAGGAAGAACAGCAGAAAATATTCTGCTGTACAAACATGCAGCTAAGCAAAACCTTTGGAAAAAAATAAGACACATGCAACATTGAACCATTTCTGTACAAAACTGCCTGATGTCAATAAAATTGCCGACAATAAATAGAAATATTTCCCTGACAAAGACAAAAGCACAAATTAAGTCTCAAATTTAGTCAGGTCCAGATACATAAAACAGAACGAAGAGCCATCAATAGCTGCTGATTTGCAAACTATAAAGCTGAAATAAGCAGACAGAAAAGTGACAGCATGATGGTTGCTAAAATACACAGGCTTACAGCAAATTCAGATAGACATGTACCAAGTTACACTTCCCAAACCACTCACAATTAACTTGTGTGTACTCCTAATAATGTAATTTGCTAAAATCAGGAAAAAGGAAGAGCGACAGCTGTCCTTCCCACCCATGTTTGCGCATCTGTGCGTAACACGGGCAACAGCTTTCCCAAAGCACAGGGCAGCGTGACTCACACTGTCAATATAACTCCCCAACTTCATAATTAAAAGGAGGTGCCAGTTTCATGCCATTCAAAGCACATTTTGAAGGGCAAATGCTTTCTGGTCTGACAGCAGACCTGTCTGCAGTACCTGGCAGCGTGTGCAGAGCTGTGTCCGCGAAGCTGAGCAGTTCTGCTGGCTGTGTGACAGGAAGGGGAGATGCTGTGAACCTCCTCTTCCACACCATGCAAGAGCAACCCCGTGGAGCTGTGCCTGCCTGGTGCCCCTGGCACTGCCCTCTCCCTGTGTGACAGTGACAGCTGGTGATGCACAGCCCTTGGTGGGTGTTTTAGCATGAACAGGCTTGCAGGGAGCTCCTGCCCTCGCTGGAGAGGTTAGCAGTGGAACGCTGCGAGATGGGGCTTTCCAAGGGCACACCCTGTCTGGGGTTCACACAGATGTTATATGCAAGGAGCAATGTCACCACCACCAAAATGAGAGGTGGCTGCTCTGATGGAGGGGATGTTGGCTGCTCCACTTCAAAGGAGCTATGTGTTTGTAACCACCCACCTCAGGAAGAGGTCCTGGCAGAAGGAATGGATTCTGCTGGAGGCAGCTCCTCTCGAGCACACTGACCACAGGCATTAGCCATCCTTTAGCATGTGCAAGTGGTGGTTTGCAGTGAGTCCTCCCAGGCTGGTTTGATTGGACCAGAAGGCTCCAACCTGATCTGATCCAGATGGGTTTGTGCCTCCAGGAGGAAGGTCATGCCCTGCAGTCATGACCAGGGTGATTTCAAGTGCGAGCTGCTGCTCTGAACCAGGGCTCAATCTCCCCTCCCATCTTAGCTCCCCACTGCCTTCATGCAAGACACAAAAATCTGATCTCTAGAGATGCTTTCTGGAGGGCAGAGATCGTCATCCATAGGCAACACAAGATATGACCTTGCCCTGGGCCTTTGTCTGCTGCAGTATGTCTCTCCTGTCACTGATAAGGTGCATCTGGATCCTCCTCACATGCTGAAGAAGGAGGAAGTCAAAAATCCCACTGCTGAGACTCACAGTCCAGCATTGGCACAGCAATCCTGGAGGGAAAGGGCTTGCATGGAGCCAGCTGCCCCACTGCCACCACCCAGGGCTCCCAGTCACCTGCTTGCTCTCGCTGTTGTCGTTGCTGCAGGCACTGCTGGTCAGGAGAAGATGATAGCTGCAACCCAACACAGAAATAATTAACTGTGGGACACCGAGGGGAATATGCCATGATGATCAAGAGTCTGCAGCCTGAGGCAGCCCAGCGTGTCAGGAGAAGGGAGCTGCATCCCTGCTAGAGCTGCCACTCAGCGCTCTGATTTGTAGTGGCCAGGCATCCCACACCGGCTCGCCCTCCGCCCGCTGTCAGGAAACCGCTCCGGGTGGGAATTTACACTGGGAGGAATTAACAGGCTGCCCTGGGCTGCGAGGAGGCGCTTCGGGTTTCACGGCTGCCGATGGATGACGGGAGCAGAGTGCTGAGAAGGGGGACACCGAAGCTCACAGCACGCCGCAAGCTGCGGGAGGGCTCCCGGGGGAGCACTGCTGGGCAGCGATTCTCCAGCTGCAGACACCCGGGATTCTCCCCCAGCCACCAGCTTTAACATCAGTAATGCCACAAATAGCCATTGGGGTTTAACTTCTCGGGGTGAAAAAAGACTCAAGAAAATGAAATGGCATTATGGTATCTCTGTAGCTCGGCAAGTCCTGCTGCTCAGGGAAGAGAGGAAGAAGCAGCTCCTGGCTCTCTTTTCCCTGGGATGGAGGAGAGGAGCTGAGAAAAGTTCTGGAAGAAGAAAGGCAAAGCAGGTCAAAAACACAGTTTGGTCCAAGAAGATGCAGAAGATGGGAAGGGAGCACCAATGTCAGCCTGGCCAGGTCATGGGGACCAGTGTGTGTCCTGAAGGACTCAAGGACACCCCACAGGGGCAGCCCTCCTGACGCAGCTCTGTGAGGAGCATTCTAACCGGAGTCCCTCATGGCAGAACACTGGCAGCGAAGAGGCTGGAAAGAGGTTTGGAGTAAAACAGAGGACCATCGTAAGGCAGCTGGGATAGAGAGCACGGGCTGAGTTCTAAGGAGAGGAAAGCAGAGCCAAACACATATCATTGAGCTGGGGATAGCAAAGGGGACATGATAGGAGCCTACAAGTAGGCTGTAAACATCAAGGAGGGAGAGAAATTATCTGCAGTTGTATAGAGGGCATAAATAAGAGTAATGGGATGAGATTAAGAAAGGAAGGGTTTAGGCTAAATATCGGGAAATGTTTCCCAATGATGAAATGTGTTAGGCTGCTGCATAATCCTTTCAGGGAAGACATGGGAGCACAGCAGTTTAGATGGTTATGACTACCCATGACTAAAGTCTGGGCTATGTGCTGCCAGCATAATGGATAGTGTAATTTTTGTCTCTGGCCTCCAAGGTTACTTCCTTTCCATCTCTACAGCAGGAATATCTTATCAAGTAATACATGCTTTGAACGCGGCGCTCCTTTTGTCGGAGACAAAAGAGGCTCCCAGTTCCCAGCCCTGTCAGGAGTGTCACTGCAGTCAGCAGATTAGGGATGCACCCTGCTCTGCTGGTCACACCTCTTGCCTTTAGGGCACAGTCACTTCTCCCACATTCCAACCAAAAAAAATCCAACCTGCACTTTAAAAAAGAAACGAAAAAAGGAAAAGAAGTGGAGCTGGTTTATTTTGCATTGATTTTCAGTTTGCGGTTAGACAACATGAAATGTATAAACATAAAACAAATGACCCAAATGAAGTGCTGGAAAATAGGGAATAGGAGTGTTGCAAGCTCGCAGCAAATTTCCTTGTTCTTTTGCTGCCATATTTGTCATGAGACAGATTTGGACTGTCAGCATCAAACTACTCCTTAAGTCAAATCTAGGAAGCTTTTGTACCCCACAAAACCTGTACCTGTCCAGAAAACAGGATTTCCGGTCATTTTCACAGGAGAGTCTCCATTCAGACCTTAATGAGGAAGAGTCAGTCACCCAAGCAAGAGGAAGGCAGCACGGAAAAGCCATCCATCGAGATCTGACTCACTGCATTTACGTTTGTAATTAGGGGACTGGAAATGCTCAGCAGCAGCATTCAGTGACAGAACTAGAACGGTATCACCTTTCACAGCTCTTGCGAAAAGCATCAGGTACAATCCCTCAGCCTCAGTGGTGCCAGTGGGGTGACAGGGCTGGGACAGGGGATGAGGGGACACACACAAGTTTTCTGAGGACAGGAGTGCTAAAACTTCAGTCGTACCATGTTTCTCCTGTTTATTTACAGTGGACAGCAGGAGAGCAGCATAGGTCTGAACTCCAGCATTAAATGGAGATCCCAGATGCCAAGCATTGGTGATGAGGCAGTCAGGGAGAAGTGGGATTTCTGAGGTTTTCAGAGCCTCAAGGCTGGGACATGGTGGGAGGAGGAGGACTAGGGAGCTAAAATAATAAATAAACACTCTTTAACACAGGATCTCAATGATAATAATCCATCAAATCCTAAAGGTTTGCCCTGAGCAACTACCCAGTTTATGTACAGTGGGTTACTTCCTTTGTACAAAATTTTTCATGCATCCTTATTTCCCATATACTGTTTCACCTCATGTTATACCTTGTCATCTTGGCTTGTAATGCAGTTTAGAGTTATTATATGTCACATAAGGGTTGAAGTTTAAAGAAACCAAACCACAGCTGAGCTCAGACACACCGTAGCACTGGGAGGAGCACTTAGAAACGCTGAAGTGAACCTGCGGAATGCTTTTCCCACCTGCAGACTTTAACACCAGCAATTTCTATATGAGTGAGCCATGACCAAGGACCCCAGCACATCAGGGGGAGCAAGAACAGAAACCACTGGAGGTTTCTCATGGTAAAGTGTTGGTACAGCCAAGGCCAAGAGAGAGCAGCAGTTCTGCAGGCACTGTTGATGAAGGCAATGAGGCTCCTGTGAAGAAGGATATTTAATATTTCACAGTGTTTTAAAACTAATGAAGATGTAGCAATGTAAAACCAAAGGGTTTGCTGCTCAGGAGAGGCAGGATTGGAGCATGCTGGTCCCTGCATCCCAGCACACACACATCCCTCATCCCCAGTCCCACTGCACCTCTGCGCTCACAGCAGCAGCTTCTCCCACTATCAGATGTGAGTCACTGCCAGAGGCAGAATGCCAGACCTGGTGAACCAGAGGTCTTATCCGGTCTGGGGGATCTGAACTTCCAGTGTTTACTTAAGAATGAAGAGGAATAAACTCTGGTTTTTAAAGCTAAACATCTAAATGCACTCACTAATCTGAAGAGGTACAGTAAGCAACTGTACAAACACACCTTAAATGTTTCTTGGCAATTTTTGCAGTTCACCCAGAAAGATGTGTTGTCTTTCAAAACATGAAAATCCAGCTTCCCCAAGTCCACAGGGAAGTGTTCTGCTTTTCTCTTTTGCAGGTACCAAAAGGCGAAGCAAGAAAAGCTGCAGCCAGGTACACCTTCACACAAAATATCAGCCACTGTAAGCAACACAGGGGCAAAAACACCTCTGCAAACAGGACATGCAGGTGGATTTTCTCTGCATTGGGGGAAACAGGAGGACTAAAATACCTGACACCCTCATCTGTAGTGCTTGATTTTATGACCCTAAGCCTAAGCCTGTGCTTTTCCCCAATAGCCACATGTGATCCCTTTTAAAAAACATTTCACTCCAGCCACAGCATTGAAATATCATTCAAATACATTCTGAAAGATGTATTTGATTTTCTTTTTTTTTCCCTGAAAACATGGACAGTTACTGAATTTAATGTTTTGTAGAGCAAAACCACAAGGTTTCACTCAGTCCTCATCTATAATTGTGGTAGACACTAAAAAATCCCTCGAGAGCCCCAGCACACACAGAGCCAGACCAGATCTTCCAAGTTCCTTCCACACACAAATCCTCCTGAATAACAAATATTAATATATACTAAATAATAATTGCAATACTTAGCACTTCCCACCCATAGATCTCACAGCATTTCACTGAGCTGGATGAATGCCTTTAATTCTCTTGCTCCCAGGCAAACAAGGACTTCTCTTCTGCAAACATTTTCCATGCAGGTGTTTCATTTTAACCCTATACCTAGTTTTGCTGATTATGCTGTGGTCAGCCCAGTTACTGGGAGAGCTCCAGGTTAGTCTTCTGTAAATGTTTCCCTTAGGAGAGCAGAAATACTAAATGTGTTTTTAACCTACAGACATGGATGATCCATCTGCTTTCTAAGCAGCAAATACTTGCACCCAAACTAGATGAAAGCAGATGGGCTTTAAGGCCCCTTCCAACCCAAACCATTCTATGATTCCATGATTCTGTGATCTTTGACAGAGTGGTGCTCTCTGGAGCATGAGGACAGCCAGGATAGGATTGCAGGAGTAGCCCCATGAGTGCCCAGGAGAGTTCTTTGAGGAAGCTCCTGAGATGCAAAGCTTTTGGGAGTAACAAGATCCAACTGGTCTTTACATGTGCAACTACCAAATCCACCTTGAGCATCCTCACCTCGGTGCCTTGTCCTGCTGTAAAATACATGAAGATATAAAAAATGATGTTTTTTCATATTAGGTCCACTGGACACTCTCAGGCTCTCTCTGGAAGTCATCTCTCCTTTCTGCTCACTGAATTAACAGACCTTGGTGATAGGTTTGTCAACAAAAAATCATCTAAATACAGCTACCTATGTTAGGTCCATGAATGATGAGATGCATATTTAGAAATTAGTGCAGAGTTGGTTGCATCCTCCCTGGAAACACACAGACAGTGCAAATTCCCTTGGAAATGCTGCCTCTAGTGCCGCTCCAGCCTGTGTTTAACCCCATCTGC
Source organism: Corvus moneduloides (assembly GCF_009650955.1). Classification (NCBI taxonomy): domain Eukaryota; kingdom Metazoa; phylum Chordata; class Aves; order Passeriformes; family Corvidae; genus Corvus; species Corvus moneduloides. The sequence continues at coordinate 9,568,185 of NC_045490.1, forward strand.
AGACACTGGTGGTGGGATGTGCTGGTGCTGAGCACAGCCAGGACAAAACATGGGAACAGCAGGGGATCCCCCTGGCCCCTGCTCCCCATGTGGCAGCTCAAGGTTAACACACAGCAGCCTCTCCCAGAACAAGAATACTCTGAAGTTCAATCCATCCCTGCAATTAGGAGGCAATAACTCCTGGGGGTAAAAATGTAACAAAATATTAAGCCATCAGTTTTCATTTGTATGAGGCCCTGCGTCTGCTGCCAGAGAGCTCTATCCCATATACAGCTCCTGCCAAATAATGTGCATTTACCTCATTTCCACCCATAAGCCAGCATGGTCACCTATAAAGATTAATGTTTGGGACCTGTGCAGACTGGAGATGAGTTTCGGATGGATCATCAGGCACTCAAATACTTTTAGAATGGCCTTGGAAGTCATTAATCTTAATAGATACAGCAATAATAATATAAGACAGAGAAGGTCCCATGGGGCAGGGGAGGAGGTGGTCCTGGCTCTAAGAAAGTCGTCTTCCACTATTTAACTTCAGGAATCACAAATGGATGGGCCAAAGTCCCCTCTCCTTCCTCTCACCTTGGCCCAAAGCCAGTCTCTGGGGAAGAAGGAGGAATAAAATACATACCCAGTGACAGGTATGTGTACTGCACATCTCTGCCCTTAGCATCTCTTCAGAAATGAGCACAAATTTACCTGTGAGTACAAGCTCGGTCCCTGTTACAACCAAAGCTAAATGAATCTCAGCTAAAGGTAGGCTTGAGTATCTATATTATACCTATATATATTTTTCCTGATAATGTCTAAGAAGTTGGTTTGAGTAGATGTCAGGGCACATTCAGATCCAGTGTTGCATTCAGACAGTGCATGAGCTGAGACACTGATGTGCTGTCAAAGCATAGGTGAATAATAGTAAGCACAATATAGTATTTGGAGTCAGAGGTAACAACTACCTTGTGAGAGCACAGGAGGCATCTGGGTTAATTTGAAGTACATGGACCATTTATCACCTTCCCCAAAATCTATAATGCATGGAATAAACTGCGCTAGAGATATTTGGATCAATGTCTACACCTTAAGTAACTTTTCACTAATGCCCAAATCCCCAAGACTCTGTTCTTTGGCAGTCAGTCCTCAGACAGATCTCTGGAACATCGTTAAATGTGTTGCAGTTTCACTGGCAAGTAAACAACTGACCACAAGCTGCAGAATCAAAAATCCTGCAAGTGCAAAGATGAGAAATACATCAATATTTCATTGATGGAGATGTACTCTCATTACATCTCCAAATGTCATTCCTGAAGAATAACAAGCAGTTTAATTGGAGTAAATGTGGCCTTTCCAGTTGTCACAAACAGGGCTATAATTATTTTTAAAGAGAATTAAGCTAAGTATTACCACCCTCTACAAAATTTTGTTTGTTTCTGTTTGTTGTGGGTGATCCTTGGTTTGCAGCTTGTTAGCAGCATGTCACCAGGGAATAAACACAACCACACACACAAAAGGAACTTCTTTCCCAACATCTTTCAAGGCTCTGGCTGCTGCTAATTGCTGACGCACACAATTGCTGCAGTTTTTTGTTGTTGTTGCATAACTGTCACTATTAGTAGTTGGGGATGCATAAATATCACGTGTGTTTATTACTCAAAGATGGCAGTGATGATAAATTCAGCGATTTAAAAGCAGTGAAGGGATTTCCTTGCCACAACAAGTGTTTTCTCTGTTTCCATCTAACCACAAGGCAGTGATGCACACCTCATTTTTTCCACAAAGGATTTGGGTCTAGCATTATTGATCCAGTGCAGCTACAAGAGCCTTTCACAAACATGATCAAAATGCCAATAAACTCTGCTCTTGTACAACTTCTTCCATTTGTCCAACACCTCTTCCTGCCTTGACCTGTCCTGGCGGGAGGTCAGTGTAGTTGGTTGCAGGCACATAAACCTCATACAACTTGCTGGAATCACACCAGGAGACTGGGCAGGGCTGGAAAAAGGACTTCTCCCAGTCCTCATACTTAATTTTCCTTGCATAAACTCATGGATATGTTTTTTAAGTGACAGAGCTGCTCTGCTTTTCCTTCATGATGGACACCTTTTCCATCAGCAATGTTGGGCTGTGGATGAGGTTAGGGAGAAATGGGGACAGCACCAGGTCTCATCCCACTGCTCTTCCCATAAATCTGAGACGTAGACTTCTTTCAGTGGGGAATAGGAGTGAAGCAGGGAGGGGACTGAAGTTCTGGAAATATTGCCCTGAATGGATGATCTTTCAGACCTGACTCACACAAAGCTCCCAGCAGAGTGAATGGGAGGGCTGCTTGGACTCATGTATAAAGGGAAAATTTCATTATTGACTCCCTTCCCCCCATATGTTTAGGGCTGTCTTGGGAAGGACAATATTTTCCAAACAATTTGTCATTTCTTTTTCTGAGCTCTCCTTTCCATTTGGCTCCAAAACAAATGTGCGTGCACAGAAAGAAGCTTATTCCTTTACAATTTGCCTCTTCTGGGAAGTTTAGAAATGTTACAATCCAGTCATGTTCCAAACATCCCAGTTTCTCCCAGAGAAGCAGTGAGGCCTTTTAGACATTATTCCAAGGATGGACTAACAGGGAAGGCTGCAAATAAAGGAATGGGTGAGCTTTGAGAGTCATTTCTTCACTATATTTGGAAATACGGAGAGACATTCTTTTAATGAATGTTTGTGATGATTTAAAAAAGAAATTTCAAACGGTTTTTCTGTTTGTGTAGGAACAATCTGTGCCACCATCACGCAGAATACAAACTTGGCTGTGGAAACAAACTTTTGGAAACTGGCTTGGCTTGGAGATGATTGGATTGTGGTTTGGTTGGCATCGGGAGGGTCAGCTGGTGATGAGCTGCCCTTCCCTCCCAACCCCCTGCAGCACTGGACACTCCTCGCTGTCTTTTGGGCACAAGCCCTGGTGTGTTATTGGCACCTCAATCCATCTCATGTCTTCTCGGGCAGAGAAGCTTTGCAACTACCATCTTTTATTCTGGAAGCTGAGAAAAGCAGACACTGAGACTAATTAATCCATCTCTGAATCAAGCATGAAGGAAATAACACGATTTAGGCACCTGCTTATACTCACAGCTTCTATTCCCACCTTATCTCAGTTCACTCCTACATCTTGCCTCAAAGCTACACTTGTTTTTCTAGTACCTGGAGCTTGCTGTTAATGCTGTTAGTGTTCAGGAATGTCTCAGTCCAACTGACCTACGTGGCTGAGGAGCTCAGTCAGGCTTCCAGCCTATAATACACATTCAGCCAGGACTGTCTCCCAGGCTAGGAGGGGTGGAATCTGTATATGATCTGCCCTTGCAGCCCAGAGGCCACAAGCCAGCCCCACTGCCCTGCCGGGCGGTCTCTGACCAGTTGTTTGCCTCTCCAGAAGTCTTTTGATCCCCTCTAAAAGGGGTTTACTCTGAGCTTGTCCCTCCAGAAAGAGGCTCCTGAGCTGGGGGATATTCCAGCATCCATATCTGATTGTTATGGAGGAAGGATCTTGACAGCCACAACCCATGCTGAACATGGACAGGATGCTCTCAATATTTGTCCTGTTCACCTACTCATAGTCATCACTCAAATTACTTGAAAACCTTCACGGAATCAGAATCACAGGCTGGGTACAGTAGGAAGGGATCACTGAAGGTCCTCTAGTCCAACCTCCTGGAAGAATTTCTTCAGCACCCACCCAAAGACCTGGGCAAAGCCTCTCCTGGTGCTGAATGAGCTGTGCCCCACTGCTGGGCCATCTGCAAGACTGGTGGGACACAGGGTGTCTCCCCAGCTTCTCAGGCAGACAGGCAGCCTGGGAAGCTCCCTTCCATCCTCAATATGTAAACATCTGCTGGTGCTGGAGGAAGACTTTTCTCCTAATAACACATCATTAAACATTGATTTAAAGACAATCATCTCCCCTCTCTTCAGTTTCACAGCACCTTTAAAACAGCTGTTAGGCTGCAGAGGGGATGATCAGCTGAACAGAAAACACATTGTTAGCTCCCAGCATTAAAACAGTAGAATGCATTAATTTATGAGCTCCTACTCCCTCTCCAAAAGTTTTATTATGTTACTATCACCTTGATGTGCTGGTAGGCCCCAGTGCCAAAGCCTCTTTCACACAGTATGTGCCATCCTAAATTACAGGCTGGGTGCCTCCTGGAACTGCCTTTGGAAAACTGGAGTAAACCAGCGAGCACTGAAGTTAATATTATCTTACAGGCTAACAACCAGCTAATGCTCGACATGTGAATCCCATTTACTTCTTCTCTCTATAACAAATGGCAAGTGTGGGACTGGACTGTTCCTGATTTTATGCTATTTATCTTTCTGATCCATTCCACACTAGTTGCCCTTGGTTTTCAGCTACATCTATAGCCTGTGTACGAGTGTGTGACCTGCTCTACTTAGGAAAGTGCAAGGCTGCTGCCATGTTTGCTTGGTCACTGCATGACTTCTGTGTTTTTCTCTTGAGAGGGAACCTTCCAGGGATAGGAATGAGAAGTGCAGTGTCTGAAACTCCAGAAGCATCCCTGGAAAATGGAAGTGGACCAAGGCCCTGGGAATGAGCAGTGAGCTCAGTGTGCCTGTATCACCCAAGCAAGCATCTCCCAGAGTCCTGCATCCTCCAGCCTGGCCAGCCCTGGCTGCTAACCGCAGCCTTCCCTGGGGTGCTCAGCGCTGCGCATCCAGCTCCACAGTGAGGTCCTGAAACAGGAGAGTATTTCGGGGCGGGGGGGAAGTAAAAAAAGTGGCCATTCCTTGTCCCTGCCCCCTCGGACAAAAGCCCCAACCGGGAGGAAATGAAGAGGGCAGGGGCCGCGTAACCAGGAGCACGAAGCCGCTCCCCGAGAGAGGCTCGGCCACGCGGGAGTCGCGGGACGCGGGGGGCCGGGCCCGGAGATGCCTTCGGCGGCAGGACGGAGGTGCGGGGCGGCCAGCGCCGCCGGTCTCCCGGTGCGGGCGGCCCTGCCCCCGGCCCTCCCCCGTCTGCGGCACCCTGGGACGGGGCTGACGTCAGGAGGAGACGGGGAAATCTCCCAAGAAAAGCCTGGAGCGGCGGCCGGGGCGCGCACAGCGCCCGCCGGGCCCGGCACCCCGCCGCCGCCGCGCGCACCGCCCGGTGAGTTGCCCCACGCGCGTCCCGCCGCGCCCGGCCCGCCCCACGCGTGTCGCCGCCCGTCCCTCCCGGCCGGCCCCGTGCGCCCGGCCCGCCCCCCACGCGTGCGCCCCGCTCCCCGGCCCGCCCCACGCCGCGAGTGCCCGCGCCCGTCCCGCGGAGCCGTCCTGCCCCCGAGCCGCGCTCGCCTCCTCCGGGCCCCCGCGGCGGCCGCGGGACCGCGGGCGCGGCCGGAGGTGCGGAGCGCTCCGGGGTTACGAGACAAAGCCGAGCCGGGACGAGCTGCCGGCGCCGGGCGCGCCCCTCACCGCGGCCTCGCCTCGCCTCCCTCCCCGCGCTCCCCGCTCCGCTCTCCGCGCAGTCCTTGACATCTTTATACCGTGTATAAATTCTTTCGGGGCCTCTGCGCTTCGTCAGCTCTGACAAATGCGCTGGGAAAAGCAATTCCAGAGGGGTTACCTCATTTTGTAATTTTTTTATGTGTATATATATATATTTAATTTTTTTTCCAAACGCAGCGTAACGTTTCCAGCCCCCAGCGCTGCTGCTCGGGGCACTCCGCGGCGCGGGGCGCTCCGCGGCTCATCCCCGGTACGCTCGGCGGGGGAGGCCGGTGGCGGCAGCGCCGGGTGCTGCAGCGATGCCCGGAGCCTCGGGCGGCCCCGGCGGGGCTGGAGCTCCCCAGGACGAGCCGGGGATGTGGGTGATGCGGACCGGGGCTGCGCGGTGCCTCAGCGGGGCTGCGCTGCCGCGGCGAAGAGACGGCTGCTGCCGGGGGTGCGCAGGGCGGGCGGGCGGAGAGACCCTGGGCCGTCGATGAATTTTCCTTTTCAGGAAAACAATATCCTGCAGCCCCTCTCCTTTCCATTTTTTGGTTTGTTGTTTTTTGGGGGATTTTTTTTCCTAATTTAAAAAATAGACACCATCTTTGGGAAGTACATATATCGCGGGTTTCGCGCAGCTTCTGCAGCGGAGTAAAGTCCGGGAGCTGGGGGAGAAATGTTTTTTCTCCGCGTGTTAACCCCGCTTAAATGGACGTGAGGAATGCCCACCGATGTTATCTTCCGTGGATTTCGTTTTTATTCTCGCGTTAAAAACTTTGGCACTAGGCGAGTTTTCTATTCTTTCTAGTATTTTCTATTATTTCGTCGTCTTTCCCCAAATTTTGCCAACCACGCTGCAGACAAACACAAAGTCCGAGTCACGAATTGAACATAAAAGGATACAAAGTGCTTGAATCGAGAACCTAGATGACGTTAGCTTTTTTTAAATAACAATTTTAAAATATGTGTTTTCCACTTAACAAACCAAAGTCCATGTTCTCCAGGTTATTCCCTGCGCCAGCTCCAGCCGCCTATATAAAAACTGACTTCCAAATATTTCCTGAGGTCTACTTCACTGGCAGAACTTCCCCAAAAATCCTTCATTTGCCTGAAATATGAACAAAGTCCTTGGAAATCCCGCGCTGGAACCGTGGCCACATTTCCCTGGGAAAGTTTTAGACGAGTTAGAGGCGCCTGAGACTGAGGCAGATTTTTCCTACTGCAACCCACCGCCGAACAATAACCTGGTGGCTCTGCCACCTCTCCTTTACAGTGCGTTTTATTGTTCATGCAAGTGTTATTATGAAAACGTATTTCCAAATATATATATATATATCTCCTTCTTATCGAGTTTAAAGAAGGGAGCACATTTCTCCCAGAAAATGACCGCAGATGAAACAATTCATTATTTCCTTCCCGTGATGAACGGCTCGGACATATATTGCTTCTAAATAACAAAAGGGGAGGAGAAAACATTCTCTAGTAAAGCCGAATTCCTTCGTTAGACCGCCTCCTAAACGTGCTAATAAAACTAATTCGTTTTATTTGCCCTGAACTTTTATATCTAACCCGGCGCGCTGATTAGCACAGCCCTCTGGAAGGCGGTGTGTTCCTATCTCTCCCCGAGATGTGCCCGTTAAGATACGGCCGTTCCCACAATGAAACTGGAAAGAAAAGTGTCCCGTGCCTTTATCTCGGCGGTGTTTGCTCCTGGGGCAGTGGAAATGAGCGGAGCTGTGCCGAGAGCAGCGCGGTGCTGCCGAGCAGCGGGGCGAGATCAGCCCTTTGGGGAGAAATAAGAAAAAAGTCAGAAGAAAAATTTGAAAGGAGAGAGGGAAAAAAAAAATATATGGGGAGGGGCGACGAGGAGAAGGAAAGAAAATAAGAGAAAAATTTAAAAGAAAAAATATAAAGGGAGGGGGAAAAAATAATATAGAAGATAAAATGAATGTGCTCAAAATTTAATTATTTCTCTGATTTTGCATTTTAAGGCAGGAAATGTGTAGGTCTTGCAGAGATTCGCTGCTGTTCTAAGCACATTAAAGAGTCCAGTGCATTATTAGAATACTTCAGCCCTTCAGGAAATGTCCTGTTGAAGGGAAATGTGTTTCTCCCATCCAAATGCTGGAGCAATTAAGAGGTTGCTCGCCCAGAACAAGGTGGGGGAAACCCACAAGGAAACCTGATGTCGTTCATTCTAAATGCAGCCTCTTTTTTCTCCTGAAGAGGAGTCTTCAACAAATACCAACGGAGTGCCCGGGCCTCTGATTATCCCGTTTCAGAGGAATCTTTTTGAGCCCACAAAAGAGCCACATTTCGGGATCTAAAGATGCACAGAGTAATATGAGCAGGCTGCCTAGCAAACTCCGGTGCCCCTTCCTCTGTCAATTAATCAGAAAAGCATGTTCGCTCTGCCCAGAGAGGGAATTGTGTGGCTATATTGTGATTTTCCCCTCTTTTTCCCCCACCTGGGAAAAAAAAAAAAACCAATATATTCCTGAGCTGTCCATCCTCCGATGTTTCATTGCAGTGCACTGACACTCTCCCGCTCACATCAGGTTTATCAGAGATAAATCCAAACCGCTGCTAGCAGCAAATTCATATTTTCTTGGAGCAGAGTTCAGTGCCTGTGGTCTGACGGATGCGAAGAGGGCTGGGAGGCATCTCCTGGCAAGGGTGAGACTGTGCCGGCAAGGGTTTGAGGGGAAAAAGAAGTTGTCCCAGATCGGACAACTACGAAATGGTTTTATTTTCGGGGTGCTGGTAGAATGACGGCCGAAGTGAACCAGCACCATCCCACCCCACCCCCGGCTGCTTCCAGCTGCAGAAACCCGAATAAGAAAACCGTTTCTCCAGCCGTCAGTCGCTGCATTTCAAGAAAGCCTTGGGGTATCATTTGTATCTGTCAGAAAACATTAAGCCTTCAACTTTTTCATCCCGGGTTTTTTCAAGCGCTGCCGCTGGCCGCCGCGCCCGGGGAGCCCCGGAGAGGGATGCGGATGGCGGGGTGGGGGGACAGCCTCGGGTGTCCCAGGTGCCCCGGGAAGTGTCCCGGACCAAACACCTCCTTGTGTGTTTCCCCCATGTGTTTCAGTGGCGGGGAGAGCCGAGGTGGTGGGGCAGAGTCGGCCGGACCGAGGGGAGCGGGATGGGGCAGGGAGGCAGTGGGAGGCCGGGGGGGCCGAGGGAGGCCGCTGGAGACCCTCCTGCAGAGCATCCGCGGCGCGGAGGGGCCCTGCGCTCCCGCGGAAGGCGGAGGCTTGGCCGACATACGAAGGGACGAAGGCTACGGGTCCAAAAGGGGCTGATTTCGTTTTGCTGTACTTCTTAGGAAAATTGCTGTCCTGGCTGCGGAGAGGAGGACAGGCCGGCCGGGAGCCAGCGTAATTTTCCACCTTCCCCTCCTGAGCGATTTAACACGCACTTCAGGCTGGGTTTCTTCCCTCTCTCTGCTTCCCTCTCCACCCGGCCCTTGGAGGACCCGGCTCTTGCTCCGCTCTGGGGTTAGGGTTAGGTCGGGAGATTCGGGGGCTCCTTTCACCGTTTTGGGGTTTTATTTCCTTTTCCCTTCAGGCCGGGGCCGCGGTCGCGCGGAGAGAGCAGAGCTTTGCCTTGCACGGGGGCGTAAACGCGGATCTCCACCTAGTGCGTAAGGGTCGTGCTTTTCACTTGGGGTGATGCTGTTTTGGGTCAGGACACCCCCGAAACATTTCCCCGATGGACACCACTCCCACAGTACAGCGCAACAACAACCCCCGCCCCCCGCAGTGCGCTCCATATTCTGCAGGGCATCGCGCAGTCCTGTGCACACTCGAGCTCGCATCCCCGGTCCCTACTTCTTCTGACACGCGTGGGCATCCCGTGGGTCAGAGACACGCATCAGCAAAGGCATGCCCGCTGGGCATTTTTTGGATGGTTCTGTTATTAAAAGTTGTTTTCCTGCAGCAGCTCCTGCCTCCTGGGTTCAATGAAGGGGGCGCCGGGGGAGGTTGGCTGGCTTGGTTTGGGCTTGGTTTGGCTGGGATTGCATTGTTTGGGTTTGGCTTGGCTTGGTCTGGTTGCTTTCGTTGTGGTTTGGTTTGGTTTGGTTTGGTTTGGTTTGGTTTGACTGAGCTGACTTGAGTTTGGCTGAGCTGGGTTGGGTTTGGTTGGACTAAGTTTGTTTGAGTTGGATTTGTTTGGACGGCGTTGGGCTGGGTGTAGGTGAACTGAATTTAGTTGAGTTTGCATTGGAGGGCTTCTCCCTTCTCTCTTGCCTCACTGCAGCTCTATTTTTGAGAGGGCTTCCATCTCTTCCCGGGTAGAGGCGTGCTTGGGAGGAGATGTCTTCATTTTTGTAACAATTCCCAATAATTTATAGACTGAATCTGAGTTTATACAACATTAATAAATCTGAAAAGGAAAAGCTGGCAGAGACTGAACTTCACCAGCTGATATACGGCCCAGGTGGTTTGGCATTGGCTGCAACCACCGCAACCAGCCGGGGATGGGAGCACCTCTCCGAAAGCAGGGACCCCCTTCAGACACCTGGGAGTGACACGGCTCTGTCCCCTTGGGGCCGCCAGAGTCCCGCTCTCGGACAGACGTGTCTCTTCTTCATGGGGCTGTCACTGGTGTGACCAGCGGTGATTTATTTCCAAGCGCCATCCTTAGTTCTGGGGTTATTTATAGTAGGAGGAAGCGGAGCGGTTTATTTGCGGGTTTCCAACCTTTTACAGATCCTTGAGGCACTCCCCAGCCAGGGAGCGCGGTGGCTGCGCGGGCGCGGAGCGGCGGTGCTCTCCAGCCACCCCACGCGGAGCGTCCCTACCAAAGTTGTCCCGCCACCCCGTGTCCCCGCCGGAGCTCCGCGGGTCCCGCTCGGCCCCGGCCCCACCCTCCCTCCCTCCACCTCTGCCCGGCCCTTCCCACGCCCACGCAGGTCGCGGCTCCCCAGGGACGTCCTGGGGGCTGCTGCGGCCCCTCCTCCTTCCCGCAGCTCCCTCAGCCCCCCGCGAGGCGGTGGGAGAAGGGGAACCCGAGCCCGGTGCCCCCGTCCTGCCCAACCCGTGGGGCCGCTGGGCCGCTTTAAAGCCCCGGGAGGAGCACCCAGCTCCGAGTGGGACATCAAGGCTTGCCTTGCTCGTGGCCTGCCTGAAAGGTGAGGAGTGACGTCAGGGAGGCAGCGAATGACGTCACGCGAATGGACCCGTGACGTAGCACCTAGTGGAAGGAGTTGCCGGCAGAGAGACGTCCTCGCCATCCCGAAACAGAGCGCGCTTGGACGGGAGGAAAGAGGAGACAGCGCAGATTTGGGGATGACTGCTCTGGGGGCACGCTCTCTTGTCGTGACATAAGTGTCGTGACCAGCAACGGGAATAACCGGGAGGATTTGGCTCTGTGCTGTAGGGCTGTGTCCGCTCCGCAGAGCGCAGAGCGAGAGGATGCCTTTAAATCCACGAAAGACAGATGAGACACACAGAGAAGACAGATACATGGTATAGATAAAATAGATATAAGATTAGGTAGATCGACGATACATTCTCCCACTGCCAACCCGTGCGCAGGTGTGCAGTAAATGCCCGCCCATACCACGGCCCGGGCGCGGACACTCGTGGGGACGGTCAGGAGAGAACCAGGAGCTGCTCTGGCTCCCGAGGGCCAGCCCGTTACTCTCTGTTTAGGGGCTGTATCGGGGAATGTCTGCCCCGGTGACACCTCAGGAGGAACTGAGAGCTGCGATCGCCCTGGGAGACATCCGGACCCGGCATTACCGCGGCCGCCGCCTCGGCAGAATCATGCCGGTGCCCGGGCAGAGCCTGTCTTTGCACCCAGCAGGGAGAAATTGAACCTAGAACGAATCTTTTAAAACTAGATTTTATAGAACAGAACAAAAACTGTAATTAAGCGCATTATTTTTAAAAAGGAAAATTAAAAGGAACGGAAAATGCTGCCTCTGGTTCAGAGGCTGCTGTGAGCAGTGGGTTTAAGAGCAGTGGGAGCGGAGCCGGACTGTTGACAGACTCGTGGAATCATAGAACCATCAAGGTTGAAAAAGACCCCTAAGGTCAACGAGTCCCACCGCCTCCCTCCAGCACGGCCCGCCGGGCTCCGTCCCCCTTCCGCCGAGGGTGAGGGAGCCCCCGCACGCCGACCCCGGGCTGCCGCCCACGGAAATAAAGGGAAAAAATGGGACTGTGAAGGGTCTCAGACACGATGCACGTTTGCAGTCTATTCACCTCCCCCTTGGGAGAAAGGCCGTTCCCACCCCTTGCTTCTCACACGGGAGGAGGTCTCCATCCTTCCCGTGCCTGTGGGCTCCTGCATCAGCTGAACCCCTCGAGGCCCAGAGACCGTGGTAAATATTTGCATTTTAAACCACGTCCATCTTAAATAGCCCCGAGGCTGTCTGGTTCACCTCGGGTGCTCGAAATTCCCAGTCGTTAGCAGATTCCTGAGCGAAGTTCAACCAGGAGCGGCGAACAGACAGAAAGACATCAAGATGTCACCAAAAAAAAAAAAAAAAAAAAAAAGAGCTCGTGAGAGCTGACCCTGACAGCACCCGCATGTACATCCCCTGAACGGTGCTTAAGACCAGAGGTGAAGGGGTTAGGAGCTTTGAGCTCCCCCCGCCTGGGGTCCCCGGGCTTTGCGGGGCATTGCCGGGAGTGCGGGGCGGGCCCGACTCCATCACCCCGGCGGGGTCGGAAAAAGCCTGCGCGGCTGGAACACTGCTTCCCTCCACTTTTCCACAAAACAGTTCAAAAGTTCTCTCCCACATCTTTACTTGATTTGAAAGCAAAATAGAGTGTCAGGATAGATCAGTTAAAGTGAGACAAGAAAGGAGAGAGGAGAGAGGGTCCTTTCCCCAGGCAGTCACAGCCATGGTCTTCCTCCCTTTTCCCTTCCTCCCTTTCTCCTAACCCCCGCTACCCGCGGTTCCCACCTTCCTTCCCCCGTGGGTTTTTCCACTTCGCCAAAATACCGAGGTGTTATCCAGGAAGGCTAAGGCCGTATCCCGGCCTGCGTGGGCAGCACCGGGGACCAGCCCTGCTCCACACGCCCCTGCATCGGGACAGGGTGCACAGGTGACCGACGCAGGAGAGGGGGTCTGCCGAGGAGGAGTGGGGGTGTCTCTCACCCCCTCCCCGCCGGCTGCCCCGGCCTCCGGACTGGCAGAGTCGCAGAGACCCCTCTCGAGGGTGACGGCGAGTTCGGCTGCAGCAGGAAAATTATTTGTTATTAATCGTGTGCTGAAAGATGATGTGATGGGAGAGATGGCACTGCCGCTGCTCCCCGAGCTGCGCTCCCCCGGCCGCCAGGCAGGGTCCGGGCAGCATTGTTATAACCCCTGCAGCCTGGAAAATTATGTTTAAAAAGGTTAAAAACAGTTCAGACACAGCCCACAGCCCGAGCACCCCTCCAGGAACATATTCCCCGTGGGACTGAAACACGCGCTGGGGTCACTCAGCCCCGCACAGAGATGCTGAGGGATGCGCGGGTGCACATCCACTGCAGCGTGCGGAGGTTCCGCGGGTCGTGAGGCCCAGCCTGGAAGGGTGTGGGCATACCCGTGGAGATGCCGTGCTGCGCGGGGGTACAACCTGCGCGCTGCCGGGTGGTAGGGGACTATGGAGGGGGGCGAACTGACGGGGTGCTGGGGACGGGCGGGGGGTCCCCAGAGGATTGTTCACCTTTCCATTCGTTTGTGAAATATTTTTAATACATCACCGAGTTTGGGGGAGGCGGCGGGTGAAGAGGAAGGAGGGCATCCCCGAAGGAGCCGCGGCCAGGCGGCGGGGGCCGGGCAGGGGCGGCGGGGCCCGCAGGTCTGGCCGCGGGCGCGCAAGGGGCGCGGATGGCGGGGAGCGCGGAGGCAGGTCCCGCGCGGCCGGGCTGGGCCAGCGCTAGATGGAGTGATGCATGAGCGAGACGGGGAGGTTTTAACCTTCAGGGGGAGGAGCCCCGTTTAACTACAGGCATTTGTTCTAGGGCAGGTCACTTTAATCTCTTTAGCTTTAAACTGTCCAACTCGCAACTCGCGTTTCTCTGTAAGGGATCTTTACCATTTCCCTGCCTATGCGGCCGGAGCGCCGTGCCTCTCCCCAGCAGAGACAACCACCTTCCAGGCACTGCCCAGATTGCTTCCGACACCCTTAAAATAATACTGTTAGTAATAAGTGGATTTGCTTTTGTTTTTTGTTGATTTTTTTTTCTTCCTAAAAAAAAAGCTCCTTGTTCCTTTCTGTGTGGAATAAACACCTGCAAACTCCCCCAGGCAGCCCGGCGCCCCTGCCATGGATTCCTTTAAAGGTGGAATGAATTTGGAGAGACTGCCTGAGAGCTTGAGACCCCAACCCTCCCATGACATGGCTTCCAGCTTCCATTTGCAAAGATCCTCGGAACCCAGAGACCCGATCGACAACTCAGCCAGTGAATCCTCCGACACGGAGGTGCCAGGTAACCCTCCCCCTCCCCGCGCCCCCGCGGCCCCGGCCCGCTCCCCCCGCGCTGCTTCCCCCTCCCCACGGCGCCTTCCCTCCGCGGGGCGGCCGGGGGTGCTGTGCCTGCACCCCCGCACAACCGGAGCCGATGGAGGGACATGGGTGAGCAAGAGCTGCCGGTGATCGCGGCGCCTCCATCCCAACCGAGCCCCGGGAACCGGAGCGGGGGGCAGGGGCCTTCCTGGAGCTGCCTCCCCCGCCGTACCCGGGGCTGACAGCCCGTCGGGAGGACACATGGCTCCATGGTCCCGTCCCAGGAGCTGCTTTCTTTGATTTCTTTTATTTATTTTTAAATAAAAACTGCAGTTATTAACTGATGGGATCGAGAGGAAGGGGGGGCTCTTCAGGGAGTGCGGTTTTGCCGGATGTTTCTGAAATAATGTCAGCTTTTGCCCGGGTTTATTTTCCAGCTCGGGTGGTGCAGAAATGGAAAAAGATCTCTCTGTCAGCGAAAAAAAAAACTTTAAAAAAGAAAGAAAGGGCAGGCAGAGCCAGAGAGGCAGCGTGAGGCCAAGGCAGGCAGCGCGGGCCGCTGTGGAGGGGATGTGCGCGGCCGCAGAGAGGTTTTGCGTGGGGGCTGAGCGCTTTCCCCGCAGGAAAAGGGAAGGATCCCCATGCCCTGACCACCGTGTGCGAGGGCTGCAGGGAACGCTGTGCTCTCTCAGATTGCATTTAATTAAAACAACAACATTTTTAGAATGACAAGGGGAAAGTAGAAGAAAGGAACAAAAGCTTCAGGAAGGAGTGTGATATTCCTTCTCCAGCAAGACCGTTTCAAAGGGAGTTTATGTTTTATATAATTTTAATTTTCTAATAGATGTTGTTGCTCCTCGGAGTCTTAGCAGGTCTCATAACCTAGAGAGTGGCTGTGGTAAGAGTCGGTCCCGAAGTGGCACTCGGTGATAAAGAGGTTTTGGGTTGTGCCTCCCAGCCTGATTCGCAAACAAAGTTAGGGACCGGCGTCTGGAAGGGACTCTGAGATTAGAGGGGATTACTGGAGATTAGAGAGGGAGATTTGCTGCATTTTGCCCTACCCCTGTGTGTGACCCCTCGGTGCTGCAGGAGGGCTGAGGAGCTGCCTGCCTTTCTTCTCTGAGAAGCTGCAAAATACTTTCAGATTTTAATATTTTTTTAATGGAAAAAAAAGAAAGTTACAAAAGACGATTAAAGATGCCTTGCCTTACGATTTGGAATTTTATCACAGCCCTGCGCTGAGGCCAGATTTTTAGGGAAGACAGGGAGGGTTAAAGTCAGCGCTGGGCGAGGGCCCGCGGCCGGAGCCCATCGGGACCACTGCCGCTTCCCGATCGCCTCCCGCTCCCTCTCGGCCCCGTTTATTCGAGCTGTTCCCAGCCGAAAGCTGGAGAATTTGTTTTGGCGGCGGAGGTTATTTTTGTTTGTTCCGCCGCCGCCGCCGGGCCATGCGGCTCGGCCGGTCTGGGGACCAGGGGCCTGGGGCGATGGGGTCTGTGCTGAGAGGCCTTGGTTGCCTCAAAGCCGGAGAGCCATCGGCCCCTTTTGGGGGTCCACTGAGCAGCTGAGGTTCGCTCGCACCCTCACCCCTTTCGCTGTGGAGGGTTCCCAGCGAGGTGCTTTTCAAAGGTGACTTTGCAAGGACGAGTCCTCCCGGGCTCTGGATTCAGCACGCGATTATTTTTAGACTCCCGCTTACCTCGCAGAGGTCGGAGTTGTAGAAATGCCCCCGGGCCCGCCGGGGAGAAAACCCTCTGAAAGGGGGTTTAAAAAAAACCCTCTTAAAAGGAGGAGGAAAAAAAAACTCTAAAAGGAAAAACTCGCGGCGGTTTTTCCCTTCTGCAGCAGCAGGACCGAGGCCGGGGGTTGGCCGCGGCCCCCGGCCCTGCACGGCCCGGCCGCACCTTTCCTGCGCCGCCGGGGCCCAGCCCGGGAGCACTTTGGTTGAGCCCCTTCAGTCGCTCTCCGAGCGCTTCAGCCGGGACAAACCGGGCCGAAACCCGGGCTTGGAGAGCCAGAGAGCCCGTTACGAGAGGGGAGAGGGGGCTCGCAGGGCCAGTGTTGGATTCCTGCTCCCAGCCCGCGCAAATCCCGGCCAGGAAAACCTTCTTCGGTGGTTCTTTTTTTCTTTCCTTCTTTCGATATGATTTTTGCGGAGGGCTTCGCTCAGCCCTGTGTTAAAATAAACACCAAAATCCTAAAAGATGAGGAATAAAATAGTTATGAAAAGAGAATGAAGTGGGGGAGCGGAAGGGGCCTTTCGCAATTAATTGCTCCTGGGTTTTCCACCCCTACCCTTCCAAAGTTTCCAGTCGCGGCCGAGCACAACAAAGACAATGGAGCAAAGATCACGCCTTGGTTTGGAGGGAGCGAGAAGGTGCCGTAGAAAGGCGGAGCGGCCGGTGATGCGGGGACCCCGCTCCCCACGAATGCACTCACCCCTCGGGCCTGCTCCGAGCCGCTCTGAGGGTCCCTCCTGCTGCGTCCCTGCGTGCCCTGGGCCCGCAGGGCTCCGTTCTCCTTCCCCAGCCAGCCCGGGAAAGGCCGGGTTGGGCTGCGGGGCGCTCGCTGGGTGCAGGGCCCAGCGGGACACGAGTGGGTGCCTCCACGCGTGCCTCCGGTGGGGTGGGCAGCGCTGGGTGCGGAGCGGGGGTGTCTGCCTTTGTGTGCCTGTAGTGGGAAAAAAACTAAAGCAAAGAAACACAAAACAAAAAAAAGGAAAAACAAATAAACCAACCATCCCCAACCCGACCCCCTCGCAGAAAAAGAGCGTAGCGGCGAGCAGAAAAACGAGGACGGGGCCGCCGACGACCCGGCGAAGAAGAAGAAGCAGCGGCGGCAGCGGACCCACTTCACCAGCCAGCAGCTGCAGGAGCTGGAGGCCACCTTCCAGCGGAACCGCTACCCCGACATGAGCATGCGGGAGGAGATCGCCGTCTGGACCAACCTCACCGAGCCCCGAGTCCGGGTAAGAGGGGCTGCAGTCCCGCCGGGACCGAACTCTGCTCTGGGGCCGCCGGAGGGTGGGGGGCTCGGGGAAGCTGCCCCTTCTGGGAGCGCTGCGGCGGTTTGCTCTGGGCTGGATTTTAATGACCAAAACTGGGGTCCAGACCGGAGAGGAGAAATTCAGCTCTCGGCCACGGAGAGATGCCGCCCGGAGCGGGTCGCGACCGTCGGCCCCGCACTGGGGACCGGTTCGAAAAGTGGGCGGCGAGCGGTGCAGGGAGCAGCGAAAGGCCGGGGTGGGGAAGGGTCGGACTGTGGGGGAAAGAACCCTCTGGGGTGGTCGAAACGCGGCGCGGGGATGGAGCAAGCTCCCATCCCATCTTCCCTTTACTCTGGTTATTCCCAGTAATCGCAACGGCCATGTCCCAACAAACCACTGCCCCACGCTACTGCGGCAGCGGGATCGCGAGATCCAATCCGCACAGTGCGGGTCTCGGTGCCGGCCCTCCCGGCCGCGCATCTCCCAAGGCCGCGGGCTGTTTGCGGAGGCCGAAAGCGAAGGGCAGGGACTGGGGAGCGGTCGCAAAGTCAATACGCGCTGAAGACACAACCTTGTACCGCGAAGGCGCTGGATTTTTACACGCCTGGGAGCCGATGCCACCATATATATATATATATGGTGTATATATATACATATGGTGTACATATATATATGTATATACATATGTCCCTCTTAGCCAGACTCGAGGTTCGATAACGTTGGTGCGCACAGCGAGAAATATATAAATATATATATATGTGTGTGTGTGTGTGTGTGTGTATGTGTATATATATACATTTCAGCAGTTTCTTAGAGAGATTTGTGAGTGAAAGATCCTGGCAGAGAACGACCGGGCCGAAGCGGCTCGGTCTCTACCGATCTATCGCTGTGTCTCTGTTTGTCCACCTCCCCTGCGCTTTTTTTCCACCCGGGACATTTCCCCGCGCGGTTTTGGTGGTGATCGCACACCACGGGACCGTGGGCTAAGCACGGGAGGAAACGGAACTGCGGTGCGAAGCCCCACCGCCCGGAAAACCCACTTTTTCTTTTTTTCTTTTCGTTTTTTGTGTTTAATTTGGCAATTAAACCTTGAGTGACCAAATCGGATTACAGAGATTCTGCTTTAAACATTTAAAGAGTAAACACCCATCTGAAACAAATGCGTCTGAAAGCATTGTCTTAATTGAGTTTAAAACAAAACAAAGCCCGAGCATTAATACTGGTTGAATATTTCAGGGAGCAAATAAAATTAAAATATGAGTTGCAATTAACATAATTTCGTTCTCCCTCTGTGTGGAAATGTTTGGGTTTGATGTTCTGAGATTGCAGATTGCAAATCTAACCTTAATTTGCTATGAGGGCCTTCCTTTAAAATGTCTAGGAGCCATAATTAAAACTATTACCCTCATTTTCAGGAAATTCCTGTCTGGAAGCACCTTCCGAGGAGTATATTACAGGTTTTGAACATGTTGGCTTTCGTTTCCTATTTATACAGGATTCTTTTTATTATTGTTATTTTTTAAAATAGACTCCGCCATCCGTTCCCCCACGGAGTTTCCATCCTCGAGCCCGGTATTTAATAATAGTTGTGCCATTTCTGCCCGGGAGGGGAGGCCCCAAGAGCCGTCCCCCGCCCCCGCTCCGGCTCCAAAGGGAGCGCAGCCTGCGCGGGGCCGGGGCCCCGGTGTCTGCAGGGAGCTCGCGGGCCCCGGCTCAGTGGAAGAAAGCCGGGGTGCCGTGGGGAGGATGCTGCAAAGGAGGCTCGCAAGCTGGGCGCAGGCGGCAGGCAGAACGATGCTGATTTTTAAACAATTTTTAAAGAATTTTGGAGCTGCCCGGCTTCCATCACGGGGGGCTCAAATGCTTTCCGGGGGCTAAATATATATGTGTATATATCTATATATCTATATATCTATATATCTATGTATCTATGTATCTATGTATCTATGTATCTATGTATCTATATATCTATATATCTAAATAGTAAGAGTGAGATTGGATCCGGTTTTGCATCAAATATCAGGAGCGGCCCCGCTTCTCTGTTTCCTAGTTAGGGCTGTAAATTCTCATTAGATATAAAGGCAGAGGCTGCATCTATCCGAGGGCGATGCGGGGATTGATTTTTTTTTTTTTTAACCTAAACATACTAATCCAATCCCTTTTTTTATGATCTGTAACAGGGGACTTTTATTACACAGCATTAGCGTTCGGAAACGCGGCAGAGCTGGGGCGAGCCGGCCCTAATCAGAGCAGGACGTCTCTTCGCCCCCCGCCTGGCTCCGGGAAAGGGGCGGCGGGGGGCGGGGGGCGGGGGGGACGCGGACAGACGCGCAGGCACCCTTGGCAGAGAGGCGGCTGCGCGCATCCCGGCTGGTACATCCCGCTGGACAGAGAGGGATGCGCGCAGAGCCCGGTGTGCGCGCAGGCACCCTGCGGAGCGGGACCCCATCCCGCGGGGGCGGGGGGCGGCGGGGACAGGCGGTGCGGGGCCGCGGAGCCTGCTCTGGCATCCCGGAGGAGCTGGCCGGGCTGGGGGGAGCAGGCGCTGGGCTGCGGGTACCTGCGCGCATCTGCGCACCGTCGGCGGGGTGGGGGGCTGCTGTGGTCCCGCACTCACCGAGACGTGTCGCTCCCCCCTCCCCACGCAGGTTTGGTTCAAGAACCGCCGAGCCAAGTGGAGAAAGCGGGAGCGGAACCAGCAGATGGACCTGTGCAAGAACGGCTACGTGCCCCAGTTCAGCGGGCTGATGCAGCCCTACGACGACATGTACGCCGGCTACCCCTACAACAACTGGGCCGCCAAAAGCCTCACCCCGGCGCCGCTCTCCACCAAGAGCTTCACCTTCTTCAACTCCATGAGCCCCCTCTCCTCGCAGTCCATGTTCTCGGCGCCCAGCAGCATCCCCTCCATGAACATGCCCTCCAGTATGGGCCACTCGGCCGTGCCGGGCATGGCCAACTCCGGCCTCAACAACATCAACAACATCAGCGGCTCCTCGCTCAACTCGGCCATGTCCTCGCCGGCCTGTCCCTACGGGCCACCGGGCTCGCCCTACAGCGTCTACCGGGACACTTGCAACTCCAGCTTAGCCAGCCTCAGACTGAAATCAAAGCAGCACTCCAGTTTCGGCTACAGCAGTTTGCAAAGCCCCGGCTCTAGTCTAAACGCCTGTCAGTACAACAGTTGACGGACTTGACACAAACCACCTCCGACAAAGCACCGCCGACAAAGCAAAGCAGAAGCAAAGCGACGTTTAACGGAAAAGAAAAAAAAAATTAAACCCAATGATGATTAAAAGCAAAACCCAAGCAAGTGAGAGAGGAAAAAAAATAAAATAAAGCACCACCCTCCCCCCCCCCCCAAAAAAAAAAAAAAAGCCCCCAAAACTTCCGCGGACTTCGACTGTCTAGGGAAAAAAAAAAAAATGCAAACCAACGATGAAACCAAAAAAACAGCGCTTTAAAAATACATTAAAAATAAAATAAATTAAAAAAAAAATACCCCGTCTAAAACCGTAAACGGACCAGAAAACTTTTGCAAGAGACACCGAAATCTGGTACATGGATAAGTTGCAATTTTTTTCTCTGGGTTATGCGGGTTGTATGTGTTTACTTGAACTTGCACAGGAGTCGGTAAGGCGGCCGCTGCCCCGCGGGGAGGGCGGCAGGAGGGGACGCCGCGGTGGTAAGAGCTGGTGGGACGGTTCTTGGCCGCTTGTCGCACGGGAAGAGTTTGGTTAATGTTTACCACTGAGAAACAGAATCACACTCGGAAAAAAAAAAAAAGGTTGGTGTAAGAGGGGAGGAAAAAAAAAACCAAATCGCAGAGTAGAATCTGCGGGGGGAAAATGGTTAAAATATTAGGTATGAAACTATTAAAATAATAATGACAAGGGTCAACCACTTATATAAGGTTATATTTATATCTACCGTTGCATTGTGCCGGATCATTGTCCTTGGCCGTTGAATAAACTGTTTTTAAAATGCATGATTCTTGATGTTTTTTCTTTAGTTGGAAGCTATAATCCAGTCATTCCTGATACTAAGCAGCTCAAGGTTCCTACCTCTTCATCCTTTCCAAAAGACTGCAGTATCCCTGGTTGTGAGAGAGCATAGAAACCCTTCAGCAATGCGAAAACTGTTCATCTTTTTCCCCATCCAAACTCTTATCCTGATAATGAAATTATCATTCATCTTTATTTAAATGCAGGGGGTGTTTTTTCTCTTTGAAAAGTAAAACTAAAAACCAACCCCCATTTAGAAAGTCTAGAAAAAACGACGAAAAATGGTCTGTTATGAAGTGATTTCAGATACTGCATCTCTGCTAGAGAAACAGCGAGCCTCGGCGTCCGGAAAGGTTCTTAGCAAAGCTGAAAGCGTTCCTTGCTTTTCTAAATGTGAAGGAAAAACAAGGAACCTAAAAAATTCTTAAGGTGTTATTATCTTAAGGTGTTATTATGTAAATATAGATACTTCTACAAGTGCTTGTTGGGAAAAAACCAACAAACAAAACATGGAAATGATAAATATGATTTTTATTAATACGCATACAAAACGCATATGAAGTTTAATTGCAGGCATATTTGTTGCTTATTTTTGTCGATACTTATTACCTGTAGATGACAAAGAGACATAAAATGCACACGGTACTTCTTTCCCAGTGTATTTCACACCTGTGGTAAACGTTACGCTGGATGTTTCAATTATGCTGTTGTGGATAAGGATGCAGTATATATATTGTTTTATAAGTTATGTTTTGTGATTTTTTTTTTTTCAAAATTAAGAGCATGGGAATAAAAAAGAAAACTTAAAAAAAAACCTAAACCGAAACGAAATCTAGAAATGCCTTTAATGTTCTTTTCTGGCTGTGTTTAAGAGAGCGACTAAACAAGAAGAAAAGCAACTCTCTGCCCCCCGCCCCGTGGTGGCGTTTTGGGGAGGCCCTCCCCGCTTCCCCGGTAATTGCGCCTGCGTCCCCCTCAGCGTCCCGACAGGGAAGGAGCCCGGTTCCCTGCCCCCGCTCCCCGGGGCAGCCCCGGCAGTGGAAACCCTCCCCGGGTCTAATTTTATGGCAGACTGTTACCGCTGTTTGCCGGAGCTGGGGATCCAGCCCTCCTTGCCGCTGCACTGCTGCATCCCACCAAACCCCAACGCTCGGAGCCGTGGGTCGGGGTTTTTTTCCTCCCCAAAGAGTTAATCCCCGCACCCTGGAGCACCCCCGGTGGGTCGCAGCCCTGGCACTGCTCCTTCTCCCGCAGCCACTTGTCCCACTTCGCTAAGGTGCGTTTTTCTCTTTTTTCTCCAAATTGCCCGACATCTTGAATTTCAAAGGTTGTTCGATTTATTTTCCCTCTCCTTTAAGTTTTTGCAAGCACAAAGCCCTCTGATTCTACTACTATTTATTTACTATTTGATGACTATTTATTTACTAGTGCGATTACTATTAATATTTTACCCCAAATGCCATAACTGATATAACGAATCAATGCAATATCCGGACCAGGCGGCAGGAATAGCCATCGCCGGGGCCCTTCCCCGGCCCAAACGCGCTGTTTGCGCGGCCGCGGATGGCCCCGTTCCCGGAGGATCGCAGTTCTCTGTGCCCCGGGGGGTCCGGCGCCCGTCCCGGGGCTGGGGGGCTGCGCAAGGGTTTTGTTCCCAACGCGGGGGCTCAGCAGAGCGGATCTGAGTCTCCCCGGCTACTCCGTCCCTCACTTTAGCCAGGGGAGTGTCACCAGAGCAGCACAAGGACTGATTTTCCCCCAGTTTCCAGGTGGGAGGGGATCTGCCAGCCCTCCGCTGGGATTTTAGGTGTTCGTTTTCTCCTGTTCCTGGAGGCAGCATTGTTAGTCCTAGATCAGAGCAGCGGCGCTCACGTTTTGCCAAACCCTGCCCCAAGTTTCAGTTGTTGTCCGAGTCCTGAACCGCCCACCCCCTCCCGAAACTGTCTGCAGGAAAGAGTTGGGGACCAGGGACACAGCCTTCTGTGCTGGTGTCCCTAACCAGTGTCCCCCCGCCCTATGACTGTACCAGGGAAAGCTGTTTTGCTGCTGCTGCTGGGCGATTTGGGCATCTTGACACATTTATGGCTCAGTGAAAGGAAAATTCCAAGGAGGCATGAGCAGAAAGCAGCTCCTTCACCTTCCCTGTGAGCTTTTACGGATGCCCTGCTTCCAGCAGCCTCTCGGTCTCCCCCACAAAGGTTAGAGCTTGGATTATTTGGGGGGTTTGAAGTGTTTGAGGCACGGCTTCGGACTGCCTAGCCCAAGCACATTTTCCTTAACGATATGCCTTTGGAGATGCCCAGGTGTGTGCCCACGCTGGGGGCAGCCGAGGAGGGCTGTCATTTAATGGTTCATTAGTCCCCGAAGTCCCCACAGGAGGTGGGGAGCAGTATAAAACACCGCTCGCCACCGCCCTTCTCACTTTGGTTTTTGAACTCGCCTTGCCGGTGTCTGGCTGGTGGGTGTTTCCACACACCGGAGGCGATGGTTTTCCATCCCTCGTCCTGCACATTCCTCCTGGTGGTTTCCAACGTGCGAAGCTCAGGTTGGAATTCCTGAAGCTGCATCACTTCGATCTAGCGTGGCTCCATCCCGGTGGGACCCTGCCTTCCAGCGGGTGCTGCAGAGAGCCCGCAGACTCCTGCCTACTGATTGCAGCCTTTGTCAAGGCAAGCAGATACTTGGAGCCAGAGAAATACCGGAATCAAGTTTTCCATTTGTTCTGGGTGTGCTGGCTTACCTATTAGCATTTCCAAAGCAAAGCTGCCTGGGGAGAGCTTTGCTTGGGTTTACTTGGGAATGCTGCACGGTCCTGAGAGGTCTCAGACCAACCCAGGAGTTGCTGCACAGTGGAGGCTCTGGTTGCACCAGCCCAGATGAAGCTCACAAATACTTTATGCCTCAGACTGCGCAGTCCATTCAAGATTAAATGTCTTCTAATAAAAAGCTGTGGTCAGTTTAATTCTAAATTGCATACTTCTCTTTATCTGTGGCCTGGAACTCAGCAAACTATGCAAAGTCCCATTTAAATTAATGGGATGCTTCAGTACCGATTTTAATGGGGTTTTGTATAATAAAAATAACACTTAGAAATGCCCTAACATTTTCCTGCAATCTTGCTACAAAAGTCAGTGGAACTGGGATAATAAAAATACAGGTTTTATATGAAACCTATGAAGGGTTTGTCATTAACTTCAGTGGCACAGTTTCAGGCCTTATTATTTTAGTATACGCTTATATAAGTAAAGATTACTTTATCAATTAAACGAAAATCTGTGACTTTTCTGTTCCAGTCTGGCAACTTGTATGTGAAATATTTAGTTTGATATTATCAAAACAGCCAAAATATTCCAATTTATAAACCAGCCCATATACAAAGACTGAGAACAAACAAAAATACAAAACTACACATTGTTTTTGCTCAGAGTTTGCCCATCAAACAAAGCTGAGTTGTTACTTCTAAGAAAATACTTCATATCCTTCCTTTAATCTATCCAAGAGAACAGTTTTCTTCTCAGCCTCATAGAAAACAGTAAAAACCTCCTTCAAAGTAAAATATGTTTTAATTAACAGAGCTGCAAAATAAAATCCACAACTATGCAGCAAGCCTCCTCTGCGGCTCACCATTGTGCAAACTGCTTGGGCAAGCTGCTCTTATTAACAAGCTACAGGCTATGCTCTGTTCCAAACTGATTAAGCAGTAGGGCTGCAGGCAGATTTTCTATCAAAAATGTTTCAATGGCAGCCAGCCTGTTCTTTTGCAGAATGATGGGGTTTTTTACAGGAAAAATAATTTGTTTATCCCCAACTCCAATTTTTAATGAAGAAAGCATATGCACAAAAATTTTATTTACCAAATAACTTCCCAACAAATAAAAATTCTCATAGGAAATAAAAGAAGAAAAATGAAAGAACAAATGTACTTGATTTTTTCCCTCCTTCTTCACTCAAGAAATTTCTTGCAGAAAGCCTGGTAACAGTGTTCAGTCTCTGCTAGACATGAGCAAATTTGTTCACAAATCTTCCCAGGAGATCAGTGGAGCTCAATGAAGGCTTGTGCCCAGGGGCAAACCCCACCGATGTAAATGAGGAGCCCAGAACCAGCTCCTCCCGACACCTCTGCTGATGCAGCCCTACAATCCACGGCAGGCTGCAATTCCTCCCTGGAACAACATGTAAAACAGCACTCGCTCAGGGTTGCTAATTCAAGTCTTGCAGAACAGCTTCAGACCTCCTTCCTCCCCAAAAAACCCCAGAAAACCTATGTGTTAATATGCAAAAACCAAAAATCTGACCTAGTATGAGCAGGAACAAAGTAGTGGCTGTCCCCCAGAAGTACAAAGCAATTTATATTACAGGCTTCAAAGTGATACATGCCTGGGTATAGGAGATTAGCAGTGGGATTTTCAAAAGCCCTATGTGAGTAAGGACCAGATTTAAAAAAAAAAACCAACCAAAAACGATTCAGTGAATCAGTCCTGGTGTGAGATTTTCCTAGAAGTGAGTGAGTTAGGAACCTGGGATTTAGACACTGAGTGAGACTTTTAGAGGGATTTAGATGTCTGAAGATATAGCTAAGTATATAGTGGGATCTTTGAAAGCACCCAGTACCAGTGTCTACCAGAGGTATATGCTCTGGCTCCTTCTGAGGCTCCTCTAACTGCCTGGGTGAAGCTGTGAGAATCCAAATCCCTTCTAAAGGCTGGCTCTTGGCATTTGGGCACCCTCAAAAATTCCCATTCTCCCTCCACTCCCTTCTTTTCTTTTTTTCCCAGAAAGTCTAGAAGGAGGGTTCACTCTTTTAAGATCTAATTCAGGAAAATACTTAAGCACACGAGGAAATTACTCAGTGAGATGCTTCTAGGCATGAGGCGAAGCCCTGATCTCAGGGAGGCCAGCTGGAGACCTGTCACTGACTGCAGAGCAGTGGGGCTGTGACCCATGGGTAACCATAGCACCCTGCTCCTCACACTCTGCTATTAAAGTCAGCAAATCAAAATTGCTTAAATTTATGCAAAGTTAGGCAAGGTGCAGAAAGCATTTTGGAGAGTTGTGCTCTCACCATCCCTGTTTTAAGTCAGATCCCAAGTTTAATCTTATGGTCTCACAAAGTAAGATGCCACTCTTTAAACATTTATGGGGACAGGTTTGAAGCTTTGACAGAAAACCTGGAAAGGCAAGTGAGAAGATGGGGGCCAGCCTACTTCCCCCTCCCAGGGTCTGGGGAACACAGGCAGTAGCCTCCCCTCCCTGCTCTGCAGAAGGCAATAGCTTTGGGGAGCATCCCAGAAGTGGGTTCAGAAGTGGAGCCTGGGGCTGGAATGTCCTGCACAAGTCTCTCTCCACCCACGTGCAGACCATGAGCTAAACCTCACCAGGCAGGGGCTGGCACCTCTGCTGGTCACATTTGCAGGGGTCATAATTTGAAAAAGTCAGAAACTGCCAGTCCATGGTCCTGTCTACTTTCCTGACCTGGACCCACCCCGTTATTTGTCCTACCCACACGTACCACCAAGCTCTGACATCACAGACACCTACTCACTCCAAGGTTCCCCCCACTGTGTCTATTGACCTGTTTTGCATTTCTCCCCCATACACCTAATTCCTCACCTGTCTATCCCATACCGATACCTATCAACCACAAGTCTACCTGTAACCACTGGTTACATACATCACTCTGTTCTATATATCTTCATCTATCTGATGTCTGATCTGAAATCATAACTATGAATTTTTTATCTGCATGCACACTCTGAGCTCTCCACTATAACTTCTCTAGATGGGCACATTTCATTTGTTCATCTCTACCTTGAATCCACTCATTTAGCCAACCCTGCTCCCCCATTGCCAACAAAACCATATAACTTTAGAATACATTAACCTAACAACTCCACTTCTGACATATTTACCCAATCTTCTTTCTTATTGCTTTAACACAGTTTAGTATCAGCTAAATACAAATCTATCACATATTTCTACCCATTCCTCTAAAATGCAAGGTTAAGATTAAGTTAGAGACAGGGTTAAGGCTTATTGCTTAGAGTTAGGGTCAAGGTTTGCTAGAACTGGGTAGAGATTGGTTTAGAGTTGGGATATGGTTGGTTCAGCATTTAGGATTATGTTTGGTTTATGGCTGGGTTTGGGTGAGGCATGGTTTAGGTGTAGGACAGGACTGGTATCAGGGTCAGTGGGAGATTTCAGTTTGTGTTAGGATTAGGTAATGGATGCAGTTTTAGGTGAGTTCAGGGGTTTGGTTTAGTGCTGTGTTCAGATACTTTCGGTTTAGATTTGTCTTAGTGTTATGTTAGAATAAGCATTAAGCTAAGAGTCATGTTTGTGTCAGAATTTAGAATTAGTGTTAGTTTTAGGATTGATTTGGGAGTCACATGTCAGCCTTGATCATGTAATCTCTCTGTGCTTATTTCTTGTGCAAACAGATCTGTTCTCTTTCTGTCCATCTAATTTTCTCTCCCACACACCCCTGCAGGTGTTTATAGGTGAGTTTCGTAACACTTAATAATCCATTTTCCCCCCGTTTTCTCATTTACCTGACCTCTTAGCCTATTTTGCATACATTCAAGTCTCACACATCTAATCTATCTCACATATACTAATCACTCTCATCCTTTCTTATAAGACTAATGTATTCACCTCTTCTGCTTTTGCCTGTCATGCCCAAGACATCAATGCAACTACTGCCACGATTAACGATATTTTTTCAGTTTCTTTTATACATACTCATTAAGGTAGCGCCTGTGACTACTTACCTACCTAATTAATCTGATGCAAATTTCAATTAATCTCTCTGAATTTCCATAGCACATCCCAAACTATATATTTTCATCTCTTTCCTTGTTCCATACATATTCATTTCTCTGCTCACTCGTACCCACTCTTATGAGCTTCCTGGTACCCACTCATCTGTATGTGCACCCACATCCTTCTTCATCAATCATCCTGTCCAGGATTTACTCTTCCATTAAGCATCCCTCTAATTCATACCATCAGGCTAATTTCTCAGCACTCCCAACTCATGAATACTCCTCTGTCTCTTTATCTACCCAATACCTGGTCCAACCTGTTAGCTCGCTAATTGTTCCAAGCTTGTTTTTTTCAGCATAATCTCTTTATTCTGCATGAATTTTATATGTAATATATTTACTCCATTACTATTTTACCTCACTCCTCCTAAAGTGCTTTTTTGCTTTTTCCCAAAACTATACCCCTCTCATGTCTGTGCACTTTATCTTTTTTGTGTGCATTGACCCAATGCTTTTGCCACTCCCCTATGTCTTGCACATCACCTTTTTCACAGCTCTCTGTCTGTGTGTTTGCAGGGACTCTTGATCACCAGATACCCTCTCTATGGGTCCTACTCATCTATTATTCTATTCATGGCTCATCTGTTAATTCTCTGTTGTTCTTCTTTTATCTGTTCCTCCCTCTATCTACATTCCCCATAATCAATGCCCCATTCACCCTATCAGCTCATTTTATTGTCGTATGTTTATTCCATTCTTCCAGCTATATTTCCATCCATTTACCCAGACAACACGTATTCTGTCTGCTGTGAACTTGTCGCTCTCAATCTAATCTCTTTCTCTTTTGGCCTTTAATTTATTAATTTGTTCTCTACAGGTTTATCTAGTCAATATTTCTAGCTAATACGAGCTCATCTGATAATTCAGACAGTATATACACCCATCTCTTCATCCACCCATCCATCCAATTTCCGCTCAGCTGAACTAGCCTCAGAATATTCACAGTATTTCCAGTGGATCACCTTTTCCTTGTTACATCCATTTTCCTGTGTCAGATATGTTAGCACCACTGCTGCTCATGCCACTTGAATTTATGTAGCCAAACATATCTTTACATACCTAAACATGTCAATAAACATGTCAATAGACACAATGTTCCCTACATTCCACTGTTTTCTGCTCTATCCATACTTATCTCCTTGCTACCTATTACAGCTACAGACTTACAATACCTGCTTGCAATAGTCCACATTTCCATATTTCAATCTATCCAGATTACATTCACACCACTTAACTTCCCAGCCATCCAGCAATTACTTTACCTACCCAGTCCAGCTTTTTTCCTTCCATATTTATGTGTTCCACACCCATACAACAAACCAATACCTGATACACAGACACCTATTTGCTCATTTTAACATGGCCATCAGGCTCGGGTACACTGAAGTCCATCCCATGCACTTTTCTCTCTCAAAATTATTTCAGGCTTTCCTTCCTTCCTTCCTTCCTTCCTTCCTTCCTTCCTTCCTTCCTTCCTTCCTTCCTTCCTTCCTTCCTTCCTTCCTTCCTTCCTTCCTTCCTTCCTTCCTTCCTTCCTTCCTTCCGAATTCCTTCCTTCCTTCCGAATTCCTTCCTTCCGAATTCCGAATTCCTTCCGAATTCCTTCCTTCCTTCCTTCCTTCCTTCCTTCCTTCCTTCCTTCCTTCCTTCCTTCCTTCCTTCCTTCCTTCCTTCCTTCCTTCCTTCCTTCCTTCCTTCCTTCCTTCCTTCCTTCCTTCCTTCCTTCCTTCCTTCCTTCCTCCCTCCCTTCCTCCCTCCCTCCCTCCCTTCCTCCCTCCCTCCCTCCCTTCCTCCCTTCCTTCCTCCCTTCCTCCCTTCCTCCCTCCATAGTTCTCCCATACCTAGCTCTACATTTTAAAATATTTCTGTTTTATGGAAAATCCAGCCAGCCCCTCTTCTGTCCCCATATTTATCCCATAGGTTCCCTGTGCAGCCCATCAGCCCCCTCATTTCCAGCTCTACTACTCAGCCATCCATCCAGCTGCTGGGTAAACTTTCTGCTCACCCAGGCAGGTCTTGCTCTAACACAACACATCCCACTTCTACTCCTGACATGCATCAAGACCACTCTTACCCCTGGCTAGACCATCTAGTCCGTGTCATATGCACATGCTTTCCCTCCACCATCACATCTTCTGTATTAATATCAAATTATCCACCCTCTGCACAGACCCTGTATATGTTTATGTAATTATGCCAATTATTCTAATCCATCCATCCCCCATGTACTTGTGTATCTCTACCCATTTAATTATGTATGTTTATCTCAAATGTCCATCAGTTTACACCATAAAATCCAGCAACCAGCACATGGGGCCATTGGATCTGGGTGCCCAACACACTCTCCCTCATCAGACAAGAGGCAATTCAGTTCCACATAACTTCAGCAGTCATGCTTTGATCATTCTCGGTGACCCAGCCTTGTGTCAGACCGATGGGTACAGAGGTATGGAAAGCAAGAATGGATTAGTCTGAGTAAATGTCATGTAACCCCATATATCTCAGAGCAGAAATAACAATCAGTTGTGAACAAGTAGAATTTTGCTTCTGACATGGTGGGGAGGATCAAGGTCATTACACCAACAAAAGGAAGAAAAGTGCATGCTGGGAACAGATAATATCATCTCTGCATCGGTGAAAAGTGCGGTTTTCATGGTGTGGGATTGTGTCATCATATCTATCAGGGTAAGAGAGGTCATATCAAAGGCTCCCACCTCAGCTCTGCACTCTTTCTTACAAGTTTTGTTTCCTGTTTTCCTTTGGCACTCAGAATCTTTCCCTGACCAGGTGAATCTAAACCTGCCTGCCTGCAGTTGCAGGGGGAGTTTGTATCCAGTAAAATCAGTGTCCTCTTCTTACTCTTAGACATCTTGTTTTTTCCTGCTCAGATTCTGGGCCCTGACCTGGATTCAAACAAAAGCTTCATAGGATGAATCTGCATGGCTGAATGGGGGAAAACCTCTGAAGCCCAGAGTCTGGAAGAGTTTGGACCCAGGAATTTGAATTTTCAGGATGCTGGGCCATAGGATTTGGTTTTAAAAATTTTGCTGCTATTTTATCTATTCTCAATTACCCTCCAAAACCAAACCAGTATCATTTGCTGCCAAAAATATTTGGGATCAGTGAACCATTAGGTGGCAACGACTGACAAAGCAAGTTTGCAAGTGCATGGAGTTATGCTTCCAAGTGCCGTGGATGGAGCTGAGGACTGGGATGCCCCAGGAGGCTTTCCTGAGTCCTTGCAAGCCACACACATGGCAGGAACTGGGGGAGTGGAGGGCAGGAGTCGGGAAACCCTTGGGAAAGTGTCATAAATACCTCTCGGTATTCCCTGAGATAGCAGAGCCTGTTCATGCACTGCTGGTTGCAATCACCAGGCTCTGTGAGAAATTGTTTGTCTTGGTCTTTGCATTAGGTAAATGCCCAACCCAAATTCACTGATAACAGCAGACACCAAAAAAAAGAGAAAAAAAATAAAAACAAAGAAAAAATAACCCAGAGACAAGGTCTCCTTGGGCCCCCAATCAGCAACAAAAAGGCAGTGACCAGACAGCCATTTAGTGAACATCTCAAAGCTATCTACCGTCTGCTGGAGGGGCTTTAAAGGCATCAGATTTGTGTGTTTGGCTCAAGCCAAGTGAATTGTAGTCTAAAGCTTTTCCTTGAATTCAAGGCTGTGTTTACTGCAGTCAGGGCGAGGAGAAGGAGGCAACCCCAAAGCCCTCCCTCCTCCTCTTCCCCCACCCTGCAAGCTCCAGGCTTGAAACTTGATTTAAAAAAAAAAATACAAGATTGAATTTCAGTTTGCAGGATTAGGGAGATGACTTTTAGGGGCTGCTTGTTGGAAAAAAAGGAAAGCAAAGCAGCTGGGAGGGATTAGGCTGAGCTGGCGTCTGCACTTTCAACTGATTCAATTTTGCTCCACAAGACATTGTATCTGAGCCTTTCTGGAGACTATTCAAAGCAAATCATTTTCATTTTACCATTTGGTAAGTGATCAGAGTCTATTTTTAGTGAATTGGAAGTGTCGGGGGTTTTCTCTCTATCCTTTTCTTTTCTTTTCATTTCTTTGTTTCTTTCTTTTTTTTTCTTTCTCCACTTTCTTCCACAATTGAATATCTCCATTTGGGGTATCAAGAACAGACATGTTTGGAGGGAATGTTTACCACAGCCAGAAACCTAAATTTATTTTATGCCTCACTTCCAGAAGAAGGGGCACCAGCGAGAGAGGTTGGACCTGGCAGGGATGTCAAACCACTCTCTCAGAAAGTCTCTCAGAGCCCGGGCTCTGCATCAGTTTGGGTGTTTTTTGGGTAATTCCTTATGATTTTGGCAAATCCCAGCAGTTGCATGTGGGTCCCTGCAGCCTGCAGGGCTATTAGCAGAGGTTGGGCTGTGCCCAGGAGCTGTTGAGTGGGTTGGGGGGGGGAATGGGACACAGTCGAGGGTACAAGCTGATTTTTCTCCAGATAATCCCCACCTCCCACTCCTCCTCCAAGGTTAAACTGGCAACTCAGAGGTATTTTGCAACATCTTTGGTGGCTTGGTTGCATTTCTCATTGAAAAAAACAGAAATCAGAAAACTTTCTTGAAAATAAGAAACGGGAGAAGTCTTACCACTTGGGAAGGGGGGAACTCTTTTCCTTCCAGTTTAAATGCATTTTTACACTTTTTTTTTTTCTTAATTTCACTTTACTGCAAACAAAAGAGTTTGAAGGGTGTTCTTTCTCCTTCTTTTCTTTTCTTTTCTTTTCTTTTCTTTTCTTTTCTTTTCTTTTCTTTTCTTTTCTTTTCTTTTCTTTTCTTTTCTTTTCTTTTCTTTCTCATTCTTGGAGATGTTCCGTCTGGTACATTGCTTCACAAATTGAAACCCTTCTACAGAAAGGGGCACAGGTTGGGTGAGAGTCTCACAGCATCATCCTCTGGCCCTCCACAAACACAGCAGCTCCCTTGGACTTTGGGGACGACAAGGGCTTTTGCAAGCAATGGTTAAAAGCCCTTCTCTTGCTGGCCTTGCCACAGATTCATTGTATGCCTTTAGTGCATGTTATTTATTGTATTTGCACCTTCTCTTACATAAAATGCTTGTAGCAGAGAACAGAAAATGATAAATGGTGGGGTGTTTTCCACCTCAGACTGTATTGCAAAATATCACTTTGCTCCAGGAGCAGGAGTGCCTTCTCTGCTCCCTAACCCAGACATGGCAGATAAACAGTACAATATCAAACGCTGCATCTCCAAATCAAAAAATCTAACCTCTGGATGACAGTCTATCAGGATGAATATTTTTCCTTCTTCTGTTATATTCTCCAGGAGGTGTTTTTCCTATTAGTGATATCTATAAAGCATTTGCTTTGTGTAAAACGTTGCAGACTGCACACCAAAGCAGGTGGGTGAGTTTATTCAGTTTAGTTTGTAAAACAGGGGAAGGCACTTGATGGGCATCCCTGGCTGGTGTGGGGTGTTTTGGAGGGACATGGGCAGGAGCCCTCTTGGGACCACCAGCCCTTTGGGACACACAGGGCCACTCACGGTGAGCACTTATACTGCAAGATGCAGCTCAAAAGGATGGAGCAAAACAACAAGGAGGAAGGTAATAAAACACTCCCTCTGTGTGGGGCGGCAAACAGCGTGTGAAGCCCTAAGAGCACCAGATCCAGAAAATAGGCTGTGGGTGAAGGCTGGGATACCATCCCCTGCCATGAGAAGGACCTTCAGGAAGGTTTGGTGAGATTCCTAGGATCCGCTATTCCTTAAAAATGAGGAAAAACCCTCTTCTGCCTTGTTCTTGTTGTCCTGGGCTGAGCCTGCAGCCTGGGCGGGTGTTTGGGCCACAACAATCCCCCACCCCTCAGAGCCAGGCAGCAAGAGCTGAGAGCCATTGTAATAGCAACAATTCTTTATTCACAGGCTGGAGCAAAAACGGAATATGCAAGCAGAGGGGGAGAAGGGGGGTGGGGGGCAAAACACAACCGATCTTGTAAAAGAGACCCTTAAGAAATACCATACATGTAGGCTCTTGCACAAGCATTTTTTTTATCAGTCTGCAGCCAGAAGACGAGAATGCAATAAGTGCGTGGCACACAGGGAACTGGGGGTAGGAGGGTCTCTTCTAATAAAAAAGAATGGATCTGAACAAAGAAAAAGGTTCTGCTAAACTGATGGTGGCAGATGGCATCAGCCCCACCATGCTCCCTTTCAATTGCGGGAAAATATAGTAAAGCAATTTAATGAAAACGCTTAAATAAGCAAACAGTGCAGTTAATTGAACCCATATGCATTAGGAAGGAAATCTAAAGTATACTGATTCATTAAGTTTTATATAACTGTAAACCCCCAGAACCTAAGACAGAGTAAGAAGCCATGATGAAGTGCCAACTAGAAGGGGACCTTCTACCCAGCTTCACTTCGATCTGTTTTGTTATGACAAGAACAAGTGGTTTTAACAAGTACACCATAAATCAGGAGTGTGCACTCCAGCCTGGAGTCTTCCAGGTACCAAACTCTGCTGCAAACTCACATTCCTTTTCCTCCGGTAGACTTTTTTATTTTCCAAGACAGAAATAACTAGAACTTGGATGCTGCCATCTGCAAAGCAAATAAGCAGGGAATAGCTGGTCCTTGAGGTCTTTATCATATTTTTTATTCAAGAGAACTTGGTGTTGCATCTGGATGACGCTCCCTGAGACACTTTTGATGAAGGCTACATGTCCCTCACACCTGGCTTTGACAGGTAAAACAAACTCCTTTCTTTGGCACTGAGCATGAGCTATGACTTTTGGACAGAAGTTGGATAGACAGAAAGCTGGGAATGGAAAGGCAACTACTATACCCACAGTTTAAAAACCACCCATAAATAAAATCCTAGGGAGAAAGCATCTCTGGCATCATTGAAGCAAGTCCAAAAGTTCCCTTTGATTACAAGAGAGGCAGAACTTCAGATCAGGAGATCAGGAAGCCCCTGGGGATGCTTGGTTCAGGATTTGCCTTGTGTGTTTTGGAACTGGAGGTATCAACTCTGGTTGCTGCTTTCACTGAGCTCTCTGTGGCTCATGAAACAAGATCCATTCAGTTTTCAGAGAAATCTGGTTTACTGCAAAATAAGAGCCAGCAAGTGATGATTAATTGATCCCAAGGCACAACTGTGAGCTGGGTTTTGGATTTTTTGGTGATGCTGATTCAAAGTGTCATTGCAGTGAGCAGAATAAGATCTTCATCCTCAGTAATTTGGTTCTGAAATGAAGGTGACCTGCAGCCAAGAGAAGGGTCTCAGGGTAATTGGAAGGGCATCCAGAGCATCCAGGCTGATTCAGGAGATCATCAATAACCTGTAAAGACACTGAGGCCTTTCCCATCCATATTCACCTGCTATGTATAACTCAGCAGATGGGGGATGTAACAGGAGAAAAAACTACAAAGGCAAAAAATTGCAAAAATTAATTTTTCATTCATAAAGGTTGACAATATAGGCTAAATCATTGCACAGTGCAATTCTTGGTAGTCAGGACTTAAAAAAAATCCAACCACTTGAAAATAAGCACAAAGAAAGCAGACATCTGTAATGAACATGCAGAACATTACGGAAAAATAAATTTATTTTAAAAAAACAATAAAAAAGACACAATGGATTTCTAGGCTGGGTCTTCATAGAGACTTACAAATATAATGGTTTTCTTTGTCTCTCTATAGGAAGTGCCGTGGGGATCCCAAGACATGGGGATTGACGGGGGCATGGAGGGGCATGGGGTGATCTGACCCTGCCACCCAGAGCACTTTGGCCATGCTGCAAAATAGGTGCAGCCCCTGTCTGAAGTGAAAAGTTCTGCTGGTAGGTGACTACTGCAGCCCCTGTTTGAATTTCCTGGATGTCAGGCACAGTTAACGTCAGGGAGACAAGGGAGAGCTGAATTTTTGGCCCCAATTCAACAAGGCACTTAAGCACAAGCTTAACTGTAAGTACGTACTTAAGTCCCTCCTTATATAGCAGAACATATGTTAACACCTCGCTGAAGCCTGGGCTAAGTGCATGCTCAAAGTTAAGCGTCTGCTTAAGAGCTTTGTTGAATCAGGACTGTTGTTTACTTCCAACAATTGATGTCTCCTGGAATATTCACAGTTCTAGTTGCAAACCTCATGCATCTGTTTTCTCTTAAGATTATTAATAGAGTCATTCTTTAAAAAACACACGGCGACGCAACCCTTGACAATCTGCAATTGCTGCCTTCAGGAGAGTGGGGGACCAACAAGGCAGGAGCATTTCCATAGAGATCCCTCATTGCCCTTCATTTTCCATTTTATTCTAGGTAGTTTATGGGAAAGCAACAGTGTTACAAAAAAATGTGGAGTCACCGACAATAGAAATAATCTGAATTTAACTTGATTACAAAAAAAAAAAGTGATTCCAGTTTTAGGAACCATGGAGATTGCTGGAATATAAACTTATAAATGGCAAATTGCTAATGTAAATATGTGTCAGTATATATACATGTAAATCACATAAATATAAAATCGGCCCTATAAATTGAACAGTTATGTCAGGAAATCTTGAGCTATTGGAACATGGCTTAACTCCACCATCAGGTAGCAGAAAGGGCATTTTAGGGAAATTAAGGTAATTCACAATTTGTGTTGTTTACAGTGATTCCCATTCCCAAGGTGATGAGCCCCCAAAGAAAT
Organism: Corvus moneduloides; assembly: GCF_009650955.1. NCBI lineage: Eukaryota > Metazoa > Chordata > Aves > Passeriformes > Corvidae > Corvus > Corvus moneduloides. Next base: position 9,604,597 of record NC_045490.1, read on the forward strand.
AACACTCCTTGTTAAAATTGACTGTGATGAGTCTGGGATGTCAGGATGCTCTCAGGAATGCCAGATAGATCGATAAGGCGCAGAGCAACATTCTGTGTCTCTACTCACCTTTTTTTAAGATTTATTTTCTTTTGCATGGTTGTTGGGCATCTCTCCTGTGCTCTGCTCCCCTTTGGGAACAAGGCTGCTCCCTCTGTTTCTCCAGGCAGGTGTCGACATCTCCACTTAGGTCCCAGGGCAGATCTGGGGACCCGCCGAGGCACCACATTGTCCCCAGAGAGGTGGGTGCCCATCCCAGCTGCAATTTTTCTGCCCATGGCTCGGGTCTGTCACCAGCCATCCTGGCCCTGCTGGGCGGTTTCCCAGCAATGCTGGAGACTTAGACCACAATAGAAGGAAATCACTAAAGCTGAATTGCTCCAAGTAAGTCCTCAGCAGGGTTTGACTGGTAAATATTTAACAAGGAGAACTCCCTATCCTCTCCTGGTACGTATTAAACTAATACATTTATTTTAACAAGGGAAACGGTTTCCCCAAGCTCCCGCTCAATTTGAGCCCTTGACTTCTACAAAAGCCTCAGTAAGGTTGGCTTCCTGGGGCTCAGTAATTCACTGGGACTAAACGAGAGATGGCTCTGAGCCATGAACTTGGAGTCTGGAGGTGACAGGACCTCCCCAAGGTTGAGGAGAGCTCGGTAGTGGGGTCTCCATTCCCACTTGCCTTCAGACAGGTCCAACACCCACCTCAGGACATCCCTGCCGCAACCAACTTCTGACCATTTCAGCCATCCTGTGGAGTGAGGTTGATCATAGCCCATCACAGTTTCCATGTGTTGGAAGCAGTTCTCATGCCAAAGTCCTCCCCACAGAAGCTTTGCAAAGCACCAGCTCCACCAGTACCCATCCCGCACTTCCTCCATCCCCAGTCCTTTCTGCTGCCTCTCCCTGCACTCAGATGGAGCCAGGTGTCATGAGCAAGGACTTGATGCTGGGAGAGTGAGCAGCTCACATTCCTTGTCCCTAGGCTGGTGATGCTGGTGACGTTTATTTCCCCTCGGCTCTGCTCTTTTCTCCATTCCATGGACCAGAGGAGGATTCTCAAGCCCCTGAGAAAAAGTGCTTTCACTACCAGTGATCCTTCAAGGTGCCCAAAGTCATTTCTCCTCAGGAAGCCCTGCTGAGCCATATCCTCATGCTTTCTGATCTGAGCAGAAACCTCATGAATGCAGCCCCACACAGAGGAGCTTGGTTCTCCACATGACCTTCCCACAGGAGCTGGGGCTCTGTTCCACTGTGGACTGTGTCCCTTTGTGCTCTGAGCAGGAAGGTAGGTGGCTGCCCAGTGAATTCTGCCTCTGCAAAACATGTCCTGAACAGCTCATGGGACATGTCACTGGTGCCAGAGCTCACCCACAGGCACCCACAAACTGCACGGCTGCTTTCCCTGCCATGGCATTGCTGCTACTGGGAGCCCCAGAGATGGTCCCATCCCCTTCAGGCAGTGGAGGCTCCTGGCCTCCCATCCCAGCTGGCAGAGCCCACTGCTGCCCTTGTGGGCTGTGGGCTGGCTCTGAGGCTACTGGACTCTCTCTCACTCCCTCACTAATCTTTTTTAGACTTTCCCTCAAGGAATCTCTGAAAGCAACTCCCAACTTTGCATCTTTGCTTCAAGCCATCCCATGACTCCAGCACTTCCACTCTGACTCATGGGTAGAGGGCAGGTTTGAACAATGGTGGCTGCTTCTGCCAAGGCAATTATGACTCCTGCCATCACAGCCCAAAAGTCTCTGGGAAACTTTTCCTGCTCAGCTTACCCTGGTTGCAGTGTGTGAGATGATGTGCAACATTCCCAGGAGAGATGCAGGCACCTGAGGGGGGGAAATGGAAGATGTGAGACCTTGATGCATTGGAAAGAGCTCCCTGGCTCCATAAACCATCTTCTGCACACTTTGGTATGTCTCCTTGTGCCTCATGGGTAGGTAGTGCTGTGAGATCCTTTCAGGTGATGCCGTGAGCATGAAAACATGCAACAAAACTTGCCGTGGCCTGAGCATCTGACCTTTTTCTCTTGCCACCATGATCTGACACGTTTACCCTTCATCACCACTAAAACCTTACCTGTGAAATGTGTCTCTAAGTATCCCTTCCCTAAGTAGTCCAGTCTGCCTTCAGTTCTTCCCAATATTTAATAAATGCCCCTCTTGAAAAGGGCTGAGGGAAGACAAGGAATGTTTGCAATGTTTACCTCACCCTCACAAGCAAACAGAAAGTCCATCCCTGATCCTATCCCCACCTGTCCCAGTCCAGCAGGCAGCAAGGTCTCTCCCACTGCCAACAATATCAGTAGGAAAATCCTTTTCACTCTGCTGTTCTGTGATGGGGATTCCAGAAAGCCTTACAGCAGCTTGGCAGTACAGTAAATAAGAAACAGATTTCCAAATGGTTTGATTTACCATCTTTTTCTTTGTAGCATCTAAGCCCAGGGGCTGAGGACCTGACTCCAGAAAGTCTCCGTTCAGATCACCAACCTGCACCCTCAGGCAGTAAACCCGACAGTGAGGCAGGACCTGGCATGGGCTCAGCCTGCCAGGGGAGTATTGCAGAGGAGAGCGTGCCACGTGGAGCAGCAGCTCATCAGGCCAACAGAAATCCACACGCATCTGTTCAGCAGCACCCAGCTCCAGTGCAAAATGGAAAGTTGGACAGAAAAGAAGCCTCTGGAACACATCCCATGCCGAGGGTGGTAAGCCATGAAACATTCACTGCAGTTGCTTCTGTGCTGGTCTGAGATGTTGTGCTGTTCCTCTCACCATTGTCTCCAGCTGCATTTTCCCCACATGCTCTTTCACACCCATGAGTATTTAAATGACAGGTCTCAAAGCTCTGGGACTGATCCTCTTCCCATGTTAGCATCAGTCCAGGATAACTTCATCATTCGGGACAAGCCCTGGTGCATGGGCATGCAAGAGGAGCACAAATTGTAGGATTCAGGTACTGATTCCTTTTATAACAGAAAATCCATTTTCAGGACTTTTCCTAATCATCTTCTAACTGGACTCTCCACTTTTTGAACTCAGGGAAGTTCCCACTGAGTTCAAACCCTTCCCTACAATATTCATTGAGATGGCTCCAGGTAACATAACTTTATATATCAGAGCATGATGCATCATATAAAATACAGCATCCATCTGAAGACTACCTCTTGTGCAGGGTGAGGCTAGACTCCACTCAGTAGCACTATTTTGGAACAAGCTCAGCCTTTCTCAAGAAAAACCTCTGTGGCATGGGGTTATCTTGCAGAATAAAGGCTGTTTTCCCTGTCCGATTCACTCAGGTGATGACTAAGCTCATGAGGCATTCCTCAGCCCATGTTATTCTCAGATCTTTCATCCAGCACCTTCTCCTAGCACAGGGAAAAACCATACTGCAACCTAATGATCACAGAGGGAAACCTCCTCTCTATCCGTGTCTCACTGTCATGTAACTACATTTCTCAGGGTCTGCAGCCTTAGAGAAATAAGTCATGACACCTCAAGGAAGTCCTCTGGAGAAGACCAGTCTCTGGTCTGCATATAAAACCTCCAAACTTTATCCTCATAAATTATTTTTTCTCTTTTGAACACAATGTTTCACACATGGCAGACCTGGTTTTTGAATACATCAGAGTCAGTTAATGAGCTCAGATTAGTCCTACCCTGGTTTCAGCCAAAGCCAAAGTGGCAGCAGTAAGAGATGGAGCCTCCAACACCAACATGCCTTTGAGCAGAGTCCTGCTGTCTGCTGTGCAAGGATGACTTGCAAAGTAGGCTGATAAAGCACGTGCTTATGAATTTTGTAATGCTGGCACTCAGATACTGTGATTCAGGGTAATCCCAGGGATCATGGAGGGAATATTTTGAGGGGAGAGCTTCAAAGCAGTGTCTAGATGCTGCAGGAACTGGTGCTGGCATGGATTTATTTCCCAACCATCATTTTCTCTACTATTTTCTTAGATACTACAGCCCCGGTCTCAGCCTCAGGTGTCAAAGCAGGGCAAAGTGGATCAGAGGCAGTCAGTGCCATGGCTAGAGGGGACAATCTCTGCTCCTTATCCATGTGTGAGCTGGACACACTTGGAGGGAGGATCTGGAATTTGTCACCCTCCAAACCAGGCTCACAAGTGCTTCTCATGCTGCCACCCCTTGTGCAGGCACTTACGAACCTGCTAGAGCCCCACAGCAGCTTCACAGCTCTGTGTGTGGAAGTGCTGCAATGTGGCAGGCACAGGCTGGAAAGCAAAAACAACGTGGACAGCTTCCATGAGCAGTCCAGTGGTGTTCAAAATCCAGCCACAGACACATGCACACAGTGTATGATCACACACCAGTATATAAGACAACAGAGTTATGGTGGGCAGTGGTTTATACTAAACAGACAAAGTCCTATTGAGTTATAGGACAAAATCAACATCACCCTGGTGAGTAACTTGGGAAGTAATTAAGAGCAGTTTTATAGGTGCCAGATCCCACTGAGCAACAGACCAGTAAAACTGTGTCTGAGTCTTCTGAGGGATGGATGTGAGGATGGAACACACAAGCCAGGCTCATGCTGCAGGTGTGACAGTGCCTGCCCACCTCCTCTGAGAGCCTGGAGAGCTCAGGGCACTTTACATGGGAGCCAACTACCCACAGTCCCACCTGTTGCACATTCGGGAATGGCTCCACCTGCTTCGGAGCTGATTCACACAAGGTACTAACCAAAACTAAAGGGTCATGCTCCCAAAAAGCTGGATGAAAAGCTTTATGAAATTAAGCTTGGAGACCATGGTGAAGGAGCAGTGCTCCCAGGGTGGGTATGCCCTGCTTCCCTATGATCTGGTCACCAAATACCTCTGGGCTGGGCATCCAGAAATGCAGGTGACCTGCAGAAGAGCTGGGTGTTTCCCCAGATCCAGGCTTTGGGTTTTAGCAGTTCAGCCTCAGCAGAATGGGCAGGAGGCTCTTTCCAAGATGCCAAAAGGAAACATAGCAGCGGGACCCACCAAGCCATTGGGTCCTCGCTCCCTGGATCCCACAGCCAGCACATGGCTAACCCAGCACCAGGGCCTTGGGAGCCAACTTGTGTTCCCAGACCGAGGCAACATTTTTATCACGCCAATTTAAACCATTAATAATTGTCTGCACAAACCCTCCCAAGCTTCCAACATTATGTAAACAGAAGTGAATTAAAATTATTTTTTTCCATCACTGTTTGAAATGTGCAATGCTTTTTCTAAACTGCCCCATGAGCAAAAGACAGAGTGGGATCTGAAACAGTTCCCTGGCCTCCAGCCAGGTCCCAGCAAGTACTTTATTTCTCACTACAAGACAGTCAGAGCAAGGGTTTAAGAGGCTTTGAACACAAACAGCGTTAGGTTAGTTAAGTCCTGCTTTGAGCAGTGGCGAGCAGTGGAGACATAAACAGATTTCATTTGAACTGGGCTTAATGTAGCTGGGTTTACAGAGTCCCAGCTGATTTCCACATACATCAGAAGTGGTGTATATTTAGGGTGGCAGCGTGGTCCCATGGGGAGGGCAGCCATCCGTGTAGGTGCCCCGGCGCCGGCGCTGACCCCCCGTGCACCTCTCAGTGATCCCCACCGCTCCTTTATCTGCGAAATGGAAAGAGCTGACCTACTTCACAGAGCAAACCTGGAATCAATTAATGTCTAGCCTGCATTTAGGAGAGGCAAAACACTATATAAACATTATGTATCATTTAGCTTCTGAGGAAAAGCCATCGCCTGACAAAAGGGGCCTCTCCTTTCTATTTCATGAAGTCCGGTTCACACTGGTGCAGCCCTCCTTGACTTTTTTGGCCTGGTCCTAATTTTCACCAGCCCAGATTGCAGGAGACTTCAACACACAAAGTACATTAATACATAGTACACATAAAGTGAGGGTGTCCTTGCTGAGAATGCCCATTCCTTATACATCTCCCCAGGACAAAGCTGGGGGCCAGCATCACACTGTGTTGGGCACCAGGAAGGCTGCTGGCTCCTCCCAAGACCAAAGACATTGTTCAGAGGGCTGCTTCTCACTGCCCTGCCTGGCCAAAAGGGTTGAGCAACATCCCAACACACCACTTCTCTGGGCAACCTGTGCCAGTGCCTCCCCACCTTTACAGGGAAGAATTTCTTCCTAATATCTAATCTAAATCTACCCTCCTTAAGCTTAAAGCCATTCCTTCTTGTCCTGTCACTTCATGCCCTTGTAAGCAGTCTCTCTCCAGCATTCTTGCAGCCCCTTTAGGCACTGAAAGGGTATCTAAGGTCTCCCTGGAGCCTTCTTTTCTCCAGGCTGAACAACCCCAGGTCTTTCAGTCCATTGTCAGGTTAGAGGATTTTACCACTCTCTACCTGGTTTTTAACACACTCTACTTGTGATGGCTGGCCTCTGCATTCATCCCAAGTTACTCACCAATGTCACTGTTGCACTCTCCTGCCATTAATATTTTACTTTCAGTTAAAAAAATACCACCAGACCCTTTTTGACAGGTGTCCCTTTGCATTGGTTGCTGTCCTGCAGTCTCCTGCCCTTGCACACCAATCCTTCAGCCTGTCTGAGCCCTTCCTATAAACACAGGAAGGCTCCGGATTGTTTTTCACACTACACAAAAGTTTTCTCTCACCATTAAAATAATGAAAACCAGGATTACCAACAGCCTATGTCCTGAGCTGAGGGTGCCAAGCAGGGTGCTGCTACTGCTACTGCTGCAAGTGCAATGCTGCTGGTGAGAGCCAGCCCTGCATTTTTGGAGACCCAGGGATAAGCAGCAGTCCTGGCTCATGGACTCAAGGTGACCCTTGTCACTCACCCAAACACAAATGCTGCAGGAATTGTCCCTGTTCAATGACAACTGTGGTGTGGCCCAAACACAGCCAGTGATGCTGATAACTCAGTCATACCCTTTGTAGAGGGATTTGCTAATTTAAATAAGCAAAGGTCCTTTAACCTTGGCATCATTAGCTCTGAAACATGCAAAAACTATTTCTAGGGATAGTGTTTGCTCCCCCTAGTTTGGCTCTGTCCTTGAAGCCAGCACAGGAGCAAACCTGCACTTCAGATAAAATTCCAAACAATACTTTTTGTGTCACCCGCAGGCCACAGAGCTGAGCTACCCCTAGTAAAACAAAATTTTAGAAGGAGGAGAAAAAATTTAAATAAAGAATTGGCAAGAAAACCCACCTGGAGACTGTGCATGCAAAGTTATGTGGGCTGTGTTCCTGGAGGAATGAACAGTGTCAGCATGGCTGGGGGAAGGTCAGGTACCCCACACCCCACTGATTTTCCATTTCACGGGCCATGTGCTGTGGAGAAGTCAGGGAAAAGCAGGTTTTCATCTCATCTCTCCACCAAAAGGGTCACATCATGAATAACAGTACCACATGTGTTTCCATCATGTTGGCAAAGTTTTAGGAAGTATCCCTCATAAAACACAAAATGATTACAAATGAGAACATGAAAAACAAATTCAGCAGGAGCTTGTGTCGGAGCTTGTGTCACTGCTTACTCCCTCACCCTTTTACAAGGAGCTCCTGTTTTCAGCTCTCAGCTGGCTTGGGGAAGGCTTTGGGGTACAAACACTACAAACAGTAATCCAGGGCTGGGATCAGAAAGGCAGATTTTGGAGAGCAATGCAGACGGGCTTTCTGGGGTTGGTGAGAGGCAGGTACAGCCTCAACAGTGGCAGGCAGAGCTCTGCAAGATTGACCCATACTGTTCTGTAGGGGTGCATCAATAATTTTGCTTAGATACTGCTCATGTCAGGGTCTCATTTATTTTACGGCTGGAAGACATAATATAGTGAAAAACAGGATATTTTCTAGAAATTCTGCCCTGTGAGGGTGGTGAGGCACTGGCACTGATTTCCCAGAGAAGCTGTACATGTCCCATCTTGGAAGTGTTCAAGGGCAGGTTGGACAGGACTTGGAGCAGCCTGGTCACATGGAAGGTGTCCCTCCCTATGGCAGCAGGGCTGAAACTAGAAGTTCTTTAAGGTGCCTTCCAGCCCAAACCATTCTGGAATCCTGTGTTCCTCTGGCAATGCTGAACTCCAACTGATTGTGCAGAATCAAAAAGAATGGTCATACAAAACTGAGGAAAACTTACCTGATGTTATACCAGCGATGCCATCAAAGGCCCGCCTTGTGGCTGACTGATGGCCAGGTCATCGAATGCACGAACCTGTTTGCACAGGAGCAGAGGAGTAGCCCTGAGCCCCCAGCATCCCTGCTGCAAGGCACACGCCCCTCTCCCCACATCACCCAGCCAAGAGAGAGCCAAACCCCCAAACGTACCTCTCCCCCAGGCACTTTCCTCCCTTCGGTCACCCCCACAGTTATTTCTTGGCCCTTGCCATAGCACAAGAACAGGAGACCGAGCTGGAGGCAAAGTGAAGCTGTGCAGGCAGTCCTGCTCTGCTAATCCCCACTGCCTGCACGACTGGAAGGGGTCAGGGTGTCTCAGCCTTCATTGTCTCTAGCACATCAGCCTCTGCCATCACAGTCACTGTGCCCAGGCCTTGGGGTGCAGCTCTGTCCTGGCACGCCTTGTGCTGCATGCAGGAACGGCTGCTGCTCACAGGTCTCCTCTTTCCTTCTCCGATTACCCCGAGCTGTGTGGGTGTGTTTGCACTAGAACTGCCAGGCGAGGCCAAGCAGGTTGTTCCAAGGTGCTAATCAGCATCAGAGCACAGGAACAAGCTGCTTTGTTCTGAGGTATCACAGCCCCTTTCCTTAGTGCGGGCTGGTTTGCCGACTCTTTTTGCTGTGCCAAGGCTGCTTGATCTTAGAAAGAGGGAGCTGGCAGGGAGAGCACTGGAGGCCTGGGCTTTAGTCCCAGCCTTGCCACAAGGTTTCCAGGAAAAGGACCTGGGCTGGGATCCATTCACAGCCCGCAGTTGCTCCAGCTCTCAATGGCAACGTTCTTCCCTCCATCAGCAGCTGCCCTCAGCGCAGGGCCAGAGCTGGCGGCTGCACTTCCACCCATTCAGCTCACAGAAAAAAGAGAAGATATTTTCTAAATTATGTTTAATCATAAAGGCTTATTTCTCAATCATTCTGGCTTATTCCAATGAAGATTTGAAGCACAGGTTTTAGGCAGAGCTCTGACAGTCACCAAAGGTCACATTCTGCCCAAAAAGAGTTTAGCTTTTCATCCTCTCGTGATCTGGTAAAGCTTTTACTTTCGTGACTTCCACGATCTCTCCCAATATGCCAGTATGCTCACAATGGTGACGTTGCAACCTGCAGGGAGAGAAAAGCATGGTAAAAAGATCCCCAAATGCTGTGCAAAATGGAAAGGGCCACATCTAAGGCACATGGAGAACTGCACCCTTAGCAAGCACTCCTCCGTCCACACAGCAGGGCAAGGAGCAGTGGAGACATCCCAAGTATTTTGAATGATGAGCCTCCTGACTCTTCAATATCTTTATTTTTTTTAATATCTTTCAAAATAATTTTCTCCCAAAAGATCAAGGGGGGCACCCAGGAGTGGCCTCACAACATGTGCCATGTGCACACAAAACATTTGCAGAAGCCTAAGTCCTGGTAAGTGATAGGAAGGAAATAACACAGAGACTCCTGACAGTAACCACAGTCACCTGGAGTTTTGGGTAAAAGGGAATTTTTTGATATCCAGGGAATCCTTTCTGGACTCCAGGCCAGACTGTGGGTTTTTTTAAACAATGGGTATCAAGCTGTGATCATAGGCTTGTAGCACATTAAGGTTAACCCAAGATATGTAAAATTCAGCAGTCTCCATTTGGGGAGTTTGTGAGAGGTTTTTCTCATTACGTGGTTTAGACTTGCTGCCTGGGGTTAGCTGCTCCCCAAACAAGATCCAGAGAAGTCCTTTGCTGAGGGAAAGCCCAGACCAGCTTGGAGTTGTGTTGTAAGAAGAAGGCAAGTCCTCCTCACCTCCCAAACTTTAAAGCAAACACATTTTCCAACCCCACTGTCCCCATAAACCTGGAATGATGTCTCACCTCTCTCCCAGGTGTGCTGAGGAGAGGAACATGTGAGCCAGACCATGAGGATGGAGCCTTGCTCAGGCCTCTGCACCCAGGGGAGACCCAGGACTCTGTGAATCCCAGGACACGCCAGGGCCAGGCACAATGAACAACGGTGAAAAACAGTGAATATTCCAGCAGGAAATTGATCATGTTTGGGATGAACCTTGATCCCACACCGATACTGATGGTGCTGGGAAATGACATTAGTCCTTCTGATGGGAGTGAAACCAGTCCATTTCCAGCATGTGCCATATGATGGTGCCTTCCTTGACTCTCAGCACTGCTCATGCTGAGAGCAGACACATTTTCCCTAGGGAAAACAGACTCAAAATATCCGTTTGTTCCAAGAAAATAATTCAGTGCCTCTAAAGGGTATCTGGTTCTGTGACTTGAAGTCTCTCTTGTAGTCACCTGCTCCACCATTACTGTTCAGTGTGTTATCCTGGAGGTCCAGGAAGAGCAAATACACGTGAATAAATGGAATGGTGAAACAAAGTCCATCTATAATTATGATATCAGAGCAGCACAAAGTCTTTTTGATGTCATCCAGCAGCTCACTGAAATCTTTAAGTGATTTTGTGCTGTGAGAAAGAACAAGCACAGGAGGAAAGCACTGTCAGCAAGAAGGAGGTGACATTGGGGCTGTCACCCTGTGGAACCCTCCATTGCCTTCACACCAGGTGCTGGCTGGAAGGGGGATTGTCTGTGGTCCCCATCCCCAATGCACTTTTGGAGAAGGCACAGGTGCCAGGCAAGGCAGGAGCCCCTGGGTGCTGATGGCATGGGGATGCTCATCCCAAGGGAGCAGCCTGGGGTTTCCCCAGTGCCCACCCAGGCAGGCAGGATCTGCAGCTCTGCAGGAACCCTCACCCCTGCCCTTGTGTGGGACCCAAACCCCTGACCCACTCAGTCTAGAACTGAACCAGTGACTTCCTGGCCCAAAGGCAAGAACACTCTCAACCAAGTCAGCCTGAACTGATTATTTTTAAATTACGTTTGCTAAAAGCAAGAATGAGCAGAAGAGTTGGGGGAAGCAGGGAGTCACATTGCTCTAATCATCTACATTTCAGTGACAGCTTTACTGCTTTTATTTCAAGTCAGCTTGGCAAAAGCCCTTTATCAAGAGCTCTCCTGCAGCATGTGTTTCAAGTCCACAGTAGGATTTTGGATGTGACACATCACTGGGCTGCGAGAGGGCAGGAAGGAGCACGACCTCCCTCGAGTGCTCACAGAAAATAAGTCCAAGCCATTCTGGACAGGGTTCTTGGCTTGACATGACCTAAAAGGGTTTCTTTTTAAACTTCCATTTGATGTTAAACAAAGCACCACAAAACTGATTAAGAGCTTTTGCCCACCTATATAATACTTTAAGCTCTGTGTGCCATTAGAATACTTTTAGCGGCACATGTGATGAGCCTACCAAGGAGGTGTAGAGGATCTACAGCCTGGATTATTATAAAAGTGGGCAAGGAAAGAAAAGAAAATTTTTCCTCTACTGGAAGCAGTTCATCCAGACCTTTCCCTGCTAAACAACATCTGACATTTGTAGACAGTGCTGTCTGCCCACAGCCCACCTGCTCTAGTGGGACGGGGTTGGTTGTTCATGTTCTGAGCACAAACTGGAGATAAAACAATATCTCCACTGCCTTCAGTGCCTGGCTGTTCCTCCCCTGCCATCCAGGATGGGTCAGGATGAGAGACAGGAGTCTGCAATCATCTCTCACCTCTAAACCTGCTAAGTTTGGTACGAATTCCTGGAGGAGCCAGCAGAGGCCTTTCCTGCCTCCCTGCACACCTCTCTGGCAGGCGCAGCCTGGGACTAGCAGGGGAGCAAAAGCCATTCAGGCCCCAAAATCAGGCGACATTTTTGCCAGGTTATGTCATGACATTGGGCAAGTTTGGGCTGGGGCACATGGTCATGAAGAAAACCAGCCACCCAGAGCTGGGGGTGACAGGGGGGCCATAAAACTCTCCCAGCAACTGCAGGCGGGCCAGTGCCTCCCATGCAGGACCATCAGCTCATTTGGGGCTGCCAAGGCTTCTTCGGCTGCTTCAGCAACTGCTGCAGAGTTCTGTGAGCTCTTATTAAGAAGGAGCTTTGTGGTTCACAGTCTGCACAAGCAGTAAACTACATTGGAATTAATCCCAAATATATTTTTAAAAAGCAGAAAAGTTGATTTTTTTTAGTTTTTCTTCTCCCCCCCCACCCCCCCCCATTTTTTTAACAGAAAAACCTGGCATTTTGAAAGTTTATTTTGAAATTGAAATAAGGCTGAGTGGGGCCTACACTGAAACAGGGATCGCAGCTAACAGAACGTCTCTGTATGGAATACAACAAGGAAATTATTTCCTCAAGGTGGAAATTTATTGCTCCAAGGTGGAAGGCGGAGTGTTTTAAAGAGGTTTTTAATTAATAAAGGGAAACGTGCCAAGAATGCGTTGCATGTTTGAGCTCTCTGCATTAAATACTGCTAACCTGTTGAGGGCTAATTTAGGCTGCAATAATAAATAACAATACACACAGAGGCATAAACAGCCTCCTGCACCTTTAGCAAAATGCATTTAGATGGCTCTATCACATTTTAAACAAATTTTAGGCAAAGAGATGTTGTCTCTTGGGATGCCAAGTAGCTCAGGGCACTTGCCTCCTCAGGTCAGGACACAAAGCCAAGTACCAAAAGTCCCTGGAGCTGGAGAACAGCAGCGTGGTAGGGCTTGGCAGGATATTTATAACATCCCTGGAACAGGAAGGGACTGTGAGACACAAAAGAATTTCTCTGTTTCGTATTTTTTCCCGCAGTAATGCAATTCTAGGCAGTCTCACCCAAAACCAGGATGCAATTTCCCAGTGGTCCCAGTCCCTTAGGTGTTAAGTCGTACCGACTTCCATCAAAACCCAATCCTGCATGGCCCAGATTTTCAAAGGAATTTAGGCTCTTAAACTTGCAGATTTGTGCTGAGAGGGATTTTTTTCAAAGCACCTCAACATTTTAAGTGGCTCAGGGGGGAATGGTGCCAAATCTTATCCTACAGGTTTTCTTCTTTGTGGTCCCCAGGCGAGTCATCTCCTGGCACTGGGTTCCACAAGTTCATAACGTGAGGCTCCACCAACAAACACACAACTTACCCTGATTTAAATTCCTCCCCACTTTGCCATGCATCAGTTTTCTCTCTCACAGACAGTCAGCCCAAACTGGAGCATCTAATCCTCCGTGCTTAAATCATTCATTATTTCATGCACTTCTGCATGTCCTCCCTTCTCCCAGCGACACAGAATAATTAACATATAAAAGTCTGGTGATAAGTGAAGTTTACGATCCAAACTAGAGGAATGAAGGCTCAGAAGTGAACATTATAAGAGCCCTGTGCCCATAAACATCCCACTTCTGGTGGGCTACCCAGCCAATTAATTACAGGCAGAAATTCTGGCTGAGCATTCATTGCCCACATAAGCTCCTTGATGAAAAATAAACCTCCAGAGTAGTCAGGAGAAAACGAAGTAGGAGATGGTGTGCTGGAGAGAAAAATACACACAGACCAAGAATAGGACATGACCTATGTTTTATAGGTTTTTTTTTTTTTGTGTCTACTCCGCTGTAGTAAAAAAAAGAAAAACCCTCCCCTCCTTTAAGGAAAAAGAAACTGTGCAAGAATACAATGGCCAAGCCATGGGCTTCCTAAAAAATCAGGAATTATTAATCTTCACCTTTTCTCATAAGCTAATACAAGCATCAGCCCCTCTTGGGCCAGGCAGCCCCTGACACCTGGGTACAGGAGAGCCTCACCCGGCTCCAGGGCTTGGATCCCCTTCTCTGGTGTGGCTTAACCACTGAGCAGAGCTCCACACTCATCCCTCTGCTGTACTTGAGGAGCTTAGCATGCAGACAGTCTGGAAACCTTTGGTTGTCCCCTCCAGGTGGGCATGTGTGGTGCTGTCTGCAGGTGAAACACATGGGGAAAAGGCGATGAGGAGTGATCTGAGATCACTGAATCGCAGAATGGTTTGGATTGGAAGGGACCTTAAAGACCATCTTGTTTCACCCCCTGCCATTGGCAGAGATGCCACCCACTAGATCAAGTTGCTTATAGCCCCATCCCACCTGGCACTGAACACTTCCAATAATGGGGCAGCCACAAATTTTCTGGGGAAACTGTACCAGTGTCTCATCACCCTCAGAGTGAAGAATTCCTTCCTAATATCTAGTCTAAACCTGCCGGTGTGAAGCCATTCCTTCTTGTCCAGTCACTTCAGGCCCTTGTCCAAAGTCCCCCTCCAGCTCGTTTTTAGCCCCTTTAGGCACTGGACAGGCCTGTCAGGCCTTCTCTTCTCCAGGCTGAACAGCCCCAACTCTCCCAGCCTCTCTCCAGAGCAGAGCTGCTCCATCCCTCTGAGCACCTTCATGGCCTCCTCTGGACCTGTTCCATCAGGTCCAGATCTTTCCTGTGCTGAGCACCCCAACGCTGGTCACAGTGCTGCAGGTGAGGTGTCACAAGAGTGGAGAGGGAGAGTCCCCTCCCTCGACCTGCTGGTGACGCTGATTTTGAAGCAGCCCAGGGTGCAGTTGGCTGTAAGAAGTTGCAGCCGCTCTCTCAGCAGGGGATGGGACTCGTGGACGGCTTCAGCAAAAGCTCATTGGTGTAAACAGCAAGAAAGATCTGTGACCTGGAGAGAGGGGGAGATGAGCCCAGACAGCTGCCTGTGGCTGCCAGACTCTGTACACTGAGCCAGCACTTCCATATTAAATGTCCCAAACAACATCTCTGCCCACAGGGACCATTTCAAGTGTGAAGCAGCTCACTCTGCCACAGTCATCATCATGGGTCACTGCCCAGTGTGGGGGTGTCCTGCCCACCTATCCCCACATCATGCACCCCACTGGCCCCTTGGAGCCCAGCACGTGCCTCTCGCTTCCCTGCAGGGAGCCTAGTCCTGCAGCCAGAGCTCTCAGAAACCTCCGATGCTTGTGACTGGGTTTCCTGACATTAGCCAGGCCTGGCTATATATTACTGGGATATATAATTAAGGCTCAGAGGTTTGCATACAGTAGCTGGCTTTTGTAAGACAAGGAAATCAAGGACTGTGACCAAGAGGGATTTTTCAATGTGAAAATTGAGTATTAAAAGGGTGCTTAAGCCAGCTGAGCCAAAACCACAAGGGGGAAAGGGCTGCCAAGTAAAGGACCAAACAACTGTATCAAAGAGGTGAGGGGATCTGAAGCTGCATACGGACTCTCGGCCAGTGCAGACAATGGCAAAGGGGAGGACAGTGAACTGGCAGCCACCCCAAGTGCCCAAAGGGGCCACACCCACATCCCTTTCATCCATCCCCTCCAGGCCATAGCACATGGGAACATACCTTGCAACAGCCTCAAGTAGATGCTGTAAAGATCTAGTAAGAAAATTAGGCACAATTCATCCATCCTAGGAAGGATCTGGATGCTCCATGTGCCACTTCCACAATGGCTCCATGAAACAGCTGGGTGCTTCTTACCATCCTCAAGTGACTCTTGGCATGGCTGGGAGGGTAGAACTTGCTGTTTGATGTCACCACCTTATGAGGTCACTTCCAGAAGAAGGCAAATGCTGGGGCAAATTCCTGGATAAACAAAATTCTAGCATTAGCACAGGGTGATTATTCTTAATTTACTGGGTTTGCATTGCTGAGCAGTTTAGGCACACACCTGCTCCAGCCAGGAGGAGGAAATCAGGCAGTGTGATGCTGTGTGGACATGGGTATCACCCCTCCTGGCATCCCAGGGGAACAGCCTGCCTCCATGCCAAGGTAGGAGCAGCCAGCAGTGAGATGGAGAGCATCCCTCCATCCTGTCTCCTGGCCAACAGCAAAAACTGCCGAGCACTCCCATGAAGGGCCGTGCCTTTGAGCTTTAGCGGGTCATCCTCCCTTCTTTGTGCACCCATCATGTCTGGAAGCAGAGCAGGAGCCCAAGCACAGACCTTTGCTCTCACTGGGACCCTTCCCAGGGCTCCAGCATCCCTGCAGTCCATGTGGACTGGCTGACTCTGACCAGAGAACCTCTGGCAGCCATTCCTGGGCTGTTTCCAGAGTTTGCTTGCAAACAAGTTACCAGTTCCTCACCACAGAATCCAGCTCTGTGACAGATCTTCAGTTTTTATGCAAACATGCCAGTGGGATAGCTCACATCCATGATTGCTCCTTGCCTTGGATCTTCAGGAGAAAGAGCATTTACAATTGCCAATTTATTCCAGTTAGTCAGCAGCTCCATGCTGCAAGTCTGGACACTCTGAGAGCACTTGTTCCAGGACACACACGTTTCCCAAGGCATATCTTTGAGCAAACCACAAAAATTTGTTTCTTGGAGCAAACAGTGGTGAAAAATTGAAACTAACTCATGCAGAAGAACTCATTAACTTCATTTGATTGACAATCCCCTCATTAACCTGAGGCTGAAAGTGCCAGAGGAGATGCATACACCTACAAGAAGCTGTGGGAAGTACGAAGTTTTCAAAGCTGTTTTTTGCAGGATTGAAAAGCCCCTCGGAGGAGGGAAAGGCAGAGCAGGGCTGAGGACCTGGCAGGCTACAAGACAGCACAAAGGCAGTGCTGGAGCAGGGACTGGGCAAACCCAGGAATTGTGCTCATCACCCAAACCCATGGATGGTGCAAGCACTCCTGACCTTGGGCTGATCCATAAACCAACCAAAAACTCCAATGGGATCCACTCTGCAGTTTCACTCTGCTGAACCCCCAAGGCTCCAGGCAAGGCCAGTGAAGAGGCAGCAGTGACCAGCATAGCAGCCTGGACATGTCCCAAGGGATGCTGTGATCCCTCCAGCCCCACCCTGGAGCCAGGGATGTGTAATGGACACGTGCAAAGTAACCACATCAGTGTATCATTCCAGTGGGACAGGCAGCTGGGTGAGGACATGCCCTCATCAGTCTTCTCACGTCCAAAAGTGTCCGAGGTGAGAGAGGTTAATTAACAGAATACCCACCTCTTCTTCAGCCTCTTCAGCATCAGTCTGGGCAGCCAGAAGGAGGAGGAAGGGCAGGAGGAATGCTGCTGCATCCAGGCTGAGCCATAACTCCCAAACTGAGATAGACTTCTAACATGCTCCTGCAGAGCTGTGGGACCTGATTCCTAGAGCCCCACAGCACAGCTGATGCCACTGCCTCTCATTTCAATATGATTTTTGCAGTTTACTGGACCTGAGCTCCCACTATGGGGAAAGAAAAGGATTATTCTCTGGCCCTGTTTCAGAGCTGGTGCTGTGAAGGTCTGATCTACAGCCTCACACGAGCCGAGCAGCGATCCCAACACACAGCACACCGCAGGCATCTTTCCTACTCTGCTCTCTCAGCCTCGAGTTTTGCTTTTTAATTTCCTGTGGCTACAGAGCACCATTGGAGGGTCTCCCAGGGACAGTGTTTCCCATACACCATGGTCAAGGTTGGTGGGAGGGACACAGTTGTATCAGTCTCAGCATAGGGGAGTTGCCTGCAAGAAGGCTGTTCCTGATGGATTATCCAAGTATTTCAAGCCACAATCAGCCTTAAAGCAAAAAACACCCAAACACTCCAGGGGAATATTTAACCTGGTGGCTGGTGATCTAAAGCTGGCAGCAAACAGGGAAAGGTGATTGCAGGAGCAGCAACACGTTGCCTTGGGGCGCAACTTCATGGGCTCTTGGGGAGCAGGCACCAAGCTGCCCTGGAGGAGAAGCCAGCACAGCAGCACCAGCTGTATTTTGGGCAGCTGCTTGAGCCCTATCTTCACAGAGCAGCACAGCTCCAGTGATGCCGCCACCTGGGAAAGGCCCAAACCTTGTACACTGGCTACTTTTGCTCAGAGCAGAGCAAATTATGCTCTCCTCAAGAGGAGCCTTAGGCTGAAGTTTCCTGGCCCCAAACCAGTGCCTACCACTAAATCCTTGCTGTCCAAGTTTGCTGTGAAGTTCCAGCTCAGGGAGATCGTGCATCCCTTCCCCATGTCCTATATTTGTATTATTTACATTTCACAGCAATGCTCACCTTACTTACAGGTCTCTGGGATGCCCCAGAAGTTATCAAGAAATTACTGAATTATGGCTAAAATTATGGCTAAACAAGCACTGACCATAAAACTTGAAGCATTTCACAGCCATCCTCCTCATTCCTGAGTATTTTTGCCTCTTTGCTGGTGAGGGCTCTCAACACCCCCAGACAGTGCAACTCTCTGAGCTGAATTAGTTGATGGGGATTTTTTTCCTCAGAGTATGTAAATAAATATCAATATTCTAAACCAAAGACCTCCCAGTAACTAAATATTATTTATCTTAAATTTATCTTCAAACTAAACAGCTTTGTCACATATATACAATAATAAAGAAACAAATTACAAAGGAGGAATTTGATTTTATTGGTTTTATTCAAAGCCCATGCGTTATATATAAATTCTGAACAGACTTTTCACAGTTCATTAGAGATGTTGTCAAAACTTTGGGTGAAGCTTGTTTCACTTCCCCACCAGTAACAGGAGACATCACAGCCTGGTTGGTTGTTTTAGTTTTATTCGCTCTTCACAACAGTGACCATTTTCAAACCGTATCAGGGAAATCCTCCACTTCACTGGGGAAAGGCACTTGTGAGAAAACAACAGCTGAGCACGTAGTCTGAATTTGGGTCTTTTTAGGTATTAACTTGATATCCCAAGCAGGGTTACTGACAATAAACCCCAACATCTTGCTTTCTGTGTGTGACCAATTAGCACGTGACGGTGTGTTTGCTAAGGATTTACAAAAAATATCTTTCTCATTTTATCAACAGTCGCTTGGGTGGCAGCTCGTGGCATTTTGCATCCCAAAATATCTGAGAGACCACACACCTCGCATGTACCCCCGATATAGATTTTGGCACTCATGCATCTCACTTCTTGGTAGCTGGTGGCTGTGCCGCTGGTGTCATCTGAGCAATGCACTCCGGCATTTCGGAGGTGTCAATCTCCTGGGAGCGCCGCACCCGGAGCTGCTCAAAGGGCATGACGGAGCACGCTGGGGACACTTGGCAGGGGGACTGCAGGGTGAGAGGCCCTCCTGCAAGCTTTAAGCAGGATGAAATCTCCCTGCCGGCACTGGAAATCTGTCTCAGGGAGGATCATAGGATAAAAACAAAGACATTCAA
The DNA here is from genome assembly GCF_009650955.1 of Corvus moneduloides. Lineage (NCBI taxonomy): Eukaryota > Metazoa > Chordata > Aves > Passeriformes > Corvidae > Corvus > Corvus moneduloides. The sequence continues at coordinate 9,623,767 of NC_045490.1, forward strand.
ACCCCGGAAGGAATTATTTTAAACGTCAGCGGGATCTGTAACTCCTGCAACAACATTTGCAATGAAAAAAATCGGTGAGCATAGCTTCAGTCAAGCCCAGCTTAGCAAGAATCCTGCTAATGCTGCTTCCTTCACCGCCGGCAGCCCTGGCCGGGGCTCCGGCCACTTGGCCAAGCCACCCCCCACCTGATCCAGCAGGTACTGGAGCACTACAACACCAATAGTGGCTCAATCCTGCTGGGTGCTGAGCACTGACCTGACCAAGCCCTTAAGAACATGCTTCATTTAATGGTGTGGGTGCTGGGAGCTCGCCGGGACTTTTTTGTATTTGCAGTACCAGAGCTAAAGTTTTCAGCAACTGCAAGATCCAGTCCTGCACCTGGGAGTGTCCAAGCCAGGCTGGATGGGGCTAGCAGCAAACTGGTCTAGTGCAAGGTGACCCTGCCCTCAGCAGGGGGTTGAAATGAGATGAGCTTTAAGGCTCCTTCCAACCCAAACCAGTCTGTGGTTATGTGATTCTATACCGTCAGACGGGGAAAGGCTCTCAAGCAGCAACACTGGATACAGCTGTTCCTGCCAGTTGAGCTGCAACTCCAAGGACACATCAGCAGCAGCTTGCACTGCTGTCCCCAGTGTCCCTTGCACTTGTTATTGGTCACTGGCAGAGATGGTGGTACCAAGCCAGAGGGGACTGACCTGGCCAGGCTGCTCTGACACTATTTGAAGTGCAGAGATCTACAAATCTATAGGAGGGAAATGGTCAGGCATGGGGGAAGCTCATATGGCAGCTGCCACCCGTTCCTGTGGGCTTGGGGAACATCAACACACAAGGGTGAGCCTCCTGGGTTTCATTCCAGCTCAGTTTAGTTTCCAAAAAAGGATTGTTCAAAACTTATTTATTGCTGGTTTATCCACTACATCCTCCTGCAGAGCCAGCAATGGGAAAGGACAAGCACAGGTGTCCCGAGGGGTTTCAAGATGAAGGTCTTGAAGGTCAGAAAAGCTCAGCCACTCATTTTACAAAATATCTTGTCTCTAGGGGTTTTTGAAATTAGGATTACAAAGAAAGAGGGCTCCCATTTAAACACAAAATATTGCTGGACACTGTATTAAAGCTATTTACATCCTGGTTAAACCGAAGCAGCAGCTTTGTCAATAAACTGAGCCAGCTTCACATCTCTCCTGGTCAGCCCACCACAGTCATGGGAAATCAGAGTTATCTGAACCTGTCACAAAGGAAAAGAAAGAGGTTACAAAGGCATTTTGATCTCTGACACATAGGCTGAACAGCAATTCATTGGGAACGCTGTGTGTCTCCATAGTGAGCTGGTTTTACTTGGTGCTCCTGGCAAGCACCAAGCTGGACCCTCTCTGCTCATGTAAACCAGAAGACGCTGTAGGTGAGGAGGCTTTACAGAGCCTGGAATCTCACCAAAATGAGCCCCTTTGCAGAATAACACAGGCTTTGCATTCTTGGGTTTCATCCAAGAAGAGGTGTCTGATTAAATCACTCACTCTTTACATTTAAATTCCATGGATCAGTTTCATGAAGAACCTGGGCCAGTGACCAAGCTGCCAAGAGCTGGGTCAGAGGCTCACATTTTGTTAAAAACCAGCATCCCAAAAGTGAAAAAATTCTTAAGCTTGTTGCAGATTAATTTAAAAATTAAAAAAAAAAAGCTGTCTCACAGGTCTGTTTAGACTGAGCCAGATGACAAATTGGGCATTATTTTGTCTTGCCTTTGACTGAGATTTTGGGAAGACGCAAAAGGAAAAAAAAGACAAATTCTGAATATTCTGGAAATCCAATAAAATCAGGAAGAATGGGTGATCAGGATTTTTTCCAGTGATCATTTAATGTCCCTTAAACAAGGTGACCTGAAGGGCTGATGAGGAAGAGTCTCTGCTGGGAGGCTCAGTTGCAGTGAGAGGTGGGATGTCCTGCTCTGGGGGTGGTGGTCTGAGCTACAGGCTGCTTGTCGGCATGTCCTTTCTTTTGGTATATTTTTAGTGGGACTGCCATATATTCACTAAATGCTACAACAAACAGTGTGATACAATGCAATGAGAAGTATTAGAAAATAAAACTGAAGGGAGAGCAATAATTTCACCCTTTACACAGCACCTTTCATTCGTGGGTTACAGTAATCCTTGTAACCCTTGTAAATACAAGACCACCATCAGTTAGGTAATATTATAAACAAATTTTATAAGCTGCTATGTTGAGACATAGGAGCCTACAATTTTTAAAAAATCAAATCTAAAATGAGACTGCCAGGCTCCCATTTAGGTACCAACAGTCTGCTACCCTACACCGCTGAGTTCCTGACCTGCTGCACAGAGAGGAATGAGAGCTGGTGAGCAGTCTCAAAACACTAATTTATTCAGGTTGGCTAAATAAGAGTTTAAAGGCTTCTGTTTTATTTTTAGATCTCAGCCAGAGGGGTGAAGCCACAGGCCCCAACCATATAGCTGGCAGCAAGCGCAAAGAGCTTCATTCTTGATTCCTCACCACTGCAAATCTCAGCATCTCTTTAAAATCTCGTATCTCTTTATAGAGACACTTCCCATTCCCTTCTCTTGTAGACAAGCTACAAATAAAGGCAGAGAGAATGGGCCAGTGGTTTGGTCTCCTTAACTCCACTGCCGTGTGAGTAACTAGGGCTGGTGAACACGTTACCTTGCTGTAGACATTAAACCATTCTGGGTGGTGATTCATCTTCTCTGCTTGTAGAGCAACACGTGTCATAAATCCAAAAGCCTAGGAAAAGAGAGAGCAAAGAGGAAAATACTCCACCCGCCAGGATTGGCAAGATTCACTCCAAAATCTCAAAATCTCCTCAAGATGCCCCAGATGGCTGCACCTTGGGTGTGTGTGTGCTAAAGAGGCATTTGAACTTCTCATGCCACTGGTGCATTTCCCAATACAGCTGAAATGATCGCCTACAGATCCTGGTAAATCACTCTGCTCAATGTGACTTAGCCCAGTACTCAAAGCTATTGCTGACAGCAATGATTTTACCTCTGGCATCAGCAGGGATTTTAAATATCCATCCCAAGTCCTCCATCCCCTACTGCATCTTAGAAACGTGCCATTTCTAACTAAGCACCATGCCACAGTATGGCCAACACTGCTTCCAGAAACACACCTCTCCCTTTAACCACTTTGCTATTTATTTTATTGGGGAGAAAAAGGCAGTGGGTGGGTCTGCCCCTCTGCTTTATGAGACATGTTTTCCCTTTAAACGAGTTAAAATATGTTTTCCAATCCTCTGTCCCTGCATGCTCCCCCAGGACACAGGTTTTATCATAGGCTCAAAAGGAAAATAATAGCAGGCCTTTGCCAAAGTACTTAGGAGCAAATCACTGCATTATAAAGAAAATTAGAATGTCCATGCAAATCAAGACTGTAATTATGCAGCGGGGCCGGAAGGGCCTGGGAATGTGAGCAGGACGCCTCCCAGCAGCAGGCTTTGTTCATACCAAGCTCCATCCATCGGGTTCAGGACCTGAATTAACATGCAAAGCTGGAGGAACATCCACGTTACAGTCTGGTTCAGATTATAATACAACAAGCTCCACAAAACCATACCTGATTTAGGTAGGTTTTTAGTGCTAATTTATGGAAGAGAATGTATATAGCCCGCATTCCACCAGGCGATGGCCATTTCAAACAAACATGTGGTCAATGAATAACATATAATGGTTGATAATAGTTTCAAGTCTTTTTCCCTCTCACAAATTGCAAAAACCTTTAAGGAAAAAAAAGAATTGGTGCCTGGATGAAGAATGACTTTATTGGTCGCTTTGCCAGTCAAATGAATGCAAACGTTATAATCAGAGAAAATCATTCCAATGAGGTTTGTCATTTGGAAATCACCAAACTGTCAGCAATTAAAAAGCATTTTTTCTTTGACCCAAGAGCATTCCAAAATTCAGAAGAATCTAACTTCCCTTGAATCTCTCACTTGGTTTAGTTTTACTTTGAGTGAACAATTACTTTAAAAATTTGCCCATGTTTCAGCAGTACACTTTGAAGTAGAAAGCTGCAAGTTGTGCATCCAATGTTAGCAAAGATTTGCAAAACTTCTCTATTAATAGTGCTGATTTAAATGTTTTTAGCGTGTCCATGGGCTTAATGCTATTTACAACACAGCAATCTGTACACAGAAATGTCCCCAAAAGTTTAAAACAGTGATGTGTCTGCAACCAAAGTGCCTTTATAGAAACAAATAGCAAGGGAAAAAAATAAGAATGAATTTATAAAACCCCCTAGCAGGTTTGTGTATGCTCTATTGGTGTCTGTCTGTTCATCCCAGGAACTCGCCCACATACGTACAGACCCGGGTCACACTGCAAACACAGTCACTAATGGTGAGACAGTAATCATTGCTCCAACGAAAGCACACAGAGAAAATTACACAAGCAAATGACTCTTAAAAAATTAATTTGCTCTGTAGACCTTCCTCCACACTTCAGATGACAAATCCTCCTCATCAGTAGACCACCAAATCCCCCCCAGTCAGTGCACCAACATGCCATCCCACTACCCCTTCCCCGCTGAGAGTAGAGTCTCCAGCTGAATAAAATGGACATCGGTCATAAAATTTTTCATCCTACCGAAGACTGCTCAACTTGAGACTGTCCAACTCATGAAAAGGAATAAATTCCAGCAGAGAGGACTCTCCCCAGGACACGTCCTGCTGCTTGTTGCTCCAGCTGCCCACAACTGTTGCAACCAGAGAAGGACAAAGCCTGCCCTCCTTCGTGCATGCCCTGCTCTGCTCGGAGATGTTCTCCTTCCCTGCACATTACCCACAGCAACTTACTCACTGCATTTTAGTTTATTTTAATTACACACAAAATGTATATCTCTCACTAGGAAAATGAGCTATGGTTCTACTGAGCAATTTCACTAACACAACCTCCATTAAGGTCTTAAATACTTCCTTTGCAAATTAAATGAATTGGAACGCTATTGTTTATGAATCACCTTTATATTTGTAGAGCCTTAACCTTTCTTTGGGAAAATACAACTGGCTCTGGAAGGAAAAGATATTTAGGTTTGGTTAGATATTAAAACACTATTACACAAAATCAGTTTGGACATTTCTTCACGTCTTGAAACTTGATCGGTAATTTGGTCTAATTGGTGATCAAGGAAACTATCTTGTGATCAATTAAAGTAATTACCGCATTCCGGCAACACAACCAACCTTAATTTGAGCAGGAGTCTGCACTTCTTCAACTTTAATTAAAAATAATGAAAATTATTATGCAGTCTGCAGTGCAAGATCATTGTCAAGACTGCACTGGTGGGCAGAGTTTATCAGACCATCACACATTTCTTGATGAAAGTAGGACAAGCACATTCACTCAGTGAGACCCAACACAGTCTTGACTTTCACCCTATTAACAACAGGGATCTGCAGTCCCTTGGCCCCTAACGAGAACTTTTTCTGATTTTTCCTTCAAAAATAAAAAGACAGGAGAAAGAAAGATTTTGTGCATTTTCTAGAAGCCATAAAGAAGTATTAAAAGAGACTTCAGTGGAGTAAATATTATGAAGTATTCTGTTTTTTCAAAAATAGGCATATTAGACACATTTTCAACCTAACCCTTTTAGGACTTCTGGGCTAAAATAGTATCCAGACATACAGGGAACTCCACACAAGTAGATCATGCCACCCAACGGGTGGCAAAGTGCAGAGTCCCTGCAACAAACCATGAAGAGCAATGTAAGTAAGGAGCGAAGCAATCCTGTAAGGACAAGATGCCTTGGGTGCACTGGTACATCTCTTCCCTCTCCTTCCCTTCCTGTCTTTTAAGATCAGGAAAGAACGAACTAAATGCTACTGGTGTTTCAGTTGTAACATCACATCTAAAATGTCTGTTAAATATTAGCAGCCCTACTATGTCTCCATGAGATAAAAATTAGGGCTACTCTTAGAAGAACAAGTTAACCTAAAGAAGTGAAAAAAAAACCCCCAGGTAAACTTAAAAAGAATTCAGCTATCTCACAATGTTTTGTGACTGGCCAAGCTGCTCTTGAAACTGATATAATCTACTATCACAAAATAAGACTTAATGTTACTTTTGTTTCCAGAGAATGGGAAAACCAGGGCCAGACACTTTGCTGTCAAAAGTGGGAGGAAAGATGAAATTCCATCTGCCCCTCTGCTCCACACAGCGCTGCACAGCTCCGGGAGAACCGCACAATCCTGGAGCTAATCTGCTATTATTCTTCCTTTCACACTCCTTAAGCAAGGAATCCATTCATCTTAATACTTTTTAAACATGCTGCTTTTGTACAATGCTTGCCAACATTATCTTGATGAGTTATACATCAAAGGCCCACAGGTCGTTGTGTTGTGCTCATACATCACCTACTGCAAGTCCCCCGTGATGGATCACCCCCATGCATCTCCACAAGAAAGCAGCTGACAGTACTTGACTTGAAAGTGGAGATATATAAGAAAAAACAGCTGAAAGGCTCAACAATATAACCATGCACACTTTTTATTTGTTTGTTTTTAAAATGAAGTGTGCACTTGGGCTTCTTAAATCCTCTGGACGCCCCAGCCAAGGAAAGCATGTGCTAATCCAAAGTACATTAAGGTTTCTCCCTCCCATCTGGTCATTAACGCTGGACGGTAGCATTAACCCTGACCTTCTGCAGTGCAAGGGCTACCTGTCTTCCATTCCCCCCGCCACCCAGGCTGCATCTGTACCATTATCAGTGGGAAATTAATAAATTACTCAGGTTACAGTGACACTGTCATACAGGAGATGACTACACCTCACACGTTTGCTCTCCACTCACCCGAGTAAAAAGTACCCAGGGTACAGCACATATTCTCCTTAGCAGTTTGACACTTGTAACAATAAAATCAAATCATTAAGGTTCACTCCCAAACTCCAGAAGCTTTCATATATCCAGTTGACATTACTACCTAACAGTGAGCTACAAGCCAGAAGATAAAAGGAAAAAGCTCTTTAACGTCAAGCTATTGTAAGTCAGGACCAGCTGCTAGTCACAAGGGCTGTCACGACATTTCCGCTGTGCTCGCAGGAAAAAATTGGAGTTTGTTTTATTTTAATTCTCTTTATTCCATCACTACTTTTATCGTATAAATACGCATAAATCATGCCATAAAGCTACACTCTTTATCTGAAAATGACAACATAGTTAAAACACAAAAAAAGAGGAATCTAACTAGTATTTAGGAAAGTAATGGCAGCAGCACAGAAGGACAGGTATTCATTCACAAAACCACGTGCCCATTTTGGGATTCTTCCCAGCTGGCATCATCAAGCTGCCTGAACTATCCTCAGGGACACTGGATCCACATGGCATTAGATACTTTCCTCTTTTTTTTTGTCTGTGTCTGGATTCATACACAACATAAAACAGGTTAATATCTTCTCATTGCGCTCCCCCTTTTCTAACATCAATCCACAAACAGCGAGGCAGTAATTAAGAATGCAAATAACTATGCACCAAAATAGAGCTAAACTCAGGTTACTCATGTCCTCCATCTCTCTGCTGAGGCTTCAAGTAATGGACAAGGCAGATCAGGCATTGTGCCTACAATTCCCTACTCCCTCCATCCCACCCCATCCTGACATGGGCACCCAGCAGGGTCTGACGGTGAACAACACCTGATGAACCACTGGTAGAAATTTGGTTTTCTCTTCTTTAATAGCTTGAGCAGCAAAATATTGTGAACAGAGGCAACCCTCCCATTCCCCAGCATCACTTGTGACTAGGGAAAGCAGTGCTTTTAATTCTGAAGGATAAGGACACTAATGACGGGAAAGGATGGAAGAATAATACTACAGACACACTGGCATGGACTGAGATGCCGTTTCTGTCTTCATAGCAATATCTGAAACTGTAAAAACCCCCACAACTCAAATTTCCAACTGAATTGTCAATGCTTTTCTGTGTTTACAATATTCTTTAAAAATCCAGAGCTGACCACTCACATCCCCCATACTTATCTGCATACATCATCGACACAAAAGTGCAATGCTGCTTTACACTCCAAAAAAAGTTACCTATTTACATTCCTATTGCGGTTGTAAACATTGCTCTCTGTGTTAGATGTGCAGCGGAGAACGTGCAAACCTTTACACCATGTTCTCCAAAGAACGCTGTTTCTGTCTCCCAACACTTGTTTACAGTTATGTCAGTGAAGAAACCAGCTTGCCAGTTCTATATCAAACATTTTTGACAGCAAAAGCACAAACACTGATCTATTCTAAGTAGTTTGCCACTCTATGTAATCTTGGAAAAGGCATTCTTGCCTTTGATTCTAAAAATGTTTATAATTCATACATTATGCAAATAGTTTTTATATATTAAGAAATAATGCAAGCAAAGATCAAGTTAAATTAAATTCTTCACCAATAACCTTGCCAAAGCACTGATTTTCTTGTTAAAAAAATTATTCCAATTTGTTGATCTTACATTGGATGAAACATACTGTAACAATCTTCATAATTTATGTCCTGTTGGGACACTATGATTTAAAGTAACATAATACAGACCAGCATCACTGCTAATCTAAACCACCTGACCAGATAAACAACAGTTTCCCCTTCTCTCTTCACTGAGGGTATTTCTGTTTATTGTCATATGATTTACCAATTTGAAGAACATGAAGAGTAACTGGAGGCAGAGAGGAGTGGAGCTGGGAGGCACAGCCTTGCCTCGATGGGGACGTTTCTCGCACAGGTACCGGTACAATGTCAAGAGCCGCAGGAGATGACAGAAGGCAATTTCAGGAATGCTGTCCCAGGAAAGGCCCACACCGCTTGTGGCAAAGGGAAGTTTGCACTCACCCAGCACCCTTTAGACCCAGTGCAGCACTAGACACAACACAGTTCTGACAATGCTTGAGATGCAGCTCTCCAAAGGGATTGGAGTTTAAGGCTTCATCTTCCCAGTTCAGCCATGACCTAAGCTACGACATCACAGAATCAGAATGACAGAATGGTTTGGGTTGGAAGGCACTTTAAATACCATCTTGTTCTAATCTCCTGCCACAGGCAGGAACATCTTCCACCATCCCAGGTTGCTCCAAGCCCCATCCAAGATGGTCTTGAACACTTCCAGGGATTCACAGCTTTCCTGGGCAACCTGTGCCAGTGCCTCACCACCCTCAAAGGGAAGAATTTCTTCCCAATATCCAATCTAAATCTACCCTCTTTCATCTTAAAACCATTAATAGTCATAAAGCAGATGCAAGTGTCATTTGCCCCATTTGAATTTCAACCGGTTTCAAAGGAAAATTCAAGTATTCTGCTATGGTCAATGGACACGGATCAGTGCAAGGAAAGGGACTTTGAGGAAAGTAGAGAGCACTGAGCTGCACTTAAATCCTGCTCCTTGCTCTTCTCTCCTCTTCCTCCCAAGCTCATTTAAGTATGCAAAAAACCCTTGTGTACGATCTGTACAACAAACCCCAACCTGGTCTTTTCTAAGCCTGTTTATATCAGGATTTTAACAACCGCTGAATTTAGGCCTTCTTTCTCTTACTGGTAATAATAAAACATAAAATGTTACATGTATTACCTTCTTCTTCATCACATCTTGACTTTTCCAGCAGCCTCCATGCTGAGGATCTTTATTCCTATTCTCCTTTTTATTACAATAAGCGATTGCACCATGGCTTTCATGAACAGAACACAGAAAATATTCTTGGTGATTTAATGAACACACTTCACACCAAAATTAATCACCTGTTCCACCAGAGAGATTTATAGACTTGATGGAGTAGAAGTGAGAGAAAATGGAGATGTCTTAAGGCAGCATAAAAACTTTCTGGAAGTGATAAAAGTTTCAATGTCAATACAACCATACTAGAAAATACATTAGTTTGTTTATAGGTAGATAAATATAATTTTAGTTGCCCATAACAACTTCTGCAAAATAAGTACATACCCTAAATCCCAAGCAAACCTGGAACTAGGTCATGTGGTATTTGTGATGCATCATTTCATATTGAAATATTCAAAATAAATGCTTTTATTTTTCCTTTTTTTCCCCCAGTCCCTCAGCACTTACAAACATAGACTAATAAATATTATTTTATTTATTAAAAGTTGTAGATCTCTAAATTACATTTTCCAGAAAAAATGAGGGAAATAATCCCAGGTTTCAGGACTGAACTAGAACATGGAAGAAATCCTCCAGCCTTGTCAAAAGCTCAATGTGGCTCTCCACCTCCCAAGCCATTTTTGTGTGCTTTGTGTTAAAAAATGTAATACAAAGGTTGCACTTAGGAGGTTTGCACCAAATAAAACAGCAATTTCAAGAAACATGACTTTTTAAAATGAGCTTTTTGCACCCTACCTAAAAACATGAAATAACACAGTGAAGTCCCCATTTACTGAGCACCTGCTAAAGTAATCAGGCACTTAATATAATAAATTCTCTTGGCTGCACAACTGAAAGAACAATGATAATTTGACTTGTTAAAGCTAATGTTTGGTCCAGCAAATCAAACCCTTGGCTGTACTGTAGTAAAGCCATCACACAAACCACTATAAAATAAAGTAGTAACAACGTGCAGGGAGTCCCCAGTTCCAAGCTTCTGAATTCAGACACCTGAGCCCTCTGCTAAAGCAGAGGGCAATGAATCATCCTTGACAGCACAGTGCCAGTCCATGACATGAAGGTATCATAAACCAGAGCAGATCAGAATTAATTTAAGTGAATGCTCCACTTTTAAAAGTTTCTCAAACCCTCTGACTTTTATGCAGTGCAGGTATGGTGTAGAAGAACAGAGGAGTTCATTATCCCATCACGCCGCATTTTGGATGAAACAGATTTGACTGGAGCAGAACAAAATATTCTGCTATTTTCCCCAATGTTTGTTTTTACTCATACGTGAAGGAATGATTTCATTCTGCAGACATGAAAGTGAAGTTCACATGCCATCCCTGCTGTTGATAACACAGGGATGCTCAGACAAAATTCTCCTTGGTCTTTTGGCCAAGATTACACATACTATCAGTTTAATATCCAAGATCTTCTCTGCTGAGCATCCAAGGGCAATCATATCCTGCCTCTGATAATCCTCTAAATCTCTGCCATTTATGATCCTAAGAACACATCAAAGAATGATAAGAAAGGCTTTGCTTTATGATGGATTAAGGGAAGAAGTTGGTCTCATTTCATCTTCCACTATCCTGTCAGCTTTTTTGGTTTAGTTTGTTTTTTTAAAGACAAGTTCAGCAATTCAAACATGCAACAGAGAAAACACGATGGAGATATGAGGAATTTGGACAGGTCTTCCCATCATTCTCTTGGCCAAGCCCAAAGTTAAAAAGATCTAGAGATTTGCAATAAAGCAAACTAAGGACCATTTACTGCAGATCCAGTCAGGGAATCGTTTCACTCAACTGCTGAAGGTGTCCTACTGTACTGTCAGAACAGATTTTAATGTTTGGCCACCTTTTATAGTAGAAGAGTTTAGGCGATACACAGGGGCAGTGAACTCAGGAGGAGACTTACCTGGGCCAGCACTGGCAGGCTGCTAATTTATATTGCACCATAAAATTCAAATGTTATTTTCCAAAAGAACACATTTAAAATCTAGAAACAACAGAACACTTGGGAAAAAAAGAGTAGGACAGACCAAGCATCTTCCCAGACAAGATGGGGCATCCTTCAAGCTCCGCACAGTTGGGTCCCTTGCCTGGTTTGCCATGCCCACTGCTCCCTCTGGAATCTGTAGGTCACCTCGACCTGAGCTTCATCTCCTGTCTCTGCTATTTGGAAGAACAGCTGGAGCAGGTCACAGAGAAAAGGATAAAAGCAGCTACACTAAGTTGTGTTATTAAGGACACGGCTCACCTAACTGCCAACAATTCAGATACTCAACCTGCACTTCACATTATCCACTGTCTTCAGACCCCTTCTTATGCTCCAAGCACATGCCTGGAAGTGACAGAGTATGTTCCATGAGCAATATTTTGAGAAGTTCCATGGGGTTTTTGTTGGTTGTTTTTTTACCAGAACACAAGGGCTTCTCTGGGCAACCCACGCTGCTTGTACATTGGTACACCTGGAAACAGGGACACAGGCTCAGGAGGGGAGGCAAATAGGATTTCTGAGTTCTCCAGTGAACATCAAATTTCTTTTAGAAATTCGTATGAGCCACAAAGGGAAACCCTTTGTAGAACTCTTGGTTTTTTTGTTAGATGGGGCATTACAAGATGCATGCATAAACCTAGCATTCTGGGCTTGTACAGTTAACAGTATTTTAGCTTACTACAAGCACCCACCCATTGTAACACAGACTAAATGTTCCCTCAACCAGGGACACCTTGGACATACACAGACATATATTTAACTGTCTGTTGTTATTCTCATCTCAGTCTGAGGAAAATCACAGTAGATCATGCAATCAGGACTTTTTCCTCTGATGCTAGGAATAAATAACATTTTCCTACAAAGCATCCTTAGCAATAAATAAACCCAACAGTGCAGTGCTGACTCAGCACAGGGCTTCCCACTCATCACTGTGCTCCCACCAAACCCCTCCAAGACATCACAACCAGCTTCATGTTTATCCAAAATGACTTTTCATCTCAGCCAAACAAAACTAAAGGAATAAAGGGCAAGCGGAAGAAAGGAAGCTCTCCCCCCAAAAAACCCATGTGAAGTAGGTTTGTAGCTTTATAAAAGAGGGCTAAAAAACCTCCACATGCCTTGCCCTGATAAACCATGGCCCTGCCAGTGGCTTTTCAGAGCAGATGTAACGTTTTAGCCAAACGTGATTGTTTGTGAAAGAAATAATTCTGATCAAAACCCAAAATTGCAGCCAGCAGAAGAGCTGCACTTCATCACGCTAATCCACCCTGACGGGGAGCGGCGAGCGGAGATTCCTACTGCGAGAGGAGCAGATGCGAAAGGTCAGCACTGGCCCGTGACTTCAAACCCCTTAACGTGTAAAACAGTGTGCATTAAAGCCTGAACCGGCTCACGGTGGGATTAACGGATGTCCGCTAAGTGGGTTTGATGTGCTTTTGGTGAGTAATGGTTAATTTTGAAATAGGGGCGTTGTAGTTTTATTTTAGTTTATTCTGCCAGCCGGAGTCCATTTTTAATTACAGCTGCAGAGAATAATATCCCAAAGCGCGTCGCTCCTTTGTGGGAGTATGAGAAGGTGAGAGCTGCCGGTGCTAAAGGCAATTTACGGTTTGAAACCATAGGCAGGCGTTGCTCCAAAAGCAAGGAGATGCAAAAGGTTAAACAACCAGGATTGCATTTAACCAGCATCATTCCAGTGCCCCCATAAAAATAAATTTTACTGCATAAAGGAGTTTCTAGAAACCAGTTTTCCTTAACTGAAAAGATAAGAACATTCACTGAGTAACCATCTTCTTCAAAAGAGGCAGTCATACTTGCATATTCCCAAATGAAGCTATTCGACTGAATTCAAACCCACTGAATTTTCCATTCATTTTTCAAAGGTGTTTTATCATGGAAAGTGCCAAAACTGTAGCTAAAATTAGGTTGACCTGCTCCCATTTGCTCTCTTTGAGCACTGTCCACATGGCTGTAAGAACGTTTGTTCTGTTTAATTGAAAAAATCAATTTGTGCAGCTGGAAAAAAAAAAAGGAGAAATATTTTTTTTTTGCTACACATCTACAAGACAGCTTGTGAGATCCAAAAGGCATTTTGACAAATAATTTCTTTTGCATTTTCAGATCAATGCATGCAACAAACATAAGACAAATGTTGCAATAATTTTTACTTGAGTGATAATAAATCCATCTGTTACAAAAAACATTTGTATTGGAGCCAACTGGAGAGCAGCCCAAAGGTCAACCGGGCAGATTTTAAGCAGTGGAGTGCATAAAAGGAGATACAACAGGTCTACTGAGGGGGGAAAATTCAGCAATTAGAAACACCACACCCCAATAATTATAAACAATAAAATAATGGTTTATTTTAGGGAGAAATATGACTTAGCTCATCAAGAAAATGAGTATCCCAAATTACAGTTAAGTCACAAAAAACCCCAAAACTGATGCAAACTCTACCACAACCAGGATGCGACATTTTGCATGATGAAGGACATATGACCACTCTTGAGTCTTCAATTTAAAGATAATTATTTTTATTTAAATATGATTAATATCATGACATTTTAAATAACCCTGGTGGCCTGGTACCACTGGCAGTGCCATGATGAAATTATACTGGTGACATGGGTACTGTAACAGCACTTGTCACAAGCAGGTGGGACACAAGGGTGGTGGCCTCTACACACACAGACCCTGGCAAAGAGGAGATGGGACACTCCACAGCACAAAGATAAACCATCACCTAAAGGGGCTACAGGAGAGATAGGGAGGGACTTCTTACAAGGGCATGGAGTGACTGAACAAGGGGCAATGGCTTCAAAGTGACAGAGGGCAGGATCAGATTGGATATTGGAATGAAATTCCTCCCTGTGAGGATGGTGAGGCCCTGGCACAGGTTGCCCAGAGAAGCTGTGGCTGCCCCATCCCTGGAGTGCTCAAGGCAAGGTTGGATGGGGCTTGGAGCAAACTGGGGTAGTGAAAGGTGTCCCTGCCCAAGGCAGAGGTTCGGAATCAGATGAACTCTGAGATCCCTTCCAACCCAAACCATTCTAGGATTTGTACACTGCAAGCCATGATGGCCGTGAGAAGAAAATAAATACCTTATTTCCCAACTTCCAGCAGCAAGGATTTAATTTCTTCCTAGACACAACCAGATCACACATTTCTACCATTTACAGACCTCCAACTTTGCACAACTTCTCACCACTGACTGCCAATTAACTAGAAGCATCACTGGATACAGAACACACTGATCAGAGCACCAGTGTCATCTCCTCCTTCCCCAAGGCCAAGGAAGGAGAATCATAAGCTTCCAAACAAGCTATCTCCCTGGAAGCTCTCATTTCATTTCCCCCAGACCCTGCACTACCTTTGTCCCACATGCAGTGCCAGGCAGTGGCGCGGGCAGGTGGATCATGTCCAGGTCCCACAGCTGCACCCTGACCTGCCGACTCAGAGGCGAGACTCTTATTTACTCAGTCGATCCCAAGAATAAACTCAAGGAAGGTGTGACCATCCAGGAATCATATATTTTTACTATGTTCTGCTCTGAGACACTTGATGCAGTTCACTGACTGTGTTTCAGCCTCAGGTTAACTTCTGCCAGTCCCAAAAACTTCACTATCAGTTTCTAATAAAGGAAAATGTCAACAGGCAAATACGCCAGAAATTCATTATTTTCAGATACAAAGATATTCTCAACTCTGTAAACCCACTCATAAATAATTCTGATTTATTGTAGATCTGTTATTGTATTCATAAATGCTGGGAAGTTAGTGAACAACATAACTACCAACAAAATATTTTCATAACTTTGCAGGTGCACAAATCACAGCATATGGGAGAGGACTCAAAGGATAATGGAAAATGAAGCAGTTTCAGAAAGCCTATATGAAAACCAGCACCTACCTAGGTGGATAGAAAAATAATTTATTTTCAGTCGACAGGCAATCAAATGCAAAACTCTAGCAGAAGGAGCAGGCAGAGCAATACTACATTAAAAATAGCAATTCCCCCCAAAACGTACAAAAATGAGTCCAACTTTCGATCAGCAGAAGTGACAGTCGGGCTGAAACTGCTCAGGCTTTGAGGTTAAACACAACTGACACAGGCTGCACCTGAATCCAATCACTCCTTGGGCTCTGAGAAGATTCACACGCGAGGACTAAATTTGTCACAAATGGGTTGGTTTCCGATCCTCCTGTAGCCGACTTGCTTTATTCTGACCCCCATTTAACAAATCAACTTAATGGGCACTGGGAGTGCTATAAAACTTAACAATGGAGTGATTTTAACTTTTAAAATATAGTTATGAAGCAAAATGTTGGAGAGCTCCTTCAATACTGGAAATCAAATTAAAACTAGACATTTTTTAACAGTCTTGACAGATATAATCCTAGTTACCATGTAAATTTATGGTAAGCTGCTGTGATATTAGCCACAGGTGCTACTTTTAATATATGGCTTGCATCTGGCTGGGAATAAAATATCTCAAGAGGACTGAAAATGACCTCACTATCAGACAATGGAGAAGAAAAAAAACACAAGACCGCTGTGGCATATAAAAAGCTGGAGATGTGGTCCACAACTGAATATTTACCATAAAATTCATTTTAACTCTGCAGATTGTAAGTTAAAGGATATTATGTTTTCAATACATAAAAGGCGTGGACCTTTTTTAGACAAACAGCCAAAAGATTAAGTACATAAAGTGGCAATGAAATACACTGCCTATATGTATAAAACCAGTTTTTCCAACCTTTGATGAATGTAGAAAACAAAGCAATGTGCCAGGAGTAGAAAAAAGGAAGGATGGATACAGATTATATTGCAGGGACTGGCACCAAGTACTGCCATCAAAAGAAATCAAGAGTATGCATTGCATATCCCACCAAATTCGTTTGGATGTGTAATTGGGATCACACAACAAGAACCATCAATTTAAAGGGACAAAACTGAGCATGTCTCCCTACAGCCAAAGGAAAAAAAATTGGCATCACCAGGAGGGAGAAAAAAAGGCATGCTCTGTCTGATTTTTTTTTCCCAGATTGCAACTAAGAGAGATATCCAATCTGTAAAGGAAATGCAAAGTGAGAATAATAATTTATTTAATATTCCTAGATTTTTTGCACATCTTTAAATATGTTCTCAAAACTCAAGACAAAAATTGCACTGAGACACTTCCATACCGTCCCCTCTACTCAGGCTCATCTTCCACCTCTGTTCTCTTACCCCAAAAGACAAAAAATGTATCTGAAATAGCTTTCAAACTCTTAGAGCATTTGATTTCCTGTCATTTTAGAAAATTACGTTAGAGGTCTTATAGAGACTTCCTATATGATATTTTTTTTTTTTAAACAAACTTAATTAAAAACTTACCCTATAAAAGAAAGCAGCTGTAAATGCTGAACCTGACCATCAGCAAACTTGCCCACCTTTGTAATTTCCTAACTGCATTTGCTGCCTTGGTGTGATTACCTACGGAAACGCAATCACACAGGCAGTTGCCCCTTAAACCCTCTGGTCAAATCCAACCAAGTTTGACGAGAGACATGGAAGTCTCAGAGCTAAGATGTTCCTGCAAATTCAGGCAAAGTGAGCAGCTGGATACAGGACCCAAACAGAGCACTTTGCATCCTGCACTCACACCCCTTCACAGCTGCTTGCCCAGCCCAGGACTGGGCTTGAGATGAATCTGGGAGAAATTCACATCTTTAAAACAGGCCTATCCTCTCTTCCAGATCACTGCTCTCAAGGTGAACTCACCTGGAATGCTGGGAGAAGTTACCAGCATGATCTGGAGGCATAAATTAACTTTCTATCCCAATTACCAATTTTGTTTGAGCAGACTGGAAGCAGAGGGCTTACTCCACTGGAAGAAAACCATTTTGTTTCAGTAGCACAAAGATCTGAATGGATGAAAGTGTCCCTTCGTGATGCTACACCATGGCCTGAAAGCCTCACCAGTTGCTCTTCTCTGCCCTGCTGCCTGGAAGAAGGGTCCCAGAGAAGCTCCCTGATGTGTCTGTGAGGTTTGTAGAGGCCCACGAGCACCCAGGTGCATAGCAGGGATTGAGACTTGCCACGGAGTGCTCCAAGCCCACCTCCTCTCCAAAACCTCGCTCACAGCCAGACATTCCTGCCAAGCACATGTTCCTTGGGAAAAGTGACTCAACCTGGGTGCTCTTGAGCAAGTGCACCCCACTGAGGGTCCTGAAGGTAAAAGACTCCAGTGTTAACTCATCACTGCCTACCTGCCACTCCAGAGTGACAATAGCTCAGGGCAATTGCAAGGCATAAGGAGGAATGGACACATTGGCGGCATCAGCACAGCTCTTCTGGACACAGCACTCTCCTCTACAGCTGAATTGTGTTTGCCCCTACCACAGGTGTATTTTATTTTATACAAGGTGCAGAACACCCACCCACCAGAAGGCTACCTCACATAATGGGAACATACAGCCAATGCCATCCAGTCTCCCAGGACTGGTGCTTGGTGGGCATCCACAGCAACAAAACCAACAAAGGCCTTTCAGTAGTAACCCCAGGCTGGTTTTCAGCTTATTTCAGAGAACTGTACCACCAAAGCCCATTTTCATGAAAATGTATCTTCAGACTAACAATCACCGTCAGTGCTTTCAAATTCTGGGTTACAAACTAATTCCCTGAGCCAGAAGTGTCATTAGCTTGTCAGCCTTACAAAGGCAGCTCACTGCTGATCGCTTTTAACTGAGCTAATCTCAGCCTGAAAGCTTCAGGAATCTAAATAACTCTCGTTTCACAGAAGTTTCATTTCATTCTCATGCTGAAAATAATATACATAAACCAAGCTCATGTCTACACATTTGCACAACTTTATAATAAAAGTTGTGTTTATATTCTTAACATCTGTGGACATACACAGACTTTGTAAACCTGGCATAGATTTTGAAGCCACAGAATTTTCCATGCATCATGAACATTATCTGCAAGAAGCAATAAAAAAAAAAAAAGCAATGAATACATTAATCATACCAATATCATCTGCAAAACATAAATTTGAAATACCTTTCATGTCAGCTCAACTACTTTTTTTGTATTTTTGGGGGTGTTTTTTTTTTCCACACCTGATTTTATACCATCTGTAAAAGGGCAGCAAGAAGATCACAGAGGAAATGACATTTCTCAGTCCTCTGACTTTTTACTAAACACTTTAAATCCTGTACATAGAATATTTACTACATTAAATGAAAGCAGTTGTACCTACGAGTCCCATTTTTTCATTGCAGGACTAAATTCTCCCAAAGTACAAGGCAGGTATACCTCCACTTTTGTCATTTGTTTCCTAGGTTGTAGTAAACACAGTATTTACTAATAGTCATTATAAATACAAGTGTATGTGCATAATTTAATAAAATTAAGCTTACATGCATAATTTTAATTTATTTTCAGCTTCAACTTATCGAAAGGCAAATACCTGCTCTCTAATACCAGGTAAGGATCTAATGCCCTTGGGATCTGCATGTTGAGCCTGCTCCTGGACTACGGGAACAAGAATGACTTCTGCACTCTGCAATTCAAAGGGGACACTGCAATAAATCCATAAAAATCAACAGGTGAAATTCTGCCCTTAGATACTTGCATCTAAGCTTGATACAACCAGAGCCGCCCACAGCACGCACCCGCGTGGCTTTTTCTCCCAAGTGGGGGCAGAAAGTTCCGTTTTGAAGCCAGTTCCCAGCCTCTGCTCTCATTTCTGCCTTACATCCATGAAAGCAGCTAAGAATGAAAGACACTGTTCTAATATCTCCCAAACAATTGAAGTGGTCATTTTTTAAAGTACTCCTCCTACAACTACAGGTACTAGAAGTATAAACATATAGTTCATCATTTACCAATAAACTTATTTAAATATACTCAACTTCCTATACTGGTATGTGTTCCATTCGCCTTCAAACCAGGAAGACATATGGATATCTATCCATGCTGTAAGATAAATCTACACTGTCAAAAAAAAATACAACTTTGTCCATTTTTGTCAAAGCAATGCGTTTTCCAGATATCTGCTGGTGCAGGACACTGATTTGTCTCCTTACCTGTCTGTTGGCAGACAGGGACTGTCTAAATCCATCTGATCAAACCAATTTACTCATTTACAGTGAGCAAAACCGCTTTTTAATTAACTTTGGGGGCAACCTCATTTCTAGTTGTGCTGAACCAACAAAGACTTTGACCATAACCAGGCAGAGATGCCATTTCATGAATATTAAAAGCCAGGAAACCTCAACTCTTCCAAGGGTCACTTCTATCCCACCGGTGTCAAATGCGCCTTGTTCCTGGTTGCTTCAGCCCCCACCTGCCTGCACATCTCACCAAGGCTTCCTGTGAGCTCCCTCTCATGGGCTTCTCCCCTTCACTGCCCTCTGAATGAACTGATTTGGTTCTACTTGCTCTACATTAACATTCAGGTTAAAAATGTACTCAGGGCTCTGGACATGCTCCCTGGACCAGCACTGTCCTGCTCAAGAGCTGGATTTTCCTGCAGTTGTTTTCTCTTTTGCTTTCACCCAGCGCAGAGGGGCTGGGATCACCTCACCCGCCTTCTCTCTATACTGCCTCGGCTTTCCTTACTGTGACAACTACTGAAACAGAGAAAAAAAGAGCCAGCGTTACAAATCGTTGTTTATACAGCCCACTGTGGTTTCCTAAAACATCTTGTTCTGGGTTTAGGCAAGGCCATATAAATAAACAGCTCACAGCACAGCTCCTGGTCCCTACACACACCAACAAACCCATGGCATCCCCAAACTGGAGCTTGCCGTGTCCCTCCACAGTGAGGGCAAGAACCGGCTCAGTGAGATCCATCAACCCAAAAAACCCCTGGGAATTCTCTCCCTCCCAAGAAAGAACTCACCCCTCCCTCAGAAATAAAACAAAAGGGAAATTCATGCTCTAGGAACGTGACTTTTTCTAAGCAACATCATGATTCCTCAGAAGAGAATTTTCAGGGGAAAGTAAGATGAATATGGATCTCAAAACAAATTCAGTATTTCTAAAACAAGTTTGTAACTGATGTCCGAGACATATGCGAGAGAGATGCGGCTCAGGATCCTGTCTCCAAACAAAAACCCAGTGAGGTAAATAAAAACCAGCACTCTGTGTGCCAAAGACACTGCAAGATCAGCTATTACAACTCAGTCAAGGATATACCAGAACTTTGTCTTCCTGCTTAGAAGGTGAAACGCGTCCTATTTTCCCCTCCTTACTCGCTAAAAGTTTCTGTTCTTTCTTATATTTACCCATTTTTCTCATGTATTTCCCTGACAAAGATGATCCCCACTGCCCATCAGTTATGTATTTCCAGCATTTACTTATGAGTGCTAGTAATGGAAAAAAAAAAAAAAAAGAGGATCAAATACTGCTTTGTCTGATTCCACAATACCAACCTTGACCCTGACCTGAATATTATAATTGAGAAACTGTCATATTAGAACAAATCTACTTATCAACTACAAAATGGAATTAATTTACTCCACCTAATGAGATCAGAATCTGAGAGCAATTCATCAGGACAAACCCAAGAGGATTTGGCCCCACCAGGATACTCCCAAACTTCTGAATATAAGTATTTTCCCATCAGGACCATATGGAAATTAAAGCAATTACATTTCTTTTATATTAAAAGCAACATACAACAATCATTACCTGATTAAAAGTTTTGAAATTGAACTCTTTGTAGATGGCATCTCTTTCTCCCAGCTCAGACCAGCCTGAAGCTTTGAGATCCAGTAAAACTTGGTTCCTTTCCTCTGTTGTCAACCAGTGAGACTGGGAGGACTATTGAGCGGAAAAAAATAAAGGCATGGCACGAGTGAGGCTGAGGTTCTCTTTTGTACAACAATAAGAAAACCACACGATGAAATTGTGGTGATGTATTGTGCAAAGGTGAGGATGTAGAAAATTCACTGTGCAGTTTCTTACTGTTTGTAATTTCTCAGACCAGTTTAACCTAAACCAGCCAAACCCTGCCATTTCTCTTTGGGCAAGTAAATTTGGCTAAGTGCTTTTTGTGAAAAGCAACAAGCTCTTTCCCAGGAATGAAGATGGACACCAGCGTACCTGCACCCTTGGTCATCTGAATTATGCAGATGTTTTAACACCACATTTAATTTTCAAATATTCCACTCTGTCTGATAATTAAGGGATGATTTGTATTATCTGATAAATGTACAATTATAAGGCTAAAAGAGATATCAGGAAATACCTATTTCAAAAGGGAGAAGAAAAACAGGAGATTGCACTCTACCTACTTTGTATTTTATGTTTTTAAGAAAACAGGAATGGACTTGAAGACAGCAAAGACTGTGGAGTTCTACAAGGAACAAAGAGCTTTATAACTAAATTAAAAGGAAAAAAAAGACAATACAGACACAATTATAAGAAGTTTGACATTACTGGTAAAAGCACTAGATTCTGCAAAGCACCAGTGTTTAAGTATGGCGTACTTGAAGTGACAGGAGTCCTCCTGATGCCACTGGGAGCACAGACACAACAGATTAACACTCTGCTTATATATATGCTACATATCTGAATCAGGGGCTGAACCACGCACAAGGCCAGAGCCAAACACAGAGGAATGTTCTGTGGGGCCTTTCGAAGAGATTTGATACCTTTTGTAGAAGCAGGGGCTAAGAGCATGAGCCCTTCCTCAGATGATACATTCTGAGAGATGGGTCTCAGACTCTCATGATAAAGGCAGTGGTTTAGAGGGAAGAACCTTTCTCCCCAGTACAGCTACATTCAGATTGTTTTAGTCTTTCTTTTAGCAGCTGGCCCAGCTTTGTGAGGTCCTCCAGAAAGGCCGTTTTTCTCCAGGAGTTCACTCAGACATGGGAGGGCAGTGAGGACCTGCCGCCAGCTCAGCAGCTCACAGGATTTTTTACCTTTGCCAGCCGGTGCTCCAGCGGGAGCCCCGGTGCCACCAGATGGGGCTGTGAGTCTGAGCAGAGCAGGAATTAACGCGATTAATGCGACCTGAGCAAGGCCTTAAGATGCAGGAGGACCAAGGAGCAACATTTTCATCAACAACATAGGATAAAAAACCCCAAATGAGGTAAATCAATCTAACAGCATCACTGTTGCTATTTGTGTTTAGGGGGACAAAGAGATGTAACGAGAGATGGGTTTTACAGGTCCCAAACCGAACTAATTTAGGCTCTTTACACTTCAAATACAACTCTGGGCTTGCAAGAACACAAATTTCAGATTTGTCATTGCTGTAACTGCAGTTGTAGGCATGAACTTCTTACATTCTTTTTTTTTCAAGCATATACAAAAATCACCAAAGCCAAAGGCTGTCTTGAAATGCACTGTTTTATGTGGCACAAGATGAAATTACTCTGCGAATGTACAAAAAGTCATAGGGGTGGGTGTTTTATTTGAGATAGCAAAGTCCAGGATTGCAACCAGGATGCAACACAAAGTCCACTTCTCTGACTGGCACAGACATGTCCTGTGCCAACTCTGGGGACACTGTGGTGTCTTCCTGACACCTCACATGACACATGGCCATTGACAAGACAATGCTGTGACTTGAAATTTGATCACAGAGTTTTTAATAGCAATATGGAGACCAAGTTTGATGCAGGCCCTGGTGAACACCGAGCACATTTTGCATTGTGGAGGCCACATCCTGAGTCAGCTCCTCGACACATCATGATGTTCAGAAATGTAGCAGAAAGCAGCTTGTACAAGAAAAAGATAAAGTGGGAGATTCCGATTGCGTTTCCACGCTCATACTCCTCAGCAGCACGTCAAAGGCATGGCCAGACCCCCAGGGAAGCAGGAACGGGCGCCAGGTGCCAATGCTGACCGAGCACCCGAGGTGTTGGCACCTGACTCATACTCGGGTCAAGGGGCGGTTGGGTGGTGCGCTTGACCCAGGGATCAATAACGTTTGTTTGGAGGAAGCTCAGGGAAAAAAGTCATTACATAAAAATTAGAACTAACTCTCATGCCTGAGGGGCGAGGGTTGAACCCTGCACTTGCTGTTCATTATTAGCTTTCTGTAAAATAATCGGCCATGAGGTGGGATGGCGGGGGGACACAGGGAGAATCACAGAACGATTTGGGTTGGAAGGGACCCTACAGCCCATTTTATTCCACCCCCTGCTATGGGCAAGGGCACCTTTCACTAGACCAGGCTGCTCCACGCCCCATCCAGCCTGGATGAACATTTTCACGGATGGGGCAGCCACAGCTTCTCTAGGCGGCCTGTGCCAGGGCCTCACCACTCCCGTGGGGAAGAATTTCTTCCCGATATCCTATCTAACCTTCTATCAGTGTGAAGCCATTCCCCCTTATCCTTTTCCTCCACGCCCTTGTCCAAAATCCTCTCCATCTCTCCCCTAGCCCCTTCACGTACTGAACGGTGGCAAACAGATCTCCCCGGAGCTTCCTCCAGGCTGAGCAATCCCCATTCCCCCAGGGCCGGGGACTGACCCGAGCCCGCGGCCTGTCCGTGAGGGGCCCCTCCGCCCCGCGCCCCCGGCCTCAGCCCCAGCCCGGCCCGGCGCGGTCCCCCCTCACCCTCACCCTCACCCTCACCCTCACCCTCACCATGGCCGCGGGACTCCCGGCGCCGCCCGCCAACCGCCGCACTCCCAGCAGCGCCCGCCGCAGCCCGGCCCCGCCGCCCGGCATGGCCCCTCCGGCCCGGCCGGGCCCGCCCCCGCCGCGCCCCGCGGGAGGAGCCGCAGCCCGCGGCGGAACCGGGAGCTGCGAGCGCGCCGGGAGCGGGGGAGACGGGGGGAGAGAGGAAGGGGAGCTGCCTGCGCCGCAACAGCCGCCCGGGGCGGCGGGTGTACCGACAAAGCGACCATCGGTCAGCAACGAGGAGGCTCAGGCACCGCATGGCTCTGTGCAACTCCCTGGAAGGAGGTTGGATTGGGAGGAGACCGATCTCTTCTGACGTGCCTGCAGTGAGAGGAGCAGAACTGGCCTAAAGCTGAGATAGGAGGATTCAGATCAGATATTATGAAAAACTTGTTCGCTGTCGGGGTGGTCAGGCATTGGACCGGGCTGCCCAGGGAGGTGGTGGAGTTACCATCCCTGGAGGTGTTTTAAGAGGCACCCGGATCTGGCGCTGGGTGATGTGGTTTAGGGGTTACGGTGGCGGTGCTGGGTGGAGGGTTGGACTGGACAGTCTAAAGGTCTCCCAAACTTGATGATTCCCTGATCTGTGACACCCACCCGGGAGGAGAACGGCCGAGCGGAGCTGCCGGCCGCGGCCGCGGGTGGATCCTGTCGCGCTGTGAGCAGGCAGGTGTCATTTCCACCCCACAGGACAGCACTGGAAAAGCCCCGTCCTGTTTGTGAACACATCCCAGTTTCTTAAGCGTTGCAAAGATGAGCATCGGGGACAATCCAGCCCTGGGCCTCTCAAACGAACCAAATGGCAGAGGCAAGAATGCTCCAATTTATCGCTCACAATCTTTATTAATAACATCTATCCTAGCTTTATCTTCGATCACACCAAAGTTTTAGTGACAGAAACTAAAGTTTCAGTGCAGTTTCCTTTTTGGATACAGGACCTCTGGTTTCCAGAGGAAAAGAGAGAGCCAGCAGAGAAATACCTGAAGAATCACATTGCAGGGATGTGAGCTCTCTGTCAAGCAGTAAGTTGTAAGACTGGGTTGGTCTTTTTTTAGCCTTAGTTTAATTTGCTCTCTAAAGCTCCCTGTCAGGGTACTCTGACAAGCATCCACCATGATAAATGCTATGCAATCAAATAATCCAAACCCCACACAACACACCAGTCCATACCTTATCCAAAGCCCTCCATACTAATCATAACTAAAAAAACCCATCAATTCTTTATGTAACCTCAAGTGGAGAGTGTGGAACTAGCAAACATGGTACTAGAAATTTAGATAGACATCAAGACTGCTCTTGCTAATTTAGGCAAGTTAGCTAGAGCTGTAGTTCAGAAATTGCATGTTTTTACTTCTGAAAGAAAGCAACTTAAAAGGTTACACTAAAAACCTGATTTATTTTTTTTAAAAAGGACAATTAATACAATTTCATCCAACAGGAATGTGGTAAATTAGTTGTATACACACACAGAAATAGTGATGTGAGCTTGGGAAGTGACTCTAAATCTCATAAAGAACTGCTACTAAGTCAAAACTCAGAGCAAAGTGAATGAGAAAACCAGCACTGAACCCCAGTGCCAGAGGTGGGAACAGTCATCTCCATGGGAGTGAAAAATCATTCAAAACATCTTCATAGTTTATTTTATGGACACTCAACATACCAACACCTCCCTTCACCAGTGTTTTCCTTGCAGTGCCATGCACAGACCAATGTGCTGTAAAAATCTTCCCTGATCTACAAAGCTCAGGGAGCTCTTCAAAAGAGCAAATTAGAACTGTACCACTAATTACATTAAAGTCCATTAAAAAGAAGTCAATCAGAGCAGCTTAATAAATACTTTAGTTCGTGTTTTTTCATACTTGTTTACTTACCACTGTAATTGCCACAAACGTGCTTGTTACAGATTCAGTAGTTGATAAATAAAGTCAATTTTTAGTCATTATTATAAATTACAACCAACAAATCAACAGTTCATTCTTAGGTACTTCTTGTCCATAGAAATTCCCACTTTACCAGTAAGTGGAAAAGTCTGTCCCTGTTTCAGCATCTGAGGTTATTCCTGATGTTCGTGCTCTTGTCCCGGGATGAGCCACCGGATGCTCTCGGTGCGAATGGTGGCATACATGACAAAGCCAGCCAGGAAGAGCACAGAGAACAGGAGCAGCCAGTCTACGCCCTTCGTCAGAACGCTTGGCAAGGGCCCTTCCCAGTCTTCCTCTGTCACAGCCACATCGCTTTTAGCTTCTATCCCTAAAAAACAAAGCACTTGGTCAACATTGTAATCGCTAAATACAGAGAAGGTGGTTCAATCTGGAGCTTTGTTCCTGCTCTCAGACACAGGTAGACTTAAAATTTTGGTGAGATGGCCCTTGTACATTAACATATACCCAGCATACAATTTACTTATATAAAAGCTTAGTGATTTTTATGTGTATTTTCATAACAGGAGAAGGCTTGTTCTGTCCTCCCACAGCAGAGCCTTGAGTAAGTTTGTGGGGGTTTTTCAGCACATGGAAATTTAATTTAGAGTGTTTTTTCAGGATTCTCATTTTTGTGCATTTTTGGAAATGCAGATCCACCACACAGCCCTTCAGTGTGGATTAGAAGAGAGCCAGCTGGCTGGCAAAGAGAGTTTAATTTATTTCATTCTCAATTAAATCTTTGGGCAGGAAGATGTGCTCTGTCCTTCTGGCAGCCTCTCTAGCTAAACTCGACTGTTCCCCCTGCTCTGTGACAGCAGCCCAAGGAGCTGAGTTTCTGCTCTCAGCACAGGCTGAAATCCAGCTCACAGCAACAACTGATTACGTTAACCTCTGTTGAGTCCTCTCAGGGTCTTTATGACATTCATTTTAAAGAACACACACAGGGACATGAAAGCCCAGTTTGGACATTAAAGTCAGCCTGTTCTTCCCACTGATGGACCAGGGCTGATTTACACACCTGTTTGGTTAAAGATGAACTCTTTCAGGGTTTCCAGCGTTCTGTCTGTATGATTAAATCTAGCCATAGGTTTAGCACCTTGGAAAAGGAGGATATTTGGTACAGCCACAGTTCCAAATCTAGTTGATAAACTACATAAAGAAAAAACAAAGCATGAAGGAAATTAAATCTTGTGGAGGAAGAAATAAAGACAGTTACAATATAGAAAGTGTCAGTTTCACTAAATAAAGTTGTCATTTTATGTAGAAAAAAGTCACTCCTGTTTTTAGAACTCAAAGCTGAGAGAAATAAACTACAGCTAGAGCACAGGGAGTGTGAGTTACCTGCTGTGCTGGGATGCATCCAGTGCCAGGAAGTGAAGAGTTGGGAATGCTCGGGGCAAAGAGTTAAAATGAGGTGCCAGGCTGGCAGAAAAGCGGCACCATGGTGTGTAGAACAGGACCAAAGTACAGTCACTGCTGTTTGGGTTTAGGAACTCCATCAGGTCCTTGGAGAAAGCACGAGAACATGAACAATTACATATTTAACAGAGTTAAATTCTGTGTAGGGATGCAGCATTCAGCAATCAATTAGATACTTGGCAATACTGATCAAGCCATGCACCTTTTAAAACAAGTGGAGAATTGTATATAACCTTTTTTAAATATTGTTTTCAAGTTTATTGCTTAAAAATATACATACACATAACTGTAACAAGAAATGAGCTGGCACTAACTGCCATTAACGATTTCCAGGAGAAACGCCAGTCCACAGAGCAGGAAAGCTGGCAGTGCCCTGCAGGCACAGAGATGACACACACCGGCACATGAACCGAGCCATAACTCCATTTTTTTCCTGCTCAGAATGGCCCGAAAAGCCTCTTTGCCCAGTCATATCTTTTCTTCGGTGGAAGAACGTTACATGAGGAAATTCACTAAGTCAAGCACTGAAAGCAACAGGCTGACGGGGCATCTTCCACCACCCTCACGGGTTCACACCAACCCCGGGCAGTGAGCGGGCCACCCGCCTACCTGGGACACGTTCAGGATCTGCAGCGTGAAGCGCTCGATGCCCGTCGTGTTCCTCTCCTCGCAGTTCACCTTGGGAACCTTGGCGCTGTCGGTGCCGTTCTGCTCCTCGGCGGGCCCGGGCAGCACGGGCTCCAGCACGGGCTGCTCCCGGGCCTGGGCGGCCGCGGGGCCGCTCCCCGCCGGCCCGCACGCGTCGCCCGCGGTCGCCCCATCGCAATCCCCTGCCGGGCCGCCGCTCGCCTGGGCCGGCACCGCCGACAGCAGCACGGGCGGCTCGGCCGCGGCCCCGCTGCCCAGCATCGCGTCCGCCATCTCGGCCGTGCGGTACCGCACCGGCTCGGGGCCGCCCGCGCTCCGCTCCGCCGCCGCCCCTGCGGGGAGAGAGAGGGACAGAGGGACGTGTCAGCTCCGCGCCCCGTCCACCCCGCGACCGCGCACCCAGAGCCCCCCGGCCGCACCTGCGGGAAGGGTCGCACCGAGCCAGGCCAGCGCCAGCAGCAGCCGCCACATCCTCGCCCACAACCCCGGCCCCGGCAGGCGCCGCCGCGTTTCCCCGGACAACGATCGCTTCCGCCGGATCCCCAGGACACTTCCAGTTCCGCTGCCGGTCGTATTTCCGTGGGAAGAGGTCTTGGGGCGCGGGGGTGGGGTAGGGATTTGTGTCGGGTGGGGCTCAGCCGTGCTCGTGTTAGATACAAAGCGGGTTTAACCGAGTTTTCTCGCGGCCCCGCTGAACCTTGAATTGGGATTGTTCAGCCTGGAGAAGAGAAGGCTTCGGGTGACCTAATTACGGCCTCCCAGTACCTGAAGGGAGTTTACAGGAAGGATGGGACAAGACTATTTACAAGCGCATGTTGTGACAGGACAAGGGAGAATGGTTTAGATTAGATATTAGGAAAAAAAAAATTTACTAAAATTACTTTAAGAAAAAAATTACTGTGAGGGTGGTGAGGCCCTGGCACAGGTTACCCAGAGAAGCTGTGGTTGCCCCATCCCTGGAATTGTTCAATGCCAGTGTGGACGGGGCTTGGAGCAACCTGGGATAGTGGAAGGTGTCCCTGCCCATGGCAGGGGTGTGGAACAAGATGTTCCTTAAGGTCCCTTCCAACCCAAACCATCCTGTAATTGTGTCCCCGCCTTGCAGGGCTGAGCCCGCACGCTGTGACCGGAGTGGCTGCCCGGGCCGGGTGTCGGGCTGCTGATGCTGCTGGGGGCATTTCATTGTTGATTTAAATTAGTTCAGGTCGAAAATTCTTGCAGAGAGGCAAGTGCCATCCAATGGCTTCGGCAGGATGCTGTGACTGAGCAATAACTGAGGGCGCACAAGCGCACCCTGTAACTCATCCCGAAGCCGGTTCTCTTACAAGCCGGTGTTGCGGCCCCAGCGGCTCCGGTGACCAGCACAGCCGCAGCTGCCTGACGAAGGATTTGTCTGCTCCCACCCGCGTTAGGGAAGAACGGTCCCGTTTGGGAGCTGTTTGCACACAAACTGTGCCTTAACCTACAACAGGCTGGGGGTAAAGGTAAAACGTAGCAAACTCAAGGCGTATTTTTAAAACTAAAAGGAAGAATTCTTGTCAACCAGAGCTCCAAAGCAGAAAGGCAAGATAAATACTCCCATATTCATTTTTAGGAAATTATATTTTTCCTGTTGCAGAATTGGTTTTTACTTTATTTCAGTTCAATAGTGAAGCCTCAAGACTATCTGGGGCATTTTGAAAATGAACACACTACTTCAAGTGCCGATACAATTTTTAACATACTTCCTTAAAACTGCCAGCAGTGCACAATGAGATTTTGCCAAAACTCTGCATCTGTCAAAAACTGATAGTTATGACCTAGGGGAGCATGAACCATGCACATTGGAAAAGGGCAGGAAAAACCAAGTACATGTGTATAAATGAAAATGGGTGTAATATATTACAGAATTTGACTTTGTTTTTAGTCAGGTGTACTTCTCCAACTCTGTCATTCCTTACAGCACACATTTTCTCACTCGAAGCTTTTTCTTTCAAAGTCCAATTTGCATAAGCACTAATAATGAGGACATAATAGTCTAAAAATAGAAAACATGAGGTTTGCACATAGAGGGAAAATATTTAATTAGATCAGCTGATACAGAGCAAGCCTGAAAGCAAAAGCACAAAGGGAATCCAAACTGGTGCAGACTAGCAAAGAAAAAGCTGCCCCATTCTCCCTTCTCCTTATGTTTGAGTTTAGTCAAAGCAGCATTTTCAACTTGAAAACGATTTTTTACTGTGAATTTAATCCTAACATAATATCCTTCCTGCCATAACACAAATCAAAATGGTACAGGTTTTTTATGGTGACTGTAAGTAATCCATGTTTACCAGGTACGACATCACTAATTCACGTGGTACTCCTTGTGCTACTTAAAGAGCTCAAACCATGGAGATGCAGAGGCATAAAACTGCCAATCCAGCCCCAAACAAGCCCTGGTGTCTCACCATACACATAACTGAGGTTATTAAAAGGCAGAACCATTTTAAAGATTCCTTGAAGATGTGCAGCTTGTGTAACTGATACCCCAACACTGCTAGTCTGCCAGCCTGAATAATCCTGAACTGCTCCTGTCATCAGAAACCACATCTGGCCTCACATACCACCTGTGCACTGAGGGAACAGACTCCCTGCAGCTTCCATCCTTCCATTCATTCCATGGCAGAGAACACAGAGGCCATGGAAGCAGTCAAGCAACTTCCAAAACACCTGAAAAAGCTGTATTCTTGTTTGAACAATTTGTGACTGCTATAGTATCTAATACTTAAAACTTTCCTTACACCAAATAATGCATGTTGCTCATGCAGTCATGTCCAGGAACTGATTTTTAGACCAGTATGTAGCAGACTGCTGCTGAACATATCCAGTCACCTTGAATGCCAAATATTTAGAACTACCAGAATGGCCAACCAAAAAAAACCCCAAAAAACCAAACTAACCAACCAACCAACCAACCAACACATCAGATGTCATTTTCAGGTAAATTCAAAAAGTCTGCAAAATAACTGCAATTGACATTTGGAATGTTCCAACTCCAGATGTGTTCAAGGCCTTTGAAAGTTCACGGAAAAGAAAGCAAAGGGTGCTGGAGAGCAAATAGAGGATGCAGGCCTGGGAGTCTGGACTGCAGCTTCTGGTAGGTAGGACTGCCTGTTCTTCCCCAAAGTTATTGAAAAACTTCAGTAAAGAGGAAAAAATTAAAAAAAAAAAAAAGAAGAAGTGTTAAGTGGCATACAGAAAACATCTTACCAACACAGATAAATTGGAATATTGCTGGAATACAGGGATAAATATGTCTTACTCATCACAGAATAACCAATTATGATCACCATTCCATGAAAAGTTTAGTTTATGAGTACTTTCAAATTTATTTCCATGTGCAGCAGAGGAAAAGTTAGCAGTTGACTATTTATCCATACAGGGTTATAAGCTCCTTTCCTCCCCTTTTCTCCTGTTTGAGTGAAAGGACAAGAACAATTAAGTTATTGTCACACTGTTTTCAATTCATTAAAAAATAAGCAACATTCCTCTATTTCCTGATGCCTTGCCAGTCATAGAGTCTTTTTGCCTTAATGCAAATATACATAACGTGCCTGTAATAAGCAGGTAACACTGTTAACTGGCATCTTCAGCCAAAATTTAAAAGATATTAAAAAAAACAAAACAGGGAAAAATGCTTAGGTTTTAAAGTATTAACTTTATTAATAAATATACATCCATATGATGATGTAAATACAGATCATGAACACTACTCCATTCCCATACACATAATTGCACACGAGTAGCTCAAGTTCATGGACATAAAAACATACACAGTATCTAATCAGGCTTTTTACAGCAGAGGACAGGGTGCTGATACTAGTTATTTAACAGATTACTGTTACCCCCAAAGTAAACCTGTGGAAAAGCAAATGATGAAAGATTGAAGTAACAGAAAGTGGTTCAAATTTTAGAATACAGATTCTTCTATTTGGAAAAAAAGTCACAAGGAGAAAGGTCTAGTCTCTACTAAAGTCATAAATATATTTAAGCGGTGTTAAAATATATGCATTAAAATAGAGAAGAATGAACTTTTGTAATCAGAAATGAAGTTTGCAGTTCCAAGTATTTATGATTGTTATCACCTGTTTTAACTGTCAACTCTAAGGGTAGCATGAAACATTATTATACATATAACAAAGAACAGCAGAGTCACAGCTAATGAAACCATTGCACAAATGACTTCACATTCCTCTGCCTTTTAAAGCTCTTCAAAATGGGGGAGGGAGTTAAATTCTCATCTGAATTGCTCTGCGTATTGTAGTTCCAGGTAATTCTTTTCACAGACACATCACTTTTCACTGACAAGGCTTGGTTTTGTCCTGACTGAACATTAAGATCCTTCAGACAAAATGAAAATATATTCATTCAGAAGAGAGATCTTTAATGGCTCTAGTTAATTTGATCATTTTAAACTAAATCCAAGATATAAAGAACATTGCTTTAATGACAAAGCTAAGTGCTGATTTTAAACATACCATCTTTGATATCAAAGTCAGCTGCTTCTGATGGTATCTGATTTTTTCCTGACAAAATATGGTGCTAGCATCTTGAATCTGTCCAGTGCAAGACTTTATAGTAGCAAAATTATTTGGTTTTAAAGTTTAAGTAAATTTAATCAGAAAATGAATAGTAGTTACTATATGTATCTTAAACAGTGAACTTTATAGCATCATTAAGGAATAATAGCAAGCTAATACATTTCATTTATGTATAAATAAGACGTTAGAAACTTGATAATTAAAAGAAATTATTAAACTTGACATGTCAGTCTTCTGAACAGTGTTAACACACAACAGTGATCCTAGCTTATGAATAGCTGAATTATGATATATAATATAAAATAAGCAATTTACCTTACAAGTAATGTTTTCATACTATGGGGGGAAAATGCCAGTTTTCCCATTGGTACTAATAAAGTTTAGGCATTAACATGCTGTTTCAGTGTTTCTCATGGACAGAAAAGTGTTGAAAAAAGCACAATGTATTCTGCAGAGTATACATAGAAAGAAGTATTTGAAAATTCCATTTCTAGTCATTTTGAATCTCCTCTTTTTTTCCTTCCCCTCACTGCATGGCACCAGTAAACTCTAGTCAGATATAAAATAAAGCAGAATTAGGAAATGCCAGCAGTGCACTTCTGCTCTCCTTCCTAAATCTAGAGTGCCAAGGAACCCACTGCGGGGTCTCTGAACACTCTTCTACTTGATGCTCATCATTTCACAACTGACAACATTAATTAGTTTTTACTGGGATTATATTTCATCTGATATAATTAATAAACACTGTAATGAACAGAAATTGCTTAGGTGATTTCATTATTTCATCAGCATACTTGAATACAAATTATACTAGCAGAACAGCAATACATCTGCATTATCTCCTGACACACAGCACAGCACCATTGAGTGGATGCACAAGTGAGGAACAGACAGGAGCAAACAGGATCAACGGGAGGAGGTAAGGAGTGGAGTTTCTCCAAGGTACAGTGGTGACATGCAACACGTTCCTTGCCAGCGAGGTGTGACACTCCTGCAGTTATACATTCAGCTGAAGAGGACTGCTTGCCCAGCTGAGTTCAGGAAAGAACTTAAAGAAGTCTTTTGTTGAAAAATTATCTGATTAAAAACAGCCAATAGAACACAGATCCTGAGGGTGAATGAACTCACGTTAGCACTTTGCATGTGTCAGAAGTTACATCTTCTGAGAGAGAATGCTAAATTTCAGACTTGCGAGTTTGTTGAGGAACAGAACGTACAACTGGATTTCAGAGCTTCAGCATGAAGAAACTATTCCTTAGTAGCAATTTAGCTGCCATTAGTTCATCTATCGACTAAGGAGCCATCCAGTATAAGTTGAGGTTCATTGTCTTAGTTGCCAGTGCATACACAGTTCCCCCAAAACAATTCAACACACCTATTGTAAAGTACAGCAAAAGTCCAGCTCAATATGTGTTAGGCATCACTGGAACACCTGAAGGCTTGCTGCTTTTTTCCTGATAAAAAAGGTATGAAACATGACATCTGTTTCTTAAGTTGTCATCACTGAAATCAAGAGGTCTAGTCAAAATGACAGCAGGCCAGAATAGCATTTATATTAACAAAAATTACCATCATCATTACCCATTCAGCACAGGCTCAATTAACCCAAATTTTTATTCTCCCCAAATCTGCAAACTCTATATATTCCCCCTCCCCAGATATTTCAAGCTACAAATTTATCATAAAGTCATTTTATATATGAAATGACTTAAACGTAACCTTTCTTCCAGATTAAAAAAAAAAAAAAAGTTTTAGTTTCAGTAAAATGAATTTAGAACAAACAATATACAACATTGAGGACTGATTTTTTTTTTCTTTTGAATTCTGGATGAAAGTATTTTACACACTCACACTCACACATTCTCCCACACTTAAAAAAAAATTACACACACCCAGTTGAAAAATGGAACATTTCTTTTGGGAGGAGGGGAGGTTTTAGTTTGAGTCAAGAAAGGTATTTATAGTTAACCAACAACATTTTTTTCTGGCTTGCATGCATAGATGAACTCTATATCTGGGGTCTAGCAGTGCAGTAAACTGCATCCTGTTTGCATCAGCTATACAGTTTGCTTTTATAAATCATGAAAATGGTGTCCTTTGGTAGATATATAAGCTTCCATAACTTAAATATAGTATAAGTGTCAAACAACGAAATAACTATTTCCAGGAATATCTGGCAAAACTGAGTCTAAAAATTTGGCAACAGCATCTGTTTAAAAAGTTTAATTTGTAAACATTATACGTTATTACTTTAAAAGCTATTAAACTGTTGCCATCTAAGCACAGATTTGAAAGGCAAAAGCCAGCGTAAATACCTATTTACAGATTTAAGAACATACTGTTTAATATTAATCAAGTGCCTAACTAGAATGAACAGTACTTAATTTCTTATAAAATATTTCAAATTTCAAAGAATTATTTGTGGTTTGGTATATGTACTATTAGGCATTTCAAAATTACCCAGCAGAATCCTGTAACAGTGTAACTAAAAGAACAGCTCTCACCTAAAGGCAAAGTAACTTGTCTTTGTAAGGCGCTGTGAAGCTGTAATGCACGGTACAAATACTCAGGTTTCTTTAATATCTTCAAAAATATTTTTGGAGCATTAGTTGAAATTCACTTAATGCTACAACTCCAGAAATAAAAGCTACTGGAAATCACTTTAGAAAAAAAGGGGTTTTTTTGTTTAAGTTTTTAAGTATATCTGAGGTCTTTAGAAGGTCCTGCAGAAGTGGAAAATGTGGCTTGCCACTTTCTTTATCAATTTTTATCAAGTAAGAACTTAACTGGCTAAGTTGCTTATTGTGGGGCAGGCCACATCATGAACCATCAGACAGCTAATTTCTGTCCTCCTTATTTCAATTATTTAATTTATAACCACACATCTATATTTATGAGAAACTGAACTTAAAACTAGGGACATGGACATTACTTAAGTATGGACACCAAAGCATAATGTATAATTTCAGACTTCCTTATAAATTATGATTTAAAATCAACAGAAGCCTCTTTAAACCAAAGCCGTCTCAACATTCTGTAAAACTTATGAATTGCACACGTAGGCTACGGCATTACTGTAATAAAATCTAGAAACTCAGACTTAGGCAAACATTACAAGAAAACTCAAGAAACATGCCCAAAATCAGCATAAAGCAGATAAGTCAGGAGTTATTCATTCCCTCCTTTCATTCATTAGGCTGTTTGATTTTGCTGCTAGTTTCACCAGCAGCATGTACTCCTCTGTTATGCACCATAGGGTAAGGAAAAGCTGCACTGCCACAAGTATAATTTAGATTTGCAAGCCGTGATAGAGCTTTAATGCTACCTGGAGGTCTGCCTGGGCTGACTTTGTATCCTGCTGCTTTAGTTGTACCCAAGGGTCTGCCTGGACTTGTCTTAAATCCAGCTGCTTTGGTGGTCCCCAGGGGTCGACCTGTGCTCGTTCGGTACCCTGCTGATTTCGTGGTCCCTGACGGCCTTCCACGTTTCCCGGAGCGGTTGAGGTTTTTCTTTTTCTTTAGTTCATCTTTTGTCTCTATATTCCTGCCACTTGTGGTCTGCAAGTGGGATTCGTTCAAGGCGTCTTGTCTCTGGCAGGCAATGGGTTTGTGGCTGACTGCATGGCTGTACTTGCTCTGCTGTGTGGCGTAGAGGTCAAACTGATCTGCAGCTCTTACATTGTCTTCATTCAGGCAAGAGCTCTTGCCAGTCCCACAGAAAGCTGGATTACTGCTGGCAACAGGGTGCATCATTTTCTACCAAAAATAAGAGAGAGAAATATGTATCAATATATCATAATACTGCAGCATTCCACAAAAGAGAATCTTTCAAAAGCCACCTCTGTTTCTTAAAATTAGTCCGAACTACTTTGTCTATTTTTAGTAAACAGTATTGATGTCAGTAAATTACTTTTAAAATGAGTTTTATTAAGCCTTCACTTGAGGTTCTGCACAGTAACCTTTACACATAGTTAAAAAGGACAGTTTAAACCATGTATTATTCACATAGGTATACTTAAGGAAGAAGTAAGTTAAAAAACTGAACAACAGCATTTGAGCAACCAAGAGCTATCATATTTGCTCATGATTGATTCCAAAACCTTTCTAACCAAATCTCATCTGAATTTTAGTTGCTTTAGCTCTAAGATTAATATGCGACTCAGCTGTAAGCCAAGGAAAGATATAACTCTTTTGGTATAGTAGATATAGGATCCTAAAGATTTTTTGTTTGCTTAACTGCAGCAAAAGAATGAAGTGCTAATCAGTTTTGTTATTTCCTATCACAATTAATGTCAAAGAAAGGAATACATAAGGCATTTGGCAACATAGTTGGGAAAGCAGAGGGAGGAAATGAATTTGTAACTAAGTACAAGATGCGGGATTGCAGAAATGCCACTGCTGTCCTAGTTAGGAGAGAACTGCTAGCAATGCCAGCACTGAGATATGTTGATATTGTTGGCAATACCAATGACTCTAGGAAATAAAGCAATTATATCTTCCCTTCAACTATACTGGTTCTACAACTTAAATAAGCTGCAAATACTCAAAGTTTAAGAAAGAAATATTTAGCTATGCTGAAGACAAGATTAAACCAATAAATACCTGGCCTGTCAGAGTGTTTCTGTGTCTTACAGTTACACTTAAGACACCAAATATGTCTTCCCATGGTAAATTTATCAAGTAGATAAGGTCTGGAAGATTTATTATCTTTTCCCTACAATAGCTCTGGAATATCACCTACAGCAACACAATTTAAACTCTACCATTGATTCCTGCATTTATTTGGCAGTTATGAATGTTTCCTGCCAGCCAGAGAGAAAGCACACAGCACAGACAGTCTATTTACCCTGGAGTAAATCCCCGTGCTCTTTTCTCCTGATTACAAAGGGTACATTCCCTGGTGGAACACTCCATCTACCCTGGCTTGTCAAATGCACATTACAATGTGCATTACTCTTCTGCAAATATATGAATACGGGTTTATGTCAAATAGGGAAATTATGACAGTAATATAGTTTAAATATTAGATGTTCTAGCAGAGATAATTAAAGTGCTACAATGCTGGTGCATTGCATGGGGTACAGTAGAATAAAAGTGAAACCACTGTTATCGCAGCTGTTAACTTGCAAACAAAACAACTAAGAATAGCTTGCAAGCCTGCACTTAGCAAAGGACAAAGGAAATAAGCTCAGGTCAAGAGACCACAGACTGTTCTGTGCAGCAATACAGAAAGAAGCTTAAGGTTTTCTACAATTAGCAGTCAAAAAAATGTTACCTTTCTTTAACCCTACTAGAAAAGTGCCTGCAATAGCACAGAAAATACCTGAGATTTTTTCATGATATGTAATTGCAAACATGAGGGTTCTATAATATCCTTTTGCTGTGGAGAGAGTAAAGCCCAGCGGCTTTGAAAGGCTGTTCTGCTGTTTGTTGATCCACTAGAGACACTTGGAGTGGTGAGCAGCATTCTTGTCTTCAGTACTCATTTTGAACACGGGAATACTGGCTTTGGCCACAAAAAGCTGCTCCAAGCTCAACTGCCACAAAGAAGCATCAGTTCAGCTGCCCAGTATCCAAGGAACACACCAGAGCTGGGAGAAGGCACTGAATAAAGCAGGGGCCCCTGGTATTTCTCATGAGACCAACCAGGCTCACACTCACTCCTGTGTTACATTCTTACTCTCTGATTCTTTTCCTCATTACACTTGAGGAGATTTTAACATCCTTCTTTCTGGGGGAGAACCATCATAGGTACTCCTAGACAGTGAATATATTCTGCTGGAGCTTCATCACCATATGCATGTGCTTTGTGTCTACTGCAATACCAGTGAGAGCTCTGACAAACACTGACTTCACACACAAGACCTGGCTGATGATACTTTACCTTCCCTCTGGCAACAACCAGTACGGCTGGAATGGATGAAGGAAGAAAGACAACACAAATCAGTAACTATTTAAAATTTCTTTCTAGAGGAAGCTTAACAAAACCCCCAATCTCAGTGGAAGACTGCCAACAGGATTTTTTTTAATGCATTTTCCCCCCTCTCTGCACCATTTTTCAGCGAACCATGCAAATTTCAAGTAGTAGCCAAGGTTCCTCTTCTATCTTTTTGATTTAAGACGTTTTTGTTTAAATTTTGAAAAGGAATCTGTAATCGAGCTTAATTACCCTAACATGGACTCTCCAGTGTAATTTTCCTTCATTCACATTACAGTAGGGAATACAAGAATGTAGTGAGTCTATCTGTAGAATGGAAGCAGGTTTCTTGGCAGGGAGATATACAGTATAAAAGAGAATTGGTATAAAATGCAAAGCTATGCTAATTTAAGAATTACACTCTAGCTAAATTGTATAGCTAAACACATACAACTTTGTGTGCAAACATTCTTGAATAAAACCATCCAAAAAAGTTTCCAACAAGATAGAACTTTCTCGTTTTAAACCTGTAAATAGACACCTAAAAACAATGGCAACAGTTTACTTAAATCAGTTTTTAAACTGATTTAACTGACTGACTGAATATCTCTGTATAAAAAAATAGTTAAGATAAGGCACTGTAACAAGGAAATTTAGTTGTATTTCAAAAAGATTCACTGAAAAGTGACTATGGAGGATTTTCTGTATGGATCCTTTAGTGTCTGGTAATTTATATCTATAGAAATGCTGGGGAAGGGGAGGAGGCACTGAGTAAGTTGGCTTTGGGAAAAGAGAGGCAGCACCAGGAGCTTCTCATAGCAACAAAGCACAGAAGCTCCACCGCTGCTAGAAAGAAACAGGACCATCCAGCTGGGACCCATAAGGTTTGCTACAGGGGATGACTGGACATGGTCATGACCCCTCCTTGTATCCCTAAATACAGCTTAACATACAGCTCTAACTCACAGCTCCTAAGGCTCCTGGTTCTGTTATGGCCCATCTCTCTCCAGGCTTGAAACCCTGCAAGAAATTCCCATTCATGACCTGTTCACTACACAAAATTTTAATATCAAAGCTATTCAAATCACATTACATAAAAACACCCTCTTGAGCTGTGACATAATGCCATCTTTGGCTTTCAAACCTCGTACCCTGCCTTCTTCACGGGCAGGATTTAGCTGCCAGTGTAGACAAGATGAAACCTTTGATAAGCAGAGAAGTTCGCAAACCTCCCAGAATAGGCACTTGCTCAGTAGCTATTTTATACTGAGTACTGGACCTGAGACCCATTATCTGCATTGAGCAGAATAATCAGTTCCAGCATAAGCAGCAGGCAACTGCTCTGCTCTCACCCAGCCCAGCCTGCCTTCTGTGGCCTGCTGAGCGCCAGAACAGACCTGACTCAGCAAGTGCCCGACTTCTGCTAAAACACACCTGAATCACAGCAAAACTGCACAAAGCTCCAAGTCCATCTATACTACAGCTTTTCAAATGATGAATACCAGAAAGGGTATTCCTCGCAGCAACAGGGACAATTTTGCTTTTAATGAGGGTTAGTATACAACACCTACTCATTTTTCTGAGGTTTTTCACCGCTGAGCTTGCAATAGTTTCCACAGTATTGATGGGGCTGTGGGAGGCTGTAGCAGCGCATTTTCATCATCATCCAACACATACAAAGTATGTGACTCGCTATTTAACAACACAAGCAGCCACAAGCATCATTTGTGCACAGCTCTCTGAAGGTCACTGCTGCCAGTGAACGCTGCGGGAGCAGAGCACAGGCTCAGCTCTGTTCAGGATCCCTCATAAAGGACGCTCTGTGCCGAGTTCCACGGCCCTGGGGAGCGCCACAGGGCTCCTTTGCTTTGCAGGGGGGGCTGAGCAGCAACAGCAGCAGGAAGAATATTTTCCCTTTCAAGACCGCAACAGAAATATGGTGTCAGTTCTGTTCTTCTCTCTCAGGATAGCATGTGTGAGAAATCCTTTCATCGCTCACTGAGAAGAATTAATTCTATCAATTTAAATGTTTTTCACATATCCCTTTTATTGTCAGCTCCTTTTCCACATATTAACTC
Organism: Corvus moneduloides; assembly: GCF_009650955.1. Lineage (NCBI taxonomy): Eukaryota > Metazoa > Chordata > Aves > Passeriformes > Corvidae > Corvus > Corvus moneduloides. The sequence goes on from NC_045490.1 coordinate 9,664,550, forward strand.
TTGCTTAAGTAGGGCCTTACCCAATTTTTAAAACCCTGTGACTGCTTGCTTTCACAAAGCTGCACCTTACCTGGAGTATTCACATAAATGTAAATATTTTAAAAATACTAAATATGAAATTCTATCAGAGGCACAACATACATTGTAACACCAGAACCTACAACTGAAATCTTACCTACTTGTGAAGCACAATAACCAGTTTTTCCATACTGTGCTTATGAAGCCCTTTCCACAGTCGGTGCATAATATGATTTTTCTCATCATTTGACACCAGGTAAAATATATTAAAAACTGCCAAAATATAAGAAATAATTTCTTTACAGCAGTGATTTGCTAGAGTTACTACATGATACCATAAGACTGCAAATCGAAAAGACAACATAATTTTGGGAACAGTTTCTTTCTCAATTATTCTTAGTGCAAAATCACTAATAAATTAAGAGTTCCCCAAGCAATACAACTTACAAGTATGGTCCTTCCCCTGGTGACCCAGGGTCACTTTCTTATGTGACAGAAGTTAAGAGTTATATGGAGCTGAAATACCCACCCCCTTTAAATTCCTCTTCCCCAGACGTGCCAGGCAGAATGGGAGCCTTCCTTCACTATGGTCTGCGCCTCGTGCTCCTCACCAGAGAGCTGCAACCTGGGTGCGCCTCTGTGCCCCCGGGAGTTCAAGTCTTTTGACTCAGACACCCTTGGAGAAACAAAGGTCTCCAAAGCCTAAGCACAAGCTTTGTATTACAGACAAAGCTCAACTGCTCACAAAGAGTTGATGTTGGGAAGCACCACTAGGCTAAGTGTCAAGTAAACGGAACTTTTCGGGTTCATTCATTATTTGATTGCAAAACCAGGCAGACAATTGTTAGGCTTTCTAACCCTAAAAACCAAATAAGCCATATCCAAGGACAGAGTTTCACTAGATGCTAACATAAGCAAGGATGTCAGCTGACTTCTTCCCACCCCAAAATTAAGATCATATATGATGATGATGATGAACAGGACACCTTGAAAGGGTTAAGACAGCTTCACAAAAATTAAGGAAGATGGCATCAATGATTTAATTACCTGTGCACTCCAATTACACTGACACAACTGACAGTTTGGTTTCATAATCAACAGAAACCACTCTTAGAATCCGCCCTTTTTCTGAGCAGGACAATCTTGCTCCTTCCTCTTCTCTCACATTCCCACTCCTTGTGCCAACACTAACTATTGTGCAAGAGCAGGACAAATCAACACCAGGGATCTGATCCAGGTGAAAACTAATCCAACAAGAAAGCAAAAGCAACAGCGCATAGGCATCGAGGCAAGAAGTAAGAGAAACTCACATTTCCATTAGCACAGAGACAGTCCCAAGTCAGCCTAAGCCACATTACCCACTGGCTGCCACTGACCCCACTCCCTGGTACTGTTACTTTAAAAAAATTACCAGATCTCAAAAAGATGGTCTTAGTGGACTTTAAAGACCTGGACGACAGGCATGACAAGTCCCAAACACAGCAGAGGGAATGGAGGTTGGAGTAAAACCCCAGAGCTGGGGATGGAGCAGCACAGAATCAAGGCAGCCATCAGGCCAGACAGACTTGCTTAGGAGAGTATGCTGAAACGGCACCCCCATTATTCTGTGGTTCTGCATTACCAAACTTCAAGGCAAACCAAATATGCGTATGAATGATGGAGCAGGTAGAGGTGGATCTTTATAAAGAAAGGATTATTAGTGTTTGTGAATTGTCCATTCACCTCAAGGGGCTACTCCCAAACAAAAAGGAGCAGTCCTTGCCATAGCCTAGAACAAGGGCTTTGAGGAGCTGGAGATGCTTATTCATCTCTGTGGGTGTTCTCACCCACCCGCTCTTCTCCCCAGGGCTGCAGTCTCGAACAATAGCTCTGAGAGGTAAGAGGTGCTCATTCATCTCAGTGGGTGTTCTCACCTACCCTTTACTCTTTCCCTAGCCTGCTACCACAAAAGGACTTTCAAGCTTAAAGAGGTGGATCAAGCATCTTCCTGATGTACGTTTTCAGAGTGTTTCTCTGTGATGAGACCTAGTGCAGAAGGCTCTGGACACCTGTCCACACACTCCAGCAGTGCAAAGGCCTCTGAACACCTGTCCACACACCCAAACACAGCCACAGCAGCGTCCTTGTGTGAGACTGCAGAAAGACAACGTCCACTTGTTGAATCTGTTCGACAGTGGTCAATGGAAAAACATGCAGGGCTTTTTTTATTTAAGGCTGCATCTAAAATATGAGGGATATGGGTACAGACACAGACACACACACAAAATTCTAAGGAAACTGTGGCATCTCAAGACTGAAATAGAAATAAACCATAATTTAAGAAGTATATTAACAGAGTGCCCCTCCTACCCTTTCATTTTACAAAAATAAAAACCACAAGGATCAAAATAACTGTTAATTCAGGGAGAACTGCACACAAATTTAAGGTGCAACTATTCCCTAATCAATTACCCCAGAAGGACTATGCACAAACAAGAATGCACTAAACTATCCGTAACTGTCCACGAGAATACACAGCACTGACACGCACTATGTTAGAACGCAAAGAGACACAGAAGGGACACAGTGAGGCTCTCCAGGTACCCCGATGTGCAGGTGAGCAAAGGCATCCGCTACTTAGGTGTGTCAGGAAATACATCCATGGGCTGTACGCACACATCCAGGTGCCCCACGCGAATGGGAGTATGCTTCAAGTAAACAGCCCTGCACACACACCAGCCCCACGCACGGAGCTGCGGCTGCTGAAGGGAAGGAACAATTCCCGGCCGCAGGCTGGAGAGCAGGAGGGCCCAGCCCCATCAGGAGCGGCCAAGGGCCGGCTGAGGGGACAAAGGGGCGGCACAGCTCTCTCCGACTCGGCCGCAGCCGGGGACACCGCGCCGGGGGTGGCCTCGCGTGTCCCCCGTCCCGCGCGGGGGGCACGGACAGGCCCCGGCCCTCGGCCCGGGGCACGGCCGGGCGGGGACGGCGGGACAGGCGACGATGGCGCAGCTTCCCTCGCGCGGCCCCACGGGGCTCGGGCACCGCGCTCCGGGGCTCGGAGACCGCGGGATCGCCCTCAGCGGCGGGGAGGGAGCGGAGGAGGGAGGACAGGAGAGTCCCGCTCCGCTCCCCTCCCCCGCCGGCCGCGGCTCCATCTTGCCCGCCCGCCGCCTCCCACCGCACGGAGCAGGGTCCGGGGCCCGCGGGCCCGACCCGCACCTACCTGAGAGGCTCGGGGCGGCGGCAGCGGCGGCGGGCGGAGCGGCCGCCTCCCCACACCGCGCCGGGCGGCTGCAGGGAGGGGACGGGCGCAGGGGAGGGAGCGGCGCTGCGGCGGGCGCGGGCGGCGGGGCTGGCGGGGCGCGCTCCCGAGCGGGGCCGCGCCACGGGGGCGCGCGCGGGGCGGGGCCGACGAGGCCCCTCCCTCCGCCGAGGGTCGGGGCCGCGCGGCCGCCGCCATTTTGTGGGGCGGGCGGGAAGAGGTGCGTGCGGGTTGGGTGTCCGCCCGGCGAAGGGACACACACGAATCCCGAGTGCTTCGGGCACTGTGCATGGCCACGCGCATCCCTGGAAGCGGGATCAGTATTAATGGTGCTCCCATCACTGCCGTTTGGATAGAGTGCGGTATCTTCTGTCTCAGGCTCACTTAGGTTGGAAAGACCTCTGGGATCACCGAGCCCAACCCGTGAGCAAACACTGCCGCGTCAAACGGACCATGGCACTGAGTGCCACATCCAGTCTTTACTCGAAACACGTCCAGGGGCGGTGACTCCACCACCTCCACTCCACCACACGCTGCAATCCATTATGGAATAGTCCAGCTTCAGGACTATTAGAACGATGTATTATGTTAGTTCTCTTTCCCGGCTGACTTTGCAGTGGGAACAGCTGCCATTCCAGCGTAGCTCACACGGGGCTGGGTCCGGGCATGGACCATCAGAGTCTTGCAGCACGAGTGTGGGACTGCTGGTTATTAAATACTTTGCTTTGTTTCATCCATCTGTGTTCTGAAGAGTTCAGTGTTGCAGTAGCACTTCATACCTGCAAGCAGGAACAGCAAATACAAGGAATACCAACTTCAACTGTTTCCAAAAAGATCCCATAGAAACACGAATTTTAAGTGCCCAGCACATTTCACCATCCAACCTTTTGTTCTCGAGGTCAGTTTTAGTGAAACAATATGACAGCCCACTTGGTGGAGGGCTGTGACCAACATATTTTTTAATCCGCGTTTGTTAATGACTATAACAGATTCCTGTCCTCCATTAGCACCCTTGGTCCATTGACAGACAGCAACACACACATCTTCAAATCACAGGGTCTGAATGAGCACATTGGTCCTTAAATGACTGATGGACAAAAGAGCCTGAAAAACATTGCGTATTATTCAGATGAGGTTTTAGAAAATAAAAGCAAAAAAGACCAGGAAACAAGAACCTGCAGCTTTCACAAATGTTAATTCTGCTTTTAAAAATATTTCCCTCTCCTGCTGTTGTTTGAGGAGCTGACTGCTGTACTCCAGCACTAAGATATTTCATTTCTACAATACTTGGAGCTCTTCAGGCTGAAAATTGCTGTGCAACATCCTGCCAAGATGATGATTCGTATTTTTGCCATTTCTTCCTAATGCATGCAGGAATCCTCACTTGCAATATAAGAAAGTGGCAGGGAAAAGCAGCCTTCATTTAGCTTAATTTAGCAAATGATTCAGTTTATTTACAAAGCTCATCTTTCTGCTGTTCAAATGTCTATTGGAAGTGCCAATGAAAAATGGTTCAGGTCGATACCTTTTCAGTATCCTGCTATTTTCAATATTTTAATCTGGAAGGTGATGGAAGGCTGGGCTCAGCCTCCTGATTTCTGCAGAAATTGTCATCTCAACAGAACACAGAAACCATCAGACCCTAGAGGAGTGGAAGTGTAACATAAGGCAGTGAAACGCTCCATCCCGAGCTGTGAAGCCTGAACCCAGCTGTTGTCGAGGCTGTTGCTGGCAGAGCAGAGCAAGATCTAAATGTCTGACCTGAGCTGGCCATGGCTCCTTGACAGCCAGGTTGGTGTCACTACCCTGCATCATGCTCCAAGCAAACCCACACCAGCTGAGCCAGCTCAAATTGTCATCTGGTAGCAATAGGACCCGGTCCCCTCATGTGCACTGTGCTAATAACAACAGGGACCAAACACTGATAAACTGCTCTGCCACTGTCTTGTTTTGTTACAGCTCCCGGGGCCTGAAGCATGGCAGTTCCTCCAGTTGTGAATCCGCTCCCTCCTTTTCTTCCTCTAAAGGACTGACTCATTAGCAGTACCAAATGATTACATTAAGTATCTGTAAGATAAGCGATGCAATGAAACGCTGCCCCTTCCCACATCCCCACAAAGTGCCATTCTCTTCCTCTCTCACTGGAGATCTCGCCGAAGGATCCGCATTTTCAAGGAGAAGAAGGGCCTCAAAGCACAAGTTCCTCCTTCTGCCAACACATGAGCTTCTCACCGGTCCTGGGCTCCAAAGCATGCTGAGCAAACAGGGAGAATTCAGTACAGGAACTGCCATGACCTCCTGTCTATTTAACTGTGAATTATCGGAGCTGATAATTTCTACAAATTCACTTCCTCGGTAACTTGCACAGGCAGAGGAAATGTAGGTTTTAATGAAAATCCTTGATCTTAATTCTGAGTGTAACATTTTCCTTGCTCAGCCATTCATTTCAGAACAGTTGCCACAGGGTATTTATTATTTTGAGAAATGTTTGTGATGATGAACTTCATACTTAGAATGGCCAAAGTATAAAATAACTTAATCATATGCTCACTCCACAGTAGGTTATTAGTAATTTCTTAGCTCACTGGAACAACTTAGCTCTGAGATGTTAATTAATTTACCTCTGCTTATGCTGGTCAGCTTGACAATCTTGTATCTCTCAGTTTGACTAAAGAAAAATATTTAAATTTGTTTCAGATGAAAAGTCTCAGAGAAGCAATGTTTGGGTGGCAATCAGTCAGACTAATGGTCATTTATTTAAAAACAACTGTTTCCACTGCAGCTAAAACTATGAAAACAAATCTTCCTGCCTAGCATTGTATAAACATTGTACAAAATGTACATTTTGAGACAAATCTGAGTCCAGCTGTGCCCCTTTTATTTTTGCATTTTTAGGTTACTCTCTGCCTCCTTACAGTCAGCCATAGTTAGCTGGAAGCCAGAATTTATTCTGCAAACACCCGAGCTCTAAGAACACAAACTTGTTTAAGCTGAGACCATATTTGGAAGAGATCTGGGTCAAGAAAAATAATCAAAGGAAAGTGCATTCCTGGAGCATCACGTGAGGAGGCCAGAGTACGCACACAGGGCCCAGAGCTAATGCTCAGGGACGACCCTCAGGAACTCCCTGCCAAGGGCAGGTTTTACACTGATGTTCACCCTGAGAACCACCTCACCAGCAAACTGAGGCAAAGTTAGGCCCTTGTAAACGAGGTGTTCAGCAGCACCATCGATAGTATCATGTCCATGGCAAAAAGTTAAAAACTAGTTCCTGGCCAGCTTCACAGGCTCCATCCTCACAGCCACAGGTGCCTGTCTGTAACCCTGCCACTACTTTGGCAGAAGTAACCACCATTTCTTACAACTGTAAAAATGCCTGAAGGACTGAAACACCAAAGTATTCTCTCACTCCCTGAAATTCCAGCATTCTTTTTCTTATTTTATGAAGATCCCAAATCCAGCCTTTGGTGTTTCTTTTATATTCGTCACAATTGCAGAATTTCAGGAAAACTTTGCTTAACAAAAATCTTTTTTCTTCCACTTGGAAGACTTGAGTACAAAAAGCCCCTACAGATGGTACTTTGAGCCTCGGAATATTTTATTTAATTAACAGCCAAATGCACATTAACTATATTGCACTGTTCTAATTGTACAAGTAAAATCTAAAGCAGCCAGCTCAGAGAACAGCTACAGAACATGCTGGCTATGATCTACTCATTCTCTGGCTTACAACTTTTATAGCATGAAGTCAACATGCACAGTAGGCCTTGAGCTGCCTGTTTTAAACAAAAGGTGGGAACCATGTGCCACATATATAGTTCAGGGAGTACAGAATTCTGAACTGTGACAGCACACATTTTTATCTTGCTGTGCATTTTTTTTCCCCACACAAAACACTGGATTTAGTCTCTCCTGTTTTCCTGGCTAAGGCATGAATCCTTCACAGTGGTGGGGGGGAGGAGGGGAGGGCTATTGCTGTTTGAATCTCTGGTGGGCCACTTGCACGGAGAATGAGGGAGCTGGGCTGGGGTCAGGGGTCTCGGTCTGCCTCCCCTCCCTGGTGTGGGCCCGCTGCACGATGACACCACCACATTACTGTGACATAGAAGAAAAAGCTCATTCATGATCCAGTGCCAAACACCTGTATCACTTATCCACCCAAAACACCACTGCTCACTCAAGTACTAAGAGCATAAAGGCAACTGTGAAAGCTGGTAGTATTATCAGCTGGGCAGGTAACAGAACAAGCTCTGCTTATGTGTATTTAAAAAAAAAAACAAAAACCCAGCTCTTCCCACAACTGGCAACATGAATCTGACCAGGGCAGATTCCCTGGAAAGCAGCCAAATCATGATGTTTATAAAGATCTTGCCTATATCCATGGACACACTTGCAAAGAACTAAATATAGCGGTTTTCATTATTAAATTGTATCTTCTCCAAACTTTTATTCTCATCTTGTTTCCACTGTTTTTTTCCCTGTGTATTTGTTAATTTGAGAGTTTATTTTCCACCAGCTTTTATGCATTTTGCTCCTGTTTTCATGTATCCAAACACCTTCGCTGTGACTTTCTTCCCTAAGTCTGGGCTGTGTCACATTGCATTTCCAGCACAAAAACAAAAGTACAAGCTGCTGTTCACATCACCCTACTCCAAACAGTGTGAGGTTCACTCTCATAGGAAAAAATACAGAAGCAGTGCAAATGCAGAAAACAGAGGAGCTATTCAGAAAGACAGTTTCTGAAAAATATACATTGAAATTACTTTTATTTTTGCTGGAATTAAAAAAACATAGGAATATTGACATTGCATTTAAAACCCCCAGGAAGTTAAAGATTATACATTGTTGTATCTCTGAAATCCAATAAAAGTGTCTCCATCATGCATTTTTTAGGAGATATCACTGTATGAACACGTTGAACCAAGATTTTTAAAGATGTGTCAGGCTGTCCAAACTCCACAGTGCTCTTCATTAAATACACAAAATGTGTCACTCTTCTGGGAAGGGACACTGTCCAAAAGTTAGACAATTCAACAAAGAATTTCTAGGAAAGACATCAAACCCCAGTTCTTATGGGAAGGAAAACTTAGATGTATTTAAAGGTAATCAGAGAGCTTTAGTTTGAGATTTCTGTTTTAGGTTTGGAGAAATGTTACTGTATGTGCTGCTTCTCTCTGTTCTACTCCATGTATTAATACTGGCAAGTACCACATTAGGGGTGTTCTTATCCTAAATGTAGACTCTTAAACTGGTGTAATCATTCCTTTGCATCTTCCCCGTACTGCAAATAAGGTACACTGACAGGGTAACAGACAGTTGTATGCAAACACAGAGAGTCATTTAAATTACCTGAAGTTTGGAAAGAAAAGTTGTGAATTTATACAGCCATGATGCAGATTGTATGATTTGTCTTCACCAGGGTTAAAGCAGTATATACACAGCTGGTTTAAAATGACACATTTCTTCTCAATGTGTCAGGTAAGTAAAGCTTTCTATGAAAGTCCTTTTGAAAGTCATCATCTTCAAAGTCTTGCAGCTGCTAGAATGAGACAATTCAAATTGCTACAGCTTTGGCTCCAGACAAGCAGACAGGAGTTAAATGCTTAGGAATAGTGTCCATCATGAATCCTAATGGTTATGGGGATGAGACCTCAAAAACATCGGTCTTGCCTGTCCCAGGAGCTGACTGACTGCAATGATAGCATTTGTGGCATTCATTCATAAATATCACTATACATTTGTACTTAAAGCCATGTCCTAACAGTAATAAAGACAACAATCCTGGGGGAATAATCACATTAAATGTATATATAAGAACACTATAAAAGAGTGACAAAGTTATATTTCATTACAAAAGAGGTTTCTCTTTTTTTTTTTCTGCTAATTCCTTTTTAAACTAAAACAGGCTTTCATTCTTATGTCACCAAATGGGAAAAAAAAAAATCAAATCCTAAAATTCTGATGGTTAGGAAAAAACAGGAAAACTATTGTCATACTACAAAACATTTCACTTTACAACAACCCCAAAGAGTTATCTATTATCTGGATGATAAAGAAAAAATGGGACATGAGAAGGATAAGATCTTAAAACATTTTGAGACCTTGAGTATTTTTGGATAAAATTCTCTATTCTGATCAATGCAAGACTCTCTGACCTTAGGGGGACATTTGTACAGGGAACAAATATATGTGGAACCAGCCAGAGAGATGCTATGGATCAGGAGAAAAATCCTACCTTTATTTTGGTGTTTTATCATTTTTCCAGTATAAATTGATGTGTGAACCATCTCAACAATACGAAGCAGGTACATTCTAACAATTTCCAACACAAATCCCAACACTTTAATTTACTTAACAGTATACTGTCCGTCAAAAAAATTAAAATCTGTTTATTTCACATTCTTTATGATGAAAAGTATATAAACTGCACTTTTAAATTAAATCATGTTCCGCCAAAACTGGTCTGCTTTAAGACTGATAACTTTAGTGGAGAGAATTAAGATGCTTCAGCAAGTATCAATTTTCTGTTAAAAAATGTCCGCAAGACGAAATAAAAAAATTCCTTAATTTACAATAAGCAGTGTAAACAGCAAAAACAACAGAAGCCACAAAGTTTCACGCACCAGCTGCTGGCAGACAGGTAACTCCAAATGCTCATAAAACTTTGTATCTTCCTTTGTTGGTTGGTTGGTAAGAATTTTGCTGCAAATAAAAAAGAGGATAATCACAGTTAAAAGTGAAGAAGGACAAATGAATTGCAATAAAACCCCACTAGGTTATTAGCTGGGTATGTTGTAAAGCTACAGCAAACCAGATCTCTCAACACATATAAAATATTAAAATGAGGGGAATCATTCTCCTCTCCCCTGCCTGATGGTGTTGAAATTAGGAAATTTACTGGGACCAAACTCTTTGAGGGGTCTTCATTCAAAAATCTCTGTCAATGTGTTATCTCCATCTGCTGGCTGGATAGCAGCCGTGTTCTGGCTGATTAACCAGTGTAATGGATTTTTAGGCTGTTCAATAGAACAGTGGTTTTGAGATCTGTAGGTCCCAGTCCCTGATATTAGTAAAACCTTATGCCAGAGCGTCAACATTTGCAGAAATCAATCTCATAAAGCATACATTAAGACACTTTCCCTCTGCATTCTGGATATTGTACTCACCAATCTGATAAGCTCCTCTTTTATAAGTCGTGTGATTTCTGCCTTTGCTTTCTGTACAGCCAGTTCATTGGCACCTGAAGATAAAAATATGTATTATAATCTTACACAGAAAGTGTTTATGAAGCTTACAGAATAAACATTGCTGCCTACTTTCAGAAGCATAGTAAAACTTGCTGAATATCCTCAGCTATTTGGTGAAGAACACTCTATTGCACAGAATGCCACAGCTTGACTGAGTTCTCTTTTAAGAAAGATACTCCAAACAGTCATAAATGATACTGTTCAGAAATATGTAGGATTAGAGGTTTCTTGATAAAAAGTCAACCATCATGACATTTGCAAAGTTTTTGTTGTAGTAGTTGATGCAATTTCTTATACCTTTAACAGCCTAAAGAGAATTCTATTTTTTCCCTTATTTTACACTGGCATAGACCTCTTTGTGCTTATTCTTTTTCCTCTTTTCTTTTCCTCTCTTCCAAACTGATTTCATAGATTAGCTGTTGTTCTGTCACAGGTGAGGAGAAGCCTCTCTGTGATCCCCATGGATCATTTGATGAAGTGTATTAAGATAAACAAGTGTTTTTCAGTAACTACAGTGAGTCTGTAACTCAAGTGTCTGAACACTGGCTACAGAAATTCCATGTCTAATTACAAAACTAGACTCAGAGCTGTAACAGAAACATTTATAAAAAGAATACATACTTTCTATAGCCAAATAAATCTTTCTTTCTCCTTCCTTGGGTTCTTTGCCTGGAGGGAAGTAAGTTCCCCTGATTGTAATGGCAGCTTCAGAATATTCACTGATTCTCTGCAGTGCTTCTTTGGAGGTAACTTTCCATCTGGCAGTCTGCAGGGTGAAGGATATGGGAGGATCAACAAGGAGAAAGGCACCACACAAAATAGCAATACATTAGTTCTGCCAACGTGGGCAGAACCTCAAATATAAATACAGGGAATTTGTACTTGATACTGTGAAATATAAATCCTCAAAATAACAGAGGAGGTAGATCAGAGCAGCAATATTCTGAACAGCAGAAATACTCAGGTACTAAAAAAAGGACAAAGAGCTGTAGCAGTCATGGCAGTAAAGCCTTTGCAAAAAACACCAGACAGTGTCAGAGATTTGGGTATTAGAGAAGTGAGTAGAGGGTGAAGAGATTTTTGTCTGATAATGAATACTTGTTTTTCTGATACTCTCTGGAGTAAGTCCAAAGCATTGCATTTATATAACCTGAGAAGTAATCACAGATAATGTAGTAATTTCAATTAGGTATCATCAGAAATAGAGACATAATATTTTATTGGTGTAAGTATGAAGAGAGGTTTTGTTAAATAATGATCATTTACACTTGATTATAGCAAAATAGTTACTTGCCTGTGGGAAGTCATTGATCTCTAATTCTTCTTCATATCTCTTAAAGGACTCATTCTGTCCTCCATCCTGTTTCTCTTCCTCCTGCTTCTCTATGGGTACATAATTGAGCTTGGCATTGATTTTTTCAGCCAGTTGCTCTGCAATGGTCTTGGCAGACACAGTAGGAGCTTGAATTGTGCCTCCTCTCAGGATAGCATTTGTAGCCTGCTGCATCACATCCTGTAAAAGCAGAAGTCCATACTGAGAACAAGGTAGCCAAAAAAAGTCCTATATAAACCAATAAGGGTTTCATTAAAGTTCTCTATGTAATGTAATTGTCTACATAACAAATACACTCTCCAGACTTCTGCTCTTCCTTTCTTCCTCTCAACAACTTCCCTTCACACCTCCAAATAACTTACTGGTCTTTCATATTTTCAGCTTAAAATATCTTTGGACATTCCAGAACAATTAACCTCAATCTAAACACATTGTACATCACATGTACATCTCATGCTTCAGCAGAGAAAGATGTTCTGCAACTCTGCCAAAGCTGACAAAACTAATTGTGCAATGTTATCAGTAAAGAACTGACTCTTTGCCAAGGCAAAGCATTTATGGTTCTGTAGTAAGTCTTATAAACGTATCAGCTCACTTACAAATCCTATATAAGTAGTTAGCCCAGCCCAAATGAGATAAACAATGCAGTATGTCACTAGTGTGCAGAAACACTAAATCAAATGGCAGACACAGAACAAAGAACTGAACAACCTTTATTAAAAAAGAATAACATTGGTCTGTAAAGAGCCTGACCTTAAAGTGGAAGGGGACCATGACTTGTGCCTCTGCTCCAAGATTCTTCTGGGCATTGATTCTCAAAGCCAATCTTTTAGCAATTTCCAATTTTTCTGCATTCCCGGCTGATGGTGTAGGAGCATTTGATGTTCCTGGTGCTGCCATGTCTTTTACTCTTTTCTTTGAATTGAACATGCTTTCAATTTGTTCATCAATCTAAAGAAAACAACAATTATATGATCACTGCATTTACCACTATATAATCTTATCATCATGGAGAAAGAAACACTAAGGGGCATTTAGTTTACATGCTTTTAAAGAAATTAATCTTGTAGAAATGGCAGAAGCCTGCCCAGAACTACAGCTCAACAAAAAGATGATCTAATCAGGAAAATGTCTGAACACAGTGTTTACTTGCAAGTCACAAAAAGGAGTCTATCAAACATTAAGAAAGGAATCTAGTAAGATTTAGAAATAGGAAATGCTACTATGAATGTCTTTAAAGCAATGCAAATAAAAATATGTTTGCAATTGAGGACAATCGTTCTATTTCACTTACGCAAGATTATTATCACAAATAATTTATGTGACATTTACATAACTACACACATTAAGTGTAAAACACCAGTAAGTCAGAAAGAGACACTGAAGATCTTCCTAGATCTTGATCTTCATAGCTGTATCTCTACATTTGAAGAATACATATGGTCAGTAACAAAGGTCACAGAGTAACTGAAATCCATGCACTTTGCAGTGTGTGATGTAACCTACTGAGGAAGAAAATCAAATGAATTGAGAAAATCCATAAGCAACTTAAATCCTATTCCCAGATGCTTACATCAACAGCTGTATCTTCATCATCTGAATCTTGCAAGCCAAGAGCTGCTTTTTGTAGCTTCTTTCTTTCATTAGCCAAAGCCTGTTCTGTTTCATCAAACTTAAAACCTTTGCCAGAGAATCCACTGCTTTTCTTAATCAGCTTTCCCTCCTGAGAACAAAAACATGTATTATCATACTTAGGAGTTTCAAATTCTAGTTCTGATAGTCATAAAATAACTGTAAGATCATACAAATAATTTTGAAGTTCTTCAAAAAGCAAATCCTAGCACATTCATAAAGCTCTTCAAACTTAAAAGCTGCATTTCACAATGAAATGTAATAAAAAAAACCCTGTTAATTCAGCAGAGACAATAGCCTATTGGGATTTCCCGTAAGTATACATTTTAAATGCTTTTCAAATGCAGTAAAAAAACCCCTCCATTTTTTAGTATCAGAAGAACTCCAAAGTCACCATTCTCAGCATGAGCGAGATCCTCTGATGGCGAGAGCTCTAGAAATAATCATACAAATTCTGTGAAAGAACTTCATTATCTTGTATGTGAATCTTTTTAAAAGCTGAAATGCCTCTTATACCATAGGTATTTATAACATAACAGGTGACAATATTTAAATTCTCAAGAACAGTTCTTTAAATGACATTCAAGATCCCAATCTTGAGGTCCCTGACACACTTAGCTAAGCACACACTTGTTCCCAGTGAGGTGACCCATGTGTGTACACTGGACAACTGGACCCACATGCATACACAGGCATTAAACCTGGACCAAGCCCTCTACAGAAGAAAGAATTACTTACAGCCTTCTGTTGGTCTTTGAAGTCAGCCCAGAGCTTCTCCAAATCAGTAGGAATTGGATTCCCAGACAATTCCAAAGCCTTAATGATATCACCAGCATAACGTGCCTGATCCTCAGTAATGAATGTATATGCATACCCCTGGTCAAAATTAATTTAAGAGACAATTAGGAAAAAGCTCTCAAGACACTCCATCTCTAAATTTATTGAAGCACCCTTGCACAGATGCTGATTTCTGGTCAATGAAACTAACCACAACAGTCATGCAATAACGTTTTTTTAGTGGAAGTATAGAATGAATAATGTGATTTCCCAGGAAGCTGATAATTTTGGTAATCATCCAAAGATGGTAAACACAGAAATCTTTCCTTCCAACCAATCTTGTCATGGTTGAAAGCTTGAAAAATTAAAATCTTATCAATTTAGTAGGGCACATTTCCAACAGTAAAAAACACCCAAACTTTCAGCCACAAATGGGATTTAAAAGAACACTCATACATCAGAAGAACATGTAAGTTCCAAATTTCAGAGTGCTGAAGTTCAGAATATATTAAAAACACTCTTCACACCAACAACACAAACTACTCCCTCTGTAACTATCCCTTGGAACAACTTCATCAAGCAAGAAAGAAGGGGAAAATGCCAGTACTAACCAAACCAGACAACTGAGTGTACATACTTTATTGCCAGCTCGCCCAGTGCGGCCTGCTCGGTGCACATAGTCCTCATAATGGTTGGGACAGCTGTAATTGACCACCAGCATCAGCTGCTTCACATCCAAGCCCCTCGCTGCTACAGACGTGGCCACCAGAAGTTTGCAGGTTCCATTCTTGAAGTCATTAATAATGCTGTCCCTGTCATACTGATCAATACCTGCAAGACAAATCAGTTAATTATAAAGCTCTGCTTCAAGCCATGAGAATTTGTACCCAGGTCAAAACACCCTCCAACTTCAAACAACCAAAATCACAAGCAAATAAAACTTCAATACATTCACACTTTCAAAGGCAAAGTACACTAGCCAAAATAACCTCTATTATTTAGAATAACTTTTAATTTTTCAACTATCAAAAGACGTTTTCCCCATACCAAGACCTTCAAAAGCCTTTTATATATTATTTTCAATTTTCTACTTCAGCTGTAACCTCATCTGGAGGTTTTGTCTGTTCTCTAAAGGCAACAGAAATCTCAGAATAACAAGAATATTTTTCCCCTTTTCATTACTGCATTCCTGCTGGAAAGTGATTTTGTACTTACTCGTTTTATATAAAATGCTCTAGAAAAATAATGTAAGTTTTAAAATATACTGGGATGGACAGTATTGTAAAGAAATTTTTCTCCTCTTGGTACTTCCATTATATTACCATTAGTTGATAGAAGGAAAGTAAAGCGACAACTGCTGTTATTGTGGAATCTCAAATAAAAATATCATGTGATACTGCCCAATGGCACTCACTACTCTACAATAACAAGTAGTTAGCAATATTCCCTGAGAGGTGTTAACTCTCAGTAACAGTCCTCTTGCACAGACACAAGATTTGGCATCTGATGACATCTCAAAGGGAACAATGAAGAATAATTACACAAAACTATAATGTCTACTTCAAATTAAGAACAATTATCTTACCCAATTACAAAGCAAAACCTGCTTATGAAGAAATAATAACTGGTACTATACAGGAATAAAGTGATTTTTAACTACTGGATACCAACATTCTAGTTGGGAGTAGTTAATATAAATCCTTAAATTTGCAGATTACCTCCATGAAGAGACAAGCAAGGATAAGAGGCCCTCATTAAATCTTTCAACAACCCATCGGCGTGTTCTTGTTTATCTACAAATATAATAACAGATCCTTTCTCCTGATAGTGTCCCAGTAGCTCCAGTAACTTCAGAAACTTGTTCTCCTCCTCTATGACAATCTGGAAAAAGACATACAAAAGCAAAGTAGAAAGAGTATAATTTGTATCTTGAGTCATTAAACGAATTCAGAGTTTATAAAAGTAAAAATCAAGAACAGGAGATGACTCTTTCAGGCTGTTCCCATACCTAGTGGTAAAACTGCTGTTCATCTTAGTGCTACAAACCAACTTTAAAAATTACACTGCATTTGCAGATTAGGGTGTTGATTTATTTTGAGTTCATGTTTAATAAGGCCACTAAACTTCTAAAAATAAAAACTCTGTGGGTATACTGGTTTATATTCAACATTGCTGGGAACAACCTTTTGCCAGCAAATGAGAAAATAAGCAAGGCAGATGTGTGATACTGACCACATGTTGCTCCACATCAGAACAGACAACACTTCTGCCTCCAACCTGCACTTCTATAGGTTTACTGAGGATCCTGCGAGCCAGGGCCTCCATAGCTCTGGGAAAAGTAGCAGAGAACATGACAGTCTGACGGTCAGGCCTGACGTTGTCTACAATGCGCATAACCTGTGGTACGAGAACATTCACTGTTAATATCCAAGTGCTGTAACTCAATTTCGCACACATACAAAGCTGTCATCTTTAAAGTCAGGTAGTATCTGCACCTCACAGACTACAAAACATTCTTTATGGATTTCCTCTTGGCACCAAGCTGCCAGCATTGGAAGACAGGCAAAACTTGCTGGATTGAAAACTAAGTTGCATGGCAATATGCAATCTGGCAGCATCTCAGCAAAAATCATAGGAAATGAAGCAGAAACCCTACAGCTCAAGAAATAAATAAAAGGAATTTTCCTAGTTTTGGAGAACAGTATAGCCCATGACAACTGAAAGAGCCCTGGGTGTCCAAAGTTCTCAGCAAGTAATTACTCAGCAGCACTTCCAACATTTTGCTCCTATCTCTTGCCAAGAGGCATCAAAGCCTTGATAAACACATTACAACTACTAATACAACACCTGTATCAAGGGATTACACAGGGATACAACATGGCCACAAGTATTCAAAATGAGTGTGTAAAACACCCTGTGTATTACAGAAAAATCTAAGCTATATAGGAATTTATTGAAAGTAAAACATAGAATCCTGAATGGTTTGGGCTGGAACAAACCTTAAAGATCTTCTAGTTCCAACCCCTTGCCATGGGCAGGGAGGGATACCTTCCACTAGACGTGAGGATAACGTGATGTTATAATAATGTGACAATAGATGTGAAAATAATAGAAATACTAGAGTCAGCTTAAACTGCTGTCCATATGCAGCACACCCTTTTGAACACCCACTGACAGTGTAGTAATAATGTAGCATTGCAAAATCCTTGATGTGGAAAATAGCATCTTTTGGCACCATCCCTCATGTCATGAATTACCTGAGGCTCAAACCCCATGTCAAACATTCTGTCAGCTTCATCAAGTACAACGTACGTGACTCTACGGAGATTTGTCACCCGACCTGTGAAAGGAGAGGAAAAAACACATGGGAAACAAAACCAAATGGAAATCTAGTTTCCCTTAGGAATATTTTTTTAAATGTTATATAGTCTCACTATCTTCTAATAAAGACATTAATTAATATTTTAAAAAATTCACTAGATGTGAATTTTAATGTTCACACTTTAATCACACATACATTCTGGGAAATGTGTAAGTATGCACAAGGCCCTTTTAGTTTGTCAAACTCTTCTCTTGCATACCATCATAGGGCCAGAAGAACCTGAAAAATTCAGAAAACTGCCCTCGCCAAAACACATCATAAAACTAAGACTGAGCTGAAGCAAGGAGCCACATCAGCCAGTATCTGACAGCGGCACCTAGAAAAGAACATATTAGAGATTACAGCGCATGTGTGGAAGGCAAAGCCCAGTGCTAACTGCTGCCTCAGAAAATTCCTTTATACACAATCTGTAATGCTTCCTTGGAGCTAAGAATAACTATTTGAGGATAATCATACTAGTTCTAGATCACTGCTAATAATAGGCATAAAACAGAGTAAGCAAGTCTTTTCAAAATGACTATATAAAGATTAAAACCTACCCAGTAACACTCCTGAATTTAAAATCAAGAACCACCCCAAATTCTGGGACAGGTTGAAATAAAATAAGCAAGCTGTGTTTCTGTGAACATTTTGAAATTATCATGGACAGGATAATTAGCACCCTTCCCAAACAAACAGCAAAGAGACTCCCTTTCATGAGAAGGACTTAACTCAAGGATTTTAGAATCATACTGTCAAACAATATAAATGCATTCAGTTCCACAAAACTGTGGAGTGACACTGCCAAATGCTCTCAGAATGGAAAAGATTTGTTACATTTTCTACAACTATCACTCAGACTTGTGCCTATCAACCTACAGAAGAATTTGGTCCTCTCAGCTTTAGCAAATTGTAGCTGAATCCTCAAATTACTTAGGACATTACGCGCTGCATTTTTTAACATATGGAATTCATACTTAAGGAACAAAGTAAGTATTTCTTAATATCTACATATCTATTTAACATCTTAACACTTTCATCCCCAAATAGTAACTTCGTAAAATTACTTGGGAACAGCATTAATGTACCTACCTTTGACGATTTAAGTCTTGGAAGCCCAGTTCTATATGTCTTGAAGGTACTTTTTTCACAGAAGTTAAATAATGTCAACAGTTTAGTAGAGGTTTTGATGTGGAATAATTTAATAATAAAACTTTATCTAATAAGCATGCAATGGTTACACTAGGACAAAACCTCTTAAAGCTGCAGTGGCTTGGTTTAATCAAACTGAATATCTGATATAAGGTCAGTTCTTTTACTTTTGAGCAGGTATTTAGGGAGGGCTTCTTTATCTATTTTTTAGAGCAAACAGATAAAGGCAGAGTCAGATGCTCTTGTAAAGTGGGGAACTGCTGAGCTACTCTAACATGAATAACAGATCAACGGGCAGACAAAATAAGCAACTGTTACATAACCTTTATCTAAATGACTTGAAGTTAAAAAATTTGGACCAGCACATCTCAAGTTTAGCAATGATAAACATTCTCAAAAATGCTTCAAGAATGTAGTATTTCCTGTCCTCCCAAAAAAAGTCAAACCAATATATGCTTAAACCTGTTATTAGTGCTATATATTCTCAAAAGCTAGATAGTGCAGCCTGAAGAGACATAAGAAAATTCCATAAGACCATTTAGCAAAATACATGATCTTCTGAATTTGTTAGAATTACACAACAAATGTAAAAAATTCTCCAAAGGAAAAGGTTTTCTACTCACCATTGTTAGCTGCTAACATGTCAATCATACGTCCAGGTGTGCAAACAATAATTTCAGCACCTCTTTTGAGTTCAGCTATCTGATTTCAAAACACAGTAAACAATCTATTAGTTTTTGCTTTGTGATTTCTTTCAGGTTTTTTAAAACATATATCACCTTGCAAAAAAGAAAACCACCTACATTGTAATACAGCTGTTCTACTAATGTGAATTAGGTAAAGATTTTTCATTAGCAATTTCTTTAAGTCTTCAGAAAACTTTGCTTCCAAAAAGAGTAATCCCTGACAGCCTGAGTTATCCCCACCTGAAGTAGTTTTAATGAGGATATTTCTTCAATGCAGTTAAGAGCCTGTAAGAAATATCAGTGTTACATCAGGGACAAGTGATAGCAGACACACCATGTTCCATCACAGATGATCACTCCTGTTGTTTCCATAAATGGGTGGGATGCGGGTGTGGAAACCCTTGAAATTAATCTCTAAGTTACTTCAAGATGCAATATTTGATAATGCAATAAACCAGTGTTATCATTTTCTGGCTTTTTTTATCTTAAGGGGAACTCTCAGAAAAATACAGCTTCTTAGTAACTTTCAAATTATTATATCCCACTAATAATTCAATTTTAATTTAATGGTCAGTACATACATAAAGAGAAACAGTCTGAAACATTTAAGGATTGTATTTGAGACTTTCCAAAATCTGTACGTTTAAGGCTAAGTTACATGCAAAGCTTTTTGCATTATTACCATTCCCACTGAGCAGATCAATAATGAAGACTGCAAATGTACTGGAATCATGGAAAAGGAAAATCAACTAATGTTGCTGCAAAAGTAACATTAACTAATAAAGCCCAAGCATTCTTTGACAAGACAGGCATGTGTTTTGCATACCTGTTCACTGATTCCTGTTCCTCCATAAACACAGACAACTCGAAGCCCAAGTGTCTTTGAGAATTTCTTGCACTCCTTGGTAATCTGCAAAGCCAACTCACGTGTAGGTGTCATAATGACAGCTGAAAAGCAAAACATTTTCATCATACATTGCAATATAAGAGATCTTATAATTTACACAATAGAAATTAATCTTTTGTAATGATGTTTACAGCAATTTACTTCCTATTTTTAAGAATGCAATTTCAAGGAAAAGATAATTGAGACTATGAGGAAGGAGTGGAAATCTGGTCCAAATCTAAAAATCAAAGGAGCAAGGTCTCCCAGATATGTGGACATGGGAGTGCTATTGAAACAACATTAAATAGCACTGTGATCATAAAACAACATTAAAGAGCATGGTGATCATTAACTAAAAAAAAAGCCACTTATCAATGGATATTAGTAAGCACTTCTCCCTATGACCAAGAGAAGAACTGAAATCCCATCTAAAGCATATACTTGAGGTTATATTTATTTAAATAGTAACTTTGAAAATAAAATCTTTTTACCTATGGGACCTTCTCCTTCTTCTAATGCTCTCTGATCCATAATGTGTCTGAACATGGGCAAAAGAAATGCAATAGTCTTTCCACTTCCTGTTTTAGCAATGCCAATCAAATCCCGTCCATTCATAATTGCTGGAATAGCCTGGGTTTGAATGGGAGTGGGCTTTTCATACCCATGTCTTAAAGAAGGAAAAAAAAAATTTTTAAGAACAAAATAGAATTTGACAGATGTGAATCATGATGTCATGCTAAATTTTTTTGCATATTCATATTTATATATACATACCAGTGCAATTCAAAAAGTACAGTTCAAAATGAGCAGCAAAAACATGATACAAACGGCAGAGACTAGTTAATAACAGTAATTGAACACTGAGTGACAAACACTGATGACTATGTAACACTTGCAGACATGGACATGTGGCATTATGCAACAAAGTAAAAGGTCCTTCTCATGGACATGCCACAGAACACAGTGAGCAAAATCAAGGATGATACAGTTCATTAAGTGCTTGCTTACTTTTTGAGGGCAGTGAGAATCTTCATGGAAATACCACATTGTACCCAGGTTTTTATTGGTTTGGGACAGCCTTTTCCCTTGACTGTAATTCCTTCCAGCTCCAGCCTGTACACATTTACCTCTGCAATAGAGTTTACATTATAACAGAGTCAAACTTGACACTTCTCTACTACCTTGATCAAAAAACTCTTGCTTTGTCCCTTAACATGAAATACTAATTTTATCACTACCAGAAAAACAGCTTTTTGCTTGTTAACACGTGAACACAGGAGTTAGGCTGAAAGGACTCAGATTAATTTTCCAACCAAAGACTCATATATAATTATGGTAAGTTATCAACAATAGTGATGCACCTAATTTAACACTTTTCTATAGCAAGCTGCTCCAAATGCTTTTTATATTCCGAAAGCATTTGCTGTTCCACAGCACACTGAAATCCACCATTCTTTTCTTTAATAGTGCACAAGGTGTTCTGGTTGTATTTGTCTTTACCTTCTTGAGTCATTTTAGCTAGTTCTGGTACTTCAACATAGAAGTTTTTCCTGAAAGGTTCATATTCTATCTTTCCATGATCCACTGGTTCTAGCAGCTTTCTCTGCTTGGTCTGATAGCCAGTCAGGGCAGTCTGAAGATCAACTTCCTCCTCTTCTGAGGAATACTGTAGAGATCACAATTTGTGTGTATATTAGGATTAATGAATTATGATGGTGTTTCCTTTTTTCATTTATAGCGAAACTATTCGGAAGAAACAAGTACTTCTTACTGTATTAGACATGAAACTGAAGAGCTGCTCTCAGCTTAAGAGGCCCAGTTGTTCCTTCCCCTAATTCTTTCATGTTTCTCCCAAACCTTAACTCTCACCATGTTCTGTATCACTTTCACAACTTTACCAATGCCAGCTACCAGGCCTGACATTCAGAAATAATCACTGCCATACAAAAGAAACAGTAAGAAAAAGCAGCCAACCAGCAGACTAGTGTCCCACTGCAGTCACAGATCTGACAGATGTCCCCACCTCAGCTTTGAAGGAGCACCAATAGCACTGGAACTGCAGCCACAAAGCATGGCCTGACGTGGCTGAGCTCCAGGGCCTGCAGGTTATTGAGTCTGTGACTCAGGCAAGGCTGTCCCTCCACAGCCTCCCGAGCAGCAAAATACCCACACCCTTCACAGCTCTTCAGGCCAAATACACACACAACCACAGGAAGCAAGAAGAGGCACTTTGCCTTTTCACAGGAGAAATGAAAAATATTTCCATTACCTCCATTGCATCTTGGTCATTCTCCATGAGCTCCCCTTTCTTCTTTTCTGACTCAGCAGCTGCCTTTTTGGTTGTCACCACGGTTACCACCTTGGTAACAGTTGGTCCAGTTTTCTATAAGAACAGTTTAAAAAAATTAATGCACTACTGTATAAAACAAAACCCATCCTGTAAAAAACATACAGAATATTTGTACTTCTGGATGCATTATGCTGAGCATTTTTTCCCCACTTCCCTCAGCGAAATGTTGTAAGAAAAATGCTTGCTAAAACAGTTGCATAAAAACACCAGGAAATGAAAGTGAAAGCAAACATGCATTAAGTGCATCTAAATTCTTGCTTTTTTGCACTTCCCCCATTTTTTTCCAAGCCATTTTGCTACTAAAACACAAAGTTATCTTTGCCTTTTAAAAATAAGTAATCTTTAACAGGTGATTTTACCTTTTCACTCCCACCTCCACCTTTCACACTTCTCATATTGAACTTCTTGACCTCTTCTTTTACTTCTTCCATATAAGCATCTAAAGGATCTAACTCCTCATCTTCAACCTCATTGCCTTCTTTTTCTCCTTCTGCAGTTTCCTCTTCATCATCTAATAACAGCAAAAAAGATAGGGATAAAAGACAGGGAAAGATGTAAGTCCTTGTATGTGTCAAATTATTGTCTATCCAAATAATTACAGCCCAGTGTTGTTACTATATAATTTTTCCTAATACAAATCTCTCCAGTTGGTTTATCAAAAATGTATCTTAAACCATTTGACACCATGACCAGATTTAGGCTTTATCATTTTATGGTTCATATTCTGAAGAGTAATTAGATGCTTTAAGATATTGTAATAAAAATATTACTAGGAACAAAAGTATTCTGTTATATATAAAGAGGTTAAATACCATCATCATCTTCTAAACTCCATTTTTTCCCCTGTTTCATCTCTTCAATTTCTTTTTTTAGCTCTCCTATGTTTTCCATTGCCTTCTTGCGTTGTTCTTCCCTCCATTTCTCCACTCTTTCTTTTCGTTTTCTCATTTCTTCTTCTAGTTTGTTCTGATCAAAATTCTATGATAAAAACCAACCAAACAATGAAAATTAATAGCTGCTGGCTTTAGCCTATGCTTATTTAAACAAACATAACCATTGAGTAAGCATGCTGCAGAAGACTGGACATCCACAAACTTATCTTGTAAATTTACAAGTACTAAAAGTCTCTACCTCAGTAGCCACAGCATTTGTGGTAGCATCTTTATCCTTCTCTTCCTCTTTGTCGTCTTTGTCTTTTTTCTTTTCTTTGGAAACTTCCACACCTTCTGTCTTTTCTTTAGATCTTGACCTGAAAGGTAAGATCAAAGGTTTCTTAGAACATTACAGCTTTTCTCAGGGGGAGGATACATATATGCTGGACAGAAACAGAACTATGATTACCCTGTTATGTTTTCAAACACCTTACAAAACACACTGCTTCCCAGACAATCTTTCCATGTCATGGAATTATTTCCTCTAACTACCAGAAATGTCGATGCTAACCCAATTCACTGTCATGTGCCTTTCTCATTTCTTTGCAGACTTCATTTCAGAGCTCTTACAATTGATACTCCAGTTGTTCTGCACTTTATTTTACACCTCCTTGAAGTCAGCATTTAGAAAAGACATAGAAAAAATTTCCTGTTTGTGGAATTTCTAGAGAAAGGTAAAGTGATCTAGCATATTGCCACGGAAATGTGAGCATCCGCCTAAAGACACTATCCTGGCTGACAGACAAAAGCCCTCCTCCCTGGGAAAAGCTACTCATGTGGTGCAAATGTAACACTTGCTCTGAATTCAAAACCCATTTATCACAGGTTTTACTGTCCTTGCTTGCATCCAATTTAAAAAAAAAGAATGCACCTAAACTAAATTTGTGCTAACTTACAACAGTAAATATAAAATTCACTTTAGCTAATTGAATCTCATTTTTCTTTGGGCTATTCTAATACAAAACATACACTTATTCCCAAAGCCTTTGTGATTCCAGCTTGTGATGATTTCTTGAGTGTCATCAATGCTTTTTCTGTATACAGACTGTTGCTACCATTTATGGACTTCCCACTCATTTTACAGCAGAGCCTGATTATAGCCTGTTTGCAATTATATCTGAAAACCCTATCAAGATATATTTAAAAGACAATGACCTTCAGTAAGCTTTCACACATTTCTAAAGCCAAGAACACAAGAATACCTGTTTTCTGTTTTCCTATTCTTGCTTGGACTGGAGGATCGAGACCGTCTCCCTCTACTCCTGCTCCTCGAGCGCCTCCTCTCTCGGCTCCGGGATCGTCTTCTCTCTCGGCTCCGTTCCCTTTCTCTACTCCTTGAACGTCTGACACGCAACAAAATTGTCTTTACTACAACTTTAGCCTTCTGTTGAGGAACAGGTTATAAAAGGAACCCACCAATCATCAAGACCACCAAGAACTTATAAACTCCAGCACCAGCAAGCCAGAAAGCATTTAATAAGCAAAAAGCCTTAAGCACAGTGAAATCTCTGGCGGACATCAGCAGAGTAACTAACTGGAGTGGGAGAACATCAATATTCAGTGGACAGGCTGATGCTTTGACTGGAGCCGATGTCTTACCTTTGACGCTTTCTGTCCCGCGAGCGAGACCTTCTCTTGTCCCTGCTGCGTGACCTCTCCCGTCTTCGATCCCGATCCCTGCTCCTGGAGCGCCTGTCCTCACGTTTCCTCTTGTCCGATGGGGAGCGACTCCTGGAACGGCTCCCGGAGCGCCCCCGGGATGCAGAGCGCTTCCGATAATGCCTGTGTGGCACATTCACACAGCGTGAGCATCAGAACCACGCGCAGTTAAATGTGTTTGTGAGGTGGTCAAGCAAGCAAAAAAAATTATCTTAATTTCTTGGACTTTTTAAATGTCTAAACATCTTGCCAAACTGATTAATATATATATGTATTATATACGTAATATGCATATGCACTCCTAATGATGCTGAAATTAGAAGGATTATTTGGTCACAATTTTGTTTTAGTTTTAGATTACTACTACAAGCACATCATGAGAACACCAGAGCATCAAGAACAATTTCCTTTTCAGAAATCCACTGATATCTGTTTCATATATAGGAAAAGCTGAAGGCTCTTTGAAGCTATCCCAAAATCTGTCAAGCAAAAATACTGCTCTTTGTTGCTTTTTATACAATACGTGTTTACTCATGCAAAGTAGGTAAACTATACCTTTGCTCAACAGGAAAGCTGCCACACTGGAATTAAAGAAACATAAACCCCTGAGGATGCGATACAGCTGTGGTCAATACCTTTACCATGCTGACATCAATAGAAATTCCATAATATCAAACCTCCCAACAGAAGTTGACAAAAGTCAGCAAGACTTGAGGGGTGTGTGATGGAGATGGGTGTCTCCTTTCCTCCCCTCATTAATGCTCTTATCCCAACCACACTCTGGGGCATACCAGGGCTAGGAATTTTCTAGGAAACTCTTCATCTGAGTATACAAGTCACAGAGGGATGTTTACTGTGACCATTTCCTCTTCCTCCAATTCCAGATTTTTGGTCACCATGCCAGAATAATTCCCTTGTTCACTCTCCAGTGGCTCAGGACTCACAGACCCGTTCTCCTAACGAGCCCAGTAGTCATGCTAGAGAAGCAGGAAAAAGCAGAGAAGGCAAGACTTTAAGCCCCCCAACTGCTTGTTTCACTTCTATCGTAGTATTAAAATAGGTCAGCATTAAAAATAACAGTATATTTATACTTAGTCTATGTTATGTGGTATATTTAGATACCACGTGCATTTGGAGTTCATACAGTAGCACATCCTGCCTATCAGTAGGATAACTGAGTGCCAAGAATATCTGTCAGCATTGAGATTTTAAATTTCTTTCCCGTCTCCATCACAAACTTCCATGGGATTTGCTCTATACTTCCTCTCTTTCTAATATTTTAGTTTTAGAGAAATAATTTTGTTTTTAAGTTTTTTTCCTCTACACTGTGCAATAAAGCCAAAAAGATGATTTCAGGTTGCAGAAGCCCCAGTGCATGGAACATTTCTTCACACCAACCCCAGCACAGGCAGCCCCCACCCATGTCCACTCACCATTCGCTCTCACCCACTTACCATTTCTTCACTTCTAAAACTTTTCGTACGTTAAAATAGAAAAGTAATACAAGTTTAAACCCACTTTTAACATTCCTTTTAGCCCAAACAGAAAAACCTTGTCATTTGCAGCAGAGAAGCTATGCTGTGACAAGCAAGGGAGTCCTGCTGGATGGAGTGCCAGAGCTTGGCTTTCAATTCAGGTGGCTCTAACGGGTGTCCTGTACCGCCCACTGCTGCCCCAGCTCATTTGGAGCTAATTTAGGTAGATCTGTGGGAGTGCCCAGCTCTGCACTAGATCACTAACTTGAGCCTAAGGTTGTTGTTAAAATTTCAAGTCATCTGCCTCTCTTGGTGTAAATCTCCGTTATAGACCTGGAAGCTGTTACAGTGTAGTACAACCGCATGTGTGGACTGTCGTCTCAGCTTTAGTATTAAAATCTAATTAAACTAGGAAATAGAGGCATATACCCGACAGCACTTGCAAACTGTGGCATCGGTTTAAAGCCTGATAGGTGTGAGCAGCTCCATACCATCTGGAGCACAGGCTTGGCCCGAGACACACGCAGCACAGGGGGCCATTACTGCCGAGCTGGTTACAACACTAACTGGGTCTTTATATCAGCTGCGAGAGAGCAAAAGATACGCGATCCTGCATAAGTACAAAAGGCACAAGCAAAAACATCTAAAGCAGATTAACCCCCTTACGTGGCTAATTATGGCATTTTGGAACACGCCGGCGAAGGCCGGAGGAGTTCCAGGAGCCACGGGGTCGGTGCCGGTGAGCCCCGGCACCTCGGACGCACCTAGCGCTGGCACCCGCGGCCCCGGCCCTGCCCTCAGGGCCGGCTCCAGGCCCGGGCCCTGCCGCGGCGGCCTCAGCGCGCCCGCCGACCGGGAGAGCCCACGCCACCCTTTGTCCCCCTTACGGCCGCCTCACTGCGCCGCGATCCTCGAGCGAGCCGCGAGCCCCGAGCGCGCCGCGAGCCCTGGGCGCGCGGGGCGGCGGCGCCGCTCCCTCACCTGGACTCGCGGCCCATGGCGGCGGCGCTCCCGCTACACGGCGGCGGCCATTCCGCGCCCGCACGGCCAGAGCCCGGCGGGGAACGCCGCCCCTTCCGGCCCGCGCCCCGCGCCGGCGCCCCCCGGCGGGCGGAGGGCGCAGCGCCGCCCCGGGCACACGGACGGGGGCACGGGAACCGACCCGACCCCGCCCCGGCCCAGCCGCACACAGCACCAAGGAAGCGGGTAGCAAATAGGCTTTTAATAGAAAACAATCGCTTTGGCAGTAAACATTAAACAGAATTATGTACACCAACAGAGGTAAGGTAAAAACGGAATAAAAGAGATTGGTTTCTTGGTCAAAGGTTGTTTCTTGATCACCATTTCTTCATCGAGATTTCTTGATCAAGCACAAGCCCCTCCTG
This sequence comes from Corvus moneduloides, assembly GCF_009650955.1. Lineage (NCBI taxonomy): Eukaryota > Metazoa > Chordata > Aves > Passeriformes > Corvidae > Corvus > Corvus moneduloides. The sequence continues at coordinate 9,692,687 of NC_045490.1, forward strand.
GTGCTCTGCCCATGCAAGAGTATTTACCTGATTAGTGTTAAAAGTCTTTATTTGTACGTTTGGGCATATAAATAGAGAATCAGAACAAGTAACTTTTGAGCAAACTCATTATTTACATATTTCAACCTTAATTTAAATGACTATAATTTCAATTTGCTAAAATTATTATCTAATACAAATAAATTTAAAGCTGCTGAATCAATATCTGTGCTAATAGACCTAAGTCAGAATTTTCTGCAGCCCAGCCCTGTACACCTGTAATGTAATACTCACTGTAACATAATCCGTTAAAAAAACCCATGAAGACGGTCAAATCAAAACACACGGTTCTTGTATTCACGCCACAAACGTATCTAATTTAAAAGTCAGAAATGCATCACTAAAATTACAGAAGGAAGCTTTAACAGAGAATAATCAGCTGAAAGCTGAGCCATTTACTTTAGAGCGGTAGAATCAAACACAATCTGCTCCCTAAAAAAACCTCTGCAGGCAAATACCAAGTTAAATATGTGCTTTACCATGCTAAAAATATGCATCGGCCTACATTACCTGAAAGTCCAGATTCTAAAAAGAAAACTACAAGCTGAAAACACTACCAAACTTAGCTTCAATAAGAGATTTTCGAAGATTATCAGCATTTAAGTGGACAATTTGGAATGGCACTTCCTTCCTCTCACTGTGCGAAATTCATAAGAGACTGAAAACAAAACAGTTTCCCTTGTAAGTTTTACAAACACTAGAGCAAAGATTTGATACGGCAGGTTGGGTGCCAATATATACAACTTCTCCCTATGAGATGAACCGTTAACATTAAAAAAAGTGTCAGAAAGCACAGATGTGAGCTGCGCTAGGATTAGGTTGCTGGAAACTCATGAACAGATGAGGTTAGTTTTGTTTCTTCTTACTTTTTGATTAATGACCTTTGTAAGCACCAGGACTTTCTTGTTGGTTTTGCTTAGCTCTTTTCCACAATAATCATCAAATTAAATTAATTAATCACAAGTAATGTACAGCAAGGCAAGGATCAGGACAACAAAGTGGCAAGTTTCACCAACATTCTCCAGAAGCAGCTACTTGGTTCAACATTCTGAACTTGAACATTTGAAGAAAATACAGGGATTTTCTTTAGAGCTTTCTTTAAAAAATGGGACCACCACAAAATGAGCAGGTCTTGTTAGCTATAGTCATAGAGGATATACACATATATATGGTTCTGCTGAAGGGAACTCTCTTCTTGTTCTCACTGAAAAGAACAAAGGCAGCTTTGTAAATGTTTATGAAGGAGGCTGAGAAGGGCATCTTCTAACTAAAGCAAATAAATCATCCACTGACACTTGCATCCTAGCCTTCACATTTGTAATACGCAGACACAGTATTTAAATAAACTGAACCAACACGACTGGCAGTCTGGGAAACTGCTCTCCCTTTCCCAAAATGACTGGATTTAAGGCTCCTTTCAAGCATTCCAACAGGTAAGAATTTTAATGACGGTTTAGACCTGCCTGCAAAGTCAGATGTTAAAGGAACACAGTCCAGAAAGCTTTAGTGTAGCTACTGTGTGGAATTCTACAGCCATCATGGTGCTTCAGAGCCAAAAACCAAAGTAAGTTCATGGCAAAAGATAAAAGTAAAGAAATAGACACAAAGGTCTGTGAAAACATCTCCCATTTTGCTGTAGGTGTCCATGGAGCGACTGATCACTTCTGCAGGGATTCCAGACAGGAGAAGAGCAGCAGTCAGTACTGTCGTTTTCACCTTCTTCTCACACTAAAAGGGAAAGAAAAACCAGTGACGTTAGTTCCTCTAATCCAATTCTGCTTTACATGTCCCCAATGTTGTGCCAATTTCACACATTCCAAATTGGTTGGTAGGAGTAGCAGGTTTGGATTGATTCTCTCCAGACATGCCCCAGGATTCACAGCACTTATCCTAGACACAGGTTCCTGCTGTGATGGACCCACCAGAGGCGAGCAAGAGGCTGGTTAACAGCAGATAAAATTCATCCCGGATATTCTGCTTCCTTCACACTACTGCTCCCAGCAGGCTGAGAAGTGAGGCTGGGCAGCTGCTCCTGCATGAGTGGGAACATTCCCAGACAAGGGAAATGTAGGTGTAAGAAGCCAAGCCTGGCATCTCCACTGGCAGAACTGGATTAATCTCATCACACTATTTGCCAAAACACAGAATCCCAGAATGGTTTGAGTTAGAAGGCACCTTAAAGCTCATCTCGTTCCAACCCCCTGCTATGGTCAGAGACACCTTCCACTAGATGGGGTTGCTCAAAACCCCATAAATACTGTTAAGTTTTCTAACAGAAAAATTATTTAGAATTGAAAACCAACTGTTTCTGTTTTAGAACAACTTAATTTTGCAGTTTTATCCTCTGAACTCAGAAATGCTCCGAAACCTTTTGAAAGCTGTTCCATCCTTAAGATGAGGAATCCCAAGGATGCAAGTCTGACAGGCAGGAAAAGGTGATAGTGGCTGAAAATTCTAATAATTTGATGATACTTGCTGGATAATTTAATCCAATATAAATTAAGCTTTCAAGAATATTTCTGTATTTCATGGGAGAAAGATGAAGGATAACAAAGGGATTGACCTCACCCAGGTCTAACTGCAGTAAAAGCAAGTTGTGGAAAGGAAACACCTATTTGAATTCTGAAACTGAAGAGCTGATTTTAAGTACACAAGAAACAAGATCAAGATGTAGCAGATGAGCTGGTGCAAATCTAAGGCTAATTCTCCTGTTTTGTGTTGTGACACATCAGCTTAGAATGACTATTATGATATACTTAACTACAAAACAACTGCTGATTTATTCTGATTTTCTACAAGTAATCTATTATTCCTTTTAAAATGCAAATTTTCCCTTTTAACAATGGATCTAACATCATTCAGTCCCACTCTGCACCGCAGACCTGACAAAATCATCAACCTAACAAATGCTTCAGCACAATTACCTGTTGTAAATAAATAAAGCAAGGGGTATAGCAAATCTTGCTAATAAGCAGCAAGTTTCACACACAAATAAATGTCTCATTTCAAGCTGCCATTTAAACAATACCAGCAGTAGAATGCAGAGTCCTTAAAACCCAATGTTCTGCCTCATTTTTTAGCAAACACTCTCCCAAATTTCATCCAGATATTACATGCAGAACAGCTACTTAGCAAAACAAATAATAATCAGAGAAGAGCATGGTCTATAGAAAAGCAAGTTTCCTGAAGACATGAAAGAACTACCTGGATTTCTGGGTCAGATGCTTTTAATTAGGCTACAGCTAAACAAGCTGCTAGTCCATGTTTTCACTTCAATTTTAAAAAAGATCTGGACTAAATCTGGAAAGATTAAAAACTAGTATAAACTATCAGCATTGGTCATTCAACTCTACAGTTTAAAACAAGGGAAGAATACTTCACATGCATTGGTCCTAAAGCAATACAATCTAAACACAAGTTTATATTGAAAACACTTCAAGTTAATCTAATTCTGAAAAAAGTATTTTACCTTTGGAAAGTACTTGGACAGTCCCATGTAAGCAAGTTGTAGAGTAAGAAATGGTGCAAATATTGACTGAAGGAACAGAAAAGAATATATAAAAATTAACTTGGTCAGAATAGCTAAGAAACACACAGATTTAATGCTTCCTAAGTCATAAAAGAAAGTTAGTACGTAAAAATTAATTTGTGGAACAGAGCAACATCATTCTTGAATACTACAAACATAAGTACACAAGTTTCATGTCAAAGATAAGGTTCTGCCCTATTTTCTTTGAGCCTAAAGAACTGAAATGACAGAAGAGAATAGCAGAGTGTAAAACTGAGCCCAGGGATCCAGGAGCTGGTAGGCTGTACCTGCCTCACACCTCTGCGCTGTTCTGCAAGGCACTGCAGGGGAACTACTTTTCCCAGGTTGATAAATGAGTAGGATCTACTGATCTTGGGACAACAATACTCTTAGAATCACAGAATGGTTTGGGTTGAAAGTGACCTTAAAAGCCATCTCATTCCAAACCCCTTCCATGGGCAGGGATACTTTCCACTAGACCAGGTTGCTTCAAGCTCCATCCAATCTGGCCTTGGACACTTCCACAGATGGGAACTTTATTCTTACTCTATTATTCTTTTGTAGACCCCGAACTAGAGGAGCAGCTGACTCATATGCTCATGAAGATGGGAATAAACTTGCAGGGGACTTAAGCTGCAGCAACTATTCCAGTGCATCTGCTCCTGAAGCACAACAGACCAAACATGCTACTCTCAGTGGTTACACAGTGGCTGCGCTGGTAGCAGATGAATCTCATTGAATTCAGCAATTTTTTTAGGTTTCATACAATTGTTGGAAATGTAAAGAGTGCCTGAAGTTCCCAACTTGGTCATTACTGACAGATGTCAGCCCCAGACAGCTCCCAATAATTTGCACCAGCCAGCAAACCCCAGCAGGATTGTATCCCTGAACTCACCAGGTACTTGCACACAAAAGCCCTGACCACGATGGCAAGCAGAGCACATCCCACCAATCTGAAAATGCGGAAAGAGTCAAACTCCTCTGCCGCATTCCCATTCTCTTGGCTTGGCTTCTCACTCATCAGCTGGTTCCTCAGCTTCAGAGCTTCATCAAATCTGGACAGGTACTGCTCCAAGCCGTGTCTCGGTGGCCGTGGTGCAGCCTCAGAGGGCAGGTCTCCCCTGTGACGGTGACGGAGCTCACCTGTCCCGTCAGTGACCAGCTCTGGGGCTTTACCAAACAAGTTCTTGTCCCCTCTGAGCTCTGCCATGCTGCCTGCATGGTCAGTCGAGCCTGTCACATTACACACAGAGTCACCAAGCACAATCCGCTTGGAAACTGAAGGAATGGGAAGGGAGTTTGATTTATCTTGCTCATGCTGAAGCTTTGATTCTGTGTGACTTTCATCATCTAAGGAAGAGAAATAAAAACACAGTTATGCACACTGGGTATGTGGAACAACACTTTAGCTATACTGGATCAGGATCCTGGGTCTCTGCTTCCCAAGAGAAAAGACAGATTTATGATTAAAGAGGGCACTCTTCATGGAGCAGACACAAGACAGAAAGCTGTGCAATGCAGGTCGGAAGTTGAAGATGTCAGTCAGCAACAGAGAAATTAAAACACTGAACTTCCTTAAGCAACGGCACTGCATGCACAAGCAGAAAGATCCAAATACATGGATCAACATAAAAAAAAGACAAAGATTTGCATAAAGTGAATCAACCAGAAGAGCATTAACACCTGACAAATAAGCAGACAAGAGAAGTGCACTTTGGCTTGCTGTCTACTGTCAGAGGCAGGGCAGCGTTAACCTGCTCTGTATCAAAACTGAAGACCCATCTTACAGTGAGGGAGGCGATAGCAGAAAACAAAAGCCAAATCAAGAATAGGTCTGGTCCTACCAGAGAGCAAGAACCAACACTTCAGGAGTACTTTTCAAATGTTAAGTCAGACTGATTCATGGCTCACAGGCATCCCTGTAAACCGAAATCTGAGAACTCTTTCCTGACAAAACAGCCTGTTTGAAGAATGTACAGAAATATAACTGATCTACCTAGGATATGGTTCTGCAAGAAAATTCTGCATGCCAACCACAAACATCTATGTCACTATCCGAATGTGAGATAACTTTTCTATAAAAAGCCAGCTATGAAAGCCAGCAGCTACTGACTAAAAACATGGGGGAGGCTCATCCTTCCTTCAACTAAAAAAAACTACTTGCAGTGAAATGACAGCTTATCTGCTCGCTAAGGACAGTGCCGGGCCCAAGTCCCGACCTTCTGACGGCACAGGGATTTTATGGGCGGGTCCCTCGCGGAACAGGGCAGGTGGTGCTGCTTTGAAGCATCCCTGCGAAGGAAGGCGGCACTGAGGGACGGGGAAGCCAGCCAGCCCTGTCCCTGCGGGGAGCCAGCCGCTCCGGCTCACCAGAAGACCGCGGGCAGCGGTCACGGCAGGAGAGGCTGAGGCGTCAGCGCACCCCCGGAGCCCTCACACAGCCCCGCCGCACCCGCCACGGGGCTCACCCTTGCCCGCCGCGGGCCGGTGGAAGCCCATGATGCGGTTGATCCGCTCCTCCGAGTTCATCAGCAGCTTTCTGCGGCGCAGCTCGGCGCGGCGCTGGGACGCCGAGAGCCCCGCGGGAGGCCCCGGGGGTGTGGGCGCTGCTCCCGCGCCGCCGTCCGCCATCCCCGGCACCGCAGGCCCGGCACCACGGGCCCACCCCGCCCAACGCGCAGGCGCCAGCACCGCCCGCCTCAGCCGCTGAAGCGGCCGCCGCCATTTTGCGAAAGGGCAGGAGAAGGGCGGGGCCCGCCGGGAGGGCGCTCCGCGCCCCCTCTCTGACGGCGCGGCGCCCACACTCAAGATGGCCGCCCCGGCCTCGGAAGTGACGTCACGGCGCGAGAGGGAGGCAGTGGCGTGAGGGCGGGAAGGGGCGATGGCGGCGGTGAGGCGACCTGGGTGATGCTGACACCCCGAGCCAGGGCGGAGGCTGTCCCCGCTGCACACACAGGACAGCTTTCAACCCTGTCACTGCACCGCTGCGGGAGTGACGGTGCACACTGAGGAAACACCAACAGACAAGCACCTCTCGAGGACGCCAGAGCTACGGCCATTAAAAGCAGGGAGCGTATTTGCTTCTTTCCAGTAAGATACAGTTGGCATAATATTGATCTTTATGTACACTAAAAGTCCATTACACCTCTCCTTGTGTGCCAGGTGATAAAACTCTTCCCTTACCTGAGCAGCCCCATGGCGAAGCACAGCCAAACCAAATGCCATGGAGAGTTCCCATCAGCACTTCATTGCCTTTCACGGCCCTGGCACCGAACAACTTCACTCCTTAATTCACTGGCACTTGCATTAGGAACAGGACTCACCTCGAGATCCCGTACTTGGAATTCCAAAACCCAGTCCCAGGACAGGTGCTGGCTGATCCCCGACCCACAACCGTAGTGGTGGAGTTTAGCAGCAGGACAGTGTGATGTGTATTGGGCAAAAAAAACAGACCTGACAAGTCCAATGAATATTTCTACAATATTGAAAGAGAAAACTCTGTATTCAAAACCAGTTAAATACAGAAGTCAGAGTACCAAGCTCATGCATTAACTCATCTATGATGGGCCACAAGCAGCAGTGACAAAATCTCAAAAAATTGGCAAGCATTAAGATGGAATGGCTTTTACAAAAAAGCTGCCGAAAGAATGGGATGTTAAATGATGATACAAGATTACCTAAAATAAAATTGGTCATCACCTTGGAATGCTGCTGAAGGCTAAATTTCAACCATCACTGTCAGCTGGCTCCTGTGACCAACATGGTGTTTATCTCAATTGATTAAATACATTGTTCTATTTTTATTTACAAGAAAGGAGTGATGGACTTGCATGAGTTCTTTCAATTAATTTTATTGAGTAGCCAAATCTGATAAATTAGCACAGATAAAATAAGCATTTGCATGTGTTACAAATGACTTTTTACAGGAATAAAACAGTGAAAATTACAAACTGTAAAAAGGAGGACAAGTAAATCCTGTCTCAAATTCAGAATGGGGAAGATTTATAACTTCATACTGAAGATCAAATGTTTGAGTTCAGAGAACAAAGATTTAATATTACAATATTATACACTACTTTACAAAATTAAACTTACTATAAGGATTACATCCATAATAGTAAACAGAACCTTAAAATCACATTTACTGGTCCCTTAACAGCCATTCTGCATCTTTGATTAAATTCTGTTAAGAAATTAATTCTAAATAAAAGTGAATCATTCTACTTATTGCAACACAGTCTGTGTGGACTTAAGACTCAAATATATTAAATTTAAAACAATAATGAAAGCAAAGTAAAATGGATGGTAACAATGTTGGCTGAACACTAATGTGTCAAATACAGAAACAGTTTTTAAAAAGTGTCCAACTACAAAAATAGACACACCTCTACCACACATTTACAATGGTAGAGTTGTCGTGCTGAGATCTAAGTACCAGAGCCACTCTTGCCTACTTTTGCAGTCCATCTTCAGTGTCCTCATTTTTCAATTGTATGTAAAAATGAGGAATCACAGGTAGTGTGTGTGTGAATGTTTCCTGTATTGCCATTACAGGCAGTACAAGTGAACCAGCAGGCCTTCCCCACTGCAAGGGGATAAACTAACAAAGTTCAATACAGAATTTCTTCCAAAGTGAAGAGAACTCTGAGGAGGTTCATCTGACTCATTTATCATGTTTTGCTCCGTAAAATTTAGGGACTCAAATTCAAGCTTGTTAACTGCCACAAAGACTGGCATCTTCAACCATTAGTCTGGTGTACATAAAGCAACGAGGCCATCTCGAGTGTTTATGTTTCTTAAAAAAAGGGATATAGTAGCAAAATACAGTCACAGTAAGAAACAGAATTTGGGTGGGCTATTTGATGCAAGGATGGTTTTCAGTTCAACATCTGAGTGATAATATACCCAAAACACAAGGTTTAGGGCAGAACCTATGCAAGTGCAGAGGTTCCATTTATGATTTAAATGAAGAGACCCCTTTTCCCCTCCCTGGAAAAAAAAAACATACTGTCAAAACTTAAAAGAAACCTCTTCACTATGACTAGAAACTGTGCAATTCTCTGAAAAGCAGTTCAAGTAAATATATTCCTGTTTGCTACAGAAGCAGCAGACAGGGAAGCTTAAATTGGTTCTATAATAATGTTTTCATGCTGTTTTAGCATTGTTCTGAACTTTAGCTTCTTGTGCTCAAGGAACAAGAACAATTTCTCCCAAGGAACTCCTCCTCCCCTAAAGTAAGGCAACTCCTGACAATCATGTGCAGCTATAGCTTGAAATGGGAGCAAATGTTTACCCAAATGTTGACCCTACTGACATTTTTATCTCCAAATGTCCTAAGCACAGTACATTTGACCACTCGCAAGTGTTTTACCTCTTCAAGTTACTTGCCCCAGAAAGTTTTGCGAGACCTTTAAGTTTACCACTATTAAATAAAAAAAGCAAGCCAAGATTTTTCCATATGCAACACTTCCATGGGCATTGGGATACAGTAACTTATATACTCTTTACATTGGTAGCTATCAATGATAGCTTAATCTTCAAAACAGAAAAACTATCAATACACTTCTATAAAATTATTTAAATATTTTTTGTATATAAATTTTCACTTCAAGTCTGATGTCAGCTTCAATCTGTAGCTCTGGCAGGATCTGAGAGTATAGTTAAAGCTTTTATTTGGTGCACACTGGCCTTAGACCTGGGCTCATTACACAGCTGCAGCAAAACCCCCTTTTTTTCAAAAACTTCAGGCATTTCTGCAACCACATACAAATCTTCAAATGCAATATGATAACTTTATTCTTGGAAAAATAATTTCCAATTTTCTTGTCAGAATATTCAATGTCACAGACCAACATTTGGTCTGAAGTGCTACCAACAAACTTGCTTCAGAAACACACCAGATCTGAGGGGCTCAACATTCCTAATGTCAACAAGAGCCAAAAGTCTACTGAACATAAACCAAACAAAATCTGAGATAACCTTTCTTGCCCTTCCCCTCCCACACCATTCATAAAATTAAAATTAAAACTATTCCTTCTACTGAAGAAAAGCAAAGCTTACCATCTAAGTCTACTTTTGCTGCCAACTCAGCCAACAGCTTTTTAAAATCTGTCTCATGTAGGGCCCACTCTTCCCCATCGTTTTTAAAATTAGAATACTGACTTATTAATAGCTTCAACAAATTCATCCACCTTATCCAGGTTAAGCTTACCTTTAGTCCTATTAGCCATAATCCAATCCAAGCACTGGATTCTACACTTCATAAGCATTTGTTCATTTCACAATGAACACTTCTTTCATTGCTACTTTAAGCATTAAGATGAACATTGAGATGCTGTGCCTGTAATCACTGGATGCACTTAGAAAGAATTTCCCTGCAAATCATGATCAGTATTGTGAGGTTTTATATCTAGCAGAAAGAAAAAAAAAAAAAAAAAAAAAAAAAAAAAAGCAGAAAGTTACAGAAATATACATTTTGAACAACAAAGAACTCTTTATTTTACAAAATGTATTTCACCTTTGCAGTATTGCCTTTGTAAATGTACTTCATGCTGCAACTACTTATAGTAAAAACACAATTTGCAGCAAATTAAAGGTGCTCAACCAGTTCCAACAGTTTGATTTTCTTTTAAGGTACAATATTATGTAGTTGCACATTTGATTCTCAGATGTGGTCCTTTATTTGCTTTAGTTCGTTGAAATCACAGTGAGAACTTCTCAACAACTGCCTCAGGCCACAGATTTAATGAAGATATTACAAGCACAATCATTCTTTACTGCAAAATCTTTCCTTAAAGAAGTGAGCCAAAGGCTAGTGTTTCATTTATTCACTTGCTGCTGTATATGAAGGAGAAATTCATAGTATGATAACGCTGATTCTGTTCTGTCTTCAATCATATTTTGCAGAAAACTTGATTTCAATGGACTCTCATCCCTTAAAAACAAAAACGAAAGTGCTTGAGTGAAAAAAACATTTGCCAAGGGCTACTGTGCATTAATAAAGTTACAGGTCAAGTGGCAAGACATTTCAAGAGCTTAAGAACATATGAAAAGAGGATGTCAAATAGCCCTTAGTAGCGATTAATCCTAATAAGTGCTCTTACCAGCATTTACTTCACTTATCTGACATTAACTAAACATTCTCCTGTGACATTTAGTCTTTTGACATTCTAATTTGAGATAACTCATAAGTCATACAGTCAAATCTGTCAGCACAGCACACACTATCATTAAGAATTCCATTAAGAAAGTTCAGTATATGATATCCAAGTATGTATTGTTAACAGGTTGCTGAAGAAGCAAGAAGACTGTTAAAAACCGCTTACTTTATTATATATAGTATAGGAAAGAAAGGTCTCTGTTCTCTCAGCCAAGAAATGAAAGCTCGTGTTCTGATGGATTCTGCAGTTTCAAGTTCTGGGAGATGTGTCTGAAAGGCAAAGGGTTTCATTAATACAAACAGGGTGTTTTTCAGAAAAACAGTAAAAGGAACACTTGACCTAGCCCAACTCATTAGGCATAAAGAAAACCCAGACAGATACATTTTGTGATGTATAGTTTCAGTCTTGTCTTCTTCAAAAGGGCTTGAAACAGTCAAGAGCCCTAAACTGCTATCAGCTGTCAGAATGGTAATGACTGAACTGTGATTGATTCCTGTTTTGTTGCAGAAACTAAAGGATTTCCCACTAACCCACTGTGCTCACTGTTTGCAAGGGTTCTTAGTCCGCTCCCACAGGTCCGAGAAAATCATTGTCAGCCTCTTCCTACTGTGTTTTCATAGGGAGAAACTCCAAGAGGTAACAGAAATTATTTCTTTCCTTGAATCTGGATCTATACCACTAGAGGGCTAATATCTGAGTAGTGGTATTTTAATTCTCATGCAGATGATATTTTGGCAGCACTGTATGACTGATGTACAGCAGAGCAAGCACGTACCATATTCTGTGGTATTGAGCCATAATTTGGAACTCCAAGGACTTGGCTGATAAAGCCCTGCCCACAGTTCTTTCCGATCCACAGAAACATCACCTGAAAGACACCCATCAATAACAACATTAATCCAACCCAAAACACGCCTCAGCAGTCTTGTACATATTTTGGGTTCTCAAAAAGAACACACCAAGTAAATTTGGATGCTTTTTAAAATCCCCACCACCACACAACTTACAGAGCCAGCATCCATAAGATAAGCACCATCCCTACTCAGCTTCTCCACTGACAGCTGGAGAAGGGGTGGCTGAGGTATAGTTCTGTCATTTATGTTAAGAGCCCCCTAAAAGAAGGAAGAAGAAAAACAGTGGTTCACATCTTGTTGCAAAGAAACAGAAGAGAATGTTAAATAAGAGTAGGATCTATTACACTGAATACTGGAGCTGGAATGTTTTTCTCAGTTTAACTAAAGTCAAAGTGCATAATTTGCTAATACATCCTAAAGTTTTATTAAGAGAGGATGAATTTCATCAAATGTATCTTAGTTAATTAGTTCTAGAACTGGAATATCCCATTTGTTGTGTACCAAATATGTGATTTCTAAAATTGTTCAGGGTTTTACATAAACATTCCCTGCTTTCAAAACTTCTTGACATTTTAAAATAAAGGAAGCTACAAAGGGACAAAAAACACATTATGATATCTTAATGTATATGGGATTTATAGCACAAGATAATGACACAAGGCAAAGATGAAATAAGTTAGAAAAAACCTTCCCCATCCATCCATAGCAAAGCACAGCTTCTCTCCAGAATTCATCAATCCAGTTCCAAATAACAAATTCATAAATGCAACAAGTGGGAGAATATGAAACATTGTATTTTAGCTGTGCAGCTTTAATATGGAAAACTTGGGAGATTTTTAACATTTACTTTCACATCACACAAATCTTTGGGATCAAACTGGTTATGTAGCAAGGCAAAGACTCACCTCATCTGTGAGATTATCAACTCTGTACAGACTGGGATGCGTCATGAGCATGAGGTAAACAAGGGGCTGGTTTTTCACCTGACACATGGTAAAGATGCGTTCATCCAAACGTGTGTTTGTCCCAGTTTGAAATGCTTTCTGCAAAAAATCAGCCATTTAGTTTAACCATTAAAGCAAAGCAAGATAAACTGAATTTCACACATCACCTACTGCTTATTTCTAACTTACTTAAGTTTTAGAGATGTGCCCTAAGTGTTTTCTCATGGTCTTTTACTTCTGCTATTTTACTTCTCCATAGTTCTCTTCAAGTGTTTCACATATAAATCATAGAAGTCTCATTATTCCCATTTCTGGATTTTAGAATTAAGCTCGACCTGGCACCATCAATCCTTTCTAGAGAGCACTACAGCTGAGATGAAAGCACCCTGAAATATATCTCTCTAACACGCACGTCAAAAATGCTACCTGATGAAATTTAAAATAACTATTGGAGCAGTTTACAACTGGCTTCAATGTACAGAATCCTAGGTCTGTATTTAAAGGAAAGAAATACTGCTGGCTTGTTGGGACCAAAAATACAGCTATAAATCAAAGGAGGGCTCACTCCTCCCACTTGACTGGGTCAAATGCTTATCAAGCCTTTCACATAAAAAAGCTCAGTATGAACATGCTGGTTAATTCCTAATCAAGATGTATGAATCCTAAACTTCTCTTTGAAACAGAAAACCAGTTCATCCAACACTTAAATGACTTAAAGTATCAGTTCAGGGAAATTAAATTTAAAAATACTTCCATTGAGCAAATACTGTGAAATGCTTTAAACCTACTGCAAGAACAGCCAGCCAACTCCCTCTCTGCCACCCACCCAACTCTCTTCTAATCTGCACTGAACTGCTGTGTGGATCTACATTTCCAGAAATGCACAAAAATGAGATTCCTGAGAAAACACTATCATCACTACCCTGACACATTCTCTTCACCAGTCAGTGTCTATTACTTTGCTCTTCCAGTGCTTAAAACATTTGTACTTTTGGTTTTACACACACTTCTGAATTCTCGCTTTTAAACTAAATCATTCTCCATCAAAGAATTGTCCTTTTACTTCAGGCTGACCTGCCAAACAGAATAACCCTCTTGCCTGGCTTCCTTTCCCCTCTTACCTGTTTTAAGAGTGCCAGTATATAAAGTGGGAAGAGCCGCAGCGAGTGTGGAGCTGTGAGCCCAGGCTGTTGGATGCTCAGCACGGATGAGCGATAAGCAGCTAAAGAATCTATCACTGCATTGACCAAGGCATCCCGAGCATCGCTCAGCGTAGCAGAAACGGAGCGGTCCACAGCTAAACACAGAGTACAAGGCTCACATAAGAGGGGTTTCCTCCCTTGGCAGGAATACAGCCACATACATTAACTTCTCTCATTTTATCATATATGTTGATGCATCTTAAGCTTTTACTACATTCTAGGGTAAGTCATGTGCTTCAGAAAAAAGCTGGGGGCTCATGATGATGCACCAGGCTAAGCCTAAGTCCAGGTGACCATACACAGCTCTACTGATCCTCCACCTAAGCCAAGCATTAAAACCAAAACTCTCTTAGGTTTGCAACTTAGAAAGCACTCTTAGAACAAGGGAGAACCTTTTCTTCTAATGCCACATCCCAGAGGATTATTGCTCAGAGCTTTAAGGATACGATCCACGCATATTCAAACAAGCTCTTAGCACACTCACCCATGTTGGCTAAGAGCCCTGTGATGGCCTGCACATCTGCTCCTAGGTACACATCACTCAGTGTTGTGACAACAGGTAAGCACATGGTGTGGACACGAATTCGTCTTTCACCTGCAAGAAAAGAAAACTGTAGCCTCCATACTTGTTTTATGGAACAACACTACAAATGCCACTGTTGGCTCAGTCTAACCTTACCTTTGCTGGAGGTGTACAGGAGAGCTGACTGAAAAGAAACAACTTGCATATCAGTAAGACTCTCTTCCACTGACATTTGCACAGCATATCCTGCGTCTGGGTTTACATTGGGTAATGACAACAAGTCTGTAGATCGTACAAAGAAGTTCCCATGGAAAGTATGAATGGAGAGACCTACAAGATAATAATGAATCAGTTTGGATTTTATAGCTGTGAAGTACAGGTACCATACACAGTTCTGCCATCAATGTAGATGATTCTGTATTGAAATGTTCCCTCTCAGTGAAATACATTATCTTCAGAAAAGGTAAATACCGCAAACTGACTACTGATCCAAAGAATCCATAAAGCCTAGCAGAAGGTGGGAATTAGCAAGGCAAATCAATGCACAGTAGTAGAAAGTATCTAGATTATAAAAACAGTCCCTTGCTGAAATAGCAGTCCAGCAAAATTTCCAGTTTTGACCATTATAAAATGGAACTTGGATGCCAGAAAACACACTGCAAATACAATCTTTAAAAAACTGTCTTATCCCTGGTACTGAATTTTACTTTTCTAATCTTTGCCTTTTAATCATTTAAGATTACAAAATAGCTAGAATACCAATGAAAACGTTCTCAAACAGATGCAAACACCCACTTCCCTCTTCTCCATCCCTCCAAAATCTAAGAAGGTGAATTCAGACCTTTGGTGCATCTTATCCTCATGACAGCTTCAAACCCAATTTTTCTAGTTAAATATCGCTTCAGTTCTTTTTGCAATTTCTCCACCTGGACAGGGTTGTGTTTATGATGGTAAGACTGGTAGTAGTAGACACTACCTGCAGAATACCTTGATATGCAACCTGAAACAAAACCAGCATACATTGTAGAGTGCAGACAGTTGCTGCTGCAGTCTTTAAATTATTAAATTGTTCACACCTGCAAATCACTCAGATACACAGTTACAGACCTGCCTACAGACACAGATGTAACTGTATCTCCTAGTATGTGATAGTTTCGGGTGTGAAATAATTTTCTATTGACCTGAAATTGCTGTCACTTGAAAGTTTGGTTAAATAGAGAAAAGTATTTAAAATGCTAATAAAACTTGCTCTAAAGAAAATTACACTGGTGGCTAAAAGGCATAAAAAGAAAGAAAGAATTTCAGCTACTTATATCAGTAGCACAAGAATCCTGACTCACTAAGGGAGGACACGAGACTAAGTAGGTTAAATCAGGACTGAATGATTACATTCTATTCACTGTCACTGCTCAGCAAGGATAAGTTTGCATCTTGACACACTAGATTAGTTCAAGTCAGGTTCATCTACTAAATATGAATGCAGATTCTAATGTAGCATTTGCTCAAAATACAAGAGTTACATGCCCCAAAACAGGTTGATACGACTTACCTAGAGAAGCCAAGTCAGAATATTGCCCACTAAGAAGAAATAAATCCACTGCAACCTGTTGCCCTGAGCAGTCCAAGGCCAACTTCTTGTAAAAATCAGTCGATGGTGTCAGATGTATGTCCTGTTAACACAGTGGAGTATTACAAAATACAAAGCAAATTCAGATTGATTCATACATCTATTGCCTGTTTTCAGGGACACTAATAATCAATTCTACATCATTGATTAAAAATATCTTATTTTAAAATATCAGGTAATTAATTTGTGCTTATATTGCTTGGTTTTTCTTTTGTTTTTTCTACTACTTTAACAAAGGATCAAGACAAGCACAAAATTAACCCAGAAGAGGCAATCCCAGAACCACCTACATGCACAGAACAGGGTTGTTAGTACTCTCAATCTTTTTGCTTTCCGAACCTTTGCTGTTGCTCTTTGGTTTGGCTCTTCTCGTGACTTTAGTGCTCCCATTCCCACAGATGGGAGCTGTGTCTGGAAGACAGTGATTCTACCTCCAGTAGGGGACATCAGTTTAAAGGCAGCCTGTAATGCAGGCCCCAGAGCACTCTGAGTTTCCAGGGACTTAGTAAACATCTGTGGCAATGTCTTCAACAGATCTTGAATCAGCTGCAAGTGAGAAAACAGTATTAGGCCTATGAGTTTTCATGGTTTTCTACCTTATTTAGAGTTGATTGCTGAACATAACCAAGTATTAACACTTCTAATATTAAGGTAGTAAAGAGAAAGTCCTAGAAAAATTGAAGTACTGTCTTGTTTCAGGTTGGCAAGAATTTACAGTGACAGAGATGAAAGACCTCTTTTTTTTTGCCTCACACCTGGCATTTGAACAGCAGGTGTTAGTGAGCATTAATTAATCAAAAAATTACCAAACATATCCCCATCTATGTAAATGTCACTAGTTATGTAAGAAAGTCCTTGCTTCTTACCTCTTTATTTTCATTTAAATTTACTAATAAGTTTTCCGGCATTGGTATAAATACATCTGAAAGGGAAAAAAAATTACTTGAGTTATCTTTTAAAAACACATCAAGCTTTCCCTGACTTTATTTGCCAACCATCATACTTACTGGAAAAAATACACAGTATCAGTGTATTAACCCATGTAAACATAATTATGTTGATTTCTTTTTTTTCTCATAAGCATTCCTGTGGCTAGAATCCCATGTTAGAGTAGCAATAACCGGGCTGAAGGATAATCAAGATTATTAAATAAAATCACATAGCGAATATTTCCAGTGTTCATTCTACCCTGCCCAATAACATCCGGTGAAAGGTGACTTGAAACAAAAGGCAGAAGGACAAGCACTAAGCACCAGCCACCAGAAAATCTATAGAAATGTATCCAGCATCAGTATTTGGGATTTCAAGAGGAATCTAGAGAATTGTACAAATTAAACTAGAAGTTAGGAAGGCTGTCTTCATGTTTGAAGTCATGAGCAGCCACAGCATTGCTCAGACATCAGGGATATATCTTCATAAACTCACACATATGGTACTTCTGAAGTCATTACTAGAGAGATTAATGGTGTGATCTAGAAACTCCCACCAGATACATATTTTTAAAGGCTGTCATTACCAGAAGTCATTAATAGGTACTGATGACAAAATTCATTTCTGCATACCTTCAATATCTGAAACTATAAGCATCTGAGGCTGAGAAAGACCTTCCTGAAGACTGTAGAAATGGATTGTGCTGTCAAACGTTATGAAGCCTATTTTTGTTCTAGTGTTCCCAGGAAGCCTGAAAATGAGACATATGGTATTCAAAGAGATGAAATTTCGTTTCTGCAGGGCTTTTTTTTTTTTAACATCCACTGCACCTCTCCATGGTTCTTACCAAGCAGTTAGCTTAACAGCTAGACTGCAAGAACTTCACTAAGTGATTTTGGACAGAACAAAAGCCACAACAGAAAAGGAACTCATGGTAGAGTCACCTAGCAGGTATGTGAAAACCTTTTAAGAGGGTAATCAGCAGTAGAAGAAAAGGAAGAAATAAACTGCAAAATACCAACTAGTGTTTATATAAGTTCAAACATTTTATGAAAAGTTTATTAGATGTATGACTCTTTTCAGCAAATACTTATCTAAATCTCAGGTTTTAAAAAATACAGTTCAAAATATATCATAAACATGATGCTTATATTCTTTTGGGAATTGGTGAAGCATGTAGGAAAGAGTCAGACTGAAAATCAAGCCTCAAAATTACCCTTTACACTGGTGTAGCTGTGATGGGAAAAAGACTACAGCTTTATGGTACATTTTAACACAACACTGGCCATTGCTAACCCACACCAGGAAATTTGTCTTCCAGACAGAAAGGACTGGCATGTTGGTGTCTATCACAAGTTTCTTAAGAGGAATGAAAATTGGAGATTTTAAGAAAAAAGTACTTACGAGTCAAGATTGTCTAACAAGGTCTGGCAGACTGTATTCAAGTATCCTGTCTCTATTGCATTGTGAGAGACATCAAACACAAAGAGGTACACGGGCGGCTGAGGTGGACGCAGCTGAGCAAAGAAAAGATTACCTTTAATTTTCAAATAGCATTTGTTAGATTGGGTTTATTCCTTCCAATGCAAGTATAAACTGTTAAAACAGCACGCAGATGATAGCTAAAATTTCTGAATGCATTTGCCTCTTATTTGGTAATATCAGAATTCTAGTTTTCTTCAGAAGAGACCTACATATTCTAAATACAGAACAACTTTGACATAAACGTTTAGAAGTGAACTCTCTGAAGTTCTCCCCATGAGTTCTTGGATACACTCCTTAAGGCAACAGCTGTTCTACTGAACTGGAAAGCATGCTCTGAAACAAAGCTTTCTCTGACTTCCCTCTGAAAATAAAACAAAAGGAAAGAATAAGTAAATAAAGCCTTACCATGTATTCAGATGGAGCCATAAACTCAATAGTAGCATTCTGGACTTCAGGTCTTTTATGAGGTTCTCCATAAACTCTTGTCACAGGATTATACAGGAATTCTTCAGGAACTATGCAGATATGTTTATATATTAGTATTTCACAGTAGTATTAGCTGTGCTGCATTTTAAAACAAATATATCAACTCTTTTGTGGCTGTTGGGCAACACGTGGAGAACTACACTAGGCAGTATAATTCACTTACACTTGTCACCTTCAAGGGTACCCTGAGGGACCACTTGGGCTTATTGTGTTTTGTTAGGGACGCCACTATCGCTGGGAAACATTTCTCATGACTCCCAGAGTGACTGACAACAATCCCCCTACTGATGTGGCCAACAACACTCCAGTCTCAAAGGCCAAGGTGGAAAAGGTTAATTGCAACACTTCAAAGCCCATTTAAAACTTACCATCATTCACTCTATAGCACAAATTGCATTTCCATCTCCTTTGGTCTAGGAAGCTGACAAAAGGGTTAATGTACGTCCGGCAGGAACGGCATCTCACAATAATACTGGAAGTGACCACTGGCAATTGCTGGAAAAGAAAAGCTTCCTGTTTTAAAGCACCCTCACCCTGCAGCTGTTCACTTGTGGTAACACCACCACCTACAGTGTCCTGGCTAGTGAGTCAAAGCATCCTTGTTGAAAGGAGTACTTCTGTATCCTCACAACATCCCCACAATTCCTTAATACAACAGGTAGGAACTGAGCTCTAACATATTTGACTGCATACATTCCCTTTTCAAGCCTCTAAACTCTTGAATTTTACACTGATGGTTTAAGCCTAAGTCCTGCACCCAATACAGATCAAAAAGCAGGGGAAAAAAAGCCCACATCTTTGAAAAATTAATTAAACTGGGAAAAAACCCCAGTGTTTAAGAGAGACACTGCTAAATTCAAAGTCTCCTGGCTATCTCATGACATCCAAATCCCTTCAGTTTTGTCAAGTCTTGAGTTTAGTACTAGATCTGAAATGAGTAACTACAACTGATACATGACAACCTGGAATTCTGATGTGTTGCCTTCTATCATAGTCCAAATTCTGTGCTGCCTTCAAGCTTTTTGTTTTTTGAGGTTTGGGAGGGTTTCTTTTTTATTAAGAAGTGAGACCTGAAGGTTTAAAAATGGTAGGGACAAATAATTCAAAAAAATTGCAGTGATCTGTATGGAAGAAGGAAACATCAGTTACTATGGTAGTTCTTCTGGGCTAAGATACCTGCCCTTGTTTTATAATTCATTGTCCATTGTCTGGACTCTAGTAAAGGCATAGTTGATATTTCAGCATGTAAAGTTTTGAATATTTCTCATACCGATAAGTCTTTGAAAGGATGAAGCAGGAGCCCCAAAGGAAGTTTGGCTTTATTCAATAAGGCCTGAGTTTGAGGAATGTTAGTCAGGGTACAGCGGAACAACCTACATGGAGGACAAAGGGTTATTTTCAGAGGCTTTCAAATAAATTATGATTTCAGTAGTACAGTATATTTTTCTAGAGCTGTTGATGGTGAATTTCCATTTCCAGATAAAAGATCTTCTCCATCTCTGTCAAATAATTTTGTTTCTGTCTGAGCTTGACCCACAGTACATACTTTGAGTTCTTATTTTATACAAATACTCTTTACACAGAACTGAGTGTCATTTTAGTCACTCAAGTCAAAGTTAAGCCTAACAATACTCAAAGTTGCACCAAATCTTTATATACTAAATGCTATTTTGGAATAAATCAGAACTGGCAAAGTTTAAAAAGCGGTTTTAAAAACTTAGTAACTATAAACAACCCCACAATCATTTCCTGAGTCTTGAGCACTCAGCAGCTTCCACAAAGTGCACATGTATGTGGCAGTTTTGCAAATCCTGTCCAGCTTGTTTGCATGAACAACGTCACAAAGGCACTGTTACTTCCTTTATCTACCATAAAAATATTTGCAAAGCAGGAGTCCCTGGCTATACACACTTTGGTTGGTCTCCTCAGAGAGGATAGTTGATTAACCAACTGCCAGCCTCTTCTTTGAAATTTCATTTGCTCCATTGTTTTAAATGGTTACTTTCAATACAGAGGTCACCCATGTTTCTTCATGCACAATCTTTTTGGTGTACCTCCCCTGGCTGAATTAACTCTCATTTTATATCTTCTCATCCGTACCCACTGCCAGGCATAAAATTTTTGTACTGTACCTATCTGTAGCTGCTCTGCAAGCAAACTTTTCCTCATACTTTCTACACAGATGATTTTTCCCTCTTCAAAGTTAAACCCACTTACTGCCTTCATCTTAACACAGTGAATCCCATTTTCAATATTTTCTTCTCATAAAATTAAGAAAATATTTTGTGAAATTATGTTTATAAGTAGGAATTTATACTTCTATCTATTTTGATGAGTTATAGCAAATGCATAATCTTACTCAGGGTTGCAGTTGAGCTTCTGGATGTCTTCATGCAAGTTGGGGACAGGAGCCTTCAAGAGGGTTGTGGGAAGAATATTTCTTTCTTGAAGAAGATTCACAGGTCTTAACCCTTCCTGCTGTAGACTCAGGCCACCCATTGATGCAGTTAAGTGATTAGGGCCCAGGGCAGGCTAGAGTCAAATAATATTTCAAAAATTAGCACCAATTATTTGGATGAAACCCACAGTCCATTTAAAAGTCCATTTGAGTTTGTTTTGCTCATGTACTAACTGCCATTGCACGCATATATTGTCACATGAACTTGACTTATGCATGTAACATAATAGAGGGAAAAAAGTAGCATAACATGGCTATAAAGCTCTTGAAATACAGAGGCTCAGCTGATGAAAGTGTTGGTCAGTTCACTTTGAAAGTTCAGGGGAAAAAAACCCAAATACTTCAGCTAATAATAATAACAATGCCAGGGAAGAGAAACATGCCAAAAGCAGCTGAAAGTTTCAAAAGAAACATCCTGAACAGATACAAGGGTGAAACAATTCACAAAGAGCTGGCACATGGCTTTTCCAAACTGGTACCAAGTCATAGGCAAAAGCATTCATTCTGGGCTATGTCTGTCCTCTTGAACAAATGGTGCCCAAACAGGGAACAAAAGAAGAAGCACCCCAGGGATGCACAACACACACCAATCATCACTTTTCTTTACCCACACCCCCCCACCAGAGGTAGTACTGAGATAAAAACCAGACAATCTTTACCTGGTGGAAATGTTTTGATCCATCTGGGTATTGCAAAGTAGATGCATTCATTCCTGGTGCTCCAGGTGGAGAAGTATGTTGGTAGCCTGGAGGTAAGGCAGGGTAGGAATACCCAACACTTCTATTCATTTTAAGATTCGGGGCTGCAGGAGAATGATGTGGAGTTGCTGGAAGCAGAGTAGACATACTTAATTGCTGAAGAACTGTATCTTACTTGAGGCATTAGTGCAACAGGAGAGCTGCCTGTTTAGTTTCTAAGAGTAAAAAATACAGCTCCTGTCAACTTTGCAAAGGTTTTCTCACCCGCTTTACATACTACAGGCAAAGACATGCTAATTGTCAGTGCTTCAAATTTTGTATTTAGCTTCAAGACAGGCATTGAACCAAGTACATATGTTTCTACACAAATGATTAAACTTCCATCTTTCCCAGACTCTTAGAAGTTCCATAATAATAACAACCATTTTTACTCCCAAAGCCTTACCCATGAGGCCACCACCTTCAATTGCATCGTAGCTGTTTTGCACTACAGACCCATCAGTGGCAGCAGATCTGGCATCACCTTTTAAGAAAAACAACCACAGGAAAAATTTGCACAAGTTATGAATAAGTTTCAATGAGGTAATTGCAAAAAAAAATCCTACTTGCTGGATGAATATTAAGACAAGCATAGTTTGAATCTACTTTGGTTTTGACCCAGGATGAAACTAAATTAAATATACACTTTGGCCTCTTTCTCACACACACATCCCCTGCAGAGGTTACCTCAACAACGGACATTCATAAAACATCACAATCTTTTTTTTTAAGGAAAACAAAAGTCCCTACACTTCTGGTTGAATAATCTTTTACGATTCCTTTAGATTAGGGATTTGCCACAGCTTCCAAGCCGACATGCAGTAAAGGGTATGGGGACACTCCCTCCTCAGCAGAGGAAGTCTCTTTAGGCTAGCTGCAGTTTTCCAAGTACCCTGAAGAACCTTTTCTACTGATAATTCACAAAAACACCAAATTCCTACGCTTATACACTTAGTCCACTACTGCTCACCAAACAGCAACAGCTCTGACACAGTTACATACCAGTCAAGATAGAAATTCAATCTAAGACAGGAAAAACCTTGAAACTCAGAGAGTGCTCCCAAAGAACAGTTCTTGGTAAGTCAACTATGTCTAAATATACTAACACAACTATATATTGCGAAGGAGAAGTAGGTACTCTATTTTTATTACAATTTTTTATTAAAATCTTCAAAGATGACCCAGTAAAAGGAACTTACATTACACACTGAATCTTGCTAGCAGCAGCCAACCTGCTTCATAGACTAAACATATTTATCTCTCCAGGACTCTGAAAATGTTTCTCTTCATTAAGAAGAAAATATTTTCTAAGCAAAAGCTGTTTCTAATGCATTTCATACATTCCAAACTAAGCTAAATCTCAATATACTATTACTAGTATATTGAGCTACCACACACAATAAACTGTCCATGTGAACATGCAAGGAACCAACAGCTTTGACAGAACTATGTATGTAAAAATAAAGCTGCCGACTCGCACGTGGCCCCATCTAGCATGGGCACTAAATGCCAAACAGCTGGAGTCTGTCTGATACAGAGCCCTGAGGAGCTCTTAAACAATGACATATTTGTGCAGGGCCCACAGGAGACACAAAGTCAGGTATCTCTCTACAACAGCTGACACTTCACAGCCTCTAGTAACTTCCTTCAGAAAACCAACAAATGCAAGATGTACTGCTTCAGTGATTTTACACAGAGAAGAATAAGGTACAGCTACATAAACAGCAAAGAAATGCAAGGTCCACATTTTAGCTCTTGCTGTAGAATGAACAATACAGGGAGTCATACATTGATTTCTGTCCTCACAGCAGTCAGAGATGCAGAGAAATGAGAATTTCACTATCGCTTTATACCACAAAAAAGGAAAACGCAATGCCAACTACAAGAGACATGGCCATGTAAAACAGCACTTGGAAATTTATTTTTAAGTGTTAATTTCTTAAATTTTATCAATGTCTGTCTGCAAGAAGAATTTTTCCTCTTTCCAGGTCCTTACCTGCTCTTTTCAGATTAAATCATTAGTATTGTATTAGTATCAATTTTACAATTTGAGTCTCTAATAGAACAATGTGTTCGACTTTGAAGGTTGTATATTACAGCAAGTTGCCATGTTTGAATTCAACATAAAGAGCAAATTGTTTCTTACCTTCTTGGTTTGCAGCTGATTTTAGCAGAGACTGTGCACTAGGTGGTCCTGCTATCGCTGCTGATGGCCTAGGTGGACCACCAACTGGTGGAGGTCCTAAAGGTGGCCTTGGAGGGTGGAGCGGAGTTAAAGGCTGAGTCACTGGTGGAGGTGCAGTTCCTATAAAGAGATTAACTTTTAGGAGAAGTTTAACCCAGCTGAAAAAAGTCACAGAAATTTTGTTACAAAAACACACAGATTGAATTCTAAATATTCCTGTTATTCAGACGATGAACAGCATAAGATACATAAATCTAATATGTGGGTAGAGGGTCTCAACTGCAGGTTGTTTCTTTCATGCTTTTCTCATTCTGGATTCCTGTAGCTACTGATTTCTTTCAGCTTTTTGTTGCTATTGCTGGCAAGAATGTCAAGATGTACTGAAAACATCCCAACTTTATAACTAAGTCTGGAGTGATCACCAAATAAGCTAACTTATTTTTAAAAGTGATCATTGTTATACAAAAAAATATCAGGGAAATTGCTCAGGAGGATTGAATGGATATAAAAATTACTTATTCCAAACACTTGCTCTCATTTCATATGCCACCTTCCAAAATTTCTCTGCATTTTCCTCACTAATTTCAAAGTAATAACTGTTTATTCCAATTAAGTGCCAGAAATAGTTTCATAAATTCTGTGAGCTTAAGACATTTTGAACATCGTAACAAAATTAGGCAGGCATATAACAAAAAAACCTAGCATCTAAAAATCTCTAATGAGGCTAAAAGCACTTCACAAGAAATATTATTTGCTTTTACATGGAAAATATTTCTCTACCTAAGTCCTGTTTGCATGCTCAGTCAGAAAAAAGCTGTGTAACAACAGACAGCAGTTTGGCAAAGAGAAACTTGAGTATTAACTGTGTTTCCATAATAATCACAAGTTGCACAATAGAGCTATTTAGTGTTAGAAAAGCTTTTACCTCTGCATATACCAGCAGTCAAGCAGCAGGAACAAAGTCTCCTACTTTTAGAGTACTTTCTGAAGACTGACAATTATCATTAAATGTGAAAATTACAAGTTTGGGGGAAGGAAGCTTTCCATTGAACTGACCTCTATTTCAACAGCACAGAATGCTTTTCAGTTTTCTTTTCAGGCTGTGCTCCAGTTATTTGCATCAACCTGACTAAGGCTGTTCAGAAAACTACCTGAATCAAGTGCTTACAGAAAATCCAACAATATGACCATGCTCACTAAACAGAACTAGTTTTCAAGGGTGAAGTCCTGAACTGAAACATGCTAGTGCTCCAACAGCCACCCCAGGAAATGGTGAAGGTCACAGAAACAGCATCACCCACAGACAGCATCCCAAAACAATGAGACACTATTCAGGAGTTATCTGCTCCAGCCAGCTGAAAAACCCAACCTGTGCACAGAACTTCCATTTCTAACCCAAAGAAAGCATCCATGTATTTCTGATGGGTGTATCTGCTTTGACAATCTTCCACAAGCAAAACGTCACTGCAGAATCAATTCTGTATTCATTATTTTAAAAAAAGTCATTGAAAAATGGACATTGGTAAGATATAAAAAAGTTCTGGTTACCTGGCTTCATGTAGCTGTTCTGCAGTGAAGGACCCCCCGGAGAAGCAGCATATTGATAACTCCCTGGAGGATTTGTACTTCCTGATAACGATGACGGTGGCTGAGCTGACCCTGTCCCAGGCACATGAGCCAAATGGCTTGTTTGAGCCCCAAGTGGCTGACTCACAGGAGTCGGGCTGTACTGCCAGTTTGAAAGCACTGGTGGACTGGCTCCAGGAGGAAAGCTTCCAGCAGATGATACAGCTGCTGAGTTCTGTAATGCAGGTGGCAGCACTTGTGGAACAGGACCTGGTTGTTGTACTGGTGACCCGGAGAAAGCTGCCACTGGTGGTCTATTGAGAGTCTGGCCAGGTCCTTGGTAATTGTTTAACTGAGAAACATTCTGAGAGCCACTATAGCTATACTGTCCAGAAGACTGATGTGGAGTAACCTTTGCTGGCATCTGATGGGAGAATGATCCTGGAACCGCAGGGCTGTATCCCTGGCCATCTGCGGAATGCATCAGCTGATTTTGAATGGGGCCTGGAAGGAAAAAAAAACCCACACTCTTTAGGAAGCCAGTGCTGTGTATCACTTCTGAAAATAAAAGATGTTCCTGTGAATGTCTTTCCTTAGGATTTTATTAGAGTCCAAGCCATTTTTAATTCAAACCATTAGGTGTAACAGAAGTACTACAGCAAGGGACATGAATTTGGCAGTATTTTGCTATCAACACTTAGATCTTTGTTTTGTTTTACAGTGACCTTGCAATCACTAAGCATTCCAGTACCATCCATGCTCCTGGATTGAAACTCACACAGGATCCCATTCCAGTCTTCAGAAACCCCCAAAAGCAAGCTGCCCACAGAGGAGCACTGTTCCACACCGCTGGCAGTAGCACACATGAGCAGACCGAAAGCGGAAGATCCATTGCGTAAGAACTCCATTTCACATGACGGCTGACACCACAGCTTACCACAACTCACCGCCAGCCAAGTGCCAGCATAGGTCACTGCACTACTTCTCAAGTGACAGAGTTAATCTATGAAAGTTTCTGCAGTTAATTTAGTAAGAGAATTATTCATACACACACTGCTCATGTGAGTGGCTAACTGGTCACCAACACAGAATGAAGGATAAGGTTATCATAAAATAATTCACCAGTCAGGAAAATAAAACTTGACAGATTAATGATGCTCTTTGTGCATTTGTTGGTTGGTATAAGTGAACTAAGTTTTACTCATTTGAAGAAAAAAAGTTGAAAAAAAGGCTAATAACTCTCCAAACAGTAAACAACATTGGCAAGAGCACGATCAGATTCCTGCTTTACAGAGGAACAGGTTGACAGAATCCCATGGGATTTCCAGTGCAGTAAGAGCTCCATCAAGAAAGATACTACCACAGGTTGTTCATACCATTGCCACAAAATGGACCTCCTGAAAAGAGACTATCAATTTTCAAGTGAAACCCTTCTGAGCAGAACACACTAAATACTGCAGGCCACAGCCAGCCATGACTCCTTCACACTACCAAAACACTTTCCAGTGTTGTATCATTCAGTTCAGCCAGTCACATTGTGGCTCTCCTCATCCCCTAAAAACACAGCTTAGATACTGGAGACATTACACACACACAGTTACACATTAAAACAAAGAAGGCTCGTTTCCTATAGAAACATAATGGCTAAATTCTGAAAGGTGAGCAAGTTCACATTTTCAAATTAAAGCAACTCACACATTTCTGACAATAAATTAAGCAAAATGCAGAATACATTGAAATTCTTAATTGGGACAAACACTGCACTGATCATTCAGCTCCTCATTCCCTAGAAAAACTCAGGCTCTGGGTCACACACAGCTGTTAATTCACTGACTATTGCACAGGTCCATATAACTACTACAGTGCCAGTGATCTCATCCTCGCTGCTTCTTATTTGTGCATAAAAGGTACACACCATATTATTCTCCAACCATTAATTTCAAAATGCAATTTATCATTCAGTTAGGAAATCCAGTTATACTCTGCGGTCCTTACAATGCTGCTCATAAATATTTGCAATTAAAAATTCTCTAAAATCAAGGGTGTTTAAATAAAAAGCTCAGAAAGATGAAAATGCTTACAGTTATGAGTAATGTTCAAAAACTACCCTGCAGTGTATCAGATGGGTTTCCAACAATGGATTTACAAACCCCATTGGCAATTGAACTTGCTAACTTTAAAAATTATGAATTCTTATCAAATCTTCTGACTGCATCTGCACAAACACTGATATAACATCATCACTATAAACCGTAAGAAAAATACAGAACAAATACAAATTAATTTCATAACTTGACTTTTCATCTTAGGGCATGACTGACTATCCCAGGCAGAAATCAGAGTACTTGGATTGCTCTCTTATGCACTATTTTCCCTGCTTGAGGATAAATCAGTGGAAGTGAGGTGATATCAAAAACTGACGTACATGATATTTTCTATGGCACCTTATGCAAAAATAAAAATCAAATTCACCACAGAACAATGTTCCAATTTCAATTTTTATTTTTAAAGCCAGAAGCACAATGAAGAGTCTTGATACCCTCATGTAGTAGTTAATGTTTCCAAGACAAGTGTGCATAAAGCTGCCAAAAAAGCTACAGAAATAGCACTAAGGGGCAAAACCCCTTTACAGAGAGTTTCACAGTGCACAAAAAACTTTTCAGGACTTGCTGTTTGGTTGCTGCCAGATACCCATCTTGACCTGACCTCTTTACTGAGACCCATCAAAAAGTATCTACGCTATTCAGCTTTCCCCAAATGCTGCTGGTTTTCTGTGGAGCCAAAAACAAACAAGGAATTCTGTGTGGACTGAAGAGCTACTTCACCTACACAGCAGCAAAACAGCCAACACTTGAAGACCACTGAAATTAATTAGTAATAGAAGAAAGGCCACCTATTTAACAACAAAAGTCTCCTCTACAGCAACACAAGGCCATTTAATATTTCTCAGAGATCAGGAATAGCACCAGAATATATATGAAGGTTGCTTGATGGTTTTATAAAATGGCCAAAGTACTAACATGGAAGGCCAGGATCCAAGTAATATTTTCCACCACACAGAATTTTACTGTCCCCTACTCCAAGCCAGTTACTCAGCACATCACTTTGGCCAGCCACAGGCTCTCCAAGCTCCAGGGAGATGCAAAGATAAACACTCTGAAAAGTTACATCCCAACAGATGCCATGGGACCAGTCACCACCAGTGTCCACTTAGGCTGACTCTGACTCACTGGACTCCAAACCCAACAGCTCCTAAAGCATCTCATGACCTCAAAGTACTGTGTTAAGGTTATCACATGAGAAGAGCAAAACAGTTCTAAAAGAATTGTTTCTCTTTCATGTTTGCACTTCAGATCTATCAACTGGAAAGCAAATTAGACACCTGCAATTAAATGAGTACAGAATACTGGTCCTATTAAAAGACAAACAGAAATGAAGGAGAGGAAGGTTGTTGCTAAGCAACACAATGCTCTGTGATAAACAATTTCCCGGGCAGCACACGGTGCTGCTGTGACAATTCACTGCCTTGGTGGACACGCAAGCTCGGGGAGTTACCTGCTAACACTTCAGCAAGCAACAAGTTGCGAGGAAGGGCTGACAGCTATAGAACAATTTATCATCCTGCTGACAGTTTTCTTTCCTCACAGACCACTGTAAGCACCACTACAGCACTAAGTATCCCTAAAACTATTCTATAAAGCTTTGGGATTAGTATAAAGGTCAAGGATCACAGCACCTTCACAACATATATTTTAAGCAATGCTATGAGCAGTCTATGCTTGAACAATTTGATTTATTTCAAAGGCCAGCAAGCCAAACCTTATTTCTAACATACTATAACAATTGTTTAATTTTATTACCTAGTATTTGCATAACTCTACAATTCAGTTCTTTATTTTTCATACACCTGACGGCTGAGTAGCCTGAAATTCCTCTTTCTCAACTGCCTCTCCATAACTTCCATTATGTGCTTAATCTGACACTAGGGAAATCAGCAAAGTAAATAAATAAATAAAGTAATGCCAGTCTGTAAATCAACCCACTCAGTTACTCCATTAGCAAACACTCTCTTTGTACAGTCTCTGCTCAGATCATAAGCTCTCCAGAACAGAGCCTCTCTCCACACGACATTCATATTCTTCCCACTGTCTTGACCATAGAAGCAACTACACAGTTAATTGCAAATTGTCGTTTTGCTGATGACTTTGAAGAAAAGCAATAAACATACTGTGCAGGAGGAGGGGGAAGAAAAATCAAAAGATCTCATTATAACTGAATTGCTTATGATGCAGCACAGCTACTGAAACACATAAGTGTATAATTAAGGAAGCAAGTGCAGAGGATGCAGTCTGTGTATGTGAAATCAGGAGACACTTCCATCAGCACAGATTTGCACTCATGCAACAAAAACAGACACAGAGACAAGGCTGGCCTTGAATTTCTTATTCCTGTCTTAAAACGCTGGCTAGTAAGTTCAGTTTCACCTTCAATATCTCGTCTTAAAGAGATGCCTTTTGAGGGGAAGAAAGTAATCAAGACTCTCCCAGTTTGCAGCACAAAGAACCAGATAATGTCGGCTTTACGAGAATGACAAGATAAGAAAGCCCCGCTGCACCGCAGGCTGAGCTCAGCGATAACCACAGTGCCACACGTACAGCTCCGTTCCAAAGGGTGAAACCTCGGCTGTGTCACCCGTGTCACCGACAGGGGCCCACCCGGGCCAAGGGGCGGTCCGGGGCAGCTCGAGCCGTGCGTGCTACCCCAGCAGCACAGACACGGGCTCTCTGAAAGGCGCCGTCGTTCATACCGACAGAAAAATTTACTCGGGGATGCTTCTGCCATGAAAATAAATCACAACGAAGATTTATTTTGCCTAATGAGCCGCTCTGTGTTTTCCTCAGTGACACTTCGGGCAGGGCCCGGTCCGATAGCACCTCACCCCTACTCCCGGGGTCACACAAGGAGCTCGGCATCGCTGCCGCTCCTTTCCTGCTTTCCTCCCTAATTCAGCTGTGTTTCGCCCCGGGCCGCGGGTATCCGGGCTGCAGGAGGGCACCACCGAGCTCAGCCGGGTGTAACCCAACGACCCGGGCAGCGAACGGATCGTCCCCGGAACCCACTACCCGCGCTCTGCTCGCGGGCACCGGTCCCCTGCCCCCGCTGCCCCAGGGCGAAGGGGCGCAGAGCGGCCTGGGCCCGGGGGAAGCGCCGCGGGGCGGGAGCCGTCCCTGCCAGGCCCTGTCCCGCGTCGAGCCCCGCGGCCCTGCCCCGCACTCACCGTTGCTGTAGGGCTGCTGGCCGGCGGGGGCCCCGGCGGGCTGGGCCATGACTCTGCCGGGTGCGCTCGGAGCCGCCCGTGTGGCGGCACCGGCCCGGGCGGGGGGGATGGACCCACCGGAACTGCCGGGCGGCGCGCGCAGCCGCACTGCGGACACGTGGCACTTCCGGGAGCGGCTCTGCGGCTTAGGGGCGGGGCCATGGGCGGGGCTGGCTGGGCAAGAGGGGAGGCGGACCCGAGCGGAGCGGAACCGAACCTTGACGAACACGACCGACTCGCACCGAGCGGAGTCGAATCTAGACGAACCCAGCCGAAGACGACCCAGCCGAGACGACGCCCGCGCATCCGAACACAGCCGAGTCCATCCGAACATAGCCGAGTCCATCCGAACACAGCCGAGCCCAGCCGAGTGTGTACGCCGCGGGCGCCGGTGCCGGAAGGAGCCGCGGGGGGCGGAGCGGGCGCAGCCGCGGGTGAGTGTCGGTGTCGGTGTCGGTGTCGGTGTCTGTGTCTGTGTCTGTGTCTGTCGGTGTCGGTGCTGCCTGAGTCCCGGAGCACCTGAGGCTCGGCGGTGGGTGAGTGGGGCGGGCGGTAAGGGGTCTGTCCGTCCCGGCCGGTGGGAAAGCCGGGCGAGCCCCGCAGGGCGTCGGGCCGTCCCCGTGTCCTGCTGAGAGCGGCCTCCGTGCCGCGGCTGGGCCTGGCCGGGGGTCCCTGCGCTCCCCGAGAAGCCGCGGCCTGCGCGGGGCCACGGGCAGCGCGCCGCGAGGGGGTTGGGGGCGGGCGCTCCCCTCCCTTCCCTCCTATCCCTTCTATCACCTCCCTCTTTTTCTCCCCCCGGCTCAGTCCTGGGGGCTGCTCGGGCCGCTGGGAGCACCGTCCGGTCCGTGAGGCTGTCACGGTGCTCGCAGGTCCCGAGCAACGCTGCTTCAGTGGGTCTGAGATGGTGAGGTGCGTTAAGTAACCCCATAACCCACAGATGCCCTGCAGCCTCTCTGGGCAGCCATCTGCCACGTTGTATCGACCTGGCAATACTTGCTTGAAGTATTGTTATTTCTTCAGAAGTTACTGCTTTTAAGGGTTTTGTTCATAAGTCAGTGAATGGCTGCAGCAGCCCTGCAGTGAGGATGTGCTCTGACAGCTGGGCTTTGTGAGCCAGGGCTGGCTAAACCTCTGCATCAGGTGCCCTTAGGAACTCGTGTGTTGTGGTGCTGTCTTCACCGGTAAACTCTGCTGTCTCGAAGATGAGTTGCTGTCAAAAATATTTTAAAATACTAAAGAAAGTCTATGCCATTACCTCATTTTTGAATTCTGTGCCTTTCCTTAGCTTTTAAAATACAACTCTGAGTGCAGTTTCAAATTGAAGAATAAACTGTGTTGTAGAATCTTAGTTTGTCCACTGAGTTTCCTAGGGATTTTGACTTTTGTTGCCTGTGGTAATAGTTTATAATGTTGTGGTGATCATGTTTACATTCTAACTGAAAAACTAAAAATACACCCTTAGCAGTGGGCTTTAAGCTGTTGCTGATAGGTTGTGGTTGCAGACTGAACTGTGGCTGAGGTGCAGGTTTGGTGCAGTCAGGCTGGACTGAGATTTCTTCCCTGGCTCTTACTGACAGTCCCCACACAGGTGTAGCACAGTGTGTTCCCAGTTCATGCAAGAGCTGTTCAGCTTGGGTGTCACTGGTTGCTATTTCCTAATTGTTCTGTAAAGGCATTTAAAACTCTCTTTAAAAGCCTGATATTGTCTCCTACCTGAACTTTGTGAAGCTTTGGAAGTGAGTGCTGTCCTAAGGTTTGGAAGTGAAATGATGAATTTTTAGCTAGAAAAAAGCAAGTGGAGTGTAGGAGGAAAAAATTTCCTAGTTTTCAGAAGATAAAAGACATGTGAGTGAGTTTGCTTGCTAGTCCATGCTGTCAGCAGCTTTCCTTTAAGGAGGCTGGCTCGGTGTTACCAGAGCCACTGTGCAGGAATTCCCCACAGTCTCCAGGAAGTGAACCCATGTCCTTTGTCTATGGAGTGGTGGACCTGGCTCCACGGGAGTTACTGGGTGATGCTTTTCTGATGAAATAACATTGACCAGGGTTGATGGGGACATTCTTCAGTGGTAGACATGTGTCACTGAAGTGATACTAGAAAGTTAACTTCAGTAACTTTGTAGTGGAGACGCAGTGAGTTGGCGATGTCTGTAAAAGTAGTTGGTATCAAAGGACTGTCTTGGTCCAGCACAATTTTTCATTCAAAGCTTTCGTCTGCTTCTAGTGGATTATTTTCAAATCAACCCTTGAAATAACATTAAAATAGTATCTTCATCGTGGCTTGTGAACAGTGATTGCTGAGTCTTCATTGTTCTGCTTTTATAGTGCTTTTAACATGAGCCTGAGCGTTTGAGTCCGTGTATATTCAACAGCCTTAGCTCTTCCCTAAATTTGCTCTCAGCATAACAACTCTGGAAACCAGAGCAGAGCCATTCTGACTTTGTAATGCTTTGAATTGACACAGCTCTGAATTATGTAGTTACTTTTCCTGTGTGATAAGGGTAGATGTAATATCTCTGTTCAAATATTACCTGTGTGCCTTTACAATTAGCTGTCCATTTTTTTCCCATTTTGGATGTGTTTTCCTTTAACAGCTGCCAGCTGATATGAAGGTTATTCTGGGAGGATTTGGATAGCTCTGTTTCCAACACCACTTTTCTTATGGTGATGGAAATTGAAGCAGTATTAATGCCACTTCAGCTATGTTTGTAGAGTAATCCTGTTCTCAAGTTAATCATTTGATTCTCACCCCTTGAAGTTTTTTCTGTGATGCATGAAGATTGTTTTGGTTGATGTTTTTTGTAAATCTAAGTGTAATAGATGGAACAGGCTAATACAGCTGAACACTGAAGTTATTCTCACCTCAGTAATCTGAGCACTTCTCTTACATCATGCTGTTTGCCCTGATTTGCAGGTTATTTGAGTCGATCATTTTCCTAAGCCCCACAGAGGCTTTTCTCGATTGGTATTTTGCTCAAGCAATAAATAAATCTGCTGACGTGTGTGTTCTGCCATGTTTGCTTATTCTTGACCTTTGCTTTTTAGCCGTGCAAAGGACAGTTTCAGTCATGACATTGTGTAACTGGGTATTTATGCATTGACAAGCATATTTGATTTGTATTCTTAAAATTTGTGCCTGTTGCAGCTGCTGTGTTGTTCAGAGTAATGTAGATGTGGTTAAAGGTTTCAGGGTTAGTTGTGGCGAAACCAAGACACCTGGTGCTTCGTCATCTGAACAGATTTTGTTCCAGTACAAGCAAATGTCATTTAAATATTCGCTCCTCTTCTTTCCACATTACCTCTGTATGATGTACCTGTTGTTGCATAGCAAAGAAACTCTTTGTCATGAGTGCAGTTGCTATGACAGATGCCTGGATTTTAGGCTGGTTCAGACCTGTGTTTTGACTCCTGTGTGCTGTGCTCCAGGCTCAGAGCTGCCCTGAAGTGCTCTTGTGATGCCCCAAGGCAGCCCTGCAGCTTCTAAACAAATGTGGTGAGAACCTGTAGCAGTGTGGATGCCTCTGCCAGCTGTGCTTAGCAGTGCAGTCCAGTTTTTCCAGGGCAGTCAGACTCCAGTGTCTGCAGAGCTTATGCATTCCAGTAGGAATTAGCTGGCTAAAGGCTTCTAAGGATGTTGCCCTTTAGTCTTTCAAGAGAACTGAAATACTCACAGTTCACTATGTCAAACTGGAGCTTTCATTGTGATTTAGAGCACAAGTTTGATGAGGAGCAGCTGAGGGAGCTGGGGAGGCTCAGCCTTGACAAAGGAGGCTCATGGGGAAACCTCATCCCTCTCTACAGCTCCCTCACAGGTTGTAGCCAGGTCGGGGTTGGTGTTTTCTCTCAGGTGACAAGACAAGAGGAAACAGCTTCAAGTTGTGGCAGGGAAGATTCAGATTAGCTATTAGGAGAAATTTCTTCACTGAAAGGGTGGCCAAGCCCTGGCACAGGCTGCCCAGGGCGGTGATGGAATCACCATCCCTGGAAGCGCTCAAAAGTCCTGTGGTTGTGGCCCTTGGGGACTTGGTTTAAGTGTTGAACTTGGTGGTGCTGGGCTAACAGTTGGACTCAATGATCTTAAAGGTCTTTTTTAACCTCAATGATTCTATGACTATCCTCACTTTAGATAAGGAGGAAATTAAGATGAAAGCTAGGAAATTAATTGCTCATGGCTACACAATGAGCCTAGTACTGGCTCTCAGCTCAGCCTGCTGTTCTTGAATCTAAGCTGAAGGAATTCAGTGGGAAATATGGGGGTCTGGTGGGTTTTTTTTAAACAAAAATTTTGCATTTAAGGTTTGAATTGTGGCAGCCTGTGCAGGACAATACAGGAGGTCCCTGTCTTTGAAGGGTAATTCCAGTGCTTTGTGCTAGGTAGTTGTTTTCCATAACAAGCCAAACAGACAGGTTCTGTGTGGACAACAGGGATTTATTTGGTATCAAACTTCTGTAGATTCAACTCTGCAAAACTTTTTCACCTCTTACTGCCTCTGCTTTGAACCCCAGCAGCTCCCAGGGGTGGCTGGAACACTGACTCTGCACTGATATCCCTCTAGTGCCCTCTTTGAAGTGCCACTTTTTCCCAGTTGAAAAGTGAAGATCCTGTTTAAAATCTTCAGTGGATCATCACACACTTTCAACAAATTGTACTTTGAATAAAATTATTTTTATTTCTTGCAAAGACTTCAGTCCATGTAGTGTTTTCCCAAGGGAGGGGAAAATCTTTGCTGTTGTCACTTAATTGGTCTATGATACAGTTTACTGAAACTAAATTGGTTTTTTATTTTTAACCCAGGATTTTGAATTACTTTTGTTACCTATAAATACTTTACAATGCTTAATGTACTGTTCTGACAGAACTTAAATGCATTATGTTTTCTCTTTATTTCAGACTATAAGATTCAGATATGTTCCTATTTGATTGGATTTACAGTGGTTTCAGTAGCGTATTGCAGTTTTTAGGTAAGTCGTTATTGTTTGAGGCTTTTCCTTTCTGCTATTCTTGTGTAAAATATCTGTTCATCTCTCTTATCTTCAAATAAGGCTGCTGGGTAAATAATAATATTTGGTTTGGTGTATATTCAGTTACATTCAAACAAAAGTTTCACTTCCACTCCATCTTACATTAATCCTTAACTTCTTGAAAAAAAATTACATTTTCTTTCATGATCATAATTGGTTGGACTTTACTAATCATACTGCATTTAAGCTGGTGCCATTCAATTGGCTTTTATGGATCTTCTCCTGATTTTTCTCTGCTTTAAAGAACTGAACTCAGTTATTTTAATTCAGTTCTTTTGCACATGAGGATATAATTTCAGAATCCAAATAGGAGGGGCTGTCTACAAAAAATTAGTGCCAGATATTGAAGCCCTTTCTCGTGTTCAGCAGTGCATTGTTCTGTGACTTTCTATTCTGTGACTTTCTGTTCTGTGTCACAGAAATTAGTGTGAAACTTCACTGGCGTCTGCTCAAGAGCCTCAGAAAGTTATTCCCCGGACAAAAAAGTCTGCAATCCATATCAGTTCAAGGTGAAAAAAAACCCACAACCAGGAGGAAAATTAATGTTAGGATACTAAAAAAAGGATCAGAATTTGCAGATCACATAGGTAAAAAGCACAATTTTCAAGTTCAAAGGATTTTATTGAAGTGGTCAAAAAGCATTTGAGGCTAAGAAGTCATAGCAAGCTGTGCCATCTACCTTTAATCAGTTGAAAGTTTAAAGTTTTGCACTGAATGTCAGACCCTTGGCCTGCTATCAAAATGTTAGCCAGTGAAATTTTAACTAAATTGACTAATCTTTCTTATCTCCTCTTCCTTAGCTGCACAGTGATTACTGCACACTGGCCTGCTCTTCCATTTCTGTGCAAGCAAAGGCTAATTCTGCTGAAAGACAGAGGAGCTTGAAGTAGCTCCCTTTTATGTCCCTCTTTTTCTAAGAGAAGCACTTTCTCTTTGCATTCTCAGTTATACTTACAGTTGAAGAAGGCAGATCATAGCATTTGGGAGGCGCCCCACAGTTCCCTGTGCTGTCCTGTCAATAGGCTGATGGGTTCACTTTAGGACGAGCATCTTTGCACAAGTATACTTTTGGAATGCACAAAAACATTTTTTAATTTATATGTATATATAAAATCTCTGGTCTTGGTGTAGTGTAGCCAATAGCTGAAGTATGGCTGCTTGTTAGTCTTGTGTTTCTCTGAAAGACAGTTGGGAACTTGAAATGTTTTGGAGAAGCCAGCAACATCTGTCTGGGAAGCAAAGACTCCTGGATGTGCAGGCTGAGAGTGGCAAAAATGTTATTGTTTTCCTATAGGTTAGTAGAGTTTTGTTTAACTCATAAGGTGAATGTGAACTGGAGTTACTCCTGTGATGTAAGTTACTATAGGAAAATGTTTGTCCGCTTCTTCTTTCTCTGTAAACATTAACACTTTCTCCTCCACTCTGTAGTTTAATAGTTAATATATATATATGGGCATGTGGGAAGGTGAGTTTGGGAAGTAAGAGTTGTTGTATTTGAAAGAACTGTGAAGACACTCTACAGGACCTGGAGTAATAAAGATCATTAATGAAACAAGATGAGGAATAGGAGAGAATATTCATTCCTGCAAGTTACAAAACATGTCCAGCTGGAATGTGATCCCTTAGATTGGCTTAAAGGCGGAGGGAGAGGTGAGCAAACAGCAGTGGTGTAAAGGTCTGCTGGGCAGAGGTACTTCTGGCCCTGGAATGCTGTGGCATCAGCGGGGCTGGCTGAACATCCCAACACACATGAGGATAGCACATTAGAGAAGATAGGTTTTTTCAGTACAGAACAGGATTGATTTCTTGTTTTTAAATTTAATTTATCTTAATCTTTTACTTTGAATATCAAGGAGTTTGAAGCAATGAAAACTAATTCTGGCAGAGGATACAGTGTTGACAAGTTGTAAGAGAATTGCCCTTTGATAATCTCCAACTTAAGAAAATACGGTGTTTGTGTTTTAAACCTCTTTCCTCTCCTTCACAGCAACTGTTGCATTTCTGGGGTTACAAGTGGAGGGGGAGAAGAAGGGCAGAAGGTATTTTTACAAAGATGACAATCAATGAAAATAAAATTTCTTATTCCTGTTAGGAGAGCATTGTCGCATGGGAACCAGTGTGTCAGAAGTGCCCTGACAATGCCATTCAGGATGTAGCCAACAGTTTTCCTGGGGATATGGGTGAAAGTTACCTTTTGTCCAGATGATATATTAACCAATATTAAAGAATTCATACACAAATTATTATTACTGATGTTGAATCCAATTTCTCCATATTATTCTGATTGAGGTCTGAATTTTCTTTTTGCCTCAGACAAGTGTTTTGCTGTAATTGGAGGTAGCTGAACAGAGTTCAGGTTCGGGATGGTCCATGGTCCAGAGCCTCCTGTTAGTGCTGGGTCCGCACCCACCTCTCCACCACCTGTGAGCAGAACTGTCCTTTTGCTGGGGCAGAGTAAACTACACTGGTAGCATTTAGTCCTGTTCTGCCATACTTTTTCTAAGATAATCCAAACGCATTTCCATGATTGACACATTCACACCAGCTGTGTGCCTCTGCTGCTCCTGCCAAGCATCCTGTAAGCTGCATGTTACCTGGTGCAGCAGGCTTGTGGTAAGTGGGAACGTAGTTTGTACAAGTAGGAGGACATTGATAAAGGGCACTGATAAAGGTGTGGTGGAGTTTGCCTGGTCTGTATTTTGTACCGTGACTGTAACACTTTGTTCTGGGGAGCAAAATCATCTCTAGTACTCCTGCTGGTTGAACTGATTATTCACTAGGTCCTTCTTTGTTTTAGGACTGTACAAGAAATCAGGCAAACTAGTGTTTCTTGGACTGGACAATGCTGGAAAAACTACACTACTGCACATGCTCAAAGATGACAGACTGGGACAACACGTCCCCACGTTACACCCCAGTAAGTTAATAGTGCTGTTCCTTAGCTAGAAAGCATTTGAAGGATTGCAAGAAAAGCAGGATCTGATTATACATCATAAGACCACCAATCTAACTGGGGAGAAACAAAGGGATTTTTGGGATTGCAATCCATGGACAGTTCAAGTAATCTTAAAAAAAATGAATGTAGGATAGTTCAATGTGTTATATTTAAAATTAAGAGGTGAATAACAAGCAGAACAATGAAGCGGAGAGTTTATACTATAGAAGCTGTGAGAAATAGAGGCTTGCAATTTTTGGGATCAGCTTCTCTGTATAATTGGAAAATTAATGTTTATGTCTCAGAGGTTGCTGTGCAATTGTTATCCTGGTAACCTTGCAGGACAAAAAGTTCAACACAGGTTGAAAATGTGGATTGGGGAAGTCCAGTAAGGAGGTGAGAAATTGGGAAAGGATGTGAAGAGGAGAAACCTTGAACAGCATTGAAAACAAAATGCCAAATGCAAATCTTTTTGGCAAACCAGATACCAGAGCCAACTGTTGTTTTTGTAATATGTAGGGATAAATAATGTAGGAATACTCTGCTGTATTGTAGATATTTCACACATGCTTTAATGGCTAATAACATTTTGGTGATACGTGAATGTGCCATTGATTCTGAGAGAATGTATTACTCTCATTTTCTTCTTGAATAACAAAATACTGTAAAGAACCAAAAGAAAGTAAAATCTATGTGCTAGAAGGCCAGACTTTTCCAAAGCACTGCGTAATCTTCACCTGGAACATAATTCTGTGTATTTCCAGCTTCAGAAGAGCTGACAATTGCTGGGATGACTTTCACTACCTTCGACCTGGGTGGACATGCTCAAGGTAAGAGTGTGTGTTGACTCACTTAAGCTCACTGAACTGGGCTGGAGTTTGTGTCCAATCAGAAATACGGCCCTGCTGCAGAGAGTGACTTCCCACACTCTTCTGTGGCAGCATAAAAGACATTGGCTGTTCTTTTGCCCGTCTCCACCATTTATCACAAATCCCAAATATGATTTGGCAAGAGCTGCAGTAGAGCAGAAACTTTTGACTAATAATATGAAGAGGAGTTCTGTATTTTGAATTCCTTGTATTTACCTTTAAGCTTTGTGCTTCAAACTTACCTTTGTTGACATAATTCTTGGGGAAACAAAAACCATTTCCATACATCAGCATTCATGTAGGATAGAACAGTGATAACATTAGAGAGAATGATGATTTTGGTCTGTTATTTCAAGCTTTGTAAAACATGACATTGCATCCCAAAGACTGGCAACGTAGGCTAAGAATGAAAATCAAATTAACAAACCCACCCACACCTGTTGCTTCTTAGTTACCAGTGTGCATTGCTCTGTATTTGGGCATCATTTCCTTTTATTTTTAATTCTTATTTTCCCTGTAGCTCGCAGAGTGTGGAAAAACTACCTGCCTGCAATTAATGGCGTTGTGTTCTTGGTGGACTGTGCAGATCATGAAAGATTGCTTGAATCAAAAGAAGAACTTGATGTAAGTTTAAATAAGCTTTTGAAAGTTTGAACTTCTAAGAACTAAGCTCAAATACCCAACAGACCTCTGCTGTCACCTGCAAATGAGTAGTAGTGATTTGACCTTCTGTATTCTAAATTAATCAGTCCTCCTTTCTCCATTCTTTTGCAGTCACTAATGACAGATGAAACTATTGCTAATGTGCCTATCCTAATTCTTGGGAACAAGATTGACAGACCTGAAGCCATCAGTGAAGAGAGGTTACGAGAGACATTTGGTCTATATGGCCAGACAACGGGAAAGGTATTGCTCCTTTTCTTCTTCTTTTTCTTTTCTTTTCTGGTGGGTTTTTTCTTTGGTGAGGTTTTTTGCTTAGGGAGTTTGGTTGCCTTATTTGTGTGTTGACTCTGGTTTGCTCCAGCTATAAAAAATAAATGTTTTTCTAATTTATAAAGTACTTAGTATATAGTAACAGTATATAGAATGAATCCTGAGGTCTCTTTTTGTGTGTTAGATGTATCCCTACTACAACTTCTTACATCATATTTAATGCCACATTTTTTCAGAGAAAATGTATTTCTATCTAGAATAATTTTTAGTGCTTCAACATTCTTATGCACTATTTTTAAACAGTTTTCAGAGGCGATAGTTACAGAGTGAATTATAAGAGAAAACTGAATAGAGTATTTCAGTAAGTGACTTTTCTCATTTCAAGTACAAGCTTTAATAATTTTCCACTTAACATATCTAAAGCTTAAGATAGATTTACACCATTGTAGAAGTCTAAGTTTGTAGGTTGTGAGAAAGAAAAAGCTCCTACTGGCATCAGTAGCAACAAGGCAGAATTTTAGTACGGATCTTTGTGATACTTCAACTCTTCTTAAAGTAGAGTTAATACAGTGCTCTTCTTGTGAGCATCAGAAAGAGGGTGCTCCGATGTCCTTGGCCCTTGGAAAGACACCTCCCTGCAGCTGACAGAGTTGTTCCACTGTGGCTTCCATCCCAGCTCCCATTAGCTGACCAGCTCTGCTGAGGGCACCTGCCTTGCAATTCTTCTTTGCTTATTCACTCTTAGGTGCCTTCTTTAAAGTTCAGTGTCAGTCAAAGTTTAGGTCAGGCAGGAACAAATCTTTAGTTCCTTGTTTGATGCATTTTACCCTCTTGTTTTCTGGTTTTTACACCGCATGTATTTGATGAAGTATGAACACCACTGTGAATCTCCGTTTGAACAGCAGCTTTATTGCACTGTGCTGATCTTGGCAAGCAAGCACCTTGCGCTCTTGCTTCGGTCAGTCCTAAAATTTGTAGCAAATGCTTTTTTTATCTGGTTGGAAAACTGTTGCAAACAGAGCAGGGAACTGTGACTGAACACCAAATATAAGCT
Source organism: Corvus moneduloides (assembly GCF_009650955.1). Lineage (NCBI taxonomy): Eukaryota > Metazoa > Chordata > Aves > Passeriformes > Corvidae > Corvus > Corvus moneduloides. The sequence goes on from NC_045490.1 coordinate 9,734,539, forward strand.
CTGAAATTCTCTTTGCATGTTTGCTGTTCCATTCTGGTTTCACATACTTCCCCCTCTCCAGTGTGGATGCATGTGAAAACGCACATAGTGTATTTCTTGTATACAAGTTACTGAGATTAAGGTCACATGTTCTGGTCTCTCTGTGGAGGTGTCAGGCCCAGAGAAGCTGGGGATGCCCCATTCCTGGAAGTGTTTGCTTGGAGCAACCTGGTCTAGTGGAAGGTGTCCCTGCCCATGGCAGGGGTTTGGAATGAGATTAGCTTTAAGGTCCCTTCCAACCCAAACCATTCTGTGATTTTAGATTAATTTATTTTCTAAAATTACAATATCAAACACAAGTTAAATAAGGGCATTCCATATACGCAGATGTCCATATAGAATAGATGTTGTTTATAAGGGAACTGTAAGGGAATGTTTGTGTCTCTCTGCAGGGCAGCACACCACTGAAGGACCTGAATGCCAGGCCCCTGGAGGTGTTCATGTGCAGTGTGCTAAAGAGACAAGGCTACGGGGAGGGGTTCCGCTGGATGGCCCAGTACATCAACTGATCCCTGCCAAAATCACGGCACATCCTGGCCCGGGTCTCAATGTTGTCTGCTCCTTAATTGATCACTCAGTGTACGTAACTTGAATTCATTTGACTGTTCAATTTTAAAAATACACATTTTTAGCTAATTATATCATTGATGCTAAATTGTAAGTGTGAGGATTGCAAAATTATTTCAAGCAAGTTTGTAAGTTTAAATACCACAACCTGTGAGCTTTCTAATCCCATGCAACATCCTTTTGCAGCTTTTAATTTAATGAGTTTCCAGCACCATTTTTGGTCAGAGCAACTTTCCAGTACAGTATGTTTGAATGCACTTTTTAACAGCTGAAAACGATGAACATGTGAAAAATATTTAATGCTTATGTTAAATTTTTTATGTACTTTTTTGAAACTGGTTTTATAACTTTAGAGTATATAACCATCTTTCAAGGAATAATAAATAATTAGCTGATGGATAATTGCATGATGCCTTACAGTTTTCAATAATACACTTTCTTATGCAACGTCATGCAATAAATTTAAATCCAGTTTTTGGCAACTTTAATGGGAAATGCTTCATTTTAATGTGTCTTAACTAGTGAGGCTGATCTGAATATGTGGGATATTTTCCTGAAACACAAGCAGGCCACAAAGTAGTTTCATTGTAGGTTAGAGTAAGGTGGGTTTTTTCAGACTACTAAATTGTATTTATTTTAGGATTTTGCATAGTAAAGGAAAAATCTAATGTGATCCCCTTGTAGTTACCACAAATACAAATAGTGTAAATTAGCTGTGCCAAAGTAAATCTTGAGCTAATGACAAAAGTGGTCTTAATCTACTGGTCTCTTGAATTAAACCCCTGATGTGACACAAGAATTACAGTTTCTTTCTGAAGAAATTAAGAATACCGCTTCATTAAACATCCTGTTTCCAATTTCTTTAGTTTTTGGGTCTGCCAGAAGACGTGCCACTGAAATTTCCAGGAAGAAAATGGGTTGCCATTGCTGCTTTTGAAAATTTACCAGCTCGCACCCTTTGGCCAGTTTTATTTTTGGTATTTTGAGCTGGGACAAGATGGATTCTTTTATGTGGTTTTGCCTTGAAACCTGGCTAGTGTGGCAGCTGCTGGCTGCCCAGGGGACTTATTTCTGGGGTAAAATTCGGTCCCTCTTTCCAGTTTCTGACTGCTTTTCCCTGCTTTTGAGTGTTAGTTCCCCAAGGAGAAAGCAGATAATCTTTGAAGAAAGATTTTTTTTTTTTTTTTTTTTTAGTTTCTTTTTCCCCAGCAGATTTTATTGATGCTGGCTGGGAGCTGTGGTTGGTGTTTCCATGTGCTGGGCATGTTTTACTCCTAATTTGCCAAATGAAGGTGGGGTTTCAGCTTTGGAGTCACCATTTCACTATGATGGGTTTGAGTTTCACTGTGTAGTTTGTTTTCTCCTTGTACAACTACAAACTGCAGCAAGTTGTACTGAATCCCTTCTACATCCTGTTGTACATCTTCTCCAAAATACTTTAGGCCTTATGTTTCCAATATCCATGGCAGCAAATGGATTTCTGACTGGTTTGATTTCACAAATAACTTTCTCTTGACCTCTGGGGTTGATTTAAAGGCTGTAGGCACAAAGCAAATAAATGAGACCTATTCCTTGCCTGAACCTGAACTGGTATGATTGAATATTGATGATCAGTTCCCCACAGTCCTAGATTGTGCATCTGAATAATTCAGAACCTAATATAAATTGTAAATGAAGTTTATTACTGTAGAATCACATGCAAAACATTAAGCCCAGTTCGTGTGTGGTGAAGTTCAGTATGATGGTATTGGATGGCTTTTCTGCATTTAAACTTGTGCTCAGCTGTAGAGTGGTGTCTCTGCTGCATAAATCCAAACTGGACGCAAGAAGTGGCCTCTCACCAGCGTGTGGACAGTGTGTATCTTTACTACCTACAGCCATTTTGTAGGGGATATGCCTCTTGTTTTTTTCCTCTAGCTTTTCCTGATGATGTTTATAATGCAGAGAACCACGGCTAAATCACTAGATGGTGTAAATATTAAAAGTACTACTTGCAGAGTCACATTGTGGTGTTGATGTGAGAGATTTGGCACTGTATTGCCTGTGCTTATGGAAATGAAGCTGGAGGTGGAGATGTTCTGCTGCACTTCCACAGGCTGAGCCATTGCATGGGCATGGAGGGGTCCTCTTCACCTGCTCTTCCAACCAACCGTGAACAACAGCAGTAAAGAAGGGGGTAATCCTATTAAAAATTAAAAAGGAAGGGAGGTGATGGTGCTTCAAAGTGTGTGTTAAGAATAATTCTCAGTGTTATGGAACCACTCCTGATTTCCTGGTTCCTGCTGTGGGATGGTGGCTGCAATGTGATTGTAATAAGGGCATGAAGAAACCTGGACCTTGTGTTATCCACCTGGGTATGTTGGAATAGCTGATCAGTGCTCAGTGAAATACAAGAATAATCTTGCTCTGTTTCATTTCATTCAGCAGAGGAAGGACCTTTCTTCTGTAGTTTACATTCTGTTGTGCACGAGTGTGAATGAGTGTTGTGTGTCTTTGTGTGAAGACTTCATTAATAGACAAATATACTGACGAGGATTTTCCTCGTGGTTCTCATCCCCACCCCCTCCATACCTCCCTGGCCATTTATTTCTATTTTATTCCTATGACTATGTCCAGTCTTGCTTTTAAAAAAGCAGTGTTCACATTTGGGTCTGACTTACATGAATTTTTTTTTTTTTTTTTCACTCTTGACTATGCAGATTTCAATTGAACATCACTTTAAAGAATGTGAAAAAGAAAACTCATTAATAAAGATGTTGTTTATGAATTGTGTCATTTTGCTTTTACATTACAACAGTTCCTTAAGAGAAATGAATGCAGATTTCTAAGATCCTAATAACTACTACTGACAGTGGCCTGCATTTCACGGCAGTGACCCCAGCTGCTAGCATCTCTGGGTTGAATAAGATTTATTTTGCTTGGATGTAATTAAAATTGGGGTCTAGTATGTATTGTATAACTGAGAGGTGATTGCTGTATTTCAGTCTTGGTTTAATAAATTTTTCAGCAACAATTACTAGCTTTGGAGATGGGAAAGCTCTCCAAGCTTTCTCATTTATGCTCTTGCCAGATCAGGATTATTTCTATGTTCAGGTCCTGTCTATGATGTGCCAAAGGTGACCTGTGGCATTCACTGGAGTACCTGCATGCATGGAAGCTTTATTGTGTTTTGATAATTGAATTTGAGCATCAAATAGACTATTTGGCATTCACTTATTTATAATAATGTCAGTTCAGAAAAGTGATGGAGGTGGTCTCCAATCCCAGTGAATTCACAGGTCTGCTGGAGGTCAAATTGTTCTTCTCTTTGTCCTGTCAAAGTATTTGGTTTTTACCAACCAAAGTCCAGTGTTTCTGTTGACTACAACATGCGCACATTTAGGTCACACAATTGTTAGTTGTGGACTGAGGAGTTACATTTAAGCCTCATCCACTGGAGTCAGTGGGGACGTGTAACTTCCTTGCACTTGAACAAACCACTCTTTGCACTGGTGTTTCTGTTCTGAAATGTGAGTGCTCTAAATGTTTGAAAGCATAATTTATATAATAAACTGCAGAAGAAAAGCTAAAGATGAAAGTGTTTGACATGTTGTAAATGTGTTTGTTATTATGTTGTCCCATCCCCTGTTGGAAATACAAGTATTGGGAATAGAAATTAAAATTTTGCTTGAAAATTGAAGAAAAGAAGTTTTAAACAGGTAGTTCTTGTCAAATTATCAAAATCAGGAAAAATGTGTGCTCAGTACATGGTCTATGAGTGAATTTGGGTTTTTTCAGATGGGAAAAGTTAGTAATAATTCTGTCTCATTTTTGCTCAACTTCTGTTCATGGTTGAATGGAAAAAAATCCTCTATCTGGAAAACTCTTTGAACATGGAAAAAATTGTATTTCCTTTGTTGCAATTCTAAAATAAGATGGAAGAATGTGATCTTACAGGTGACTGATGCTTCCTTAGAATCCAGCTATGCTCTAGGATTGGCCCTGTTGGTGGGACTATGGAGTGAAGATTGCCACTGAGTTCAAACTTATCAAACTGAGTGTAGCCCACAGGGAAGTGTGTTAACCTACTGTTAGAGAATTTTTTTCCAACCCTAAGCATACGTTCCCCTTGGTTTACATTTTTCAATTTATTTTTTACTTGTCTGCTTTTGAATTAGAATTTAAAATTTGGTGAGCAGATATGGTAAAATAAGAATTAAAAAAAGATATCCCTTGTTTTTCTTATGACCCTGTTTCTTACAGCACATGTTGCATCATAGTAAGAAATCTTACAGTAGTATTTTGGAGCCTTTGATGCCTTTCATTTCAGGGCCTCAGAGCTTTCAATCTGCTAATGCTGCCTCAACATCCTTGTGAGTTGAAGGGCTCTTGTCCTTGTTTTACCTCTGGTGATGGTAAGGGCTGGAGGGATTAGGTCATGCTTGGTCTCTGCCTGAACAAGAAGAGCTCTCAGAGAAGCCTCGAAGAAAGTGGTGCCTCTTTAATGTGGGCACCGTTTGCCCATGTCCTTAGCAGGATGACAGAAGCCTCTCTCACATAGAAGCTGCTGGAGATGCTTCACAAACCTTGTGAAAATTAGTGGCATTTTGGGTCCTGTCCTCGACAATCACAGCACAACAGCCACTCTGTGTGCTGTTCCCTGTGTTGCACCCAACAAGATTCAGTGGATAACAGGGTTAAAGAATGTCAGAAAAACTTGCAGTGTGTACACTACAAAGCTTGGATTTACTTAAAATGTCTGATTCTCCTTCCTGAATCTAAATAAGTTCTCATAAAAGGAGAACGTAAAGGCATACTTTCACTATTGGGTACAATGCCTGGGTTTGGCACAGGCAAGTAAGAGTTTATATTGTTTGGTTAGGTATTTCCCCCACAAAGTGGTGCTTTACTGTCAGAGCAGTTTGATGAACTCCCAGGAGCAGCACTTGCTGGAACAAGCCCTTGGCAGTAGCTTGGGGCAGGGATGAGCTGTTGGAGACCTGATCTTGGCCACTTGGTGATATTTGAGTACCCGACCCAGGGGCGGTACAGCGGCTTTGGGGACAAGGGCTGCTGAGGTGTGACAAGCGGCTGGGTTGGGCTGGGCTGGGCTGGGACTGGTGCTGCAGCAGCCTCTGGTGAAGCTGAGCTGAGGAGACCCAGAGCTTACCCTGGCGAGAGGCTCTGGAGTAGCTCAGCTTTTGTAGCACATGGGGATTCTGAGCAAAAGGATTTGGTTTTCAATGTCAATGTGGCTCTTGAGAGGAAGGGCAGAACTTAAGTTCGAGTTTGTTCAAATTGTGGTGAAAGCTGAAAGCTTTGCTAGTGGGCATTGAGCAGGCTGGAGGAGTGTAGGTTACGGGCGGGTTCGGTTGGGACGGAGACGGAGAGATCTCTATAGGCAGGTCTTGGGACACAGTCGGTTTATTGTAAAGGCGTGGGTATTGGGGCACTGCTCAGAGCTGCCTGACTCAGCTCTGAGCAGGCCCAAGAGAGTAAGCAGGTGAGAGAGAGAGAGAGGGTGTAAGAGCAAGAGTGGAAGTAAGGAAGGAAAGGAATGAAGTGGAAGTGTCTGAAGTCCTGGTTACAATACAATAGATCATCTTCTGTACTGAATATTCTAATTGTCACTAACCAGTCTAATACAAGATGCAAATCCTATAGCATTTACATACAGCCTATAAGAGTTCTTATATTACCATAGAGTGTTACATCTTAACTTCTAAAAACTACTCTTTGGACCCCTTCTGCTGAGCTAGTAGGGTCTGCTCTGACCCTTGGACCTGTTTGCAAGCAGAGGGTATTGTTCCATCAAGAGGGGATTATCTTCAGTGGCCATACCATTGTTTTCTAGTTGTTCAGTAACTAAGACCTGGTATTTCAAAAGTGGCTTTCATTTCGATGTTGCCTGTAGTTTTCATATTCCCAAAATCTTTTGTCAGGCAATCATATTTCCAAGGTTTTCCTGTTTCATCTTCCCCAACAGAGGAGGGGTCAGTGAAGGGGGCGTGGGGCAGGGTCTGGTCGTGTGAGCATCTCTAGGAAATACTTGACCAAGTTCCCCCTGTGCAATGGAGGAAGGGAAGAATTAGTTGGGTTGAAAAATGTCCTTTTGCCAGTGAGGTAAGAGGGAGAGCAATTATGGACAGGGCTCCAAATGCTGCCCTGCCACAGCTCATGTGTGGGCTGACCGCAGGGCGGGTGTTTGGAAATGCTGGTGCTTGTGAAAGCAAAAGGGAGAGAGAACTTAGGGGAGTGACAGGAGCTGTATTTCAGTCAGTCTGTGCATGCTGTGGTGACAGCATTTGTCAGGTTATTTCAAAATCTATCCAGTATCCTACAAGTAAGCTGGGGTTTACTAAGTCACTGAAAACTGCTGCTTCTTGGGCCACTGTTCCCCAAAAATAAAGCTGAGGTTTAACTTGTTTAACGCACTGAACTTGTGACCAGATAAAAGCACAAGCTGCAAATCAAACCCTCTCATGGCCCATTGGCACTCAGAGAGGGATTTTGAGTTCAGCCCAGGCTCTGGGTTCCAGCCCCAGTACCCAAAGGCCGTGTCCTCTCTGATCTCTTAGAGCAGGACTTTGGTTTAGGGTCAAGTAAATTGAAACTGTAAAAGGAAGACCCCTGCACATGCCACTTAACTCCTTGCTTTGTATGTATTATATCTATAATAAGTATGTATATATGTATACATATATATACACACACAAGAGATTTAATATAAACCTGTGCAAAATATTTTTACTGAGATGCATTAGCATGAAGTTGCAGAGGACATTTACTACAAGTTTGCACTTATAGTAGGTTTTAAAGGGTAAAAGAAAATCAGGAGTCTGCAGGAGAGAAAATTAAGAGCTTTTGCTTTACTGGCAAATAAATAATTACAGGAGGTAGTGTGGGAGAAATTGAGATGGGCAGCTATGGTAGGGAGAGCAGCTGGAGCTCTGAGTGCTGCCGGGAGAAACTGGTTAGGCAGAGCTACAATGTAGTTTTCCCATTTTCAGAGCTTATGTTTTGTTGCTGACATCAGAGAAGCTTTTAGCATTGGTATAAAGAAGTATGGGTGTTCCTTCAAAATGAGAGGTTTACTCGAGCATGTTTTTAGGAAGTGTGTCCTATCCACTCGCTCTAACTCACTGCCCTGTCGGTGACAGCTGTCTCTGGGGAGCTCTGATGAACATCCCCAAAAGAAGGTTATGATGATTTGACACTTGGACCTGAAGATTTGTTTGCAAAGAGAACTTCTTTTTGATTTATAGTATTTTTTATTTTTTGAGTTTCCCTCTAGTCCTCCTATCTGCTATTACCACTTCTGTAATAGCCTTTTGTTTCCTGATCTGTAATTTAAATTGCCTCCCAACTTAAAAAAACCAGCATGATTCTTTTTCTCCCAGGCTGTTTTGGGGGGGAGCTTTTTTCCAACACTTGAATGCTTAAAAATCCTGGGAAAGAAATTTGTGAAGAGACTTCTATCAAAGAAGAAATTCTGCTTGTGTTTTCAGAGTCATTGTCAGGCAGAATGCAAGAGAGAATCAGCATGATGTTTATACGTGTTGTTTGCCATTATTATTTTGTGAGAAATGAGGAAAACCCAAAAAGTTGCAGTCTCTGTGGTTAGTTGAAGTTAACAGAGCTGCTGCGAGTCTGACTGCAGTGGAGAATGTGTAACAGATCCTCACACGTGACTGTGGGATGAGTCTATTTATGTCTCTGTAAACATGAAATTATGAAATGCACACTGTGGAGATGAGGCTGGTGAAGTCCTTGGCTGACCTGGTCAACTCTCATTCCACTTGCACCTCTCTGGGGGTACAAAGCAAATTTAAACTTCCTGCAGAACATTGTTCTGCTGGAAGATACTTAGTGAAAGGGAAGTAGGTTCATGCAATAAAGCAAAGAAACCACCATGTGTGTTACCAGATAAGAGGGAAAACGATGTGAGTCTCTGTAATAATACCTTAGACACCTTGTGGGCATAAGAGCACTTCACAAAGACAGCATCTAGAAAAAAATCACCAAAAAATTTTTTTTCTTTTGTACGTTCCACATCTGAAATAAACAGATGTGTGGCTGAAACTTGGATCCTTTCTGCAAAATATAAAAAACGTGCAAATCTCAAGATTGCAAAAGAAGGAAAAAAAGACGTGAGAGAAATGGGCCGTGGAGACTTTGCTTTTTACACTCATTAGATGGTACCGATGGTGACCTGCACAGTACAAGGCTGTGGTGGGGAAGGAGCTGGTCCTACCTTGAATCCTTGGCTGGAGCCTTCTGGGATCCAGCCCATTGCCAGGGGTGTGAGTGGGAGGGTGGCACTGGGCAGGAGCTTGCTGGGACAAGCAGCAGCCTGCCTGTGCAGGCACAGGAGTCCTGGCAGGTGGGAGGAGACCCAAAGCCTGCCCTGGGAACTGGGTGAAAAAGTCATGCAAGGAGGGAGAGCAAAACCCCATCCAACCTGGCCTTGAACAGGGATAGGGCAGCCAGAGCTTCTCTGGGCAACCTGTGCCAGGGCTTCCCCACCCTCACAGGGAAGAATTTCTCCCTAATACCTGCCCTCTGTCAGTGTGAAGCCGTTCCCCCTTATCCTGTCACTCCTTGTCCAAAGTCCCTCTCCAGCTCTCTTGGAACCCCTTTAGGCACTGGAAGTGGCTGTAAGTTCTCCCTGGAGCCTTCTTCGCTCCAGAATGAACAACCCCAGCTCTCAGCCTGTCTCCAGAGCAGAGATGCTCTAGCTCTCAGAGCATCTTTGTGGCCTCCCCTGGACTTGCTCCAAAAAATCTGTGTCCTTTTTATTTACTTCAATTCTGATTTTTCTCACTCTGCAGAAGAGGCAATCGAACTCCCACCTCATTTTCAGCAAATGCTTGAGCACAGTCCTTTTAGAAACAGATGGTGCCCCTCCATTCACACACAACATCCCCCAAACTCCTGGAGCAGCATGTACCTTCATCTCCCTTCTGTGTAATGCAGCCTATAAGGCATGTGTTGCAACCCTGCATCTGACCCCAGCGGCCTATGCTTCTGAATCTCCCTGGGGAATAATCTGTTCCCAGCCCTGACCTTTAGAAAGTTTGTGGGTTTTTTGAGCTAAGAGTGAAAAATCAGGTGGAGTGCAAAGAGCAAGCCTTCTAGCCCACAAGCCTTCTACAGTACTGGAAAGGTCCTCAGTGGAAAGCTGATGGGGAGGATTCAATGAGGAGCCCAGTTTGGCATGTTACTGCTTTACAAGAGCCAAAGAAAACCCTAAATCCCCAAATTCAGCTCATTCCCCCCTGCAAATGCAGTTATACCCCATATTGCCTGGCTGGGCAGCTCTGCCAGCAGTGAAGTGTTGGTGATTACTACAGAAATTTTGAGTAGAAATTACTTTTAAATGGTTTTCCTATGAGCTTTCTAAATGTGTACAAAGGACAGCATAGAAAAGCAGGAAGGCAAGAAAAATACTGTGTTAAAATTTCACGTCAGCTGGCTACTTGCTGTTAGGGAAAACCAGAAATTTATGCTCCAGTTTAAGCTTATCATGGTGTGCAACCCTCTTTTGGGGTACTTAGCAGAAATCATCCTAGTTGTAGTTGGGACATTCATTTTATTCCCACTGGCTTTCAAGTTAGTTCTTGTACTTTTCTTTGCCTTGGACACACAGAGTCACAGAACTGTTTAGGCTGGAAAAGCCCTCTAAAGGTCAAGTCCAACTATTCACACAAGTATTAATGTAAAGGCTGCTCTGTGCCCTGTGCATTCCTCCTGCCCTTGAGATGAATCCCAGCCCAACTGGACCATGGCAAGAGTTTGCTGGAGCACTCAACACTACAGCTGCAGGAGGTGTGAGCCATGATTTGATTTATGTCCCACTGGGAAGTGCAGCATCAGATATTTAGGATAAGGTGCTGAATATAATTGGATCTTGACAACTATGGGGTTAGAAGGACAAATGCTGCCAAAAGTCTTAGTTTCTTTTCTTTATTGGTACTTATTCAGTCACAGAAGGACAGGAGGAGAATGATTCAGGTCTTGGTGCATAGGAAAAGCAGGATCTAGCCTTTCATTTTGCACCTTTAAACTCTCAAGGCTTGGTTTTGCTCATGCAAAATTTGTTCATCCCTTGCATGCTGCTGGTGCTGCATTTGCTGGTCAGGGGTGATGTATCTCTGAGTGACAGGGGGAATTCTAGCTTCAAAAGAGCTCCTTTGACTCAGATTTCAAGAAGATATAGTCAGGATCTGTGTAAGAGCTTCAATGAAGTGGATAATTTGGATGGCGGCCTCCTTTCCCCCATGAATTCTTGTAATTAGAGGTGTCTCATTAACCAACAGTTGTGTTTTCCACCTCATGGCAGTTTCTGGAAACTTGATATTTCCAGGTATTTCAGCTCTATCGTTTAGATACTTGTCTCTCCTTGCAGGCATTTGTATTTGAACAGTAGACAGCTTGTCAGTGAGATGTGGTTCATGTGAATGCTCCTCATAAAAACGATTACAAAAGCAAACAGAACGATCACTCCGGGTTCACCGAGGAATAGGAACAAACGAAGGCTTAACCAGCAATGAGTCAATGCAGAAATGAAGTGCCTATTTATTGGTAAATAAAGGCTGACTGCCATTCCCTGCTTTGAAGCCCACATGCCCCTGAGGGGTTTGGAAAGTGGTGATGCAAACTGATGAGTCACAGTTTAGAACAATAGTTTCTTCATGTCAAATGACTCAGGATAAAAGAAAACCGGGTTTTTCAAGAAGCTGATGAAATTACAAAAAAATTAAAAATAGTAAAACAATGGGACATCTTTAACCCTGTGCTGAAAGTACTGTATCTGTTTCTAAAGGGTAAGGTGGTAGGTGCCTGAGATCAGGTGATCAGGTTGTACCTGCTTTCAGCTCATTTTCTACTTCCAGAGCATGCATGGGGATAACCAGAGCAAAGAACAATGAATACCATGTGTATGAGCATCATGTGTATAACAACATCTCACACAGCACTGAACTGTGGTTGTTTGTCTGCACCACACTTCCTGCCCTCTCCTCTTTGCCTAGTGTGAGGTAAAGGTTTGTCCTGCTGGGCAGAGGGCAGCATTGACCCTGTGAGGTCTGGTGGGATTCTCTGGAAGATGGGAGGTATCCCCTGCCATGGACCAAAGAGCCTCTTCATGAACTAAGGGCTCTGCTAGGGACAGTGCTATAAAAATAGCATCTATATTATAGATGTGTTGTTATCTACAGCATTATCTATATTAGATATATCCCTGTTTCCTCCAGTGAAGATGGAATATGCTGCTCTGTAGTTTTCATGGCCCCACAAATAATCCATTTCAGGTGTTTTGTAGAGTATTATTGCAGAAATTATCACCTTAGAAATCTGAATGCAAATATATACATTTTTTTAAGGATTTAATTACAACAGAAAAAATAGGTAAAGGGGAAGGCAAGCTACAGTCTGTCAATGAAAACACCATCATCAGATTATCCAGCAAGCCAAAAACCAAGCTTATTGCCCCTCCATATTACACGTATCACATGATGGGTAGCAAATTTCCCAATACCTTTCCTCAGTCCTTTGTGTCATGCACCTTGTTGGGTTTGTCTGAAGAAGGAGAAAGCTCGTGTCTTTCTGGGCCGCTGGCATCTCCCCACTGCCAAGGGTTTAATCCACAGCTCAGCTCTCCTTCCAGTCAGGCGTGCTCCCGGGAGGATTCCTGCTCTCACTGCTCTCCTTCCATCCATAGGTGGCAGCAGGCTTTAAAATCTTTAACCTCTCAACACTGATGTTTTTAAAGAGCTCAGGGAGTTGTGCAACGATCTCCAGAGCTACTGTGCACAGAGCTGGTGTAAGAGGAACGGATTATTTTCAAGGAATGAAACATCCTTTGCAGCTGTTTGCTGAATTGCTGAATTGTGAAGACAAACAGCACAAAGTCAAACTCGGGAGCAAGACGGGGCAAACAGGCACCTATTTGGGGCCAGCATACCCTTGCAAAGGGCAGCAATTTCATCAGATCAGCAGCTCAGGAAGAATAATGTGGTTAACAGCTTTCCCCTGCAAAAGTACGTGGATGCAAAAAGCTGTGATGTGGATTTTAGCAGCTTTGCTCTAATTTGCTTCTGTGTGCCTCTGCCTGCAGCTGGGGATCTCTCCTCTCTACTGTGGTGCTGCCTGACTGCTGTTTGGGTCGGCTGCAGGTGGCAGGGCCAGCTCTGCGTGCTGGGGACACGGGGACAGCAAGGGGCAGACTGGCTGCTCCTGCTCCAGCAGCACATGGAGTATGATCAGCTCCATGGTGATGTTAACTCCAGCTCCAAAGGCTGCTCAGGATCTCCAGGGCCTGGGGTCTCCACTCTGATGCCTCCACCTGCCACAGCATCTCACTGGCTGCCCTGGGCTGGGCAGTGCTGTGAGCCAGCCCTCCTCCAGCCTCTGCACCCCACCCGCTTCTGAGGATGGAGCAGATGGAGGAAGAAGGTCAGCATCACTGTCTCTACTCACATTAATTTTAGGTTGTGGGTCCCTGTGCTCAGCACACCCTGGGGACTGTGGTGCCACGTGCCAAGCACACTCCAGTAGCTGACTGTGGTTTGCCTTTTATTTCCATGTGTGTCGTGCCAGGCTCACACAAACACATCAGCTCATGTTGACAAGGACCAGCCAAAAGCCATGTGGGCTGGAGGCAGGGCTGGGAGGTCAGAGGGCTCCTTGGGAGGCAGAATGAGGCACAACTTGCTTGGAGGAGGCAATGAGTCACAGCCACCTCCCAGGGTGATTAATTGGGAAGTTGTTAAAACATGGAGGAAAAAAAGCTCATCAGCAGGTGCACTGGCCAAGGGTGAGGGAAACCCTCCACAGAAGTCTTCTGCAAAAGACTGCTTCTGCAAAAATTAATCACTGCTTTAATTGAAGGAGATATTCTTTTCCACCTGCCCAGTAGCTGATGGGGTGTTGCTGGAACAGTGGTAATGACTCACTTGGAAACCACAAAGGTGACAGGAATTTTGACAGACAATCCTAAATAAAACCTTACAAGCTTTACATGGTGCTTGTAAGATTAAATAATAATAAAATGGTAGTTACTGTAGTGCCTTTATGCACAGGGAGCTCTGTGACTTGGCCTGGAGGGGAGGCATCCTAAGGGGAAGAAGAAAGCCTGGGTTTGTGGATGGATGTCTTGGGACTGTGAGGGAGTAGGATCAGGCCTGGTGAGCAGAGGGGCTGGGAGGGGACATGGTTCCCTTGCTGCCTCCTCCAGCAGAGACAGGGCCCATCCAGCTCTCTGCTCGTGCTGGAGTGGGTACTCTGCTCAGCTGAACCTCAGGGAAAGGCATCTTCCCCACATTTCTATCCTCAGCCTCACTTTCTGATTCTGTAGGGAAAAGTACATGCTGACTTAAGCTTAACTTTTCCCAATAACATGATTAAATACATGTTTTACACAGCTGGCTCACACAAGGCAAGGAGGTGATTTCATGTGGGGGTGCAATGCTGGTACCGGTGCTGGGATGTGGGGACTGAGGCTGCCACATTCCCTGGACAATCATTACCCCACACCACTGGCAAGGGGATGCCCACAGCCCCTGCTCCATTGCAGAGCTCTGAAGAGAAGCACGACCGCTTGTTTACAGCCATGAGCTGGCTCTGCAGGCAAAATTACCCCTATTTTGACACCTCTCAGAAGCACTGAGTGATGGCTCTTGGAGAGGAGCAGCAGCTCTGCTCAGGCTGCCATTGACAGTTCCAGATGACAGGAATATGAAGGCTTAATTATGATATAATTAAGTTGAAGTGATCATCTCATGTCTGTTTAGTGTCTAACATAAAATGATCTGGTGATCTCGGTCTAGTTTGCAGTGGCCTTTGGTTAGAAACCAGTAGCGTGGGGGTGGGAGTGGGTGCTGAAATCCTGGGGGGAAAAGGGGGTCAGGGAGAGGGGTCCTGCCTGGGCAGTGGAGGCTGCTCAGGAAACTGGGCTTCTGCAGTGTTCTGCCTGTATTTGGGTGGCTTTTTATTTTCCCTGCTTCAGGAACTTCCCAAAGAATGATTTCTGTGTCAGACAGCTGTGAGAACAGCAGTTCTTCATCTGCTGTATTATAAAATGCACATTTGTGCATAACACAGGCAGTGGCTGTCCTGTGCCTGGCCTGGGATGGGAAAGGGGCAAGCCCTCAGCCTGTATCACCCTTGCTGGTCCTGAGCACCCATAGCCCTCAGACTGTATCACCCTTGCTGGTCTTGAGCACCCATCTGCCATGCTCCCAGTACCCAGGAACACCAGAAAAAAGAAAAATATTTTCAAGAAAACTACTATTCAAACCACCAGTGTATACACCAGCTTCTTGGTAGCTGCAAATATCATATTTCCTTGGAAGCAAAGTTCAGAGGATGGATCCTATCTAGGATGAGCACCTGCCACAGGACTGCAGGGAACCCCCTGTGCTGTGAGCACCCCAGGACTGAGCCTTGGTGGTGGCTGGTGCCACACAGAATAACACAGGATCAGAGAATATTCTGAGTTGGAAGAGACCCACACGTATCATCGAGTACAGCTCAGGACATGAGCAAACACTTCTCTCTCTTCCCATGTGGAATTGGATTTTTCAACCTTAAATTCTAGGAATATAGTTTTTCATCTATAGATATTCAAGGTACCTTGACTATGTGTAGAAGAAAAACTATATTTATAGAGCTATCTATCTATAGCTATCTATCTATATAGATTTTTGTATATAGGTATCTCAACATATTCATTATAGATGTGCCTGTAATATACATTTATAAGACTAAAAACCTTTTTAATTCCAGGCGAATGTGGATGATGGCATTGGTGGATTGCTCAGCTGTAATGCCTGAGTAGCTTCTGAGCCCCCGGGTGGGGGCTGAGTAAGGAGATGCTCTTTAACCCAACAGCTTCAGCACAGATTTGCTCTTTGGTGGTTGCTGGTGCCATTCAGCCTGGTTTGGTTGTTCTTCTCTCAGCACAAGCAGGGTACGAAATATTAGGACAGGTGTTAGGCCATGTTTGTGTTTTAAAGGCATTTCATGCTGGGGTTCACCTCTGCCTTGGGAAAACCCAGAGAGAAATTGCAGATGTGTGGGGAACATTTACAGTTTAAACATCACACTCAATAGGAACCCGTCCTGCTCAGGCTGGGCTCTGATCTAATATTCCCAGCCTCCATCTGTCCTGTTGCTCTGACACACCAAGGGCCTGCAATTCCAGAAGAAGTCCAGCCATTTCCCTCTGGCTCAAATGGTCCATGCCTTTATCCAAAAAGGATCTCCAAGTGCTTTTTGATTCTGAGCTGGGGATGCAGCAGCTTCTGGGCAGCTGAAAGGGGGGGCTCTGTCTCCATCAGGTGGATTCTGGTCCATCACTAAAAGCAAATGTAGCTTTTATTTATTTTCACAATTTCTTTGCGTTAACCACATGTGTACAGCCAAGCAGTGTTTGTACCTGACAAGAGCCCACGAATTTCAGCTTCTCTCCACCCTTCCCCTGTGGCTTTGCTGCAATGTTTGCTGCACTAGTGGTTCATGGGGAGCTCACTGAAAGTGCCAAAGCTGGGAGCCGTGGCAGAGTTGTCCTTCCATGGGCACAGCAAGTGCCACTGCAGGCAGTAGGACAGTTTCCTCAGCTGCTCCTAGGCTATCCCAGGGGATGAAATCACTCTGCAGGCACTCAGTGTGATCCACGTGGCAGTTCAAACCAGCCCAGTGGCACTGCGCTCCCAAAAGTGTTTTCCCCAGCACTGGGATGCCTGCCCGCAGTCAGCAGTGTCCAGACTGGAGCATGCACAACTGGGGTGTTCATCATCAGGATTTTGGCAGTGGCCTTGTTGGGGCCTCATATTCCTGCAGAAAAGAGCAATTCCCACGTGCTGCTACCACAAAAGCTGCTCCTCTGTGCACAGCCCTGTGTAACTCTGGGTCACCTCTGCTCCCTGTTCCAGAGGCTGCTCTGGGAGAGTTGGAGCGGGCTGGGGAAAACCCTGTCTGCAGCAGGCTGAGTGTTGCTCCTTTATGAAGTTTTCATTTATTTATGGATTTATTTTGCCAGGTCCAGCCTAGCTCCCACCCACCAGCTTGCTGGGTGGTGAGCCACCAGGACAGGCACACGGGGATAGCTCAGTGTCATTTGAAGGAGCAGTGATGGCTCTGGTGTGTTCTGCAGCATAGTCACCTGCCCATGGGGCTGGAGTGCCAATTTGCCATCAAAATAGACTTGAAAAGTCTTAAAATTATTGTGGTTACATCTTCTCACTGTTTACATCACTAAGTGCACACAGTGCATAAGGAAGCTGATGATCCTCAGGCTGCAGTAGTGCTGAACATCCTGGCATGCCTCGGGGTCCATGTCCTTATCCCTGTCCCTGTTCCCCTCCCTGTCCCTGTCCCCGCTGCTGGGGTGGGAAGGTGCTCAGCAGGGCTGTGCTGCCAGTGCAGCAGTGAGGGGAAGCTCTCCTGGAGCAAAGCCCCTCTCCACTGCAGCAGACCCAACACAAACTGCTTGGAGAGCTGCGTCAGGGAGGGGGACATCAGCCCTGGTTTGTCTTCCTGAAGCCAGCTGGCCCAGATCGACCGCAAAAAACCCCCAGCGTTCCGAAAAGCAGCATCGTCTCGAGCAGAGCTGGTGGCTGTGAGGCGGCGGGGGGAGGAAGGAAGGAAGAAGGGGCCGGGCGCTGCCGGGAAGCCAAATGCGCTGGGTTTGGCCGGCTCTCCCCGGCAGCCTGTGGGATCCTGCGGCTCAGGCTGACACCGGCTGTTGCTGCGGAGATGACTCATGTGTTTCGCAGCGAAGATGATGCTCTCGGTGCCGCCGAGTGATGCCTTCGCTTTCCTTCCCTCCCCAGGTGAAGGTGCCAAAAACCTTCCAGTACCTAAAGGGGCTGCAAGAATGCTGGAGAGGGATTTTTACAAGGGCATGGAGTGACAGGAGAAATGGGAATGGCTTTAAGCTGAAGGAGGGTAGATTTATATTAGATATTAAAAGGAAATTCTTCCCTGTGAGGGTGGCACTGGCACTGGCACAGGTTTCCCATAGAAGCTTTATCTTCCCCATCCCTGGAAGTGTTCAAGGCCAGTTTGGATGGGGCTTGGAGCAACCTGGGGTAGTGAAAGGTGTCCCTGCCCATGGCAGGAGGTTGTAAATGAACTTTAAGGTTCCTTCCAACCCAGTCCAAACTGTGACTCTGTGAAAACTGCACTGAGGGCAGACGATGGCTATGGGGGATGGCAAAGCAGGGGTTGAGCCCTGCATGGGACCAGCAGCGCCACAGCTCCTCTTCTTCTTAGCCAGGAGAAATTAGGAAATTAGGAGGGAGGTATGTTCCCTGCTTTGATAATTTGGGGACATAATTACACATGCTGGAGTGGGAACTGGGCATCCCCGAGTGCTGCTGAGCTGCACTGAGCTGCGCCAGTGCTCAGCTGTGTGGGGCACTCGGGGAGTGGGATCAAAGCCAGCATATGAGCTGGGGGCCAGTGACGAGAGGAACAGAGCTGGGGCTGGGTCGGGGGCAGAGGTGTTTCAGTCCAGGCTTTTCTTTCAGTTTATGTTTGATCGTGAAACAAATTCGTCTGTGGAGGATCTGAGCCTGTCAGTCCTCTTGCTCCTATCGGGGCTAAGAGCACCCTAAAAGGGGCTGCAGCACCCATGGGAGGCCAGGCTTGGAAGCCGAGGTCTGACAGTCAGAGGTGCCAGGCAGCGAACCAGTGTCAGCCTGCCCACTGCCTTCGGCTCCTGGTGCGGGTACAAGCCTCCCCGGCTTTCGGTGTTTCGCGTGTCGTTCGTTCCCCCACACCAAGAGTTCAGGGTTCTGGCTTTCAGTCTGGGGTGAGTCAAACTCTCAGAGCAAAATGTAACTGAAATTGCTGCCTGTGGCTGGCTTTCCACTTGGACCAGATCGCGGGAGCATCCTCAGGGGGGACAGCCCTGCTCTGTCATGTCCTACAGGGGGACACAGTCACAGCCCCACCCTCTGGGAAAGACAAAGAGGCACAAAATGAAGAGAAGGGAACGGGGATATTTTGTCAACAAAACCCCTGCTCCTGCTGCTTCCCTTCTGAGGGCTGCAGATGCTCATTCCAGCTGGGTTTAGCCTACGGCTGAGTCTGAAAGATGTTTCAGTTGCTGCAGCAAACAGACTCCTGGTTCTTTCCAGTCATTCAGCACTGAGCCAATTCCTTCCTTATTTACCCCATCAGTACAGCCCTTCAGGTCCACAAACCTTTCCCCCAAATACCTCCTTTCCAACAAACTTCTTTCATTGACACATTCACAGAAACCAAAAGGCAAAATGAGTTTGTATATGCATGACAATTTCAATTCTGCCAGCCCCCAGCATCACAGCTCTCCAGCAGCCAGCAAACACCACCCTCAGACTGGAAAATCAGCTGAAATGTGATTTTTGTGAGGGCCCCAGTGTGGTTCCTCTGGCTATCAGGCAGCACTGCCCTCAGCTTGGCCATCCCTGCCTTAGTGTAAGGTGATTCTGTTTGCTGAAGCAGCTGTTGTCCACTTAATTGTCAGGAGGTGGGAACCCTTAGCCAAAGACTTTATGAAACTATAAAAAAAAAAACCAGTGAGCAGTCTCAGAAGCCAGTAATGGCATCCTATGTTCCCCCATTAGGAAGCAGAGAGTTATACTGAGTTTCAAATCTCAGGTCATGTTTTCCAACAGGCAGCTGAGAGCCAGGGGCAGCAGTGACATCTCCCTTGGTGTCAGGTGAGGCTGTTACTTCATCATCACTGAATATCCTCTAATGCTTGGGATGGAAAACACTGCAGATCCCTCTCAGGGGGGCTAGTGGGATGGTGGGAGGGAGCTGTGGTTGCTGGTGGAGTGAGGTCTGCACGGCAACTCTCAGCATACTCTCAGCTCTGGTTGTGTCAGTGCCACACCATGCCCTCGCCGCTATCAGCCTGTGCCCCTGGAGCTCAGCTATTTATACTCCTTTATTTATACTCCTTCTTCCTCCTTGTGTGTTTGTATGAGCCAGTTTTGGACCTGTTGTGCACCACACACAGAGGACTGGGGAGATGCTCACAGGCTTCAGATCAGAGCAGTGACCTAAGTCCTCACAGCTCAGCAGACATCTGGCTCTTGCTCTGCCAATAAATGTGCCTTGTGGCTGACTGTGCCTTGGCATCCTTGTGATTCAGCCTAAAATATCAGCCATGGGTCCTTTTGCTACTAGAGGAGAGCTGGTGCCAAGCAGGTGATGCTGGTGACACAGGGATGTGTGTCCCTAACTTGCCTCTGGCCATACAGTGATGCTGCTTGGCCCTGTGCTGCTCTGGAGCTGCTCCCTGTGTGGAGGATTTAAAAACCTGATTGGAACCAGCTCATTCCCCATGGCTCTCCAGAACATCCCTTCAGAGGGAGGCTGGACTGTGCCAGGTCTGTGTGCTGGTCTCTCTGTGTGTCAAGGACTCCTCTGTCCCCCAGCATGGCACCTGGCTCAAGCTGGCTTTGGGAATGCATGGCACAAGGGCTGGCATCCCTGCTGCTGTGCTTTATCCCCCAAACTTACTCATTTTAAAGCTGGAGCTTCAAAAATTGCTGATTTCCCTCTTTTAGAAATGCTTTATTTATCCTGCTTTCTTATTAAGGGCAGGAATTCATCCCCCGCCTGCCGGTCGCTCCGTGGAGTGTCAGTGTTATTTGTGGTATCCCATACAACAAACACCTATTTATAGCTGAGCATTCTTGGAAGGGGTTTTGGTACCTTGTTTTCTGCAGGGAATTTTCTCTCTTGCAGGGTACTGCATTCCAGCCTGCACAGGGAGATGTCTGGATGAAGGCAGAGCACGTGGCAGGTCCATTCCCACATGGATGGCTGGTGTCCTCAGCATCTCTCTCCTGAGAATAATCTTCCCAGGAATTATGGCTGCAGATGTATTATTTTGCTTTCTTGACCTGCCGTTTTTTTCCTTGGAAAGATTCCATTTCATTGATCCGACCATTTGGAGCTCATTGCAGGGCTGCTAATGACCAGGTGTAACAGCAGTATTTTAACCTCTGCATTTTCTCTTCATGCTCAGTGTCAGCATTATAAAGTACCACTTAAAATATAAGCACAGGCAGTCAATTACATTAATCTTTATTACATCTGAATGTACAGCAGCTACTCCTGAAGAAAAACACTGTGTCTGATACTCAGCAGAGTGGGTTTAGCTGGGAAACACCATCCCAGCACTTCAGGAAATGCCAAAATCCCACCACCTTGGGAAACTCCATCCCACCACTGCACAGACCAGCAGAGCTCAGACTCCCCAGGGCTCGTTTCTCAGGGCACCCACAGCACAAACAACACCTCCAGCACCTGACTTCTGATTTTGGAAAGGAGTTGCATTCCTCTTACCTCCTATTTCCCCTATAACCTCTGCTGTTTGAATGATTTCTACCCGATGGCAGACAAGGTCCAGGATCTGTACCCATAGCACCCTCCCATGGATGAGGGATGATATGGGCAAAGCTGTAAGCTCACTCTGTCCCCCCAAAACTTGGCCAGGGGCTAAACACCTCTCCACCATGACTTAATGGTGGATCTCCAGTATATTTGGCCATCTCAGGAGAAGGAAGAGCTGCCTGCAACCAATACCAGTCCCAATTTATCCCCAAGCTAAGTTGCCATGGGAAAACGTACCTGATTAAACCCGCCATGAAAAAATGCCTGGTTAGACCCTCCACAAGTCTATTTTTCACTTGTGCATTAAACGAACAGGGAATGAGTTTGTCAGATAGAGTTTGGGATGGGCAAGATGGCAGAGGCAGCACTTGTGAAACCCTCTGAATCAGCCAGGGTCGACATTGGCTGCAGTGGGACTTTTCCCCTGTTTTGTGGGTTAGTCATAGGTTTGTTTATTTCTTTAGAGATTTTTTTCTTATTCATCTGTTGCAATCACAGCAGACACATCATTTCACAGCCCTACATGGAAATCTGAGACCAAAGAACTATTTTTAGGGCACAAAATGTCTCCCCTAAATGTATTAACTTTGGAAGAGTAAATATTAAATATGGCCTCATCACATTAGAGGCATTTATGCAGAAGTACAGCACCAGCAGTTTTAATGGTTAGGGGAAATTATGTTATACCACCAGCACTTAATCAAACACAATAAAACAAGGTCTTACTGCAATTCTTTCAGGATAAGCTGAAGGAAAATTAATTCCTTTCCACATCCATTGCTAATGATTTACTGACACTGGGGCATATTTGACCCATTAGTATTTATGGTGGCACTTGCAATACTTATGCAAAACATATAGGGACTAGCCTAACATTTATTTTGCAATTAAATTGAAATGATTCTTTGGCTACTCACTCCAAACCGAGGCATTCAGCACCATCTGTGATGAGGATACTATAAGCAAACCCTGAGTGAGCACCCTAGGGAAGCCCTATGTGCTCAAACTGCCTACAAATAGATATTTTTAATAATAGCTTTTTAGTAAGTTTATTGGGGAATAATTTCTCAGGATGGGCTCTAGGACAGTGTGGAGCTGCTGGTGGAGCCCCAGTACCCCAGGTCTGTCTGTCCCTGCTCTGTTGAGTGCCTGGAAAACCAGCAGTGCCCTTGTGGCTGGTGGCTCTCCCCTGGTGATGGTGATGGGCAGCGGGGTGGCTGCCTGGGTTCGGTACCCAGGGTTTGGGTCCTGGCCTTGTGGAACTCCCTCCTGCACCTCACTCCTTCAAAAGCCAGCTTGGGGTTTAGAAGGTGTCTGTCTAAACAGAAAAATGTCAGATGTGAGCTGCAGAGCTGTTCTTGGTGAGTTGGTTTTGTTGTCAGCTTGGTTATTCTATCTCCTGTGAAATGAGCTCAGTGGGAGGGGACGCAACATACAGAGGTGATGTAGTCTTTTTAGCAGCCCAAAATTCTATGTGCAGGCATTTTTGTTCCATTGCCCATTTCCACGATACATCCAACTAGACCATCCCAACCATCTTGTCTAATGCAGGTGCCAAAAGGCAGGGATGCATCTCCCCAGGAATTTGGCTAGCTCTCTCTTCCATGAGCCTTAAATATTTTGGAGACAAAATTGTTGCCAGTTTGTGAAGATGATGCCTCATGTTCTCCAGCATCAGATCTCTGAGATCCATCTGGGCTTGGCATTACCCCCTTGGACATTTTGAGGCTGGGAAGGGGGCTGCTGTTTGGGGTTAAACTGCAACACGCAGGCTGGCCTTGCTCCCTGCTTTATGGAATTGAACTCCTGAATATCTCCCTGCCTAGAACAGGTGAAAAACTTAATAGAGAAGGCTACTCTTTAACTGGCTTTTTGACAGGTTCATGAGTGTTGCTGTGGGCATCACACCTGCACCGAGGGGCTCTTGGGACCAGACAGGAGTCTGGGGTGCCTGGAGAGCTGTGAGTAAGAGCACAGCCCAGTAACCAAATTCGTACTTTGCAATAAACCAATCTGTTGCCTTTTCATTGAAGAGCTACATGTAAGGCCATGGTAGTTGTCTCCACCCCCCAGAAGACCCATCTCAGATGAATAGTTTTGCTCCCTCTTCACTGTGCACCATGACCTGCCTGATTAATCAGTTCACTAACAAATTTACTGAAGTATGTCTAATAAACAGCTCATTTTCCTTCAGCAGCTTGGGCACTTTCACAGAAGAAAAATGTGCCAGTAAAAGCCAAAGAAGGTAGAAGAGCCATTCCTTGATGACTCGAGTATTTGCTGAAGCAAGGCAAGCACCCTTACGTGTGGCCTCCAAACCAGCCAAGCATGCACAGGAAGATGTGGATCCCTCTCAAGTTTTTAAAGCTGTGTGATGAACCCTGTGCTCCCACCACACTCCACAGGTGGAGGGTCAGGCCCTAAACCACAGCCCGTATCAGCAGAATCACAGAATGGCTTGGGCTGGAAGGGACTTTGGAGATCATACAGTTCCAATCCCCTTCCATGGACAGGGATGCCACTCACTAGATCAGGTTGCTGGTTGGTATCAGCAGGATACAAGGAATGTCTTACAAACAGGAACACATTGCTGGAGTATTTTGGATTTCACAGCTTGCTTTTGCTCCCATGAATAGCAAATCTAGCAGCGTGTTTCCCTGCCTGTTACACTAGCTCCTGGTGCAAGAAGCTGTTCCTCTGAGCATCCTGTCTTGCAGCAGGACTTCCCCTGCGGGCTTTGCTCCAAGTCTTCAAAACAAGACATAAATATCCACAAGAAAGGTGGCTACCTTGAATTATAGAAACTTTCAGGCAGGGGAAACCTTGTGAACATCCTCTTGCTTGGGTTTGCCCTTCCAGCTGTGACAAATGTCTCCAGCTGTGTTTCCCAAGAGGTGGCTGAGATTTGGCAATGGAAATGTCAACGGAAATGCAATAGAAGTTCAAAAATTTGCTACTTACAGGCAGAGTGGCTGCATCAGCAGGGCTGGATTAGCCCTGCATCCCCACAGAGCTCATCCCTGGGATGAGTTTGCTCTGTGTGACCATGCTCACACCGACACGAGGTACACAGGAAACACTGCTTTATTGACTGCATTTGCCAACACACTGAGGAATGCAAAGGGTTTTTCTTTCATAAGCAATGGGCCATGGTCCCAATGTGTATTAAAGCATACACTGTATCTAAACAGGATGAAAATAATGGCAGACAGAGCTATTCCAAGGCAACACAAATAGCATGCATAATACAGTCTCACACAGAACGAGTTTGATAACATTATATTGCTTTAAGGATTAACTAACATGGAAAATGTACAAAAAGGAGAAATAGGTTTTTGCATTAATGAAAAATACATTTTTTCTCTACAAAGGAATTTCTAATACAAGAAAATAAATATTGCAACATAAGCCAAAAATAATTTAAAATTGCTCTTTTCAATATATTTTCAATATTTCTCTTTTGTATTAACAAATGGCACATCACGTTCTTTGAAACAAAGAAAACAGAAGGGTTTCTCCTCCTGCGACATTCATATCGTTTCCTGTAACTGATGTGAAGTGGGTTGTTTTGAATGTGGAATGGCGCAAACTGCAGGGGATTTCCTTAAAGAACAACCAAACCTCATGCTCTGCCCTGTAGCAGCATCCTCCTGCATCCTGCATCCCTCTTGGCTCTGTTCTGCATCCGACCTTGGGGCAAGCTCCATAGGACAGCAGGCATCCTAACTCCGTAAAATAGGTGCAAGCAAAAAAAAAACAAAAAAAAACCCCAAAAAACAAAACAAAAAAAGATGGGCGTGGGTAAAATGGGAGTGTGGAATGGGAGCTGTCCTGTGGAAACTCTCTCAAACATCGGGGTTGGGGCTGGTGTGGGGCTGTGCTCCATCAGGGAATGATGCTTTCTGCATCCTCATCTCAACAGCAGCTGCTTCTCCAAGGAAACAGGTGCTCTTACAGTGCAAACGTCGATTCCTGCAGTTTATACATCTTAAAAGATAACATTTCCGTACTAAAATAAACCTTTTTTTTCTTCTCTTTCTATTCATTTCAAAATACATTTACATTAACATCAAAAATATTTTCCTTGTGCATTTTCTCTCCAGAACACCAGACTCCCCTGCTCCGAGGACACTCCAGGCAGGGGATGCTCTGGGGTGGCTGCAGCCATCCTGCCATGGTCCAGCCCTTGCTCAGCCCCGCAGCTCACCAGAGCCCTTTTCCTCCTGTCTATTCCCTCCATCCCATTCTTCTCCCTGTGCCCCACCAGCTCCCTTAGCTTTCCTCCCCCCCATCTCCTGATGGCAAAACACGATGCCTGATGTTTTGGGAGTGTTTCAAACTGTGTTACTGCCCAATGCTGGCGGTGCCAGGTCGGTTGTTCTTTAAAGTTTCCCCCTTTTTGCTTTCCTGTACTGAGAAGACAAGTAGTGCAGAAGCTGATGAATGGAACTGTGTACAGTGAAATTTGTGGATTGCTTTTTTTTTTAATCATAATTGAGTGAAGCACACTGAAGCAAGATTCATTAAAAGGCAGCATATTGATTATTGTTATGACTTGTATACTAAGATACTGGAGCTAAAGCTAGCAAGCCTGATAAGATAAACTAAGTCCTATTTACTGTATTTAACATTATCTGAACATACTGAGCCTTAATTAATGAGCGGATTTTCATTTCCAACCTCAATGGATTATGCTAATTTATAACAAAGGTGGCTCCTGTTTTGTTGGTATTTTGCTGTTTTTTTGTTTTTTTTTTTCCACTAATAACTTGTGTCACATTTTTCCCATCTGAGGAAGATTCCTTCCCAGGCACGGTCAGTCTCAGCCAGGTGAGTGTTGGGCTTAGGCAGGGCTGGGCATCCCACCCAAAGCCCCCACCACTTGCCGTGCCTGGGATCAGCTGGGCTGTCATCGCTGATCTTTGCTGCAATTTCCATTGCTGATCTTTGCTGCAATTTTATCAATAATAAGGACTTTGGAAGGCTGATAAAGATGATGATCTACTCTAAAACATCAATTGAAATAGTCTCAGTTTCAAAAAGAAAGCTCACAGTGAAATGAGCAAAAAGCATCGGAAACCAAAACGGCAGGATGCGGTCTTGGAGCAGCAGCATCCCTCGGAGCAAGCTTGGAACCTAACGCCGCAGCAGTGTGGTATGAGCGTGTCTTTAGTCCTTGGTTGCTAAATAACTTCCAATTGTTTTTCATAATGACAAGTTTCCGGTTTCTGGCTGTGCTGCTTGACTGTCAAAATATTTCTTTGGCATCCACAAAATTCTTTGACTGATTGGTTTGACAATTGCAAGGTTTTTTGTTTAGTGATGGGTTTAACCGGTTGCAGAAGTGTCCCAGGTTTGGGTTGGTTGGTTTTTTTTTGTGGTTTTTTTTTTGTTTTTTTTAAACATTTTTTATTTTTAAAAAACAACAACAACAAAAG
Organism: Corvus moneduloides; assembly: GCF_009650955.1. Taxonomy (NCBI): domain Eukaryota; kingdom Metazoa; phylum Chordata; class Aves; order Passeriformes; family Corvidae; genus Corvus; species Corvus moneduloides. The sequence continues at coordinate 9,760,959 of NC_045490.1, forward strand.
TTTCAGTGAATTCCTTTTTTTTTTTGTTCCCTGAGCTCACACTGGGGTCACTCCAATAAAACACGTAGCATGACTTAACTGTGACCTTTGAAGCCAAAACCGAAGTAATGGTGCAATTAAGTGCAAACATGGAAATTCGCCTGACTTATAGGTAACATGGGCTTTTAAACAACATTTAAGGCTTATTGGGGACATTTTATGCATTAAATTATTGTAATATTTATAATGTCAGCTTCTGTGAATCACCCCTCCACAACGAGTCAACAGCTTGTAACCAGGATTTAAGGTAAAAAAAACCAAACCAAAACAAAGGATGGAGAGGAATAAATTCACCATTTCCATTGTAGCATTTAGTAGGAAAACACAATGGTGGTGGCAAGGGTTGTCATTTCCCCTCAGTGACAGCAAATTTGGCCTTGGGGCCATGGTTTTGGTGTGCAAGGGGGATTTCAAATGTGCTGCTCTGGCATGGTGACACCACGGCAGCACTGGAGAGAAGCACGGGCAGAAAAAAATCGCTCAACCTCCCAGGTTACACCAACCCTGACTCCCCACGGTGGTTTTAAAGGATGCGTTCCTCCTCCATCCTGCCCCACATTTCCATTTTCCACTTGCTGATCCATTCACCTGAATAAATCACTTCAGTGTTTCTAACAACCTCAACAGGGGCAAGGACAGGGAGGAATTTTGCATCCTGGCTCCCGGACGGATCCCAACCAGATGGAAAAGTGAAGGGAAAAATAATGACCAAGGGTTTTTTTCCCTAAAAATAGAAATATAACATTGCTCTCTTCCACCCCAAGCGTTTTCCTCCAACAAGCTTTTTGTGCTTTAGTCATTATTTATTTTAGAATCACTTATTTTGCTTCCTTGTCTCCGCACACACAGGTGGGAATTTCCCCTCCCACAGCTGGCCACTGCCGGACCCTCTTACTCGCTCCCTGCTCTGAGGGCAACCGTCCCAGGCAGAAATCTGCCTCTCATTAAATAATGCCCATTAATTGAACTGTCATCCCTGCAGAAAGCACAGGTACCGGCACCCTCCACCCTCTCAGCAGCCTTGGCATCGGTCCTGGGGGGTGCCGGCTTGCGTTCCCGGGAAGTGAGGTCCGGCAGGGAGCCTGGGAGAGACCACTGCTGTCACAGTCATTGATGTCGGTGAAGCTGAAGCTGTATCTCAAGCATATCGAGAAGAGAAAAGACAACAGTGCCGAATTTCCAACTATATACACATATTAAAAACCCCCCTCGCTGTGATACCAGGCAGAAATTGGACATGGCAGTTGGAACTGGGTTGAGGCCTCATCGAGCCGGTGTGGTTGGATGAGTTAGGATGCCAGGATGCTCATCCTGACGATGTCCTCACCGGCTGCATCCAGCTGGCCCCGCTGCGCCCGGCCACTGCGGGACTCCCCGTCTGAGTCGCTCATCTCGGCGTCGGAGAAGTATCCGTCCGTGTCGGCGTCGAAGCGACGCAAGGGAGCTCCGCCAGCGCCGTCCGCCTTGGGGGGCTGCGACCGCCGCGCCCCCCGGCTCTCCTTTGGTAATTTGAACCGCACGATGGTTTTGGGGCTACCTACGGAGTCAGGCACTTTGGCCGCAGGGCCGGGCTCTGTCTGAGCGCAGCGCGGCGTCTCCTCCTCCTCCTCCTTGCTGACGCAGCCCCGTGTCCCAGCAGGGGGGTGAGGCTCGCTGGTTTTCTGGAGAGAGCCCTTCTTGGCCGCCTTTTTGGCCTCGCCCGTCCCTTTGCGGTCGGTGGGAAGCTTTGCTGCCCCTTTTTCCGACTTGCTTGGTCTGGAATCCAGAGCGAAGGGCTTGGCAGGATCATCCGACAAGTTGCTGGCATTGTTAGTCCAGGGCTCTGAGCCCTCCGGGTGGCCCCCACCCACTGCAGAGGGGCTGCTCCTCGGCAGCTTTTTCTTAGTGTTCGTTCTCGTTCTGCTTTTCACTTTCTTTGTGGTCTCACTCTGCCTGAATGGGGACCTGAGGGAATGGTCCATCATGAAGCTCAGCAAGGTTTCCTCATCCTGGAGGAGCTCCTCGGAGAGGCCAGGGGTGCTGTCCTCGTGGTGGGCATTGTTGAGTGACCACTCGCTCATTGCCATGTTCTCCGCAGTGATCTGCACTGACTGTGCCAACCAGCTGTTGAAGAAGGTCCCATCGATGGGGAAGGAGGTTGACAAGCCTGGGAAAAACAAGAGTGGAAGATTGCCTCAGAAGCCAGAAACATTCATGTTGCCCTCTGTCATCATCACCTACTCCACCTAAACTCCCTGGCACTGGAGAAACACTCAAGAGATCAACTATAATGCACCACATCCAGACACAGAGGAGGGTTTAATCCAGCACCAGTGCTGAATTTGGGGTTCATTGAGGTCGCAGCACAACAACCCAAGCAGTCCCTCACATCCAACTCTCCATGAACCTTCCTGAATCCAAACCAAGCATCTTCCTTCAGCAAAGATGACAAGCAATGACATATCCCAGCACAGGTGGAAACATTCTTGTGCAAAAGTGGAAGACAAACAATTCAAGTGTAAGTTGAAAAATGTGGTGACAGAGCAGGACTTGTGCCCAGGCAAGGGGTGACATGTTCCCCAAGAAGCAGCTGCTGCCAGGCCACCACCAGAGCCAAGCAGCCGGTGTGGTGATGGGACCACTGCTACATCTGCACGTCTGAGAACATCTCAAAAGATGTGGAAACTGAAGAAGAGGAGCAGAGATGAAGGCTGGAATGGAAAAAACAGAAAAACTTCCTGATAATGATCATTGAGAGCAAGAGTGAGCACTGTGGGCGGGGCTAATTGGGTCCGATTAGCAATGGGAAAGGTGCACACCTACACAGGCACAGGCAGTTTTAATCTCTGAAACAGAAACCCATGGGTTCAGCATCTGAGTTGGTTTAATGGAAGGAGGAAAAATGAAGTTTGATTTTGGATTTCAGGAAGAGCTTTCCTTTGAAACAGCCAGTCTAGCAACAGAGAGGGAAAGAGCAGTGGCCTGGGTGGGGTGACTCACACCTGCAATGTTTGCTGGTAGCAGTGACAGCTTTGCATCACCCTCACCTGTGAGCAGCAACACAGGCTGTGACCCTGCAACTCCTGCAACTCACCATGGCCCTTCTGGAGAAGACAGCACCCCACCCTGACACCAGCCCAAGGCAGGGAAGGTGAAGCAGGAGCAGGGATGAACTTAGGGTATTGCGTGGTACCCAAACACCAAAGAGCCCAAGTTTTGTGGGCAAGGGCACTGCCCAGCTCACCTTCCCCAGCTCTTCCGGGGAACAGATGACAGCAGCCCCAAGGGATGCTTGAAACCCTTCACAAAATTCAGGGGGTGACAAGACCTTGGTGAAGCTTTGGGTCAGCTGCCTGGTTTCCCAAGCTCATAGCCATGCAGCTTTCCTCTGAGATTCTCCAGCCTTCCATTGTTTCCTGGAATTTGCCCCAGAAAATCCAAAACTTCTTTAGCAAAGAACAGAGCAGAGATAGAAAGAGTGCAAAAGCCCCATTTCCAAAGGTCCTAAAACCCAACTGCTCTGAGATGACCAAAAAGCAGCATAGTCAGGTGAGCAATGTGCAAAGCAGAGCAAGGCAGGGTGGTCCAGACCACCAAACCTCCCACAGAAACTCTCTGTACCCCTTGGAGGGTTTTATAGCATCTCCAGGCTGTGTGAGAGCCCCACAGGAGATCAGTGCTCCCCTGTGTCCCTGCGGGGCAACTGGGCACACATGAGCTCATCACCTTCTGCCTCTGCTGGTGGAGGTGGCAGCACCAGAGGACATCAAGCAACAACCCAATTTCATGTAAAAACCACATGCAGTTGTCACGGACCTTGTCTGAAACAACCTTTTTGTTCTGTTTCTTTTTCTTCCCCCAGCTCTGCCTGCTGCTGTAGCCAATAGGGACAAGCTGGAGGTGGTTGAAGAATCTGTGGGGCCAAGCTCCTCACCCCCTGAGCAAATTCAAGAGATGGATGCACCTTGTGCCTGGCTCCTGCATGTTCCTGCACCACTGGCACAACCAGCATGACCATATATGCCATGAACAGTACATGAAAACTCACAGCCCACGTGCTGTACTTGCTGTCACTGCACAGCACAGAGGACATGGGGGAGCAGCCCTACCATGGGGTGGGTAAGTCTGATTTTATCACCTGAAAGCGAAATCCTGCTCCAGCAGCATATCACAGGTTTTGCAACACATTCTCCCAATCCCGGAGCTACCGGGGGGAATTTTAAATCCCCTGCCCCGCCAGTGAGCATGTTTCTGACCCAGTCTCTCTAGTAGGACCTGGATAATTCAGGCTGATTCCCACAAAGAAGAGATGGAAGGTGTAACTCTACCATGTACATGCAGGAGGGATGAGGGGCTGGGACTCTTAACCCTGCTCCCCAAAACAGGGAGCCTCCAGCATCGCAGGTCAGTTCTGCATCATAAAATCAGACTTACCCAGTTGTCCCAAAACAGTTTCGTTGACCGATTTTCTTTTCTCTGTCTTCTCAGGACTATTTTTTCTACCATCTCTTCCTTTCCTTCTTGGGTCACTTTTCTTACCCTTTGTCTTCTTCCCAGTTTGTTCTGGCATTTTTTAGAAAAAAAGGAAAACGCCGTGTGAGACGAGGCATCAGGGATGCTGCGGCGAGCAAGTTCCCCTGGGCCACCCCTGCAGTGGAGACCTGGAGCAGACCTGCAAACAACTCCAAGCCAAGGGCCATTCTTTAGCCAGCTGTAGGCTAAGGTCTCTACATGTTAAGAAAATCTGAATCCTGTAGGTTATACAAAAAAGAGACTTTAGCCTTGGAGAAGAACTTAGGACTGGCCACAGGAGCAGCCCCACTGATGGCAGGGGACTTGCTGGAGACTGCAGCCACGGACCTGGACCAGGACTTTGGAGTGAGGACCCACAAGGGAGTAACCCCAAATCCTGCTCAGACACCTTCCAGGAGCCATGGTGACCTACGAACCTGGTGCTGTGTCACCCATCATCAACAGGAGCATCTCCAGGAAGGGATTCAGCTGCACAGCCAGACTGACAGAGCAAAGGTACCAACAGTTTTAAAGCCAACCTTGTTTTGACCTTTTGGCAAAACTGCAGGAGTGAAAAAACCCCAAAGTGATATAGGTACATGAAGTAGGAAAGATGATCAGGATTGCCTATAGAAAGGTAGGGATCTAACTCTTAGCTATACATTCAGCTAAAAATTAGCATTTCCTAAATGGCTTTGAACTTCTACTGGATTTATTCTTGGATAAACAGGACAAATACCCTATAAAAGTACAACTTTTATTGCCAAGTAAAATACTTCCAACAGTTTTTACTTACTCTGTAAGTCATTATCCCCCAGAAGTCTATGCTAAAACTTCTATTAATTTTCAGAGAGGGAAGGATATTAAACCTTAAACCAAAATGTGAGTGGCTCATGGAAATCGAGGCGGGACAGGCAGTTTTTCAGAGTCTGGCCCATAGGCTAAACAATGATCTCAAGGAAGAAATCAGTTTATTGTGTTAGCCAGCAGCAAATCCTCAGCAGAAAGGCCATGGGGTGGATGGGTCAAAGGGAATAACCTCGGCTCTCCCCGTGCTGCAGCAGTGGAAATGTACTGGGTGAGCAGGGGAGGGAATTTGCATTTCACCTGCCTGAGTCTGAATTAACAGAGGATTTACAGTCTTGGAGTTGCCAGCCAGGAACCCCTCCTTACTAAAGGACTTACAGAAAGAAAGAAATGCAAAAGCAGATTTGGTATTTGCTACGTTCCTGCCAAGTAATGGGAGGAAGGCAGACACATTTTTCACTTCGCTTACAAAATCAAAATCTAACTTTGTTTAGACAGCACAACAGAGCTAAAGAGAAACCCGAGCAGCACTTTTTGAAGAGGAACCTGTCAAAATAGTAGCCGTGTTTCAAAGCCAGACAGTGTTTACTTTCCACTCTGTGCAAGAAAAATACAGGGAAGAGAGGAGGGTTCATTTTACACGGGCAGTTCTCACTGATTTTATTAAGAATCTCCTGCTTAAATGATCATTTGACAGTGGGAAAAATAAACCCCTCCTGTTCTGAGTTTTGTGTGGGAGCCAGTCCAAAAAAACCTCTGTGCCAAAACCATCTTTGGAACAACCCCAACAGATCTCGGTCGATGGCTACTGTAACAGCAGTTAAAAACAGGCCTCGTCCTGGTGAAATAATGGGGACTTCTTCCTTTCTCTTAGGAACCCCAGGTATGGAGAGCATCCTGGTCTGGAGCTGTGGGGGAGGATGCTAATGGAACTATCCCCTACCTCCAAACCAGTAAGTGCTTTGCAATGCTGGAAAATGTAGCAGTGAGTTATCCAAAGCCTTGGTTCCACTGGATGCTGAGTATCTGCTGCTCCTGGTACGGTCACTTGGCAAGCGAACTCCTCGTGAGCTCAGCACACTCTATAGACTGGTGCCAAAACGCACTCGGATCCCTAATGTCACCCTGGCATGGGAAGGACCGAGATGCCCAAACCACCTGGAGATCCCAGGATCAAATTCCTGGAGCTGGGCTGTTTCCCTGGCAGGAGGGACTCAAAAGGGCTGGGTCCCAGAGGGAGCAGTCAGTCCTTGCTCAGGCCCAACCAATAAGTCCATCCCGGGAGAGACAAGCAGCTCAGCTCGGTCAGTTCAGAGCAGAAAAGGAAAGCGCAAACACCAGCCAGGTGGGGCAGGAGAGAAGAGCAGCTGCATCACAAGGTCTGAAGTGATCCCTGCACACCAATCCCCACCAGAGCCATCCTCCTCCCACTGTGGGTTTGTCTCTGATCACTCACCTCTAGCAGAACAAACATCAAGGGAACAGCAGCCATGCTTTTCTCAAGTACACTCATAACATTTTTGGGAAGGACAATCACACAGCACCAGCACTGGGCAATGAAGACAACCCTGAAACACCACCAGCAGAGCCCCAACAGAGCTCCTCATCATTGGCTGGCATCTGGACCCTACTGGTGAGGCTCCCAGCTCACCTAATCCAGCTCTCCCCGGGAGGAACTGCCAGCTCACAACCCACTGCTGCATCAGAGAGAGGCTTGGACATTAGCCCCAAGGCATTTTGGGGAACACAGGTCCCCAAAGGCATTTCCAGCTATCTAACACCTTGTTTGCAAGACAGGTGAGCTTAAAAACCCTTCCTGGCAAACTACCCTGCGCCTATCTCCTTCTGAGAGCTGCAAATGCTGGACTGGGTTTGCCCAGCTGAACTGAAGAGCATCCTGAAGTCCCCCCTGTGATGCCTCCACAACCCAGAGAGTCTAGCAGTGAGAGCACATGGCAGGTGGTACTCCTGGGGCAGTGAGGTGGCGGTCCAGCTCAGGAATAATGTGTGCACAATACCCTGGGTGCCAGGGAATGGATGTCCAATGTAGGGTCTCCAGTTGGCGGGAACACCATTTGTGTGTGTTCAGGCTGGTGACCTGTACCTCTGGTCCAGTGAGGACGTGCAGAGCAACACAGAGTATGACAGGGACTGGGATTTACAGGACCCACATCACCCCAGAGCACACCCTGGGGTCCCAGCCACTCCTGTCCCCCCATTGCTGCCGGGCTTTGGGTATCAAGAGGAATTTGCATGGGCCTGAGTCACAGACATCTCAATATACACATTCCTCAGCCTCCAAAACTTCAGTCAAAGGAGACTTTTGTCAAGGAAAGCTCAGCCCAGACAGTTCCTGAAGAAACTCCAACCATGTGATGGCTTCAAACACAACTCCAAAGCCACAAACACAACAACCGTCGGAAGCGGCTGCCAAAGCACCAGATGCTGCTGCTGGAAAAACTGTTCTGCAGCCACGGGGTCTGGTCTGCCCTGCCACCGGAGGCAAAGGAGGAGGGAGCAGGAGCTGTGGGCTTCAGCACTGCTTGTGCAAAAGGAAAAGAAGAAGTAGGACAAAAGGAAACCAACTTTATTTCGGCTCCTTAATAAAAGTTGGCAGAAGCTTTGCATACAGCAGCATGATCTCCACTAATGGGTATGTGAAGTGGGGAGCTGCTGCTGACCAGATTTAAGGGAGCTGGTCTCCTGGAGCAACAGACCCCCCACCAGCAGCTTAACCCTTGATTCTTGACAGAATGCTCAAAGGCATCTGCAAAGAGCCTGAAGCAGGGCTTCCACCCTGTGCCAGGGAGCCAGCTGCAGAGCAGCCCTGTGCCCAGGATGTGCCATCTCCTCCCAAGGAGTCCCAGCTCACAAAAGTCACCAAATACTGTCTTAGCATCCCCACCTAAGCAAACGCTTGGTACTTCTGACTGATTTCCAGGAAGGGGAGGATCAAGAGGGATCTGCGAAAACAAATAGCTCCAGCACTCCAGTCACCCAACGTCCGGCTTTATTGAGTGTTTCTGAGTCAATGTATGAACCATGCCAAAATAACACATCAGGGGAGGGGGCAGCTCTGGCTTCCCTGGTGCAGGGAGCTGGGGCACACAACTTGGCTTCAGAGGACAGTGGGGACCAGTGTCTAAGAACGAGCTCTGGGAAGTGGTACTGACCTGGGTAAAGATCTTTCTCAATAAGCTTCATCTGGAGATGGAAGATCTGCTCCTGCAGTTTACAAATGGTGTGTTTCATTTTCTCCCGTCTCGTCACCATGTAACAGAGATTTCTAACCTACAGAAACACAAGAAAGAGCATCCGGTTTAGCCATGGTCAAAGCAGGTCCCCTCAAGTTGTGTTGCTGCTCCTGCTGCCTAGGGCAATGCCCACTCCCTGGGATTCCACCCTTTTCACCTCACCATCATCGGTGCTGCACTCCTCCCAAGGCCCTTTGGTTGAGCCAGGGCGAGCAGTGAAGGCTCTTGATCCAAACTGTGATAAATATGGGAAAAATCATGCAGTGAATAATTCCAAGCCTAAATGTCTCTGTCCTGGCTCCAACAGCCAGGACCCCACAGTGGGCAAGGAAGGCTGGCTGGCTTCTCCAGCATGGGCACTGGGAAGTCTCAGAAGGGAAGATGCTGTAGAAGGGGCATTATAACACAGTTATGCAAAGGTCCAGCTCCAACCACCGAGCATTGTGCTGAGTCCTTGGCCATGCATGTGTCCTGCTCACACCTGACATAGCCACCTGCACAAAAAAATGCCAAATTCTATGAAGCACCTTGGTGCCCTGAGTCAATGCACCAGTTCTCATCCACAAATTGCACCTTTTGCAGGGAGGGATAAACCCTCTTCCCACAGCCAGTGCAGGGAAGGGGCTCAGCTGGGATGGGGATGTCAGAGCCTCACAGAACTGCCCTAAAGCAGATACCAGGAAAAAGCATAGTAAACACAGCAAAATACCCTGGTGATGCTGGTCCAGGTCAGCAGCTGGAGCAGCTCCCTACCTCAAATCTGGCCCCTCCAGATGGTTATTCACAGTTGCTCCACATCTACCTGCAAATCACTGGTGCATTTTGTCCTAATTTAAGAACTTTCATTAACCATGGCAGTGGAGTTGGAACAAGATGATCTTTAAGGTCCCTTCCAACCCAACCCAACCCAACCCAGCCCAACTCAACTTATTCTATGATTATCTGAAGCGCTAAACACAAACAGCAAAGCACAAAATGTAACTGTTCACGTGAGCCAGTGCAGCAGCAGCAGCTAAACCCGGGTCATCACACGGGGCTGCTGATAAACACCCCCAGTAGCATAAGATGACAGAGCTACTGCTGGTAACTCCTGGCACCTGGTATTTCATGAGTTTCAGTGCCATGCTTTTGCCAGCCCCATGTAAGGGTGGCTGGAGAGCCAGGCTCTGGCACTGCTGCCACAATGGACATCAAGGCTTTTGGAGCAAGCAGAGGCTTTCAGCTGCAGAGCAGAAAATGCTAATGGCAGCTAACAGGATTTGACAGCATTTACCCAGCTTTCTATGCTCTGAAAGAGCAGAGCTGCTTGTAATAAGGTAAGGAGGAGGTGGCCTGAATAGAGGAACATGCACACGGGTACGTCCGCACTCACATGTGAGCCTGACATCTTTGACTCCTTCCCCTCCTCATGCTCACACCTTCCTCTGCAGGGAGTATTTCCAGGCTTGGGGGACTGTCCCAATGTGGCCAGGAGCCTTTGTGCCTCTCACAGTGACAGAGCAAGCCAGGACATCGTCCCATACTTATCTCATATCTGCCACCAAAGGCTGTGAGGGCAGCAGGACAACTGCAGCCAACAACTAATATTGTCTCACTTAAGGACAAATTGGGAATGTTTAGAATAAAAGGAGAAAAAGCTGCTCTTTTTTGTTGTTGTTGTTGAATCCCCTAGCTGTAAATACAAGGCAGGGAGTTATATAGTGTATTTTACTATGTTCTCTTTTTCTTTCTGGATTGGAGAAAACACGAAGCTATTTCTTTATGGAGAAAATAACTGCTTCTGGCAACCTGAATCTCCAAGTGTTTGGCGGTCTCTCTTCTCTATGATTTGATATTCCTGGAAGAAAACATTACTTTAGCTTTGCTTAGAGACTGCTGGTATTTACCCACACTTACACAGCTCAACACCACCCAGCGCTGTTTCCCCAAGCCAAGTTTAGATGCTGGTGTGAAAGCCTGGAAACCACAGCTTTTTGTTACAGCTAATTTAAATAATTTCCAGTCCTTGGAAAAAGCTTTAATAAAAAGGCAAAGAGGGTTAAAAAAGGCCAAAACTAAAATGGGAGGACTGTATTAGGATTCCCAGGTAATAGCTTTAATTTGCTGACACTGTGAAGTGCAGAAATGACAGGGGTTAAGAAATGACAGCGGGAACCACCATCACTCTGGCTGTCCCCATGTCATCTGCTCTCTGCTTCTGCCTCCCCAGCTCCTGGAGCCCGATACCATTATCAGCCCCAAAATCACTTCTGCCAGATTAACTGCTGAAATTGCTAAAATCCAACATGATGTCCTGTGGACACCCTCTGAAAGCCTTCAGAGCCTTCCAGGCTGCTCATCTCTGATCCCAATTTGATGTGATTCCTCACTATTTGCAGGTGAAACAGGGTGGCTGTGACCTGCCAGCTGCTGCCAGGCAGGATCAGATACCTGGGATGCACTGGCAACAATTGGATTTAAACCCCTATCACCCATCTGAGCACTGGACTTTGACCTGGCTGGTGTTTATTGTTCCACTCTTGGAAGCAGAACAAACTAACAGCTCTTCCAGGGCCAGGCAGCGAAACCTGGCAAGCAGTTGCTAAGCAGAGGCTGAATGCTGATGGGCGCACCCCACAAAGCCTGGAGGCAACTCTGGAAAATGAGAAATCTGGTAAAACACGTAGTTTTGACACAAATCAAAGAGAAGCTGCCGTGAGCAAAGCATGGTACCCAGGGATGCACAGTGGTTCAGTGCAGCTGGAAAAGCCAGGCTGGGAACAAGAGGAAGCAGCAGGAGGCAAAGCAACCTGATTTAGATTTACAATATAGAGCAGATGAGGGGAAAAAATGAGTTGAGCTCGTCACCCTCAGATCAGGCAGATGCAGCCTGTTGCTAGAGACCTACTAACGGTGGCACCAGCCCAGCCCAACACAGAGATGGAAATGTGATGCAGTAAAGGCAGGAACAAAGGGGGAAAAGACTGGCAGAGGGATGGCAGTGATGACCACAGGGATGAAGGCCCACAGGATCACAGAAAAGAGACCAATAGCTTCAAAGCCAACTATTTTTACACAGAAGGCTCTCAGGACCCAGGATCCACACATGAGGCAGGTGCAGCAAGGGACCACAGCAGGCTGGTCCAAAGCTCAACCCCACCTGGACATAAACACAGTGTTCATCCACACTGCCTTTCTCCCCATAGGTTCAATTACGCCACAGCAGCTTGAAGAGAGAGTTCAGGGACACGCAGGGGCAGCATCCCCACCACCTTCACCTCCCAGGGAGCAACATGTCACCTACAGCACCCTCAGCCCCTAGTCAGGGAACCACAGCACCACATCCACCAAGTCAGAGCAATGCTACTTTCCTGCTGTCCTTCTTCCTTGCTCCTAGAGACTCCCTGAGCCCTTCCACGGCTTTTGCACGCTGGGTGGGTGGTCAAACAGGGACCTGGGCAAGGGCCATGGATTCACTCCTCTGGCAGGAACAGGAGAGAGGGGACCAGGCAGGGCTTGGGTCTTAAGCAAAGGAGAAGCAGCAGCTTGGGCTGTGCATGACAGGCGCAGCATCCCTGCCCTGCCTGTCCCTGTCCCGCTGCTGCCCTGTGCTATGCCCATGTGCCTCCCCAGCAGCAGCACTACTGCACCCGTCCCCTCTCTGCCATCTCACCCCAGGTTCTGTGTGTGCTTCTTCCCCTCTGCTTCTTTCTCTCGCTGCTTCTTGCCTTCACTGCTGCTCCTCCTCTCCAGCCTCTGCCCCATCCCTGCTCCTGCCCTCCATGCAGCCATGACAGCCAAATCCACAGGCAGCTGCATGGTGTGGCAGCAAGCCCAGCCCAGGGAGCTCTGGCACCACTTGGGCATTGCTGCTCCACCACTGCTCCCTCTCACCCAAAAGCTGCCGTGGAGGCTGCTGCTCCTTCTGCTGTGGATGGGAGGATTCAAGGATGTCCTGCACCACTGGGAGCTGCCAGTGCCTGCATCCTCTGTCTGCATCCTCTGGCCCAGCTCTGCCTCTGCCAGCAGCTCCCCCAGGAGCTGACCCACTTTCGGCTGCAGCAGGGCAGGGGATGCCCAGTCCCTGCTCTTGCTCTGCCTTTCACTCATCTTTGATGTTTAATGTAAGTGAATAATGACGTGTTCCCAAGCCTTGCTGCTGGAAAGCATCTGAGGGGCAACACAGGATAATTTTGTGGTTTGAAACTATTTAGGTATAGTGGACATAAGCTGCAGCATCATCTGCCTCCCATCCACACAGCCCTGCCAAGGCACCTCTCCCTGCAGACATTTGTTCTTTTGAACCCCTGGCTGAGACCAATACTAACTTATTCCATCAATGTCAGTGCTTTGGCAGTGATGATGTACACATACCGAGCACTGTTATGCTTCTGAATGAAGATGAAAGAACAAAACTGTCAGGGGAGTCAAACTGAGTCAGGGGAACAGGGCTTGTGCTGTCTGTGGGTGCCAGCACATATTACAGCAGCCCTGATGGAGCAAATGGGTACCCCACTGAAGGAGAAGCTGTACTCACCCTCTCCAGGTCTTGCCTGAGGTGCATGAAGAGCTTTAAGCGTCGGTAGAGAACATCCTGCTCTTGCTGAGCCAGGTTGTCCACTTCATCTGTTTTTGGTGTCAGCAGCGGTTTGTTGGAGTTTGCTTTCCTCTTCAGCTTCCAGTACTGGTAGACAAAATCCACCAGTGATTCACTTAAGTCAAGGTTCTCTGCCACCTCTGAAGGCTTCACGAGCTCATAGAAGTCCTCCTCCAGCTGCTGGAGCTTCTGCTTCCGCAGCGTGACCTTCTCCAAGTCCAGCTGGGCTTGGTCGGGCTCTGTCCGTGCCTCCTCGGGCAACTTGGTGGCCCCAGTGCTGTGCTCAAGGCAGAAGGACTTGAACTTCACTTCATCGTTGTCTGCAAGGATAGTCCGCATGTCGAGGTTGTGGTCAAAGGCGCAGGTGACGTGGAACGCGGTGACACAGGCGGGCATGGAGCACTGCGGGAGAAGGACAGGGCTCAGGGCCAGGGCCAGGCACCCATCGCTGAGGGGACACTCACCAACGCAACAGGGGCATACCATAAACCCAGGGAGACCATCAGGGTGACACTTGCCATGAAGTGATGGATGCTCCACAACAGGAATTCCTGATGGAGGAACACCTATACTGCCCCAGTCGTAGAGACCTGAGGGCCCAACACCACAAACCCGAGCAGAAGAATCCCAGGGTTCAAGAGGTGGCATTTTCCCACCTTACCTTTTTTAATCCACCTCTGTAATGGGCCCTGCTCGTCTCTCACCTATCAGGAGCTTCCAATGGTTCTTCCAACAACACATGTCAAAAGCCAAAGAACAGCATGGGCCAATGGGATGCTTCAAGACTGTCAACGGATTTCTCTCCTGATGGAGAAATGCTCACCTGTATTTCACCCTCAAGCTACTCCCCCTCTATTACCACATCTAAAGCCAATATGCCACTTTTATTGGAAGCATACAGAACATGGCAAGGTTTAGGAATGAACATGGGATCTAAGAAGCAGCCAATGCTCCTGAATGCCTTCCTTCTCTAGAAATTACACAGCCTCTAACTAGCTCCATTTAAAAAAGAAAGCAAAAGGCAACTGGAGCAAAACATCACAAAATTAATGTTTTAGAGCTTGTACAGTGGCTACAATGTTGTCAGAGTTCCATCAGACCAATTTTTAAATGTTTTTCCAACTTACCTCAGGCTAAATTACTTTGGATCCCACAGGCAACAAATCTCAGCCTGGTGTCCCACAGAGGAACTCCCACCAGCTAGTGCTATGCCTGTGTCCACGTCAGCAGCTTCTCCCCCTCTACTCATTAACTGTAGAGTGTCAGGTAATTATTTCAACCATAACCCATAAGAAATCAGTCTATTCCAGATGCTAATGACCAGTTAAACTGCAATAATGAGACATCTTAAGTGGGCTATTACTGTAGGCACTAGTTTGGCGTTAATAGAAGAATTGTTCTTGTGGGGGATGAAGATGCACTTGTGGCCTGAAGGACCAGGTGGAGGCATGTGAAATTTCCTGAATGTTGATGACAAACCATTTGGTTTTACTGGGGCTCTGCTGCACCTTGATTCTCAAAAAGAAAAATATATTCTGATAGTAGTTGAGGAACAGAAGTTTTACAGCTTTTTATCATCATCCTATCCATCAGCCCTGAATCATGCTCAGGCACCCAGGGGTGAACTTTTGATGTTGCTGCTTTTAGGTATTTTTCTTTGACTTTTTAAATGAGTCTGCTGGTGCTAAAGCAGCTGCCAGGACCAAGAAAAGCACAGGCAAGAACTGTCCAAATCCTTCACTTACAGAGCACTCAAGGCCCTGCTCCAAAGCCTCAGAGAGCAGTGGGAAGAGCTGGATGCATCTCTGGCTGTACGAGCACAGCTCTAGGCAGCAACGATGGGCACTAACTCCCGCAGGCACCACAAGCAAGCAGATTATGAACTCTGACACCGTGTTTATACTCTTTAAAAACGGCCATTTGGTCCTAATTTCAGTCTGAAATTGTTCATGGAAAATAGCTGGTAACTTGCAAACCTCGACTCCCTCTGCTAGGCTTGCTGGCACTCGCTTGGAGCCATTGTGAGGGACCCACTGACGCTCCCTGTGCCAGCCCAGGGCACTCACCACCACAGTGGGCAAAGGGTGCCTGCCTTGCCATCCTGGCCATCCCCTGGGACAAGCCCTGTCACAGCCACCCACGCAGCTGAAGCACCGGCTCCGTTCTAAAGTATTTATTTTTGGCAACAAATGAGGGACAGAGGGAACCCAGCCTGACTTGAAGCTTCCAGATTTACTCAGGGCAGTCAGTATATCACACACTGGCTTTTAAAGCACACACAGTGGTGTCCCTTCCCTTCTGTTTCTGCCATCAGTGCTAAAAACAGCATTAACAACACTCCCATGTCTTCTGCCAGGACAGTGTCCTGCTAACAGGAATGACCATCACTCCACCTTAGGAATAAAGCAAATCCAATGACATTCATCCTGGATCTCTCTACTCCAACAGATGGCAAGCAGCACTTGTCAGGAACCGTGCCCAAAATGCAAACAGAAAATAATTAGGCAGCTCAGCTGACAGGGCAACAAAGAAAGATACCTGGTTGGCCAGAGCCACTGAGGGACCCTGGATAAACTAACAATAAAAACATATTGATCCATCCCGGAATGGCGTTGGAATGAAGCCACTTGTGGCGGGAGGGAGTGATCTGCCACACAGAATAAACCAGGCTCAAAAGAATACAGCAGTCCCTGCTTTGTTATTGACTGTGCTTCATTATCTTACAGCACCTTTCATTCAAGGATTTCAGCACACTTTGCTTATCCAGGCAAATCCATTCCCAAACAAAATTCTGAGAGAGAGAGGGTAAAACTGCCCCAGAGATTTAATGTGGGCTCTTAATTAGTCCTCAAATCACTCTTACTGGGAAGAAACAGAGATGATTTTAGTTGCCAAGGACATTCAAACAGAAGTTTAGCAGCTTGCAGTGGTGCTCTGCTGCAGTTTGGGGCTGGAGGGGAAGGAAGCAGCTCCTCCAACAGACCTGCGAGGGGAGCTCAGGAAGGAAAAATTAATTACCAGTGCTGAACACTGGCCAAGCCATCAGACACAACACTTCTGCATCCTTAAAAAACTACCATGTGATTTTTTGTGACCACAGATGGTCTGGAGCCTGGTAGAGCTTCTCAGCTGAAAAAGGCAATTTCAGCCTCACAGACTCCTCGGAGGATGCGGGGCAGAGGATGGCTGGGACTGGGGCAGCATGGGCAACACACTCTGCTCTCATCCCTGATGCCACGTGCTGCCTTTTCAGGACTACAGGCAGAAGACAGCTTTGGGAACCACCAATTATCCCAGTAGATAACTGCTTGCTCAATGGGAGAGGGCGGCAGTGGGCAGAGAAGTGATGATGAATGGGGGAGTGATGGAGAACATTTCCAAGGGCTTTTTCTCCAAAAAATGACAACAAATAGAAAGCTGGAAGATGATGACAGCAGAAGATTGTGCCCTTTGGAGAAGCTTGCCAGCGACCAAGAGAGCCCTGGCACTCTGTGCTGCCTCAGTGAGCTCTTCCAGACGCTCTGACAAGCGAGGAGGAGGGAGCAGAGTCCCAAAAAAGCATGGTCAGGACTCAGGCTGCACCAGAGCCTAGCTCCTGGCACTCTCTTTTCCATCTCAGAAATGCAAACAAGAAAATTCCTCCTGCATTTTGAGCTCTCTGGCATCTCCTGATGTCTGACCACAAGAACCACCATGAAGTAATGCCTTCCTCTTAACAGGAGTCAGGCAAAGGGTGTCTTCAGAGCTGCATCCCTGCACCGCAGTATTTTTGGCTCGGTTACGGTCCCACTGAGTTACACCGGGCTCACAGCTCTGTACCAGAAAGCAGGGGTTGAGTTACATGCAGCAGCAAGGGCAGAGGCACAGACAGCAGTGCAGAGCCCTTCCTCGGGCTTCTTTGAGTTTCTTTCCCTTTTGATAGTCAAATTCGGATGGGGAAAAACACCTCCACACACAGAGGTCCCTACAAAGATTTCTTGTGTTTGTCTCTGCAAATGTGGCTGAGGTGGGTGTTTTCTCAAGCTGCAGTGCTGCCTCTGAGATGCCCTGCTGGGATGACAGTCTTCTACTCCTCCAGCCTGCCTCCCAGATTTCACCTTCATAAAACCCACTTGGCCACTTGGAAATCCCCTCCTGGAAGCAACTTCCTTCTTTCCCCAGACCTGCCCACCTGCAGCACCTGATTGCTGCTGCCAGAAACAAACACCCAGTGCTTTTGCAGAAAACAAACTCCTCCTTTCAGAGCTGGGTCACAAACCCGAAATGCTGACGAAGGTAGATCCCACCTGTATAAACAGGCACTAGCAAAAATATGCTCCATAAAATATGCTCCACAAAATACGCTCCATAAACATGAGCTTTCAAAACAGAGCTCTTTACCACTGATGAGTACAGAGCATATTTACTTACCTGTGGATGTTAATTTACCCCATAAATCCTTAAATAAAGGCACTGCCTGCTTTTTTTTCACTTCTCCCCCTTTTCCTTGAAGTAAAACCATCCCGCACACAACAGGGTGGCCTCAGCAAATGCTCCAGTGACAATCTCATGAAGACTTATAAACCATGAGCTGCCAGCACATGAGGCAGCAAGGCTCCTGTTCCATCTCAGGTGACCTTTAATGCAAATCCATTCAGTCCCCGGGATCTCACGGCTCCCATGTCATGATGGCACTAAGAGGATGAAGCCTGAGAGACACTGAATTCTTTTTGATGCTGCCAAGCCTGTTTGCTTCCTTCCCTGCCCCTCTGTTCTTTGAAAGCAGTTGCCATTCTGACACAGTATCTCCATCTGGCAGGGTGAATAAGCACCCAGAGCCATCAAAAAAAATGAGTCAATGCGACAGATTTAAAGAAGTATTGTGAGATTTCATTTCAAACTATGGGGATTACTTTTAAATAGCTCCCTTTAAAGAACTAAACCCAAGATGACAGCACAAACACAGCAGAGCCTGCAGAGCTCCATCCCTGCTGTCCTTCTGCCACCAGCCAGCAGCTCCTGATCCATCTGAAAAGAGAATGTCTGTCCCTCCTGTTGTGGGGAAGGTGGGCAATCAGGTATCCGCAGTGGTTTGATTAGGTGTAGCAAAACAGAGAATGTGGAAATGTAATACATGGTAAGTACTTTATTTTCCAAGCCAGGAGGCCAGTGAGGACTATCCAACCCTGGTGCACCCTGATATCCCCCCAGCTGAAAGGCTGACCCCCTGAGGTTTGTGAAATACTTGGGTTATGTATCCCATGAGCATCTCACTTTCCTGGCAGCCTCATAAAGCCCATCTCCTGGAGGTTTCTGATCCAAACCAAGGTCACTTGCAGTCCCAGTAATTAGTGTCACTACAGCAACACCGCTGTGTTATGCAAAGAAAGTTAATCTAGATTTCTAGCACTCAGTGCATTAAATGATTGCAAACAACATCTGATGATGCCTCACAAGCTCTTGTTATTAGGTTTACTCAGAACAGAAATAAGCGTCATTCAGACCCTGTCCTTCAGCATCTCAAGATTCTCCAGTGGCTAATACAGGTACAGCCCCAGAGGTCTGAGTTTCTTCAGTGCCAAGTTACATACCTGAATGCATGTCCCAGTGCACTCCTTGCAGAGGCTGCAGGACAAAGCCCATCTGCTTGCTGGGATATGTGAGATCTTCGTAATGGGTTCCATTTTTTCAGGACATCCAATGCTAACCTGACCACAAGATAGAAGACAAGTTGTAAATACTGGCTACAGTCCCAAATCTCCTACAAGGGGCAGTCTGAATGAGGGATGGATTCTATTTCTTACTCTTCAATGTCACTTGTAATTTGGAAAAAAAACCCCAAACCCCCAAAACCAGAAACAAATCTGGATGAATACTGGTTTTTCCTCTGCATAAATTCCTCATCTGAGGTGTATCTCCGACAGGCATATAAAATTAGCTTTACTCTGTTCAGAGGTATGCCCCCCACCCCTGTGGCCTTGCACCCTAATTCTCTGCCCTCCCTTAATAGGGTGCCCCTTGGCTGCTCATTAAACACACAGCCTGATAACTGCCTGGCATTGTGTCTCTGGCACAGTTTGACGAGCCAAACTTCATTTGATATTTACACCATTAATGAACACCCTGGGTCAAGACCTGAAACCAGGACTGTGCCCACCCATGTATCAGGAGGAGGCTGGAAAACATCTCACTTCAGGTATCCATAAGGCACAGCTAACGTGGACCCATTTCGTCCCGCTCCGGGTGGGTTTCAGCGCCCCGCCCCTCTTGGGGCACAGCAGACACTTGGGCTGAACACCGAGGGCGCAGGTCCGGCACAGCCAGCTCCCGATGGGGACCTTCAGGATGCCATAGCACGCCTGTGGAGACACGAGGGACGAGGGTTAATCCCAGCAGCCCAGGATGAACATCCTCCCAGACCTCCTCCGTCACTCCCACCTTTCTCACTGCCGCTGCATCCCAATAAACAGCAGACTCAACGCAGCGCCAAAGCCACAGACAGTGAGCTGAAGTTCTCCCTTACTACCTTCCCTGCTTTCACATGGATGCTCATGGCAGATCAGTGTGTCCTGGATTTTAATTAAAAGCTAAGTATAAAAACGCGCCATGTATCATGGCAAGCACCTGCCTGGCTCCAGGCTGGGCATGGGCAGAGCCCCCACCAGCAGCAGCTCTGCGGTGCACTCATCCGCCTGCTCATGTCCTGCCCGTTCCTGACCCATGATGACTCGGAAAAGTAAGAAATGCTGTGTAAGAAATCTTCTGAGGTCACAGAGGGCTGAAAAGCCACAAGCCCATGATTGAGAAAGTTGACCACACTGGTTACAGACACCGCACAGCCCAAAGGGGAAGCAAAAATAACTACGGAAAGGTAAAAAGGGGAAGCCAATAGTCATGAATGTAAATGAGACAGGAGCAACCAAAAAGGATAATAATTCTTAAGGATGACACATCTAAAGGGGGCACAGACAAGTCTCCAGCCAAGAGAGTGAGAACTGAAAGACTCAGGATGCCCATGGAGCTCCCTGACCTGCTGTGGTAACGCAGGACACCGAGCAGCCAAAGTGTTTCATAAATATTTCTCTTGCGTACTTGGGGAAGAGCCAAATGATAAGCTGTATCCCATAATGAAAAAATACTTTCCACTTTGACCATAATTTATGACTTTATTAAACAGCTACTACTAAAGCCAGACAGTTTTTAACTGGCAGGTCCTGATAACTCACACTTAAAGGGTTTTCAGAGGGCAACACACACTGCCTGGGGCACTAACACAGGGCTGTGTCACTATTTAAAGCGAGGAAATGTAATTAATCCTACATCTGGCTGCTCTGACATCCCTGCAGAGGGCAAGCAGCCAGCGTTGACAAGGACCCCCAGCACGGGTGGCTGCAAACTGAGCCCAGGCATTCATCAGCTCCATTTCTTGAAGTTTACCCCCAAAAAGAATCACTTTTCCTCCTGCTGCTGCAGGTCATTGATACTCCAAGTGCCAGTGCTGCAGGTGGGGACAGGAACAGAGGGGGCACACAGAGATGTGTGAGTGTGGGAAAAGCACATCTTCAGTCTTTACTGGCCAAGAACAGACTATAACACGGCTTTTGGTTGCCCCAAATCACAAACTGACTCTTACAGTGATTTCCAAGGGGTAAAAGCCAGTTTGTGAACAGATTATTGGAATAACAAGGAATTAAGAAAGGAAATATTATTGCTGTGAGTCTACACAGTTTAAAGAGACTTAACTGTGTGTTTCACAGTGTCTCCAAACCTGACAGATCAATAATTTCCGGAACACAGTTGTATAAAACATGTGATTTAGTGCCAGTCAAGAATCAGCCTGATACGTACTACCAGCAGAATGAACTGGCAGACTGATCTCAAAATCCAGGGGAAAGCAGGCATTATGACCAGGTGCCCATCACTAGCAGATTCTTGGATCTTGGTTATTTATTTCTAGTGATTTTAGTGCAGCTGCAGGTGCAGTTCTGCTCCTGAGAAGCAAATACAGGGCTTCTGTCCCAGACAAGGAGCGGCTCTAGAAACAAGGTGCATTATCAGCTAAACACACTCTTCCAAGTCCAGCACCAGGCAGAAGGTGCTCCAGAACCATGAAGCCAGAGGAATGCTGAATAGGAGCAGAGCAGCTATTTTTATTGCTGCATCTCTCTGGGGTGCAACATCACTGAGAACAAGATGCCAAAAAACCAAGGAGGACGCCAAGCCATAGACAAGCTTGGTGTGGTCCACGGAACAGAAGGCAGGTTCAGCCATGTGCCCACACCAGGGAAAGGGAATTCAGTGATGACAGGCCCATGGCATGGTGGCTGGAAACTGGAGGTGGATCATTCCCATGCTAAACAGAAGTGTGATGCTGTCACTGTGAGAGCAATGAACTGTGATTTAGCAGCGGGGGGCACAGTTCCACCTCGCTGACAATCTGAAAAGGATGACTGCATGTGCTTTCTAAAAGCTTCACTCCATAGGAATTAATTAATAGCAAGCCTCATGGGCTTGTGATACGCAGATGAGTACAACAGTATCTCCTGGCACCGTAACCCACCACCATGTCTTGGGCCCCTTCCCGATGGGATGCAGGAGGACACGGCATGGCTCTGGTGAAGCCCATGGCACCAGCACCCATATGCCCGCAGGAAAGCCTCATTCCCAGCAGGTTTTGGATGTGGTGTTGGCAAAGGCACGGTGCAGGTTAGATAACTGTGATGCCACACAACACCCTGCACTGTGGCTCTGGACTTTGCGGCTTAGGGTGTAAATCGAGGCACAGATTAAATCACGAGCAGCTTATGGGCTGGCAAAGGGCTTAGGGCTGGACTTTGCTCCCTGAAAACAACTGAAAATCCCTCTTTTCTTCCAACAGCCTTAAAATCCAGGCTGCTGTGTCCCCTTCTGCAGCACTGGGGCTGCTGCTTGAAGTGGAGCCCACAGGGTGCCACAGCTCCCCGAGTCCCTGCTGTGGCTCACAGCCTGACATTGTCACTTGGGCTTGATAAAAAAGAACCCAAGACAAAAAAAATACCCCGAACCCAACCCTGAATCATTCTGGTATTTTGTGGAATCTGATTCACTGATGGAAACCATTCAAAACACCCACCTCCGGCAACTATAGATATCTCCAGTGCTCTCCCACCTCCAGGAAGCACTGATGGAAAAGCTGCCCAAAAGATGAGCAAATGGCTCTCTTTAGAACTAAAAAACCCAAAACGGTTCACACAGAGGGTAAAGCCCAGGTGCTGCTGCTGCCATCCCAGCACCACATAGTGCTTCCCCTCAAAGCACAACCAGTAAAACCTCCCTGGGTCCATGAGGGACCCAGGAGACACTCATGTGGCTGCCTTCCCCTTGTCAAGGTTTCCCCAAAAGCAGGAGCCCACAGATCCCCCCCAGCAAGGGCTTGAAGCATTTGCACACAATTCTAAAAATAAAATTATTTTCCTCCAAGCAGCAAAATAAAATGAAATCCCACGCTCACACAGTGGGGAAGCTGGGACAGAAACCCTGCAATGTGAGACAGCACTGGTGGAGCTGGAAGGTCCAACCACCCCCCAGATAAAGCAGAGGAAGAGAAGGCTAGGGGGTCTGTGCAAGCCCACTCCTCTGGTGAGCACAGGACTGCAGACCCACATCCCACCCAGCCACTAGCCAAGTCCTGCACACAGTGCTAGTCACCCCAGGGTGCTAAAGATCCCACTGGGGAGCAAAAAAATGGGGTAAAGAAGAATAAGCACATTAAAGAATGAGGAGACATAAAATATCACAGAGACCAGAGAATAAGGAGGAAGGGGCAATTCAACTTCTGGCTGTGTGTTTCTGTGGGCACTTATAAATGGTTAGGACTAAGAAAGTAAGAAAAACAAATCTGCTATCAGCCAGCTATCCCAGACCCCACTGCTATCCCCACTCTACCGGAGCCACACTGGGGATTTAGGAAGGAAGGAGTCTACAGCAGCCCAGGGGAGCGGCTGGGTGGGGATGGGAGGAACCCGGAGGAGGAGGGTACCAGAGTGTGATGAGCAGAGCCAAGCGCTGCCACCCGCCCTGCAGCCGGGGCTCACCTGGTGCACGCAGACATTGCACTTGTCACAAAACACCATCTCGTTGCCGTCCTCCCCCTCTGGTGAGCGGCACACGTCACACACCACGTCCTCATCGTACTCGATGCCCAAACCCTCCTCAGTCTCGATGGCGATGTTCATGTTCTCGTAGCACATGGTCTCCAGCTCCTCCAGCACTCGCTCCAGGGTGATCTCGTCCAGCTCGGGCTTTTCTGCAATGCAGAAGGCAGAGCATGAAGGCAAAGCCACTGATGCAGCTCCAGCACAGGCGCCCACCCGCTTTTGGGGAGCGTTTTGCCAGGGGCTGAGCATTTCAGATGGCAACTCAAGAGGCAAATCCACAGTGACGGTAAAAGCAGCGATTCGGAAAACGGCTACTCCTAACTCGGGATGCAGTTTATATTTCATAGACAGTAACAAAATATTGCTGCTGGCTGAGAGGAAGGAAACCCATTCAGCTGAAGCAATGCGGATAATTGGGGCTGACAGTTTAAATGTTCAAGGAGACAAGTTTTGCAAAGATGCTTTCTGCAGCGAGGGCTCAGACAAGCTTTGGCAACACAAAGTCAGTGCTTTAATTGTTAAGACTGAAAATCGACCATTTTAAGGCCAATTAAATGGAAGAGTAAAACCAAAGCCAAAGGCAGAAATTAAGGATAAACAAGGGGGTTTTTTGTGTTTGGGTTTAGTGAAATCAGGAGGTCAGACCCAGGTGGGTCTTTTGCTACTCCCATACAGGACCTTTAATGGAGAGAGGTGGCAGAGATGCTTTACCAGAGCTTTCTCCACAGAGACAACCAGGAATATAAGGTCAATAACCAAGAGAGTTTTTTTAGCGCAGAAATCCCTAGCAGTGGTATACCCAGCTGCCTTCAGATGGGGCATGCTGCTGCCAGGAGCTCAGCAGCCCCAAAATGGTGCCACACTGAAGGCTGGTCCCCGAAGTGCTTCCTCCCACCTACACACAAAGATCCTAGTGCCACAAACGCAATGTGAGGTCACTCCAGGCAAGGAAAAAAATCTGTCATCAGCAGCAGTAAGGTTCTCTGTGAAGGGTTAGAGGCAGAGTTAAGCCCCCACCACACCCTGTCTCCCAATGAGCACTATCTCATCACAGGAGAAGGCACAGAGACAACAACAGAAGTACCAGCAGGATGCAATACAAAACAATTAGACTTTGCAGTTAGTTAGTGTGAATTATCCACAACTGGCCAGACAGTAGAGGAACACGACCCAAACTGTTGTCCACCCTCCTTGATGCAAAGCAATGGGAGAAAATACCTCATTTATGAGCAGAGACAGAGAAAAAAAGGCTTGAGGAAGAACTCATAAAGAGCAGTTATTAATTAAATATTCTGAGAAATATTTGGCATCCTGGGCATCTCTCAAGCCACAGTATGATGCCCCTGTCCTGGGCTGAACTCTGGGCTGCTGAAAAGCCCCCAGGGATGGGGTTGCAGGGGTCCCAGCACCTCTGGCTGGATGGGGCTGGCAGAGGCTGCATCTTTTCCCCCACAGCCACTGACCAATTGAAAAAATTCTGTCAAGGGGGAAAGCAACACATAGGCGGGCTCGGCAAGCAAACATGCCATTGTCTGCCTTTTTAAGCTCTTCCCCAATGTTTCACTGGCACGGTTTCCCTTGGCTTGACAAGTCTCTGCAAACATCCAGCCTGGCATTTTACACGTCTATGTCGAGTCTGAGATACCATCTAAGACAGACACCACTGTTCCCTATCACAGCCCTTTCAAGAGCTTGGGCTGCTGTGCTGCAACATGCCAAGGAACCTGCTGATACCTGTTTGATTCCGGAGCAGCCCCGGCGATAGGTGCAGGATCTCAGCTCCAGGCTGGCACAGGCTGCCTGGGACCTCTGGAGCTCAGCAATGCAAAGCATCCTGCACTTGCACAGCGAGTTCTGAGCACCAGGGCTGGGATGGAGCCACCATCTTGCTCTTGGCATAGTGCCGGTTGGAGGCGGCAGGTCAGGAAGCACAAAATCATGGAAACGTGGAACGGTTTGGGCTGGAAGGGACCTTGAAGATCTTCTTGTTCCAACACCCCTCCATAGGGAGGGACAACTTCCACTATCCCAGGTTGCTCCAAGCCCTGTCAAACCTGAACTTGAACACTTCCAGGGATGGGGCATTCACAGCTTCTCTGGGCAACCTGTGCCAGAGCCTCATCACCCTCACAAGGAAAAATTTCTTCCCCATGTCTAATCTAAATCGATCAATCCTCTTTCAACTCAAAGCCATTCCCCCTTGTCCCATCACTGCCTGCACGTTACAGAGAAAGCCAGAGCATTATTTTTGCCTTAATGGAGTCCCTTTATAAACACACCACCTGAGGTGCACTTGCTCAACATGACTTTATATGAGTATTAAACCAGTCCAGCAAGAATATCCTCCTCTTGGTCAGGGTTTCAACTTCCCATCTGTGACTATGAGCCTGGGCACCAGAGTGTCAGTCTGGAGTAACTCCATTCCTCCCAACCTGTCAGGCTCTGCTCTTCTAGAAAGCAAAATGACCATCAAGGTGTTCCCAGTGCTTTTCCCCATACACTTTCCAGAGCTGCCCTGTGCTCATGGGAGAGGGCTGGCAGCTGCAGGCAGCATGAGGAAGGAAAGGAAGGGGGTTTTCCACAGGAATCATGAACCCAACCTTGCCCAGGGTCAGGGTCACGCTGGCATTGCCACTGTCCCACTTCATCTCAAGTGGAAAGAATCAGCACCCATCCTACCTCCTGAATTTTCCATCATCACCTGGTTAACCCTGGGAAGAAAGTTCATGCTTTCTCAAAACTCCTGTACCAGAGGAAGACCAGAGCCAGAGGGAGACCAGCGCCTCAGTGGGGTTCCCTTATCAGCCTCTGTGCCGTGCAGCTGTTACACCATTACCTGGGGAAATATGGATCAGTCCCTCCCGCGCACACGCACGCAGGCGCTCTCACACTCCATTGAGATGTAATTACATTAGGAATGCGTTTGCCAAGCGTCATCCCAAATACCTCAGAGCTTATTGAATTGACAATTGCACTTGATGGGGATGAAGCGATTAATCGTTTATGAAACACTAAACAATGGGGCCTGGGGGTGAAGTGCTTTTTCCATTTGTGCTCCATTTATCTCCTTCTGTATCACATGAAGTTTGTGCTACTGAACTCCATTCATAAAATTGTCATCTTTTTGGCTGCAAAAACTCTCTCCTTATTGATCGTGGCCAGCTAAACAGCAAACAGAAAAATTCTCCACCAAAACACTCCCTGTGTACATGCTCAAGTGACACTGTTATTGTCCCCAGAGAAGGAAAGTAAAGACACAGACACTGATCTTGGTTACAATGCACAAATCCAGCAATGACCACATTTGGGACCATCACCAGGTCAGTGGACTCCACCTGCTGACCAAGAGAATGGTATTTTCACCTGGTTAAGGTGTGCCAAGGTCTCAGGCAAGAAAACAAAGCTTTTCTGAGCCTCCACAGAGAAGGGCAGTGATAGGCATAAACTTCTTCAGAGTTTCTGTCTGGACGGACACAGGCAGAGGTGAGACTTCAATCTCATGCCAATATAATCACTGGCGATTTGAAGCCACGTTCAAAACACTGACACAGGAGGAGTATGTCCCATCACCCCTTCCAGGAGACCCCTTACACCCTTTTCCCATTAACACTGAGTGCATTAACAATGATGGGTTTTGATGTGGCCACCCAGCCTCCCTGGAATACCCTGGTATTGCCCCACAGCGGGAAGGGCTGTAATCCAGGGAATGATGCCTCCCATGGCATCTCAGACAAGAAAAACTGTCCCCTTTTTGCACAGGGCAAGATGCTGGGCAGTAGCACCTTCCCAAATAAAGGAAGCATCAGAATATGGGACTTGCTTCAGAAATGGAAGAGAAGAGGTGACAGATGATGATGCACTACAGGAGGTCTCCAGATCTTATTCATGAAAGGAAACCCTGAAGGAACTTTGCTCCAAACAAAATCGCTTCCCTGTGTGTCTGCGTCAGGGTCTGCCATGATCCCTGCAGCTCCACAGCCACCCAGCATCCCCCTTATCCCTTGGGAGGGGCCCAGCCCAACTCCACAAAGCTCAGCCCTTCCAACTGCCTGTACAGCACCTGGAACACAGAATTTAAACACTTTATCCCAAAGGGGCTGGGATTACTGGGCTGGCACTGAAGCCACAGCGCCGCGCCTGGGAGAAGTACCAGGCACATCCCTTTACACAACGCCGCCCTCCGTTATAATTATTTCTGTAATATTGTAATTTATGTGGCATGAAGGAGCAATATTCTTCTGCTAAATGAATTCTCAGCTACTCCTTGTCGTGATGTGAGCCAACTCACTGCGAGGGGAGGAAAAAAATAGCTGGAGAGCCACCTTTCACAAAATAGAGACCTATTTCTGACTGAACTGTACTCCACTAATATCAATTTACTGAAACAATAAATCCTTTCCCCCTGTGGAGAATACCTGGAGATAGAAACAGCTCATGAACAAACAGCTATAAGGACTGCAGGCTGTGCCATTCGCTGATTCACAGACTATAAACCTGGGAGTCTACTTTTCAGGAAAAATATATATATATATACAAAAACAAGCAAAATCACTGCTTTTGAAAATAATAGTAAGAAAAGGAAAGCACTTGTGAGATGATGTAGGCTTGTCTCTGACTATCTTTCAAAACCTGAGAGTGAAAGAATGACAGGTCCCTGATGGGATGGGGTGTTCACACATGGCACACAGACCACAGACTTCAGAGATCTCCCTCCAGCTCACTGTCCCTCCAGCTTGCCCCAGGCAAGTCACTTCAAACATGCCTGCTCTGGCATTTGTGGGGACACCAGCCACCCTGCCCCGGGCTGAGTGCCCCCCTGGGCACCCCAGGTCCTGTCCCAAGCATCCTTCCGGGACATCAGAGGATGACAGCCAACCACCTGAACACCACACCAGACCACCTGGGACTCCCACAGCCACTTCCAGCCCACCACCTGTAGACACACAGCCCTTGGAAGATGAAGCAATTGTACATTCATCTTTTATCAATGTTATTTATAAACAGACCCTGCATGTAAAGTGTGACCAACACACAAACAGTGAACTGAGCATCCACAGTGAAACTTACAGACATTTTGTTGCAAACACAGCCTGCTAATGCACTTAAAAGATTTACAGGAACCAATTATCACCCTTTCTGCCACCCACTGACATCAATTATTGCTCAAATTTAAGATGATGACAAAATGTTTCAGAAGCCACTTTATAAGCTGCTGCCTCTCTGCAGCGATGCTTGGCTCTGACAGGGCTGTCCTAGAACACTCCTGATGAAAGCCTCCTCACCCCATCAGCAGCAAAGCTGGAGTACTGCTGGAAACTACCGCAATTACTGCCAGGAATTTATGGAAACAGCAAAACAGCAACTTGATGTAAAAACTGATTGTACTGAAAATGTGGAGGTAAAATGTCTGAAGAGTCTCCCACTGATCTCCAACCCTGATAATCTATACATTACTACATCACATGCAAACAATTAATACATTCACTTACACGTGGTATCGATTTTCTGTATCTCTAAGGGGCTAACTAAGCTCAGCTCCAGAGGCTTGTGGTGTTTTATAGAGGGGAATAGCTTCAAACTGACAGAGGGCAGGGTGAGATTGGATATTAGGGAGAAATTCTTCCCTGTGAGGGTGGGGAGGCCCTGGCACAGGTTGCCCAGAAAAGCTGTGGGTGCCCCATTCCCAGAAGTGTTCAAGGCCAGGTTGGATGGGGCTTGGAGCAACCTGGGATAGTGGAAGGTGTCCCGGCCCAAGGCAGGGGACTTGGAACGGGATGAGCTTAAGGTTCCTTCCAAACCAACCCATTCTATGATTCTGTACTGGGGTGGTCCTGCACAGTGGGACATGGACACACATTGGTGGGCGGCAGCTGCTTGGAGACAGGCTCTGCCTAGGGAGTGCCAACGTGCTGCCTCAGGGTGAAAAAGGGACTCCCAGAATCCCAAAAGGATGCAGTGGGATGGGAGCAGCCTCAGAGTGTGACACCCAGGACCGCCAGGGAGGGAAGCAGCCACTCTCTGAGGAGCAGGACTGACAGCAGCCTCTGCTCCACTGAGCACATCTTCCCCGGGGTACTCCACCGACTCCAGCTTATTTCACATCTACTTGACCAATCTCACCTCCGCTGAGGGAGGTATCATCTCATTAGTACACAGACATATCTCAAGTATGCAGCGATGAATTCCCCCTGGAGCTTCAAAAGCAATCCATGTGACCTTTGCATGTTCCTGCCATAAAATACCAGGAACACCTCCAGCTCCCAAGATAGAAGCCGTGGTGGGCATATGTGAGCAGAATACACCATATGGATTAAGTCAAGGGAATACTTAGAAAATTCGACTCTGCCTTCAGCAAAATTGATTCTGACAACAATTTTAGCAATTTCTTGAGGATTTTCCGTGTGTTTATGAAGTGCTGATCACTGCAAAAGGATCTTTCAGCCTTGGTCTTTGAAGTCTCTCTAGCTCCGCTCTTACAATACCTTTGGATTTAGTGAAGATCACAAAATACAACATAACATGTTAATATAAAAACGAAGACTTATGGCATGGCTCCTGTCTAAAAGGAAAGGCCTGTACTGCCTGGAGTGGCACGGACATTAAGCTGGCTCAGGGCTTCATTTAGCCTTCTTCAGATCCACTTTTTTTACTATCTCATATTGCAGCAGCAACAAATAAAACACTTAGGCATGCCTAAATACTGACTTCATCTCTAGCACGCAAAGGTTCTTTAAACAGCACATTTCCATCGAGTACAGCAACAGCTACTGAGGCATCTTACTGGGGGGTTTAAAACTATTTAAAGCTGTTTTATGTTTAAAACTTTTGCTTTTCATGTAAAACCTTTGCTTTCCACAGCAATTCCACTTAATTGGGAGAGGAGTCAGCAGGCAGAATGCAGAGAGCTGGAGCTATCTGGAGGTTTATCTGATCTTGGTGATAAAATTCCATCCCTGGGGTGACCTAAAAAGGACTGGAAAAGGCATGTGCTATGTGCTACGTGGATCCACGAAAGGCGAGCTGGATGATCTCATAGGTGCTTTCCAGCTCTCCTCCTGCACATCCTCAGGAGCCAGTCAGAGATCAGGATCCTTCTTTGCCATTAAATATTTTGGGAATGACATATTGTGCCCCTGGACAGCCCAGTGACAACAGTTCAGCCAAACACCAATGAGGAATTTAAACTTCTGCCTATCTTTTAAATTAATGCTCGGAGGTAACTCCTGACTCCTCTGAATGGGAGGAGAGGCTGCAGTTCTCTAGTTAAGTCATGTTAATGATCTTGGAGATTAGCAAAGCGGGTTTGGAAATCTCAGCAAGTCATTAATGGTGTCATTAATGTCAAGGGCTTCCGGGAGAAAGCACTATTTATGGACTGCCTTTGCACCAACCCAGGCAGCCACAATCCTCTTCTGCCTTGGGTGGTGAAGGGCACCCAAATCCCACCCTGGCTTTTCCCATCTGGGAAGCAGAGGGAGCAAAGTCCCTGCTCTGGCACAGCTTAGGAGCTGAGCAGCAACAGACTCGCTGTAACAGCTTTCCTCTATGAGCACCCAAACCCCATCACTTCCACGGGCAGGAAAATACATCCCCTCAAAGCAGCCTGATGACCTTCAGCCTCTATGGTGGGCACAGCTGCCATGGGTGATGTGACCATGGTCCTGCAGCCAGGAGCACCAGCTCCCATCCTGCTTCCCACCTGCCAAACCCCCAGCTCCCCACAGTGCCAGGGACGTGTTATTAATCAATGCCACATCTTTTCCTTTCCAAGTCACTGGAAAAAATGTACTAGCCCTTGCACTGCTAAAGAAGTTGGGAGGACTGAGGGAGGGGGCAAGGTACCAGAATCCATTGGGCTGAAGCTTCACATGCCAAACACTGGTTTTGAGAGCTACTCTCCCCCCAACATATTTAAGGCTCAGCCAGTAATGACAGTGCTCCCTCAGCAACAGGAATGGGCTGGAGAAGCAGGTGATGGGCAGTGGTGTTCTCTGCATGACCGCTGCTGAGATCCCCTTCGTCCTTATCACCATCTAGAGTTGGTGAAGGCAGGAAGGCTCAAGGGCTTCCTCAGATTCTATGGTTTCATCCAGCCCAGCCCTGGACAAACACCTCCTAAGGACAGTCCTTGGAAAAGGTGACTGGCTGATAGATGACGAGATGGAGTCACAAAAATGCAGCCTGCTCAGAATGGCCGAGGGTCAGCAGCAAAGCACTGCCTGTGTCCTGACTTGCGATGCATTGGGATGCTGAGGTGCCAGCCCACCCACACACCTGCACAGAGCAGGGGTATGGCTGGGATGAAGCTCAAGCTCGCCTCCTAAACTCTACTCATTCCCAAGGCAGTGCTGCTGGAGAAGCCGCCTCTCTCCCCCAGCACTCGTGGGTTTGGCACATGCCAGCCCCAAGGTGACATGGGGACAACCAGCAGCCATCTGGCCTGGGGCAGGGACCTTCCAGTTATCTCAATCTTCCATCACCACGGGAGCTCCACATCTGGACACTGCATTTGAAACCGAATACTTTGAAGAAATAATAAAGCAGGGAAAATTTAACCCAGCTGAGCTGGAGAAGCCAAATCTCTGCCCACTTAATTTCTAGAGAGTTATGAATTTCTAGAGAGTTATGAAATACACACAAGGGGAAGCAGAAATAGAGACAACCCTTCTCTGGAGCCCAGACACACCTCTGATGGCCATGCAGCTGTGAAGATGGCAAGGGAAATGTAGTAGGGGATACACTGAAGGCACAGTGAGGTCAGAATGATGCCCAGGGTGGTAGAAGCTGAGTTCCTGATGCAGCAACAGCAGCTGTGCAGGGTTAGGAAGGGTGGACCCTCTGCAAGGTACATGAGCAGGACTGAGGCACTTGGCTCTATCCAGCAGCACCCTCTGCTCTGCCCAAGGACTTCACTGTAGCTGCCAGTGCCTCAAAAGCTGGGTGTGCTAATGACAGAGCTGAGGCTGCTACTACAGGAGCAGCTAATGAGGGCAAAACTGACTTGTGATTTCTCTATGATGCTACAGGCTCAAAAACTGAGATTATGGGAAATCCAATACACAGGATACCTATACCAGATAACCACACAAACTGTGAAAGCAGCCTCTACAACTTTCTCAAGAACAAACTTTCATTGTAAATCATGAGTACACCAGAAGGCCAGATCTTCCAAAACCAATGTCATGCCCAACTTCTGAGCTCACTTATGCTCCATGCAAGCTCACTGAACTGCATCTTTCTGCCTTCACCCTCATCCTGTTGCAGCCCTCAGCTAGCTGCCTGTGAGAGCCAGCACAACCTTCCTGCTCCGCAGTGCACAATCCCATCTGCTCAAGCACTTGGTAAAATTCTTTTTCCCATCCTTGAAAGACCTTTGCCACCAGGAGTAACTCTTCACGTAACCATGCCTGAGCCTTCACTGACCTCACAAGGTGAATGTTTTATTGAGGTGTTACTCTTACCTGCAGAGCAGTAGACACAGCACAGCAACCCTTCCCCAACAAGGACTGGAAAATCCCTCCACAGTCTGGCAGGACTACACACCCATGGGTCTGTGCCAACAAATCTGCCCACCAGACCATGCTAAGCACTAGTGCCAATGGTCAAATTCCAAGCTCAGGTACTTCGACTCAACCAAAATCCACTAAAGGATTTGAAGAATGTGCAGTGATATAACAGCAGTGATGCAGGCAATGTTATGCTGTGATATCTAGAGATGCCTGGGACAGAAAACAATCAGGACCAGCATTTCCGACATTTCTTCTTCAAGGCCTTTAGTTCCACATGCTTACCCAAAAAAGCCTGAATGCCCAATGTGGGACACCCAGGCCAGTAAAAAACAGAAAAGCAATACTCACCCATCTCCTTGAGCTCCATGTTAACAAGTTCCAACCAGCAGGCATCGAGCTCGTCCAGGTCATAGCGGCTCATTCCTTGCAAGTAAGTCCTTGTAGCTTCTGAAATCTCAGAGCCAGGCAGGCTGCTCGGTGAAACCTGTGAAAGTGAGTTCTCCAGCTGGGGGATGATCCTGAAAGAAAAGAAGGGGAGGTTGAGGAAGGGCTACAACTCACAAAAACATTCTGTTTCTTGCCATGGAGGGTGAGACCACACCAGGTACCTGACTCTGTGAAGGAAAGCAAAGCCACAGCACCCGAAGTCAGCTCATGGGCCGGCACTGACAGACGGCCCCAGCACAGCAACTACAGCAAGAGTGTTCCCATTCATCTACAGAAATTAACTCTTTACATGAGAAAAATGAGGTGCAATAGTGATGATGATCCAAGTACCGACAGCAAGCCCCCCAGCCATTAACTCCCCCATGAACACCTCCAGTGTGCTGTACCACTGCAGTGCCACATCCACACTGTGCTGGGCAGCACTTTGGCACACTTGGCACTGGAGAACATCCCATGGTGGCCTGTGAGATTTGTTCTGAGTGCTCTCCAATCACAACCACAGGGATGGGGAGAGGAGCTGCCTCATCTGCTGCAAACTCCCTGCACAGAGAGAGACCAGGCGCTGGCTGTCAGCTCTTCTGCCTTTCCTCGGCAACTCTGCAGCAATATGCATGATACTTGCCATGCACATGTCAACAGTGTCATGCCTAATGACATGCAAGCAGAGGACAAGCTGGAAATGAGAAGCAGCCTGTGGTGCCAGCTGACAGATCTCGGCGAAGTTGGGGATTGGAGCTTGCTGCAGTATTTGCACAGCTCACATTTCCTCCCCTGAAATCCACCTCCTGGCACAGATATAACGCCAGAAAGATGCTGCAAAGAAACAGCAACCAAACATCAACTTGCTGCAGCATGTCGGCCCCTTCCAAACAGCTTCTCCCCATGCAAAGCTGGAGGACCCAGCCCTGCTCTTGCACCAGTGCCAGCTGGGAATGCTGCTGATCCCTGGAAGACCTTTATCTGCCTTCTGTCCCGCTATGTAAGCTCACGTCAGAGCATCGAGTGCCTTGTGCTCTGTGATGTGTCTGGGGCAAAGCCATGGCGTCCATCATATAACCAGATGAACTGTGGTACCAGATGCTCCAAGGTCTGTATGTGCCAAGGTGAGACACTTGGGCCCAGCTGTCCTTGGGAATGGGACCCTACCTGCCTTGCCCAAGGTCAGGAAGGAAATCTGTGGCAGGGCAGGAAAATGAACCTGGAGTTTGTACAGACACAGACATGTAGTTTAATTGCTGTTCTCTGTGGTCACAAACACCAGAAGTACTTCCAGAGATGCCAGCAGGAGAAGCAACGATTTATGGCTCAGAGAGGGAAACATCAAGAAATGGGTTCTTATCATCTCTTTTGCTTTACTTTCCCCCCCAGTAAACTGAAAATAAAGATGTGACCCAATGTCCTGAGTACATCTCCAAATTTAAGTTCAAGAACTAAACAGAGCCACATGGATGGACAGCTCTTAGTCCCCACATTTTAAAACAATCTCACTGTAATCTAGGACAAGACTTGGGGATTCACTGACACTTCTATTTAATGCAGACAGCAGTAATAACACTGAAACTAGGCATGCTCCAGCCACAGCTTCAGGACTGGCATCTAAGGAGCTCCCAAACCCCTAAAATCAGAGAATCACAGAATGGATGGGGTTGGAGGGAACCTTAAAGATTATCCAGTTTCAACCCTCCCTGCCGTGGGCAGGGACAACTTCCACTATCCCAGGTTGCTCCAAGCCCCATCCAGCTTGGCCTTGGACACTTCCAGAGATGGAGCAGTCACAGCTTCTCTGGGCAACCTGTGCCAGGGCCTCACCACTCTCACAGGGAAGATTTTCTTCCTAATCTCTAATCTAAATTTGCCCTCTGTCAGTTCAAAGCTATTCCCCCCTGTCTAGTCACAACATATCCATCTAAAAAGTCCCTTTCCAGCCTTTCTTGTAGCCCCTTTAGCCTCTGGAAGATGCTAATAACAAAAAAATAAAGCAGGAGCTGCTGATGCAACACGCATTGGTTCACATCAGACTGAACCTCTCCTTCCCATGAGCCCAAGTCCAGGTCATCTCTGCACAGAAACAGGTAGGGGAGCAGCCAGGCTGGGAACCCCTTGCTACAGGAGAAACCTCAAAGCTGTTGAGAAAAAAACAGTCCTCCACCTGCAATGAACATTTCTGTTGGGAAGAGCTGCCTGAGCAGGCACGAGGTCAGGGCCCTAAGCCTTCATTAAGCCGAGTTACACAAGCTGCTCACCCAACAGCCCCTGCAACAGGTGATGCTCTGACACCGAGCCAGCCACGGATGCTCGGGATGGCAGGAGGAAAGAGCTGCTATTTTTATCCTGACATAAAACTGCAAAGATTAATGCTCTGTGTACATATCAAAGGAGTATCCTGAACAGGTCATTTACTGCATTGACAGCACTGAAATGCACTCGGTGTGATAAGGATGCTGACGTGACTGGAGCAATCCCTTGGGGTTATCTCACACAGCGCACGCATACTGCCTGCCATGAGCCGTGTGTGGGACACAGCACCTGGGCACGTCCACTCCCACCTGGGCACGCAGCCTCCACCTCCTGCCTGCAGATATCTCACAGAGAAGTTTTGCTGAACCTGATGATCAGAGACAGGAGACAAGTGACTCTCCCCTAGAGTCATGCACCCACCTCCCCAACGCTCCCAATCCCCTGAAAACCTGGATGCATGTTTAGACTCTCAAGCTTTGCACAGTCCCTGGTGATGCAGAGATCACAGGGAGCTCAGGGGCTCACTGATGATAACAGCACCACCAGCAATGTCCAGCTTTTTGTGACACTGTAATTAAATGCAGTTTGCTTTGGTTTAATGGGAACTGGCACTTACAGAGTGACATTTTGCTTCTCATCACGTCACTGATGATGAGGATCAAGGTAATGAAGATACAAACATCTAACAAGCTCACCAGCACTCTGTTAAAAGGTTTGAAACGTGCCAGTGCAGCAATGGCAGGTGCCTCTCCCTGTCTGGGAACACAGGGATCAGGGAGGGATGATCAGGTGCTGCTGCAGCACTCAGCAGACGCTTTCCTACAAGGAGTAAGTATTAATATGAAAACTATCTTCTTAAGAGGACCACTAAATTTTACTTTTGAAGTTTCTTCCCCATGACTCCATGCTGATCTGGCAGCATGGGCTGGGATCCCCTAGAGTTAATTCAGGCTTGGGGATGCAGGGACATGTTCATGCCATATTGTCACCATTTCAAATATCAGCAAACTGAGAAGGTCAGAAATTAAGAAACTGAAATAGCTGCTAAATTATTTTTTATACAATGAGCAGCTTGTATAACCCTATGAAGACCTGCTGGAAGCCTGGTCCAGACCAACTCCCTGACTCATCTGCAGCACTCAGTTAAATACAAGAGTTTTATGGTTTGCAAACAATTCAGCAAACCCTGAGAGGCTATGCCTGTTCCCATGAACATTCCTCCCACCCCGAGGGGAGCTGGAGGCTGCCAGATGCTGAGGCTCACATGGGGCATCCCAAGCCTCTGGGAAGACCAAGCAGGATGCAATGCTCAGAGGTGCACAGCCTCCCACTGATTCCTGGATTTGCTTCGGTGGATAAAATCCCATTCCTAAAAAGCAGCCCACTCCTTCCTGACACATGCTAAAGCACCTGCAAAGGGCTTTTTGGTGTTGAGATATAAAGATCAATGACTGCAGTGACACTGCCTTGGGCTAGGTGGAACACTGGAAGGAGAGATCCTACAGTTTAATACAAGAGGGCAATCATTTGGGAAAGACCATGCCCTGCCTCACAGCAACACAGAAAACAGACCCAGCCAGGCACCCTTCCTCATCTCCAACAGCTTCAAGAAACTGGAGCCCAAAAAGCTGCAAGCTTTGTGCTGTCAAAACACTGCAGCAGAGACATAGCAAGAAAAAGGGAACAAAGCACAGAGGCTGCCCTCACCAGTGTCTATACATCTCCTGCTGAGCACCAAGAGCTGGGGATGTCATCAGGGCTCCCCTTTTGTGCAGGGACAAGACTTAATCCATTTGGAAACCATGTTTCCAAATAGCTGCTCGGTGGACAAAGAAACACTCAGGCTGGGTGATGAGGAGTCTGCACATGTGCTACCAACCCACCCAAATTCCCTGCACCATCATGGCAAAGAATCACAGAGGCAAAGCCTCCACCAAGAGCCAAACCATTCACAGAAGCTCAATTACACTGGAGGAGCATTTACTCCTTTATTTATCCAGCCAGCCAGAGACACAGCATTTTTAAAAAATCCTGTATCAATCAAAGGCTCATTTAAACGAAGGGCTGAAAATTGGGATCAGCCTGAAAAGCACAACAAACCTGAGGCCATTAGTCTGAAAGTGGGTCTCAAGGGCACTTGAGGAAAAGGAGTAAGTGGACCCCAATACTCTTGAGGATCACATCTATCCCTGGAGAAGATTACACAGTAATAAAATATATTCAGCAAATTCCCATGGTTAATCATCTCTGTAAACTGAATGCTTCACTTGGCTGAAGGGAGAAGGCATTTTTTTCTATATGCTCCCTTTTAATACATCAGATAGAAATAATTAATCCTGCATAGTGTTTCTCATCTAAAAATACCTAGTTTTATTACAGCGAAGGCTTTAGTCAGTCATCTTTTCTTTACCTCCATTCCAGTCTAGATTAGTCTTGTCCAATGTCCATAAATAAATCAGCTTAGGAAAGATAGCTCTGCCAGCAACCTTCAGTGGATGCTGATACTGCTCCTACTGTCAGCTCTGCTTATGGGGGAATTTTCCTGTAGCACATGACAGCTTCAAAAGGGCAATTTAAAGGGATGGTTTTCACCTTCTGTTTACTAAAATAGTATCTAGTAGGCCACTTGGACTGGATACCCCATCTTCTTATGAACTTAGGCTAACAGATTTTATAGAGGCTATTGCCTCTCAACAGTAGAGCAGAATTTAAGACGTTAGAAGAAGAGCCTGGGGATGTAAGGAAGAAGGATGGGGTTGGAGATGGTGGTGGACGGTCACAATAGAGCCACAACCCACACACAAGGGTTTATGACCCTCAGCATACCCACACCCAGATTTACTGACCATGTTACTCCTACTTCTTGAATTTTATGGCTTCTAGTGAAGGCTATAAAACCATGAGCCAAAAACTATACTCCCAAAGCTGGGTTCAAAGAAGAAAGGGAACGCCAAGAAGATATTAAATAGTTACGTTTTAAATTAACTGGCCTGATGTTCAGACCTGCATGCAAGCTGGCTGGACCGGCTGGATGAGCCTAAAAGCATCTTTAGGACCCAGGTCTTGGTGCTAACAGGTACCTGTGCACTTCACCCCTCCCCCCTTGGCTGAAGATACTCCAGGTAACATCTGGAGCACCCTGGTCACCAGCACAGAGAGCTCAGGGCCCTAGGGGCACCCTGCTGTCACCCCTGGCATAAGCCACCTGACAACAGAGCCCCTGGACCCCGCAGGAGGGAGCACAGGTACCCAGAATCTGCCACATCCTCCTGTGGATGGAGGAGAGAGAGGGCTGGAGGTAGCTGGTCCCAGGGAGGAGAGAGGTGACACAGTGTATATCAACAGGCCACTGTCACCAAACCCTTTTATTTTAAAACAAACAAGAACCTGAGCAGAATGAGATGGCACCGCTGGGACCACTTTGCGCAGAAAAGAAACGATTTGTAGTATTTCCTTATTGGCTGCTCGAGCCAAAAGCCCCTCAAGATCTGGCAACAGCCTCTGAAAATCCATGAAAATTCATTATACGTACATCAACAGAGCAGCCACAGGAAGGGGAACCTGTGGTGGCGGATGGCCCTGTCTGCCACCCATTTTGCACCATTTGTAGGTTATCATCATGGCAGGGGCTGTAACAGGCACATTCCTAGCAAAAAAAGTTGATGGACAGAACTTAACATCAACCCTTCCCGTGTACATCCGTGCTTGAGCAAACAGCCCGGTGCTACCGTGCAGTTTGTCCCCACTGCTGTTGATGGGCACAGAGGGTGGCTGGGCTGGCACTGCCCTTTGCCATAACCTCAACCTTCTTTTAAGTACTTGTCCCAAAAACCTACAGAGCCAGTTACACGTGTGGTTCAGCCATGAAGCTCCACTCGGCTTTTGCTGCTGTTCTGAGAGAACAAAGCAGCTGAATTTGTCCCCAGGAGGATTCACCAAGCTCTGATAACAGGAGCAGCTGTGCTCAAAATGCACCCCCTGACTGCACAGACATCGGTGGCTAATGCTCAGGTCTGTGAAGGTCCCTTTGTGTTACCCAAGCGGCACTGAGGACGTTCAGGAAGGGGTTAATGCTGCTTGCAGCAGCGTCCTGCCCTCCGGGTACCAGCAGCCAGTGAGTGCAGCTCCAGGTGACGTAATGCCTGGGTGGCTGTGCAGGCTGCACTCCCCATCCCTGCACTCCCCATCCCTCCTGCGCTGGAGATGCGTCAGGGACCACAGGATGCCTGACCCCAGCATGTCTCAGGGACCCTGCTGTCCTCTGCCAGGCGGGGACCAGCCCAGGACAGCGCGGTGCAGCTACGCCCACCGTCCCTTTAGCTGCCGCCGTTGTCTTTCCCAGCTGAAATCCGACACTCGGTGCTGTCCAGTGAATATTAGAAATTTTCATTATCAGCTTTTAAAACATCCCCAGCCATCAGGAGCATCTGATCCGTGACCAGCACAGCACAGCTCCACAGGGCACAGCCTCAGCACAGCCTTGTCACCCGCAGCTGCTGGCACATAGAATTCCTTTCGGCTCCGGGACCATTCAAGGGCTCACTCCTTGGGCTTGAAAAACCCCCTGTGACAATCCCATTTCTGTGCAGAACGTTAAGGACGGGGTAGGGTACATGGGGTAGCCCCTCCTGAGCTGCTGGCAAGTTTAGGATTTACATAGGCAGGTTCTGGAAGTTTTACAGAAATGCTCGTGAAGCTCCCAATTACAATTAACAGATGCAGTAAGAAAAATGCTTTCTTTTTTCCCTCCCCATCTGAAATCTCCTTCTGTAACAGCCTGTAACTATAGTGGGTCCTTCCAGGCCTCTGGAATAACATAATCCTCTAAGGAGAAAGTGATTCACTCTTCTTTGATGTGATAAAAAGAGGAAAACAAGTGAACAGGAGGCACTAAACAGCCATCTTGTGAAACCCAGACAGCTTTTCCAATTCCATTTCTGAGCTGTTTATCACCACATAAAAAGCCTGATACCCAGCAGACTAGAGAAAGACCAGTGTTGATGTCCCTGTCTTTCTGATGTTTATATTCCAGCCTAAATCTCACTGAGGTTTAGCTCAACAAATGAATTATTTAAGTTGCAACTCTCATTCAGTGCCCAGAGAACCATTCTGATGTAGATGGGAGTAGGGACCTGGTACAGAAGCATTCAGGTGCAGAGCAGTGTCTGCTTTCCCAAGGCAGAGGAGAGCACCATAGCACAGCTGGGTTCATCTCCACAACTTCTGTCAGAGGAAAACCACGGCTGCAGGGGCACAGCAATGGCTGGGCAGTGGTTTGCTGGTGGGCTGGTTGGAACAACAAAACGCAGATGTTTTTCTGGTTGACTAGACAAAAGCAGTGTCTGGGCTGAGAGCAAAATACACACATAATTTCTGACGCTGTGCAAGGATCTTCTCCATATTCCCTTCCCCCTTTTCTCTCAGTGCCATTCAGCTCTAACAGCGGTGTTGAAAGCAGCAGGAGGGGACTGTGCCCTGCTGCTGGGAGGGGACACATCCTATGCTGCTCTTCTGGCTCTGAGACCCAGCAAAACCCAGCAGCCTGCAGTTCCAGGGCAGCTGCAGAGGATGTTCACACAGCACCTTCTCCCCGCAGGCAAGCAGGGCAGAGCCAGGCCCAGCACCCATGGGTGCTGCTCTCCCCGTTCTCCCAGAGCATCACTGACCTACCTGGTGGCCCTTCAAGGACCCATGTCACACAGCAACCTTCTCCAAACCCAGCCTGCAGGCTGCCAGTATTCTGCTCATTTCCATTTAAGCAATACATATCTTGGAATTGCTACTAGAGAAGCCAGGGACACTTGAGTATGTGTTTTCTAGATATAAAAAGACAAAAAGATGTTGCTTCTCTATGTAACTTAAGCCAAGCTACTAACATTAAAGCATCTGGAATTAATTATCCCAGCCAGATAATGTTTCCACAATTACTTCAGCAATGCAAACAGCTCCACTTGCCTTTGTATCCACCTACTAATGGAGACCAGAAACAGAAGACATGAGCAACGGTAGCAGCTCTGCACCTGCCATGGTCTAAGCATGAGCCACGGCAGATCAGGAACTGGACAAATCCCCCTGACACTGTTACTCACAGAGCTGAGTATGGGAAAGCTCAAAATACAGACACGGGCACAAGATGACAACTCCCATCCATCAGCACGGTGTCATCACACGGGTCTCCTTAAAGAAATCCAGCCCAGTGAAAGCAAGGCTTTGAGGAATTTGAAAAGGCAGCATCCAGACTCTTTTAATGTGTTCTGGATCACTGAACTAATGCTGAACCCTGAAACACAT
Source organism: Corvus moneduloides (assembly GCF_009650955.1). Classification (NCBI taxonomy): domain Eukaryota; kingdom Metazoa; phylum Chordata; class Aves; order Passeriformes; family Corvidae; genus Corvus; species Corvus moneduloides. The sequence continues at coordinate 9,802,726 of NC_045490.1, forward strand.
GAGAACTGCTCTGACGCTGAGTCACTCGAAGCAGCACATAGCCCATCCCAGAAAACAAGGAGGGATCCGCCTGCCTCTTCCACCATCCACGTGCAGCTACGCTTGTCTGGGTGCACTTCACGAAACCCCAGAATGGTTTGAATTGGAAGGCACCATTAAAGATCACCTAACCCAAGCCCCATACCATGAGCAGGGACACCTTCAACCAGATCAGATTTTCCAAATCTTCTTCAAGTACACTGAAAGAAACCACCTACCAGCTCTCCTCCACCTCCCCAGGGTCCTGGGAACATAGTGAAGCTCACTTTCCAGCAATACTTCACCTAAACTGAACAGCATTATCCACAGCAGCACCAAGAACTGAGCAGCTATTTCTGCTGCTGGGCTATCCCGCTCCTCCCGTCACTCTGGAGAGCACTTAAAAGTAATAGTTCCTTGCATTGTTCAAAGGGGACCCAAGGTGCACTAAATCACTAAGAGCTGATTTCATTAGTGCTGCGGTTGCAAGCCCAGCAATCACAGCTGCTGGGGTTTGCCTGGCTACACACTAAATCCATGGTTCTGGATGGAGAGCAGAGGCAATGGAGTGAGATGTGGAGGCTCTCAAGGCTGTACCAAACCAGAGTCGGTCCCAAGAGCTGTAAACCTTGTTACAGAGCAGCAGGAAATCAAGCTCACTCATTCTATACATTTACTGCTGAAGTACACTTGACTTTCTGTGTGCTTGATCCAGTATAAACCACAGGCATCCACCACTGGGAGGATTAGCAAACATTCAAAATAAAAGTCCAAGTGGCTCAGAATGAGGTAAGAACAGGCTGGATTAACACATTTCCCATAGCAAACTAATAAAGGTGAGGACTTGCTGAAAGCCCACACAAGAACTTGTCAAGCAGAGAGTAAACCAGAAATGATGACAAGTAACAGGCAGAGTAAATCACACATACTCCGTTGCAAAGCACTCACAGGCACTGGGCGTGAGCCAACAACCTCCTGCAGCACCAGTATCACCCTCTGCAGCACCAGTACCACCCTCTGCAGCATCAGTACCACCTTCTACATGGCCCAGACCCTCTGAACTGCTGCTGCCCTGGGTGTGATTCATCCCATCCTAAACCAGGTACCTGGAACACTGGCAGGACAGACCACCCTGTGTGCAGCCCATCCCCTCCCCACTGCCTGCAGGGACAAGGGTTGCCTGAGCAGATCTGACTGGAAACCTCCCTTTCCCAGTGGCAGAGCTGGAGATGAATCTCAGTGATGTTACATCACTAGGATTATTCTGCTGTCCTGGATCAGTGCCACTGCCCAGCCCATCCTCACCACAGCCAGTTGTCGCTGTGGGGGTCCCCAGGAATGGACAGGCAAGGAGCTTTCTTCTCCCCACACACGTCCCAGGGCTTGTGATCAAAACATTTAGGCCTAGGGCAGTTGGGATTTTAATTTCTTTTAATCAGAGCACAGTCTCTGAGGGAAGTGTACATGTATTTCTGGAGCATACCAGAACCCAGGCATATTTAAGGGCAGGCAGCCACAGAATGGGGATAACCAACCCAAGAAATAGCCCTTTGTAAAATCGCCAGCATGCCATCTGCAAGCTCCAAACTCACACATTTTTCATGATGAGCTGGAGGGAAGGGAAAAAAAAACAGGAAAAAAAAGGATTATGTTAAAAAAAAAAGCTCTGCTCCAAAAGCGACTCAAACTGCTGCAGAATCTTGCCTGCCCCTTCTGCAGCAAAGCCCAAGGGAAGCTGCTGATGAGTCAACAGCCAGGCTGCGTCGCCGACCGAGGAAAGGAAGTCCAACCTCACCACTCAAGAACAAAGTGTGCTGGTTCATCGAGTACACACTGAGAACGCAGCCTCAGGAAGCCCTCCCTGGGCTGGGAGCTGCAAGGATACAGCCTGGCTGCCAGCCAGCACTCCCGAGGGACGGGGAGAGGTGACGTCCACACATAGCTGGGACATCTGCATCGTGCCACCCTGCTGCTGGCCACTGCTCCTCAGGCTACCATGCTCCACAATGCAGCAGAGACTGCTCGTGGAAGGATTTTCTCCCTTTGCTGGAATCGCTCCCTCACAGCGCTGGGAGTTCTGGATGCAGCACCCAGCCCTGCGAGGAGGAGCTGAGGTGTCTGTTCACTGCCAGATGGGGGGCAGGGATGTGTCCCAGTCCTACACCCACTACTGGTGCACCAGTTCATTCTTCTCCCCACCTCAGTACACTCATCTCCAGCACTGCTTCCCACAAACCTGCTCTGCATGCCTCCTCTTCCACTGACACTGGTACCGCAAAACCACAACCTGCCAGCAACTACATACCCTTGTAAAAAGCTGCTGGAACTCCTGAAGATGCGGGGGCAACTCCTTATTAGAGTTCAGTAAAGAACAACACAGCTCAGAGGACACGAACACTGACCAGGCAGCCCCACACCATCATGATCCAGCCAGCCCTGCACCAGCTGGATGTGATCCCACGAGCATAGCAAGGAGCTGCCTGACCTGTGCACGTAGCCATTAGAGAAGGACAGAGGGGACTGAGGGAGGAGGACAGGACAGGGACACAGACACTGGCCAACGCAGCAGACGGCATTTGTGCTGGTGCCGCCGCCATCGCTGAGCTGGTACTCGCTGAGGTTGTGCCTTCCTGTTGCCACAGCACTTTCTGTTTTCTGTTAAAACAGGGCCACAGCGACGATGCAAGTATAGATCTGCAATGCCAAGAATATCTGGGAAGCCTGCCAGCAAGAAGCAGTCTTCCTGCTCATCCTCCCGCTGTGTGCAAATTCACAGGAAACAGAATCTACAGCACATACTAATGTGGCTTAATGCGAGATCCAAGAGTCACCTCGAGATCCTGCCTGCATCCCTGTCAGCCTGGGGAAGGAGCCACATGCCAAGAACATTAAATCATTAAATAAAGAAGGAAATAAAACCTGTACAGGTGCATTAAATCCCATGTAGGTGCCGCTGCTTTATGAAGTGATGCTCTGCTGTGCAAGCTCAACACGCTGCCAGCATCGCCACCAGTAGCAAGCCCAGGTCAGGCCCTGGCACATCCGCTGCTCAAAAATGGCTTCAAAGTCTCCTATGAGCACCCATATCAAACCAGCAAAGTCCACATCCTTTGGGGTTTACTGTGGTGTGACTCTGGGAATACAAAGCTCATATGAAACATCTCATTTACAACAGGAGAGGTACCCAAAGCCCTGATGCTTCCAAACTGCTGATAACTCCTACCCTTACTTTACCTTGTTTAATCCTTAAGCTGTGCTGAGATGAGCCACTTTGCATCCAACACCCAACTGCACCCCACACCAGACTGGGACCTTGTACCTGGCTCTACTCATGTTGGAAATCTCTGTGCCTCTGTTTATACAACTGTAAAATAACTGCAGACCTCACACAGGGGCTGTAAGGCTCAGCTCTGGTTCAAGAAAGCCAGTGGAGATCCTTTGACTACGGGCTCTAGCAGAGGTGGAATACACAGTACCACTGGGATGTAGTGTCACCACCACCCAAATCCCAGGTGGATGACCAGGCACATGGGCACGGGATGCCAGCCTGCCTGCTGGAGGGGAAAGTTGCCCTGACTACTCATTCCTGATAGCTCCCATCTGACTGAAAGTGGCTTTTATCACCACACAGGAGCCCTTCAAGCTCCAGGCAATTCTCAGGCATGTCACAATACAAAATAAAACTCTTTTGAGTAGCCATGAGCCAGAAGTGATCATGGAGAGGAAACAGCTGATCTCCTGTGCTGCCTCTGATGACCCTGCTGCCAGCAGCATCCTCCTGGAACAACAAGCTAAGATATGCTGCACCTCTTCCCTCCCTGCTTTCCTCACAACTGCACTGCAATTTGTGCTAACCTAGAAAGGACCCTCGAGTTTAAGGTGGCTCTTAGTGGAGGCATTTTCAGACAGCTGCTTTCTGGGGAAAGCATTCCTTAAAATACAGCTCTTGCCTTCTGCCTCACCCCCAGCTTTTGACATTTTACAGCTCCAGTAAAACAAAATGTTTTAAAAATCTAATTTTCAGCTTTGGAGGCACAAAACCTAGAGGCAGGGCACAGGCAGGGAGAGCCAGTTTCCAAGCAGCCAGGCGGGAGATGAAAAGAGCAGCAGCGGCTGCGTGCACGGCACCTTTTGGAGGGCAAGATCCACCTCTGGAGCGGGAAGCGACTCCTGCACACTCCACGGCACAACCCACTGGCTGCCAGTGGCTCAGCCCAGGAACCAACCCCTGGGCACCAGCATGATGGGCTTGGGATTATTCTGCAGGCTTGTCTGCTCACCAGCTCCCAGGGCTCCAGCGTCTTCTCCCCAGCCCCCCCACCTCCCTCTAGGAATTTCACATGGAAGTGGCTGTCAGAAGTGACAACATCAGGACTGGATTAGCACAGGCACCCCTCCCTAAGGGCAGGATGCTCTGTTACACCTCTGAGATAGGGGAAAGCAGAGCACTGACAGTGAGGAAGAGCATCAGCTGCTGGGCTCCACATTTCCAGTCTACAAAAAACATCAATGCAGGGACTTTTTTCAGCAGATTAAAGGAATTTGGATTGTTCATATCCGACACAGAGAGCATGTTTGGTTTAGATGAATTTTTTTGTTTGAGATGGGAAAACTGAAAGTTTGGAAGCAAAGGAGGAAAGTAATGCAGAGGCCACGGGGCAGCAGCCACAGGGTGGGAGCAAAAGCAGCAGCTCAGGTAGGACCAGCAAGGTACCTGCTCCTGGGATGGATACTGGGGTGAATTATAGCAATTAAATGGGGGAGGTAAATGGAATTGTAAGGCCTTTTAAGGCTGTGCTCTGAAAGCAGATGAAATAGTCATCTCTTGCAAAAAAGCATCTGACATTCCTCCGAAACAGGGCAAGATGCAAGAGGGAGTTGTCTAACCCTGGAGACAGCAAAATGACTGCAGTCTGCACTGTCCATGGCAGTCCAACACTGCCCTTTCCATCTCCCATGCTGCCCTCTCCACCTCCCATTCTCATATCAGTGGCCCAAGTGGGAAAACCTTGAGGGCAGGGATGCTTTGGGAGGAAGAGCTGCTTAGCAGAAGCACTACATCTCTGCTATGGCTTCTGGTGTGCATGTGGAGAGATGCTGTCCTGATTAAAAAAAAATCTGGCAATGTCACTGCCTCTCCCCCTGGGATGTGCATTATGGCTACAAACCAGGTGCAACCATTAACACTGCTGTAAAATGAGCTCTTCATTCTACTCCCATCACACTGGGGAAGGCAAAATATCCCAAACAGGCATCTGTCTGAGGACAAAGCCCTTCAGGCCATGCTTGCTGTCCTGCCAGCAAAGAGAGATGGTTCAGGCAGTTGGGACACAGTGAAAGACAGACAGGAGAAGAAAGAAGAGGAAGCTGAAGCTGTGGGCAAGCAGCACAATCTCCAAGTAGCCCAGGAGCAGCCTGGGATGAGCAGGGCATGACACAAACTAGAGGAGCTGCAGAAATCCACCTGAGATTAGCTAGGAATGATGGAGCCAGCAATGAGCATCTTTGAGAGGCCACAGAGAATGAGTTAGATTTCAGAATTACAGAATGGGTTGGGTTGAAAAGGACCTTAAAGGGGTCATCTAGTTCCAGCTCACTGCCATGGGCAGGGACACCTTTCACTAGACCAGGTTGCTCAAAGTCCTGTCCAGCATGGCCTTGGGCACTTCCAGAGATGCAGCCACAGCTTCTCTGGGCAACCTGTGCCAGCACCTCACCACCATCACAGGGAAGAAGTTCTGCCTAACATCTGTTGCTTTAAAAATAAAACAAACTCTTCGTAGAGCAAGTCTTGAACTCAAAACAATGTCGAGGTACTGAAGAAAGAGCTGGAACTATTTCAGAAGGCAATTCATCAAGGATTGTGGCAAAGTGCCAATTTTGAGAGTAATCAAACAAGCAAAATAATCCCAAGAATTAGAAATTCTTCAAAGGATAACCTGACACTGGAAGTGAAACTTCACACTCAAGGTGAGTGGGCAGCACCTCCAGAAGCCAAGGGCTTATCATTGTGGTGACGGGGGTGTCAGACCAGGACAGACTGGGATGGGGACCTGGGAGGAATGACCTGTGCCAGGCATCGCTCTAAGAATACCCATGTATGAAAACATGCAGCAGAGCTGCTCCAGGACCCCCAAATCCAAGGGCCTGGAGACAAGCAGAGAGCCATATCTGCAGCCTGTCCTGCACCCCAGAAGCCCCTGACTGTGAGGTCTGGGATGCCAAATCCCACTGCTGGGAAGCAGCACTCCCGGCTCTACATGGGCACTGCCAGCCCAGGCAGTGCCAAGCTATCACTTTTCTTCTGGAAATAGCCCCGGCACGAGCCCTCAGCTGGGAAGCAGAGCACTGGTGAGGCCAGACTGCGGTTAGCTATCAAAGACAACTAAAAAAAGATATTTCACACATCGGCTTTTTTTTTCCCTTCTCTTTTTTTTTGGTTGCATTTTTTTTTCCCAAGGATTAAATCAACTCAACAGCCCCCTTTACAACTTCCCTTTTGATGTGTTCAGACTCATTAAAGTTTCATTTCTTTCTCTGTTTTCCCCAGGGGAGGAAGGGGAGCGTACACAAAAGTTTATTTCAGAAGTGGGGTAGGCAGCTGCAGCAGGAGCAGCTGCTGTTGCTGTGGGACAAGCGGAGCCTCCACCAGCCACTGCTCTGTGTCCAAATCCCTTGGCAAAACACATCCCCCTGCAGGCACCCCGCTCCCATGAGCAGCCCTGGCATCACCCTGGCACGATGCTTCACGAGTGTTTCTGCAGGATGCACACACGGTGTCACACATCACGATGGGAAACACAAGAGATGCAAAGCTCCTGCAAACCCTGTGAGGAGTTCTGGGTCTGATCCTGCAAGTTTTCAGATCCGACCTTGCAAGTTCTGGGGTCCCTTCCCAGCCTGTTCAGTTCCCCCCACTGGAAGCACCAGCCTTTCCCCCACAGCTTTGGCCACTGCCCTGGGATAATCCCCCACACACATCAAGGGAGTAGCAGCTCCCCCATGTTTTCTTCTTGCCTGAGCAGCTGTTTAAGTGTCTATTTTAAAACTCAAGTTCCCTATTTTAAAATAGCTAATGAGCCCCCGATCTCTGCTGACAGACGTCGTCTCTACAAGGTCTGGGAGATGCTTCTCTGTTTGCTGGGCTCCTTTTCCCAAGCCTTGAATCTCAGCATGCCCAGCACGTCTCCAATCCACACAAACACGGTAAAGAGGGAAGTTTTTAATTTAAGGGCCAACTCCTGCTTCCCTGCCACGAAATACCAGCAGTACAACCACGTACTCCTAGACAGAGATGCATCAAGAAGCCAGGCAGAGGCTGGCATTCTGCACAATTTTCTGTTGCTATTTTTTTATCGGCCCTTCCATTTTATCAGATCTTTTTTAAAATTTCCTGACCAAGAGCAAACAAGGAGCTGTCCCAGCTGGCCACTGCCCAAAAAAAGCCACACACACAAGAGGGACTTTTCAGGATGCGGTGGGAGGTCCCCGTGCATCCCTCTGCAAGCCCAGGATCCCAAGCGCCACCTTTACATGCTCTCTGTGCACCCCACCAAGGCAGAGGGAACCCCACACAGAGGACCAGGTAGAGGGGGCCCCATGGACAGAACCAGATGGAGAGGACCCTGCCCACTTACCTGACCACAGGCTCTGGGATGGCTTCAGCACTTGCTGGCACTTGGACGCCCTTCTCCCACTCCTGTCTCCAAGGGTCAGCCAGAACGTAGTACTCGTCAGGGCTCAGCTGGAAGGAGTCAGGGATCTTCATGGCTGTTATCAGATCCGTCCGAAAAACCTGCACCGGAAAAAACCCCATCCTGAGTGCAGAGATCTAGCAGAGGCTGGGGGTGCACGTGCCCGGGAAGGGCGTCCTGGGGAAACTGCCCCCAAGGGACAGCACAGTGGGTGTCTGCATCACCAATGGTGCGGCTTCAGGGTGTCACTTTAGGTCCCTTCAGGGTGAGCTTTGGGCAGGGGAACATGGCAACAGGCAGGGACTCCCCTCCAGCCAGGCAGCGCCAAGAGCCCAAGCCCTGCAGCTGCGACCCCTCCAAGGTCCCCCATACTGGGCAGTCAGGAAATCCAGCCACTGGGTGTGAGCTTGGACAAGATGCAGACTGAAAATTAGTATTAAACTAAAGAAACAGGCTGCTTTATCTTAGGGGACTGATGGCTTCAGTGCAGCCGCACGAATCCACTCCAAATGCTAACGGACGTACAGCAAGTGAGCTTCTCCACGTGTGGCCTTCACAGGGAAAATTATGTTCTTGACATGAATGAAGATGTGGGAAACACAGAGCCACTTTGTCCCAAGCACCTTCATGTCCTCCTCATGTCACCTCACCATTCTGAGCACCTTTGTGTTCCCTTCAGGTCACCTCCCTGCCCCAAGCACAGCACCTTCATGTCTCCATCACAACACCTCGTTGTCCTGAACAGGGACGGACAAAAGCTGAAGGTAAAAAATATCCAGCTAAAAGATTATCTCAGTGCTGCTTACACATCCACAAACACAGATTTTTCCTGACTCAGTAAACCCCTTGTCCTCCCCGTAGGAAAATCCTCTAGTCCTTCAGTCAGTGAATGGGCTCATTCTCCATCTCACTCCTGGCCCTGCAGCATCTTCTCCCAATATACAAGGATGAAAAAATCATTCTAAAAATATGCCTCACTGTAAGTAAGGTTTTCCTTCCAGAGGGTTGCCTGACAGCAATGACTCGTGCAATCCTGCCTCTTGCAGCATAAAAATAAATTGTAAATGAAAATGGATGATTTCTCCTCTCTACCATCTGCTATTAGTTGGAATAATAACTGCCAGTGCCAGCAATCCTGCCTGGACACCATCTCGCTCCATCCCTGCTACTTCTGCATTCCTTCCACAAGGCTGGGATGGATCGGATGTTTTCTTTGGATATTGTTTAATCTCTTCACAGTCTGTTCTCCCAATGAGAATTGCCTTGTCAGAATCACAAGAAACAATACTACATAGTTTTACCTTTTTTGATACAAAGATAACACACTTTGGAGAGTATTTGGGAACCCAAATCGGCTGAAACACAGGAAACTAGACGTTAACTAAGACCACTGAGACCAGTATTTAGGTCAGTTTGCTTAATCCTCAGAGTCTCAGCTGCTAACCCAATTAGAGTTAAATACGATATATAAACAACCTTTGCTATGTTGGGACCTCTGAATTTTACTAGTACTTTCCTCCTGATGCAGCTGTTTGGAGACATTTTCGACTACGTCTATATAAACCTCATTTGAGCTGGTCAGACATAGTCCTGGCACAACACCCTTCAACAAACATAATTAATAGCCTATATATTACAGTCAGCTGAGTTTGGGAAAGATCAGGGTCCTTTAAGTCTCTGTGTGCTACAAACACATGGTTATAGACACCACAGTAACCTTTTAACACACTGCCAGTGTGGGGAATTAAAAAAAATATTACGACAGGCATTAATTAAACGTGAGAAGGGATATGTGAGGTATCATAGTCCCTCCAGCACTGTGGGTCTGTGTATCCAAACAAGCACAGGAATCCCACTGAAGTGTGTTTTCTAAAATACAGGGCAGAAATACACCCTGTTCTTGACAGCCCTGTGCTGACAGGTCACAGCCTGGGTCAAGAACATCTCCTTAACCCAGTTTCAGTGCCCAGCTCCAATGAGGACAACGTGAACCTGAGTAATCCCTCACTCCTCAGAGCTCTCAGCTTGGGTGGATGAGATGCTCCTGTCCTGTGCCTGGACCACACAGGGCTGAGGCCACCATGGGGGTCAGTGCCACCTCCCTGCTCTGGCCACCAGTACCATTCAGTAATTGAACCACAGAATCATTAAGGTTGGAAAAGCCCTACATGATCATCAAGTCCAACTGTCAAGCCAGCACTGCCAAGCCCAGCACTAAACCATGTCCCCAAGAGCCACATCCACACGTCTTTTTAATTCCCTGCAGGGATGGTGATTCCACCACTGCCCTGGGCAGCTGATGCCAGTGCTTAACCACCCTTTCAGTGAAAAAGTTTTTCCTAATCTAACCTTCCCCTGGCAACAGCACAATACTGTTATAGAAAATACTGTTTGGGAGACATATGCCCTGAGGAGTTGTGGTCAAAGCCCACAATGGGATGGTTTTCAAAGGTGCAGGGCACCCAAAAGCTTTTCTAAACAAACTGAACTGGACCCTACCGACATGTGAGTACCCTCCTTCTCCCTCACTGCCAGCTCAGTTGCCTCCTGAGGACACCTCCTCTGATGCTGCAGGGTGCAGGAGCATTACATCCCTCTTTCATGCAGACAAATACACCCAATTCCTCCAGGAAGCTGCTCAGGGCAGTGCTGGCAGTGCAGGGCAGGATGGCAGCATGCTCCTGCTTCCCCCTCAGTGCACAGACCTGGCAGCCAGCTCCAGAGCAGTGGAGAACATGGGACTGCCCTTTCTAGGACAACCAACCATTGGGAGGGTCCAGCCATATTATTACCCTGCCCTGAGGTCTCCCCAGGAACCCACAGCAGCTGTGGCCTTCCCAGAGCCTTACCCCAAGCAAGGATCCCCATTCTCTTTTGCTAGGTCAGCACGAGGTTAACCTAGGCGAGGTGAGAGGCCCTGTCCCTTTGGGGCAATACCAGGGCTGGGCACCCATGGCACAGTGTCAAAATCCCAGCCCACCACCCTCCTCCTACTGATGAAGAGGGAGGTGGAGGAGCCTGCACCGCAATGGGACCAGCCCTTGGTATAATTTCTCCCCTCTGCATGGTGCAGATCCCAGGCTCGTGTTTTCCTGCATTAAGTCCTCCCCAAATTCATCCCTTCTGGCTTTTCAGCTCGCATCAGCATAGAAGCTTAGTTTTAATTTTAAGCCAAATAAGCACGATTGTATCTATTTCCCTGAAGATAAGGCGCATCGCAGGCTGGATTTGCAATCTCGCTATTTCATTTATTTAGTCCTTCTTGGAAAACAGATAAGCTCACCCATCCGATGGCAGCACGCGCGCCCGCACTTTATCACAGCGACGCCTCTGTCTTTTCATGAAGAACTGGATATGCTCAAATTATTAACTATCAAAGCAGAACACTTTAGAAATGATAGAACAGCACAGAAATTGTAAAGGAAAGCAGATCAGTTGGCTGGAAATCTCCCAACAGCTAATACGCTCAAATTGTAATCTAAATGTCTTTTTGTTTTGAATTGTCTGGGATTAGGGTTGGGAAAAGACTCAATTATTCTACTCAAACTCTTCTGAATTATTTATGAAAACCAAATAAAGGACAAATTGGGCACTGATGAACCGAGGACCTGGCGATGAAGAGAAAGTTGGGTACCAGAAAACAAGCAATTTTCCCTCAATAGGAGTGTTTACTGTTTCTCCCCGGCCGTGGGAGCCGACAAATTGTCTGCTGCCCTGCACCCACTCCCCCTGCCACTACCACAACAGCCCTGGCCAGGCTCCGTCCTTCCCTTTCAGTCCTGAATGGGATCTGGTTATTGTCTATCGATCTGCCAGCAATGGGAAAGGCCAAACCAAGATGTTCCTTTATTACCTCTGCTTGCTCAGGAAGCTCACGGAGGTTTAGTGATGCTCAGAGATGCATCACACCAGTGCCCAGAGCCAGCCTCTTCCTTTGCTACTGTCAGCTTTAAAGATGGGGAAAAAGAACATGAAATTTCAAAATCCCAAGACATTTTTGCCTCTATTTCCAAAAGAAATGGACATAGAGTCCAGGTTGGTGTGGTTGTACAGCCTCAGACTCCAGGCAAAGAAAGGGATGTGGAGAAAACCTTCATCTCCCTTGTATCTCACAGGTCAGGTGAGCCTGGACTACCCACCTCTACTACTTCCCCATCCTTTCAGCCCACCAGTTTCTGGTGTTGGACCAACTCACCAGTAGAGCCAGTCCTGGCAGTCCAGTAAAATTAGAAGTCACTGGGATGCCATAGCCATGGTGTTCCAACAATGTTCCCGAACAACATATCGGTATTTTTGTAATTTCTGTAATTTGCTATTTTGAAGCAGAAGCTGCATTGCTTTTACCTCTCAAAAATATAAAAAACCCCTGAGCTAATTAAATGTAACATCCTCTGATGTTCACATCCCACTGCGACACTTGGATCCAGACTAGTATTCGAAGGATGCTCATGTGGGTATGGCAGAAACCTGCAAGGCAGGGGTTGGATTTGGCTCCTCCTTGAGCCCCTGGCACCTTGTACATCAGCTGCTCCACCTTGGCGAGGATCTGCTGCTTCTCCCACCAGACACAGCCCTGCAGCCTCTCCCTGTGCCCTGTGACAGCTGCGAGGCATCTCCAGGAGCCCTCCATGGACCAGCATCAATTTGTCCAACACTTGGACAACCTCAGAGAAAAACACCTACCCCTGGGAGATGCCAAGGCACACAGTGCCTTGCCACAGCAGGAAGGATGATGGACACACCATGAAGCATCAGAAGTGCTGCTCCCTATCCCTCCCTTAGCTAAGGACTCCCAGGCTGTGCTGCTTTCCAGCATTCTCCTCCTTCTCTGCCTCTCCCCCATCACCATCCAGCCCCTCTGAGAGCCTCTCCACCACCTTTCCATGCAATTCTTTCATCAATTTCCAGGCTCTGTGAATCACTCACAAACCCCTCTTAATGAAGTGGCCGGCAATCTCCCTGCCATTCAGCTCCCACACCACGTGCTCTGTCAAGGACTTGGCTTTTCCAGTGACTGTACTGTAGGTCTAAGCCTGCCAATTATCCCCTTTGCCCCAGATAACCCACCCAAAACCACCAAACTCCAAACGTGGTAATGACTTTCCACTTGTACGAAACCAGCTCCTGGGTGAGAGCCAAAGAGCCGGATCTGTTTTGGGCTTTAAATCGAAATGAAAAGAAACACTCGTCTAGCACTGGGTTTAATTAGCTTTAAAGCAGCAGCCAGCCCAGGGACTGCTGTGCCGGATCCGGCGCAGCCGATTGCGCCCAGCGAGGCGGCACGGCCTCGGCATCCCCCGGCACGGGTACCTGGCTCCAGGCGCCTGCTGCAAACCAGCCCGGGAGAAACTAGCTCCAGAGGGACCAGGCAGCTCAGCCCAACACAGATGGGTTCCAGCAGGCCAGTTCCCTGCACACCAGGCCTCCTGAGCTGGCGGGAATTCTGTTACACATTTTCCCCCACATCTGCACCCAGCTGACTTCGGAGCTTTCAGACCTCGCTCTTGGGTCAGAGGAATAAGCTCGGTCCCTCCTTTCAAGTCCAAGGATGGGATGTCAGTATTTAACACACAATAACATCTCTGTCCCTAAAAGGTTTTAGTGAAAAGAACTCTTTCCAAAGCACTCCACACTGCAAAGCAGTGGTACAAAATGTAGGAGAAGAGAAGCCCAAAATGAAGTGCATGCAGAAAACACAGCACCCACTAGGGTGAGGGCAGGCAGGAGAGGTGAGAAGGGATGGTCACAGCCTGCATCCGAGATCTCACCTTTGAATCCACTCCCTCCATCACCCAACAGATCTGTAATCCTCCCCAATGCCCTCACACCCACAGCAGCCACACGGGATCTCACAGTGGTGATCTTCACACCCACAGCACCACATGGGATCTCACAGTGATGACCCCTCCACAGCAAGCAGGGGTGGTGGGTGCTCCGAGCATTGCTCCCAAGCAGGGGCAGCAGCAGGTCACTGCAGGCAGGGTGTGGGAGTGCTTCCTGACACTGAGATAACAGGTCTTCTTCAGGTTTTGGCTCAACACTCTTTTTTTCCCTCCATGACTGCAGTCCTGGCAGCTGTGTCCTGCACATCCCCCAGCCATAACCACCTTCCTCTATCCACACTGGGACGAGGGAAGTCTCCAGCTGCCTCATTCACAGGACTCCCTCCTCATTTCCAGCCAGCTCCATTAGCCCTTCACTCTCTCAAGCATAAAATTGTTTGTTATAGCTCATGAGTCACAAGGATTTTTAGAGAAAGAGAAAACAACAGGAACAATGGGAGTCCTGGGAATAGTTTTTGGTTGTACGAACTGTCTTGATATCAGCTTGAGATGGCACCTAGGTGGGTGCAGCCCTGGCTGCCCTGCCCCACTCCCCTATGGACCTCCCAGTCCTACATCCCTGCTGTTCTATCACATTTTTCCAGCCCTTCCCAAAATGAGAAGGACATCTATACTCAGTAGCAACGTTTTGAAATGCAGCAATGCCAGGAGTGTGTGTGCAACCAGATATTATGTGCCTGTGGGGGAAGAAATCCTGAACTCCCATGTCCATTTGGGAGCCAGCCTCCTATCTCTTCATCTAGTCTTGTTTCCTCTTGAAATTCTGAATGTTAAAGCTTCAATGAACAACAGAACTCAAAATAGGAACAACAAGCATTTTTGTCCAGCCCTCCTCAGCATTCAGAAGACAATGGTTTTAATCTGTTATCCCACCGCTGGCATGGGAAAACTGACAAAGCCAAACTGCAGTCAAACCTTTCAACAGAGACCGATTTCCTCCCCATCCAGCCCCATAAAAGCATGCCCAGTCTTGCTTGGCCACATGCATTAAAGCTCTTCTCCAAGCATGGAAGAGTACAGCAACTGCATTCACATTGCACTGGGTGACTATATACCTAATGCAGGAGGAAAAAACCATGATCCAATGCAGTAAGAATTACTTTTTAGAAGGGAAACAATGAGAATGTTTATTAAGAGTTAAATCCTTGTAAAGAGATATAAAAAGGCGCCTTTCAAAACACGGAAGTAGTATCTAAACAAGGCAAGCAGAAAATAATGTAAATTGTATAAATTTGTGGTTTCCCCTTCATCCTGAGCCCTGCCTGCAGCTGCAGTCCCCTCGCCTCCCAAAGGTCCAGAGTGAGGGAGAAGGGCAATGAGGACGTCCGGTGGGATGAGCTGCACCTGCACAGAAGAGCCGAGACTGTGCAGGGCTCTTCAGCTGAGAAAGGACGCCTGGAGGGCTGGCAGGCAGGTGTTCTGCACAAAAAAAGCAGGCTTTTGTCCCTCCAAAATATATTCCAGCAGTGCAGGTGAGCACTTTGGATCTCAAATAGCTCTGGAGCTAATGACTATCACAGCAGCTAAGGCAGTGACTCAGAGGCAGCATCCGAGGGAGTCCCCGGGCTGCTGATGGCTGGGAGATAGAACCAGCAACTATCATTACACACTTGCCTTGTTCTTAGATTCTCTCCTTAGACACTGACAACTGTTCCCTGTCAGGAACAGAAGAGCAGCTTGATGACTGCAGTCAAACCAGTGAGGCTCGTGTTCACATCCCCAGCAGCTCTACAGCCAGGGGCAGGATTCCACTAATGTGCCACTAACAGAAGCAGAAATCCGTCCTTCAGGCATGTCTTATTCCCTGCTGCAGATTCAGATCCACGGCTGGGATAACCTGAGCAAGCACTCCCTCCTTCCAGCTCCCAGAGTGGGGAGCATGACCAGCACCTCCTTGAAGGGACCCGGGGAGATGGGTACCAACCACCACGCTCCGTTTGCAGACATGTTAAGATACAAACAAGCACTAATGAGATTAATTAAAATCACCAGATTGGTACTGCTATCACTGCAGATGCAAGAAGCTGTTGGCAGCTGCCCACGTCCATCCTCTGCCTTCAGGCAAAGCAGTGCAGCAGAGCCATGCCCAGGGCACCATCAGCATCAGGTTTTAGCCCCGAAGGCTCTGCTGCCCAGGCAAGGGATAGGGGAGGACGACTGTCACCTCTGTGAGGGAGAGAGCCAAGACAGAGGCCTGATGCCTGGGACAGTCAGGAAAGAGCCTGGGCAGAGCCCCGTGACAGGCACAGATAAATATAATCACCCTCCCTGGCAATGGCCCCTTCGCGGATGTTTACAAACAGCTCAGTACTTTTCCATGTTAAGAAGCTTGTTTTTCCAGATGCCTTGTATTGGGTGGTTTTTAATGTGTATAGTTAATCCCTTCTCACAGTCTTTCATAATAAACATCACCCCCTGACCTGACTAATAACTATGTAACACTAGTGCTTTTGATTTTTTTATCTCCTGCCCGGGTTGTCAGGGAGAATGCATGTTTCTCTGGGACAGCAGCTCCCAGAGAAATGGGGACACAGCTTGGAGAAGGGCAGGACAGGTTGGTGAGTTCACACACACATAAATCCCCTGTTCCCTCAGCCCATCCTCCAGCATGGCGATCCCTCAGGACATACCTGCACCCCCTGCAGCTCTTGATAAAGCTGTAAGCCATGTGTAAACCTGGAGTTTGAGTTACTGTTAGAAAAGATGTGTCCAGCCCCAAAACGGCTAGGGGTTCAATACATGCTAACACATTCATCCTGCTCTCCCTATTACTCTCCTGTGGCTTCCATCCTCAGCAGGATGGACAAGAGAAAAAGTGATTCACTATTTCATGTGAAGTAGTTTGACCGTGGTGTCATTTATGTTTTACATTTCTCAGTACTTGCTCCAACAGGACATGATGCCCATCCCGGTCTATGCCTGAAATCCCCCAGTGTTCTTGGGAGGATGTGCCAAACCCTGCAGTGTTTCACATATGACAAGCAGTGGATCCCACACATGGACCAGACGGGTTCATGGGTGCTCACAGGAAAAGCAGAAGTTGGGTTACACATGGAAAAGTTTGGAAGATGCTGTTGGAGAGGAAATTCATACTGGAGTGACTTCCAAATCATCTCCCTGCACTGCTGCAGGTCTTGGAGTGATTGGAGTGATACTATATCCAACCTCAGACAATCTCCCGACCCCTGGTTTCAGCTGGCGCTGATTTCCAGCAGACCTAGACACCAGCAAGTGCAGGGGCGATGCACAGTGAGGGGAGCACAGCTGAGATCTGGACTGTTCCATCTGCTTGTGTACCCACCATCTTTTTGTAGAAGATGGTTTGTCAGCTTAAGCATCCTGGCCAAACTCCAGCTGGAGTAATCACACATCGCCTCCCCAAATTCCCCTGGAGTTTCAGTTCAGATAAGCCACAGAGGTTTGCTTTCTGTTCCAACTGCTGCTAAGCTGGGCACCGTTCAGCTTTTGCTCCACTTTATTTGTTCCACAGCTACATTTCACTGAGAACCGTCCTGAGGGGATAATGCAGCATGAAGCAGAGGGACGAGCCCTCTGCAGACATCTGCCATGGACTGAGATCTAGTTTTCACTCCAGCTGTTGTAGAGCAGCAACTTGGATCCAGGTCTTACCATCCTTCATCAAGTCCAGAAGCATTTTCACTTGGAATCTTGGACTTATATTCAGTAACAGCCAGGTAAATTCCTAGATGGCTGATTAAACTAACTCATATTGAAGACAAAAATGTGTCTGCATCAGTGAGGCAGAAAGATGTCCCAGCTCTTGAAGGAGGATTTTACTGGGCAGCAGCAGGATGGCACCCATGACACTGTCGTGACACATGAGCCACATCCTCTCACATCTAACATGGGGCATCTCTGTGGCAGGGACTCCTGACAGCACTTAAAGGGCTCATCCAAAGCCTTTACGAACACATCAGGCACAGGGATAGGCAGTTATTTCAGAGAGGGGTAACGGTGCCACAGGAGGAGGAGATGCCCTAAATGCTTCACTTTCCAAGAGAGGATTCAGCTCACAGAAATCTCCTCCATACCCACACTAAGAGATACATCTATAACCAAAACCCAAACAAAAACCTAAACAGTGCTAATACTCAATTTTCCAACAGCCTTGTCAGCAGTCAGTGACATCTACACCCCTGGTTCTTGCTCTCTGGAGTGTTTCCTACTAACTCAGCTGGTAGTAACAGCTTTGCAGTCCCTCTCTTTACCCAAGGCACAAATAATTTGGACTTTTTCAGTCTGTGTCCTTTGCCAACCGAGATATATCAATGTAAACCTGTCAGAGCAGTAAGAACCAAGTGCAGCTGTAATTCAGGCAGTGACCACAGGAAAACCTCAAAATCTCTACTCAGCTTGATGCAAAAGGAGGATGTTACAGAGGTTTGTGCTCACCAGGCCACAGCGTCAGGAGAGGTGAGACGCGGAGGACTTGGGGAGTTCACATGAGCCATGCCAGCTTCATCTGCTTCTAAACTTAGCACTGTTTGACTCCAGACCCCAGTCCAGAGGGAAGGGAATGTGAGAACAATGTCCCCTCTGGCTTTGCTCACGCTGCTGCTGAAATGAAGATGACCACTGCCAAACACCGCAGTTGCTACAACAGCAGCTCGTGCCTGGTATAGTTTCCATGGCTAGTGGAAATGTATCCGAGGCACAGAAGGAAAACAGGACACAGCACCACCCCTTTCAGCACAGTCCTGGGGACAAACAGCTCCTCCCACCCAAGGCCCAGACCCTGCACTACAGAGCCAGCAGGTGAACCTGGGCAGTATCCCCAGAATGGGCAGTACTGCCCATACCAGCGAGGGGAAACCCTGCGGCAAGGTCAGGCACTGATGGCCTCAGCTTACTGCCCTTGAGCCCCATGACAGGGGGAAACCAACACAACACAGCACAACACAATCTGCAACTCAGCTGTGCTGTCTCTCATTTCACAGCCCTCCATGCCTCCCCCTTGTCCACGGGGAGGAGTCTCCACATCACCCTCCCCAGTGCTGTGATCTGTGCCATTAATGAAAGAGCACCCAGGCAGGCAGTCAAACCAGGGAACCTTGGCATGCAGACACCCCAGTACTGTAGGACCTCTCAGTCCCACGAAACTTAACTTCTCTTTACTTCCATCAATAGAGATGGAGTGGACACAAAGACCCCCACCCTTCACCAGAGATGCTCATCACATATCCCCATCAGCTCCCTCCCCGGGAGAGCTGGGGTTGACACGGCTGTTGGGAGTTGTGGCTCTGCAACAGGGGCTCTGGCTTCTTGGAGATGCCTTATCCTGGCACCTATTGCCCATAGACAGCCACGGGCATGCTGGCTGCCACATCTGGGCAAGCACAGTCCCATGGGAAAACTCTCCTTTGAGAAAAGCCTAAAAGCCCACGTACCTCAGAGGGCTTCTTCTCCTTCTGCCGTGACCAGGGGGATTTGGTATTCGGAATTTTGGAGCATCTGGAGGTTGATGTGGTGTGACCTGCAACAAGGCAACAGAGACAGGTTACCTGGGAAAGAGTCAAAGTTTTTTCCATACTTTTGTCACCAGCCCCACTGCTACAGCCTCAACCAATACTTTGGGTCAGCACTAAGAGGGAGTAACACCTTGACATGACCTTTTTTTTGCGCAGTATCATCACTCCTGCTACCACCTCTGAAAGGGAATGGTGGCTAAGGCCTCAAATGTGATGGAATCACTACATTAGTGATCTTTATTTCCAACCCATTTGTGTCATTATCACTTAAATATAAGACTGTATTTGTTAGTAATAAATAACAAACTGACTATTGGAATTTCTGCAAAATAATGATGACAGTTCAGTCTTCTGTATTACGAGGACCCCTCCATATTCCACTATATAAAAATGTTTCTGTGAAGTTGCAACAAAGTAACTATCAACAGGCCTATTTAACACTGACTTTATCCTTGGAGAGCTAAATAGGAGGAAACAACGCCATGCACATAAGCAACACCCAAACACGATGGAGCCATGTACATGAGGACCTCGGGAAGGGCTCTGGCCAGGAGCTGAGCTGACTCAGGGATCAGGCTGTGGTACCACTGTGGTGGGAAATGTCTGTTCTTCCACCAGCTCAGGCAGTTGAGCCCAGGTAAATCTCACATGCCTATTTTTGCTGGCAGGGGAAGAGGCACCAGCTCACCCTGTATTTTTTACTTGCACTACTTTGCAGTGCACTTTCTTGTACTTCATAAAATGAAGACCAAATGTGGGGACATCACTTGCTTCCAAAAGACAGCTTGTTTTTTGAAGTGTCAGGCTAGATGTCATTAAAGAGGGTGCCATAAATATGAAATTCTTTATAATATTTCAGAGCATAACAGGACAAAGCCCAGAGCAAACATCCCTGCGCTGCAGCCACATGGACACGCTGCTTTACTCAGCGAGCGGCTCCAAGGAGTGCAGCAGCAGCAGCTCCACAGCTTTCATCGAGAGATCAGCCACTAATTTCTACCTTGCCCCCTCTTCTGAAGCTAAAGTCTGATGCTACAGCTATACAGGCTTGGATAACACACCACAACTACCCTTTCCTGACAGAGGCACGAAAAAGAAGGTCACCACTCTGTTTACAACTATCCTGCAGGAGAGCATTTGTCAACAGCTTAGATATCACCTGCAGCATAAATATCCAAGCCCAACAGAGATAAGGCCATGTTGTTTAATACCATGATTAAAGATGCCTTACCCCCGAAAGGCAGCAAAGCCAGCGAGCACAGCTCGGCTCCATAAGCCTTTGAGCATCTGGGGATTAGGAGACAGGAAGTTTGGAGCATGGCTTCCAAAACAAACCCCTTTCTGAGATAGGGATGCTTCATTTTACGAGAAGCAAGCGGTGTTGACAGAGCCTGAAACACCTTCTGTAGGCACAACTCAGCCCCCAGGCCCCCCAGGGCTCCAGGAGGATGGGGGTCCCTGCTGGCAGCCAAACAGCAGGTTCCTGTCGGCAGTTGTGGTGCAAACTCCACTCACACTGACAATTTTTTTGGCTAAAGCTGTGGGAACAGCAGCCAAACCCAGCAAGATCAGCCTTTCCATAACCCCCTGTAATCTCTCCATCATCCTGTTAGGAAAAGGCCCAGAAGTTTAGTGTCTTTAGTAAAGTCCCTTTCGCACTCAGATATCCAGCAGCCAGATCCTGTAAAGTGTGGAGAGCAAATTCCCAGCACAGCCCAGATGAAGTTACTGTGACATTTGTAAGAAAACAAGAGCAACTAGTAAGAAACTCTGGAGTCCAGACAACGGATTAGGCTGGTGCCTCGAGGGTACTGAACACCAAGGCACTGCGGTATGTCTGCAGTGGGCGAAACCCTGGGATAGGTGGGAGAGGAAAGTGCTCTATTTATAGCCAAAATTCAGCACATTTGCACGTTTATTGTTGAACACATGCTTCTGTGCCTTCCTGAATGAGGATGGAGTGAGGTAGATGTTGAAAAGCAAGCGTGGGCTTGCAAGTTTTGCTGGCTTGAGCCTTACCCTTTTCCCACATCCCTCTTCAGTTCGCAAGAAGGGAACAATGTGGCTCCAGTTTTACTCTGACTCCAACAAAAACTTCCCTTTCCCCCAGTACAACCCAAATCAAGAGCAAACTAGTCTCAGGCTGCAGCTCACAGGAAAGGACAACTCATCTACACAGGGTGTTTGCTGCTTTGTTAGCAGACCTGCAATCAGCAGCTCTCCTCACCCAGACTCCTCACACAAGGGAGACACTCTCATCAGTTAAGAGGAGCCACAGCCAAGTGTTTAAAGAAATTGATATCAGCTTGTTGCTGCATTTCTGACAAACCCAGCCCTGCACACAATTCATTGTGCAGACACTTCCCAGTAAATGCAGTTTCCTCCACTCTTTGTAAAGTAATTATTCAAGCATTTTGACTGCTGGAGGTGAATCTTGTTCAAAGCTTTGAATTAAAGGCCTTACTGTCAGTGGTGTCTGAATTATCACTGCTGATGGAGTACTTGCGTCGTTTTTCTTCCATCTGTAACAAAAGAAATTGAGCATTACACTTGATGTCCAGAAAACTCATCTCAGCACCAAAGCACTGCAATCTGAGTACCTGCACACCCTCTCACCCCAGCACCAGTCAGTCCTCACGCTCAGGACAGGTAACTACCCAGAGGCTGAAAAAAAGGGAAGAAAACAACTATCACCCTCTCACCCCAGCACCAGTCAGTCCTCACCCTCAGGACAGGTAACTACCCAGAGGCTGAAAAAAAGGGAAGAAAACAACTATCACTGATTTTATTTTTAATTTTAATTGTCTCTCTACCACCTGTTTCCACTCCCAGGAGTTACAGTGGGTGCATTTGGATCACTCAGCTTTGCATGGAAATTTGTCTATGCAGGATTTGCCTCCAAAAGTCTCTTCCTCTGCAAGAGCACTGCCAAGGGAGGAAGCTCCACCACGGACCAGAAGATGCCCTACCAGGGACCGTGGTGCTGTTGGACGGGAGAAAAGATGTCCTGGGAACCACTTGTCTGAGCTGCAAAGTTGAGAAGTGAGAAGACAGAAGAATGGAAACTGCACACTCTCGGTATGTCTGCAGGGGGAAGTACAAGCATCCCAGAGCTGAAGAGGACCCCTCTGTACCACAAGCCTGGGGTTTTACCCTCTGACTCATCTTCCCATTTAGCCGGTATCTACTTTTCAGACTTCGGGAGTATGTGTCACACAGCCCAGCCCGAAGCACTTCCCATCACTGTGCACTGCTCTGCCGGAGCTCCCCTCCGGCAGCACTGCCAGCACCAGAGCTCCCGGGGATGAGCAAGTGGCTTCTGCACAGCTGCTGTGATTTCTCCATCCTCTCAGAGCTAAAATCACAGCAGCGGGCACCACTGCACTGATGAGGAGACCCGTTTCAAGCTCAGCTGATTTGCTTTGAGACTCTGAACAAGCCACAGGAGTGCCTGAAATCAGCAGGTTCTCCTGAACTCGCCCCGTGGGAACCAAGCTCTCGGAACTCAAAGTCGAAGTAGGTGCTCCAGGAAAAAAAAAGAAGCTATTTCACCTTTTGAAGATCCAAAGTTGACCAATGTGGCTGATCAACATGGCCCCCCATACAGGGCTGGGATGGAAAGGGCTACCCATGGACCAGACAACTATCCAACAGGCTGTGAGAGCCAAAATACATCCACAGAAAACAATCTTAACCTCATGGAAATCTTCCTAGTACTTTCTGAGATATTTTCGAAGATTCTGAATGTGTTGATACGTCATACCGACTATTGCTTCCACAAATGGTAAGTGGGAATGATAATGAAACACTGGCTTTGTGTGGTTTGGTTGCAGCAGGTACAAGCAGCGCACAGACTGGGATAGCATGCTAGAGCACGACATTGCCCCCCAAACATCAGGAAATGTTCCACATAAGCATATAAAACCCTTGCAATAGCCGTATTTTACAACAGATGTGCTATCATAGCATTATAAGGGAAAATACTACAAAGTATCCTAAACATTTTAACTATCAGCGTTGTGGTAAGGCATTGACCTGTCAAAACATGACTTAAAACACTCCCTAAGAATATGGCAATATCAATACTTTTTCCCTGGTGATTCAAGGAGAAACAGATGTTATTAAACCAGCCTTGTTCCAAGTAGCCATTAGATTTTGCTTGGGGGAAATGAAATTGAAGATAGCTCTAACTGCAGCTTACTTACTTCTAGTGAAAATCCTACCTGAACCTTTTAAACTGGTTCCTCCTGGTCTGAAGTGGCAGACAGACATCTGGAGCACAAAGAGCAATGCTTTTACTGATTCTGGACGTCCTAATCACAGAGGTTAAATAAGCCAAAGCCAAGAGGGGAAAAAAACCATCTGAGCTGAAGTAAAGGAATTCTACTGATAGCCAGTGAGATTTCCCAGGTTTCCCATCTTTGCTTTTACAGCAAGACAGCATCACCAACATCACTCTCCTGGCAAGGCAGGGAAAAAGGTTTACAATCAATGCTCAGCACAGGTAGCAGGAGGCTGGCACTGATACATATGAGGAGATGCACTGATCATCCCTCTAACTGAACATGGTCCCTGCACCCTGCTTCTGTCCTACACCTGCCTACAGAATTAACACACTCACTACATACCAGGATGAATTGATATTCAATACAGAAGTGGTTCATATTGCAGGTAAAAATAGTGTACTTCAGTAAATCATTTTGCCACTGTTTGGCAGGATCCAATACAGCATCCTCCAAACCAAACTGCATTAAAATTTCTGAATGGAATTCTGGCTTGAGCAAAGTACAGACATCTCTGAACAGCAGCACTGAAAGGCTGGGTAGGGGATGGCACACAAGGTAGTGCATGCCTGAAGGGAGCAAAAGTTTTGGTCAAAACCAGACCATTGCAGAAGATGGTTGCATTCCAGGCCGGGCTACAAAGATGCTGTTTCCTGAGGGACTCATCTTGAGCAGCCAAACAGTAGTAAAATACACAGCACTTAACAGAGGAATTTACTGTAGAAGGGTAATTCGGCCATTTCCCCATCTGTATCCCAGAGTTATAAAGTCTGATGGTGGCTGAGCTCCCACCACCCTTTTGGCAGCCGGAGTGGGGCACGGGGGGACCCACTGCCCACATCCCCTCCCAGGGCTGGAGCTCCAGCTCCCACAAGCTCTCAGGAGCAATTCAGTTGGTGGATTACTGAGCAACTTAAGTCCCCACAAAATATGGTCTCTGCTCCAAAATTAATCTTTTGTTTACATTAGAAGTTAATTTCACCTTTAACTGACCCACTCCCCACATGGCATCATTATTAAAGTCATAAACAAATACCAAAAAAATTTGTAATACTTTGAAAAGGTCACTGTTAGGTCAAACTTGGCCCAAAATCTAGGTTTTACAGAGCCAGAAACCAAGTGAAAGGTTTCTGTGTAGGCTTGCTTAAAAAATTCAAACAGAAACAGATGTGGGTTTCTTTTATAAACAAATGAACATCCCCCTGAAGTGTCTGCAACTCAAATCCACAGGCATAGCCCTGGCTAATGCCTGGAAACCAAAAAACTGAACTGCTTGCAAACCGACACATGTTTAGCATCGCCTTTGTTCAAGCTGAGAAAGGCAGATAAATGCTAAACCAAGGAAGATGATGGCCCTTCATCAGCCTAAACAAATGTAAATCATTATGTCCTTGGACAAATTAGCACCAGGATTGGTGCTAAAATGGAGATGATGGCCTGAGGCTGGCTGGTCCTGCCTCACAGCAGGGGAAGGTTGGAAAGGAGCTCTTGGGAATGCAATTTTGCCCAGCCCATGCAACCTGGGAGAGGTAAAGGCAACAGTACTCCTGGCACACAGCGATGCCTGTGCCCAGATCCTGAGCTCAACTGGGCACACTGCCAGGGACAGACACCCGCTCCCATCCACACTAAACCAAAATGCCTCATCCAGCCTTCAGCCAGCACAGAAATCTTCCTCTGCGGACCCCTCCACCAGCCCTGTGCTCTGGGGAACCCCCTGGTGTTTCCCAGCTCCCTGCAAACTCTTCTGCACATCAAGTCCACGTGGGATTTGGAGATTTTAGTGGCATCCCAGCACCCTGTGCAGGGGCTGTTTCCAAGAATGAACCATTCTGAATTGTGGGAAGCAAATAGAGAAATTCATACATGCCTGTACTCCCCACTTCCACAGGGAACAGGCACAGAAGCCTGCATAAGTTGCAGAAAAAAAAAAAAAAAAAAAAAAAAAGGAAAAGTATTGGGTCATCACCTCTTCCCAGCCTCCCCGCAGGTTGAGGGATGCGCCGTGCTCGGTCCCCGCGCCGTCACCTCTGACGCTGTGAGCAACCCCGGCTGAATGATGCGCTCTGTTTGTGAGCTGCAATGAGACTGCAGAAAAACCACTTCCCTGTTTGTTCTGCCAGCCCAGAAATAGGAACACAAACAGAACATAGTGCCCCCAGCGGCACGCACACGGCTCCGGCCACCGACCCCGCGCCGGGGACCCCTGTCCCGGACCCGTCCCGGCGCCCGTGCCCGCAGGATGACACCGAGCCATGGGGCTGCTCCCAACGCATCCCCTCAGCGCTTCCCCTCTGCCTTAAATGTGTTTTTCCCTCTGTCTAGGAACACCAGCCAGTTGTTAGAAAGTGTAATAAGAAGGGTGGAGGGCTGGAACATCCCAGTCTGTACACCGTGGGAGGATTGTCCTCGTCCCATTGCCTTTTCCCATGAACAAATTCTGGAGCCAAGTGCTGCTACAGGAGGCTCTGAGAGAGCAGCAGCATCCCCCAAATTGGCACAGTCCCAGTGTCACAGTAACAGAAAAACAAACTTTTGGACCAAGGGATGCACAGCAGCAGTGCCCACATGACCCTCAGCAAATCATGGTGCTCAGCCCCCACATCTGGGAGGAAGCTTTTTTTAACCTCCCTGGTAGCCCTGCAAAGTGTAAGTGCTAAAGGGCAGGATCCTGGTACCCAGAACAACCATTTTTGGGGCAGCAGAAGCCTGCCCCTGCCTGCCAAGGCTCGTATGTCCCTCACCTCCTCTACAGGCTGCTGCCAGCCCCAGCTTTCCAGCAAAAACTCAGGTGCCCTGGTGAGGAGCAAGCGATCCCTCCTCTCCTCCACACCAGCTCTGCTGTCTTGGCTCCCTGGGGCAAAATTTAATCTCATTTCAATTTAAAACAAAACAAGCCCTCACTTACTTCCTGTGCTTTGCCTTTCTCCACATTACAAGGGGACTTTTTTGTCTTTACTACTCACGTTTATAACTTTACTTGCCTCTTCTGACTCGTTACCTTCTAATTATCTATTTTTCTTTAGCAAGCCCAGACGGAGCACAGGTAACCAGAAAGGTTACTGAGGGCACTGGGGCCACCCCTGCCTTCGGAGGGGAAGGTGCGGGCAGGGACACAGGGCACGAGGAGGGATATCGGGCAGAGCTTCATGCCCACAGTCGGCTGCCCCATCCTGCAGGTCTCTAGAGCATCAAAAACTCAGAGGAAATCAACAGGAGCTACAAGCACTCCAGGATTTGTAAGAAAACCCTCAGAAAAGTAAAGACCTGATCTGAAGGACCACCCACCCACCAACTTTCACAACTTGGGTGTCAAACACTACCAGCAGCTATCAATACTTTAAAGGAATTGCATCTCCTTGCCTACAGACCCCTTAACGTGTACTCTCCTTCCTTTGCTCCAAGCCTACATTTTTGAACATCAGCCTCAATTTTCCTAAGAAAAGCAAATTTAACCTTCGATTTAACCTTTCTGCAAGCTATTTTTACTTTATCTCAAGCTTATTTTAACCCCAGTAGCCAATAAATGCGTAAAGGTCAAACACCATTCCTAAAAGCCGGGCGCCTTACCCCTGGGGAGAAGGCTGAGATCACTTAATTTTTTTTCCCCCAAGGAAAATCTCCTCTTAAAAATGTCCCAGCGGTTGGAGGGTCCTGGCTCAAGCCCTTCAAAACAATTTTCACTGTGGGGCCTGAGAAGGCACTGAGAATTTTCCCTGTGAATGCCATACCCTCCTTCTCTTCCCACTCAAAAAGCGCTGGAAATGTATAGGTACGGAGAGAGCGGACTTTTTTCCCCTCTAATTGCAATCGAGGTTGACAATTCAGCAGCCTCCCGCCTTTGCAGCGCTTTCCAACTTCCAGCTCGCTGCTCCCACCCCGGGCGCGGGGCAGCCGGGGGGGCGCTCCCAGCCCCGCAGCCCGACTGGGAAGCGGCTCGGCAGGTGGGGAAGGGGCAGCAGCGCGGCGGGGGCAGCGCGGGCGCCGCCGGCTTCCCTGAAGGGTGCGGGAGGGAGCCTGGGGAGGGGGCAGGTGGCCGGGGAGAGAAGGGGGGGCAGCCTGGGGGGACAACGGCGCGGGGGGACGCGGGATGTTTTCCAGCGCGGGTGATGCCGTGGGGGGAAGCGGCGGCGCCTCCGGGCCCGGCAGCCCCGGGACCCAGCGGCGCGGTGCGGCGGGTGAAGGCGGCGGGGAAAGCCCCGCGGAGGGGAGGGAAGGGGGGAGGAAGGGGAGGGCAGGCGGGAGCCGGCAGCCGCCACGCCCCCGGGCACCGCCATCCCGGCCCCGCGCAGTGCTCCGCGCCCGCGGCCCCGCCGCTCCCGACCGCGCTGCCCGGCCCCGCGCTGCCGCCCGCCGAGCCCCCGCTGCCCGCCCGAGCCCCGCGGGGCGCCGGGGCGTCCCCTCCTCTCCCGGCGGGCAGGGCAGGGCGCGGGGCCGCTGCCGCAGTCATTAATTCGGGGAATAAAGGGGCGAAGCGGCGAATCGAGCCTTGAAAAGTTCTTGTTTACGTCCCCGCCGCCTCCCTCCCGCACTTCCAAAGGAGAGTGACCACCGTGCGCCATCCGCCCCGGGAATGCTGCACATCCCCCGCCCGGCAGCCGGGGGAGGGAGGGAAAAAAATAAAAAAAAGGACAGAAATACAGCAAAAGCAGGGGGAGCTGCAAAATAACCATCCGCTGCAAACCCAGCCCGCTCCCGCCGCCACCCCGCCGAGCCTTTACCTTGGCCAGGAGTGTCCGCCTGGAGTTGCGCCGGTCTCTGGGGTGACGGGCGGGAGGAGGCGGGGACGGGGGATGCTCCCGCAGTCCCCGGCCGGGAGAGCCCCCTCGGCGGCTCAATCCGGTGTCATTGCCGGGGCCGCGCCGCCCGGGCCCTCCTTAGGAGCGTCCGCCCGGTAACTCCATGGATGCGGCCCCGCTCCCAGCCGAGATGGCCGCTCCGCCGCGGCGGGGCGAGCCCTGCCCGCCTGTTTCTCTTTCTTTTTCACCCCGCACTTCCTCCGGCGTTCCGCGCCCCGCCGCCGCCCGGGCTCCGGCTCCGGCTTCGGCTTCGGCAGGGAGGCGGGGAAGCGACTTTCGGAGCGGGGACGGATAATGGTGGCGGTGCTTCCACCCCCCCCCCCCCCACCCACCCCCCCCGCCTCGGCCGCCCCAAATCTTCAATTTCTTTGCCTTCTCCCCTCCCCGGGCGCCGCGGCAGGGCCAGGTGCGGGCAGCGCGGGTCCCATCGCGGGCCGCGCCGCCGCCGCCGCCCGCCCCGCGTCACCCCCCCGCCGGCCGCCGGGGCCCCATGGCGCTGCCCGGAGCCCCAGCGCCGCTCGCCCGCAGCCCCGGCGCCCCGCAGCCGTCCCGCCGCCCGGCCCTGCACACGCACTCACACTCGCACACACTCACGCTCTCCTCCCCCCCGCCCGCTCCCCCTCTCCGCGCTGTGCACACGCGTACACGGGGCGGCTTCGCCAACCTTAAAAAAAAAAAAAAAAAAAAAAAAAAACAGAAAAGTAAAAAAAAAAAAAAAAAAAAAAAAAGGCTTTTGGCGCCATATTAATGACGTACTTAAAATTTGCCATTTCTCCTGCGTCAAAAAGACGGCTCTTGCCCACCGCGGGGCGAGCGGGGGCCGCTGTGCGGAGCTGCTCCCTCCCTTCCGCACCCGCGTAGCAAAGTTCCACGGCCGCGGGGCGTGGGAACCGCCGGGGCGGGGGGGTACGCGGAGCCTCCGCGGCGGCACCGCGGCCGCTCCGGAGGGGCGAGGAGCGGCGGGGCTGGGGATGCGGCTGCAGCAGAAGAGCCCCCCCGACCCGTGCATGTGTGTGTATGTGTGTGTTCCCCCAAAAAAACTTCGCAGAGTTTCCGCGGAGAGGTGCGGAGCGGCGCGGTTGCCGCCTGCCTCCGCGCAGGGTGACCCTGCTGTGCGCTCCCCAGACGAGTGTTTTGGGCTCTGGGTGGTTCAGGACTGCCTGTTGCCAGATGCTTTCCGCAGGATTAAAAACAATGACAGCAGTGTCGTCGGGATAGAAACGGTTTCTTAAAATAATAAAAATAATAATAATTGGAGATACAGCATACATCTTCCCCAATTCCCGGGGGCCCTACAGAAGCTGGCTTGCACTGTTTTAAACCCTTGCTGCAGAAGATTAAAATTCAAGTTAAAGACTCTTTCAGTGACAATCTGCCATCATCTCTTAGGATTCGTTAAGCTGGTCAGCTCTAAAACTGTGAATTACCAATTCTAAGCCATTAGGAACTGGAGCTACCATAGCCAGATGCTCCCCACCGTACGACCCTGTAGTGGCTCCTTATAAATTACCAAACTTGAGTTAATTAGGCTGCATCTTTCTGCCTTGGCAGCCTGTGCTGGATGTTTTCTGAACGTTCCAAGTACTTTGGCACTTCCAAGGATGAAAACAGAGTAGGAGAAGAGCATCACTTTGGTCATTCTTGGGCTTGCTGTGGTTCTTAGGACTAACAGTGGAAACAGGGTCTTGAAATTTGGTATGAAGCAATCTTTTATGGCCTTTTAGATAAACCCACCCAAATTAGTCATGTTACTGGGTTTTGAAGTGCAGCTCACTACACAGTAATAAACATGCCCAGTTCTGGCAGCTGAAATCTCTCAAGATGCTGCTCTTGGGGGCACCTGCTGCTTCAGGTGCTCAGAGCCTTCTCAGCAGCCTCCCAGGGAACAGGAAACATCAGCTCCTGGCTAAAAAGCCTTTCCTGGGATTACAGGAGCAACGGGATTCATGAGCACAGCCCCTGTCTTTTAAGTCCCTGACAGGACTTCACCTACAGATCCTACCTCATCTACAGCACAGGCTGCCTTAAGGGATATTGTGAAGGTCACTGTGTTACCTGGTCCGGACATCAGAAGTGTCCAAAGTCAGGCATTCCATACCAATTTCTGTAGATTTTCTTGTGCACACATACTCTAATGCACTTCTTAGTTACACTGTCACATTCTGATCTCTCTGTGACACCGGCACACTGTGGATCTGCTCTGTAAGTCAAAAAGGAAACCAATTTTAGCCAGATCCTCATCTTATCTGCATAACCAGACTGCCTAAGGAGCGATGCAAGGGCTGCAAGACACAGACAGGCTGTGACAAAAGGATAAAACTCTCCCAAAGAAGCAGATTCTTTCCGTGCCCTTGCCACAGGCTGTGTAACACTAACAAGTCATTAACCCAAACTTTTGGCTTCTGATGGCTGTATTGCCCACACTGCGGGTGCATAGCTGGAAACCTTTAGCCTGAATTGCTGACATCCATCTTTGTGCAGCTGGAAGCAGTGGGTGCTGTGCTTGCATGTATTAAGTGCTGTATCATGTTAAATACTCTGAAAACGCAGACGTTATGCTTTTCAGATGGAGTACCCTGAATTAGTCAAAACTGACCTTAATCCATCCACGTCTCACTCTGACCCACCTTTAGAACAAGTGTTTGGGGAGGATTAATGAAGGTGCTGAAGCACTGAGGCAGTGTAGTGGAAAGTGCTATAGAAAAAGCCGTGAGGAAATTAATAATTCTGTCTTTCAAGGAACCTGCAGGTCCCTGCTCTGGTCCTGTACAGCATGCTACAGCCTTATCACCCTCTGGGCCATTTCTCCAGGATTTCTGGAGTACACTTCTAAAGAAAGTCACAGCATGGCATGGTAGGTCCATGGCATGCCTAGTTGCAACCTCAGTACATTTTTACCATCCAGAACATGAGCACCTTGCTCTGCTTTGAAAACTGCACAGAGAAATATTGGTGCTGTATTTTCTATTGCTGTGAAATCCAAAAGTGGTCAGACATGTGAATAATGTGCTGAATAATGTGCTCTGCCTAGGCTCATGTGCTGAACAATAGGCATTGCTGAGCCCCTCGCTGACCATCTCACTGCACACACACCAACGCAGAAGGAGAAGAGTATCTGAACATGCAATTAAAGTCGTGTTCTGCTTTGACAAAAGGATGTAGATGAAGTTGCACTGACAAGAGTTCGGACATTTCTGGTTTTGTGTACTCCCCTTAATAAATTTTTGGCTACCATATATGCACACTTAAATACAGCTTGTGTACAAATGCATAAACGTGACACACACAGAGACAGCACTTGATGGATGGTTCTCCAGAAAGGTCATGTATATGTTACATACAACACTCAGTTTACATAGTATGACATTTATGTAACACTTACGAAGAGCTTTGACAGGCTGTTGTCAGTTGGCATTTGCTAAGAGAGGAAATAAATCTAATAATAAAAACAAAAAAAAAGCATTTTGGAAGAAACAATACTGCACAAATCCTTTAAAAGGACAGAATTGTCTGCACAACAAAGGCTTGGCTGATTGATGCTAAAATAAGCAGTTATGCAACAAGTAAGAAATACGATCTCCAGGGAAGAAACCAGCAACATTTCTCTTTCATCTTCATTCACCAGTGCTTATTTTCGCAAACCTGAAAGGAAAAATATAGGCAGTCTTTCGATGATGAGCACTCAAGTAGAATTAACAGATGTTTTGAAGTGAAGGACAGTCTCTGTGAGTTTTGTATGAGTTCTGCAGAGTTAAATCCCATTACTAATCCTGAGTTCCCCAAAATGCTGCAGAGCTGTCACCTCAAGGCTGCTTTCCCACCTTGGGGGAGCATTGTGCTGGAGTGATTAGGTGTGAATACCTGGATTTTAGGGGTGAATTGGCTCACCTTAGAGCTACAAAAGTGTTAAAGCAACTTCAGGAGAACAAGCATATGAAATAGTTCATCTTCAACTCTTTGGTTTAAAAAAACCTCTCAGTAAGAGTTGAGACCAGTGAAAATCTCAGTGCAGAAAAGAGAGAAGGAGGAAAGCCCAGTTGCCGCGTTGGCATCAAATTTGATTACCATAGTACAGGAGCATCAGACGGATGGGACAGGTCCATGGGAGTGCAAGTAGTCCCCAAAGAGAGCAAAAATCCACTGTCATTTTGAAGGCAGATAGAAACATTCTATTTTCTGACATTAGCTAGTGAAAAAAACACGAGGGAAGCTCAGCTCCCTTAGCCCATTCCTACTGCAACACCCATCCAGCCCTGGTGCTGGGTGTGGGAGGACCACCATGGAGCAGGGAGCTGCTCCAGTGACAGAGAGCTCCTGGAGATCCCTCAGAAACATCACACTGCTTGAAAACAGCACAGGAGACACATAGCTGCTATTTTACTGCCTTAGATGCCTTCTTTTGAGGCCTCTGGTAGCCAGAAGTCATCAAAATAACCTCATGGCTACTTTAATTCCTTTCAAGGACGAGGGCAGTGCACAGTCATTCCACGAGGGGAACAAAAGGTGATAAAAATCTTGCTCCATCCATATTCCAGCTGGGATCATCCAATATCCCAGCTATAGTCAAGATATTTAGTTTTTATTAAAATATGTATTAATTTGGAGAGTAGTAAGCAGATGCCGCAGAAGGAAAATGAACAAGCTCTGTTCTAAATTACAATAATAATCATTCCCATCTTCGAGAATGAACTACGACAGATCAAGGGAGAGATGGCTGCTATGGTCATTATATAAACTAATCCCTTTTCTTTCTTATTCATTCCGCATAATTCTTTTCCTCTCTGAAGCTAAGGAAAAACACTATACTTACAGGAGAAAAAATTTGATTTGGCAGATCAGTCGATAGTGAGATTTTGTTTGCTGTCTCAATTACCTTCAGTAGCTGGAAAACTGGTATCAAAATAAACTATAAATTAAAAAAAAAAGTAGATATAGCCCTACAAATGTCCATCCCTTGACAGATAGCTCAGTAATTCTCTATGTTCTAGCAACAGCTGCTTTAATATCTTTCAAAGAAATGGCAGCCTCACTCTGTCTGAAGGGATTGCCTTTAAGGAATGCATCCGTAAGTGGCTTTGTGCAAAGATATGTTCTTGTGGGGTTTGCACTGCATTTTTTCTGCCAAATTTCAAGATTCCTTTTTCGTTGTTGTTGCTGTTGATTCTCCTGTTTTCTATAAGTTTGCTGCTATTGCTTAATGCATCTAGTATTAATTTCATGCATTCCCCAGACTGGAAGAGCTGGGGCTTTTAGAGGGCTTTTAAGGGTAGATTGGGGAAAATGAGGACCATCAGTGGTCAGGTGAACAGCTTCCTGTGACAGGAGAGCTGCTGTAGCTCCTCCTGCGTCAGGGGGATCCTTGGGCATCTCAGCAGACCACTGCAACTCCCTTCCTGGCTTTCTTTCCTTTGCTGCCTTTTTGCTGCCTTTTCACACTTCCCACACGCGATGTGGTGAGGGGATAATGCAGCTCCTTGGACCACGTAGGACTTCATGTGAAGACATTTGACTGCTACAGGCAAAACTCTGGTTCTGGGTGATGGGTGGTGAAAACAGAAGTAGATTTAGAATAATTCAGTTGGAGGGGACCTACAAAGAACATCAGCTTGGGTTCAGCTGCCTCAGTAGGTCTGCTCTCCCTCGTGAAAGGCTATCCCACAGGCAGGACATGCCATTGCAAGCCCTTGTCCTGCCCATTCCCACCCCACAACCTAGGAAAGATCCACCGAGGTGTAAATGCCATCGTGTTGTACTCCCTGAGCAGGCCAGCAGAGCTTTCCTCCTCCTGCAGGTGTCCTGGCTTGGGAGGGAGGTTCACAGTCCAGTGCAATCGCGTGTCTTCCTACCTGCAAATCCCACCACAGAACATGCAATTATTCTCCCAGTTCAAAAAAAAATGAGAGACATTAATGATCCCAGTCACAATTCAATGCACCATTTGAGTGAAGGGTACATATGCTAAACAATACATGCATCAGGACTGCATTAATCCACATTTTATATGGATTCCCTCTAGACATTCAGTTTATAACCAAGCTGGCTATTTCCCTGTATTTCTCTGGAGTTGGAGGGTGTGAAAAAGACATTTCCATTTCATTGACTAAGTTCCCAAGGGGAGAGTTTATGAAAGTGCAAGTGCATAATTTACTGCCTGACAGGATGAAGATGGTATCTGGTTTTCAAAAAATAGTGTACCCTGAAAAACAAAATTGCTAGAACAGACATTTGTTTTCCTTAAGTACCATATTTTAGAAGCATTTAATTTAGCTTAGAAGCACCGTTAAAAATATATGCATTGTAAATTGCAGCTGTATAACACGATATTTATCAGATAATGTCACTGAATAGTCTCCTGTTGCAATATAAATGCCAAGGCATTTATAGAAAATAAATGTTGAAGTAGTGAGCTTTCTTTTCAAAGTGGAAAACCATTATCTCATCTGAAAGTCATAAATAAAATTATGAGGGTTTGCTTACAGGGTTGGTTTTAAGCATAGGGGGGCTGACATGGACACACCAAGTTCATCCATCCATCCATCCATCCATCCATCCATCCCATCTCCCAGTCAGAGGAGCAACACACCTGGCATGGCTCAACTGGTACATGAACACAAAAAATATGTGTCTAAAATAACTTTTACATACAAGAAGTGGCTGGATGGATGGATAGCTGATTCACCGACACGTCAGCAGGACACACCACACAACAGCACCCAGGTTTCTGGGCCACATTCAGGAGAAAATACGTCAATCCTGGTAGCTCCTTGCGGAGGAGATCCCACACTGAGCATTTCCTGTCTGTGAGCACTGAGGACCTCTAGGCTGTGCACCATATTAGTAAAATGTCACAGCAACAAGAGCATGGAGACATGTTAGATCACCCATTCTGTCGTCTCCTGGGGTAGGGTTACAGCCCTTCTGTGGAGGATGTACCAGCTACTGATTTGAATTTACCTTTTCCCTTTGAAAGTAGCCACTCTTCACTAGCCGTTCCAGACTGCTGAGCAGCCCCACATCTGTCTGAGCTCCATGGATGAGCTTTGGTGAGCTCCACAGATGACAGGCAACCATTGAAACAACAATTCTTGCATGCCAGGACTTTAACACATTGTATATGCAATGCATACCCCCTTACAATGGTTATAATCTTCAAATCAATCCTACCTGGCAGTGGAAGTTTAACATTAATGACTTTCTTATTATGGATGGAAAAACCTTTCAGAGCTAATGAGCAGAAACAAGATCACTTGCTCCTAGCTGAGGAGGTGACTCCGCGGTCACGACCAACACTTGGGGCAGAGCTGTAAGTGCTTGCTTTAGCACAGCCCGAAGAGTTGGTCTGGCAGGTTACACTGCCTCTGCCTTTGGAGCTGAGACCTGGGTTCAGAAAATGCTTTAAGGTTCTCAGCTCCTTAAAATAAAGATACCAGGAAAAGGTTCTTCACCCAGAGGGTGGTTGGGCACTGGAACAGGCTCCCCAGGGAGGAGGTCACAGCACCAAGCCTGACAGAGCTCAAGGAGCATTTGGACAACACCCTCAGGTACATGGTAGGATTTCTGGGGTTGTCCTGTGCAGGAGTTGGACTCGATGAAGTATGGGTCTCTTCCAACTCAGGGCATTCTATGAACACTATCAGCAGGGAGGAGGCAGCCACCCATCACCCTTCCCTGCAACAGGAGCTGGGGCTGTGGTCCCAGGGGAAGCCTTGCTCTCCCCAGCCAGGGACAGCTGCCGAGGTGTGAAATTGGGGGGGTTCAGTTTAATTTTATCTTGACAGCCAGGAGAAAACAGGACTCGACCAGTTACACGTTTAATTTCCAAGCTGGTCCCGAAGGGCAGGAGGAGCGGGTGAGCCAGCGAGGGTGAGCTCCTGGCCCAAGCGTGCCAGGCATCCCGCAGTACCCTGGGGTGGTGGCATCTGCCCTGGCATACCTCAGGGAGCAGCAGCCGCAAGCCTGGCTGCTGGAGGAAAAATAAACAACTACAGTGAGTCACAAAGGCAAGCAGCATATGACGGGGACAGGTACTTATGCAAATAAACTGTTAACACCCAGCCAGACAGAGCTGATAAGCCTCCTAGGCCAGCTGGAGGCTTCTTCATCCTGCTGGGGGGAGGCGGAGGAAAACAGCTCTAGGACAACAACAGAAACCGAAAAGCAAGAGCAAGGCAGCTCTGGAAAGGCTGCACGGGGATGCCTGGTTTGGGTACCAATCTGCTGCACCCTGCCATGCCAGTGTGTCCCTGGGCTGCTCTGCTTCCAGAAGCATCCTGCAGTGCCAGCGTGGGTTAGTCTGTGCCGTGGTGCTCGTCACTGAGATCTCCTGGGGGTGCTGGGCGCCTGCCAGGACACGTTTCCCCCCATGCCCACGGCAGCAAGGTACTCCATTCTGAGCAAAGTTTGAGATTTGTGAGGTTGTGGAACAGGGGGTGCATGGGGAGCTGCCTTCCCGTTTGGAATATTCCTGTAATTCTTCCCCCTGCCCTCTCAGCTGACCAACCCCCTCAGAAGCATGAATGAGTGGCAAATTATCCTTCTGCAACACTGCTGGGGATCCCCCCGGAAGCTTCATATCTGGCCTGGCTGGGCTGCTGATAATCAGATAGAGGGGTTTAAAATAATCAAGCCTAAGCAGCTGAAATTCAAACTGGAATAGGTAATGGGGTCAGAAAACAAACACTGCAGCCCGGGCACAGGCGGGGGCTCTGCAGGGCACCACACACTCGAGGTGGGCTGAGCTGGGAGCTGTGTTGCTTCCTCAGGATGCTGCCCAAAAACCAGAGTGTCCCAAGCCCTGCACTTCTCTGGTAGTGGGAAAGCTGTGCAAAAGACCCCAAATGTTTCACAGGGACTCTTGAGAGCCTTCTCCCCCCATTGCAGCCATCACCAAAAGCCTGAGTTGTAGATGAAAGGATTTTGCTGCCCCAGAGCTCCGATAGTCCCAGTCCCAGCAGTGCCAGCAGCTCAGAAGATGTGGGACACCTCCCTGCTCCTGCAGCATCATCACCCACTCATGGTTCACGGGTCCCCATCCCAAGCTGGCTCTGCCAACACCTCCACCTGCCTTGTCTGTGGGCAGGGAAGAGGGGACAGAAGCACC
This sequence comes from Corvus moneduloides, assembly GCF_009650955.1. Lineage (NCBI taxonomy): Eukaryota > Metazoa > Chordata > Aves > Passeriformes > Corvidae > Corvus > Corvus moneduloides. The sequence continues at coordinate 9,839,952 of NC_045490.1, forward strand.
AAGGAAAGGGAGAATTTTAAGTTTAGGGAATTTGTTTTGCCCGCTGCTCAGATTTCCAGCTTGTTTTAATGACGTAATGCTCCAATGGTGAGAAGCCAAAGTTTGCCCTTCCTGTGGTTGTCCCTTAGGAAAAGCATATTACTGCAATGTGAAACTGAAAATTGAAACAGGCTGGTGCTTCACCAGAGAAAAGGCCTCTCCCTTTTCCCTATTCAGTGAGGCAGGGATGAATGTTGTGAGGTTTGAAAGAAAAACTGAAAAAGCCTTTAATTAATCCCTGGAGGCTAAACCCTGCCAGATATGGACAGGATTTCTCCTCTGCCTCCTTTTCAGAGCAAGAACATGAAGCTGCCTTCCTGCTGCAGCTCTTTCCGGGGGATTCTCAGGTCTCAGAGGAGGATCCAAAGCATTTTCCAGAGCTTTTTTTGTGGAGAGAATGGCTGCCAGGGAAGCCTCATTGCTGTCCCAGGACAGTGAGGAGACAGGGAGCCCCTGCTCAGACTTTTGGAAGCTTTTACCTGCTGGGAGGAAACTTTCTGAGTTCAAGGTCAGGTCTGTTTGTCTTCCCTCCTGACAGACGTAAACTGTTATGCAATATTCAGGAAGTCACTTTTATCAGACTCAATTCAATTTCTAAGATTAAGAGCACGGAAAAACAAATACTAGTGCTGGATGGAAAGTGCTGGCACTAACCAGTCCAACACTGTTTGGACAAGGATTGCTAATAGGGTATCTCTTATTTCCACAAGTCAGTAGAGGCAGGTTACAAAATATGCTGCTTTTATGGGAGGCTGATGATGAGGAGGAGGAAAATTAACTGTTGCTTAGAGGGCAGAAACCATAGCGAAGTTTTTTTGGAGAGCAACCTCTGTGTTTGCTACTGCAGCATGTGGGAGCATCCCAGGGTATAAATTCGGGGCTCAGCCCCTGGCAGAGGGCAGAGGACTGCATTATTAACAGTACCAGTGCTGGACACCTTTGCTTGGCTACAGCTGCCCTGGTGCCTGGCAGGGGTATGGCTGCAGGACAGGTAAAGGCTTTGCTCACAAAAAACCCAACGTGCAAGGGAACAGACAAAATACAGAGCATGTGCAGTTTTCACAGGGATCATCAGCTGGCACAGCACAACAACTTCATTCAGAAAATGTACTGGGAGAAGGCACTGGAGAAAAGAAATCTTAACTTGCAGAGGGAAAACTGTCCTAAGCAAGACCCAAGCTGATCCAATGATCCAGAAGTCCTAGGGTCCTTAAAGAAAAACAGAAGGAACTGCAATGGAGGAGGATGGATCATTTGATCTGTGGAGCTCCATGCCAGGGATCACACCAGCCCCAGCCCAGAAGACGTACCTGCTTTCATGACACTTTTTGCAAACAAGGCCCTTATAAAGTTTCAATCATCACCACTATTGAGACTAGTTCAGTGCTTTCTGTTGGTATAGGAAAAAATGTTGAAATTTAGCTTCCAGCACTGTAAACTCCCTTAATTCAGTACTGTGTATATAGATATTATACACAGAGAAAGTTAAAATGTAGAAATAAGGAGCTCGGGAGTTTGGTAAAAGCTAAAGGAGAACCTGAGGTTTGAAAGAAAACCATTAGCAATAGCAGATTTGTGAGTTCAGCTGTGGGAAGGACCACAAAATCCTAGCACATGCTATATATCTTCTTTTTATTGACTGCTTTGTGGGAAGCTGCATTTCTTGTTGGAGTTGGGAGCTACAGCTTGCACTCTGTGTTGATTTTGATTATAGAGTGGTGGTAATTAAACCTCTGGAGCATTAAGTTACCATTTTAACCAAATGCCTGCATTTTATCTTGATGGGAAATTGGGAGTGAGACTCAGATTTTCACAGTAAATAAAAACTGTTGGCTGTTTCACAGATAATCCTTTTCCTCAGCTTATGTATGAGAAAATCCTCCTGTACAGTTTCTTCCATCCTTTTGCAAAGGCACACACACTCCTTGAAGAAGCTCAGCAGCAGCACTGCCAGGTTCTGCACACTGTTCATCTTGTAAAATAATAATTATAATCATAATGTGCCTCCTTAATGACACTTTTAATCCAGAGACCAGTATTCTTATCTCCATGTAAGCAAACAGAAGCATGCAGAATTTTGCTCCAGTGATATAAGTGGCCAAGGTCAAAGTCAGGAGTTACCCAGCACCCAGGTTCAGTCTATCAGCAATATCCACTGCCTGGCTCTGAGGTAACGCTCTTATCTACAGACAGATAGGGAAGGTGCAAATCTGGTTAATTCTTAGACAGTTCTGTGTTGACAGGCACAGGTCTGCCTCGCTGCACACCTGTAGCTTAGGAATTGGCCATTACAGCCATTTCAGGTTGTTACTTTCACTGAGTACAACCCTGAGCCTACCTGGACAAGTGACTGAACCAGGTGAATCCCTTAAATCCACTATTTTATTGCAATTAACAGCAATATTGCTGAAGTAAGACTGAGATGCTCAGCAAAAGGCTGTGAGGCCGCAGTGTGCACTGGCTGCCTTCCGTGCAGGCAGGGGCATTAAGTGCTCTGGAGATCAGTGATTCTGATAATAAACAGTTGCTTGTGCAGAGGATTGGGCTCAGCCCTTTCAAAGCGCAGCCGTTGCCACAGAATCTTTCATCCTCTGCTTTCGGAGTAAAGTGCATCCTCCCTGCCCAGAGCAGCAGCAGGTTTACCACAAAATGCTTGCAGGGTTTGCCGTCTGCAGAGGCAGGTATTACTCACCCAGTGGCTCCTCATGCAAATGAGCTGCTGTCACTGGGATAGCAGAGCCAGGAGCTGGAATTGAGGCTGCTAGAGATGCCCATCTGTGCGTGCCACCTGAGACCAGGGACAGCCACAGGATTCCTTTGGGACCATGTTTCTCAGCAGACAGTGTTCCTGCAGATCTGCAGGTTCACTGGTCACACTGGAGCCCCGGGAGCTGCATCTTTTGGTGGGGACCAGAGCCTGAGACTGCATCACTTCACCTTCACTATCACTCCCCCTCCAGCCATTTGTTGAGAGGAAATGTCTGTCACAGCACATGGGGGCAGGTACAGAGACTCCTGCACACCTCAGGAGAGCTCCTGGCTGCACAGCTCCCTCAGGCAGAGCTCTCAGGAGGAGATCCCTCAAGCACTCCCTCCTCAGCAAGGTCACATGAACTCAGGCGTGGTCTGTGTCACCTGCCAGAGATCAGGAGCAGCACTGCTCCTCAGCGTCCCACCCCATCTGCATGAGGAGTTTGGGATCTCCTGGTGGAAACCCAAGAAAACCCTGAAACAAAGTTGTGATGGAGGCTTCTCTAGATAGAAACACAGTTGCTGCTGATGTGGTTGGGAACTCAAATAGAGTAGGGCAGCTTCCAATTCGAAGAGGATCACAAAGAAGTCACTTATTTTGGAGAAACCTTGAAGGAGTACAAATTATTCTATTCTTATCTAATAAACGTAATGAAAACTGAAGTATTGCTACTGATGCTACTGGATCCAGGATTTCACACCTTCTTCCTATCATACCATGCTGAGATATGATGCCCTCCAAGTGTAACTGATAAATCCCTCAACCAATTTCCAACTGTTCTATATCCTGGTTTTATACTCTAACACAAACAAAACAAAAAAATCAATATAAAACCCTCATTTTTTTCCAAACCAAGCAAACTAAGGAAGGAAAACAGATCTACTTAATGTTTCTAGATGTAAATATTTAGGGTAAGAGAAAGAAAAAGCTGATTATCTTCTCCATTTGACAGGACAAATATAAATGCATCTTCTTTGAAAGATTTATCTAAGCATTATTCTGCATTCTGACATTAAGGGAAATGTTGCCTGTTTGCATCTTTTCCCAGGAATGGTAAACTGCTCTGGTGGTTTGGAAAAATTTAAGTAAGAATCTATTTTTCAATTATTTTTCTTTTTTTCCACAGACCACTGCCATTCTTTATTTGAGTGATGGCCAGAGTTATAAAGGATAAGCCACCACAAGACAAAATTTTCTCAGAATATTTTTCTGCTATGAACTTCTGGAAACAGCAAAAGAAACCAAGTTTGTGTGAAGCTGGTGTCCCATCAGGAAGAACCAGGCTGGATACACCCACAGTCACCAACGTTATGTGACACCAAGTAAGTTACCAGAATCAGTAATGATATAAAAAAAAAATCCATTAATCAATAAATAAATTGGGGAGATACCCAAATAACTCAAAAAGACTGCAAGAGCTCTACAGAGCAGCTCAGTCACTGTTTTCTACCCCCCACACCCCCAATCAGTCAGGAATAGGTTGTTTTCTGCCATCCTCCTTCTTTTCCCCATTTTCTTTTCACCCAAGTGATAGCACACTGGATTTCTCTGGAATTATGTCTCAAATTTGCTCTTTTTATCATGTCTAAAACTTTTTTTTTTAAATAATCTCCTCCAAGCCTCCCTCTTCTTGCATCTGTTATTACAAACTTCAATTTTAGCAGCTACCCTCAAGGCCACATCAATTCACTCCACAACCATACCAGTCCTTCAGTTACATAATTTACGAGCTTCTTGCCTTCTACTCTTTATTCCTGTTACCTTTGCACATCTCCTCTTACCTGGCTGAACAGCCTACCTACATACAGCCAGCCCACAACCTTTACCCCACCAGGCTCTATAATCCTTCTGTCAGCTCCTTCCCAAAGCACAGACTCACATTCTGCCCAGCTTTCTTTTAAGCCTGGGAAAACCTTCCCGATAAAATCTGAACAGCCACTCCTTTCTCCTCCTTCAAAACTATCCTTACATCTCACTTCTGCCAAAAAAACAGCCAAACTCAGCTTCGGCTGTGGCTGGGCAACATGAACCAGGATTTTCTTCCCTCCTTTCCTTGCTCCCTACCTCTGCTCTCAGCTAAGCATTAGCCTAACCAAATTATGCTACCAAAGAAATGTCGTTGCCACACACACACACATATATATGTATATATACACACATATTTTGTGTGTGTGCATGTGCTGTATCTCCTTGGTTCCTAGTGCCTGCAGAACATAAGACACTCAGATTGCCTTTTTCCCTCTGCTTTTGCAGAGCACGTCACAGAGCCATGGCTCAATTCCTGTGCATGCTCCCAGAATATAAACATGTGCTGATAACAGAACAGTCCCTGAAGGAGAGGTACAGCAGAGCTGGGAACCAGCAGTGAACTGCAACTATCACTGGTGCAGAGCAGACGGGGAAAGGAGATCAGACTGATCAGATAAGGGCCTGGAGTGTCAGGACAAGGGGGAATGGCTTCAAACTGTCAGAGGTTGGTTATTACAAGAAGTTCTTCCCTGTGAGGGTGGTGAGGCCCTGGCACAGGTTGCCCAGAAAAGCTGTGGCTGCCCCATCCCTGGAAGTGTTCAAGGACAACTTGAATGGGGCTTGGAGCAACCTGGTTTAGTAGTTGTCCCTGCCCATGGCAGGGTATTGAAACTGTGCTTTAAGGTCCCTTCCAACCCAAACCATTCTATCATGATTCATTGATGAATAATAAATCAAGATTACAGTTAAAATATCCTTTATGTAGTAAAACACTTGAATTAATTAAGCACAGAAGAATAAGATAGAAATCTCTCGCATATATTTCCAGTGACTCCAGCGCATGATGAATCTGAGAAATGCAGCTGAGGTGTGAGGACACAACCAAAGTTATTGTACCAAGGTGGGTCTGTACTGCCCAAATGTCCCTTTTCCTGTTGTCATGATGTGGGACAAACAGCAGGTCTCACATAACACAGGACCAGGTATGTTCCCAGAAAAGCTGAAGCCATGGCCAAGTAAGAGGCTTGGAGTATGTTCCAGAGTGGATGTTGCTGTGGTTCCAGGTAAAATATTGTGTATAAAATATTACACGTGGGGAGCTGAGTGTATCACTTGGCTGGAGAGGATGACACACTTACAAAAATCCTATTAGGATGTCTTCAGTGTCCAGGTACCCTTAAAAAAGCTGTTCCTAAATAGTTGATATAAATTGCAGGTTTTTTGTAAGTACAAACTATGTAGTTTCTGTGTTCTTTGTAGATTTCTGTGACAAGAGTGAAATACAAGAGCAGAGAGCACTGAAACTGGTGGTATCAGGTGTGAGAGTAAGTGACCACCAGCATGCTCAGAAGCTCCTGTATTTCCCTGGTCCAGCCCACCGTAAAGCTTACACGCAGTTAGAAGCATCCCAGATTCCCTGTACTTAAACTAAACTTTGTTTCCAGCAAAAAACTCCCAGAGTTTTCAGCCTTAACTCCTAAGCCAAACCCCATATTACAACAGCTAAAATGTCAGAGCTAATTAAGAGGAGGAAGCCATGCAGGAACCAGCCAAGATGTGCATCTGCCACCAAGGAGAAACCCCATTCCTGCAGTGTGTGCCAGGACCCGGCGTGCACACCACGTCCTCCCAGAGGCAGAGAGCTGGCTGGCAATTTGGTCAACCCTGAATGACATGCTGGAGTGCTGACTTCCCTTGTGGTTTCAAAAAAAAAAATTAGCTTTAAACCCATGATTTTAAGTGATGCCCAGGGGTATGTTTAAGGAACAGCCAGCCAAATTCCACCCTGACTGCTGGAGCACCGTTGGGCTCCGATGGGGTTGCGCAGTAGATAAGAGACCACAGTGTTTGGGCAATTAGTTTTAACCATTATTATATAATATTGATGTCATATTGACTACACATATATATGCTGGCACGGGGACTGGAATTACATTGATTTATTAAGTTGATAGCATGCACTGGTGCCAAGCTACCAGGTCATTGATCAGCTGCCTGGGCTGAACTTCAGCATGTAATTTCCAGCACAATGTGACTGATCAGCAATACCATAATTGGTTGCAAATGTCCTTCCTTCTATTTGTTTTGTTAAGTGGCTTTTTCATTAACGCAGCAGAGCCAAGAGAATAAATATGACTTTACTATTGGACTGCAGGCAGAGAATAGCTGAGTACTGGATGCAGACTGGGACAGGACTGCAATATTGTCAAGCCAGCACTGTTCACTCCTTTTTTTGTTATAAATTTTCTATTTTCCTGCATTTAGGGCCCTGATTGCTTCAGAAGAGATGGCCTTTGGCTAGAAGGGACTTGGCTGACACTATGTTCAGTAAAACACAAATTTATTGAATTCATGCCCCCAAATGCTCTAATTCAATAGGTTTATTATTCGGCAAAGCCATGATGTCTCTACTTAGAATATGGCCCTCAGATGTCCCTGCTAAGAGAGGAAACTAAGTCCAGTCCTTGGGAACAGGCTCTCTGCTCCTTACAGTAACACCCAGTCATCTGAACGAGCTGGAACACTCAGAATTAGGCACAGAGACTGCAGGGGAGGTGGCACCTCCCTCCTGAACACCAAAGCCAAGGCTGAACCAAGCAGTGGGTCCCTTCTCCAGAGCCTCATCCCAGCTCAGCTTCTGCAACACAGCCCTGCACATCTGCAGGATCACATGAAGTGAGCCTTGTTCTTTGAGAGAGCAAAAAGTGCCAGATACGCTCTGGGCCTAAGTGAGTTGCAAAGTTCCTGAAAATACTGACTCAAGCGTTGTATCTGTGAGCAAGTGCAATTATTTGAACAGGAGAAAGACAGAAGTGAGCCGCTGTGGCACCAACTATCCCATGAAATAGCTCTGTACATGACCCAGATTATTGCATGCCCTTTCTGATTTCCAACAGATAAATAAATCATTGTTTTCTGGGTGTGTGACTCCTCAGTACCTGCTTTTAAATGCTCTTTCCACCTGTTATTTTACACTGTTCTATCAATGTCAGCCCATTTCTGGCTATATTCTAAACATACATAATTGCGTAGGACCAGAGCAGGAGTAGTGGTTATCCGGTGACTTCACAGCAATGAAACATTATTACAGACCTTTCACATGAGTCACCACAATGCGTTAGAGGAGCAAAGGCAATAAAAAAAATAAATGTCAAAAAGAATAAAGGTATTGAGTCAGGAGAAAAGAACCAATCCATTATTTTTCACTGTTTTCAGCTGTTTAGGACTTTATACTTTGATAATTTTCATCCGCGGGACTCTGCCAAATAGAGCCATTGTTTCTCTCCTGTTAGCTCCCTGAAAATATCTGGCAATGGTTTACTCCAGCATGAATAAAACTAAAGACTAAGCTACTTAACCAATGTGTGTTCTTTGAAGTATTGGATTTAAATCTCCAGGATGCCAGCATGTTGCAAACAGCCACACTTCATTAATGATGCTGAAACATTTCCTCAAAAGAAATCAGAATGGAAGTGTTTGATATCTATTGTTTTATTTTCTGTTCAATTCAGTTGCAGGTTTCAAAGGGCTCTGGAGGGCCAGACCTGCAGGGCTGCTGGAGCACCAGCACTGGGGATGATGCAATTTGACTGAAGCAATGGTGAACAAGGCATCATTCCCTACCTGTTCAGGGCATACTGGGCTGAGGACTCTGATTTTGTCCACACTTTATAAAGAGCTCAGCATAGTCATTACTCAACAAATAACTAAAAGAAACAAGTTTGTAATTTGGTTTGTTCAGAGGGTTGTAAATTATTAGAATTTACTATACCCTGCTGCATGTACAACCCAGGGAAAACATCCTTCATGTAAGGGCCTGTCCTGCAACTTCTGCTCAGAGCATTTGCTCCTTGAGTGGGGTCACAGAACCCGTCATCCTCATTAATGTGATGAAGCAGCAGGCACCCTCCCCCTATATTTAATTTTGAATGTGCTCTTCAGTGCTCCAGTGCCTGGACCTGCTGAGCCCCCCCACCTCCCATCCCAACTTGGCTCCTTCCCACATTGCTGACTACTTCTGTCCCATCAGAAGACTACTGCTCCTTCCAAAGCCTAAATCCCAATTTCACAGGAGCTCTACCTCCCCAAAATCCAGAGCAGTGCTCCCAGCAACGTGCACAGCAAACCAGAAGGTCGCTTTTCATGTAAAGGGCAACATAAATGTGCCCAAAACAACTGGAGGGATGCATTAATTGAGCCTTGAGTTTTTTCACCCCTGCTCTTGGTAGGGAAGAAGGTTTGCAGCTATTCCAGAAGTTTTACATGAGAGGGAAACACTCACCAGCTCTCAATGATCTGTCAAGGGCAGTGTCTGCTTCTTGGCAGGAGCCTCTGCTGAAACACCAGCAAGCATCTCTCCCGCTCCCAGCACAGCACTGCTGCCAGTGACTAAGCAGTTTCTATAAATCAAGCTGCAGCAGAGTTCAGAAGCCTAATAATAATCTGCAAATGTACAGTAATAATAATATGGTGGTTTTAATGGTAAGAAGGTCACAGATAAGTATAATAGGCACTCTGATGTTGAGACTTGTAGCTTGGTTTTGAATAATTTTAACTTTCTATTTGATGTCTAGTCTTAGAGCAGTAGAAACTGGAATTAAACAATGCAATTAAAACACAGCAAAGCTGTAATCTGATTTTATGTCCTACTTCTAGCCTTGCTGCTTCACCTTTTCCTCTGAGCCCTTCGTCTCTCCCACGATGAAGTATTTGTCATTGCCTGTTTGGGGGTTGGAACCGGCTTGCCTGCTGGGATGCCAGCAGTGCTGCTGTTCCCCATCCTGCTCTACTTAGCAGCAGAGACCACCACAGCAGGTGGATGTTCGTGGCTTGGCTGTGAATGTCCTCCCCAGTGCCACAAACACCCAAGGCTTTGCATCCCAAATGCTTGACAGCACCCCTGCAGCTGGCACAGGACAAGTGCTGCTCATTCTATTTACTGTAACTGTCTCTTTAATACTTTGTTTATATTGGTACAACTTAATCCAGCTAATTGCCATCATGAACCAGCAGCACATTAAGGCCCTGGCTATAAAGGACTATTGTGCTGCACCAAACGTAATCCCTCTTAAAATGTCCTGTGTTGGTACCTGCCAGTTTTCCAAGATTCCATCTGTGTAACACACTGACACAAAGGTTTTGCAGACCTTTGATGTCCGTGTGCCACGGCAAACATCTCCAAAGCAGGCACAGCTTTGCACTGCCGGCTCTTTTGGGGCAGGAATGGTTTGTTCGCGTGTGTTCAGTACCGAGCAGTACCAGACACCGTGGCTGGAAGTAATAGACATTCCCAGAGCAGGGTTAATGAAAACCTTATGAACAGCCATCTTCATATCGTTTTATTGGGAGAAGTAATTTTCCTGGAGTTTCCTCATGTAGTCTCAAGTGCACTGTGGTTCAGGACAATGCAAGCTCTCTTCAACAGAGCTGAAGGTTCAGCTTTGGATGTTTTTTCTGAGGAGGATGGGGACTGATGCTGAGCACCTGCTGATCCAGCTCAGCCCAGTGCCGTTCATTAGACCATTCACCTGGTCTAGCGTAAGTCTCCCTGCCCAGTACAGGGGTGTTGGAACTAGATGATCTTTAAGATTCCCTCCTACCCAAACCATTCTGTGACTATTCTATGATTAGCCAGAGTTGTTCCTGATGGCACAAACAAAGCAGGGACTTTGGTGATGCCCAAGCTTTGTGGTGGCCTGCTGTGCAGAGAAAAGGAAGGAAACATCTCTGGATGCATAAAACCATCACACAGCAGCAGTTTATCCATCACCTTAGGGAAAGATTCCTGTATCAACACCAGCCCTTTGCCCAACAGTCATTCTTCACTGCCTGCAAGCACAGTGCATTCCAAAGCTGCTCCATCGTTAGGGAATAAAGAACTTAATCCATAATGTGTCATCACCATATTACCTTGCAAAACAACATCGTGCTTATCAAATATCCAAAGGTCCAGCCCCTACCTCATACTCTTGTCACATAGTCAAAGACTTGAAACTCAAACTGGAAAATAATCCAGCTGTATGTCACTTCAGTGTGGTGGTTAACTATTACCATGCATAATTTGTGGTCGGGGAAACTGAGGCACGGAGGGAGAGCAGTGTGTTAGGGATCCTGCAGATCCTGCAGCCTCATCAGGCCAGGGGGAAGAGCCATGCTGCTCCATCCCATGATCCCATGTGTACCCACACAGCTCCTGGCGAGCCCTGCTATCCACTTCTGCCCTGATTCACAGGGCCTGGCTCTGGCTCCTTTGCAGCTCGGTTCCTGATTGAGACCAAGGGTAGCTGTAAGAATTAATCAAACCCTCCACCTCCTGTTAATCCCCTGCTCTGCCAGCAAGTACACCACCCGTATTTAAGCAACTAAACCCCAGCCTAATTTTCTGAGTTCCTGGATGTCTGCATTGAGTCCAGAGACATCTGAGGTTCCTCAGAACTGCCGAAAATCAGGGCATTGCTCTAGAATTAGTATTTATGTCTCTTTATATAATCTTAAATGAAGAGAATAGCGGAAGCCCACAATATCCTACCTGAGCTGAAACTCTGATGAAGGTGGTGTTATAGTCGAGGCACTGCAGTGGGTTATAGGAAATCCTGCAGAAATCACTTAATTTCCGTGTGCCCTATTTCCACATCTGTGAAATGGGGATAACAAGACATCATGTTGCGAGGTGCCGAGCCATGAAGAGTTATTATGGGAGCTGCAGAAGTTGCTATAAATACCTGAAGAACGAGGGCATTCGGTGTTACACTAATAGAATACAAAGTCTATAAAAGCCTTTGCATTTTAGAGATGAAGATTTGAGATAACTACAGGAAGCTAAAAAAAATCCTCCCAGAGCTTCATCCAGAGGCACTGATGTTCCCCTGCAGAGTGGGGCGGTGGGAAGGCAGAGTTTATTCTTTACAGGGATAGGGATCTAAGAGCTTTCAAGCTGGTGACTGCTTGAACTTCACTTACACGAGGAGAAGGTTGTAGTTTCAAATGTAAGCAGCAGGGCTTTGGAGCTCACTTTCAAGTTCAAATCAGGGCAGATTCGGAGACCGCAGACATTCTACCACCATTGGGCTGGTCTCTTGGATTTCTTATGAAGTCAGGTTATGTCAAGTCCTCTTCACATCACCCAAATGGTACAAAAAAGCTTTAGAAGAAATCCATCCCAGGCTTCCCACAGCACTTCTAGCCCTTTCCTAAATTAAAAAGGTGCTCAACTCCTGCATAGCTGTGACCTCCCACTCCTCGGACTTAGAGAGACTCTCCTGCCAGTTCTGGCAGATGTAGACAAAACAAATGGGTGAATTCTAAGGAGAGGGGAGGAGAAAGACCTGCCCTTGCACAGGTGGTGCAGCAAGGCTTGTCTGGAATCACAAACCTCCCTTTAGGTTAAAGAGCCTGTTTCTGTGGGCAGCCACAGCTGGCAAGTCTGTGCAGCACAGCCCCGAGCCGGGAGGCAGGGGCAAGCAGGCTCAGACAGGGGCACAGCTCCACCTGGTTGTACCTCCGTTCCCGAGGGGGGATCAGCAGCCTCTCCAGCGTAGAAGCCCCCAGTATTTCCCCTAAGGGACTGCAGTAGATTGGCTTTCCTTGGTAACCCTTCCCAGACCTTTGGAAAGAGCCCACGGACCCCTCTCCACTTACTGCAAGTGAAAAATGTCTCTAGAGGAATCTCAAGACTCCTGCAGAACTGAGGATCAGAAGGATTTTGAAGGGCTAATCCCCTTCCTCCTCCACGGCAATCAACCCTGTGTAGGTTAATTTATCAGAAAGGCAGCAAAGGAGCTTCCCATTGAGGGTTTTCTCCCCATGCTGTGCTGGTGGCTGTGATGAGAGGCAGAGAAGAAAGAAGAGGGGAAAGCTGTCAATAATCCCATCTCACCACTATTACCATCATCCCTCCTGTATATTATATTGGCAGCAAAAGGGAGGTGCCTCAGGCAGAAAAATACCATGAAAAGTATTTTGCTACCCCCGACCTTGTCAAACAATATTTGTTCCTGGTGAAATGTTTCGTTTCTCCAGTTCAGCTGTTTTCCCAACAAATGGATCTACACCTTTCACTGGGTGCTTCTGCAGGTTAAAAATTGACAGAACACACCGATTTCATGAGCCCTCTGGACCTCCAGCAGCTCCATCAAAGCTGCAATCAAATGTATTTATTGAGCAATATATGTGAGAGAGATTAAGATGAATTGTAAGTCTCTCCCTGTTAATTGCAGGGTATGCCTGATCATCCTGCGTGTGCCAGTCAGTGGGGAAAGAGAAATGGATTTACTTCTAGAGCATCCATGGTTAAAATGTGCTAGACAAGGTCAGTTTGAAGTGCTACTCTGGCAGAGTAGCTCCCATTCACATGGGAAATGTTCAGTAGAAGGGGATGAGAACTCAGATCAGTGCGTGCTGGAGCCACTGGAAAAATATGTGAAAGATTCCTATTTAATTCCTCTGGGCTTAATTCTTATTAATTTAAATATATTACTACATAAAGGATAATTTAACTGTAATATTGTTTAATTAATCATGATAGAATGGTTTAAGCTAGAAAGGACCTTAGAGCCTGTCTCATAACAACCCCCCTGCACACTTTCTTCTAGACCAGGTTGCTCCAGCGTGGCCTTGGACACTTCCAGAGATGGGGCAGCCACAGCTTCTCTGGGAAGCCTGTTCCAGCACCTCACCACCCTCACAGGGAAGAATTTCTTCCTAGTATCTAATCTAGTGGTCAATTAATGTTCATTAAGGTGAAGAGGTGAACTCAAAACTGATAAAGTTAGATGATGCTGTTAGATCTGCCGGAAGAGATCCTGGATGCTCATAGATCAGCAACTACCAAGGAGAGCCCCAAGTCCTGGGTTGGTAAATATATCTGTATATCCAGAGCCACATCCTGGGAAAAGATCAAGTTTTGAGCCAGTCCCCATAAGTATTAGACTAACATATTTGGGGGAGAAAAAAACTCCTGAGGAACAGGCTTCTGTGCACATGCCCGCCGCCACATCTCCTGGATCACCTTGTGCAGCCTCTGAGACAGGGTGAGACTGAGCCTGCTGGAGACAGGGTAAGGAGCCAGCTGGACCCCAGCATGGTACAGTCTGAGACCTTACACACTTGACAGAAGCCAATCTCAATCACATGCCTGTAGTTAGGAAGGAACCAGCTTTTAGAGATTTTGACTGCAGAGTTCAGTTACAGCAGAAAAAACCAACCTCAGAAAGAGTCCCAGCCTCTCTCCTGCACTTGGGAAGAATTCAAGGCAGAGAGGATGCAAGGGGCAGCCTCACATTCTGAGATGGAGCAAATGAAGAATTTGGATCTGAAAGCCCCCAGACTCTGGGGGAGTTCAGGTCCAAATCTGTGCTTTCCAACTTCACACTTCTCCCTTGTTGTGGTATCTTGTTTCACTTGGCTCTCCAGCTGTGTTTTTCAAGACGCAGCCGTGGAAACGTATTGGTTTCAGTTCTGTCTGATATTCTGGGAAACGGCTCAGTAAGCTGGAATTTGACCAAGAGTCATGTCTAAGCTCCATTGGACCCTTCAGGCACCACTGTTAGCATTCTAATAATAATAAAGTTTCACCATGTCAGAGCCATGGATCCAAATCTCACCCTTTAAGAGTTGCTTATCACAATGAGGTACTGCATGGTGCTGCTCTTATCAAGGCACCTCTCCTCTAAAGAAGCATCCATTTCCACCAATTTACGGAAACTGCCAGTTTATTGTTACAAACCCAAAGCAGAATCAGTCACATCTGCTGCCTGCAGTTCCAGTGTTCTGATAATGCTCCTTGAAACCTGTGTGGGGCTCAGGGTGACTTTGAGGCCACTCCAACTTCTCCTGGCCCCCCATGTCCAGTCCAGCCCCTCCTCATGCACCTTAAGCAAGGCTCCCGCTATCCAAAATCCTAAAGCAGTTTATTTAAATGCATTTTTAAACTTCCAGCACATGCATGTTTCCTGTTATTTCATCAAAGACTTGGATTTCTTTTCGGTGACATAATTTGTCAACATATGCAGTTCATAACAGAAAAAAAGTTGATCAAAGAATAGCAGGTAAGCCTTATTTACTGCCTGATAACAAGCTAAATTGCTGCTATAGCTTTGTATTAGCAAGCTCCACATTTAGTGCTTTTATCAGCATTTCAGCTGCAACACACTCTTCAACTTCGGATAGACAATTTAGTAATCAGAAAATAGGTTTTTTTTCCCTGCTGTCAGAGCTCAGTGCCAAGGTTAGGATGCAGTAGACTGTAACCTACAGCTAGTGATTAATCCAGACAAAATACTGGGTGTGTACCAGGTGCAGAAAGATGGGAGCAATGCTCGACTGACTAACCGCGAGACAACAGTGCAGGTCTGCAGTGCTCACAGAGAAATCCTTGACTTGAGAGGGGAGCAAAGGCAGCAGAAATGGTTTAGAGTATAAAAGCAAGCCGTGGGTGGTAGTAACTGTCAGAATTTAGATTCATCTTCAGTTTGGGATAAACCCTCAGTTATTTGGATTGATCAGTTCAATTATACGGCAGAATAAAATGCATCAGTTCCATATCATGTAGCCTTCTTTAGGAAAATGTCAGACATTTGAAGACTGCTTCACAGGTGTTACTGACTCTGCCTCCATCCCTGGGTTTCAGTCTTGGGTAGGATGCCAGGGGGTCAGGCAACATCTTCCAGACTGACAAAGTAGACACACAGTACCTGTGTTTTTAACCATTCATATCACCTATAAATATAATTTTAATCTTTTTTAAAATTCATAATACTTCAGGAATACAGGACTTTAAGGGCATGTGGTGGCCCTGTGTCAGCTGGAGTCTGTGGGCACATCTGAACACTCCACATCCCTTTGAACATCCTATTGCCCTCCTGCACCCAAAAAAGGGCATGTCACACCCCACACTGCAGTAGTAAACCTAATCCACCTACCCCAAAAATAAAATTTTCGTTTACCAGCTAGAAGGTGGCCCTGGACAACATCATCTCCCCAGCACAAGCCCTGTAGTCCTGGGGAAGAGTCATATTTTGCTGAGTTCTTCAGCCTCTGCCATGAGTTATTTTATCAAACTCAAATTTAAACAAAGATATTTAAGGTTTAAAAGCGCTTAGAGGGATGGAAGGCAGGAGCCCAGCCTCGTAACACACCCAGCAAAGCCCTCAGTACCTGAGCAAGGGGAGCAGAGCAGACCCACAGGTCACAGCCAGGCTCAAGCAAGAGCCCTCATGATCAGGCAAGTTCATGGAGATGGGTCAGCTCAAAGGACACGCTACAGGTCAAGGTGAGATCCAGTGAAGGTAATCCAGGTCAGACACCATCCAGCAACTCCCAAGCAGGTCCATCAGGGCAGAAGGCCCATAGATGTGAGCCTGAGGGAGGGGGTGTGGCTGAGCTGGAGCCCAGCACCTCCCTGACATAGCTCAGGGAGAGATGGAGGGTCCTGGGCTGAGCTTAAATTGGCTCCTGGGCAGAGGGTGAGGGGTGTCCCCAGCTGCTCAGGGTCATTAATGTCTGTTAGTGCCCACACCTGACCCTGCAGCCTGTCACAGCGAGAACATTCACTTTCCTGAAAAGTGAAGAATATGTGATAATACCTATACCTGTATGTGACATTACTTATACCTGCATCTATACCATGCTTCAGATGTTACTAAATCCAGCCTGGGAAGGGCTAGAAATGTATTGTAAGATTCTGCTTCTAGTTTTCTATATGAACTGTAAATAATGCCCAACAGTCAAGCTATCTGTGAAAGAAACACACTGTGAGACAAGGCCAGCTCCTCGCTTATGGCTACATCAAAGGCAAAGCTGCTCCCTTCAAAGGCAGACAGGAGACTTTTTTTTGGAGAAATCCACACCCTGACTCCTAGGCATATGTGCAAGGGAGGGTTTTCTACTTGTGACTTGTGACTTGAAACAAATCAGATGTTGAACCATATGGGTTTGGGACTTTTTGAGACTGTAAAATTTTTTCATTACAGATTAAGGTAATGATGAGGCAGCTGTGTGCTCCAGAGCTGCAGGCCAAGAGGGATGAGGACAGACAGGTGGAGTGGGATGGAGGATGACGCCATAAAAATATATAGGGAGATAAAATTGCAAAAGGTGATAGTGTGCTGCTGGGTCTGGCATGACAGCAGGACGTCATATAAAGGCTGAAGGGAAAAGTCTGTTCCATTGAGAGGCACAGTGCTGGCTGAACAGCAGTCTTAGGGCAATACCTGAGGTCTGAAGAAGACAACAAACCACTCTTGCTCTTGGCTTCTGTTCAGCTGAGCAGTCCAGAGAGGTTAGAGGGCTCAGACCACACATTATGCCTGGTGCAAGTGCCCATTACTCACTCTGTGCAACTCCAGAGGGCCATATTTTGGCTTGTAAGCTGTGCAGTGGTCATTTATCTTTCTGCTTACTGCTAACTATTTTTACTGTGCTCATCTTTGCTTCCCCCGCACTATTGCATTGTGCTTATTTCCAAAACAAGATGATTGTTCATTCTCTGCACTCTCACCCCTTTTCCATTCCCTATTTCCAGTGGTGTCCATTAGGTAAGTTTTTAACAGAGCAATTGAGAACAGCAGACTTACAGAAAAAAAAAAAAAGAAGAAAAGAAACAAAACCCCCAAACAAACAAAAAAAACCAAAATAAAAACTAACCAAACAAAAAAACAACAACCAAACGCCCACACCAGAAAAAAAGAGAAAAGAGGGTGGCTGTGTCTCCTTACCTAAAGTGAACCTTGCAACGAGAAGACATCTCATTCTTCACATCTTTCCTTGTGTTCATGGATGACACAGACACAAACAACTCGTCACCTAAGAGGGGTGTGAGCCCCCATAAGAGTTCTTGAGAGGTGTGGGGTGTTTGTCCTGGCACCCTTCACAAATTCTAATGTTTATCCTCTGTTTTATACATTATATTGAATTGTTAAACGTAAAAGGGTCTTTAAATTGCTGAATATTAGATTTTCATTTTCCTCTAGATTATTTTTTAAAGAAATTATATAAGGGAAATTCTGCAAGGGTCAAAAAGCAGAACGCCATCAGTGTGTCAAAAGCCTTACTGAAGTCAATATATTTGATATCTCCTCTTTTTTTTCTATCCCCATGGCCTTTTACTCTTTACAATTAAATTAGAGCACTGTGACAGGATTTGTTACTGGCAAATCTTTATTGGATGATGCTCATATTCGTATTTTCAGGTATGTGTCTATTTGCTCCAGCTTTTTTTCTGGATTTTGAGAGTAAGCTGCCTGTTGTACAATTCTCCTGCTCTTTTTTCTCTCACCTCTCCCACCTTTTAAAGATAGCCAATACATCAGTCTTCTGGTATCACCACAGCCCATCCATGAATTCAGAGATACCATTAATAGTTCTGAGATTACAGTTTTTCAAGGACTGCTAGATTAAGTCAGCCCCAGCCAATTTCAAAATCTCTAACTTATCAAAACATCATTTAACCCAATTTTACCCTAATCTGTGCTGAAATATTTCTTTTTATTAGTATTAATTTTGTAAACTCTTATTCACTATTTACTTTTTACTGAATACTGGTGAAATAGACATTAATTCATAGAATCATAGAAGCATAGAATCACAGAATGTTAAGGGGTTGGAATGGACCTTAAAGATCATTTAGTCCAAATCCCTCAGCAAGGCAAACCTTTCATTTGCTCTTCCTCACATTATTAATGGTCTTAAGGACTATTTCTTGTTGTCCCTGATGTTTCCTTGCTGGCTGCATTTGGCTTTCTACCTTTTTAATTTGAATTTTCCTAATGTATTTGAGCTATTCCTTTGTGATAATTTTCAGTAATCTTAAAATTATAGTTCTTTCTTCTGATGTCAATAAAGAATTTATGATTTAGTAAATAAATTGCATTTCTTGTGCTCTTTCTAGGATAGTACATTTCTGCCTTTTCCCTCCAATGGAAATCTGTCCATTCTCTGATTTTACTGAAGTTTGAATGTAGGGTTTTTGAGTGGGTTTTTTTGGTTGTAGTTGGTTGGTTGGGGTTTATTTTTGTGTTTTGTTTTGTTACCAGCTTCTTTTTTAGCAAACAGCTCATTAAAGTCTTGGCCACGGGAGTCAGAACTCTGTTGGCAGTATCCCCCAAAGAGCTGAGGGTTTATGGCCTTGCTGTGGGGCTTATGAAGCTGCAGAGACAGGCAGAAGTGGCCACACAGTACTTTGCATTGCTCTGCACCTGGGGTTGCTAGAAGAGCCTGTGGTACCAGATAAGGGTTTTTAGACTGTGCTGTCTGCCTAACTGGCCAAGACTTGTATAAAGTGTTCATGTTGCCAGAATTCAGTCTGAATTTTCAATTCCCTGGCTATTCATCATTTTTTCCAAGGGTCATGAAGAGGATATCATTGAGCTGGCAGTGCTGAGCCTAGGATGCATCAGGGAGTTCACTATACCAGGAACTCAGCTGTAAGTCTGCTTTACACATCTGGAGCAATGGAAATGGCCTTAATTGAGGCTATAAACTAGCTCATGATGACATTTCCTGCCAGTTCTGTGTATCATAGAGGATATGCATGCACTAAAAAGTCTTAAATCATTTCTGAGCAGGAACAGAAAATCAATCTATTTAAATATGTTGTTAAGAGTAAAAGGTTCATTGAAAACTGCCTTGTACTTTCAGGAGTAGAGAGTCAATGGTGTGTATAGAAATATCCTTCACAAAGTTTCTTCCCATAAGTTTTGTTTGAGATGCTTCTGGGGCAAGTTGAGAGTGGCCAGTTCCCCTCACTGCATCACTTTCTAGACTTACATCAGCAGCAGGTTTCAGTCAGGCTAAAGATCAAAGGCTTTGATCTCCAGTCATCTCAGCATAACTAAAGGAAGCCACATCTGGAGAATTTATCTAATTCTGCAAGCTATAAATACGTATGGTTTTGGTACTATGCAATTAATCAAAAGGCTGAAAGAGAATATGTGTGCCAACCTGCAAAACTTGGATTGTACTGTAGGACCTGATGAAATACCTTCTGATGCTTATTTCTGTGACTAAGTAAACTGCTCAGTGGTTTAGCACTTTGTTATGGTGAACTCAGTGCTGAGGACACAAGCCTTCCAGAGTCCTTAAGAATTAAGTCACTTATTTCTAAACAAATGTAGGTTTACTGCAGGGGAATAGCCCAGAGACTTTCCTTGCAAGATTTTGAATCAGTCCACTCTGAAGACAGGGGCCTCAGGATAAAACTTGGATCTAGGTCTGAGTCCTGAACTTTTCATTCTCAAAATCTGGATCAGCTTAAAGTGCCTGGATTGCATCTCTGATTTTTCCCATTTGCTCAAAATCAGCCATAAACAGCACCAAGTTTAATTTAATCAGGCAGCACTTAAAATACATAATCAGGCTCCAGTGGTGACTCCCTGCTTCAGCCTCTGAAATACAACTGATTTGTGCCCAGAAACGCCGAGACAATCCGAACTCCTGATTAGCTGAATATGCCACTTGTGTGATTATTTTTAAGCTTATGTACTTTTGCTGCAGGTTTTTCAAGAGTGTGTAGCTGCTTTATTTGGAGGCTGCACCTAAATGCTCATGGTAGATCTACAGATATTGGAGTGGCTGAAGGATGTGTTTGCAGGTCAATGGCTGAGAAATGGAGGGGTTTGCAGATACCACACCTGATTGGGAACCAACCCCAAAATTTCTGAAGACAAAATGGAAAAATGAGTAATGAGAATCCCCCAAAAATACTCCCAAACAAACAAGCATCGTGCCCTACACCCACCCATTTCTGCTGCTGTTTTTCCTTGCAGGGACCCAGTGCTAAGGAATCTTCATGTGTTTTACCTGCCAGACTGAAAACCTAACTGCAAAAAATACTAAAGCTCAGAGAAAGACTTTTCTTTGTAGTTATCTTCATGTCTCTCCTTTAAAACTCCTTTCCCACAAGTAGCGGGGAAAGATCTGTAATGAAAGGCAAATATTGAGGAGCAGCCCAGGACAGCTCTCAGTTTCCCAGCAACACAGCCACACTGATCATGACTATTATGATTTCACCTTTTAAAGAATCTCCTGTCTATGGCTAATTTTACATAATGGACTTTATTAATATTAATTATGTCTCAAACTCATGTGTTGTGTAGCTAAGACATACAATTTTGAGGCAAACCCCAGAAAAGTTACGATTGTGAAAGGCATGAAGATTGTAGTGAAGTCAGAAGTACTCCCCTTTCCTGACACCCTCATCTTTGAGATCAAACCTAACCCTGCCTCTTCTCCAGCTGCAAGGATGGCTGCTTGTGTTTTCTCAAGGAATGATTATGCTCTGTAGCTTCTCACAGCATCCTTCACCTGGCACAACCAACCATCCAAAGCTGAGAAGTACCTCCAAATCAGAAGGAATGGAAGAAATAGTACCGTGCTGTAAAATACAGCATGAAAAGTCATGTCTGGGAGACAGTCTCACCATACTTTCAAGCTTCTCCATGTTTTATTGAACAATTTCAGAGCAGGACTGACTCATTTACAAAGGAAACCACTTCTCTCTTCAGAAGCACTTGAGAAAGGCTTGTTTCACTGATCTTGTTCCTGGCAAATACTTGCTACAGTGAAATACTGAGAACCACGCTTACTCATCAGAGGACGATCCTCTTGGGAAAATGTCTCCTTACTTTGCCGTATTTAAAGCAGGATACTCACAGATCTCTAACTGGAATTCTGTTGACTAAGTATTTTTCTTGACCGTTCATGCCCATCACTGGGTAATGGAAATTTGATTACTGATGGTTTGCACCAGAAGAAAATAAATTTAGTGCTTTCAACTGGTATGTGTACACGGAGTCTGTCCATACCACTTTTTTCGTTACCTGGCTTGGAATAATTAATTATTATTAAACCTTGTGTGCTGAGTTTGGGCAACCACTTCCAGCAGAAGACAATTCTGGATGGTGAAAACGCCATTTAAAACCTGGTATCCAGGGTTCATTTCACCAGATTTTTGCATGCTCAACTGACCAAGTTTGCAATGTGAAACCGAGGGGCAACACAGAAAGTTCCGTTTTGCACTGGTTTTTGAAAAAAGGAAATAAGTCTTAATACCCTAAAATTTATCCCCAGGGTTGCAAAGAAGAGAGTACTTTAATTGTAATGAGGGTTCAATAATTAGTAATGTGAACCACTGGAGAATCATTCCAGCAGTAGCAGTTAAATATTTTCTACAGAGGAAAGTGAACATGATGAAAAGGCTGCAACTACAGACATACCTCCCTAAATGCACTTCCTTTGCAGGACAGAGTCACCAGACCGAAGACGAAAGCCACAAGGCAGCCAAAAATAAAGAAAACTGGCCCATGTGTGTGGATGTGTTGGTGAACAGGGTCACACAACCTGCTGTTCTCCAGCCTAGGTGTGTAAATCCCCACTGTAAACCCTGGAGAGTAAAGGAAAACCATCCTTTCACTGAATATAACCTGAAAGGCAGCTTTTATGAATACCTCTGTATTGGTGTCTTATTGAGGCCAGACGTAATGCGAGCTCTGAGGCTGTGGGCAGCTCTGGCTCCTGATGGGTATGGAGAGGTCAGTGTCCCAGCTCCTGCATCCCAGGAAGATCTCCCACCCGAGATGCCTGTGCTGACTTATACAATCTTAATTGGTTGGAAATGGCCAAAGGAGGCCTCTGCTCTTGGAATGTTCTGACTTCACATGGTTGCTTCTCATAAAGGGTGAAGTCTTTCTTCTTTCTTCTTACTTCTCATAAAGTGTGAAGTGTCTGCTCTGATCCCTGTGCCTATTGCCAGCAAAACCTGACCAGCGTGAAACACCAGCCAGAGGGATTTTGGTAGAATTTAGAAGCTCTGAGCTGGGGTCAGTATTTTATTTGTGTGTGCTCATCCATCATGGTTCATTCCTCAAGCAGCTCTACAGTCCGCAAGTGCCAAGATATTGCTCCCAGGAAGCAAAAAATTCTCATAGTGGTGAAACTCTAAATGTCTATTTTATTTAGTATTTAAAGACCACTTTTGCTTTTATGCAGGTTAGTACCCTCAAAACCCCTCTGATCAATACTGGAGGGCTTATGACCAACATAAACCCGGGAGCTGCTGTAAATGGGTCTCTGCTGACACGATTTCTGTGCACGGGTATTACTGCTCAGGAATGAGACTCCACATTCCAGCTGCTGTAAGACTGCTCGATACTCAAAACCACCCTCACTTGAGCTCTGAGTCAAGGGTACTTGAGTTTCTAGTTTAACCCTTGAGGAATAAAGCCTGAGCAGGCGCGCTGCACACAGGGCTCTTCGAGGACGGCGGAAGGGATCACGAGGCATTTACTCACCCACAGGCTGAGTGTGCACACAGATTTAAGTGGCATATTCAACATCTCCAGGCGATTCTGAGCCTTTCAGAACCCACATCATCACTTGGCTTCTGCTTTAATTTTGTCATTTGCCTCTTGGCCTCCCGGGGCATGGGCTGGTTCATGATTCCTGCCCTCAATGTGTTTGTGACCACTCCTCCCATCACCAGATATGTCCCCTCTTCACAGCCCTTAAGTACACATCTGCCTTTACTCCTTTCTTCTGGGACTTTTTCACTGCTGTCAGTCACTTGCAGAGCCCAGATTTCCTCTGCCTTCCGCCCAGGTCAGCATCCTCACCTCCCTCCAGCAGATCATTGCAGTAAGTGACACTGGGTTGTTCCTCTCAAAACTCTTTAAGCTCAGACCTGAAGCAGACAACATAAATTTTGAAACAAAGCTCTGAGTCTTTATACAGCAAGGCATTAAATAATACAGCAGCTTCATGAATTCAGGCAGAATTCATGACTTTGATACAGCTGAAATGTCCTAAGCCTTCACTTTATATTTCCATGCCTTGATGCCATAGGAAGCTGATGACTCTCCGAGGGCTTTGCTACAGAAGAAAGTTGTATTACTGCAGAACTTAACGTGAATCCATAAACTGATACAGTTCGACTGGAGCAAGGACTGTGCCGACACTGATTTCCATATAAAGTGGCTTATTATGAGTTAGTCAAATGTAGTCCCAACCAAACCAGTAAAAATTGGTATTAACTTGTATTGATTGAAATTCGGAGATTAGTTGTAGCAGGTGGCTTTCTCCTGTAGATGATCTCTGAGCTGTGTGGCTGAGGACAGCACAGCGAGGTGCCAGCACAGGGAGCTCCATCTCCAGAGGGGTTCTCTACCATCCCTGCAGTGCCTTGTCCTGTGCTCCAAACATTGGTCTTTTCCCTGGTAAGTGGATGTTTGGTTGGTGTGGAGGTGCTCATGGCTGTACCCCAACATCTGCCTTTACAGAACTGCAGTGGTTTTACCTTCACACTACACACCTTGATGGGAAAAAAGATGGTACAGAACACTGTTCAGCTGTTCGGTGGAGGGAGCAGATAAGAAGCTACCCTTTCTCTAATTTTAGTGGTTTTTTCATTAGTTGATATCTATCCTCTTCAGATCCCTCAGATTCATCAATAAATGTAGTTTTAAAAGCTCCAGGTACCATACAGAGCTGTAGGTCAGTGCTGTTAGACAATCACACAGTATGCAAATGACTTTGCTTCAGTAAAAAACTCTGAGTTGAAACTTTCTGTTCTATGTTTTGCTACAGAAACAACACCTCGGATCGAGGTAGTGGCTAACACAAAGAACAGTGGGTGAGGAGATGCCAATTTGAATGTGTTTCCCTGGTTATTTTAGGGACTTGTTGAGTAACAGCGTGAGGAGAGCCCACTCCATTCCCTGTGTGTGTTTGGAGTCTGCGCTGTGATTAGTGGTACTTCACAGCCCGTCTGTGAAGCATTCTGCAAAGTTTTCAGACTGAAAAAGTCCCAGAATTGTACACATTTCCATAATTATGCCTGTGTATGCTGATGCATTTTTATTAATTGACTAGCCAGCCAGGAAATTCCAGTCCTAGTAATAAGTCTTAATACGTATGGGCCACATATTAGGCAAGAATGACTTAAAATACATCTCAGGGATGTGCTGTCACCTGGTGTTGACACCTGCAGAAAAGACATTTGTAAAAAGCAGAGGAATTGGGAGGGCAGATCCATCAAGGCAAGACACAAGGAAGCCCTTTGCCCCAGGACCAGAGCGGGAACAAATGGAAATAATTATTCTGGAGAGTGAGTAACTGAAATTCCTTTTCCCAGGACTGTTTTAGCCATAAGCTAGTGAAGAGATGAAAAACTGCCATCAGAATGAAAAGTGCTAGAAGCAGCAGAAACACATGCAACAGCAAGGTTAGCAATTGGGTACGAAAAGGGAGAAAAAACTCTGCAGAATCTTCACTCTCAGCAAAAAATTGAAGGCAAAACCCAACAGATTCTGTTTAAAGAAATCGTTTACAGCAATTTTCTTTACTCCCAAGTTAAAGCGTGCATGTTCTCATTCCAGCTGAATAAGGGAGCCTTTTTGCTGATGCGGAACACATCTTACTAGTTCATTTTCAGTACAATGCACAGAGAATTAAGTGCACAATTCCTGGTAACAAGAATGGAGATTGCGCACGTCTCCTTCCTTCCTGCACATCACAGAATAAATAACTGGGAGTGTAGGGCAGAGAACGCCAGACACATCACTCTGACTTTGGTTATCAGGAATCAGAGGGCTACAGCTAAAATCTACCCTAAAACAGAGGAAATATTTCTCAGTATAGCAATTCTTCCTATCTACCATTTACAAGAGGAATGACCAGCCTTAATATGCAGCAGCTGAATACAAATCAGGCTGCTAGCTCTGCTCTGTGCAAAACCATCAGAAATAAATGCCTGAATTTTACCTTCTCAGGAAATCATGTCAACATCAGCACAGCCAGGTCTTGCTTCCTGTATAATCTCAATCATGGCACAATTCAACTCTGATGGGCTTTTGTAAATATGGGACTGACCTTTATAAGCATGTGACATGGGCTTCACTGGCTTCAATATCCGCCTGATCCGCCAAGGTGATGAGCTCCTTCAGCGCTCATTGAGCTCATTGGGATTTAACAGTGTGCAGGCTCTGAGCTGGGCCCTAAGCACTTGGTTCAGCATCTGTGAAACAGGCATGACATTGATCCTGGACTTGGATGGATCTAAGCCAGCGCAGAAGCAGAGCTACATTCAGTCACTTAGGGGGGGAAAAAAGAAGTGTTTTTTTCTTGCAACCAGAAAGGCAGAAAATATCTAATTAGAGCAGGTCCAAAGGAGGGCCATGAAGATGCTCTGAGGGCTGGAGCACCTCTCCTATGAAGACAGGTTGAGAGAGTTGGGGTTGTTCAGCTTGGAGAAGAGAGGGCTCCAGGGAGACCTTACAGCACCCTCCAGTACCTAAAAGGAGCTTATAAAGAGGAGGGAGAGGGATTTTTTTATACTGGCAGACAGTGACAGAACAAGGGGGAACAGTTTTAAACTGAAAGAGGAGAGATTTAGATTAGATATTAGGAAGAAGTTCTTCCCTGTGAGGGTGGTGAGGCCCTGGCACAGGTTTCCCAGAAAAGCTGCTGCTGCGCCATCCCTGGAAGTGTTCAAAACCATGTTGGATGGGGCTTGGAGCAACCTGATCTAGAGGAGGGTGTCCCTGCCCATGGCAGGGGGATTGCAATGAGATGATCTTTAAGAGCCCTGCCAAACCAAATAATTTTATGAGTCTATGAGTATTGAGAAAATACTTTATGACAAAACTTCCAACGTACTTGTAGGATGATCGTGTCTGTTGGTTTATAGCTTCATCTAACTGAATATTCTCAAGAAAAAAGGGGATGTCTCCCTGACTGGACTGAAGGTGCTGCACCCCTCTCTGGAACTGGGAGTAGCTAGGACAGGGTGGCTGCCACCTTTAGTATTAAAGCTTTCCTCTCCCTGGAGCAGAGGGGGACATGGTCAAACCACAGCCTGAAAATGGCCCAAACTACTCTTTAGCCCTGTCCAAGAAACGAGTGGTCTGGGAAAGTGCCACAGCTACAGCCCACGGTCTCCAATAAATGATTGTGAGGCTTCTAGCTGGAACTCTGAGCTCAGTCTGCCCTTTTTTTTTTTTTAGGAAATCACTAAAACATGACACCCTTTTACCAAATAACTGAAACAAACACAGTCTCTGGTTTCGATTGAAGGTGATGGGGATATTAGATACAACAGGATTTTGTAATCATCAATGTCTCCTCTGAAGAGATTACTGGATTTAAGTAAACTCTAGTTTCCAGAACTGGCTGAGAAGAGAGTCTTCCTGTAAATAAACTGGAATAATTAATTCCTGAATGGTACCCTATCATAATCATAGAACAATTTGAGTTCGAAGACATCTGTGAAAGGTCATCCAGTCCAACCTCCCTGCAATGAGCAGGGACATCAATGACATCAGGTTGCTCAGAGCCCTGTCCAACCTGGCCTTGAATGTTTCAATGGACCCACCACCTCTCTGGGCAACCTGTGCTAGTGTTTTACCACCCTCATTGTGAAAAACAACTTCTTTATATCTAATCTAAATTGGCCCTCCTTCAGTTTAAAACAATGAGAGGAGGCTGCTCTTGGTGTAGAGGATACACAGCATCATTTCATTCTTTCCCTGTAAAAACAAAACACACCAAGGAACAGAAAGATAAAATTCAGCAGTGAATTGCTAAAACGTGCTGTATTTCAGGCTCTCATCAAAAGCTGCTGCTGTGGCATGCCCACGTGTTCGTACAACAAGGGCACCCTGAGACTCTGCCAGCTACAAATTGTGTTTTGCTTGCAGCTCTGACGAGGAATCATTTTCGTAGCAAAGCGAAGAGTGGCCCTGCCTGGGGTTCCTGTCTCTGAGCCTCCTCGTGCATCTATAAATAGCAAATCATCAGCTCACCTCCTCTGAGCTCATCACATCCTCCCTGCCTTCCCCTCCTGCCTTCCCCTCCTGCCTGCTTGTTGAAGCTGTCACCGTGACTCAGATCTCCCCTATCAGATTCCCTGTGCAGGGAGATTCCCCATACATTATATGGCATCGGGAAGCTATTAAGCTCCTTAGGTTTATATCACCTAAGCTACTTAGGTTTCTATCACCAGCAGTGATACGATGTTGAAGAACCGGACATCTGAAGCAATGTAATTACAATTTAAGGTGTCAGAGCTCCTAAACACTTAAGTTGACAGAGAGGGTCTGCATGATTTTGACGACAACACTGAGTGAAAATAAAGTGTCAAAATCCCAGATGAATGTCATACACAAAATCAAGGACAAACATAAGCTATGACCATATAGGACTGCAGCATTTCAGAGATCCTCCTGCAGAATTCCCTAAGATACCAGGCATCAATCTCTTTCCCTTACGTCCAGCCCCCTGATCAACAAAAATATTATTATTTACACTCTAAAGCAAAATTCTGTTATTCTTTGCTTAAGAAAACACAGATGAAAAAAGATATTTCTCATTTTAATAGACTTAATTTTCAGAGTTTATAATTGCTGAAATGACTGTAACTTCAATCTAATCTTGCTTTCAACCCCCTGTAATGGCAATTACTCATGTATTCATCAAAGTATGGGATTGTTTGCACTAGAAATCTCCAGATAACCTGCTTACTCAGTGACACTAGAGATATCTGTCAGGCCCTAATACTTCATTTCCTGAATAAATGTTTCATAGACTCCATACTCAGAATGTGAAAAGAGTAAAATATTCTTTTGATCATTCATTTGAAATATTTGCTTCATCCTTTAAAAATGAATGTAACCCGGCATGCAGTGAGCAGTGAGACAGTTAAGCTTGATCAATTAATATACAGAGGTTTAATAACATTTTGTGGTCTTTTAAGCGATGTAAACCCAAAGATTTTCACTCTCCTCCTGTATACATCTGACCTCTCTTCTGCCAGGTTTAAGGATGAAATGTCGCTGAGGATGCTGCCCAAGCATTCCATTCGAGCTGCGTGTGGATGCCAGAGCCAGCTCAGACACTCAGTGTCTGTGCAGCTCCACCCTTGAGGTCCAGGGTAGATATGGATATTTTAACAGTTTGACTCAATGATTTTAAAGGTCTTTTCCATTCTAAATGATTCTATGATTCTGTTCTATGTCTGTACCTGTACATGCCCAACATTTTACCTACTAATACTGCAGTGAGTCCTGCCCTGCCTGTACCAAATTCAGAAACAAGAAGTCTTGTGACTGACCCAGAGGAACAGTTTCTCGTAAAATAAAAATCCTAGAGAACTGTGTATTTGTTAATATAACCCATAGAGGAATTCTGTGACATGAGTATCTACAAAATAGCAAGGAAGGTGCAATTGCAAGGGCTGTGAGTCCATCCTTTTTTAGATGCACCAGTACAGCTGGAGAGCCAGGCTGCTCTTCGTGTTGACCCTCATAACTCTCACCTGCTTGGTAAGCAAATACAGTTTGCAGGAAAGAACAGAAACAAGCAGCAATTGAACTTGTGGTGCTTTACAATACTTTCAGAAATGCAGAACTGCAAAAAAACAGAGGTGGAGATCACCCAGTCTATGAAAATTGTATTGTGTAACCTGCTTTTGGAGCTGAAATATACACACTGAGGACAATTTGGCTTTCTCCTTCAGGTGTGCACATTTTTTATGAAATATATAAATTTCCAAGCTTAACTATTGATTTATTACGATGTTTGATAATTGGCAAAAAGAGACCAGTAGTTCTCTTGGCACTAATCATGATTTTGTTATTTTCTTCCCTTCTGTGCCTGACTGTTCCCTGTCATTGCCTGCCTTACACCTGTGCTAGAAGCCCTTTGGAGTAAAAACAAGGCACTGGATTTGTTTGTGTAGAGCCCGTAGAGGCTCCTTGCCATGACCAGGAGTCTGAGACACTATAATAATTCAAATGATAATATGCCAACAGAATCCAATGTCGTGTATCAAGAACCTGTTTCTGCTCTGCTTTAAGACACCAATAAATAAGGATTTTCCTTGTGGTGTCACTTATTTTGTTATGTTTATCAAGGGAGCCAGTTGCAACAAGTAGAACCCTGAGCTGGTTAAAGCTTATTTCAAGTTAATTTAAAATAATGCACTCTCTCTCTTGACTCATCCATCTCTACAAAGAAAGCAGCAAGCAATCCCGGACATTCAAAGCATAACAACATTCAGATGTGTCTAGACATAAATAGCAACTTCTAAACCAAGAATTTGCCTCTGGAGCCTTTTCAGTAGGTCCTCAAATAGAAAATATTTAAAGGACAATCATGATAGTATAATTTCTCTTTGTTTGAGGCAAGGATGGAGTGAATGTGTCATAAGGCACTAAGAAAGAACAAGAAGAATCTCAGTGAGACAAAATGAAAGAACGTCATTATAGACAAGACTCTCCAGTTAAATCAATCATAAATCCGTTGACTTCAGTAGCCAAGGATTTAATGACACAGCTTCAACCAAAACCACTTTTTAGCACTGTATTGTACAATCTGGGGCCTCAATTTTATTTTTTTCTGTAAGTTTATATTCCAGAACTGCAGGATCTGGCCATGCGCCTGCAGGAGAGCCTCCACTCGAAGCCATGGCTGGAGCAGGGATCATCAGGGGCTCCCAACAACCCTTTGAGCAACATCCCAAACTTCCAGCATGGGAAAACACTTTATAAATATGAATCTACCTGGGATTTCTTTGAGTATTAGTAAATAATTGAAATGTCAATGCTAACAAGTTGGTGTTTCCACAAATTGACATAAAAATGTCCTTAAGAATAGGTGGCACAGAACCCACAAGAGAGATGCACTGACACCACCTGCAAACAGCAGCAGCAGCTGTACCTCTGACCTCTCCCAAGCAGGAGACGTGGGAGACTGAAACTCTCCTCACATTCCAGACTGCAGGGAACGACACCAGCAGCGAGTGAAAGGAGAGCTCTGCCTTTGCCTCATGGGTTATCACCCCGGAGCTACACACCCCCTTACCCACAAACACAACAAGCTTGAAGCAGATGAATCACAATAAAAATACCTAAAATTTCACTGAAAATACCTACAATTTAATTTTGTTATTTCTTTATACAGAAGAGGAAGCACACAAACAAAACTGGGAAAAACAAATGGAGTTCTCCAGTCCAATCCTTTCCCCACTTAATAAAGGGTATGCTTTGCTACCACTTAATTCAATGGAAAAATTCCTTTAGGTCTCCATGGGAACAGCATTGGGTCTATAATACTTAACTATAAGTACCAAATTCTATAAGCTTTGGCTGAAACTTTTTAGTGTCCTTTTAAAGATCTCTGTGGATAAAGAACTTCAGGCTCTGGAGTCAATAAAGTCAATGAAGCAGCTTTCACAGGCATCAAAAGTTCACTTTCAAACTTTTTTACAAAATAGTTACTGGAATTTGGGGGAAGCGAGCACAAAGAAAACACTGTAATAACTAACACAATGACCCTTTCAACAAGGCAGGCGAGCAGCCTTCTTAATGAAATTGGACTTAACGTACGTTTGGACCAGACAGTGAAAGAAAATCCCTCAACAGCACATCACAAGGCCAATAATGTGTAAACAGATAATAGCAAGAGCTGTGTGGTTCATAATTAATTCAGAGGAGATGGCATTTCTGCCTTCTTCCCACTTTGGTCAGTCACTGAAGACAATTTGCCTCTGCCTGTGTGAAGTATCACATTTCAGAATGAAATCCTTCAAGTCCCATCATGATAGCACTAACATGAAGTGATAAAATAACAATATTTATATTTACTGGACATTGCAGTTGTGTGGCATAATTCTAGACAAACTCCTGAACCCATAAGCTTCTATTCTTACCCAAATTAGTTTCAAAATAAACAGAAATATAAATAAAGATTATTTATAGAATAAATAACTGGTGCTAGTGAACAGTGTGATTAATAATCTAATACCGAGACTGAGCTGTTCAAAGTTTAACATGGCTTTGAAAACAATGTGAATGTGTTCACTGATTTTTGCAAGCAGGGGCTTATCTAGGATAAAAACCTCTGTGGGTCTCAGATGATTGGGGTGACCTTTCTCAGACCAACTCATTCCCTGATGAATACGTACTTAGGTCCCCCTTTATGCCCGAGGTTGTTGCTGTGCCAGGTAGAGCCTCTGCTCAGGCTGCAGAATCCTCCCCAGCTTGGTGGCTCCCAGCTCAGCCCATGGTATGTGTACCAAATTGGCAGCTGTCAAAATTATTCAGCTTAGAAATGCATCAGACACGGCAGTTAATGACCCAAACTGAAAAACAAGGGAAGAAACACAAGATCTTTTCAGTTCTAGGGGCTGAGGGCTGAATATCCTGTGCTACAGGTGGAAGCTTGGGCAGGGACATCTGCCCACCTTCACCACTAACAGCCTCTACAGCCAAGTCTCTGTTATCAGTGCCATCAAACCATAAGTCTGCCTTCTTACAGTAGTTTGACCCAGCCCTGGCACTTGTTTAAGGGCAAAAATAATTTATTTTATGACCTCACTGAACTCCTGATTGAAACATTGACATACTGGGATTTTAAAACAAACTTTCTTCTAGTTACATTTGCACTAGCTCAGAAAATCCCACGCTACATGCTTTGACCACATCATGAAAAAGGCTTCATTCTGGATGCTGAACAACATCCCCTGTTTGAGAGGAGCATATTTGCTTTCTGGCAGGATACAGCTTTCACACAGACCACAGCAGACACAAACATTAACACGGAGGTTGAACATTACCATTAGTGGGACAGTACCAAATACAGAAGATACCCTGTCTTAAAAATCGTTATTTTCAGTGCAGAAACAGAGGATAATGACAAGAAACCTTTAGGGAATATTGCAATTTCCATAGCTTGTGATGCTAATTACAGTCATTATCAGAGTCTAAAAAGTTCTGCCTATTTTTTGTTCTCTGCTCATGGAGGCTGGGCTGTGAGATGAACTCAAGGTGCAGTAACAATGGTAACCAAAAAAACTCCTCAAATCTTAAAGCCCATTTATTTTCAAACACTACTACCTAACTAAGGTTTCTGTAATAGCTCAAAAAGCCCTCTCCTATGTACACACACACACATAATCCAAGATATATTATTTTCTAAGACTCATATCCTTTGAATGCACAACAAAAGCAGAGCAGCATCCTGTTAATGGGTTTTGCTCATTGATTCTACATATTTAAGTTTTTTTTAGATTTAGCTCCTTTTCCCCTCACCTCTTTCACCATCATTAATACTAAGAGATTCCCAGAGATAAACTGTTAAGAGTCATGTTCAACAAAACTGCCCACTTGCCTGCAATAATACATAATTCTTTGTTGGTCTTCTAGTTTTGGACTGGTTTTATCCCAAAAACTTTAATGAAATAAAAAGAATGCCTCCTAAATCATTCACTGCTCTGGCTACATGGTGTTCATATGGCCCATAAGGCTGGGTCCAAAGGTTTATACCAGTTTTCACTTCTAAGGGAGTCAGGTGCACTGAGCAGGGGCTGTGATCCATTGCTGGCACGATGACACAGGACACACACATTCTGCACTCGGCTGAAGCTCTTCCATTAGAAAGATTAACAAAAGCAGGAAGAGGAGGTCAGATAATTCTTTTAATACCTAAACAACAAATTAAACAGAGTGCTGGAGCTGGCACTGCTCACAAACAAATGCTGCCCACTCACCGAGTCTCTGGTCACTGTTTCCCACTAGCAGTCCCACCAGCCACTCACCATGGAGCCCCATCCAAAGCGGAGGTGGAGAACCTGCCTTGCCAACTCACACATTACAGCAGATTGCCTGCTGATTATACCTTTCCTCTTCCAGAAAACAACTCCAAACAAATAAGGCATAGTATTTGCCTGGGACACATTCCACAAACAGTAAAAAGCTCAAATAAAAACACAGGTTGGGAAGTCTGGCCGGAGGAGAAGGCTCTTCCTCTCCTGGTGCATTTTTATATACATCAAAAGCTATTCTCACGGACCCTTGACATGTTAAATGTGAAGTGTTTAACTATCTACATTAGCCTATCTATTTTATTTTGAATATCTCAATGCTGCTGTAGTTATCAGGGAATCTTCCTTTTTTGCTGTAAGTTTTTTATTAGGCACCTCCTAATCTCTAAATATTTAAAGCTTTATTTGTTTGACACATTGAATTAATTAACTATTAATACAAAACCTCCCACTAAGAAGCTGCAGATACAGTACTTCAAGCTGTGATTTCTTCACTTCTCACAGCCTAAGGCCTTGATTCTGCAATTACACACATTTATCTGTACTGTGGTGAAGAATCCCAATGGGACGACTCACACTAGTGAAGTTAATCACATTTGTGAAGATCCAAGTCCTGTAGTTCTGGCTTGGGACTGCATTTGGATGAGACATCTTCAGGGAACTGAGATCTGAAGAAAGCAGCACGAGCAGTGCAGTGTTTGATGTTTCTTAGGAATAATGTTAGTGTGATAAACCTGAAGGCAAAGGTGTTCTTGTACCTGAAACTCAGACTGGGGAATGCCCAGGAATGGTTCACGCCCACAGCCCTGCCGATGGCCTCCTGACTGACACAAAAACACTGCAGACCTGGATGCCTCTGCTTGTCCACCTGTAAAATCACGTGAATGACATGGATATATAGGACAAAAACTCTGGGGTGATTAATTTAAAGACATCTCCACGATGGTTTTCAGCCTTTATATGGAATCTAATGGAAGTGATTATGAACTGTTTAATTATCAGTGAACGAAAGCCCCATGAGAAGTTACAAATCCAAAACTGTGAACCCATCAGTCCTTCCTTAATTAATCCCACTGTCCTAGCAAGCTGAGTACATTACATCTGCTAATAAATTAAAAATCAAGCATCCCAGTACACTATTTAAGAAGGTAACTGTGCCATAAAGTTTATTGTGACTACTGAGTGCTCTTGTGAATCACTGCACTTGAACCTTTTTGTCTTTAATTGTCATCAGACTCCTGTTCTTTGTAGCATAAAGAGGGAAAGGACTTTTATTTGTCTGTTACCCACACACAGCTTTGGGGCAGTCCACAGAGCTCAGCCCAGGGACCAGCTGGTCCCAAAAGGAGGGTGGTGGGAGCAGGGAGCACTCAGGAACCCACAGGCCCGAAGAGTCAGTACCTCTAAGCCCACTGAAGATGCTGAACACGGGCATGTGAAGGCTCCAAGAGGAAGCTGTGGTCCTGAGCAGCATCAGTGAGTGCTGACAGCTCACATCGGTCAGGCTGAGCAGGGCATTGCATCCTTTACACCATCACCTCTGGCCTGCTTCCTTCTGCCTGGTAATAAACTGTTTTTCTAGCAGATTTTAGCACATTTTAACCTATGTTCTGTGGTAATTTTTAATGTGTATTGGTGGAGGGCTCACAGAAGTCACCCTTTACCCCACAGCTCCTGGGGATGCACCATGCACCCAGGTACTCCAGGATCCCACCTGCAGAAACACCAGTTCCCCTATACCAGTGTCTCCCCACGGGCCACCATGGAGGCTGGATTCTCACCACTCTCACATTCCCATCCAGCCTGCAGAGTCAGCACACAGCATGAACATGGGAAATCTGGTGAGCGAGGGAATGATCCTCCCCACCACACCCTGGGATACAGCAACTCACCTTGATCTGAGGGACAGCAGGATATTTTCCAGGCAGACTTTTCTAAGTGTAGGCTCCAAGTTCTGCCCTCCACAGAGAATGCTCTTGGACACCTTCAGCCACACCTGTCCCTGAACAGTGTGGGTCCCAGCACAGGCAGTTTGCAGGGCTCATCATTTAATTAACCCCCCCCCTTCTGCTCCAATTTTGTTTCTCACACATCCACTGCCTCCATCCCAGAGACATAAAAACATGTTCCGAGTGTTATCAATCTATAACTGGGCCAAACTCCTCAGGAATAATCAAATTAATGTGAATGCTAATGAACAGCAAATCTCAGCTCATGCACACGTCAAAGGAACAAAAATACTGAAACAGGAAGCAAATTAAAAAAAAAATCTTCAAAGTTTAGATTAATTCTTAGAAGGAGGAAGCTTTTCCATATTATATTTATGAACAAAATGATGTTGGTTTAAGCCACATAGCACCACTTTGCCATTGTTACTGTAACTTCATCACAGCCAAAAGCAAATTGGATCCTTTGGAGTTTCTGTTAATAATCAGATGTAGATTGAAAAATTCTTGAACACAAATTCAGCAATTCAAGGAAAGCAAACTGACTTAATGAGCGCATAGTTATTACCTAGCATTGATTTTTGAGTCTTTGCACACTAATTCTTATCCAAGGCAGAGTAGTTTTACTCCACAAGGTACTAACAGAGTCTGGTTTGACAGTATTCTGAGTGCCATTTCTAACTTAAGTGCTGTTCCTAGAAATTACACACCTTTGCAAGCAGGTGTGAGGTGTAAATTGATATTCTTGTTTCGGTGCAGTGAGATTAACTTTTAGTAATGACTGTTGCAAATAAACAACATTTTCTTTTCTAGGTGAAATACATTTCCACTGCTTTTTTAGGCACCACTGAGCTGTATTTTGGTACAAGTTTGGGGGGTTTAATACATACATAATGCTGGCTGGAATTATGACAAAGGTGTTACAATTTTAATGCTGGAAGAAAACAATGGCTTAATTCTTTCCTGTAGTCAGCTAGCCGGGTTTACAGAATACAGTAAGAAATTACCACCACATTAACACTTACAAAAACAAAGCCAAAGTTCTTTAAACTGTCAATTTAAGAATATGTGGAGCCTCTGTACTACAGACATGAGACTTGACCACATGGTACACAGTCAAATTTTAAAGAATAACTCCATTAAATCTGCAGACATGTTTTCTTCTGTTGGTGATTAATTTTTTCCCTACCCCCAAGGGAAACTAATGGGAAACCTCTTTAATATAATTTTGAATATCTTCTAATAATTACAGTATCACTAGGTGAATATAGGGCAAATTTAGATGACAGCATTTTCCAAGCTGGTAAAATACAGTATCTCAGAAAAATAAAACTTACTAGAATACATTATCACCAAGCCTGGTCACCCAGGTTATGTTTGCAACTCTGCTGCTGGTTTAAGGTGGGACTTTTAGCAAAATAGTTAGATCTGTTTCCCCATTTCTAATTGGCAGCTACCAAAACTTCTCTTCCTCATACAACTGAGGACACACAGAATCAAGTCAAGCTGTGGTGCAGAAGCAAAGACATCCCGTGAAGACAGTTGCATCATGGATTAACTTTTCTGTTTGTAAAGTGCAGGGTATCAACAGCATGGACAAAAAATGAGCCCTTGGAAAAAGATAAGAGTGAGAGCAGAATGTCTTGCACTAAGGTTATGTATTTAACAGTTTTACATGAAATAATCATATATAAAAACTTTTTTAAGTGCTTTTCTCCAATTTAAAAATCTAAAGAATTCAAAAATAAGGCATTCAATATTTGAAAAAGTACAGATTTACAAAATGTGTATATTCTGTCATGAAAACTCCACACCAACATTATACACTTGGAAAAAAAATACAAACAGGATATATTACAAATTTATGTAGCAATAACTTAGTTCATACCATGCAATAAAAAGGACGTTAATTGAGATACACAAGCTTTTAGCTTTCCCTAAACTGGAGGGCTTAATTTTGTTTGCAAATGAGTTTTTATGCGAATTCATAGAACGGTGGCATTTGAAATTTCTGGTAGCCTTTCTATTGAGAGTTAAATTGTACATAATGTTTATGAGGATGGAGAGTAACACAGCAGCTGTTACGAATCATTCCAACTTTGTTCGACAATAGCTGAAACTCTTTTCTCATATTCACGTTTGTTCTCCTGGTAAAGTTGTGCTGCCTGACTGTTGGCTGGACTGTTTGGATTGGGCTCATCAAGCAGAGACTGGAAAAGGGGGAAAACAATGTCAGACAAACCAACACATTTAAATCAGGAAAAAATCAACTTACTTTCAAGTCAAATGTGTTTCAGAGGCAGAAACAACTCAGAATGGCCCAGTTGAAAAAAACCCAGTTAAACTCATTGTTAGGCATCCCTAATTGTATTACTGAACCTCAAATTACACCCTGCACCAGTACTGCACACACTTGTAGCTTCACAAACCAAACAGAGACAGTTTGTCTAGTCAGCACCATGGAGCTAACTGACTAATTGGTAATTATATTACTACTGTCATTCAGGACTAAAGAGAGGCTTAAGATGTCTCCTACAAAACACCACTGTTGAAAAATAAGAACAATCACACAGGAACAAAGGAATTGTGCATTTCCACTGTGCCAGGCCATTTTTACTTATTCCAAGTAGTGTGTTTCAGCAATATTGTCCCTTTGAGGGCTTCACAGGGCAAAGCTTCATAGTAAAGTTACATGTTTCAAACACTATGCAAATTTCTGCATCTGATATCGTATCTTGAGTAAAAATGGTTAAAAATTAACACAAACCAGTAAATGCTTTCCTGCGCAAAAATACACAATGGCAGTTTTGTAGCTCAGAATTAGTAATTACGTAGCATCTTTGCCTTTATTTGATCTAAAAAGTACTGCTTTGCTCATAAGGATTTGAAGTTCCCCTTGACACAAATACCTGGCTATCCCCATTACTGAGCTTTGAATTCTGGAATACAGACCAACAATAACGTAATTATTTGGTAAAATAGATGCAAAGTTACCTGAATCGAAGTTAAAATAGATGAAACATCATATGTTGGACTCCAGCGATTCTGAAGAATATCTAAACATATGCTGCCATCTGCATACACTGCAAATACAGCACAGATATCACTTAGAAACTGTCAGATTTATGGCACTGTTTAAAGCAGAGTTATTGTTCCAATTCAGTCTGTGCTTAGATTAATGCTTTAGGAAAGAGGACAGCAGTTTGTCTCACCATCTGCTGTGGCTTGACACATACTTTGAAGACTTATTACTGAAATTAACAGAACACCTAAGAGGGAAAGAAGGAAGGTCTGAAGATTATGGAATTAGCACAGGAACAGGCAGACTTGGCGTCCTGCTCCTCCAGTGTGACCGACCCATGCTGTCACAGTGGAGAGGCCTCCCAGAGAGCAGCAAGGCCTTCACTGAAGGAGTGGAACCACTCACAGCCATCACACTCTGAACAGTGGCAGCTCCTGCCCCATTTTCACACACCCTACACTTACCATGAGAGGCACCAAGGCAGACAGTAGAAAATATGGAAAAGTGCTGAAATCCTACTTCTGTCTGGATACTTATCAGTCTTCATAGAGCCCATATGAACCTGAGACTGACTGCTCAAACTTCTACATGCTTGTCCTCCAGCTTGTTCCCAACAAATTACAAACCTCCTGGCAGAGACAAACTGGCCTGGACAGTATGTGAGGCATTATGTCTACAGAGGAGCAGCAGGCAGGGTTTGTGTTTTCTGCATGCGTGAACTGAGCAAAACCTATCAGCGCTGGGGGAGGAAGCACAGTGCACTCTCATATCTGCCCTCATCACTGAGTTTGGGTCACACACCTCCGCTATGACTGAGCACCCTCATTTTCTTCCCTGTGCTAGTCCTGGTTGGCACAGAGCACCAGACAAAAGCAGAGACTTGGGTGAAACCTCACCTGGCAGGAATAAGTAACACTTGGCTCCATCAGTTCCCTGCAGCTCATGACACGGCTGCTGTTAAATGGAGGGGGGCAGGAATCTGCAGCCAGAACTGCCTCTTTAAACCAATCTAAGTGCAGCTGCTGCTGAAAATACTCACAGGCTTTGCTACTGAGGCTACATATTGATTAGAAAGAGGCAGATAGCTGCTTCTTAATAGCATTGTAATTCGTAATTTTTCGTCAAGCAGTTGCTGTCCTAGACTTCTACTTAGGAGACAGCAATGAAGAGAGATTAAGCATTCTAGAGCTTCAGAGAATGCATGACCACACTGCAATACTTACAGCTAAATAAAGATGGTTTACTCACCATTTGGGTGGAACATTTTTGATAAAAATCTAACAGTTGGAGGCTTATTTGGATATTCTTCAGAAAATTCTATTACTAGTTTAAAAGTACCTGTCCAAACAAAGATAAATACAATCAGATAACTAACAACAGAAGAACATATCCAGGAACATAGACAACAAATTAATTTATGTGCTCCATGATCAATATTTCTCCTCACCATTATATAAACAAACAACACTGAATCTGATTGCTTTTCATATATTTGAAGTGATAATGGAACTGTGGAACTACTGCTTAGAGTAATAAACCCAGCAGCAGAGATTGGGTAGAAGCTTGGAGACTCACTGTATACATGGCAAAAGCAGCCAGATCCAACATTATCCCACTTTTCCGTGGCCCAGTATGCTGGGTCTATGGACTTGGGTGACTTTAAGGCGTTTCATTAAGAAGGTATTGTGGTGCCAGCAAAGAAACACTGGAATTTCATAATCAGCAATCTCAGTCTTTGGAGCTCACAACTGATTCACTGAAAACCTTTGCTACGGATCAGTGAATAATTTACTGTAACTCCTCCAACCCAACATAGAGAAAAACCCATCTGCTGCCAATTACTGCAATAATACTATAATTATTAAACTCATTATTCCTCATATGCCTAAGGGAGGCTCATTACACACCAACTTTCATGTTTATGTACAAATTTGGGATTCCCTCAACCTCACTGAGTTCCATATTGAGAATTCAAGGTTTTTCACCTGTTCTTCATTAGGAGAACAGTGATGAATCAAACATGCCAAAAAAGATGAAACAAGAAAAGCTCTTGTTGAGCTCAGCTATGGGGATGTGCAAACACATCTGGTAGTGTCAGGCCAACATCCCCTGCTAAAAGCTCTTGTATGTATGTTTCTGAAAAAGCCTCAATAGAAGCATTGCTTCTTAGCTTTCTAACCAACCATGAGCCAGCATGACAAGACACTGCTTAGATCAAGATACATATTTTTATAGCAAACAAGCCTCACTCCTTCACTTGCTTGCTTGGTTTCAAATTATATACAGATAGCATATATTATTTTTCAAAAGCAGAACAATGTTAGTACTGGCAAGATTTATTAGAATGACAAAGGATACAAAAGTTAGCAACTTACCATCTTCAAAAGGAGTCCCTTCTGGCCTGAAAGGTTTAAAAAGAAACTCCAGTTAGAAGTGATCATTACCTACTTCCACACAGGCCCAGTAAATGGGTATCTTCTTCCTCATCCTCCCCAAGATATACGTAGAAGCAATAATTTAAATACTTAGAGAAGCATCCATGGGCAACCTCTGAGAGCTTTGTTGTATCTAAGACACCTCCCATAGTCACTCTGCTATTTGGGATATCTACTTTATCATCATCCCAAACAAAACATATGCCATTAGGTTACTAGATTGGAACAAACAAGATTATTAGCAAGCACACTTCAGTTTTACGGAAGGATACTAAGACAGCTCCTCTTCTATAGGATATGTAATGTAACTTCCCAGACAGATCCTGTACCTTGTCCTACTGGGATTCAATCCAATCACTAATACATATGGATTTAAAGGCTGAGAACACGTGGCACTTACGTACTTTAAAGAGGAATCCTGCTTTTTCATAACACACCTATTTATTAAACCACATGCAAGCTTTATTCAACAAAAAAGCTGAAAAAATTTAAAATTAAATTTTTTTCCTTCCTAACCGTTCTCTATTTAATCTGTGAAAAGATATTTTAACTGTAACACTAGGCCATTTTTTAAAGTTTGCTGACTTTACATACATGAAACAAGAGAATAACTGCAAAAACAAACATCAGGTTGTTATATTTAGTCCTCTGATATCGAATTTCATAGTGACCAAAAACTCTTACCCAAATATAACTGCATTCCATTGCATTATATTATTCTCAGATGGTGCACCACTGACACCCACAGGAGGGTCTTCTTGCAATCTAAGAATTACAAACATAGAATGACAAGTCATATATCTTAAATACTTCCACCTGCAGGTATAATTTACCAGTAACATCCACATTTTGTAAATATTTTCTAATTCCAAATCAGAGAATACACAAAGCATTACATGCAGCTTATCAACACCCCAAAAGACAGACCTGCAAGGCAACGCACATCAAGATTTTCTCATGTTTTACACCGAGACACAAGGGCACAACAGGTCTGATTAAGTGTTCAGGGAGCAAAGGATTAACTGTAAGAATAACATAGCACCATGGACAGCTGGGATTTATGGTGCTACACAGTTAACTATGAGAGAGCAATTGCTGCTGGCTGCCACAGTGAAGAAGAGAACAAGCTGCAGCCACAACCAGGGAGTGACACACACACAGAGCACTCTTGCTGGGACACAACACAAGGGACCCTCAGTGGAGCTTTTCCTGCATTCCCAGATCCGTGCGTGAGACGTGGTTAAATTTGGTATAAGCCTATTTTGACTGACAAGCTGATCGCTTCAAAAAGGGAGCAAAGGGGAAACCTGTGTGCTGCTCCTCCCTCCTGCCAGTCCCACAAATGTGTTTATCGCTAAAGCAATCACGGGAGCATTTTAAATTATTTTTAGTTCCTTAATCCTTGGACTAGGGAAAAGCATGTTACTTACTGAAAGCCTCACAAACTTGAACCAGAAATATGTGCTGCAGCCAAAGGGCAGGATCCAAATGCTCCCCTCTGCCCATTGCTGGATCCATATTAAGGATCACAAGACCCTGAAGAATGTACACCAGCAGGCCCCAATCAATCCACCTGATCAAATCCCCTCAGTGACAGCTCCTCCTCCTCTCACCTGTTTTGCCTCCACAATTATGCAAGAATAAGGAAAATGCAGTGACTGCCCTTGCCTCACTAACAACTCTTGAGTGTTACCATAAGGTTTAATCATATCACAGTACACTTATAAACAAGTCACTACAAAAAGCTCTGCAGACCAAGCGACAAATCCTAACTAAATATCATGTGCAAATGCAGATTTATTGAGAGCTGACAGCAGCACAGCCAGGCAACCCTCCTGCACTTGCACTGCCTCAGCCTG
Organism: Corvus moneduloides; assembly: GCF_009650955.1. Classification (NCBI taxonomy): domain Eukaryota; kingdom Metazoa; phylum Chordata; class Aves; order Passeriformes; family Corvidae; genus Corvus; species Corvus moneduloides. The sequence continues at coordinate 9,882,561 of NC_045490.1, forward strand.
GGGTAACACCACGTGTTGTCCAAGGATGCTGAGCAGTGGTGCTGCCCTACAGAGCAGCCCAGAAGCTGCTCAGAGCCCCTGTGAACTCTGTGTTTACATCCCTGCTCTCCGAGCACACACAGTCCAGGCAGCTCAGTATCAACAGCATAAACCACCTACTTTTTTGGTCAGGGAAAGCAGGAACAGGACTTCTTCCTACATGACAGCCAGGCTGCAGGCCAGCAGCAGTGCTTGAGCATTAGCCTGACAAACGCATCTGGGAGACAGCTTTAGTTTTTAGATCAACTTTAAAGCACCCTACTTGTCACAGAGTCTAACTACACAAAGGATCTGGCAAGGACCACAAATAGGACTAATCCTGAAAGTCCTAAACAGCAAGGAAAATGTGGTATTTGCACTCCCTTTTTATCAGAAAATAAATAAATAACTTTGTTGTTGTTGTTGTTTACTCAAACAACTTAGAAGAGGTAAGAAATCGGCTGAACTGTTTTCTCTTCACTGCTCCTGACAATCACAGTATGCAAAAGCAATTTATATTTAATGAAGTGAATCAGAGTTGACAGTACACCGTCTGTTGTTTCAGTATGAAGTACAAGTAACATAAGAACAAATACATAAGTTCCAGCACGAAAGAGCAGAGTAAAATAAAAACTGAATATCAAAGTTGCAACATATAGGACAAATATATTTGATTTACTTCAAACCACGACATTTGTCTACTTGGTTGTATTTTTCCACATCTTTAGAGTTTTCTCTCAAGCCTTAACTTCAAAATTATTAAACCAGATCTTGTAGGAATATAACGGCATAAAACCCACATCTGACTGCAATTTTGAAAAATAAATTAGTCAGCTTGAAAAAAATCACTGGTTCATCTGTGTAACCAAATACAATAAAAAGTCTGCATATCCTGTTTTGATTTGAACGGGAATCAAGCAACACCCACTTAACAAACACCAACACTCACACAACAGCAGGGGAGGGCTCCACTTCCCAAAAACCTCCTACTCCTCCTAGATTCACGAATCAGGCTTTTGTCGCTGGTGCTTTACGTGCAGCCACGTAAAGCAACTACAATACACGTCAAGTGTTTACTGATGTGTTTTCAGGGGCTGGTATAACATAGCTATGCTAAAAAAAAGAGACACTATCAAAGCTGACTCACCTCTAATTACTCCTGAGCAACCCAGTCCGGAGACTCTTACTGTAAATCTTAAAAGGAAACCCCCCACCCTTTTCCACACTCTGTTCTAAGTGTGTTTACGTGTCAGACTGGAAATAATTTATTCCAGAGTCAGTGGTTCAGTCATTAATGTTTAAAAGAGTGCAACTAATAACTGCTCCTTTAGCAGTTCGCATATATTACACAAAAGACTCCTCACGATTGCAGACTTTAAACACAGTATCATGAGCCTAAAAACATTTAAGGGCATTTTGGTTCTTATTACATACAAACGAAGCGTTCGCTAATTCTTTGCGCTTCGTTTTCAGGTGCCTATTACAAAAAACTTGTTTTCAGAGAGACTCTCCGACCCAACAAGCCTGGAAGACTTGTGAATTCTGCCAGAGCTATTCCGAAGCTGGAGCCTGCGGGTGCCGGACGTATTCGGCGGAGGTGGGGTGCGGGCAGGGCGGCGCGGGCTCCCGGCCCGGCCAGCCGGGCACGGCCCCTGGCAGCGCCCGCAGCCCCCCCCGACATCGCGGCGCCCCGTGACCGCGCGGGCACTCCCGGGGCGCCCTGGTTCGCAGCCACCGCTCCAACTTTTATCCTCAGACGCCCCCAGCCGTCGGCGCCCAGGCGAGGCGGCTCGAACAAAGCCGGCGCTGCCCGGCGGGACCCCGCGCTCCCCCGGCAGTGCCCCCGCTCCCCTCGGCACTGCCGCTCGCCGCGGGGCGCGCCCCTGCCCCGGGGGTCTCGATGCCAGCCCCGTGCCCGGCACAAAGGCGCGGGGCGGCGGTGGGTCCGGGCCCCAGGCCCCGCTCACCTCTTGAAGTCGCGCATCAGGCGGCGGCGCGCCGGGGTGGACATGGCGGAGCCGCGGCGCCGCCTCCCGCCCGGGCTCGCTGCTCGCCCGCACAAACAACCCGCAATGGCGGCTCCCCGCGCGGGGCGGGGCCGGCGCGGCACGGACCATGCGCGCCGGCGCGGGGGGGCCGGACCGCACCATCGCGCCGCGCGGGGGGGGAGGCGGCAGCGCGCGGCGCCGCGGCCGGAGGAGTTTGGGAAGCGGCCGCGGGAAAAGGGCCGGGAGCGGCCCGGGGGCTGCCTCGGCTCCGCGGCCGCCCGGCAAACAGCAGCGCTGCCTCACGCTCTCGGAGCATCTCGGTCTGCATGTGGGCCGGGTTGGATTTTCTCCTTGCCAGACACACCAGCTCGCTGTGATTTAACTGAGCTTGTGCGAAGTACAGAAACAGAAACTCGTAGTCAGATTACAAGGTTATACATTTAGGTTCTTACTTCCATGCTGTGTATGCAGCTCACTCCCACTCTTTGCAGTAACTGGATGTTTTAAAAATTCAGTTCTCAGCAATTTTTAATTAGGGATAATGGTTCATTTTGCCATATGGGTCCCTCAGCATCTCTCAAAGTTCCCTCTAAATACAGACTGATGTCCTGGCTCTCAGCCCTTTTTAAAAATCCCACTACTCCAACAGGCAGAGCAGGTCTCTTTGAAGTCGTGACCCAATTCTTACATGGAGTGTCGGAAGTTATCCCTGAACTTGGATTTGTGTGGTTACATGTGCCTCCCTGCTTTACTTTCAGATGACTTTAAGGAGGTCAAAACATGGGACTCATAATGAAGTGAGAAATAAACAGTCTGCGTCCCCTGGCCATTCCCTCTGCCCCCAGCCATCCAGGTGGTGGAATAGTATCAGCCCAGAGTTTAACACAGCATAAAGCTCAGTACTTCTTTTCACAAAGTTAGTGCCAGGCCCTGCTGCAGAAGCACCACTGACTGGGCTCTTTAGAAGAGGAATTTGTATTTCACACAGGGCGGGATTTAAGTCAGCAAAGATTTACTCAGAACACTAATCCAACGTCCCACCTCAGTGAAAATAGTCAGCCTATTGTGAGGAATTCGCATAAAGCCTGGTACTGCAGGGGAGCAAGCTTTTCCAAAAGCCTTGGTAATAGGAAACTGTAATACCCCAGCCACTAAAATATTATTCCCCACATTAGTGAAGAATGGTTCCTGGCAAGCTCTCCCCTCCTCTGGACTTTCCTCCTCCTCCTCCCATCACACACATTTTCATTTTTCATTCCGCTGCTGCTCCTCTACCTTTATCCAGCTTATATTTAGCTCCTGTTAACTCAGAAAGGAGAAAGCAATCTGTAAAAAACAAGTGCAAGCTTGAACCTGTACACATAATGAAGTGTCGTTTAACAACATTAATTAATTTAGTATTAACAGGCGCTGCATCAGGGCCCAGATGGGGCATCCCCTGTCTCCAGGGCATCTCTCTGCCTTTTGAAGCCCAAGTCACTCTCAGCCTGTGCAAGGAAATAAACAAAGACCAAACACCAGCACCAAGCTCAAGTTGAATCTGAAACCCTTTGTTGTTTCCACCTGGCTTGGGAACTTTTTCGGCAATATCTCATCAGGGACAATATTTCTTTTTCTCTGACGCAACCGGGATACAGTGTATTGACATTATCTAATGGAACATTTTAATCCTACATAGCAGTAACATGTGTAGATGGCAGTTTTAGTAATAAATTAAGAGCTTTTTTTTTTCCTCTGAAGAACTAGATGCAATTTCTGTTCTGTTGATTGCATGGCACATATATGTTTTAAAATTAATATATTCCAAGCTACTTTCAAAAAAAATCAGTCTCAACTAACAATGGAAGAGAGGCTCTGGCCTTGCAAAGGTGGTTTAATATGTCTCAAAATGAAATCTGCACTAAATATCCACTTTAGATTTGTATCTGCTGTTAATTATTTCCAGTACTTCCTTGCTTAATGAACTTAAATGCATCACTGCCATTATAATGAGACTATGGGCATTTTAGGTCAAATGTTTTCAATTTATCGTGTACTTGTAACCCACTGACTTCCAGAGATGGGTGGAAACAACGATTTCAACACTAACTTTGTCATTTGGTGCCTGGAGAGGTCTTTTTTCTGTGCAACCATTAAAGCTATCCACTGTAACAGTGCTTCAAACACTTGGAAAAAATCCTTACACAGTCTGTGGTCTAGAACAGAAACTAATGTCTTCCTTCTTGAATAATACTGGGATAGATACAACAAATTCCTGATCAGAAAGCTGTTTCAAGTTCAATTTTTATTTCTATGTTTTTTTAAAAATGCTATTTGATAGGGTATTACATTAAGTTAAAGGTAACATTTTACAGCACATTCTATATTAATCTTGAGTCAGTACTAGATTCTTGTGCAGCATTTCTCAAAACCAAACAATTTCTGAGGTGACTTTGACCCATCACAAGATGATGCATGTGAGCTGGGTGAGTTCCTGGGGTCGTGCCGTGCGTTGCTGTGGGTGCTTCCATCCCAGAGCTCTTGCCTGTCCCCATCAGGCCATGGGAGAGGGAAAGCAGAGCTGGCTGACTTCTCCCGGTTCTGCAATTCCGGAGCCATCCTCGGAGCTCACACTGCCCTGCACCAGCTTCCCCAGGTGGCCTTTCTGCCAGCTATGGATTGCATCACTTGGCTCTGGTTCCCTACCCGAGATCCCCAGTGCACATTGGCCACGGAAGGGGTGGTGTATTTATTGCACCAGTTCTGTGCCATCCCCAAACAGAACGGGGATTATCCACAAGTATTTCATTGCAAAGATATTTCAGCATTGTGTGGGTGCAGTGGGGAGATTTCCCCTAAAATCTCAGTTTGAGTTCAGACCTCTGCTTGTGAAAAGTCCACAAGAATTTCAGTCTGCACATGGGTCAGATTGGATTCTCTCTGTGCCAGACACACCAGCTCACTGTGATTTAACTGAACTTCTGCAAAGTACAGAAACAATAACTTGTAGTCAGATTACAAGGTTATAAATTTAGATTCTTACTTATTTGGATTCTTACTTCCATACTTTATGTTCATCCCATTTCCACTCTTTGCAGTTAACAGGATGTTTTAAAAATTTAGATCTTATCAATTTTTAATTAGGGATAATGGCACATTTTGCCATATGGGTTCCTCAGCTTCCCTCGAAGTTCCCTATAAATACAGAGTGATGTCCTGGCTCTTGGTGGCACTAAGGAGACCTGGCACCAGTGAGAGTGTAGCTCTCAATTAAAAAAAAAGAGGGGTAATTAAAGTAACAGATACTTTTATATTGAGTTTAAACCAGCTTTGTTGTTAACCTAAAACTCCTTCAAAATATCAGCAGCTAGTAATGCAAAAATTAAATGGTAAATGGATCTCAGTACGAAAAAGTACATTTTTACTGTGATTCTTTTAATGTGGGAGTTCTTATCTATGATTTATTAGAGTAAATTAAACACATTCAAGAGGATATTTTTAAGCTAATAAAAGGAGCTGCTCCTTTCTTTGCTGTATTCCTGGTACAGCAGTATTGGTTCAGAGCCTGAAGATGCACCATGAAAAGTAATGTGGTAAATGTGTATGAATGTTGGAGGAAGGCTGAGGGAGCAGAAACAAAGTCTTTTAGTGTGTTTTCAAATTAATGACAGTCTTTAGTTAAGCAAATTACAGTTCTTGTTATCAGCCTTTCAGAGGAGGCCTCTGTGAACTAAAATAAAAAGCCATGGTAGAAAGTGTTTTTCTTCTTTCACCAACAATGATTTCATCATAATAATATTGTTAACCCGATTCATGTATTTAAGCAGAAAGAAGAGACTTCACTTAGTGTTGGAATTTATCAATCATACAATTCTAGATGAGCTCCAGTGTTATTTCCATGGTCTGGATAACAAAGAGCTTAATAATACCTTTTCCAGTTAAAACAAGCAATTGAGTACCTTCACAACAATAGTGAAAGAACTCATGGAAAGATTAATCATAAATAAAATGTTATTGCTTCTAGATCACACCGTTTATTGTTGTGGTTTGTCATACAGATATAAAATACGTTAATTCTTTATTAAGAACAAGGGTTAGTGTTGTAGTTTAAGGCTTCCAACTGGTATGAAATGATCTGCAGAACTGGAACATTAGACTGGATGATTGAAGGAGGACTTGGGTAGCAGCAGTGCTACTGCAGAGAATTCGGACCCGTCTCTGAAATTCGGAAGAGCTAAAAGTATGCAGTACTTTGCATTCCCACCTTGTCCTTCTCCTTCACTGTCTCATGTCTTTTAATCACTTCTGGTTTGTCCTGCTGCTGATAGGTTGGGTGCTGTGCCAAAATCTATACTGTACTGTGCCAAAATCCTGCTCTCTTTTGCTCATCACCTACATTAGCAGTTGCTAATTGTAGTAGGATCAGGACATTGATGACTTTGGGAAATGAGGGCAGTCTGTGCCTCAGAGTCAGTTCTGATGTAGCAGGAGGGTTTTTTCAGTCCGTGCTTTTATGCCTTGAGTACTTTTAAAACAAACAGAACCTGCTTCTTATTAAACTGTTTTGTTTGGTTTTGTTGGGTTTTTTCCCTTTTTATTTTTTTCCCTTCCCTTTGTTATACACCATGATCTCATCTGAGAATATTTTGTTAACACAAAGTGGAATTACTAAACTTTCTGATTTAGGTTTTGCTTAAACATGAGCTGCCCCGGGTGATGTTTATACAGATTATGTGGTTACACAATGGTACAGGGCTCCTTAACTGATTTCAAAAGACCCTACACATGGAAAATATATGTGTGGGGTTTTTTGGAGGGGGATGGCACCTCTAATTCAACTGGTACAGAAAAAGCAATTTCCTGCACATGAACTTCTGGATACAGTGCCATATTAGCAAAATGAAAATAATCATATAAAAGCTAAATTAAAATGGTGACATGTAATGTACCTACATTTAAGGTCAGAGTTAACATTATGTTCTGGTTCCAGATTCAGTCAAAGCAGTGCAAAGTTTATCTTTAAAAATAGCACTGTTATTGTATAAACCAAACAGCAGAGCTGTTTTATAAACCTGTAGAAAATGGTAATCTATGTTATTCCTGGGTAACCTGTGCCTGTTTGCCCTGCAGATGGTTTTCCATATTGTCCATACCAAAAACATCCATCAGTGCTGGCACTGAGCCCCTGGATGATCAGTGACAAGGGCTCTCTATGGAGCAATGCAAGAGAAAATGCTGGAAAAGTGAGGAAGCAGCAATGTGTAACTTTGGAGACACAGCATACATGGTTAACAATGCGGTAACTTGGAATTTTTTCCAAGTGTGTACTAATTTCCACTAAAGATTTTTCCTGCATTTTGTAAATTTCTGTTATTGTCCACGTACTATTATGGAATTCTGTAGCGGTTTGGAATTGTGGAGAGGAGTGGTAACTCCTGTTATAAGTCATGCTCTCACTTATGCTTTAGATATTGATTATTATTAGTAGTAGTAGCAGTAATGATTGTAACAACAGTACCTTGCAGTAGTTATTCTGGCAGTGCTGAACTATAAACATGGAGGTAAATATCTTTTTAACAAGCCAGGATAATTCCCTTAGTCTCAAGCCTCAGATACAGTTCATAGAGCAGAATGAGTCAGCGGGAAGGATCTGCTTTTACATATCATTCTTCTCTGAGAGGAAGCACAGGGAGGAACACAGCAGTACTGGATATTTGGGTTCGTTTCAGTTTTGAAGATAGTAGGCTTTTTGATAAGAGATTTGGAATGTCTTTTACCAATCCCCACATGGATACAAAAAAAGAATATGGTATACAATCTTTATATCTCTTTCAACCAGCTGATTTATTGTCTGTTCATAATGTCCTGTTTGTCAAGCAGCTGGACACTTCCTCGGAGTTTTTTATAGAGCCTAGGATTTTTAGGGATGATACTTCCTGAAGTTCTGCATCCTAAAAAACACAAGGAAAAGGTTTCCCCAGCTCACTGCCTTACTGGAAATGCTATTTCCTTTTAGAAACAGCACTTCCTATTAGAAATCCCATCCAGTTATAGTCTATTGCCCCAAAGTCATGTGGGGAGTTCACAAGGTTTAATTGGGTTGTCCACATAGAAGAATGTGGCATATCAGAAATTGCTAATTAGAGAAGTTGGGATTTTCAGAAATGCCAAGGAGATTCAGAAGTATAAGTGCCAATCCACAGTTTTCTAAGTATTTCAGTTAACTTAAATTCACTGATGTTATAATTACTGTATGCACTGAGATGCAGTTGTAGACACTAATGGTTTAAAAAAAAAGTGTTCTGTTCAGACACTGAATTTTGTTTCCCCTGAAGTCAGTGGGAATAGGAAAGGATTTAAGTTTTGCCATTTCCATTAGCAAAATCAAAAATCCAATAGGCAATTTCCTGCCATAAAAAGATCTGAGAGAACAGATGGAGGAAAAATAATCTAATTGAAATGCATTTTCTTTTTTACTAGCTTGCTCTATTTCATTTTTAAGAGCATACCTAAAATGTCTTCTTCCACAAAGAGAGCTTGTTCATTAAGTCTTAAAATAAATGACAAGCAAAAAGCTTTTTTACAAATCCAGAATGCTTGTGGTGATACCAGGCATTTCTTATGACTGATTAACACCACAAAAACTCAAACTAAAAGGATGAAGCCCTCTGTTGAGGACAGCCCAGTGAAGCTTTCACCAGCAGCAGGCTCTTCTGAATCATTCTTTCTATTGCAATAGAAAATGCAGTTGCTGCAGAGGAATGAAGGGTCTCATTCCTTTCTAGGGGACAGGGAAAAGGAAAGATCAGAGGCCAAGTTTTCTTCCCACAGCTCAATTACAGAAGGGGTTACTCCTCTCTCTTGTTCTGTCCTTCCCAATCTCTGATGCTTGTAGTGGGATGTGTTAAAATCTCCAGAGTCATTGATTTTGTTGAGGATGGACTGACTTAGTGTTACAGATACATTTTCAGAAGGTGTTGAGTTATAACAACAAAGTTTAACACTTAAAATGAAGTGGAGCTTTGGAGACAAGGAAGGGAAAGCAGTTTATCCATTAGGCTACTTGGATTCCTCAGAAGTCTTTGTAACCCTTCAAAATCCTTCACAAACATTTTGAGAGCTTTCAGGGGGATTTATTTTATTTTCTCTTAGTATGTTTATTTGGGTTTCTTTTCTTTTCCATGTAAGACGAATCACACAGAGACAGCATAAAAGGAAAAAGTGCCCCACTTCAGAAGTGGCCACCACCATCCAGCTGTGGTAGCTGGAAGCTAAATAGGAATGGAGGGATGGAGGCTGTTCTTTCAGCATGAGGACATGATACAGGAAGTTGGTCTCTTCCTCTGGCTTTAGAGGGGTATTAGTCCATCCATTTCAGACATCGGATTTATTTGTTTATGCTAGAAGCATCTGTTTTCCATCCATACACCCAAGGAAGAGAAGCAGAGATTCTCAGAAAATGCTTCATATGCCTCAAATTAGGCAATAATTAAACTATTAAATCAGATGTTCCAAACTGTTTATGGAAGACAGGGATCCTACCTTTCTCATGTGGGCCCTTTAATTTAAGAAGCTCCAGAGTGACAGTCTTAAAGTTGGGCAATATCCCTCAGGTATGCAGAAGAGGAACATATGGCTGTGGATATGGTAAAATCAGCTCTGGAAACACTGTTGGCAGGGAGTCTGAACCCACCTGGGCTGGGCTGAAAACCCATTGTATCTTCTGACACATTCAGAGAAGATCTTGCATGTTGGAGGAAGAATCTGTAGTCAGAGGTGCTGCATTTTCCTGGCTGCCCAGAAGATTTAAGTTGATGACCTTATGATAGTGTCTAATTTCCTATTCCATGTCCAAAAACTGCATGACTCTAAGAATTTCAGGCTCTGCTCCTGAGTGTGAATCACATCCACAGAAACACAAAGGGTAGGGCAGGACATGTAAATGCAATTTGGAAATAAAGATATGAGGACTGGCTAAAGAGAGGTGAAACAGCTCCAGCTACCCTGACAGTCCATTCATAACCCCTATCTAGCAAATTAGAAGAGTATTTTGGGACAGTCCTCAGCCAGCAGAATCCTCCTAGAGGGAATAATTTCTCCAGTATAATTTAGATAAAACTCTTGGGCCCTTACCTACCTTAGAACTAGGAGCTAAAATAATAACTCACCTTACACCCACCCATTGTACCAATTCAGAACGGTGAGCCAAAAACCATGAACTAGGTTACACAGCAACAGAATAAGGCCCAGACATCCCAGATGTTACTGAAGTAGGTGCAATGACAAAAAAAAAAAAAGAGATAATTTAAGTAGAGAACAGACACGGAATAGCACTAGATGAGAAGACTCTTAACCTGATGATATTAATTTATGGATTATCTAATGATACAAACAGATATCAGTCCATAACTATGTACACATTGGTAAACTGCTCCTGTAGAGCAAACTGTCCTTGGTTTGTGTGTGTGTGTGTGCAGTAAAGGAGAGGTATTCAGAGGAACCCGAGAATGTCCCAAAAGACCCCCCAAAGCCTGTATTTCCCTAAAGTTCTGTAAGATATTTCACTATGCAAGAGACTCAGAGACAGTGGCTGTCTTCCGTTTTCTGAGCCTGCTCCTCAAAAAAGCATAACTGTATCATGGAAAAGCATCAGATTTGGCCCTTTGCAGATTGAAGAAATCACACAGTGAACAGTGAAGAAAACCCCATTTTGTTGCCCCCCAGACAGAGGAGTAAAGCAAACTCTCCAGTCGAATAGCAAATACCATGCAATCACTTTTTAATGTATAAAGAAGCACCAATGGGTTGTGGGAGTTTAGGAAATGTAATTTCTATTTTTTTAGCTTGTTTAATGCTTGGCTTGGCCACAAAGAAGCTTTCACAAGAACCTCCATACAGCACTTGGTGTAACACTATTTTAAAATGTTGACCATTTTTCTGACACCCTGAGGGCACCACGGCATGACACAGCATTAAGCATTGTTTTGGAGTGATTTCTGCAAAAATTCCTCGGTTTCACCCGTGTTGTGCCGAGCCCGCCAAGCCAGCAGGTGTGGCTGTGGAGCCTTTCGAAATCCACGGATTTCTTCCATCAGTCCCGAGGCTGCGGAGCGGTGTCATCGCTGTATTCCCTTCTAGCGAGGCTACTCCAACAAGCTGCGTGTTTGCCTTTTCCCTGGGAAATCGCAGGGGAACTGTAAACCCGAGTGTGTTTGTCCACGTCTTTTACACAGACATTCTGTCGGGATTTTTGCTGCAAAGGAAAACTATTGGTTTCTAATTTAATTAATTTAATCTAATTAATTAATAAGCTCCATTTCTAATGTACATGATTGCCATTACCCTTGGAACTGTTCATGAGGGATTTGGCTCTCTGAGTTGTTAGATAGCAGATTTACGTTAGATGCTGGCATATGGTTTAAGAGAAAATATTATTTATTATAACTTAAAACATCACCTTTTGCTATCAGATTCTTATCAGAGCTGAGAGCCAACTTCTTACAAGAAACAAAATCAAATTCACCTTCAAAGCACAGAGTAACAGCACAGATGTAGAACTACGAAAGATGAGAAATACTGATTTTAATGCCTGTCAGAATGGTGCAGGATTTGGGAAAGTGAGAACTGCTCTTCTTAAAATATTTATTGCTGCATAAAATTGTTATTGTAATTACGACCCACTGCTGATTTTAAACACCAGCATGAGAAACATCTTCACTTGTTAAAGGACCTTCCAGGTAGGGATACGAGACATCCTTTAGGATGTGCATTGCTATGGAATATTTCTCTTGCAGATGATCCTCTGCTATTTTATTCCAGATATATTAAGAAAATGCTGGACTGAGTGTTCCAGCTGATGTTTTGTCATAGTTTCCAAAAATAAAAGAAAGTAAAGGAAGGTTGTACGAAAGCAGTTGTGATTGTGGAGTCAGCAGTTGCTGAGCTGACTTAACTTGGAATAACAGCCACTGAAAAAAACAGTAAAACAACAAAATTTGGCTCACAGAAATTTCCCGAACTGGAACAGTCAACAGGATTATTTTTAGTTCAGGTTTTAATGTTTTATCATTTAAAGGGAAAACAGTTGCCAGATGAAAAACATTACATATAGTTTGAACAAAAGGTATTTTCTTACATGCTAATCTTTAAACAACAAATTTTTACAGGATATGGTTTCTCAACTACCTCAGTTTCTGAAGTTTTCCAGTCCCAGCATCATTAACAAAAATAAAGCTAATGTGAAAATGAGATGGGACATTTTAGCCAAAAGCTGGTTCTGGTGTAGTTTTATAGTGAGGTGAGGTCATGCTTGAGTTAGGGGTTCAGCATTGCCCAGGAAGCCTCTTCACTCCTAAACACTGATTATGAGCTGTAGTTTGGTGAGTAGGGTGACAGGCATGAGTGATCAAAAATATTTATTTAATATTTTAAAATATTTATTTAATATTTTTTGTTGTTAAATAGCTAATATTTAAATATGAACAGTGAAATTAACTATTTAGTCTCTGTAGTATCATTTTGTATCTGTTTTTTCTGTATAATTAGGAGGCAGATTTAGCTTTGGCTGTAGTCTTTTTTCCCAACAACTAAACACATTTCATTTGCAAATGTTCTGAAACTATATTTCAAAATTGTTTCAAAATAAATATTTGGTACAGCTTGATCAATGTTTCTCTTGGCAGCAGCTCTGCCTGCTGCAGCTCAAAGTCACGTTGTTTCTCTCCAGTCTCCACATCTTTCCCTAAGCTGTACTGGCATAATTGCATGTGGGGTTGCACAGTGAATCCAGTCAAGGACCTGATCTGGATTAAAATAACCTGACCAAAGATGGGTATTTTGGGCTTAGATCCTTTTCCTGCAAGAAATCTCACAGAGATGCTGTGGCACCACTGAGACTATGGCCTGGGGAGGGACACAGTGAAAAGAGGGGCAGCTTCACCCAGGACATGGAACCACAGCCTTGGCTTTTCAAACTGAACCCCCCAACAGTGACTTTGGCCCATTCAGTATCTAAAGAAAAAAAGAAAACAAAAAGTAATTGCATAGCTATGATACTGAAGTCTTGTTTTAATTCTGTTTCTCCAATATCCATGCCTAAAATAACTGACTGTACCATGAATTAGTGGCATGCTACAGGGATTAGTACACACAGAAAACACATGAGGAATCAGCACAATAATGTAAGAGTAGGAAAAGCATGCAAATGTGCATTTCTGGGAGGAAGATCTACTTGGAGAACATAAATTGCAAACAAACAAAAAAGCTAACAGAAAATTAATAGGTATTTTATATTTATCTTCATGTTTTCTGTTACCAGCCCTGAGTGATGGTGGGTCTGCAGCAAGAGGAGCAGTTACACATTAACAGCCGAGTCACCACAGCATGATCCAAGATTGTAACTGAGCATAAATTACCAGTAGAGGCAGTAAAAGAAACTGGAACTAGGAAAATACTTAGTGGAGATGAGTTAACTTGTGTTCCACATGTTTAACTGAAACTGGAAGGAGTTTGATTGTACTGAAAATGTGTTATTGAGGCTGTATGTGTCGTGGGGGCTCTCTTGTCCATCCTGTATTTTTGAGAGAAAGCAATTTCTGCTTGACCATGACATTATCTGGTATCACAAGGCATCTGTAAAGTATTTAAAGAATCTTGCTGAGCAGCAAAGCTCATGCAGTAAGGAAACTGGAAGAGTTAATGAGTTGCGAAGTCTAGAAGTCTTTGTTTAGCACAGGAATTAGGATGCAAATTCCAGTTCCTATTGCAATCAATTTTCCTATTTATTGTCACATATTTGAAAATTTTCATTAGCTTTCCCCTGTTGCATTTTCCAGGTGGTCACTGATGTTGCTAGGAAAAAAAAGTACAAGCAACCTAAGCTGGATAGCAGGACATAGTAAAATGCTATGAAAAGTCTGGAATGTTAAAAAAATAAACAGGGTTAAAAAATAAAGAGCCCTGTTGTTATGTTTAAGTTTAAAACAAATATTTATTTTATTTTGTGGCTTTAAAACACAACTACTTAAATTCCACCATGACAGCATAAAATTTTGAAATATGAACAGTTTTGCATGTTTCATGGAAACTAAAAGTCACACCATCAAAATTAGGACAATTTTGATGCATCTTAATTTCTTCCTCTTTATTCTTGCATGGTTGATTAAACTTAAGCACTAGGATAGTGCTGCCCTTTCCTTTTTGCTCCCTGGCCTGTCATTTGCTGCCAGCTGTTACTATTTGTAAGGTGTGTATACTGCACATGGCTCGAATTTACCAACACCAGGCTAGTACAGCCCCATGCCCTGTGCTCAGATACTGGCAGAATTAGAGGAGGTTACAGCCCGATTTAGATGCTAGACTATTTTTAAACCCTCTTCCTCTCCTAATGCATTTGCCTGTATAATCCTATCTAAAAATTTATTTCGAGGGCTTGGGGTAAGTAGGGAACTGGGGACTTAATGTCACCAAATCCAGAAAAAGCTTCCATGGCCTCGGGGTTAGAGCTCAGAAAAACAGATTTATTCACTGGATCTCAGTTCAGAAGAAGGAAGAACATACCCTAAAGATCCCAGAAAGAAAAACAGTATCTATGAGGCTTAAAAAAACAAAAAGTGAAAGGGAGGCTGAGCTAGCAAACCCTCCAAGAATAAATAATAAAATATTTTCCACTTAAAATGAGCAGCTGGATCTGATGCCAGTCTAACTGTCTGGATCATATTCCATCCTTGTGCTGCTGGCTGAGATGGTAGAAATCTCATTGCTGAGCACTGATTCCTCACCTGTGAAGTGGTATTGACTTTACAAAGCCCACTGAGAACTACTGATGCAAAATGCTATTCTAGAGTTGGTAGTAAAATATGATGCTTTTCACACAAAATACCAGTATCTGAATTATTTTAGAAATGTGCTCAGTGTGTTCAGATATAAGCAATTATGAGGTTTTAGAACGGTGGTCAGAGAAGACCAGATAATCAGCTAATCTCTGCTGTTAAATGCTTTGGCCCTGGGAAATTGGAAAGAATTCCGGTATGCTGTATTCCTCCCACCGCTCTGCAGAGTTAGCAAATAGGACACCATGGAAAGAGGAAATCCTAACACAAGCAAGAACATCCTTGCTGGAAGAAAACTGGGGGGACAAAAAGGTGTTTTTGTGAGTACAGTGGAAATAACTACCCAATGTAGGAATGTCTGTTGCACTCAGTGATTCTGTGAAGGCACATCCAGATCACAGAGTCACCCACGGGTTGTGCAAGAGGCTTTAGCACAGTCACACCAACCATGCAGCTCTGGGAGTTCTGCTCCTTGCCACAAGTTTCTGTCTATTTGGGTTTAATTATTTTCTGCAGAGGAGCTGATATTAAAATTATTAAGTATTTTATTGCGTAACGGGGTAAATTTTTAAGAAACACATCGCAGTTGCTTGACTGCAGAAGTGTATTTTCCAAGTGAAAAACCTGATTTTCAGTGAATGTGTCAGGCAAAGAGCGCCTTACCTTACCTGCACCAAGCATCATTTTGGAGGGTTTCTAACAGATTTCCGTTCTAGTTGGTTGGGGGTGTTACAGACAGATCCAACAGGGAAAAAGCTGCACCAGCTGTTGGAAAGAAAATAGTTATTTTCCTCGTGTAAGTATTTTGGACTCATTGGTTAATTTCGTCATTTGTTCTGTTGCATAGGGAGCTTACGCAGGCTGTGATGAGACAAAATTACATCAGATATACAAATATCCTCTCAAAATTTAGAGCTCATATCTTCCCTGGAGTCCCTTGAATACAGCTGCTAATTACCTTATGGAATGCGTTCTGCTGCAGTTTGAAGAGCACGTGATGCCAGAGGAGAGACTGCTCACTAAAACCATAGGTTTGCTTAAATGGTGTGAAGGTTTCTCTGAACCAGAAGTCCTTTTGAAGGGGAGGAAGGATAAGGTTATAGTTAAAGTAGGGACGTGGGAAAAGAGTCAGAGCAGGAGCCATTCCTCTGCTGAGAGCTACAGAAGTATAGGGAAGACAAAAGAGAGCAGGGAAAAGGGAGCAACACATCTCATGCAGTGGTAGGCGAAGATTTTAGCACCACATATCAGGTTCTCTGGCAAAACCTGCTGCCATTAAAGCAATGCTCTGCTTTGTTCTGAAGGAGGTGGGATGTGTTGTGTTCTTAAACCATTAATCATCCTGTTTTTCATTTCCTTACACCAGGCAGAGAAGCTTCAGTATGTTCAGTAGTTGAATGCTGAAAATTTGAAAACCTGAGATCCTGGTGACAGATAAATATGTGCAGTTAATAAATGTATTATTCTTTCACAGCCTAGGAGCAAATGCAGCATTACTGAAGACGGAAACAATTTGGTTGATATCACTGGAGTTGAACACACTTAAGCCACAATGAAACGTAAGTGCTCATATAATCCCCTGTGACCTCTCAATTATTCCCACGCAGCCTAACAGTGATTTCACAGATCACACTGATGGGAAGTATAATTTAAACTTTCTGTGCTATGTGTGCTCATCCCTTTAACTTCCTTACTCAATTGTCACCAAGGTAAGTTAGTCTGTAGGATATTTTAGTTGGAGTTAAGGGTTACAGCAGAGACACTTGGGCCCACTGTGAGCCTTTGTGTTCTTTCTAGTACTATTTTCTCTGATGATTTCATCCCTATCCTAGTGACTGATTGTCAGAGGAGTAGCCTTTGTATGCAGGAGACAATGTATTGATTGCTAGCCATGGTGAGCTGTGTGGGAGATGGGTGTTATGTATCTACAGCTGGAGCTTGCTGAGTAAAGAATCACTAGCACAAGACATTTGCTGTAGCTTTCCATAGATAAAAAGCATTTCAGTAATAAAATAGAGGATTCCCAAAGCATAGCTTACACAAGTTACACTCAAATATTTACAGTTAAGTATAAATATTTTATGAGATTTAGGGAAATCTAGCAGTGTCCACTGCTGCTTATAAAACTCATTCATCTACTTTTGGATTTTCTTTTTCTGTCTTACCTATAGAAATTAAAACCCCTGTCTCAACAGAAATAAGAAAGTTTGCTCTCTGAGCTTTTCAAATTGGTTGTTATCTCCTGAGAAGCATCTTGATTCCTGGAACTGGCAAGACATTCACTGCTTTTACCAGTATCAATGTGTGGTTCATATTGTCTGCCTTAAATCTACCTCTGAAATCATGTCAAACCCAACCCCTTTTGTTACACCATTCTTAATACTAGACCAGCTGGCTTGTGCTTCTTGGTTTCTACTCTTTTTTTAAACACATGCAGACAGATTACATTGTGCCCCTTTGCTGCCACAAAAAATCCACAGGTGAACAGCCAAAAAAAGATTCAGTGCAGGGTGGCATGTGAAATATACTGGCATGAAGAAACACCCTTTTCTAGCTGGGTTGGTCATATGATTGGTATTTGGCAGAGAGTCATAGCATGAATCAGTGAAATCTTTTCAACAGTGAAGCTGCTCATATAGTAAACATTCCCATGCACTAGACTGGAGAGTTTTATTTCACTAAAGTAAAAGCCCATTATATTAAATTATAACGTGGAGACATTCTCTACATTAAATTAATGGATGCAGCTCTTCAAGTTCTCTCCATCTGTTCTACCCTTTAATTACAAAACCAAAAAAGCACAACTCACAATCCCATGATAAAAAAAGGAAGTAGAAGGGATTTGGAGGCACAGGGACTACCAGCATCTGCTACATACATGGTCTCACTTCACAATAAGCTGTACTTTGCTGGTAGCACCCCTACTTTAAAAATACGTATTAGCAGTTTCAGGTGGATACATTTAGTCACTCCCTCACCTAGAAATCTTATTGTCCAGTGCTGTGGTTCTGACATCATCTTATACAGAACTGCTTTTCAGGGTAAGTGAAATTACCTTTGTGTCTGCAAGCCACTAACACTGCAGAATCTCTTGAGACAAGTGAAAAGCCATGTTACACATACCCTTTGTCAGTATGTTTTTTAGAGAGGCTACCCTCTCTACAAGGAATGTATATATGTGTATATATATTTCTTCTGGATTATATGTAGAAAGCATTAACATTTAAAACAGATGAACAAAATGCAAGTATTTGTATTCAGTGACACTGCCCAGAAGCTTTTTCATAGATGTAATAATGAGTTTGTTTTCCTAAAGACTTTTCTCTTTAAGATACCTTATACTTTGAAGAAAGTATATTTCAGTTTAGAAAATCTGCTCATATAACTAGCAAAATTACTAGTAGCTGTAACACTTCACAGAAGAGAAAGTGGGAGTTGAAATGGCCTTGAAGATCTTTAAACAGATACAAGAGACATCTCCTCCTGTCTCCTGATCTGTTCACCAGCCCATGGTGCCTCCTGCTATACTGGTTTCATAGTACAGAGTGAGAACAAGAGTTATTTTCTTCAACACAGAAGTGCATTAAATAGTCACATAAAACCAGAAGAACTTGTTTTGGAAGAAGTCAGCCCTATCTCAAGGCTACTGTAATGTACACACCTTTATTGTGGAAATTCTTTCACTTGATATATTATCTACACATGGGTAATCCTTGGTAGATTTTGGTACATTTCCTGACAGTCTTCAGTTGGACACCATCAAAAAAATAGAGCTGTAGGAGCTATGCCAGTGAAGTTTTTCTGTCTACTAGCAGAAAAAATATCAACCATTTTCTGCTGTAATAGATAACATTTGTTAAGGGAAGCGTAACCATAATCAGGACAGAGAGGGCGATTTATGAAAAGTTACATTGAGGGACTCCATGTAGGAACAGCTCCATCGCAAGAATGGTCAGTTTAACCCTTGTGCTGTTGAGAATAACTTGTACTGTATCTGATGTCTGGAAGGTGATGTTTCTGAAATAAATGTTCTTCTGAGGAGGTTCAGATGGATTTTTTTAAGACTATTTTTGATAGTAAAATTCAAATCAAAATTAAACTTGCTGGGCAGTGCCCCACAGCATGATTCTGTGCTGGGGAGCCTCCCCTGTGAAGCTGGAGACTCCCTCTCATTCTGTATGGCTGAAATCAACCACTGCTGTGACAGACCCTGCATTGCCTCTCACTCATCCAGTCCTCATACAGATGTATTAATTGGTCAACTGAAAAATTATAATTGCTCAAGTTAATGACAGTTTCCTGAAACCAGTTCTTCTCTCTGATAATATCCCTGATAACATTATTTAACTATGAAGTAATTATTCATCCAGTGAAAAAAACAGTCATAACTTCATTGATCTTTTCAGTTTGTAATCTGAGGAGGAAAACCACACTGGTTAAGTGTACAAATTAACATTATACTTGCGCTAGATATGTACCCCGAGAGTAAATCTCTGCATGCCTCAGCAGCAGGGTTAGTACTGGTTCCTGCCTTTGAGCACAGAGAGACTGAGCTTTGGATGTCCTTAGTGCCAGGGAGGGACTCAGATGCTTACTCAGCTCAAGTTCAATGTGCACTTGGGCAGACCAGAGCAAACCCAGCTTTTAACCTGAAAACTTTTAGGATCTGTTGGTTTGGGCTTCCAACAGCCAGGTGTGAGTAGCACCTGCATGACAGACATGCGGTAGAATACAGTGGCAATGGGGCTAACAGGGGGAATGTTACTTTGCCAGTGAAAGTGCTCAGCAGTTACCACTGATGCTATAATACATCACTAAGGATGTCAGGTGCTCCCTCAATAAGTTCCCAGTTCCAGCTGAAATGCCAAGAATTTTGGCATTACCATCTACCAGTGAGATTAATGTGTCACTCTTCATGGCCATTTCTCATTCTTTTGTCAAATCCGAGATTTTTATTTGTCAAATTTATATGTGTATGTTTTATTTTTCATTATATTTATCTTATGCAGAACTCCAGGGAGAAAAAACAGTTTAAAATTACATTTTCAGAGCTCATGAGGTATTGTGGATAATTTGGCTAGATCCAATTCAGCAAGGCTGAAAAGAGGCAAGAAAGGAAGTTATGGACAGGAAAAGAGATAGAGGAGACGAACAGTAATCAGGAAGAATAAATGCTAGCTTTGATGTGAAAAGGATGTTGATTAAGGAGGAAGGTCACAGCATGCAATGAAATACAAGATGAAAAAAAAATTGTTATTCAAATAGAAGGAATCAGGGTTTGTCGTTATTGTGATCACAGGGAGAGCAGGGGAGCTAGTTACAGCTGAAGGGAGGTATCTAATATTCTCAGGATTGATCACAACCTCTTCCCAACATTTTTCATCCTTCTCAAGTCATATGTGTTTGATGGATATGATGAAGAAAGATGAGGAAAGGTGACACAGCTCATGGCTGGAGGGATAAATGGTTTTAGCTACTAAAAATGGAGACAGTACTTTGTGAATGAACACAGTGTTACTAATGGGACTAATGAGAAAGCTCAGGTTTATCAAGCTGAGGAAGCTCAAGTTTATCAAGTGCAGTTCTATCCACCTGGGGTTATTCTCTTTCTAAGTAATTTACCATTGTTATTACATTTTGCATGTTTACATGTTTACTATTATTACACTCACAAAATATTTGGACTGTCATTGAGTTGGAATGACCAGCAGTTTCTGCTTAGGCAATGTAAGATTACCAAGGATGCTCGGGACTGACAGCACAGGACTTTGTAATTCCAAAGCTCAGGCAGTCAATACATTTTGATGTTAATTGATATCTTTGTTTTGATTAATATTAAAATGGCTCATCAAAAAAAGAAGAGAGAGTTAGAGAGTTCTATCTAGACTCTGTATAACCCAGCTACAGTACTACAAGTAATTTCAGGTTGCTACAGCATGTTCTTCCACTCCACACTTAAAATAAACTTTTTGGTGAGAACACTGTTATGTAAGGCTGCAAATGAGATTTGAAACAATAATAATTATCCAGCTTGCCACCTATTTTTAATACCTAAGATGGAAGGCACTGAAATTCTGAATGAGAAAGAGCAAAGCACAGCAATGAACCCATCTATTACAATTAGATCTGATTCAGTATTAGGTTAAAAATAAGGTCAGGTTCTTATTTGTAACTAGCTATTACTAGTAATACACTTGTTAACCACACTGAAGTGAAATCAGGATCTGAGAATGTGTGCCTGTGCAGTGAATTTCTCCTTTGTCCTTTAGCACATAGACAAAGAGATTTCAGAAGAAAATTTCCCTCCCCAGGCTCTCTTCAGAGGAAGCATTTAAGCAGCAGCCAGCACTGCTTGGAACTGGGCTCGAGAACTGATGCTGAGCTGGAGGGCAAGGCAGCAGTTTAGCCAAGCCATCCTTAGCAGGTTATGCAGACCTGTTTTGTCACACAAGACACCTGCAACATCTCCAAACCAACATGGATATCATATTAACATGCACTAGAAGTCATGGGTACTCCCCAGCTGGGTTTATGCTTCCTTCACTGTAAGATAGTGGCAGTGCTATGAAAGAAATGTACATTTACTACACAGGAAAGTGAGGGAGCAATAACTCAAATTTTCTTGCTGCCATTCTTTTTTGCAGCCTTTCTGTAGCTTAACTGCTTGGCCCAGCTCAAGGTCATTATGACAGTAACGGTAATGTAATATTGGTTACATTAATCAACTGATGAGTAAATATCTGAAAAGAAGAAAAAAGAAGCAACAGCTATAATATGGAGAGAATCTCCTTCATTCACTCAAGTAAACAGGTACAGAATGGCTCCAACAGTCAGATGTTGCCCGGCTGAAGTGGAACAGAATCTCCAGGACCAGACAAGAGGTGCAGAATAAAGGTCAGAATGGTTGAAGTGCACAGTGAACTACTTCTCAAGGGCACAGTTAAAGAGTAGAAATGTTATGATAATCCTAAACAAAGCCTCACCTGGATTTATTGACATTTAATAGGATAGCAGTCTCATTCCAAGGAAAATGATCCTCATTATGGCCCTGAAGCCTCCCCAGCTACATTAGCCAGCTGCTTTCTTTTGGAATAATTACTGCATTTTGGCATAAGTCTATGGACCAAGATGAGGAGAGAAAAATACATGCTGCGAGATTTTAGCCATAATTCGGATGTGGCATTGTGTTTGAGATTTCACAGAAGTGAGCAGTTCAACCCCTTGCTAAGATGTTGCAGCTTAAAAAACCCCATGTCTTACAAGTCCTACATTTTTCATATTCCTGAAGTCAACCGTCTGAAAGCCAGAAGCAGTGGTTTCTCTGCTGGGTGTTGGCAAAAAAAGCAAAGATATATATCTATCCCATATCTAACACAGGAAACATTATGTAGGAATTGTCCATACAAGGCATGAGGGATGTGCCAGGTTTGTGCCACTTACAAAAAACCCACTTGGGATCATATTATCTCCATGACAACTGCTTGTACGTATTAATAATTTGTTGTGTACTTAAACATAGCTTATGGAGACGACTGAATAATAGGAGTTTTTCCAAACAAAGCACTTATAACACAAGCTGTGCTGATCAGAGAGTCACACCAGCAATCAGCAAGCCTACAGCCTTGAAGTGTGAGCTTAGCAGGACATTTCACAGATGCTTGTGTTATGTGTCTAAAAGGAAGGAATTTAGGGATGGGCCCAAGTATCTATTGACCTGGGGTCTCTACTCTCGACTCTCAATGCTTCTGTCATGTTTGGAAAGTGAGTTAATTTCAGTATCATGTATTTGTCCATCTGGTGATAAAGTGATCGTATTTGTCCTGGCAGAGGTGGTGTTTTTCAAGTGCTCTAGAGATTAAAACTGGTAGATGATAGGTAGGAGGGACATGGCCCTGTGCTCAGGTGCACAAGGATGTACCCACTGCCCCAGTGCTCCTACCCAGCCAGGCTGGACACAGAGCATTCAGTGCTCATGGGGAGAGAGCAGGACATAAAATATTTGCAAAATATGAAGCTTCTAATATTTGAGAATCAGCACTCTATTCCTAGCTTTCTAAAGATTCTTCACTATGAAATATCTGTAACCATAGTGATTTGAAAATGTGATTTTCATGGTTACTCTGTAATTTCTTCTTTCAGTAAGACACTGCACTTCCTGGTTTATCTACAACACGAGGGTGAATCATGAACTAGCAGGTTTCAGTAATATGTTTTGTGGTATACAAGGTGGTTAATAATGAGATTCCATATTTTACAGAAGCCATTCAGTTAAAGCAAGTGGGCCTCTGTTGATAGTGGTATTACTGATGTCACTGATTTTGTCATGTACTATATGGACTCTGAAATTAGTCAAATATACAGAAATAGTATTTGTTTGTGGTGATGTAACAAATATCTGATGTAAATGTGTTCTATTTTTCTTTCGGTCTTTTGCAATGGTTCTACTTAAGATGACAGGTTTATCTGACTTAGTAGGACTGTTAAGACACAAACCATATATTTTATCCAATAGTGGCCAGTATCTGAATATGCAAGAGATTACATCACGTGTACTTCTGATTTTAGTCGATCAGAAGTCCCTTTCCTCATAGAGACAGTTGACTTCCATACAACTGTACCAGGGTCTATATTCTTTGCTTGCAGAAATACATGTATTAATCAAAGCTGGCAGCGCTACATCTAAAGGTGGCTCATTGTTACACTATTGTATAGCCTTTTAATTGTATAGTATAGTCTTTATATTTCATTGCATAGCCCTTTAATTCTGCATTTAGTATTAAAACACCATAGCAACAGACATTTTGGACATGCATTGATGGGTAATTTAGAATCACTAAAATATTCAGAAAGAGTCAAGTGTGAAGAAAACTAATTTATGTGTTCCTTACTCTACAATGCTAAGTTGACAATGCGTTGTATAGTTGGACGGTGCAATATAAGTCTGCATAAATCTGCATTTAAACACTGATGTCTCATAGTACAATGGAAATGTTGGTGTTACTGATACGATTATTGCAGTTGCTAGCACCCTCATCCATGAGTTTGAGGTTAATTTAAGACTAGCACAGAATTAGTTGGCACTATAGGCTAACAGCTGAATAACCTACAGCTGGATGTGTGTAAACCTAAGTGCAGTCAGCCTGACCAGTTCACCTCTCTCCAGAATGCCACACATGTGACACACATGGGTCCCTGACTCAGGTGTCAGCACAGCAGTGTGGCCTCAGTACCCCTGACTCACCGGGGCAGCCGCACCCAGACAGCTCCTTAGGTACAAACCACACACACACCTGGCATATATTCATATACTAAATACAATTTATTACTGCCATCTCACAGGTCACAGTTTAATCTTACTGTGAATCTGA
This sequence comes from Corvus moneduloides, assembly GCF_009650955.1. NCBI lineage: Eukaryota > Metazoa > Chordata > Aves > Passeriformes > Corvidae > Corvus > Corvus moneduloides. The sequence goes on from NC_045490.1 coordinate 9,906,744, forward strand.
AGCCCTGACAAACCCCTGACTTATGCAATACAGTATGTATCCTTTCATTATCACATTCTCCTTTGAAGGCTCAGATAAATATCTAAGAAGAGAAAAGCAATTGGGACTCTCTAAACTATTGATTGTCATTCTCAAGTCAGAGGGAGGAAGGAGATCTGATTTCTGATCCACATATAGACAATTCAAAACAGTATGAGGATAAAATACAGAGCTAATGCTTGGGATGGAGATGGAAACTGAGGATTTCCCCTTCTCTGTGAGTGTCCAGATAAATGAATCCTGAATTTCCTTTGCTGAGTCCTGAATTCTCCTATAGTGAGTGGCACGGCTTCAGCTTTCAGTAGCAAGCAGAGAGTGCTGAATCACTTACCCCTTCCCAAGTGGAGTTTGTCTGAAAAAGAGCTATGACTGAGTCTTTTCAAACAAGTGCTCCTTTCTTTACCACTATGTTCCTGGGAACCAACGGTGGAGTTGGGAACCATGACAGTTGCTCTCAAGACAGCAGTGATTGCTAATCTCTGAGGAGTCTTGATCCACACTAGCAGGAAGAAACTATTAACCTGGCTTGTTTGCCTATGAAACTGCAACTGAAATCCTGCCTTGTTTTATCAGGTAGGTGTGAGGAAAGCACAGCTTATGTGAATGGTTTGCAGTGTGATCCTCAAACATCTAACTATGCCAGAAAGTCAACAGTTATTAAAGAAAATGAACTTTAGCTTGGCAAATTACACAAGAGTTGATGTTATTGCTTCATATTCTTTGCTCAAGACTGTTTTGGGAAGATATGCTACAGAGCGAATTCTTGAAACTCATCACTTCTCAATGAATGGTACTTTTCCTTCTACAACTTCAAGCACAAAACAAAGGCCATCTGACGATGGGAACCTGTGTAGGAACAGCAAAAATATTTTGGAAGATAAACAAAACCTGAGTCAGGTAATTCAAACCAACTGATGTGTAGCAGGAGACTATGATACCAAGAAACCAAGACTGACCCATGAAAGCAAATATTCCTTACCCCTTGCTCACGATGGAATTCTTAATTTGCTTCAATAGTAGGCAAAGAATTTAATAAGCCAGACTCCATATTAGGCAAGAAAAGTAACACAAATTAACTAGGAAAAGTCATTGTGCCCCTTGAAATTAACAAATCAACATTTTATCAACATTCTGACCCATTTAAATGAAAAAATATTACTTTTTTTTACTGATCATTTCATGCCTTTTGTAAGTTATTTAAGGGAAATCTTCCTCTATAATTTAAGATGCAGATTGCAATAGAATACATAATCCATTAGAAATTGGTGATGTATATTTCTTACATTCTTTTTAATTGCAACTTATCGCTGTCTTACTGACATATTTTCCCTTAGGTAGCAAGTGTCTGATTACACTAAGGTAGCTGAGGTCACCACTAGTTTCCTGAAAAAATACCACCTTCCTGAAAGTTTCCTGAAAGGTCCACCACTAATTTCCTTTACTGAACACTTACACTGCAGTTCACACATTACTTCTGTCTAGACTTCCAAGAACTCTTTCAGTATAAATTGTTTTAAAGAAATGCAGCACGGCCTTTTCAACCTAAGCATTATCTAGTGGTACAATTACAATGGTATTTAATGCTCATGATTTAGAAGGGAAAAGCTTTATTTCAAAGTACCCAACACCAGCAAGCGCCATCCACTTCCCTCTTCTCTGACGGACACGATAACTGGGCTCAGAACTTCAGAATCACAGAATTGTTCGGGTTGGAAGGGACCTCTGGAGATCACCCAGTCAAAACCCCCTGCCAGGGCCGTGTCACCTGGAGCAGGTGACACAGGAACGTGTCCAGGAGGGCTTTGAAAGTCTCCAGAGAGGAAGGCTCCACGCCCTCCGTGGGCAGCCCGTTCCAGTGCTCTGCCATCCTCAACGTAAAGTTCTTTCTCGTGTGGAGGTGAAACTTTCTGTGTTTTAGTTTACGGCGACTGCTCCTCGTCCTGTCACCGCAAAGACCCTCCTGGCACCCGCCTCGGAGATATCTATATGCATTAACTGCAGCGAGAGCCATAAACACTGTGGAGCCGCACAAAGCCCTCAGATACATCGCCTCCCGACCCCGCAGTAGGCGCTTGGCAGGCGGGGACCGTGCCCCGCCTGTGCGCCGCGAGAAGCCGGCGCTCAGCACCCGGGCACACGAGGGGCCGGCACCGCCATATCGGCGACCCCTCACGGCGGTGCCCTGGCTCCCGCCTCAGCGCTGCGGCCGGGCGGGGCTGCGCCGCGCCGCGCCCCTCAAGCAGAGCCCCCATGGGAAGAGCGCCAGCCCCCGGGCCAGGAGCAGAACCGGGAACGAGGACCGGCACGGAGCACGCCCACCCCTCGCTCCCCGGCCGGGCGCGAGGTCACTGCCCTCACCCGCCCCCTCCCCTCAGAGCGCACTCGCGGCCCCGCCCTGGCGCCGCGCACGCGTCGTCGGCTCCCGCGGCGTCCCCCTCCCCGCGGTGGGGCCGGGGCGGTGACGTCAGCAGCGGCGGCCATTACACGGTGCGGAGTGAGGAGCGGCAGCGCTGCCGCAGCCGGAGCGTCCCGGGCCGCCCTCTCCCCGCGCTCGCCCGCCCTGACGCGTCGCGGCCGCCGCCGCTGTGGGGAGCGCGGATCGCAGGGGCCCGCGGGGCGGTGCGGCGGCAGCAGCAGCAGCCGGTGAGGAGGAGGAGGAGGAGGAGGAGGAAGGGGAGAGCGGGATGGAGGAGAAGGTCTTCACCAAGGAGCTCGACCAGTGGGTGGAGCAGCTCAACGAGTGCAAGCAGCTGTCCGAGGGGCAGGTGAAGAGCCTCTGCGAGAAGGTGAGGCGCGAGGGGCTGCGGGGAGGCGGCGGGGCCTGTCAGGGAGCTGCCGGCGGGGGCGGTGCCGCTCAGCCGGGCGGGCGCGGGGCCCTCGGGCGGGCCGGGGGCTCGGCGCGGCCCGGCGGGGGGAGCGGGCCGGGAGCCGGGGCCGGGCGAGCCGCGGCCCCTCGGCTGTGCTGGAGCCTCGGCTCCGCCTCCCATTCGCTCAGCGCCTCTTAAAATGGCGTCGCGGCCGTGATGGATCCTCGGGAGAGACCCCCGAGAGACCCCCCGGTTAAAATGTTAAATCAGCCCCCAAAAGCGTGAGTTATTACAGTGGAAATAAAAGGTTGTGGTAAGCGTTTGGAAATTACAAGCGATGAAGAGCTGCTGTTTTGATTTTTTTTTTTTTTTTCATGATATGAATAACCACAGACATGTTTATAGCTAATTGAAGGGTAAATTTCCTTTGAGGTTTTGGCTTCCCTCAATAAGGTTCTGGGTTGCACGAAATTCACAGAATAAACATTCGAGATCCCATATAACTATATATTTTCGTGGTGATGGTTTGAAAATGTTGAGACGTGGGTGTTACAGAGCAATGTGTCGATTGAGACGTTTGTAGCTTAGAAAGGTTGTAAAGCCAAGTCAGGATAGATTGCGTTTTGGAAATTAAGGAAAATGTTGTTCTGGTAGCATCCAGAGGCATTTTCCAGTTGAATTCTAGTTCTGGTTGTAACTTAATAGTTGAGGGTTGTTGTTGTTGGGTTTTTTGTTTTTTTTGGGGTTTTTTTACTACTGAAGGTTTTATGTATTCCTGTATTTCTAGACTGGAAGATGGAATATTTGTGAGTTGTTTGGGAAGTGGATATTAACGAATACATGAAGTTATTGATGTACTTGCCACAGAAAGTACTTAGAATATTTTAAAATTGGAATCATGCCTTCAAATACTACATCGGGTTGTTTTGGAAGCAAATTGTTTCAAGAGGACTGTCTATGATCTTAGTAAAGAACTTGCAGTGCTTTTGGCCAGACAGGCTTTTGCTCCAATATAGATTTTAGTTCACTTGTATTCCAGCAACTCAGCATTGTTTCCATTTGATCCAGGCTGTGTATTTTAAACGGTGTTGCAAGCAAGTGGCAATGTCACTGCCTGGCTATTTCCATGTGCGTCTCCAATGACAGTGGTCCAGCTTCTTCCTTGTATTGCTTTGTGCGAGAGGCAAGTATTTCACTTGCCATTGTTTATAAACTGATGGGTATTGAGTCCTGAATCTCACAGGAGTGGGTGCATATGGCCTCATTTTGTGGGGCTGTATGGTAACTTGCAGGACCATGAGGGATGTACAAAAAGCTTGCAGTATGCTGGGGGTTTTGGTTCAGTGAGGAGCAAGCATACAACTAGAAATTCCTTACAGGAGATACAGTAGTCCCAGTCATCAGTGTTGCACAAGATGACATTTTCATTTTTTTTCCCAGTGGAGAATAGAAATGAGCTGTATTTATGGATAAATGTGTAACGCTCCTCACCGAGATAATGGTAAACGAAAAAATAAAAGAAAACTTTATGTCTGACTAATGTGTGTTGAGATGAGAGGCTATGAGAACGTGAGAGCAAAATCTACCTGAACAATGTCATTTAGCAGCAGCCTTCATGTTGGCTGAGTTGGGTGGCTGTGAGCTCTGGGTAGGGTGACAGTTCCCTCTGTGTGCTGGGTGTGTGGTCAGCACTGTGCAGAGTTCAGCCATGGGGCTGGTGATGTTAGGGAAAATTGATTTGTTGCTGGTAACTACAGGTGGATTTACTTGGACTTTCTGCTAGGAGTAGTTAAGTTTCTTCATGGTTGCTGAGGCAAGGAATTGGAAGTAGGCCCTTGATGTCCGAGTTTTCCATTTTGTCTCTGCTGTGTTCATGGAAGTGGGGTGTGAGCTGAGTTCTGCACCTTCCTGCTGAAGGACAGCACTTGCTTTAATGTGTTCCCATGCTCCCAGCACCGACTCTCAGAAATCTCTCTGGGTTGTGCTTTGTTTGGACTGTTTAAGTAGTTTTGTGGATGTAACCACACCAAAAGGCTGTTTTTGCATGAATGGCTTAAAGACAGTGTCAAATACAGCTATTGTTCCAAAGGACAGATGAGGACCCTACTAGGTATAAACTGTTCTTCACCACACTGAATTGTAGCTAGGGCTAGTTAAAATAAACAATCAAAAAAATTCAAGGGCTTTTTCCTGATAACACTGTTTGATTGGATGATCTCCCTGACGAGTATTTCTTGATCTGCTGGGGCTTTGTGTGTGCAGGCTGGTGCCTCTCTAATAAGGACAAGCCTAACGGCTTTCTTGTATTTCAGTATTGATACCTGAAGAACGTAACAGCTTTTTACAAACACAGTAATTGTGTGGCCATTTGTGCATCCCAGTTACTTTCTTGGTGTGTCTTTCACTGAGCCGGGTTACCTGGGTGGTGGTGGTGGTGGTGGGAACTGGGGAGAAACATCTTCGAAGTCTAGAAATAATTTGTAACCATGAATAATACATTATACTTCACAGATGATTTGAAATAATCAACCTCTGAGTAGCAGTTAAATTATTCTAGACTTAGTACGTGCTCTGTATTTAATGTTACATCAGTTGAGTGACCGATTGGGTGTGCTTCAGCATTTGAGAAGAGCAAGTTCTAAAGAAGTGGTCAAAATATACCCAGTCCAGTTACATGTCAGCAGTGTTTGTCCTGTTAGTGCTGAATTGTTTATTGGCAGAGGAGAAAGAAAGTCTTTTATTGCCAGGTGAGAGTTTTTCCACTGGCCATTTTGAATGAAAGGATGCTGGTTTAGAGTTTCTTTTTCATACATTGTGAGGGTAGAGGGAAATGGTCTTGTCTCGTCTGTGTATAAATGCCCTTTATCACAGGAGCTAGGGTGTGGTACATTGCTCAGGAAGGTGGGATGACAGTCTAAAATTGCACAAAGGAGTGAGGTGAATTTTTGGATAGCGTTTGTTTTGGTTATTGCGGAAGGTATCTAGTGCAGGTGGAGGCAGAGATGTCAGAGTCACTGTCTTGAAAACACTACTCCATAATTAGTGAGTTTCAGTATGGCATCCAGTTTTTGGAGAGAGAGATGACTATTTGGTCATATATACTGTGTAGAGTGTTTAGGGTTCTTGAATTGCTAGTAAAACACCTTTGAATGGGCAGTGCTGCTAGACAAAATACTGTAAACTAAGTGAAGGGCTGATACTGGTAAAGGCATTCAAGGAGCCTTGATTCAAGCTTTGACTTCTGCAGTTTTTGATCTGTAACAATGATATTGGTTACATCTGCTTTTTGATTTGTCACCAGTGCTAATATTCATAGTGTAAATATGTTTCCAGGCCATACTGTCCTCTGGTAAGTAGCTTGTTCATGGTGTATTTTTATAATTTTTTTCCTGTTGTAGAATTTTGACTTTAGCGCCTGATCTTCCAGGTTAGGGGTTCTCTAACCAAACATGCTTATACCCACTGCAGCTGTGTGAGTTGCTCAAACTCATTTAGCTTATGTTAAGTGACTTAATTCTGAGAGGACAAGTATGTTACTAATGAAACTAAAGCCTCTGCAATCAAGGTTCAGTTCCTCTAATGTATAGAACTTACATGTTTTGTGGCTCTCACTCCTGTGTTTCAAGCTGAATTGTCTGCCCGACTTCTTTTTCAGACAGAGGCACATGTTCCCTTCTACTTCTCTGCTGTTCAGGAGTTATCTTTCTTAGCTGATTACTTTTGGCCAGGAGTGAATGTTTTAAACTGTTTCCAGTTGCATTTGCAAGGGCTTTTTCATTAGCTAGCTTTTGCATTCCCATATCCATCATGTATAACTAACTATTCTTCAGACTAAGATGATTGGGAAAATTAGTGTTCCTGTCTGAACTTGCTGTAAATCAGCCAAGAAACCTGCCCCAACAGAATTCCCAGGTAGTGAGAGTGTGGGGTACCCTGTGTGGTGGGCTGTGTATTGGGCAGGTTCTGTGTCCCTCCACCCCTGGCCCTGGCAGAAGAGGAATGTGCAGCATTGCAGTTCTGCCTTAGCACTGCACTGGCTTCTGGATTCTGTAGCAAGGGAGCTCTGCTGCCAACGGCAGGAGGGCCCCTCAGTAGCTGTTCAAGGGGCTCTGGGAGACCAGAGAGTGGCTTAGGGCTGCTTTGTTGAACTTTCCCAGGGATTGGGTCACTGATGGGGCCATGTAGTTGCACCTTCTGTCTCTGAAGAGTTTCGAGTATAGTGTACAAAGCCTATTGTAACATTTAAATAACTGTGTTTTAGATTATTCTGGAACACTTTAAAAAAAAAAGTCTTTTCATGCCCAGTGTTCTGATTTGTTGTGATGGATTTGTTGTGGTTTTTTTTTTTTTTCTGGTGGATTTTGTTTTGGTTTGGGTTTTGAGTGTTTTTTTTTTTTTCTTTTATTGTGGTTGATAATGTAAAATGGAAATTATCTCTTTCCACAGAAGGCATTTGAAGTGTCAACCTCACCAGCCTTCTCACCTAGTCCGGATTTACATAGAACATCTTGATGTGCATATGAAAATTCAGTCTTGAATGTGCCGCTGATTGTAGCATCAGCAGCTTTCTGGGTTTTTTCTTGTTTGGTTTTTTTTTCAATTCTAGTAAATCCTGTAAAAATTGAGTTGTGCTGGCAGTAAGATGTTTGGTTTTGGTTTTTTTGCTTTTTAATTGCAGCATTAGTTGTGATCAAGTAGGAGTGAAAGATACTTTTGTTGTTTTGGGCATAGCTTAAGCTAACAGCAGTAAGCACTCCTAAGTCAGAGCGAGTTCCTACTTGAGTTCTACCAGTTTAAGGCTGGAGATATGGATGTGGCTGCAAGACTGATGTCCTCTTCCAAATCTACCTGTGCTAAGGCTGTTGCCTCCTCAGATGTGATGACAGTGCTGCTCTGTGATTGCTTCTGAGACATTTTCAATTACTCATCTGGGTTGCCTTGCCCAGCACAAAACCCAATCCTGTCTGGCTGTGTCTGGCAGGAGTTCACAAGGCCTCGTACAACAGATCTGTGTGAGGGGAATCAGAGGAGCAGGGATTGAATTTTCACCCTTGCTTAGGGACCCTTAAACACTAGACCTGTATTCAATAATGCTGTTGTTAGTTGTTTTTCTTCAGGTAGTATATATTAAGCTGGAAAAAGTCTATTCCTGACTAAAGAATGAATGCTGGAGCTCAATTACTCAGTAGCCAGGTCTCCAGGATTTCTGCTGAATGTCTTGAACATGCCTTCCAATACATGTTTCATGCTTGCTGGTCGGCTCTAAACTTTTTCTTGAGTTTTGACATGCCATCCTCCAACTGGTATCCTGACCTGTAGCATGACTGCCAAGCTGTGTTGGAGTTACTGGAACAAAAGGGTTGAGAACTTCTAGTTCATTGCATGAAGCTGGACTTGTGGATATCAGGCATAACTAGTTTGGGAGTAGGTTTAGCCTATTTCTTTTAACAACTTGAATGATTCAAAATGAATACAGCTTGTTCTACAGACAGGACTGAAAAACATCCCTGTAAGTGGTCAGCTTCCTGCATTGCTGTCATTGCTGTGTTTCTTGGAACTCCCATGAGGCAAGGAAGGCATAAAGGTTCTTGAGTTATTTGCCTTCTTATGTTTTTTAAAAAAGATTTTTCTAGATTATTTTTCTTCAATTTAAAATTAAAGATACTAAGATCTTTTGTGTGAAGCAAAATAATGACATCAAGTTCTTTCAGAAGATCCTGTTCCTATCCCCACTGCTCTTGTCAACTACTGCTGGATAAATACCCTTTCCCCCTTCTTTGCAGATTTGCTTCTGAGGGAAAGAACACTCATCAGTTACTGAGTGTGTAAGACTGATCTTTTCAAATGGAAATGTTATGGGGACTATCAAAGTTTGAATGGTGTCAGTCCTTTTGTAAGGTAGAGAGGGTTATTTGGCAGAAGTTTGCTGCTTGCATGCTTTCTTGTAGATCATCTAGAATTTACAGGAGACAAAGGAAAGTGGTTGTCTTATTTAATCTTACAGCAGTCCTGGCATTGGGATTGCTCTTTTGGTTGGCTAAGATCTTGTATTTAAACTGGTCTCTCTTCTCACCGAACAGAAGAGATTAGGAATGAAGGTGTAGGTGCTTGTCACAAATCCAGAGAGAAAGCAGATGTATCATCTTCTGTCCCAGCAAAAGACTATTTTGCAGCTCAGACTTTTATGTGGATGGAAATCCTGGTTTTACTTACTTTGGAATACTAAATAATTAAAAGTCACTGGGGAGCTTTGTATTTTAATTTTGCTCCTACTTATACATTCACATTGAACTCCTTAGTGGATTCTGAAGTTCAGCATAAATCAGTTTCCCATTTGTGTCATGTGTAATCTGACTGCCATGCCCCCTTCACAGAAGGGTTTTATTGGAGGCTTCATTTATCTGATTTTGTTTAAAATGTAAGACAGTGAATGAAAACACTTTTGCTTTAAAAAATGAGCCCATCTCTTGTCTGAACCTGCTCTCTTTCCTCCCCATGTAAGGAGCGGGGGAAACCTTTAAATTGAAAAGCATTGACTCTGCAGAAGAATTGCTGACTGTAATGGATGACTTTGCTTGGAACTGGAATCTCTTCCAGGTCATGATATTTGGACAGCTAAAACCAGTATTCATCCCAATTAGCTGATCATTGTGTCTTTAGTCACATCCTGTGCACCTTAGTGACAGGAAATTATGGGTGTGGTTGAAGTCTTCAATCTCATCAAAATATCTTTATGGTAACTACAAATAACTATTTCTTGGTTACAGTGGATGTTTCTCATTACATACTTTACTAGACAGCATGGTGGGCTGCAGGTGTGAATTCTGGTCTGCCAAGAATGACATGTTACCATCTGCAAACATGACTTTGGAGCTGTGTTGTCTAATTAAAATAGTGGTTGTATTTCCTTTACTGAGTTAGTGGTAATCTTTTGATGAGTGCTTCATAGTGCTGCTTCAAGCATTGAATTCTACACAGACACAGTGATGTTTACTGTTTGGTTTGGGTCTTGTCATTTTCTTTTATGTGGCCCAGAATTTTTCAGGGTAGATAATTGGGCTTAGTTGTCAGAGCTCGTGCTAGAATTTGGGGACCTAAGAAGAGGTTGGAGTAATTAAGAAATATCTGGTATATTCTGGAAACACAGAGGAATTTGGATACAGATTAATTCAGAGGATTTTGCAGAAATGGACCACTGGAAATTATTTCTGTGAGCCAACGTTGATGATGTATGCTGCTCATGAGGGAAACTTGCTTATCCTCAGCACAGAGTGAGTTGAGGAAGTAATATGGATGGGTTATGGCTTTTATGGCACTTGACTCTGAGCCTTAATTTGTGGCATATAGGATAAAAATATATGGAGGGAGCAGGGGAAGTAAGAGAGATGTCTGCATGCATACAACCACTGCATCTCATTAAATAAACTGAGGATCTGAAAAATCATATGGTAGTAATGTTAATAGTCATCTTTTCAAAACTCTCATCCATGGTAGTTCATACACTTGGATCTTGTACTGTCTTAAAATGATGAAGCTGATCTTTCCATTTTAAGAACAGCTTTTTGCTGAGATGTGCTTTGTAAGCAGAGGTACCAAAGCAGCTTGGTACTGTTAAGCTGGGCCTTTAGATGATGTGCAACAGGCCAGGTATGGTTTAATTCTTAAGTACTAGGTTGTGCTTTTTATTGTGCTACTCTTTATAATAAAATGAAAATTGGTTGTTTTCTTGTGTGTTTAAACCAATATTGGTTTTATTCTTGTTGAGTTTTGGATTATACAAGTCTTCTCTTCACAGTGAAATGACTGAGTAAGCCAGTATCAAGTCGGAATGAATTCCAGTCACTATGACTAAGCTGAAATGTATTTGATACGTGCATATTGTTTGAACTTTGAGATTGTTCTGAGTAAAATATGTAACTTCCCACCTCTGTGTTTATGACACAGTGTTTATGTTTATGACAGCATTGCACTTGGTGGTTCTTATACTCTTCTTGTTTAACTGTCTCACAGCTGTGTGTTTTTTCTGTATTAGACTTTATTGGTAATTGGCTGTAAAATTAGCATTTATCAACTTGAAGTAATGTTTTCTTTGCAGTCTTATTCTGTATCTGTTTGCATTTTGTTTTGAAATGTGAGTGTAGTGCTGAAAAAATAATTAAACTGATTCAGAGGCGAGGTCTTACAACTGTAATATAGTAGGTTGTTGAGAACAAGTTTTTGCTAAGTACCCCACACCACAGAGGTTTGACTTGTGGTGGTATTCTACTCTGTAAAAAAGATTAATTAAGTGTTGGAGGTGTAGAGAAGTTCAGGGCTGTCTTAATGGTAAGAATTTTTAAGAACTGAAAAAAGGCAGAGATACCAAAGAGTTAGTAAGTACTCAAGAGAATCTGTTTATGAATTTTGTAATTGTTTATCCTGATGATAGGCAGTGAAGCCTGGATGTTTCAAAATGTTGATGTCAAAATACTGCAGTGTTGCACTATTATCCTTTGTGGCAATAGGTCACTGGGTTTTTGAAGTTCAAGGGGTGGGGTGTGTGTGTGTGTCTTACCTAGTTCTCCTTTGTCAGGTGGTTGGATCAAGGAGTTTTCTACCTTCTACTGAAGGATGCTGAAGAGTGCTCTGCTGCTTCCTCTCTGTGAGGAAGTGTAGGAGAGCTGCTGGTGGGAAGTGCATTTGTTGGAGGGGAGGATGGGTGGGGGGAGGGAGTTGTGTGATGTGGTGAGTAAGCAGCAGAGATCATGGATCTCGATAAAAGAATCAATAAAAAGAGGGAGTGGAACCAGGTGGAGTTCACAGGGCTGTGTTTGATCTAGTACAAGGTCAGGGGCACAGGTACTGTAGGGGTAGTATTAGTGATTTCTTACCATTGTGAAATTATAGCATTAAATGTAATGTTGTCTTACCAACTTGTGTTTGTATTGTGTTACAGTATATTAAAAGTCCTTGTTTTGGTGTTTTTTTTTTTTTTTTTTGCTTTACCTTTATATAGGAATTCATTTAATGTGGAAGTTGGGATATAGTAGACTGCTTGTTGGTGGCTTGTTTTCAGGATGTTGTTTTTTCTATCTTCAGCTCTGCTGAAGCTCTTTTGTAGAGCCAAGTAGAGTGTTTAAGCACTTGAGGTTGTGCCACTTCTAATGCTGTGGGACATAAGACTGTAAATGAACTAAGCAGTTCCTAACACAGTGTTGCATGGAGCTGGCTTTAGAACATGGAAATGTTGGAATCCCTGCACCAGCATTCCTCCACTGCAGGATTTAAGCAGAGGTTGCTGTTTTGCATGACCTGGAACAGTCTTTTTCCATCAGAGTAGCTGACTTCTCTGTGTTTTTGGTCATGTGCGTATCTGAGTGATTTAATATTTCAGAAACTGAGGAAGCAACAACTCAGTTGCTGAGAACTCTGCCATTTTCAGCACAAACGCTGCATACCTTTGATGCAAAATGAATGCTGCATTCTTTGTGCAGTGCTTCAAGTGTGTTAAGAAAATCCAGTGGTAGAAACATTCTAATTAAAGAGCAGGGGTTTTTTTTATATCGAAGTGCTGTAAGCATCTGTGATGTTCTCTGTCAAAAGGAGAATTAAGCTGGCTAATGCTTCTAATGTAAGAGAGTATTAGAAGAGGCTAAGGCTGTTAAAACACCTTCAAAACATCCGGTGAGTGTCACTGCGTTAAAATTAACTCAAGTCAGGCTATCTTAAAATAAATCTGCACTTTTAGCATCAACCACAAGCCAGGAATGACCTATCTTTAGTACTGAGCACACTGTATGTGGAAACTGTCATATGTCTGCAGAGTGACATCTAAAGCTTTGTGTTGTGCAGGGTGCTTAACCACACTGCATTTTTGCATTTCTTTGCAGTGTTGAATGAAACATTGAATTTAATGAATTTTCCATCGTTAAACTTACATGTTGCTTCTGTTTGAAGTGGTGACTGTGGTGGTCAGCCAGGATGACGTGTGGGGACAGTGAGACCACTTTTGGGTGGGAGTGTCAGCCACTGTCTTGTAGACAACTTGGATTATAGAATAGAATATAGTTTTTATATATTCTCTTGTAACGGAGGTAATGAGGTAAAAAAGGATCCTTTTTGAATAGGAGCATTGACTATTGAAAAACAGGGAAGTCTTTGTAGATGGTAACTAGTAAACTCATTACTATTTATATTTCTAATACCTTCTTGATTTAGCAAATCATTGTGGCATGTGTCTGGTGACTGTTCTGAGAACAAACTGTAACAACTGTCTTGCATTATTTCAAAATTATCTTTCTGGTGCTATATTTAGCCTGTGCTTCTTCATACAAATTACCTTTGTCTGCAACTTATATATATAACACAATTTTTTGGGAAAAAAATGGTGATGACAAAGATCTTACCCAGCTTTGGTTAATAAAGACACAACTTGATGTTTGTGTTTAATCACAAAACTTGTTGAGAAAGCTTGTGCAGGTAATGACTTGCTCTGTAATTGCTGGTACCTGTGGATGTTTGTTTCATTCTGCTTCATGCAGGACTCCCTGCCCCTTGCAGGTAGGTTGAAGATGTTTGTACAAATGGGTGCCAAAGTGTTGGTAGTGTTTTGACCATGTCTGAGTTTGTGCGCTGAGAGGTAAGATGTTGGCAGGATTTTTAGATTTAATTTTTCAAAATACTTAAAAACTTCTTAAGTTGCAGTAGCAATGATCATTGTTTTATGCTTCACAGAACCATTTTTGTAGAAAGTCTGAAGTTTCACTTAAGATACCATCCTTAAGGAGGGAAAAAAGCCACTCAACTACTAATTACTTGTACAGGGTTTCATAAAGCAAAATGCTGTTTTAAATAAAAAAACTTTTACCTCAAGTGCTTCAGAGAAGGAAGGGACAAGAGGTCCTAAAGAGAGCAGGTAGCAGAGTTGGAAGTCGTAGAGTGTGTTTTGAATAAAACGACTGTTAATAGACAAACTCACAATTTATGTGCTGTTTTGTTTTATAGGCTAAAGAAATTTTAACAAAAGAATCCAATGTACAAGAAGTGCGATGTCCAGTCACAGTCTGTGGAGATGTCCATGGACAATTTCATGACCTCATGGAACTTTTCAGAATTGGAGGCAAATCACCAGACACAAACTATTTGTTTATGGGGGACTATGTTGACAGAGGATATTACTCAGTTGAAACAGTCACATTGCTTGTAGCTCTTAAGGTAACTTTTCTTCTCAGCTGTACAGTTTAGTGTAAAATATATCATTACTATCCTGACTACACTTAATATCTGTTATGATTTTCATAATGCATAACAATGCATTGGTATTAGAGGTACCAAAACTGACTTCTTGGCTGTCTTAGTTTTCTAAGTCACTTCTTAAAAAAAATTCATGTTCAGGTGCAAGCCTGAGCTTTATCTAAAATGAGTGTTGAGTTTATTTATTACTTGACTAAGTAGCAATTTAAGAATCTGCTTGGAGAGATCAGCTTAATGCACAGGTGTAGTGAAGTCCACTAGTAATAATAAATACAACTTGTAATTAATCTCAAAAGTATTTGGCAGTTGAAGATTTCAATAAATTATTCCTTTTTTTTACCTCAAAGGTTATAATTGAATCTTCAGAAGGGTTTGGTTTTGATTGCTTTATTGACGTGTGGCAGGGAATGAAAAGTGCAAATTCTGTTCTGGGGAAGAGTTACTCATTGGTGCTCTAAAATAATCTGTTCTGTTTAGGTCCGTTACCGTGAACGTATCACAATTCTTCGAGGGAACCATGAAAGCAGGCAAATCACACAAGTTTATGGTTTCTATGATGAATGTTTAAGGAAATATGGAAATGCAAATGTTTGGAAATACTTTACAGACCTTTTTGATTACTTGCCTCTAACTGCCTTGGTGGATGGCCAGGTATGTTGACATTTGACAAAGTTGAATGTTTTTCATTGTAAAGGGAGCTCTTAACACTGCATTCTGTCAGTTCTCATCTTTAAGGGAACCTCATGCAGATTTTCTCCTAATCATTTATTCTAAACTGTTCTAACTGCACTGATTAATGCAAATAAACTTCATGTATGTTAACTCTTGCAGATTTTCTGTCTACATGGTGGCCTCTCTCCATCTATAGATACACTGGATCACATCAGAGCACTCGATCGCTTGCAGGAAGTTCCCCATGAGGTACTT
The DNA here is from genome assembly GCF_009650955.1 of Corvus moneduloides. Lineage (NCBI taxonomy): Eukaryota > Metazoa > Chordata > Aves > Passeriformes > Corvidae > Corvus > Corvus moneduloides. The sequence continues at coordinate 9,921,749 of NC_045490.1, forward strand.
TTTTTTAAGCCAATGAGATTGATGATTCAGTATGTACTGGGGTGTTGAGTTCACAGGCTGAAAATGAAATTCAGATCAACTTAGCAATATTAAAGTGCCTGTCTTCCTGTTCTGGATTTTTTAAAGGAAAAATGAGGGGCATCTCCTTGCTTAAACAAAGAAACATACTTTTCAAAGTGCTGTGCAGGGGTGGTTTGTGTGCAAGTTTTTTGTGGTTTTGTTGGGTTCGGGTTCTTTGCACTTCACCTCTGAAACATCATCTATCTACGTCTCTTACAGGGTCCAATGTGTGATTTGCTATGGTCAGATCCAGATGATCGTGGTGGCTGGGGAATTTCTCCTCGAGGTGCAGGTTACACATTTGGACAGGATATTTCAGAAACCTTTAACCATGCTAATGGCCTTACGTTGGTTTCAAGAGCTCATCAGTTGGTAATGGAGGTGAGCAGGGACAGCCTGTGTGTTCAAACTTTGGATTGTGACCTTGGTCTGATTATTCCATGCTCTGTGTGTCAGAGATGTGCATCTGCTGCTGTGACAACTGATGATCCAGCTGAGAGGCTTCCAGAGACTTGACCTTGACAGTATTCATGTGCTACTAAAGGAGTTTGACAGTGGAATAACCTTTATTTTGGCCTTGTTTTCCTGAAAATTTACAGTAATATCCCAAATCAGGCTTTGGTACTAGATGTGGTATTGCATTTCTGTGTAGATAAAAAGGTTTTTAAATATGTGTTCCTTGAAAAAAAAGGTGTATTTTTTCTTTTTAGCTTGGATGTATGCTTTTGTTCTTGGCCTCTAGTTATTCCTAGCAGTTCAGATGTTTAAATGTGTGTCTGGATTCTGGTTTTGGTGATCACAGTTGAAGGTTCAGAGTAGACTGTGCACTTCAGAATTGCTGTTTTAACTATTTAATGTTAATGCAATGGAGAAATCTTGCTAGGTGGTTTGTTTCTTGGTTTTTTTTTTTTTAATATCTAGCTCATATTTACTAGTAGGAGGCAACCTATGATGGCCAAAATTCCTTTACCCTTTTTCTCTCCAGAAGGAAAAAAAGACACGGCCTTAAATTTATTTAAAATAACCCTATAAATGCCACTTAGAGCTGTGTGCATTAAAAGATTGGTTTCTAGTCAGGTGGTTACATGGGGTACGTGAACTTGGTTGTCATAATTATTTTTTCCTTCCTCCAGGGGTACAACTGGTGCCATGATCGGAATGTAGTAACAATTTTCAGTGCTCCAAACTATTGTTACCGTTGTGGCAACCAGGCTGCAATTATGGAACTTGATGATACTCTAAAATACTCCTTGTAAGTATGTTTAAAAATGAGAATTACATTGCCTGTGATTTTAAAATACCACTTAATTGTGTTAAAGTATGGGGGTTTTTTCCCCTCTATGCTTCTGGGAGGTGGAGTGAATATGGAATTGTTGGGTTAGTCTTGGAGTCAAGCCTCTGGAACAGTTGCTGTTGAGATCATCTCTGTCAGATTAAAGTGAGACTCCTCATTTTTGTTTTGTATAATTACCTGGATTTTAATGAATTACTGTGTAGGGATGTGATTTGAGAGCAGGAGTAGTCTGTCACATCTAAGGTAATGCCTTCCTGTTGGTCTCGGGCAGGAGACTTTCGGAATCTTTGAATTCTTCAGATGTTGGGATGTCAGCTTTTTGAATGAGATTTCTAATTGACTACTGCAGCAGCAACTTAACTAGTAAATGATGCAAAAGCACTGTGCAAACTGCCCTCTTTGATAATAACTGGAGACTTTAACTTTCTAAATAGAGACTAATGTTTGACCAGTTTGAGTCTTAAAGCTAAAATTAATTTCTCTCCAGACCTTCATGGTAAGAGGAATTTAAAATGTGATGGTTATAAATACGTACTAATGGGAGTGGAAGAGCTGTAACACTTGTTCTAGAATACTTAACTTGGTTGATAAAACTTGCAAAGATTCACCTGTACTAAACCACTGTAAATTCATAGCTAGAACATATGTGAATGTAAGCTGAGCTCTTGTGTTTTCATCGATGTCTGTGCTCTTCAGTTTGCAGTTTGACCCGGCACCACGCAGAGGTGAACCGCATGTTACTCGTCGCACCCCAGACTACTTCCTGTAAAGAGATTTTAGACCTGTACAGTATTGCCATGAACCATATGTTGACCTAAAGAAAATGGGAAGAGCAACAGTAACTCCAAAGTGTCAGAAAATATTTAACATTCAAACTTTGTTTTCACATGGACCAAAAGACGTGCCATATTCAATACAAAGCCTCTTGTCGTCAACAACTGTGACCACTTTAGAATGAACCAGTTCATTGCATGCTGAAGCAACATTGTTGGTCAAGAAACCAGTTTCTGGCATAGCGCTATTTGTAGTTACTTTTGCTTTCTCTGAGAGACTGCAAATAATAAGATGTAGACATTAACACCTCGTGAATACATTTAACTTTCCATTTAGCTATAGCTTTATTCAGCATGACTGTAGATAAGGGTAGCAGCAAACAATCATTGAAGCTTAAAGAACACTTTTAAAATAAGTACCAAGGCCTCATATTTGTTCTGAAACTGTTTGTTTGTTTTATTTTCAGGGAATACTGTTTAATTTAATTGTATTGATTATTTTTTTTGTCTGCACTCAGTTCCCTTTTCCACTCTGCCCTACCATATTGTCCCTTGTAATTGTCCAAGGATAGTGAATTACTTTGAACAGAACTGTTTTTTTCTGTAAAACAATGTTACTGCAGGACAGAGCTGCAGTGTTTTTCATAATAAACTTGTGAACTAAGTATGGAAAAATGTCAAAATTCTAATTGCATCTCAGGTCAACTGTGGTTTAATAAACTAACGTGTAGCTGGATGGGTTTTATAAACTTGCATAGAAATTTCCACCTTAAAAATAACTAAAACTGAGGTGATACAGAGTGTGCTGGAAAACTCTGACTTTTGAATCCTGTCCCAGGAAGGTGCCTGGGCTTGTGTCTCACAGCTGAGAACAGCTTGCTGGTTACTCACGTGTTGCTCTTTCCCTCTTGGTGCTCTACTGAAATACTCAGAAATGGAAGAATATAGGATCACTTAATTGATTGTGTGTGGCTTTATTTCAAGTGTAAATCTAAGTTTGAGTCATTTACAATGTAGGTGCTAATACTTAAAATCATTTTTCTGAAAAACTTAAGAATAAAACCAGTTTTCTAAATATTAAAGGAAACAACTTGAAGTTTAGTACTATGTGTATTTGCCCAAGCTTCCATTCTGAAAAATAGTGGTACGTGGTTTATGTTAACTTCTGTTTAAATATTTCCTTTCTACTAACTTCTTCAAAATTGGAACCCTGATTTGATGGTTTGGTTCAAAACAGAAATTCAAATGTTGTGCCTTCTTAAAGCTTGTGCGTTAAACTTCTTGGGTACATCTAAATTATGTACCTGGCTGTTCATTTAATAGACTCCTAACGTTCATATTGTTTGAGACTTTTAAGTTTCTTGGGCACAAGTAGATTCTGTAATAACATGGAGGTTTGTTTTTTACACTGCTTGTTTCTAAGGGAATGCACAGAACTTTTGCAAATGTCTGAGACTCACCTGGAGGTTTAGTCCTAGACATGCTTTTTGGGGCTTTCTTGATTTTCTGAAAAGCTGGAGGACCACTTAATTCTTTAACTTGGAAAGAAGATGCTGCATTTCATCAAGCATTATTTCATCCCCTTTCAGAAAGCCTCAAGTGATTGCTTTTCCTTCAGCAAAATTTGAGCTTTGTCCTGTAGGTTGGGTTCCAAATGGCTTCTGGAGAGCTCAGTCTGCTGTAGTTTGATCTCTTACAGGAAGAAGTGCATGCTAAAAGTAAGTGCATCTGAAGTGGCTTTTTTTAGTATAGTGGGAGCTTTTGCTTTGATCACTATTAAAATAATCCTTTGCTGAGAGTAGTTCACTTTCCAGTCCTGTCACTTGTCTTTCTCTGTGTTTGTGTAGATGGGACTTTGTGCTTTCATTGACACCATTCCTTCAAGAGGAATGACTTTGCCCTATTTTCTGCTTTCCTTGTTGCTTTAATTGGCGTGACTCATCTCCTCTGGCGAGGAGCAGTCCTTGCCTTGCTTCAGTTTCTGTACACAAAGCCAAGTGGTTGTTAGTAAAGTCCATGGACAATGTTGGAGTCACTCCAGTTTTCGTGCTTTCCTCTATACTTATGTTGACCGCTTGTGTGAAGATGCCAGTGAGAAAGCCACGTTGTGAGGAAAAAATTGGTTGTGCTGATGGAGCGCTAACCAGCTAAAACCATGTTTGGAAGATGCAAGAGAAGAAACAAAGCTTCAGCTATAAATAATTGGGGTTTGATTTATTGGTAGCTGATTGATCAGTTTACCTGCACAAAACTTCCTTTACTTCAGCCTCTGAGCGTGGTGGCTGCAGAGAAATGAGATGTGTTGGAGATCAGTGGTGATGTTTCCTTCATCTGTACAATGACTGCTGCATTCCATGAAATGCAAAATAGGCATAGCTGGAAATCCCATATTGTGGTGGTTTATTCCAGTGTTTAAGTGGGAATGTCACACCCAGCTCTTAGCGGGGAGGGCTTACATTGGGGTTCAGATTATTAGATGGCAGTTGGGAATGAAATGACACTTTTCCATGAACCACTCCTCTTTTTTTATTCTTTCTCAGAACTTGAATAGCGCCAGGAGAATGCTGGTGTACAAAGGGGGGGAGGGTTTGGAGCTTTCCATATTTCATTTTGTGTAAGTCATTGGCCATATCAGACATAGATGGATGTTTGTCCAAGGTAACCAATGTGTGTGACTCACCTGGTGCTCATTTCAGATTGTTTCTAGCTGCTGACACTTCTATACACACTCAGTATCCCTGCTCCAAGTGCTTGGGCCATGTTACATCGTTTAGGTCTTCTGATAATATCCTGGCAAGATACTGGATGCATGGGAGAGTGCAGACAGAGTTGTTACCTCCTTCCCCATATGTCTGGATAGTAACAGAACATATTCTGCCCTTTGAAAGAGGTGGTATGGGGACATCCTGCCCATGAAAGCTGTGGCATTTCACGTACCTGTATCTTGGTCTGGTTCCTGTCAGAAAAAACTGCTGCGAGGTACCAATACCTACCAATCCATGTTCCATGGGGTTTATTTTGATTTTATAATAGTAAACTGAAGCACTGAAAGTCTTTTTTAGAAAGCAGTTGTGTTTCAAGGGCCTTGGGTCAAAGTCTGCTCTGACAATTTAAAATTCGTCCTGAATCTTAAAGGATTTCCTCCTGTACAAGACAAAACCAAACCTGTTATGCAAGTGCTGGGTTTATTTTGGGCCTTTTTTCATAGTTGAATAAACACATTATTTTCCCCCTCTGACCTCTTCATTTCCTTAGTAATACTGGAGTGCAGTTCCTGCTCTTGGAGGAGCTGTGACCTTGGGAGGGGGCTGAGGAGTAAGTACTCTTTTTCATTCAGGAAAAATGATCTGTAAAAAGATGCAAGTGTGATCACAATTTTGAATTTCAAATTAAATGCTGGTCCACATTCAGTGAGTTGAAGGTGTGCCTCCACTCATCACCTCCTTACGCACCTATTCACACTCATTTATTGCTCTAATTGCTGCTTGTTTTGTCTGGATGCAGAACACTCCTGGAAGCTCTCAATGTGTTTTAGGGGTTGTATAGGTTACAGCAAATTTTGCCTGAGAAGTGACTTTCTACATCTTCCATGCTTTTTGCAACCATATTCATGGTTTGTATGAGCTTGGATTTTTGGAGCAAAATGTCTGCAAGCAGGGGTTTTTGAAGCCTTGTAGAAGGCGTTGAGTGCCTTCTGTGTGCTACAGCAATCATGGCACAGAGTGGTGTGCTCTGCACATTCTTCTGGGAGAAGGTTGGAAACAGGTCCTAAGTGTTAAGTAAAAATCACACCGGACTCTGTGGAAATCTTTTGGTACCCATGAACACACCAACAAAGCCCTGCAGTCAGCAGTTCATGAGTCAGCCTTCTGTGGTTTTACAAAAGGTTACTTTGGTGCTCTAATTCATTTGGCTGTACTCCTTTTGGATGGGAATAAAGGCAGGCTGCTTTCTTGAGCAAGGGACCAGAGTGCTTTGGCATATGGACAGCAAAAAAAGGCTGAAACGACGCTTTTGGTTTTAAATTAAGCAGTGCTGTATGTTTTAGCCTTTTAAAACCTGTGCTGTGCTTAAAAGCTTTATTCTTTAAAATGGGTTGAACTACTGATCTCTTAATTACTCTCTGGTGAACAGAACTGCTTTGGGATGGAGACTAAAATGATTGCTGCTGGTATAAATAATGTATAAACCATTAGTCGCTAATAGTACCTGTGACTGGTGATGGAAGAGTGTGATCAGGGTGAGCATCCTGCATGAGAACTTGCAGGAAAGTGATTTTGAGGAGAAAACTCCATTTTGCAGCTACTCTATCATTGCACAAGGTCGTATAAATTAAACTAAATCTTTGCTTTTGGTTGTCTTGACTTCTGTATTCATCTTCCTCTGTAGATTTCCCCTAAACACATCTGGGTTTTTAGAGGTTAGGTTCTTTTGGTTTGTTTTTGTTGCTTTAGTTTGTTTGTTTTTTAATTTCAATAAATCTATAAGCTGTTTTCCATATTATGCGTTTAAAACTGAAAGTGCTGAACTGTAAAAGATGAGTATCCTGCTTACATTGATAATTGCATGATTGATTGGGCTGAAAGGCTTTAGCCTGGCTCGCAACTGCCTTTATTTTTCAGGAGTTTGAGAAAACACGCCCCCACATCCAGATTAACCGTAAACCTTGCTGTGAAAAACCTTCTTTGTTGTGGCCATTAGTGCAGAAGTGGGCAGTGATGGCTGCTCTCTTGTGCTTCCTCAATCTATAAGGAAAACGCGGGGGGTGGGGTGGACCTGGAGAAGCCCTGTCTGGGAGGATCCTATGGTGGGTGTTTCATTCCACGCTTGACCCACTTTACAGCCAGCTCTGCTCCTTTTCCGCTGCTGTGTTTGTCCTCGGGGAAGAGGAACACACCCGGCTGCTGCTGGAGCAGGGACAATGCCCAGGGGAGGGAGTGCCACAGCTTCCTGGGAGAGAGAAAGGCTGGTGCTTGGGTTCTGTTTGTCTGGTAATGAGTTTATCCAGCTTTGGCTCAGCCATCTCAAAATGTTACTGGACTGTCCCTTTCCCCCCTGGAATCCCCTTTAAAAAGCTTTGAATGCATTTTAAAATGCTTGGCTTCTGAAACACACTATATTTATTCCCATGGGCTTTGAAACCTCAAAGCAACTGCTCATTATCATCTGTGGTGTCAGAACCAGCCCAGAATCTGCTTTTTGGACTTTGAACGGCTCCAGCGTTGGAGACCAGTGCCAGGCAGCCCTGTAAAGCTAACCCAGTTCCCTTCCCCTCGTGCTTATATCAAGGATATCTACAATTTTATACGGTACCACTGAAGGTCGTTCTCAAGGCCACGTATAGAAAGTCTGCTCTTTACATTTTCTTGGAATGCCCGGGAGCGCATCTCTCCGGGGCTGAGCTCGTTGACGGCTCCCGTCCCTCGGAGCGAGCCCCGGCGCCACCGCGTGGCACTGCCCTGCCTGTCGGACCGGCGTGTCGTGACCCGCAGGGCCGGGAACTGCTCTGCTGTCGGCAAGGCTGAGACGTGCACTGGCCCTAACGTAGCTGAAGGTGGGTGACCCTCACCCTCAGCAGACGGAGGATCCGGCTTGGCTCCTCCAGAGTGCTCCAGATGATTTCAGAGGATGCCAGGGCAGAACTGGAACAAGAATCATTGTTTAAATATGGGGAGGTGGAGTGAGGGTGAGGTTAGGAAGTAGATGCTGCAAATAGGTTTGAGGTACGTATTTCTATTTTCAGTCTTCCTCCTCTTCATCTTCATTTTTTTAAACTGTCTTGAATCCCCGCTGTTATGTAAGGGGAATGGGAGTGCTGTTACAGGAAGAAATAGAAGCTGATAAAAAAATCTCACTTGGTGTCAGCTTGACAGGATTTGGTTATTGGGTTTTGTCAGTCCATTGGTGTCTACTCTGCTCTCAGAGTCCCCACCTGCTGTGCTGGGTCCAGCTCTGGGACCCCCAACATCAGAAGGACGTGGACCTGCTGGAGTGAGACCAGGGGAGGCCATGGAGGTGCTCTGAGGGCTGGAGCCCCTCTGCTCTGGAGCCAGGCTGGGAGAGCTGGGGGTGTTCACCTGGAGAAGAGAAGGCTCCAGGGAGACCTGAGAGCCCCTTCCAGTGCCTAAAGGGGTTACAAAAGAACTGGAGAGGGCCTTGGGAAAAGGGCCTGGAATGACAGGACAAGGGGGAATGGCTTTAAACTGACAGAGGGCAGGATTAGATTGGATGTTGGGAAGAAATTCTTAGCTGTGAGGGTGGTGAGGCCGTGGCACAGGTTGCTCAGAGACATTGCAGCTGCCGCATCCCTGAAGTGTTCACGGCCAGGTTGGACAGGGCCCTGACCAACCTGGTCTAGTCCACAGCAGAGGGTTGGAACTGGATGAGCTTTAAGGTCCCTGCCAACCCAAACCATTCTAGGATTCTCTGATTGTGTAACCTGGACTATCACCTAAGTGCTGGGCTCTGCCACCCACCATTTCGCATTGCTGGGGCACAACTTGTATGAAAAGTAACACCTTCTCAAGGATGCTGCTTTAATACAAGTTTTGATGAAGTAGAAATGCAATAATAAGCTTTTTCAGACTTGTGTTGAGAACAAGAATTTTCCTCTTCTGATGCTGCATTTTTCCAAGACTGCTTTAAACAACAGTGGCCCAGGCCTTTGAGCTCAGCAGTGTCTTTCTACCATCTCTCTCACATGAATAATTCTGATGTTTTCTGGTTTTACACTGACCCAATCAGTTCAATTATTTTCAAACTTGTTGATCTGGTTGCTTGTTTTAAAAAATGTTCGTCTTTTGTATTCCTGAAAAAAAGGACGATTTTTGCAGCAAGTCTCATTCTCCCCTACACGTAGATAAGATTCTTTTTCAGATTCCATGGTCATACCTGGCTCTCTCCCTGACTTGCTCTCCCTGGTTCAGTGAATCCAGGATGAGTTCTGTGGATTTTTCCAATTTATCGATGGAGCAAAGCTAAGCTCTTTCACGCCTGATTGTCATTAGACTTTGACAATCCCACATCATATTTGTATTGAAAAATAATCAGTGTGTTATCTCCATAGTCTCTAAATCACCACCAGCAGCTAAAAAAATCTGTTTCTCTGTCAAAGTGGAATGTGAGCTGCTCTGAAGAGTGGGGGGCACAGTAATTTTTGCCTAAGAGAAACACCCAGGAAGGGAATCTGAGGCTGTGGAGCAGATGCAGGGCTGTCTCCAGGTGGCTGCTCCCTCATGTTCAGCGTGTTAAACGCTCTTCCCCTGCAGCTGCGTGGCTGCTCAACTGGCTGTGCCTGCAGCCCAGGGATGCTGTGAGTATGTAGGTCAGAGCTCTTCTGGATCTGATTAAGGGTTAAATCAAGCTCAGTTGCACCAATCTTTTCAGGTATTTGCTTTGGCGTTAAGCTGCTCCCTTCCTCCTCCATGTTCTCAGTAGTAAAAGGCCCTTAATTGTAATTTACCTGTGGCTGATACATGGTGTGATTCTCTGCACTCAGGGAAGCAATGCTCATCTTCAGGATTATTTGCAGTGCAATCATGACCAATGCGCAGAACAATTGAAATTGGGCCACCCCTTTTTTAAGCAATCTTGTTCTTTTCCTCACAGCTTTAGCCAAGGATAGGGGTTTTGTGCCATTAATACTGACTGACTCACAGCACTTGGGCTACCGCTGCCGCAGCAGCTGCTTTATCACAACAGATAACGGGAAGCATCTGGAGTGGCTGGGGAAGTTCATTGTATGATATGTAGGGCACAGTGGGAGGTGCTGTCATGTGATTATGGCATATCTATGACAGCCATCTGCCTCTTTTTGGGGTGTGGGGTGTTTTTGCTGTTTTAACTTTCCCAGACTTCTGATTCAACAGTAGAATTCAAAGTCCACTGAGGACTGAATTTTCTCCTTTGGAAAGCTGTACCAAGTATAAAGCTCATCAGTAGTATAATTTTGAATTTATCCACAATTATAATTAAGCATAGAATTTAGCTTTCTGCCTGTTCCTAGATGCCATTAGATTTGTCTTGTGTTGAGAGCAAACCCCATCCCCCCTTTGCTGAGCCTGATTTGCAGTCTGTGAGTTGTGCTTGCTGGTCACGAGCCAAATCAGAAACCTTGGTCTTTGGCAACATTGGGAAAGGGGATTTAGAATTTGTAGATATGTTTTCCACAGGCCACCTTCTGTTATTGTCTGATTCTCTAAACCAAGGAGTTTTAATATAATTTAAAAATAATAATTTAGGGAAAATAAAGGCAGTGGTTTTTAGTGCACTGAATGTGATCCTCAGCATTGGAGTAAGAGATGGAGTGATTGAGGAAGAAAGAGGTAAATGCAATGCTGATACAATCAAAAAGTCACATTAGATGTAGTTTGGAGGGTTCACACTCTATGTATGAGACACACATAAATTAAAAATGAAAATTAGGTCCCATTAAATGGTGAACTTATGTGGTTATCAATACCAGGACCTTTGAGGAACTCCTGTTAGTGTCCAAGTCTGCTGCCAAGCATCACCTGGCCCCCCCTGGCTGCTCACTCAGCTCTTAGGAAGAGTTCCAGGGGAGCACATGTTACAGAAGCACACAGTAATCCAGGCTGGAAGGGACCACAGAGGTGACCTGGATTCACCTGCAAAGTCAGATCAGGTTGCTCAGAGTTGTATTCAAGTCTGCTCTAACAAGCTGCTCAGCATCCTAAAGCCCATGGAACAAGCTTCCCAAGCCAGGCAGTCATCTCCAACAGCTTTTTGGAATTTATAGAGAAGCCTGTTCTAAGTGTTATGCTCTGATGTAGAACAGCCTGGCTATCAGCTGAGCTCTAGGAGGTCCTTCCTGGCTGAGAATCTCTTTGAGTCTTCCATCTCTCCAGAGAATCAGCCCCAACCAACAAGGTATTTAATATTAAATGCTTCTCCAATTGTAGTCTCACTTGTTATGTGAGAAAAATACTGGCACAGGTTGCCAGAGAAGCTGTGGCTGCCCCACCCCTGGAAGTGTCCAAGGCCAGGTTGGATGGGGCTTGGAGTAACCTGGGATAGTGGAAGGTGTCCCTGCCCATGGCAGGGTAGGTGGGACCAGATGAGATTAAGGTCCCTTCCAACTCTTATCATTCTATGTCTACTCTCAGATGGAAGGGAAGGGAGCAAGGGAGGGGAGTAAGCAATACTTGACACTTCATTGTCTTGGCTACTGAACTGAGGAAAACAAGATTCTGAACTAAGAAATTCTGAATCTTGGGAAAATTCTTTGTGTTAGAAGATATTTTCCAGTGGGTCTGGCTGTCATTTGCTCAATAAGGTGTGGGGTGCACAGCCTGGAGCTCTCAGGGACCCCAAGGGAAGGGAAACCTGTGACTTATGACAGAATCATTAAGACTGGAAAACATCTCCAAGATCACTAAGTCCAACCCTTGACTGATCACCACCTCGTCAACTGGAGCAGAGCACTCAGTGCTACGTCCCGTTGTTTGTTGAACACCTCCAGGGATGGTGACTTCACCACCATGCCAGTGCTTGACAACCCTTTCAGGGAAGAAATCCTTGCTGATGTCCAACCTGAACCTCCCCTGGTGCTGCCTGAGGATATAAATGATGCTGGACTCTGCAGTCTGGTGCTGTTGCAGGCATCAGTGTGCTTACAGGCACCCTGGCTGTGTCTGCATTGGAGTGATGCGAAAACATGCTTTTTGGTTCTTAAAACATTTTTATTTAAGATTGGAAGTAAAGAAAATTGCCAGAATCCTGTGTTGTCACTGTGGAAATACCTTGCCTACTTGAAAGCCATTTTGCCATGGAGAGCGGACACAAAACTGAGCTCAGCAGCAGAGCACGGAGCGCGTGCTGTGACAGCACAACACAGTGTTCTGGACACCTCACAGCGATGTGAGGGGTCATACCCTGCCCTTCCTCACAAAGCACAACCCTTCACATCTTCTTTTCTTGAAGACCCAGTACCTGTCGCTTTCTAGTCCACACTGGTGACCTTTCAGCTGTCACCTGTGCTGGGCACAGCGCTCAGGTGGAACTGTGCTAACACAAAGGCCTGGGCTGTGTTTGGGTGCCCAGCTCTGCTCCTCGGGCCAGCGGCTCCTAGCACAGCTGCTGTCTGGAGATGCTTTAAAGGGCTGAGCTGGAGCCACCTGAAATTCTTGGCGGGATCTAGGGCAGATATTCTGTGAGCGCCACTCAGAGCTAAATCCATTTCCGGCTCCATCAAAGGTCCCGCACGTGTTTCCACTTGAGGAAGGCTGGCTGTTGTTGGAACGATTTTAAACTAGCCGGTTGTTCAATGTTGCTTTTTTGGCTAAAACGTCTTCTGCCGCTGGAGCAGCCCGTGGCGATGGGGTTTCACCGTGTTTACCTGCGGGAAGCCTCCACAGGTAGCTGCAGCCTTACCCCGCTTACCCCTAGGCCTCGGCCTTTCTCCCCGTGAAGGAAAACCCACACCCTGCGCGTTCTAGGGCGAGCCCGGGTTACCGTGAATGACCGATTTCACTACACGACCTGCCATCCGGGCCCGCGGGTCGCTGGAGGGCACCGAGCCAGCCCCCGGACACCACAGGCCGCTCCGGCGCCCTCCGCTGCCACGGGAGCCCCGCGCTGCCCTCAGGGGGCGGCCCCGACCCCGGACCCCGCAGGGCCGTTCCCCCCTCACCGGGGCCGAGCCGGGCCCGCGGCACCACCTCGGCCCGTGGGGAGGGGGGAGCTCCTCGGCCTCCGCCTATTGTGCGGCTCCTGGCGCGGCCCCGCCGCTGCCTGACAAACTCGCGCCCGGCCGCTCCGTCCCCTCAAACCCGTTTCGGCTCCGCTCGCCCCTCCACACCTCACGGAAAAGGGCGCGAGTATCACTTTTTACCTTTGGGAGCCCCGGTACGGAGTTTTACTCAGGCGTTCGCGGCGGGCAGCCCGGGCGTTGCGAGGCGGCGAGAGGCGGGTCCTTCCCCTCCCCCGCTCGGTATAAAAGCGCCACCGCAGTCGGGCCCGAGCGCCGCTACCGCCTCTTCACGGTCCGTTCGCGGAGCCGTCGCCGCCTCACGGTGAGGCCCGGCCCGGCCCGGCCCGGCCCGGGGAGGGGGCGGGGCAGTAGTAGGAGCTGTGTGGGGGTGGCGGGCCTGGCTTGCCGCGGACAGAGGGTCGGGAGGCCGTGGGGTGATCGCGGAGCCCGCGGCGGGGCAGGCGGAGACGTGAGTGCTCCTGGGCCGTACGGGGATGGAGCTCTGGGGGTTCGTTGGGGCCGAGCCCTCCCGGGCCATGCGGGAATGAAGCTCCCCGGTGTGGGGAGCCTTGCCCGCGGGGGTGCTGAGTGTCCCGGAGCGGCCGCGCCTCAGGTGCGAGTTCGTTACCCGGCTCCTGGTTACCGGCGCTGGCGCGGGAGGCGAGGGGGAAGCAGCGGACATCCATCCGGAATGGCGCTGGGAGGCGCAGCTGTAGGTGGCTGAGCTCGGCGTTTCAGGCTTAGACATGTAAATTATCGCTGTAATTCAGGTTTGGCTTCAGCCCGGCTCCAAGCCTGTTGTGCTGTTGTCGAATAAAGCTTTTAGGACTGGTTTGCTTAGTCACCCAGTAGTGCTGCTGCCCAGGGACTGTCACCTGCCAGGGCTGTACTGCAGCTTGCTAAAAATGATTTTTCCCCCCCCTATTTTCTAGGAAGCTGAGTTCTGTGGTATAAAAAAACAATGAAAATTTGATGAAATTCTGGTTTGTTGTCAGTGATAAGGCAGTAATTGAACTTCATTCTACCTGTTTCACACCCTCAGCAATAACTAAAAGTCTTGTTAGAAGAGGGTTTGGGTGATAGGAGGGAAATACCCTTGCAGGGGCTGCCCTGGCTAAGGCAGCATCCCTGCCTGGCCGGCTCTGCTGTGCAGCATTATGTAAGCCCAGGCACAAGGAGGCTGGCGATGGAGCTGGGTTTGTTCTGGAGTGCTCCCAGACAGTCACTGCAAGAACAGATGCATTACATTTAAAATGTGTGCCTACAGCACTTTTTCCCAGAGCATCGTTCAAACGGCTAACCCAGAATGGTGCTTTAATCCAGATTTTGGTTTTGTGCGTGTGTGTAATATATATACTTGTACCTTTGGAACAATCATGACTATGTTCCTCCAGAACACCCGTCTTAATTAGAAGTAGCACTGTCATATAGGGTTACATTGCTGTGTAAACATTAACTGGCTGCTCACTGCCAAATGGAAATTTAAGCAATGAGGACTTGGGGCTGGTGTGAGCTGCTTAATAACACGTGTTGGCCGAGCCTCCTTTGGCCTGGGTTTGCGTAGGGCTGTCAGGCTCAGCCACACTACACTGATGAGCTCTTAGAAAGAGGTGATGGAAGTTTGCTGCAAGTGGTCGAACTAATTAACTGTTCATAGCTCAAGTACTACTCTGAGGAACTAGTGTGTGAGGCTTGTAAGTTTGATGGGGGAAGAATATTTGAAAATTAATTGAAATTGAAGGTAACTTGAGGACAAAAAAAGGAAACTGTTGCAATGGTTTGCTGCTAACGAATATTTTGAATGGTGAAGGAACTTACAACACATCCTACTAACTGGTTGAGAAGAAATTTATAAAACTTACGTGGCCAGACGGTTGTGTTAATAGTGCCCTTTGGCTGGTTCAAGTGCAGTGATAACCCCCACAGTCTCTATGTGTAGTTTCAGACAGAAATTGTAATCTCCTGGCTGCTGTGTCATGTGCTTTACTTCTGGGTTTGAGTTGTTACATATCTGGAAATACACTTTCTTGTAAAATTTGATTGTGTTTCTGCTAACGACATCTTTCAAGACTGCTGCCTCTTTATTGTAGGTCTTACTACAGTTTGTTTGAGAAACTTTGTTAAAATGCATGGTCATTTCAGATGCTAACAAAGTACTGGTCTTACCTCCTGCTTTTCAAGAGCAGTAGTGAGTGCTGAAGGCCTTCCTTGTAGGAGTTTATTGCTTTTTAATCTCATCAGAAAACCAAACACTTTCCTCGAGGAAAGCCTTTGATTCCGAGTAACCTGGTCTGTTTTAATTCTGTTTGGAGCAAGGGAGGCTGGACTAGACTCTGTCTAGGGGAATTCCTTCCAACCTTAATGCTATGATTCTGTTCCAGAGGCTATCATTTGAAAACTGCTTTTGAGATCTGACATCATTTGAGCAGTTGAAGTGAGTAGCAGTTGTTTGGATTTGAAGGCAAGTAGTGTTTTGGAAGTGTTGAAAATTATTTCAAGAGAAAGATAGCCCTAGTGTTATACTGAAAAAAAATAAAAGCACTGTTATAATCTGTGTATTTTATGCTTTCAAATTAAGGAAAAAAGCTCATAAATTAGTGTTAGACTTCAGTCAATCCTTGTTTCTTAAGTATGAGGATTAATGAATTTAGGGCTGTTGATTCAAGCAGTGAATAATCTGAGTGTGTCTTAAGTGGCATTGGGCTATCTGCTGTTGGGAAGAAGCAATTTTAGCAGTAAAGGTGATGCGCATCTGAGTCAGCTGAACTTGTAATGTCTGCTGAATATTGTGTGGAAATAACTGTCCTTCTCTTGTAGATGCCTTCAATTAAACTGCAGAGTTCAGATGGAGAAATCTTTGAAGTTGATGTGGAAATTGCGAAACAGTCTGTGACTATAAAGACTATGCTTGAAGGTAAGAGTGAGACCCTGAGGAGGCCTCTTAGACAGGAATTGTGACCAGAAGAGACAAGTTGGTACTCTGCTGAAAAAGCATTCCCAGGTCTATGGAGCAGCTTGCTGTCTCCTGTCACAACAGCTGGAACTCCTGCTGTTGTAGCTGAAACTGTTTAGAGTGGATATGCTCTTGTAAAAAGCCCTGGTTAAGAGCACTTGCAGGGAGGCCAGTAAAATACAAGCAGCCCAGTGCCTTGCCTACAGTCTACTTCAGCTTTGTGAGAGTTAAGCAAGCAGAACATTAATAATATTTAAAACTTCAGTTTATTTAATCACACAAACGAGTCTTAGAATGTAAATATCACTTGTATGGAGTGGAAGATAATAAATCAATGCAATAAAGAGCTTGTATTGTGAGCTTGTGAATGCTGTTAAATTATTTGGGATAAATACTTAGGTCTGATCTCCTGCTGACATAAATTTGAAACAAAAGAACTCGTGGCGGGGGAGGGGAAATCTGCCAGATGGCTGGGATACAGAGCAAACTGTCTAATCCCTCTAGTGCAAATCCTCATTGTTTACTGGTGTTTTTTTCTAGTTTTTGGATGTATTCATGGATTAACTTAGAAATAATTATTTCTGTAGATGTAGTTAATATTATGCCCTTGGATGTAAATCTTTGGTTGTGACACCTTATAAGAACAGTAAAAATAAGGTTGAATTATATCAGGCATTGAACACTTCTGGTAATAGGATGCTGTTGAACATGACTGGCAACTCAAACAGGAGCTAGAATGCATTAGGGTGCACAATTCTTAGTTTTCTCCAGCAGGAGCTGTGTCACTGCTGGTGTTAAATGACACTCAGCTGGAAATGGAAGGAAGTTATTAATGGGAAGTGTGTATGCTGGGTACCATAAACTTGCCTCTTTCTAACCTGGGAGAGAACTAGTCTCCTAGTATAGGTGAAATGCCTTTTCGGTATGGGTGGCTGAACATCAGTTAATGTTTTGTGTGTTGGGTGCTGCAGCTGAGAGGGGAGGAGCTGAAAAGTTGGGTTGTACTGAGCACCATGGGACCACTAATGAAATATCAATTTTCTGCTAATGGATGAAATTGCTGGTTCAGAGGTGATGGTGACAAGTCAAGCAGAATTGACTAAACTTCAGATATTGCTTGAATTATTTCTGTATCTTTTAATGGCAGTGTTTCAGTTCTGAATCTTGGGAGTGATTTCAAACAAACAAGTAGTGTTAATTAATAGTCTACTGATAACAACAGTAGCGGACTTGTCTAAATACAGAAGTACATGATTTTTATCATGTACAAATTTGATGAGTGATGATGTTCGTATGTTCTTAAAAATTAAGTTCCTTGGTGATATAGAATTGGCTCATCTGTGCATGTAATGAGTGAAGGTCTGCATAGTTACTCAATTACATAACTAATTACAAGATGTCTTTGACAGCTAGGGTGTCATCCAACTGTTAGCATTTGGGTAATAAAAAAAAGCACATTCTCTAAGCTGGCTAATGTGGTATTTGTTCTGTGTATCAAGCTGACACTTTAATTATATTTTTCTCCTAATTTTTACTTTGATTCCTTGATCATACCAAGGGGACAAATCCATATCTGTCTGGAGCATGCTGACAAGCTTTTAAAACAAGGAGTGTTGGAAGCATGCTTTATGAATGCTTTATTGATGGAAGGATTTGTACTGCTGTCTTACCATGTGAACTTCTTCAGCTGGTACAGGATCGGTACAAGTGATTCAGAGGCAGAGAGCAGCATGTCTGTGGCTACAGTATTTCCTGCTCACGCAGAGGACAAGACATTGCATCTATTTACCACACTAGATTTGAATTCTTATTTAATCATAAATGGAATGGGAACCCTCAGTTAGAACTTGTGGGTTGAAACTGTGTAAGGGGTAAAAATACACAAATGTTTGTCAGATTGTTCAGCTCTCATTTGATGAGGCAGCCTTATCAGCCACTTAGCCTCAACTTGGTACAACCTAGCATGTATAATGTAGCTGTAGCTCCACAAAGCCTTCCAAAAGCTCCTGACTTCACAGTTTAGAGGTCCTTTGTTACTGATAATTCAGCCTCAGTGTTGTCAAAATAGTGAAGAATAGAGGAAGCATCCTAGTTCAGTGAATGGTTTTGTCTGCCAATTGCTCAGTCATCTTTCCATTTTTAGATTTGGGAATGGATGATGAAGGTGATGATGACCCAGTCCCTCTTCCAAATGTTAATGCAGCCATCTTAAAAAAGGTAAGATGATGAAAGTGGTTGTGCTGCATGGCAGTAAAGAAATGTGAACTTCATCTTGGAGCTGGGTATTATGAACTACTAGTTAAAAAATACTTTTCATGTGCTACAAGTGCATGAACATGGGCATGTGGGCCGAAGCTGGCAGGTGGATAATGGCAGAGGACATACAGGGGTGACCTAGAACAGCAAGCTGGAGGCCAGACAGGCTTCCTAAGGTGCTGAAGTGGTGCTGGGCATCTGTGCACACAGACATTTCATGGTGTTAAAGCACTAATTTTAATTGGATTCTGTAAACTGAGGTGGCTGTTCATGAGATGCAAATGTTTGGAGAAAGGATTAAGAGACAGGCAGTGGTGAGAGTGACTGGCAGTGGCAGTGCTTAAGAGACACTGTGTGCACTTGGTGGTATTAAATTCATTAACAGGCCATGGTCATTGGGTCAAGGGGGAAGAGTGTAGTACTGTGGTATCCAAGATTCTTTTTGCTTTCAAATAGAAAGAGTTGTGCCAAAATAAGCACCAAACTATTGTGACTGTTTTGGGGTAAACACAGGGTTAGGAATTGTTTCCTAGTGAAGAGACACATAAATAACTTAAACTTGTGAAGGCTCTTGGGTTGATGAAATGGAACAGGATTGTGCTTGCAGTACATCCCTGCTCCTTTTGTCTGGGTCGTGAGATTGCATGTTCCCAAACTAAAAAAAAAAAGCCAAAACCAAACCTGAGCCAACACTACTGACGAACTTGCTGGCTGAACTTTGTACTGGGGTGAATGCGACCTGCTGGTAGCTATTGCCACTGCGCTCTTCCCCCATGTAGTAGTCTGCTTAATACAAAATGTTTCTGTAAACAGATTAAATACAGCAAAATGAGGTTTAGGTTTTCTTTGTACAACCTGTGTGTTAGCACAGGGACTGATAACTTTATAGCACCAGCAGCTGGCTTTTAAGATTAAGTAATTAACATGAAACTAACTCTGTTGGGATTCTTGAAAGCTGTTGTATTCTGGGATTGGGGATCAATTGTTCTGAAATGAAGATATTGGGGATTTGAACATGTTTGCACAGGATTTTAATATTAATCTAGAGAAAAAGGTACATTTCTTCCAAAATGAAGTTAAGTTTTAGTTGGAGTTTAATGGGAGAATCACTTGGATAAAACTTTAATTTCAAAACCATAATTAGGTGATTCAGTGGTGCACCCATCACAAGGATGATCCACCTCCTCCTGAGGATGATGAGAACAAAGAAAAGAGAACAGATGACATCCCTGTGTGGGATCAAGAGTTTCTGAAAGTAGACCAAGGAACACTTTTTGAACTTATCCTGGTGAGTGTCCTCAAGAAGTGCAAAGGTTGTGCCTGTGAAGTGAAGCTCTGCTATGCACTTGAGAAATAAAGCCTTTATGCTTCTTGAGTTACTTCTTCATTGGAAGCGGGGATGTGGGGAGGGCAGGTGGTTCTGGTAAATATTGACTGAAATTGCTGAGGATGTTGGAATGCTTGTTAGCCTAATGCTGGCATTAATCTATACTCACTCATCAATCTTTCTAAATATCAAAATTTCTAAATATAAAAATACTTTTCTAAATATCGCTGTCTTTTATTCTTGTGGCTCTCGAGTCCAAGTTGAGGGCTTATTACTAATTATGGAGTTCTGGAGATCTGCATAAGAACTAGACAACTGCATTGGCTAGTTAACAGTACTGCAACACTGAAGATCTTGGGTGTTTGAAGACTTCTGAAAGCTCTTTGTAAAAGGAGGAGCGGGAAGAATGTTTTTCATGGTACAAAGGACTCCTGTTTGGCAAGCAAGTTCTAGGTACTGTCCCTTGAAGGTTCTAGCTAGAAGCTTCTCAAAGCAGAGATGATCTGTTTGCATACAATATTCTACAATTTCAGTGTAAGCTTAAATTTGGTAGTACATCTACAGAAGCAGAATATTGATATGGAGGCTTTAAATCTGAAAACTCTTTTACAGGCTGCAAATTACTTGGACATCAAAGGTTTGCTGGATGTCACGTGCAAGACAGTGGCAAACATGATCAAGGGGAAAACTCCAGAAGAAATTCGCAAGACATTCAATATTAAGAATGACTTCACTGAAGAGGAAGAAGCACAGGTACTTGATCTGGATTTAATTACGATTTAGCTGCCTGTTCATGCTGGATTACGGTGTGGTGCTTCCTAACTTGTGATGCAACAGACTTGTTACCAGTAAGTGTAAACTAATGCATCAACCCCTCATAATTGGGGTGGTACTAGTAGAAGACTTTATGATGTCTGCCACACTTGCAGCCTGACCTGCACACTTTGATCTGAAAAGGTCAAAACAAAGTGTATTGATTTTCTAGCTCCAGCATGTCTAGCAGGAAAGCAGGTAGGATTGTTTGTGGCAGCCTTAGTTTGCTGGTTTGGGCCTGTAGTAGGAATGCTGAAGATGTATTGCTGCATGTGGCTGGAAAGGTAAGTTTGGGTTCTCTAAGTAACAAACTCACTGATCTTAAAACTTGAGCAATAAACCAACTGCAAAATGGTAGAGTTGGGAAAAGCAGAGCTAGATGCCTGGTTTCTATACAAGGCAATGAGTTGTAGACTTGGATATCTTTTCAATGCTATGTCATGAAACAAACCACTTGGACTTAAGGTAATCCATTTGGTTACTTGGTTGGAAAATTTCAGATTTGATCAAACCTAGGCATGAAAAACCTGGCTTATATTGATGAACAGGCCAGTTTGGAAGACTGACTTTTATAATTGCAAAACCTGTGTGAAAAATTAAAGCTGCTTCAAGTTTGTCTCCCTGCAGTAAATAATCCTGAATGCTTATGGGTATTTACAGCCAAGGCTTAGAATTTCACTGCAGCATACTAACAGATAAACTACTCTTTCAGGTACGTAAAGAGAACCAGTGGTGTGAAGAGAAATGAAGTATTGTGCCTGACACTCGAACACTGTAAGGATTGTTCCAAATACTAGTTGCACTGCCCTGTTCATAATTGTTAATATTAGACAAATGCAGCAGCAAATGAAGTTGTGTTAGCAGGATATTGTTCCCTTTGCATGTGTAGTGTTTTTTTGAGTACAGATCTAAATCTCTGAGTTTTTACTAGTGTAATTGGATGTCTTTTTATTTTGCAATGAATAAAACTGAACTAAGTGTGGATTCTGTATGGGTAGTAGCACTTCAGGTTGTCATTTTCATTACACTTTTAAACTGTTGAAGTCCAGTTATAGTGCTAAGGATTGACTCTGTTGTAAATAAAAACATCTATGACTTCCCCAAGAAGAACAAAACACTTGTATTTACAGGGTATTGATAACTTCACAAAGAGAAACAAACCAGAATGTGTCTTGGGGTACTAGATAAAAGTTACTGAATTTCTTACAAAAACATTGTGGAAAAAAATTAGTGTTACTTAAAGCTATATAATTTTCAAGATGGTTCTTGTCCTGCATTTAAAAAAAAAATTAAATATTTGACCACTTTCTGTCCTTTTAGTCTTGCCTTACAGACTAGTGAAAATGTGATTTAGAACTAAACAAGCTCCTAAATTTGAATACTTCAGCCATGTCTTGAAGACCTGCCTCTAGGTGATAGCAAATAGTGTGTTGCTTTATGCACACAATGGGTGTGGTTTTATACATGTTACTGTTTAAAGTGGAATCCAGATTTGACCAAAAATGACTGACATTACCAAAGTTAATATTATTGACCTGTGCATGCCATTAGTGGCTGGTTTTTAGGCAGTTTTAAAGACCCTTGTGATGTAGCTCTTGAAAACATGGTTTCATGTGTCCACAGGAAATCTTATGCCTCTGTATGTGATACTTCAGCTTGTAGAGACTTAATTATTGCATACAAAGCTAATGCAATATCAAGCTTAACTTCTTTGGACAAAGCCACTTGCAACTAGTTAAACAGTAACTGGTTTTCTGATTTTTTTTTTTTTTTTTTTTTTTTTTTTTTTTTACAGTTCCCTTATAGGGAGTAGGGGGATGGTTGTGTGGTAGATCTTTGAGGTGTGCTCTTAGCTTGTATTGCATTCCATTCTCTGTATAAACCTTAGAGTAGAATAAACCTTAATAAACATACTTATCTCACTTGAAATATTGGTGTTTCACTTCTGAATTAATAAAGGGCTTTTAAACTTTTGTTTGCAAATGGTTCTAGTTATTTGGAACTAGACAATATTACTGTCACTTATTGAGTGTAGAAATAATAGCACTGAGGCCGTGGTTAATTGAAGTAAAACAGATGTAAAGGGTTTTTTTTAAATGACTAATGCAGGGTACTAGTTAAGACACAGTGGGCAACTTTCACATGAAGTTGGGTGATGGTTAAATATCCAGAGAGATATTTTTTTGATGGCTTACCAAGATTACCTAAATTTTGAATGTGACCATTATGGAAAGTATTCAGAATTTGCTCTAAAGCAGCATTCAAACCCATGCTTTGCGTACAGCTCCTCCTCACATCTGCTTACTCAGGAGGTTGTGGGGCCTGCCTTTGTGCTGCTGTGCATTATATGGGTGTCTTAGATGTTGTCAGTGGGCATAAAATACTCCACTGCTACACTTGGACATGCTGAAGCCTTTCCAGTAGCCTGTATTGCAAACAATGCACCTCAGTTTAAAAGTGCTACTAGAGGAAAATCTGATGTCATTTCTGTGACTATGTTTGTAGTTAATATTCAGCTTATGCTGGATTCTTACAAGAAATAAATCTGTGTGTGCAATGTTCCAGAGTACACTTGTTCCCCCTCAGAGTGCTGTGGCTAATACAGAAGCCTGGTGTAATTGTGTTTGGTGGCAGCAGCCTGTGTAAATTCCTTTGGGTGCTTGTCATGAGCCCAGCGTCAATGCTTGTTAGCAGCCACCACCTTGCACGATGCCTCATGGTGCTGTAGGGTGAGGGAGAGACATACTTTATCTTCCTCATTGCACTGCTCCAACTGTGCTGTGCCTGCATAACCACACCTGGGATAAAACTTGGTAATTGTGTGAGCAGCTGGCCCAAAGCCTGACCTGTGCTGGCCAAACATGCAGTGGTGGAGCCTCTGCTGCAGCTCCAGGTTGTGACACTTGGTTGTTGGCACTGAAGCACCTGTGGAGGTGTAGGGTAGGGCTGGTCTGTGTGCTCAAGGCACTGTGTAGCTTTGGCAGATTTGTAATAGTCTCAGTAGTCTTGCTTGGTAGGATTGCATACAGCTGACTTTGTCTAATTGAAATTCCCCTGTAGCACTGACTCAGACTTCAGCCAGATTCAAATTCTGTAGCTGCCTGGCAGGGATGGCAGCAGGAAAAGACTTTGTTTTCGACTCCCTCACTTACCTTACCCACTCCAGTAATACTAGTGCTCAGCTGTAGAGAAGGACAGTTGAGGAGGTGCTGAGCGTTTGGGTTGTCATGTGGCTGCTGCCTGTGTTCCCTGCTTCAGTTGAACCTGCTCCTAGCTACTGTAACAGGCACTGGCTGCCTACTCTGAAATTCCAGAAAGCAGAAGAGACTGATTTCTCTCTGTTAAACTTTCTGTTGCTGTTTAACTTGTATGGTGCTTCCCTAACTTTTTTTTTTAAGTCTGTGCGTGATCAGGGATCAGGCCTCTCTTGGATAAAGGGATTAAGTGTGGGGGTAGGGAGAGGGAAGGCTGGGTGTCAGTAGGAATTGTAGAAAAAATATTTTCTTCTTCCCCTTGGCTTACTATTTCAGTCTTACCCATTTAAGGTTATTGGCAGTTACTCTAAAAACTATTCAAATATACAAATGCTGAAGGGAAAAAAGAAAAGCAAGCAGGAATTGTCTTGAATGCTAAGAAATAGTTATTTGAGAGTTTGATAGCATTTTAACTTCCAGTGGCCTCTTCTGAACAGCCAGTCCGGCAATTACTTTATTTATAAAGCTATAAACATACTTTGAACATAAAAGCCAAAAAATACAAACTCAGTGAAGTAAAAAAATTAAAACAAATGATGGATCGTCATTGGACAAATGAAGGTACAGCTGCAAAACATTTTCCCCTGCTACATACATACAGTGGTTTTACTTGTTTTAATGAATTGGTACTTCCATGACTTCTACATTCAGACTGATTTCAGGAATTCAAATATCTGTTTCAGGAAGAGTTAAAACTGCTGTAAAATAACTAGAAAAAAATTCTTGTTGAGAATCTCCTTCTACTAAAAAAGAGTATTAACACAAAATAGCAACACTTCATATAGCAGTTCTAAAGACACTTTTTTTTGGTATTAATAAGAGTAACTTTGTTTTGGCATTGGTTATCAGCCGTGGGACCATGGAACAGAAGTTGGTCATGCTGTTTTGTCTTGGAAAGGGGCAGCCTAAAGGTATCTTTTTGTGTGTGTTGGAATAAAAATGAAATTTTCTCAGTTACCCCAGTATAAACTGACTGTAGTATATCACAAGTGGACATTCTGAGTTTATCCTGCAGTAGCTGGAAGCACAGGGTAAGGTCTGGCCATAAACCTGTATGCATAGAGCAGAGTACAGGCAAAACAATGCTGTGGGTGTGACTGCTCCGGCTCTGAGGCTCTGAAAATGCTTCTGTGCTACGAGGGCCCAGGGAACGGCTCCTGGAGAGGGGATGTTAGGTGTCACTAAAGAGCTTTTGCAGGAATCAGTTGGAATAACAATAGTGAGAGGAGGCTGTAATGCAGATGAGCATTTTGCTGGTCGAGGCAGGGACTCACAACACCGTGGAGGGGCCAGAGGAGCCTTGAAATAAGTGGGTGAAAGTCCCAGAGAGTGAAATGAATGAGGGCTGGTCTGGGTGCCTTGGCCAGTTTAATACTGATCAGGACTTACCCTGAAATTTCCTCTGGTGTGATTTAGACACATCTGCTTTTCCTTTTATACCTGCCTTTGCTTTGCTGCTAAGTTACATCTGTCATCCAACCATGCAGTACCAGTCGGGTGTTAAGTTACACCAGCCTTACACCCAGTGTGGGGTACACCAGGCTATGGTGGCTGGTCTGTCATCTGTGGTGTCTCCAGTAGGTGACACTTGTACAGCACCTTACAGCAGAGGGTCTCAGAGTGACAAATGATGAGCTGAAACAGCCATTTTCTAAAGCTGGTTTTTTTGTTTGTTTGAAAATCAGATGATTAAAGAGACCATGTCAGATCTGGCAAGAGTCTACTGAGCTCCTCTGTTCAGCACTGGAACATGCTGTTGGCTAAACTTGCTAAAATAATTTAAAATGAGCAGATTGCATATTTATCTAGTGCTATGTAATTAACCCTCTGAGTGCAGTCAGTACACGAATGTACAGTTGGCATTGGATCAGGTAATGCTATTTCTCCAAGGGTTAAAATGGTTCAAACTTCAAAATTACTCTTTGCAAACTTGTCAGGTTTGTGCACGTAGCTTTCTATCAGTGCTTCTGAAGTTACATTTATACAGGAGAGGAATCAAGAAATAGGTTTAGATCTCCTAAACTAAAACCAGAAATAAAAAATCTACGCTACTATAAGCAAAACTAGCTAAATAAAGGGACTAAAGCCAAAGCTGCTCTACAGACTAGTTAGGTTTAGATTTTTTTTTTTTTTTAAATTTTAAATCTTTGAGGCATAAACTTGGTTAAAAAGTTATGTTTAATCCAATGTAAAAAATTATGGTTTATGTTTTTGCATTAAGAAAAAAATATAAAAATATTTTGTACATTATAAAGGTCATCTTAAATTTCTTGTAGTTCTACAATAATATTACTACATAATTTGTATTCAATACTCCAGAACCTATTTATCAAGTAGGAAAAAAATAGTGCCCCCTCTACCTCTGTGTGGTGTCATTTTTCTCTTCAGCAGTCTGTAATATATTTCTTTCAAGCAGGAAAAGAGTCTGCACTGGACTAGACTGTGGTCTCTGAAAAGACTGTAAACCTGAAGTAAATCCAGCATTTGGAATTATTTGGGATTTACACCAGTTCATGGAGATCATAATCCATCCACAGTGTTTTTTGTTTATCAAACTCAAAATATAAATACAATACCAGAAACCGGTAAACATTTTCAAGCTGAAAAGAATACATTAACATTTGGCATCGTCATTGGGGTGGAGGGAGCGTCTTTTAGAAAAAGCTAGAATAAGATTTTTTAAAAAGTTCTACACTGAATCATGAAGAACAGGGTTCCCTTCTTGCCGAGGGTACGTACAGACGGATGCCTACAGCCCAGGGCAGGGTAGTGAGTGCTGCTCTGCTGCCACACTGCCCCGGGACGGGAGAGCTCACACCTCCCCCCTGTCTGCTGGGCCAGCGTGGTCCTCAGCCCTGGGCTAGTGTGATCCTGGGACACTGGCCAGCCTGCCGGGGCTGCTGGCTCCCCACATGCCCTGCCCTGCTCACCGCTGTGGAGGTGCAGAGCTCAATCAGAGCCTACAAAACCAACAGACTGATTTCTGAGGCTTTGCCCAGCCTGTCTGGTGAGATTTCTTACCATCCACATCTGCAGAGGACAATTCCTAACAGCAGGGCAAACCCTGCATCTGACTGATGCCCTGAGCAACTATCAGCCCTTCTTCCAGTGGCCGGTCCGTGCTCCTTTGCCCAGCTGGTACTCCCTTTTCCTCTGCCGTGCTGTACGACCGTGGAATGGGACATGTCTGCACAGAGACCTGTTACCTGAAAACAACATCTTCCTGTTCTCAAACAAGAAGTTAAAAAAATTCACCTCATTGGTTTAAATATTTAATGTCTCTTTTACCCGGTCGGATCAGAACACCGGCAACGCTACGTTTACTTTTCAGATATAAGGGCTTTAAAAAATGCTCCTATTCCAGCTTTTCCAGCTCCGTGGTGTAACGGCTATGAGAGATCTGTGGGTGACTACACTTTCAAGCAGCTCGGAGGGCAGGGAGCGGAAGCCAGGGTTAGACTGACAGCACCTACCACCTACAGCAGCAAGCTGGGGATGTGACTTTGCTCTCCGCCACACTTACAGATAACGCAGTAAAAAAGAAACCAAAACAAAACCCCAAACAAACAAACAAAAAAGCATCACAGGGCAGGGACAAAAGGCTCGTTTACTCATCAGCACTTTAAGTTTTGGCAAGTACTTATTTTTTACGTTTTTTTAAATTGCTTTTCTATTTTTATCACCCCTCCTCTCCAAAAAAACCCCAACCAAGTGAGTTTTCCATCATCCTTTAAGTCATCGTGTCGCCAAACTTTGCGTGTTTTACAGTGAGATGGGGATTCGGCTGGGCCTCTGGTCCTCGTCCAGGTGCAGCGGAACCAGGTGGGCGAGCGGAGTGCCCGGCGTGGCCGGCGGCTGGCGAGGGACTATGTCCCCGAGGAGGCGCGGCTGTAGGCGGGGGGCGCGGCGGGCGCCGAGGAGCGCCGGGCGCCGGGTCTGGAGGGGCCGGAGGCGGGCGGGAGGTGTGCGGACACGGGGCAGGGGTCGGGCTGGTCGCGGTGCGCGGGGTCGGCGGGGGCTGCGAGCTGCTCTGACGGGAAGGCGGAGGGGATGCATCGGAGTGCGTCCGGTGGGGATGGAGGGGAGTCTATAGCACTTCCATCGGAAGAAACTGGGCTGGCACAGCGTCCTTCTCCTTGTAGGTACCGAATGCACTTCTTTTTCCTCCTGGAACAGCGGAGACAGGCCTCTGTGAGTAACGGGAGGGTCCCGGCACCCTGGGGGATCCGCCGTCCCCTTCTCCCCGCGGGGCTGGGATGGCGGCGGCGCTGCAGCGCTGCGAGGACACCGCCGGGCGGCGCCTGCGGGCCGGGAGCGGGGCCCGCGGGAGAGGGCTCGGCCGCAAGGGGAGAGGAGGAGGAGGGCATGAAACAGCAGTAAAAATCAAAATGCAGTAATAAAAATGAAAACAGGAAAAAAACCCAAACCCAAAATAATTATCAAAGCCATGAAATGACAATAATAATAAAAATTTAGAATAATAATATAAATAGTAATTAACACCCAAAAAAAAAAACCAAAAAAACCCCACAAAAACAAAAAATCAAAAGAATAATAAAAATCCAACCCGTGAGGTCATTCCTCACCAGCCACCACCCCAACTGCTCGAATTCTGGGAGGCTGTGTGGGTGCCTGGCTCTCATGAGTTCAGGACTAAAGCACTGCCGTGGGTCCCCTCCCCACCTGCCACAGAGCCCACGCAGGGCCCACAGGACACTCATGTGCGCTGGTGTCACAGGGCAGGTCGGCACCACTGTGCTTAGCAGCGCCAGGTTGTGCCTTGCTGGGACACTGCCCTTCACGCCAGTCTCGGCTTTTCTCATCCCAAAATCTGAAGGTTCCAAGACCCCATTTCCCAGCACTTTCCTAGCCTTGTGCACAGTATCATCTACTTAGAACCACAGACTGGTTTGGGTTGGAAGGGACCTTAAAGCTCATCCCATTTCAACCTCCCTGTCATGGGCAGGGACACTTCCCACTAGACCAGGTTGCTCCAAGTACCATCCAACTTGGCCTTAGCACTCAGCTCTTCTCTTCTGCTCTATCTCTGCATCTGAGTGTACTTTCCATTCATTCCCACCTCAGTGATGCAGCTGAGCAGAAAGTGCTCAGCAGCCATTCAGGAAAAGGGAACAAAATAGCCTGTGACTGGCTGGAGGGAGATGGTCTGAGCGTGTCTGTGGTCCTGCTTCGAAAGCTGGAACAGTCCCGAGGCCTCCAGAGGACTTGTTGCTCCTTGGAGGGCAGATCGCCCTTAACCTGCTCACTGAGCTAAGGGAAAATCAGCCCTGACAGAGCTACCAATCACACTTCAGCCCGTGGGGTTCCTGGGCAGGAAATGTTTGCTGTGACCTCCCCTTGGGATGTGACCTCTCCCCTGGAAGTGGAGTATAGGTACAAAATGCAATGTGGGCAGGCACTGGGGAGAAAGATTTGGCAGAAGGATATGAATGGTCCTGCAATGGTGACAGACTCAGTTCCATGCTTCCATTCTGTGGAGTGTGATAGAGGTCATCAGCTGGGGATGGCTTTACTAACCCAAAGGGGTTTGACAGGACAGTACCCATCGGGGGCAGTTCTCCTCTCCCAGCTCTGCTCTTCTAAGAAGAAATCTGCTGGGAGCAGGAAGGTCCTGAAGGCAGCAGCACCTGAGAGCAGGGACCAGCCTCCCTTCATTCCTCCTGGAAGAAATGTTCAGGTTCCCTACTTGTTTGGATGTTATGATTTGGGGGTCTCAAAAATAGAAGTCACACATCATTCTTGCTGTAGCTGGGTTTGGCCATGATTCCTTCACATCCTGTGACAATTCTGTTCAGTATTTATCCCAAGTTCCAGGTGTCACCTTGTACTTCCAGATTATTTTAACTACCCCCTGGCTGTCCAGAGTCAGTCCCTACCCTATCTTGTCTTCGCTCTTTGCTGAGCTGGTTTTCCTTCTCTCCATGTGACAGATCCCTTATGTCACCTGCTTTGGGTCCTTGAGCACCTCAGTATAGATCCTCACACAAAAGAGCTTTCAAGATGTCACCTTAATAGTATCGAGGGGATAATTCCTCTGCTGGAGACTTTACAGCTAAAACAGGTAAAAGAACATCTCCCACCTGGCTGTCTCATTTGAGGAAAACTGATCAAATGGAGAACTTGCTAATGCGGGCACACACCTTTCTTTGATCTTCCTAATGAAAAACCAGACCCTGTGAGAATGTGTATTAACTAGTCCAGTATTAAACATGACTTGCACTGGAAGTGAACAAGAGCAGTGCTATTCCTGCTGTCAGTGCCATCGCTAGCCGTGGTGACCCAATTAATGTGATAGGAAACACAACAGCTCAGCTGAACCGAGTATTCAACTTGAGGGTATTTTCCATGGGCAGTAATCCCCCAGAGACAAGCCTGAGGAGGAGCTTGTGTTTCCCACAGACATCTTGGGAGTAGCTGCAGCATAGAGTTTCAATGACCTGTTTAAGATTACAAGAATGTGTACATTGATTCATTCGATTTAAAGAAACAGGGAAAAAAGCAGATGTGATACTACAGACTGCTGATAATGGCCCAGTCCATGGGCTATGCTGAGGTGGGTGTTACACAGCTAAAGGAACTGTTCCCTCTCTCTTTGGGAACTGCAGCACCCTGGAGTGTTTGTCCAGGGTATGAGGGAGGAGTGTGAAAGCTCTAGAGCAGGAACACTTAGTCTTAACCAGTTAACCTCTCCTGTGGAGTGGAAATCCTCCTGTGGAAGTTGTAAACACAGCACATAGGACAGGAGCCCCTGAGTGGCAGCAGCGCGTTAGTACGGGAATTGCAGAGCAGCTCTGGCTGACCAGGGCTTGGTTACACAGGGTACACGAGAAGAGCATGCCAAGGTGTCCGGGCACTCCAGCAGCCTGTGTTAATTGGGAAGCCGTGCAGAGGAGAAGCTGAGTTCAGAGCTGGAATGGAGGCAGAGGGAAGGTGGAAGAAGTGCCCATGGAAGAATGGGGCACTCAGCCTGGCGGCACAGCTGCAGGGGGCATGGGGGGTTCCAGCAACCCCCTCTGGACATTCAAGTATTTATGAGACACTAAGGGAGCTGTGTCCAGATTCTTAATCAATTAAAAAATGGTGCTTGATGACACTACCCAGGGAATAAAAGGAGAGCAGGGAGCTCTGCTGCTGTGGCACGTTGACGTGCAGGAGGTGAGCTCATGTCGGACTCAGGCCCAGTGACTGGAGCTTGGGGTGCAGCAAGGTCTGGGCCAGATTTGGGCCGACTAAATGATTTTAGACACTTCAAGCTGAAGTGAGCACATCAAGCAGTACTTCCACCTTTTTCCTCAATGCGTTGGTGCAAAACTGCAAATTGCAGACCTCTGTCCAAGCTGGAGTCTCTCTGTGCTCTGGCACCAAGATCCAGAAGCTCCCAGGAGCTTTTTCTGCCTGCCTGCCTTTGCAGGCCCTCTGAGCCAGACAACACTTGGTTGATGCACCAAACTTTACTATTGCCTGGCCAAATCCATCTCTGGAAGCCTGAAGGGCACAGCACTGCTCTGTTTTGCTGCTTGAGGCTGTCCCACCCCACCCATGGTGGATACTGCAAAATTTAAGGCTCAGGAAGAGCTGGATCTTGAAATACATGGTTAGCCCAGTATAAATAGGACAAAGAAACCCATTAAATCCTCACTGCTGGCCCTAGGGTGCCACTAATGGGATTGGAAAACACTAATGGAGGAAAAAAAGCCTCATGTCAGGGTCACAGAGGCCTCCATCCTAGAAATAAGCTTTTAAGACCAGGGCAGTCTATCAGCTGAGGAATACGTCCAGCACTAAACCAACACTGCCCCAGAAGGGATAAGAAGCCCAGACTACAGCCTGTCCCTTGCAGCTCAGAAAACTCCTGAGGATGCCCAGAGCACAGCCCATCCCTGCCTGGACAGAGCAGCCCCCACTGGCATTGGGATGGCTGCGGGAGGACACTTGGAGCTGAACCCACTCTCCCAGGAACACCCAGCAGCGAGGAGATGCCGATACACACCTGCACGGGCCGCACCAGTCCGTTTGTTGGTTGAGACCAAAGCGAGCTCTGCATTTCTTAGGAGAGGCAGGATCTGAACACAGAAGCATGCGCGGCGGAGAATGGGCAAGGCAGAGGCACAAAGAGGAGGAGGAGCACGAGGAAGAAAAGAGGCAACATCATTTTAGCCACTTTAACACACAACTAACAGACTAAAATCCCATTATTTTCTGCTACAGAATGGCACTGGCACCACCTGGAAGAAAGTGATCGTTAGGCAAATATCAGTGATCACTGCTGACAGCTGGAGGTGGTTTGGGAAACAGCTTTGAGAAACATGGGCAATTACGGGGAAATTCACAGCTCTTCAAATTTCTTAAGTCTGGAAAAGCTGCCAAATCCCAGAGGCAATGCCTGACTCCTGTGTCTGCATCCTTACCTGCTCCCTCCCTTTCCAGCAGCGACTACGTGCGCTGCCAGCGAGCTCGGACTGTGCACGGAGAAAAGAGGAGGAAATGTTGCAGAAGCAGGCTGAAAGCAGAGTTAGCACCAAGGAGACCCAGGCCCAGGGTATTCCACCCTGCCCCCCATCATAACCCTTCCAGTTTTAATGGAAAAGCTGTTCTCCACAGCCTTTCCTAAAACGTTGCTGTTTTACTGTATAATTACAAGACTCATTAGGGTGAAGCCCTGTTTGCTTTCAGGCACATCATGTTTTTTTCTAGTGTTGTAAATGAGATTTGAACAGCACATTTCTGTGCTGGATTCAGCCTCCCTCTTTCAACCACCATCAATGTCTCGTGTACAACCAGTGGTTGGTTTTAAATCTGTAACAGGCAAAATTATCATTTTTGTATTATACAGACAAAACATATATATGCATATATAAAAATACATAATGCACTCTACATAAAGGCCTAAAAGCTTGTATTCCTCTTATCAGACTCAGCAATGAATGAGATCAACAGTGCTAATTAAACTGTAGGTATTACTGGGACACATCTCTTGATAATGATTCCCTTTATAATGAATATTTATTGGTAGAGTTAATATTTATTCCTGATACGGCAGAAATACTTCAGAAATCAGCACATGAAGAGCCTTGGATGATGGGAATGTGTCTGTGACCAGCTGAAATCTGTTGAAAGGGCTTTTTCTAATCAGCAGGGTGGTACAGGGAGGCAGCTGGTACTGGGGTTTAGTATGACTTTGCTTCAACTCCACATTACTTTGACATAACAACCAAACTTGGGTAGTCCCATGAATGATCTTCAGTCCTGCCACTGCATTTCATCCCACACACAGCATGGATGCATTTGAGAGGAGTTTTCTTTAGTTAATAACATCTGTAGGTCTGATGGGGACACTCACCCTGGATATTTTCAATAGATTAAGGCTAGTGATAGTTCATATGAAGTTATTATACACCTGCCAAAATCTGATCTTTTCAGTTTCCACACACTACCCATGTTCTAAATCAAACATGTCTATTAAAAAGTCACAGAAAGGTTAATTTACCATGTCTTAAAAAAATAACGAATGTGTATTTCTCTAGTTAAGCTCAGGAGAATAACAGAAAACATGGTGAAACACAACAACTGCTTCGGATTCTCCCATCTGAGCAGGAAAGCTGAGACAGCTGCCAGGCCGCACACACTTACCTGAGTTGGAATCTTGCTGCTTTTCCCGTGTTCGTCTCTTCTTTTTCCCCTAGGAAATCAAAGGAAAGGCCGTTACCTGTGCTCCAGAAAACTGAGGGTGCTGTGCAGGGTTTTTGGGACTGGACTGGGTGCTGGGGATGGCTGCTGCCTCCCAGATGACCAGATCTGGTAAGAGTCACGGTGCTGCTGGCTTAGCCCATTCCAGGAAGAGATGAACTGAATAAGGCTGCAAAGGGACTACTCAGGTTTATCTATGAGGATGTCCCCTTCCTTTCTCCTCTTCCCACTCCAATGCTCCTAAGAAAAAACTCAGGAGGAACTCTCAAAGTGAAACCCATGTGTGCTTTTGTGCACTTGCTATGGCTTCTGCACAGCACACATTCCTTCTGGGCTGGTGCCTTTTCTCAGGGATTACCCCTCATTTCCATTACCCCCGGATCCAGCACCACAGGGCACTTTGGCTCAGCACTTTGCATGAGATCTGTGCATATTTAGAAACTGCAATAAACTCAAGAGGCGATGGCAGCCATGTCCCCACTCCTACCCCCATGTCTGCTCCATGCTCTGGTTTATGAGTCCAGGACCATGCTGCAAATGCAGCTAAGACCCAGATTTATGCTGCAGGCTGTGTCAGAAGGTGTGAGAGAAAATGCTAGTGGATGTAAATCAGCTGTAAAAAAGCCAGTGCCTGTGCCTGCGCTGCTCAGCACCTCTGCCAACTCCTGCCAGAACTCCTTAGCCCACTCTGATGCACCTCACCTGGGGATCCCACCCATTATTGCTTTAATTAATGAATTGATAATTTAATTAATAAGTTTATTGAGATTAATATAATTAAACAAGATTTGCTGCATGCAATGGAGAGAGTATGATCAATAGCTGATGCTCCTGTTATATTCTTATTCCTCCTCCTCACATTTCTAAGAAGCACTTGGTCCATTTTAGAACCTTCCCTATTTCCAAAACATGCTTTAATGTGGTACCTTATACCCAAACAGAAGTTGGTCCTTGATATTCCCTGATTTCAAATGGGAAATAAAGCTTTAGGAAATCCCCAGAAATTTATTTTTAAATAATACTAATATATTTCAATGCTTTTGCAGTTCTGAACCCATCTCTCATTCTTCTTTCACTAATAAAAAAGTCCTATTTTATCCCCAAACTGCCTCTGTGATTCACAAGATGCTCATCCCCTAATGAGCTGATTAATGAGGGCACAGCAGTGCAGGAGCAAATCTGGCTGTGTGGAGCAGGCAGCTCCCAGGGCTGCCTTTTGACCTGTGACTTCTTATATGACTTTTTGTGGTTTGAGTGAAGGTGGAAAGCTCTGAGCTGTGGTAAGCTTTTTCTTCAGTGGGGGAGCAACTGTATTTCCTGCCTGATATCCGCATCACATGCTTCAGAAGTAACCTACATTCCTCCTCCTCATCCTCCTCCTCCTCCCTGCTCAGCTCCAGAGAGAAAAGCATCTCTTCCAACAACCAGAACACCCAAACCAGCTGGTTTACAGTGCTGGGAGGACCAATATGCACCTTTGGAGCCCACCATCTATCTTCTGGAACAAGGAACCAGCCCCTGGCTCCCCAAGGAACCAGATGAAGATGATACAGGACTTGGATTTCCATGGAGGATGTGCTTGGTCTTGGAGGAAGATGGTGTCATGTTCTCAGCAGTGCTGCTGCCCTCCAGATGTTAATGCCCTCCAGATATGTGCCCATCAAAATGTGGGGGCTTCCCATCACCTCTGCTTTTTCTGCATCATCTCTGCCCTCTGTGTGTGGGGGGACTTTGGGGTGGTTTGGGTCTGTTTATAGGTGTTTTCTTGCCCCTGGTGGAGTTTAGTCACTCTGGAAGGAGGGCTGGAGTCAGTGTGGGATGGATGGGCACTCACTGTGCAGCTCCCAGGGTTAAGAAAGTGTCTGTGAGGGAAATGATAGAGATTAAGATCAAAAGGACAGAGCCCATGAGAGATATCTGAAGACTTAGGTGTCCTTTGCTTTAGTTCTCTAATGAGCTTGTTAGGCATGTAATAGCAAAACAGTCATGAAAGTCACAAGAAAAGACTCCCTACAAAAAGAGCCACTATTTTAAATCACAGCATCATATAATGATTTGGGTTGAAAGGGACCTTAAACACATCCTGTTCCAAGCCCCTGACATGAGCAGGGACACCTTCCACCAGACCAGGTTGCTCCAAGCCCCATCCAACCTGGCCTTGAACACTTCCAGGGATGTGGCATCCACAACTTCCCTGGGCAACCCATGCCAGGGCCTCCTCACCCTCACAGATACCTCACCTGCTGTCCAAGAGGCACAAAGCAGTTTGTTTCCATAAAATTGTATTTCCAAGGATAAAATTATATTTCCACAGCACTTAAAAGCTTCTCTTCATTTCTACTTGTATTTGCTTAGACAATAAGCAAATAAATGCCTGTGGTTGCTGGGGGCTGTATCATTCATCCTTTAGACAGGCAATAAGCCAAGAGGGTGTTCAAAATACTCCTGAAATGTGAATTTCTATGGCTCTTGTGCTGCCAGGAATGGCACTGCCAGGACCAGGTGTTTGGTAAATGCCAGCTGTCAGCCCCCCAGATCATTTTGGGCCATGCCACAGGGCGGGGGTCCGAGCATGGTGGCACTTACGTAGTTGTCTCTGGCAGACCAGCCAGGGTAGAGCTGCATGTGGAGCTGCCGTTCCTTGCGGGCCAGTTCGTAGTACTTGGCTTGTTCCTCCCGGGACAGCGCATGCCACTGCAAGGACAAACAGCAATGAAGCATGGCCCCGCTGTCCCCTCCCAGCCCTGCCCACCATGGCCACCCTGCCCCAGGGCACATCTGGCCCCCTGTGTTTGTGGGATAAGAGCACCCGGATTTGAAGCAGATGCTGGTTATGTGCTTAAGAGTAGCTGCAAGGGACAGGGATGTGGCACTAGGTGATGACACTGGGCCCCGTGAGCTCTTACCCTCCTTCCCAAGATCTGGTTGATGGCAGCACTCTCTTTCAGGGTGCACTCGGCGATGACTTTCGCCCGCATTTCTTTCATATACAACATGAAAGCGTTCAGGGGCTTCTTAATAGTGGGCTTCTTGGCTTCCTTCTCTCTCTTTGGTTCTGGTTGAGGTTTCCTTGGTGGGAAAAAAGGAGGGGCTGTCAGCATCAGAGCCACCAGAAGACTTGACCCCAAAACAACCCAACAGCACGAGCAGGTGGGGGGCCCGAGATCTGCTCCTCAGATGCAGAGCTCAGTGTTCATCCATCCTCCTCCCATACGAGCACTAAGGGTGATAAATGAAATGGGTGTTGACGTGCTGGTGCTGCTGAGCCAGCACTTCCCACTCACATGTTTCGGTCGTAGTGCTCCATCTCTTGCTTGCCGGAGTGGGGCACGATGGCGGGGTGTGGGATGCCGGTGGTGTGCATGCCAGAGCCCAGCATCAGCGGGTGAGTGAACCTGCAACAGAGAGTGGGTGAGCCGTGCTGGGAGGGCTGCACCGTGCTGGGGACACTGCAGATGCCGGGCAGCCAGGGCGGCGTCTCTCAGAGTGCAATCTGATGTGGCGGAAGCAGACGGAAAGCAGAAGACATGGAAAGCACGCAGGTGCTGCTGGGCTGGTGGGGGCAGGCAGTGCCCACCACCCCTGGGTCACCCTCGTGCCATGGCTGGTCAAGCCATGGGCACGTGGATGGAAAGGATCCGGTGCCACAGTGAGGGAACCCGGCTGCAGCAGGAGCCAGCCTGGCTGAGATCAAGCGTGCTTTCACCCAGCAGTTTCAGCTACTCAGATCTCTGTTGTTGCAATATCTCATTAGCACTGCAGAAGGAAACAACAAATTCAACCTGGCACTTGGATGGGAGAGATTAGGACCACTCCACACCTACCTTTTAACAGAAATAGACTAAGTCTGAACATGAACCCAACTGCAACTCTAGGAGGTGCACCTTGCCTAAGCAATGCTCTCCACAACACGGGCTGAGATCACGAGAGGTCTCATTAGCTCTCAGGCTTCATTAGCTCTCTCCGGAGTTTTGGAGGATAAAGCCAGCAGAGTCAGCTTTGCCAAGCTTGCCACTTTATGACTGGAGCTTGAGATGGCAGAATTGCCCATGGGAGATGAACTGTTCATTAGATATGCTGGCACGAAAAGAAAAGCTGTTTAATTTAATCCACCAGCACAGTCTGATCCTTATCTGACCAGGTGTACTTTCTCGGCTGCAGCAGTGCTACAAAATCCACCCCAAAATCCTGCAGGCAGGAGCTCGTGGAGGCTGCTGAGGCCCCACAGGGAACCGTTACCTTCTCTTGCCTTCACTTTCAAGGCTGTGCAAGGGTGATGCCTTGCGAGAAAGGAGGCCTGGCAGCACTCCCTCCCCTCTTCCGCAGGATCGAAGGTTGCACAGATCCAGGTTTCTGCATGGCTAAGGGCTCGCATGAGCAAGGGTTTGCATGGTTTTCCTGGGGGAAATCTCCACTAACAGCTCTTCAGGACAACACGAAGCAGAAGCAAAAGCTGGTGTGGCCCTGGCATCCCTATGAAGCCACGGGGGCTTTGCCCAGCAGCACACCTGAAGAGCTGGGCTCTGTGATTCCCATCCACAGGGGATGCATTTTGCTCACCCGAAGGCAGAAGCTGTGCTCATATCTCACAGAATTGACTTGTGCCAATGGGAGGGCAGGAAATCACTGCCCACTCCTGTCTTGCTTTTAAAGCTGAGACCAAGTAAACCAGATCCATCTCTGCAGAGCAAAGTGGTGGTGGCAGCAGGGACACACTCAAGATTAGGGTTAGTGACGTGGAGCAAAATCCTGAGCAATGGATTCCACCCCATTCTCCCAGTGCTGAGCTGAAGGCTGGAGTTTCTGACTCTCTTTAGAGTTCTGCTGATTGAAGCCCAACTGTTGTGCATCCTTCATCCTGGATATTCCCCTGAGCACCCTCTGGACTGCCTAAAAGCACCTTCTCTTCCCGCGCCTGCCCCAGGGAGGGCGCGTGGCTGTCCCTGGGTGGCTGTGGTCTGCTGCAAGCTGCTACTGCACAAACTGCAAGCTGCGCGACCAGCTGAGCTGCCCTGTCTCACACAGCTCATACTCACCTGGAGAAAGAAGCCCCAGCAGAAAGCGCTGACGAATACGGCTGTCTAAATCCACATGACGGGAGCGGATAGACAGACTGGCTCTGCCTGGGATCAGGAAGAAAGAGTCTATAAAGTATCCACAGCTATGTGGTATTTCCTACAGATACCCTTTGCTAAGGCGACTCAGAGCACTAATGCCCCTGGTTGGGGGGACACTCGGTGTCCCTTGGGCTTGAGGGGCAGTGTGGGATTTGGATGTTATTTTGAGAGAACCTCGGCCTTCCTACAAAGGTTGGATCCAATTCTGACCCCCTTCTGCCCCTGGTACTGAGTAATGCTGCAGCTTTGAGTTTACCCAGTAATAATGCAAAATGCAGAGATGTGCTGAAAAATCAGGAGATGTTGCTATTGCACAGAAGAAGTTGCTCGTAAGAGCACAGTGTGACCAAAAAAACTAAAGCCTGCTCAGATTCTCTGTGTGGTGCATAAGAAGCTGCACCAGGAGGATACATATGAGGAAAACTTCCTTACTGTGCAGTGACCAAGCACTGGAACAGGCTGCCCAGAGAGGGTGTGGAGCCTTCCTCACTGAAGATACCCCAGGATGGTCTGGACACAATCCTGTGCCATGTGCTCTGGGACGACTCTGCTCGAGCAGGGAGGTTGGACCACATCACCCACTGTGGTCCCTTCCAACTTTATCTCCTCTGTGACTCTGTAATGCCCCAAGTGTGGGAGACTCCTGGAGTTTGGAGAGAAAGTACCTACCCTGCCCTTGTGCTTCAGGAATGCTCTGATTTCCCCAGCACATCCTCTTAAGGACACCCATCAGTTTTAAACAAGCCAAAAGCTCAGTCCTGCATTCATTTTGAAAGTTGTTTCATACTGTGGACCAGGCATGTATCAGACCTGGGGCTGGAAATTATTTTTGAGATAGTAAAATAACTATGCAGGAAGTTCCTTGTTGTTCCCAGCAAGGGAACCCCCACATTTTCATATGGAAATAGCTCAAAAATACCTTGGCTTGTTCTGCAAACCTGCCAAAAGATGCTTCTAGCCTAAAACTGCACATGGAAACTGAGATCATAGATTTACAGAATGGTTTAGGTTGGAAGGGACCTTAAAGCTCAGCTCATTGCAAGCTCCTGCTTGGCAGGGACACCTTTCACTAGATCCAGATGCTCCAAGCCCTATCCAACCTGACCATGAACACCTCCAGGGATGGGGCACAATGGGATGCTTATACCTGTGCTGGTGCTCATGCTCCTCTGGCCGGGCTGCACAGAGCTGTACCTAAACCCAGGACCAGCTATTTTCACTCTAATGATGAAAAAATCCACAAAAATCCACTGCCATTAAATGTGGTGCACTGTGAAGGACCAAGCTCCTGGATGCCTGGGATTTTTTGGGGCTAAAGACAAGTTTCTGCCCTGAAGAGGAATAATGACAGTGGGGCAGCAGTCAAGCCCCTGAGCTGCCCTGGGCAGGAAGGAGGCTCCCGTTCCTGCTGCTGTGTCTTGGCTTGACCGAAATCTGCCGGATCTGTCTGTAGGAAAGGCAGCCGGAGCTGTTTACACCCTGGCAGGCAGAAGCCCTCTCCCACCCCTCAGATGTCGGTGGGTATAAACACATCAACAAACAGCCAAGTGTTGCCGTGCACTGGGAAACTGAAACAACCTTTGAAGTTGGAGGCGGCTGCCCCAGGGCTGAGAAAACACTTGGAGCTAATCCAGAAGCAAGCTGTGTTACTCCAGAGGCTGGTATATTGGGATAGGAATGGAGTCAGGCACTTGCATCTTCATCCGAAGTCCCTCTGACACGCAAAATAAAGCAACTGCAAAATCAGTCCCTGATGGTTGGGAGTGCATGATTACAGCCCATATCATGGAATTACAGACTGGTTTGGGTTGAAAGAGACCTTAAAGTTCATCTCATTCCAAGCTCCTGCCGTGGGCAGGGACACCTTTCACTAGATCCAGATGCTCCAAGCCCTGTCCAGCCTGACCATGAACACCTTCAGGGATGGGGCAGCCGCAATGTCTCTGGGCAACCTGTGCCAGGGCCTCACCACCCTCTATGTAAAGAACTTCTTCCAAACACCTAATCTAACTCTCTCTTCTTTTAGTTCAAAACTGTTCCCCCTTGTCCTGTCACTATCTGCCCATATAAAAAGTCCCTATCCCTTTTTTTTATAAGCTCCTTTTAGGTATGGGAAGGGACTCTGAGGCCTCCCTGGAAACTTCTCCAGGCTGAACAACCCCAGCTCTCCCAGCCTTTTTCTAGAGGATCACCTGGTGATGGGAGGGTGGCTCAGAAAAAAGGTTGTGGGATGGTGGATGAGGGGCTGCCATGGCATCGCCGTGCTCGGCCCCAGGCACAGGTGAGTGACACTATTTGCAGGTTCCTGGCCAATGTTAACTGCCAGGCTCCCATAAACAAAACTCACTTGACTGGACTCCTGGAGGCTTTTATCTGACTGTCATCCCAGCTTAATTACAGAGAGAGTGATTGCAGCTCCTCCTCCTGAAGTGCTCGATGAGAACAAAACCAGTTTCTGCCCAGCTCCTGCCTGCCAGTTTGTGGAGGAAAAGTTGCTTCCAGTGTGTGGCTGCCCTGACTTGGCAGCTGACTTGGCAGCCCTGACCATGGAATCCTGTAATGGTTTGGGTTGGGAGGAATCTTAAAGATCATCCAGTTCCAACCCCCTGCCATGGGCAGGGTCACCTTCCTCTAGACCAGGTTGCTCAAGACCCCATCCAACCTGGCCTTGAACACTTCCAGGGACAGGGCATCCACAGCTTCTCTGGGATGCATGCCTGGCATGACCATCCCCAGCACATCCATCCCTGGCACACGGCCCCTGCTGCCTGCTGCTGGCATGGGGGGGATGCTGCCATGAACCCTCTGGGCTTCAGTGCTTCTGCACCCACCCACAGCGGTGTGCTGAGCCTCAGCTGAGGATTGGGCACTCCACAAAGTGAGTTTGGGACTCTTTCTGTACATTCCGGGCAAGGAAAAGAATGAGCAAAAGCTCTGTTAGACACATGTCCCTCAAGGTGCTGCTCTCTGCATGTCAGGCTGTTTGTTGCTTATTAGCCATTAATGAAGGCATCTGATGAGGCTGCAGGAAGATGCCAAACCCCATGGATGCTGGAGCAGCCCTCAGCCATGAAAAGCTCTCTCCACCACCAACCGCCCCACAGAACCTCCATAAAAAACCAGATTGCTCTCCCTTCATGTGCCCAGGGCTGTCTGAACAGCATCATCCTAACCCAGGAGCGGACCTTCCATTTGACAAACAAGCTCCTTTCTCCCCACTCCAACTATTTCTTTCATGTTGCAGCACCGTCACCCCAGTCCTTGTTTTTCCTGAGGATGAATCTGAGGAGTTAAATCATCACCCAAGAGTAGCAGATTTAGCACAGAAGGTAAAATGTAATCTCTTTGAAGCCAGACTCTGTATCAAAGGCCTCATCCTCTGTTTCTTTGTGGTTAAATATCTGAAACATGGAATTCATAAGCAAAACAAAGCAAAAAGCTAACATTTTACTTTGTGCTTTAAGAAGCTTCCCCATTCCCACTTTGCAATATGTTCTTGTACCTGGAGCTCTCCCCCAGGCTCTGCCAGGGTTTTATCCACTGGCATTGGGGGGATCTGGCCATGGCCCCTGTGATCACCTGCCCTGCACTCTCTCCTCATCCCAGCAACCCTGAATTGCCACCTGCAGCCACCAGTCTCCCTGTCAGCCTCTGCCATGTCCTTACATCATCACGGGGGATTAAAAGTTAATCTGAGCAGTGATGATGCCCACATGGCAGCACCTGCCAGACCCGCTCTCTCGGTGTTCTCATGGTCACGGGGACAAAAGCCAGTGGCAATGACTACAGAGAACACACTGGTGTATTTTTAACTTTTGTCCCCAGGGCAGGTTTACCACCAGGCTCTGCTTTGCAGGGTGCTCCGCAGGGCTGGCCCACGCAGGGGGTACATTTTGGGAGTGCTCCAGCTCATGGTCTCTCCTTTCCCATGCCTGCTGGGGCAGTGGTTACCAACTGGCTGAGCTGTGGCCAGGCTGTGGGTACTGGGGTTGCTTCCTGGCAGGTCTCTGCCATGATGTACTTTTTCCCTGTATGTCAGATTCTAAGAAATACCATGGCCTGGCAGATGGAGCATCCCACAGGATTACTCCGTGCTGGTGGCATGCTCAGGGAAAGCACTGTCTGTGCCGAAAAGTCCAGTGAGGGAGAAAATTACCTCCTACTCAAAAGAGAGACTTTTGCTGTGATTAGGAGGGGTGTGTAGGAAGCTCTCGCTGGGTTCCCTAATCCACAAAGACAGATGTAAAGCAGGAGGCAGTTTTGAATTGGGCAGGTTGCAACCCCTCTCCAGGGATGCCTCAGCCAGGACAAAGCCTTCAGCCTCTCCACGAGTCTGCTCCCCACCTCCAAGACAGGGCTAAATTCTCCTCCCTCTTCGCACAGCACACAGGAGGGGTGAAGCTGGGAGAAAGCACCGTGGAGGTCACGGGGAGCAGCCGCAGTGGTTGGCTCAGTGACCCATCCCTGCCCTGCATGTCCAGCGAGGCTGGGGCTGCGTGGACCAAGCCCTCCTCACTCACCATCCCATCGACGGCGTGATCTGGCTGACTCCTCCGGGGGGCAGGGGGTAGAAACCAGGGATGTCTGAGGTCTGGGAAGGACGGTGCACTCCTGGAAGAAGAGAGAAGGAGAGGAGTTGGACCTGGCACTGCACTCCCTGGCTGACCTGGATTGTTCCAAACCCCCTGGCTGCTTCATCTATGGTCACTTGTGGACAGCTATATGAAATAGCTCTCTGCAAGTGGCAGGATGGTGTAATTCCCTTTTATTTCCTGTGGTTCTCTCTGTGGGGATGTGGTGGGTCATCCATGTTGCTGCAAAATCACAAACACTCACATAAGGGGGTGGAGGAGGCATCTTGCTCTTGCACAAGCATCATAGCTGCTCCATGCCACCCTGAGGCCAAGCAGCACTGTGCTTTGGTAAGGATTTGGCTAACTCCAGGCTCCCCTCTGCCTTTCCCAGAGAGCCCACTCAGGTGCTCAGTGGATGGCCAAAGCCATTCCTATGCTCCCTCTCCAACTGTCATCCACAGGACCCCCCGTGAGCAGGCAGTGGGGATGCTCCAGCAGTCATCACTTCCACCTTCATTTTAAGTAATTTGAGTTCAAACAATTGTTCTGCAGCTCTGTGAGTGCCAAGAACTGTGGAGGTGGGTATGGTGCCAGCTGGGAATTCACCCTTTGTATGGGGAATCCCTGTGTGATCTTCAAAGCCGCTGGCACGGGCAGCATGGCCAGGGGACACAGCTGCAGCCATCGCTCCGTTCCTATCTGGACTGAAAAACATCCTGTGGAGCCTGGGGCTGTGAGTGGGACTCAGACAACCACAGTGCTGCTGGCAAAAACAGCCTCCAGCTGACCCCTGGACTGGGAAACTGGGGGGTGCTGAGGCTGAGCTCTGGCACAGCATGGTGTAGTGATGGCTGCTACTGAGCCTCAGACAAAAACTGGGTACAGGGATTGATGAGTGGCTGTCCTGGGTGATAAATACATGGACTAAATTGGTGATGAGTTGCAAGCAGTTGCAACTGGATTTTTTTCCTAGGTGTATGAATGATACCTTATTAATTAGGAATGACATCAACCGATTCCAAGCATCTTAGTAGGCAGCTAAAATAAACACATAACTGACCTGAAAGGAATATATAACCTAATATGAGATTTGCTTCAAGTGGGACTCAGTGGCCCACAGAGGGTCAAACAAAACCAGCCCTGCACAAGGCAGCTGATGGAACATCCTCAGATTTGCACCTCCAACAATATGAGTTGCGTAAGTCAGAGCACAAGTTATTCTTGCTGGCCCAGTGGTTGGGACACCAGCCACTGACTCAGAATTCCTGCTTGTATTTCCTTGTCTGTGTGTCCTTGGGCTACTGTGAGAAACTTTAAAGGGATGCTGGGAGAATCAGAGTGACTCTCAAGTGCTTACTGTGGGTGATAATGGGAGCTATTTCAGTGATGAAAACAGAGATGGGGCACAGCCAGGATGAACAGGGAAGAAAACCCTCACCCCAGCAGTGTAGGGATGGGGCATGTATGTATGATCACAGCTGCACCACAAAGGCAAGACCCAGCTGAGGATGATGGTCTGAACCTCTCCTTGAATAGCACCTGGGGGGTCTCTGGGACAAACAGACTCCCCATGTCTGTAAAAGTACAGGCTAAATGGGAAGCGGAGACTGGACAGTGCCTGCAACTGAGGGTGCAGGTGGGCAGTCCAAGGACAATGTCCTAGAATGACTGACCCACTGCAGAGATGAACGCTCAGGGACTGCTCCAGTGCCAATTGTAGCCTCTACAGAGGGATATAACCAGCTCTGCCCTTGGGAGAGCT
Source organism: Corvus moneduloides (assembly GCF_009650955.1). Classification (NCBI taxonomy): domain Eukaryota; kingdom Metazoa; phylum Chordata; class Aves; order Passeriformes; family Corvidae; genus Corvus; species Corvus moneduloides. The sequence goes on from NC_045490.1 coordinate 9,966,351, forward strand.
GCTCTTGTATCACTTAAGGTTTTCCAGGCTGACAGTGAGTCCTAGGAGGCATCTCACAGCGAGGGGCTCTTGGAGGGGCACAGCCCTGCCAGGTACAGCAAAGGCAGTGTGGGGGAAGGTGTGTCAGCTTGCTTTCTTGCGCACTTTCTCTCCAGAATCAAACTCAGCCATTAGCTGAGATTTTAATAGGTTTATTTTGTTAACTCTTCCTATTTTTCTGCTGAGTTTATTATGCTCTGATGGCTGAGAAGCAGTGTGCTGCCTGGAAGACAACCAGGATATGCCTGGGTATCTCTTACACCAGACCTAAATCCTACCCATCCGCATCCCTGATGAGTCCAGAATGTGGCCTTCAGGGTCAGACCAGGGATTATTCAGCGAGTCCTTCAGCCAAGAGCATCTTCCATAACCCATTGTTTTATCAATGATGTTAACTTGGTGAAGCTGATGCCTCTGGGACAGTTTGGATCACTCCTGGGTGGAGGCCTTTGCCCAAATCACAACAGTTGGTTTTGTGCCTCTGTTTTGGCACTGATTTCTGGGCTCTGATGGACACTGACCTCCTTCCTGAATGCAGTTTGACAGAAAACTGTCAATTTGCTTGCTTTCCCACGAAATTAAGCCCAGGTTTGTGTAAAAGCCTGGGTAATCTGAACAGAGGTTCTGCACTAATGTAAGGTTGAGAAAAGTTTGATTTTGCACTCAGTTTGCCAGGAACCCATGAAGAATGATGGAATGATGGACTGGGGTGAATTCCTCAACACATACCTGTATTTACAGTTTATTTTAGAGGGTTTAACCTCAACATACTGTACTTTCCTCCATAGCCTCATAAGCCAATTGACACAGCCTGGGCTCACACAGGAACACAAAAAGCCAAGCTGTGTGACAACCCGATAACGTGTGGCTATGGGGACACATGTGTCACTATCCAGTCAACTATCAGACACTGATCCTGTTTAGTCAAAATATTTCCTGTTTCAAGCATTTATTTTCTCAAAATGACAACCTGACAACAGTTTGGGTATGAGTCAAAGGAAAGATTACTTTCCATTTTCTGGTTGACTCTTGTGCATTATCATGCAGGCTCTGGTCTGGTCTCAAGGTGCAGGACAGCTTGTACAGAGAACTGAACACACTCCATCAGCAGGGCTGGCCCTTTTGGTATCAAACTGCTCACGGCCAGATCACAAAGCATTGCCAATAAGCTAAATAACCTCTTACTGCTAAGCAATGTCCCAGCTGACCAATGCTCCCAGTTTTTCTCATTGATTTGAGACCAGGAAGGTTACAGCCTCAGTGGTCTCCAGCTCTGTGCCTCTCCCAGCACACAGGTCCCAGTGCTGCCATTACCTTGTTTCTGATTGATGTCAGCGGGCAAGTGGGGTGAGTGGGAGCCGTGGCTGAAATGGTCGTTGCTGTATGGGATGAGCGGGGTGAGCGGGTGCACTCCGTGGGACGGCTGCACGACGGGAACTTTGTTGGACTGCAAGACACAATGACAGAGAGGACTCAGAAGTCATCAGGATCCACCAGCAAGGAAGGCCAGTGCCCTCTGCAGTCCTGCTGATGCCAGCAAGGCTGGGAATAACTAAAAACACTTAACAAACCCTAAACAAATAACTAAACAAACACTGCAGCATCCTGCAAAAAAAAAAATCCATAAACCAAGCAGGGAAAAACAGCTGGAAATGATTTCTTGGATAAGTGGAAAACAGATCAAATCAGCATGAAGTTTTCAAAATTCAGAACTTTTTTTTCATTCATTTCCAGTCTCTTTTATTCCAGGATGAATGCTCCAAGTGTGTTACCCAATGCAAAGCTCTTGTTCTCTGTCCTGAGCTACCACAGGGTCTAAATCTGGACTTTCACAGTGAATCCTTCATATTCACTGTGAAAGTCATGTTTGGGCTTTACTTATCAGGGCTGTCATGCACGGACAGACACAGGATCACGCAATCATTTAGGCTGGAAAAGACTTTGTAGAGATCGTCAAGTCCAACCATTAACCCAGCACTGCCAAGGCCACCATTAAACGCCGAGGGTAATGCCTTTGAAAACGGGACATGGTCACCAGTGAGCCCTGGGGCTGAAATCCCTGTTGGACTGAGCTCCAGTGCTGGAGAAGGACCAGAGGGAGCTGAGGAAATGCTGGAGATGCAAAAAATCCAGGAAAACTAAGCAAAGAAAAATCTGTCTCCTCTTGTGGCTACTCCTGGTTACGCACAGCTTGGCTGTTGGAGCCCAACACCTTGGAAAAGGCCCTTTTTGGTGAACACAACAGGAAGTCCTCCTGCATGTTGGAGCAGAGAGAGGGGAACCTGTTTGGAAGAGCTGCACAGCTCTAAGGAACACACACACACACACATTCACACACGCTGCCATCTACGCAGCCTCCTCGCCTCGAGCGTCTCGTGCTGCTTCCTAACATGCCCAGTTTCGCCCATGGTTGCCTTTAAATCCAAACTGACTTCATCTTGGTGGTGGAATGTTAGGATTTGTCCCAGATAAATCCACAAAAAGAAACAGGATTAACAGCACTCCAAAACAGGGTGAAAATGGAAACAGAGCAGGTCAGACAGCTCTCCAGGGGCTAGGAGCTGGGCACTGCCAGCCAGTTCTCATCAGTCTCACTGGGATGTCTACAGATGATTTGCTGTGTGACTTTTGACAAGTCATTTGATCCCTGGACTCAATTCACTGGTGCCTTTCACTTTGGTAATGATTTTGCTCAGGCACAATGAGCACGAAGCTCCGGTTGGCTTTGGTGGAGGAGGCACAGATGCAGACAGTGGCTCTGGCCGACCGGTCCTGGACCTATCCCGGCTGCTCCAAGCGAACTGGGAGCCCTGGGCAGGTCCTGTGTTTTGCATCCGCACTCTGAGGAGGAAGCCCATGAAGCGGAAAGGAAAACAAACTGGTGGAGACGCTGCTTTACATCTGCCTTTCCCACAAAGGTTTGCTCATGCAAATAAAAACCAAGAGGCACGCAGGTTTGCATTTGAGAATGAATGAAAACCCTAATTCCTGATGCTTAACAGGTGTAGATTTACTGTGTACAATGGGGTACTGGGAATGTAACCCCCCTTCCCAGCACAAACTGGTGTGGTACAAGCATTCCAGTCCTGCAGCAGGGCCATGGGTTATGTGGTTTTCCCATTGAGAGCAGCACTTGGCTGGTTCCTGCTTAGTTAAACACATGTTTGGAACTCTGAGCTTTTTCTATTCCTAGCCATGAAATGAGATGAAGCAGAGCTTTTCAGTGATATTTCTAAAATTAGCTATGGTTTAGTTTATTTGAGAACCACAAAGCCTAAATGAGGGATATGCAGTTCTACGTGTACGTTTTAACATGAGACTGGAGCAGAACGAGTTCGATGTTGAGCTGTTTGGAAAACCTCAACTCAAGCATTTCTTATGTTCAAAGTAGGGCAGATCTTTCTTTCCCATTTGCCTTGTGCTTGATCCAAAGCACAGCACCATTCACCAGCCAGTCTTGCTGCCTGATGACTGTGAACAGCTTTCAGAGCAATGACAGAAGACACAGACCACTAAAAAGGCAGATGAACTGTTCTGATGTTGATCTGCAAGATACCTCCCCAGGGAAAAGCAGAGAGTACATGTGGTTAGAGCAAAGCATGGACTGTCCTCCTTCCCATCAAAGCAGAACTTTCAGAACAAGTTCTGGAAGTGTTCAAGGCCAGGTTGGACTGGGCTTAGAACTGATCTAGAGGAAGGTGTCCCTGCCCATAGCAGAGGATTGGAAGGAGATGATTTTTAAGGTCCCTTCCAACCCATACCATTCTCAGATTAAATGATTCAATGGTAACTTGGCGGTACAACAAAGACTTGCAGCTCAATTACTCAGCTTTTCCATCAGTTCAGATGGAAAACAAGATGCTGCACCATTAAGAAGAGCTGCCTTCCCCATGACCCTTCTACATTTGGCCCTTGCCTCACTCAAAAAACTTCTTTACTCTATAAAGCCATAAAGATCAGGTGGGGAAGGATGACCAGCAAGGAGACAAGAAAAATTTCTGCAAGGGGCTATTTATGCCCCTCCTACTTTCTCTATTAGGGAGTTTGTTACAGGAACCCATCTCCCAAAATGAAGGGAAGAAGGAAATGCTGCACAAAAATATGGAGAAACAGAGAAAACTCTGTGTTCATCTTGGTTCAAAGACTGCAGCTGCCAATGATTGTGGTCCATGGCCATGACTGCAGCTCCTGGTCTTCCCCAGCTGCACTATGAAACCATACCTGGCTTATAGAAATCCATATGCCAGAGAAACAGGATCAATCCTCTTTTTTGCAAGGTCTAGATTACGTTCCGGCAAATCAGCTGCAGCACATGAACCCCGATGAGGCTTTTCAAAGCCAGAACTTAGCAGCTAACAATGTTTTATGCCATAAAATTAACCTGAAGTAAATGTTCTCTCCCAAGAGAATTGATTTGACAGGAGGGCAGTGATTTGGCATTCTCTCAGCAGGTCCCCTGAGAGAACACAGGGTGCTGGTGGTCAGGACATCACAGAGGACGTGCTGTGGTTTGGTAAACCATATTATTTTGTCTCCTGGGGTTCAACACAGCCCAGAGCTGCAATGACAGAGCTGCTCACTACCCACCCACCAAAAATAAAGCTGCTGGTGCCAAACATCATGGTCCCAACACCAATTTGTCACCTCCTGTCCTTCAGCAGCTATGGGGGACGTGAAAGGGCTCCAAGGACAGCATTGCCTCACCTCTTTCAGCACAGTCCTTTGAGGACATGTTGGGGAATGAGCTGTGCAGCCACAACCTCGTACAGAAAGGAAGAGACACATTCACAGCAACAGCAGAATGGTATTTCCAGAGGGGACGGAGCAGCAGGACGGGGTTTGCAAGCCTGGAGGGCTTTTTCTCCCCCTATCAAATTTGCTAAATTGCAGCTCTGCTGAGTGCCCAGCTCCCTGGTGAGTGCTGCCCCTTCCTCCCCCGTGTGCTAGGCCAGGCACTGATGCTGCAGCACATCCCTCTCCCAGCACCAAACACCCCACCAATCTCCTTGAAAATGACTGAAAAACCCAACGCTATGGAGGGAAGAGGATCCCTCCTTGAAGCCAAGATGTGACTTTAATAATTAGAGGTAATTGCAGGAGCACAGAGAAAACACAGTTGCACTAATTGCTAAGAAAGACTAATTGTTGGCATGGCAAAATTAGATCTCTCCACTCACACATGGATGTGTGATTGTGACTGGATCTCAAGGCCAGACAGAAAACTCTCCTCTGAGCACACACAAACCCAGTGGATCTTGCATATGAGGATCACCCTCACCACTGCAGTTCCAGTGTATTTTGGCTCCAAGGTGCCTGACCAGGCTCAACATCCTTCTCCTTTACTCCATTCCCCATCACACGTGCTCTGGCCACAGGTAGCAGTGGGGTTATACAAGCTGCTGGGATGCTGCTGGTTGATCAGAACTATAAATGAGGGGGTTTTTAATCAAAATGCGGGGTTTTCACTAGAGAATGGTGTGAGATTATAATAAAACATTTTCTGGAAAGCACCTTGTGTTAGCAAGTATTTTAATTCATTTTTTTAAAGACTAATCTATTTAGTCATGACATGCTAAAAATGAGTAGTTTTACTTTGCTGGTTTGATGGAGGATTTTTCTCTTAAACTTTAAAGCTAACCTTAGAAAAATGTAGCACAGAAGGTCGAAAGTCAAAGTTTGAGTGAAATGATCAAACTAAAAAAATTTCCATGGCTGGTAAAACTCTTTGAGTTTTTAACTCCGGGAAAATATTAGAGAGAAAAAAAAGAATTTTTTTCTGCTCGGATCAGTTTAGGAAAAGAAACAAATGAAAAAAAGAAGAGGATGTTTTGTAATCTGTGGGAAGTATTCCTTTTTACAACTGAACACAGCTATTAAAAGCAGCAGTGGTCATACCATGCTGCCTTGGGGGCTGCTGAGGATCCCAACATCCCACCAGCGCTGGGCTCCACTGCTGCTTCTATCAATGGGAATGACTTTAATTAATTTTCTGGTAGAAGACAATTCAGAACTAAAATAAAGCAGCTTAATTCTACTGCCCCTTCCAATCGTGAAAAATGTTAAATTTCATGCAGGTAAATTTTCTTTGGGGATGTGACTCCAAGGGGTGCTGTGCTCCCCACGGAGGATAACAGGATGCTGCCTGCCTTGCACAAACCACAGCTCCCAGAACATCAGCCAACATTCTGAGAGCCAAAACTGCTGGAAACCCCTGCACTGTGGGAGCCACTGTCTGTCCATGGATGCACAGGAGCCTGCAGGGAGAGGAAAGTCCCGTAACCCCTCTGTGACCCCTGGAGCCAGGTGCCCCCATGGCCCAGACCGTGCTGAGGGAAAGTGGGAGCACCCTGGAGGCAGCAGGATCTGTCCCCCACAGCACAGAGTGCCTGGGTGCAGGAGCTGGTGGCCGGGGTGAGTGCTGTGGTTTCCAGCCTCGCCGGGGAGCCGAGCCGCAGTCAGGTGAGATTACTCACATTACTTTCAAATTTTCCCACACTGCCAGCCCCAAAAACAGAGAAATGAAGAGCTGTGGGGCAGCCCAGCAGTGACCCGTGTGTGGCGAGGGGCCTGACCAAGGGAAGGGAGCTGGGGCTGGCAGCTGTGCCGTGCTGGTGGCCATCACCACCATGGCAGAGGCGGGTTTTGGCAGTCCCAGAGCCCTGTGTCACTGGCTGCACAGTGTGTTTGGCTGCTGGGAGCATCCCCCAAGGCTGTTCCCAGCTCAGATGGTGGGCTGAGCTCCGAGCAGGTCTCCGTGCTCCTCTGCCCTGCGTTGGTGCCTGGGTGCAGCACAGGAGCTGCAGGCTGCAGTCCAGCCCCGAGTCGCCCCATATGTGTTTGCTCTGACGTCACTTCTCAGAGAGAGTGAGATGAGTCGATGTGTCGGCTATGAAAAACAAAACCTACCAAGTTTTGCTGTGGCTGATTCAATGAGGAATTAATTCCTCTTCACTGCAAAATTAGTCATCATGCCACAGAAAGAAAGGTATAAGGTCAGGCTGCACCAAGCATGCACTGCTGCTGCGGAAGCTACCTGTGACCAGGGGCACAGTGCCTTTTGCTCTTTATCCTCCAATCAGTCCAAATTAGCAAGGGATCAGGGATGTATTGGAGACATTAGACCAGGTTGGATGAGGCCCTGGGCAACCTGGTCTAGTGGAAGGTGTTGCTGCCCATGGCAGGTGGGTTAGAACTGGATGCTCTCTAAGGTTACTTCCAACCCAAACCATCCTGTGATTCTATGGTATTATTAAGGACATTGTTAGGTACATCCTGCAGCATCCGCTGCCAGGAGGGCTCACAGGAGGACTCCCAGGAGAATGCTGCCACTTGGGGCACCAGGGACCCAGAGCCCATGACTCAAAGCCAGCTCTCCACACTCTTAAGTTCTGGTAACACCTCCCAGCTCAGGGCCCCAGACCGTGTCAGCAAACACCTTCCCCCATCGTTTCCCCTGTTATACCAGGAGATGCTGTGATAAAAGATCACCCTAAGTACCCACTGCAGACCGTTTTTGGCACTGACTGCACGCACCAGGGCTGGAGCCCTCGGCAGCCCGTGGGCAAAGGCAGCGTCGACTCATTTCTCGTCTCAGCACACTTTTTTCTCTTTTCTCACTTTTGCTGCAGTCCCAGCGCCCCAGCCTGCTGCCGCAGCGGAAAGGAAACAGGGAAAGTTAAAGCTGCCCACGCTCAGGCACTGCCCTCATCCAGCTGTGCACCCCTCCAGCAGAGCCAAATTTTGGTGGCTGCAGCAGCAGCAGCAGCAGCATCTCCCTTGCCACTGCCCAGGTCAACCAGTATGGCTGTGGCTCAGAGATCTGGATATGGTTCTTACCCTCAGCACCACCAAGGGTTCCTCCAGGGCCCAGAGACCTCATCCCCAAGGCCAGAAGAGTCCTGCTGCCCTGTGCACCCCACCTCTGGCTGGCTCTGATGTACTTATGAGCAGCAGTCAGATGGAGCAGAAAGGAATAATCTGCAGCTATTAACTCTTGCATTAATTCTGCATATGAATTGCAACAAGGAGCTGATTGGTTTAAGAGACATATCCCACATACACATTGTCCTCGCCCTGGTTTTTATCCCGGCACTCTACATTTTGTGGTTGATGGAGCATGAATTCCCTCAACTCTTCCCTTTCCCCCTGATTTCTTTCAGCTTCTTTAAAATCCAGCTCTGCTTTGAAAATGCTGATGAGGCACCTGGGTAGCCCTGATCTTTGCACATTCCAGGGGATGCGCTCACCTTAGTGGCCAAACTCAGCTCCCTTGATGCTGATTCCCCTGCGACTGGGATGTGCATCACAGAACAAGTTCCCTGGCATTTCACCTCTTCTGTGTCTGAGCACTCAGAGGGGTGACCAAGCTCCAGACATGATGGGGACAAATCACAGAATCACAGAACAGTTTGGGTTGGAAGGGACCTTAAAGATAATACAGTTACAATCCCTGCTATGGGCAGATATACCACCCACTAGACCATGTTGCTCAGGGCCCCCTCCAACCTGGCCTTGAACATGTACAGCGATGGGAGAAACACAGTGAAAGAACTTAAAAACGTTCTAAAATTTCTCAGTGACCTTCCATGCTGCTGCTGGTTTCTGGTTTTAAGCAATAAGGGTTATTATTTTTCAGTCAAACTCTACAGGGGAAATAAGCTGAGTTTTTTGCCATTTATGGGCACAGGAAGAGCTGTTTCACTTCTCAAGTATTTATCTTCTAAGAGAAAGATGTAGGTGGTTCTTCCTGAAAATTAAAAAAAAAAAAAGAAAAAAAAAAGGCATGGAAAAATAAAGATGAAAAGTCCCTCCCAGAGGCTGCTCTCTTAGGGTGACTGGGGGCAAGTGTAGAGGCAGCTACACACTATACCAGAGAGATGGAACCCCCAAAAAATGAAATTTAGACATCACCACCCAATGTTTACAGTTCCATTCAGCAGAAGAGCCACCTCACTCCAGAAGCCTCCTCAAACCCACAGAAAGTGCCCTCATGCAACGCTTGCCTTGCTTGGGAAATACTCCTGCTGCGATGCTCAAAGCATCTGCTCAGGAGAGGACAGAACCATTCCTCCAGTCCCAATGTGCACTGCCACATGGAACCAAAATGCTGGGGCAATATAACCCAGGGGCTGCACTGGAGCACCAAACCCCTGCTAGTTTCTCCCCAAAACCAGGGCAATTTAATTCTGGGGCTGCATCAACCCCCAGCTGTTCCTCTTGTTCTGCAACATCCATCCCGGGTTACTGGCTCTCTCATGTTCTGGGCTACAGAGAAAAAAAAAATCTCTGTCCCCATCATGCCCTGTGGTTCTGAGAATTTGAATCAAAACCTGCAAACCCTGGAGTTACTGGTAACACTTGAGGCTGTGAACACGAAGGCTCCCACTTGACCTGTGGAGGCTGATAGTATCTGACCTGCTTTATTTCACTCCACTTCTCGAAGGTGAGCGGTTGATCCAATACCCAGAATTAATCAGGAAAATGCCCAAGAGAGAAAGGGAGGGAAGCAAAATAAAAATATGTCACAGAAGCAAGGCTTGCCCTGTTGCCAGGCTTGAAACACCATTTCCTGAAGGAGCAGGGATGTCACCCTCTATGTGCCTGGCAGCACCAGGTCCAGCCAAACTTCAGGGTGCAAGGTTTGGGGAAACATTGAGGGTCTGCACTGTGAGAGCTGTGCCTGATCCCTGGTGCTGCTGGTTTCAAGGATTTTCACCTGCTTTGAGAAGCCATTTGCAAACCCCAGCCCCAGCTGCGTGCTGGATCTGAATTGAGATGGCTTTGGCACCTGATTGTCACATCCATAGATATTGGGAAGAAATTATTCCCTCTGAGGGTGGTGAGGCACTGGCACTGGTTTCCCAGAGAAATTGTGGCTGCCCCATACCCTGGAAATGTTCCGGGCCAGGTTGGCTGGGGCCTGCAGCAACCTGGTCTAGTGGAAGGTGTCCCTGCCCATGGCAGAGGAGATGGAACGAGATAGTCTTTAAGGTCCCTTCCAACCCAAACCATTCTGTGATTCTAAGATCCCTCCTCTCCAAGGATGTGCTGCAGCAGCAGATGGAAAAACCTGCAAGATTTCTGGGGCCATCTGCCAGCAACAAGAACCCTCCAGGTGCCAGCATCGTGCAGTTTTCTGGAGGCAAATATTTGCTTACAGAACCCTTGGGCGTGAGGAGAGGGGTCCTGGCTGCTGGCTGCGTTTTTTCTTTCCATTTATAACAAAAACAAAACCAGCCCATGTACTTGAAAGAGTGTGGGGGAGTTTACAAAACACAACCCCCCAAAAACACTGTGATGTGATTTAAAACGTTTCGATTCACCAAACATCAGAGGGGTGAAACCTGCCTCTCCACATCACAGCAGTGCCAGGGTGCAAGGCCACCACGGGTGACACCATCCTGCTGGTCAGACCAGGACCTAGACAGGAGACCTATCATAGGATGTTTGCCCCTTGTCTATAGGCTTGGGAAGGGACAGTCACCAGCCCCTCCTGGCAAGCACTACAGTCCCTATTTTATTTTCACCTTTTTCTTTCCCCTCTCCCTCTCCCCCCCATCCCCTCTCCTCTCCCCCCCCCATTCCCTCCCCTCCCCTCTCCTCTCCTCTCCTCTCCTCTCCCTCTCCCTCTCCCTCTCCCCCTCCCCTCTCCCTCTCTCCCTCTCCCTCTCCCTCTCTCCCTCTCCCTCTCTGTCTCTCCTCCCTTTTAAATCTGCTAGTCTCAAAGGTCAGCTTCAGGGGAGACCTCACTGTCTGACAACAGCACTGGTTGAAAGAAACAGACAACAAACCCAAGTTTCTCACCCCATCTGAAATCCCCAACTCGCTGACAATGCTGCGAAAAAACAATAGTAATAACAGGAATAATAAATAAAAATAAAAATGGTATTGTAATGCTGCTGACTTGTCCAGAGGGAGCTTTCTCCCATGGCACCCGATGGCCAAGGCCACGCACTTGCACAATGTCAGATGACACCAAAGGAAAGTGTTTTACCATGTCAGAGGTGGCTATGTCCAAGCCCATGCCACAAACCAGTAACAGATAAGCTAAAACAACCAGGGATGATAATATGTAATATCATCATCCTCTTTGAGTGCACATTTCTCTATTATGGTGAAATCCTTTCAAATTTATACAAATGTCAAGCACATTTCCAGCATGGATGGCCAGGAAAGAATGAACCACGGCTGCTCTGAGCCTTCCCCGGGGTCTCTCCCAGACTCCTCCACAGCATCATTCCAGCCCAGTGTGAGGACAGATGTCACTCCCCCTGTAACACTGGTTTTGCCAGCCAGTGAAGCCCAATGGGTGAGGGCTGTGGCAAGGGGCATCCCTCCCCACAGGGACCCCCAAATCCCCCTGCCAATCCTGGCACGGAGAGAGGCGAGCTGCCTGCTGCCACCCCCACATTATCCTAATCTGACTCACATTTATTTCCCAGTTTCCATGATAAATGGCTCTGTGGGGGCCACGGAGGGAAGATAAGCCCCTCTGGAGCCAAACGGATGCTCTATGGACACCCTGCAGCAGTAAGGTGATAGCAGCTTTCCTTGTTGCTCACTTTCAAGGGTGACATGTTTACAAAGAATGCTACAGCCGCTAATCCTGGATGATACCCTGTGTCTGCCTGAGAGAAATCCTAATTTTCTCGATAGGAGGAATTAGTTCCTTTAATGCTTAATACCCTTTTCTTTCTCTGAAAGCAAGCAAGCATTATTGTGCAGAGCGGAATAAACATTTTAATTAAAATGTGGAATTTATCTCCCAGTCAAATTCATACGCACCCCCGACGACACGTCAAACTCTGCTTTCCCATTTTGAATCTTCCTCTGATCTCTTAATGCGAGCAGCTGAATTAAAACCTGGGCTTGGTGGATTTGCATATAATTAGAGAGCAAGGGAAATTAATAGGGAATTGAATGGGTTTCTCCTCTGCCCATCTGATGTTTTTACTAGATTAAAAAGAGTTGATTTTTTTTAATGACTGCAAAAATGTATTAAATATTATTTAACCTTTTTTTGTTGGGGGGGAGGGAAGCAGACAGACTAAAGAAACAAACTTATACATATGATAATGAACAACTCCTATCGTGGGAAGCAAATGTCATTGTAATTAGGATTAGAAAGGAATCCTAATTAATCTTGTCCTGCCACTTGACTTCTAGAAGTTCCTTAAATGTTACCTCCTATGAGATGTAAAACAAGGAGCAGTTTAAATGCTCAACAGCTAATCCTGGCGGCCTCAGCAGCATGGGGCAGAGGGTCCTGGATGAAGTTTAGGCTGGAGAGGTTTGATCCTGTGAGCTGGACTCAGACTTACGGGCAACATGCAGCTTTGCTGCCTCAGTCTCCTAATTCCTCACAACAAACTAGGTAATGAGCTAGCAAACCAAGAGAGATGCGATGCACTAAGCACCATAGCAACTCCTGACTCCATCCAAAGCATCTTTACAGATCTTTTTCCATTTTATTTTTTCAATATTGTCTATTCAGAAATACTTCTGGGGCTCCTTTTCAGAATGGGACTCCAGTAAGGGGTGGGAATATATGAGGTAGCTCTGGTGCTATACATCCCCACCCCATGCCTCGATTTCATCTTCTCCACACTTGTGATGATAAAGATTACGCACCGTGCCGGTAGTAAGTCATACATATTTTAACTCGGCTCTTGTCATGTGTCATCAAATCCTGTTTTTCAGGTATTGAGATTCATAGATTTAATTGCACAAGATTTTACTACAGGAGTGGATGGTCATGAGATTATTTTCATCTTTATGTCTCGGTATGGAAAGCAGCTTGGAGAGAGCTGGTTTCCAAACTTCAGGGCCTGGATGAAAGTCTCATTTTCCATATACAGCCAGATACAGTGCCAGGAGGTGCCATAATGGCGGATTATGACTTGGCCTATTAATAAATACAGCAAACTTTATGTTCTATGCTAAAATAAAAATAATAAATGATCCCTGCTATGGCTAGGCTGGCTTCTCAGCATATTTCTACCAAGAGCTCCCATCAGTTTTGGCTATGCCTTTATGAAAGTGACTGCCAGCAATGGCCCAGGGATAACCTGGTTAGGACAGACATGAAAAATTGTCACTTTGAAACCAGAGACCACACAAAACGTTCCCAGTCTTGGATTTCATTTTAACCCTGGCTAATCATATGTTCACGAGGCAGGACTGATCAAAGGCTTCACATTGAAAAAATGAGAAAGTCACAATTTCATACGGTTTTGATGAGAAAAATAATTGATGAAACTTTTCTCTTTCAACTTGGTTTTGCTTTGAGTTCGGGGTTCACGGGAATACAAGAAGCAACAGGCGCAAACCTGCGAGGGCTGAAATCTTAGTACAGTTCTAGTGATGCAGTTCTTACTGGGGAGCTTATCACCTGGTCCAGGACTGCACAGGGTCAGGAATTTTAAGCAACATTATTTATTTTTCTCAGAAGAACCCACAACTCTTCGTAGGGTGCACCAAACTTCACCACAGTTTTGCTGGGAGAAGTTAAAGTGCAGGATAGAGTCCTGGTTGATGCACTCACCAAGACCCAGATATAAGCCACGTTCATCCCGAACCTTTCTTTGTATTTTCATGCTCTGATTCTCATCTCTGGTGACACTTGCAAGAGCAATCTTCTGGTGGGCTGTACCCCTGGCTGATCACAGAGAGGGTCCTGGTGGCCTGACCTTGAGTGGGGAAAGCAGCCCGAGGGAAGCGTCTGTTCCCATCACCCCAGTGTGAGATATCACCATTTCACGGAGGTGGTGAAGGGCAAAAATGTCAAAGTACCAACTTTGCTGGCTGAGGTCAGACTTTGTTTTGTTGTTTTCCAACACAGCTTGCCCTGGGAGCTCGCCCTGCCCCGTGGTCAGCTGCGACATGGCACTCCGTGGAAGAGGTTTTCCAGAAAAGTGAAACAGAGCAGAACTGAGCAAACAGAAGGGTGTGTATGGAGTCAGTCCCACAGGAGGCAGGGACCAGGGTGGCTGATGTGCAAGCAACCACTGCGTCCCAGCACATCCCAGTACGTCACTGGTGCAGAGGTACATCTGCCAGGTCTGCCCGCACCAGGAGCCCCCAGTGATGCCACCATGGTGCCACCACAATGCCAGCTGCTTCCATGAAATGCAAACAGATCCACAACAACTGCCCCAGAATTTGCACCAATTTAGATGAAAAGAAGAAGAAAAAAAATTCAAGAAGAAGGAAGAATACAGGATAACATGAAGCTTCTGGCATAGATTTTTTCCCAATCAGGTAATTAACTAACTCAACCCACCACCAGAGATCAGGTATTTAACTGCAGGTCATTCTGCAACACAGACTTTTTTTTTAACTTACTTGTCATGGTCTCTGATCTATTATAGTAACTGACAGCTGTATTTGCTGAACAATGGAACTGAGGTTACAGAGAACACTGATTATACTAAAAAAACCCAAACCATCTACCATACCTGTATGCATACAACCTCGACATGCCTATAGTGACATTTTTAATCTTAGGAATTATTTAGGGCTTGAGTTGGAAGTCCATGTATCCCACATCTGCTTTCGAGAGAATCTAGAATGCCAAACTTATCTTGCCACCAGGACAATGATATACAGGCAAAAGAGCCCTTGCTTCAGGGCATTGCTACACAACTAAATCCTATACATATATTGCATTTTTTATAGTAAAAGTTCTCTTTATTACCTATGGATTGTACATTTGGTGAAAAAAAACAATTGAAACACTATTACCATTGGGTTAGGATTTACATTCTTCCCAGCAAAGTTTGCAATTAAAAAATAAGTCCATCTCTCTTCTGGCCATCATCCAAGCTCCTTAGAAAGCGAAAGGTAAAAATCGTATGGTTTATAGAGAATTACACTTTTTTACACTTCTCAGTTTTAAGTGCTACACAGATAAAGCAATTTCTTCTTAAAACACATGTTTAATATAACATCTTCCCTTTAATTCTTTGGCTGGCTCTCTCCTCTATTTCAGGACATAAAGCAACTTGGGACTTTCTGAAGAAATAAATCCCCAAGCTGAGCCAAGCCCTAGCTGACGGGATTTATAAGGAAACACCATCCCAGAACAGGTGACTCTGTATGTCCCCAGCTGAAGGGGCATTTCCAAACACTTTTAGCAAAAGATTAACAATTTAGATTCATGGAATTGCAAATAAGATACAACTCGTGCCAAAGTCAATGAAGTATTCCTACTGATTTATCTCATCTAAGGCCAAGAACACGACATTAACTCCAGTGTTGGCAGGTGTTCATTCAGGTCTTGAATCACAGAATCGTTTAGGTTGGAAAAGCCTTCTAAGATCATCGAGTCCAAATGTCAACCCAGCACTGCCAAGGCCACCACGAAACCACGTCCCGAAGTGCTACATTTACATGTTTGTTAAATCCCTCCAGGGATGGTGACTCCACCCTAAGTGCCTTGGGCAGCCTCTTCCAGGGCTTGACAACCATTTTGGTGGACATTTTTTCATAATATTAAATCTAAACGTTCCCTGCCGCAACTTGAGGCTGTTTCCTCTTACCCTATCACTTGTTTATTGGGAGAAGAGATGGATCCCTACCTGGCTCCACTCTCCTCTCAGGGAGTTGTACAGAGCAAGAAGGTGCCTCCTTTTGTCCAGGATGAGCCCTCCTAGCCTGTCTCTTCATGAGACTTGTGCTCCAGACCCTTCTCCAGCTCCAATGCCCTTCTCTGCAAACTCTCCAGCACCTCAATGTCTCTCTTGGAGTGAGGGGCCCAAAACTCAACACAAACAGAATTTGAGGTGCAGCCTCAACAGGGACTGTAGAAATAGGAAGAACCAGAGTTTCCCACAAGATAAATACTTGTTTGTTGTGTTGCAAAGAGACCGGCCATAAAATGCTGCCTTTAGTCCATCTCTCTTATCATCACATCCACCTGCCTAGGCTTGATTGTCTTGTATGTGTACAGGGCTATATTCAGATCAGGAGTTTAACAGAAATTGCATTTCTTAACTGTAAAGTGTATTTTAGGTGGAGACTTGTTATCTCCTGAATCTGAAGAAGACAGAACTCAGCAGACTCACCTCTACTTGTGGTCTTCACCAAGCAAACAGTAAATATTGCTTGTAATGGGAGATTTTATATAAAATATTTCTATACATTTGATGCAATGACATAATAATAACTACCAGTGACTGACCAAGGTCTTACAGGCAGCTCAGGGATGTTTCTCTGTCTGTTTGCTGGCTGACCCCAGAGAAAGGAGTGGGGAAATTACTCAAGAACAGAGCCTAATGAGCATTTTTCATTATTTTGTCTTTATGACAGCAAAGTTTGCCACTGATTTCAAGAGGAGTATTGTCTGGCACTCTGTAGCCACTAGCATAGAAATCTGTGAGCATTAAAAACTGAGGTGAGCAAGGGCATAAATCCCTGCACATACACGAACGTCCAGGCAAACACATGCACACACATGCACGCCAAGGCTCTCCTCCTGCACCAAGGAACCACAGAATCATAGGATCTTGGGATGGTTTGGGTGGGAAGGGACCTCAAAGCTCACCCAGTTTCAACCTCCCTGCCATGGGCAGGGACCCCTTCCACTAGAGCACTGTAATGGAGATGTGCACAAACTACCAGGTCCTGGAGACATGGCAGAGAAAACAAAGGAGGGAAGCCAACATAACAGCAGTGAGTCACTGCTGTAACCAACATCCGGGCCCCTGGCACAGCCCCCAGCCCCACGGGCTGCTGTGCTCCACTCTCCTCAGAGGGCCCAGCACGGGAGGAGCACTGGAGCATGGGGCAGATCAGCCCCTCACCAGCACCCTTCATTAATCCTCAGGCTCGTTAGGTTATCAGGACCCGACTACTCCCATTAAACAAAATCCACTTGCATGTTCCATTTAAAAAAAAGTATTACTATTCTAAATGACTATAATTTGTGCTTGGGACTAATAAATCTTAATTATTCAGCAGAAAACAAATTGTAGTGTGGGATTTAATCCCTCATATCTACTGTATCTACTACAAATGAGCTACCAGTGATCTAAGAATGAGCTAACTGCAATCAGCGATTACTTGATTTATTTTTTTATTTTCATTCTCCATTGGGTATTATCTGAATACCTGCAGTGCCTCTGTTCTCACCTGACATGTACCACGCTGTGCCGCTGCAATGACACCTGCTGGTGGCTACAAACCTTCTCAGCTGGCCTAGGTGACTTTATTCCCCATAATAAAAGAAGCAGCTACGTGCTCCTGCACTTTTGGATTTGTTGTGGTATTTTTTCCTCCAACTCAGTACAGAGCTATGGAACAGTATTTAGGTGAAAAGGAGTAATTCTGCTACACCTGAGCAAATTCAAGAGGTAAAACCCACCCCAGCAGTCCATGGAGCACAACACTGCTAGGACAAGTCTTGGTGGTTTCTCTAAAACTCCCATGTGCCATGGGTAAAAAAGGAAGGGGCGGGTTTCACTGGAATGGAAGAGTTAACGTAATTATAAGTTATGGGATCATGGCAAAATCCAGATCAAAGAAAGGCATTTCCCATGGCAGATCTCCAGCAGTTTCAAGGAAAGATAACCTCAGTTCTGTCTGGGTGGCAAAGAAACGCATTGGCCACCACAGCAAAGGACCACACGACTGGAGTACTGTAGAACTCTGAACCCACAAACTGGCAGACATTTCCCTTTTTCTTGCCCTGGGGGTTGGCTGACACACATTCCCCACGTCCCAGCAGGGCTGCCACTGTACTCGGTGCTGCTTCCCATGGAGCCCATAAGCTGTTCCATGGAGGAGAGGCTGTGCCACATCAAGTGGATGTCAAGGCCAGGTGGGACTACTGGAAAGTGTCCCTACCCATGGCAGGAGGGCTGGAATGAGATGATTCTTCAGGTCCCTTCCTACCCAAACCATTTTGTGTTCTGTGACCAGGATGGACTGTGGGCCATCAGGGCTGTGGGGCTGCAGGACAGTCCCAGTTTCCCTGAGGTGCCATGCTGCACATTGAGTGCCCAAGCATCTTTAAAATAATTCCTCATGGGTCTCACTGAAAGCTAATTATCTTTATGCTAATGGATAATTCTGAATCTTGGTTCCCTTTGTACTGGGATTCCTACTGCCAAACCTGAGGTGTGAGGAGACATACCACCAAAGCCAACGCATTTCAAAATCCAGAGGCATGCTGCAGATGCCAATAGGTAAAAGCATTTGCCATAAACAATCCTCCAAATGGGCCAGCACTCATGGAGGGTGGTGTTTGATGGCATCTTTCTGCTGAGACTGAATTCCTCATGTTCCTGCACCACAGACTTGAACTCTGATTGCAACAGTCCTGCCCCAACCAGGGTGAGGACACACTGGAAAGTATTTACAGTCATCCCTGCTGCTTGGGATTTTTTGCTACAAGGTACATTACTAGAAGAAAAATGCTGCAATAGAATTTTAAAGATTTCAAACAGAAAATTATTGCCCGGAGTAGAAAGAAGGGGAACATAGCCTGATATCGCAATTACTCTACATAGGGGAAATACTTCTCATCACCACTTACTACACATGATGGGATCTCTCTATTCTGTCATATTGAAACAAGATAAGAGTTAATTTAAATTCTGGAGATAGTCATGTAACGATTTTAGCAGGAGGGGGCTGCAGGCAGCTTCCTGGCAGGGAGAAACCTCTAAGCCCAGCAACCATCCCATGCCATGGCACAACCCAACCACAGTCTGTGGACTTCCAGGCAATGCAAGAAGTGAGATGATGGGTGAGATCAGGGCAGGATGGAGACCAAGGGACATGAAAAGGCTGTTAAATTTCTCATGTCACCAAAGAGTACCAGTCTACGAGCTTGGAAGCTTTGAAGAGTCCTATTTGTAAAATTGAAAGAAATGAAAATAAAATAATTAAATAAGTCAGATGGCAGCTAACAGACTGCTCACCTAGCATTTTCCCACCTCGGGCAGGAGCTCTGATTAATGCTAATTATCTTATCTTCACATTAGATCCTGATGATTCATCACTTACTACCCCAGGAATTATGACGCACTGGGGAGAGATATATTTGTAGATTCCATGGGTGTATGCCATGTCTGGAACACTTAAATGATTTTGGCATAAAAGGGACCAACCACAAGCCCAGCTAATCAAACCAGCATTTCTCAACCTACACCTTCCAGTAGTTATAAAAAAGATTCAGAGCAAAGACAAGACTATGGCACTGAAGACAAATTTATCTGCCTCATCAGTGGTGCAGAATCTTTGCAGAACAAAGGGCTTTATCGGCAACCTGCCAGGAGCCTGTGGCTGCTCCTCATTTGCATATAAATTTAAAAAGAATTTTAATAAGTGTTAAATGCACACGATTATTTCTTATTTATAGCTGAAAGTAGGTGTATGCAGTGCTTTATAAAACACAGAGAAGAGAAAAAGTACCTTTAGAAGCCTGAATGGAAATCAACAGGAAAACCTGTGACTGCTTCACTGAACTAACTTTCGGGTACATGGCTTTGCTCCCCCGTGGCCACAGGCACAGTGGGGCCAGCTTGGAATACCAGCCTTGTCCCTTCACATGTGATGTATCAAATGAGAAAGGATGCACTCACAGCTGTGTGCTCCTCCCCAGAGAGGTGCACAGATGGCCAGCTGTCCCTGTGCCACTGGGTGACTGTCACTCAGCATGGGGCTGGAATGGAGCAGTGCATCCTCACACAGCTTTGACGGGGGTGGTCTGCAACACGGGGGGATGCATTTGGGATGGACTTTGACCTCAAGTTGCTTTGCATTCACTTGTGAGCAAGCATGCATACAGCCTGGAGCTTCTCTTCTTCTGATAGCTTTTGAACTGTTGATCACATAAATCTCAAGCCCTCTTGTTATATGTAAAACAGGAGTAGCTGTCATACTCCTTCCAACTGAAATTTCTATTCTATTCTATTCTATTCTGTTGTATTCTATTCCTCTCTCTCTCATTTGTCACTGAGCTGCAAGGAAGGGAAGCTCATTCCCTCACACTCATCGCACTACCAGGACCTGCCACCTGACTGTGTTTGTTGTAAACAAGATAAAACAAAAAAAAGCTGAATTTTACTGTGGGGGTTGAAGTTTCAGCTGTCTTTCAAAAGCAATGTGGAGTCATGAAACAGAAGAGATCAAAGACTTATTTGCGAACTTGAGAGTTATTATTGGATACAGTCCCTTCTCAGTCAAAGTATCTTGATCTCTTCTGGAATTCAGAAGAATTTCCTCAGAAATAGATCCTTGCACCACTGTGGAGCTGCAGTCTGTCAAACATTTTATTTACAGGTTAATTAAGGAAACTGTTCTAACCCAGTCATCTCTCAGGGATGACATCAGATACTCTTCCTTGAAGTCTGTTTTGCAAGGAAGACTTTTGTGAGACCAAGCACCTATGGTACCAATGTTTCTTTTGTCCATGTGAGAGCTGGCAGGGAAATCTGGGACAGGACACTCCTGACCTACTTGTGTGTGAAACCAGCACTAGTGACTGGAGACATGCCATAGTGTCATCACTTTCCCATTTTTTCCTAGCTCATGGCTCCTGTGAAACATGAGCCTAAACAAATCCTAAAGTTCATCTGGAGAACAATATTAACCTCGGCCCTGACCCCAGTCCCAACTCATGGGACTCTGGATCTCAGTGTAGTTTCTACCCAACTCATGGGACTCTGGATCTCAGTGAGTTTCTACCCAAAAAAATCATTCTAGCAGGTCCACCTGGATTTAAGGCAGGTTGTATATAGCTTCCATCTTTACGACTCGGGTGAAAGTTTTGGTTAGGATTAGTATTGACCAAAGGGAAAACAATGGCACTGAGGCTGGAGTAGTGTTAGGACCATAAGTCAGGTCAGGAAGAACAGATAAATTTGGGTCATGAGAAGGTTCAGTGGAGGCAGATGAGCAAAGTATGGGGAGAGGACATGATGCTCTTTGAGAAAATTTTTTTCTGGAACTGGCAAGGGCTGCATGACTTTGGGAAGGTCCAAAAGACACTGATGGGCTAGGATAATAAAGGGATTTGGGGGAGACAGCACCAAAATGGAAAGCTCATGGTGAGTGAATCTGTGACTCCTTTGAAATCTGGGGTCACCAGGAGTCACTGGAGCAGTGAATAGGCTGAGATTGAGGTCAGGGTTAGAGTTTGAATCCAGCAGATTATATGGTGGGCTCTGCTGCCTCATCTGCAGCCATTTCATTTAGTCTGGGAACTGGGAGAGGTTTCTAGGGCTGGGCTGATATTAAACGTAGGATTAGGGCTTGAACCAGGAGAAACCACTGAGATTGTACTACAGGCATCACTAAAACAACGTTAGAACTGCTGAGTGCCCCTGGGCCATGCTTCCAACCACAGCCAGCAAGGCACTGATGGCCAAGGCTCCAGGCAGTAGGTAAAGCTCAGTTGCTACGTGCCAGTTGAACAGTGTCTCATGTCCAGATCATGAATCCAGAAGCAGCTACACTGTCTCATGGCTTTTCTCAGCCAAACCTTAGTTCTAAAATTTTCTCCTCCTATCCAGTGTATCCCAGCAGCCCTAATGCCCATGCAGGTCCTTGCTCTGTCCTGGTTCCTCTACCAGCCCAAACTTTCACCCTAACACATATCTTACTCTAACTCAAAAAACAGATTTCATTTTTTTGCTATAATGTACATTCAAGCCAAATCCTCACAAAATTGTTGCCAGGTGAAGGATAATCACATCTTGGCTTTCCATTCCCAGCTGGTGTTCTGCAGCCAGCTCATTCTGGGCCTTAGTGCTAATGAAGAATACAAGGAGTAAATGAGAATGAGTAACTACACCCAAAATCTGTTTCCTCCAGGGCAGGCTGACTGACCTGTGAAACCCACATGTGTTACAGACTGTAAACCTTCAACACTGCAGGAGGAATCAAAAGTGAAAGCAATTATGGATGTGGAAGGCAGTTCCCTCATCCACCCCAGTAATGCACGATGATAAACACATACAAGTGTCCTTTGCATAGATCTGTACTGGGAGGTCTTTTTTTTTCCCAGTCCAAAGGTGGAAACGATCCATTTCAGATGATGCATTTTAAATGTGGTGTGCCATACTTTTCCCCCTTACTTTTTGAGCAGCAAATAAATAAAACCATGAAGAAGCAACAAATAAAACCTGGCTTTCCTTTTACAGGCACAAGTCACTGGAAAACAGGCAGCAGCTGTAACTGTGCTGCTAAGAAACAAGGTATGAAAGGACTCCTGAGCCTTGTATTTTTGAGTGTTGCTACCTGCATCTTAATCCTCAGCCTGCTTGGAAGCAGAGAAGGGGAAGCCTAAATGAGTTCTTTGTACAAGTAATTCTTCCTGTCTCCCTCAGCTCCAGTGGAAGGGCCATACCCTGCCCTTTCCAAGCTGGAAAGATGTGTCATCCATATGGGATGCTGAAACATATGGGTCTTGTATGAGCAAAAGCAAGGAAGATTTTCATGCACTTACAAATAAAAGAAAGACTTGAACTTGCTTACAAAGATTTGTAGAATCCTAGAAAGGTTTGGGTTGGAAGAGACCTTAATGCTCAACCAGTCCCAACCCCTGCCATGGGCAGGGACACCTTCCACTAGACCAGGTTACTCCAAGCCCTGTCCAACCTGGCCTTGAACACTTCCAGGGATGGGGCATCCACAGCTTCTCTGGATAACCTGTCCCAGTGCCTGCATCCTCAGGGCTAAATAGAGGCTAAATGTGTGTCCAAGTATATATGGAATATTGCTGAGGTCACGTCCATGAGTGTTGACTCCCTCCTAGCACAGTGTCCTTCCCAGCACAAAGCCTTTCCTCCATGGCTCGGGGGGCTGGAGCTCCACGCAGCCTCTGCTGACACAGACACAGACAGCTGCTCACTACAACCTGATTGCCCTGCAAGCCAAAATGGCACGAGGACGTCACCCTACAGCAGCCTGGGTGGGTGTGCGTGTTTATCTGTATTTGTCTGTGTGCACACCGAGGAAGTTAATTTCAGTTTCGTGTCTGAAATTCTTCGCTGCTTTAGCTACACAGTCTCCTCTGTCTTTGGTCTGTGTGTAGCCAAGTTCAGGTGAAAAACACCATGTCTGTATTTTCCATGGTAAACCACACAGGGTTTATACTCACATCACTGTATTTGCAAACATGCAACTTCTGCATGAGCCAAATCCTGTTTCATTTGAAACCCTCACCCCCAAAGTGTCTGACGCTAGAAAAAAGAAAGTTAAATTCTCGACCACAAACAAAAAAAACCTCATGCTGGCCCCACTGTATCCTGTGTACACCATTAGAGAAATAGGAGCCTGTGTTTTGATTTCCATGGCGTGTTGTCTTTCTGGTCTGGCTAGGGTTGGTCTAAACTGTATTCTGAGCAGAAGGAGAACCTAATCCTTCACCACCCTCCTCCTGTGATACAGGATGAGCCCAGGTGTTCTCAGGCACAGGAGCAGGGATAATCACCCTCCAGGACCACACATTAATTTGTTCTGCTCTGTTCCTAAATACAGTCTCTCTGCTTCAATTATCTCTCTTCTTTTCCACCCAACCAGCAGCATAAGATTTTGCAGGCTGGGTATTTCAGGCTCTCAGATCCTAATTCCTTATTCCTGTTCCTGATTTCCCATGATATGGAAGCATTTTCTTTGCTCTATACATTGCCTGAAGAATGGGAAGCAAACCCAGGGCTCTAAGAACACTTTTTATGACCCAGACACTTCATTACATGGCTCCCTTTTCAGCAGGTGCTTTAAACAGAAACATTTCACTGAGGGAAAAGAAGATTAATCCAGTTGTGAATGACCAGATACTCTCATTAGCACTGGCTGACAGGCTTTTCTTCGGAAAGTTGCACCACTGAATCTTGCTTGCCTACATTCTTTGCAGGTAATGTAATCCTCATTTAAAAGTTTGTGGCTGCCCAACGTCACTTGTTACCTCCCTTCCACAAACAGCAGGGGAAGGCAGAAGATGCAGAAATTAGACTTTATTGTTGGCTTGTACTCCATGATGTGTCACAGGCTTAGTTTCTCTCAACAGAAGTGAATGAAAAATGAGGTGAAAACTAGCTGAATTCCTCATCCCAGCTTCTGCAGCATCAGCAGCGTGGCAGCTCCAGGAAACAATGCCCAGCATCCAGGGACAGGATGAATTTGGGATTCACCCAGCCGTCACCACTGCTCCAGGTACCTCCCTGCGTGCTCACTGTGAGTAATGAGCATTATACCCTGCTTACTCATCCATTATTCACAAGTAAATCCATGTGTGGTGGCTTGGAAATGAAACGTAAAGAGAGATTTTTATATAAATTTCTATCTAAACATGTTACTGTGAATATTAGCCAGACTGAAAAATGAAGTACTGTCCAAGACCAGATCAGCACACATTTGCTGTGAGGGGACAGGAGTCATTCCCAGCGTTTCCAAGGAGTGGCCCACTGCTCACTGATGGATCATTTCCAGACATTTCCACTCCTACCTGTGATTACAGCAGCTCAAGCTTCTCCCCTCCCTCTCTCTGGGCATGTTTTTGGGTGGCCCAGCAGCTGCTTGGATCTCCATTGCTGCTGGTAGCCCCAGCACTGGAAGATAACACTTCACCCGTGCTCTCTCCATCAGGCAGCAGAGCTCCTGACTCCCTCCTTTTAGCTCATTCCACCCATCCTTGTCGCAAGGGAAAATACAAATCTCTGTGAGCCTGCTAAGGGAGCAGGAAAACAGAGATCAACACCCAGCAGCTCTTGGCATGCTCTGCTCATCTTTTAAGAAGCCGAGTTTTAAAAAATGTGTCAGAGTAGCAACACTTTGCTCCTTTTCTGTTCTCTCCTGATCCCAGAACGTGTTATGTCTGAACCAAATGCCCCAAGGGGCAGAGCAGTGCACCCCAGTGAGTCATCCTAAATAGCACCCTACATCCTACCACTGAAGTGATGAACCTGACAGCCACTTGCACTGCATATGGAAGTCAGGACATTCCACACATGTGAAACAGAGAGATTGACACAGCTGATATAGAATAGTCCTTTCCTTAAAGCTGGTCAAGAATATGCTGAGCTACAAGGCAGGGCAACAGGCGGTACTGTGGGAATAATGGAGCCCCAGCGTGGTACCAAGGATGCTGCTGTCCTGAGGCACCAACCTTATGGGCTCCCTTGGGAGTTTGGTACCCAGGATACTGGGGTCACTGGATTAATTCCCTGTTTCATAGGCACTCACTGCTGCACTGCTGCACCTCTTCCCTTCATGTGTGATCTGAATGCTGTCAGCACACCAGGAATGGGAAAATAGAGAGGACAGAGTGGCCCAGGATGTTCCCAGGGAATGAGGGCTCAGCACCCAGGTGGCACAAGGATGCAGGAGAAGAATGCACTGGAGACACAGTCCTCTGCCCCAGGAAGATTCAAATAAATACCCACACTGCCACTCTATCTTCCCCCAAGGAGGGAATTCCTTTGAGGACTGGGGAAATCCCACAGCATCACTAGATTTTCTGGGAAGGCTGGAGGATAAAAAAGGCACCTGCCTCCATTCAAGTCTCTAAAGCCTTAGAGGCCTCTTTGCCAGCAGAACACCAATGAAATAATACTGAGTGGTTTGTGGGATTGGGATAAATTTATGTAGAGGCATTTTGAAAAGGCTGGATCACCACCACCTGGCAAGAGTGAGCCAAAGGTATATCTGAAATCCTCCTCAACTGCAGAAGAGGTGCTCTTAACATGGCAAAGTGCTTAAGAGGAGAGCTGCTTTCCAAAAGAAAGTAATTAACTCTTTTGTCTTAATTCACGTGGATGAGCATCAGGAAGTGACTCTGGAAAATGCCCATATTGGGTTCCATGGTTGTCAGCCTGTGAGTTCATGATGCAATTCCAAGACTGAAATTAAATGGCTGTTTTTTCAGTGTTAGTCATGCAACCTTTCTCTAGGATCTGAATGTCAAGCTGGGTCAAACTCTCTCCTTCCTCCCCATGGTCACCAATTCTAAGGAATATATAGGTCAGATTCTATGCAGACACTCCTGCAAAGCTATTACTTCAAATTATACGTCAATTATATGTGTTGAATTTAGCAACTCTTCCTTTTAAATGCAAGCTTGTTTCAGGACTTTAAAAACTCTTGGTATCTGCAGTAAAACACTTTGCCCTACAGTAGTTGTCCTGAAATTAGACAGGACCAGCAGAGAATGGAAGTTGTCTTCTTCAAGGAATTGTGTGGTGGCCTTCAGAGTCAAATTCTGATGGCCAGAATTGGCCAGAGAATCTCAGAGATCTCAGAGAATCTCAGCCCCACAGTTGCCCCTAACAGCAAGGGGAAGGCAGAGAATTGAATGGACAGAAAATACACTTCATTGTATTTCCTTTCCTGACATTTCATTTCATTTCATTTCATTTCATTCCTCAATTTCTCATTTAATTTCTTTTCATGAAATAAAACTTCTTCATTTCATGAAAGAAAATGAAATCTCAAGATTTTAATGAAGATCATTTCATTAAATTTTGGCTCATTTCACTGCACTTCATTTCACTCTATTCCATTTAATTGTTTTCACTTCATTTCAGAATTTTGTTTTTTTTCACACAAACCTTTCAGCAAGCTTAGCACTGTGGCTGAGATGCCCATCCCCATGCATGGCCCTAATCTGAAAGGTGTGGAGGCAGCAATGTTGTGGCTTTGCTATGATCCTCTTGGTATGAGTTTTCCAGCCCAAGTGTCCAAGGAGCTCTAGCCTATTTCCCTCTCTCCACCCTAACTCCAGGCCTAATGGCAGCTTGTCACTGGGGCTGAAACCCCCATCACCACGGCTGGTCCAGATCAGAAAGATGCAGGAGTAGCAATGTTGTGGCCCTGCTGTGATCACCCTGGCATGCCTTTTCCAGCCCCAGTGCTCCTGGAGCTGTAGGCTCTTTTAATCTTTCAACCCTAACCCTAACTGTAACCCTAACCCTTACCCTAATGGTATCTTGGCACTGGGCCAGAGGTGCTCATCACCAGAGGTGGCACAAATTAAAAAGTGTGGAGTTGGAGATGTTGGCACCCTGCTGTGACGCCCTTGCAAAGCATTTTGAGTGCCATCATCCCTGGAGTTGTAGGCTCTGCAGCTCTCTGAACTGTAACCCTACCCCTAATGGCGGCTTGTTGCTGGAGCTGAGGTCCTCATCACCATGGCCGGCCTGGATTAAAAAAGTGTAGAGTGAGCAACCTAAAATGGAGATGCAGATCTAGAACTGTCTACCTCTTTCACAAGAAATTTCTTCTTCAACAATGAAGAAAAAAACCTATGTTGAAGAAAGCTACGTTCACATGGAACTCAGCTGGAACTAGGGAGACTGCTTAGAGTCAGGATTAAAGAAAACATTAAAGAATCATATTCCTTGTTTTGCATAGGGCAGTGCTCATGAAAAAACACCTAAAGCACAGAAATAAGCATAATGAATTTTCTTTCACCTAATCTGGTCATCTGCAAAGAGGCATGGGTAGCATCACACACATGGCAAAACAAAAATGTAGGAAGCCAAGTGCAGCCAATGATTCCAACAAGTAAATGAAGAAATTCAAGCAGAATGAGATGAAGATGCAAGACTTTCTGAATGATGCTGTGGGAGACTAGCTTGCAGGCCTTTGCAGCAGCATGGACTGGTTGGCTCCAACAGCAGGACATGAGATTCTACCACTTCTGTATTTTTCCTTCATAAACTAGAGACTACAGATTTGTGGATTAATTAAGCAGAACTAATTTGCTTTTATTGTTGAAGCTCAATACGGACAAAATGACAGAAACCCATGAGCGATCAAGCAAGAAAAGCCTCATGTGAAATGCGGATGGAGTCAAACTGGGGGGCAAAGGTGCCCCCAATTTTCCAAAGTAAGATTTCACTTGGTGTGACAACCTAACTGCCCACACTTGGAGCACAGCAGATTTCAGACTCCTGGTGCATGTGGAGAATGCACCACAAGCCCTGCCAGCTCCCAGACCATATGAATCATGCCTTGGGATTCTCAATTTCAAAGCATGCAAGAAAAATGCTCCCATTGATACCACAAAGGTCCTAAAATGTCTTTGGGACTAGGATTTAGCTTTCACCACTCTGTCTGTGGATGAGGTCCCCTCCCAAGAGCCAGTCTGCAATGTCTGGAAAACCATGTCCCATCACAGCAACGGGTGCACCAGGGTCACTGCCTGGGAACATTTTGGACATGTAATGATAAAAGGCTTTTTCCACATCTGTCAGAGGTGGAGGTGTTGAGAATGTAAGGAAGTGGAGAATTCACAAGCTAATTTAGCAAAGAAAAGGAAGTTTGAAAGGCTTTGTGGTAAAGTCAGTTAAAGCAATGGTATAGTACTGAGGTAAAAAAACTGAAGATACAAACCCCACATTATCCTAATCTCTGTTTAATCAATGCCATTGAAAGAGGCTGAGAAAAAAAGTGTGTATTTCACTCTGTCAAAACCAGACATTTTTGGGCCTTGACTGCTGGTAACACATCACTGGAAATGTGGCATCCTACAGTGAGCTGACCTGCTGAAATATCCTTCAGTTTATAATAAATTTGAGAATTTTATAAATATCTAGGTCTGCTCAGGAAAGGCATACAAGTGTTTTTTATTGAAATTCAACACGATTTATGCAGCACAGACCTCTGGGTACACAGTCAGCAAAGCTTTCATGTAGCAAAACAAAAAAAATTACAAATTAAGTCCTTGATCTTGCATGTATAAATCCAACACTTGCAAATACAAATATATACAAATAATTTTATGCACCAATTGTTAGGCTGGTTTAGACAAGACCATCCATATAAGTGAAATCATTTCCCTACGTGAGCATCTGCGGGTCCAAGCCTAACACCCACCAAAGACTTTGGGAATGCTACCCATGGCAGAGGCAGTAACCATCAATTTAGCAAAATAAGGCATTTATGGCCATAAATCTTTGGTATCCATACAAATCAGATGAGACACAAGTTTTTAATAATTAATAAATTCTCTGTGCTATTTGGTACTGGCACAGGTTGCCCAGTGAAACTGTGGATGCCCCTTCCCTGGAAGTGTTTAAGGCCAGTTGGACGGGGCTTGGAGCAACCTGGTCTAGTGGAAGATTCCCCTGCCCATGGCATGGGGTTGGAACAAGATGAGCTTCAAGGTCCCTTCCAGCCCAACCCATTCTGTGATTCTGTGACTTTGGTACTCTCTCTTTTGGACTCCGGTAGCCTGGATTCCTCATTTAAGAAAATTACACTGAGAAGGGATTAAACCAATATAATACGCAGATATTAAACAGCTGCCTGCAGAATTTTATCTAGAAACCTACAAAACTTTTAAAGAATGATTCATTTAGTCATGAACATATTGATCGTGGTATGGAAAGGAGTGAAGAATTCTATCTTCCATCTTTATTAGAGAATTACACTCCCTACCACAGAAATCCATAGAAAAAACCACCCTAAGATGATCTTACACCCTCTGGAAGTCTTGCACATGGGCACATAATACCTGGAAGTTTCCTAGGAATCTGAGGACATAGCTGGTTTTTGGGAATAATTCATAAACAACAAGAATAGCCAAAACGTACGAAGAGCTGCTGCTGGAGAGAGAGCACAACAGTGATCAGACAAACCAGAGGAAAACACAGAGCCCCAGGATAACAAAAGCTTCAGGGCTTTCCCAGCGGCTGACAGTACACAGAGCATGGCCCTGCCAACTCACACCAGCTCAACATCCAGCCCTAGCTACAAAGGTAGCTACCCAACATTGTCATATTCCATCTTCGGAGCTAAAGAAAACAAATTACCCATCAGCAAAGAGATAATTTTTGCCACTAGCGTGTTCTGCAAGTGTAGGATACAGCACTCCCAGCTTCTGCCTTTACTTGTTATTTTGTGTGCAGAGATAAAGCACTTCTGCACAGCCCTTATAGTAAAGGCAAATTTTAAATGCAGGGCTATAATTTATTTATGTACATTAGAAACTAGCTAATTTGCACTAGTGACTAGATACCCTATTGGAGCTTTTCATATTTTATGAATCAGCAAGCAAGCTAATGAACAAACAATTAAAGAGTGAACAAAGAAATGTACTTTGTTTGTTACTCTTTGTGAGTTCTAATAATATATCATATTAGTGAATACATTTGGTTCAAGTGATGCAGTCTAGACAGTAACCCACACCATGTGCTGAGATATTTTAGAAAAGAAGGGAAATGTCCGCGCAGGGCATGATAATGAGAAAGAAGGCAGGGTTGTGCACGCTGGTGGGCAAACCCAAGGCAGGCAGGGAATGTCTGTCTGATGGGATGAGAAGACAACTGAAAAGGAGGAATGCTGCTCTGAAAGATCTGGGTTGATATCACAGAATCATAGAACGGTTTGGGTTGGGAGGGACCTTAAAGCTCTTGTTGTTCCAACCCTCCTGCCATGGGCAGGGACACCTTCCACTAGACCAGATTGCTTCAAGCCCCATCCAGCCTGACCTTGAACATTTCCAGGGGTGGGAATCCTTAAATACTGCTGTGGGTCAACAAACATGCAGCTGTTATTTGCAAAGAGAAAATCAAATCATTTAGAGGAGGTAGAAATTAAAGCAACCAGTGCTGCCCGGGTAAGCGCCAATGCTGCCATCAGTTGATGAGGTGCAGGCGGTGGGAGGGCTGTGACGCTCAGCTCCCAGAAAAGAGAAGTGAAGTGCTCCAGTAGCACATTCCCCGTTTTCAGACCTGCCTGCCCTTCTCCATCCCTGTCAGGAAGTGTGCATTTGCACCTCACCATGCACCCTGTGGCAAGCGGAACCTGGCCTTCTGGTACGGCACCACAGTGTGCAGGCGTCACAGGAGATGTGCCCACAGCTCCTGGGTGGCGGCTGATGGGGCACCCTGGCCACCCCAACCCTGCTGCCACAAACTGGCTCCATGGCTGTGTGCTGCCAGCTTTGCTGCCAGTTTCTGCACCCCAGCTATCCTGCCATCAAACAAGCCCAGCAGCTCCACTAGCGACCAGCAGCTCCAGCTCTTGCTGGCTCTTTTCAGGCCAGCTATAAAGCTGGTAAACACTTGGACTCATCTGACAAAACATTCGAGCAGGAGGAAATGGGGTGTGTGCAGAAATACTCCATTACATATTGTAATGGCAGACATTAATTCAATGTTAATAACACTTTGCACTTTTCAATCACATATTCTAAAACCCTTTAGATAGGTGGGGAAGCATTTGGCTGATGATTACTGGGCAGAGCCCAAAAATACACCCAAAGGTGTATTTTTCCCTTAGGCACGAGGAGATGAAGTGACTTGTCAAAGTGGCAGAGCTGGGAAGGGAATCTACATTTACCCATTTCCAGACCTACATTCCCATCTAGTTGCCAGAAAGAGGAGTTAATTTAAATATTACCGTTTGCTGACCTACTTACAACACTACCATCAAAACTTGGAAGCCGTGATCAAGTATATTCCCCTCTATAGTTGGGCTTTTTTAGGATAACACTATCTTTGAAGTACGCCTTTCAGCTGCATTAAACATATGGATCATTATTATTTGCTCCAGTTTCTTAACGAGTCCCTGTTTGATGCAATTCAGCCGCTGCAGACTCTGAATAGACTGTAGCTCAGCTTCACAGCCCTGAAAAACACCTTCCCAGCGCAAGGATTGCTCTCTGTTACTGTGACCCCATGGCCATGTCACACTCAGCCCAAGAAACCTGTGCAGAAAGAGCAGAAAGTGTGACTGTTCTTGTACCTGCTCCTGTTTGTTCTCTTCTCCTTGGTTTTCTTTCTAAACAACCTTCTCCTTCCTCAGCCAGCCCATCTTCAGTACTTGCTGGGACACTTTGTCACCTTTTATTGTCAGCCTTCCTCCCTTCACCAAAACCCCAAACCCTTTCCTGCTTGCAGAGAGTACTACAGGCATAATCGAATGTCAACAACCACAGCATGCAACGTGAAAGACATTTACAACACACCGTGACTCCTTCCCGACAGGCACATCACCCACCACGGCTCTGCTCCTGCAGTTCCTTGTGTCCCAGTCCCCCACAGCCCACCAGGCATCTCAGTGCCAGGCAGGACAAACCCCCAACGGAAACTTAAGCTACTGTCCTAGATTAAAAAAGCTGATAGCAAAAATTTGATGTAAGAGGACAGAGGAAATGGTCAGCATTGTGCCCAGTTTTGAGGGCTGACCTTCCTAAGTAGGTCACATTGTGTGGAGGGGAAATCACGGCTGCCCGACCCCGCTCAGCAAGAACCTCCTGGGTACTGTCACCCCGACCACACTCTGCTTGTCCCACGCACTGCTGGGAAAGCCGACCTGCAAAGCTGCCTACGGCCATGGAAGGGCAAAATCCCCATTTTAATCCCCTGGGCAATTCCACCCCAACCGAAACACCATCCCCAAACCTCCGTGTGCCTCTCCCTGCATCTCCTGGAGCCGTTAGCCGTCCTCAGCCTCGCCGTAACCTCACTCTATCCAGACTGTTTACAGACATTTTATCGAGGTGCACCAGGTGTGGATGCGGTTACCGACTTTGAGACTGTTTACCTCATCCTCCCTTCTGCATCACATTGTCACCAGCTGTATGTAAAAATCAGATAATGATGGTACTTTGGTCACAGCCAGCTCAGCCTCTGCACCTTCCCTTCACACATGCACTGGAGGACGCAATGCATGTACAATCCTCGCAGCAAACCACACACACGAGCTGCTGCAATCAAATATCTGCCTTATCTTATTTTTTTGCTGAAGTAAATTACACTGAATTTTTTTTTTTACCCTTTTCAAAGCTGATACACAAATGACAGGATGTTGTTGAAGGAAAATATGAGCTTTCATAAGCTATTATTATTAGCACATGTGCACCTCTCTGCTGCTTTGATCTTACTGTAGGTTTGTGTTTATTCCTCCTGACTCTGTACCGACTGAACTCAAACCTGATGTCTGCTCCGATAGAGATCACGAACAATTAAAGTTGGATTTGTTAGCCACAACACTGTGGAGCCAGAGCTATGGGATAATTACCAGGGTGACATTCGCCCGAATACACTATATATAGTTTTCCCAAAGTCTCTGGGCTGTGACAAGGTGTTTGCTGTGAAACGGAAGGGCGGTGATGTGTACTGAATGAGCGCTCTTTGATATTTCACATGTAAGCTAGAGCATGTTCAGATTTTGTTTGCAGCGGAACCGTGCTGCTTCTATTGTTTTCTGAGCAGAAAAAAATAAAGCAATGTTCAAAAAAAACCATTACAGGCTGCCTTAAGAATGGTGTCAAGGATTCACAGCCATCTCAGCTGGGTCAGTGACCAAAAGAAGTTTATATATTTTTACATATAGGGTTTTAAATACTTCAGCTGGCAGCATGGAGTCAACATTGCTGCAGAAAAGGAATTCCCAGTGTGGTTCTGCTTCGTTCATCAGGGAATCCTCTGCTGAGCTCCAATCCATTACACAACCCCAATCTCTCCAATGCAGAGGAGTTGTGCAGGAGTTGGACGGGGCCCTGCACAACTTATCTCTTGGGTGGCATCCCTGCTGATGGCAGGGTTGGGGAAATGAGAAGGTCTTTAAGGTCCCTTCTGACCCAAACCATTTTATGATTCTGGGATTCTGTGACTCCAGTCAGGCAGGGTCCATTTGTGCTTGGTACTGTGCAGACTTACAGGAGTAGAGTCCTTCAGCTGTAAAGGCAGCTGAAAACAACCACATTTACTAAGGCAGATGGAAGGAATGAGTTAAAGAGAATAAAGTAACAAGAATAGGACAGGTGTTTTTAGACACTGGCTTCATGCACAATTAAACAAAGATTTAAGCGCAGGCTTTAAGCCCAGCCATGCTCTCACACATCAACAGGCCATGGAAGGCAGCACGTGGGGATAAGCACTGCAGTGGTGTGCGAGACTCATGCTTGGAGGAGTGACTAAGTCTATCCATTCTTCCCTGCATCTGTGGTGCTACAATCCCCTTCTCTGTCCCCATGTGGCACAGAGAAATGCATTAAAAGCACCCCTGCAAAATGGGGAGAGTGATGGATTTCTAAAACCCTGCTCAGCTCATTGACTTCACAGTGCCCCACCAATGTTTGCAGCGCCATCCATGCTGGTGACATGCATGGGCTTGTGCAGACTGATGCCACCAGTCTCCGTGAATGCCACCAGGTTTGGTGGTGACACACAGGTGGCAGGTGGCTTGCAGTGCTGGCACAGGTCCGCTGCAGGACCAGATGTTGTTTGTATTGAAGGGTGATAACAAACTGTGCGACAGCAGCATTGAGAGGCTGGAGAGAGCTATGGGAGAAATACATGAGGGAGAAGAGTACATCAAGGAACAAAGATATTCTTGAGGAATGGGTCTGTGAAAATTCTAACCTGGTGAAAAATGCTACTTATTCAACAAACAGAGTGAAAAACACAGAGCCCAGACAGTTTTTGAAAAAGACAAGGAGTTCACAGGACTCTGAAAATTTCCCGTCAGCCCTAACAACTGTGGAAAGGAATTGGGAACGGCAGCAATCACAGGAGACAGCGGCTGCCAGCACTGCTGAGTGATATTTACATCAATGTCCTGCCAACAATACCATTACTGGATTATCAGGGTGGATTAAGCCTTTAGCCAATTACCCCGACTGGTAAATTGTAGATTGTCTAGACTTTTTCATGTTCAACAATATGCATGAAGTTTCTCTTTATCGCTACAGCATCACACAGTGCTCTTGTGGGATGTAATCCTGCGCTTCCCCAGGAGGTTCAGGTGAGCTGTGCCTGCAGCTCCTGGTTGCCTTAGTGTGGCCCTGTGCACAGACAGATTTATTTCAGACAGGATTCTCATAAATTCAGAACGACTTCCAAATTTCTTGACTAGGAGATCAAAGAGGCAAGCATTTGCTTCATGCCATCTGGGGAGCTGCTCGACAGGGCAACGCTGTCTGGGGAGGGGGGAGGAGAAGGGAAAAAAGAAAGTCTTGGAGATTATGCCCTCAAAAACAAACTTAAATGCCACCCTCACATTAAAAAGCACTGGTTGGCAGTAACAATTAATTTCTTAACTGAAACCCGCCCAACTGTGTCCAAGTGTTTTAATTTGCCTATTGCTACAATATGCAAGGGAGCTGGCAGTAATGGATTTGCAATTAAAACTAAAACTGGCAAAGAAATCGCAAAGCTGGCAAAAGAGCTAATCTGCAAGCCATGATCACAAGATTACGAAGTGTTTATGAACATGCTAATTACCCGAGCACATCGCTGAGAATGGCTTGTAGGAGAGAACACTGGGTTTGCGTGATCTAAATCCCTGGATCTGCACAGCCAGCCCAGTCCATGTTCCACCTCCTTCCCACAGCTCCCAGGTGCTGGGGAACAGAGGGAATCATTGTGGTTCCTGTGTGGAAGCAGGAAGAGGGACAAGGGACTGAGAGACAGACGGTCCCTGTACCCTCCTGCATCACAGCAGGGGAAGCACGGATGGCAATCGCCTCTCAAGCAGGTAAATGCCAGGAGTCACTGGGACTCAATTGGAGTATGGAGACCAATCAGTGTGAAATTAAAATCAACCTGAATAAAATAGTGCCCTATTTACTTTCATCCTGCTCTCTCTTGGCTTTATAAATAGTTATTCCAGCAGGTCCTGGATATTGCCAGTTGCAGAGCACACAGCCCATGCTGCAACCTCTGGGAGCAAACAGGCATCTATTGCCATGGGCATGAAACCTTCATGAATTACCTGCAAGGGACAGGATGGGAAGGGAAAAGGGCTTAAAAAGTGATCAAACATCCATGCAAACAGCTCATAACAGCAAGCGACAGTGGTCAGGGGCACCGTGAAGAGCAATTCTGAACCACGGGAGAGGATTTCAAGGAGAAAACAGAGTGGAAGAGTAGTCCCAGAATGAAGGGCTACTGGGAAAACTGAGATTCTTTAATATATAGGATTAAGGATTGCCAGTATCCTCAGGGAGGAAATGCAAATGGGGTTCAGACCATTTTTTCCATAAAAATTAGGAATGAGAAAGAATAGACTTTGAAGTTCAACATGTTAGCAAATGAAAGCAACAGCAAAGGAGACACAAAGAGAAAGCAAGCCCTGGACGCCTAGAATTATGTCTTAAACACTTGGTACCGAAAGACAGAACCTGAGGTGATGAGGAGACTTCCCTTAATGCCATGCACAGATCCCAGAAAATCTCTAGATTAGAAATTGCCTGAGAAAAAAATGTATTGCACAACCAAGGCAGGATGGAATACAGCATCCGAATGGATTCTTCCTGCCTTATTCAGCCAGACTGAGATGATGAGGCTGTGTGGAACACAGCGAGGAAGACATGATGGCAATACCAGGTTGCTCTTGGATGCATGGAGTAGGGAAAGGATTTCTGGATGGTTCTCTTTGCTCTATGAAATGGTGGCTGAAGTTGGCATAGAAGGAGGTGACAGTTGACAGACATCTGTGGAGATGTCACAAATCCAACGGGCACTTCTACAGAGATTTGCAGGGTTGGCTGCGTTGACAGGGACCGACCATGCCCAACACCCTCATGAAAGCCAGGCAGTTGGTCTAGGCTGCACAGAGGTGATGA
This sequence comes from Corvus moneduloides, assembly GCF_009650955.1. Taxonomy (NCBI): domain Eukaryota; kingdom Metazoa; phylum Chordata; class Aves; order Passeriformes; family Corvidae; genus Corvus; species Corvus moneduloides. The sequence continues at coordinate 10,002,916 of NC_045490.1, forward strand.
AGGACGCGGAGGACACTGTAAGGACACACAGCAATAGTCATCACTGGGTCTGGCCGGGGATGGATGGTCTTTGTGGTGACTCCTCGGAGGCATCAACGGTCTTACTTGGATCTGGGAACTGGTTGGGGTGGGCACTTTGTATTTGGCTGATGGTCATTTCAACCTGTGTACTTGGGTAAGGCAATTACAGAGCGAGTTCAACCTCTCATTACTGGTGGCCGTGGAATGCCATGTGTCAGGAAATGGCACCCGACCATTGCTGATGCTGATAAGTGCTATGGAGTTAATTGGCGCTACGGAAAGGGTGGTTCAAGGGAGAAGAGCTTCAAAACTTGGCTTGGACATTAATTTATCCATGCCAGCCTCTAATGCACTGTCAAGCAGTTAATGTATGTCCGGATTTGGGGGTAACTGAGTGAAACTCGGGAGTCCATGGCCTAGAGGAGATGGTACATCAGGATAAAGCAAAGATGAGATCATGTTGGGTCCTTCAGACTATGAACGCTGTGGCTCTACAGTGGCTCCTTCCTCAAAGGGAGATGTGTAGAGTCTAAAAGTTCAAAGATTATAACACAATCACAAAGTCTTCAGTTGGTTGGGTTTTTTTTTCCTTCCTTTAAAAATATATTTGGGAGAAATGTTTCCTAACATCCAGAAATTTGGTTAGCTCCTCTGTACTTTTTATCCAGCATCTAAGGCAGGCTCTGCTACTGCTGGGGTCTGCCATTCTGCCTCTTGCAAGGAAAGCCCCAGATACAACTGTTGCCTATTTAAAGTAATCTACAAACCAGTTTAATAAAAGCTGACTGCATCTGCTTCCATGTTATTAGTTCTGCCCCAAAACTCTGTTCCTGGCAACACAATGTTCCACGCTAATGAGCCAATTCTTCCCCTCCCATGGCAGTACTCCTAAACCTCCACACCATTCAGTTCACAAAGTTACCACCCTGTTTTTCCCTCGGGGGAGGGAAGGATTGCAGCTGCAGAGGGGGTTCTTCAAATAATATGAAGGCCAAAGATCTGTGGGAAAATCTGCTCTCAGACAAATAGCACTTGGGGGCATCTGCAGAGAGAACCAGCCCCTCTTTACTTCTGTCTGGGTCCCACGTCCTTCTGGCAGCAGAGTTTTTTGTGAACCAGGCTGCCATTAATCCCCTGCCAGTTCCTACACCCTACCATCCTCTGTGGGCAGACAGCACCGAGTGGGAGATAATGCTGCAGGGAAGTGGCATTTACTTCAGCTGGATTTTGTGGCCTCTTGGGAGAGTTTCAACTTGGGGCAGTTATTTCTCACCCGCTCCTGCTGCAAAAAGGAGGGATTTGGTGTAGACCAGTGCAACTTTTCTCAGCTCCTTTTCCAGTGAATTTTCACCCACTCTTGCCATTTTCTTCCTGTAGCACTGAGCGTGAGATAAACAGCGATTCGAGGTTATCGCGCTGGAGTGATGCTGCCCAGATTAAAGCGAAATCAGATAACTCATTACCTAACTGAAACTTGCTGTTAAACTTTTAGAGAGAAGTGATAACATCTGAGAGCTGGAGGACTCTGCTGCCCTGGCAGACACCCTGCGGCACCCCAGCTGAGCTGGGGGGGCTGCACCCCGGCTCTCCTGCCTGGCTGCCTCCGCACCTGGGATGGGGAGATGCCTAAGGATGTGGAGATGCTGGGATGCAGAGATGCAAATGCCCAGGATGGTGAGATGCAGAGATGTCCAGGATGCAGAGATGCCCAGGACACAGATTCAGAGATGCCTGGGGTGTGGAGATGCCCAGGATGCAGAGACACAGAGATACCTGGGATACAGAGATACAGAGATGCAGAAATGCCTGGGAAGCAAAGAGGCACAGGGAGCAAGGCAGAGCCCCAGCCACCACAAACACATGTGGTTTTGGCCTCCACACACACACACCTGGAGCCTCCAGTAAGGAAAATTTAGGCTTGGGAAGCTGACAAGGGCACAGTTGATGGCTTTCACATTCTACACATGATGTGCTTGCAAAAGCCATCTTTACCCTGTTGTGCTGAGTTTCCTCGTGATTCTAAAAGTTGGACTGAACTCATCTGACCGCCTCCTCTCTTGCTTTCTGCTATAAACCTTTCTGCACCCCATGCGACAGCAGCATCTCCCTGGAAAAGTTTTCATCCACTTCAGACTTTGCCTCAAGCTATTAACTGACAAACTGGCAGCAAACTACTGTTAAATGATTTCCTAGAGATTACTGTTTAAGTAAAAAAGGTTCCAAGATAAATAGACTCATTCTTCATGACAAGGAATTTGAATTATGCATCCAGAGATTTGGTACATGTGTCCAAAAGCTATGCTGTGTGATCCTGTGATCAGGAGGTTGTTCTCATTACCATATTACAAGTGGGTAAATAAATGACATTTGTTCCTGGTGTAATAACAAGGATTTGTGTGTCACGTGTATTTCAGACAATGTTTTGAACCATGCCATCATCACTGCCATCCAGCTAACACCACTCTGTGAAATTATCATTTAGGCTGAGAAGGTGATTTGTTTTTAAAGGAAGACGCCAGTTGCCTTGAAGGAGTTGTGGTCTTAGGGCCATCTGCAACTTCCTAAAAGATTATGAAATTGCAATTTGTTTAATATCTCGAAGTAAGTGGTCTAATAAGCAGCACAGCTTACTCTTTTAGGCTAGTCCTCTGGTCATTTCTGAAACATCCCCTTTCACAGCAGCCTGTGTGGGATTTTACATTTTATTTCAGTATCGACATTGCCATACTCTCCAAACATCACTTACACATGAAACGATAAAGCTCCACAATGCTCCTGGGGGAAACTGAGTCAGAAAAACAAGCTCCTGTGGGACTGGGAGCTGAAGCTGGGATAAAACCACGCTTCCTCTGCCACAGCCCTGCACGGCAGTTACAAGACTATCCGGTTCCTCCGCTATAAAACTCGGTAACATGCCTCACTTCTTACCTGATTTTGAGAACATCCTGTGTTAACACATAAACAACTGGTGCTACTCATGTCTGTTTATTTGGCTATTTACACCGTCTGCCACAGCACCTGGTGCTCTCTGGTAAGAGGATCGCTCGGCTCCCGTATCAAATGAGCTCCCGGGGCACAGGCAGGAGAGAGGCAGCTCCCGCCCACAGAAACAGCAATGCACCCACCCCACAGTCAGGCATTTACCACTGGTTTCAGAAGGAAATTTGGATGAAGAGTTATGCTTTTGGATACGGGAGCTGATCTTTCAGGGATTCACTGCAGCCTGCCTCATCCATCACTATGCACTTATGTGCAGATCCATGCGCTAGATCTGTACAAATAGTCTATTATAATTTGAAAACATTCTATTTTACAGATTTTGAATATATGCATGTAGTTATATATTAGTTCCAGTAAATGTCAATAGCCAAACAACTGGCACTGACATATTAAGTAATTTTCTGTACTCTTGAGTCAAGAAATTAAATTTTCTCTACAACAGCTCTTGCATTCAAGTGCCGCCAGAAGTCCCAGTCAGGAACATTTGGTGCTTTTACCTGAAATCTGCTCCTAGCAGAAAAACCTGAGCTCACCAGAATAGTAAAAAACTGACATTGACAGATATAACCCCAGTTTCAGCCACTCAATTAATTATGGAAAAGAGAAAAGGGCTTAAGCACGATGCCAGCTTCAAGCATTAAAAGAAGCATTAAAACTTTTTAGCTTTTTCTAAACACCACTGTCTATTGCATTATAAAGAGCAGGATGCCAATAGAAGCCAAAATTTCTCAGCCCTCGGTTGGAAAGAGATCCTTCAATTATTGATGACTCCATGTACAAATTAATGCATTTACACTATAAAACTATTGCCTTGTCAAGGTGTTCCCATGTCTCCTAGTCCAGCTGTTCTAGGGAGCTAAATTAGCAACAGTAAACCCACTTCTGTGAAGTCATTTTACAGCATTTGATTCTTCAGAACTGCTAACAGCCTGCAAAAAATCAACCAACCAAGGTAAAAACTGGAGAGTCTGTTTGCCTTGGAACAGGACCCCCACCCTGGACCAGAGACAAGAGCTGCCCTGCAGTTAAAACAACCTGGAACAACTGTAAGTCTCCCTGTAAATCCCTTGGAGCTGCATTGCTGGGTAAGTTTGCGTCCTGCCCCACGACAACCAGAGCTATATCTGATTTGAATGAAACTTCAGACTTCATGATTTTCATGCCAGCTATTTCAGAAGCAATGTCATTTTCTTCAACACCCTGTTATTTCACTTGCCATCTCCACAGATTTTGCTCCAATTCCAGAAGCAAACTTATTTTGAGGATATAGACTCAAGCATTTCCAAGTGGTTTTAGAAGGGCCACACACTTAAAATCCAGGATAGGCTTAAAACACAGACTTCAGCCACCCTCATGTGAAGGTGTGCATCTCCAGCACCATCATATTACTTATAAAAGAAAAATGCAAACAAGAGATCAGAGCTGAAGATTCCAACATTTTTCAGAAAACTATCCCTATAGTAATGCTTTCAAACAAATAACAAGTGAAAACCGAAACACAAAAGCAATAAAACCAAATCTGATGAGCTCTTCAAAAAGATCTCGAGCGATATCAGCTGGCAGGACTCTGTTGTCTACCCCAGAGCTACAGCAGTTGATCCCAGCCAGGGCTTTGCTGCAAACACACCGAAGCCAGGAGGCTGCAGTCTTTCATATTCCAAAACAAAAGCCAAGTTCTGATCACTAGGATGAGGAAGAAATTTTTTGTTGTGGATACATTACTGTGTAATTACTGCAGATTTCATTTACTTTCTTTTGAATACTACAGCAGATACAAAGGCTGCATAGATGTGGCAACTTCTTGTGTTATTATCTAATGCCCTAGGTTTACATTTTAACAGTTAGTTCCCCAAAATACCAGGGATGTGTGTGTCTATTGAAGAAAAAAAAAAAAATCTCTGCTGGAAGACAGGGAAATACAACTCATATTGCCAGCCACTGTCAAACTGATAGCAAGGAAAGAGTTTCACATAAAATTTGAAAAAAACCCCACGAAAAGTAATGTACCCATTTTCTCAATAAAATCAGGGTTAGAAACATGGGAATAAGATCAGAAATTAATGCCCCTGGGTAAAGGACTATCCATGGGATGAGATGTAAAATTCCATAAAGCACAAATATTGCTAAGAATATTCAAAAGTCAAAGCTTTCTGTGGGTGTGCATGCATTGAGATGTCAACACAACTATTTCACGATCACCGAAATTGCTACTAGCCTGCATCCTCTCTGAATGGCTATTTTTAGGACCTGGCCTTTCATGTGGTATAATGATGTGGATTTTACAAGAGCATTTATAATGTGTTTCATACGGTGTACAGCCCTGGAGAAATTGCTTTGTATCAGAGAAAGTAAAACAAAAAGTTTTGGATGTTTATTTAATTTTTTTAGAATTTTATTTCTTATTTTATGTTACTGCATCTGGTTTCAATTTTGGGTTAATATGCATATTTAATTTATCTATTTATTTAATTTATCTAAGCACTCCAAGGAATACTCAGCACAGCATGATGCAATCTTGCAAAACATCACTTGGATTTCTAAATCCATATATTCTTTTGGATGGTGAGATTCCAGATCTGGCAGTGCCACAGTCTGCAAGCCATAGCAGGAAGCCAATGCTCAAAGGCCAATTTTTGACCTGGGGTTTGGTGGCGTCAGGGGTTCTGCTGTGTCTCCCACTTAGAATCCAAAGACAACAACTCCTCCTCACTAGCCCAACTCCCGCACCAGTAATTCCAGGGCAGCAGCAGCACGTTCATCGCATCAGCCTCTCCATGCTAAGAACAACAAATTTTCATGTGGTAGATCTTATGACGGTTTATTTCCTAAACATGAAAGCAATCTCTGCAGTGCCATATCCTCAGTGTCAGAATAAAAATGCCACATTTCTGATCCTTTCTGAGCATTTCGCTGCAAAGAGTCTCTTCCCAGCACTTCTTCCCCAAGCGCCTTTATAATCACAGCCCTCTTGCACCCATTCAAACACACCTTATGACCTTGGGCTTTCATATTTTACTTTTGTGTAGGTCCCATCAGAGCAGAACCTCAGTTTATGCTCATGGACACTACTCCTCAGAACAAACCACAGCAGAAAACAAATTCAACATAGAGCAGACAAGCTGAATCACTTAAAAAAAAAAAGAAGTCTTTTTTTGGTCAGTCTGTGATTACTATGTAGCTCTTCAAGGCAGACGTGTACTTTGTATATTACAGTTCCAGATTCTTCAATGGAACAAAGGAGATACTGTTGAGACTTTTTTTTGCCTATCATTTAATCAAATGCAAAGTTGTTATAACCGGAGGGGAAAAGTGCTCTAGATTCTAGTATCCAGTTTTACTTTGGTTTCAAAAACTTACCACAGCATGGTTGAGTTTATTGTTTTCTTTCACAAAATACTAATTTTGGGACCCCGTGAAACACAATGAACCAGATTCTTTTCATGGCAGCTGAGCTGTGTTTAGCACAGAGGTGGTGAACAGGAAAGGAGCAGTGGTTTAAAGCCACTGTGGTGACCTCTTGCCCAGCCCCTCCAGCCAGCAGGATGCTCTGGATGGGGACAGCTGATTTCATCAGGTTTTGTTAACCCTTTTTTACTGACCAAATGTCCCACTTTCTCCATGAATCCACTTCAAAGAGGGGGTGGTGGTGGAATAGTCCTTCATTGGGAATGGTCATAAATAGCATGTCCAGAGAAAGGGAGTGGAGCTGATGAAGGGTCTGGAGCACAAGTCTGATGAGAAGCAGCTGAGAGAGCTGGGGGAGCTCAGCCTGGAGAGAAGGAGGCTCAGAGGGACCTCCTTGCTCTCTAAAACTACCTGAAAGGAGGGTGGAGCAAGGTGGGGGAGGGGGCTCAGTATTTTCTCCCAAGTAACAGGCAATAGGACGAGGAAATGGCCTCAAGTTGCACCAGGGGGAAGTTTAGGTTGGATAGTAGGGAAAAGTTCTTCATTGAAGAGGCTGACAAGCCCTGGTACAAGCTGTTCAGGGAAGTGGTGGAGTCACTCCTCCTGGAGAGATTCAGAAGATGTGTAGATGTGGCACTTGGGGACATGGTTTAGTGGTAGCCTTTAGTGGTAGGGCTGGGTTCAAGGCTGGACTCGATCTTAGAGGGCTTTTCCAGCATAAATGATTCTATGATCCTAAATTATAAAGACTCGAAGGCAAAAACCAGTGACAGCGCAGTGCTAAGTTGCTCTGCAAGGAGGTGCAGGTAAGAGCTCTTTGTCCAAGATAATTGACCAAGAAAAAGATCCTGCTGATTATCAAGCCTGAGAGGCACATGGTGTTGCAAACCCTTCCTTTATGAAACAAAGTCGGTGGGTTTGTGAGCCACCAGCAAGTGCTGAACTGGCAGTCTCATGGTGAGAACAAGACCTTGGTTGATGCTCACAGAGGGTTTGGTCCAGACTTTGCATGTTCTTTGGACATTCACCCCATGAAACACTCGCAGTGCCTGGGGCCTGGAGGGAGCCATGCCCTCTTGGACAGACCGCTGGACAAGCCAGCAGACAGAATAGGCACCTGGTCTTTACTGATTCAGCTGGATTAAAACTGGAAACTAGGAAGTGAACAGCTCTGTATCCTGTATCCAACCCTCTGAGTCACCCGTTCGCCTACCAAACCTTTGTTTCATCCTCCAGACACAGAGACTAATGAGCAAGTATCTTGTTATAGCCTATTTTTTAAAAGAGAGATTCAAAGAACAGCACATGAAAGAGCCTGGAGGGGGGACTCACATGTCCCAGCTTGGCACCAGCCTGGGATTTGATCAGGCTGAGAAGTTTTCCCTGCCACAGTGGCTCTGCAAGGAGTTCAGGAAGCAACTTGTACCTACTCTGCTATTGCTGTGCCCTCCACCCACCATTGGTAAATGATGACGTAAGAGCATGTGTACATCAGGCTGGCAGAGATGCTGACATAAGCCATCTCCTGGCTCCCCGAGCAGTGAGGTGGAGTGGCAAAGACATAGGAAACCAAGGGCCCTGAGCAACCTGGTCTAGTGGCTGGTATCCCTGCCCATGGCAGGGGATTGGAATGTGATGATCTTTAAGGTCCCTTCCAACCCAAACCATTCGGTGTTTCTATGAAGTGAGCAGCAAACAGAAGGAGAGTAGCCAAAGCCTTGGAGGGGTGGGATGAAGAGAAGATCCCACAGTGGCCATGCCTTCAAAAAGACAGTTCTGGCACCTAATCCCTCTTCAAATCAATGGAACAGAGAGGGGAAGATAATCCTTGAGGATTTGTTAAGGAAATTGTGACTCACACATGGTGCAGGAGGTTTTAGTAACTGAAGAGTAGCACATGCCTGACTATTATTCACCCAAACCCACCCTGTCCAGCACAGCCTCCCTGTGACAGTAACGATGCTCACAAGTGCTTGGGTCCTTCCTCACCTTCTCTGTGGTGAATTGGCAAGGGGACTCAAAGGCCAACCCATAGGAAACAAAGGCTAAATTTGGTCTTGATGAACCATGGCCAAAAGGCAGACAAAGAACTGCAAGTATGAAATTAATGGCAAGCTGTAGATGCTTCCTCAAAACTGTTGATGTTCCTCAGCACTAGGCTTTGCTCTGCCCATAACCACCATTCCGTGTACACACAGACACAGTCCACACCAGACTGCCATCTTAGGTGTGCAGCTCACACCAACCCATATCCCAAAATCCTGCTTCCCTTGCAGATTATGCTACAGATAGAGAGGGTTCAGCCTGTGATTAGGATCTGGCCCTACACAGAAGATCTATGAGAGCAGGCAAGAGAGTTGTCCCTCCAGAGCCAGCAACGTCTGTGTAGTCACAGGAACACACGCGGGGTTACTGGCCTGGGTACCAAGGGAGAGCAAATGCCAGCACACCCTACTGCATGGATTAGCCAGGGTTTTCACCCCAATGCAGGAATTTAATGGTGCCAATAGAGTCATGGCATGAGAGGGATCACAAGCTGTGAAGCAACACACGAGTGAGCACATTGCAGAGCCCCGCCTGCTCCCCCTTCTCTCAGTTACCGCTTTGGATACCAGACCAGCTCTGCACTTCTCATCTTGGATATGCCATGTGCCACTCAAAACCAAATCACTTTGTTCTTCACAGTTAAAATTTCAAGCCCACTAATCATTAACATGGATGAGCTTTGGGAACTTCAGTTGATGTTAAGCTTCTGCTTTTCTCTCCAGATTCCCATTATGGTCAAGCCCATAACATTTCACAAACAGCAATGGTCGGAAATTTGCAGGAACAGTGCCTTTACCATACATATCTCATAGCAACTCTCCACCAACAAAGCATCCCATGCCTGGGAAGCCAGTTCCAGGGTAGCCTGTGAAGGAATCCCACTGGGAGAGCAGATATTGTTGAATTGTCTGAATCCTGTGCACACTTATTCACATTCACAGATTTACATAAAACTTGCTTTTGTTTCCCTGTGACATTTTGCTTTCTCTTTTTTTCATTCCAAACAATTTTAAAAGTAAGGTTATATTAGACCACACACATGCAGTGCTGTATCATGTCGCTGCTTCTTAAGCAGAACTCTCTAATTTATTTCAAAGGGAAGTTCTGCTTCAAAATTGAGGGTGTGATATGAACTCAGAAATTAACACAAGAATTTTCCTTGGGGGGAACAAAGACTGAATCAGACATGCAATAAATGACCTCGTAAGCCCTGTGTCTTGGTACATCCACATATCCAAAATTGTTCTTTAATATAAAATATTATTTTCACCACTATCTTATTTCAAGCTAGGTAGAAGAGCTGAAAGAAGTGGATTTGCTTTGGTCAGAAGGGAACAAATTACTCATCTGTCTGTCTGCCAGGAGGTCCATCAGCAGCCACTGCACTCCTAACGCTTTTTGCTGGGAACGTTACAATTTATGGGGACAGGGAACCATCCTGGTGAGGTCCTGCAGTGCAAGCCCTGCTGCTAGGGAACCTGGCTGGGATGCTGCTCTCCCACAGCAGCAGGCACTGCTGGGAACACGCAGAACTACTGCTGGCTTCCAGCTGCCCTCCTTCCTCCCTCCATACACAACATCTGGAGAGGGATGCAGCAGTGCTCTCAGAGCAACAAATCCCCATCACATGGCGACTCCGGGGAGTTTTCCCACTGATTTCAAAAAGATCCGAACTCAACACAGGAAAAAGCAATACTAAACTATTGCCCTGACAGTGCAAGTCAGGACAGAAAGGCAGAGAAGCAGCTGAGCTGCAGATTTCCTTCCTCCAGCTGCTGGTGGTGGGGGGGGGGGGGGGCACAGTCTTCTGCTGCAGAGGGATGAAGCAGAAGGGGATGCAGCAGGAGCAGCCGTGTCCTGGGGCTCAGCTGCTGTTGCTTCAGCTTCTGTCCAGTGAAGAGCAGTCCTAGACTGTAGCTCCATGCTTTTTGACCTTGTGTTAGACATTTGGGCCCTGTGGCCCCAGGCCAGCAGTAACTGCACTTTCATCTTGCCCCACCCAAGGGGACATTTCATACCCTCTGAACAAGCTCAAGGAGCTCAGCAGACCACAGGGACCAGGCTCTGAAAAGCAACATTATTTGTGAGTCCTGCTGACTTATTTGGGGACTTCAGCTGTGCAGGGCTTGGGAAGGTACCCCCACTCTTCTGCTCCCATGTAAGCTCTGGTTTGACAACTTAGTAATTAAGAAAATGAGGTAGTGTCTGTTTTCCAAAGAAAAAGAGCCTCTTACACTTCTGTTTCTCATACAGGCAGAAAGTCAAGTGTCTCAGCTTTACATATAGAACATCTTAATCCTGCCTTTACACTCCTCACACACTCAACAAACACATCTGAGGTGCACAGAAGGTGTGAAGAGCTCCCCTCGGATCTCTCCCATCAATGGGAGCAGGGAGACCTCGTGCCCTATATACAGGGCAGCATGGCTCATTCCCCTATTTTATAAACCTATTTACAAAATGAACTTAAAGGAACTTATAAGTGCTCCTTTTACCATTTAACTACCACATAGTACAAGATATAACAATGTTCAGAAAACCCCCTCAGGTCTAAACTCAATTATACAACTGTAGCAAGAAAAATATTTTAATCTGATCAAAGTGTTAACATGTTTGACCATGTCTGACCTCTAATGTTTGTAACCACCTAAAAGGCTGATGTTCTTACTAAGGATGTACCTTAATTTGATTTAAAGTCATTTGTACTATTTAAAAAAGGATATAGTTTTATGATTTTATATTTAATTTAGAAAAACAGTTCCTCAACTTTTTCATATTCTTTGGAAGTTTCTTGCAGATTTTTAACCCATAAGTCCTACATATTTCACTCTGGGAAAAGCTGGACTTTGCATAAGACGGGATAAAGTGGAGCCGTGAACGACCACACACACAACACCTGAGAGCCAGGCGAGAGACAGCTCTCCTGGGGCCTTGCAGTGTCAGGATTTCAGACACACACACAGGCTATGCCAAGATGCTCTTGAACACCCTTGACTGAGAGTGTGCCTTCCCCAGCCCGGCAGGTGATGGGGTTCACAGCTCCCAGAAGAAGGGACGCCTGGGCTCAGCCCTCTGCCTTATCCTCAGCTCTAGCAGCACCTCCAACCTGCCCGCGCCCCCTGCGACAGCTCTACTGCCAGTCCAGGAAACCTGTGCCTGCCAAAACCAGCAGCACTCCAGCTGAATCATCCTACACTGGCATTTGCCACCTTCAGCCAAGGTGGGCCACCCTGCTACGGGGAGCTCCTGCCACCCCGTCTGCTGCTGGCCCTCCAGGGACCATCAGCTGGGCTTGGCTTTGCTGCTGATGGCAGATACCCAGCCATCTTCAGAGCATCACTCTGGAGCGGCAGCAGAGCACAAAAATAACACAGCTGCGTGTGTTTTGGTAAAAAGAGGCAATTTTGGCTGGGAGTTGTGGGGAGCTGAGCAGGATGCTCGGGTGAGCAGTGTAACAGTTAGTGGCTACAAACACCTTGAGGGAAACAAAGCAAAAGTGACGCTGCTGAGAAAATCAGAAAGAAAATAGGAAAGCAGCACCCCAGTATTGCTGGTAGCAACACACCCAGCCAGGCAAGCACTGGGGCCAGTCCAGAGCCACTTGCAGCTCCCTCACAGGGTTCATGGGGGGCCCATCAAAAAAAATGTGGTTTTACAGAGCATTGTAGGGCAGGGGTTCAGCCCCAGCCTCCGTGCCGGCTGCTCTGTGTCTTTCAGGGAGTTATACTCTATTTTCAATCAGGTAAATTACTGTTTTCAATGTAAAGCCCTGACAGTTTGCCAAAGTACTCCTGGGTTAATTTTTTAATTGATTTTTTTTGAAGATTCTAAAACTAATCCTACTTGCAAACAACTGTTTCCAGGAAGCCTCATTAACCAAAATACAATCTCCACTATCAAGTGCACGCATGACTGTGATACGTAATCCTATTCACTCACACAACCCTCCTCCCCGACTCTACTTGTGCTAAAGTATTAATTAAACACACTTTTATGGATGGTTAAGTATCTGCAATCTTTGGTCACAGATCTGACCTCCTCAATTATTGGAAGCAGCCACCAGATTATAGCCCACACTTTATGTAATGTACACAGCAGCAATAAATCTCTATGAGAGCAATCCATAATTTACCATGATAACCTTTGCAGAGTCAATAGAAATATAAGACAAAACTGCCCAGAATAATATATTGGAATAGTAATTGTAATAAGTTGAAAAACCGCAAGACCTGCCTTCATCTGAGGAAGAAATCTTCCCTTGTCTGTTAGGGAACAGATTTTTAATTGAAAACATCAAATCAGCTCTTCATAAACCACAGCAGGATCCAAACAGGCCTAAAGGAAGCTGGCTGAGGCATTGGATGATTTTGGTGGCTCTCAAGGGGATGGGATCATTCCTTCTCTGCTACTTATGTTTTCTCCCTTTCAAGATCTGCACAGTCTATTTGCTCCTGTCTGCTGCTCTGACAGTAACTGCTTGGCTTTTATTCTGTTATCAAGAGAAAAGGTGATTCCTAAATCACAATCTACTTCATAGCCTAGCTGCTAGTAAATAGGCTACTGCACTCTGCTGCCCATCTAGGAAGAGTTTTAAGATTAAAAGAAATATTCCACTATAGCAAAAAGTTGCTGGACTAATGTAACTCTGGACCTATCCAGATTCTATCTCAGGGAGCAAATGAAATGTGTTTACATAAGACAAATGTAAAAGCATTTAAAGTTTATTAGGAAGAGAACAGCTTAATATTTTAGGGGATGAGTGGGATACCTGGTCCCTGGACAAGGTGGGAAGCACCAGAAGAAATGCTTATTTGGGTTACAACAACATACATTGGGCCTGCCTTGCAAACACTTCTTTTCTTGCTGTAAACTGAAGGAAGACTTAAAAATTTAGGGATAGATCCTCAATATCTGCAAACTTCAGCAAAGTTCCAGCAGTCTGCAGCCAAGAAAACTGAATCTCCTAGGAAAAGCTGTGTGGGGTACAGGCAGGCTCTTGCAGGGACCTGTTTCCTGCTACCCAGGCCAGCTGGGTCCGGTGTGAGGGTACGGCACTGATTCCTACAAACAGTACCGAGTTTCATACTCCACAATCCGTCAATTTTTCATAACACCAGTTTTACATCCTACTCCTCTTGTGAACAAATGACCGGATTAAGGATGGGTTTATAGATTCTTTTAAATTTTATCCCTTTAAAGGTTAAAACCTGAACCTGAAGTAAACCAAATTACATTCTGTCCTCACTTGCCGATGGCTAAAGCAGAACAACGTCTGAAACAAATGCAGCAGTGCCGGCTCCCAGGAGCAACACCAGCACCGACTGTCTGCTGCAATGTCAAGACATTATTTTCTGAAGTTCTGATAGAGATGGTGATGGGAAAAGACAGCTTTTGTAATGAAGCCTTTAGTTTAATCATTCAGATAGCAATACTTAGAAACATGAGAACATACAGAATTACTAAAGCTGATTTAAACCGAGAAGGAAAAACTTTACAGGAAGAAGACGGGAATAGTCCTCCAGCAGCATGAAGCCTTTTCCTAAAAACCTCTATTGCCATTTTAGAAGCACAAAATCCACTTTCTGGGCCATCATCCACAACAGAGCCCTAACACACAGAACGCCAGAACCTGGCTGTTTTACGGGCAGACACATCGAACTCAAGCTCAGCTGCAGGACATATCCCTGAACACATACACAAAGACCAGGAGCTGCTCCCTCCAAAGCCCATGACCCAGAAAAAGGAAGAGACATTTTTCCATCAGATATTAGGATTTGACTGCTGGAAGAGTAAAGCCAAACCTAGAGGATGAGGAGACTGGAAAAGCAGCTCCTCCAGCAAATTTAGAGCGAAGCAGGAGCTTCCTGCCAAGCATCTCTCCCCCTTCCCACTGCTTTTCCCTTCGGCTTGGACAGAACAGTGTCCAGGTATTTCAGAAACTGGGCTCCAATTTGTCAGGAAAAAAGCATGTGTAGGTGCCTGCACAATACCTGCAACATACTTTAGAAGTGAGAGAGGCCACAAACTTCTCCATGAGGAGAGGAGGAACTCACCAGAGGTGACATAGATCCATTGGGCAGATATGGATCTGAGAGCATCAGGAAAGGGTAACCGGAATATGCAGATCCTTTATACATCCCTGGGTCCTGATGTTTCATACCTGCTGAAATCAATGTTCCCTGTAAAAATTCATCTTATGACAGGTGATTCCCCTGCCTGTTGGGGGTCCCCAAAGAGGTTACAGCATGTTGTGGGAGTCTTTTTGTTCCCATACTCCTCAGAGAAGGTGTTTGGGAATGCCAGGGTCCCCCATGAGTGCGGACTCCCACAGTGGGGACACTGGGAAGCCTCGGTGCTGTCAGGAGTAGCTTTCCAGCTGGGAGCTGTGGTGGCCAGGCTGGCATCCCTCACTCCCAGGGGTGACAGGGTGACGGGCTGGGGAACCGGGGGGTCACCACCCCGGGGAGGGTGAGCAGTAGACGGGGCGCACTGGGGGAGACCGGCAGGAACCGGGAATGAGGAGAGGGGGGACACACAGACACGCGGAGGTTGCTGTGACTAACCATCATCCATGTGGTCCGGGAGCTTCTCCTGGTACACCCTCTGCGGATCCTGCACTCGCCGGAGGGCCTGCACGGGGAGGAGAGAGAGGGGCAGCGCGGGGGCGTGGGGCGGGGGCCGCGGCGGGGCGGGGGGCGCGGGGCCGCCGTGCGGGGCCGGTCCGGCCCGGCTCGGCTCGGCTCACCTCGGGATCGGCGGCGGCGGCGGCCGGGCTGCCGCTGCCTTCGGACTCGTTCACCAGCGAGGACTTGAGGTCGGCCAGGTCGCGCTCGGTGAAGGCGTTCTCGGGGATCTTCTCCTCCTGCTCGCCCTCGTCCTTGAAGGCCAGCATCTCGTCCGTGGCGCCCAGGTCGTCGCCGCCGCCGCTGCCCAGCTGCGGCATTTTCCTCCCGCCGCTCCCTCCCCGCCGCGCAGCAACTTTCCCGGGGAGTATTGTTCTCCCGGATCAAGCCCTTCGCAGTTATTACTTTTTTTCTCTCCCTCAATTATTTTCTTTCCTCCTCTCAAAAAAAAAAAAAAAAAAAAAAAAAAAAAGCTCTCTCTTGAATTTTTTCTTTTAAAAGTTTTTTCCTCCTTTCCTTTTAACTTTTAAACTTTTTTTTCCCTTTAATTTTGTTTCCCCCCTTTCCAAATTCCCTTTAAATCCTTCCTTTAGAAAAAAATAATTAGAATTGCTTTTCCCTCTTCACTCTTTTCCTTCCCCCCCGTTCTTCCCTCCCCGGTCCGGCGGCTCGCGGGGGGCTCGGCAGGCTGCGGGCGGGCAGGCGTCGCGGGATGCCGGGCTCCACGGGGCCCCCCCGTGCCGCCGCCGCCGCCCCCCCGCCCTCCGAGCCCCGGGAAGTTTGGCTGGAGCAGCGGGCGCCGGCGGCTGGCGGAGCACGGAGCGCCCGGTCCGACTGCGAGCGCGGCGGCGCGGCGGGCGAGCGCTGCGACATCAAAGCGGCCGCCGGGTGATTGGCAGCGCCGGGGCGGGGCCGGGGGCGGGCACACACAGGGACACAGACACAGGGACACACAGACGCAGACAGAGGCGTGCACACTCCTGTGAGCACACAGAGACACATACAGACCTGCACACCGCACACACGCTCCGACGCCAAGTCCCTGCAGCAAGGGCACAGCCGGCCCGACGCCGTCCCCTCGACCGCGCTACAGCGGAGTGACCTCCTCCCGGCCCGGCTGCGGGGTGCAGGGCTATGGGGGTGCGGGGTGGCCCGAGGGTGGGCAGCACCGGGGGCTTGGTGCAGCCCCGGGTGTGTGTGCGCATCTGTGACACACACGGGTATGCACGTGCATCTCTGCTCGCACATCTGCACACACACCTGTGCCTACCTGTGTGCACACATGCCTGCACACAGGGACATGCCTGCACACACATCTGAGCACACACACACACGCCCCGTGCACACCCGTGCACATCGTCCACATTCCTGCCCACGCTTGTGTGCATGCACATCCGCACACGCACCGTGGCACAAGCCCGCCTGCACCCACTCCTGCATGCCCACAACTGTGCGTGCACCTGCACATGCCAGCACTTACACACGCACAGCTGCATGCACACGTCACACACATCCACACATAAGTCTATGTGCACACGTCCATGTGTGCACAGTCCATACACACGCATCAGCACGTGCCAGGGTCTGCAGGGCCCCACACGTCTCTACAGGTGCCTGGGTGTACAGCTACACACACACCTGTATACACACACAGCACGCACAGCTGCACATCTGGCACACACGAGCACTCACATAAAAGCACACGGCAGTGGGATCCACGCAGAGCCCCAAACACATCAGCACAAAAGAACACACAACTGCACACATCAGCATGCACAGCTACACATCTGGCATGCACAGACATCTGTACACACACATCTGCACACACAAACACATCTGCATGCTCACATTTGCCTATGGAGCTACAAGCACAGATCAGCAGCACATGACTAAACACAGAGGACAGAAGGCCATCCGTGGAGCTGCAGACACACATCAGCACGTGTGTGCACACAGACACATCAGCTCATTCGTGTGTGCACACACAAGAACACATCAACACGTGTGCATACGCTGAGACATCAGGACATGTGTGTGCGCACAGAGAGACATGCATGAAGGCATATGCACGTGTACACAGTAAGACATCAGGATGTGTATGTATGCACACAGACACACCTCAGCACCGTTTATGTGGGTGCTGAAACACATCAGGACGTGTGTACAAACACACTGCGACATCAGGACACGTGTGTGTGCACAGACGCACATGAACACACACATGCACACACTGTGACATCAGAACACGCATGTGTGCGCACACTGAGACACATAAGGACACATATGTCTGAGCACAGGCACACACAGCACACGTGTACACACACACCCCCACAGCAGGTGCCCCTTCCCAGCTGTGGGTGCAGACACACCCGTGTCACACATGGGTGCCACTGGCCGCCCACCGTGCACACCCTGGGCACGGGTGATGCCCCGCCATCGCGACCTCAGCCCCTTTGGAGCACAGACATGATGTGGGGTGGCAGAAAATTATTAGTTTTCCTGCCTGGCCCCGAGGGTCAGGAAACAAGAAATTACCATCTTCGCAGCCCATTTTGAAGGCACTAGACACTTGTGTGTTGGCGTCGGAGGGTTTTTTAAGCAGTTCCCATGGAAAAGGAAACTCCCCATCTCTTCTGATCACACATGACAGGTCCTGTGCATGTCTCCAGTAGCTTAAAACAACACACCGATATTTATTTTCCTTAATTAAGATTGCATAAGATAGCCCTGGGTCCTGGAGACTTTGCTACAGACTGTAATGACGCCATGTAAATTGTTTTTTATGACCCAATATACAACATATTGTCACATTCAGCCCTTGAATAGGAAGCTAAAAATCTTGGTCCCTATTTTTCTTGTTAATTAGGGTATTATTACTAGGGATATAATCTCATTACTTTTTGGGGAGGAGAAGAACTAGTTGGAGTCACTTTGAAAAGTACTTGAATATATTTAAATGGAGCAAAATCTGTCTTTCTGCTAATTGCTGATTTTGCATGACACAGAATTATTGTTCTGATTTCGGGGCATGGTTGATGCTGGGCTGAAGAAGATGGAAGAGGGGAAGGATGCTGTTTGCTTTTTTCCTGCTCAGTTTTCTCCTCCAAATGAATGAGCTGCCCCATAGGAAACTCTGTCGGCAAATTTCCATTCTTTTAAACATCCCAAAAATAAAACAAGATGCAGCCACTTTGAGGAATAATCATTTGAATGAAATATTTGCTACTTTAAGATTTTTTTTTTCTTCTTCTTTCAGATGATCGTCTTGTTTTGCATGTGAAAAAAATCGTCTGAGATTTACAGCCCTCCCAAATGGAGATAAAGCCTTGGCAATGAGTTGGAAACCTGTTGTAATCTGTGATCCAGGAAACAAAGAACCTCATTAATGCAGAGACTTTGGTGAGCCTTTGATGTTAGCTAGCATGGCATTCACTCTCAGTTCCATTTGCATTTAAACATTCATAAAAACATCATCTCTGCTTCCTTTGCCTTAAGCAATTTAGGAGTAAAGTATAGCTTCTATTTAAAGAAACCCACTGTGGTGAGGCTTAGAATACAAATATCACATAATCTTCAAGCAGAGCAAATATTTTATCCTACATTTCTGGTGGGCACATTTAATAATATTATGTGTAAGACCCAAAATAAAAGATCCATCGTACTTTCATTAACCTTACACCACATATTCAAGTCAAAAGAGAAAATGGGCCCTGTTAATTCTAAATATACTACATACCAATTTGTGGAAGGAAGAGAATCCACAAGATTTTACATTATTGACAAGAGCTAAATTTTTGAAAACTGGATGCCAACAGCAAGGTGCCTAAATCTGTATTTAGGGACACAACACTGGAAACTGTGAACAAGGTCAGATTTTTTTTTTTTTTTCTGAACTGCAGAATCTTCATCCTGGTTTGAAAATGGAATAGAAAAAGATTTTTTAAAATTATTTTAATTTTTCTTTTTAACAGAATCAGAGAAGTAAAAAAAAAAAAAAAAAAAAAAAAAAAGAGTAAACCTAACTTGTGAAGGTTTTCTTCCAAGAGAAGGCACTGTTGCTCCCAGATGGCATCCTGAGGGAGTGGCAGCATGTGGGGAATTTGGGGAATCACTTAGAAAGCAAAGGCCTGTCTATCTTATTATCTTTTTAAGTATTATTCCCCAACACGCCTAGGAGATGTGGAACAGTGCAAAAAATACTGGACTTGGCTTGTATATTAGAAATATTTAGAAATATTTAGAAATATTCAGCTGGGGTTGTCCATGTTCCCTGTACTATTAAAAATAACTGAGCAATGGAAATTGTTCCTGTGTCACACTGGGAGCTCTTGATATTCCTCCTCTTATGAGCAAATACAAGGAAATCTTTATGTTTGGTGCTGCGAGTCAGTGCAGCCTGGCTGGTGTTTGAGGCATTATAAGCAAGTTTCCTATATGATGAATATCCAAAATTAAAAACTGAAATGGAAAACACTTAAAACCAACTTTACCTTGGATAAAATATTTCTGGAGCTGGATCAAAGGAAAACAAAAGCCTGGCTTACTTGTCAGATCATATCTGCGCTGAACTTCAAGGTTTGATATGTATTATTTACATGGAAAAGGTCCCAAGAAACCAATTTGGCACTAAATAACTTCATTACGTTTTTTCGCTTGTATGGGTGATTAAATCAATCTAGGGTTCCTTTTTAAATTTTTTTTGAAAGGTGCAGCCATCTGTGAATTGAGGAACTTTTCTGATATCATCTTTGTGCTTCAGACATACTTTTCCCCCTTCTTTTAATTTTTTTTTTAAATAAGGAAACTTTTAAAGGAACATGTTTGCTTTACTATTAGATTTTCTAGCTGTTCTTCCAGTAACTGTTTAGAATTAAAGGTGTATAGTAACTTTTTAAAACATTTTAACTGCAACACCTGTAGGTAACAGCAAACCAGATTAAAATATAACCAAGTCTGTCTGTTAGTCCGCCGTTCCTCATCCTGCATTTATCAACATGTTCCCTGAATGCTGTGTGTGAAACTCAGCACATGTATTTTGTACCATGCTTTGCACAGAAGCACTGTGTGGTTTTACACATTAGAGTGAGTGAAGCCTCTCCTTTAAAGTTAATGTAAATGTTGCCACTGACTTCTCCTAGACTAGGGTTCTACCTTCTGTGCTTTAAAAATGCCTTCCTTGGATTTATTTAATTCAGGGGCTGTTTTGTTTTTTTTTAAATTCTAATTGATCAGTTTGGAGTAGCTCCCATTTTACTCTGTTTGGACACATTTTGTCCTCGCAGACTATTCATTTAATGTGGGTAAGGGACACATCTACTCCTGGCAGGTTAAACATCCTACATCAGGTTTCCTATTTCATTGTATTTGCAGCAAACATGTTTCCCTGATAAGCATATACAAATCCAAATATGATTTAATTTAAGCCCAGATTTATTTAAGCTTTTTTTTTTTTCTTTTAGCCAAATAATCAATTCTCCACTAACAGAGGAGCCTTCTGAATATTTACCATTCTTTTGGAGAAAAACATTTGCACAACCATCCCATAAGGATGGCTTGATTGATAGATTGGCAGTGCCAACGTTTCAGATGAGACGGATGAAAACTTCTGTGCGGGATTCCAGCTGGGAGCAGGAGATCCTGGAGGACAGGCTGGTACCAGCTGAACTAATCCTGGCAAGTGACCAGAGTAAATCAGGCCACTGAAAGCTCTGTTTTGCCCAAAGGGGTTTACACTGGTGTAATTACCTCAACATAGTCATAGCAGGAACATTTCCTTAGTCTAGACAAGCTCTAATACGTAAAAGAGATCTATCGTTTGCAACTGAAACATCCCGACCCAGCTGAGGCCAGGGACAAGCCTCGTGTTCTCTTTTCCATATCGCCTTTCCTTCACTGGTGTATGCCCAGGTACAGCAGGATTTGGGGTTGGGTTGGAGCATCCAGGTTGGTTGGTCTGCAACAGAAAAGAGGGTCAAGCAGTGGCTCAGCCATTTCCTGACTGGATTCACTCTGCCCATCTTAATCTTGAGGAATTTTAAGTGTTTATTTGACTCCATGCATTGATGTAAATGTACTTAAAGGATTCCCTGAGAGCTGCCAGAAGTTTGCTTTTAAACTACCAACAGAAAATTGACTCCCTGACACTGCAATATTTAGGTTGCTTTCGAACATCTACATGCTTTTCTGGAAATGTTTCCAGCTGTTAAGACTGAAGACTCCATTCTTCCCCTTTGGGAGTCAAGTAGCAAAGGCAGTGCGGACTGCTGACTGGGGCCAGCATCCTGCTTTCTCCAGGAAAAGAGGATAATCTCTCTCAAAAGACTTCATCAGATGTCAAAAGCCATAGTGTGAAATCCATTTTGGAGCCTGTGATCTTTGGATCACTCCCTGTGTGTATGGCACAGGACACCATCAAATCTCCCAATTTTTGGTTTTTTACCCTCTGTTCTGATTTTGTCAGGTTGTAAGATCATCTCTTCAGGCAATTTTCACTTAACAAGTCTTTTCTTTGCTCCTGATACCAATAGCACTTCACATTATTGAAGGACTTTAAAAGACTAATCTATTTTTGTCCACCTCTTGCTGTTGGAACTGGACCAAGCAACTGGCATTGCATGTAATATTTCTTATTACTCTCACTGTCAGGTTCTCAGGCGCTTGCCCAATGCTGAAAGATCTGAGTTTCAAACAGGAAGGAACATGTTTATTTGTTTACAAAAACACTTTTCCAGGGCTGCATCCTGTGGTCACACAATCATCCAAGGAGTCCCTGCTCCAATTACTCATGCCTCTAAATTAAAAGGATCCATGAAGACAGATTTGCAGAATCACACTCATTTCTTCCACAACCATTTTCCTGTAAACTATAGGGAAAAGTATGTTGATTTTTGGGTCTATAAAACTTGATTTTTTTACCAAACCAAGGTACAGAGCTCCTTTTTTTCTCTGAAAGCATCCTTTACATTTTAAGCAAATCCTTACAACCCAGTGGAAGTAGCCTCTTGCTATGCATTTACTACAATTCACATAGAGTACACTTTGTTCTGGAATTCCTGTTTGAACATTGGATGGACCAAAGTACAGGAGAAATCCAAATATTGTTCTTTTAGCTCAGGCTCTGCTCAGACATGCTGTCCAGGCTGCAGGTGAGCCTGGTTAAGAGGTGGTGATCCAGCCCCATCTTCCAACTGCTTCTTCCCTTGTTGTGTATCTCCCACCAACAGTGTTCCATCAGACAGGGCAGTGTAATTTCCCACATAGGCGCTCCCCAGCTTGCTTTTGCCTGAATGAGCTCATTTCTAAAGGACAGCTCTGGTGTTAGAAGAGTTAGTGGAGGGAAGTGGTGGAGTCACCATTCCTGGCAGTGTTTAAAAAACCAAGTTAACGTGGTACTGTGGAATATGATTTAGTGTGCATGGCAGTATTCAGTTGAAAGTTGTTCTCAATAATCATGGAAGTATTTTCCAACCTTGATAATTCTGTGATTCTATGATTAATTTTGAAATTTTAAGAATAATTGGGAAAAACCTGGGTTAGGTAGATGAGAATGAGGATCATTGATGACAAGGGGGCTGGATGGCAGCAATGAACTGCTGAAGTGAGTGGCAGACAGTGAAACTGGTTTTAGTTGTGGTGACCTGGGACATCTGAATGGAAAACTGCTGTCTCTGGATGCTTGAGAGGAGAGTAAAAGGAACAAGACCCAAACCAGAGGCTGCTTCACCAAGAGGTACCTGCAGGGACAGGTGCTGCTAAGGAAAAGGAGAAAGGGTTGGCCGCAGCTCTCTCTGTAATCCTCACATTAGCACATCAAACTTCTGCAGAACAGAGCTGGAGGCTTTGGCGGCTCCTGCCTTACACGAACACCCGTTTGAGTTCCATGGCAGGAAGCCCTCCCTGAGTCTTTGCAGTCTGACCAACTCCTCCCCAGTGCCAGAGTCATGCCGAAAGAAAAGGGGAGTGAAATGAAAGCAGCTCCTAGAAAGTGAGACTAAAGGGAAATTGTCAGGATAATGGTGGTGGGATAGAGTGGCCAGATCAGAAACTAAAGGAAAATTATTCCAATGTCTAAAATTGACCCATGTGACGTGGGGTATATTGGCCACTTCTGATACATCCAGCATCACTCCAGTCCCACACCAAAAGATGGGTTTTTTTCTGCACTTTGTTTTTTTTTTTTAATGATTGTTAGAGATTGATTGTGACAAAGAATAAAATAATTGAAGAGATGAAGTGGAAAACGAAGCAGGAAAAAGAACATGGGATTAAGGGGGATGCTGAATTTATAAATGTTCACACCAAAATTACTGAAAGAAAAAGGAGGAAAGAACTGAACTTATTTTGAAATCGGAAGTCATCAGGGCAGAGCTTTCTGTTGATGAATGCAGAACACTTCATTTCCAACTTGGAATATGTTTTTATTTATTTTGCAGACATTACTTCTTTCAGATCTTTACTGACGACTTTCTCAAGACACTCTGACAATGAACCAAGGTGAGCTTGTCAGCATCGTGCTTTTTTGTGCTTCAGACTGAAAAATGAAAGTGAGGACACGTAAAAGCGGAAGAGAGGATTATATTCCTGTATCATTTATGACACCCCCCCTATCCTTGATATTTCCCTCTTGCCAACAGGTTTGTTACTTCCCCCAGCTCAAATGGGTGTGGGGGACCTTGTGCAAAACACAGCAGGGCTGCTCCTACTGACTTCTCAGTGTTTCTGAAGTGGCTATAAAGAAACCAGATTAAAGCAGCATTAAAAGCTGTGCTACAAATCCTACCATATTAAGCAAGACAATTCTAATAGCTGTTTTGGGCTAACTGAACAGAAGGGGTGCCTTGGAGTTGAACTACATGTTTCAACAGTATGTTGTTCTGAAAAGTGTTGTATATGTGCCGACATCCGCTGCTGGCATGTGTGCAGACTGAAGCTTGCCAGCTCCTCCTAATCTGGAAAGAGGAGACATGCAGTGTTAAATACATGTGTCATCACTAGTCTTCCCCCCCCACCCCAAATTTTATCATTTGGTGTTGCAACACATTTGAACCAAGTCAGCCCATTTAGTTTAGATGAACTTAGGCCAAGTAACTGTACTGGAGCTGACTTCAGAGGCTTGAGAGGAGCTGCTGGTGTAGCTCTTCCATAAGTAAATGCTAACACTGTGTTGTGCTCCTTATTCTACTCCTTAGACAAAGGCCTTTTGGTAGGGCTGCTGTTGGAGGGAGGGAGAGCCCCATAGAAAACAAACAAACTGCAGCTCATTTCATCATATGACTTTTGACTCCCATGGTGTTAAATCTTACAGGCAAAACAGGGTCAGGCCTAAGCAGGGCTTACAAAGGGGACTCCAAGGAAACCTATGCTGCAAGGGGTGGTTTTGGTGACTCAGTAGGTGACACTGGTTCTTCTGAGTCAGGACTGAACCTGTGTTCTCGCATGATGTTAGCATACCCGAGCTTAGGATGTGTTTTAGACTGACAGCCTACCGCTCATGCCAGTAAGGGTCCTGGGAGACTTTTGCACTCATAGAGAGGGTGATTTTAGTCTCCTGGTTGGAGTCCAGCTGTGTGAATTGTGTTTTCCCCCCAGTATCTGCTTTGTATGGTGTTAGTCATTGCCTCCTTTAAGGCTGTTACCATGGTCCCTACCATGGCCCTGAAGTACCTCTGGAGCTGTGCCACACCTTTAACTCATCAGGTGGAAGTGAACACCTGGCACCTACAGCATCAGCTGCACAGGATTTAGGGAGGGCTCTCAGAGCTCCCTTCTTTCTCTCTGATGATGGCTACAGTATCAGTGGTGAGTGAGCTCAGTGGTTTAAACGAGCTTGAGTGTTATCCCCAGGGGCTGAACACACTCCCTGGGGCTCTTGGGGTGACTGGAGCTGTCCTGTGTGGCTCTGCACTGCATCACCAGCACTTCACTTGTGTGCTCAGGAGATACCCACAGCTCTCCTCTGTTTGTTTTAAGTGGCTTTTGTGTTCTTTATATCGTTCAATAAGTGGGCTGAAAACAGAAGCCCTGAATACAGTCAGGAATACAGAGGACATCTTGATGGACCCTGGTCCAGACTTTAGCTCTTGAGACCTTCAGTTTTAGGCTGTATGTGAGTTTATTTCCTTAATTCTGTGGTGAATCTGTTCTGATCCAGAATGATGCAGTAGCATCAGATGGTGCCTTTATGAAGGCTATGGAGATGTGGAAGGTGTGCAGTTGCCATAGGCGGTTTGCTAACAAAGAGAAGCTGTGAAAAGTTGGTGATTAGAGAAGAAAGTACAGAAGCAGAGACTTTAGAAGGACAAGAAGAAAAAGTATGTAAAAATGTGATCCCCCATTTTAATGGCTAAACATGAATTATGTTATGAGATGCTTTCATCTTAGTATAGGTTAACATTCCCCAGCTTTTATATTTGTATATAAATATTTTTCTTGAAGTAAAGTCAGCCTAATTGGAAGTAAGAGCTATTCTATGTCGTTTATTTTAATACTCTAATATATTTCCCCTAGTTAATCATTGCTATTTCTAAATATAAATTTCCTTTCCTTTCTTTCAAGTCACTTAAAATGAAAGGGCCTGCTTTACTCTTTGACCTTCTCTAACAAGCAGACCCTTGAAATGCAGAATTTCCAGAAAGCGAGCTGTAGGAACAACAGATGGATTTAGTAAATTACAGCCTGCAGATGAATCGTATGAGGAGTCAGTTTGGGATGGAGGCTTAAAATACACAGAAATTTTCTGTGCTGTAGCTTGTTTCTTGCTGTCAAACACTGCCTGGTAAATGTGTAACTGGTGTGATGTTGGCTTTCTGCACTGATTGATTTGTAAAAGCTATTCCATCCCAAATTACCAGCTCTTTGGGTCTCAGCCTACAACCCTACTCAGCCAGGAGACTCTGTCCTCTAGGTATGTTTTGGTATTTTGCATTTCTTTTATTTGCTAAAGCTATTCTGACAGACTACTTACCCTGATCAGCAGATTCTAAAACTTGTTTGTGGTTTCCCAGGGATTTCATAGACAAAGTATTAGTGCATGTGTATTTGCAGGACAGGTGACTCCTAAATGATAAAAGTGTAGTTTATAATCAAAATGCCTTGCTTGTAACAATCTTGAGCTAGGCATTTGGTTATCTCCTAATATGTTAGTCCTTTTTGGGATTAACAACTCATTTTTCAAAAGCGTGGTCTTGGTTCTGCAGACCATGTTGACATAACTAAATCTTTGTGAGTTCATGAGATGTAATTGTGTGCAAGGACTGCAGGAATGGATGGTCGCCTCAATAGGTTTCCTCAATGTGATTTAGCTCTTGCTCTGGGGTGTGAAGCTCCATAATGTATTTGATGCAGAGCAGAAGCAGTAAGTTGTCATTGTGATCAAACACAAAGCTTCTGTGGGGAAGAATAAATTATTTGCCTGGGTGTGATGAATGCTTGAAGGGAATTTGATAAGTGGCATGTTGAGCACTGGGAAAATTTCTGAATATGATCCACGTTGTTCTTTGCAGTGTCAGAAACTTAACATAGGCTATCATCCTTAGCTCTGGTTATTGCACAATTTTATTAAAGGTCTTAAAAAATGAATCTAAGATAGAATGGTCATCAATATGAGATCAGGTAGGCTTAGAGGTTTTTCCATAAATAAGGATTTATTTCTATCTACTCTTGTATCCATAAGATGGTCAATAATTTTCCTTTTACAACAATTTCCTGTGATACGTCTGAGAGTGCAGCCCTTGAAGTCACTTGCATTTAAATCAGTGTGTGACAGGCTTCAGTAAGTCTCTGCACTGGGGTTTTTTGCATGTAGCCTATATTTTTCAGTATGGGACTCTCAGGAATCCTGTCTGCTTGAGCTAAAATATGATTCCCTTTTGTAAGGAAAAGATGCATATGGTAATAATAATCTCATTAACACTTGGGAAACTCATGCAAAATACCCTCAGTGCTGCTTTCTGCTTGCCCTCTGAAAGCAGGCAATGGTAGCAGCAGCTGCAGTTCAGTACTGCCCTGGTCCCACACCAAACCCACTGGCACCCCTCAGGGTGCAGCCCAGCTCCCACCCCCAGGCATGCCCTGACACCCTTGCAAAGGAAATTAGTGCGTGTGGGGGGTGGCTGTGCATGCACACCCCTCCTGGAAAGGAGACAGTGTGGGGCCAGGGTATGTACCCAGGGACACAGGTAGAAGGGAGCATCTGCCCAGCCACGTAGATCTGCCTCTAGGGAATCCTCCCATACAAGGGTGTCTGGAACTGTAAATGCTCTGCTTGCAGAGCAGGTCTCAGTGCTGCAGCACTTAATGTGCTGTTAGCATCCAGCAGCCAGGCTGCAAATGCTGTGTTCACAGTTGGTAGTGGTGTCATGAGACTGCAAAGTTTTCCCACAACTCACAGATCCAAGCAGGACTGCTTCCATGAGAAACAGTGACACAGTGCAAACTTGAACAATTCCAGTAGAACAGCAACCCTCGCCTGTCTCTATGAGCTTCTTCCAAAGCAAGACCTGTGTACCTTCATCTGTGAGTGAAGGTACAATACTTTTTCCTTTTCAGAAGGTCTGTCCACAAAAGTTATGTGCACTGTAGGTTTCATGGCATTCCTAGAGCTGCTTTGGGTATAAAAGGGCTGCAGTGATGCACAGTAACCCAAATAACTTTTCTGTGGCATGATTAGCTGCCACTCTAAGGTTTACATCTCCATAATATGAGTTGTTGGCACAGAATATTGTTGAGTTGTACAGTCCTTTTCTTGAGCAAGGCTGTGTAACGGTTCAAGGGCTGAAATGTCCAGCTGGAACTCTACAGAGAACTGCTCAGGAAGGCAGAATGTAATTACCTGTGTTGGAGTCCGGCCAGGTTTCCAAGGTTAACACCTTTCACCTTGACATCAAATCTTTAATGACCACATGTGGTAAAGACATTTGTTCAACATCTCATTTGGGAATGTGGCATTGTCACTGTGCCTCTGTTGTCTTGTATTGGTTCAGTATTGGTTTAAAGGAAAATTGCTCTCAAAGTCCTTCATAAACAGCCACACATTTCCTCTGGAAATTCCTATTTGAGTATAACCAGGACCTACTGGTCTGAGTTTTCCTTCCTCCAAATGATCTAGTCCTCTGTCCTCCTTACAAGCTAATAGAGAACATTGTAATTACCCTTATTTTCAGGCTGCCAAATAAAGTAATTAGAGAAATAGGCATTATGATTTTGGAAAGATACATTAGAGAATGAAGGGGAGTGATGAGAGCATGTTCTCACAGAGCCAACTAAAACACTGCTGAGGAGATTCAATGCTTCTTCTTGGCAGTCCAAGCAGACAAAAGAGATTCACAGGGATTTACTCAAACAGAAGGATGGCAAAAATTCTCCTTTCTTCTTCTAAGCATATGACATATGGAAATCCAGCTAGGGAAATAACTTATGGAGAGACTTTCTTGAGCAGTACCCACCATTTAGAAGTGGTGGAATAGTATGAAGCCTCTTTCTTAAAGGTATTTGTTGTGATACTTGAGATGGTCTAGCTGAAGCAAAGAATATTGAGTTACATTTACTTATTAATTAGTCTTGTTTAGACTCTGTAAAAGACTTCTCCTTATGACCATTAAACACATGAAAATTTTCATGCTATTAATCTCTGTTTAACTGTAACTTTTGCTTAAAAAGAATTAAAAATATCTAGATTATGAGGAGTTGAGGCACATTGAACAGAAGCACAAAAAGAATATGTGCATGGGAGTCAAGGAGATCAGGAGCACCTCATATTATGCTGAATGAAAACTATGCATGCTATAATTTTTAATGGCTTTGGAGAAATGCCTCTTCCTCAGCAGCAATTTTAATTGCTGAATGAACGACTGGATCCCAGTTTTTGCCCCTCTTGTCAATGAACTACATGGTCCTCTCCACATGCCAAGGTGGTGCATAAGGCTTCAGTCTAAGTCTTGGGTTTTTTCCTTTGATTGCACATCCATGAAGCTCTTCACATCCACTGTTCTTTAGGTACTTTGCAGTGAAGATATGTAAGTGTTTTCATTTCACATATTAGAAAAAAGAAGTTTAGATGTTGCTTGTACAAAGTCACAGAAAAGTTTCTTAGCCTCTCTTTCAATACTGATATTGGATCACACAACTGTAAAGCAAGGGAAAGTTGAGTTTATCCATTTCTAATGGCACAGGATTTCCTGACCTCAGTGTGAACCTTCCTGGGTTCTGTACAAGGTATTTTTATTCATATGAAATAGCATTTGAAGTACAATAAAATTCTAACCTGTGAACTGAAGCAAGAATTTAACTTGAGCTAAATTCTCCTCTTCCAAAGGCCATTTTTTCCCAGATTATTGACAGGTATATGTTTATCAGTGCAATCTGTGATCTTCAAAACAAATCAGTCCACTTTATGCCTGGCATCTGTCCCACTGGAACATGTATCTGCTATAGTGAGCTCGTATGCTCACAGGTGTGAATGCTGTGTTGTTTTGCTGTGCCCCTGTTTAACTGTTCCTCTGCACTGTCTGAGGTGGTGCCTCTCCTCAGGGGCTGTAAACCAGCAGGAGTTTGGTGCTTTCTTGTCTAGAGTGTGACCATACACTGTGGCAGTTTCCATAGAAAGAAGTGTTGTAAGCCAAGACAGAGAAGAGGTTTGTAAAAACTTTGGCTATTTTCCCTTGAGGCATGTACAGCCCATTTAGCCAAAAAGAAGCTACAGCAGCAGCTGTAAGCACGGTGTGCCTTACCTCTTGGGGTGCTGCACCCCTGATCAAAAGGAGCAAAACGATTTCTG
Source organism: Corvus moneduloides (assembly GCF_009650955.1). Taxonomy (NCBI): domain Eukaryota; kingdom Metazoa; phylum Chordata; class Aves; order Passeriformes; family Corvidae; genus Corvus; species Corvus moneduloides. The sequence goes on from NC_045490.1 coordinate 10,032,784, forward strand.
TGTTCTGTGCAGGTCTTGCTGTGGGTGTCAGTACGGTTCTGTCTTGGTGCATTTTGTAGCAATATACCATATTCTTTAAGAAAATGAGCATGATGACTTTCAAATATTAAATACAGAGGTGAAAAGAACAGAGACTGTAGCATCCAGGCAAGACTGATGATAGATCACATACAGAGACTACCTGGACCATCTAGAGACTACATCAAGATCAACTTGTTTATTACAATAGAAATATCTGCAATAAAAGTTCTGTTTTCTTGTGGTTAAACAATGCATATCTGAATCCAGAAAAGGTTTGGGATGGGGCCCTTTCCAGCTTCCATCAGAATCTGGTTATGTGCTTTGTTTCTCATTTTTCTGTCAGTGGCACTTCAGCATTCCAAAATATTGGTACATTTATGGCTTTCTCTAGACGTAGTAGTAAGAGGCATGTGCTCTTCTTCAACTGCTCTTCCTGCTGTCACTCTGTCTGATCTCATGAATGTGCTTTTGATGCCACGAATAGTTGTGAGGCAAACCTGGAACCACCCCTTGTAGCTCCCCAGCAAAGGGGAAAAGTCTTACAAATCCTTTTTGTTTTAAGGTATTGGAAAGCACAGAGTTTCCCCCAATTATCACTCTTGATGCCACAAGACTCTCACAGTGGGGAGGCAGTGGGAATGCCAAGTCCTGTCCCATTCCCCTGCACGTCTTGCCCTATTGATCCATTCTTGCCCCTCTTCCCCTCAGGCACTGAGTGTTTGGGGCATAAAATATCTCTTTGCTCTTTGTCTTAGTGACTGAGGAGACTCCTGCCAGGTCTTGAGAAGGTTAAATGCACAGAATCAAACTGTTTCTCACTGGTTTTGATGCTGTGGGTTTGGCAGGACTGTGGGTGCTCACCTGGCCCTGGCCGAGGAGCCAGCTGTCCCTGCAGTGCTGGCAGAGAAGAAGGCTCAGGGGCAGCTGTGCCTCTCCATCCTGCTGCAGGATGAGCCGAGCAAGCCTTTCCCCCTCCTCCTGCCCCTGTTGTGCTCAAGTTGGCCTCCTTCCACAGCCAGCCATTGGATCTCCGTGTGGCCATGCCCTGGCAGGCGCTGAGCCTCACTCCCAGCAGCCTCTGCCCAGGCCTGCACTGCTCCAGCATCCTAAATTTTATCCCCATCCATGTGAGAAGCCATAAAGTCCTTGCTCCTGCAGTCCCAAGGCTTGGCTTGCTCTCTATCTCATTAAAAAATCATAGTAAAAATTCTGGTTTTCATTACTCCAAAGAAAAGTTTGGAAAAAAGGTCCCTGTTGTCTGAACCAGATAGGAAGAGAATGCCTGAGCGTCTTTATCCATTTTGGGGCTCTTTTATAATCGCATGATTTTTTAAAAATCAGCCTCTCTATTATTTAATTTTATGAGCAGTCTGACTAATGACTTTTGTAAACTTGTCTTGGCAGAACTAACAACTGCTTAAATAAAATGAGTAATTGTTTTCATTCATCAGTTGCAAGAGCAATTACAGTTTCAGTGTTCTGCCCCAAATGGGGGCCGAATATTCCAGTCATGGATTATTTATACTACCTGTCTCCCTGTTTACATTCTTCAGCCCACTGATGGCTCTATTCAGTGTCCAGGCTCCTTCTTGTAAAATCTGGTTGCTTCAGATTTGGGTAATCCAGGTAACTGCTTCTCCTTTTGATTTCAAGCATGAAATAAGTTATAATGAATTCTTGTAGCTTGTTTTGTTCATTTGGTGGTAAGTGGCTACTAAAATGGTAAGTTGTTAAATGTTGAGAGTCCTTCACATAATTTTCTGACATGTAATGTTTTAGGGAAAAAACCCCATTGAATCACACTGAGCGGTTTGGGTTGGAAGGCATCATTAAAGATAATTTTGTTCCAACCCCCAGCCATGGGCAGGGACACCACAGCAAACCCCAGGTTTCCCTGATCAAGCATACCCGGTGAAAGAACCAGAAATAGTTCAATTTGAAAGGGTTAAAGAAAAGACTAATCTGTCACCTGCCTGCTGAACATGAGCTGTGGGACAGTGAGTGAGCTGCTCCGGGAATGGAGCTTGTGATCCCTGGTACCCCGGGCAGGAGTGAAGGATGAGTCTCATTGTCTGGGATTTTGTTGTAGTTGTGTGGTTGGAAATCGTACCAGGATGGAACAGCTCAGCAGGGATTCAAGTCATCTCTCCTCCGAAGGTCCACTTGTGGTCATGTACACGGCCTGGAGCACAGGGAGTGTCCAACCCATGGGAGCAGTGGGAGAGATGTGTAGCAATGGAGTCATATTGCTGTAGGCACCTCTGTCCCTGAATCTTTATTGCTTTTTGTGCCACTTCACTGCAACATGGAAAAGGCACAGGAATTATCTACTTTGGCTCTATCTTAGAGCTGAAATTGAGACAAAAGCCCAAGAAAAGACAGCTTTACTGGATTCTGCAGTATTCTGGGCATGGATTGAAAGTTTGTAATGTTCTCTTTTCTTTCTAGTGGGAAGAAGTAAAACTGATGCTTTGAAAATCATTGAAGTCTAAATAGCAAATTTCTCATCAAATCCAAATTTCATAGCTTTATCCTAGTTCTGCCACTGCAAGCTCCATTTCTGTGTATGACACCTGGAAAGGGGCAGTGTTCATTCCTAACCTCCTGATCTGCTTCTTGTCCACAAAGCAGCTGGTGTTGATAGCAAGTAATTCGGGGGGGGGAGGGGGGAGGGGGGCATGGAATCGATGTGGTAATCTTGACAGTCTACTTTGTACTTGGCAGATTTCAAAACACTTCCCAAAGTGAAGGTGCCTAATTTTAAATCCTTCAGCCACCCAATGTGCTTGTTAAGAGGAAGGAGGGGAAACATTTGTTTGAGACAGAGCTATTAAATGTAGGATTTGTATCTTATAAACTGGTAGTGTTGCTTTTCCAGGCTGATTAGAAATGGTGAATAGATTTGGGTCCCATGGCCCTTGAAATGAATGCAAAACTCGCTCCACTGCAATAGGAGATGGATAGGGAAAATTGTTCCTATTCCAGTGTCTTCCCCTGTGAGTGTCATAGTAACGTTGTCTTGAATTGCACAAACATTGTAGGCAGGTTTTGAACGTTCTGGAAGCAATCCTTAATGCTAGTGGGTAGTAAAGCGATACCAGAGGTATGAATCTCCAAGAATTTAATTTTAAACAGTGTATCTGAAAGCAATGCAATTCTGTTACAACATCGCACCTTCTTTGCATATATATATATTTCTCTTTTCAAGGCTCTCAATATGATTTATGAGCAGCAATTAACTCAACCTTTTAACAGTGTGTGACAGGTGTTGCTGGGCCCATTTATGAACTAGGCAAGCTGAGGCACAGAGGTGTCAAGCATAGTTTGGCAGTGATGGTATTGCAAAATGAAGACCAGAACCCAAGAATCCTGAATCACAGCCCCTATTCTATGAGCTCTCCATTTATTGCTAGGAGAGAAGATCATTAAAATCCACTGGGCTTGTCTGGCAGACTTTATAAACTTATGAGTGCTTTTAAATGCAGTGGGGTTATCGTTATTAAATGATGAATGTAGGAGGGTTTTTACATAATGCTGAAGAAACACATTAAACCATGATGGAATGAGAATCAATATAGGTCATTAGAAATAGGAATTCTGCTGAAACAGATTCTGCCTGTCATTCAGCAATGTTTATATACTGTGCTTGCTTTATGCTGCTCTACCTATGTAATATAAAAGATTTTTTTCAAATGTAAGTGTCAGGTGGCTTTTAGAATATTGTACTTTAGTGCTCACAGACCTTGGGCTTCCTTCCCTGGTCAGCAGGACTGAGACTCTGTATCACAGCCTGCAGCATCAGGGGAGGTGTGGGCTCTGTGTACTTTATGCTCACAAGATAATCTGGGGTTTTGGATCCCTGTTGGAATACTGGCCTCAGTGCTCTCATTGGCAACCTCATAGGATGGAATAATGCTCCTGACTGGGGAAAGGTGATGGGAAAAAGGTGCTCCAGTCAAGGTAAAATTTTCCTCTCCTTAGCAGAGACCACAGCAGTGCACAGACCTTGCAGTGTCCCTTGGGGACCAAGTTCATCCTCAAATGCATCACTGCTGAGAAAGAGATAGAATTAGAGATGAATGTCTACTTCCAGTCATGGTCCTCAGAGGGTCTGAAAAGTTCTAGATCAATAGAAGAGGGGTACTTCAGCTGAAACCTGGTTATAGCACCTGTTTTGGAATAGAAAAAGGGGGTCTGAGCCTCTATTTTTCAGCTCTGTGTGCAAAAGAAGAAATTTATAACGTATATTGTAGTTCCTACCTGCAAGTACATTCATATTAGTAATACATTAAGAATTCCAGAAGTTCTACCTTGCTAACTGGGGAAGGATAGAAACATGTGAAAACTTGATAAATGCAGCATGGGGATTTGCCATGTGTTTAACTCTTGGAAAGGGAAATGCTTTATTCACATTTGAAACTCACAGCACTTTTTTTGTGTTGTATGGAGTTTTCTGCCGTATGGCAGATGATTTAATTAGGGGATTTTTTTTTTAATGAAAAAGAAAAGTAGAATACAGATGTGGGTAATTGAATATAGATGATCCTGTTTCTGGTTTTAGTGTAAATGCATTTATTATTTGTAAACCTGATTCATTTGTAAAGTCATACACCAAAAAATGGACACACATTCAGAATTATCCAAGCCCTTTATGAGTGTGAGCAGTACTTTATAAACTGGTGTCAAAATGTTCCCCAGTAATAGTCTGGGCTACCAGTACATTTACTGCTGTTACTGAATAAATCTTCTGTATGTTTATTTTCACATGCAACTGCATTAAACTCTGGGCAGTATTTCACCATTTGCAGATAAGTACTTACAGAGAATTAGGTAAGCAGTTAATATGGCTGAAAATAACCTCAAAAATATAAAACCCATTCCCAAAATCAAAACCAAAGGCAAAAATGTGGCCTTTTACGACCCTGTAACCCAGCACAAACATCTCAGCCCATGAGACTGGATGGTCTGGTGATCCTTATGTTGCTCTGGACTCTTGATTCAACTCCAAACCCTGCAAAATTGTAACAATCCCTGCCTATTGTTTGTTTGGTGTGTTGGTTGTTTTTTTTTCCTCTAGCTGAAGGTGCAAAGCAAAATAGGTCTGTGGTCCCGCTCCCATTACAGACTGTGAGAGTTTGCTTACACTGAAGTCACTGACAAAACCCTCAATAGCTTTAATGGGGGCAAGAACAGGCTCACCGTGATTTAATCTAAAGTGTTCAGCTCAAGGCAGAAAGACGGGGGCTCTTTGAAAATGACAACTTGTGGGTTTTGGAGAGGTTATTAACATATTTGTCATGGGGGAAAGAGGGTAAATAAGGAACTTGAAAAGAAAGACAGATATTAATTACGCTTCAGACAACATTGTTGTGTGCTGATGACATGCTGCAGCTCTCCAGACGACTATAATTTGCAAGGGAACCCAACGAGTAGGAGACTTTACAACAAGCCGAGCAATTAGTTCTTCCTGAGTTGCAAGAGTGACATCATGTGTGCAAAACATGCCTTCGCCTTCAGCTAACAACACATACTCATTTATTCTTCCTGTAGGGTCACTGTTGGCTGTGAAGGCCATTAAATCATTCCTCTGATGGATGCGTTAACTTTCGGAGCCAAGTGAATAAGGGTCCCTGAAGTGCAGATGAAGGAACACGTGTCCAAAGCACCAACTATCAACAAAAGCAACCCCAATATTTGATTTTATGTGCTATGCTGGCTTACAAAATTCTTGTATTCTTTTAAGTACCTTAAGTTATTCTCCACGGTCCTGAAAATTTGTCCTTGTTGTAGGGTCTGACCTGATAAGTGAGTGGGTTTTGGTTGTGTTTTTTTGGTTGGTTGGGTTTTTTTGGTTTGGTTTTGGTTTTGTTTTTTTTTTTTTTTTGGTGGGGTTTTCTTGTGTCTGAATTTTGTCAAGACATTGTCGGACAAGCTGAGGCTTGCTTTTATGAGCTCTTTATACAGAGTTCTGCGGAAAAAGCAAGGATTTTATTTGACTAGGAAATTTAATAGAAGTTAAATACTTAAACAGCAATGTTAATATATATCCGGGTATAGATTTCCAGTAGTGTGTGCTTGGTTTTGTAAGCTGGATCACTTAGTGTTTTGCACTGCATGAGTTTATTGAAGAGACTATAAAGATCTATCTGATACTCAGTGAGGAGTAAGTTATGTCATTGATCTGGAGAGACAATTACATTTATTCTTTAATCAGATACATTGTTCCACTGGAGCCACATAACAACTTACCCACAGTAAACTAAGCTCCTGCTTAAGTGCTTTGTAGAATCAAGATCCAAAAAAACCTAACTCGTGAAGATATTTCAGATCTGCTGTCTGTTAGAAGTGTGATGCAAATTGTCATGTCGGGTTTTTTTTCCTCTGGATTAATGAAAAAGAAGAATGAGATGTGAACAAGCTTGACTTTAGAGATCCATTTCATGTGTGAAAATCTGTTGTATCTTTTGAAGAAAGCTGTTACTACGAATGCAAAATGAGCATTTTACCACTATATTTTTTTCTAAATATAGCAGTGGGCACAAAGATTTGGCAGAGCAGATGCAGAACGGGGCTTGGCACAGAGAGCTGAGGAGTTTTGCATCAAATGAGAGAGGGTTTCTCTTACTGTGATGAGGTTCTAGACAGGGCTGTGCACATCCTCTTTGCCTTTCCTCAGTATGATAGCATTTGCTCAGTGTTGGTGGCTTTCAGTGCATCTTTATCTGTCCCAGATTTGCCATTTCCCAATGAAGCAGAAGGGAAAGCTCCTCTTTTCAGCAGTAGCCCAGCCAGACCCACGATACCCCTGTGCTGCACTCTTCTGTGGAAGTCCAGGGCAGTGACTTCAGTACAGCAGGATATTTGGATCTGACCACCCACCCCAAGCTTTCAGCAAGTAATCTATATGGTTCTTTTGTTTGTTTCCAGCTCACATGTTTACATAGTCCCCAGAAGCTTCTAAAATTAGAACCTGAGGAAAATAGAAACCTGTTCTCCCAAGCCAGCAGGATGTTTTAATAGGAACTGTTATTGCTATTATTAAGAATAATAATAATCTTTTGTTAACCAAAGGCAGGGATGAATCTTGCTGGACCGTGCCTGGATGTGTGCCATGTCTTTATATCCTTGCAAAGCTGTGGCAAGAAACTGTCCCAGAGAAATGGAAAAGCTGATGATGGCTGTTCTGTAACAAGTGATACAAAAGGGAACTGTGCAGTCTTTTAGTGCCTGAGACACTGAAGTTTCCTGGTATTTCTTCTATTTGTGACAGTTCATCCAAGCAGAGAGAGGCAGATCATGTACAGCACTCAATTTAGTTTTCTCCAGTAAAGTTCCTGTTTCGGTCACAGCATTGTAGGCAGGCAGACATCTGAGAAGGTGACACTAAAAGCACCAAGAAGAGCTGAAAGAGAGGAAAAGAACTCTGACTTCTGTGAAAAAAAGCCTGAACCCTGCTCCTCAGCTACAACTGCAGGGACTTTCCTCCTAACTGAACCCTGAGGATCCCTTCATATGAGCCTGTTCAGTTAAGTCCTTTATCTGTAGCTGCCAGCATGGCCACAGATGCGATAGGGGAAGCCACTGGTTTTGGTGGTGTGGTCAAAAGAAGGGTGAGGCATGTGTGCATGAACTGTCTTTTTTGGCTACAAGCTCTGCACAGCCTGAAGAATGAACCTCCCACAGAGCCAGAGCCTGCCTGCTTTGTGGGACATTCTGATTGAATTATTCCTCTGGCAATGCACCCCCTGAGCTAAACTTAAATAATATAAAGCTGGTGACAGGCTGGTTTGGTTTTAAGTGCATGTTTTTGATTAATTTGCTATATTTCAAGAGAAAAAAATGTGTAAACTTGGTCTTTTTAAAATGCTACACTGCCTTTCATGTGTTGTGGGTCTACAAAAATTGTATGCCTTTTTTGCCTACCTAATGTACTTTTTCATATATGGAAGAGGCAGAGTTCGGACATTCCACATTTAAATAAATACTCAGCAAAATGGTGTAGAGCAAACTGAGGTTCTGTAAGGATTAGGGTGAAGCTTTCAATATGAAAAAAGAAGCACTAAATGCAACTATTAAAACCCATACATTCTTGTGCTCTGTTCACCTGGCCATACTGACACATGGTGTATAGAAGAGGTGAAAGTTCTCTCTTCTACACCCACACATTCATGTGTGCCTGTGCTCATACCCACCAAGCTCCCACACAGCATGTAAGAGAGAACCTATTTAGTGGTTTTAATAAAACTACAGCTTCATAGTTCTAATAATCCACAGTTGGGAAAATACATGCTTTCTTCCTTCATCTTTAGACTTACTTGAGAGATTTTTGTTTTGGGGTTTTACTGGGTGACTTTTCCAATGAACTGATTTAAAATCATTTAATTTCTTTGAAGACAGTAGTGGCTACCATAGAAATACGTCTGCTGCAAAACAAGGAATAATTAGTTTATGTGTTCCTTTGTGTCCCTTAATTTCTTCCATTCAGGATTTTTAAGCATATAATTATAGGGATTATTCAGCTTCATGATTTTTCCCCCCCTCTATAAATTCATTTAAAGACAAAACTCTGATGTCTGTAGAGCATAAATAATAATGATTATATGTGCTAATTAGTCCAACCCGTTTGTCCACATAGCAGAAACAATGTGTTTTCTGTCAGAGGCTGCAATGCTGACTAGTGGACACTCTGAGCTTCCACTGTGGCATCTTCAGTTATCTGTCTCATCCCCTACTGCTACTCAACCAGTGACCCTTAAAAGTTAGAAATGGGACTCTTGAGAGCCCTGCAGGACACTTCCTCGTGCTGTTCAAGTTCTGGAATGGGCTAAATTTGACAAGAAAGGCATCAGCAGGCTCCAGAAGTCTCTAAGGTTGGGTGACAATTGAGCAAGGATGGGACTATTGCGACACTGGGGTTTAAGGTTGTTATTTAACACCTCTGCCCTGGCTGGATTTGCCGAGTAGGCAAAGTTCTGCCTCTGTGGAAGGGCTGAAACTTGTAGGACTTCTCCAGCAACACTTGTGATGGATCAGGCTTTTTGCAAAATGGCAGTTTTCCCTGAACACAGGGAAGGGTGCTGGAGCCTGTCAGAGTAGTTCAGATTAAATCACTTTGCAACTATTGTCCCATGAGAGAGATGTTTTTTTCTCTAAAGCTCCAAGATGAATAAACAGGAATAAGAAAGAGTCTTGTCATAGACTTTTTCCTTTTCTTCAGTCCAATCTGTCTGGAAACATTCCAGACAAGGGAAAAGCATCAGGAGCAGGGTTTATGCACAGCCTTTTGTTGCCCACAACCTGCTGCTTGGGAGCCAGGATGCTGCTTATGGATGGGGTAGATATGGCCCTATGCTCCTGAAATCCTGAACCTGAGGAGAGGTAAGGCTCTATGCTCCTGCAGTTCTGAGCCGGGGGAGAGAGGTATGGCCCTATGCTCCTGAAATTCCGAACCGCGTCCTAACTCTGAACTCTTCTTTGGAAAAGAGGAGAATACTGCCACTACCTGTTCTGGTAAGTATATTCCAGTGAATCTCCTGGATCAAACCTTTAAGGAAAAATAATAATCAGTGTCATGTGGCTTTCAAGGGCTCTGGTTCCAGCTAGGTTAGAATCATGGAACGGTTTGGGTTGGATGATACCTTAAAGCTGGGACCTTAAAGCCAATCTCATCCCAGCCCCCTGCCATGGGCAGGGACACCTTCCACTAGACCAGGCTGGTCTAAGCCCCGTCCAGGCTGTCCTTGAGCCCCTCCTGGCACGGGGCAGCCGCAGTTTCTCTGCACAAGGCGGTGATCCCGGCGATCCCGGTGATCCCGGCGATCCCGGTGATCCCAGCGATCCGGCTGCCCTGGCCGCCCGGGGCCGGACTCGCGCGGTCGCTCCGCGGGCGGCCCGGCCCCTCCCGGCACCGCCCTCTGGCGGCCGCGGGCGGGCGCTGCGGGCCCGGAGAGCTCCGGGGCCGCGCCTTCCCTGCGGAGCGGGGCTGCCGCTCGTCACGGCCTGTCCCGCGCAGGTTGTGCTTAGAGGAGCGTCGGCTTGCTGGGCAGGGCTCGGGGCTCCAGCGGGTGCTCAGAGTGGCCACTAGTCTAGCATAAGACTCTTATTCCTGTTTATTCGTCTCGGAGCTTTGAAGAAAGAACATCTCTCTGAAGAGTCAATAGTTGCAAAGTGGGTTAACCTCTGAACTAGGGAGCCATCCCTGCTCAAGGGGCAAAGCTCAAATCCCTGGTTCTGACGCTGCTTTCAACGAGTTCTGATCTTGTACAAACCTAATTCACACCTTGACATAATCTCTGATAGTCAGAACATAATTTCCAGTGCTTTTTTTTTTTTTTTTAATGCTTTTCATAGATGAACTGTCAGCTTTAGTTTATTGAAATATAAAATTAACTTCCTAATGCAGGGATGGCTTTTGGTAATAGAATATAATATCCAGGAATGGACACTCAGGATAGAGCATTCCACTTAATGCAATTCTTGCACAATTATGAGTTGCTTACCTTAAGAATTATTCAGAGGAGTAATAATAAAAAAAAAAAGGTAAGAAAATTCTAGTTAATAACCTGGGCAAAACAATTATCCTTCTAAGAGTCTTTATTGAATCATGTATGCAAAGCAGAGGAGTTTTTCATAACAGATGTATTTAATCTTGATGCAATAATGGTTTTAACCCCACAGTGTTTCTCAATTCAGTTAGAACTTAGACTAATTCTGATGTGCTTGAATAGAGCCTCTGGGATCACAAACAAGATTCTACTATTGTGGAAGCCCCTCAAAGTCGTGTTATTTTCCAGCACTAACCATAATAATGAATGCCTGGAAGATCATTTATATAATGGCTCAATGGTTAGTTTTCATAACTGCCTACAGCAGGCTTTTGGAAGCTCTCCCAGTGTTTATTGAAACAAATGTTGGAGTGAGACCACTGTTTGTGTCGTAGATGTAAACTCTGGAGCAGTGCGTGCTGTGAGGTTGTTCTCCTTGTGCCAGAGTTTTACCCTTCCAGAGTGAGGGCAGCATCTGGCAGCTCTTCCTGCTCTCTGATTGCCATTCAGACTGACACCATTTATACTTGGCTCCTGCTGGCACTGGTGGTCATGTCTTGGAGCACAACAGAAGTTCACGTCTATGGACCTGCATCAAACACAGCTCATGTGGAAGCAGATATATCAAGAAAAGACTCTCCTAGAAGTGAGGATGTTGAACTTTACCTCATTGCATCCCATGATGTGGTCAGGTATAAATAGAGCACTGTATCTTACATCTGGCAAAGCATTAGTGGATCACCAAGACCGTTTCCCTCCTTCACAAGGGATGATTCTCCTTGCTGAATATTTGTTAGTGTTTTATTGTGCTGGCTTTTGAATTCTCCAGTGAAGAAGTTTCTACAAATTACCCTTTTACCCCCAAAGTATTGCATATTCTAATTTTCTTCTTTGATTTTCTTTCCTCATGTTGAGTCTAAATTTCTCTTTATTCAGCTTCCTGTAATTGCTCCCAGATATCCATCCTACCCCACCCCACCTGCTCTGCCCCACCCCCCTGTGTGAAGCAGGTACCTGTCAGACCTTCCTGGACTGTTTCCTTTGGTCAAAGATATCCAGACGTAATTCTTCTAATCTTCCCTTTACCACCTATTCCCTCAAGCTCTTCATTATTTTCTTAGCCCTGCTCTGAACAGCTTCTCATTTATCAATATTATTTTATGATGGGTTCTGAACGGCTCCTTCTGCCATCATTCTCTCCCCTTCCCAAATCCACACAATGCATGGAGGTTGTGTTTTGGGTACAGACCTGGCTGATCCCACTCTCTTAGCTAAGGGAACTTTCACAACCGGAGAATACCTTGTCCCACCATGTAGCCATATGCTCTGCAAGCAGGAGTATGGCACGTCAAATGCTTCTTGCATTAAATATCTACCCAGAATAAAGCATCCATGGCAAGCATGACTGTTTTTTCTGATGACTCAAAAATCGTTTTCTGAGGACATCTCTAGTGTCTGAGATCTTGCCTGGCTTTTTTTTACAGGCGGGAACAGTCATTGAGACACAGTTATGTCATGTAACTTGCTTTTTATATCACGATTTAGTCTCCATCAATATTATCTGCTGAGTGCAGAAGACCAGAACTTGTGCCTGCAGTGTCGGTCTCCTGTGTGCTGGAATTCCTGCTACCATGGTATTTCTTGTGACAATGATGGAATGCAATGCTGGAGAGGGACTTTTTACAGTGACATGTAGTGACAGGACAAGGGGGAATGGCTTCAAACTGAAATACAGTAGGTTGACTGGATCTTAGGAAGAAATTCTTCCTTGTGAGGGTGGTGAGGCCCTGGCACAGGTTATCCAGAGAAGCTGTGGCTGCCCCATCCCTGGAAGTGTTCAAGGCCAGGTTGGACGGGGCTTGGAGCGACCTGGTCTAGTGGAAGGTGTCCCTGCCCATGGCAGGGGTTGGCATGAAATGTGCTTTAAGGTCCCTTCCAACCCAAACCATTCTGCAATTCTGTGATTTCTGACTGGGTGTGGTACATGTGCCTGTGTTGCTGTTCTAAGGACTTTTATATTTATCTCGAAAATAAGTAGTTGAAGTCTGCAAGTGGAGTTAGTTTTGGGTAACAACATTTTGAGACTTGAGTTAACCTAACCTCTTTGATACAGCATACAGATTTCATTCTGTAATGGACAAGTAAGTTTGGAGAATATGTTTAGGAGTCTTTTTATGATAAATTATGTGTATATGTAGAACAAACCCCAACTTCTAAAACACTAAGTACTAGTAGTGAAATATAATGACCACCAAGTATTTAATGTCTTGAAATAGACCCCCAGAGAACTATATTGGAGTGTTTTGTCAGCTGAACATCTTTTTAAGAAGTTAATCTTTACAAGAACAAAAGAAAAAGCTTGAACAATAAGTCTGCATGAAATAATTGTGTAAGTAAATATCAAGCCAGTTAAGGGAGGAAAACCTCTGTGAGCCTTGTGCACACAGTGTGTGTGAACAATAATTCAGACCATGGCTGAAATGAGTGGCCACACCTTCCTTTGGGATAAATCATCAGTGTAATGTGTGGATTTGGCCCAGGGTTTGCGATTACAATGTCCTGCTTCTGCTTGAAGTGCAGGATGTTCTGTTGGATGTTTACCTTTGCCTTGGCCAATGCTGAGAAGAATAAGGGAAGGATATGGGTATAAGGCAGGAGCTCCTGGGACAGCAGTTGTTTTGCTCAAGGAAAAAGATCTGAGATCTGAGAGCTGCGCCAGTGCTTTTGTTGTTATTGTTGTTAGACAAAGACTGTGAAAGAAAATATGAGCCCAAGTCTGCCATGGAGATCATCCTGTGGAAAAGTGCTCCATCCTCCTCACACAAGCCAAGCCTGTTCCTGGAGAAATCTTGAACTGCAAGTGAAAAGCAATCAAGGTGAATTCTTCCCTGTTCCCACCATAGATCTCTCTCAGCAGAGTGAAATTGCATCATCTCTGTGGACTTTCTGGGTAAGGTTGGTCACTAACTGTTGTTGAGGGTTTAAAAAACGTAGAAAATTGTATCATTACAACATCCATGAATCTGAAGTTGCATTGTGCTTGGTTTAGCGTTCACTTTGATCTGCCTGGAGAATCTAACCATAGTTAGCTGTTTAATAAGCAGGGAAAGGACTTCTCGTGTACTTTTGGCTGATCCCCTGAACCACTACAGGAAAAACTGCCTTCATCATTCGGGTGAAAAACTCTTTCATCTGCTCTACATGACTTCCCATGCGGGAGCCCCACACCTTCTCCAGTCAGCTGATTCCAGTGCTTTCCTCTCACTAGAGGGTTTTCTTGATGTCTAACCTGAATCTTTCTTGCCAGAGTCTAAGTCCATCCTCCTCACTGAATTTTCTGCAGACATGCCCAATAAAATATTTTCTTGCTTGGATGTCTTTTAGAAACCATGGTCATATCATTCCCTTGCTGGTGGCCCATTCACTGAGCTCAGCAACCTCGTAATTCTTAGTCCTCTCTAATGGGCCATATATTCAGGTTGTCTGATAATTCTTCTCTTTGGCTTTTGTATTCTTGCACTCTCTCCAACTGTTCCAAATCTTTCTTGAAGTTGAATCCCCAAAATGGCTGACCACATCGACACAGAACACAGCTGTTGCATTTTGTTGTGTATTCTACAGGAAATACTGCATGTTCCTTTTATTATTTTTTTTTTTTATAAACAAACCACTCCTGTTTGGTGTTACCCTTTCACAAGGTATATCTGCAGGGGTGTATTTGTGCTTATTCATTTCATTTATACCTGTCCATATGGGACTTCATCCATTTTTATTTCTGTTGTAGAGATCATGTTGCTCTTCCTCTTCTTCTCTGATGTGTTTGCAAAGGCTTCCATGTCCACATTATCTGGAAATTGAGTTTCCTTAAGATCTTTGATGAACCAATGTGATAATGAGGTGTTGATTGACTCTTTAGCTATGGCTGGACACCCAGGTCCTGGGGAATGGGGGTAGCCCCTTTGACACTCATGCTGAAGAATCACTCAGACTTTATAGCGCTAAAAGTGGCCAAGTACCCCCAACTGTTTTGTCTAAATATGACCGAATCTGAGGCTTTTTTTATGGCTGAAAAACTCTTTTTGTAGAAAGTTCAGATCAGGAGTTACTGAATCCCCCTGAGGGCTAAAACATTACCTTCTTTGGGAAATGGAAGCAACCTGAGAGCCACAGCCTCATGAGATTTCCAGCTTGTACCAAGTAGTTTCTGTTTGGGTAGGAAGCACTGTAGTAAAGGGATATGAAGATAAGAAGGGGCAGAAAACTTTCAAACAGAAAGTGTGAACCAAAGCTCGGTGAAGTCAATGGAAACTGGTAGCTCGTGGCCATGTGGGGGGCTGTTTAAGAGGAGCACAGAAAGAAAAGCTAGACTGTTGAAGCAAAAAGACTGTGAAGATAGGAGAGGAAAATGCATTTCTGTAGTAACTTTTAGGGCTCTTGAAAGACAGCCTTCCACGGGTAGCTTGGAAATATTTAGACAAAGACCTTTTGAGTTAAATAATAATGGTAAAACAGGACTCAAAAGAGAGAAAAAGGAGGTGGAACAGAATAAAACCAAACCAGAAATACAACAAATTTAGAAAAATTAAACAAAACTTCTGGCTTTCTGAAACTCCAGGTGGTGTGCGCTATCCTGCATCCTTTTAGGGTTTCTGTTTTGAAAATTTATTTTCTCCTGTCGTAGAGAGCACACCATGGTTTCCACAGAGAAAACTTCCCATTGTTTTCAGCACAGGAGCAACAGCTTCTTGGGCAGTGAGGATGATGCAGCCATAGGCTCTGGGTGTCTTTGGGACCAAATGCTATTCAGATTCTTTCCCGTTGTCCTCTTTACTTGTACATTTTGCTGCCATTCAATTAAAGGTGCTGTGTGATGCGGCTGGTTGAACGCAGCATTTTCCCTAGACAGATAATTACTCTGCCTTTTGCCTTGTCCTTCTAATTGCTATTAAAAGTGGTGCTGTTGGCACCTTTTGTGAGCCTGCAAGTGTTCGTGTGTTTACATAAAGTCTGAGGGCAGAATTTGTCTGTGCAATAACGTTTTATCAGCAGCAGGTAGCAATTGCAGGAGAGTAAGTCCCTGTCTGCTGCTTGGTTTCCAGAGCCTGTAGACTGCTCGTTACAATAATGAGAAATGTAAGTAAGCAGCGTCGCATCAGCACTTGCAGTCCCACTTTCTATTGCTGTCATCAAAGGGTTTAGGAAAGTTTGCATTCAGAGTAGTTTTTTTACTAATGCACATATAGATGTGCACATTACTGTCTGGGAAATCTTGTGCTGTACCTAGCAACTTATGAGTAAGGCACGATCTGGGTTTGGGCTCTTGGTTCAGTGGTTGTGGCCAGGTGAGAACTGGGATTGAGTGCAGAGAGTCAATGTAACTCCAGATATCCCAAGAAAGAAATGTGTCTGGGAGCGGGACCATGACCAGAAAGCTAAAAAAGTGAAGTTATACCACCCTGGAGCATGAAGGTGGTGTGGATTTTAACGAAAAAGCTGGAATCATCCTGACACTCACAAAGTACTTAGGGGAGGATTGTAGTATCCCACTTTGCAGATGACTCTTGTTAATTTATGCCTTTTCTTTTTGTTTTGTTTGGGGAAGTGGAAGCTTTGTCCTGGCACTTACAGGCTTGTATTGTATTGCAGGGACAGAATTACTGCTCTTAGCTCAGATTTCCAGCTACTGAAGAGTTAGTGTGGAAATCTGGTAGTAAATCCCATGGTGATTTCCCAACGTTGGATTTCGTGCAGTACTTTCAAGTTTACCAGCCACACATAGGCTGGATAAAATTGATGCTGGTAAAATTAGCAAGAAATGTGTTACTATAGAGAATCTTGAAATGGCATCAAAAGGAGCCCCAGGAACTCACCAAGGCATTATAAGCAGCCTCTGTTGTGGCCAAAAATAAAACATTTACACAACCCAGACCTCGAAAGTGAAAAAAAAAAAAAAAAAATCACAGAAACATTTACTACAAATGAGAAATCAATCAACTGAAAAATGGCATTTGTAACCTGAGAGTAACCTTTTTCTTTTAAGAGCAATGTTTTCAAAATTAATAATGTCTTTATTTTTCTGTTTCTTGCTTTATATTGTCCCTCTACCTTGGAATAAACTAAAGTGGGCGATTGCCACAAAATCTGTGCAGCTTTTACAGCTCCTGTGAAATTTGAAGAAAGACATAAAATGGAAGATACCAAGCTGGCCTCATCCAAGTGCCAACTTTCATTTCTAGTGAACACTCAAAATTTGGATTTTGCACAAGCTGAAACACAACCATGTGTTATATTAAAGGATCTGACATTTTACTTGTGTACCTGCCCATGTGTTAGATTTTCTCTTACACTCAGATGCTATTTTTGATGTCCAAGAAATACTGAGGTTCCAGTGTACTGTTTCAAACCCCCAGGAAGGGTAAAATTTGTTTTAACTTATGCTACATTAAATGATTTTACAGTATTTTGGTTCACATACCCTTATTTGGTGTACCTCAAGAATAGCCTTTTTTTTTTCTTTCCCAAACCTACTGCAACACAATTCTTCCTGGTTTTGGGCACTGAGGGGATCTTTACTGGAGAATGGAATGATAAATTCAGGAAAGCCTTCAGCCTATTACTCAACTTCTGTTTCCCATTCTGGTTTTACAGACAAATTGTACTATCAAAGTTTTACATTTAAATTTTTTTTACCAAGACCAAGAAAGAAACCATCAATTTACAACTGAACTCTATTAACCACGAGGAGAGAAGAAGACTCTTGAAGCCACTGGATTTCTGTAAGAAAGCAAAATTAGTCAGTCATCTTCTGGATTTTACTGGATTTGATTATTTCACTTAATTAATTTTTAAAGTTTCATTGCAAAGAAATGTATATCCTCTTTGGAATTTCTTAAGTATTGGGATGAATATTTAACACAGGATTGGGGTTTTGAAACACAATGTCATAGCTATTACAATATAATGCATGGTCTCTTAAATATTTTTTTAATACCTTTTGCTTCCTTAAATCCTTGCCAGAAAAAGGGAAAAGAAAGATTATTTAAAAATAAGCAATTTGCTTTTCTGTTTACTAGAAGCAGGTGATTTCTGTGGACACTTGAATGGCTCTTCCAGCAGTGCTGGGAAATTAGCACATGGATCTCATCAACTTCTGGATTGGCTCCTGTCATCTGAACTGAATCTTGTGTGAGTTATCATAGTTCTGCTGAACCCCCAGGGCTTTACTGATTCCCACTAGCTGATGATGGACTCTCTTTTTCCCCCCAAACATGTGCTCAGTTTTTTATAAGCTATAAATAAAGCATTATCTGGGTCAGAGGAGCTTCACTGCGGGTTCAGCCGGGGCTCTGGGCTTTGGTACAGAACCCACCTGTCCTCTGGGCAGACAAAGCCACGGGGACAAGCAGTGAGATGAGAAGCGTGCAGGTGAATTCTGCTTAGGATCTTCCATGTTGCAATTGCTTCGCTCAGGAGTTCAGAAATTGTTTTTCTCCCAAAATGCCAAAGAAATATTTGAATTAAAGAAAATTATTTCACTTTTATATGTTTGGTTGTGCTTTGGTGCAGGTCAAAACCAGACCCAGAGCCCAAATCTGCTCTCCCAGCAGTGCTGGATGCTTTGGGATTGGCTGTAACTCACGGAAAGCACATAAAAATTTATTACTGAAGAGGTAAGAGAGAAATACAGAGCTGAGCACACTAAAACTATAGATTTTAAAAATTTCCATTGTTTACTTATCTCATTAAGAATCTACCTCCATGCATGCACACAAGCAGCAGGTACAAATATATCTTGATGTCTATCTTTGTTCCACTGTACGTTTGCCTGCAGCTCTCTATAGATAGAAACATAAACTGTGTGTATATCCTGCTGCCTTTTGAAACGTGCAGAACATTACCAACAGTTTCTTTTCTCTAGTTTGCTCAAATGCTTGTGGTTAGATATTCTGAAAGTATAGAATTAAAAAAAAAAGAAAAAGACAAAAAGGTTTTGACACTTTGAAAATGAGTTGCTTTGTTAAAAGTATGTTTTTAAATATTTCTTTTATTTTTAATAAGCCAGCAAACTACTTTGTTTCTCGGCTTCTGCATGTTGTATTTGATAACATAAAATCAGATAATATTGTTGATGAATGTATATTAATTCAGAGCCGGAGGCACATATAGTGTGTGGCAGTTGATAGGTGGAATTTGAGTGATACGGTGGAATTTTCAGAGCAGGACTGTATTGTGTGTTTGTTACCAGGAAAGTCTGGATATAAGAAATAAAGCTTTGAGTACACAGAGTTCTTTTTGCACCTTATTGGCTGTCTCAAAATCCAAAATAAAAGCAGAAGTTGAAAAGAAGAAATTTAAGTAAGGCAAAAAGGACTCTTGTTATTTTATTCAAATAAGAGAACATTTGGTAGCAGCATTTAAAGAGTTAAAAAGGGAAAATTCCTTATTGAAATTGTACTAAAAGAATATAATGAACAGAAATTATATTTAATAATTGAATTAAGATTATTTCTTGGTTAAATTTGATTATCTTCCTGATTGACCATTAACATTCAAAATATAGAAAGATTATGAGCACACCTGGCCTTATTATTTGCTAAAACAAGACTGAGTCAATAGGATCAGCACTTTTAATGTAATAATTCACATAGGTTCTTGGAGACTCAAAGGAACAAAGATCTGTGATGTGTTATTTCAAAGAGTTTTACTTCAAAAGTTATTTAAAAAAATTGCAATTGATTAGTACTTAAGACAAACTCTTCAGTCTTGTAAGTTTATAATGCTGAAGTGCTGTAGATAAACAACCAGGGTTCCCATTTTTTAGTATTTTTCACTGCCACCGTGTCATACTGAATCAATTCAATATTACTTCTAGTTATGATTCTACAGGATTTTCTTATTTTTCATATAGTTAATTTTCATATTTTAATACTTTTTTTTTAAATACTGTACTTTTGATAATACAAGTCCATTCGGAATGACACTGGTATGAATTACTACAAAAAAAATTTATGGCTTAATCCCGATATCCTCAAATAAATAGTAAGTGGTCAATGATTTTGGTGCCAGGAGGATTTACAGCTGTGGTTCATGAAAGCTCTTAACACAGATATTAAGTTAACCAGGGCAATTTCTGTATCAGACCATTGGGAACATACCGTTAATATTGCATTTGTGTCCTCTGCACCAGGACCAGCACTTAAAACCCAGCTGGCAAAATCCATCCAGGATCCTGGGGAAAAACTCCTACTCCACTAAGTTTACAAAAACTAATGCAGAAAATCATCAGTTTATCTGACAGGGTTCTAGCTTGGAAATGAAGAGAAACACAGTACTTAGTAAATAATTATCCACTTAAAATACTGAGTTTCTGATCCTTCAGCTGTGTACTCTGACACTAATGTGCTGTGACTGTAACGTGCATCAGGTTTGTAAGGAACTTGTAGGTTTTTTCTGCTTCAGGCTTATTAGAAGTTACTACAAGTAGCTGAAGAAAGGCTTTTGCATGCTAAATGGATTTATGACTAGCCCAGATAAATTCCAACTGTTATTGAGCCACAACTGGCTGGTGTTGTTCTAGGGAATTGTTCTGTTCCTTGATTCAATGGTTTTAGTTTTCAATTTACTTCCATGTGTATTACAGCCTGCAAAGTGAAAACCTGCTTTCTGTGGGCACTGACTGTAGTAGAAGCAGCTCACATGTGAGCTGGAAAAATTGAAATAAAAATAAATCATGGAATCCCTGAATGGTTTGGTTTGGAATGGATGTGGTGGTCTCCTGGTAATGTATCAAGGTGCTAATGTTCTCCAAGGAGAGTGTTCCTCCTGGAGCACCATGTTCCCTTCCTCGGCGGTGTATGCAGAATTGCCTCTGGTTTTGTTGGAAGCTCCTTGCATGGGCTCAGTTTGGGCTACAAGAGCTCTGATGCCATCAATTTGTGATTCACAGTTTTGAGGAGAGCTTTGCCTCAGTGAATGAGCCGAAGCAGCTCTAAAATGCTCATTAAGCTGACATGGAGCTGTGAATGAGCTGTGTTCCCTGATACACCTGGGCTTAGCAGGGCTCTGGGAGGCCTTTTAATAGAGTTTTTGAAAGAGGTGTTTTACATTAGAGTGTGGGGAAAGTGGAGGCTTAGTTTTTTGTATACAAATGCACTGTACTGTGATGTTGGGGTGGTCAAAAAGAGAAGGCATTGCAAGTGTCCGAGGGCAGATATGAATGCTGACTTGGAGAGCTGCTTGTCACAAGGATGGGACCAAGCAGGGCCCTTTGAGATCTTCACACCTGGAGTCCTGGGCTGGAGGGCAAGCTCCTGGTTCAGGGATGGCTGAGCTCCTGGAAAGTGTCTGGTCAGCTGGTTAGACTTTGCCTCACACAAAGGTGTGAGGAAAGAGGAATTTGTAGGGGTTGATCTTTGATATGGGAGGAAGCAGTATCCTTTTGGCTGTGCTGTGAGGGAGACGGGGCTTTGGCTTCAGTTTTGACTGATCACTTTGACAGGGCACTTTGGGAAGTCTCTTACAAATGGTACAATTCTCACCAGCCCCTCTCAGAGCTGGGCTGGGTGCTGTGGTCCTGTCCTGTCCTGTCCTGTTGGCTCACCAAGGGCTCTGCCTGCTGCATCCCCATCCAGGTCTATTCACTTTCCTTGCTGCTGGAGAATAGTCTGTACCACTCACACAGAATCTCCCCTGTCTGTCCTTGCTGCAGGTTTCCCCTTCAGAAACCATTTGAGTAGTTCTGTTAGTGAAAATCATAACCAAGGAAAGTTTTTAATTTGAACAGTCAGACAGACACACACACATAAAAAAACCCCAAAGAATGATCTGGAAAAAATCCCCCAAACTCCATTCGCCTGCCACACAGTGACAAATGGAAAGAAGGGTGGCTACTGCCTGTACTCGACAACACTGCGATGTGATATTTTCAGAGGTATCTCGGGAGCATCTACCACATTTACAGCATGTGAGGCATCTCATCTGGAGCCGTTTTGATCTCCTGTAACCTACTCACAAACGCACATATTTCATAACAGGCCCTGCACCCTGATAAGGATCTCTGAGTTTCTTCTGCGCGGTATCTGCAAACAATTCAAAGCTGTTCCACACAAACAAATGTGAGAACCCCCTGACCACAGACTGCCTTTAGAGCAGACCAAGATTTGATGTTACTCATATCTTCCAGTACCTGTCAGAGTTCAAACAGGAAACCTGGTTTTTCCTCTCATGTCAACAACTTTTTTCTTCTTTTTTTTTCTATCTGAACAGGCGTTCGGCAGCAGGCTCATGCTCAAGCGGTGGAAGTCCTGTATTTCTACAGGACAAACAAGTACGTGCTCTGGTACGTCATTGCTGACATTAACAAGAACTGAATATGTGGTTTTCGGTGATCCTGTGGGTGCTTCTGTAGAAACGGACACATTGGCTTTGAACAACCACACAAAAAAGGGATTCATTCATACAGGATATAGGTAATGTGCAGCCGAGGGCTCGCCGCAAGTAGTGCTTTGCTTGGGAAACGTCAGAAAAAACTGGCTGCTCTTTCTCCTGGTACGGCTGTATTTTGTGCTTACACAGTAACACTTTTTATCACTTCAGCCTGTTTTTCATTTATATGATATCCTGCTTGCCAGGGCTCCAACAATTTAATGTGAAAAGTTTAAACTAAAGAATTATTTGTATTCACTGATTAGGAAGTTTCATCTGAACACCTAAACTAATGATTAATTATCATGTCTCCAGAAAATATGAAAAAAACCTCTTGTCCAAATCAGCAATTTGGCCATAGCCACTCATGAATGTTTTGGCACTGCTGGGAAGAGAAATTAGGAATTATAGCTGACGTGCATTCCTCTTACACTGTACTCATTACTTAATCTTTCATAATGCAGATCAATAAATGTAGCAGCTTTCAGAACTTTCCAGTCCAGGCTTGGAAATGCTTCAATAACATTTAACTTAACCTCTCCGTGAATGCTGGAAGTGGAAATTTATAGTGGAGAACAATTCTTGACAAAGACTAATATTTGTGACAGAAAACACTGACTCTGTCAAGGAATGGATGACTTCTCAGGATTGTTTTCCCCCATTTGATTTATGCCTGACAGATACAAAAAACCAACTCAAATACAGCTGTGTTAAGAAAAGAACACACAGGCATTTCCATGACTTTCATCTTGCTTTGTATTTATGTCATGATAAAACATGCTTTTGTGGCTTGCATCATCAAGGGGCAGAACATCTGGAAAAGTCTTGTTACAGAAAAGCGTCCATAAAGCTAAATATGATTGTTCTCTTTTTTTCTTTTAATAAAACTCTCAAAGCAAACAGCTGGATAACAGTATGACTAGTAGTAATACTTGCTGTGAGCTGGAACAACAGTTATAGGCTCCCAAAGGAAGAGGCAAAGAGGTGTCACGGAATTTCTCGGTGGTGAGCCATGGCAGAGGAGTGTGTGACAGTGGGTACCCCTGAGCTGCCCTGAGGAACAGCAGGTAAAAAGGTAAAACAGCCTTTGGGAACCACCTGCCACCCTTGAAATCACACAGACCATTTCAGTATTTTGCTTTTTTCCTCTTTATCTCTTTATTTCTATATTTCCAATATGATTTCTGCCCAGATGATTGAGTTTGATTCCATGTGTTTTTCCAGTAGCTGTTTCAGGAGCTAAAGCACTTTACATAAAATCTGCTATCAAAAATGGCACTGTCTTGACATTTGTACAGCTCTGTATTGGTGCTCTGTGTGTTCCCACTGAGCAGCTGCAGGCCTGGAAAGACCTTCAGCTCCTGCTCTGTCTACCCATCTCTGCCTTAAATGCTTGTAAACCAGTGGCAAGAAGAATGGAATCATCTGTGTTCAGTAAAGGAAATATTTATCTTCTAATTTTCTTTCTAAGTCTTAATATTTCATGAAGCCTCAGTGAAAAAAACATGCCAGGTATGGGCTGCTTAGAAGCCTGATTCAGAGTAGAAACACAGACGTAGGTTACATTGCTAAGGTCAAGTTCATGCTGTAACAAACATCCTGCTGAATAAATGAGTACCCATGGTTCAAATCAGCAGCTCTTATCAGAAATGAGTATTAGAGCATTTACAAGCTTTTAATTATTTGCCTTCTGCTTTGAAAAATATCTTGACATGTCCACTTGGTTGATGCCCCTCATTATCCATGGGATCTGCACTTACTGCCCGCGATTCCCTGGGGCTGATCCTGACTCAGAGAGTGCTGGTGCATGAATGTGATTCTGCAGATGTGCCTGGCTGGGCTTCCCTTGCCTCAGGGTGGCAAGAGAGGGGCTGATCCTGAGAGCCATCTGGTATCACCAGAGTTACTGATGGAATGGATCAGTTCTTGGTGCTCACATTCCCCAAAGGCAACTCAACGCTCCATGGGCACCACCATCTTCAGAGGGGTTTTCATAAAAGTGCTGCTGATCCCTGCATAGTCAGGGGTATGATGAGCTGAAATTGGGTAAATGTAAGTAATTACAACCAGCTAGTGTTCTAGGGCAAACTGGGCTTTACCCGGTAATTATAGGTATTGCTGTCACCAGTGTGTGTACAGTGGTGCATATTTTTATTTTACTAGTAATTGAATGATAGATCATGGCTACTAGCCTGTGTATCTAGGAGAAAACAGATAAATTAGGTTCTTCTTGAAGGGTTTTCTTACAAATAGGAGACCTGATCACTCTGTAACCTTTAGGAAACAAATGGCTCCCATTGCTGGAGATTAGCACATGCTTTAGGAGCTCATGTAACCCAGCATCCACAGCAGTTTGGATGAACACGTTCATTGGTATTTATATAGAGTTTTGAACTGATTGAATGGGCCTGTGGAGAATGTAACATCATGCCCCAAAGAGCAGTGCAGCTCCTGACCCCCTGCAATGTGCCAGTGAACTGGACTCCTACCAGTGCAGCCAAGTTCTGGGAATTCAGTTATAGTAAAACCTGTTTGTTACTATATTTCATGTTTTTACCAGGGCCATTGCACACTGGAGTTGCCCAGGCCCAGCCTACCAGGCCGCCTGGGTGGTGCTCTCCCAGGTGAGTCCTATGGGGTGTGATATGAGTGTTATCTCAGCTCCCTTCCCCTTTAGTCTGGCCAGAACCGCAGCAGGGCCACCCTGCCTGATGCTGCCTTTGTCAGAGAATGAGCTAACCTGGTGCCCCAGACTTGTTTATATCAGCTGTTAGATGGAAATTCTTTTGGACTCTGGGTTGGATTTTATTTGTTTGAGATGGGAAACTCTATACCATCATCCTTTCGTGTATCTTCCTGTTGAATTTTACAGTACAGAAGACAGAGGGAACAACCGGTTGGATTAAATAAAGTGTTTTACAGATTCTGCTCCAGAACCTTTGCTTGATTTCTCAGACTTCATAAGGTAACAATATTGATTTACTGTGGACACCTAAGCCTCTAACAGAGCTCAGAGAGGGATCTGGACCTGCCTCTGATGCTCTGGTACCTGCCTGCTTTACATTGGGCAGTAGGGCAGGGAGAGATACATGTGAGAAACCACAGCCTGCAATGTTCTGGGTCAGCTGCCTTAGGATGCCCTTTTGAGGGATGACTTGGGACTTTTGGGAATGTGCTTCGTGTCTTCAAGGCCATAAATAACCTCTAAGATGTCAGGGTGGCATGTAGTGGAGAAGAAGAAGGTCCTGCCTTCCTCTTTCCCTACACTTTCCTCTGTGCAGCTCCAGCCACACCTGGACAGGCTGTCTGCAATGTGTGAAGAGTTCACCAGGGAAAAACAGGCATCCCTGGCTGCTGTGCAGAATCCTATTCTGGTTAATACCCACCGCAGGAATCACAAGATCATCACTCAGGCCAGTGGCAATCTGCTGAAAACAAAGGGTTCCTTAATAGTCAAGATAAGCAGATAAGGCACTGCTGTGCTATTTAAAGTGCAGTGTTTATGCCTGAATAAAGTTACTCCAATTTTGGAGTAGAGTGTTTGCTGGGAAAGCTGTATTTACATTCCACCTCAGGGACTGAAGCGCCCTTGCACACTTTCATGTATCTCCTTTCTTCAAAGTCAGATGTTTCACCTACAGCTTCATTCCTACCTACAATTACAGCAGGCAGCTCCCTTCAGTCCTTTTGTAGCTTTTTTTTGATTAACAGTGGTGGCAGGCACAGAGGTGGCTACGAGCTATGTCTGCACCTCATTATCTCGCTCAAAAGAAATGTTGTGTGCTTTGGGACAGCCCTGTGAGTTAGGAAAATGGTGATTTACAGATGGGGAAAAGAGACAAAGAGCGGGCGAGCGCCTTGCTCGGGATCCCACGGGATGTTGGCAGCAGGGAGTTGTATTTCTGTCTAGTGCCCTAACCACTGATCCATCCTGTCTCCTGCTTTCGGGCGAGAGAGTCTGAAAATGCCATTGATTTGCACTTTCTAGGTCTGGGGAAGAAAGGTAGGGCTGACTAGACTATACAGGGAGACATGCAAAAATAAACAGAAGACAATAAACAGCATAATGTAAATTAGCTTCGTAAAACTTTAATAATCTAAGATGCTATTTAGAAAACACAGGCAAGGAGATGTCTGTTAAAAAAAAAAAAGGAAGATATGATTTTAACCAGATAAAATCCCTTTAATTAGTCTGAAATTCTTGCCTATGTTTTATAGCAACACACTTCCATATGCATGCCAGAAAGTCGGGGAAACATGGAAATCATTGTCAATTTGCAGCATTCACTGCTGGGATACAGCAGATTATTTCAATGAAGGCTAGATAAACTCTGTGTCTGTAGAAAACATTTGTTTGGTGGTCTCTTTGCGTTGACATCTTCTACCGCACATCTGGTTTGGGAAGGAATAAATGAGCCTATGCTCAAGAACCAGGTTGTTTATATGATGCAATATTTAAATGATTTTTGTTTTTCATAAATCTGGAAAAGTAATTGTCATCTTGGTGGCACTGGTTATAACATTGAACCCCTCTTGTTGTTGTGGGTGACCTTGGGCCACAATGGAAAGCAGTATTCTCCAAAATAGAGATATGTTTGCCCTCACTGATATGGGGACAAGGCTTCTCCTACATCTGCTCAGCACCCAGGCGGTCCTGAAGGGAGTTTTGGAGTGAACCATGACATAGGCGATGTGGATTAATGGTTGGAATAAAAGTCACGAAATCTCTTTGTTCACGGAGATGCACAAAAATGGATGTTGGGGAGTGCTGGGACCCGAAGGTGTGGGGCACAGGAGGAGCTCTGCACCAGCTGCGGAGTAGGTTGAGGGCAAGTGTGTACTGGGGAAAGGAATGTTCTTGCATATTTTCCATTGCACTAACCACAGGCAGTTTGTTTTCAAGCAGTTCTGTTATTGCACTGTGGCAGGAATGGGCTGCGTGTCCCTCCCATTGCTGTGTCCCCACCTGACACCCGAGGCATGTGGGGGCTCTGGGGCTGGGAGCACAGTGCTGTCCGGGGAACCAGGACAGGAGCTGCAGATCCTGAGGGCACCTGCTTGCTCTTGCTGACACCCTGCCTTTAATCTCGCAACACTGAAGGTGTTTTCCCCAAATCTCTGGTTGCCTCCATGAGGTGTTTGTTTGGCCCCAAGCTTGGCTGCCAAAGGGGGGACACCAGCTCTTTCCCATCCCAGCTTCCCCAAGAAGGGTGGTGCAGCCTTGACTGCAAGCACCAATTAACCACCTGTAAATTAGTGCTAATGATATTTTCCCATCAGGTTTTAAAGCCACTGTGGTGTTTGCAGTGACAGTGGACAAGCTTGGGTGTCACTTGCAGCAATCAGGCAACTTGTCAAGGTCGTCTTTCTGCTGTGCAGATGCAGCACAATGAGAAAAAGGGGTGATTCAGAAAATCCCATGGTTTGGGATGCATGTTGGCTTTCAGCTCACAGCCCAGGGCCTACAGCTGGCATAAAGGGGAGAACACAAAAGATATATCATAGCAGGGAACCCCCTGCCTTCCCCACCAATGCTCCGTGATTGGAACATGGGGAAAGAAATTTCCTTTTTTGTCTCAAGTTCTTTGCTGCCTTTGTTTCCAGGTGGCTCCATACATGAATGGTCTTTTGGTCTCCAGTTTTCACGAAAATGCTTGTACAGCTGAGAAAAAAATCAGAGCACAACTTTGAAAAGAAATATTTTTTATTTATACCTTCTAGCATAGTATTTTTTTCATAGCCATACTCTCCACAGCCGAGTCTGTGGTTCTACCAGAAGAACTGTTAGCAGCTGAGGACACCTCCATCCTGGGGAACTCCCCTGGAGCACCCTATATCCCCGTGAAAGGACCCACCCATGTCAGGTGTCCCCTTGGTGGCTGTTCCCTCAGGAGAGTTCAGGGCATCCCACCTCATTCCAGAGAAGAGACCCAGTGCTAAACTGGGGTATTGGCAATGTCTGCTGTCAGGGGTTATAAGGCCTTGGAAGAGACAAAACCTTGATTTTCCAGTCACTTACCAGCCTGGGTAAGAGAAGAGCTGTGCAAATAAATGCAGTGTTTAATAAAAGTGAAAACTGACAGAACTGGGTATTTCACACTCACTGTAAAACTGAAACCTGAGTTTTTTTGGTTGAAAAATTCACTGGCTTTTTTTTTTCCATTTAGACGTGAGTGATTTTTGAACAAAGAGAGGAGACTGTTTAGAAATGAGTAAAATTGGTGCTATCATTAAGCAAAGGGGATTTGCAATGGGAATAGCTCAGTTTGTGCTGACATATGTGTGTGTGTTCCCATGTGAGAACTCAACAAAACACACATTTGGGGCTAAGCATTAACTAATGTGTTTGAGCATCACTCATGAAGGGAAGGTGAAAATGCTCTGCGGATGCACTTGACAGCTGTTCGCCAAGTCAGAGAAGATATCTTTTCCTTTCTACATGCTCTTGAACTGTGGTTTTGTAAATGCTTTTTTGTTGGGCAGTAAGGCCCCTCACTACAGGAAAGACACTTGTAGAATCAGAATTGTTAAGGCTGGAAAAGACCTTTAAGATCACCACATTCAACAATGAGGGGCTGGAGCATGTCCAGAGAAAGGCAATGGAGCTGGGGAAGGGTCTGGAGCACAAGACTGATGAGGCACAGCTGAAGGAGCTGGGGGGCCTCAGCCTGGAGAAAAAGGAGGCTCCAGGGGGACCTTCTTGCTCTCTATAGTTCCCTGAAGGGAGGTTGGAGCCAGGTAGGGTCCATCTCTCTCCCAGGGAATAAGCAATAGGACAAGAGGAAGTAGCTTCAAATTGTTCAAGGGGAAGGTTTAGATTGGATATTAAAGAAAATTTCCTCACTGAAAGGGTGGCCAAGCCATGGCAAAGGCTGCCCAGGGCAGTGGTAGAGTCACCATCTGTGGAGGGATTAAAAACGTGTAGGTGTGGCGCTTGGGGACATGGTTTAGTGGTGGGCTTGGCATCAAATGGTTGGCTTTGATGATCTTAGAAAGCCTTTCCAACCTAAACAATTCTGTGATCCTAAGAATGCTCTGTCCCTGCAGGAATACTTGCCATGCTTCCTTTGCATCCCATTCAGCCATGAGTACAGGAGTGTGGTTTACAGTAGTGGTCTGAAAGATGGGATTTGCTCTGATTTGCACTGATCTGAGGCTCAGCACAGATCACCTACACCCCCTTTTGTCTCTCTGAGTGGAGAGCCCTGGCCTGCAGTGCTCACATTGTCTGACCGATGGGGCTGCGCTTTGGGAGAGAGGAGAACATTTTTGCTGGATTACGAAGGAGCTAAACAAAACCCAGAG
The DNA here is from genome assembly GCF_009650955.1 of Corvus moneduloides. Classification (NCBI taxonomy): domain Eukaryota; kingdom Metazoa; phylum Chordata; class Aves; order Passeriformes; family Corvidae; genus Corvus; species Corvus moneduloides. Next base: position 10,062,078 of record NC_045490.1, read on the forward strand.
TCAGATAATAATTACGGATCAGTAACCCTCCTCTTTTTCAGAATTACCCACAGATTTTTTTATCTTTCCATCTTTGAAAGAACATTATTTTTCCTGTACTTTTGCAAATATTATCGCTGTTTCTCTACGTTTTCTGTCCTTTCCAGACATTCCCCTCTTCTCACCATGCTGTGGATATATTTAACAGAAGAAAACCCAGTGGATTTGTTGTCTGCTCTGTGGTAATGATGGGATCACTTAGCTTTGCTCAATGCAGCTCTGAAGCAAGTCAAGAGGGAGCACAAGTCTAATAAAGATCAGGTCACAACATGCACATGGATTTTTGAAAAATCTGGGTATTGTAGGGTTTTTTCAAGTTGGGCTCCTTCTCATGTTTTAGACGAGAGTGTTACAGTGACAAGACGACCAGATGTAAATGAGCTCTTGATTTTGAGATGACAAAGATAATTAAATGCCAGGAAAAAGTTTCTCCTCTGCTGCCATTTATTGAAAAATTTACATTTTCTTGAATGCATCCTTTAGGTGATTAATAAAAAACGAAAGACAAATCCAATATCTGGAGATGTGTCTCACTCTTAGATGAAATATGTAGGTGAACTTGTTCATTCTCATATAACTCTGATTTCAGGAAAGTGGGAGAGAAGCCTTTTGGAGGATAAAACATCCCTTACACAAGTATTTGCACAGGAAACAAACCAAGGTAACCAGGTACAATCCAATTCCTGCTTATCAGCGTTTATAGATTTTATGGGTTATCTGTAACCACCCATTTTTACTGAATTCAAGATTATTTAGTGGACTGCCATAAAGCTGCTGAGATGTTACTTTGAATGTGGTGTAAACCAAGAGCTTGGAACAGAAATGTGTTGGAAAAGCAGTACAAGGGCAGTGCCCAGGTGGGTCACCAGCAGCAGCTCTTACACTGGGCTCCTCCTGTGCTGGGACAAGTGGCAGAGCAAGTGAAGTCTCTCCGTGGAAGATGATCAGCTCCATTTGGGGATGTCAGGGGGATCCCACAGCCCAGATTACACTAGATCCCAGCCTAAGGGCACTGGAGGTGCAAGGGAGCGGGCATGGGGAAATGAAGAAAAATAGAGTTTTTCTGCTTCTAATGATGATGATGCAGAAACAGCTCATTTCACACTCACACCAAGCAGATGAATTCATTCACTCTTCTATTTATCAGTAACCAAACACCTCTTGGTGCTCTTGCCCACAACACCAATTACATTAGTTCTCATTCCTTGGAAACAAAAAGCACTAATCATTTATTTCCAACCCATGCTCCCAGCTGGAACAGTTCCTGGGTAGTTTGATTTCTGTGAGCACTGTCACCACCTAGTGGCACCTCCCTCTTGCTTTGCGGGGGCAGCTGTTGCATTATCCTCCTGTAGGCTTTGCCCCAAGGTCACTCATTTCTTCCCCTTATCACCGCAGCTTTGCCAATTGGCAAGTTAAAAGCCTTCAGGTGGGGTGGCAGCTTTATTTGGCAGATTTTCCTTCTGCGTTTGATTGGGACCAGCTCAGTCTGGTTGAATGTGGAGGATTTCTATGGTAAGGTGGCTCTGGAAGACTGGAGGGTTGTGTTTAAAGGTGTTTGAGTGCCGGAGGAAAAGGTTGTGGGAGACTTTTGTGCTCTTGAACACTCAGGCTATTGCAAAGTGGAAATGTTGTGAGTTTTGACTAGATAACATATAACCACTAGCAATAACACAGCAGGAGTGTGTGTATGTTAATCATACAGCCATGATTATGTTGTTTAGCGGTTTGATTCAGTTTACAAAGGAAATATAGAGTGCAGACACCCCTTGCTCACTGCTCAGGTCTCTGTGCCATCCCCCCCCCGTGTGAAACGTTTGCATGTCAGCATCAAAGCTGAGCTCTTGCTTTTCTGTCTAATGCTAAAAAATTTGAGATGAGCAATATTGTATGTTTATCCTGGATTTCCCTCCCTTGCTCTGTCCTCGAAGCCCTTAGTGGGTTCTGTGATGTCCCAGCAGGGGGCTGAGGCATTCAGAGTTGCTCCCACGCAAGAGCCGGAGGGTGACACCACTTGTTGTGTGATGATGCCTTGATTTTAGAGGGGTTGTTTCCACGCAGAAAAACAAGCCATGGACCCATTAATCAAAGCAGAAATTTTCCAGTACTGAGGCCGAGAAGGCACAATAAGCAGGACGAGGGTTGTGGCACTCTGCCTGGCATTGTGGGTTTCTCAGAAATGATTTTCAGCACTATAGACCCACTCACTTTACATAATAATGTAACTTTTAGACATTTTTCCCCCCCCATGTGCAGCTTTGGTTTGAGTTTTCCTTGTTTGTGAGTCACTGGTGGGCTATGGTGTGTGCATCATCAAGGAATCCATCCATCAGTCCTATTGTGAAAGCAAAGCCTGAGCTGGTGGATCCATCTGTGTCTGCCTTTCCCACAGACACCATGCAAAGCCCTGAGGAACTGAGCTGCTTGCAAGGCACTCTCTTGCTTAAGAGAGGAAGGAGTCATAATAGTAGTGAGGAAAAAGGTAAAACTGGACTCTTCAGTGTAGTCCGGGTTATCTGGCAGCCTCAGCAGAGCCCCTGCAGCCCCCCCTGCTCTTGGGTGTGTAGCTCAGTTTAGGAGAGACCTTCAGAAAATGGAAAGGCACTTGGGCTTCACTCTGTAACTTTTCCTACCACCAACACCTGTGCAGCTGCAGGACTGAAAGGTCTTGGCTCTAAGCAAGCAAAGGTGATGTGGGCGGATCACCCTTGGGAGAGTCTCATCCCCCCCATGAAATGCCATCAAGGGGCCTGTGTGCTGCCCTAGTTTGGCTTAGAACAGCCCTGCAACCTTAAATAATGCCCCTGGTTGTGTCTCATTCATAGCACTGAACAAAACTTCATGTGGTTTTCCAGTTTCCAATTTTTAAATTTAAAAGATGCTTTTCCCTATCCCTCTGCCTCTCCAGTTCACAAGTGCTCTGTGAGCAGGGGAGAGAGCAAATGAGGAGCTGGTCTAAGAAAAATGAAGGTAACCACATCTGAAAACACAGGAGCATAACCCTCACAAAGAACAGAAAATGAAAATGACTGCTTTTCAACCAATTAAGCTAACTGTTGGGTTTTTTGTTGTTTTGCTCTTGGCTGGAGCTTGGAGTTAATGAAGCACAGTGAAACAGCAGATAGCTTCTTTGGAGATACCTACTGCTCCTTCTATGATCATTTGATACAAACTGCTGTAAGAATTGTGTGAGTGCTGGTCAAAATTTGAATTAAAGTATAAGAGCTGAACTATTACAAATTTATGGCTATATTGTATATGTGACTTATAGGGCCAGATCTTTCATAGTGTTACTGATGTCTTCCTGGAGCCAGCGTTGGACATGTTGTTGTTGATAAACTCCTAAGAATGGCCCAAACCAGTAAATAAATGCCAGTTCTTCTTTCCAGGATATACACGAATTTCTCTTCAGCCAGAGTGGAGTGTGTGCATATATAGGATAAGTTTTGGTGTTAAGTAACTTTATATTGTGCTGTTAATGCTGAAGCTTTGTAGCATGTTAGGTAGAACTACAGCCTGGTGGAAATGAGTGGTAAAGCTGTTGGCTTCCCTGGGACACCTTCTGTCCTGCCATGGGAAAGGCACTGTGCATCCGTGTGGTGAGGGGATGAGACCTGTGCTTGGGCAAGGTGTGGGGACCTTGAAAATGGCCTTTTTTATTATGTTGCCGTGGTATTTGGGAGGAATGTGTCTTAACAGCATTGATAGCACATTCATATTTTTTCACCTCAAAATCTCAGGAAACAAATCAAAGGAACAACTCACTGTTCATTTTCCCTTTATTGACACACTTTGAAAAAAAAGAAAGTGATTGTATTCAGGAAACCTGCTTCTGGGGTATTGCCAATCAAAATATTTGGCAAGCCCAGTCCTGATTAAAAGGCAGCAAATGGAGGCCAGTTTATCTCCAGGAGCAATTCTGAGTGCCGTGGATATTGTGCAGAAGGGGAGCTTATGCTCACCCAGCAATCGAGGAGGGTTCATGTTCCATTTCAGCTTTGTTCCTGGAAGGGCCAAATCTACCTGCAGGTTGCCTTAAATACCTAAATAGCTGATAATAATCTAATCAGTTCTGATCCCTGCCCTTTGCACTGTTCCTCACTGAAAGCCAAGTGCAGTGAGCTTTGGTGGGGCTCTCTGGACCCAACACGAGAGATTCCCTTGGTTGGTTCACACAGCAGTCGGTGCTTAAAGCCAAAATGTAATTGGCTATTGGTATTTTACCAGGATTCTGTGGTCAACTACTTTGAGAGGTCATGAGGTCTCCAATGACCACAGGAACATGGTTTTGCATCCCATGACAGGTGTGATAAACCTTCAGCTAATGTCTCTGTGTAATGTTTGGGCTTTGATCTCTCTCTGCAGCCATCCTTTGCACCCAGCATAATAAACCATGTCTAGCGCACAGGAAAAGATCCACTAACTCCTTCTGCTTTGTCCAAAAGAGCAATTGTACTCCTACTCTGATACTTGCTTCTGAGTTTGTGAGTCTTCGCACTGGTACGTTTTGAATTCATCTATAGAGAAACGAAGACTTAAACTTTGCCTTCATGCTCCATAAGAAAAGCAAAGCAAAAGGGGTATAATGTTTTACACAGGTGTTCTGTAGAATCTGTTTTTGCATCTTTTGTGAGAGGAAGTTTGGGGCTTTGGCTCAGTTTCAGCTGAGCTGTTACTACCACAGAGCCAGGGTACATCTCTGGGAGAGCTGGAGCATGAAGGGCTCGGTCAGGACTTGCACAAATGGGTGATGGACCTCAACCATTAAATGCAAGTTCTGACAGCGTGGGTCAAACTCATGTGTGTCAGTCTTTGGGTTCCTCCTTTCTCATTCTCCTAATTGGGCTCATTTTCTGTTTAAAAATAATTGGCAGAATTTTACGATGTGAAACAAAAATAAGGCAACTCCTGCTGAGATCTGTGAAGGCAAAATGTTTTCATGTGCTTTGGAGTTCACATAACAAACCCTTCTGTCAAAAGATGTGTTAAGAGATGCATTTTGCTGTGACATGCTTTCAGCTGGGTGTTATAAGGGGCTGCTTTCTGGGACTGGCAGAAACAGGACTTTCAAGTTTAGATCATGGAAAATGGTGTGTGTAGTGGTGCTTTGTAGATCAGTCAGGACTGAGGGGGAAAAACCCAAAACAACAAAAACCCCCAAATCCCAAAGTGGAAAACCACAATTCTTTCTCCCCATTGATCTCCAAATAGTCAAAAATAAGGAAAATCAGACAAAACTTTTTTTCTTGTCATATTCTGGAGAATGAAATGCTGGGCATGACTTGGCAACATGCCTTTTCGGCCTGGAAAGCCAACAGTATCCTGGGCTGCATCAAAAGTTTGACCAGCAGGTTGAGGGAGGTGATTCTACCTCTCCACTCTGTTCTCCTGAGACCCCAGCTGCGATGCTGCTTTCAGCTTTGGGACCCCCAACATCAGAAGGATGTGGACCTGCTGGAGTGAGATCAGGGAGGACACAAAGATGCTCCAAGGGCTTGAGCAGCTCTGCTCTGGGGCCAGACTGCAAGAGCTGGGTCTGTTCAGCCTGGAGAAGAGAGGCTCCAGGGAGACCTGAGAGCCCCATCCAGTGCCTAAAGGGGCTACAAGAGAGCTGGAGAGGGAATGGGAACAAGGCCATGGAGTGATAGGACAAACTGGAATGGCTTTAAACTGACAGAGGGCAGGGTTATAGTGGGAAGAAATTCTTCCTTTTGAGGGTGGTGAGGCCCTGGCACAGCTTGCCCAGCGAAGCTGTGGATCCACAAGGTCAGGCTGGATGGGTCTTGGAGAAACCTGGAAGGTATCCCTGCCTATGTCAGGGGGCTGAAAAAGATAACCTTTAAAGGTACCTTCCAAACCAAACTATTCTATGATTTTAGAAAGCTTTCTTGCCACAGTACTTGTGAAATGAAGGAGAAAAAAAAAAATCATCTCCCAACACTTGGAGAGAGGATTTAATACTGACCAAATCCTGGCTTACCAATTAAGCTGCAGTCCACTTTTTTGCCAATTGTTTGCTTAAAAATAATCTGCGTGGAGTTGATGTATTTTAAAGACTTCCCAGCAATTCACTGGGAGGTTAAAAAGGAGCAGGGAGGAAAGGTAGTGGGCTGATTGGACAGCAGCAGTCCTGGACAGGATCACAACCCAGGTGACTACAAGACCGGGCAAAGACCTGCAGTGCTTGACCCTGTGCTGAGGCAGGGCTTGGGGCATGTCTGTGCTCACACTGAAACCTGTCTGAAAATGGGCAGCTGCCTCCTCTGTTTGCTCTTGTTCCAAGGAAGGAGCAGGCTGTGCCACAGCCATGTGTGGTCCAGCAGGGTCCAGCATGCCCTGTGGTGAGGTGCCATGGCCAGGAAACGCATGCTCTGACTGGCAGATCCACGGTGTGCTTTCCTCTCTATCTGTAGGAGAAGGCTCCCGTCTGTGCTTAACTAAGGTCCTAGCAGTTATTTGCAGAGTATTCCTTATTCCATACCGTCCCCTGAATCAATTCTGTGAATGACTTATTTCTGAGCAATTTGTGGGTGTATCTGGACTGTAAATTCATGTTGTTTCCCACTGAATGTATGTGTTGCACAATATGCTTCTGCTCCCTCTTCAGGAGCAGGTATTTCTAGGTTCCGGTGTCTGGTATAAGGTTCAACTTGATCAACTGGGAAATGTGCATTTTGCTTTGATCCTGAAATATGGAATTACAATTTGCTCTCTTGGTGACTATTCCCAGTGGTGGCTTTATACATTTAGGCTTGGAATTTCATGGGGTCTTAATGGAGGAAACTCCCCATAATGAAAATATTCCCCCTATACATCCCTTCTAGAAGGAGTCCAAGGGATAAGACCGAGTAGTTCTTTGAGGGTCCTCTAAAAACTCCAACAAAAATATATGGACAAAACCAAGGTGAGTGGCTGTGTAACTGATGGAAAGATATTAGATTAGCAATGGAAATAACAATTCACAATTTGGGAGAAGGGAAACATTACCCAGTTATTCAATGGGCTGGTCTAGGTGATACGTTGTACGTGCCTTAGCTGAGGGTTTTACTTTCATCAGAGTGAAATTTGCTGCTTTGCCAAAGTCACAAGAAATACCCTTTTTTCACAGTTTAAGGGGCATTTAAGTGAAATGTAGCCCTTGTGTTGACTCTGATGGTGAGTTTCACTCCAAGTTAGCCCTTAGAGCTAAAGATTTATGTCACGTGAAGAGGCATCCAGAGACTTTGGCCACTCCTAACAATCACTGCAACCCCTGAGAGTCCCTCTGACATCCAAGTATTGGAGGGACTTGTAGAATTTAATATGACTATAAAGATTCTGCTGGCTTTATAACCATTGCACAAATAAGGCTCATACAGAATTCTACAGGATGCATCAGGAGAGAATATAAACAAAACTCCATGGTTTTGCAGCACTTATATATAAACCTTGTAATGTTTAATAGCTCTGCACTGCTTTCATCCCCATGGCATGAGGGTTTCCTACAACCAGTGCTTTCGCATGGGGGAGCTGAATAGCTGATGCATGAGTTTATGGAGGTATTACCCCTCTGCCTGCATCCTATTGGAGTTGCCCATGAATTTGCACTGTCTTCCCAGATTTTGGATGCTGAAGGCACTGCTGTAGCTGCTGCAATGAAATTTTAGCTGAGAAAGAGGAGAAAAGGTTGTGGAATATTTTGTGAGGTCTAGATCCAGCCTTGAACTGCAAAAGCCTTGATGATGCCTTGGCACTGCTATTGCTCTGCACAGATGTCAGCTGCCAGATTTGTTTTTATCATATGAGGAAACAAACTCTTTAATGAATGAAAACAGATGCACAAGATTGTGTTGAAAGTAATTTTGTAAAGAACACAACACAGAAACCTTGGAAAAGGCATCTAAAAATATTAATGGAATTTATTCTTGGCAATGAGAAGCAAATATGCATTATGCAGATATTCTCTTTTAACTGCACTATACTCCTTCCTGTTGGAGTGTAGGACTCCAGCATGGTTCCTCATCATCCTATGTAACTCATCATGGTACACTGGCCATGGGAGCGGGTCCCCTGGATATTTTGTTCACAGAACATAAAGATCCAGAAACACAAGTAGTTGAGAAGATCAGGTCCTCCGACAGGAGGTAGAGCAAATGTGAGTTAAAGCTTGAAATAAGCCAGGCCCATATAAAAGCTTGCACAAACAGCTGGTTTCAGTTCGGACAATTCCCACTGACCTGAGTGGTTTCTCCAACAGGACCTACGTGGATTAGTCAGTACAGACTGCTTGTCATCCACAGGGCACCCAGCACGTGTTGCAACATGTTATTCCATGAAACAAGCTAGTTAAAACTCTCTGAGAGCTACTGAAATGCTCCTAAACTGAAAAATAAAATGCCTTGTTAAAATTGGATTGAACCAGAAGATATCTTGCAACTTTACTGCCCAAATCACTTTAAACTTCTTTGATGCTCATTTTATTAATACAAAATCAGATGAGAACCCACTGTAACTGGTTTGGGGTTTTTAATCTCTGAAATTAATCATTAACTTTTCCCCAAGAGACTTATTTTCACCTTAATACAGTCAGGAACTGCTATTAGAACATGTTGCATTGACAGCCTTGACTGCTGGTGAAGGCGTGGTGCCACCAGCCCAGGTTTGCAAACGGACAGCAACGACATCTGGGATGGAACCAGGATGGGTGAACACAGCTGATGCCATTCCCAAGGGGGACGAGCACAAGAATATGGGAGAGCCAGAGTTTTCCAGGTGAATCTGAAATGAAATTAAATCATTTGTGTTTGCTTTAATATAGGGATGTCTGATATTATCTGTCTACAGCACTAGTCTGTGCTGCTGCCTTTGAAGCTAATAATTGGCATTAGGGTGGTGTGTTAGTTACCATGTTAGGCATGAATTTGGAATGAATCTCAGTTATCCAGACAAATGGGCATTTTCATGGTATTACCCACTACCACATGATGTTACATATTCCTCATCAGTGGCTGTGCTCAGGTTTGGGCATCGTTGGGGTTTGGAGCTTTTCCTTAGCTAATTAAGACTTGTGAGAAGGGCAGAAATATTTGGGGTGTTGGAGAAGAAAGGTTAAACCAGCAAAATATGGCAAGCTTAGCCAAGAGATGCTTAAGGTGGTCATGGCTTGTGATGGTGGTGGGACTCAGCACTGGGGATGCCACCATTCATTAGTGCAGTATGAGGAGTGGCAATTAGGGATGGGGAGAAGCCAAATGCAGTTGAAACATCAGGATGTACCCTTAAAACAAGATCTTTAAAGCCCAGGTTACTTTGTTGAAAAGTACATTGCTAAAAATCCCAGGGAATTTTGGTAGAGAACAATCCCAGTGGGAGAAAGGCAGGCTGGAGAAGCCCAGGAGCTATTCACAGGCTTTGGTTCTTTGGTTTTGGGTGTAGCTGTTGACTCCATTGCAATGGGCTTACATTAGGGATGAGTTGGATCTGTTTAGTGCAATGGCCTGAGTTCTTTGGATTGTGAGTCCTTAGATGATGCCCACAATGGAATTATAATTAGGAAAGTAAGAAAGGTTCTGCTGGGAGATGGGTAAACCACAATAATTACTGGCAGTGAGAAAGTCAGCAAAGAGCAAGTAATCAGGGGTTTATAGAGGTCTTATTGAGAACTACCTAAATTCCAGTTTTAAGGATACCTGTGAAATAATCTTTCATAAGCAAAATTACCTAAAACAATAGCAATTCCACTCCTCTGCTTTATCCAGCGTTCAGCTGTACCTAAAAGCTTTAATGAGTACATGGATGAGGATCAAACTGCCCGTGTGGCCACTGAATGTGGAATCACCACAACGCAGAATCTCCGGAAGAACCTCCCAAGGGATGCTGATTCCATGCTAATGGCCATGGAAACTCCCATGCTCTGGCAAGGTAATCAAGATGCACAAGGAAGTTTATTTGTTTTGCTGGGTGATAGAGCCAAAAATCTCTCACAAAATGGCAAATTGCAAAGTATAAAAACAATTCTGAAGGGTTTTTGTTTCCAAGTGCATAATCTCTCTTGAAAAAAGATTATTGAAACATCAAAATAAAATGACACTTTACATTTTTCTTTAAGAAATAGTGTGTAGCTTTGCTCTTCTGTCCAAGATTCTGAATACTAAGTAACCTGACAAGGAGATCATTGCTAAACCAACATAACCCATCCCGTGCTTTGAGTTCAAACTAACATGACCAATTTCACATGAAAATGTTCTTGGCATAGCAAAGTGCTTGCTTGGCTAAATCCAACCTTCTGCTTCTGTCTGCAGAAACAGCTGCACAAATTCCCCTCTGCCACTTCTGTGTATGAGAGGAGGGTCCAAAAGTGTCACTCTGTACTGGTGATAAGACTTTACCTTTTCTCCATAGGTCAGTTGATGGGATAGGCAGACTTGACACACACACAGTTGAAGGCTGGTATGAGTATGGGATGCCTTTACTGGACAGGCAATGACACCCACTGCTTGACCTGGAAGACGTGTCTGGGCTGGGCAGTATCCACGCCTACGATCTTCTCATGGGAATCGTTCTCTCATTGTACGTAAGGGCTCTTCATGGCTTTTGCGGTATCGTGTGTCTCAATCTTGTGGAAGTAGCTTGGGAGAAATACTTAAAAAGATCATGCCCTTCCTGTTCTAAATCCCTCCTCTGTCCCTGGCTGAGCTTTGAGTCACACTGTTCAATCAGTAGAAATGGATTGGGCTTCTCAGGTGTGCTCAGAAGATCAAATCTCATTTCCTTAGACTCTGTGACCCTGCTCTGCCACCTGCTAAGGTCACCTCTCTGTGTATCAGCAAATGGGGCTGCTACTGAGGTTACAGGAGGTTTGTGCCTGTAAGAACGAACCCAGAATTTGCAGCAAGTGTCTGTCTGAAAGGATCCTGGCTCTGACCCCAGAACTGCACAGCCCCACGCAAACTGCTTGGGGCCAGACTGCCAAGGTGTTTAGGTGTTGGTCACCTTTTAAAGGCTGGTCTTTAACCTCTTGATCTTGTATTCATAATGAAACAGGAAGGATAGCAGGAACTTGCACTTTCTGATGTGGATTTTGCTAATTAGCTCAAGTGCTTCTATAACACTTAGTGGCTCTTTAAGGCCATGCATGCCATTAGTCCAAACTGCTTACTTGTAACGGTGTAAACAGCACTGGGAGGCCACATGTGAACACCAGCAGGCTCCTGGCTGGGAGTCTGTCAAAAGCTGCTTTTTGTGCCCAGTGCATGTGGGAAGCAGATTTTGCCATGGTGCAGCTGTGTGTTCTGCTGATGTGCAGTGGTTGATGAAAGCACCAGTGCTGAGTGATCATCACAGACAGCATCTCACGCTGCTTCTGCTGGAAGGGTATCCAGTGCCCCATCCATTACTTGGAGCTGCAAAGCCTTGCTCCTCCCTGGCTTGTTGGGTGTTTTTGGGATAGAGGGGAGAAGGCATAGCCCAGGAGGTGGTGGTAAGTGGGTACTTGATGCCACCCTTATCCAAGGAAGAGACCCGATGAAACATGTGTCCAACTCTGCTTAAATATTTCTTGATCAAATTGAATGGAAACGGCTCTTTAGCTCCTACAGCCTGCAGAGACCATTTTAGTTTCAATTAAGATCTCCAGTCTGACTAGTGCAGTATAAAAGGGCCTCAGCAACCCATGAGCTACTCTAAAGGGAAAGGAGGATTTGCTTTATAAATAAGGTGTGTGGCAGATGTCACAGGCTGAACACATGACTGATCTATGAAGCTTTTCTCTGTATCATTAGAGTTTGTATTACTGCTAAGCACAGAAAAACAGATAACTCCATTAAGTAGTTAATTTGAATATACAGAAGTAAAAGAAAGAGTAGGAGGAAGATGTAGGTCAAGTGCTTCAGGAAGATGCCAAGCAAATGTTCAGAGAACCGCAAGGTTGCTTTTTACCAGTGTCAGAGGTAGCTGCATGTAGTTTGGCTGTTGGTATGGAATTAATCTTGCTCCTATTAGACAAAAACTTAAAAAACCTAAAAAAGAAAGTAACGCTATGTGGTGCTGCTGGGAAATGTGGGGGAACTTTGGTACAGCTTGTTGGTGTTCCTGTTTTGGAGAGCCCTCTTACGGTGCTTACTCACAGCCTGGAATGCACTGCTGTCAGTGTCATCCTCCAGAGCCATCTCCATCCCTGCTCAGCTCAGCCAGTCTTTGTTCCTGCTTGTAGGAGCATAAAAAGCTGGAGGCAGAAACTGCTGTCCCTTCCTTTTTAATACTGTGAAAGAGTAGGATTTTATGACTGACTTCCCTGATTTTAGAGGTATTAGAGGATGTTTGTGACTCTGTAGGAAACTGGGGAAATTCGGCAGACTGGGAAAAATCTGCCACTAAGTCATTTTTAGATGAGAGGCTGAACAAAAGGGCCTTTAAATCTTGAGGGACCATCAGACTAACCCAGAAAAAAATCCCAACTCTAACAGCAAGGGTACTGGCCAGCAGTGTTCCAGCTCTATTGTTTGATCTCTGGCCCTGCTGGCACCAGCTGCCTGCTTTGTCCCAGACCAGGGGTTTGGATCCAGGTTAGTCACACCATGCCTCTGCCAGGCAGCTCATGTGGTTAGGGCTGGCAGGCTTAGCCTGAGGAAAACCTCACCAGTGCAATAACATTATTTGGGGGCTGGAGAGGCCTGACGTTCAAAAGTGATCTCTGCACAGACACTGCTGCCTTTGATCAGGAAACCCACTAAACAGCCATCATTAAAATGAATTACTTTTTCTTAGTCTGACTTAAAAAAACCAAACTAAAAACATCCCCAAAACACTCCAACTCCTTTCCATAAAGCTAAAAGGTTTTAGCCCCTTTGTTTTCATATGACTCTGTTTCTGAAAAAGGTTGTGAATGTGACTTTGCACAGCAGGCTGCAAGAGCTGCCTCCATTGCGTGTTCTTTGCTACATAAAGAGCACGTGATTCTTCTTTCATGAAGGGGAAAACCTTGCGTTATGTCTCCTGTGACCTACTTGGCTGCAAGAGCCTCTGTGCAGAGCAGTGCTCTGCACCTTGGCTTTTATGCTCTGCTGGTTGTATGGCTTGTAGAGGTACAGTTTTGTGTGGCTCTTGCCAGCCCTTCAGCTGCTCAGTCTCAGCCTGGACTGCACTCATGGCATGGTCTCTGGTTAAACCCTGCTGTGTGCTGACTGAGTGTGGGCAGTGGAGTGAAGAGTAGAGATGTGGCAGAGCTCAACACCTTCCCCTGGACCTTGAGGCTTTGAGCTGGACAGAAAAGGTAGTGGGGTGGGAGGAACAGGGCAACCTCTGAGTTGCTGTGCTGCTCCAGATGAGCTTGTTTATACCAAAGGAACTAAAAGAAAAAAAGACCCAGGTTAGGTTAAACTTGGATTGAAAGGACTGAATATTAATGCCACGTGTGTGATCTGTGCTGGGTTCACAACCTGTTTCCATTTTGGGGTTCATGTGTTCATGGCCATGCTGCTGCAACAGAGAGCCTGTGAACAGGGTGCCTTCCAGGAAGGCTGGGGTGTGAGGTCTGATGTTTGTATCCATCCCCAAAACCAGCCTCAGAAAGTAAGATAGTAATAATAGAGTAAATTAACTTTAAGTTTTTTCTTTTCTTCTGCTGTCTTCCCCTGCACACTGCAGACTCAAAGAAGGAAGAGTTTGCAACCTGGGAAATGCCATCCATGATTTTGGAAGTGATGAATGGGAGTTTTACTCTTTGAGGAATTTCTGAATTGTAATCTCTGAATTACAAGATTAAATTTAGAGCAGCTACAGGGATACCCATCAAATGTATGCTACCAGCAGTGCAAATCTTACTGGTCCTAAAATGGTAATGATTTAATTTCTTTTAACTCCTGTCTCTCTCTACTAAGAACTACTAAGAAGGAGTTAACTAACTAACTCCATTAAGAAGGAGAGTTAGGATGACCAATCTCCCCAAGGAAGGCGGGAAAGCTAAAGCTGAGTGATGTTTTTCTCTCTAGAGCATAAGAAGCTGATAATTGGCAGGATACATAGTGCTGGCCATAACTTTTGAGAGCTTTGCTCATTTTTATGGCTGCTCTTAATCCCATTCCTGCACTTCAAAGTTCAAGTCTTGTTGGTGAAGTCCTGAAATTTATTTAAAAGGGGACAAGACCTTATGAAATCAGCTGTCAATCACAATTTTTTGGAGGCCATTCCATTCATCCCATTTCACCCTCCAGTGGAGATCTGGTTTTGCCTGCTTTAAAGCATTTCCTATAACTCGGCAATAAAGGCAGACTAAGATATTTTCTCTCTTGTGGCATATCCTAGGCTGGAACATAAGAGGTGGTGGATACCTGGGAGAGGACAGCAGCTCTGAAGTCAAGGGGGGGAAAAGAGGACCAGGCAACAGCTCTGCTGAAGCTAAATCTGTACAGAGATGTGGTCTGCAACTGAAGATGTTCAAGCAATGCTCCTCTTGGTGGGTGTTTGTGGACATGGAGCCAGGCTGTAATGCATTTGGTGTGTTTAAAACCTTGCAATTAGCTCAGAGTGGTGCTGAAGGTCCCTGCAGCACAGCTGTTGGAGGAACACCAGCCACTGCTGGAGACCAGCAGCACCCTCTCATGGGAGTATGCAAAATGAAAGAGGAACTATCTCTGAGTTTGCAGCTTGCCAAATCCTCCACGATCTTCTCCAGGAGATGAGATTTTTGAAAGTGAAGAAGAGAGGCTGAAGTCCAAGTGATGGAATATCCCTTGTTGCTGCACTGAGAGGACAACTGTCACGGGTGGAATAACCCATGACGGAAAGAGGAAAGGTGTGATCCCAGCTTGGGTGAAGGAACCCAGCCTGGGCCAAGAGGATGCAGACACGGAGAGACACCACCGCAGCAGAGATGGAGAGACTATCAAAATATGAATGCAAATGGGGTATTTATGGCTTTTATGTTGGCATTTTATGAGCACTTAATGTCTTGCCAGAAACAATGCTCTTAATGTTAAAAGAAAAGCTGCGGGCCATGAAAAGTGAGCAAGAAAAACTCAGGGCTTTCAGGGATAAACTTAAAGAAATATGGGAGTAGGTGTATAGGGAAATGAGAGATAAAATCAGTAGTTATTTCAGGGAAAAGGGATTGAAAGTGAGCTGAACCATTCATCTTACTAAGGAAAAAGCAGGGGATTAAACAATTTGTGGAGGATCTTGGGGTGCCTTTCATATGGCAGATCTGCACAATGCAGGACTTGGAACAGGGAAAAGTCAGATTACATCCCTGAGATTCAATATCCCTGAAAGCCAGCCCCTTGGGGAGGCTGAAGACAGGTGTGAGAGAGCAGATTCCCAAAGGGGGACTGCCTGCAGTGAAGGCAAACACTGATCCCTTCCTTTCCCTGCATCTCATGCTTTGAGAAGGTATTTCTTGGAGTAGGAGGTGGCTATAACCATCCTGTGTGAGATGTAATTGCCTTGAAAAAGGTTGAAAATACTCTGCAATCCAGGAAGGTAAATGGAAGCATGAAAGATGGAGATGTTATTTGTAAATATGGAAACTTCTTTGGATAAGTTGGACACCAAACACTTGTGTCACAGCTTTAATGAGGGTTCGGGATTAGCAGAGCCTGGGCTGCAACCTGGTCAGTCCCTGTGCCCTCAGTGTGTTACTGCTCTGAGTGACAGTACCAGCCCAGCCATGGAGTCAGGTCTGAGCAAACGTTCCTAGGAGGCAGCTGGATTTGCAGCCTTTGGTCACTCTCCATCCTGACCTTCTCATCTCATTTTCTCTGCTGGAGGTGCTCTGAAGCTGCCCATCCCACTGAGCTCTCGAGGGAGTGCCTCTTCACCAGCGCTTAGCAGTGAGTGTTGAGGTTCTCCAGCCCTCACCAGTGTTACATGAAACGGCCTCAAGACGAGTTTCACAGGAGAGGCTCTTGGCTCTGGGGCATCTCCAGGCCCATCTCCTCCCCAGCTCAGATGGGAAACTCCACATAACTCGTTCTTCATCCCAGCAACAAATGCAGCATTTAAGCATATTGGCACAAGGCATTTCCATTTTTAATTGGATGGTTATTCCCACATCCTCCTTCAGACAATGCCCTTCAAACCCACTTCCAGTAATTAAAATGGTAAATGTCTGCCCTTCATTTGCTGCCTCTGGTACTTTGTCCCTATAAATCCTATGCAATGCCAGGGCTTTGATCTTCAATTAACATGTTTTTAGAAATCTTGGTGTTTCTTCAGATTTAAGCATTGGTGCCTTCTACTGGTGCTATTTAGTTCAAAGTTATTATTTAATCTAGTTATAGAGTAGTTATTGTTTAGTTCTTGGCTATTTAGTTATACTACTTTTACCGAGTGTATTTTTTGTACATGTGCACGAAAGAATACATAGACTTGAACACAAGCCTTGCTACTATTGATTTGGGTTATTTTTGGCTCTGGGTTCATATCAATCCTAAGCCTGTGCACGGAGAGGGCTGCACTAGCAGCCAGGGGCTGCCAGACACGGCTGCCTGTACAGCTTTGCTGGTGGCCATCCTCGTGGCTATGGGCCCTCAAATCTTGCTGAGTACTTTTGGTCCTGCCTGGAGAACTCCCAGTATGAAATATCAGCGTCACTAGATGGCACATGTGAGCTGTTCTTGTCTGACTAGCAGAGGATAAGCCAGGCAGTGAGGTTTCTTCCCTCAGTGTTATATTTTTCTATACTTCTGTGTCTGCTTCTGGCAGCAGGATGCATTTAATGCATCCAAACCTGCCCTGTAGCCCCATTAAGTACTGCTCTGTTATCCAGTGTGGTTCTGCCACCTTCCTGTTCCTGCCCTTTCCATCCCAGGGATGCACTCAGATAGAGCTTTTACTTTGCCATCCTTCATGAGAATGAAAAATAAACTCAAGAAATAACATATAATAAATGAAGAAAAATCATTATAAAGATGATCTTAGCATATTTCATGAGCTTTCTTTCTATAAATAATTGCTTGTAATAATACTTTATGAATTCTTTGTATACATAACTGCCTGCAAAAATATTGACAATCAAAGTCTAAAACTGCAGAATAATTGTGATCTAATGGTCTTTGCTGGCAAGGGGCAGGGTGGTGGCTGTCCCACTGCATGGCCCTGAGCATCTGGTGCCCTTCCCCTGAGATATCTGTCCCATTGCTGTCACTACAGGGGTGACATGCATCTAAGTTATGGCCTGAAGTGGCTGAAACCAAGTGTCAAACATGCTCCTAAAGTGCCCTGGGCTTCTGTTAACATCGGCTGCCTAATGGGACCTTTGTCATGAGGAATTATGCTGTTTGTTGGGTGCCTTGTTCAGGGCTTGGTGTGCCAAGTATGGAACTCATGGAGGAATTTCCTTCGCTAAAGCTTTCAATTGAAGTTTAGGACCAAAGATCAAAAAGAGGCTTTTGGACAGACAGAAATAAAACATTTTGATCAAAAGAGAATAGAAAATGGTAGCACTAATTACAGTCAACGGAATAGAGGCTGATATGTGTGTGTAGGGAGCTGGGGTTTAATGTCAGCTTCTGCCTTATTCTTTCATAATTAAGGATATTTCCACATGGTGACTGATGTATCTCAGGACTAAAAGGAAAATCACCTTTTCCTTCTCTAGGGTGGAATAGATCAAAGGGCAGAGTTTCTTGCAAAAGAGGAAATCCACATCCTGGATGCTCTGCAAGCTGCTGTTACTGTCCTACTCTCTGGATCCAGGCTGGATGCAGCAAGGAAAGCAAATATCTGCTGAGCTCTCATGGTTTGCATTCCTGGGAGATGGGCTGCTCCCAGCCTCAGCAGAAGTGCCAGACATTGGGTAATGCTTTGGCTTGTGCTTGGGAAATAATCGTGTCTGCTCCAAATTCTTTTGGGATCTGTGGAAAGGCTACACTGAGCTCAGATGAGTGCAGTGAAGCATCTAAACTATTCTCTTACCTGTGTCTGAGCAAGTAGGTGGAGATTTTGCCCTGATATTCCCTCTGAAGTGGAAGGGAAGCCCTGCTCACCTCTCCCACACGGACTTAATTTGTAAGATCTTTTGTACCAATTTTACCCTGCACCTGCCTTTATTTTTCTATAAACACCAAACCAGAAATTTTAAGGGTTCTTGGCTCAAGTCACCCACTTCTCCTCCCTGCAAGGCTCAGTGGGATGACCTTAAGGCAACCAGCAATGTTCATCACCAGCTCTAGAAAATATTTCTTTAGGAATAAATCTCTCTTTTTAGGCATTTCTATAGGCATAAAGAGGGTTGAAGGAGAGCTCCCAGACAGCACTTTCTGTGAGATCCTTGGCTGGAAAGTGTGAATTGTAAGGATCATAAAGAGCCCCTTTCCAAGGAGTCCAGTGATAGATGTTCTCAGCAGTGTGGCCCAGGCTGTTCCCCCAGAAGGACCTGTGTCCTCCGAGGAATACTCCTTCACAGTTGAGCCATCTTCCTTCGTCTTCCAGAAAAAACAACCCCTCTTTCCCAGAGCAGCCCCCAGCTTCTATCACAACCAGCAACTTGTCTTGTGCTAATGCAGCCCTCCCATTCCTGCCAGGGATGGGATTACAAGTGCACTCAATACCCAGCTTTAATCTGTGAAAAATGAGGTTCACTCTCCTGTGAGAATTTAAAGAGTTTAATATAAAGACAATAAGAGACACATAAAATAAAGCAAAGGGATAACGGCCGGGTGCCTTGGCGCTCTGCCAAGAGCACGCCTGATGCCCGAGGTGAGTCCTTTTTATACCATTTTTACTGTTTGCTCTCTATTAAAACTTTCCCCGGAGCTGTTCTGCATGGCCGCTCCTTGGTTCCGCCTTTTTAGAGCATGCGTAGTCTTCTGCCTTGTGGTTTTATTTCTTTTGATTCTTGGGGTTGGGCCCGCTAGGTAAGAGTCGATGGTAGGGTGGATCTCTTAATTCCTCAGAGAGTCAGGGCTGATTGCAGCTTTGGGCCTTTTTGCCCCCCGGGCAGAGCGGTGATAGTGGCTCTCGGACTCTCCTGGCCACCCGTTCTCCGGGCGGAGTAGCCTTTGGGCCCTTTTGTTCCCTGGACAAAGTGTTGATTAGCAGCTTCTCAGGCCTCATCCTCTGTTCGCTTGGAGGTTATCTCACTTGCTCACACTTGCTAACATTCTTGCTAAAAAGAGAGAAAACTACATCCACACAGCAAAAAAGCATTTTTAACATTATATAATATCTACCTTTATACTTTGCGAGAAGCCAATATTATAATATATGTTTATAACAATCCCCCCTTTTTCTATTTTATAAATCATTTGGCTTGAGCAATAATTCTTTTTTCTTGGCTTCTAATGTCTGTTCGTTCTTTTCACAGATCAATTTGGCTTCTTTGAGAGGGTCTTTTATATCACTTTGTTTTTTTAATACCATAATTTTTTGTGCTGTTCCAGACATAGCCAACTTTGGGTCAGTAGGCATTGTCACAACTTGCATGCCTTGAACTACGCTGATGATTAGCCAAGTAAAGCAGGGGATCAAGCAAGGGAGAAATATTAGACCAGCTGTAGCACATAAGAGGAAGAAACCTAGCTTCTTCCGCCATTCTTTCCCCAATATGCCATCCCACCAGTTAGCAGTCATCATTGATTTCCATTTTTGGACTGGTACATGGGCTATTTTTCTGATATTGTTGGCGATATCTAGAACGGCATCCCTATTGTCATCAATTTTTAAACAACATTCCGATGTATTGAACTTCCCGCACACACCCCCTTCTTCAGCCAGTAAATAGTCTAAAGCCAGCCTATTTTGATATATTGCAGCTCTGGTTTGGTGTTGCTGGCTGACTATTAATTTCATAGCCCCAGCTGTTTCATTGGTTATGACTTCTACAAAGGCTTGGAGTCTGATGATACGATTTAGCATGTAAATTGGGGTTCGATATCCCCAACTTCCATCTTGTGCCCAGGTAGCTGGCCCATATGTTTTTAATATTCATTCAGGGGGCCATTCCTCATCTTTTCATTTTTGGAATCCTCTAATTAAATCTCTTTTATTTCTTTTGAAGTCTTCATAGACAGGTATTTCTAATTGATCTCCCTCTGGTTCTGGTAAAAGGAAAAACCCTGGTTGAATGATTCCTAGTGTACAACTCCCTTTCCAATGTGAAGGGAGTCTCGGGTATGCCCTTTTCCCACATATCCAAAATAAGCCATCTGGTGCTTTCCAGTAATCACCTTCTTGTTGATTTATATTCTCACACAAAATTTGGATATTTCTGGGATTCTAAAATAAGGATTTTTCCTTGTGTCATTACACTGAAAGAGTCCAATTTCATTATCATCATTTGGATGAGTCATAACAGTGACTGTTGATATGGGTATGAGTAATAAGAAAGGAGCCCCGGTGTCTTTCCATGTAGAGCTTTTGGTAGCATTTGTAACATGGTCTTGCTGGTGTCCCGAAAGGGACCAGGATAAGTGACAAAAGAAGGAATAACAGAGGTCCGGCATGGCTTATACTCCCACCTCCCTTGCCTATGAGGTTGCAACCCATAGCAGGTGTATTGGATCTTCTCGGTGGCGAGTACAGTGGCCAACCCGGTCTTGCCCTCTATTTCCTTGTCACTTCCTTTGTAGCTTTTAGGCAAATTTCTTTTGGCACCTTTTTTAACTGTAGTATCTTATCGTATCTTAGGTATTTCTCATTCAACAGGCACTAGTAATTCCTATCTGCAGAGCAAAGTTATTGCTTTCGTTGCTTATGATTTTGTCTGGATAGGGGGTCGATTTTGTGCTTGATACCCTTTACAACTAGGGTGTCGATGGTGTGAAATGCCAATTTCCCTCCAGATTAATTACTTATATTTGACCTGGCTGCCATGCCCCGTGTTAGAATGATTCAAACAGGGTATATGATGTGGCACTGATGGAAGCTGTGATTCTCCCCCTTCTTAGTACAAATCACAGGCTAGAATCAGAACATGAGAGTTCCCTGTTTGATACAGTCCCAACCCTTCTTGTTTGAAGTGAGAATATTCTTCTCCAAGATGTCCCAGAATTTGTCCAGGGGCCACTGATATAAATTTGGCTTTTACTTCTCAGTTAGGTGTGATTCTTTGCATATCCCTTGGATTATTTAGATTGTTCTAGTTCATTGCCACTTGGCCTCTGTTTAAGAATCAATTTGGTATCACTTGGTTTGGATATTACAGTCCACTCTTCAGGTTCTTTTACAGGTCCTTTGATTCTGCTGGCATGGATCCACCCTCGTTCCTTGGTCTGGATCGCTGCCTCAGTCGTCAGCAGTACCTGAAAAGGACCCTCCCATTGTGGAGTCAAAGATTGTTCTTTCCATGTTTTTACTAGTACCCATTCCCCTGGGTGGATATTATGAATTTTGATCTCCAAAGTTGTGGTTTGAGGGATCATTCCTTTCAGACGCAAATTTTCAAGTGTTCTGGCAATTGTGGTGACATATTTTTTGACACTTACTTCTCCTACTTCATAAGTGGCTGTTCCATGTTGAGTGGTAAGGAAGGGTAATCTGAACATCATCTCATAAGGAGATACTCCTAGGTCTGACCTGGGCTGTGTTCGGACTCTCAACAGAGCCAAAGGTAAGCACTTTACCCATGACATTTGAGTTTCAATCATTAATTTTGTTAAAGTTTTTTTCAAAGTCTGGTTCATTCTTTCTACTTGGCCTGAACTTTGTGGGTGCCAGGGGGTATGTAATTCCCATTTTATTCCCAAGGCTTGAGTTATTTGTTGTAAGACTTTGGATGTAAAATGTGTTCCTCTATCTGAGTCTATTTTATTAACCATTCCATATCTGGGAATAATTTGTTCCAGAAGGGTTTTGCATACTACGTTAGCTGTAGCTCTAGTAGCAGGAACTGCTTCCACCCAATGAGTTAGACGGTCTACTATTACTAATAGGAACTTCCATCTCTGTATGTGAGGAAGTTCAGTGAAATCTACTTGGATACTTTGGAATGGTCGCAGAGCTAACTCGCGGCCTCCTAATGTTGTTTTTCTCATTATTTTCCTATTCACTCTTTGGCAAGTTATACAGTTCTCAGTTATTTGTTTTGCTACCCCCAAGATTCCAATACACCCATAATTTCTCAGAAAATGATCACAGAAAGCTTGAGTGCCCCAATGAGTTTTTTGATGCATATCTTCTAATATTCTCTTCGTGAGTGGCTTATTAAGTAACTGTCTCCCATCAGGGAGTTTCCATTTTCCAGATTGATCTTGTTCTCCCCCTATCTTAAATAATTCCTTTTCTTCTTCTTTACTAAATTTGGGGATTCCCAATTTTCCCCTTTCTGGGGTCAGGATTAACATAATTCGTTTAGTCCCATTTTCTGCTGCATCTTTGGCTTCTTGGTCTGCTAGATTATTCCCTCTTATTTCTGGGGTCATCCCTTTTTGGTGTCCTTTGATATGCACTACGGCTATTTCTTCAGGCAATTTTAATGCCTCCAACACTTCTGAAATCAGGCCTTCATGTATCAGTTCCTTCCCCTTTGAATTTAGTAAACCTCTTTCTTCCCGGATCTTTCCAAAGGTATGTATTACCCCAAAGGCATACTTTGAATCAGTATAGATGGTCCCCTTTTTGTGTGCTAAATGCTCCAGTGCTCTCTTTAGAGCGTATAATTCACAAGATTGCACTGACCAATTTGAAGGTAGTTTTCCTTTTTCGATGTTCTGCATATTTATCCCATCGACTAAGGCATATCCTGACATTCTTTTACCTTGCAAGCATCTGGATGAACCATCCACATATATTCTTTCCCCTTCTAAGAGGGCTTGTTCTTCTAGATCTTCCCGAACTTTTGTTTGGTATTGAATAATTTCCAAGCAATTATGTGCCAGGTCATCTTTTGGTTCTCCATACAGGAATTGGGCCGGATTGAGGCTTTTGCTTGTTTTTATAGTTAGATCATTACTGTCAATCAGAATTGCTTCATATTTTAGTATCCTGGAGTCTGTTAACCATTTTTCAGCTTTTTGATTTAGCACATTTCGGACCGCATGGGGTGCGTATACAATCAGTTTACTTCCAAAGGTGAGCTTACGGCTCTCCTCCACCAAAATAGCAGTAGCTGCTATGGCTTGAATGCATACTGGCCAGCCACGGCTTACTGGGTCCAATAGTTTAGATAAATAAGCTATTGGTCTTCTCACCCCTCCCCATTCCTGGACTAATACACCATGAGCTACTTCATTTTCTGCATTCACATATAAATGAAAGGGTTTTTCTAGTGAGAGTAAGCTTAGGGCTGGTACCGAGGCTAGTTTCAACTTTAGTTTTTCTAATTTATTATCATCATCTTTGGTCCATTGTATATGGTCTCCTCCTGTTAATTTTGCATATAAAAATTTTACTGCTTGTGTATATCCTTCAATCCATAGTCTGCAATATCCCAGTAGCTCCAGCAGTCTCCTAACCTCCTTTTTTGAAGAGGGAGGAGGGAGAGATAAAATCCCTGTAATTCTTTCAGGACTTAGTTTTCGGCTACCTTTGCTTGTCAGGTGGCCGAGATATTTTACTTCTGATTCCACAAACTGTAATTTCCTTTTTGATGCCCTTAGTCCCTTTCCCCAAGAAAATTTAGAAGCTTTATAGTAGCTTCTTTAACTTTAATTTCATCTTCTCCTGATATTAGAAGATCATTTGCATATTGGATAATTTGTATTCCTGGGGGAGTGGGGAAGGTTTGTAATATTTCTCCCAAGGCTTGCCCAAATAAATTTGGGGCCTCACAATACCTCTGTGGCAGTTTAGTCCACCTCAATTGGTTCTTTTTCCCTGTGTTTGGATCTTCCCATTCAAAGACAAAAATATTTTGGCTTTCCTCTGCCAGTGGGCAGGCCCAAAAGGCATCTTTAAGATCCACCACGCTAAACCACTGATGTTGAGGCGGAATTTTGCTTAAAAGAGTGTAGGGATTAGGAACCATAGGGTAGCAGGCCCGTGTTCTTTTGTTTACTTCTCTTACATCTTGCACTAATCTATAATTTCCATCAGATTTCTTTACTGGGAGAATAGGGGTATTATGAGGGGATTTACAAGGTTCTAGTGTCCCATCCTTTATTAATTCTTCTATTACTGGTGTCTCGGTTTTGAAAGACAGGTGTCTGCTAAGGAAGGCAGAGGCCCCCCTTGAAGTGGCAGATATAACCCCTTTTCCCTCCAAGTTATTATATTTTGAAATCAAGAGCCTTTAGGCGAAGATGTGGGAAATAGGAATAACAGTTCTTTACTATATATATATGTATATAACCAGTCAAACAAAACAACAACAACTCTGGCAGTAACAGCAAACACAAACCCAGTCCCAGCCTTCTCGGCTGTCGGGCCCTTTCCCCTCGGGTGCAGTTCCGCTCGCAGCCGACAGGGGCGCTGGCGGCTCCCGGTGAGCAGGGCAGGTGCGATGGTTCCCCCGCGGCTGCAGGGGGCGCTCCGGAGCGAGCTCGGGGAGCACGCGGCACTGGTGCCCTGGGATCCCGGGAAGGGATGGAACAAAGGCTTCACAAACCCCTGGGCAGCTGATGCTGGGCTCTCAGGAACAGCAGGCTGAAACGGCAGGCTAGAACGGCAGGCTGGAACGGCAGGGGCGGACGCAAATCCCGGGTGGCAGGCGAGATGTATCCAGATGGGAGAACCCACGGAGGCCCAGGCAGGCAGGGCGAGCAGGGCTACAGCGTAGCGAAAGCTCGAAGCAGCAGCGGGGCAGGGCAGCCACAGCCCGGTCTCCAGCAGGGCAGGGAAAGCAGCTTTTGGGGTCCCAGCGTTGCTTCCAGCAGGAAGAAAGAACGGCCAAAAAGAAAGAAGCAGCAGCTCCTTTCTCTGCAGCTTCTCTCTCCGGACGCTCAGAGCGAACTGCCCCCACACCCAGGTGTAGACAAAGGAGTAGCCAGGCCCGCCCCACTCCCCTTTTTGTCTTTCTTAAGTACAGCTATTTGTCCCCTAGCAACATGCATATGGGAGAAAATTCCTTTAACAGGAAAACCTAAGACTAAACTAAAACCCCAACAACTGGTTTTAAGCCTTTTCTCCCTTCTAAAGATATAGGGTACTGACGTACACGAATGGGACATTCTTCTTTTTCAATTGTGACCCTTATGGGGTCAATATCTAGTCCACCCCTATTCCCTTCCCCAGCCCAAACCTTTCTGTTAATTTTTCTTTCATCTTCTTGGCTAAGTTTTAACACTTTGGCCGTCATTCTCCCTTCTTCTGGTATGACTCCGATCCAAAGTTGGATTTGTAAATTCCTTCCCAATAAATTGCTGCCAGCCCCAGGAACTAACAAAACATCCCCTATCCCTATTTTTGTTTCCCCTTCAATAACCACATCTTTAATGACAGGGACCTTAAATCCTTCCCCCTTTGCTCCCGTTACTTTTACCATATCATTACTTACATCACACCCTTTTGGAATATTCATTACACAAGTCCTTTCTGCCCCAGTGTCAACTATAAATTCTAATACTTCTTCTTGGGGGCCTACTTTTAAAGTTCTCAAAGGCTCCAGATGGTATTTATCCCCCCAAAAATAGAGCCCATGACTTCCCTATTTTTCTTCTGTGTGTGTCTCTAAATATTTTCAGATCCCTCCTCAGGTGGGGGCATTCTCTTTTATAATGCCCTTCTTCCTTGCAATAGAAACAGGCATCCCTGGGTTATTCTTGGAAACTTGACTGTGCTGAGGTTTTATTTTTCTCTCTTCCACCATTTCTGAATCTTGAACGTTTAGGAGCATTACCTGAGGGCTTTTGATTTAGATTTTTTTGGAAGGTACTCTCTCGCATAGTGGCTATCATGATCTTTGCTTCCACTTTGGCTTTTTCTTCATCCCTCCGGACATAGATCTTTTGAGCTTCCTTTACTAGGTCTTGTAATGGTTTCTCATACCAGTCTTCTATTTTTTCCAATTTTTTCCTAATATCTGGCCAGGCATGAGTGACAAAGTTAACTCTTAGTGGGGCTTGCCCTGCTAGGGGCTCCGGGTCTATCCCAGAGTATTGTTTCATATTCTTTCAGAGCCTCTCCAGCCACTCAGTCGGGGTTTCTTCCTTCCCTTGCTGCCCCTCAAAGGCCTTTCTGACATTTTGTCTTTGGGGTGCCTCCTCTTTTATTCTCTTGATTATCAAATTACGATAATCATTCATATGTCCCCTCCCAGCTTCATCATTTTGGTTCCAGTTAGGAGGTGTAATGGGCATTTTCTGATCCCCGGGTGGACCTTGTTGGTTTTCTTTTTCCTAAATTTTTTTTCCAGCAATTCTAATCATTTCTTTTTCTTCTTGGGAGAATATTATTTTCATTATTGATTGCATTTCTTCCCAAGTGAAAGTGTTGGGACCTAGGAACTGGTCCAACTGTTCAGCTGTACCTATGGGGTCCTAATAATCCTTTAATTTCTTTTTTGAAATTCCTAACCTCTGTAGAGGTTAGAGAAGCATTTACAAAGCCGGTTCCCCCTCCTCCCATAGGTACTTTTCTTATATGGAAATAAATGAATTTCTCGACTTCCCTCTGTTTAGCAACGGAGGGATTGTTGGGCTGCCTCTGAGCCTTAATGGCACCTCTTGTATTCTGGCATGGTGCTCCTTCGTTAAGAAGAGGGTTTATTTGGGAAGAAAGCACCGAACTCCCCTGGGGAGGAGGGGCAGATTCAGAATCTGGCGCTGAAGCCGAATATTCTGTGGTGCAGAGGGTGGGGGTGGGGTACGGCAGTGAAGCCAAATACTCCGGAGCACAGGAGGCGGGGACCGGCACTAAAGCCGGGCTTCTCAAGGCAGGAGAGGTGGGGGCTGAAGCCGGGACGTGTGACATTTCCCTTGATTCAATTGAGGGTGCTGGGATTCCCGAGATATATGGGAAGGGTGGGATCCCCGGCATGGGCAGGGGCAGGGCTCCCCCCCTGCTCCATTGAGGCGGGAGAGCTGCCGGGGGAAGGACCCCCGGAGTCGGCGGAGGGATGGCTGGCGGGGGGAGCCCCGGAGCCGGGGGAGGGGGGGGCAGCTTCTGGTACTGGCGGCGGAGGCAATACTTCTAAAGGGTCCCAGCCTTTTTTCTCTTCTGTTTGCCTCTCCTCTGGGGTTTCTGATATTTTAAAGACTTTGGTTCCCAGAGGTTTTGTAATTCCTGTCCAGCAAGAAGCATATTCTCCCTCCTCAGGGTGAGATGGCTCTTTTGAATTTACAAATACATTTAGAGCCTGGCAAATCCATGCCTCATCAGACCCATATTTTGGCCAGTACACATGATCAGATCTGATTTCCTTTTTTACCCACTCTTTCATGCAGAATTGAATCATTTTTACTTTATCTTTTCCTTTTGTAGAAGGATCAGTTTCCCAGTTCACGAGTTTGACCCCAAGGGGACTGTCTTGGGGTATATCCTCTGGCACCCTTTTATAATTTGAACTTAATTTACTAGGTTGTTGTCCCGTTTTTCCAGGAGTTCTCTATTCCAACTTACTCAAAATACCAATTTATCCCCCCCCCTTTGAAATACTAATTCATTCCTTTAAAACACCAATCTTCACTGCTGTAAAATACTACCCACCCTTTCAAAGTACAAAAAACAAAAGAAATTTATTATAGCCCACCTTCCCCAATGTTGGGGTTTTAAGAGACCTAGTTTTTTTCCTGTTAAAGGAATTTCCCCCCATTCTGTTACTAAGACGATAAATCGCCGGGTACTTAAGAGAAGACAAAAGGGCCTGGCCACTCTTTTGTTTCACCGGGGTGTGGGTTCAGTTCGCTCTCAGCGTCCGGAGAGAGAGGAGCTGCAGAGAAAGGAGCTGCTAGTTCCTCTTTTTGACCGTTTTTTTTTTTTTTTTCTTTTCTGCTGGAAACAACGCAAAAAGCCGCTTTCCCTGCCCTGCTGGAGGCCGGGCTGTGGCCGCCCTGCCCCGCTGCTGCTTCGAGCTTTCGCTACGCTGTAGCCCTGCTCGCCCTGCCTGCCTGGATCTCCGGGAGGAGTTCCCATCTGGATACATCTCGTCTGCCACCTGGGATTTGTGTTTGTGCCTGCCGCTCCAGCCTGCCGTTCCAGCCTGCTGTTCCCGAGAGTCCGGGATCGGCTGCCCAGGGGTTTGTGAAGCCTTTGTTCCATCCCTTCCCGGGATCCCAGGCCGCCAGTGCCGCGTGCTTCCCGAGCTCGCTCCGGAGCGCCCCCTGCAGCCGCGGGGGAACCATCGCACCTGCCCTGCTCACCGGGAGCCGCCAGCGCCCCTGCCGGCTGCGAGCGGAACTGCACCCGAGGGAAAAGGGCCCGACAGCCGAGAAGGCTGGGACTGGGTTTGTGATTGCTGTTACTGCCAGAGTTGTTGTTGTTTTGTTTGACTGGTTATATGTTGGGGAAGATGAAACAGGAAAGCCTTATAAATATGGCTGCCTGACAAAAGATTTTGGGAATATGAAAACTATAAGCGTCATCGAAATGAAGGCCACCTTTGAGATACCAAGTCTTAGTTACTGAACAACTGGAAAACAATGGTATGGCCAACTGAAGGTAATCCCCTCTTGATTGAACAATACCCTCTGCTTGCAGGCAGGTCCAAGGGTCAGAGCAGACCCTACTAGCTCAGCAGAAGGGGTCCAAAGAGTAGTTTTTAGGAGTTAAGATGTAACACTCTATGGTAATATAAGAACTCTTATAGGCTGTATGTAAATGCTATAGGATTTGTGTCTTGTATTAGATTGGTTAGTGACAATTAGAATATTCAGTACAGAAGATGATTTATTGTATTGTAACCAGGACTTCACCATCCACTCTACTTACTCCCTTACCTGCTTACTCTCTTACTTACCTCCTCTTCGCTCACTCTTACTCCACTCTTACCTACTTGCTCTTACTTTTACACTCTTGCTCTCTTGGGCCTGCTCCGAGCTGCGGCTGGCAGCTCTAAGCAGTGTCCCTGTACCCACGCCCTTTGCAATAAACCGCATGTTCCAAGATCTGACTTCAGAGATCTCTCGTCTCCGTCCGTCCCGACCGTCCAACCCACCCAAGCTCCTACAGTTATATATGTAATAGTAAAGAACTGTTATTCCTATTTCCCACATCTTTGCCTAAAGGCCCTTGATTTTCAAAATTATAATAACTCAGAAGGAAAGGGGTTATATCTGCCACTTTCAAGGGAGGCTTCTGCCTTCCTTAGCAGACACCTGTCTTTCAAAACCAAGACACCCAATAACAAAGTTAACTTCTAATTACACAGTTTTTCATTCACACATTCACTCTTTTTTAATATTTGTTCACTCACTCATTCCTACTTACAACAGAATAATAAGGTACCTCTTTCAAATCACTTGTTCGTATCCACCCATGAGTATGATATAATCCTTAGGATTCTGGGTGGTCTTGGATTTCCCTCAACCCAGCACTGCTAGCATCCAACCCCAAATTCTCTTGGGGTACTTCTAGACCCTGGGTGCTCTTGGAGTTTTCCTCAACCCAGCATATGGGGGGGGTAGCTCCCACTTTGCAACCCCTTCCCTGGGACCCCCCGTCCCAGTCACCCCAGGAGATTCTTTCACTCCTCTTATCTCTCGCTTCGTCTCCTCGCTGGCTGCTGTTCTCGCAAACAAGATGGAACCGCAGCACTCAGAGACTGCCACACTCGCTTCGCAGATCTGGGGCAACCAGTCCGCGTCTCATTCACATGCACTCATCTCCCGTAACCACCCCCTTTTTCTTTGGACAATACTTACCAGTCCTGTTTCTTTTCCAGTGTCTGTGGGATTTTCGTCGAGAGCGCTCTCTTTCATTTGCTTTATTTTTGTGTCTTTCTTGTCCTCTGGGTGTTGCCCTGCTGCCACCAAATCGCGCCAGAGGATGCTAAGCAAGGATCCTGCCAACTTGGGCGGGAGGCGCCTTACCCTTGCTTCTTGAATCCTCCCACGCTTTTCAGAGGCGAGGTGTAGATCCGGGACGAGCCCCCAGTTGTGAAAAACGAGGTTCACTCTCCTGTGAGAATTTAAAGAGTTTAATATAAAGACAATAAGAGACACATAAAATAAAGCAAAGGGATAACGGCCGGATGCCTTGGCGCTCTGCCAAGAGCACGCCTGATGCCCGAGGTGAGTCCTTTTTATACCATTTTTACTGTTTGCTCTCTATTAAAACTTTCCCCGGAGCTGTTCTGCATGGCCACTCCTTGGTTCCGCCTTTTTAGAGCATGCGTAGTCTTCTGCCTTGTGGTTTTATTTCTTTTGATTCTTGGGGTTGGGCCCGCTAGATAAGAGTCGATGGTAGGGTGGATCTCTTAATTCTCCAGACAGCCAGGGCTGATTGCAGCTTTGGGCCTCTTTGCCCCCCGGGCAGAGCGGTGATAGCGGCTCTCGGACTCTCCTGGCCACCCGTTCTCCGGGCGGAGTAGCCTTTGGGCCCTTTTGTTCCCTGGACAAAGTGTTGATTAGCAGCTTCTCAGGCCTCATCCTCTGTTCGCTTGGAGGTTATCTTACTTGCTCACACTTGCTAACATTCTTGCTAAAAAGAGAGAAAACTACATCCACACAGCAAAAAAGCATTTTTAACATTATATAATATCTACCTTTATACTTTGCGAGAAGCCAATATTATAATATATGTTTATAACAAATCTGATGCCAGGACTTGCTTGCAGGGCTGTGAAAGGCCTTTTCTCTTGCAGGCTCCTGATCACGTTGTCTTTCCTCTCAAGTTTCTGGTATAACATCCCTACTGTTCTTTTCAGTCAGTTGTTGGCCAGTTCTGGTATTTTGACTTTTTTTGAACAGGAAAACCCATGTGTTGTGGAATGGAGATGAGTACTCTGGCTACTCCTGTATAATGCCAAGGATGGGCCTAAACCCTCACTGAGGTGGGAAGGACCCATTGGCACCTTTTGTCCCTCTCTGTGGGGGCTTTGCTTCTCTGCAGCACTGAAGGGGAGTGCAGCTCATTGGCAAGGGCTGTTCTTCCCTGAACCAGAGATGCCCCTTGCTCCCATGGGAAGAAGAAGCTCAAAGGGAAAAGCTGTAGGGCTGTGTCTATCCTGTTGAGGACACCTGTCGCAGTGACCGCTAATCCACAGCCTGACTATCACTTGCGGTGTGCGGCAGGAGTGGGGAGCAGCAAAAGGCACTCGGCTTTAAGGCTGCTCCTCTGGACTCTCAGTTCTGCCCGTGGGAGCTGAAACTCCAGTTACTGTGATTGTCAGCAGCCCCGACGAGGGAAAGGACAAAAGGTTGTGAGGAGGTTTGTCTCTGGATACAGTTCCAAGTTTATTGCCAGGAGGGAGCCCAGGGAGAACAAGCACAGAGCAAAGGTGTGCAACAACTTGCAAAGGGCGTGTTACAAGGGGAATGGCCCAGTTAGGGTCCAATAGGGATCTCTGGGGGAGGGATATGGACAGGGATAGACATATACACAGACTAATGGCCTTAAGGGGCAGAGGGAAAGGGGTCACATGCCCCAATGGGGCATCGAGGTTTAGGGGATTTCCAGAGGGGAGACACCAAAAGGGGCAGGGTCTCAGGGGATTGACAAGAGTTATATAGGGGTAATCAGGGAGGGCCTCGGGCACAGAACTGTCTGGAGCAACGGGAGGGGTTTGGGTGATTGATGGAGAACTAACTAGAACGAGGCGGGGAGAGTAACCATGTAGGGAGCATTGGGGGATCGGCTAAGGTTTGGGGTGTACCAACTGGGAATGGAGGCAAGGGAGTAACAGGGTTGAATATACAAAACATGTAGACAAAACATACAACAAAACATTGCATCACCACAAACACCTAATGATTCAATGGACCCTACTTATTACACTACATAAATAGGTAAAATTATTCTATTGTCCAAGTCCAGTGGTGATTTCCACTGTCTCCTTCAGAGTTTATCCCAGCTGTATCCACTCAGCAAGAGCAGAAACAAATTGTCACAATGCTTAGAGAAGTTCTCTATACACTCAGTTTTACCTGGCGGAATTTAAAGACCTGTAGCCTAAACCCACATGCTCTGTTTCATTGGGTACTGCAGTTACAGCTGCATTTCAGTCTGGGATGCTCACACATAACCCAGCCACATTTAGATTTGATCTCATGCCTTCGGTTTAACTGCACAGAAGAAATACTGCAGCTGAAGAACAGATGTTCTTAGCTTTGTTGTGTTTTGGTTTTTTGTTTTTTTTTTTAACAGTGTTACACATCTGTATTTTCAGGTTTATTTGATCAGGCAACCTAAATATAACCTGATTAAATAATTATTTAAATAGAGCTGAACCATTCCCCCCCTTTTTTTTTTTTTTTAAATATCAATCCAGTGTGAATATTTTGCTGCCAAGTCTCTGTTTGCTTCTAGAAGTGTTCCAGCACTTAAACTCCATTTGTGAAGATGGCAAAAACAAGCAACCCCTCAGCTCCAGCAGCTCTTATTTGCCAAGGTGAATTTTCCTTGACCATTTTACATTGCCATGAATCTTTCTGCCATGCCTATGCTGGCAATCAGCAATGAGCCATGGCAGCTTCTTCCTTCCCTGAGTCCTCTTGCCCATCACTGCAGCTTCCACTGCTTGACCCTCACTCAATGTTTTTGTTCCAGCGACTCAATGACCTTTTTTTCTAATTCTATTCAGCAGTCTGGTCCTGGATAAGTAAAAGATGTGTTAGGCTGTATAATAGCTAATAATTTTGTCTGCAGCTCTGTAAGCACAATGTGGAAACTTATCTGCCAGATTAATACCAATGCTTCCTGAATTTAAATAGCCTACAAATAATGTTTTGCTTGGCACGTATTTATCACCTCTTTATCTGACATGCCCTATCTTCACTGCTTCACTAGTGTTAGTTGTAAGACAAGATAATCATGATACTTATAAAATACTGTGGCCTGTGATTTTGGGTTTGATTTTTTCTGAGAAGTGAAGAGGGCTGACAGATTCCTCAATATATGCAGAAAAGATGTATGCTAGGAAGTCATGACTTCAGCTTCTTTCTTCTCTTTCTTCTTTTTTTCTCTGAAGAAGAATTCATGGAAGTGCTGGGTTAAGTGCAGTTTGGCTTAATGATCTTAAGGGTCTTTTCCAACCTAAATGGTTCTATGATTCTAAGATCTCTTTGGTACCTGCAGGCACAGCTCTTTGCAATGATGGCACACTTGATGCCTCTGTGTCACTCACCACTTCCCTGTGGTTACTGATGTCATAAAATTGTAGAATGGTTTGAATTGGAAGGGATCTTAAAGGTTTCACACCCCCTGCCATGGGCAGGGACACCTTCCACTATCCCAGGTTGCTCCAAACCCCATCCAACCTGGCCTTGGACACTCCCAGGGAAGGGGCAGCCACAGCTTCTCTGGCAACCTGTGCCAGGGCCTCACCACCCTCACAGGGAAGAATTACTTCCTAACATCTAATCTAACTCTCTCCTCTTTTAGCTTAAAACCATTCTCCTTCGCCCCATCACTATCTGCCTGTGTATATATTGTCCGTGCTCTGTCCTCAAGGAGGCTTCTACTCCAGCCTCACCTGACACATTGAATTTCCACCTCTCCCCAAACAATTCAAGTTGTAAAAGCCATGATATCTGTTTTGACGGGTTGCACCCCACGAGGAGGGTGTGTATCACTTTCCCACTCCCCTGCCTGGGCGGGACTCATTTGCTCCTGCAGTGTGAAGATGAGGTTACTGAGATCATGGGAGTTGGTGCTCCTGCAAACAGCTCTGTTTGAAGCAGACCACTGGTCCAGGACAGCCACAAGAGAAAGCATTGCAGCCTTTGCAACTCTTGTTTGGAGTGAAAAGGAAAATATGTGATTTTCCCCCGTGATGGAGGGGCTCTTGGCTTTGATCATTACTGGTTCGGGGAAATAAAAACATAACCCAGAGGGAGTGAGCGAGGGGTGTAATAACATCAGCTCAATCTCTTTGTTATTTTCCAAGATCAAAAGGAGCTGGGGGAGTTTAGCTTTTATTGCCTTCCCCTTTTATTTTCTACTTTTCAGCTTTCTTCCTCAAAAATCAATACAGCCCTCTCTGGGGTTCTCACACCTGTGTGCCCCCACTCCTGCCAGCCCCCAGCCCACTGCAGGCTGTGTCACACAGTGCTGGTGTAGCACACTGGTAAGGGGTGCCCATCACTGCTCAGCCTGCTGGGTGCTACTTCAAGAGATGTATGATAATAATCCTTTCTTCAGTGATTTGAACTGGGGTTTACTCTCTTGGCAGAGCTCACCCTGCTGTGTTGATGAAGGGTGTTTGGGTGCAGCCAGGACAGAAGCCCAAACAGAGCTCTCTCACCCCAGAAATGTGCTGATCAGCATCCATCCACAGAATTCCATTAATAATATCTTTTTCCTTCAGCACCAGCTCTAGTGTTTTTTGCAGCATCATGAAGGACTGAGTCTGCTATGCCTGGGGAAAACCAAGCTCTGGGCTGGTTTATCTGGCTAGGGCAGAACACAACTTTCTGGTTGCTTAACATCTTGGTTAAGTAGCTGAGCAATGCCTGGAACAGTGGCACAGTGGACAAATGGGAATAGGAACAACCAATGACCTTTCTGAGCTGAGCCCACATCTTGAACCAGTTCATCCCTTCCCCCGTGTGAAGCTGCAGTAGCTTCAGCCTGTCCTGGCTGCAGCTGGGCTGGCTGGCATGGCCACTCTCTTGGCTGCTTGGCCCAGAGGTTATGGATCCTCAAGGATAACTTGCTTGGTCCATACTGTGCTTTGTGAAAATAACCAGTTAAAACCACACAACTATTTTAAAGAGTTTTGAAGATATTTGTATTTAGAGGATGTTAGAGAATGTTTAGAGAATGGGGAAGGAGGGAGCAGTGACATGGGTGGGTGTGAGAGGGCTGTGCTGGTGGTGGTAAATAGCTGCTAAGGCTCATTTGTAGAGACCACCAGCAACCCACTTACACTGGCCCAGGTAGAAATTGTTTATTCTGACACAGAGATGCTCTATGAAGCATCAGAGCTGTGTAAGCATCTCCAGTGCAGGGTTTTCTGCAGTGGAAACAACCTGTCTCTGACATGGGCACAGCAGGCAGTGAGGGCTTGGCTCTGAGGAACACAGCCTGGGTTGAGTTTATAAGTGTAAGAGGCATAAAGACATGTTTAGATAGTGTGATACCCAGCAGCGAGGCATCCTTGCTTATTTTATCATTCCACCAGCATGTTCTTGACTGATTATGAATGGATTCCTTGCAGGTTAACAAGCTGAAACATTTTTGTCACTAAAGAGAGCCAAATCAAACTCTACTGAACAAATACATCTTGGATCTCTGGCTAATGAGTTTTTCTGCTGTTCAAACATGTTATGTAATATGAATGAAACTGCAGTTGAATTAGACTTAGCCGTTCATGTAGAATTCACAAGCTGCATTTTTTTTCCTCACAGCTTTATTTTAGGCAGGTAAGTTACTTTTGGAGAAAATGACAGTTTTGCACAATTCAGCTATGTAAAAGTGATTAATGAAAATAGTATTTGCTCATCCCATTTTATGAAGAAATTGAATCAGAAGCATACTTTGAAGTGCAGAAGGGCTGATCCTTCCATGCATTCCACCTTTCACCACTAACTCCCAAATAAAACACTTGTTTTGTGGTTTGCACTGTAAAGCTGTGTCCTGTCAGGGGAGCACAGGGCACAGCTCCTGCAAGCCAGCCCCAGGACTGTCACCTGATGTCATTGGTACCTGCAGTGCCTCTACTGACTTTGATTTATTCCAAGCTAATTTGGTATGAATGGTATCAGAACCAGGGTCACAGCTATATCCATTAGTGATGCAGAACAGAGCTTAAAAATAATCCTTTGACTGACATGCAGATTTATATCATGAAAGATGGGGCTATTCCAGATTTCTCGAGCAAACTGGTGTCAAACAAGCTGCTCTGAGTGCTTGAGACCTAAAGCCTGTGATGGCAAAGGAACATTTAGACAGAGCCTGTATGTGAGGCATTTGTGGAATTATTGTTAGTCAAATCTATTATTATGCATTCCCTTCTGTTCCATTTTCACCTGTTAAAATAAATTAAGATGTAGCATTACTAAAAACCAAGAACTGCTAAAATAAAAGAGGGAACTGACATTTAGAGCATTTTGGATATTTCTTATGCTGTAGAAGGAGTTTGTAAAATTTAAACCAAAGTCACAAGCACATATTTTCTCTGTTGAGAACATCTAGTGTAATCCTCCTGTTTTTCTGGCACTCCCCAGGATAGTCTACAGCTCATAACCCATGGGAAAAATAGAGCCCAAGAGAGCAGATGACATAGATGCCCAACTCCAACTGAGGAGACTTGCTGCCATCTTTTGGTAGATGAGTGTTCCAGAAAGTAATGAAAAATTATCTCTCACAGAAACGAAACATTTTCTCCCTCTTCTCGTTCTTAGCCCACCTACAGCATCAACCCCTGGAGGGATTTAAAAAATGTGTGGCATTTGGGGACATGGTTTAGTGATGGACTTGGCAGTGCTGGGTTAACACCTGGACTTCAAGGTCTTTTTCAGTCTAAACAATTCCACGATTCTGTGATTCTGTGCACTCAGCCTCTACTGCAGGCACAGCCTATGAAAATTAACCTCAGCCACTGGCACCCCGAAGAGCCCCCAGTAACCCTGTGGTTGCCTGCAGGACTGGAAGGGCTGAATGCGGGGCAGGGGCTGGGCTGGTTTCTTCGTGGTCTTGCTGCTCAGAGAAAAGCTGTAGGGAACAGGCTGGAACCTCTGCATGTCTGCAAGTAATAAAATACTTCTTTGTGCCCAGGGGAAATAAAATAATATATTTGATAAGCTGGGCAACAGCAGGATGATGCAAGGGGAGGGAGCAAGGCTGGGAGTCAGCGCTCCACAAATCACACTCATTACTGTGAGGTTTACCTTTGCAGAAGGCAAAGAGCTGAGGCTGCACTTTGACAGGAGCAGGTTGACGAGCTGCTGCTCAGGGTGAAAATGCACCCTTGTGACTGACAAAGAGATGAAGGGGAATGTCCTGTGCCCCTGCTCCCCCCCGGGGTCCTGCCTCTGCACTGGCAGCCCCCTTGCTTCCCTTGCTCCTCTGACACCTGGAGGAGGAGGTTCAATGCACCCCAGCAGAAAGCTGCCCACTGTTTTTGCTGGGCTACATCTTTTTTGTGGGACAGTGAGCGAAGTCCAGGGCAGGCTCTGACAAGCCTCAGGATGCAGGAGAAGAGGAAAGGCACCAGCTGCTACCAGAGGGAGAACTGAGAGGGTGTTGAGAGCTGACACTTCACCCTGAGTGCAACTCTGTGCTCTGGTTACGACACCCACACTCGTAGAGGTGCCTGGAACAACAAAATGACTGCGGTTAGAAGAACTTTCCAAATTTGAAAGAGACCTCTTGTTTCCGTGGGTTCCTACCCTGGTGGTAGGCTGCACACTTTATTTTAATGTGGATTTGGTATCCGGCACAATTCCTTCAGCCTTTGCTGCCTCAGCTGCCTTTCTAAGGTCGATGTGTGGCTACACACAATCCTTTACCCTCTACCACCCTGTCATGCCAAGAAATTCCTGAGATCCCACTGAATTCCACAAGCCACTTCATTTATACACTTCAGTTCAACATTAAGTTCCTTGCAGGGTTTATTTACTTTGAACCCTGACCAAAGTTCCCAAGTGCTGTGTGTGTGCTCAGCTGGATGACTCCAACCTTGCTCCCGGGCTGTGCTGGGGCAGGCACCACTTACCTGCTGAGGGTACAGCCCTGCCACATCTGTGGGAGCAGTGCCCTTCAGAGAAATGCTGTTAGGAAAGCAAAGGCAGGAACCAGGTAAGAGCACAAGCAGGGAAACTTCCCTCTTTCACTATCCAGTCCCACTGTGCAAGGGAGAAAGAGCAGGAAAGAATTAATTAAAAAAAAAAAAAAAGTGTTCCTGTGGGTGGGATGTGAACTCTTAGACGTGACACTTTTTTTGACACGAACATCCCTTGTGTGGTGGGGGCAGAAGGATGACCAGCCAGACCATCTGCAGTTTCCTGGCTGGGATGGTTCTCCTGTTTATCTTGTGGGTGATCCTCTGAGTGTCTGAGGAACCTCCAGAAATGCAGGACTGGGTTTATATCTCATCCTGAAAGCGGCCCACCTTCACCTCTGTTCCTCTCTGATAGCAGAGCACTCCCTGACTGACCTTTTGTCACCGGGAGAGTGTTGCTCTGGACCCAGCCCAGCTTCCCTGTAAGCTGTGAGGGCTGATTCGTGTGTCTGAGGAGGAGTTAGGAAAGATGTCAACTCCCTAATTCATGAGAGCCTCTCCACGGCCCGCAGTCAGTCCCCACGGTGTGAGTGTTGCTGCTGACCCCTGGCCCTCTGACAGCTCCTTTGGACACTCACCAACCATCATACACAGACCACCTGCTCACAGACCCTCTTTCAGACTCTCCCTTCCTCCTTTCCCACCACTCTTGCCTCAACCAGGATATAGGGAGTTGAAATTTTAACAAGACGTGGAGTTAGAATTAAATTCTAAATCGAATTCTAGGTAATTCTAATTTAGCTAATTCAAACTAAATGGGGAGTTTCATCGAATCAGAATGGTTTGGGTTGGAAAGGCGCTTTAAAGGTCACCTAGTCTCATTTCCAGCAGAGCTGGGGATTCTGGTACCCAGGAGGCAGCAGGTGTCCTGGATCGTACCGGGGCTGAACTAGTGCATCTCGGGGATGGCGCAGCCGGGGGCCCGTGCAGTCCCTTGTGCGGGTGCCGCTGGGGCGCGGGATGCCGGCGGCGCGCCGTGCCCGGGGAGCGGCTCCCGCAGCCCAGGCCACCCCGCCTGCCGCGGCCGCCCCGCCCCGCCGGTCCCCGCCCGCCGTCACGCAGCCGCCGCCGCCGCCGTCGCAGAGCCCGGGGAGGCGCCGGGTAGGGGCAGCCGCCGCCGAAGGAGGCCGAGGCGGAGCGGAGCGCGCAGCTGCCGCCGCGGCGGGGACAGGTAGGGCTGTCCCGGGCGGGGGGTCCCGGGCCGCCCCGTCCGAGCCGCGGCGCGGGGCGATGCGGGCGGCGGGCCCCGGTCACGGGTCACGCGTGGGAGCGCGGGAGCTCGCAGCGGGTTTGCCCACCCGCGGCCCGTCGGAACGGGGATAACTGTGTCCTTACGTAATGCCGGGCATTGCGACACGGAGGCCTGCTGGGAGGCGCGGGTGGCCGGGACATCGCGGGTGGCGGGACAGCGGGCGCGGCGGGGTCCCGGCGCCGCATCCCGGGATGCCACCGGCCGCAGCGCGGAGGCCGAGCTGGATGAACCGGGCGCTGGCCCCGTGACAGGAGCGGAAAGGTCACTGGGCCACGGCGGGCTCCCGAGGAGCGCTTCAGCAAGCGGGATCGTTCTGCTCCTTCCCGGGGAGCAAAGGTCGAAGGTGGCTGTACCTGTCCGGGTTTAGCACAGTCTTGGCTCTGACATCTCTTTCACTTCGCTCCTGCACACCCCCGGGATCCTTCTGCGGGTTGGCAAATTCTTTCTGATATGTATCAAAACCCCAAGCCTCAAGCCCAGCAGCCAGACCAATTTCTTCTTCCATTTTATTCTGCTTATTCTCAGAATGTAGCTTTTTACTTGTGTGAAATAATGTCCGTTTAAAAATCCCCATGTCTCTGCTTTTGCCTCCTGCACGGA
Organism: Corvus moneduloides; assembly: GCF_009650955.1. NCBI lineage: Eukaryota > Metazoa > Chordata > Aves > Passeriformes > Corvidae > Corvus > Corvus moneduloides. The sequence continues at coordinate 10,101,638 of NC_045490.1, forward strand.
GCACTGTGAGGCCACACCAGCAGCTGCCTCCATTCTGCCTTGTCACAGCCCTTGCTGGGAACAACTCCTGCTGGAGGGGAAAAGTCTTTGAGTCATTCAGTCTTTAGGTATTTGCAAAAAGAAAAAAAACGGTAACAAATTTTTCAGAAAATGACGTGGAGCTGACTCATCATCAGTGACCAACGCAGGATTGTGTCTCAGGAATATTTATAGCGATTCCAGCAGAAACAGATCCCAGCTTGTTTCTCAGATGGTTTAGTGAGAATAGACGTCTGTTGCAGTTTGTTTGGTTGGGTGCAGTGGTCAGTTGAATAATCACCTTTCTCATGGCATTTCACCTATGAAATTTTGTCAGAAATGGGCTTTTGCACCATTGCAATGACATTCTGGAATAATGCCTCCCTCAGCACTCTCCATCAAAGGTTTGCACTGATTAACCTTTTCTTCCTGCCCACATTTTGGGTGTGTGTATGGGGTGTGAAAGTGTGGGGGACATCACTGTTGGCTGCTGTGGCTGCAGGAGGGTGTCCCCAGCCCCAGCACTGTTGGGATGGAGGCAGGACACACAGCGCAGGCCCTTGTGGGCTTGGCCTCTGCTGCAGGTAGGCAAAAACCCATCCACTGGTGTGGCAGATGCTCCTCTTCTGTGTGAGATGTCACACTGTGCTGGAAGACAAGATGCCATTTTAATTACTCATCCCCATTGATCTGGTGCTGGGTGTTCCTGCAGTGGGGCCAGGAGTGAGGGACATGGCCCTTCCTGAGTGTGCTTGCCAGGGCATGCGCTGGCCTGGGCCCTGCCATGCTGGTGGCACAGGGTGGGACAGCAGCACTGCTCTTCTCCTCCTTCACGGGTATTTAACAGAAAAGGTTTAATTTAACATGTAGGGTCTGTGGTTCTGTGTCATTCCCATGCAGTTTAGTAACTACAGTAGCTACAGCAAGCAGCAACATCTCCCAAGTTTACTTAATTGGTACTTACGTGTGATAGTTTAATAGGGGGTTGCCATATGACACTGCAGTTCTTAATTTATACCAGTACAATTAAGAGCAGGCTGTCTCTTTCTTTAATTCTGTAGTTAGTATAGCCTAAATAATAATATTTACATTTGCTTTTAAGGGGTTTCTCTCCTCTGTGCTCCTCTGTTCATTGGGCTACAGAGGTACTGCATAAACCCTTCTTTAAATCTGCTCCATCATGCGTGCAGTTCCAGAGCAAAACTCCAGCAGGAAGGCTGGGATCTTGCAGTGTCACAGGGACGCTGCACGGCTTTATAATGCCTGCAACAAAAGAAATTGTGGACTCCCAGTCTTAAATTTTGAGTCATAATGCTGCACGGATTATATGATGTTGGCATAGTAGCAAGTTGGGACAAAAAGTGTTGTTAAGTGTTGTGTCTAATAATGCTGAGTATTTACAAGCCACATGCTTTTACTGGCTTCTCAAAAGCCTCATGAATGTGCCCAACTTGATGTTTGACCTCTGCGTGACTGCGCATGTATTTACGGGTAAGTGTATTCTTAAATCTCTGTACAGTGAGGCTGCTGAACCTCATTTGAAGCAGACTGGGCATGACTTACAGGGATTTGGGATCTGGACCATAAAACCCAAAGTGTGGAGCTAGCACCATGCTCCCCTGGAAGCCTGGGATGTTGGACAGGGATGCTGGTGCCAAGTGGAGCTGGTGCCTCCAGCCAGCCATGGGACGCGGAGGGAGCTGGGCCCTGCTCTGTCTGAGAGCAAAGCCTCATCCTTTGTGGTGTATTGACACAAGAGACATTGGCTGGGAAATGACACTGCCCAGGCTGGGGGTCCAGAAAGGCACCTAAAAGCTGCTTCATTCCAAGGAATAATTTTTCCTTTAATGAAGGAGATAAATGAAAAATAAATTAATACTGTTTTTAACCTTGAGGCAGAAGACCCTCACGTGGGTTTTTCCCCATGCAGACTGTACCTTGTCTCATAACCCAATGCTATCTGTCCCTCCCAGCTGTTCCCAGCAGCTGTAATGTGTGCACCCTGCAAGTAGCATCTTTTCATGCTTGTGGAGACTGGAATGTTCAGAACTACTGGTACCATCAAGAAATGGTACATGAGTGCAAATTTATTGGGAAAGAATGTGGCTACATAAGAATAAATCCAACCTTTTTACTTTCTTAGCCTTGAATCTGATAGATTTCCATTGTCTTCATGGGAATTTTATTCTTACAATGGATTTTATTCTTATCTTAAATTTTTAGATTGTTCCTTTCCCCATGTAAATATCATAAATTTGATAAATATGTGCAGGGAAACTTTAACCTAGGCATGCATGAAAGCTATCAAGCAGAGATGAATTTTCCTTTGGTTGCAGCCAATCCTTGTATCTGCCAAAACCTGTGGGTTTGCTACTTTTTGGACTGAGTTTGATTTAATTGCCCAGAACTGCACCATAGAGTGAAAACATTGCCATCTGTGACACTGGAAAATATTCAAATTTGCCCTGCTGTAATGAAATCTTCGGTGGGGCTGCCTCTTGCATCCTGCAGCACCAAAGGGAGCTCCCGTTTTTCTCCCTGTGGCAGTTATAAATCCGGCATTCCTGGAGGTATGCTCACAGCAGCACTTGGAGTTTACTCCTCCTCAGTTCAGGTTTTCTTCAGTCATCACTTGTGCTATGGTGTTTCTTACTCAAGAAAACCAAAATACTTTCCCACTTCAAACATGTTACAGATATTCTACTTGGCCTGCTGTGTGCAGGAGTCGAGGTCCGTAGTCACGCTGAGCTATTCGCACAGTTGGACAAGGATAAAAGCAATGAATTCATTTCAGTCCAAACCTAATCTGAGTTAATGTGCAGGGATCCCACTGGTGAAAAGCAAGGGCACTCGGCCACGGCCATTCCTTGATCCTTTAAGAGTTTGAATCCCTGCTAAGCATGCTTGTCTTACAACCTGTACTCGCACAGGATGTAATCAGTTTTGTTTTCCATCTGTTAAACAAGAGGCTTCTGATTAGCCAGTGCAACCAGAAATAATTATTTTTGTTTTGTTCTCGCTGACAACAGGAAGGTTAACCACCAAGTACACAGCTCCTGGCGTTTTCCACACTCAGCAGTTTTAAACACCTTGTTCTCTGTGTGTTACAATATTTGCCTTACAACTGGCAGGGATTTGGCTTTCAGTATTGTCCCCTAATTACAGTAATTGTCTAAGTGGAGCTCTCATGTCTCCCACTGTTCTGGGCCCAGACTGCAGCAGTGGAGCAGCCTGGCATAGCTCATGTACCTGATGAGCGTGGGTCATCAGCCAGAGGGGATATACAGGTGTCAGGGAATAAAACTTGGCTTCATGGGTTTGGAGAAGGGAAATACATAACTGAGAAAATCCAACCCAAAAGCATACAGCATTCATTTATGAAGAAAATATTTTGATTTTATGAAGTGAATCAAAGGGACTGTTGATAAAATAGATCTGATAGATTCTGAGGTGCAGCTGGCAGAGCGGTGCATTATCTTTCAAAGCAATGCTTATTTGATTTGTAGGGATTTGTAATATTTTTAATTTTTGATGATGCTAAATGGCAATATCCATCAGAGGGTTCTCCGGGGGCTGGGCTGCTCTGGCAGGGCAGAAGCATTTGTTGTACACAGATAGCTCTTAGTGACTCCTGCCATCCCTCTCCTGAGTGCTGCCTGACTTTGGGGGGGAGATTTCCAAGCAGAGCATTGTATCTGCTTCTAGTGACTTCAACGAGGAGTAGAGGAATTACTCATATAAATTTGGTAGTACTTTCTTTGGGGTTTTTTCTGCTTATGTTTTTGGAGTTTTTTTCCCTCTTTCTCCCCCCCCCTTTTAAGGCTGGTTTTGTGTATAAACATTAAATCCCTGCTTTTATGTTTTCACAAAACCAACCCAAGCAGAGACACTTAGGTCCAATATAAGCAGCTAAAACTGCTTTGGAATATGAAGTAAAAAAAAAAAAAAAAATTAAAAATTTATTTTAACTCTTTCGCTGCTTGTGTATTTGGGGATACATTCTAATACTGGACTATAACTGGAAAGAGATGACATGCACCCAAGTAGTCTGCAACTGAAGCTACATCACATTATGTGCCCTTGTATCCTACTTCATGTTGTGAAAAGAATGTTTGCTTTCATTTAGCCACCAGATCTGTTTTGTTCCCTCTAGGATAGGGATTCTTCCTTTATGCAATAGCAATATCCTGCTTTAACAGGCCCCAGCATGTTGTCTGGAGTGCTTGGGGTGCTGAGTAACTGCTGAAAGTCCCTATCTGATCTTCATGGGGTGGTGAGCTTGCCTGAGAACTGCATCCCAGTCTGCAGCCAGAGAGATATTAAAGCACCCTCGTGTTCAGAGCTAGTGGCTTTGTGTGGGATTTAAAGGAGTAGTTTTCTGCTAACATTGAATACTCTGGAGTAAGAATGTCAGGCATTCTTTTAAGCATTTGCATGCATATGTAGTAAACTGCTTATTACTTTTGAATAGACAAAAAGTTTGTGAATATGGAATTTTAGTGCAACATCTGGTATGGAGAGGATTAGCTTTATAAGTGTGATTTATCTCCTTTGCTGTGTAGAATTCAGAAATCTTGTCTACAAAGACAGAAGATATACACCATTTCAGATTGCTTGACTTTGTTTCCCCTAAAGAAATTACTTCATTTGAATAAGAAAGTAGAAATTATTGTACTTGGATAAAAAAAGAGATTCACTTGGTTTGTTCCTCTCAGGATCCTATTTTCTCCTCCATATATGGTGAGACAACTTTCCCAGTGGCTGAGAAAATGGGATGCATTTATCTCTTTTGCAGGAGGCCACTGAACTAAGAATGTCAGGGCCTGCTGAAGATTGGCAAGTGAGGACCTCCATGGCACCATGGGCATCCCTAAGAAACAAAACACAGTGGAGAAAGCTGCCCCTGCAGTGTCCCCACCACTGGGCTGTGCCTTTGCAGGGAGCTCCAGTCTGCATTTGGCTGCTGAAGTGGGGTTGTGGCCACCCTCCTGATGGCCTGACTTCACAGGATGGCCTCTCTGCAGGCTGAATTTTTCTCAGCAAGCTCATTTTTTCTCAGGTGCACAGAAAAACACTTAAAGGTCAATGTTTAAGGAGGCATCTTAACCCATTAATAGCAATAGCAAAGTCAAAGAAAACAAGCACAAGAATGACCATTTATTGATTTTGCTGACATAAATGTTATCCATTTGCTGTTCTGAATTAGGGGAAGAGAGATGTTCCTGATGGTAGATGCTTGTCCTGGTTACATTTCCTGAGCGAATAAGTTGGGGCCCTAATGCTTTACATCAGATTGAAGAGATCCATTGCGAGAAACAGGAGAAACATTTCCAAGAAATGGTTTGACAAAACCATTAGTTCATTCATGCAGTTACACTGATAAGAAAACAACAGTTAACTCTTCGGAAAGGCATAGACAGTTCTGTTTCTTTTAATATGTACTTGCTCTGCAGCCTGTTTCACATCCTCAGTGGCAAGTGCATGGTCATTGCTGCTGCTGGCTCCCGAAATCACACTGTTTGCAATAGCTGTTTTCTTCAGGCTGTATTTCAGTGGTGGGTGGGGAATACAAAATGAAAGTGGCTGAAATGGGCTTAAGTGTCTTGTTGCTTAAATGAATTAAGTAAGTTTCTGAACACTGTAATTTCCTTTTTTTATTTCTTAAATTTTCCCTTCCAGAAAATGGCTGTTCCACCTGCTTATGCTGACCTGGGCAAATCTGCCAGAGATATTTTCACCAAGGGATATGGTAAATAAAGCCAAAATAAGTTTGGTCTTTTGCTGTCTACCTGATTCCTGAAACTGTTAGGATTTTATTACTTTCCCCTGAGAAATACTCCGATTATTTCCATTAGAATCCACAGAATCACAGCTTCACATTGCCCTCGCTGTTTGGAAAGGGAGGGTAACTTACTTTTCTTTTGATAAAATTCTTCTTGTTTCCTATAGAACTGTTGCTGGTTTTGAGAGAAAATTGTGTGCTGTATTTTGGCTGCGCCTTTGTATTAATGAACAGGATCACTGCTGTCAGTAGTTTGCTTATGAACAGAATGCTGCTCACTGTGAATAAAAGTATTATTACCTAATTTGGTCCCAATTATATTGCTGAGGTCAGTAGGATTCATCAGACAAGTGCTATCTGAAGTTAGTACAAGTTGCTTCTTAGAAACACATGGTTCGATAACTGTGCCCTTGGTTTAACTATTTAATAGTTCACAGGTGATTTAGAAGAGAGTTTTAAGAAATAAATCAGAAATGCTTTTCAAAATCAACATATATATGATTAATATTTTTTACTCACCCTCTAGGTTTTGGGTTAATAAAGCTTGATTTGAAAACAAGATCTGAAAATGGACTGGTGAGTTTGGAAGCACACTGAAATCCTAAACATTGCAGTGTTTTTGTGTTTACTGTATATTTCTTTTTAAAATAAATATATTTGTATTTTTCTGAACTAATATTTAACAAATTATAATGACTGATACGTTCTACAAGTATAAGCATTTGCCTGATTGCATATATGTATATATTGACAAATACATATATTACATGCATAAATTATTTTTTTTTCTTTCAGGAATTTACAAGCTCAGGTTCAGCAAACTCAGAAACAAACAAAGTCAGTGGTAGTTTGGAAACAAAATACAAATGGGTGGAATATGGATTGATGTTCACAGAAAAGTGGAACACTGACAATACACTAGGCACTGAGATTACTCTTGAAGATCAGGTAATTTTTGGCTCCAAAAAAGCAATTTGAAAATTCACGTACACCAATCTCTAATTAGAAATCCAACCAGTGAATTTCTTTTCTGTTCAGCTTGCACGGGGCCTGAAGCTGACCTTTGATTCCACCTTCTCTCCTAACACTGGGTAAGAAGTGAGTAAGCTAAAGTGACACAAAAGGCATTTTAAATTTTTTTTCCTGAGATACCAAGACAGGTCATAATCAGCCTATGTAAGATGAAATCATGTAAATCTCTCTTAAATCTTAGTGCTAACAATCCCTTTTTAATCCTAAATTATAACAAGCAAACTTTTGCACACAATAGCTTGAAAATTATAGTTAGAATTAGAGAGTGAAGAAAAAGTTGAGGTTTTGCTCCCTGGTGTATTTATGGCCATGTCAGAGGATGAGGTGCTGCCTGAATAAAAGCACTAAACAAGTCAGCTGTAATGCAAAGCTTAACAAGCTCCAGGAGCCAGTTGGCCACAGCTCTGATAGGTTGACACAGAAGTGGGCTCTTGTCCTGAGCTGAATTTATCACCTGAATTCTTGCTGGCCACAGTGTGCCCTGGTGGTGGATGGATATTTCTGACACGGCGATTGGATGCCATGTTTTATGTGGGCCAGAGGGATTAAGCAGCAGCTGTAGGTCTAGATGTTGGTTTATTTTTTTCCCCTGATTATCTTTGTGTAAGCAGTGCTGCCAGTGAGTCAAAATACTCTGCACATCAGCTTCCCAGAGCAGCAAACAGCACTGCAGGCTTTCAGGATTATATTCCCAGCAGAACTTTCACCCTGTCTTTTAGATTCAGTGTTCTGCATTGTCAACTGCTTTCAGTCCACTCCTAATTCTAGATTAATGAGATATTTTTGTTAATCAGAGTAATCTCAAGTGGTTTTTTATAATTATTTCGTAACTGATAGGATTCTTAGAAAAATTTAAAGGAAAAACCTTGTACAAGAATGATGTTACAGGTCTAGAACTATTTCTTGGGCACTTCACACATACTGTAGTTATGATTGCCTTGAGGGGAGTGTTAAATTTGGGTAAGTGGAGTGAGATTCAATCCTGGTGAGACCTGGCTTAGTTTAACAGGGGTGCACTATGTCTCAGTAACAGGCTACTTCTCCCCCTTGTTATTACTTACTGACTGTGATCAATCTTTCAGCAGGTGAAGTCATTTTTAGGAGCTCTCTGTGTTCTTACCTCTGTCCCTGTGACATTGGTGGGAGAGGTACCACTAACTTTTACAGAAGTTGCAGATGAATGCTTTTGGCACTCCTGCACTTTATTTCTGATTGTGCAAAACACAAGAAATTCCTGAGTCTGAGCTAATAACAATAAAAAAGAGATCAGTCTCTGTGTGGGTCTGACACAGCACTGATACTTTTCTTGGAGGTTTTGTTAGCTGACGTGAAAGGTTGATTTGAAATTTCAAATTAGCCTGACTTTTCCAGAAAGATTTCAGTAAAGATTTGGTCAAAGACAGAAGACACTTGTAAAAAGAGAAGAAAAAATCTTAAATAAGAGTAGCTGAATATATTAGACGTAACTCTCTTGCCTTGTGAGGGTCTGCACTCTTGATGTAAGGACACATGAGAAAATAGTGTTCTGGCCAAGAGTATAAAAATAAACAGGTGACTCAGGAAAGTTTATTTCTGCCTTAACCTGGCAGCTTTCTGGTGGCTGTCAATGGCTGTAACCATTAAAGTTCATAAAGTACCCTAAGGAGAAATGGGGGGTGTCAGAGCCACTGAAGCAGCCTGCTTGCTTCACAGCCCAGACTTTCCCTCACGAAGCTGCAGACAAAGTAATGATTTCTTAATGTCTGCCACAGTAAATAAAATTACCCAATTCACTAGGATTGTCTAAAAATTGTTTGCTTGGGACAGGCAAGCAAGTCCGCTGCTGTGGACTTCTGGTGGCAAACTTGTAAACTTCTACAGTTTCCATTACTTCCTTGAATGTACCAAACTTCTGAAACCATCATATCAGTTGGAGATGAGGATATGGTTTTGTCACTTCCTATCTGTGTGCGGCTGCTTTTCAGAAAACAGCCCAGAAGTGCTTTTTGGGGCACCACACCACATTTTATTGCTCATTTGCAAAGAATTCACTGTAGCTGCCTTAGGGTTTTGTAAAGGTGAACACTAAGAAGATGACATATCATGTGGTTCTCCAGGGATGCACACACTGTCTTCAGGAGCTATTACACTGAGTTAAAGTAAGTGATATGATGGAATTGTTACCTACAGGTGTACCTCTTCAAAGATACCAGATACTTTCTTTTCTCTTTAGGAAAAAGAGTGCTAAAATTAAGTCGGGGTACAAAAGGGAACACATCAACATCGGCTGTGACATGGATTTTGATATTGCGGGTCCTTCAATACGTGGAGCCCTCGTGCTTGGCTACGAGGGGTGGCTGGCAGGCTACCAAATGACTTTTGAGACAGCAAAGTCTAGAGTAACCCAGAGCAATTTCGCTGTTGGCTATAAGACCGATGAATTCCAGCTTCATACTAATGTGTAAGTACTGGCAGACCGGCACTAAAAAGGAATTTGGGAGGATTTTGCTGCTTAGTAAACAGTAAAAGCGTCAGAGGTTCAGCAGTGGTGAACAAGGGAATTGTGAATTTGAAATTAATTCTTCATTAAAGACATCAAGCTGTATTTTTTTAGCTGTGTTACCTTTTCTTTTAATTGTGTGGGTGAAGGAGTGCATGATGGAAGGAACTGGAACTCACTAAGCACCCAAGGGTCCAGTGTCTAACAGATAAGGACTATTAGAATCCATTAGTGCTATAATAAAAAAAAGTAAGTTATAAAAATACTCTTTGTGAAAGCTGAAATAAAAGCAATGCTTTCCTTTTACACCTGTCAACATCAAACGAAATGGTGGTTTGATGTGTAGATGAAAGAGTTGATCAGAGGATGAACAAAAACAGGCAAAAGGGAGTGACTGGAAGAGACAGGGACTGGGTTTGTTGTAGTACTGGAAAAAATGTGGTGTAAAAGTTTATTTAGTATTGCAACTCCTAATAATATATTTACACAAGTATTTGTCCTTTCTGAATGTATCAATAGTGGGAAACCAGGATCAAATTCCATGAAAACCTTTATTTCTCTGTCTCCCGTTCCTCCTAAAAAAGCAATTTATGCCTTTGGAGAATACAGTTTTTTAAGATTAGGCAATCCCTAATCCATTCTCCTGGGCCCCCCCTTTCCATGCCCTTGGGTAATTGGATATTTTGCATGTAGCAGAGCTATTCCAGGCTGTTTCCGCCTGGGGGCTGAACAACTGTTCTGCCTTCCTAGAGCTACTTCTTCAAAGGCATTCTGTTCTGTTTCATGCTGTTTTGCAGTGATCTGGTTTAGGAAGCTCCCGCTGCCTTACAGAACAATCGAACCCCCACAGCCCAGACAGTACGTTTGAAGGATTGCCAAAGCACAAAAATGTGGGCAGAAAACTTCCATCACAATATGTGGAGTCCCCTTCCACTCAGGATATAGAAGTTACTCCTTCAAGCGCAGTGACTTTCAACTTAGTTATGCTGTAGCAGTTCAAAACACTGTATTATTTCACTAGAAAATGCTGTGGTTATTATTACTCTTAACTAAAGCAATGGCAGAAATTCATAACAGCAGCAGGGGCTCAGATCTAACTGTTTCTTGGATTCCTGAGGGTCTGTTTCTCAGGTTGCTGTTACTGGACAAAACCATAGATGTATGATACGAATAGAAATTTTATTTATTGTTAATAATAGATTAGTTAGGTGATTGATGTATTTCAGCCTTGAAAGCATGTCAGAACTTTTATATAATCCCAGAAAGAGTTGTGTGTGGAACTCCCCTCACTAGGCAGCTTGGTTTTTACATCTACACAAGTTACTGTTTCACTGGGATGCTGTGGCAGAACAGATAATGTAACTAGGTGGGGCTTGAAGCATGTTTTTTTTGTTCCTGGCATTACACAAACCAGCTGGGGATTCTAGCAAGTTACTTTCCTTAAGGGTGCCTTAATATATTAATTTTCATAGGGGGCTAGTGGTTGGTTTTTTTTTTTTTTTTAATCTACATAAAAAGTGCTATTACCTGCATAGAAAAGTGCTATTATTACTATTAGAGTTAAATAGAGGTTCAACTTTATTATTATTTAATAATAAAAATAAGGGAGGTAGGGCTGGATATTTTCTAGTTTTAAATATGACTTTCCTCATTTTTTGAGCATAGCTCAGACCGCCCCCCCCCCCCCCAATGTTGCAGGTCAAGACAGAGCTGTGTGGAAACCTTGCACAAAGTCTGCCTGTATAACCAGCTCTCCTCAGTCCTTTTTAATTCCTCCTTTTCTTGAGAGCCAAGCACATGCAGTTAATGTGAGCTTCAGTCTTATCTGAAGTAAGTATTGCAGTGTTTTTCTGGAAGAATTACTCTAACAATTTAAAAGGCTGTTGCTATTGCTTGAACTTTTAAATAGGCATATCACTGCTGTTTGTGCAACTGTTACGAACATCAGGCCAAAGGGGTAAAAGGGAAAAGATCCTAAATCTACCCCTTTTTGTAATCACTAAAGGTCTGGTGTACTCTAATAATTGGAACCAGATTATTTCACAGTTTAGAAATAACCCCAGATCTTCCTGGGGTTTAAAGCCTATTTTCTACAATATGTTTGTATCCTCTCTTTAAGAAAACAACCAAAAACGGAAATTCAGATGCTCACTGGTTTACAAGGAGTGCAAGGCCTTTAGGAGTCTTTTGGTCTTGTTTTTATGATCTGCATGCTCTAACATTTTGCCTTTTATTTACCATATTTTATTCCTATGTGACATTGGGGGCAGTAGTAATTGGAAGTTGTGCTACTCATCATTCAGCTGTGGGCCAGTGCTCTCTGCAAAGCAAAATTTCTGTTTCTAGTGCACAGACCATAGCACAGATGTACCATAAGGACTGCTGCAAATGCAATTCATTTGCAAAACCCTATGTACTTGGATGTTAAATTGTCATCTTCACTTCTGATACAGTTCCTGTGTCTGGTAAAAGCATGCTGACATGGCAGTTTTGGGATGACTCGGGCTCTCTGACTGGCATATAGCCCTTTCAGGGCACAAGGAGACATTTGCCAGGGAAAATAATTATTTCAGAGACACACAGGGAAAAATAAATCTCTCTACTACAAAGGCTCCCATCTGTGGGAAAGGGAAAATTGGAAGCTGTCATCATTGGTCTAATTTTTAATAGTTTGTCATGGGGTTTTTTTTCAGTTTCAGAAGTTGCTGAAATATAATAATCTTCAATGAATTGAAGCATCTAAAAATAACTTCATGACCAATGTGGCCTAATGTGTCTATCTTAGTTGTTACAGGGATATTTAATGAGGTGTAAGTGGATGTTGTGCAAATACAGCTCTTACTGGAAAAATAAAAGATGATTGTTTTGGGGTGCTGTTTAAAACTACACTAATGCATTCCTTCCAGGAATGATGGAACGGAATTTGGCGGCTCCATTTACCAGAAGGTGAATGATAAACTGGAAACTGCTGTGAATCTTGCTTGGACAGCTGGAAATAGCAACACTCGCTTTGGAATAGCAGCCAAGTATCAGATTGACCCAGATGCCTCTTTTTCTGTGAGTCCTGTGCATGTACATTTATATGCATTTGAAAATAAGTGCTTAATAAATGGAAATGGAAAGCAGCCTTTCCATCAGCAGAGTACAGTCTTGATGCAGTTCTGTGCTGTGTAGTTGGCACATGGATCTGTTTGTTTTGGTTTTGGCAGCCTGAGAGCACAACTATTGGATTTTCCTTAAAAGAGACACAGAATGTTTTATTGCATTACTGGGCACTATTTTGAGACTCTTTTTGTGTTAGTGTGGAAAAAATTAGAAATTATGTTAATAAACCCATTATTTTCTACAGTGACTGTAGATTCTTTGAGATTTGAGATTTAAGTTATAGAACAATTAACTCTAGATTTTTTTGGGATTTAAAACATGAAATCCCTACATGCTTAAAAGCTGTTGCTTAATTCTCAGGCAGGGAGGGCTTTGAAGAAAGATACTAAATTATTTACTAAATTTACTATTTATTACTAAATAACGCTTTATTTTTTCCCTTTAAGGCTAAAGTGAACAACTCCAGTCTGATTGGGTTAGGATACACTCAGACTTTAAAGCCAGGTAGGTTTATGCAGAAAAAAATCAGAATCAATAAAGTGATACTTTAATCTTGAAATATCAGAAATTTTTGGTGGTAAAGTATGATGGGTTTTGTAAGATTGCTCTTCTGCTTGGCAAGCCAGTGATGAACTTTTCCAGGGGCTGTTCTGTTAATTTTGGATGTCTGTTGGAAGCAGAATTACTAGAGATCATTGTTGACTGAACAGTCAGATAGTCTTTTATGTTGATTTAAAATATGTCTATAATTATTTGTGTCACAGATAAGTAACTAAATTTTTAATATTTCAGAGGCTTCCTATTATTGAGTTTACTCTTCTTAAAAATGTGACTTTCTCAAGGTCCCCTGGCCCAGGAAGACGACAATCTTACTGCTGCAAAATTGGTTTTAATGTAGTGTAATAAATCTGCTGCCAGAATGCTGAGCAGATTGACATGAGATATTACAGCAGACGGGGCTTGGGCTTTTTTATACTCAGATTTTAAAATGGTTTAGAAAGGTGAGTATGTATCAAGGTCCCAGGTTTTTGTAATACTGGACTCTAAAATTAGATTAATAAGTAGACCAGCAGCAGTGAATTGGCTCAGAGCTTTAATTACTCAGAGTGATAAAAAGCAGAATCTATCATCATGTTTTATTTTAAATTTCATAATTCAGAAAGATTTCTTATCTGCAAATTGTTTTAAAATGCCCAGTCCTTCCAAGGCCAGCTGCCAAATCCCATTAACTTGGCTACCCAATAAATTAAAGCAGTAACAGACATGGCACTTCCTGAACATAAAGCTCATTCCAAGTTTTAAGCTGACTTTTCTCTCCCTTTTCTCCATTTTGCAGGTATCAAACTGACGTTGTCAGCTTTGTTGGATGGCAAGAATGTCAATGCAGGGGGTCACAAACTTGGTCTAGGACTGGAATTTGAAGCATAAGGAGTGATTTCACAATTGCTAATCTGAAAATACAGCATAGCTACCTTCAGAAAATAGTGTACCTTTCAATGTTTTGTCTGGAGTGCAAGTATTGCTATGTATCTGTCCTGCTAGTCCTGGTTAAAGACAGCTAAGCTTTAAAAATGATATTAAAGAAGTGGAGACAAAATCATAAATAAAAAATCCGGGCTTTTTTTCCATATGTAATTGCTCATCACATCTGTCAACTGCCACGTGATAAGAAGAAGGAAGGTGTTGATTACCTCTACTAATATATTGATGGCACAAGGAATGTGTTAATGTGTTATAAAACCTGGGAATTGCAGACCACTATATTGTACTGTTAGTTGTATAAGCAAAATGTTCTGAAACCTAAAGTTTCAGTCAGTGAGGGAATGTGCAAATTTGTCTGAAAAAGGGATTTTAATTTTTTTTTTTTTTAGATACGTATTTCATTAATGGTTTGTCTTATTTGGTTATCCCACACCTACTGCTGTCTCCAGAATGCTTTAGGTTGTCCACCTTGCCCAAGTCCTTGTGGAGGAGGTTTGATGTGACTCAGCCAATCCTGCCTGTGCTGTGTTGTGGTTCTTTCCCCTTGCACTGACCGAAAAGCTGGTAAAATGTACATAATCAGGGAAGAGTCTTTGCAACTGCAATTACATAGTTGCATCACTAATTCTAAAACGGAATTTTCTTTTATTACCACTTTTTTTTAGCAACTAAATGGGTACATTTTTAGAGAGTCTTCCATTTTGTGTGGAACTAGACCCCAAAATGCTGTACTTGACACTACTAAAAATGGATAAAAAACCCAAACCTGACTTGAATAAAATACTGAAATGTCATCTTCTACTCTGTCTTTATATGAATTATGAAAACAATTACATCTACATTTGTGGCTCCAGCAGAAGACTGGCAACGTCTTGGTGCATGTTTTGTACCAAATAAACCAAAAATACTTAGTAGAATTAAATTCCAGACGTGGCAGTGTTCTTAGTGCTCTCTGAGCTCTGACAATTGCACATACACATGTATTCAGCTCTTGGATAAAACAAGATAACACGACTTACTTGTCTTTTATTACATTCAGTAAGTGAATTACCTCTCTATAAACAAGTAAGTGTGGGCAATGAACAGTTACCGGCTTGGATCAACTTCAGTGGCTGTTCGTTTGTACTTTTATGTGTGAGCCATTGCCGTGGGTGGCTGCAATGATGGCAAGAGCTGAGGTGCAGGAGGACGTGTCCGATGAGGCAATGCCATTGCGACAGCGTGAGACTGCAGAGCCACAGCCGCAGCCCACAAATTGGGAAATGCTGACTTCCCTCTTACCGGGAGCCATTCCTGAGTATTTCCTATCTCAGATATTTAACCCAGCGCTCCTGGGAGAAGTAGTCCCCTTCCAGACCTCACCGATCCAAATGAGCCATATGCAGACAGCTCCCAGGAGCATGGCAGATGCAAGCAGTGAGAGGACCAGAACTGGTCTAAAGCTGAGATAGGAGGATTCAGATCAGATATTATGAAAAACTTGTTCGCTGTCGGGGTGGTCAGGCATTGGACCGGGCTGCCCAGGGAGGTGGTGGAGTTACCATCCCTGGAGGTGTTTTAAGAGGCACCCGGATCTGGCGCTGGGTGATGTGGTTTAGGGGTTACGGTGGCGGTGCTGGGTGGAGGGTTGGACTGGACAGTCTAAAGGTCTCCCAAACTTGATGATTCCATGACTGTATGATTCCATGAGTCAGTGATTCCACGATTCCAAGACTACCACTCCACAGTTCCCCGGCTCTGTGACACCGTGCCGCTCCCCTCAGCTCCTGCGCGCGCCTCCCGCCTTCCCGTCCGTGCGCCTGCGCGACCGCCTCATGAGGGGCGGTGCCATCGCCACGTCCGCGGAGGGGGCCCAAGATGGCGGCGGCCGGCGGCGAGCGGCGAGGGCCGGCGGGCTGCGCCTTGTGCTTGCTGCTGCTCTGCGGCTGGGCCCTGGCGGCCCGCGGGCAGGTTTCCTCCGGTGAGCGTCGCGGGGCCGGGTGGGGGGCGGGCTGCGGGCGCTGGCCTCGGCCTCTCGTCTGTTTGGGGTGGGTTGGGGGCAGCGAGCGCTGGGCCCTGCTCAGGGGAAGGGCAGCGCCCGGGCGGGGGGCGGGAGGCCGCCTGCCAGGTGTGCACGGCTTTTGTTGCTGTGAAGAGCAGTTTAGCCGGTTACTTAATTAACCAGATTTGGGGTTTTTTTCTAACTACTCTAGCTGCGTGCCTGGTTTTAGTCTCCCCCTCCCCTAGAAATTAAGTTTATGTTATTCTGCAAGTTGACCCCTAGTTAAGTGTTTTCTTTCTCCTCCTTAAACCTACAGACGGCTGTAACCAAAGGCTTATAAGTGTTTCAAGGACAGTGAGTTTCTCTTTGTGTTAGATGGACTACTGGCTGGGCAGTGAAGAGAAAGGAATTAGTGAAGGAAATAAAGGGAGCTGTTTGATCCGTCAGTGTGCTTGTCAGTCAGTATACCCACACCAGCTCTATTTGTGTTGCCCCTCACCTGGTCTAATGGGTAGGCAGAAGAATTTGGGACAGAAACCTGTAGGAAACTGAGAATTTTTAACTTCAGGAGTCATGAAACAACTTGCTTTCCAAATGCATTTTTCCTGGAAGTGAGTTTTAACCATGATGTGTTTTTTATGTGCGGTATTTACTAAGAGGGTTGTGTTGCTAATCCTGTCACTATGATTGAACATTAGTATCTGTTTCTGAAGCTGAGGCATCTCTGGATCTAAAATCATCTGACAGTGTTGTGTAACTGTAAACAGTGCAACCACCGTTTATAATGCCAAATAGTTTTGGGTAAATATCATAAATCAGTTGTGGTTTAGCTGCTAAACTTCCCGCTGCTACTAACATAAAAAACCCCTAAGCTTATTTTAGGAATAATAGGAGTTTGCTCTTTTTTAGTCTGAAGCTGCAACAATAGCTAGTGGGAGACCCTTGCATTTAAGCATATATCCTTCTAAAACCTCCATGTTAAAATGAATTCAAGAATAATTTGAAATGTAAGGCCAGATGCAACATAGTTTTATAGGCAAAATATGCTTGTTTGTATTTCAAACAGTTTAGCTATTACTGTCTAATAGTTTTTGTCTGTTTGGGGAGGGTAGCAGTAAAGTTGACCTCACAACGTGCCAACTAGCTGTAAATGTGAAACTATCTTGCAACTGCCTTTCCTCGTATTTATCTCTGCATATGCAATTAGCTGGCTTGACTCCTGAGGGGAGATCAGAATTCCCTAAACTTGTCCTGGATGAGAACTGCACAAGTTAATGTTGATACAATAATTCAGATGAGTAGTTTTTTCAGCAACAAGAAGTGTATTAGATGTGAAATGGTTGACTTTGAACTTCAGCAAAGAGGCACCATAGTGTCTGGTTCATGTGAGATGAGTTGAGTCTTCTGTGTTTTACAGTTGGTTAAAGAGTCATTCATACTGTAAAAGTGTGCCATGTAAACAAGAGCTCTGTTGTAACTGAGCCTCAGCAAATATACAACTTCCATGAATAACGTGATTCAGTGTCCCCTCTATAATATTTTACTTACAAGTAACCTGACACAAGCAGTTGGTTGAATGCTTCGTTTCTAGAGTCTGTAACTTTCCAGCGAGGCTTGGAATTGTTTAATGAAAAGTACTGTTGCTTTTGTAAAATGAAATATTATTTTGGCAAGCCAAAATACAAGGCAAGTATGGTTTCTGTATTTATATGAAAATGCAGACTGAAAATCTAAAATTTGTTACACATTTTTTACGGTGCCTCTGGATTTGAATCTGGAAGTGATGTGCTGCAAACATGAATAGTTTGCTAACTTTTAGGTTTAAAAAAAATTGGCTATTCTTAAACTGACTCTTCATCTTTTTCTCTTTGGATAGAGAAGAGGGACAGTGGGCTCTGCATCTGGATTTAATGCTCACCTTGTTTTTTTATGTAGTTCTGCAAAGCCATCCCAGCTTTGGAGAGATGCTGAATTTGCCTGAGGGTGCATTGTCACAGTGCTCTTTCTGACTTACTTCATTACAATAATTGCTGCCAACAGAAGGCGTTCCTCCAGGAGCATGGGTAGTCAGATTGTCCTTTCTTCAGCATTTCTTTTTAACCTGTGGCTCAGTAGTTTCATTTGAGTTAATACAAGGTTGGAAATCTTTTTCAGTGTCTACAAATTCAATAAAAATGAGTGCCTGGGAAGAGGTGCTGGGACTTTGTGTCCTGGCCAAAGGGGACTTTGCAGTGTCTTCTCATTTTTTGTTGGGAAAACATGCAATGGTGAAAGATGAAAAACTTAACTGCAGTAAAAGCTTTCCTGAGAACATCCTCCTTTGTAGACCTAAGCTCAATCTGTGGGAAGAATAATTCGATGATGGACAAAAGGCTAATCATGTATGATTCTACAAGACTTCATGAATCCACAGGGGGAAGGATGACATGTCTTTGAAGTTCTTACGTCTGGAAAACAGGCGTGCTGAGTTTTTCAGGGACACTTTGCCATACTAATCTAGAAGGCAATGTGCTTCCAACCTTTAGTTCCTGTCCCACTGAAGACTTTTCTTTGGAAGTTGCCAAAGTACAGGAATGTGTATTTCTGCAAATGAATTCTAAGAAGTTTGCAGTGTGACATATGCTGTGTTCTTCATAGGATTTCTTGTCTGTGAAAGAAATTTGTGGCAATAGTTTTCTGTCTTGTGCATAGTACTGATTGTTTCTCATCCTTTTGTCAGGTCCTGTGAAAGCAGAGATGTTTACGAGAAATAGTTCGTCTAAAAGTGAGAATGAAACACTGAGTAGATCCCAAAATTTGACAGACAGCTTGCAGAGTTTAACCTCAGCAAGAAAGGAGGCATTCCCAACAGCAGCCAAAATCAATTCGATGACTGCAGGAAAGCCACCTACAGCAGATGGTGACTCTTCATCACCTGTTGTCCCTGCTAGTCCGGTATCACAGGTGGATGTTGATGGTTCTGAAGATACTAAAATTGAGGAAGAGGATCTTCTAACAGATTTGAAAGACACACTAAGTAGTTCCCCACCCATCATAAAAGAAACTATGGAGTCAGATGGAGATGACTATGCTTATGAAATGACACCAAATTCCAGATACAACCCAGACCTTCTAGAGATGTCAGAAGATGACAACTCTGACACCATCAGTAACTACAATGAGGAGATCAAGACCCTTGATGAGAAGATAAAAGGCGTTTCTGTCTCTGGGTTGGATGAAGAAGAAGACAGTCATTTCTTTTTTCATCTGGTTGTAATTGCCTTCTTAGTAGCTGTTGTTTATGTCACCTATCACAATAAGAGGAAGGTAGGTGTGCTCTGAAAGGTTGAGAGAAACAGCTGCAGTGCTTAAAATAAAGTTGCATTCCCTTGTACACTTCTTTAAGAAGAAGAACATAGCTTTTTGAAGAATGAAATCTTTGACCACTTAGTCTTGTGGTGATACTAATATGCAGATCACTAGTGTCATTTTTATCTGCACAATGAAAATGAACTCGAATCAAGCATTTGCGATTAGAAAATGAGTTAATTGGTAACATCAGTAATCAGTCAGTACAGTAGTGGACACTGGCAGTACACAACATGAGTTCTATAAAGAAGACCTGAGCCAAGTCAAGTGGGGGTGAGCGATTAATTTTTTTTCTGCACAGGATTATAAACAACAAATTAAGGGAAGTTTAATTGCAAATGGTGTGGAAATGTTATGACTGTGATAATCCTTCTAATAGTTCACTTTAAAATGTCTTCATAGCATAGATATTTTGAGAGTGTAACTACATACTTTTAGAAAATGTTTAACACTGTTTCCAGTTTTACATAGAGAAGCTACTAAGTTACTATTTTCAGGTAAATGTTTGTTCAGTACAAACTAATTCTCTATATTTCAAAAGTATCCTGACTGGTGTTATTTCAAAATTTATTGCTGGCACTAAAAATTAACTCCAGCCCAACCAGACCCAATAGAGGTGCATGCACAAATTTGCATTAAACCATAGTTTAATTTTTAGATATGATGAAATTTAGTGTTTATCTTTGGGGAGAACACTGATTTGGGTGAGGATTTGCTGGATTCTGAAAAGAAAGCAGCTGAAAACCCAAAACCTTCTTTACTGTGCAGTGGCCTATTTGTAATGTGCATTGCCGACTCTTTGTAGGGAAAGATGGTGAAGACTTGCATTTGAAAATTTATCTGAGAGCAGTTCAAATAAGTGATTAAAAAATGCCTTGTCTTTGCCACAGTAATGCCCTTGCCAGCATGCGGGGTAAAACCATGACGTCAGTACCACTGTGAAGCTGTCTATCAAACCCAAAATGTTTCTGCACAGCATCTATAAGTTGTCCCGTTTTTCTTTCAGATCTTCTTACTGGTGCAGAGCCGAAGGTGGAGGGATGGCCTGTGCTCCAGGACAGTGGAATATCATCGTTTAGATCAAAACGTTAACGAAGCGATGCCTTCCCTGAAAATAACCAATGACTACGTGTTTTGAAAGCACTGTGATTTGAGTTTGCTGAACTTACCACTCTTTGCCTGCCCAGTCATGTAATGATATTCAGGTATTCTAAATAAGCTGCTTGTATGGAAATGAGATGTACTCTCTTTGACCTGGATGTTTTGGAGATTAAATCTCATGGAAGATCAAGGGCATGATCCATCTGTTTGCTACTTTGGTCAGGTTTTATATCAACTGTAAAGATACAGAGTTTAATAAATTAGTGATATTTCTAGTCATTAAGCATCATTCCCTTCTGTCTGGAGCAGTCTTAATAGTTATACTACCAAAAAAAAGCATAAAATATTTTAGGTCTAATAAATTAATGACTTTGGCATCACTAAATCAAATTAATGATGTCTTTGCTAATCGCTTACATGGCTCATAAATTCCCCTATATTGCAAACTGAAAATATAATTACTTTTTTCTGTGCTTAAATTCTGATGCTGCAAGTCTTTCATCTCGTTTTTTCATATTCTGTTTGCTTGTTGCATAATTTGATCCTATTTTAGGCAAAATGGCTAGAATGGCAATTTAATAATTTCTGTATGTGTTCATGCCGTAAATAATTTAAAAATAATTATGTATAACCCATTTTATTTCAGAAGTTTTATACCATATATTTCCTAAAATGCTTAAGGTGTTTGTGAAGGTATGCAGCTTCCTGACTGTCCTTTTTTTTTTCCTCTAATGCTGTTTATGACTACTTCATTGTCTTTGTAATTAATGAATGGAAAACAAGCCTTGTTGAATAATCTTACTAAAATATAGATAGCTGACAGGCTTTCAATATATCAAAGTTTTCTATTGAATTTTAAGACGGTTGGGAAATGGCTATGTGATTTGTTATATTATAAATGGGAGAAACTGTAAGAATAATTTATTTGGTTGTTCTTCTGACCCAGGTAACAGACAGGTGAAAGTAAGGGTGTAGGGGCTGCCAGTCTCTGGACAGTGCACTCTCATTTTTGACAAACATTTATGCATTAGTGTAAATCAAGTTACTGGTACAGTTGTTTTTTTGGTGGTGGTTTTTTGGTTTTGTTCCTTTTTGGTTTTGTTTTGTTTTTGTCTTTCGTACTTCCATTATTTATGTTTTCATGAGTTGTAAAATATAAAATTTTAGTTTTCTGTACATTCTGTTTGTGATTTAGTTTTCAAACTGATAAATTTGTAAATAATAGTTAATCAGAACCCCATAATTAATGACTTGGTATTCAAGTAGTTATGTAATGTTTGGAAACAAATCAACTTCATGCCTGTTGGCATGAGGAGTCTGAAGGCATGATATTGTCTTATGACTGAAGTGCTAAAAGTTCTGTATCCTGCTGTTAAATGCATTCTTTTCATAACCACAGGAAGTAAAGCACAAACAAAATATCCCAAAAATTTTTTCTTGCAGTAATTTTTATCATATTTGGACCTGTATCACTTAATATTTTGAATAAGGTTTTTAAAATAAATGATAATAATAAGCCTGTGTTTCTTAACTATTTCACTGCTTATACAGTAACATACGACAAAGAACTTGCTTATGCTTGGAATTGGAAACCATTTCAAAACCATCTTCTTTCTCTGTTGCCCATACTGGGTGTATGAAGGTTTGTTTTATGCATCTGTTCAGTGGTATGTAGGGTAGATAGCAAGGCTTAAATGAAATCTTTTAAGCTATTGGAATTAATGCATTCTTTAATATGATTTGTTTAGCTTAAGTTGTGTAGTTAATAATTCTTACCTGAACATACTTTAAAGTGTAACACTGCTGTGGTCAAGATTTAAAGGGAAAGGTTACTTCTCAAAGCTTCTTTAGGATATTTAAATATTGGAATTTGAGGAGGTGGCTAATGTTTTTGCACCCAAGAAGTTCAGTAACTTTGCCCTTAAATAAAGTTACTGATTATAAAGTGTAGTAATTTTGACAGTAGAAAATAGACTGTTCACCCTTAGCGGAAGCTTGTGTTCCTTTCAGCTTGGTATCACAGGCCTTGCACAGAACCCACGGTGAACAACCTGACTGTGCAGAAGTACAGTGATACCCACATGAGAAGTTTCTTTTAAAGTGTCATTTTCTCTTCAACCCACCCAGTGAATTAGGCCACCGAGACAGATGTTACATTTTCAGCCACTTCCCTCACTATAATAGCTACAATACTGTTAAAAAAATACAGACAATTAACATCAGTCTAAATTAGTAGAAATAAGGCATGTTCTGTTATTTTCTGGAGTTCATAGACATGAATTTCATCCATGTTGGCTGTCTTCCAAAGCTCTTGAAGCACAGTTCAGCTGGTGGATAAAACCAATGTAAATGTGTTCTTTCAGCTTTCTGAACAACTAACAGTGTCTTCTTTAAGACTGTATGTTAATATGTTTGAGGAATAATCTTGCATTTCCTTGCCCTCCTTCCTTCAAATTGTCTTTGTGAATAGACTGTCTCTAAGGAGAGATATTTATTAATCTTTACAGCTTTTAAGCTGTTCCTTACAACGAACCCACTAACTTCTGGAGGAGGAATGCACACAGCTACTGGCAAGGTTGACAGCTTTCCCTAAAAAGCTTGCAGAAGGCAAAGGCCTGGCATGAGCTTAGTAAACCAGGTTGTTTTGCAGTCATCACATTTTAAAATGCTTGTAGGTTTACCTGTGCCATGACAATACCTGTCTCACAGATGTGGGATGTTCATTGGGTATTTATGCCTAATGACCTGCAGCTCCCTTGGGCTGGACTGCAAGTGTTAAATCAACTCTCTGCTGAATTGTCCATGTAGCTGTTCTCTGAAAATGCTCTTCATGAGGTTACCTTGGAGGAGAAAATCACACTATGAGCATTTTGCTCGTGAAGTCATACCAGAACTGAAACCTTTTGAGTTGGGTAAGTAATATTTGAGGTCATGAAATGATGGTTTGCACATGTGTCTTCCCTAGCAGAGTACAGCTTTGCCTCACTCGGGTACTTCAAACACTTAAGATGAGCAGTTACTCTTTGCTTGCTCTACTGTGGTGCACATCCTCTGTCACACAAGTAAGAAAAACTTTTTAAAAATAGAAATATTTTTTAAAATTAAGTTCTTCACTAATGATAATAAGGGCAGCTTGTAAGAATCTTTTAAAATTCAAAGGGAATTAATTTGAATTTGAAGTCCTTGAAGTTCTTTAAACAGTGGCTTTAGTTTGGGGAACTACCTACACAGATGCTCTGTTTGGATACTAATTTAGTTTAAGGACTTCTGCTGAGTCTGTCTCCGTCAGGTTGACAGTTACTGCAGCAAGTTGCCCCAGGAGATAGTTCGGTCACACCAAAGTTTGTGGATGCATCACAGCAAGTGATACTGTCATGATAATATCAGTGTTCTTAAAACCTGTCCACTGCTGATGCACAGCGTTCAGTAACGGGCTGCAGTGCCAATTAACGGCGGTGATTTGTATCCTAAAAGAGACATCCTGCCATCCAGTCCCTGCTGTGTGGCAGTATAAAAGTGTGGCTGCACTTCTAGCAAGGTGACCCCGGAAACAAAGCTGGCAAATAGCGATCTCTCAGCTCCACCCTGGCCCGGGGCTGTGCCGAATTGTTTGTCCAGCTCCCTTGTGTGTGATTCTCCCATTGAAAAGGGTCCTCGCCGTTGTGCAGGTGAAAAGTTTGACACGCACACAATGACTTTGACGTTTTTTCCAAGGATACTTTTTCATTCTCAATAGCCCTTGGACTGTTGCCTGAGCAAGGGAAGTGCTTGCTGAATTGGCTTGGGCAGTCAATAGCTGTTGCCTAATAGCACCAATAGAGGGAAAGGTTTTTCCTGATCCGGTTTTGCAAGCACTCCAGCAGCACCAGGAGAGTGTGGCATATGTCATCCACTGCGATAAAAGAGCCATTTGCTGATGAGGCAATCAGGATTGAACTACTGGGTTTTAATTTCTTTAATTGAATTTGCTTGTGGAAAATTAAGAGCAGGCAATCAAAAATTCATAAAGTGCTGAGATCAAACAGGAAAAAGCGAGTGCATTTATGTCCATCTTACCAACAAGAAATGTCTTCATGAATTTCTTTAGTGAAGAAAGGAAACACTCTCACATTAAGGTGAATTATAACTTCCATCAGTATTCTGATAAAAGGAATAAAATATTCCTGAGGAGCTTTCTGATTAAACTTCCTGAGATGGAAGTTCAAGCTCTATTTATGTAGGTCCTTGTTAGTGGCTGGGTTTTATGAAATGAGGAAAGAAATAATGAATAGGATAGTTTAAACAAATCATACATTTCACTTTTACTATCCAGGAAATCAGGTCTTTTAAAATATTTATGGTTTAATTTTCATTTAGCACCAGTGCATATTATTCAGCTCTAAGTCAACTGTCCTTGGCTGCTGCTCAGTTGTGTACAGGGTGAAGAGAGAAGGGTTTATCTGAGCAGGGTGCTTTGAGTTACGGGAAATTAATTTGCAAGGTGGAGATGAAAAATGTCATATCTCTTAAATGAATTTTAATGCTATAAAAATAATAGGGAAAAGAGAGAGTTCTGTATCTCTAACACAGACTCCTATTAATAAAAACACTGGTCAGGGGTTTTCCAAGTTATGGTCAGTTTAGGAAACCTCTGATGAGCCACAGTAGGGCAGATTTTATTTGCTTTTATTGTTGGTGGAAACCTGGCATGCTGAGCAAAGAGAAACCTGGCTGGCAGCAGGTACCTGCTCAGGCTTCAATTTTTTGCCTAAATTTGGAGGCAGTGAAGCCTCCTGGGGTTGGGTGGCAGGAGGGACTTGTTATCTGGCAGCTGTTGTTGCTGTGGAAGGGAAGGAGCAGGATGTCCCAGCAGAGGAGCTCCTCACCTGAGTTGCTGTCAGGGAGTGAAGGCTGCAGGTGTGTGGTGGGAGGTCCAGTGGGCAGCACTGGCCAGAACCTGGGTCACTGAGAGCCTGACACCCCGAGGGGAGGCTCTTACTTTCCCTGCCTTGCCATGCTCCCTGCTCTGGAAGGTAAGTGGGTTCCTAACCCAGTGAAACAATTCCACTTTCTTTTTGAATCCTATTCCTAGGCTGATTTTCAGTCATTTTAGGGTGCTGAGCTGGTTCACTGTGCAGCCAGACCAGCGCCAGAGCTGGCTCAAGGCAAGTGATGGGGGTGTTGAGAGCAGAAATGGGGCCGATCCCTGTTCAGTAGCAGCAAACTGTTCATTTTTGTTTCTCATAATGGTTTCGTCATTGTTACCATCATCAAGTTTCTCATAACCTTGTGTTGCTCCACAGCAGGGGAGGTTGGAACTAGATGATCTTTAAGGCCCCTGTCAACCCAAACCATACTGGGATTCTATGGTTCTAGAGCTGTTTCTGAGTTGTCTCATAAAGCCAAGCCCAAACAAGAGCATTTCATACTGTAGAGGCCAGGTGAGCAGTGGTTACTACAGTCTCAGCATCATGATTTTTGTTGCTGAGAGGCCAAGCCAGACTGAGGATTTGGGGTCTCTTCTGGTTTGCATTGTTTTTTGTGGAAATTTTCTTGTGGGGAAATTTCAGAGCAGACTCTCTGGGGAGGCTGAGGGGTGGCGCTGCCCCGTGGCAGTGCTGGTGTGTGCATGGTCCCCAACACCACAGCACCCCCTGTGCTGTGCAGCTTCCCTGTCTGGTCCAAAATCCAAACTGAAGCTGCATTTTGTGCCCCTACAAGGCTGAATAGCTTTTATGGGAGTGCTAAATCCTCATATAAGGCTGATAGAGCAGTAATCTTCAAGGCCATATATCTCAGCCACCCACAAAGCAGCAGAACTAACAACATCATTTTTGCACCCTTTTTTTTTTTTTTTACTATCAAGTGCCCTTTAAAGAGAAGTCCCTGTACTGGTTTTTGTTAAACTTTTCTGATACAGACCATATGAATATCCTTGCTGTAATAAAAAATGGTTAATACGAGAACTTCTCAGCTTCACTGTTTCCAATGTATCTAACTAGAAAGGGGAGAATGACATCTTTAATTGATCCTTAAATCATTATCAAAATAATTTAGCAGCCTCCTAAAAGTTATTTTTAATTACAAGGTCTGTTGCCTTGTTAGTAACACTGAAAATCACTAATCTATGCAATTTCCTATCTTGAGTAAAAATAAAATACGTAGATTGTGTTATTGAGGTGCACTCACTGAGGTTTTGTTAGAGATTAAGTGAAACCAGATGTAATCCTTTTGTACTATTCTGTAAACAATGTTGAAATGTTGCTATTTAAGGAAGCTGATGGGGTTAAGAACTGGACTTGAGTTTCACAAGTGTACCCAGGCTGCTGAAATATTTAAAATTCAGACTACCTGAATTGGGGGACCCTTGTGTTTGTTGATCACAAAGCTGACCCTCATTATCAGCTGGCTCTGCAAGGCAGTAGGATTATGTTGTATATTTTGTCAGCACCCTCCTGCCTTTCATCTTGCCATGTCACAAGGTGGCTTGTGAGGACTAATGGAAGTGCTTTTTGTCCCTGGGGAAAATGTTTATGCTCTCCACATAACTGTTCCCCTTCTGCAAGCGGGGACCGTGAATTAAACCTTCAAAAGTATCCATATAACATAGCTTTTGCATTGCAACAAGCCCTAATGACTCACTTTAGAGGTATCTTTTCAGGTTAACTCATGGTTAATAGTTAAATTTCCAAATTGTAACAGGGTGAACATTCTCCAGCTGCAGTCACTGGGGCAAGGAATAGCTGATTATGAAGGTGCAAAGTTTTTTCAACATCTAAAAATTGTCCTCTTAGCATTAGCTGACAAATTCTAACAGTTAATCTGGAATAGGTTTTAGTTTATAATGCATGCTGACTGTGAATCCTAACAGCTGGAATGCCAGATGTTCAAAAAAGGAGAATCATATTCCACATTGTTTGGGGAGGGAAAGAAGGTTGGAACAAAGGGCATAATGGCATCATGCAGAAATTAAGCCAAAATCTTCCAAGCGACAATGTCACATTTTCAGTATCATTTCTGGGAAAGATTCTCTGCATTGGAACAGGTGATCCCTAGAGAAGGAAAAGCTGTCTTTGATCCTGAGTACAGAGGGTTTGGGCTGGGTTGTATCACAAACTGATAAAAAGGCTCTGTGACACATGATATCTTAGCAGTTTTGGGGCAGTTGGAGAGGCAACCATCTTTTGTGCAATTTGTTATAATTTTAGCTTAACATAAGGTATGCAATTTATCCAGGAGCAGCTGTGATGGGTTCACAGGGAGCAGTTCAGGGACTGGGGGAGGAGGTGGCATCTGAAGTCCTCTGCTGTGGCTGAGTGGTTTGTGAGAAGGATGTCCTTCTGCATCATCCTTGGTCTGCATGGGACTGATCTGCAGGAAGAGCTTGTTAAAGAGAACCAGGACAGTGAACTGGGCAGTTTCTTTATCTTCCAACCCCAGAAAAGAGCTCACCCTTTCTCATTTCAGGGTGACTATTTTGGGTATCACAGTACAAACAAGATGTGTTTTGCTGCTGGTGGGCAGTGGCTGTGAGAACAAAAAGATCCTTCTATCATCTCTGGCACTTGCCTGGACTGCTGCCTGCTCCTGCCTTTTCTCGAAGTAATACCCAGAAGAAAAATAATAATCACTTTAGATATAAAAAAAATTATTTTTCAGAGTTTTCCCTGATGCTCACCATCTCGTGGAGCAGCCAGCAGGGGGGAGTGTGGCTGCGCCATGGAAGGCACCTGGCAGCCAGAAAAGTGCTGGAAAAGTGCAAAATAAGTTCAAGAATGAGTGTTAGGATAAATTTCTTTGGACAAAACTGACACTGTGAGACAGACAGCATGAGCCCATAGAGCCATCCAGATGTGGAGGGGTGTTAAGGGGTGTTTACTTAAAAAAAAAAAAAAAAACAGTTTATTTTATTTTAAAAAAATCCTCAAGAAACAGAGTTTTTTACCTTGGAGTAATGACCTCGATGATCTTACATTTTCTTTTCCAATCTAAATGATTCTATCTTCTTCTTACACTGCATCCCCAGGCCTTTATTTTTTAGTTTTGTCCTGAAAAATGTGTGTCTCTAACATCATGAGCTCTTATGTATTAATCCATCTCCGCTGTAATAAGTTTGTGAGAATAAAAACTGTCTTTACTCTTGGGTGGCTCAGCAAAATAATCTCCAGCTTTGAAATCAGAAAGTTCTTCTCTTATTCAGGGAAAAATAAATGTTTCTTCAATCTAACTTATATTTGTATTATTGTGCAAGAGGAAAACATTGGAAAACAAAGACATGAATCTCCCTAAATGTTATTGCATGGGAAAACAGAAATTAATAGAAAGCAAAAAATGTTGCTATTTATGGGATTGTAATATGATGAATTTTACCTGACAGCACCTTTTTCCAGAGCAATATACAAATGATTGCTATGTGCTTGAGTAAATGCAGATTTAGAAATATGTCACCAAAACACCAGTTAATAGGTTAATTACTTGCATACTGCTAATACTTAGTTCTTGTTGAACTTGATGTCTGAAAACTGGTTATTTTATGTCTGTAAATAGTTTGTCTGCCTAATTACTCAGCCATTTCTCCTTCCAATTACACACATGTGCAGTCGTTGCATGGGAATTGCTAATGCTTGCGGACCTGCAGTGTTGGGCAAGGATGTCTTAGAAACTCAGAGAAGAAATTTCTCCATTTGGGAGAAACATAAAAATTCTCATCTCTACAGCAGCTGCTCTATCTGGGGTGATCTCCAGTAAGGCCTCCTTCATTCCCCAGTGCTACAGGAAAAGACCCCAATGCTGAAAAAGGCTCCAGACCAACAAGCAACGTTGGGAATTGTGCATCATCTGCAGTGTCCATTTGTCATCCTCCTTCTTTAAGTCTTGATATGCTCCACAGGGGTCCTTCAATGGCTCTTGAGCCACCAAAGGTCAAGAGAACCCTTCTGAGGGCTGTGGAATATGAAAGATGAGTTATTCAGTGCCTAACAGCTGAGAGCAGGAGAGGGTATCCTATCCTCATCCTCAGAAACCCCAGTCCCTGAGCAACTCAAGTCAATCCCGTATTGCTGATTCATTTTCATGTTTACAGCAGCAATTAACTTCCGTTAAAATTGATTATAACTCCCACCAGGGAGCACTCAGAGCAGAGTTCTGCTAATGTTCAGAGGACTCTGATGTGCCTCCAATCCTGGCAGTCCTTCATACTATTCCTCTTTATGCTCCACACAAAAAATAAAATTGAATATAAAAGTTAAAATAGCCACTAAAATTGGTACAGCCATTAGCATGCCTCTTTCCCCAAGATTAAGGTGATAGATTTCCTAAAAAATGTTAATCAGAATTGATAAAAGAAAAAGAAAACTATCATGGTGGCACCCACCAAGCATTGGGATTAGCTTCCTGCTTTATTTCTCTGTAACTTGCCAGTCCTAGAACGTAAAGCAGGATCCAGAGGTGGAAACAGCATCAGCAGAGATAATGATAAAAATTTCTATGTATTTCTGTCCAGTTTCTGGTTGTTCTGAGTGCTGCTTAATTCCCGCCCTACAACGAACTGCAAACAGATGCTTAGGTAATTCAGGGCTGAGGCTTTAGAGATGATGGTCCAGGCTCTGATGCTGTTACTCAGGCTGGATTACACTTACTTCAAAAGCAATCCCACCAGCTTTGGTACAATAAACTAAACAATATTGAAGGGGGAAAAAAAAGCCTAAACTAAACTGAGCACTGTGCGCAGCGCTGGAAAAGAAAGCTGTTCCTATTGAAATGCCACTGACAGCTTGTGCTGAAGCTGCAGGAAGGACAAAGTAGTCTCTTAACAGGTTTGCTTCTTTTTGCCAGATGGTCACAGTCTTGTTTGGGTTTACAGAGCTCTTTCCCCCTCTGTCTGAATTGCTTCTGAGATTAATGTCAGAGGTTTCTGCAGGAGGCTCCTCTGAGGGTGAGGAGCAGAGAGGCAACATTCTGTCTGAGTGAGGAAAGTAAAGAAAAGCAAATGCAGAAAATCATGGGGAGGTTTAGCTCCCAGGCACAGGGTTGAGAGCAGGGGGAATGTGATTTTTCCCCCTCTCTCTGCTGACACCTTGGCTCAAGGAAGGTTGCCCTGCTGGGGGTATTGGTAGGAGCTACCAACTATGAAAGGAGGAAAAGATGCCACTTCTCTAAAAGTAAACAATTCTTTCTCCTGTATTCGTGGCATGTGCTGCAAAGCATGACTCAAAATGCCCCATTGACTGAGGGAAGGGGTTGCCTGCATTCCCTGTCAAATTAGGGAAGTCTTCTTGGGAAGGTGGAGCCACATTAGTGTTCAGGGCTGGAGATGGGCAGGTAGATCTTGCATGAACACTCAACAAGTCTTTGGGTCTGAGGGTTTCTCTGCTGTACCAGCAAACCTCCCCAGATTGCCATCAGCCCCCTCAGCCTGGTTGTGTTCTCCCCGGAATGCACAGCTCAACCAGCTTGGTCTTGCTGAGCCTTAGTTTGTCGTGAGGAACCCAGCAGAGATAAGGGCATTCAAACAAGCAGCCAGTTTTCTATTTCAGGACAGATTATCTTGAAATATTTACTATAGAGGTGCTGATGGAACCAGCGTGTTCATGTCAAAATGACTGACTGACATGTTGGTTTTCAAATAGCCCTTTGCTCTTGAGATACTTAAAAGCTTTTCCAAACATATTCTTCTATCTCTGGGGACATAATCTGCATGTTGCATTTCTGGTGTGCAAAAGATTGTCTTTTTGCTTTTGGGTGAGAATATTTGAATGTCACAATTCCTTCTACTTGCTAAGTGGGGCATTTACAGATTTTTATACCAGCATTTACAATTTCTTGTGGAAATTGCTGGTTGGATAAAGGTCTTCACTACAGAAATTATTTACATAATGCATCTCCTATTACCATCAATCCTCTTAAAAAAAAGAAAAGAAAAAGCCAAACCCTCAAATATTTTCCTCTATTGAAAACACCAAAAGCCTGTTTGTTCTAGCAGAGCCTCCTCATCCTCTTCTGCATGACTGAAGCTCAGGGCATGGTTTAGACTGCATGGGCTGAGTGTAACTGCCCCAAACTCAGAATTTCAGGAACACGTGGCATCTGAAAGATGCAACATTATGTAGTTGAATCCCTTCCTCTCCACTTAGAGTTTTCACAATTTCACCACATTTT
This sequence comes from Corvus moneduloides, assembly GCF_009650955.1. Lineage (NCBI taxonomy): Eukaryota > Metazoa > Chordata > Aves > Passeriformes > Corvidae > Corvus > Corvus moneduloides. Next base: position 10,133,102 of record NC_045490.1, read on the forward strand.
AGGGCTTACGTTTGAAATTTTGCCTTTCCCTTTATTTTAGACAGATTAACACTTTATAAATAAAGATATGAGAATTATGAAAACTCTGGAGAAAGATGGGTTTTGTGGTGATAAATTATGCAGGAGCCCTGTCAGTGATGTGTGTTCATTAACAGTGTGATGCTACATGTATTTTATTTGATGCCAAACTGCAAGATGAGCCTTTCCTTGCCTGTGCAGCTGATCCACACATCCTCATTAAGCAGCAGGATCCAAACTGTGCACGTGCCATAGCCTGGTGTGATCCCCGGGGGGGGTCGGGGGGCTGGACCACAGCTCCATCCTGGCAGTGCTGCTGCTGTTGCTGCCTTCAGGGGTTGTTTCTGATTCCTGTGCCCCAGCTGGGCTCAGGTATCCTATCATGTACCTACATCTCCTTGCAATAACACAGCAATAAAACTGCAAGATGCCTACAATCTGTTTGTAATCTCCAGAATATCACCACCTGCATCCCGTGACTAAAGGATGTAAATACTTCCTTCTGTGCAGAGTGGGTAAAACTTTCTTGAGGGTCAATTGCCAAGCGAGCAGTTTTAGTTTTGCAGAGGTTGTAAAGCCTTTTTTCCCCAACAAAATAGCTTTTTCCTTTTTCTTGTTTTTTGTTTGTTTGTTTGTTTTTGTTTTTTGCTTTGTTTGTTTGTTTTGTTTTGTTGTTGTTGTTTTTGTTTTGTTTTCGGTTTGGTTTGGTTTTCCCCCTTTTGCTCACTTCTCTTTCCAGGGAGCCTGTTGTTCAAAGCTCAGCCCAAGGACTTGCAGAGGCCTGGGGTACTCCAGGTTACAGCTAACCTGGAGGCTTTAGATGAGATGCTTTGCAGCAAAATTGTGAACAACATCTGACTTGTTCTGTATTACAGAGGGAGAGAGGCTGTGAAATTAGGTATGTGTTTTCCAGTCCACCCAGGTGTCTTTTCCAGCTGCAACACTCTCTTAATCTGAGGTAGGAAGCTGGTATGAGCTATGAATACATTTATTACTCAACAGTAGCAATGGGATATGTAGAATGTGCAGGCAATAAAAACATGGACACTTTCCAACTGCTGTTGGCAAAATGCTTGATTTGGTTGAGATTTATCATAACAAATCAACTCTGCTGGAGGTGGGCTTTCAAATACTCAGGTATGTGAGAAGGTGTACAAAGGTGTTTGTGGTGGAAGAGCAGCAGTCACAGCAGTGGGGCTGAAGCTGTGACACACTCCAGCTGAGCTCATCCTTTCTGACACCTGCAAAGTGGCCATGTGCCTTGCCTTTGCAGTTCTAGAATTTGCTACAAATAATTTTATTGCAGTGCTGTCCAAAGGGCCACACCCCACTGAGAGCTGTGATGAATGGACCATGCTGTTACACTGTAAAAAAAAATAATAAAGTGCTCTTAGCCCAACCATGTGATGCATCTCATGAGTGTTCCAAGCCTGTCCAGGTTCAGTATTCAACACTTTGCTCTGCTGCTTTTGACTATGATCCCTGCACAGCAATTGGTATTTTGGGGCGGTTGCAGCATCTGATTTATACCCAGGCAGCTTAATCCTCAAAGGGAATTAGCACTTCAGTGGCAGCATCATTTAGGAATAGCACATTGCTTGCCTCGAAGATCATCTTTGCTGTAACTAATTAACCCAGCATGCTTAAGTGCTTTGTGCAATTGACGGTGGAGTTCCATTTACCTCCAGTTAGGTGGAGGGAGCCTGGTGAGCCCCCCCCGTAGAGAGGGAGAGCAGCTTCACTGTCAGCAGCATCACCCCAGGGCTGCGCCAGAGTTTTTGGTGACGGCAGAGCTGCCACAGGGAGTCTGACAACTAAAATTATTTTCATTAAAAAAATCTCCCATGGTTGAGTATTCAGAATACTTAATTAGCTGAAAGCCATGATATCTGTCAATCATGTGTTGCCTCAGATTTTGCATTTATAGGGCAGAGTTATTACTGAAGACTTATTATTAAAGGAAATTACTGGTACGGTTGGCTCAGATCTCACTAAGAAACAAGATTATAGATACGTAATGTTACCATGGAAAACCAAGCATTTTAATCATACCCCAGCACGTATAGATTTTCAAAAGCCATGCTACCAGAAAACGTAACAAAACCCAGGTGCTGGACAGATACTTGAATATTAGTGAGCACTCAAGGGAACTTTTAGAGGATTGAATTTGTCTTGGGGCTTTGCTGCTGCAGCAGAGAGTCATCACTTCTGTCTTGCAAGTGTTTGACATACATGTAAATGGATGCACAGTGTTACAGAGCAATGGAGAATTAAATCCTAGGGGAAATAAACCACCGAACTACTGTATTTCCAAACATTAGGAATCTCAGGAATATGTGTCCCACAGAGGCTGCTGTGTTGGCTGCTGGTTCAGTTCACAGGTGCAGTATGTTTTACTGGTTTGGTGCTCTTCCTGGAAGAACAGGACTCAAGTGTGTACTCATCATGAGATTAGGAAGCCAAAGGGAAAACCCTGGGATGTAAGAGAGCTGATTTGTAATGGGTACACTGAAGAAATAATAATAGAAGTAGTAGTAATAACAACAACAAAAACAACAACAACAATAATAATAACAACAATTCTATTCTGTCTGTTGCCATACACTTCCTGTGATCTCATAATGTTAATAAGATCATAGAGAAATTCTGGAAAATTTTGGTCTCAGTCGTGAAACCAGAAGGGGATGCTCTGGTCTTCTCCAGAGTGTCACAGGACAGTGGCTCTGTATGCAGCTGACTGATCATAGTTTCTTCTTATGCAAAGAGAAGTTATGAATATTTGGAGGCATATTCTCTTAGGCAGGATTTAGTGCCTGAACTGTGATCAGTGTCACAAATGAGATAATACCATTCTTTACCCTTCTCCTGTCTGTGTGCACAAAGAACACATATTATCAAATACAGCAAAGAGGTGAGTTTGCTGCCAGCCAGGAGAACTTTTTGATTGTATTCCTGTGAAGGAAGCCTGATGTTTAGACCTTATGGACCTTATGGATGTGTGCTAGTGATTTCCATGGTGGAAAAATATACTAATCTTCTATTTGGGAAGACATTTTAGGTCCATTTGATTTGGCTTAGTTTGTTTCCTGAGCTCTAATTTCTGAACCTCATGAATCTGGGAGACAAAATGACAGCTGTTGCAAATGGATCAGTGCAGAGGCTGATGTAAAGAAAATATGGACAAGTTCCTTTCAAAGTCAGTGTGGTCTGTGAAATTGGATTCACGGCTCAACAATGTGAGAGGAGGCATGAAGAGGCCATGCCTAATCCCAAATGCTCTCAGAGTACGGGAATAGTCGCTCACGGATTTCAGGCTTTGCGGTCAGAGAGTTTCATACTCACTGATGCTTATTAATGGTCCTACCCAGTCATCTTCTCATTCACTGTGGAGTAATCCCCTTTATGTTAGAGCATAACTCCTTAGCTTTTCCTTGCTCTTTTTGCTCTCAGGTTTGGAGGGATGCCTTCATGCCTCACTGAACCGTCGTGCTCTCCCCCAGGACAGGAGTGCTGCCTCCTTCATGGCATGTGCCTGTCTGGACCACACCATCACCCTTCCTCGTTTTCCTTCCCACTTGCCACTCTGAGTTATTGAACTGTGGAATTATTGTTAGGCAAACTATGGGTCCCTCCCAGGTAAAAGCTTTCAAGCCCTTTGCATACTATGAGTTTGTTGGTTAAACCAAGAGAAATGGCCTCATGTTCCATTTTGTGAGTGGTGAACTGCTGTTGTTTAATAGGTAAATGAAGTAGGTAAGTTTTATTTTTGACCCCTGAAGATGAGACTAAATTATATCTCATTACTTAATTGGACACATGTCCGGTTTTAGTGATTTATTATGCCGGAGACATGGCAAAGGAAAAGAAAATGTGTGACTGGGGAATACTCAAGATAAAAAAAGCAAAGAAAAAGGTTGTCCTTCTTGGACATAGCTTTTGAGTTTTAATTATCTAATATATATTTATAATGTTATCTCAAGAAAATATTTTTTTTTTTACTAATTAGTTAATCCCTGTCTGGTGCTAATATAAAACTGTGTTTCAGGGTGGTTTGTTGTTGCACAGCTGAGGAGTGAGGCAATTAGTAGTAACATACACTATAGCTGAATTTCCAAACTTAGACAAAATGTTTAATGAGACAACTGGGACACATATGATTGGGAGCCAAATGTGTTGCAAGTTGCTTGCTGTTACTAAACCGAGCACACGTGGTTTGGAGAATCTCCCTTATAACTGCCCTGTTCCTCCCACTCGGCTGGGTTGAGCTTCCCAGGACAGCAGTGGTTGGAATTGGGGTGCTGTGGGCTGAGCTCCCTGTCCAGATGTTTTACAGAGCTGTTGAGTGCTTTCTCCTGCTGCCAGATCTCCAGCAGAGTGAACAGCTTTGTTGTAGGCACTATATTGCAATGTCAATAATTGATTATTTCAAGTCCTACCGAGATCTTGGCAATCAAATTGCTGGCAGCCTGGAAAATCTCAGCAGTGAGGTAGAAGACCTTTTGTATTGGAACCTTGTATTTTCTGAAGTTGTATGTTTAATTGATGAGGCTGTTATTTCATCTGGAAGAAGGTGTGTTATCAAATAAACACACTTCAGTCAGGAATTCCTGTAACTCCAGTCTTAAAAAATCAAAATAAACATGGACTGTGTGGATCTTTACCTAGAGCCATCATTCACTGAGCTGAACCCCAAACCCATATTTGAGGGCTGTCTCTCTGCAGACCAGCTACTGGCCTGCGTGCAGGCTTTGGGTGGAGAAGAGCCAAGTTAGGCAGTGCTGTTGGGCACTGCTGGCTTGGGCTGGGCTTTAGGTGCAGCTTCTTCAAACCCGAGTTTCTTCTGGTGCTGGAGGGAAGTTATTCCCAAAGTGCTTGTGGTGGAGAGAAGAGCTGGGTCTCTGTCTACTCAGGGCAGTGGTGCTTAATTCAGGTCCATCAGCCTCACAGGGGATGGAGACCATTTTTCCCATGGGCTATGAGATTTATAGTTCATCTAATGGTGTCTTGGATGTGAGTCCAGCTCTTTATCTCCTTGGTGATAGGACAAGGCTCAGGTGACTGGTAGGGTGGAGACCTATAGGTTTTTATTTTGTTTTGTGCAAATTGGACAGGACTCAGAGGCCTGGTGTGCTCCATCTGTGTCCAGTGCAGCTCATGAACAGGTACTGAGCAAAATGAAAACATCGTTACTTTGGATGTCTCACTGACTCATATCTGTGAGGTCAGGATTAAGCCCTAATTTCTGGCTGTTTGTCTCAAAAATGACTTAAAATTTTTCTATTCCGATTTCATAGAGCCAAAGAAAGGTTTGGGTTGGAATGGACCTTAAAGCTCATCTCATTCCAACCTCCTGCCGTGGGCAGGGACACTTTCCACTAGACCAGGTTGTTCTAAGCCCCATCCAACCTGGCCATGAACACTTCCAGGGATGAGGCATCCACAGCTTCTCTGGGCAATGATTTCTCTCCAGTATGCAACTTTCACAGTGGAGTAGTCTCTTTTAATTTTTATTATGGAGCTGCCATTAAGAAACAAAGCTGTCCTTAACAGCCAGTGTGATGTTGCTGCCCAGCTTGCACCATCTCCCCCAGCTGCCCTCCAGCAGCATTAGTCTAAAACTCAAACAATTCATTTTATTCTAATAAATAACAGTCCAGAAAGAACTCCCAGGGTGTCTGTCTGCAAAAATGGTCAACTCCCTAGCAGTAAACAGCAGTGTAGTAAATTAGAAAGGCATTTCATAACTTCAAAACTGATAATTTTTAAAATAAATGTTAATAAATTCAAAGAAAATTCTGTGATCCAACTGTGCCAGCCAATGCAAGCATTAAGGCTAAGAGTCAATCGAGACATAATTTTGTGATCATATAATTCAGAATGGCTATGTATTCTTTCTAACTCATTTTTTTTTGCTGCGACTCTATTATGGATAGCTGTAAAAATCTGTTTATGCCTATTTGTTCCTTTTCTTGACCCTTATTTAAAATGTAGTTTTTTTACGATTCATTTTAAGTTGACAACATGTCAAACTCTGCAGGTCATAAGTGTGTTAATAGGAATACACTCTTTAACCACAGGCTTTCTCAATGCATTACACGTAAGTTGCTAATTGGACTTGGAGAAATTGCTAAAATATCTTATGAAGATTGGGTCTGATCCACAGAAGCATTCCTCTGGATCTGTGTCAGTGCAATTAATTTCCTGACATCTGGTGCCTTTCCAGTTCCTTAAGCCCAGAATAGCCTCCACATAGTTTGGATTTGCAGAGCACAGAATTAAAAACTGGCTAAAAGTGACAGAAGTGATCCAGGTCACAGAAAGCACCAATTAAGTTTCTTAGCTTGGTTTCCTAAAGAAACAACATTTGTGGTATCAGGCTCGCAGTGTCCATGCTTGTGTGGGTGTGTATCATTTCTTCTTGCCACTTTTGACCCTATTAACATATTTTAACTCTATTTTCTGATAATAGAGGCTTTGAAGCGATGATATTCCTGTAAACTTTTTTGGGACCAAGTCCGGAGAGCTGGCCAGAGTAACGACACGTACACCGATTCGATTAAGCGTCATTCTCCCTTTATTGTTTAACTATGCAAGCTTATATCTACTTTTTTGCAAAGATTCACGCCCAGTCCCTCTAGACAGCCTCTAATCAGTGGGGGAGATGACCAGTGTATAACTTTGCCAACTTTGCCAAGGACTTTCAGGGCTGCCTGCAGCCAGGTGCTTTCCAGGCTTGCCTGCAGCCAGGGGCCAGTTCAGGGGTTTTTCCTCAGCAACCCTGGATTGTCCAATCTTTCCAGGGCTATCATATGCCCCTGTTCCACAAGGAATCCCTCTATATAAATTTAGTGAAAACAAACCTTTTCAGAGATTTAGACTAAGGAAAGGCTAAATCATTACCTCAAGTCCTTGCTGAGTAGTGGGGAATCAGTAGAGCAAAGGGATCCTCTCACAGGGGTGTTGCAGGTGAGAAGAAATCTTCCCCAAAGCTCAGGCTTTTAAAGGCAAGCAGGACCTGCACTGGCTCTTGCAGAACTGCTTGTTTAGATCAATAGGAGAAGAGCTGAATTTTCCAAGCAAGTCACAAGCTCTGTTGTTTTTCTTAATTGCTATAAGACATCTTTCATAACCTCTATTTTATCTTTGGATTCTTTGCCTTGGAGTCAATCCAGAAATAAAGCAATCAGAAGGATTTGCTGTGTGCACATCTTAGTATTACTGGTCTGATGTGCAAGGCTGTATTTCTTGCTACTGTAGTGTGTTGGTACAACTAATTTTTTTCAGCAATCCATTTAAGCAGTCCCTTGCAGGGGCTGTGCCAGGCAGTACTTGCCTTCCTGTTCCTCTGTTGGGTTTATTGTTACTTATAATACACTCAGAAGGCTGCAGCTTGCTTTCATCTTGCCTTTTTACTGCCTTGCTTATTTTTGTCTTCATCCCACTGTTCTCTAAAGAGGTCTTTATGAAACAGTGTCTATATGCTATGCATGTCTCTTTTATTTATAATTCATTAATCAATTAAACCAGAGGGAAAAGAAAAGGCACCAAAACCAACAGCTAGAAGTGATCACAGCTCAGGAACAATGCTGTGCATATTTTGCACCTCAGGCTGCATCATTTGCTAGTGCTACCTGCAATACTCCTGCCAGAGAGCACTGGAGCTCTGTCTTTGTATATCTGCTTAAAAAACTCCAAAACATTGTTTCTTGCTACATGGAAATACGCTCCCCGGGAAATCAAGTGATATTGAGCAAAAATGGCACCATGTTTCTGGAGCTGGTGTTTGATTTTTGCATTTGAAGGGATGCAGACGTGTGTGTGCTTACCTGAGTCTGCTGCGCAAAGCAATTAGAGGTTCATCAAGAATTAAAATTCACCAGTGGCTGAACACTCATTTAGCTGAAGCTTCTGGTAATGAAGTCAAAATTGTTTCTATAACATGCAGGAATTAATGCCTAATTCTGAGCAAGCAGTTTGTTTTTAAGCCAGTATCATTTACCAGTTACTTCTAATACATGTTGGACAGAGAACAAGCTTCCTTGGTCCAACTCACTCTGAAGAATCACAGAATGGTGTGTGTTAGAAGGAATTGTAAGGATCATCCTGTTGCGACCCCTGCCATGGACAGGGACACCTTCCATAGACCAGGTTGGTCCAACCCCTGTCCAGCCCAGCCTTGAACAGCTCTGGGGACAGGACATTCACAGCTTCTCAAGAAGCTCTACCCCATGACAGGGCAGGACCAGGGCAGTGGTCTGTGGAACACCCAAAGGAAAGCAACTGGATGGCAGCTGGACAAACAAGTGTGATCACTGCTGTTGTGGTCATATCTCATTACTCCCAAGTAAGTGCTGTGTAAGGACCAATGCTGTCTCCAGTGCTCTTCCGGCAGCTCATGCAGGGCGGTTTGATCATGCTTCTTCTCCCCAGCTTCAGCTGTGCACAACTCTTCCACCCTGGTGCTCACTACTGAATTGTTTTGGCTATTTTACCATAACCAACTTTGCTCAACATGCCTCAAAGCTTCATGTGAAGATTCACCTTTACTTCTGTCCTCCAGAGAGAAAACACTTGCTCGTTTTTCCTAGAACCTTCAGCATGTTTCATGCTAATCCTGCAGTATCAAGGCAGTTTAATGCTCCATTAATTATTTTGGAGGCGGTCTGGGAACTGCACGTGGTAACGACTGCGCTGCTCATTCAGTGGGAAGGAAGTTCTCAGCACAATGTGTCTGGTCATCAAGGAGAGACTTTTTCCTCTAAGGCAAGTTAAAGCCTTTTCTTAGTCTGCTTCTGACCTGGAGTTTGCCCCCTCTAATCCTCCTTTCTGTAGGCACAAAGAAGCACATTATGAATTAACAGAACTCAAGCAACTCTCTGGAGGCAAATGAATCCCCAAATACGTAAGATGTTAAAAAAATTCCCATACTTCATCCAAGCTTCTGCCACTAAGTCACAGGAAGGGATAACATTGTGAGTTTGTAATTTATTTCCATATTCCTTAATCATATTTCAGTAGCTGTTTGGTTTATGACCTTTAAAACCACCTTAGATTTAGATTGATAAATGGGTAGCAAATAAATTTAGCAAAATAAGCAATTTCAGCCTATGGAAGGTCAGCAGAGGGCTGTGCAATCATGGCTTCCATTAATATGTTATATTTCAGTCAAAAGCTTTAAAATGCTGAAGGTTTTCAGAGGGAAAACCTATAGCTGTGATGAATGGGTTTCTTCTAATAGCTGAACGGGAAATGAAAATCAAAGTTAGGGGAAAATCACTTTGTATCCACAGCGCAGATGAAGTTAGACAGTGGTTTTCCTCTGGCACAGGGGCAAGACAGTCGAGAGGGCTCAGTAACATGCAAATTACATTTCAGGTCAAAGACCATTTGAATAGTTTTGTAAATTAGTTAACTGATAGAGATTATTCATAATAGCTCTTATTATTGTTGATACGAGGCTTGAGCTGACGAGAATGACACAGGACAGGTAAAATAAATAGGCATCTCTCTATTAGGAGAGAGAGGGGAGAGAGCTCAGTGATGTCAGCTCTCCATTTCCCACTGGCAGCTCTTCCAGCAGTTTCAGTCAAAGGAGTCTGACTAGGCAGGGGACTGTGCCTCTTTGAAGAGGAAAAGTTTGTTAAATTAATTGCTAGCTGCACATTAACTCAGCTGTACGCATAACCATGTGTAGGGCTCTCCTTTTTGCTGGGGTACAGAAAATCAGATTAAAGGAGAAAGCAATACAAAATCTTCTTACGGGAGTGAGATGAACATGATAGATTCATGTTTAAAGCTATGGAGCTTTGGATGGGGCCCTGAGAAACTTGATCTAGTGGGTGGCATCCCCGTCCATGGCAGGTGGGTTGGAACTGGGTGATCCTTAAGGTCCCTTCCAATCCAAACCATTCTATGATTTTATGTGGTCTATATTCTGTATAATCTATATTCTGTGTGTTATATAGGATGCAATATAATCAGTCAAAAGCAGAATTGAGGGAGAATCATTAAAAGAGAGATCCATGAGGTGCACAAAAGCCATACATTAAAAGGTGAGTTAGAGCTTGTTTCTGCTTCTCACAAAAGAGTTATTTTCACAACAAGTGAAGTTAAAAATGCATTATAAAATCTCTTAGGGTGTTTTTTTAAAAAAATGAAACAAAGTCAGTTGTTGCTTCTAAGAGCTGTGGGTTGGAATAGCCTGGATAAAAATCTCTTGGATGGCTCCCACAAGGCAAAGTTGCCTTACAGTGATGTGACCTGGTCTAATGGAAGGTATCCTGGCCCATGGCAGGGCAGTTGGAACTAGATAACCTTTAAAGACCCAATCTGTGGGGCTGGGATTTGCACAGGACAGGGAGTTAGGATGGCTCTGTCCCTCATGTGAGAGGTTGCTGGGGCAGGCTGTGGTTTGCTTCTACAAAATGGGTGGTTGGGTGGCCTCAGCCTGTTCTGCCCTGGACTGACAGGAGGATGTCTTGCAGCCTCCAGCCCCAGGGAAGAGTAATCAGGGATGTGCCATTGCCCTATTCCTCTGGTCCCACAGGAGGCACAGCTCAGCTGCAGCCTTCTCCCGGCACCTAAAATTAAAATGCATGACCTCTGAGGGAAAGAGTCATCTGTGGGATCAATGTGCACAGCAGCAGTGTGGGGACAGGTTGGCAGAAGCAGAGCAGGGGCTGGCTTTGTGGGAAGCCATGAGGGTTATGCTGGCAGAGGACCTGTTGTCTTTGGAGCGGGGAACTGGTTATTAATGCTTGAATTGCCAGTGATGTTTGTGTCTGATTTAGTATCACTTAAGTAAGTGATGTATGATTTCAATTAGGAAGCAAAGATGCTTACTGCATCTCCATGATATGTTTGGATGGAGAAAAGTGCTTTGCACAGTCTTTCTGTTTCAGGGGATGTAAATGGAGCACAGGGTGTCTGTGGGTTGCTTGCTGCAAAGTTATTTCAATGTCGGCTGGGAAAGCAAACTGTGCCAAGTGCCAAAGTCGCTGCAAAGCCACTGGGGTGGGCTCAGGGCTCTGCCTGGCACCAGAGCCAGGCTGGTGAGTACCATCAGGGGATACTTTCTTTGGATTTGGTGCTCTCTGACAGTTGGAAGAAGAGCAGGTCTGCTGTGTGCTGTTGGCCCTGCGCTGCTGACACCCAGCAGATCTTTTAGAGTTGTAAGATGCCGTGGTCTTGTAGAAAAATGAAAGGTTTATCCTTGTCACTAATATGAAGTTCATCAATGTCTGTATTTCACAGACTGCAGAAGTCTGAGGAGCCTTTGCATTTATTAACGCGCAAAAGATTTGTCCTGAAATAAGGGGCCAAAGCAAAACCCAATGCTGAGCAGGAGCAGGCAGTTGAAAGGAGGGAAGGCAATATCAAAAGACTTTTAACCAAGACCAGCCCTGTAATGCTTGAGTCATTAACATCTGAAAGGGCTTTGTGTAGCAGGATGCTTCTGCCTGGAATTAGCACATTGCACACAAAGAGAGCTATATTGATGTCTGTCGAGGAGGAAACACCTCCTCCTCCAGCTGCACCCTTGTGCCCGGATCCTGCTCCAAGCCTCAAACTGAGATGTCAGTGCCACCATGTGCCACCCAGTGCCACCAACACCTCAGAAACACCCACGGACCCTGAGTCTGTGTTGCTGGCGTTTGCCTTCATCTCCTGTTGTGTGTTTTAGCAGGAAGCAGCCGGACATGAGCTGTGAGTTGTGTAGCCCAGCAGCTGCAAGGGAAGGGAATGGCTTCGAACTAACAGAGGGCAGGGCTAGATTGTATGTTAGGAGGAAGCTCTTCACTGTGACTGAAGGTGTTGACACAGGCTGCACAGAGGAGCTGTGGCTGCCCCATCCCTGGAAGTGTTCAAGGCCAGGTGAGATGGGGTTTCGAGCAACCTGGTCCAGTGGAAGGTGTCCCTGCCCATGGCAGGGGGTTGAAATGAGATGCTCTTTAAGGTCCCTTTCAACCCAAACCATTCCATGATTCTATGTTCCCATGATTCTGAGATCACTGACTGAGAACAGAGAGCATTAAGAATCAGATTGTATTTAGGAATAAAGTAAGTTTTAAAATCACAGGTGAGAAAATATAGAGTGCCAAGAACAGCCAAAGCCAGGATCTGTGAACTGGTGTTTTTCACACTGCCCAGAATTCTTGCTTGGGCCAGCTGGAACCCTGCACTCTCCAGGTAGTTGGGCTTCAGCTGTAAAACACACAGAGTACACAGTGTGCGTAGGTGTGGGTTTGGGTACCAGAGCTATGCTGGATTTGGTAGGAAAGTGAGATTTATTGGCTGACACAGAGGTGTCCTCACACTCTCCATGTGAATGTTGCAGTAGCACTGTGGTTTTAAGCAGATGAACGGATAGCAGTGCTATTATACGTATAACATAAATGCCAATGGTGATTTAAAATGCTGTTTTCAGAACTTGGTCACTGCTATCTCTCCTGGTGGAAGATGTTCCCATGTTTCAGCCAAATGAACTTTCAGACTGCTGAGCTAAACAAGAGATAATTTTCCTTTAAAATAACATGGTGAAGTGCTTATAAATGAATCAGAGTTACCTTGTGCTGATTAGACGAGTAGTTGGGAAGCCTCTGTAAAGCAGTAAGAGAGATGACTTATTTGCTCAGTGTGATGCATCACCAATTGTGGCAGTGCTGTTTTCCTACCAGATCCCACCTGATTTGGAGGCAGAGCAGATTTCCTAGAAGAGGCACGTCCCAACATTAGTGTTTTCCTGTGGTAGCTGGGACCTTGTCTTTCTCAGTGAGAAGACAGAAGAAATCTCTTATGAGAGCTGGGGTGACTGGAGATGCTGGGTAAGGCTGCTCTACTGACTACTGGAGTGTCCTCTTGATGGTCTTCTCCAACCTTACTGATTCTATGATTCTGTGATCTTCTGAAAACCACCATCCTTCCTCTCCTGCCAATTCCTATCTTGTCTGTGACCATTCCTGCTTTACCTGCACAGTTCATCACCTTCCTGCATCACTCCAGCATGCTCACTCTGACTTCAGGAAGGGTTTCCACCTTAATTAAATGTGATTTAGTCACACTGTGCTGAACTTCAAAAGGCTTGAGAGCCCAGCCCCCTCCCAACAACCAGGATCAGCACCTGAGCATGTTTTCTATCAGCCAAGGGATCCTTCAGGTCTGCATTCTCACAAGCCGCATTTTCAAGCTGAAGGTGAGGATGACAGCAAAACTTTTCAGATTCATGCACTATTCATGCAGTCCTCTAGGCTCCAGTGAAGCCCTTATAAGATAATAAGAAATTAATGAAACATGGCAGTCTACAACTCCACTCCAGTTTTCATCCGGGGATCTCTGCATTTCACTAATATTTATTAACTGAGTCTTGCGATAGTCCAGTGAGGTCTGAGATTCATTTTAGATCTGGGGGGCACTTGCTGTGCAGTGAGTCTGTGCCAGGGTGGGGGCAAAACCTCAGCTCCTGTTTCCACCTTCTAATTGCTGTGTGAAGACACAGGCACCCTGTTTTGGACTTCTCATGCCCGTTTCTCTCCTTAGCGTGCTATGGGTTTTGGTGACAGAGTTCCTAGCACCTCTGGGTGCCCCCAGCACTGTGGGAATGGAAGGAAAGCTTTGGATCCAGTACCTAAGGAAGGAAAAGCAATATTAAATACAGTTGTGAGTAGACATTGGTACAGTGGAAGGATAAAATGGGGGCTGAAATGGAGGACAAGGTCAAAAATCGTGCCTTATTTCTCAGCTCTCCTGCAGCAGATGGAACTGAAGTATCCTGGGACAGAAAGTTACAGATGAGAAAGGGCAGGAGATTAAGCAGGAAAGTTTAGGGAACGACAGACCTGAATGAGAAGGGAATGGCAAAAGCAGGAGCTGGAAGGCGGCAAGAAACAGGGGCAGGAAAAAGACCTTTGAAGACTGAAAAAAATAATGGTCTGGGAAAATGAGAGTTACCAGAAGGGATTAGAAAGCACCTGTAAGTGCCCGTGTGCTGCTCTGTCTGCAGGGTGGTTGTGGCTGAGTCAGTCCCTGAAAATTTCCTATTTTTATGGAGGTGTAGGTGTTTTTCCAACCCAGGTTAAGTCTGGTGGTGGCTCTGTCTGAGATGACCCAGCACCAGGACTGTACTGTCCTGCTTTGGTATTTGGAGCTCCAGCCAGGATAACAGGGTGACCCTATCAGTGCCCGTGCTGAGAAGCAGGTCCCTCACTGTCCTCCTGAAAAGACGTGCTAAGGAATATCCCTGCCATGACTGATGTGGCTGCATACCTGCAGCCTATTATGTGTAACAATGAATGGGAAGGAAAAGGTCCATAATATTTCAGGTTATTGAATTTGTCTGTGTAGCCCACAGATACGAGGCAGCCACCATTCTGTTTGCTTCAGAAATGAGAATAATCTAAACCCACAGGCTAATTCCCTCTCACAGAGATTTCATATGTTTTGTTGCCTTTTTTTTTTTTTTAATAAATTGAACAATTAGACTGGAAAGGACTTTTTATTCTCTATGCTTCCTAAGTAATATTTGGAAGTAAGCTCCTTCAGTACTTGTATGGATTTAATTTAAAACTGTTTGTTTAGATCTGTGATAGTAAGAAACTAAACATCTTTCACACATAGGTAGTAACATCCTTGCAGAGGCAAGGATGTTAAAAATTGCCTGAGTGACTCCACTCCAGGCTGTGTTGACTCTTTCTTGGTGGTGGTGATCAGATGCTGAAAGAGTCTCATCATAGGCAGGTGTTAATCTACCTCTACCTCTCAATACCTGATCCTAACCCCTAACAGACAGTGAGTGTCTTAGTCCCAGAAACCCCAAAGTCTGATATCCTTTGTAATGTTTCCTCCTGTTTTTAATTATAAACCTCAGTGTTGATTTTTTGCACCTTCATCTAAAATTCTTGGAAAAAACCTCATCCCAGCAATTTAAACTAAGACTGGTGTAATTTCATTTCTCTGCCTACTATAATTAGACTCCCTTTATATTATGTACAGTTGCTTATCATCCTGCTGCAATAAAAACAACATCTTTGTGGCTTTTCTGCAAGAATCAGTTGCTAACTTGTCGTGACAACCCTTCACACAACTGTGTGGCAGCACAGAGTGTTCCTCACGTGGTGTGTTCAAAGTCAGGAATCATTTACATCTGTGAAATGTCACTTCCCACCGAGGTTACTTGTATAAAAATCAGTACTTATAACAGCTGCTCACGTGGGTTGTTTGTGCACTGGATTTTTTGCAGTATCTCACCCTCTTCTGTTGGTTTCTGGGGGAGGCTAAGCCTCAGAGGAACTTGGGGTCACATGGAGTTATTCCTCTTCCCTAGAGCAAGGTGAGTCCCTGAGATCAAAGCAAGTAGTGGCAGTGACAGATACTGCCTGGCTGTACCTCTTCTTTTGTAGCCCTTTTTGGGGTTTGTAGCCCCATGTTGTTGTTTCTCAAAGATAGGGGAGAAAGACTTCCAAAGCACTGAATGGGATCCTGCAATGCAAAGCCTAAGGGATGATGTATACCTGAACTCTTGAGTTGCTGTAAAATTACCTTTTCAAAGGAGTGGAGCAAATGAGGGAAAAAGGTGTTTGGCTTCAGTAAATGAAATAGGATGTCTGACTGGAAAACAAGAGCTCCTGAGGGGTAGGATTAAGCAAAGCCTCTCCATCTTTGGGGTGTGTTTATCATTCAACTCTGGAAATTTATGACACTGAGATCTCATGGCTGAGACCACCCATCTGAAGCCCTCGTGGTGACCCAGGGCTAGTGGCCAGGGCTGGCCCCCTGTTCCCTGCTACAGAGTAGAGAGGGGCTCTTTGGGATACTTCCATGCAGATTTGAGTCACCCAGTACTGTACATGTCACCAAAGATGCAGAGGGGTATATTTCACCTGCCAAGGTGCTCTGCCTCTTGCACCTCCATGTGCGAGAAAAGGATAATATATTTAAATTTATGATGGCTAATGGGCTTATCTAACTACAGTTAAAATAACTTGAAGAATTACTTGTGTGATATTTGGAATCACGACTGTGAGAACAAATTAGGTGACTGAAGACTAGAGACTGATATTGCTCATTAATTATGCATGGCGGGAGGCTGGTGCTGGGTGAGCAGGTGGGCTGGCTCCGAGCATACAGATGGGGTGTTTCCATGCTAGAACTGTTCTTCCTGTGCAGAGTTTGTGTGGAAAAGTCACAGGTCTGAGTGGTCAGCTGTGATTGCAGAATCAGAAGTCTGTGTTTCATTGATCATGTGTTCTGTTCCTGGTGCTCAGAGTACTGGAGAGCTCAGCTGGAGGAGCTGAGGACCATGTCCCAGGAAAATGCATGTCCATCCCATGGGCAATTTGATAAGCTGAGGACCATGAAGAGCAGGGGGACTGAGAAGCTGGAGGATCATCTTCCAGGCAAGTGTATGGCCATCCCACAGAGAATTCCTGCTTTTAAAACGTCTCCAAAAAACACGTGACTGTTTCCAGCTTCATTTGTTCTAAGTAATCTCAGCAAGGACCTTTTGAGCTTCCTTTTAAAGATTAAATGGTACCCTGGGCCACTTGTATTTAGCAGAGTGATGCTTTCCTTCTGTTAGGTCTTGTTTAAAAGGTCAGATAAAATGGTGGGTGTGTAAAGAAAGCCCTCTCATCACCTGGATGTCATCTAATAGTCATTGCTCTACATAGAACTCAGTTCTTGCAGCACAAAAGAACTAGAAAATATTTAAGGACTCAGGATTGCATTAGCCCTGAGGATTTGCAGATGGTTTGGTGTGCCATCAGATACGGATGATATAATACAAACAGGGCACGACTTGGATAATTGGGGGCTATAAGTGAAGTGACATGATTGCTTGATTAAGATAATAGTTGAAGCATGTGGAAAAGGAAATTATAATTTATATATTGCTGATTGTCAGGTTTATTTTAAGGACATAATTTGAAGATTGTCAAAATCAGAGAGGTCCCGAGCAAAAGAAAGTCATTGAAAGAAAAAAGAAACTTCTACCGAAAAATAAATACCTGAGGCCAACAAGAGGTGGGCAGCAAAGGTTGGAGAAGCCAAAGGCAGGAACTCCTGTTCTTGGAAAAGAACAGAACCAGGAGCCAAACACCTGTTGTGGCCAGGAAGGGCACTGGATGTGTCTACCTCCTCCTTCAGGGGTGGGTGCTGCTTGAGCTCAGCTGGATACAGAGAAGTTCCTGTCCTCGCTCGTCCAACTACCCACACCCCTGTGCTGGGGACACCGGCATGTGGTCTGAGCCAGCCAGTCCTTGTGCATGGCTGAAGCCCCCTGCACAGTGCCACAATCTTCAGCTGTGGGCAGGTATTGGAAAAATGGATTGCTGAATCTGGGGGAAATGATGGTGTCTTCAGACTGGGCCAATGCATCGTGAGTGAGTGTATCTGCAACCAGCCTTTGGCATCTGGGTGAGGATTTGGTGATGGGGAACGTGGTGATGGTGGTGGAATGCTGCTGGGCAATGGGAAACTGGGAATGGGACCAGCATGGAGGCCGTGGTGCTGGCATGGCCCACAGACATCTGCAGTGACATTTAGGCCTCCCTGTGTCCTCAGTGTCAGGGGCATGTGAGGACTTCCTTCAAGGCAGCCAGTTTTCTGCCTGCATTGCTGATTTGTTCATCTGCAGTGTCTTTAATATGATTAATGTAGAGGGGTTTGCAAACTGATCAAGACAGACCAGGTCTGCCTGTAATTGCAGTTAAATTACAGTGATGTTCAATTTCAAGCATACCTTTGATATGGTAATAGAAAAAGCTAATTTAGCATACTGCACAGCCTCTGGGTAAAGTGGAGGTGATACTGAATATTGATCAGATCCATACATAGGTAGCAATATTGGGGAATAGTGATAGATATTTCTGTAGATTCTGAGTAGATTTATGTTGTTGTCCTTCCGCAAGCTTGTACCTTAACTCCTAATACCTTTAACTGAAGCTGTTGGAGGCAGGCTTTCAGCTTGCTTGCATTGTATTCCCATTATGAGTCAAAAGTTTATTTGCCTTTCCAGCTGATTTGTGGGAAATAATGATATGGCATATGAGCTCCCACCTAGCACAGCCACCATCAAAATGCCACGGTGAGTGAAACTATCCATGTGTTATGACCTTGATGCACAATTTAAATAGATGATTTTTCAAGCCAAATAAAACCTTTCACATTAGGCAGTAGATGAGCCACCCATATATGCTACAAATACTGCTCCCCCCTCTCCTAATTATTAATACAAAATAGTGGTGGAATAGATTTATGCTTGTCAGCAGAGCAGTTAACTGCCATGCTGCTGATGAGTCAATGGCTTGTTGTATCCTAAGTGCCATAATACCCAGATCTGGGCTGGGCACTAAGCTGTGATATGGCAATTTAGTTTCACACATCATTTAGTTACGCTTTTATTTCAGATTAATCTCTGGTTTTTTCCCTTTTTATTTCAGTTCTAATTCAATAGGCTCAAAAGTGACCCAGGTCACAGTGTGAGAACTTGCTGTCACAGGCTGAATTTCAGCTGAGACTGTCCCTGAAGGTTTTGGAGAAGAGGATGCCTGTCAGAGCCAGGAAAACAACCAGCTCATAGGAGCACCGGCACCTGGTGATACCTAAGAACCAAACTTGGAGGTCACAGGGATCCTAAAAACAATAGGGGAATGCCACCATAGGTAACTGAGGTTGCATTTGCCTTTCCACAGCAGCATCCAATTCAAGAATTCAAATGGATTGCAAAAGGAAGAGGTGTCCTGTTCCCAGCCATGTATTCTTTAGAGGAAGGGTAATGTGAGGGCTCTTAGGCTGCACCACTGGAGGGGGCTGTTGCTGCTCCACATGGGATTTAAAGCGGAATTTAAGATGCCTTTAGGGAGTGCAGGGAGGGTCTTGGTCAGAACTTGGAGAACCTGAGCCTGAAAAACAGAGTAAGAGCTCCCGTGCACTTGGGAGAGTGGAGGGATCTCTGTCCTACAGCTCTTCTGTGTATTTTACCCCTCCTGGTGATATAGTGGAGAATTCACAATGAGTCTTTATTTCTGCTGCCCTAAATCTCATTTTTTTAAAAATAAAATCCATCTGAATCTTCTTTGGGCGTGTGACCTACACAAAGGAAAAATGACAGTTCATCTGAAGCAAGGGCTGGAAATTTATTGAAAAATGCAACACATCTTTTAGAACTAACAGCCGAGTGTTCAGATGGAGGGGGATGCTGGGAAAACTAGTACTGAAAGAGGAAATATTGTGTGTTTAGAGGTAGCTGCTAACACTGCAATACATATTCTGCTCCTCTGCAATATTAATGACTTATTCTATGTACCATAGTAGCAGATGGTACCAGAGATAGTTCTGACCATTTCTTTATCTTGGTGCTGGAGCAAACAACCTGTTTGAGGCAGATGTCCTGCATGCCATACTCAACTCTCACAGAGGGACCTGCAGTCTCAGCAGCAACAACGAGATTTTAATTTTTTTTCCAGAGCATACTCCTGTCTGGCAGTGTCAGCTCAGGAGTATGGAGGCTCCAGGAAAGGAGAGAGGTGCACAGCTGAAAGAGGGTAGACTTAAATTGGATATTAGGAAGAAGTTCTTCCCTGTGAGGGTGGGGAGGACCTGGCACAGGTTGCCCAGAGAAGCTGTGGCTGCCCCATCCCTGGAAGTGTTCAAAGCCAGGCTGGATGGGACTTGGAGCAGCCTGGGATAGTGGAAGGTGTCCTGCCCTTGGTGGAGAAGGGGTGGGACAAGCTGGTCTTTAAGGTCCCTTCCAACTCAAATAATTGCAGGATTCTATGAGTGTCCTTGTTCATTGAGGGGAGAACTGAGGTGCTGCAAAAAGCATGTAGGTGTCTGAAAGTATCCTCAAATTGGTAAGGCAAGGCAGATCCTGCTTTAAGTATCAGGTTGTCCTTCTCTTGGGCGCTGTGCCAACATTGTCATGTACCCAATACACCTTATGCTGAGTCTGTTCTACCTGAGTTCAGGGAAACTGAGCTTGACTTGCCTGTGGCCAGTTAGGTCTGATTTATATTCCCACTACCCATCACATATTCTTTGTTCATATACACAAGATAATAAGGCTGAAAGACAAAAATGAGTATGCTGATAGAGAATTTATAAAAAGAGCAGATGATGGTAAGTAACGACCATTAAACTATGTAATAAATCCTTGGTGATAGTGCAAAACTTTGCATCTGCTCACAAGGTAGAATTATTTCATTGCTTGCAGGCCTTGTACATGGAGATATGTCAGTGCATCAGCATCTTCAGGGACACATCCATAATAAAGATAATACTAATTTTCATAGCAATGTTTTTTCCTGACAGGCAAAGGTAATTAAGTGGTTAAAGAAGAACTCAGTTTTCTACCTAATGTAAAAAATAACCCATGCATTTTATGTCTCCTACTCTTCCAACTTTCACCAGTGTCAGGCCACATTGGTTTTGCATTTACGGTAACAACCTTTCAGAAGATAGGAGACAGAGCATGCTAAGTGTGGGGTTTCTAACCACTTTTCTTTTGGGTCTGATGTCTTGGCTATCCACAGACCTTAAATGTGACCTGATCATGGCTCTGAACTAAACAGATTTAATGGTGAAATAAAACAATATATCCAAAATGAGGTGGAACTAACAACTGAAAATAATAAGGAAATTAAATGTCAGTAATTGAAAAGGTTTCTAATGTCTTAGATCCAGCACAATAACTCTCCTTTATCATTTATCCAGCCTTGACACCAGTTATTTGCTCTTGGAAAGTTTTGTAAAGGTATATAGATTGATTATAAGTGCTGTATTTTCTACACTTACTCTACCTAGACTAATTGAAAAGCCGTTGCAGAGAGGAAATTGAGTTGGTGTTCGGAGTTTGTGATTGTGCTCTGATCTTCAGGAAGCTGTGGAAAATCTCCAGAAAATTAACTGTTTAGACTTGAAAGCGCTCCATTAAGCTGAGGTAATGGGCAGATTCAGCATTCCTCAACAGTGATCTCGGGTTTCTTCAAAATCTTACTATACTAATCATTATTTCTGCACCATTCAGTCCTGTATTTTCTAAGTTTGCATAGCATAAATTGCCAAATTACCTCTGCAGTTGACAAGGCATCATGGCAGAGGCAGGTACATTTTGTAAGTTTTGCACTTACTGATTTAAAAGAAAACACAGTCCCAGGACAGCCACTCCCAACACTAGATGGGTTGTTAAAAATCCCCATAAGAATAAACACATGTGTTGAATCTTCATTTTTAGTGTTGTTCATGTTTGGGTGTATAAAAAGGAAGCTTGTTTTTGGGCTAGACCCCTGTGAAATCCATCCCTTTGAGGACCACACCCCTCCTCTGCTGCAGGAACAGTCCCTGTGCTGTCAGACCCTCTCAGCTCTGTATCACTGGTGACATGTCACCATAGAAGCATCACAGAATGGTTTGGGTTGGAAGGGACCTTAAAGATCATCCCATCCAGTTCCACCTCTCTGGCAAGGGCAGGGACACCTGCCACTAGACCAGGTTGCTCAGAGCTCCATCCAACCTGGCCTTCCAGGGATGGGGCATCCACAGCTTCTCTGGGTAACCTGTGCCAGGGCCTCACAGCAAAGAATTTATTTCTAATACCCAATCTAACCCTGGCCTCTGTCAGTGTGAAGCCATTGTCCCTTGTCCTGTCACTCCAGACGCTTGTGCAAAGTCCCTCTCCAGCTTTCTTGGAGCCTGCTTTTTCAGTGCCTGTTTAGGCACTGAAAGGGGCTCTCAGGTCTCTCTGGAGCCTACTCTTCTCCAGGCTGAACAGCCCCAGCTCTCTCAGCCTGTTGCGTGGTTTCATATCCCTTCTGACCTGCAGTGCCTTCCAAGTGCAGAAAATTCTTTTCTTTCCTTTTTATGCTTTCCCTTTTAACAGTGTATTAGTGGCACAGAAGGCCTAGAAATAAAAGCTTTCCACAAAAAGGCTGCAACAAAATACTTGATACCCGGGAGGGATAAAGGAGACCTTGAAATTACAGCCTGCAATATATGGCTCAGTCCTGCTCACTGGTACTAAAGGCATTAATTTCTGAATACTGTCTGCTTTGGTAAGTAATTTTTGTGAAATGCCTGGAGAAGCTGTTGCATTTTCCCATATATTATAATGAAGTATGGTAGGTTTTAGAGAGATGAAGGACTTTGCAAAGGTGCAGCAGCCTGACACCAGGATTCATTTTGAGCATGAGCTGGTTCCTATTTTATCTAAGCCTGATTCCGTCATCCTTGGAAAGGAGGGTGCTTGCTTTTGATGGTGAATCTTGCTATAAGTACTTATTTGGCATGCCAGTGAATAAGAAAAGCTATCATGATTTGACATGTGAAATGTGAACTCTCAATTACTTTTATGTTGTTTTTCCTTATGTAGATCGGGAGTGAAAAATATATTTTAATTAAAAAGTGAAAGATGATATCCAGATCTCAGCATGCCTTGAGGAGAATAATCTGAATTTTGGAGTGCTTCCTAAGTCTTGGAGCAGAGCTTATGCTGCACTTCACAGGCACGGGCAGCAGCTGTGGCTGATAATGCTGACTGATTTATTTGGCCATTATCTGACAGTTTCTTTACTCACTTTAAGGGAAAAAGAGTCTGCAGAGACATCCTGCATATTCAGATAGCTGTTATTGTAACCATCCTTTGTTTATTTTATATTTTGATTCCTTTTCCCTTACAGGCCTATTTTTTTAATGCAAATGGGAATTACGAGAGTGTGTTTTCCACCTTCCTTCATCACCTCCTGCCCAAGCCCTTTTGAATCCCTTGACCAGCCTCACTTGAATTCGATCACAAGATGAAGGCTCAGAGATACTAAATCTCTGAAAGTGCTGCACCAATAAGCGGTGAAGGAAAATCTGGCTCAGGTAAAACCAGGGTGAATTTGATTATTATGCATTTTTGCTGATGTTTAGGTTATTAGCTGGCATCTAAGAGGGGCTGGCTGCAGCAAATGCAGCAAACCAAACCAAAACCAAAAGCCACTGAAAATGCAAGGGCATTTCTGAACATGTTGTATGCTGAGGTCATGTTGGGAGAGTGGTTGTCCCTTGTATTAAGGAGCTGAGCCTCTATCCCCCATGTCACTAGAACCTGGCATTAGATTATTTTGCTGACCAGAAATATAAGCAAATTAGCTCTGTTGCTTAAATGAATGCCTGAGTTAAAATAAAAAGGATAAATCTTGGACAGTTGGGCATAAACATCTCCTAATGCATTTTGAAGAACTATGTCTGAAAATGGAGTGTGTTTTCCTTGCCTGTGTTTCTTTGTGGTCATTAAAGGCATCTCACTCTTAATAAACAGTAACACATTTCTTGAATCACTCTATTAAGGATAAAGACCTTGGCTCCTACTCCATTAGGGTAAGTGGACTCAAAATAAAGCTTTTTATGGAGCTCCCTCTAATTTCCAGATGTAGTGCACCACTTCAGCAATAGAATAGGGCCTTTTTTTAAAACAGATCATTCTATTTACCCAACACTTTGCGAAGGTAAGGCTGTTGAAAGTAAACCATCTTTAATATCCACCCCATAATGATGCTTGTACTTTCCTTTGAAAGCTCCAGCTGCTCAGGGCTGAGATCACCACATACTGACAGATACTTCAGCTGGTACTTCCTCACAGCAGCCTTGCTAAGTGAGCCTAAATTTAGTCCATGTCTTGTTGAATAATATTAGAACTGTAAGACCCTATGCTATGAGATTGGCAATCACTATGCTTGGTTGTGTGTGGTTTAAGCAGTGCTCTGTGTATGTAAAATCAACAGCTTGAAAAGGAACCAAAATCAGGTATGACAAAAATATAGATGGTTAATTTTCAGTATTTAGAAAAATACTATATAGTATAGAAAAAATAGAAAAAAGAAATCTCTATTATCTGCATGTCTTGTTCTCTTTAAAAAAGTAAACCAGAAAATGAAAAATTAAAAAATGCAACTCCTATTAAATTAGAAAGTGCTGCAGACACTTCTGTGCTTTGCTCCAGAAATAGCACAGAGGATGTTTATGGCATAATGACACAAAATCTCAGTGACTTTAGCACTGCAGTAGGTAGGAAGCTCAGGAGCAAGAAGAGGGAATGGGACCCCCTTCCCAGCCCCTCTGCATCCCTTAGCAGAAGGTTGTGTTGGGATATCAGCACCCTTCCCACAGCAGTGCCAGGGTTTACACTCTCCCTGCCAGTGCTGGAACTGGTGGGAGATGTGGTGCACGTGGTTGAAGACTTCTGCTCCCATCCCCTACTGAGAGACCTTATCCCCATCTCCAGGTATGTGGGAATGGACAGGACTCACAGAGGGTGTTGGTTTAAGCTTTTCGATAGGGTCTGTTATACAGATCTGGTGTGTGCAGAACATGCTTTTAGTTGGGTTAAGGGGTCCATGAATGAATAAACAGGGTCTTCCTACATTAGCCTTTTTGACACTCGAAGTCAGGATAGAGCTCATAACAATTGTTTATTTAATATTTAATTTATGTCACCAATCATCTTTACTTGCAAGGAACTGATTATATTAAGCCCTGGGAAGCCAATGAGTATTTTATTACCAATTCCATTAAGGCCAGCATTTTATTCCTTGCCATCTAAATCTCTGTGTTTGAGTAGGAGAGCTCATTACTTTAAATATGAGAGCAATGGGTGAACCTTCCCAATCACACCGTCTATTATTACAGTTAGTACTGGGGTAGCTGCAATGCTAGGACTCTTCAAATAAACAGTCATTAGGTATGACAGTGATAATGGAATGTGCACTGTGAAATTATCTAATTACTGACACTTCGAGTCTGTATCAACAATTTGTTTTGAAATAGAATATAATTAAATTATTTTGCTCCAAGTACACCCAGAAGAGCAATAAACTTTAAGACTTTCACAACAAAGAGTGAACAAAAGGTGCCATGTGAGGATGATTTTGAACATTTGGAGGATAATATTCTTGCAGAAAATGTTTGTCATGGTTACCATTCTTGGACCTGCTTGCCGGGCTCTATTAAAACCTGTTGATGGTTATGGAAATGAAAAGGATGTTCCCAAAGGAAAGGGAGAAGATGAGAATAGGAACAGATACTATTGCACCCCAGAATGCTTTACTGTTGGTTATGGAAGGTATCCAGAGTCTGATTTGAACAGTAATTGCTTTGTTTGGTCACAGCTTTGAAAAGTAATGTAGCAACATGAACAGATGCATCTAATCTGTTATTTGGAGTAAGAATGATTATAGATGCTTTTCAGGGTGGAAGGGCATCACTGCAATTTGTTGATACAGATTGTGAAACAGAAATATGAGTTGGGGTGCGAGTAATAATCAGAGTTAACCGGTGTCCTGGTCCTGATCAAAGTAATTTTCCTCCAGCTGAAACCAGGACAGCTGGACACTTGGAAAGATGTTTGATCCCAATCCGTTAGTTTTCCACAAACCTGAGTGTACGAATACTGCAGGGGGCAGGCTGTATTTCGCAGAGGTGGAAGCCCTGGTAGGAGCGTGCCTGTGCTGCTGGCGATGGAGAGCAGAGGGAACACAGGACCCAAAGGAGGGATGGGGCTGGGAACCCACCCTTTGCTTGGCATCGCTTGTGCTGCGGGTGCTGCTGGTCTGCTCATGGGACACCCAGATACAAGGTGCTGTTATGTTTTCTGTCTCCTGGCTCATGGGAAAGCATGGAATGAGCTTTGCTATGAGTCCCCAGCAGGGAGATAGACTCCAGAGATATTCCAAGGGAGGCCTTTCCAGTCCCTAGCACATGTACTCTTGTCAAGAGTAAAATTCAGAAGTGAAAAGACGTCAAAGGAAAGAAAAAATCTGTTCCAGATTACACTGCTCATAGCTTGCTACAGCTCCTCCCTGCTTATGTCTCTAATAAGAAATCTAGGTTGCATACATTTTTAAAAAAATATTGCTTTTCATCTAGTAGCAAAAAAACCTTGGGAACAGCATTCTCCTCTCATCATTTTTTGGAATTAATTAAAAGACATATAACCCAGCTGCATAAAACAGCCAAGAATGTCATCTCTCAAGTATCACAGCCTTTAATAAAAGTCAGTGGCACTGTTTGTGACCATCTGACGTTTACGGCTGCTGCCTCTGAAGTTCATTGTGTTTCAGCAGCCACCTTGGCTCGTCTCCATTCTTGCTTTAACCTCAATGACTTTGGTATAGTTATTCCAGTGCTGAACATCACCCATTTTGTCTTCCACAGAATACGAGGTCCGCTGCTTGCTTATCAAATATGAAACTGTGTACAACTGGGCAACCTCATGCTAATGGAATCAATACAGCAAAAGAGATCTCACAACCTCACTGCACTTTTTACAATTTATTTTGTTCGTCACCCATTAATTCTTATATTGATTTTGCTATAAAACACAAACTGCATTCCTATCACAGCCCAAGAAAAAAGCACATTGATTATATTGGAACAAGGTATGTTGTAAAAACGAAATGCCTAAAACATTTAAATGTAGTAAGCTCTGCTAAAGTCCATAAATCACATTGTTTAATGTTGTGAATGAATGGTGCTGCCTTAAACAAGGGAAAAATATGGCACCATAAACCAATTTTGACACAAAATAACAGTCTCTGTTTCTCTGTACCTGCCGTTCTAGAAAAGCTATCAGTAATGGTTATGGTTGTTTGCAGGTGTGGGGGGGGAACATTCTCACTATCCACTTTAGAAAGTTCCTTCAAAGTCACTTTGTTAAATTGACAACAGCGGTGTTTTACCCGGCTATAAATAAAGCCTGATTATTACCATGTCCTGTTTACTTTTATCATTCACTCATCAAAAACTTTTTGATGGATCATTACTAATGATCGTTTCAGGAGCTAAAGTCAGGCCATGTGCTTGACTGTTATTGATGGGGAGGGACTGCAGCTGCTTGCTACCAACCTCAGTGACTACACCATCTGCTGAGGATCATGGTCATCATTCCAGCTTAGAGGGAAGATGGTTCAAAGGGAATTCAACTTTCTGCATCACTTTTAACCCTGAGTAGAGAAAACCACTGCTGAGGTTTAATTCTGCACTGTGAGGGTATCAGCAGTGAGGAGTGAAAAAGGAGAATTTCACGGTGATTACAAAATAGGTGCTTTTTATCACCGAAGTTATGACTGCGGAAATCTACGCTAGTTGAGATTCCCATAGCGTTTCAAGCCTTAGTCAAGATCCAGGAGTTCACTAAGCCCAGTACAAGGTCAGGAAAGTCATCTTGGAGAGCCTGCAGCCAACTACAAGACAAGTGACAACAGCCAGTCATGGATGGATTTGAGTCCAGCAGGAAACAAAGGAAGGATGGGGGTAAGAAGGATTGGGACTGCTGTCAGCAGCTTAAAAACCCAAGCTGTTTCTAAGGCTTTCAGGATCTATGGAAATAGATTGAATAGGAAGGAAATAAAGAGAGGAAGGCAGGAAGAAAGAAAAAAGGAGTGTGATCAAGATGGATATTGTGCATTTGCATAACATTTAAGCTGGTCAGAGAGGGGGCCTTGGCTTCCTGCTCAGTGTTGTGTCTGTGTGTGGCACTACTGCATCAACCCTTCTGCCAGGTTTTCTTGAATGAGCTTGGGAAGGGGGAGAACAGGAATTAACATATCTCAGGTCAGAGATCATAAAGCAAGAATGGAACTATTTACTGCCTTAACCTTGGATGGGTGCTTCTGTTTAGTTCTTGTTTCATCTTGTTTGATGCATTTACCTTTTTGATTCATTTTTTCTCATGTGTTTTTCTCATATGTGAACCAGAGCAGCTGCTGTAGAATCTGGGACAGCTCTGCCAAACTTTATCTGTCAGCTAAAGCCTCCCTGCTTCCAACTACATCACTCTAAACCACAGCAAAACTCAAGTGACTGTACAGAGGCTGCTCTACACTTTGTCTAGCGAGAGGAGAGTTTGTTCAGTTTCTCCGGAAAGAAGATGAGAATTTGTTCTAAAGGATGTGAAAATTCATTAAAACTGCTGAGACTCTTCCCACAGATGGGCTGTCCCATTACAAGGCTGGTAGAAGTGAAGCTGGGTGACAACCCTTGGGACAGGCTGTAGCACTGGACAAGCACTGGGGGAAGCCAGATCATCTGGAAGATGGGCTGGGTACAGATCCTGTTTTGCAGGGAAGGAGTATTATCTGTAGGAAGCTGGCAGATGAGAGACTGACTTTCTTGCTCAGCAGGAAGTTTGCAGCTGCAAAATTCCAGTTAATTCCTGGGTGCTTCGTTATTTGAATTCATTAGCACCAGTTTTCCCTGTGTTGCTGTCAATCTTTAATCCTTTAAAGATATAACAGGTCTTTCTGATGGGAAGCTGCTCTTGTCCCTTTTGGGTCAACCATGTTTTTTCCAGTTCTTTGCGAAATTGTGCCACTGGTAGAGCACACTAATTCTGTCCTTCTCCATGGCTTTGCAGGAGAGCAGGACTTGTTCCTTGCTCACTTTCACTCTCCCTTTTCCTCCCAGTCATGGGGGCAGGGGGAGTTAACAGAATAATTTTGATGTTGAAACACCTGTGAAATGGTTTCCTACTCCTGCAAGAGGGAACTCTGTGAGAACTATGCTTATCTGAAATGTCACCTCCAAGGATTTTCTAAGTTAATAATTAAGTAAATTATCTCAGGTCTCTCATCAAGAAAGGCTCTGTTTTTCCAGGTTTAAACTCCTAATTTTTTATTGCAAGGATCAGTCCTGTAAGATCCTCAGAAGTTTAGTAGGGACATACTGTCCTGATCATAGCTCCTTTGGTTGGTGGCTGCAGAGCTCCCCTGGCCTCTGTGAGTGGCAGGGGGTACTGGTCCCTGCTGAAACAATTGTGGAAACACAGAAAAGCTGAGAAACTGGAGAGGAAAATAATGAAGAAAATAGCCTCATTTATTTTTTTATGAGTCTTAAGCCCATCTAGCTGTCACGCTTTGCCTGCAGGCGGCATGTCTGGGAGGGCAGGTTGCTGTGACAGATGGACAGGAGCTGCTCAGAGAAATGGCTTTAGATGGGCAATTTCCTGCAAGTTGGTGGAGCTTTACAAAGTCACAAGCGTAAGGAATTAGAGGCAATCCTCTTGCAAACACTGGGAAGCTGAAAGCCTAGACCCAGCTTTTATAAGGCTCTGCTCAAAACCCAGCTGTCGCCACTCCACGTGGCTGTTTCTTTACTGATACCGTCGCTGTGTGCTGGGGACGTGCAACAGTCACCAAGCCAGGAAATACAGTGTATGGGGTTCTCTGCAGGAAAAAGCAGGGCCTTTCTTTGAGGCCAACAAGCAAAGTTACAAGGGGCAAGTTCAAACGGCAGTCCCCGAGCTTTCCTTTTCTCTTTTGTGGAGCTTTTCTAATGAGCAGCTCCTGCTGCCTTCTTCCCTTCTAACTGCAGCACCTGCAGGAGGTTAATGATCGAGCCAGGCAGATCTGGGGCTCAGCTCACACATTAGGAGTCACTAAGTGCTTTCTTCTGTTAAAACTAAGGTGTATTTACAATCCTGCCTTTTATTTATCTAATGAGGATAATTATCCACTGTCAGAACAATATGATCCACTGGTGCTAAGACATCACTTCTAGAGATGCAGATGTTTTCCTGCAGGTGGTTGAAGTGTCCCTGCAGAGCAGAGTGGTGGGGAACTGGCCTGGGGAAGCAAAAGCCAAGCTCAAAGCCTGCAGAACAATGGTCCAGACCTGAGTAAGTTGAAAGGATTTCTCTTGCTCTGAGTTGAGTGTGTCTCTCCCAAAGTGAAAACTGAAGTTGCTGTGATGCAATGCCAGGAGCCAGGGGTGAAAGAGAAGGTGTGTGGAGGGGGAACCTGGACCTACATGGTTTGTTGGTTTTTCTGGTGCAGGATATTTTTTGGCTTGGTTTGCTGTTTTCTAAATTTTTGTAGGTCAGTGTCATGGCTGTGGTATTAGTTAAGCAGTTGCTTAAACATAACTGATGCTGTGGAGAGAATGTAGTCCAACTTCTGATGTGCTTTAGACACCTGGTTACCCAATAGGTCTTGTTTTTAGTTTCTGTTTTAGGCAGTTTCTCTTTTAAGCAAGTTGTTGTTAATTTTAAGTGCTGGTCTGTGATGGCCCACTCTCCACTTCTAAGAAGGTGCTGTGCCCTCAACTTGAAGTGCTTTGTACTTACTTGAATTGCTGCTTTCTTCCTCAAACATAGGTAATTGCTTTTGCTGCAAAATGCTTTCTTGGATGATTATCAATTGACTTGTATTAATATTTACAATCACTTTTTCGTTAGTAATTTTTTTTGCTACAATAGGAAATGAAATGTAAATTAACAACTGTAAAGATTAAAACATAATGAAATAGGACATGAACTCCAGAGAACTAATGAGTAAAGTGGCTTGAAGGCACAAAAATATGTTCTTCAAAAATAAACATACAGATAAATAATAAGATAAGTAATTTTGAGGCATTAAACCAACAAACAGAAATACCAAATGTGGGATAAATTGTTTCATGTCAAAGTTATAATTGCATTCTTTTTTCCTAATAAAAAGATGAAGTTTCTCCCTAAAATTAACCAACTGTGTAATCGCTACATGGTAGATTTTTTCCTACCTTACAAATCAGCACTTCAATATGTCTCTCTGTTTGTTTACTATCCTTATCTGGCTACTTAACAAATGCATTGGTTTAGTGAACTGAAACTGTTGTTTGGTTTTTTTGGGTTGTTTTTTTTTTAATAGTATTTGCCTCCAGTACTTTCTGTTTTCAAAAGAAGAAATCTGTATCTGAAGCTGCTGGATGCTTTTATGAGGTGTTTAAAGCTTGTCCAAGCTAACAGGCATTAGTACCTGCTTCAGCAAAGCTCCCAAGCCCCAGTATCTATTTTCCTTCATGAGACTCAGTTTGGTGGCTGGCTTTAAGAGAGTACATAATTTCTCTTTTTTAACCAAGGGCTAGAGGCAAAAGTCTGTGCAAAGCTGTTGTTGGCTGCTTTTTGGGGAAAACCCCTCTTTGACTAGATAGCTGTGTTGGTGCATCTGAACCCAGAGCTGACCCTGAGTTAATTTGTGTTGCTGTAAAGGTTGGCTGTGTTTTGACTTTGGTTTAAGTGGTCTTGGATCTTGTGAAATCACAATGTATATCTGATTCAGTGTCTTTAATATTCTTTCACGTCCTGCTTAGCATGTTATAGCTTTAGCACAGTCCAAACATCTACATGTACACCTCAAGTCTTTAGGTATGAGCCTAAAATACTCCCCTATAAAATTGAGGAAGAGGTTCCCAAGGCATTGATCACAGAGGGGTTAATCCTCTAGTCTATTAATGTTGTCAGGGCTGGGCTTCTCCCTTCTGCTCATGGTTAACCATGTACAGAGGAGATGGAGAGGAGCCTTCAGGGAGTTGCTCTCCCTGGTTCGATAAGGTTAGGACAGCACTAGTTGCCAGGAGGATACAAATCTGTTCGTAATCTCAGGCCAGTTGGGTTACACAGCTGTAGTCTGAGATGTTTCTTGTCTTGGCCATCTTCCAACACTCCATGGGGTTTTTTGGTTGTTGTGGAGTGTTATAGCGGGGATACTGTAACACAATGCACCAAACCAGGAGGTCCGTGGAAAAGAAATATATATGTATGGACAGATTCTTGATAGATGTTTCAGAGATGTTTATTTCCCCAGCTGCATGGCCGGGGCTCTGCCGAGGAACTCTCACAATCCCCCGACCGAGGGTCCTTGCCCGTGCCGGGGAACACAAACCAACCAATGGGGAACGAGGCTGAGCAGGGGCAGGGAAACCCCGTGTCTGTGCCCTCAGGGCCCCTCTCCCAGGGCTACGTGGCAGGGGGGAGGAGACCCCGACAGTGGAGTGTGTTTTCTGTGGTTTTTATTTTGTCTGGGTTTGGGTTTTGTTTGGTTTTTTGCTTGTTTGGATTTTTTCTGTGTGTGCTTTTGTTTTTTGGGTTTTTTTGGTGATTCTCTCCCCCATCCCGCTGGGGAGGGGAAGAGTGAGTGAGTGGCTGTGTGCTGTTGACCTGCCTGTTATCTAGCAGGTTTTGGTGGCCTCAAGGATACAGCTTGATTGGTCAGTTAGTGCTTTCCAACTTGGTAGCACCTCAGGATGAGCAATTAGACTAAACATAAATTAATATCTTGTATACTGTTTCCTGTAGAAGATGTTCTATCCTAGTAAATATATCTGGAGGAAAAAATTCCTACTAACATTGATAAACATTGTCCTCCACTTTTCCATAACCTTGGTGGCAGGTTACACGCATACTTTATCTGCTGAATGCAGACTTGGCTCTAGGAAGTGTGTGTTTTAGCTTTCCATAAATAAAACTAATGGCTATAATTTTCATTTTTGCTAGAGACCACTTGTATCTAGTTGGATAGATCCTCAGCTGGTGCTCATTCTTGCAGTACCACTACAGCCAGCGGAGCTTTAATGCCTCACACCTACCTATGGGTGTTTCATGGCTCTATCGAGTAAATGTAAATTTACACCCAATTGCGATGCCAAGCCCTGAGGATAGCTCAGGGGGAAGGCGCAGCGTCACACGAGTGACGTCCCCTGGCAGGGCTCTGGGTCATGTTTGCTTAATAGCTGGTTCCTCACTCTGGGAAGCGCACCCCAGGTTCAGGTGTAAGGCGCGTGTGCGGCGATGAAGAAGCAGGAGAGGACACTCCGTGTAGGTTCCACAAACGGGAGTTTATTGAAGGTGAAAGTCCAGGGATGGAGTGACAAAGATCTGAGGGTTACCAGGGGTTTTATACTGGGGACGGAAAGGCAGGAAAGGGGATCACAGCCAGTGGGAATAAGCGTACTGGGAGGAGTCAAGGGGAAGGGAATCAATGGGGATTACACAGTGGAGGGACTTAGGGAAGGGACCAATGCGGTGTCGAGTAACATAGAAACTTATAGAACTTATACATATTAACACAGGGGAATGACAATACATTAGACTCATACATAAAACAAGGTCGGGAAAACACTAACCAATCGTAGAAGAACATGTAAATAACAGAATAGAGGGATTGTGGGCTCTCGCTGTACCTGGAGAGCAAAGTGCTTAAACATGGGATTCTGACCACCACAGTTTGCTATTGGTGTCTTCCCCAGTGGTCACGGCAGCTGGAGCCACCTGCACTGCCACACCCAATCATTGCACAGAGCCTGAGCTGGAATGAGAAACAGGCCTAATGAAGTTTTGTAACTGAAATCATTGTTAAGGTCTTGTTCATTTTCACTATAAAAATATTCCAGCTGAAAGGATTATATTTACAAGTGCTATTTATAATTAAACATTTCACTTGATTCACCCACAAACAGAATGTAAATCGTGTTTTGCTCTGCTAAAAGGCGAGGAAAAGGGAAGGTGTCTCTGAGTAATTTATATTACATTTTGTGGTTAGCAAAAACACAAGTTTATGCAAATAGGGATTTTTTGAGGTCTGTGTATTTTACTTGTGAAGGTTCTTAATTTCGAATGGGCTCCATTGGGCAGAGGAGTAGGGAAAAGATGGACTTGCTCCTCCCCTGCAGTGCAGCTGAGCAGCTGCTGGGCTCTGTGAACAGGGTGGGATGGTGAATGCATCTCCCCATCAGTGGCTGTTAGAGCCAGCCTGGCTCACAGCAGGTGTTGGTAGTGGGAAAGGTATTTATTGCACTCTGTCTGGAGATCCAACTTCATCTTGAAGTTCTTTTCCAACCGCAATGATTCCATGCAGGCTACAGTGTTACGGGTGGCTTGAGCTGCTGGAAGATGCTGCAGCTGACAGATGGGATGTTTCTGACCCACCCTTGGCTGCACCAAGTATTTTCACTTGGAGAAAGGCAGGGGATCCCATCCAAAAATATTCCTAAAGAATTGTAAAAAATGAAACAAAAGGAAATGTTTTCAGGATCCATGAGCTTGAGCCTTCCCATGGGCATGTGGTCAGTAAAACTTTCACAACAAAGGAGTGTAGCTTCATTCAATGATTTAATTTTATACATAAACTGTAAAAGCATATTGTGTTCAGCTTAAATTACCTGCCTTTTAAACTCAATTTTTACTATACTTGAGATATTTATCCTTTGGTTTTCCCAGGTACTTGAGAACTGAGTCTTCAACTTACATTTGAAAAGGAAATATTTTCATTACCGTGCTGATTAGGAGCTCTAGCTAAGGGTTAGCCTCTGCTTGTGTTAGATACTGTACAATCATAGCTCAAAAAGATGATACCTGCTTTAAATGCCTCATAATCCAATAGGAAGACAAAGAAAATATATGTATCTAATTACAAGGGAAGGGTCTGATGAGCAGCGGCCCAGGAAGGCAATAACCAAGTGGCAGGTTTCATGGAGCTGTCATTAAACCCTTCCCTGCGGGGAGGGGGACGTGAGTTGTGCTGCCAGTTCTGCGTGAACAGATCTCCAAAATTAAGAAAATTTAAAACTAAAGGCCATCTGCTGGTAGATTAGGTAAATAAAAATACACCGTAATTGGATTTGGTGCTCATTTCAACCTTCTGGGTTATAAATGATACGGAAAAGGTCACATTCCTTCAGGCTATCTGAAGTGGAGTGAATATATTGTCTCATCTTTTCATGACCCCTAGGTTAAAATGTAATATCAATTTCACTGTTGTCTTTTTTCAGCCGTGGAAAATCTCACTTGTGATGCCGTGAGCAGCACAGCATTATCGGTGCTGCCTGGACCCCTGCCAGAGAGTTGCGTGTTTGTATCTCTGCCAACTGTGTTTGGAAACAAGTAGATTTTTAGATGACAGGACAAATCAGTTGGGCTGGAAGCTTCCAGCTCAAGTAATTACAGTTCTGTAATTTCCTGTTTCAAATTTGGTGTTGCAGACACCAGCCTTCAGGTGTTAGGGGAATAGTGGGAGCTAAGCTAGCACAGCTGGATCCTGACTGGAGAGGTCATGTGGCACCTCTGCAGTGGGGTGAGCAGGAGGGGAGGGGAAGGATGGGAAAATGGGAGGGGAAACAGTGGGAGGACTTCCCAGGCAGGAGGTACATCAGGCTGAGCAATCAGAGGATGTGATGCAAGAAAACCGTACCTGTGATTAGTCTTATTTTGACTGTCCTTCAATTAGTTGTTGCCCAGAAAAGCTGTGTCCCATCCCTGAAGTGTTTGTTCAAGGCCAGGTTGGACAGGGCTTGGAGCAACCTGGATAGTGGAAGGTGTCTCTGCCTGTGGTAGCGGGGTGGAATGAGATGAGTTTTAAGATCCCCTCGAACCCAAACCACTTTGTGATTCTATGATAATTGGGAGGCTCTGAAGAGACATATGGTGTGAGGCAGAGATGAGGAATATAATGAACTATTTTCAAATGTGGAAGTCCCCATCTGGAATATTTGTATCTACTTGTCAGTGACACCAGAAGGATACCTGGATTGAGAAAACACAAGTTGGTGGAACACAACTGATGTTTAAATCATATGCACTCAGTTTAAAGCAATAATTAAATTTGGAAACTGAAATAACTGTGTTTTTAGACAGAAATCAGGAGCCAAGACAGAATCCAAAGGAGGACAAAGATGTTGCCTAACTGTATCTACAAAATTCCCTCAAATGAAAACTTTACTATGTGGAGGGCATTGAGGATGGACTTTTACTTCTTTCAGTAATTTCTTTAGAGCTTTTTCTCTAGAAGTATTTATTTTCAGTTTGAAACAATAAAGCACTAAAATAAATTATCCTTTAAAAATGTAATTACAGAAATTGGGGTTTCAGTATGAAACTACACAGGTCTTAGAACTTTCAAGTTGATTTATCACAGGTAGGTGGTCTTTTTCACCTCCTCTTGCTGGTGGGAAACACATGCTGACTTGAACATGGGGCTTTTGGGTGCCCAAGGTACTTAGCTTCAGCCAGCACAAACATGTCTCTGGGCTGGGTAAAGCAAAGCCAAGGATTTCCTGGAGCACTGAAACAAATCCATATGAATTCAGTCTGTGTTCAAGGAAACAAAGCCTATGAAGATAAATAGGGCTAATCTCACTGCAGCCTGCAAACAAACACTACTGTTCAAACCTGAGACAGATAACACAAACAATCCTGGGAAAGCATTTTGGAGAGTATCAAATCACATGACAAAGCCAATATATTGCTCTGTGACTTCCAATTAGAGACTTGCTGCTGTATAATTAAGTTTCTGATGACACTGTATTTAAAGTCATGTCAGTCCTTTCATTTATAAATACTTCTCTGCAGGTGCTTGAGCTTCCAGCTGGAATCTGTTTTTCTAGGATCTAATCCTAGAAGTGGTGTTTTTTTCCCTTCATTTCAATTTTGACTGAAAAAAAAAAATCCCTCTGAACAGCTAAGGTACACAGGAGGGAAAAGATTTGAGTATTCTCAGTATGTTTTAGTTCTGCTGTAGGTCCCAGCTGCAGATACGTATATTTTCTTATCAGCATAATATGTGTGTCCCCACAGTTGCACATTTCTGTAAATCAGGAGTAATTGGACCTGGAACCTGTGCCCTCTGATGTATTTTATACTTTACAAAAGTTGCAAAGGACATTAGCTCACTTACTTTTTTCCCTTTCTTCTATTTATACTCCTTTCCTGAGAGGATCCATGCGCACAGATGAAAGTATCTTTGTTTTTCCTGCACTCTTTGAGGGTTTCCAAAGTGATCCCACTGTTTGGGGTGAGAGAGGGCCTGGGGGTGTTTGGTGCTGAGGCAGCCCCTCTCCCGTGGGTGCAGGCAGACTGTGCTGCTCGGATGGATTTATTTGCGTGGTTACAGTCAGGATGTGCTGGGCTGAATCAGGGCTGGTGTGTGCCTGGCTGTCCCTTTGTGTGACAAAGACACTGACTGGTGCTAAATCTGCTCATGTCTCAGCACACAAAGCAGGGAGTGGAGGGGACTGGGGAGCAGCCCCCTACAGACACCAGTACACTCCCTCATCTTCTGGTGTGCCCAGAGCTGAGAAGATCCCAATCTGAGCTGGCTGCCAGCCACAATGACTATCCATTGGCTTGCACTTCAACTCTTGTGATGATAAATAAATAAAAGCAGATTTTAAAAATTGTAATAAAGAGAAGAGCATCACCTTTGGACTCTGCTTTGCTCTGAACCCCAAAGCAGATACAGCAAACTGAAATTTTCACCCTCTGGTCATCCCCATCATACAGGAGTGAGGGATGCTGCCTGGAGCAGGGATGAGTGTGGCCAAGGTTGTTACCCTCTGCCAGCCTGGGCTGAGGACAAGCTCTAATCTGGGCTGTCTCCTCCCGGGCAAACAGAGCTCACAGCATGGTGAGAGGTGTTAATGCCAGGGACTGCTTTTCTGCAGGGGTCACATCCCCCAAACCAGCCCAACACCTGCTCTCATCAGGCTGCTTGGCTCAGCAGTGGCTTTGCTGAACGGGAGTTCACGGCATGGCATGTGGACAGGATGAGGGACAACCCTGTCCATCCTCCACCTTGTCCTGAGCACTCACCGCCTATGGCAGGGGAAACAGTTAAAGGAGTTGATTTTCTTCTTAACAGCTTAAAAAAGCACTCAAGCTGTTGGTCATTACAGTGCATTTAGAGCCAGATGAGGGTGCCTGCAGGTCCTTTAGATTACTGGTTTTTCTGTGTTGATTGAGATTGTGTGGAGCCCTGAAGGATGGGGCATCTGCACAGTCCCCTGGGGTGAGAAGGACTGTCAGCCCCTTTCTGCCAGAGGGGTGGTGGACACAGGCCCTCCTTCATTCCAAGTGACATTTACTCCATCAAATCCAACAGACATAAATGATGATACCCACAGAGCTGCAGAAGCGTGTGTGTGCACTTCCTGAGGACTGAACCATTTGATTCCATGTAGAATTTCTGAATGGATAGCTGAACTCCTGAGTCCATTAAGCAAGGCAATTTATGGGGTTCTCAAGCTTTGCTCATGGAAATGCATTAACACAGTTTTCCATTTGGCTTGTCGAAAAGCCATTATTCTATATACAAAAAGGGGAAGAAAAGTAATATTTTTTTCGAAGTTTGTTGTGTTGAGTGGTGAAACCTTTGACAATATTGAAGGGAAGTGGAGAGGAATGCCGTATTCCTGTGTTAGGGGTGCTCTCACCAGCCCACATCTTTCCAGGTAGCATTTGCTGCTGCCATTGAAATCTGCATTTTAGTGTTTTAGATGTGATCTAGGAAATGAAGAATGAAGGTGATCCTTGGAGAAGACCAGGGGAGATGTATCTTGGCATACCTGACTGAAATCACCAAAATATACATGAGGAGAAATGGTAAATTGTCCCTGGTGCCATCTCTGATAATTTGGCACCTCCAAAGAGATCTTTAGGACAACTGATAACTTTCAATAAAATCAGTTGTGTTTTGGGATGTTGGTTTTGTTTGGTTTTTTTTTTAATCTTCTTCTTGATATGCTGGCTTCCACTCCCCACTTCCCCCCCACCCCCTTCACCCCTGAACAAGCATTTATCTCCTTTAGGTGTGAGAGAAAGGATGTATTTGAGGGTAACAGATATTATGAAAAGAGGATTTTGCCTGGGCTTGGGAGTACTTTGTCCCCCTTAGTCTTTGTTTCCCCTCCGTAAGCTGAGCACTTGCTCGTGACATCCAGTTTCTCGCTCATGGCTTTGTCTGTCAGTAGGTTCTGTAGACAGAGCAGAGGTAGCTCTAGGCATGTAATTTGTTTCCTGCAAGTATTGGCTAGTGACTTTTTCACTCTAATTTTGAAGAGAAGTGGAATTTATCAGTAGTTAATGCACTTTGTCTTGGAGAGGCAGCCCATGTAATCGTGCTGTTCGATTTAATGCATTAACAGCGTTTTACTTCCTGTCAGGGTGATGCTGCCGAAGGCAGGGGCAGTTGTGGAAGGGGATACCAAAGTAAACAGGACATATTATTCAAGTAGATGAGTAATTTTAGCCTTACCTTGCTCCTTGATGTTTCCAGGAGAAAACACTTTCAGCACATCAATACTGGGACTTAGCAGCAAATCTTGCTCATCTGCCACGCTAGCTAAGGAAACACTGTATTATCTCAGGCTCCCATGAGAAATTCACTTGAAAATGACAAAATGAGCAGGACTTTTTTTCTTGTACTGGTGACAGTATCTCCAGGGAGATCTACCTGAGGTCAGTGTTGTACAAAAATCGCTAAGTTGGGCATTAAAGTGTCTCTTTATACTGAGTTAATTGCTGCTTATCTCTGAATTCCTTGTGCTGGCCTCTATTTTGTGTTTTTTATTATTAGTTACTAACATGTAACTATCAGTAAGGGGGATATGTAGGTTTGAGTAACCGTGTTCTGACTTAGGAAGATGCTTCCCAGCTCCCTTTGACAGTTCACATCTTGCAGGTAGAAAGTCCTTATTTCTGTTGACTTCAATGGTAATTTTTTTATCAGTTTGCTGCTTTTTCAGTTAGACTGCAACAATCTGTCTAGCTGGTTTTGCTTTACTTAATAGTCTCTAGAAAATTGCTCTACCCGGCAAGTGTAGCTGAAGCCTTATGGGTAGTCAGTAAGAGGGTGGTTTTGTAGCCTTCTTATGGAAATGTCTTTTAAACACCAATTTCAGCTAAAGTAGCTTTCTATTGCATTTTTTTGCCTATGGCACAGCATCCAGCCATGGTGGTTCATTTTGTTTTTATGTACTAATTGCTATCTGCTGGCTGAAATCTTGGCAGTTTGTTTGAACAAGATGATGTGCACAAGTGTAGGAAAGAATGGAGAGTACAGATAGGCCATCCCTGCAAAAAGAGGCGCATTTGCAGGAGAAACTCACTTCAAGCCTACTTAGAGGTCTGACAGATGAAAGATGACATGTTTGTACACATACAGGGAAAAATGGCCTTTAGAAAGTAGTGGGCAGTCTTTACCATTACTGCTTCTGTCAATACAAGTGAAAAAAAACCCCCCAACTTTAAAGATAGTTCCACAGCACACAGGTAACTGCAGCTCAGTGCCAGGAGGCAGACTTGTACCCAAATGCTTGAAAACACTTAAGGAAAAATTAGGTAGGAAAGAAAATTGGAGAACAGCAGTAAAGTTAACTCCAGAAGATTCAGAGATGTTAAGGTGAAAGAAGAATCATAGGATGATTTGGGAAGGGACTTTGAAGACCACCTAGTTCTAACCTCCCTGCCACAGACAAGGACACCAAGAAGTATGGAAACAAGCTAATTAATTCGAACAAGAACAGTGATGAGGAAAATGCCCAGACCAGGTATTTCATTGTGACTGTGAACAGTCAAGAGTGTGCCAGCATATGTGTGCTCACACTTCTCTGCGAATGATCCTCAGGCTCATGGAGATAATTTGAGAGGAGGTACTTGGGTGTATGGTTTTCCTTGTTCTTTCCTTCTTTCTTTCATGTTTTCTCAACTCTCAAAAAAACCAAACAACTTTTAGAAAGGTGGAAATTGAAGGTTCTTCATGTTTTTGCCCTGTGGCGCTCTCTCAGAACAGCCAGTGTGGTTCTTCAGGCTTAATATGGAGCTCAGTAGACCTTCAAACGTGGTGGGATTGTCCATTTTTACCCATCAGTGAAGGGGTAGAAGTGATGCAGGATAGAAAGCTGTTGCTGCTAAATTATCTCACTACACAGAAACTTCACTGGTGTCCCTCTTCAGAGCTGTCTGACTTTCCCCCAGCTTTCTGGTGAGATTTAGGGTTCATGGACCTTTCCCAAGGCTCACGATTCATCATGGGCTTAATGGTGCTTTCAGGCTTGCAATGCAAGGTGAGGCTTGCAGGATCACTGTCTCTGGAGGTCATAGTCTGAAGGTCAGGCAAGCACCTCTCTGTAATGTGCTTTATAGAAGGCAGAATGTTATTTCCTAGATTATCTTGTACAACTTAACACCAGGCTGCAGTTTGTCCATCGCTGAACCACTGCAGCATGTGATAACCAACGTGATGTGAAGGCTCTGCAATTCCTGCTGATGATTCGCAGCGGATCATTTGATATTTAGGGCTCTATTCATTAATGAGTTATGCTCCATTTACCTTGTTTTCTGTGGAATTTATGAGTCAAAAGTGCAGAGTGCACCAAAAATGATCCATTCATCAAATTCCTCTTCTCTCTGTATAATTGGCTAACTCATCACTGCAGCCCCCAGGGGAACACTGTACAAAAGGTGTGTCCCGCATGAGAGAGCAAAGTGGCCTTAGGAGGGAAAACAAGAATCTGGCTTTTGTTTGAGTCTGCAGGTTGCCCCATTTAGTGTCTTTGTGCTGTGTGGGCAGGAAACTTCCCAAGCCAATTTGTTTTCTTGTTTGCTGCATGCACAGCCCAGGCTTTATGACAGCAAAGGAGGTGTCCTGCTCATCCACAGGTCCCACTGAGTGCCACCATTGCAAGAGTTGAGAGGGAACAGAGGGAGGAAAAGGCCATTCTGATAATGTAGATCCATCTGCAGTTTCTGTCTACGTGTTAGCATAAACCAGGTCCATGACACAGAATAAGGGGGAGTTCGTCGAGTGACAGAAAATCTCTGAGAAGACAGAAGCCACAGCATGAACCAGCTGTGGGAGTGCATGGGGTTGGTGAGGGGGGGAGAGTATCTCAAATCAGAAGAAATGCCCTTTGCTTGTAAAAAACAGGAAAATGTCTGCAGATCACAGCATCTCTAGTTGGCATATAAACAATAGCATTCTTTCTTTTTTTTAATGTTCTTTTTAGTTAAGCACATAAATACTTACATGTTGGCACAATTACTTAGGCATTGACATAAGCTAGAGAAGCAGTTTAAGAGCTATGAAGACAAAAGAATAACCATTGCATATATCCTTTGGATTTCCCACCACCTAATGGGCAAAGCCCTAAGCAGAAGACAAAGAAATAATAATTAGAACGTACTGCTTTACAGGATGAATTGTGAAAATGTCTCTAGCGCTGTCGGCAGTGTAGTGTGAAGATACAACAGCTTTAAATGACCTGTCTAGCTGGTAAAGCACGGAGCCTAATGTAGATTAATTCACCATTTTTAGCACTTGGTACCTTGTTTAAAGCTGCTGTTGGTATCTACAGCCTCCCACAATGTCCTGCAACCCTGCCAGACTCTCTTCTTTCCCTGGGTTGCTTGGTGAATAATCATTCACCATTGCGGGTACCTGGCACATGGTCTTGGCTGACTTTGGGAAAACGGAGGGTGAGGAAAGTGGGATTTAGAAATGAATAATAAAACTTGATTTCATGTGATATGAAAACTTAATTTCATATGCAAATTGCTAAATTCTGCATTGTTGGGGAGCTGGTTTTCACTCTTTTCCAGAGAGTGAAAATATGTTGAGATTTCCAAATGTCTTGAATATAAAATCAGAATATTTTATAACAGACCAGAGGTTTTGGTTTATGGTAATAGGAGCAGTTGAAGCAAGCAGTTAGGATTCACCTACAAGCAACAACTCATGAGAAAATCTCTGTTAAAAAAATATCTGGCCCAACACTGCTTGCTACCTGCTGCGAGCTGGATGAGCTGGTGCTTCACCAGGCAGCACCAGAGAGAGGGGACACAACCGTGGAAGACCCTGGTCATGGTTCCTGGCTTTCTCTGTTGGACAGACCTATCATTCCACACAATTAAAAACATTTTAAAATGTCTTTAAGCTTTAAAGCTGAGTCAGGAAAGGCTAGAAATGCTCTTGGGGCTCCCAAAGCCTGTGTTTGGTTTCCACAGAGCCCAAGAGGTTTCTTATGCTGCAGTTGGGGTGCATTGGTTGGTGGTTTGGACAGAAGGTGGTGAAGATGGCCATTACCTTGGACAAGTCCTGGCTGTTGGGTTGAATTTGGGTGAACTTGTGTGCTTTGTATGACAGAAATGCAAACTGATGTTGGCTGGAGCTCTGGCTTCCCCACACTCCTGTGAGTGGAGAGCAGGCAAGGCAAGCAGGCAGATTGGGAAGGGGGAATCCAGCCTTCCTGGCATGTAGGCAAAATTGAGGTATGATTTATTATGCACTTCAGCTCTATGCACAAAGAATGCTTTTTTTGGTATCAAGCCGGCTGAGGATGTGCTCAGCCTCCTCCAAGAAGGGAGGTTCCAGGCTCAACCTCTCCAGAGCAGCTACAGGACTGCTGAGCTCAGGTCTCAGTGCACCTTCCTGCAACAGGGCTTGCATTTGTAGGTGCCAAGCTTGGAACGAACAACGCTTAGCTTGTAAAATAGAGGGAAACTCCTGGTGGGAGCCTAAAAGAAGAAAAACTAATCTCCATAATTTGTCTTAATTGCTGTAGTTAAAGAGAAAAAAAAAATCTGTGTGTGTGAGTGGATGCAAGAAGAAAATACTTGGATGTGTTTTGGATGTCATGAGTATTAGAGCTTGTATGAATGTAATTTCTGTTGGGAATCAAGTCTAATAGCAATGTAATTTATATGAAATATATAGCCAGAGATTGTGTCTTGGTTCCGCTGAAGTTAATGGTAAAATTCCAGTGTCCTCAGCAGCGACAGGATTTGATGCCTGGAGAAATGTTTTGTTATTAAAAGTTTATTAACACTTCATGTGGAAGGGCTATCTTCCTGTGCTCTGTCTGTGTAGGTTTAAGAGGTGAACTAAACTGTAGAAATAATGCACCAAACCTTCCTTCTACCCTGAAATTCTCCACACAGTATTGTATTAAAGACTGTATTGAAAACATTTGCCAAAAAGATTAAAATACAGTTATTTTAGACAAAGAGTCCTGTTGGGGAAGATGAAACAGGAAAGACTTGGAAATATGATTGCCTGACAAAAGATTTTGGGAATATGAAAACTACAGGCAACATCGAAATGAAAGCCACTTTTGAAATACCAGGTCTTAGTTACTGAACAACTAGAAAACAATGGTATGGCCACTGAAGTAATCCCCTCTTGATGGAACAATACCCTCTGCTTGCAGGCAGGTCCAAGGGTCAGAGCAGACCCTACTAGCTCAGCAGAAGGGGTCCAAAGAGTAGTTTTTAGAAGTTAAGATGTAACACTTTATGGTAATATAAGAACTCTTATAGGCTGTATGTAAATGCTATAGGATTTGTATCTTGTATTAGATTGGTTAGTGACAATTAGAATATTCAGTACAGAAGATGATTTATTGTATTGTAACCAGGACTTCAGACACTTCTTTTCTCTCTTCTATTCACTCCTTTCCTCTATTCCTTACTTCCACTCTATTCCTCTCTTCCACTTCTACTCTTACTTCCACTCTTGCTCTTACACCCTCTCTCTCTCTCTCACCTGCTTACTCTCTTGGGCCTGCTCAGAGCTGAGTCAGGCAGCTCTGAGCAGTGCCCCTATACCCACGCCTTTACAATAAACCGACTGTGTCCCAAGACCTGCCTATAGAGATCTCTCCATTCGTCTCCGTCTCCGTCCCGACCGAACTCACCCATAACCTACAGAGTCCTCAGAGCAGGGTATAGAGAAGAGCTGTAATGGATTTTTATCCCCTTGAATTTTGCAGTATAGTAACTCCTACTGAATTACAAGAGGCAACCTGCAGAAACAATGGCAATTTTACTTGTTAATTTTCCATCTTTTGTCATTGTTCCTGTGGGATTGGCTCTTCACACATCTGATGACTCTTTCCCTTCTCTTGCTTCTGTTTGCCTGGGATAATCTCACTCTTATTTCAAAACGTATACAAAAAAATATCTCACACTTTTTCAAACTTAAAAGAAATTTTTGGGTCCTACAAATATACTGTATGGCTATCTCATACCAGAAGTGCCACATGTCATTTTCTTTTCATCCACATGTACTTCAATAGCATTTTTTTATGATCTTACTGTGCTACCAAAGCTCTACTGCAGTTATAGATATTGCTCTGTGACATCACTTTTGGAGATTGTTAATCTTACAATTAATTCCCACCATAATCTCAATTAAATGTGCAGACACCTTAG
The DNA here is from genome assembly GCF_009650955.1 of Corvus moneduloides. NCBI lineage: Eukaryota > Metazoa > Chordata > Aves > Passeriformes > Corvidae > Corvus > Corvus moneduloides. The sequence continues at coordinate 10,177,881 of NC_045490.1, forward strand.
CTTGGTGCGCCTGTCGATGGGAAATGGCTGGTCTCTGTTGTGACTGAAAGTACATCACCTGCACATGGAGCTGTTGGCTGCTTTCCTAACCTTGGATAAAGGTGCCCTGCATGGAAAGGGAAACTCTTGGCACAAGCAGAAATGCTCTGGTTTGCTCGGTTTCAGACCAGTTTTGCTCCCAGAGTGTGGGATTCATGGGCAGTTTATGCACGCAGATGAGTAAATTGGAGTTACTCACTTAAAGGATTTCAGCAGCTCTCCCTGTGTGCTTTTCTGCATCTTTAGGCAGTTAAATACATTCATGAACCTGGCTGTTTGCTTTGAGAAGTGGCTGGCTGCTTAAACACAGAGCTAGGATATCCCTGGATATTGGGATGGAGAATGTCCATGGCTTATGATGGCTGAGGGCTTTCTTGTGTTGGGTCGGTGAGATTGAGCTGCTTGTTTGTGGGATGATGTTACCAACCAACACCCTGAAGACCCCTAGGACCTAAAGAGAACTTGAAAATTCCCTGTACAGCTCTTCATCTATGTTAGAGGCTGGAGAGAGACAAATTTATTAGTACTTCAGAACATTTTTCTTGTTAATATTTCATACAAGTAAGTTCCTGAAAGGCTTGAAAGGAGTTTTGAAAAATTACCAAGTATTAGTTGTTAGCACTATTGATAGTGGTGGAAAATTCAGAGTACTGAGCACTTGGAAGGACCTGCCAAGATAAAAAGGCTGTGATTATGGGGGTGGATATTTTTGATGTATCTCTGGAACAAGCCAAAAGGTTGTAAGGCTGTATGACTTGTGAGAAAGCACTTCTTCTTATAAGCATTTGTAGAAGAAAAGCCTGTTCCTAATCAGTGTTGAAATCTGCCTAATTTGAAAGCATATATTGTGAAATCAAATCTGAAATGACAGCTGTGTCCACAGCTGCCATGCAGCAGGTTGTAACCTTTGTTGATGTCTTGAAAAAAACAGAACAGGAGTTGATTCTTAGCTGTCAGTTCTGCTTTCCTCCTTTTGGCCGCATGGCGAGATTTCCATTAACTGCACTATTTTCCTTTAAAATTGTCCAGACTGGAAGATTTATTCTGCCGCTTCCTAAGATTTCTTACTCTGCTTCTTCCTTCCTATTCTGCTGGTTCTTCTATTTTGTCATGTAGCTCTGCTGAAATAATTTTAATCGAAAGTCATATTTATAAACTTGACATCATGCAGGATTGGGGCTGGAGAAGATTTACTTTCTTGGGCTGAGGTGTGAAGAGTAAACAGGGCTGGTTCTCAGGTGTGGTGCTGCAGCTCCCAGGCCAAGCATCACTTATCACTTATCTCCAAGAAAAGCAAGTTGAAACTGCTGAATCAGCTGCCACCTAAAAGGCACAAGCATTTAGAAATGGGATTTGGGGAGAGGAACATTTGAAGCAATAGAAAGCACTTGAGATCTGATTCGTGCATAGTTAAATGTCTTACATATTTGCATTTGAATAAAACAGCCACCCCAGGTAACGCCTCTAGCCAGACTGTTTTAACAGCTTTGAAGTCCAATTCATATTTTCTTTTGCAAATTTTTTTCCCCTGAAGGCTCCATTGCAAAGGCCTGGAAGCAAACAAGTATTATCCACGATGTTTCATTTTAATTCAAATTAGTCCCAAAGCCTTCATGCTTCTACAGCTACCAACCTGGTGAGTTAATGACATGCTCAATAAATAAAAAAATAAAGAGGGAAAATAGTGCCTGAGTCTTTAAAAAAAAAATCCCACAGATACACAACAAGAAACGAAAACCAAACACACAAAAACCTCTAAACCCTCCCAAGAAGTCCCAAACCAAACAAATTCAAAATCCAACAACAAAAAAACCCCCACCCAAAATACCTGTCTTTCGCTTGGATGTTGATTCTAGGTGCTGAATGTAGGCTGGGTTCCCCCAGGATCCCCCAAAAGCATTATGAATTCTCTGCTGCCTTGAGGAAGTCTCTGAAAGGGATGTGTCCAGCTGAGAGCTGTACTGTGGAAGACTGGCCACATGAACTTAAGCTTTTTTTGTCCCACAATTTCACTTTTAAATAAGACCTATAAACATTATAGCTTTACCCAGCATTTAATGAGCTTGGCTGGAATAATAGACTGAGGCCTAAGAGACACTCTGAATTAAACCTGTTTTCCTATTTTGATTCTTTTCTCCCTATGTTGCTGCTTGAGAAGGACCAATATTCATTGGCAAATAATTTGCCATATCTAAATTGTGAGTTTGCAAGTAACAGCAGTAGCTAGCCATTTATTAATCAAGCGTTAGTTATGGTAGTTAAACATTTAGGGGTAATAAAATGCAAATGTTCTTTCAGCACAAGTTGTGGTTCTTAAAAAAAAGAAATTATTTAGGAAAAATTGTTGCTGTAAGGTTATGGCCAATATTAATTGCTGAATTTATTTCCTGTAGCAGACACTTCTTATACTAAAAGGTAACTGAAGAAATTGCTTTTATTAACATATACAACGTGGCTTAAATTGTCTGATCTGCAATGTAAAACATGAAGTCTTTCCTGGAAGATTCTCATTTTAGCCTTCTTGCTAGTGCAGCTGTTTTAAAAGTTGGTAGGCAAGTTGACCCTGTTCCCCATCTAGAGAATATATGAGCACAGAATAGAGTTTGCTGGGCTCTAAAGATTTCTCTGCTGTGAAATGGGAAGTGAGACCATAAACATGGCCCTTCAGGTCAGGATTTGGTGTCTGTCTTCCAGCAGGAAGGATATGCCATCTGTTAATATTAGCAGGTTTTGTGGATGTAGGAGAGGACTTGCAAAATACTGATGGAGGTGAGTTATTCTTCACCTGTTCGCCCATCTCTCTTTCTTGCATGCATAATTCCATGTTGGCAGGGTAAACACATCTAGTCAAAGCAAAAATGTAATTATATTTTTGTAAGTAAACTTAAATAAAATCTAACTGGGAAATATTGTAAATAGAAACATCAGGCGCGGTACGTAATCATGAAGCGCATCTATAAAAAGCAAAAAATGAGCATATGTGATCTCGGTTGGTTAGGTAGGAATAGCCATTTAGGAACTTGGTGTCCCGTGGCAGTCTGTTATGGATAACATGAGAAGCAGCTGCTTTCCCCCTAGATGATAAAGATTTTTGCTAAAGGGTTCATTGTCATGAAAACTTCTCTATCCAACTGACTTGGAAACAATGGAGAGAGCTGTGTGTCAGGGGAGGTTCAGATTGAACATTAGTTTTTTTTTTTTTCACTGAAAGAGTGATTAGGCATTAAAATAAATTGCCCAGGTGGTGGAGTCACAATCTTTGAAAGTGTTCAACAGAAGTCTGGATGTGGCACTTGGGGTATGGTTTAGGTGTAATCATGGTAGGGATGGGTTGATGGTTGGACTAGATTTTCTTGGAGGTCTCTTCCAACCCTGGTGACTCTGTGATTGTAACTCCATTGCACTGCAGGAGAGGTCCCCATGGTGTTGTTACCAGGCTGGGCTGGTGGAACCACAAAACAGGGCTGGTGTGCTGAGACTGGGGCTGGCAGAGCAGCTGTGCTGGATCTGATATTTTTTTGGAGATTACAGCAGAAATATGGCCACAATCATCAGCTACACCTCTCCTTGTGGAGAATTTAGGATGTAAAAAATTGCAGTGATAACGTAAGAGTGGAAGGAAGCCTCCAAGGTAAGGATGCTGAAAGCCCAAGGCTACTGCCGAGCACCTGCATCCACTGCTGACTGGGGTTGCTCTTTCACATGGTATCAGAATATAGGAGACATTAAAGAGATTTTATGGGCTAATCTATACATTTGATTGGCTTTAATGATCTTTGCAGTCCATTATTTAAACGTGGCATTACTACACAGCAAGCATTGTAATGCATGAGGTCATTACTGCATTGGCTTTACAGCTTGTTGGTTTTGCTGCTGAGCTAACCTGTCACGTGCGTTCCCGGAGATGTGCCTTGCCTCAGGATGAGTCTCCTCTGGTGACAGAGGCAAGAAAAAAATAGTAATGATAAATCTAAAATGCCTCAGGAAGCGAAGGCGTGGTGGCTGTGTGACGAGTTCTTACTTGCCCCCATCCTGGTGGAGTTGGACTTTTATTGACTTGCTCCTGGAGAGGATTGACTCATGTGCAGTGAGCAACAGGACCAGACAAAATAGTTTCTAATGATAACTTTTAATTCCCAGATAACAAAATGTAAAATCCCTCAGGTGATTTGTGTAAAGCTTTATAGCCTCTTTATGTTTTTTCTAGACTTTCACCATAAATCTGGGAGAAAGACAAGCAATGCTGCTTTCCATGGTGTCTTGGTTTTGAAAGACAGGTGTCTGCTTAGGAAGGCAGAAGCCTCCCTTGAAGTGGCAGATGTAACCCCTTTCCCTCCGAGCTATTATAATTTTGAAATCAAAGGCTTTTAGGCAAAGACGTGGGAAATAGGAATAACAGTTCTTTACTATTATATATATAACCAGTCAAACAAAACAACAACAACTCTGGCAGTAACAGCAAACACAAACCCAGTCCCAGCCTTCTCGGCTGTCAGGCTATTTCCCCTCGGGTGCAGTTCCGCTCGCAGCCGGCAGGGGCGCTGGCGGCTGCCGGTGAGCAGGGCAGGTGCGATGGTTCCCCCGCGGCTGCAGGGGGCGCTCCGGAGCGAGCTCGGGAAGCACGCGGCACCGGTGGTCTGGGGTCCCGGGGAAGGATGGAACAAAGGCTTCACAAACCCCCGGACAGCTGGCCCCGGTGTCCGTCTGGACCTTCGGGAGCAGCAGGCTGGAGCAGCAGGCTGGAGCAACAGGCTGAGCACAAATCCCGGGTGGCAGACATGATGTATCCAAGTGGGGAACCCCCCGGAGGTCCAGGCAGGCAGGGCGAGCACGGCTACAACGCAGCGAAGGCTCGAAGCAGCGGCGGGGCAGGGCGGCCACAGCCCGGCCTCCAGCGGGGCAGGGAAGGTGGGCCGGGGATCCTGGGATCTTTCTCCATAGAAAGAAAAAGCGGCCGAAAAGAACCAGCAGCTTCTCTCTCTGAACACCAAACACCGAGAGCGAACTGACCCCACACCCAGGTGAAACAAAAGGGTAGCCAGGTCTTTTGTTTTCTCTTCAGCACCCAGCGATTTGTCGTCTTAGTAACAGAATGGGGGAAAATTCCTTTAACAGAAAAAAAAACTAGACCTCTTAAAACCCCAACACATGGCCAGGCTTTGCAAGGTGGACTATGGCTCGTCAAATCCTGATGGAAGTGGCACCTGGGGCAGGGAACCCTATAGCTGTGAGATAACAGGTGTGCTTTAGAAGAAGGATGAAGAGTGCAGAAGGAATACTGAACTCTCCTTTATATTCTCTCTGTGTTGGAACAGTTTTTTACATCAGCTCCATTCTCTGCCACTGCTCCCATGAGTTTCCCTTTGATATCTTGTACTGCTGGACTGGGATTTTTTTCCTGTTAATGACAGTAGCAAAAATTGTCTGAATTATGTTTTATCACTAAGTCTAATTTTTTTTTTTTCTAAGAAAGGTATATTTTAGAGACTCCTGCTTTGATTTGTGCTGCAGAAATTGTTCCCCTGCTGCAGAGTGTGGATTTTTAACACAAGCTAAACAAAAACACCTGATGGGAGATGGTGATTAAATGACTAACGCAGAAGCTTGAGCAAAAGGCATTTCAGCTACATAATGTTTTAGCAAGGCGGACAAGGCTGAGTGACTGAAAAGTGGAGGATTTTATGCCAAAGAAAAATACACAAGTGCAAATATGTAGTGCCACGGTGCCGCGTCAGCTAGCACGCTGTCCTGGGCACCGGGCAATCTCTGCCTGCTCCAAAGGGGCGGACGGAAGCTGCATCGCAGTGCAGGCAGAGATTGCCTGGTGCCCGGGACAGCGTGCTAGCCGGCGCGGCACCGTGGCAGCTGGTGCCCGACGCGGGGCCACTGACCGGTGTGACCCACTGTCCACCATCCTGCCTGCTTCCCGAGCAGAGGCAGACCCGAGCGTCCTCGCCAGCTGGAGCCAGCAAGAGTTGTCGTCGGACGCCGACTGCTTCTTGTGAAGCACACGCTGCCGCAACGCAGACCAGTGCTGCTGCTTCTGGCATGCAGACCGCCGCCGCCGAGCACGCGCCACCACTGCCGCCAGTGTGCTCTGCTGCCGCCGCGCGCGTGCAGCTCTCCAACAATCTGCGGGACCTCTCTCCAGAGACCTGCAGCTAGGAGGAGGACTCCCACCGGTTTCTTCGTTCCAGGATATTCCCGCAGTATGTGCAAACCTCGGGGTGCCCAGCTCTCGGCGTGACACGTGCAGCGTGGGCAGCTCCAGCACAGGGAGGAGGAAACCCGCGGGTTTTTTTTCTTTCTTCGTTTTGCACCCAGTGGGGGAAGACACGAGCCATGGCAAATAAATTATCCCAGGCTCAGCGGAGTTTTTATGTCCCAGTTGTGGGTATCTTTCAAAGTTATGATTTTAAGTTTTCTAAAGGTCTCTTAAAGAGCTTTGTAAGGTGGGTTTTTCACCGCTTCCCTGGCGCCGCTGACCACGTGTGAGAGCCAACGTTTTGGGCTTGAGTCAGCAAGCGGCTTGGGGAAGTGGCTGCCATGGGAGACAGAGCTGTCTATCTGTACATGCCCCTGTGTGCAGCCATTATAAATGCTCTGAAGAGGTCTGCGGGGGAGGGCGATCCCAGTTATGTCCCCGGTTGTATTCCCTCGTCTTCCCCAGCCCCTGGCTCCCCGCAGCCCCGCTCTACCCAGTGTGGCTCACTGGGATCAGATCGGCTCCGGTGCAGCCTGCCGGGTGGGGACCAGCTCTGCCATGGCTCTCCCAGCTTTCCTTCTTCCCGTGTTCCTAACAGGACTAGCCTTGGAGAAGTATACCGCCTATTGGTGGGGGGTTGCCCCTGTCTCCCCGGCTCTCCAGAAGCTTCTCCCCACCCACCTTAAGCTGGGTGTGCACACCCCAGCTTGAGTTCCTCCCTAAACCCCTTCTCCTCTCCCTCGTCCCCTGCTCTGCCTGAGAAAGAGTCCATTGTACCCCCTAAAGATCTCAATCCCTTCTCACCCCAGTTCCGCCCCCCTTCCTTCCTTCTTCCCCCGTTAATCCCTTTTTACCTACCCAACATGGCGCCGGCAATCTCATGGCAGTGCCCGCCATCTTGGGAGAAGACAAAGAGTCCTCCATTTTGTATCACTCATCTTCCCAGTTTCCCGCTGCTTTGCACAGCTCTGCCCTCAGCCCTTCCCCTGCTCCTCCCCCTTCTCTCCACCCCCTTCCCTCACGTTGGCACCTCCCACTCCTACGTCAATGGGCCTTCCTGTGTTGGGCCTCTCCTACCTCGTCGGGCCCCCCCCCAGCTCTGCCCTGCCGGCTCCTCCCCACCCTGAAAGCTCCACCCCCTACCTCCCTACTTCCGGTTCCTATGCCCCCCCTTCCAGTTCCCACGACCCCAGACCTGGAAGTGGGGATGCAGATCAGATGCAAGCCGTGCCAGTTGTTTACAGCCAAGCCGGAGCATGCCTCTGATGGGAACCCTTTCCCCATGCCGACCTAAAAGAGCTGTACAAGGCGAGCAAGGAGTTTGGTTGAGAGTCTCAGTACTTTCGGAGCTTGCTCCTTGCCTCTTTCTCCCCTAGAGTTTTAGTCCCTCATGACTTTAAGAATGTTCTGGCCTGCCTCCTTTTCCAGACTGAGTATCTCCTCTGGGAAAGGACGTGGAAGAAGGCACTGTGAGATCTTCTTGCTTCCTACCAGAGCAATCCCCAACTTGCAGTGCTCTCTTTGGACCACCTTTGCAGGGAAGGGGCTTGGACTAAGCCCCAAGATCAGGCTGCTAACATCCCTGAAGCAGTCCTGCAAAACATCAAGCAGGCTGCTCAGAGCCTCAGTTCCTTGCTCCCACCACTGCTGCCCCAAGACCCACTTCACACAAGTCCTCCAAGGGTGATCAGAACCCTTTGTAGATTTTGTAGAGCGCCTCACACAGGCTGTTCGCTCGCAGACAGAGGGGCACGAATTCCAACAGCAGCTGCTAACAGAGTTGGCCCGCTCCAATGCGAACAAAGCCTGCAAAGCTGTTCTCAGGGCCCTGCCTTTAGATCCTCCTCTCACCTTAGATTTAACTGTAGGAACCTGTATAAAGTTGGTGTCAATTGACCCTGAAATTCAAAATAATAAAAGAGGGGGGTCGTGGGGGTGGTGCGTCAAGGAGGAAAACTTCCATCCCAGAGCAGGTGTCACCGCTGTGGAAAGCTGGGGATCTGGGCAAAGGGATGTAAAGAACCCCAGGCAGTAACACCTGTGCCTGAGCCTTTCATTCCAGGTTCGGGCCACCTGGGGCAGGGATGTTGCTGCAGCCACCGACTGAACACACAAGCACCACTCTTGGGAAACTGAGCAGACAGCGTGATACAGCTCTGCGTGAAGACACAAATGGAGCTACCATGCCATGAAAAAAGAACATTTTACAGGACTGGACAGAAGCTGAGCTAGCCGATGCGGCAGTTGAATTTTATACTTGGAAACTGGGGAAGACAGTGCCAATTGTCCTGACCTCCAGCCTCCTTGTTAAAAAAACTGGTGACAGATCTGTTCCGGCCTGAGTGGTGATACCCATCCCGCTGGAGTCAGACATTTTTATTACTGGACTTGCAGCATCGGAGCACCCGGGAGTTCAAGTCTTCCCATCCGTACTAACCACCAATGGGGGAGGACGGCTGGTATTCCTGGTTGAATGTCATCATGCTCCTCTTTTTATTCCAGAAGGTGCTACGATCGCACAAGGATGAGAAATCCCAAAAGATTCCCTGATGGCCCAGCAGGAGCCACAAGTCTTCTGGGCAGAAGTGATGGGACCCATTTGGCCAGCCCTTGAGTGCGAGTTGAGCCAAGGGGGTGAGTGAGTTCTCATGCCAGGTATGGTGGATAACGGGGCAGATGTCACTGTGATCTCTCGTAGAGAGTGGCCCCAAGCATGGGAACTCGAATCAGTGACTGGGAACATTGCTGGGGTTGGGGGCAAAGCTACAGCTTTAAGGAGCACCCAAAATGTGACTATCCAAGGCCCGGAAGGAAATTCGGCTACTGTCCAGCCTTTTGTTATTGACGCAGGGTTTATCCTGTGGGGTAGAGATACCTTGTCCCAGTGGGGAACTCAAGCTGTTGTTCCAGCAGCCCAGGGTTTTTAGGGTGGGCCGCTGTTGCGCATGACCACTCACACATGAATTGGCTAACTGACACACCGATATGGGTGGAACAGTGGTCTTTATCCATTGAAAAACTTTGCGCCCTGGAGTCCCTCACAGAGGAGCAACTTACCAAGGGCCACATAGTTCCAACTAACAGCCCATAGAATTCCCCCGTGTTTGTTCTCCCAAAACCAAAATGAAATGGGTGGCGTCTCCTCCATGACCTGTGTAAAATCAACACAGTCATGGAAGATATGGGTCCCTGCAACCAGGCATGCGCTCACCGTCAATGCTCCCTTGTATGTGGAAGTTAGCTGTCATAGACATCAAAGACTGCTTCTTCCACATACCTCTACACCCCAGCAATGCTCCTAGATTTGCCTTCTCAGTGCCATCTGTTAATCGGTAAGCCCCCATGCACAGATATCATTGGACAATGCTGCCCCAGGGCATGAAGAACAGCCCCAGCATTTGCCAATGCTATGTTGTGCGGGTCCTGTCCCCTGTCCGGAAACAGGCCCCAGAGGAAATCATCCTTCATTACATGGATGACGTCCTTGCGTGTGCCCCAGATGAGACACACTTAGACCTAACCCTAGATCTGACAATCCAGGCAATTGAAGCTGCAGGTTTTGTAGTCCATCCTGAAAAGACCCAGCGCTTGTGCCCCCTGACCTACTTTGGCCTCCGGATCCAGGAGATGACCATTGCTCCCCAACAGCTAGCCATTGCTGACAAGCCCTGGACCCTCCGCGACCTTCAACAACTGTTTGGTACAGTGAACTGGGTCTGGCCCCTGTTGGGGATATCCACAGAAAGCCTCGTCCCCCTCTTTAACCTACTGTGAGGCGACAGTGGGTTAGATTCTCCCCAATCTCTAACCCCAGAAGCACGAGAGGCCATTGGTAAGGTCCAGAAAGCTCTTTCCACCAGGCGGGCCCACCGGATGGAACCAGACCTGCAGTTCAAATTTATAATTATGGGCCAGCTACCACACCTGCAAGGCCTTATTTTCCAGTGGGACGAGAGAATCAAGGACCCCCTCTTAACCATAGAGTGGGTGTTCTTGCCTCACCAGCCATCCAAAAGCATTACCATGCCACAGGAATTGATGGCGCAACTGATGAGGAAGGCCAGGTCTTGCCTCCGCATTCTTGCAGGGTGCAAATTCACGTGCATTTACATGCCATTTAAATTAGACTATATCGAATTTGCTCTACAGAGCAGCGAGTGCCTGCAGTTTGCCCTAGATAGTTACTCAGGGCAACTCTCTAGCCACCATCCGCCACACAAACTGTTCAATTTAAATTTCAAATAAGTTCCCAAACTGTTGCAAAGTAACAAACCACTCCAAGCCCTGACAGTCTTCACCGACGGTTCAGGGGCTTCCCACAAGTCCGTTCTGACTTGGAGGAACCCCCAAACATCTGAGGGGGAAGAAAATGTTGAAGTAGTTGAGGGATCTACTCAGATTGCTGAGTTAGCTGCTGTCATCAGGATCTTCGAGTGATTCCAAAAAGAGCCAATAAACATTGTCACCGATTCGGCTTATGTGGCTGGAATGATTGAGAGAGCAGAGCACTCAATGCTCAAAGAAGTATCAAATCCTAAATTATATAACTTGCTCTTGCAGCCTGTCTTTCTGCTGTCCCACCAGGAGCAACCCTATTATGTCATACACGTGAGGTCGCACACCGACCTCCCAGGTCCTATTGTTGAAGGGAACCGGAATGCCGATGCCTTGGCTGCCCCAGTGCAATTAACATCACTACTGGGAACGTTCCAACAAGCGAAGTTGAACCATCGATTCTATCATCAAAATGTCCCGGCTTTGGTCTGCATGTTCTATCTCTCTCGCAGCCAAGCTAGGGCCATTGTGGCAACTTGCCCAGACTGTCAAAAACATCAGATCCCATCGTTAGGGGCTGGCATGTGTCCACACGGTCTCAATAGCTGCCAGCTGTGGCAGACCAATGTGATTCACGTCCCTGAATTTGGGAGCTCTAAGTAAGTCCACGTCTCCGTAGACACCTTCTTGGGAGCAGTCTTTGCCTCTTCTCATTGTGGGGAGAAAGCAAAAGATGTTATGAAGCACATTCTGCTGGCATTTGCCACTCTAGGAGTGCCAGCAGAAATTAAGACGGACAACAGACCAGCATACGTCTTGAAGAACGTCCACCAGTTCTTTGACACGTGGGGAATTTGCACACTCTGGGTATCCCTCATTCCCCCACGGGCCAATCTATAGTTGAGTGTACCCATCAGACGCTCAAAAGAGTTCTTGCCCAGCAGCAAGGAGCAGAGACTAATTTGGCCATTGAGCGACTCTGCAGGGCTCTCTTCACCATTAACTTTTTAAATTGTTCCTTTGAAGAGCCCGACCCCCTGTATACCAGCACTTTAAAAATTCGATCAGAACTAAATTGAAAGAAAATCCCCCGGTCTTGGTCAAAGGCCCTGAAACTCACAAAATTGAGGGTCTGTTCAAGTTACTAGCTTGGGGAAGGGGATATGCCACTGTATCGACCCCAGCTGGACTGAAGTGGGTGCCAGCAAAGGTCATGAAGCCGCACCTGACCTCACTAAACAGTGACGACCCCAAAGCCACAGCTTGGAAGAGGTGCCGACACCGGACACCATCTGAAGAAGAACTTGCTGCTCTTTTCCTGCTGTTCCCTTTCCCTGAATGTTTTCCCTTTTCCCTTACTTCCTAACCTTCCACACCTACCCTTTTATTTGAAAAACAGGGAGTTAATATAAGGCCAATGCTTCTGTAGAACTTTCAAGCCATTTACCCTTTCTGTCTGTTTCACTCGCAGAAATCCCAGCAAAATTTCTAGAGCCTCCAGGGTGGTGACTCAGACCCTCCTCCTTGGCCTTGGACTCCTCATCCTGCCCTTTCCACCGGTAACGGTCTGGATCATGCAGCAGCCACAAGCTAATGTTTGGGTCACGTTGGCCCAGGCATTGAATCAAACTGGACTTTGTTTGGCCATGGACGGAGCAAGTGACCCAATGTCGACCTGCTTAATAGGTATCCCCCTCCAACCCTGAGAGTTTCTCGCCCTGACACATGATGCCCACCTACTTCAGCCCAACCATTGGAATGCGTGGATGTGGAATCTTCCTCCAGCAGACCGAGAATCCCAAGAATTATATCTGAAGGGGTCCGCCGAGGTGGCGTACTGTGTCAATTTCTTCCATCAGACTGGTATGCGCCACCAGTCTGACAACCCTACTTTTAAGATTTCTAATGTTAACAACTGTTGTGGGAAGATTGCCATATCCACGTCCCGATCTAGTAGTCATCCCAAAAAATTACCATTGGTTTGATGCTGCCACAGCCCAAAAGCCCTGAGCATTCATAAGGCTGTGGAAAATATAAAAAATCTGTGCCTTACCATCGGCCACAGCCCTCCCCTCCCCTTATTTCTCATATTAGGTTGTATTTCCAGAGAGTTCTATGTTCTTCTGTTGTTAATTGGTCCTTGTTACTCCTCCCCGCCTACCCCTTCTTGCATTTGCTGTAATTCCTTCTCCCTGCCTTGGAAACACCCCCTGGCTGATGTTCCATTGGTTGCTGTGTGTTTTCTCCACCCATATTGTGGGGGTACAAGACCCCCTGCAAGCCACGCAGCTTCGGCTTTCTCCGTGGATTTTTCTCCCCAATAAACCATCTTCCCCCACCATGAGCCCCTCCGCTTTTTTCTTACCTTCTTCTCACACCTTTGCCACTGGTGGGCAAAGCGAACCCCACCTGAAGCTTCGTCTGCCCTCCTGCACTGTGATTCAGCTTCTGTCTGCCCCTTCGGAGCAGGCAGAGATTGCCTGGTGCCTGGGACAGCGTGCTAGCCGGCGCGGCACCGCGGCAATGTAGTATTTCTTCAAGCTGGCTCATAGAACACATGCATTAATATATTGAAGTAAATTAACATTTGTAGAATCATAGAATATCCTGAGTTGGAAGGATCCCAAAAGGATCATCAAGTCCAACTCCCGATCTGCACAGGACAAAGTTGTCCAACTTATCTTGTCCAATTTTGGACAAGAACCACAAGTGATGTCCAGGTGTTGAGCACCAGGACTTGTTTTCAGGGACTCTGAAGTGCTGGGCAGCTGGTGAGCATTCAGGAAAGGGGGGTGTGTCTCTGTGGGGCTCGGGCAGGGAGCCTGGTCCTGTCTGTTTGTAGGGCTGGGTTTAAAGGACAGGGGCATCTCCCTTCCTGACCTGGGATGTTCATGCTGAGTCCACTGCCAGTGGGTGCAGGACAGTGCTGGGGCTCACTTTGATGATGATTTGGATTCAGAGGGACCTTAAAGCTCATCCAGTTCCAACCTCCTGCCATGGGCAAGGACACCTTCCACTAGACCAGGTTGCTTCAAGCCCCATCCAACCTCGCCTTGAACACTTCCAGGGATGGAGCAGCTGAAGCTTCTCTGGTCAATCTGTGCCAGGGCCTCACCACCCTCACAGGGAGGAATTTTTTTCCTTATACCTAGTCCAACCCTGTCCTCTGTCAGTGTGAAGCCATTCCCTCTTGTTCTGTCGCTATCTGCCCTTGTCAAAAGTCCCTCCCCCAAGCTTATTCGTAGCCCCTTTAGGCACTGGAAAGATGTCTGTGCCATTGAGGTAGTTTTGATACAGTCCAATTAATTTCTGAATGGTTCTGTTTTGTCCCTCAGCTCTGATTTCTACACCCTCACAGGTTTTCTGCACTTATTAAGGGTGTTGCTCACTGTGGAAGCAGTGGATAATTTATAGCAGATATTTCAGGGACAAGCATTTGGCAAAAAGGGATATTTTTTGTGTCCCCTCCTGCCGTGGGTGTCTGAAAACAGCCTCCTGCTATAATTGCTGAACAAATTAATGTTTTGAAACTGCACTGAGCATTCAAGAAACCTCATAGACGTAGATAATTGCTCACTTGGATCCACTTTCTATTCTCTTCTCTTTCTGTCTTATAAATTAGCCCCAGATGAATTTTCTGTCAAGGACTGGAACCAGTCAGAACCTGAAATTTTCTTTTGGTGGGAAATTTTGTCATTTCAAGAGAACTAGAATTGAAATGAAAAGATAGAATTATGTGATGAAAGACAAATACTAAAGAAAAGTATGTGAATTATTCACAACTTCTTTATTATTTCAATAAGACCATGTTATTACCTTTCTACATTTCTGAAATTTTAATATGATGAAATATTTTATTTCAATTACTTGAAAACATATTATAGTACCTTAAACATATATAAGCGGAACTGAATTAATATTTCAGCATGATACAAAATTTGAAATGAAATTAATTGAAATAACAGGTAAAATACTGGGGTTTGTGTTTCAGAACACAGTGAGGGTCATTCACATTTATCTTTGACTTCTTCTGTTTGTCCAGGATGGAGGTATTGCATATGTTTTCAGTTTTACAGGCATGGATATTCTCCAGGAGAACAACTCCCTTAAAATTTCAACTTCTTAGTCTGGTTTTCAGTCTATGATGAGAAGAACAAAAACTTTGATGGGAACATGCAATGATAGTAATCTGCCTGTGTTTGTTGTGTGTCTGTCCCAAACTAGCAATGTGAGCACTGGGCTGTTAATGTCACATAAACACAGACCAGGCTGATTTTGAGGCAGGGGCTGCTTTTTGCTTAGGCTGGACATGTAGAGTTTAAGATCTTTCCCTGAATCTTAGGGTTTTATAGTCCAGAGAAATGCTTGGTGGGTGGGTGGGTGAAATTAGAGGGCAGGAGCTGCTCTTACTGTCTCGAAAATTTATCCTTTCTGATATCATTACCATTGGAATAAATAAACTTTAAAGAAACCAAAGAAGCTTTTCCCCTCCTCTCTGTCTCCTCGCAGATAATGATGATAGAAATGGTCAGCTGGGATATTTCTGGCAGCTCTCCTTGCCTGTGAATATCTGGCAAACCCAGACAAAGCATTTTAATAATGGACAGCTTTTGGCAGTGGCATCAGCTGCCTCGGAACACCAGGTTTCATTGGAGCCCTCGGTGAGTGGCTTATCCATTCCTTCAGGACTCTCCAGGGATGGGAAGAGTGGAAAATAGACAGAATATTATTTTGAGCAAGAGTCTTCTGGACTGATAGTATTTTTCCCTCTCCTTCACACTGTGCCAACTGTGGTCTGTGTCATATGACATCTGAAATGATGATTTGTGTGCTATTACACAAAGTTCCTGATATGGTGTCTGTACTTGGTGGGGCATAACTGGTGTGATGGGCCCATGTCAGTTGAATATATGAAAGCCCTAATTCTTGTCCTGGTTTTCTAAAACAAAAGTATAACAGCATCCAGGGATTTCATGACATCTCCTTAAGAGATGCTTTGTGCCAAGCTGACAGCAGGTCTAACAGCTACCTGGCTCAGCAGGCTGGTACCTGCAGAGGAGGAGGATGCTGGGTGACTGTCACACTGGGGTATGCTGGGGGTCTTCCCAAGTGAACCCCTTTCCCAGAGGCTCCTTCTGCCTGGAGATATTATCTATTTGCAAAGAAATCCGGTATATTAAGGAAATGCTTTTTGTAGCTGAAGCCATCTCAGTGTCAGCCCTGAACCATTCTGGCAGCATTCCTCCTCTGTGGGGGGGGGACCCTCTCCACCAGCAGCAAAAGGCTGAATACCAGTGGTCACTGGAACAGCAGAGGCTGGCAGGGGAGCAGACACAGCTTCTCTGCTTGTGAATGGAATGAGGAAGGGAGAGGGCTGGCATTTGACTGGAATGTAAAGCCTCAGGAAAGCCAGATGATTTAAGGATTCTTGTGGCAGGCGTTTCACTCAGCCAGCTCTGGGTTTGTTGTTCTGCCCATAAGCCTCTTGCCTGGACTCCTTAATTCTTGGTAAGAGACAAATACAATATCGTGAGTGTAGTGCTGTTGAGAATCTCTGCAGCAGAAATAATGGGGCAGTGGGATCCTTAGCCTGCTGCCTCTGTGGCATGGGTGAGGGGACAAGGACAGATGTTCCTGGCTGGCAGCCGGGAGGCAGTCCAGGCTCCTGGGCACTGCAGACAGTTATTTAGAGGTCAGTTGTGTACTAATAATGAAATATTGGTAAGCTGCACATTGAGGCCTTTGGTAACAGAGGCTGCGTGTCCCGGCACTTGCTGTGCTGGGGTGAGTCAGGAGGGTCCCAGGGTGGGTCATTGCTGGGGTCTTACACTGCTCTGCAAAGAGATGGTCTGACTGTGCTGGCTGTGTCAGGGACCCTGCTGGTCCTGCAGGGAGGTGAGGTACACGTTGCTAGTGCAGCTGGGGCAGGTGCTGTGCATGGTCTGCCCCCACACACCCTGGCTGGACTCCAGATCCTGGCTGAACAGGGTGATGCCACATCCACCTGTGCAATGCTGCCAAGTTCAGCACCTTGCTTCTCCTCTGTGAGGAATGGTAACCATAAACCATCTGCATAAGGAGAGATTTGTAAGGTTTACATTTATTAAAGTTTGTAAAGCACTCTTTGCTGCTGCGAACAGATGCTGGTGCTGGTACACGGGATTATTTTACTTCTGCATCACTTGGGAGAGCTGCTGTGATTTGCTGTTTTCCTGGCTCCTGGGGAATCTGCAAAGACTCTTGGCTGCTTTGCAGTCCCAAATGAGATTTTTCCGCATCCTTAATGCATTGAATTTACTGTAATATAAAGAACATTATGACACCCAGGTGGTTTCATATCAGATTTCATATGAATAGCATTATGGCCAAGCTCAACTTCTAATAAGAAACTGCAGCCCACTGCTCTTGCCTCTGTCATGGTTTGGGGTTTTATTGTTTTTGTAATGAAGAGAAATAGTTTGATACAAATGTATATTGAACACGATCACCAGCAGGAAACATTTTGCCCTGCATTTCAAGTTTGGTTCAAGATGGAGTTTTTTGGTCTGAACATGGATGAATTCAGGTTTTTGTTCCTGAATAGGATCCAAATAAGAAGGAAGAGAAGCCTGAGGTCTGACTGACTGTAGATGCAAGATGAAATGTTTGCAACTGCAGCAAGCAAAGGATAGGCATCACTGCTGCTCATGGTGGCTGCCAGTGCCTTGTGTACAGAGAACAGACTCAGGTCAGGATATTCATCATCCCTGAGGATAGATTCCCACTTGCTGGTTGTTTCTGGAAAACCTCCCTTATCTTTGTTATCAACAATGATCACACAGATTTTGTAAAACACTTGTTTACTTCATTTTAGAGACAGGAAAATAACATTGAATGTTGGAGAGGAGGGTGTCAGAGGTAGAGAGGGAATGATGTTAAAACAGGAACTACAGTGGTTTAGAAAAAGGAAAAGAAGTCATGAGCAGGACTGAGCCAGTACCTACCAAGACAATTTGAGAGAAGGCAGTGGGAGGAGAAGCCCTGCTTAGCATGTGACTAATGGCTTGGCCAAATTGCTCTGAATTGCCGGGCATGAGAGCAGAGTAAAGCCCAGATATAATCTGCTCAATTTGGGCCAGAAAGGTTACAGGATATAATTTTCCAAATGAAGCTTTCATCTCTAGTTTGTTTTTCCTTTTTTTTTTTCCTTTTTTTTTTTTAGGACAGCAGCTTTGATGTTGGATGGTGAGTCGAGCAGTGCTGAGCAGAGCTGCCCATGCAGGGTGGTCTCAAGACCCCTCCCCACCAGGCTGGCAAGGAGGAACTTGCTTTTTATATTTATTTAGCTTTTACAGAATCTGCATTTTCTATGGAAATGAGCTGAAATCTGCTGAGGTAATTTTGTGCTTGGCTATTGATCAAGCCCCTCCTGCTCCTCAGCAGGCATTTGTTGTCCAAACGCTCCTTTTTGTTTCTCCTTGTTGTTGATAATGGTGGAAATGTAATCTGTGCCCTTATCAGAAAAGAGAGGTCTGTTCTTTGTCTGGCCATTGATTTCAGACACAGCTCTCTTTTCCAGCTGTGCCCATCCTCTAACAGCTGCTGGTGGGTGCCCAGGATGGGCACTGCAGGAGGACACAGAGCTTATGTAGCAGCTGAGTGATGTTTTAGATTTTTTTGTTGCTAAGGAGAACATTTTTGAGCTGATTGAAATGGGTGTTAATACTGAAAGAGATGCTGTGATGCTGATCTAAGTGTGCAGACAGGTCGTATAGATCGCTGCTCTGCTGTTCCAGACAGAAGTTAGTCTTGGATGAAATTATGATTTAAAGCCCAAGTGGGGAGTATGGAAATTTTTAATATATAATTTAGAATAAAAGCTTCATCATAATAATATATATCCCATTTTGACATTTCCAAAACAAAGGGTTTCTCTAGCTCTAAAAGTATGATTTGAGAGTAACCTTAATTGGTATATAGACTTTTCTTTTAAATGAGAGGAACTAAAGAGACATTCTGACTGCACATTGTTCTTTGACAGAAGAGAAATCTGGCACATTATCATGATGAAAATAATTTTTTTTTTTTTTTTTTTTTTTTTTTGCACACTTCTCGGTTTTCCTCCCTGAAAACCTATGTCTTCCACAGGTCCACTTGGTCCCTGTGTCTTGAGTGTCCTGGGAAAAGTGCTGCTGCAAGAGAGAGGATGAGAAAGAACAGAAAAGGAAAGAGCTCATCCTTTTCTGGGATACAACAGCAGAGCTGAGAGGTCCCTGGGACTTAATAGTACTGCGTTGAAACTATGTCAAATTAATTTTCTGTCTGTTGGTACAATGACAACCTCTGGCAATGGCATTGACTTGAAAGGCAATAAACAAGGAAATTGCATATTCTATTGCCAGTGTATTAATTTCATCATTTGAAACATGAACTCATTTTCTGCCGTTGCCCTGGGTAGTCTGTGTGCGCATGTGCAGGTACCAGGCACTTGGGAAGGTCTGTTCCTTGTCCCTGCAGAGGAAGGGAGAGAACAGGATGATTTTCCTGTTGGTGTTTTGGTTGGTGACCCTTCTTGGCCTCTTGGCAGCACAGGAGATGTGCAGTTCACCTCAACAGGGTCCCACATCCCTGAGAGAAGGAGGTGTCTGCAGTCATGCTGCTCCTGCTTATCATATAAAACCTTTATCCAAGGTTTCTGTCCTTAAACTCCTGACTGCTCTGTGATTTTTATTCAAAGTTGTTGGTTGAAAAGGTCCTTTTCAGAGACATAATCATGTCCAGGCACAGGGCTGTTTTTGCAGTCTTATTCCACTGAATTATCATTCATGAAAGGGACTGGAGGTGGTTTTCAGGCTGAAATTTAAAAGTGCCAGAATTAGAAGAGAGGTTAAGAAGTATTTCTTGTAATACATGTTTAGTTTTGCCAGAGAGTCAATTTCCTTCAGGTTTAATCAAGGTCATTAGAACAATGACAGGGCTGAATTTATTCATAAATTTTGTGTCTGGAAGCAGAAATTGCTACAAGGTTCTTCACACAGAAGTGCAGCATGTGCTGAATACCTGGGCTGCCATGTCACAGAGGTTAACTTAATTATTGCAGTAGGATAAATAAATAACTTTCTGTAAGACCCTGGAAAACTGTGGCTTAGGATTGTAGCTGGGTTATGGACAAGGTAAATATATTTTGGTGCAAATGAATCTATCTTTCCATGTTTCATGACTAGTTCACTGATGCATAGGAACTTCTGTACTGGGGGAGGAATTCTACTTACATCCTGATCGAATGTATGCTTTAAAAATATCTATAAACCAAATTCTTGCCCATCAGTAAGAGTGAACCTCTGTTGAAGAGAATGGAGAGATGCTGCTCATTAAAGAGTAATGAAGTAATTGAAATTCCACAAGCAACTGGATGAGTCCTACCCACTTAACTCCTAAACTGATTATTTTGTCTCTTCCTAGGGAAAGACTTTTTAAATGACTAAACAATTGGGATAGAGTGACACTGAAATGGGGCATGGAATAAAATGCTCCTTCTTTCATGGTCAGGAAGCTAGGTAACCATTTCAAGTGCTCCTGAACCCAATACTCTTCCAAGTTACATTTAGAACTGATGATTAAGATGCATTTAACTTTTTAATCTTGAACTGATATTGAGAAGTCTTTAAAAAGATGTTAGAGTAAAACAACGGACTTTCTAATCAATCACACAAAATTATAATATATTGGAAACTTATTAATAATGGACTATTATTCTTTATGTATCACATCTTACTATCTAATCTATCTATATTAGTTACTTTTAAAAGGAATTGGGTGATAAATTACTCCATTAAAACAGAACAAAGAGACTTAAGCTCTTCAGTGGGGAAAATTACAAAGGGGATTTTTACAGTGACTTCATGGCTTTGCCAAGCACATCCCATGCTGTTGGATTCCTGGGAGCTGAGGAGAACATGATGCACCCACCACGGGATTGGCATTGATGTGAACCCTGAGTTGTGGTGCAGAGCTGGGCCTTATGAAGGCCACCTCTGCAGGTGCAGTGTGTACAGTCGGTTTTGCTTTTTAACCTGGTGATGATGAAATAGATCAAAACGCCTTTTGGTTTGGGCTCCTGTCAGCTTCCAGTGTGTCTCTGGTGCCTTCAGCAAGACTGTGAGTCATGGAGACTTCTCTACTTGAACCAGTGTAGTTGCTGATAAAAAGAAAAGAAAGCAACAGCTCTTTCCTCAGGTTCTCTTGGGCCTTGGAGAAAATCTGTAGGAGAATTGGAGTGAAGAACAGTGTCAGGACATTTACATTCCAGTTTTTGCTTTGTGATTTGCCCATCTCCATCTCATTTTCTATCACTTTGGGGCAAGTTTTGTAAAACTGATGGAAACAGTCTGTTCCTGTGTGATTTGTTGCTGTGGGCACCCTTTCCCTGACAGGTGTGGATTTATTACACCGTTTCCTTGATGCACTTATTTCCTCCCATTCAGCATGCCGTGTGAGTCTCTCCTCATGGTCCCTTGGGTACGTGCCAGGCTTGAGGAGATGAAAGTAGAGAGATGAGCACATATGTGCTTGCATCTGTAATGGGTGGAGGAAAAGTCTGAAAAATAGCAGTTTTCTATTTTCCCACAGGCAAATAAAGAGCAGATTTTGTGGGGCTCAGGGAGAATACTACCTCTCAGGTTTCTGACCTCTCAGCTTTTTGACCTTTCAGCTTTTGAGGCAGGTTCAGACTCAGGTGGGTGACCTGGACTGGGCAAACCGCTGAGGACATGAGCTCTGTGGAGCTGTTTGGGTTCTCTGGGCACCCAGTTTGAGTTCTCTGGGCTGGGACAATCATGATGTTGGAACTGTTGTGTGCAGGGGAAAGTTCATCCATGTTCTTCGGTACTGCAACTTGTTGCAATTAGAATGGCACCTAAAAGACTGGCTTGGTGTCATGTGGCACGAGGCATGTCCTGGTGCATGGGGAGGTGCAGGAGAGCTGCCAGGTGCATGAAGAAGATTTGGAAACTCAGGTGAGTGGGGAGAGAAAAATCAAACAAATGAGCAGAATGGGATGCATCTATTTGAATGTTTTAGCTGTGCAGTGAAAAATCAATTTACTGAAATCCTAAATAAACTGATAAAAGAACACATTCTTCTCGAATTGAAGACAAAAAAGGAAATGGTAGATAAATGATTGTCTGAATGGGTAAAAGTGTGAAAAGCAGCAGTAGCAGAGTAAGAGGGCTAAAGGCACTACATTTTCATATGAAACAAAATATAAAATCGGCATAAATTGTGGATAAAGGCCTACTAGTAAGAGGCCTTTGTTTACTGATGCTTTAAACAGCTCATTTTTCTCCTCATTTTGATTTAAAATAATCTACAATGGTGGGGAGGGATTTTCTGGGAAAGCAGCACAGTGTGCAGCCTAATCTTCCATCCCACAGGCTTTACCGGCATTATCATAAAAATGCTGGAGGTTTTCTTGGTTTTGAACTCATTTTTATGAAATTCTTGACAAATGAGCCCAAGTGCATTAATAATGAAACTGGAGTGATTTTCATGTCTGTGGGGAAACAGGCAGTCTATTTGAATTTTGTGTTTTCATTGTCTTTGACAGCCTTGGTAACACCCCACTGGCAATAACAAAGCCTTTGCCTGGGGTTTGCTTTGGCTAGGTTGGGATTTCCCAGTGCACTGCATCATCCCTCTTCCAGCTGGTTCTGTTTTAAACTTCAGCATTGATGGCTGCTGACTTGTGGGGAGCAAGCTGGGAATAAAGGGCAGTGCAGGTGCTCTTTGTATGACCCTCTGCGTGGAGATTTCCCATCCACTTCCCAAATACAGTATCCCAGATGAATTCAGCTGTGTTGGTCACAATTGGCAGTAGTAAATCCATTGATTTGGGGATGTGTTGGTGGGTTTATCTACTGCCACTGCTGAGTAACAGTGTGATTCCTCATCGAGAATGCGATTGCCTTGAGTTAAGCTGGATATCCCCAAGGATGCTGCAGCTGTGGGAGCTAGGAGCTGGTACTGTGAGTCCTCCCTGCACTCCCCAGTGCACTTGTGCTCATTTCATAGAAGAGAACTGTGGAATCACAGAATGGTTTGGGTTGGAAGGCACCTTAAAAATCACGCAGTTCCAACCCTGTGCAATATGTGCCAAGGTTTGTGCAGCCTCAACATCATTGGATTTAATACCTGGGCTTATAGATTAAAGCAAGATTTGTTACACACAGTTTTCCCCCTGTGACAGCAGTGCGGTGTGTAGAAGGACTTGGGTCGTACCTGGACATTGTACCAATAAAGCTGCAGTAGGGTAGATGAAACCCTTAACATGGATAAAGTTAACCTGCCACAGAGGTGGTTTATTCCATTTACTGTTATTGCTCACTGCAGTGTCTGAGCAAGAGCCCATTTGGAGATGTGGCAGGAAATAAACTCATTTCTCTTCTTTTGTCGCCAATTAAATGTGCTGTTGTATGTCTTGTGGCTAAGTTAGCTGTGGTTTCCACCACAATGCTATTTTATGGGGAAAAGAAAGAAAATAGGAAAAGAAAGTGAGTTTTCTAGGACAAAAATGCTTGTTGAGTGGTGATTCTGAATGTTACTCTAACCTCTAATATCATAGTATTGCTAGTAGGAGCCATACTTCGAGATTAAATGCTGCAGCTGCGTTGAGCCTGTGCTGACAGCATGTAGTAGCCACCCTTCTTGCCTCTAAAGTGGAGGCCTCCAAATCTTCCTGGGTGTCACTTCTGACAGCAGCTCCAGTTTCAGTACTGCCAGCAGCAGTATCTTGGTATTTATAGGTAATCATGGCCTAGTTCACTTTTTATTCCTGATAGATGCATTTAATTTACTTTATTTACTTCATTTTTGTCTGATGCTGCTGCATCATATGTGCCCATGCCTGGCTCTAAAAGCTTCCTGAGCATGTGAGGTGTTGGAGTAAGGTGGTCCACAGACCTTCCTCAGCAGGACAGGAAGCTTTTTGCTGTTGTTTTTTTTTCAGCACCTTTTGTCAGCATCTTTGCTCCATCCAGTGCCCCCCTATATATCTTCTGAGGGTTTATGGTGCTTTTGTGGTGCTTCAGAGCAGGAAAATGAAGATTCACAGCTCTCCATGCATGCCAGGGCTATTGGTGCTGTGCTCTGTTCTCAGAGTCATGCTGCTGGATCCTTTTGAGGCTGGGTGACTGGAAAGCAGGCATCCTGTCACCCATGGGCTATCACTGAAATCTGTGATAAAACCCCAACTCCCCTTTCCTTCTCCCTTCTGCTGCCAGGAACACATGCGAGTGCTTCAAGGAAAGAAATGGTTCATTACAATAAAACATTAGATGCTTGGTTTGGTTTAACTGCTCTTCTAGACTTAAAACACAATGACCTTTTTAATTTCTTGTGAACAGGTGTTGGTAGCTGTTGAAAGAGCACACAGAAAACATGTGAGTAACCCAGGGAAATGGTATAAATCTAGGGCAACTGCTGCATCAGTCAATGTATCTCAAGCAAATGCTTGATATTTTTGGGTTTTATGCAAACTACCTAAAAAAAAGCAAAGTAGTGTTAGTGTGGATGGAAGGTAACAGATTGAATGGTTTACAGTAACAAAGACATTTTCTCTGAGACAGAAACAAAAAGTTGTAAAATATATTAATAGGTTCAAATAACATAATTAAGAGTTAGTGCACTATGATCTAGCTTTCCTTTGGACCTTGTTTTCTGGTCCAGTTAAGTACTTAGTTACTTACCCAGTACAGAAGTTATAAGCATAAAACATTGATTTGTATTTTGTTCTGCAAATGAAGGGAGAGGATATGGCCATGGGCCTGAAGATTCCAAGTGGTCAGAGGTACTACTTGTTATTGGGGCAAAAACTGTTTTGTTAAGTCATCCTGATGACATGGTGTCCAGTTAAACAGGACGTTGTGCAAGAGTCATAGACCACTTAATCCTCCATCTTTGTAACTGGATAGTTTGGCATCACTAGGATGTGACAGGCATAGTCTATCCCTGGACAATGACACTGGGAATGAAGCTGTTCTGAATAGGTGTTCATAGAGAGTGACAGAAAATGTAGTCTAAAAAAAAGTGACTTTTAGGTCAGGTGAGTTCATTTCAACAGAAATCAGTGGTGTAATACTTTCTCTAAACCCACATAAAGTGCTACAGGGAAGTCTGCAATTCTGCCTATTTTGCTAGGTAAAGCAGAATCTCTTTTTCCTGTCTTGGCTTTTAAAAATAACTGCTTCATGCAGTAGATTTCGCCCTCTAGAACAACAAATATCTTGCAGGACAGGTGGAATTTTAAGACCTTATTTTGCTGGTGCTGCATGTTTGAGACTTCTATTGAAATTAATGGCAATTGCAGTCCTGTAACCATGTTAGGAGAGAACCCTGTGACCTTATAAATGCAGGCAATATTGTGAAGCAACTACTGCCTTCAGGTGGGGAAGAGGAAACAAAACTGCACTTTATATTAGACATCACTCATTTGTCCTTTCTCTTCTTCTATTGCACTCCAGGTCCTGATCCTATTAGCCACTGTGTCCTTTTGTAATTTACCAAAGTAATGCTTGGCGTGGGGATCTGGGAGGTGATTTCCTGCAGTGCCTCCATCAGCATCACCCTTGTAACAGAGCCAGAGTCTGTGAACAGTCGAGCTGGGGCAAGTTCTTGCAGTTCCAGTGCATGACAGAGTCTGGTTTATTTGCTGGCTCAGATATAAATCTGTTTTCATTGGCCTCTCTCTCTTCCTCCAGCTCTGCTGAGCAAACAGATGATGTTGGAGGAGGCAGTATATGCTGGGAGTGGGCAGAGGGCAGGAAACTGGATAAATGGCTCTATAATTAATCTCTGGTTCTTCCCAATTATTCTCCTCTTATCTGTTACCATGGTTAATTGAGTTTTTGCCCAAATATGACCTCTCCTTCTAATTCCCACATGAATAATTTTCAGAATGACTGCACAACTTCATTCCCTATAGTTTCCAATGTGTGTTTAAACTCAAAGATGTTAGATCAGAATGGTGAAGATCAGTGTTTCCTGAAGGCATCCCATTAGTGGCTGCTCATTGGGATTGTATGGTTTTCAGAAACTCAGGTGTTTCTTGACTTTTGCTATATTATAATCTTTTTAAAATTCAGTTGAGTACGCGCTTATCGGAAGACAGTTACTCAGACTCTCAAGTCACCTACCTGCTCTTGAAAACATCTCAGTGGTTTTTTTCCAAACGCAGTTTTGTAGCGTCTTGAAATTTCCGTAAGACTTAAACATTTGTTCTGTGTTACTGTTGGCAGTGGAAAGTTTTGCATCACTGTAAATTTGGAAACTTTCTCTTTTCCAGGGCCTACTCTTCCTTCCATTAACTTCTTTAAAATGCAATTGAATATTAGGTATTTTTCCTCCTAAATGCATTTTAATCCAAATGTTAGAGCACAGTATGTATCTTCTGAAAAAAATAGAACTTTTTTGTTTCTTTAAAAAGATTTGAGCAACAAAAGTGCTTGAGTTCTAATTTTCTTTTTTTCAGTAGGAAAAAAGCAGGTTTCCCTCCTCCCTTCCCACCCTACCCATAGAGAAATCAAAGGGGATGTGGATTGAGTTGACCTTTCCCAGCCAGCACAGAAAGTTGGATTAGATTCCTCTTCCCAGAGTCTTCCCAGCTCTGCCTTCATCACAGGCAATATTTCTGGAAAACAAAAGAGTCAACATGTTTATAGTTCGAGTTCAAAACACCTGAAAAAAGACAACTCGGATAGAAATTCTGATTTGTTTCCCTCCACATGCCCCTTCAATCACCACGTGTCAAAGATGGTGTTGCTGGAGCAGCTCTCCCCTTCCCAGCCACCAATGTTGATGAACATCAAGGGATGTTGAATCTCACTGTAGCACTAATTACTGAAAATGTCTTGGTGTCCTTTATCTGAATCTTCAAAGGGTGAAACTATTATTATAGCAAAATATCATATCCCATGAAATACTGCTATTGAGTGTTCAAGGCCATGGATCAGGAAGATTGCCTGAATTAACTCGACTTGGTGATGAATGAGAAGGGTAATAACTTCTCAGAAGAGCCATAGGAGGCAGGCAGCAGCTTGATTAGCAGTGATATATCATGGGTAAGGATCTGGGGAAACAAGATCCAGAAAAAAATGTCAAAATTCGACTCCTTCATGAGGCTGTACTCTGGGGAAGGAGCTGGATGGGAGGTAGGGGAGATGGAGCTCCACAGAATGCAAGTAAACCATTTGCTGAATCCCAAGGTCAGAGACACATGGCTGTAGGAGCAACCTGCATCTGGAAAAAGAAGAATCGGAGAATGGGAAAAATTCCCTGTTCTCTGTAGATCATGATAAAATCTACATCCTGGGGATAATTTATTATGAAATACAAGGCAGTGATAATCCCTCTAAAAAAGAATTCTTGGCTTTCCTCTATCTTACCCAAAGGTAGATCCGTGACTCCACAGAAATCAGTGAAGTTTATTTTGATATACTGAGTTTAAATGAAAGGATTATGCCAAAGGGTCCAGAGTCTTTAAGCTGCTGGACTTTATTGAAACCAATGAGGCAGCATCACATTACACCAGCTAAGGACATGGCCTTGATATATTTTTGTTTCTGGGATGCAAATACAAAATCTCCTAATGGGGACAGATATTTCAAGATCCTTCTCCATCTCTTGCTTTAAGTTGTATTTCTCTCCTACTTACTTAGTTCTAAATAGTCCAGGAAGGAAATTCAGCTTTTGACTGCTGGGTTTGGATTTGTTTATGCTAATTTCTATTTATTACATGGTTTCAACAGCTGGGATTCTGAAGACACTGTAACATGGATTAACTTTTGTAATCTCATAGCAGTATTTAGTATTATTTGTTAATTCATTGTTTCCTTTTTCTGTTATTCTTTAAAATACGGATTTGTCTTGTTTTATTTTATTTTTAAATCTAATAAAATCTCAAGACTGTTGGAGTTAGTTTTTTGTATTATTCTATACTGCCAGGTATGCTTGATTAAAATCCACTGAAGTTGACAGGAAGCTTTTGAGAGATATTGGATGTCTCAGTGGCACATTGGCTTCCCCCCATGATGCCCAGGGAGTGCTTACCACAGGTGTCCAGCCAGGTGGACCACACCAACCCGTGCCCTGCGGAGGCCTGGGGATGTCAAACTTGCCAACTGCAGTCAAAATCACAGTATTTTCTTGTCCTTCTCCAGTGTGCATTAATGTTTTTTTTCATTTTACATTGGGATGTTTCTTCTGGAAGGTGGGAATAACCCTGGGGTGGCAAGGGAAAGGGTATGAAACCTGCAGTGTCTCTGATCCCAAGGGGTTTGAGGGGTGGGCACCCCAAAACCCCTCTGAGTTAGGAGAAGCCCCCCAAGCTCTCTGGTCTGTGCCTATGACTTTCCTGGTCTTCCTGCCTCACCTCAAGTTGAGCACGTTCTGAAGCACTCCTGAGTGGTGTGTGCTGCAGGTTCACAGCCACTGTTCAGGGTTGATTTTTCCCAATTGCATCTCTGGACTAGGAAAAACCACGTGGCTCTTTAATAGCCAAAACCTAAAAAGCAGGGGAGAGAATAAAGCAAGTCTCTTGATAAAGTGCTTGTAAGTACAGGCAACCTGGAGAGTAAAGTCAACCGGTCCCTCCAGTGCTGAAAGCACAAAGATTTCCTGTGGTGGGGTGAGAGCTCCGCTGCTCAAATGTTATGCTGGTTCAGTGCTTCTCCCCTTGTGCATCTCCAGCAGACGCATCTTTAACAGCTTCTGATCAGGCAGGAGGTTACAAACTCTCATTTGCTGCTTTCTTTGTCTCAATGCATTAACCAGTTCACCAACACTTATTATCAAGGCTTTCCCTGAAACACAGACAATTCAGCTTTCTTCTGTGACAACAGAACTGCCAGATTAATACAAACCCTGCTTCTTCTTTATGTAAAATCTTGTAATATGGAAAGCCACTGTACTATCACAATTTTTAGGAAAGTAGCCTTTCAGGTTGCATGTAATGCGTGTGGGATTTGGGGTTTGTTAGGTTTTGCTCATGAAGAACTCAGAGGACTACCTGGTGTATGCAAACACTTTTCAAGATCACTTCAGGTCCTTGGGAATGAAGCTGCTAGAGAATAGTCTGGCCTAAAGGGATCAGCTTTGAAGAGCTGTTGCTGTAATGTGGGGGGCTGTGGGAAGTCTTCCCAAGGGGTGGATGTAGAGAGAAGCTGGGTATGGTGCACAGTGTCTCAGCACACCCCCCCCCAGCCAAGTTCTGTTACCTCAGTGCAGACGTCTGACCTGTGTCATCCTCTAAAAAGGGAGGCTGAAGGTCTGTGCTGAAGGGTTTAGTTTTCTGTAAGATACATTAGTGGCTAATTCCATGTCAGGGTCCCTTCTAGACATGGACCTTGAGCAAATAACCAAGGTGAACTGCCCCTATCATTCTGTTCCCTCACTGACCCTCCCCAATTAGATGCTGCTCTCACAACCCTTACCTGGTTTAAATCCTTGAGGATATGTGGGCTGGATGTGCTCAATATGAGATTTTTCTGTCCTGCCTCTGCTTCCAACACTAGAGGTTGATGCTGAAGGGACAGTGTGCACTCAGTGCTCCTGGGTGTCCAGGTCCTCATGCAATGGAGTCACTGAAAACAGTAGAAATTTCTATTGTCATGGCTGCTCATGTAGCTGTGCTAGCAGGTATTCCAGAAGGTGCTGCTCTGCTTTAGCTCACTTGAGATCTGTAAGTTGCCTGTGCAATTAAAAGACAAAAGATGAAACAGCTGTCAGTAGTGCAGAGCACCAGCCTTCTGCAAGGCGCTTGGAGTTAAGAAAGTAAAGAAGCGTATGTCCAGGGTTTAACTTTCAAAATGAGATGAGCATTGGGAACGTTATGCAAGAGGAAGCAGATACATAGCTGAGTGTGCGAGGATTAAAAAAAGAAAAAGAAGTAAGACCATTGCACCTATCACTTTAAGGATTTCAGACAGCCCTAGCAAAATTCTGGACAATATTAAGGAACATGTTGCTTTTAATAGGAGAACATTTGATTTTCTACCATGTAAAAAGCATTTTAGATCCAGAAGATTTCTTATGGTAGAAATGTAGCTTTGCCCTGATTAAGTTCTTATTTCTCAAGTTCTTACAAAATGCTGTATAGTTAAAAATCCAGCGTTTTTAGAGATTATAATAATGAGGTTTAGATCCTTTTCCAATTTATAGATAAAATGCCATATTAAATGTAAGCAGTATTATGTTTCGTTATGCAATTCTGGATAGCTCTCCCTCAAACATAAAGTAGACTAAAGAGGAGTATTTTTGTAATGCAGATTTATGGCAGTGCAGAATAAAGTGCTGCTTCTCAGTTGCAAGTATTTTTGGCATTCTAGTTAAAAGT
Source organism: Corvus moneduloides (assembly GCF_009650955.1). Lineage (NCBI taxonomy): Eukaryota > Metazoa > Chordata > Aves > Passeriformes > Corvidae > Corvus > Corvus moneduloides. The sequence continues at coordinate 10,207,763 of NC_045490.1, forward strand.
GTCAAAATAAATGATTAAATTTAAATCACCCAGTAGCAGCTCTGCTACCCCCATCCCAATATAATAAAGTAAATACTAAAAGTGTAAGAGAAAAATCCAGCAGAATCCTCCTGCTGTGTCATTAACTTTCTCCCAGTTGCTGAGATATTTCTAAGTGTTGATCCGTGCCTACAATACAGAGGAGAGAAAACAAGGTTGCTTTTAGTCTGAGGGCTGCAGCAGGAAAGGCCATGAGTTGTCCTTCCAGGGGAGAAGCAGGGAAGTCAACAGGTAAGGATTTTATTCCACTGTCCCCAAACCAGACCTCTGCCAGGTCAAGGCAGAGCCCCCATCCCGCATGCAGCTTGCTGGCTCCTTAACACAGTTCTCAGTGATTCTAAAGGAAAGGGGACCTGGAATGACTCTGGGTTATGCCTGCATTGAATTAGGATCTCCGTTGTGAATTATACACTTATTTTTACTCCTGTATGTGAGTGGAAGCTCTGGGCAGTGGCAGGGGGTGTGGAGTGGCGGTGCCTGTCTCGGGGGCTGGTGAGAAGGGAGCCCATCACAGGGATAAGCTCAAAGTGAACATTGTTCTCAAAGTGCTCCTTTGTGGGCAGAGCTTGCCCAGCTGGAAAGGGGGTTTTGGTTTGATGTGTAGAGCCCAGGTTTGAGAAGACCAGCCTATGCTTTGTTTGCATTTTTAGTCTTTTGAGGAGAGCAGAAAGAGCACCAGGTAAACTGTAGAGGAAGCAAAAAAAAATAATTTGAATTATAAGCCAGTAGCATCATTCTAAGGTGAAAAGCTGTAAATGTTTTCCTTTAATTTTGACTTCTCCTTCATCACAATAATCCAAACCCATTACAAATATTGTTTACTTAAACCAACACTGTGCTAAAGAGAAACTAATTCTCTGGTGAAAGCTTGTGACACAGCTAAGTCTGCAGTGAGAACTGCCAGGTCCTTGCCCTGCCAAGTAAGCAGGGAGAGCAGAGGTGAGGCTCTCCTGCCTGACATTCTGCTGGGGAGTCTCATGGCTAGGGAGATCACAGCCTCCCTGAGTGATCCAGGTGTGGCAGGGGCGATCCCCTCTGCATCTGGAACTTGACTCTGGAGAAAAATGCATTGGTCTGGTTTTAATTACATGTGTGGAATGTAGAAGTGGATGATATTCTATGAAAATTCAATAAACCTTGAGAACAGCAGCAGGGCTGGTATCTGTAATTTAAAATAATGGATATCAAGAAATTGTTTCTCATTTATCTTTACTGCTGAGTTTCAGAAGCACCAAAGAGACTTCATCAGGCTTTTTTTTTAAATAGCTTCATTTATCTCAATCAATGATGGGTTCTAGAGGTGGCTGACTATTATCTTTAATAATACACTGGATAAAAAATATCCCCGTCCTTTCACATTTTTTGACATATGTGGAAGGAATATATGAAATCTCTTCTCAGTGGGAGAGAGAATTAGTTTGGGTTTTTTTCAAAAAAATACATTTCATTATTCAAGATAAATGTGCTTTTTGTTGCACAATGGGATCTGTAGGCAGAACATTTAAATCTTTGTTTTACACAGATTGAAGCTTCATTAAAAGAAGTATCTTAAACTGAGATTCCAAAGTAAATACTGTGACCAAAAGACAACTTGATTCAATCCTGTGAATGCCACTCCTGAAAAGCCTTTTCAGGAGGCACAGTGTAGCCTGGACCTTTGGATAGACATTCTAGGGAAATCTGAAAATTGGAAGTAGCTGGTTTTAATCTCCCTGTGAGCATCCCGTGTTTACAGAATAGGGGTCCAGTGTTAACCCCAGACTGTGTAACCCGAGATTTGGACCTGCTCAGCTCCCTGCAGTGCCATTCTCATTCTCCTCCCCTGGGGCCCCGTGCTCTTTTCCAGAAAAAAAGCGCTTTTTTTGGACAAACTCAGATTTGGGTTCTGCGGTTTGGTGTCACAGAGTGGCAGAGTCTCTGCGGGTACAAACCTGCTCTGGCTTCTCCTGGGCTCTTTCAGCCTCTTGCTGTGTCTGGACTTGATGAAAATTTAAATGGGTTTTGCAGCCTCTCCTCTCTGAGGTTTGGCACCACTTAGGAAGTGTTCCTGAGGGATTAAACTTGCATTTGATCTTAAGTGTATTCCAAAAATTTGAAAAACTCTTGAGAAGTGATTTTTCACAGATTACCAAAGGCAGGTGGTTTGTAGCATCTGACCAAAGGAACATCATGTTGCGGAACAAGGTGAGGTACAAACAGAGTTCATCTAATACAAAGAAGTAATGAAAAATTATGACAAGGAAATGAAGAAACTGAACAGATAGTACTGCTATGGGCTCACAGTCAATGCTACCACCTCAAGTGCTGTTTCCTGGGCCTAGCAGAATTAAAGGGGTGAGATTTAAACAATTTTAAAAAGTGGATTCTAAAGAAAAATAACGAACCTGATGCCGTACACAGGCGGCAAGATTACACAGGTGCAGTTCACATCTCTAACAGCGAGGATTCAAAGTGGACAGGTATTCTGACTGAATTAGGTTTTCTTTTGTGAAATAAAATGTTAGCCTGCTCATGCATTGTCTGCTCCAAAGGGTACCATACAAACAGGCTAAAACCCAAGAGTGTCACATTGACCGCTACTGTCCACTGCGTGCGGCAGGAGTGGGGAGCAGCCGGAGGGACAGAGCTTTAAAGTTGCTCCTCTGAAGCCTCTGCTCTACCCTGCGGAGCACCGGCTCCAGACACTGTAGCAGCCAGCAGCCCTCGACGAAGGGAGAGATAAAAAGCAGCGATGCGGCGCCAAGGGAGGTACTCAAACTTTATTGAAGGGTATCCACAGAGGACAAGCCTCAATTGCAACCTGACCATGCCTTACAAAGGGGGGTTGAACAAGGGGAGTAAACCAACCAGGGACCAATAAGCGGATTAGGAGGGAGGGATGCTGGAAGGATGGACTCACATCTGGTCCAATGGTCTTGGTGGGTGGAGGGAAAGGGGTCACATGCCCCAATGGCGCGTCGAGGTTTAGGGGATTTCGAAGAGGGGAGGTATCGGAGGGGGCAGGATCTCGGGGGACTGACAGGGACCATATAAGGGTAATTAGGGAGGGCTCAGGTGATGGACACCGAACCTTCGGGAACAACAGGAGGGGTCGGGTGATTGATAAGGAAAGAGCCAGATCAAGGGGAGGAGAAGAACCATAGGGAGCACCGGGGGAGCGGCTTGGGTCTGGGGCAAACCAACTGGGACTAGGAGTGGGGAAGGTAGGGATGAACCACTGGGGTACAGAAAACATATGAAAATACAGTAAAAACCTTGCATCACCACACGAGAGTTTCTCTGAAAGGGCTTTCAAAAAGGTATTGTCCTTCACAGTTTTTAAAAAGGAGATTTTACCTGGTGGATTTGAATGCTGGAGTCTGTCAGACATTCCTCAGTTCATGAATATGAGGAACCCAGTTAGCTCCAGTTGTGCTCTAAACTTATTTTGTTAGGGTTTGGCAGGGAAGAAAGGCTGTGTTTGGGTATGTAGAGCCAACAGGGAATGGTTTAATGATATGAGCTCTGTTTTGAAATAACTCAGATGGTGTGATAATGACAGGGAAATAGTTCTGTATATAGGCACCAGATGCAAAACACATCTTTATCTAACTTTGATAAATTGTAGGTGAAATGCAGAGGAACTGTGTAATTACAAAGAGGGAAAAAATTAATATCTTAAGAGAACTTTTTGAATAACTTCCTGTGAAGGGCTGAGCTGGCAATTTCCATGCTCCAGAAGCAGGTTTTTTCCTTTTGCTGCAATATCTGACATTGGGACCCCATGTTTGAACCCCATGAACACCAGTTTGTTAATTCAAACCTTGTGGATAATTTCTATGCAGTTTTCTGGTTGAATGGCCATGTTTCCAAAGGATAAAGGACATGGGAAAAAGAATAATTAAAAAGCATAAATTGAAAGAAGACCTTTGACTTTTACTAGCATAGAGGGGAATAGGGAAGTTTGGTCTGCTTCTGTATGGATGCAGTTGTCCCAGCTTTGTATCATCAGTGGAGGATGAGGTTGGGAGATATTAACCCATACCCATAGCTCAGGGTGATCTGGGTATGCCAAGGAGGTTGTAGAAGCAGATAGAGCAGGTGATTGACAGTGAGTTTGTGGCAGGTGATGCTGTTGATTCTGGTTAGGATAAATACAAATGTGGTGATGATTAAAGATGCCAGATCAAAAATAGGTTTTAAAGAGTTGGCCATGTGCCTTGAGGCTTCTTGCATCACATGCTTAAGTATCAGCAAACCCAATTCAATGAGGGCAGAGGTTTAAGCTAGTTCACAAATAAGATTAAATCAAACAGGAAATGTGTAAAAATGGGGATCTTTGGAGGTTTTGCTGTATTATCTGGTGCAAATATTAAGGCTGGCAGCTTATCTTTACATTAAGAGGCCCCTGACTAATTTAGGGGTTCTGGCAAGGATTATTCTGCAACACTAGAGGCAGGGAGAGAGCAGTTGATGGGATGGCTGTTAATGAGTGCAGAATCGAGGCAGATGTGCTGCTTTGAGAGGTCCCATCAAACATTAGCTCAGTTAACATGCAACGATTAAGTTTTCCATATAAGTGCAATAGATTAGACCCCCTCATAATTCACAGCAGCAGTTTACCTGCAGACATGATCTTGGTTTGGAAGTTACAGCTTATTGATTCAAACACAATATTTTTTCTAAGTTGTTCTATTCTTATCATAAATAAATAATAAGCCTCTGGGAATCATTTTAAAGAGATCTAAGATGCAGTGTTTTCTATCAGAGTTTATTTTCTTTCAACTCCTAAGAAAAATCACATTGCTTTTGGTTATGTGGGTTTCTTCATCTTCTTATTACAGCTCAAACATGGATCTGCACTGACTGTTTTTAGCAGGCTCCGTGGAGCGATATGCACAACTAGAGGTTTTCCCAGCATATATCGTGGAATTGTGTAATTTGGCTTCCTGGGCTTAAAATACATCTACTGTTCTTATAGTGTGTTAAAAATGGACAACTGGTCTTCAGGTAGGTGGTTCAAGGGACTCTTGAAACACGAGAAGTCAGGGCCAAGCTCTGCTTCCAGAGACAAAGCTTCCATTGATTCACTGAGAAGGCCAGGAAAAAATGATGTCGTTAGTTTTAAAGGTAATGCATTTCTTTAGACACTTAAAAATAGACTCTGTATTCACACTGGATTTCTTGGGCTTCTGGTCCTTTGAGATCCTATTCACTCTCTTTGCTGAGTGCTATTGAGAAATATAGTTTCCAAAGGTTACAGCAACTCCTGAGATCAATAATTCTGGCACAAGGAATAAGTAAATCTCAACTTTCTGACACATTGGAGTATAGGTTTCTGTGCACGAGCAGGATGTGACTGATCTCTGGGTTTGCTGAAGGTTGTGTGCTGAGACAAGGTTACTCTGGAGCTGGTGACATGGGGGTTTGCTTAATCACGAGCCCCCAGAAACAAGGGGGAGGTTCATTGTGGTGCTTGTGGGAAATAAGGGTTCTCAGCTGTGAGTGGTGTGCACTTGAGCCCATAGGGGATGTTTGTCAGAAGGGCTGCCCTTGGGCAATTCCATAGGAAAAATGGTGGAAGCAGGCTGGTAGATCAAATATTTTCCATGGGCTGTTTGTCCCTGGTGGGTCCTGTAAAGCTGGAGAGATGCCCTGCAAGTGGAGTGCTCTCAAGGGCAAAGTCATGAAACCAGGCGATGTGATTTTCCCTCATGTTTACAATGGAATTCTGTTTTGAGCAGTGCATGAGTGAAAGACACTATATTAGCTACTGTCACATATAATAAACTGATCATTAATCATCAATCATTGTCTATTTTCAGAACACGTTCACTGTGTATTTGGATATGTATCTAGCTAATGCTTCTTGATACAGTTGTATGGGAGATCTAAGCTTGTCACTTGAACTTGTAAAGTGTTTTTATTAAATTCATCTTTTCATGTTAGTGTTTTCAAGGACTGGTTGGGAATTTTTCCATGAAAATATCAAGCAAAACACTTTTTTTAAACTAAACCTGCTGAACTGCTCTTCTACCCTTCCTGGTGAGGAAACCCATCCACAGTGTCTTGTAGCCCTACCAAAACTTGTACAATCACATCATACCAAGTTTGGCCCATTCTGGACCACTATCCACAGAACTTTTTTTTGGTTTTTACTCTTACTATCTCCACATACATTCTGAAGGCATAATCCAGGCACCTTATTATGACATTTTTCAGATTAGATTTTTTTTTTTTTCTAAATCCCATAAAAAGACTGAGAAAGTTCCAAAATTCAGCATTTCTTTTATTTGAAACAGATGGCCCATTCCTCCCTCACCTTTTTCATCTCAAGGACACTCAGGCCCTACACTTTCTCCCACACTACCATGGGTGATTTTTGAGCAAAATATTACACTGAGTTTCCCCTGTGCTTGATCTTGCCTAAGTCTTCTGATGAACTTATATTTTTATGGCTTATTCTACCTAATATATATAAAAGATATTATTATTCCTTTTGAATGATATTTATGATTTTGAAAATGAAATTCAGAGGAGAGCAGTCATGACTCTCCAGCTTCCCACCCCAGAGCTGTGTCTCAGACAGGTTTGAGGGGCAGGAACACACAGTCTATTCCAAGGAAAGAGGGCATATTTTAAGACCTGTTGTAACTCATCTGTGGCTCTGGCAGAACATCCATCTCTGCTGAGCTTTTTTTCTCTATCTGCATTAGCAATGGGAGTTCATATAAGATAATAGGCGTGAAAACTTTCTAGTATGAATCCTGCTGGTATAAAATTTCTCCTTCTTCCCCATAGGAATTTTGCTTGTTGGTTTTCTTTGAGATTATTCTAATACGTTTGAATTATTTTCTCCTCTTAATTTTATAAGATTCCTCCTATGTGAATAAATTTTAATGCTAACGCTGCAGCCATTCATACCAACTGTAAATCCCAAGGAAGCTCAAGAGAAAAGAGGAGCTGTTCTCTGTACAAAGATTCCACTTCACTTAATTTTCTTGTTATGTTTGTGTCACGTGCAGTGGGGCTGATTTCAGCTGTATATGCATCATTGTGTAGTTAGAATAGAAGGGATTTTTAATACTTCTATTACTAAGAGATTTTTGTGGCACTCACTAGTACAGAAGAAGGCTAACCTGGAGCACAGCTACTGGAGTCTGGACCTTCTTTCCTCTCATGTTAGTGTGAAATTTGTCTTGGCTTCAGTAGGCTTTAGAGGCAAAATTTAAACTGATCTTTCTGCAGAGGATTTCCTTTAGGGGATCTATTGAGCAGTTCTCATGCCTGCAGGTCTAAAGGGCTGGTGGTGTCAAAGCATGGTTTTGTGGTATTGTTAAAATAACACCTGCAGGATGCTCTAAGGGTGGAAGAGTTGATGCTGCTCATGGCAAGAAGGTCTATGCACAAAGCAGTGTGGACTTATTTCTGCCACCATCAGCCTGGGAATTTCAGGGGAGAAAGTTACAATAATTTCTGTTGATGATTTTTCTGTGGCTTTCCTGGTTTTGGACACTTTCCAGTGATTCTGTACAGATAACATAATGTATTGATGATGCAAAATTGGCTTAAACAGGTAAGGCATCTCAGAGATGATTAAAAATGGCCTTTCAATCAGAGACATCTTTGTTTCCACAATTTGGAGAATGCTGCAACGTTTGTTTGCAACTTGATCTGTTTATCGAGTATTCCTCTTTTCTGGCACTGAGCTACATAATTTTAAGTGCATTTAAGATATGAGGTTTAGCCACATTATAGATTGTTTAGTTTTTGTATCTACAGAGAAAGACAACCACAATTCATCAAAGGACTTTATGATTGTTCCTAAATGTTTTGTTGTGTTTGAAAAGAGGCATGTACCTGTTTGAGTTATTTAGACACTTCTGAAAAGTTTCTGTTGTCCAGTAATTCAAATAACTCTGATTTGATAACCCATGATGTTTGTTTCAAGAAACACTCCTGGGTGATCCTGGTTCCCAAGGATCATGGTCTGCAGTGGGATGGAGCCACATTCAGTGAGGTCCATTGAACTCTTCTAGAACTAAAAAGAAAGGAGAAGAAAAGCATGGGAAAGAGCATTCAAACCTAAAAATGTTAACTTTATCAGTTAACTTTCCTAAAAGTACTGCTTCAATATGGGGTGGGACAAAGAGAAAATAAAAAACCAGAAGCGATTGCAGGCTTGTTGCTACTTTTTGGAATCAGGTGGGATTAGTCACTGTCCTCCATGTGCTCTCCTCCAGATGTTTGCTCAAGTTTTACTGGGCCATCAAATAGTTATATTTTAACATTTCACCTCAGGCTTCCTGGGAATCCATGTTTCTCCATCCCTTAAAGGTCACAATCTCCACAGCTCAGTAGGGCTGATTTTGTTACACATATTCCTACTCCATTAACACAGTCCATAGGTTATTTCTAATCCACTGAATTGATTTATTTAATCCTTGTAGATGCCATTTGTTACACATTATTCTCAGCATTTATTCACAGCACAAACAGATGGTCAACGAAACCAATTAACCTTTCCCAAGCTCCCTTTCAGGCTTTCCACGGTTTTTTTTTGAGTCTATGGACAAATGAACAAAAAACTATCAGGAGACTTCATGCCAGAGTGTGATGAATAGGAAGGCAGACTGGCACATGTGCTGTGCTTAAATAAACCTTGTCCTCCCCTAGGCTGGAGTGCTGGAGGGAGAACTACTGCTGACAGAACAGGTAGAAGAAATGAGCTGCCAAAAGGTGAAGTAACCCAAGTCCGTCTGTCTTCTTGTTAAATGGTGTGGAAGATAGGGAGAGTCGACAGCTTAATCTCATTGCTCCTTCCTCCGTTTGTTTGGTTTGTTGGGGGTTTTTTTTAAGTAAGATTTTTGAGATATGAAGTATGTGTATTTTGAAGTGAAATGACAAGTTTTGTTAAAAACAGTGCTCTCAATCATCAAAGCCTTCACTAAGTGCCTTGAGAAAATAAAAAAAAGACTAAATCTGTTTTATTAGCAAAAAATGCAATATATGAGTAATTAGAAATTGCATCCTGCCCTTCACTGATAAACTGGAAGACAGACCATGTAAATTTAGAACAGTATTCATTGCTAACTTTTATGACAGAACTAAAAATAAGTATTGAGGTGGATCCTATCTCAATCTGTTTATCTGTGTAATAAAACCACAACCTCATTTGTGTTGTACAAAATATCCCTTGATTGTTTCATGGCTGATTAGTATATTACCAGAGCACATGGTCTGTTGGACACATTTCTGTTGTCCTTTTGTCAAATCCTGAAAAAAACAGGTTGAAAGGCCTTGGCAGGGTATGATAGGGCTGTGTCAGAGCTCAGATGGGGACTTGGGGCAGTTTATTTTGTCTCCACAGCATTTTCTAATCCTTTCTAGCAGATACTACCTTGTGTAGAGAGGGGCAATTTTTTTTGTTTATAAAAGCTCTACCTGTTTGTGTAATGACCACAGCATTGTTTCTTACATGCCTAATCATGGAACCATAGAATGGTCTAGGTTGGAAGGGACCTTAAAAATCATCTCATTCAAACCTCCCTGCCATGAGTCCACTAGACCAGGTTTCTCCAGGCTGCATCCAACCTGTCCTTGAACACTTCCAGGGATGAGGCAGCCACAGCTTCTCTGGGCAACCTGTGCCAGGGCTCACCACCCTCATAGGGAAGAATTTCTTCCTAACATCTAGTATAACCCTCCCTTTATAGGTTTGAAGCCATTCCCTCCTGTCACTCCAGGCCCTTGTCCCCTCTGAATAGCTGGAACCTCTTGGAAAAGTTTACTTAGGGTCTGAGGATGACTCTGTCAGCAACAGACACACCTGGCATTTTTTTGTCATTGTCTTAGGTTGTCAGGTCTATTTGAGCTCAGAAATGGAAATCCAAAGGTGTTTCTCTTTATTTACATCAAGTGTGCCACAAAGTGTGACTTACCTGACTCTGGGTATCTTCTCAAAAGAGTCCAGATGTTGCTATTGATCCAGTCCTTTGGTCACTCAGATTGTGCCCTGGTAGCAGTCGAGGGACTGTGGACTCTAATTACTCCATTGGGTTAATCCTTATGTCAGATTAGTCCTGAGCCAAGATCAGGGGCCTGCAACTGTACCTGCTCTCCATCACAGCAGGCACTGAAGTTCAACCTTCCGTGGGAGGTGGGAAGTTGTGTTTAATAATGCTCAAGATTCTTTCCCCTTTGTTTCTTCCTGTGTTGAAAATGCTGGATCTGCACATGCACAGCTGATACAGATATTCCCTTTTCCCTCCAGCCCCTTGCTTTGTGTGGTGGTGCTGCATGGCTTGGGTTCTGCCTGCAGCAAGCTGGTGCCAGGAGGCTGGACTCCCCTCTGCTGAAATGCAAGGAATAATTCAAGTGAAAGCTCCTCATCTTGGCTCCCTCTCTAGTACAGCAGGAAAGAAGCAAAGATTACAGCAGAATTGACTGTATTCTGCAAATCTGAGTCTGATCTCTTCTGTTTTACAGATTTCACTCTTAAGGAAAAAAAAAGATAAAAAATAAAAAATCCTAGATTTTCAAGTGGAGTCGGTGCTGTCATGATCAGGTTGGATCTTAGCATTGCTATGTGGAAAGAATCTCCATAACAGAAGCAAATGTTTGAAGACATTGTGTCCTGCACCTTTGAACTCCATAATGCTGAGCACATCTCCTGGGTGGGCAGCTTCTCCCAGCAGAGCTGAAGCCAGCCACAGGAAGCTTTACTGCAGACCCCCATGCCCCTGAGAAGGCACTTTCCTTTCCTGGGTGTTTCAAAAATTGGCAGTTGCTGAAGTGAGGGTTATTACAAATTTAATATCCTGCTCTGCTTATATCTTCAGACAGTCCCATAGTTTTTCACAAATACGAAAATTGTCTGAGAATGAATTCTTAAAATCCCATTATCATACATAGTAAAAATGGATGAAGAAATCCTACCTAGGGCAGCAGTGGCTGATGATGCCTATAAAATAAGCTATAAACTCCTGGAGCCCTTGTGACCAGAGGGGCACAGCAGGTTTGAAGTCTCCATCCTCATCTTCCCAAAGTGTGGGAATGCTGTGGGAGTACATCAGGAGAGGTGTTGGTCTCACCTTCATCTGTCCATCACTCTCACTGCAGCCCCCCAGTTGCTGCAGCCCCAGTAGCAATGGCTTGAGCTCAGGATCTGCCCCCTGCCCTTATGCCAGGTGTGGCTGAGGATCTGTAGTTATGTCACAGTAATTGGAGGGTAATTGGCTTATAAAAACAGGAGAGATTGTGGTGGTCTGATGGGGGTCACAGTAGGGTGTTTCTCTGGTCTTACCATATTATATCCTATGAGACATTATTTTATGAGATATTGTATCATATTATTATTTGAGAGCTCATGAGCATTTACAAGAAAGACTTGTGAGCAGCAGAAATGCTGGCTTGAGTTACACATAATGTTGTTAAGGTTTTGCATATAAAAGCCTCAGGTATGGCAGTTTTTACCTATTTATTTTTTTTTTTATTTTTGACAATCATTGAGTTGGCCTAGCAGTGTGATACCCTACTTTGAGTATTTCACATGAAATTCCCATGTTTTATGAGGGTAGAGGGGAAAAGACTTGCCTATGTGCCTGCTCTGTAAAACAGGCATCACGCTCCCTCTCCTTCAAACAAAGGGCACTTATGACTGATAATATATTTCATTCCCCAAACCTTAGAATCAGAGGCTTAAGTGTAATTTTGAACTTGACATTCTCTGATTAAAATTAAAATTTAATAGAACTCTGTATGTGTCCAGCTATAGGGAAAGTAGCATCCAGCTTCCAGCTGGTTGCTCCATCTGTTATAACCTCTTTGTGACTATGGGGCTGTTTGGGAGCAAACAGGGAAAGATGGTGAGATGGGGCGTTTTGGAGAAGGAGGTACCAATCCTCTCTCTGTTGGGAGATTTTTTCATCCCTCTTTTGGGGAGATGCTGCTCTGTGCCTGAAATATCTCATGGGTATCATCCTCACTGGGATCAACATCGTGACAGGCTGTGCCTGCAAATGAGAGCAAGAAAAGATCTCAATGAGCTGCTGCTTTGACAGAAACTCTTTAAGGCAAAGTTATTTTGAATTTTCTTTTCTTTAATGCCTCGTCTGTCTCTGGTTCAGAGAAAGCTGAATGGCAGTAATGTTTATTTGCTGTCCCTTTGCTGGTTCTCTCCCTTGTCTTTATTGTTATTTGTATGGTAAATGCCACAGTTCAGGCAGCTGCAAAGCAACAGTCTTGTTCAAAGTGTGTGTCAAAGGTATTTTCAAGGCCTCTTCAATAAAATCAAGTAACTGGTGAATATTTATCTTTTAACTCCCATTTAAATTGTACGTCAGAGCATAATGGAAGCTGACTACAATGTTGTCTGGTGGAGAAGAACTTCTTGTGATGGTTTTTGTCTTTATGACTTTTCTAATAAAAAAAATGGTCGAACTGAATCTCTAAGTTGGGTTTTAGAATCTGTGTATTTTGAATTTGACAAAGAGTTAAGTTTGTGGTCCATCCACAGGTGAAAATATGGTATTTGTTGCAACTAGATATTATCTGGCTTGGTACTTCATCTCCATGGATGGGAAGAAGCTCCCAGTTTTCCAACTGGAAGCTGCCCTGCATCGCCTACATGACACAGTCAGTCAGAACTTTTGGGGGAGTTTGTGAAAGATAAAATTTGCCTCTTCACTAGCAGCTTAATTACTGAGTTATATTTATCCTCTTTTCCTTTTAGAGGATCTCTGCAGAATATATACTGTAAAAGTACCTGAAAGCTTCAGAGCACAAAGACAATTTGCCTTCACCTTCCTCTGTCTCCCACAGGAAAACCCCACCCAACCCTAAAAAAGACCAAAAAACTCCATAAAATGTCCTTCCGTCCTCCTGTTTCCTTCTAAGGATGGTTGTCCCCACCCTCAGCAGCCAGATAACCTGAGCAATGCTTGCAGAGCTAGAAGATAATGTGCTAATACTAGAAAAGCTCTGTAAGTAGGAAAAAAAAAATCTGTAAGTAACCCCAAGTTTAGCCTCAGAAAGTAAATTTCATAATTCCCTTCATGAATAGTTTCTTGTAGGAGTTAATTAGATTTTTAAAGCAATGATTGATTATCCTGATGTGGTTGAAATCACTGCAATTAAATGTGAGAGCCTAGAGAACAGTAAGAGCAGTATATATGCAAAATACGCAAAGAACTATTTTTTCCAGCTCCTTCTTGAAATGTTTCAACACCTTGTACTTAGCTCCGTTTCTTTTACAGTTAGGAAGGTTAGTAATTACAAGTTTACTTGACCAACACAGCCACTGTTTATATGGTATTGTGAAATATTTCAGCATTGATATATTTCTGCTTGCATTTTGTATTTTAGATTAAATCTGAACAGCACAAATCAAGTATTTTAGTGGCTCTAAAGCAAACTACCCTTTCCTCTATAGTTTTGCCCACTTGGATTTGTGGATTTTTAGCCATTGATTGTTGGGAAAAAAGTATTTCAGGAAGTAACTCCTTAAATTGAGAGTTAGGTGTCTTGGTTCTCCCTGTTTCAGAACAGGCTTTGGTAGCTTTGAGGAAAATTCTCCTGTACATTCTTCTTGATTCCCAACTGAAGGAGATGTAAAGTCTTTTTTATTTGAAACCAGCTCATCTTTTGGCACAAGGGATCTTTCATAAGCAAACATTGTTTTTAGCGTTAAAGCTGAGCTAGTATAAATTGTCCCAGTTCCACTGAGCTCCATCAGTCTATTCCAGTTGGGAATAGAGCTGACACGTCTGGCAAAATCCTGCGTAAGACTCCACTAGCGCACCTGAGTGGGAGGTAAAATCCAGTAGTGTGACCACAAGCTCTTCTGTTTTTATCTGTTGAAAGATTTACTAATTGTTCTGCCTAACTGGACCTTGTAGAGCCTGGAAAAGTAGTCTAATTTCCTGCTTCATGTGGTTTTTTTCCCTTTGCTGTCAAAAATGCCCCGAACATCCATTAGTTTCATTTGCTATCTAGACAATAAATTGATTTCCTATTGTTTTCCTGTCACTGTGCTTGCTGCAGATTTAATTAACAGCAAGTTATCTCTCTATATTATTGCTGCCTGTTACTTTTGTCTTTATTTATTTATTTACTATTTTATGTATTCATTATTATTTATAGGATTATTTTTTATCATATAAGATCCAACCCCCAATCCTTTGCTGGGTCTCCAAATGACCTTTGGTAGTGGTAGACCTTCACCTCTGCCTCTGTGTCCCTTGGGAAAAGGCTGTAAATCCAAGATGGAGATGCTGCAGTGGAGTCAACAGTCACTGCACCCACTGAGCTGGGACTCCAATGAGTGCCTCTGTTAGGGAACAGCTACTCCCACGAGCACTACCTCATAAGGAAACTACATACCTGCCAGCATGATTTATGGTTTTATATTGCTAAGCTCCCAGTCAGATAATCTTTCAGTGTCCACTTTTCTGCAGTACTGTGTAAAATAGAATTAAAATTTAGAATTCAGTTAGACCCATCAGTTTGGGAAACGACTTGTTTTGGGAAATGACTTCTTTTTGGGAAGTGGACAGTAAGGGCGTGGAGGGGTGACAGCCCTTGGTGAGCAGCACGTGGAACCTTGGTGGGTGTGGACATATTTAACGAATAAATAATTAATGTAAGAGCTGGTTTTGGCACAACTCAGTTTCTCCAGGCTGGCAGCTGGGGGATATTCCAGATCCCCTCCTGATTGGGTTCAGTGACTCTGAAGGTGTTTGTAGCTACTTCTCACCCTCTTGGCTCTTACAAGGTGGAATCAAACCATGTTTACAAAACCAAAAGCATCATTTTCTGCACCTTGAAGCTGTTGTTCTGCAGTGGGTAGATGCAACAGCTTATCCCTCAGTGCATTGGTACCCCCAAGTGTACTCTAACACCTCCTGTGCAGGATTCTAGAGTGCCTGATGCCAGCAGGTAAGGAAGCAACAGAGGATGTATTTACTAGAGAGAGAGGTATTCACTGCTGTTGCCCTTTATTTGTAATAGAGGCACAGAGCATCCACCAGCACCAGGTGCCAGTTGATTGCTGCTCTGAAATGAAGTGCTGAGATTTTCCTGGTGGGAACTTTTTCAACATGTCATGTGGTGAAACTTCCTCTTACCTGTTTTTCCTCACACTCTGGTTTCTGAGCTTTTATTATAACAGAGCACTGACTCTTCTGAATATTTGATTAATGAAAATTGGCCTTTTGCACGGGTGCACAGTGCAATACTTCATATTTGGTATTAGGCGCTGTATAGAGCCCAGCAATTCTGCAGAGATAGAGATTATGCAGCACAATGATAAAGTATAAAAGGTGATGTGAAAGGGAAGAAGGAAGAATAAAAAGAAGGAAACCATAGACAAAGGTGTCTGGGTTTTACAGCTTCTTGATACAGCAGCTGCATTACAATTCTGATGTAAAAGTGCAGCAGAAGCACTGAAACACCAGATTGAATGAGGCAAATTTGCCTTTAGGACAGACCTCCAATTTATTGACATTTGTATAAGCATGTGGTGATCTACAGATAAAACCACCCTGGAGAGCTCTCTGGCATTAATGTAACAGGCGAGCAGAAATTTCCAGATCCAGGCAGCAGCTGGGATGGATGGGTATTCTTTGGTTATCCTTCTCCCTCCTTAGAAAGCAAGAAATTCCTGGCTCAGATAAAATAAGTGTATAAATCACTGCAAATGTGTATAATATTTATGGTGTTAATTTATAATGTTGGATTTATCTCCTGCCTGGTGAGACAGAGTTTCTTCTGATGCCTTCAGTGGCTGCTGCTTCCCAGTTTATATCACTTGTTGTCATTTTTTATATCACTTGAAAGGCTATGTATGAAAGTGGAATTTGTACCAGCATGTTACAGTATAGTTAAAAATAACTTTGGTGGTTGTCCAGGTTTCCTCCTGAAGGAACAGAGGGCTTTCTCTTGGAGGACTGGTTAATTGGGACGCTGTTGAAAGGTATAAATCTATTTCAAAATCTAGACTGAGTGAAGGTCTCAGCAAGGCAGAAGATGAAGCAGTATAAGACACAATCCTAAATTTTGAAACTGCCCAGTTTCAAAGCTGGGTTCTCCCTGGGAATATAAATAATCTTCCCTTAAGAAATGTGTTTTCCTTTTTGATATGGAGAATTGTGATCAAAACTCCTCCAATTTGTTCACCTTTGTGAGAATTTTGTAGCTTTCTCTGGAGCATAATGTGGATCAGTTGTGCTGGTGCAAGCACTGGTGGGCACAGAGCAAGGTTGGAAGGTTGGGGTTGGAGGAAAGTCATCCAACCTGCAGTGCTTGCGCTGCAATTTTTAGACAGTTGTGAGTGAGCTGTGATATTTTTTCTTCTTTTTTAAAATACATCTGGACAAATTAACATCTAAAACCTGAGTTATGTTCAGACCTTGTTCTTTGAGATAATATTCCTGAGGCCAGTGAGACAGCGCAACTACCAAGGTAACAGGTTAAACCATTTTACCTTGAACCCCAGGTATGAATTATTCAAAGCTGCCTCATTAGTATTCATCTGTATAACCTCACTTGTCACTCATCAAAGGTTATATTTTCCATCTATGCCCAATTCTTCCTTTCCATGTCTAGACCTCCCAAACCCTTGTATTTTTTAATAAGCATTGAATTACAGGGGCATAACTGATGGTGCCTCTTCCCCTCTCCAACTTCTGCTGGTACTGGAGATTTTAGTTTTTATCCAGGCCTCCTAAATTCCAAGTAAACCTCAGCACAAGCCTTTATGGATAAGAAAACCCATGAAGAACACGGAGGAGCCATTTGCTGGGAAGTGCTTGTTTTTTCCAAGGTTACACTCTGCAGCAGACTGAAATCAGACTGTGCAGACTGGAGTGCTTTGGTCCCATTTGGTCTGGAGAGACAAGTAGTTTGGAGGAAGCAGTGAGGGACAGGTTGGTGGCAAGTGATTGAGGTGATCTGTGAAGGTAGGGACAGATGGAGTGTGCAGGTGTTCAGCTGCCGAGGGCTTGGCGGGGAGCTGGGAAACTTGAGACTCTCTTACTAAGAAGTTGCAAGGATTCAAACATAGATTTTTTTGGGTTGTTTTTTTTTCCTTCATTATTTGGAAGCTGTGTTTCTATGTGTGCCTTATCAGATGCATGAGAGCCCCTTCTTGCAAAATCATCAGGTGATAAAAGGGATGCTGCTGGGGTCAATGGATGCTTCCCACAGCTCCAGCATGACTTTTCCTGGTGTCGACAGTGATGGATGTTGCCTGTCTGCCCTCTTTGTTCTTGTTTTGGGTGTTGTAGTTCTTTAAAAAACAAACAGCATTCAGGAAGGGGGGCTTCTGCCCAAAAGCGCCCCAGGGACTTACCAAGGTCCCTAATGTGGTGGGGAAGGTGGCAGGAAAGGGAGAGAGATTCAGGGAGGAGAAGGGAGGTCCAGCATGATGCAGGGATCTGGCCAAGGGGAGCAGGAAGGAATCTCTGCAGGGAGGAGCAGTGGGTTTTTGTGACATCCCATATCCTTGTTCTTAACTTGAGTACTCTCCCTAGGAACACGCATAGGAACGTGAGCAGCTGAAATGGGCTCTCCTGGAAACTGTCATGGTCTTTGGACCTACAAAAATTCCCCAGGAAAGGGAGAACTAAGAAAACCACATTCAGATTCCTATCTGCCCATCTGCTTCTTCTTCCCCTGTGACTTTTGAACTTGTTTCAAGTGCATCCTTACAGTGAAATGGAGGGCTTAAAATTCCCAGGAAAATTTGTCAGAAGAAATTGTGGGCTGGAAGAGGGATACCCAACAAACACCAGAAAATCCATACATAGGCATGCCGCAGGAAAGCAGGCATTGTAAACTTTTGTTTTTCCTGGTACATATTTTGCCTGCTGGCACCAGGACAGTCATGCAGATGTTTTGCCCAGCGGTCATGCCTTCAGCACAGCTGGGAGTATGTTCTGATGGGGGGAAGCATTGTTAAGCCAGGTTGGGCTGTGCTCTGGCATTGTAGAGGCACTCACGGGTAGTGGGAAGGTTTTGGCAGCTGCAGGCACCAGGGGAAAATCCTTTGTTGTCATACAGCCAGAATGACAGAGGGAGAAAACTGGTGTTAGTCATCCCCAAATTTCCTTCAGTACTACTCAGTTTCATTCTGAATCTAGATTGAATGCAAGTAGTGCATCCAAGTTAATTACAAAATTAAAACATTTTAGGAAATAATGAATTTACGCATGTTAAGTACAAATTATTTAAAGGTCACTGGGTAAGAACTGTTTAAAAATCTATTAAAGATCTTGCATCCACAAAATTATGTGATCAAATTGTTTGCTCATTCGGCAGCGAGCTTCTCTGAGTTACTCAGATTTATTCTTGGGTAAAAGGAGGTGGAAGGGGCCTTTGCAATTTTTTATTTTAACATTTCATTTCACCTTTAAGGTAATGTGGAAGGTGATGATCTAACTTTGATTGCTATTGCAGTGTTGACAATGATGATTATGAATCTGTAATAGCCATTGGAAAAACTCAGTCTGCTCTTCTGCTGGCACTGCTTTGTGTAATGTGGTTTTTGATTCAACATGTTTGCATGTGTGTGTCCTGGTCTGAAGCAGGGCAGACCTATGAGGGGCTTCTCATGCTTTTTGCTGCCAGATCTGCCTCTTCTCTAAACTTCATCCTTCCCACAGCTGGAGCAATTCCAGTCTCTGCTGTGTGAGTCCCATGTCTGGCTGCCTCCTCCATGTAGGGTCAGAGCTCCTTCTTGTGTTCACTAAAACTGACAGCAAAGCTTTCACTGGTCGAATGAAGAGCTGGTGCTGGACTGAAGCAGGGAGTTTGTCCTGTTTAACTTTAGGACGGGCACCTCTGTAACAGGAAGAGAAGAGAGTGAAGGGTTGGATTTAGAGTGTCTGAATTGATGATTGTTGGGATAGACAGGCTGCCCATGGAAGTTGCAGAATCGTCATCCCCAGAAGTGTCCAAAAAACACGTAGATGTGGTTCTTGGGGTCATGGCTTAGTGGTGGGCCCGGCAGTGCTAGGTTAATGGTTGGACTCCATATCTTATAACCCTTTTCCAACCTTAAGGATTCTATGATTCTATGTGGAAGCCCTTAATGCTATTAGACAGGGCAATTTCTGATAGTAGAGACCTGTGCAGAGTTTAATATCCTCATTGCAACTGTTCTTTAGCTACAATGCCTCCTCCTGGGCTATTCCGCTCTGGTTTTCCCTTCCCTCCACAACACTACATCAGCACAGCAGATGGAGAGGAGGAAGCAAGGACCAGCTGAAACCTGGGAATTGCTGGTCCCATTACCAGAACGTTGAACTCACAACATCCAAGTGACTTCCAATTTTTTCCAGAATCAGCTGCTATTATCTTTGCTTCTCTGGCTGAATGAACCAACACAATTTTATTAAATTAGCCATTTGTTATGTCTCTTGTACACCAAGAAAAGCAATTTTGGACACTAATGACTGCAAGGCCCCTCACAATAGCAGTGTGAACTCTCTCTGCTGTAGACAGTCTTGCTGAGGACAGTGTCACCAGCAGTGGCATCAAGAGGGAAGAGATGACAGAGCAGTGGTGACACACAGCATCTGCCCTCTTAGATAGAAATCACCTGAACCCAGGTCATGCATCAGCAGGAAGATGTCCCTTTATGTAAAATCAGACCCTGAAAGAAGTCATGTTATTTTTCCTCTATGTCACAGCCCACTTTGACTGGGCTAGTTGCCCTTTGGGAAAGGGGCTGTGGCTGTTTCAGCAGACAAATGTCTGACCCTTCCAGCCTGCCCAAACCACATCCATTAGAAAGAGAAACCGGCCAGAGTTTGAGAATATTCCCCATCTCCTTCTATTGTGATAGAAAGACAAAGCCCTTGAAGAAGACAATAGAGACTGACAATAGAAAAATATGGTTTTATAAAATCAATAGATGGAAGGAAGGATGGCAAGCCATGTGGTGAAGTCAGGAAATGTCTTACCTCGAGGAGGAGGGAGGGAAGCAAGTGCATCTCTGGAGGAGATGGCAGCAGATGGGCAGCATTTGTGCTTCTGGACTCCCTTTGCACTGACTTGGAGCGCCCCTCTTCCATGCTGCAGCAACACCTGCTTTATATTCCAGATCTTCAGAGCAAGGCTGGATGGTGCAAGAGACAGGTGTCTGCCAGCCCCTGCACTGTTCTCCTCCTCCTGGCACACCATGAGCTGTCATCCTTTTTCTGCAGCACCTGTGAATCAGACTTTTTATTCCCTGAGTCTCCAGAGATGGTAGCTCTAAAAATGATGCCTTATCCTGGGTCCTGTCTCTGTAAGTAGGTGGAGTTATGAATGGCACCCCTTCCAGAAGGTCACTGGTTTCCCCTTCTGCAGAGGCACCAGGATATTTATGGGGCACCTTGCAGCATTTCTGTCAGGATCCCTTCTCCTTACAAATGTCTTAGAGATTTTGAGCTTGGTGCACAAGAAAGATTATAAAGCCTGCACAATAAATCTGCTTGTATTAATTCAATGGCTCTCTTGTGCAAAGCCTTTTTACTGCCACCAGTACCAAATAAACACAAAGCAAAGTCAAAGCACAATGATATTTTGGAACAACTTGGGCGTGATGCAAAATGCTGAGGAAGCTCTCACAGACAACATCAGCAGAATCACAGCAGATGTTCAGCCCTAGCAAATGATGGGCTTTTACCTATGAGCAGAGGCCAAGGATGCCTAGCAGTGCTCCAGGTGGTCTGGTGAGCTGTTTCCAATAGAGGACAGTGTTGCACAGTCACACTGGCTGCTTACGAGTTAGGATTCAGTATCAAAAGCCGTACCATTACCCAGTTTAAAAATCCTGGCCCAATTCCCTAATGAGCTGAGTTGTCCTGTTTTTTAAATTTTTGCTGTGTAGTGTATGATCCCAAACTTGCCCATGCTGTGCTGGGTTGTCTGGCAGCTCTGTCTGCTGCTGTTTCTTTGCCTTTTCTGATGGGTCCCAGCAAATCTCACTGGCTCACAAGGAGTATGACCAAACTGAAAGGCAACAGCATCAGTGGATGTAATACTGCCCAAATGGAGTGAGTGACTGAGCAGTTGTACCTACCTGCCTATACTTGACCATTTGAGTACCCTGCCTAATAAATTCTTTGCTGTTGAAAAGACTTTGAGCATCCTCTTGTTTCTCTTTTTCTGGAGCATTTTGACTGGTCTCTTTAGAAAAATCTTGGGTGTGTCATAGGGAAGTGTGTTGCATTTTTGTCCAGGGAGGTGTACAGGAGAATTTCAGGGGACTTTTCTAATTCAAACACGTATTACAAGGCCATCAGTAATTGCCAATGGTTGTATTTGTAAGGGAAGTGTCACCTCCAGTTCTTTCTTCCATAGAGTGGACTGAGAAATTCATAAATTAGCACGAGATTGCTAATTTAGAAGCTAAATTGTGTGTTTGTGACTCTGAGACGTGAACAGAAATCTCTGGGATCTCCCACCTCTTAAGAGCACAGGTGGTTCCTGCTGCTGGAGGGTGCTCTTCTCTCTCAGAAAATGAAGTATTCTGAATTTTAACCACAAACCAGTTGTTTTTCCTTCTGGGAAGATGTCGTTGCAGCCTCCATTCACCCTTAATCTGAAGGGATGGACACTTGTCTGTGCCACCAGTCACTGCCAAATACCCAGGGAGAAGCCAGCGACACCTGGCATGGGATGAGATACTGCTTTCTCACCATATTCCATACCAGATGTTTATTTGGCAATAGTATCAGAAAAAGAGGAAAATCTCTTGACAAATTGGACAAATAGATGCTGCCAATAAACCCCATAAGCAACAAAACCTTCTTTATTGCACTGTGAAGCCACATTTTATTGGTGAATTAATAGGAATAACCAAACTATTTTAGTGGCTGACTGGGAACAGTATATTAGTAGCAGTATTAATAAGTGTGGAGTGACAGGAGACTTGTAAGAGTGGGAAAATGAGATACAGTATTTATCCCTAGTGCAAAATCTCTTTTATTATTAAAGACATTGGGTTAACTAGGGATAGATTTAATACTTCAACCCTATTTTTATTGGATAATTAGTAGTGAGCAATCCCAACCCTGGGACAAGGACAGAAATCTAAAAATCAAGGAAGTTGTGAAAGGAGGGGAAAGAAAAGGAAAATAGGTTATTATGTTTGGGGCTTTGCTTTCTATCTTTTTACAGAGTCAGCCACAATATAAAACTTTGCTGATGCAAGTGGAGGGACAGATGGGGGAATGAAGGATAGCCCAACTTCCTGCCTGTCCATGAGATAAACCCTTGCAGGAAGATTTTCTGCATTTCCGTTAAACACCTCACTCCCCACCAGCTTGTGCACTCCTAGGTCTGAGGCAAGGAAGAATAAAGAAATGCATCAGCTGTGTAATGGTAAAGGTCTGTCTTAAGTTTTGCTTCCCAGATAAAAGCAGTTAGCAAGAACAAAGAATGTATGATGCGATTTTCAAAGACTGAGAGCAAGATCTAAATGCTGGGAGTGGAAGTTTGGAAAGGCTCCCGAGATGTTAAAAGTTGGGGGAGGGCAGACGGGACGCCAGCATTTTGGGTGGCTGGAAATGTAAACCACCCTTCCTTAGGCTAATTGTGCAGAAAAAGAGCCTAGTGCTGCAGTTTTCTCTGCAAAATGGGGTGATTGTGCAACAGCACCAGCATTTACTGACTATGGAGTCTGCTTATTTCCCCCTATTTTTTATTATCAGCAAAACCTTAATTACAGCTTACCTACCACCTTCTGCCTACGTTTACAATGCAATAAATTTTCGGTCTCCCCATGCAATCTGCATCTCAAACAGTGCTGGGCTCTGGCAATGGGCATTATTGATTCTTTGAAAAAATTATAACGACATTTGTTCCAAGGAAAATGGGGATAGAGAGATGTACAGGTGCTCATGCCAAGTATTGAAGTGTCCCCTCTCTCCACCAGCACTCACTTGTCTGTGCTTCATTGAGCAACAGAATTCCAGGTTAGAAACACAGTACAATTATTTAAAAGTGATTCATGGGAGTCACAAGGAGCAGGAAGAAGAATTTGGACTGAATTTGATTCCTTACTTTCCAAACCAGCAGATTTTGTTTGCTTTTTCCCCCCCCTCTCTCAGTTGTAGGGCTATTTAAAATGGGATGCAGAAAAAGATGGTCATTTAATGGTTTAAAAAGTAAGTGAGAAATCACTTCACAGCATTTAACTAATTCTTTCTGTTTGAGTATCAGGAGCAGATGTGGCTGTGAACAGTAATTAAAGGTGGAATCAATGGGCTTTCAGTATCTGGGAGTTAAAAATAGCTAGAAATGGAGTGAATTAATTATTTGAAAAATATTGCCTGTCAGATCACTGGTACTTTGAAAATATGTACAACACAATTCATTAAAAGAGTCCGGAAATGAAAATTTGCTTCTTGTTTAAAGTTTGTGTTGATTTGTCATTAACATTCATTGACTTAATGAAGGCCATAACTGCTGCAGCATCTCTCTGACCTCAGATGAGTCTCTATGTGCTCTAGTGCACTCTACAGAAGTTTCCCAAATACTTTAATTTAATAAATATTACAGCCACGTTCTCATCTGATGTAAACTACAGTGAGATCAGTGCACTCATCGTGATTAACATCCAGTCATGACTGTCAGGGATTAGAGAATGCTCAGCCCCGAGGTGTAACCCACCAAGGACAGTGATACATGTAGCAGCTTAACCCAGCAGGGCCAGTGGTGTGTGTGTGTGAGCTTCCTGTTACTGGCCAGGGATGAAAGAGCTAAAATGCTACAAGCAGGAGGAAGACTGAGCTGTTTGCTTGATGGGTGACATGCAAAGCCTCTGACTTCACTGTTCTCACACGGTGGGAAGAGTTCAGTCAGGAGGGTGATGAGAGTCATTCCATCACCGAGTGCTGAAGGCAGAGCCGTAGTTGTCTCAGATCCTGCTCCTCCAAGGAATGAGCCGGACCCTGCACACAGGTGGTGGGAGAGGTGTAAAGCTGTGTGCAGCCATGTGACAGGGATTGCTTGACAGCTCCCAAGGGCTTGTCCTGAGCAAGAATAATGTCCCTGATCTTTTGTAGTGCCAACTATTGACTGTTGATAATGATGATTTATCTCTAGAGTTAAGCAGAAGGAATATTAAAAGATTATATATGGTGTGAGAACAACCTGATTTTAAACATGCTACATCTTATCCCCCTCCCTAAGGAAGGGAGAGAACTTCCTTAATTCTGTATCTCCTGTGTTTGTGCCCTTCTGTAAGCTCTCCCAAAGCAACATCCTGCAACATTATCATAGCATACTTTGGGTTGGAAGGGACCTCATACAGCATCCAGTTCCAACCCCCTATAATGGGCAGGCACACCTTGCACTATCCCAGGTTGCTCCAAGCCCCATCCAACCCGGCCTTGAACACTCCCAGGGATGGGGCAGTCACAGCTTCTCTGGGCACCCTGTGCCAGGGCCTCACCACCCTCACAGTAAAGCGTAAAAGTAAAATGAATAAATAAATTGAAGTTTTATCATATAATATAGCTTTGTACTTATTTTTGTCCCATTCATGTGGTATCTTCTGCTTCAGTTTTGAGCCTGTGTGATACTGTAAGGGTTAAATGTAAGGATTTTTTGAGGATTAAGTTTAAGAATTTTTCAGAATTCCCAGATATTGCAGAAATAAGGCTGGGTATTTGTTTTGTGTTTGATTTTCTTTTCTTTCTTTTTTTTTTTCTTTCTTTTTTTTTTTTTTTTTCCTGCTAATAGAAGATGCGATTCTTGGCTGTGGCACTAGATGGTGTTTAACAAGCAGGAGTGGGGAGATAAACCGGAATTCCAAACAGAAAGTCAGTGGAGTTGAATAAAAAAGAACTATGGTTCAAGTGTTACACAGGTGAATGAGCTATGCATTCTTGGCTCCAATATTTGTTTGAAAAATTCAGGTTTCAGTACCCCTTTTGTTTTGAAAATCAATAGCACTGACATGAAACCTGTACTTAAAAACAAAAAGAAAAAAGAGAGTTTAGATTCTAGCTCAGCCCCATCCTCAGCCCTTATATAATCAATAATAAGAAAGGAATAAATCTAACAACAAACCTTATGGATTCTGAGAAAATGAAAAATATCATGCCTGGTTCCCTTGAGGAATTTCAATTTATACTAACTCTGAAATAGGAGGAAGATGTTTCTCAAAATGAATTATACTGTCCTTGTCCAAAAGGTTCCCCTCAGTGTGCATGGTATATTTGTGAGCATAAACCCTGCCATAAACCAGTGCTGGGTGGAGCCTGGCACTCTGGGACAGGCTCTTACTTTCCACGTGAGATAGAAGTGGGATGCTATGTCTTTATAACAATAATAAGATATGTGAGGCAGCCAGGTGAGTAGATTTGGGGAAAAAAAAAATCCCAAATAGTATCAAAGCCCCCCAAACTAACAGAAAAACCTCACCACCCATTCCCCCCCCCCCCCCCGCCTCTCATGTTCCCAAAGTGCTTCAGAGTACTCAGGAAAATTGGGTAGTTACCTTAATACAGCATACTTTATGTACTCACTTGGAGTATAATCTACGAATAGCTTCTACAAGGTCTTATCTAGGAAAAACCATTCACAAAATTCCCACACAAAGTGTTTAATCTGGCAAGCCAAGTTTTTTTCCCATGTGTTGATGCTGTTTAACACCTTATATGCCAATATAAGTACCAGGAAACTTTGGATTTAGTGAATCTCAAATTCTTAAGCTCTGATGAAAAAACAGAAAACCACTCAGAATAATATTAAATAGTTAGAAACAAATTAAGGGATCCTTCTGCAGCTGGATCTTAGCTCTAAAATACATTCAGAGTGATAGAATTGGCAGCTCTTATATTTTAATTTGGGCTTAGCATTGCTAAATGTTTTCAAACCCTGGCAAACAAGGATACAGGTGCAGCTGAGGTTTGTCATGTCAGTACCTAGAAGTAGCACAATTTACCTCAAAGGATTGTGATGGAGAAGTGTTTGCAACATGAGATGCATTCCATTTTCCTTGTCAAGCTGTGAATCAACAGAAAATAGCTGAAGACAGCAACATTTAAAAAAAAATAAAAGTGTTGAACATCATCACCAGTAGCAAAGCTGTGGTGGCAGGAAGGGGCAGGTTGTGGTGCTGGAGCTGTGGTACCACCAACTGCTGTGGTCCCTTTTCCTTTTTGAGACCTCTGCTCAGGACGTGTCACTGGGGCTGTGAACAACAGCTGCTGTGACCTGATGAGTGCTGGAGCTGGAGATTTGGTCACCCTGAGCCCATTCTGCACAAACAACAGATGCTGGTGGTCGTGTGGAACACAGGTGGGTTCTAACACCCAGTCAGCCCAGGCAACTTGATGCACTCTGAATGCAGGTCAGGCATCACTACCACCTCTAGCGTCCATCCTTTCACCTGCCTGCTTGGTTAGCCTCCATTTTTTTCCCTAATAATGTTCTTAGGAACACATTGCCCCAGCCCGGAGCTCAGCCCATTAGCTGGCAGCCTTTGATGTGGGCAGTGTTTTGGGAAGATGCTGCTAAACTCTGGCACCAAAATAAACAGTCAACAGAAATGCAAGGATCACCATGTGGGGTCAAGAACCTTTATCTTTTGTCGATTTTTTCCAGTAGCCCAGCTCTTTCTGTGCTGATGGAAACCAAACCTCAGCTTCAAAAGACCCTTTGTTTAATCAACTGATTTCTCTTTTTTATTTTATTATTGGTTTACACCTTTATGGATGTTGTTTTGCATTACTTTTATCAAGCCAGTGTTTCTTCCCCTACAGCTACAACACTCGAGTGATGTTTGAAACTTATAATGCTCTTTGATTAATATTAAATGTGGAGAACAAATACATTTGGAAGGTCTTTATCTTCTGATAGACTTAGTTGTTTGAGTTGCTGAGGCTGGGGCTTGTGACAGCTCCTTGGGGACATGTCGGGTGTCTTCCTTGTTTTCCAAGCCTCATTATAATTGAGCAAATGTTGTCAAGTTTCCTCAGTATACCTTTTTTTGTTACATCTCTAATATTTTAGGTATTTCTTGTTTTTTTAAATATCTTACATTTCTTTTTGTAGTTTCTGCTTTTACTTCACTTTTAAAATGAAAGGGTTTATAATTTTTAAGGTTCCATCCACTGTCCTCTTTGATACAACAGGAGAAAGGCTCCCTTATGTATTGGAAGTCAAAGTTTGCTTTATGTGCAGTATTGCATTAGCCAAAATTTTTCCTCAAATAGAAAACAGATATCTATTACAGCTCTGCTTTATTGCATTTGGAATTAATTTTATAGTCAATTTAAAATTATTTTCATATATTGGGGGAATGACAAATGTTAGGAGGAAAAAGATATTTTTGTGAGTGAAAGATATATTAAGTATATATGAAAAGAAATGTAATGCTTGTGCAAGGTTCTGAAACCTGTTATTTTCTGGCCAGAAATCACTTCCTGCTGCTTACAAATTGAAGGCAATCAGTGGTATTACCACCAGTCATTACGTGTTTCTGCTATCTTTCTTTCTTTCACAGATTTCCTCAGCATTTTGTGTCCGCTTGCTCAGTCACATAAGAAAAGTGCTATAGCTGGAGTAAACATTCCAGGCTTTCAGGAAATCCTGAAGAGTTGTTGCAAAATGACACAACAGTGGATTTGGGAACAGAGCACATTTCTGCCAGCATTGACCAGGGTCAGAGGTTATCAGAGATGAAGGAGAGGATGCTCAGCAGTGATAAGTGTGAATGCTTCTGATATATGTCAACCTCAGAGTCGGAGATGTTGGCTGTGGTGAATTAGTGGTGATTCCAAGGTGGGACTGACCTTGGACATGTTTGTATGGTATTTGGTTTATACCCTTGTCCAAGGCAGGTGGGTAGGTCCATGTGCTGCTGCCTTATGCTTTCATTAAACTATATTAACCATTAAAACCAATCAAAACTAAATATTGGCATAAAACCTGGGTGTGTTTGGAGGGGTTGGGGAAGAGAAAACCTCCCTGTGCCATAGGGAAGTGCTGAAGGCAAAGACTGAAAGTCAGTGATGCTCCCACCCACCATTTCATGTAATAACCAATGTTGGATACAAACTGGTGGAGCTTTCAGTAGGGCTCATAAAGTGAGCAGTATTATCTGTTACAGCGTATCTTCTCTTGTCATTGCTCACCTCTGCATGTTATTTGTAAAGAAAAGAGCCTTCTTTTTGCCTCTAATATAGTTACATAGAGAAATCAGTACTTAGGTCCTTCCCTTTGCTGTAGCCTCCTGCAACCGTCTCTCTGAAGCCTTCATATTGGATAGTCTCTCCAGAGGCTTAAAATGAATTGCAGAACAAAATGAAACCTGACCTTATGCTGTATGTATTTTTTATGACCAGAGCTTATCTTAGCAGATACCAGAAAGAAACTCTGGCTGATGTTTCCTAGCAGAAATGAAGAGATGTTGTTTCTTCAGGGCTTGATGGTACCTGGCACGTGCATTTCACCCAAGCATGACCTTGCTTAAGAATAAGGCCATTTCTGAACTCTGTTTTAAGCGTGGTCTAGCAGAAGCCTGATTGCTGGGCGTCAGCTGAGCGTGGAGGGAAGGGGTGTTGTGACGGGGCTGACGGCGCCGTTGTTGCCGCTTGGCTTTGACGGTAATCGGGTTGGGCAGATGTCTTCGACAGCTGTGGCTAATGGCCTGCCGTGCTGGGCAGGGACCAGACCTCCAAACTTTTTCTGCTTCACAGAAAATTCTTGGGCCTGCGTGCATGGAAAAATAGAACTTGTTCCTCATTTAGCTTTATTATTGAATTCTGCCCTCACTACTAAATCAACAAATTGTTGGTGCTTTACACTTGGAACTTGGCCCTTTCTGTGTAAGGTTGGTTGTTTTCCTTTGTTGTGATTTTTTTTAATGTGTGGGGGTTTTTTTCTATTTCACTTGTTTGAAATGGCTATTTAAATTATTGACAAGATCTTAAAACTGAGTTAATTCACTTCAATTTATCCAATAGACAAAACTATTTATAATTAACGGAGAACCAGAGGTCATGTCGGTGTGTAATAACTGCCGAGCCAAATGAATAACAATTATGAAGTTTTTTATGCTAAGCTAAAAATTATGCAGGGACTACCTTCTGAATAGCCTTGAAATGATTAGCAAGGGGTTCAGGTGGCAGGCTCTGGGGAAGGCGGAAAAAATCTTGGGGGGGGGGGAGGGTGGGTCTCAAAAACTATGCACTTATTTATCTGATTAGACTGGCTATGTTGGCACTGGAAACAAACGATCTTTTAAAATAAACCTTATCTTTAAATCATAGTGACAGCAGAAGCTATTGTGAGAACATGACCATACATAATTGAAAAGGACAAAGGGTGAGAGTTTTACATAAAAAGAATAGGATCTGAGTGGTGGCTTGCTTCATCTGTCAGTGTTTGCTGGGCAGTTTCTAGGGCTGTTGGTGTGCTTGGTTCAGGGGGAGACTACTGTGATCAGTCACGTAACCTTTAGTTTTTCTGAACATTAAGACAGGGAGAAAATGTCCCTAAAACATCCCCACCACCTTGCTATAGGTTCCTCTGGGACTTGCATGCTATTTGAGGAATCAAGAAATGAAGGAATGGCCTTGCTCATACACTGGCTGGGTAACATGCTTTTGTTCGCACAGCATATTTTATTAGTGTGAAAGAAGGAACGGTTAAAAAAAAAAAAATTAATGTAGGCTACAATACTGAATTATAGCACCAAAGCTGAAATGGGCATAAAAAGTAGCAACAATTGCATAATGGAACAATAAAAAAGCTTCTTTCCTTTTCTTGCAGGACATAATACCAGTTCACAACACAGTATAATTAGATTGCCACATCGCCCCTTGTAAAACCAGAAAGGAAAGAAATGTAGGGCTGCATTAAAACTCCTTTCATTTTCTAATGCCTTTAGAGAGCTATTGGACATAGAGGACTCGCTCTGGCAAAAAGCTCTAGTGAGCTATTAGGTTTTTAACTATTTTATAGGGTTTTTTTTATTGTTGCCAGGCCTAGTTTTTCAGTACAATGACTTTGTCCTCTCTCCCCTTTCCAGCCTGTCGCACATTTATCAATCTTACAGATAACATTCACTATAAAGATAAGTCCGGGCTCTTATGAAGCACTGTGTCCTGCTGACATATCCTTCCCTCCCCCCGCCTTTTCTTTAGTAAGTCTCACATGACTTCTTTTATCTGATGATCTTCTGATACAAACTTCTTATGTCAGCTCCAGATCTCACAGACAACGGGAACAAAACCCTGTCATGCAAGAAGTGGATACCGTCACCTCTGGGCCAGGTTTTAGTGGAACACAGCAGAGGAGAGCAGAGACTCTTCTAGGCCAGAAGATGGCCTTTCCTAAACAGTTAACCATGAGCAAAGCCCACACTTTTCCCCCCCTATTAATTAATATAAATGTTTTCTCTTCAAAAAGACTGTAAAGCTAAAATGCAAGTGGTCAAAAAGGAAGCACTGAATATTCAAAACCAGCTTCATTTTCTCAGTGAAGCTGATGAAATTTACTTATAAAAAACCTCAGCTTTTGCCAAGGACAAATGGATGCAAAAATCACTACACTGCCACAGGTTGATTAGAATTGTGTCCTTTCAAAGAAAAACAATATTGCTTATTAGTGGACCTGCCAAATTTTGTCTTAACTCAAATTTTTTAGAATCTGTGGAAATGTCAGAGTTGCTATAAGCATGCACAGCTGACAGTGATAAGTTGTGTGCATCTCTAACCAGGAGTTTTAAAATGATGCATAGGGAGTGCAGTTGAATGAAATCTTGCAAACTGATACCAGCAAGAAAAATGTTCCTGCTTAATGCAGCGGAAAAAAAGAAAGTTGCAACTTCCTTGTGTTTATCGTTTTTATGGTACTGGGTGATGTAGGCTTAGCTGGGACTTAAGAATTGGTCATGAACGTCACCATCCACGAGCCCTTCAAGGCTTCCCAGGCAGCTTGGGAGTGCAGTACCAACAGCACACTGAGCAATAGACAGGATGCCGACCCAGTAAGAGAATGTCTCCTAACATGTCACCTCTTCCACATTTAATTGGCTGTTACTGGTCTCCAGAGCAGTATTCTTGGATCCACGATAAACTAATTCATGTTGCAGTAGAGAGTACAGGACAAGCCTGTCTGGTTTCTTCCCTATCCATCCATGCTGAGCACTGGCCCTTGGGAGCACAGATAAGATTTGCTTCCAAGCCACTGCAGTGACTTCTGGGGCTAATGCTGGGTTGTCACCTCTGCCAACTTCCTAGAAATGTTTCCATGACTTGGTCTTAATAACAAAGTCCACAACATTGCTTTGGCACTAATGAATGCCTCAGCTGAGCATTTCAGTTTATATCTGTGTTTTGAATTGGAGACTGAGAAGGATATGCTCTTTGATCACTAGGTTGAATTTCCTACAGGAGCTACAGGGCTTTTAGCCGGTTAAGTATGTTGAGCTGACAGAGTCAGCCCAAACCACACAGTTCCAGAGACAAGACATTTCCAGCTGGCCTAGGCTGACATGATCTGTTATATTTAATTAAATTTAATACCACAAATACCTGGTAAGACAGCATGAGGCACCTCTATTAGACTTAAGCTTACACAGGTGCTACACATGTATGAGTGTACATGCATGTATGACATACTTTTTATATATTGACAAGTGTAATATATCTATGTCTTTCAATCACTTCTACTGTTGTTAAATATTATTTAACCCAGTGCGTTGACTCTCACTTGTGGAGGCTGATAGGCCTGCCAATTCAGAGACCTCGCAGGCTTGGAGCCTATTACCTCATACTCATGGAGACCAAAGTAGCCTCCCCCAGGGTGCTTTGCTTGACTATGTTGATGTACCCCAGTTCTGTTTCCTTGATTGCCCAGTTGGTCTCCCTGCCCCTTTTCCACCTTCTATATCCGTGATCTGGAAAGTTCTCCCTTTCCTGCTCCCCCACTGGCCCTTGTCCTTTTGCCACTCAGTTGGATCTTCCCTATTGGCTCCCTTGCCCTAGCCCCGCCTGTGTACTGCCCCTGCACCCTCAGGTCATTGGTCTCTGATGCTTTTCCCCACCCCATATATAACCCTGGACCCTTCCCTGATTCCTGGTTTTGTCCCTGGACCCCTTCATGTAGTTGGTATAAACTCCTCCTGCGGAACTCCATACAAAGACCCTTCCTGCTCTCTTTGTCGTCGACTTATTCCTGATAGCTATCCAGCGTGTGTGGACTCCGTGTGTGTGTGGAGTGGCCTCTCCGAGTGGCTTCCCCTGGGGGATGCTTTCGGAAGGTCGCAGCATCTGCCACCCGGCATTGCTGTTGCAACACTTGCTGCCTGCAGAGGAGCAGTTGAGCAGAGTGTTGGTAAGCATACAAAAGATAATAATAAGAAAGATGATTAACAAGAAGTCATTTCAAGCCTATTGAGTTTTCATTTATAGCAGTAACAAACCTTGTGAGTAGCGAGCCAGTTTCAAATATCATTACCATAAGCAAATATTTAGAGGGTTAGTTCAAAAACAAGTGGAAAATTTTATTCCAACATTAGAATTTATCCTGCAAGTGTAGCCTGCTCTGCACAGAGGGGAGTGGATGAGCAGAAAGGCATGAGGACAGGTTTTGTGCACAAAAAAATTTTGTTGTGAACAAAACCTGGACAAACGCAGTCATAGAACATCACATGGAGGGGACCTTCCAATTGAAAAGTTCTCATGTGGCTAAGACTAGAAAAGTTAAACTTCAATTGAAATGAAGACAAATCAGTCTGAATAAGTAAGGAAAAAGAAAAAACCAAAACAATCAGTAAACCAGAAGATCCAAAGCTATTGGACATCAGAGGGTATTGCCCAGGCAGTGGGGACAGTGTTGCTGCAGACAGGTAAATAAGACACCTGATTTTCTCCATAGTGAAAAATAATGCCATTGCCCAATGAGGGGCTGGGGTCTTGCTCCTTTTTTTTCTCCTTTTACCTCTCCCTTTCACTAGACAAGGCCATCAAGATTCCAGAGTGACCAAACACTGACCGATGAGTGGCCACCAGGGCTCAGCGGTGTGGTGGCTGGGAGATGTGGGAACGGCCCTGGCTGCCTGCAGGTTCCGGCAGGAGAGGGGATGCTCTGAGATGCACCATAAGGACTGTGTAAATGCCTGGGAATGGAGCCAGTATTTCTATAATGGCACTTGACACAAGAGCAAACACCAGAGAAAATCCAATGAAACTTTAAAGTGAAATGTCTCTTAATTGTTCAGTGGTCACAACCTCTCTCCATCAAACCCCTGCATAATGAGTTTCCCTTCAGCCCTATTTGGCCGTGTCTTTCCAAGCTAAAAATCTGAGCTTTCAAGCATGAATGACAAAATTGTCAGTGTTGTCTAGAGTTGTGCAAAAGGACATGCTTTTGCTGCATACAGCAGCTCCTATAAAGAGGAACTTACCCAAGTTTCAGTCAATTTTTCTCTATGAATGCATTTCAGCAGAATGGGAAATGGTTTCAGGAAAGAACAGACATCAACATGTTAATTATTACAGTCTTTCTGCACTAAATCACGTAAGTTTGACCAGACCATAAAGCCTAGTGCTGCTGGGTGATCAGCTTCCAGAAACAACTAAAGATGACTTTTTTATTTATGTTTGATGTTTCTTGCTAATTTAAATGTCACAGCTCATATCTATGTCTCTGTTACCTCAAGGGTAGGCTACTCAAGTGTGAACTATAATAGTGCTGTATCTTAAACACACTTGAAAAGATACTTCAATGTGGAATGCCTCTGTTTACATTAAAATGATGTATTATTATTTATTATTTATATTGCAGTAATATCCAGTAGCTTCAGACATCTATTAGGAAGCCTTTATGGTCAGTGCAAAGCAGACCATAAAGTAATGTCCCTACCCCTGCTAACTTTCATTTATAAGTAAATCCAGCCATGAATATATCAGCATGTTTTCACAGAAACCAGATATATCAGTGTTAAGGTATCAGTCATACAGCTGCCAATGGACTGAGATTTTACTACACAACAGGCTCCATCTTCCTTCTTCTATGCCAAAATAACCTCAGGCATTCAGGCTTGGGGCTACTCAGGTTAATGAGACAGAAAGAGAAATTGAAAGAATATTTGACTTTTAAATTTGCCTTGTTTGGTGCAAATAACAACTGTTTGATAATAGGGAAGCCACCTTGCCAATGTCCTATGAGACTTTGGGGACATCACTGATGGAGGAGGATCATTTGGGTCTTACCTCTCTCTCCCTTTTTGTTTCCTGGAGCTGAAAGAATAGAAGCCCAAACCACATGGAAACCTTTTAGGTCTATTTACCGAGAGATTTTTTTTCTGCTACAGATGTGTACAGGCTGATTGGCTTTGACAGTGCCTTGTCTGATGAGAAAGGCCCTCTGCTAATAAGCTAATATTCTCAGTTGCACTCATAAATGATGCAGTGATCCTAACAGGCATTTCAGCTGCTACTGAAATGTCCCTAATCCATATGTTTAAGTGCACTCAGAAATGCTGCAGGGACAGGAAAGGTTTGCTATTCGTGTCAGGGAGCAGGTATGACTGTTAACATGTTGTTGCCCTTTTCAATTCTTCTACACATCTTTTGCTAGATGAGCTGTGCTTGTCTCCTGTCTTGTGTCATGGAAGAAAAAAGCCATAGTACTGCATGTGGAAGATGTTACATCTGCTTTGCTTTGAATCAATGTCATATTTCTGAGTACCTGGTGTATGGAAGGCAGGTTCTTCAATATCAGTGAGAGGATGTGACACCCCCGTTCAGGTGGCAGTGTGTGAGATGTGAGGGGCTGAAGTCTTGGGGATGTTAGGCTGGGCCCCAAAATTGACTCGTGTTTCTGCGTATGTAGCTCTAAAATAAGTCATAGAAGATATGTTGGATAGGCTTCTTTATATGGAGAAGTCAAAATTGCCATCCTTCCTTGTTAAATTTGCTAAGTGCCTGGTTAGGCTGGTTGCAGGAGCAGCCAGGGGTCCTTGTGTTTTGTAAATTAAGACTTCACAGAAATCTTATAGTTTATGAACTTGTCAGTATCTCAAACAAGTTGTGTTGTCTGCTGCCTCAGTTGGGCTCTTGTTCCTCCTTTGTATCATGTATTGTTTTTGTTTGGTTTTTGCTAAGAAAAAAGCAAGTTATTTAAAACCAGTATCTGAACTGGCTTTATTTAACATACATCTGTTCAATTTGCAGAGGCATGCCTTTTCCTGAAATTCCATTTGTTTTCTTTCATTTACACAAAGACTTTTCCTTGACAGTCTTGGCAAAAGCAAGACTGCTCAACCTGTCACGACCAGCCCAGATGTTCATCCTGCCCCAAGTCAAGGCTTGTGTCTCCAGTTCCCACAAATCTGTGCAGAAGATGGAGAATAAGAAATTCTTTGCATCCACAACATGAACTGGAAATATGGGAAGAATGGTGTCCCTATGTGTATGTTCAGCTTGTGTACTCAACAATTCACACCCACACCCATGCTCATCATCACAGGCATACAAACATAAGCACAAAATCTGCCTTTCCTCACTTGTTTTTTTCTGCCAAAATTATTATCTTCCCCTTGAGTCTTCCCTTCCTACCTTGAAAAAAAAATTCCCGCTTGCTAACCTGGAGCCTTCTGTTTTGTGTGTTCTTCTATTGACAAAAAGCTGTATTTTTCAGGCTAAATTGTTGGCTTCCTGCACTACTTCAAGGGCAAATCAAGGCATGGTTTATTCCTCTGTTCCCTTTCTGCCGCTTGAGCAAATGCCTTGTGTTTGAAAGCATTTGCCTGAACTGAACCTAGTAAATTCACTCACAATATTTAAGAAAAGCTGTCAGTGGTGCCGTGTTCCTTGTATTTAATTCAATAAGCATCTAGTGTGTTCTGAAGTGCTGAGCTCAAAGCAGGATGTCTTTGTGTGCCTGTGGGCATGCATCTGGCTATGTATCTTCTGTTTTTCTGACTACTGTTGGCCTGGATGTTACTATGATCCTGTCGGTGACCAAAATTTCTTTGCCACCCTGTACTCAGCAGAGTTGTGTTAAATACCTTAATGTTACTGGAAGGAATTTGACCCATAAGCTGGTAAGTATTCATTTTTTCACTCTGTAGTGATAACTGGTTGTTGCTATTGGCATGGTGAAAAAAAAAGTCTTCATAAACCTTTCTTAAAAACATCTTTGAAATGGGAATAAGGCTGTTAATAATTGTTACAATGAGAGGAACATCTAGATGTCACCAATGCATAGTGTAGCCTAATTATTCCTTGATGTAATAGCTCACAGATTTCTTATCCAATAGTCCTTGAACTCACAGGAACATGTGCTTTTGCCTAACTGCATTTGTAGATTTCTTTGAGAAAATAATCTTTAACAAAGAGACATGAATAAATCAATTGAAATTAAAAGGATTAATAAGAAAGGTGAAATCCCCAGCTGATATTTTCTTCAGAAAAGGCAAACCTGAGTGGGTAAGCAATTGGAGTAAGTAGCCCATGAGAGGGGCTGTGCCAGAGGTGGAAAACCTACTAGTGGCAACCCTGCCCTGTATGAAAAACCGCTGTACACAAGGCATATATGTACTTACCTTTTCTGTAGAGATGTAGGAAACTCGGAAGGAAGAGTAAGGTTAATTATAAGCTTAGAAACCTGCAGCTGGGTTGGTGCTATAGGGCAAAAACTCATCAGCCAGAAATGTCTAATGAGGAGAAAGATTCTGGCATGGTGTTTGATCACAGTGTAATTATGAACCACTAAAACAGTATGGCTGTATAAAAACCCAGTGTACCGTAAGATTAAACAGCTGAATTATTTTCTCCATTTATACAGAGGCGTTAATGTCTGAATACAGCACTGATCCCTTATAGTCAAAAGAGATGGATTCAAGCTGCAAAAAATGTAAAGCAAAGTATAGAGAGTTTGATAATTACGTGCGAGAAAGTATCATAAAGGATGAAACTCAATGAGCCAAATCCATAGCTTACTTGGCCCCGCAAAATGAAAACTTTGAAGGTTGCTCTAGACAGATAGAGAGCAAGAGCAAGGGAAGAACTTCTTAACCCAAAAGGTAATACTGTGGTGATGGCAAATGAGTATAGATAAGCTGTAAATTAATGGGAGCTGGGAGTAGCACAGTTCTGGGAAGCCCTTGCAGGACAAAAGAGAAAAGTAATTTAAGATGGTATTTGTCCCAAATGATGCAGTTATTGGTTTCCTGCAGGACAAAGTGATCCTTTGGAAGGACAGTCCTTCCAGTCTCCTGCCTCTGACTTTTTTTTCCTCTTACTCTTGATCAAGTACCTTCACTTACTATTTGGATGACTTTGTCACTGTTTGTAAAGTAATTTAATTCAGATATCTATTCAACAGCCACAAAAATATTCATGAATCCTGATTGTTTTGTAGATTTTAGTGCCATAATCAGTCACAGAAGTTGTGCTATACCTTGGTGACTAGACAGTAAAACACTAGTTCTGTGCTCCATTTAAAGTGACAGAGATTTTAATTGCATGCTTGAAAGGTCTGAGGTTGTTTCTGAATGAATGAATGAATCTATTAGTGCCATTGTCTTTGACTATAAATGCTCTAGCATAATGACAAGGCAAAGCTATTACTTTGCCTTGCATGGAGCACTCCCACTCCCATGTTGTTCAAATTGTTTTCAGTCAGTGGTCAACACTGCGTCAAAATCGTGATCTCAAAAAGCAAAGTGGACAACAAATGTGAAGTCCCACTGACCCCTTCAAAATTTAAATGATTTCCAGTTTATTAGATGGAGAAACCTTCACCTTATTCACATCTTGTTCCCTGTCTGTAGAGAGTGCAAGTTGCCTGGCTTTAATGTGAAGCCGTATTTATGCTGGTAAATTTATTATACTAGTGGGATTGGTCAACTTAAGGGATCAAAGCCACTTTCTCTCCTCAAAAATAAGGAATATATTTTATTTGGCTATATCTAGTATACCTTTACGAAAGGCAATCCCTAATGCCCAAAATACTAGTGGAGAAAACCACTGGGAAGAGTTTTGTATCAAAACCAGAATTGTGTGCTTTATTACTGACAAAATATTATGTTGCCTGTTGGCTGCATGGTTCTGAATCTTGCCTTAGTCTTTTAAGACATTTCTCTGCTGGTACAAAACCCTGTGATACATGGAAATCCTGGCTGTAGGTGTTTCTGTGTGTGCTGCAGAGCTTTGCCAAAATAGCTGGAATAAGCAACAGTTTATCTTTGCTGCTAAAAAAAGGTCCATTTCTCATCTTACAAATGAATGTTTAGTATAAAATATGTATGAATGATGCCAGCACAAAAATCACTGTGAAGGCTGGATGTATTAATTGCAGTGCTTTGACTAACACAAGCTTATTTGTGGTAAAACTGAAGTGGTTTGCTCTTGCTGGAGTCTGTGTGGTGAGTATTTTTAGGCTAAAAAGAAACATTATTTTTGTTCAGACATGACAAGCTCCTGCTGTAACCTTAGTTAATGTCAACCAAAGAGTGCTTTGGGCACAGTTATTATTTATATAAATTCGGCAAATTGTCTCTTGCTGGGGTTCTGGATCTTCAGTGGGAATTTTATTGATGCAAAATGCCATGCTAATATGTTATGCTTGATGGGAATGGTTATAGAGCCAGGAGTTAAGTGTCCCAGTATGAGTGAGGGGTCTGCAGACTGGATGAAATTACCCAAGGTCATGGGTTTACAGAGAAGGTGAGTCCTGGGCATTGAAAAATGGGCAGAATTACTTCATCAAAGGTTGGTCCCTACCGTCCTGCACTGGGTCTGGATTCCTGCTGCTGTATCCAAGGTTTTCCTGCTCTTTGTGCCAGATTCCATAAGATACAATACAGTATTTCTGTATGTTAACACAAAACTCAGCAAGTGACTATCATAGACCATAGGTAGAGTGGAAAATAATGGTAAAAAGAAGCTATATAAGGAAATACAATTATTTGCATGAAAAATCCTACAGCTGAGAATAATGGATGGGGAAAGGAGAGAGGGAGAGATTTCCACTTAATAATGATCTGTCTGGGTCAAAGGGACAGACAAAAATTTGGAATTAATCCTGGGCCTCTCTGAGTAGTTGTCTGCATATTTAGGAGCCTTAAATCTGTAGATCCTGCTCCCATTACTCAGATTTGTGAGTTTTCTGCTCTCATTTCTGCCTTGGTACATATATATGCTGTGCAATAGAAAGCCCAAAGTTACATCTTTCATTCCAACTGCACAAAACCAGTAAGACTAAATGACTGAAATACAGAATTAAGGAACAAAAGCTTCCTCCTCCCTCATTTTCTTCCTCCATGACACAAGCTAATGCCATGTCCCCAGAATTATTATATAGAAGGCTATCATCTATGAAAGAAAACCTGAGCATCACTTCTCTACTCTGGGACACAGGGAAGTGATATCTCCGTGGCACAAAATCGGTGCACCTGGCCTTGGAGTCAGATTCAAAATGTGTGATATCTTATCTAATAGGATAAATTAACTCTTGCAAAAGAAAGCACCATGCTATTTGTCAAAGGTGTCAATAAATTTCCACCTATGTTTGCTCTTGTGAGCAGAAAGCAGACAACAAGAAAACTAACAAATGATCCCTCTCCTCCAATGCCTTAAACATCACTATAATGATGGGAAAACAAAGGCAACTTCTATCACCATCATGAAACGAGGAATTTACTGTCATATTTCTCGTGGGACCTAATTTAAAGCAGTGTTCCTAGAGAAACTCAGGTCAAGAGTAAAGAACAAAAAATGGATGGAGATCTGGTTTGACAGATGGAATATCACAGAGCATACCAGGTTAAACTCGGAGGGCTTTATGGAAAAGGTCTTCTTACAGGGAACATGTGTGAATCCCAACTAACTGGAAATAAACAGCAAAGCTTTTCTATTTCTTGGTATGTAACCTCCCTTACAAATGCATGCTGGAAGTGCAGTTTTGTCAGAAATGTTTTCATTGATCTGCTCCTTTTGCAGCAGTCCTGGGCCATGAGTCTTACCTTTTTTTAGGAGAAAGTCCAGGATTTTGCACTTGGGTCAGTGAACAGATGTGGCTGTACTTCTTTGAAGAAAATGCAATCTGAAGGCAGAACATCCCTCCATCTGCTGGTGTTCATCTCTCACAAGGGTTTCTTGCCTCTTGCTCGTTGATAGATGCTGTAACTTACATTAATTAAGTCATAATCTTTCTGACCGGGGGGTTGTGGCTTTGGTCACCCAGCAATGGATATTTAATCCATCTTCTTGACTTGGACTTCAAAGTTTAAGGAATTGCCTAAATTAAGCAGAAATTGACATCTTCCCTTTGCATCTGTGCACTGTGTAACATTCCTTCCACATGTGTTCTTGGACGCAAGCGCTTGTCAGAAGCACAACAGCTAATTCTCTTTTCCTAACTTTTCAAAAAGGAAGGGAAAAGAACATACCCTTTAGTTTTAGTCAATATTCTTAACTTCAGAGAGGCAAACAGGTATCCTTTAGCTGTCAATTCCTTGTAATCTGTTTTAAACTTTTGCAAAGGTCATGTAAGAGAAGGAGTGGGGGGTACCTGCAGGGAAATGTCTCTTTTTTACAGTAAAAGCAGGAACCCACAGCTAAGGCTATTTTTGTGGATTTTTCTAACAGAATAGGGTTTTTAAACTGCTTTTATATTCTGGTTTTTTTTTTTTTTTTTATTGCTAAAGGTAGCAGACCACTTTAGCAATATTAAAAAAAAAAAAATGCCCCATAGGGTCTTTGAATTAAATGCTCCTTTTGGTTTAAATGGTTTGAGATTTTGAAATAAAGAATGGTGAGGCCTCCTATATTTGAAGGCTTTGCTGTTTGAAGCATTACTTTTGTTTTACCACCCAGAATGTCCTCTGGGATCTTGAGAACACTTTTACAAAACATGAGTCCAAAAGTCACCTGTTTATGGCAAAGCTGCTCTCCGGAGGAGAGGAACAAGTGAAACTGAAGTAATTCACCTCAAATAAAGATAAAAATAGACACAAATATTATTAAGCTTTAATAAATGATTAAATGTTGCCTGGCTGGAGAGGAGGAGATGAGAGGGTAAGGAAGAGAATGGGGATCACAAGTAATAGGACAAGAGGAAATGGTCTCAGGTTGTGCCAGGGAAAGTTTAGGTTGGATATTAGGAACAATTTCTTCATGGAAAAGGTTTTCAAGCAGCAGAACAGACTGCCCAGGGCAATGGCTGAGTCACCATTCCTAGAGGTATTTAAAAGATGTGCAGACATGGCACCTGGGGACATGGGTTAGTGGTGGCCTTGGCAGTGCTGGCTTAATGGTTGGACTTGATGATCTCAGAGGGCCTTTCCAGCCTAAAAGATTATGTGATTCTATGATGATTAAACAGCAGGATCTCATCCTGTAGGATCATCCTCCAATTATTGATAGTGCCCATTTTACAGGCAAACAGTGTCAGCTGTGCAGGATGAGCCACCTCCTGCTCCCATACTCAGAGATGCTGCCCCAAGGTGAAAATAAAGGTCAGGAATATCAGAGGCATTGCCACTCTGTAATCAGGAATGACTGACTGTAATTTACCCAAATATAGAACAATACCTTAGACAAAGCTGATAGGGATCACTTGGTCATTACAACATAAACCTCTGCCAAGCCTTTTAGCAGCAGTAATGTAAAAAGCAAACAATATTGTGTTAAAAAGAAAGGCCAGGACAGTAGTATAAAATAATTGGAAACTGAGTACGCTCCTTGTGAAGATTTGCAGTCTTCATTTTTCTAAGAGAAGCTCTATAAAGGTGGTGCCAAACCTCATGTTTTCCATGAATTACATGTCACTGAGAAATATTTTTATGTGGCATATTTACTTAGAACTATCAATTTTCACGGGTTCTAATCAACAAATTCAGGAATTAATGCATGCTGCTAAGTTTTCCCAGACCCTGGCCATATTGTGTTTTCTCTAAACAAACCTGTGCTCAAGAGCAATCACAAGCTGGTAAAGCTAAAAGCAGTGTGTCTACAGCAAAACACAATTATGCTGTCTTTATTTCTGCAATTTAAGTGGAGTAGCAAGAGCTGTTCTGCATGACCCAAATTTTCTCTTGTTGAAGTGGGACGACAGGAGATGGTTCTGCTCTATGGAGCAATAGCTTAAGGCGGGGCAGAAGGAGATGCTCTCAGCCATAAATAAAGCCAAGCTTCATCACCACTCGTCAGGTCTTTGCTTGGAGTTCAGGCAGAGGACATTTTCTTTGGCATGCACAGTTTAAAAATAGTTCATTTGATCCACACTGGGAGAGGGACATCCAAACCCAGGGACATAGAATAACCCTTGCACATGTCTTCTCCTGGAGCGCCCTTTCTCGGGTCACCAGGAGTCCTTCACTTTGACCTCCTCTGTGGGCTCTGCTCTTAGATCTCACTGTATATGAAGTGCATTTTTCACATAAACCCACGTTGTAACATAAAAGTATATTTTTCCAAAAAGACATTTTTGGCACCCTGACAAAGGTCATCTACACATGCCAGCTCTTCTTTTAAAACCTCAAATTCTCCAGTGCAGTAATGATGTTGAAATATGTTTTCATGCTCTAGAAACTTGTTTATTGGGTGTTTTAGTTTGGCTGCTACAGAATGAAAAAGATTATCTTTGAATTGGTTTAAGGTCTTTGAAAAAGTCTCCTTCAATATACAGGTTTGGTAATGTGGTGAGTTTGGGAATTTTCAGGCTTTTAATCTGTGAATGTGCATTTTAAAAATCTGGAGCACTGGAGGAATATATAAATGGGTTAAATAATAAAAATAAAATTAGATTTTTCTGAAGAATATAATCCACAGCAACTATTTAAAATTTATCATTAGAAGACAAAAATAATCCTACTTTGTGTTGTAACTGCAATGTAAAGGAAAAGGTTACACCCAAAATGGACACTTGGCTTTGCAGTTCTGGCTCAAGGCTTCTGTTGGGAGACTCAGTCCCAGCAGCTGATCTCGTACCTTACTACCATGCAGAACAACAGCTGGATTGAATGCATCCCAGGGAGTGCAGTCATTCTGATGTGCCAATCACCCTATGAAAAGCCAAATTAAAATGTACCAACTAATAAGACCTAATTTAATCATCCTTTAGTGCTAGAGATGAATGAGCAGTGTAATTAGACGAACACTGACAGTGGCCTTCAGAGAATTGTTTTTCAGAAAAGCTAACAGAACCTGACTAAGAAAACAACTGGATTTATGGAATTTGGGATGTAGATTGGATAGCACTTTTTGCTGAAATGACTACTGATAAACAGTGGGGTCCTGTAAGGGATCAGATGCAGAAGGGCTTGAAAGGAAGATTAGATTAGATTAGATTAGATTAGATTAGATTAGATTAGATATTGGGAAGAAATTTTTCCTGGTGGGGGTGGTGAGGCCCTGGCCCAGGTTGCCCACAGAAGCTGTAGTTTCTTCATCCCCGGAAGTGTTCAAGTCCAGGTTGGATGGGGTTTGGAGCAACCTGGTCTAGTGGAAGGCATCCCTGCCCATGGCAGGGGGTTGGAACTGGATGACCTTCAAAGTCCCTTCCAA
Organism: Corvus moneduloides; assembly: GCF_009650955.1. Lineage (NCBI taxonomy): Eukaryota > Metazoa > Chordata > Aves > Passeriformes > Corvidae > Corvus > Corvus moneduloides. The sequence goes on from NC_045490.1 coordinate 10,251,307, forward strand.
CCCAAATTATTCTGTGATTCCATGAAGCTGTTCAGCACTGTAGAGCTGCTTTATGGAAGCCACAGAGATCTGACCTAACTGCTGTCTCTTCTTGAGAAGCACCTGTATCATTAGTCCAAATTTTACAGTGATTTTCATACCCTGATCACTTAAGAATCAATTTAACCTTAAAATTAGAAACATGCAGGTCTGTCCAAGGATCTGTTAGCTCAGGTGGATCATCTTGACCTGGTCCTTCAGTACTTTTTGCCACCTGCCTGGTACATGTGTGCAACAGCTCTTCGGCCAGAAAAGTTCTTTGCAAATTAACTTAATTAGCAAATGACCAACCATGAAAGTACAATGCTATTTTGCATCCAATAAACTGTTGAATTTCACTGACAGGTCTCAAAGTACTGGAACATTTTTATCTACAAATCAATAGCCAAGCTCCCCAACACTTGTACTATCAGACAATCAAAGCTGTGATAGCACAGCAATCAGTCATAGCCACAAAAGCACAATACTGGTTTCTAACAACACGAGTGCTATCTAAGATTTGCAGGACCTGATCAATTGGACGAGACAGTAGATGGCAATCAATAGTTTTCTATCATTATAGCAGCCCCATTCGTTCTGCAGGAGTAAGAGGATTGTCAGAATTTAATTTCATGCATTTTTTTCCGGGGTTTTATCCACTCAGGTGTGTGAACTCAAACTTGATTTACCAGATGTGTGCTTTGAAGCTGGCTTTGCTTGCACTGAGATAGCGGAGTGATTTGTTTTGCTAACTACTTTTTATCAAAAATTGTTTTTCTGCATATCCAAAAAAAGGGAAGGCTAATGAGCAATTGCCTTCATAGAATGGTTTAGATTGAAAGGGACCTTAAAGATCATCCAGTTCCAACTCCTCTGCCATGGACACCTTCCACTAGACCAGGTTGTTCTGAGCCGCATCCAACCTGGCCTTGGACAACACATGGGGGAAGAGTCGCAGAGGGGGTAATGCCGCCTGATGGCAACAACTGCTGTCGTCATTATCAGAAAATGGGGCAAGGTGGCCCATGTTCCATAAAATTCCAACCACCTCAGTTGCTGCTCCATCTGTCTCTCGTATCTGTTGGTGTCCTTAGCTCAGTATTGGAGTACAGAACTTAAAATCTTGAATTTTGGCATTTATTTTATGAATACTCCTGTGCAAGTAGAGCATGACATGAAAGTCTTCTCAGTCAATATTTTTCAAAAATAGAAGCCAAAATCTGTCTCCTAAATATGTAGCCAGGTTCTTAAATGGAATATCCGATTTTCTCAACACTAAACCCCAACTTGCTCCTATTCATTTAATACTCCGCAGTCTTGAAATCAACAATTTATTAGCTGAATGGTGCACTTAAGAGCTTAACTTCTAGTTTCTTTTTCCATCAGCCCAGTTGTTATGCTTGTGTTTTTGAATCTAGTGTTCTGGTCATGCTGAGTGTCTGGTTGACAGACTCAGCCCATCTACAGCAAGCAAATGCAGTTTCACCCTGGGTTAGCAGCTCTGAGGTCACTCCAACTCTTACAGATGCTGGGCTGAGCAAGGGGCCATTGTTTTGCCCTCCTGCTCAAAATAGCCTGAACACTGCCTTGGAGTGAGGCTTTGGTGACAGCAGCTCTGCCAGGACCAGTTTCTCCATTAAATTTAGGGCAAGGTGATTTAATTTAATTAAGAGAAGGTAAAACACTCTTGTGCCTTGGAATTGCTCTGTGCCTTTGATTGGTGTTGGCCTATTAGGTGAGGTCTTTTAACATGACCACTGGTGTCGCTGTTGTCCCCAGGGACGGCGATAATCACGACACGAATTCAGGTCCAGGATGCATGGAATTATTTAATTAATTATCAACTCGTTTCTATAACTTGGTTCACAATAGAGAAATGACGTTATTGGGTGCTTGACCATACACATCCCAGAGTGATTGGCCGAATGCTACCACGCCTATTTCAAATTATTTTCTTCAGTGAACCAAAACAATATCCACTGCATTCTCACAACACCCTGCACCTGCAAATAGTTTACAAATAGCAAACCATCTCTCAGCTTAGTTTGCATGAGAACAGAGACTTTCACAGAAGAGTGTAAAAGGTGGAAAATTTCTCTGCCAACTTTTTTAGCATCCATACACTGGCCCAAAGTAACCCAAAACTTTCATCTGGGAGAGCACCAGTGCTTGGGACTTCTGTCTGACAGAAATAATATGCTCCAGCAGAGAAGGAGGCCCCAGGGCCAGCAGGCACCTGCAGGTAAGGACAGGACCCATAGGTTACTTCAGCTCCAAAGAAGCTTTTTTGCTCAGCACACAAACTATCATCTGTGTTTGATAGGAGCTAAAGTTCATGGTTTGCTTATCAGACCAATGGAAAAAGGGGTTCTTATTACAGTGTCATATACTTGTCCTTCCTTGTTAAAAAAAAATAACAGGGGCTTAGGATCAGGTTCCCACCTTTGTCTGGAAGCTAAACTGCTGGCCATGAGGAAAGCTCAGTGCACTGCTTTCATTCATTATTTTATTGGGTAAATAATTCAATTTAATACCTTCTTGTGATCTCTTGCCATTGTTGCAGTTTGCTTATGCACACAGCCATCAATTTAACCACATATTACAGCTGGAGTTGGGTATTTGGGTTGCTGGCTGGCTATTATTTTTGGATGCACAGACAGGAGCATATCTCTTTATAAATTCTTTATCATATTTCTAGAGAAATATATTATCTCATTTGAATGTAATTAACTTAGTCACTACACAATTAATTTATAGATTTATTAATGCAACTATTAAAGCCAGCTAACAAGCTCTGGCAATCCCTATGTGGATTTTAAACCACAATACATCTGGGCATAATAATAAAAGGGAAACATTTTAATATTCTACTATGGGTGGAATCCTGGATTCCCTATATGCTTTAAACTGTCTTCAAATTAAAGTGCCTGCCAGCAGTTCCAACCCTGAGATCCTCACTCAGTTTTCGCTTTGGCTGCTTTAGGCAAATTCCTTGCTTTTTTTTACTTTTTGTATTTTTTCTTTGGTTTATTGGTTTTTTTTGGTTGTTGTTGTTTGTTGTTGTGTTTGGGGGGTTTTGTGGAAATTTTCTATGTTTATAAGGGTGGTATTTGAGAAAAAAAACATTTCTGATTGGACTTTTAATGTGTTTAAGATGACATGATTAAGGAAATAAAATTATTTGTAGAATTGTATTTGACCCTGGCTGTTGCCTTAGCAGAGGCCAGTATACCTTGAAAGGAAAATTAGGACTGTGATAGTTTAATCAGTACAGACTCAGAGCATGGAAACTTTTATAATTCCACTGTTCTATTTGAAAGATTTGTTCTTTTTATAGGTTTATGTATTCATAACAGTTTATATATATGTAGGATTGATTTAAAAAAAAAAGATTAAAAAAATAATAATATAAAAGCCTAAATCAAAAACTAAAGCCAAAGGTTCTACATACCACATTTTTTATTCATGAAGAAATTAGAAAATGGTGCCTTTTTATCTTCAAGATTCCCACTTGAAGTAAAATGACAAAGATGAGGTTTTCATTGCAAGGTTGTTAGCTTTGGCTTTATGTGGATTCAGCTTACAAGAATTAAAGAAATTTTAACCGTGCACCTTGCTGTGCCTCTGTGGCTTTCATGGCAGAGAGAGATGTGCGTTTTGGCCCAGAATGAACAACCATGCCCTTGAACAAAATATAAAATTATGTAGTCACAGGTAGGTGCCACAAAGGTGGCATGACTTGACCCAGCAAATGGGCACCTTATGTGCAGTGGGACAGTGTCCACAGCTGCAGTGGCCCCAGTCCTGTGGTCATCATCCTCCTGGACAGTGCAGAGCTGCAGCCCATGCGTAGAGCAGATGAAATTACTGTCATTAAATCATGGGGTGTGTAATGCCTCTGGAAACAGCAGTGCCTTGGCAAGCCATGGCATGTGCTGCTGGCCTTGGTTTGTGTGTACGTTGAAAATAATGTGTCTGAACATTGAAAGGTCTGAGTGCTGTTCATCTCCTGCTGTGAAATCTTTAGATGAGGAATGGTGTAAATGCAAAACGTAGAGTGAATTTTTTGCTACCAAGTGTGGAGGGTATTGATGGCCAGGTTGGACATGGATTCTGGTCTAGTGGAAGCTGTTCCTGCCCATGGCAGGGGGGTTCGTAAAGATGAGTTTTGAGATCCTTCCTACCGAAATCATTCTATGATTCTATATATCTGATTGTCCACTCCAGAAAAAAACAGGTTTCCTGTTTGCCACACTAAGACCACACCCTTTTTAAGAGCCTGGCCACTCCAAACTCTCTGTTTCACACAGACTGAGCTGCTTCTCTTGCTTGGAGCTTGCTCTGCCCTTGGACTTGACTGAGAAATTAAGCCAGGAGCCCATAGATGTCTCCAGGAGGCCCAGGTGTTCCCCTGAGAGCAGAGGCTATCTGTAGGGGTTATTGAGTTTATGGAGCTGTGCACCTTCTTTGAGGTCAGGAGCTGTGATTTCCCTGATTTAGACATGTTTGCTCTCCTTCAAAGCCTCTTATGCAGATCTGTCATGTGAGAACGAGTGCTCCCAGCAGTGTTGGAGGTGCTTTGCCATATGTCATGATTTGAGATTTCTGACTTTACTCCAGGTGAAGCATCAAATTGATTTACATTTTCTGTTGAAAGATGGAAGTTATTTTCAGAACAAATTTTTTCTCTTTTCTCTTTACTAGATAGTTATTTTCTCAAAAAAGAGAAGAAAGCTTTACTGGAAAAATAAGTTCTATCTTTGAATAGGAAAATGACATATGTTTACATAAATAAACATAGAGGATAAATAGGACATTATTTAGAAATTTCAGGTTTTGAATGAGCATACATTGAAGACATGACTAAAGTTATAAGCATTATACCTAAATAACAATAATTCAATTTTCATAGGCCAAGGTCATTCTGTGTTTTAAAGCTTCAGATTTAACTATGAGGGCTGGAATTTTGGCTTTGCTGAACTTAAAGGCAGCTTTGTCATTACTTCTACATTATGTCACTACATTACGTGGCCAGAATTTCATCCTGAGAAAAGCTGCTGCAAGAGCACAAGATGATTTTCTGTGGTGAATTCATATTTTCCTCTTGTTAGAATACACACTTCCGAGTAGAGTAATAAATGAGGATTTCAGCTATTTGAATGCCTGGAAAGTGGTGAGAATGGCTTCCTTTCTCCCAGACCTGCCACCTGGAAGGAAAGTCTCAGCTGTACAAGGGGCAGAGAGAAAAATCAGGAGTAAATTCTGACTTGGAATTGTTTATGTAGAGCAACAATCATACAGAAGTGACAAAACATCTGACATGCACAGCCATACAAGAGCAGCTGATTCCCAGTGGATAATACAATTTAAATATTTATTATTAAAGAGTTACATTTTTCCAAGGTTTGCCAAGCTCAGGTTTGATTCAATGTCAGTGCCGTTAAAACTGCTCGTATTGCTTCTTTCTTTTCTCCTTATACTGAACAATTATATTTGCTCTTTGATGGAAACTTGTATTTTATATCACTCATTGCTCCCTTCAAAAATATTTTTCCTTGCGAGTTAAGCTTAATAAAATAGACTGACTTAATTCTGAAAGAAACTATCCCTTTAGGCTTGTAATGCTGTTAATTTACCCATTCTTATGTTGTCTTTTAGTTAACTCAGAGAATCTTCCTTGAGGAGCTCACTCTGGTTTGAATGGTTTTGAAGAGAGAAATTGCACTAAGCCAGGCTCATGGAAGGTGCTTTTTTTTTTTCATTTATAAAGGGGATAAAAAGGTTGTATGGAGGGTATAACAAGCTTTGCCCCAGTGTGGGCTGCCAGGACCAGGCAGGCATGTTCACTGCTGCCTCTTGAGCTCTGGCCTCCTACCTTCAGTCATGTTTGTGATGGCTGTGACACACATTTGCACGTGGCTCAGTGAAGGACACAAACCTGGAGATGAGCCTCAGCAGGGCTGGGAACAAGATGTTCTTAGCCAAGCTGCTTAGGTGTAAGATTAATTGTTGGAGTAATCTGGGTGGAGACAAACTCTATTATGACATGCCTATCTGTGAGGTGAGGAGACTCTTCCGCAAGTGAGAAGGTGTAAAAGGGAAAAAAAACTAGTACCAACAGAGTTTGCCAATCTCCAGAGTGAAGGGTGGTGTTATCAAAACACTCTGCAGGTTTGGCACCACAGACCTGGATTACTGGGATGTGCCTGGGGACTGGGCTAGTCTTCCTTTTAACTGAATGGTCATTGAGCAGTAAGCAAAGTGACTTGCCCAAAATATAAGTAAAAACAAAAATTCACCAAATAACATTTTTGTTGTATGTTTTACACAGGGGCAGAGATAAAGAGTGGGGTGGCACTTCAGCTCACTGGGAACCCAGTGCTTTGCTGTGGTTTATTATTCAGTGATGTATCCAAAAGGTTCTGATGATTATTGCATTCTTCTCATTTTCTGTGTGATTTGATAGGTTTTGTAATTTTGAAAAGAAGCCATTTCTTGAAAGGCAGAAGCACCTTTATGTTGTAAGCATCGTTTCCCTGAGAGCACCTGGAAGACTCTCCAGTGCATTACCAGCCAGGACACCTCTCTGACCTTACCACAGGACCACAGCACGGTTTGGGCTTGGGGGAACTTTAAAGCTCATCTCATTCCCACCCCCTGCCATGGGCAGGGACACCTTCCACTATCCCAGGTTGCTCCAAGCTCTATCCAACCCGGCCTTGAACACTTCCAGCGATGGGGCAGCCACAATTTCTCTGGGCAACCTGTGCCAGGGCCTCACAAACCTTGAAGTGAAGAACTTCTTTCTAATATCTAAACTAAATTAGAGCTTGTCCTGAATCCCCCACTCAGAGCTGCATCATCCCCCTTTCGGTGGCATTTGGCTTCACCTGCTCTGTGCATTTCTAAAACTGCCTGTAACAAAGCCAAATCTCTAAAGAAAACAATTGCTTCTCTGGACAGAGGACTGTCATCGCATCCCTTAAACCACATTTGCACCTGGGTTGTGTTGGCCAATTTATCATTAGTCTGTTTACTAGGCAAACATTGAACTGTCTTTCATGTGTATTGTCTTTGCTCTTAAGTGATCCTATCAAATTTTAAATTATCTGCATCTATTACAGTTTTGGCAGCATCTTTTTACATTATCTATGGTGAGCCTATTAACTCTCTGTAAATGCAGCTATCTTCTCTCTTAATTTCCTGAGTCAAACATCATTATGAAATCACAGACCTGTATGAAGTTAAAAGCCAGAAAAATCAGTATTTTTTTTCCACATCAAATGATATTAGGATAGATTTGTATTGTATTTGCACTGACATTTACCTATACACTTCTGCATCAATGAGTTGTGATAGTTTGCTTTTTTTATATTGAAACAAAAATTGCTGCAGGCTACTGCTATGAAAAAACCTTATTCCCTGGCTTCTTTTCTGCTTATCTGACTTCTTTTCTAAACCAAAATCTTCAAATGCAAACTCTAAATCCTGTCCTGAAAACAGCCTATACTACTCCCAAATCCAATTTAATATGCACAAGTGAGCAGTTTGTAAATACACATGAAGGAGATGAGTTGAAGCCCCTTTGGAAAACATTGTGCTCTAAGATAGCCAAGATTAAAGGTTGGATTTCCATGTCATTTTCCTCACCTACATCTTCAGGAACTTGGAATCCATTTACTTAAACACATAAACCATAACCTGGTCTAGTGGGAGGTATCCCTGCCCATGGCAGGGAGTTGGAACTAGGTGGTCTTTAAGGTCTCTCTCAACCCAAACCATTCTATGATTCTATAATTTTTCAGGTGATGTGTTCCAATGGAGATTTTCCAGGCACAAAGAGACAGCAGTTCCAGCTGGCCTCAGTGGAGACATAGCTGACAGCCAGGCACTGTCTGTGTAATTCCAATCATAACATTTGACATTATGTCTCTTTAGCTAATACGTTCTTTCACGTGTCTGTTGCTCAGAAAATAGACTTCCTGCTGTACAGGTGGGTGGTGTGGCACAAGGTTCCACTGACATCCAGGTGAGACAGGCAGCACTGGGAGAACAAAATTGTTATTGAGTCCATTTTACAGCAGAAGAGCTGAGGAACAGAGTGAACTGATGCCTTATCTGAAAATAGAGTGGAAGACGACAGTAGGGCTGAAAGGGGACCTTGATAATTTAAAAGCAGTACGTAAGTCCTAACTACACATCTGTTTTTTCTTCTGCTGGTCTTGAGATGTCGGAGGTGCTTTCTGTGGTTTCACCCATCAGTATTTGCAAAATCATCCTGAGGTGCCCAGTTTGGTGCAGTGTAGTTTAACTTTTCTCTTTGGTTTTACTCTGAGCATCTCACACAGAGGTCCCTTAACATCTGGGCTTCCAGCTGTAAGACTTTCACCTTGCTCCCCCTCTCCCACACTGGCTGCTGAACCTGGGGTGTTTTATGACAAGATGACGACAGCCATGCCTGTTAACAGCTAATTTGTTCTGACTACCAAGACTAAAGGTTTAGGTTTCCCACTGTCATGGTTTGACACTGGCCAAATGCCAGGCACCCACGAAAGTCACTCACTCACCTTCCCCTGCCACAGCTGGGCAGAGAAGAGAAAAAAATTTAACAAAGGGCTCATGAGTTGAGATAAGAAATGGGAGAAACACTCCAAGGGCGAAACGGCTCAACTTAGAGGAACAAAGTAAATTTAGTATTAACTAAATCAGAGCAGGATAATGAGAAGTAAAATATGCCCTTAAAACCACCTTTTTCCCCCCAACCCCTCCCTCCTTCCCACCGACAGTGCCGGGGACAAAGTGTGGGGGTTTTGGTCAGTTCATCACCCGAGGTTTTCTTCCACTGCTCAGGGAGAGAAGTTGTTCCCCTGTGAGACCCTCCCTCAGAAGGCAGTTCTCTGTGAACTTCAACATGATTCCAATCTCCCGAGCAGCAGTCCTTCCAAAACTGCTGAAATGTGAATTCATCTCATGGGCAAACAGTCCTCCCAAAACTGCTACGACGTGGGTCTCTCTTCCACGGGGTGCAGTGCCCCAAGAACAGGCTGCTCAACCCTGGAAGCAGGGCACTGTCTCTCCACCAGGTCTCTCACTGGATCACAGCTTTCTCTAGGCATCCATCTGCTCCGGTATGGGCAACTCCCCCATGGGCTGTGGGTGGATCTTTGCATCCCCCGTGGATCCCCATGGGCTGCAGGGGCACAGCTGCTTCACCATGGTCATCACCACAACCTGCAGAGGAACCTCAGCTCCGGTGCCTGGAGCACCTCCTGCCCCTCCTTCTTCACTGATCGTGGTGTCTCCATGTTGTTTCCCTCACATATTCTCACCTCCTCCTCTTTGGCTAGGAAAAAACTATGTCCCGCTTTGTTTTGATTTTCTTCTTAAATATGTTATCACAGAGGTGTTACCAACATTTCTCACTGGCCTAGCTTTGGCCAGCAGCGTGTCAATCTTCAGAGCCATCAGGGATTGGCTGTGCTGGACATGGTGGAAACTTCCAACAGCTTCTCACAGAAGCCACTTCTGTGGCCCCCCACTACCAAAAACCAGGGTGTGCAAAACCAATATTCCCACACTGGAAATATCCCTTGGTATCTTTTAAAATGTGCGCTAGTGTTCAGTTTCCTTCTAGTTCACTTTGTAGGGTTTCTTTTCAACACCATATTTAGCATGTAACTCCCCTTTGTGTACCCTTGTATTAAAAATCTCCTTAGCTAGTTACTACATTAGGGAATACAAATTTTTTCCTTCTAATCTTCCTCCCGTACTTCAACTTTTGCTTCACCCACATCCTTAATGTTTTCCCAGTCTTTTAAATGTCAGGGTAAGAACGGATTCCTGGATATTCCTTATTTGTCTTTGATTCAAATATGAATAAAGAATAGTATTTTATATTCTAAGTATAAGGCAAATCTAATAGAGCTTGAAAATTAAAACATCAATTTAAAATCAAATTTCAGTCTTTAATTAACAGGAAACAACTAAATTGATGAGCTGGAACCAGATTGGTGTGTGACATCAAGGTGCACAACTACTGAGCTCTTGCTGTTCTGGGCATAAGTTTGGTGGAAGGACCTGTGTCTTCAACACTGCTGCCTTTGTGAGGTGAAACATCCCCCTGCTAATGCAAGTGTCAGTGGCTGCTTGTTAGAATTTGAAGTTTAAAATCTGCTAAATTTCCCTTGTCTTTTCTCTTAAACAAGAAGAGCCATGGGTGCTGTGTCACTTGCCAGGTGGTGAGTTCTTCACAGGTTCTCCTACCTGAGGGCAGGTTAAAAAAATGAAGGAGCCTTTTAAGATTAAACGTGGATATTTATATACTTGTTAACACCAACCAGTGCTGCAGAGCACATCCAAATTCTCAAAGCAGAAGCTTCCTTTGGAATTTCACTGGCAGATGAAATTCATGGGGGTTTTGGGTAACTTGTTTCCACTGTTGCACATACGTTGGTGAGGGCTTGAGTGAGGATCTATCTGCATGCTAGCCAAAACAGAAGGAGCCCAGAGGTCTAGTTGCACCCTCTGGTACAAGGCGGCATTGAACACAAAAAGGGTTCAGAGAGTGAGCTCCTCACCCGATGGAGCTACTCCTGGGCTGGTTGGAGGGCATGCAGGCGGAGGCAAAGGAGAGAGGGAACTCTTTGTATACGCTCCACACATAGGTTTATTCACAGGAAGGGATAGGGACAAAGAGCCAAAAATCTGAGGGTGTCAATGGATTTTATAATAGGGATAGGAAAGGCGGGGATAAGGGCTACAGCCAATAGGATGGGGCAAAGGAGGTGGGGTTGAAGATGAGGGAACCAATGGGATTAACACACAGGAGGGATTTAGGGAAGGAACCAATGGGGTGTCGAGTAACGTAGAAGCTTCTAGAACTTATACATATTAACTAAGGGAAATTAATATTAACAACTTTATACATCAAATAGGGAGGGGAAAACATGAACCAATCATACAAAAGTATGCAAACCACTGAACAGGTGGATTATGGGCTCTCACCCTAACTGGAGTGAGTTGTTATACCTTGCTGCCTGACCACCATAAGATAGTTTCAGTTGTGTCTTTAGGGGTCAGGGTGCCTGTAACCACTTGTGCTGCCACACTTGAGCATCTATCTGTGCGTTAGGCACTTTGTATGGTCTGTGTAGATGTTGTGTGGTTCTTTCATTTCTCCCAGGTCAATCATGGTGGGATTATTGTAGCTCACATGCTCTCCAAAGAATGTGATTTCCGTCTGGGATCCCTGCAGGAGCTTGTGCCAGGCTTTCTCCTGCGCTGCAGCACAGCAGTGGCTGTTCCAAAGTGGGGAGCTGGTCAATAACACAGACTGTAATCTTAACTCCAGCTCCCTGAGGATGTGACACTGATTTCTGACTTTTAGGGAAGCCTTTGGATGAAAAGGATTTCCAATGGGAAAGCCAAAATCATTGCTGATGTACAAGTGCATAACCCTCTCCATTTTGACATTTGCACCCACAGAAACTACTGTCGAAAAGGAAGCTGTCATCCAAGCTCAGATTTGGTATTCTCAGATCTTAGGGAAGAATAGAGATTTCTACATAAAGATAAAGTTCTCTGCCCAGATGTTCACAGCTGCTTTCAAAATGATTATTCTTACTGATGGCCAATGTGCAGGTGCCCTTTGTGTGCTCAGTCATTGAGCTGGTCCCTGGTGTCTGGTTTTCCTCTCTGTGCACGGGTACAAATATCTGCTCCTACCTTATACACAGTCATTGCTATCCTGTTTCCCACACTGATTGCTAGCCCTTAGCTGCTCCACACAGGGATAGCTGTTTTCGCCAAGCTACTCCCACTGCATTCACGTGTTCACTACCTCCCCATCCAGATTCATCCTTAGGGATTCAAATAACTTTATCCATCAGTTCCAGGAAAAAATAAGGCAGAATGAGAAGGCATTTTTTAATTATTATTATTCATTATATTGAGTGATTTGAGAGTTTTTCAGTAGCATTAGGTGAAAGAAACTAGAAAGGAACTGGATGGCTGCATTTCTGTGGGAAAACACATAGTCCATTTTCTTTACATTATCTGCTCTGAGGTCATGAAATGATGATGAAATAGGCCCCATGGGATGTGTTTGAAATAATTATGTTCCCAGGTTATTTAGTGAGTGAGATTTCTTTTTACTTACAGCACTGCTATTAATAATCAAATAAATAATTTGCTTTCATATTAGTCTTCCATCTTTGTATGAATTATTTTTGTTGTGCATAATGAGAAAATTGCACTGTGCAATTTTAATGTGTATGTTCGTGTATTCATCATTGGGCTGGTTTATGTTTAAAGAAGTAATTGATTATCTAAAAATATGTTTAAGTTAAATTTGAATTTTCTTCTGATGGCTTAGCACCTAAAACATGACTCCAGTCCCCTTATCTCTCTGATAAGTAGAGAAGACCTGTGGTGGTTTGAGGGTGATGAGGATGGTGTTGGTTTTCCTTGGCTACTGTTTATCTGCTCAGTTTAATCCTGTGTGTTTCAGTGTGACTCAGTTCATGATAAACTAGAAGGATAGGGAATAGTTTATAGAAATATATTTTAGTAGTAATGCCCCGTGTGGAGAGAGGTTAAGGCAGCAGCCGAGCACATGAGCAGAGAAACAGGAGAGGCTGAACTGATTTCACAGGTGCAGCCCTGAGTGCAGTTCTGGAGCTGGCATTAGAGATCGTGAGAGAAGGAAGGAATGTTGAGAATAATAAAAAGAAAAATAAAAAAAGGGAAGAAATCCATAAGGCAATGGAGGATACTGTGCACAGCTGGTAGAGGACTGAGCTGAGAATACCAGACTAGAAATAGGAATTCATGTCACTTTAAAATAGCTGCATTCATGTCCTCAGGCTGGTCGTAATTCACAGAATGTAACATATCGATGGTGACAGGACAAGTTTTGTTGGGAGCTCTGGCTGTGATGCTGCAGCTCTGTGTTACAGCTGGGGAGGTGGCATTTCCCCGGCCTCATGGGGCTGCTGGATTGGCCCAGTGCTCCACACCACTGTCCCCCCTCCAGCCCAGGTTCTGTGCATGGGATCAGCTCCCAGCAAGTTCCTTTCCATCAGTCCCTAGCCAGCACATTGAGTGAAACCTTAAAGAAGGAATATCTTAATTATAATTAATATCTTCCTCAGTTGAGAAGGAAAGTTAATCCATTCTTTCTCCTCCAACCCCAGCATATTCCTGACAAAAGTGAGGCTTAGGTAGTTCTCAACCTCTGGAACTATGAAATCGGTAAAAGTCAAAAGTATTAAGGAATGAACCTTTTCCACTATGTGAAATTTTCCCCCCATCACTGACCACATGCTGCCAGGCAAGGACAGATCCATCCCACTGCCCCCTGCACTTGTGCAAACAGCAGAGCATCTCCTTGGATCATTTCACATAGAAAAATCTAAAAAAATAAATTTTTCTCTTTATTGAACTGATTCTCAGCCTGGACCATTCTAATGTGGGATAATATGGGCTGCTTTTCCAGCCTTGAGCATGAGGGGTTTACATCTCCTGTCCTTCTGCTTTTCCTATCACAGCTGTATAGGCAGAAGTGCTGCAGTCTCACTCACATCCTGGGTGAGTTTTATTTTCAAAAAAGAAGAAAGCTTTAAGGTTTAATCTCCATGGGAAAGAAATCAGAAGATGCAAATCTAATAGAGAATGATCATTTAGCTTTAAAAATCTCCCATCTCTTGAGCATGTGGATTAATGCAGAAATTGCTTTATTAGTCTAATGGAAATGTCTTATGATGTCTAAAGAGGTTTGAATCAGTGGGCCTGTGGCAATCCAATAGGGCATCACAAAAATTTCTTTTAAGCCCTCACTGAACTCTGTGGAAAAGCTGATCTGCTCACTGAGGTGGGGGCTCTGCCCATCCTATCCAATTCTGACACACAAGAATATAATTTTCTGTTCAGCTCTGCATTACAGGGCAAAAGCTGCAATTTTCTATCCACAGAACTTCTGTTTAAAAGCTGTCCCAGAGGTTAATAATTGTACCTCTGGGGTTCTAAGGTTAAGGATGTGATTTTTCTGTCAGTATGATAGAGTCTGCTTAAATTCATGGATACAGCTCTGCATTGGGATCAGCAGAGAATATTCCCAAGTGCATAATGAACAAAACCAGTCAATAGAAATCAATATAATTTTCAACTTTTGAAAGACAACTCTTTTGCCTTCATATGCTTTGTAGGTCTGTCACTCCTTCCTATGCACAGTGAATTTAGATTTTTTACTTTACTTTTTATAAGATAGCAACAAAAGGTAAGGCTTTGGTTATTTAACCATGGACAGTCCAGTGAGAGCATGTCCCACTCTGTAAGAGCGAACACTGTGCTAAAACTGTGTGTGTAAGCTTCTGTGTATGCTTGCCAAAAAGAGGTTATCTTTTTCCAGGATACACTTGGATTCAGTGTTTTCCTCCTGTAAAATTACTGGATGGTTAAATGACCCTGCCAGGGATTTTTTCCCCATCTAAGCTGATTTAAGTTCACTTGCTGCAAGCTGAGACCTGGCACACCACAGTGCTCATCACATCTGACTCCTCTCAGGGTCTGTACGGTGGATGTGTCAGGCAGGGATGGAGGTTTCCCCATCACCCAGGATTCCTGTGTTTGTGAAAGCCTCTGTTTACCTGCCTCAGATTGTGTCTACATGGAGTTGCATGTTTGCCTGTACCTGAAGACAAAGCCAGTATTAATTTTGGTTTTTTGCCCTTAGAACATTACTGATTTTTTGCGTTTGTGGTATCTCTTAGCATTGATTATCTGTGGCTGTGCTGACTGTGCAAAGTGAGATGCTGCAGGGTATCTGGTGGATGTCTGGGGACTCAGAAGGGCTGGGAAAAGAGATATAAGAGGGACAAGGAGGTCAAAGACATTCCTGGCAAGCATAGAGTAAGCTATTAAGACCATAATTAATTTCTAGGACTAACAGAGGGCTATTAAAGGGGGCTAGTCACTCTCTGCCTGTGAGTGTATATTGTGATCTGGTTTGAGAAATGTGCTTCCTGGTATCCATGGGCTTAGGGAAACTGAGAGGCAATGGACCAGAACTTCCTTGGGTGTGTTGTGAACATGAAAATGTGCCACTGTCCTCCTTCACAGGTCTCTGAACTCTTGTAGCCTGGACCAGGAGGAAAATTATTCCTGTGTCCATCACAATAGTGTGGAGCCAAAGCAAGGGTTGTGTACACTACTGCATCACCTGGCTCACTGAGAATTTCTATCCATATCTCCTGCAAGGGACTGAGGCCACAAACTAAATATGCCCTGGCATGAGGGTTTCCAGCTGTGACTGGGAAAATGACCTTTTGGATCCAGGGCTTCATTGTGAAGGATTGTTCATTGGTCCAACATTACTGGTGCTTTCGGTGCTGTGGGATGCAGGATGCTGTGAATATAATTCTGCACTGAAAAGAAATAAGAAAAAAAGAGAAGCACAACAGCAAACCTTCCAGTAAAAACCAGCTGTCAGTCTTAACAGTAGAATGTGTATGTACGCTGTATTATTTATTAGAACTATCTGAAGTTTAGCATTTCTCTTCTATAGAAGATTGATATGTCAAAGTTAATTGAAAAATTAGAAATTGCAAATGTATTTGAAAAAAACCCAAATGTTTCCATGGAACTAAAACTTTTTTTTGTCAATTAAGTTAAAGTATTTAATTTTGATTTTGGTGTATTAGTATTCCATATTTTTGTTTTACCGAATTCCAAGCTGTTGCACTGAGAGACCCACTTTATGTGGTCTACTTGGAGTTGGTAACCTAATAATAACTTGTTTCATAAGTTTAAATTGAGATTCTAATTAATTGCTCTTGTCATTAGTATTTCAATTGGATCAGCAATTGGTTCTTGGTTTCCATGTGTGATTGGTATTCAAAGTGTCCTTTATAACTGTTATTGAATCCTCTGATGGAAGATAGGGACTCTGGTTTGGCGGTTTGTTCCTGTTTAGATGCTGAGTTTTACAAGTGAAGAGAGTAGAAACAGAGTTTCAGGCTCTCTTTTTTATTTTTTTTTATAATTTTCTTTCTTCTTGTCTAGTCCGAATTTGTTCTCACAGAATGGTATTAGAAGAGGGTCTATGCTTAAATGACACCTAGAAAACAGTCACCTCTCTCAAAATCTTGCACAGGTTGCAGTTTAATCACTTTTTTTCTATCCAGATTAAGTCATTACAATAAAACACATTTCACCTCCCCTCCACCCCGTAATAATACTTAAATAACCGCTAGAATTCATTGCTGTTACTTTTTCTTTTTTTTTTTTAATGCACAAAATTATAAAATACCAGAAGGATCTTGGTGCTTTGAGTAAAAAGGGCCCCTGCTGAAATACTTTATGCTGTGCTTGGTTTCAAGCCTTTGTAATAAAATGGAACAGGACCTGGCTATGAACCTGAATTCAAGCAGACATTTCCCTCTCGAGGGGCACAGGCTGTCCTGATGTGTGTTGTTTTAACCTTTAATACAAGTTATTGCTTCAGTGGTAGACATCAGTTTTGAGTGGAACATGGCGGAGATTAGCTCCGTGTTGAGGTCTGGCAGAGGCTGGATGTAATGCACAGTCCAGGTTAGCCTCATTTGTGAAAAATTACCTTTGAGGAAGAGACTTCTGAGATGGTCCATGAGAATGGCAGATGCTGGTGTAGCTGGAGAAGGTGCTGTAATAATGTGGGGTCAAAAATCTTTACCAAAAGCAGCTTGTAGTCCTTTTTTTTGTCCATTTTGATTAATGTAATGAACTTGAAAAACTCAAGTTTAGAAAGTGCACATCACATAAACAGCATTTGCTTCCCTCTTTCTGCAACAGCTATTGAAGAATTCCAACTGAGTGTCTAGAGATGACAGACAAATTCATATGTTGAGGTTGCAGGGAAGATTTTAGTCAGGATTACATCTGTGTAACACCATTAGTGCTCTGTGTATGCCAGAGAGGGTGGGAATTCAGCTGCAGCATCTTTCTCATTGCGAATGCCAAGAAAAATTGAGCTGGACGTTTGAATTCCAGGTTGAGATTGAAGGGTTTTTTATAAGGACTTGCTATGAAACTCCAGTGTTATTCTTAGAGCAAAGCCTCAGACTTGCACTACCCTTTCAGAGACAAAGTTTTACATCTTCCTTTTTCTCGCGTTGGAGTTAAAGATTTGTAAACTTCCCCAACTGTGAGAAATCAAATGCATAAAAGTGTGTGCTTTCATGAATTTTTATGGATCTGTGAAAAACCAGTCACAGATGAAAATGGTATTTACTCTTCTGCGAAGCAGCCCTACGTGATGGAGCTGGGCAGTTCGGTGACCATTAGCAGTCCATGGAGTGAGTGTACCGAGTTGCTAAGCAACACCCAGGAACGTATCCCTATCTTGCCATGTAGACATCCATCCCACTAAATTTTTCATGTGTACCCAAGCAGTTCAATTAGATTCCACCACTCTATCCAGGCAGTGCCAGATGCCAACCCATGTGCAGAAGCAGGGCCCTAATATCTGAAAGAACCAGTGCTGTAGGAGGGGGTGGTGCGTTGCAGCCCATGTCCCCTGTGATGTTGCCCAGGTGTCCCCATGGTGCTCCTAAGGTGCAGTTTTCCTCATCATCCCTAAAATCCTTTCATCAATGAACGTTAAGTGGCTCATTGGTTCCTAGTGTCCTCAGCTTGAGGGTAGAACAAGGGGTGCACAAGTGGAGGGAACCCAATTCCATTTCACTGATAGGTTCAGAGGTTCCCCAGATAATCATTTTGTACTCTATGACCTTTGGCTGAAAATTACTGACTAAATGCCAGTCTGTATCAGCTTCTGCAGATCTTTGCAAATGCATAAATATTGCTGTTTATTATGTTGCTTATTCTGAAGTCTGTTGTAGGTTTCTCTTTTTAAGGCTATTGAAATCAAACTTGATTAGCTAAAGTTTAGACTACTGAGACAACTAAAAGAACATTTTATTATCAGTTATTACTGTAGCACTGAGCTTTTAAGATTCAATTACTGTTTTACTTTGCTGCTGAAAGCTCCTACATCCTTCACCCAATTCTGATTCAGCTTCTTTGGTTTTGGTCCCTTTTGGTTTTCCTTGTCTGCCATGTATGGTTTCATAACTACTGAAGAGAAGAGCTTTCTTTGAGCAGGTAGACAGTAAGTGGAAGGAATTCCTTGGGAAATGATCAAGTTAAAACCACAGAAATGTAAGGGAATTATTAGCATTTTATGTACTAGGAAGCATACACATTGGCACATCAAAATTTTGTTAATTTATTCAGTGTTCCGGTGTGGACAAATTTGGAAATATATCCTCTGAGAGAAGGCAGGCCACAACAGCCCTCCCCCACCAGGTTTGGGAAAAAATAAATTTTCCTTGAAGGAAAGTGAAAGAGATAAAAACTATTTATTTAACAAACACACCAGAAGAGGATAATAATGCTAAATAATAAAACCTCTTGCTGTAGAGAGAAAACCTGGGGAAATTTCAGAGTCCTTCCGTAGGTAGCCTCTCTCCTCCTCCTCCTCGGAGCTGGGATGGGGTGAGCCCCTCTCCAGGGCCAAGGCCTTGGTGGAAAAAGTCCTGATGTGTTCTGATGTTGAAACAGTCCAAAAAAAGAAGAAGGGAAAAATCAAAGTCCCAGGAAAACAAAGTTCAACTCTCTGGAGGAAAAGGAGCTGAAAAAACCAAAAGCTGGCTGAAAAAATACAAGCCAGGTGCTTCTTCCCGCTCCCGCCACTGCTGTTAGAAGCAAGAGGAGTGTGTGTGTATATCCATGTGTCCTTGAAACCAAAACTGCTTTGAAGAGTTTGCTTGGTTTTTTCTCTCCCCCCTCTCAGGCTCAGTTTAAAGGCATAAAAAGGCACAAAATTAATTTCTAGGCATAGAACAGCGATACGGGATACAACATGATAGTCACCCCAAGACATTCCACCCCTTATCCCATATTGTCGGCTCAATGCCCAAACTAAGATATTCTAATTCTACACACACACATCAATACATACATATATATGTACAGCTATGTACAAACAGTGACAGTGACACTCAGCAAGCGGTGGTATACAGGCATTCCACATTACAGATGGTTTTCACCCAACAATCAGATCTCCCTGCAGTACACAGCGTGTTGTTCCATCTTTCTGCATTACCCACCGTGTGCAACCAGGTCCCTGAGCAAAAACAACCCCACGGATGGGTTTGTCTGTACTCGAGGCAGAATTAGCCCACACAGTCTTTCCTAAGAGACCTCTGACATGCACTACTGGGACCTTATCTCCATCTACTATATGCAGGGATTCAGACTGGACTGGACCAGCTCTATTGGTGGAACCTCGGGTGTTAACTAACCAGGTGGCCTTTGCTAGATGCTGTTCCCAATTTTTAAAAGTTCCCCCACCCAGTGCGTTCAAGGTGGTTTTCAACAATCCACGGCACTGTTCCACTTTGCCTGCAGCTGGTGCATGGTAAGGGATATGGTACACCCACTCAATGCCATGTTCTCTAGCCCAGGTGTTAATAAGGCTATTCTTAACATGAGTCCCTTTATCAGACTCAATTCTCTCGGGGTACCATGCCTCCAAAGGACTTGCTTTTCAAGGCCCAGGATGGTGTTCTGGGCAGTAGTGTGAGGCACAGGGTAGGTCTTCAGCCATCCTGTGGTGGCTTCTACCATTGTGAGCACATAGCGCTTGCCTTGGTGGGTTTGAGGCAGTGTGATGTAATCAATCTGCCAGGCCTCCCCATACTTGTATTTGGACCATTGCCCACCATACCACTGGGGCTTCATTCGCCTGGCCTGCTTGATCGCAGTGCATGTCTCACAATCATGGATCACCTGGGAGATACTGTCCATGGTTAGATCCACCCCTCGGTCTCCTGCCCACTTGTAGGTGGCATCTCTGCCCTGATGACCTGAGACATCATGGGCCCGTCGAGCTAGGAACAACTCTCCCTTGTGTTTCCAATCTAAGTCTATCTGTGACACTTCTATCTTTGCAGCCTGATCTACCTGTTTGTTGTTTCGGTGTTCCTCATTAGCCCTACTCTTGGGGACATGGGCATCTACATGGCGGACTTTCACAAGTAGCTTCCTTACTCAGGCAGCGATGTCTTTCCACTCTTCAGCAGCCCAGATTGGTTTTCCCCTATGCTGCAAATTATCCTTTTCCCACTTTTCCAGCCAACCCCACAGAGCATTGGCTACCATCCATGAATCAGCGTAGAGGTAGAGCTTTGGCCACTTCTCTCTTTCAGCAATGTCCAGGGCCAGGGCTTTGAGTTCGGCAAGTTGGCTCGATCCACCTTCTCCTTCAGTAGCTTCTGCAGCCCGTCGTGTGGGACTCCATACAGCTGCTTTCCACTTTCGTTTCATCCCTACAATGCGATAAGAACCGTCAGTGAAAAGAGCGTAGCGTGTGTCTTCTGATGGCAATTGGTTGTAGGGTGGAGCTTCTTCAGCATGTGTCACTTGTTCTTGTTCTTCTTTGTCACTGAGACCAAAGTTTTCACCTTCAGACCAATTTGTAATTATTTCCAAAATCCCAGGGCGATTCAGGTTTCCGATACGGGTGCGCTGTGTGATGAGAGCAATCCATTTGCTCCATGTGGCATTGGTGGCATGGTGGGTAGAGGGAACCTTTGCTTTGAGCATCCACCCCAGCACCGGTAGTCAGGGTGCCAGAAGCAACTGTGTCTCTGTGCCGATTACCTCTGAGGCGGCTTGGATTCCTTCATAGGCTGCCAAGATTTCCTTCTCTGTTGGGGTGTAGTTGGCTTCAGAACCTCTGTAGCTTCGGCTCCAGAATCCCAGTGGTCGGCCTCAAGTCTCACCAGGCACCTTCTGCCAGAGGCTCCAGGACAGACCATTGTTCCCGGCTGCAGAGTAGAGCACGTTCTTCACCTCTGGTCCTGTCCTGACTGGGCCAAGGGCTACGGCATGAGCGATTTCCTGCTTGATTTGGGCAAAGGCTTGCTGCTGTTCGGGGCCCCAATGGAAATTGTTCTTATTGCGAGTAACCAGGTAGAAAGGACTCACTCGGGAATGTGCATCCTCCAAAAGCCTATGGCACCTAGGAAAGCTTGTGTTTCCTTCTTGTTAGTTAGTGGAGACATTGCCGTGATCTTATTGACGAACTCAGTGGGAATCTGATGCCGTCCATCTTGCCACTTTACTCCCAGGAACTGGATCTCTCCTGCAGGTCCCTTGACTTTGCTCTTCTTGATGGCAAAACTAGCTTCCAGGAGAATTTGGATGATTTGCTCTCCTTTCTCAAACACCTCTGCGGCAGCGTTCCCCCACACAATGATGTCATCAATGTACTGCAGATGTTCTGGGGCCTCACCCTTTTCTAGTGCAGTCTGGATCAGTCCATGACAGATGGTGGGACTGTGCTTCCACCCCTGGGGCAATCGGTTCCAGGTGTACTGCACGCCCCTCCAGGTGAAGGCAAACTGAGGCCTGCACTCTGCTGCCAGAGGAATGGAGAAGAATGCATTGGCAATGTCAATAGTGGCGTACCACTTCGCTGCTTTGGACTCCAGCTCGTACTGGAGCTCCAACATGTCCGGCACAGCAGCGCTCAACGGTGGAGTCACTTCATTCAAGGCACGATAGTCCACAGTCAATCTCCATTCCCCGTCAGACTTGCGCACAGGCCAAATGGGACTACTGAAGGGTGAGTGGGTCTTGCTGACCACCCCTTGGCTCTCCAGCTCACAGATCATCTTGTGGATGGGGATCACAGCATCTCGAGTTGTTCTGTACTGTTGGCGATGCACTGTCGAGGTGGCAATTAGCACTCTTTGTTCTTCCCCCTTCAGAAGGCCTACTGTAGATGGGTTCTCTGATAGTCCAGGAAAGGTGTTCAGTTGCTTAATGCCCTCTGTCTCCACAGCAGCTACTCCAAAAATCCACTTGAGTCCCTTTGGGTCTCTGAAATACCCACTTCGGAGGAAGTCTATGCCCAAAATGCACGGGGCCTCTGGACCAGTCACGATGAGATGTTTCTTCCACTCATTTCCAGTCAAGCTCACCTCAGCTTCCACCAAGGTCAAATTTTGTGATCCACCTGTTACACCAGCAATAGAAACAGATTCTACCCCCACATGCTGCGATGGAATTATTGTACACTGCGCACCAGTGTCAACCAAGGCATCATATTTTTGTGGTTCTGATGTACCATGCCAATGAATCCACGCAGTCCAAAAAACATGGTTTTCCCTGGCCTCTACCTGGCTAGAGGCAGGGCCCCTCTATGCCTGGTTATCCTTCTTTCCCTGGGCCTGCATCTTAGAGGTTCCTTCAAGTGGATCAGACATGTCATCATCTTTCCCATCATTTCCGGCAGTTTGGCTACAGGCAACTGGAGCTACTTCCTTTTTGGTAGAACTTCCTTTCTGAGACTTGTGCTCCTTCAATTCACGCACTTGTGATGCCAGAGCAGACGTGGGTTGTCCTTCCCACCTCCTCATGTTTCCCCACTATCATACAGGAAATACCACAGCTCTCTCTGTGGGTTGTACCTTCTCTCTCTTTCTGGGGAACGTCCGCATTTGGTATCGGAATCTCTGATCTGTACTGCCAAGATTTGGAGAAGGCACTCTTTCATATCCTTCTTGAGTTCCTGGTGATTCCTCTCTATCTTATCTTCCAATTTCTGTTTCCACAGCTGCGATTCTTGCATGTGTTGGGCCATGCACAGCATCTGCATATGCTTGGAGCTTCACTGCCATATCCTGTACGGTCTCATTTGCACCGTAGTCCGGTTTCATTATTGCTAAAGCAGAAGCGTATTCTTGTAGCCAAAGGCATATAAGTTTTCGCCACATCAATGGATTAACTCTGACCCAGTCTGGACTCCTCAATCCTGGGTCATTTGCGAAGATAACCTCTACCACCACTAGTTCTCTCAGGCGCTAGATCCCTTGTTCTATGGTCTTCCACTGGGTTTGCTGCATATAGAGATCATTTCCGCACAGATATCTATCCCTCGCGTCATTCAGGACCCATCTCCAGAGACTGTCAGACTCAGCCCTCCTTATTATCGCTTGGTTGATAGCTGGATCACGTGACAGGGATCCTAAATGCCTCGCTTCAGCAGTGTCCAGCATCATCTCATCACCTGCAGCATCCCAAATATGGACCATCCAACTTATTATGGATTCATCAGACTGTCGGGTGTAGTCCTTTCTTAGGCTGTGAAGGTCCTTTATGGACAATGACTCAGTAATGGTTTCTGTGCCGGAGTCAGTTGATGGCTTTGAGGTTCCTTCCCCTGCATCATCATCATCTTTCACTGGGTGATCAGTTTTGGTTGTGTGCTTTTTCCTCGTGACAGGAGCCACTGTCAATGGCTTAGACTCTTCATCTGGTTTGGGGTTGCTCTCTGGTTTGGCTGCAGCCTGAGTGACTGGGGTGTCTGCTGATTTATCTTTCTGCCCCTCTACCTTTACCTGCTGGTCTACAGTACCTAGCAGCGTGTGATAGGCATACACCAAGGCCCAACATATTACAATGAGCTTTTTCTCATTAGAATTGTCATTGTATTTCTCTTTCTGATATTTCCCCACCTCAGCTGGTTTCCAAAATTGTTCAGGGGGAAAGTTCCAAGCAATTGGGTCAGAGAAATTCTTCAGGGTTTGGCCCATATCCTCCCATTCCCCACACCACTCAGGATTTTACACCTCTGGGTCTGGTGTCTCATCAGTCACCCTGGAAATCTGAGTTCTGATTCTAGACAAGCTGCAAGACATATAGAGGAAGATTACGAGATTAAATACCAGGAGAGTGGTCTCTTTAACATCCAGGGGAAATGGAACATTCTTAAAAGATAATGTATCAAATTTAAAGGGAAGGGAGATGAAAGGCTGGGAAACCCCGTCTCCTCCTGTTCTAACAAACTGGGTGCAATTACTAATAAACCCCCAAAACAGGCTACTGAAACTAGGACTGGGATTAGGATGGAGAAACCACATATCATACACACTTTGAACAACTGCATGTACCTCTGTTAACTTCTTACAAATCATTATCACCGAGCACAGCAAAATAGAAATCCGGATTCCTCCCCCTGCTCTGCAAAATTTTCATATCAGGGACAGGACTGGAGCAAGTTGTGGATACGCAAATAGGCCTAGAGACCAGAAAGGCATCAGTACCTCAGACAAGCCTAAGGACCAGAAAGACATGAGTACATCAAGCCAGAGAGGCATTATGAACTCAACCAACATGGTGACTTCTTTACCCCATCACAGAATAAGTAAATTCAAAGCAAAATGTAATTCGTACAGGTTTTTTACGTTCCTTCGAGCCACGCAGTTGCGTGCCACTAATTATTTGTGCTGGTGTGGACAAATTTAGAAATATATCCTCTGAGAGAAGGCAGGCCACAACAGCCCTCCCCCACCAGGTTCGGGAAAAAATAAATTTTCCTTGAAGGAAAGTGAAAGAGATAAAAACTATTTATTTAACAAACACACCAGAAGAGGATAATAATGCTAAATAATAAAACCTCTTGCTGTAGAGAGAAAACCTGGGGAAATTTCAGAGTCCTTCCATAGGTAGCCTCTCTCCTCCTCCTCGGAGCTGGGATGGGGTGGGCCCCTCTCCAGGGCCAAGGCCTTGGTGGAAAAAGTCCTGATGTGTTCTGATGTTGAAACAGTCCAAAAAAAGAAGAAGGGAAAAATCAAAGTCCCAGGAAAACAAAGTTCAACTCTCTGGAGGAAAAGGAGCTGAAAAAACCAAAAGCTGGCTGAAAAAATACAAGCCAGGTGCTTCCTCCCGCTCCCGCCACTGCTGTTAGAAGCAAGAGGAGTGTGTGTGTATATCCGTGTGTCCTTGAAACCAAAACTGCTTTGAAGAGTTTGCTTGGTTTCATAAAAAGGCACAAAATTAATTTCTGGGCATAGAACAGCAGTATGGGATACAACATCATAAAGTCACCCCAAGACATTCAGGCAAAGAATACAGGTCGGAAAGGACTTCTTTGAAAATCCAGAGCTTGATTTTCTATGTGTTCTACCAGCTACAAATCTGATAGCATGTCTATGTCTGCAGGACATACCCCTTGCACACCTGCCTGTTATGATTGAGTTGATTGGGCCTTCCTGACCTTCCCTGAAGCTCTGTGCCGTGAAGGATAAATAACTGAGTATACTTAAAACAACTGAAAGAAAGGAAGCTCATAATACAGTTTGTTCCATGTTCTTCCTGGTTTGTCTGGCAGTAATCAAGGTTAAAAATGATCCCGGCTATTCTAGTAACCACGATTTTTATGTAAATAAAGAACAAAGAGATCAAGGTCCAGAGAGTACTCAAAGCTGCTTGACCTCATCCTTTAACTGTGCCAGGATTCATGCTGGAATACAGCAAGTACAAGGAAAGGAACCATGGCTGATGATAACCATCACAGAAAATTCTCCAGGAGCCAATTCATCATAAGGTGTTGAGTTTCACCCCAGTGCCGAGTGTCACTGCAAGCCCTATTCATCATTTATGTGTCAAAACACTGTATTTGGAGGAGGCAAGTGGTGCATAGGCATTTTGCTGGCTTGTTTCTCAGGATGAATTTTGACCTACATGCTTGGAGTTACTCTAAAGAAGCCGAGTAGGAACTGAATGTATCCAGCCCTGAGAAAGGAGCTTCTGAGGTGACAGTTCACAGTGATGAATGGTGCAAACTGCAAACAACTGAAGATTAATTAAAAAGAGAGTTAACATTCTGCCTTATTTCATAATGCTGACATTCTCCTTGAAATATATACAACATCTGCATGCTGCAGTTCAGCCAGGCAACAAGACATCAATAAATATCTTCTTTGAAAAATATAGCTTCTTGATAAATATTGCATTAAAGAAGATGATGCTGGTGTCTGCTCAGTATCTGTTGGGTAGCCTGGCAAGACAATATTGAAATCGTGTGCTGCGCTCTCTGCAATGTGTTGCATCAATTAGGGCTCAGTCCATCTCCTGGTGAAGTCACTGCTTTTTTATTACTGTGGCTGAAGCACCCTTTGCTTTTACCATGTCCCTCTGTGTGATTTTCATCATGAAAGGAGCCCGGAACAGCCTTCTAGAAAAGAACACTTTCTTGCCAATTCTGCAAGTTATTTCTGTCAATATCAAATGAATTAAACCTTCAGTGATCAATATTCCAGCCCATCTATTAGTTTCTCTTATCTATTTAAATGTGTCCTTGCTCTGTCTCTTCCTTTTGCCCAACAGGTCTTAATTAAAGATTAACAAATCAGCTGGAATCAAATAAGAACAACTGAGCCAAAGTGAAAATATGAACTTGTTAAAACCTTAATGCAAGCTTGGAAAAATTATTTGGGGTTGTTTTCTTTTTTTTAGACAACTTAAAAACAGCTCTTCATTTCATCTCTGTGGTGCCTGTAGCACAGGGAGTAGAAGCTCATGAGTGCTGGGAGAGGCCGCTCCTGTGTGTTTCTTCAAATGCAAATAAGGGCATTGAGAGTGCTGTGGCTACCGGGATTTGTACATGAAAATACTTCCAGTTTATTTCAGTGAAGTGGATCTCTGAATGTAAGAAGTGATTGGTTTTGCTTTAACAAGGTTGTCACAAATTTAAGCATATCTATAGCGCCTGTCAGTACCACACAGAGATGGCAAAAAGAAGCTCAAACACCAACACAAGCGTGGTAAGGGAAGCAGAGACCAGGAGATCGTGAGAGAAGAGCTGTGGGTGTAGAGAGAAGTGTGTCATGTCAAGGGACTGCTAAATTATCATTAGCATTAATTAATGAATGGGAAGCATGAATGTTTGCTTCTGCTGAAGTTTCTTAGCATGACTCAGCAATGAATTGCTGTGATTACTATCTCTGAATACTCCCAAAGAATTTTGAAAACTGTAGAAACCCTCTTTGTATCTTTTGGACAAGGCAAAGGCCAGTGCCCACCAAGCTATTTGGGATGTGAACTTAATGCCCAATTTTTCCTATAGCCTTGGTGGTGTCTCATGTTGCACAGATACAAGAGGTTTAACCTGTAATGAGCATAAGAGCAGTTTTGATGAGACTGGAAGCTGTTCTCTCTGAGCCATGCAAGATTTTGGTGGCTTCACAAGCCACGACCTAGACCTTGAACTTATGGAGGTCTCTGCCCTGCTGTAGTAGAACAGCCACTACCTTCATAATTGGGGGTGTAGATGTTTCCAGCTGGAGCCAGCACAGGTGGGAGATCAGCCAAATCTGCATCTGGGTTTTACCTCAGCATGAAGAGCTGATCCATGCAAATGCTCCCATTTTATTTATCCTTTTATTTGAAGAATCAGATCACTTGGCAGTTGACAATGTTTCCCTCTCCAGCTACACAGATATAGTGCCTTCAGTGAAGCTTCTCCTCCTCCTGCTCCTTTTTTAACTAGGTTTTTTTTTACTGAAAGCAGCAAACGGATAAATGTGTTGACAAGCAGTAGCTCAGACGAGAACAAAAGTGGGAAAGAACAGCTTGAAAGAGGTAATCTTCTGCGTGAGAAGCAAATGCACATGGGAGTGAGAGATGAGCAGGTAATAAAGGGACTTTTGCCTTTAATGCATCCAGCTCCTGGTAAGCAAGCAGAAATGAAATGAGAGAGAAGCTGTTTCTTACCCAGACAGAACAAACGCCTGACAGCATGGGCTGCATCCATGCAGCACTGCTGGGTCTGCCATGGGCTTTCTCTCTATCAAACCCATTCTGAGTTATCAACAATAGGAGATAGATGGAAGCCTTGGTTTGTTTTTTTTTTTCTTATTTTAGCAGGTATGTACTACTATGAAAAATTTGCACTAAAACTTGCAATAATAAAGCAGAGAAAAGATGTAGATGCTTGATGGAGCATCTCAATAAGGAAATAATGGGAGTAATAATCCCATCAAGTGGGATTTTACACACACAATCTTTTTTTGTTTTCCTCATAATTGGTGGTTTTTTTTTCCCTGAGATGCACCTTTGGGATTTAGAGACTGTATCTATCTACCACCATCATCCATAACTTCCTTGCTATCTGCTCCTTCTCTTTCACCCTCCTTCCCTCTCCGCTTCTCTTTCACCCTTAGGGAGATAGAAATTGTCTTATGGGGATTGCCACATCAGTTTGTGCTGAGTTTGTGTCCTACTTAAATCAGAAGTTGGTTCCAGTATACTCATGAGAGGAAGCAGAGGGTCAGCGCTGATCTCTTCACTCTTGTGACCAGTGATAGGCGTCCAGGAAATGACTGGAGCTGAGTCAGAGGAGGTTTAGGCTGGATAGCAGGAAAAGGTTCTTCATCCAGAGGTTGATTGGCCGCTGGAACAGGCTCCCCAGGGATGTTGTCACAGCACCAAGCCTGACAGAACTCAAGAAGTGTTTGAACAATGCTCTCAGGCACAGGGTGGGATTCTTGTGGAGTCCTGCACAGGGTCAGGAGTTGGACTGGATGATCCTGATGCGTCTCTTCTAACTCAGCACATTCAGTGATTCTATAATTCTATGCTTGCAGGCACAAGTAAAAATGAATACTAGTAGTCAAGCAAACCCAAAACCTCTGGGAGAAATACCAGCTGGAATATCAACATTTAAAGAAAAATTGATATTAGATGGTTCTGTCCACTGTGGCTTGCACCAATACATATGCCAAGTGTGTTTGGAAGTGACAGTGTCTAGGTCTAGCCCTGTGTACCTCTGAGTTGTCTCTAAACCCTAGTGCTTTTCTAACCAATCAAATCTGCTTCTCTTGATGCACTTTGTCACCTGCTTTCCCTCCATACCTGTTCAATGTCCTGCAGTTTTCTGAGCTGGCAGGTAAGAAAACCATTCTCACACATTAGTTTTTTCCTCCTCTATTTCATTTGATTTCTAAAGAGACTAAATTTCCTGCCCTGTATTTCCAATTTCCATGGGAAATATCTCCTTCAAACCACCCATAAACATAAATAACAATGCACAGAGACTGGAAATATATATGGAAACTCTTAAGATGTACATTAAAAAAAAGTAACAAAAGGGGTTTTTTAAAAAACCCATAAAACATTATGTGATCTCATTGTTGATTTAGAATTATGCCACCACTTCTCCAAAGCCCACCAGGCAAAGTTAACATATACAAATCTAATAAATGTTCATTAAAATAAATAATTGCTCATTGAGTTACCTGTTCTATGCCTGCTGTTTCCTTTCCATGGCACAAATGTGGCAGGTAGGTGTGGTGAGTGCTCTCCTGTTGGCATTGAGTTGTTGTGAAAAAGATGTACACCAAGACTTTGCTGATAGTGAGATGCAATATATAGTGGCTTAGGACTATCACTCAGATAGGGATAAACAATTTGTTATAGGTAAATACAACCTTTCCAGGCAGTTTTAGCTATTTTTCTGAAAAGCTGAGGAGGAGTCTGAAGAGTGGCCAGTAATGAAGAAAGTTTTGTCTCAGGTGGTGGCAAGGGGCAGCAGCAGCAGATCTGGAAAGGTCAGCAGCATCTGTACAAGATCAAGACTGGGCCTTTCCTGTTTTCAAAGGCACTGAAAACATGATACAGTTCTGTGGGGCCAGCTCTTGAAGCTCTCCTAATCCCTGCAGAGGTGGACACCTGGGTTGTTTTCATCTGCACTTTCTTCTGGTCTTCATTATATTGCAGTCTTCCAGTGCCTCAAGAGGCTACAGGAGAGAAGGAGAGAGACTTCAGACAAGGGCCTAGAGTGGCAGGACAATGGGGGATGGCTTCAAATAGACAAAGGGCAGGATTAGATTGGATATTAGGAAGAAATCCTTCCCTGTGAGGGTGGTGAGGCCCTGGCACAGGTTGCCCAGAGAAGCTGGGCCTGTCCCTGGATCCCTGGACATGTCCAAGGCCAGGTTGGATGGGCCTTGCAGCAGCCTAGGATAGTGGAAGGTGTCCCTGCCCATGGCAGGAGGTTGGAACAAGATGGTCTGTGAGGTCATCTATAGAATTATGGATTCACAGAATCATCATAGAATCAATGATTCTATGGCCATTCCTTGAAGATTTCTGCTCTACAGGAGAGCCCAGGCTACAACCGGTACATACGTGAGAGTTGCAAAATGAATTGCTAGCTCCCCCTGATTTTGAGGGTAGTTCAGACATATGAAAGTTTTCCAAAGGTTTAGTTGTCTCTTATCCATGCACCAAATGGATGTGTGACCTAGGACATCAGAAGGATGAAGCCAGCCATTCAGCTTGCCACACTATGAGTTTGTCACACTCATCATATTTTGGAAAAAGCCTGTGCAGTGCCTTGCTCAGAAGACCCTTGTGCAGCTTATATGCCCTTTAAGCCATTAAAATAGGGCATGAGTAGAACTCATATAGTTCATGGACATTGGCCCAAGGGGGAATGTCACACCAGTGGCATTCAAATCTCTCTTTCTCTTCTTGGCTGGGCCTTTAGATTTTTATTCTGCTTAATAGCATTGGTGAAGAGCCAAGGAAATAATTAAAAAATCTACCTGGGTATAGAATCAGCAAAACCACTAATGGATATAAGGCTTTTTCCCCCTCTAGACCTTGCATGTAAAAGGAACATCAGCAGTTTGCCTAGGCTGAGGACCTGAGTCAAGCAGTGTGACTTGATCTGACCAAGATCAGTTATCCTTTTACACTGCATGTGTTGTCTACTGAGAATTATTTATTTAAGCAGATTGAAATTTTAAAAAATAGTATATAATAAACAAATTTAATCTTTTTTAATGTTTGATAGGGTGGTGGACTTAAGCCTCTAGTAAATTTCAGTGTCTTAAATCTTTTTGCTACTGCCCAGGAAAGTGAAGCTCTTGGCTCTGCACAAAATTTGACAGGTGCTCCCGAGTCTCAGCATACTGAGTGCAGGTCTGTGTGTTACAGGCAACTTCCTAGTTAACCAGTACAAATCTTAAACTGATAGGGAGAGGTAAAACCAGCAAGTTTTGTCAAAGGGACTTAACAAAAATCTTGAACGGAATCTGGAAATAATAAAAAGAAGTATTTATAAGCTTAAACAGGATCCTGTGAAATGGTGATAAGTATTGTGTGGTTTCTGCTAGATTGAGGGGTGGGTTTGTGCTGGCTTAGAGATACTATTCATCTTTATTTGTGCTACAGCTTTGATAGAATGGGCTTAAAAGGTAAGATATATACGAGCTGTGTTCAGTCCCCAGTAGCAATGACAGTTTGATTTTATCACTGCCAAATGCAATATGCAGTCTTGTGCTCAGTAACCCTCCAGAAATCGAGATGCATTTTAAATGTAGGTGTAAAGCATTCTTTTTTTTTTTTTTTCCATAACAAGCAGAAAATCACCTGGTAAAAGCTGTGTCTTTTACAGGACTTGGCCATTACTTGGTGGAGCAGCTGCAGATGGGATTTGTATTTCTCTCTATAGATGACTTTGGGAAATGCAGAATTGCAGCCTCTAGTCCACGGGCTATGGGAGCTAAAATCTAACTTAGCAGAGCATGTATCCTTGGATTGCTGTTGTACAGCCTTTTGGTTGTATCAAAGCAGCTGTTGTGCAGATAATAGTCACTGTCATGGGTCTGAATGGGTTATTGAATCGGTGCAAGCTACTGTAAATTGGAGTGAGCATGGCTTTTCAGAGAGCCTAAGAGGGAAGGGAGTAACAGAGCTGAATCTTCCTGCTGTCAGAGCACGTGCACATACCTGTGGGGAGGAAATAAATATGTTCCCATCCAGTTCCCTTAAAACTAAAACCTTCCTCTTGCTGGCTTTGAAATAGGGAAAGGCGCCATGTACTCCTGAGAGAGGCACATTAGGAATTGCCAACAGAGCTGCTTTGAGATAAAACATGGGCCTCTTTCAGAACCTAACATTGCAAATGAAGCAATTTGGATTCTGTTCTTGACTCTGGCCCAAACATTCAATTATAGAAAAGTTATTGGAAACCCGGTAAAATTTCTTTTATTTCAGTTTCATGATACATAAAATGGAAATAAGTACACAGCTTCTTTGATACTATGTTAAATATTAAGTGACAACATTATTATAGTCAGTCACTGATATGTGAGGCATGTGAAAATCTTTGAATATATAGCTGTGTTTTTGCCAGGTGCTAGGTAATGTTGATGTAGTAAAGCATAAGTAAATGAAGAAATAAAAAAAGGGAAATAACAACTTTGTAAGTTGCTGTTGCTGATATTTGGTTTCCATGAGTTTTTTAGGTAATACAGCTCAGAGTTTGGATTTCTGGGAGTAAATATAGCCTAAATCTGCAGTGCCTGATTTGTGCAGGCATTTTCAGGAAACAAACAAGATTTGGAATATACCCTGATAAAAATGAAATGTACAATATCACAAATAGCTCCAGAAAGACAGGCAACATATGTACATGCAAATATACAGAACTTTGCAAATGGAAATACTGTTCAACCCTCTGTTGGTTTAATGACTTGTGACCTGACAAGTGGTGTAATATTTTGCATATTGAAGTAGCATCAGAAAATTACATTTCACAACTTTTCCTACAAGGAAAATATATTACATGCTTACATGAATGAGAGGTTTTCTTTAGGGAAGACCAGGTATGGGGTAGATAATACATGCTGGAGTGTCTCTTGAACTATCATTATGCCTTTAGAGCAAAGTATGGTTCGGGCAGAGAAACTTTTTTAGTGTCAAGGCCAAGAAAATCCTGTTTAAGTTGGCTATGGTTAAATACCATTGAAATGGGTAGAAAGAACTTGATTTGAAAGAGCCCAGAGAGTTCACTTGCTGACAGCTTTAGAGAGAAACACTTTCTGACATTTTAGTTAAACAGAGTCCAAAACATCGGGTTTGTTAGTATGATTACTCTTGGTGAATCTTCCTTCAACCTTGAAGGTAAGACTTGATGGTCTTGGAGGTCTTTTCCAAACTTAATGACACTATGGTTCAAAAATTGCAACATTTTCCCACAGCCCTTGGTCCTTTTCATTCCCTTATGTCTTGGAGCAATACTGATGGTGAAGCCAGGGAGTTTGCCTTTTTCTCTCTCCCTTCAGCGTAGTTATGTACAATGAACATAGGATCACAATTTGTGTAGCTGATTCCACGCTTCCTTCCTCTGCCCTCCATCACCTCACATTTAGATTTCACTCTTTTTTGGGAATCTCATTTACAAAAATATGCTTTTCTTATGAAACATTGTTTTCAGGCCTGCTGTTAAAATCTCACTGCATTTATATTTTTGACAGTGTGAACCAAATTGCTCATAATTCCATTATGCTCTGTATATCACTGAGTTGGGAGAGTAATTCTGGCATATGCTAATGACCCTTGGTTTACACACATAAAATGCTATTCTGGTAACAAAGTAGTGAGTATATTTTATAATGGGATATATATCATTATAAACGGGACACTGGTTTTACAAAATATTTTAAGAGGAAGGTAAATTAGATCATGAAAAGTGCATAAGGGCTATAAATTATGCAGTAGCCTAAAGAATTATTATAAAGAGATTGGGTTGTGGCCTGATCCCATGAAACCTTTAACTGTGGCCATTAAAATAAAACATATCAACTGCTCATAGACACAGAAGATTTATTACATCCCATAGAATGGCCACCTGAAACTTCAAAATTGCATACAGCATGAAAATAATGGTCTCCCTTAATTCTTGATGCAGATGTTTTTAATGAGTGATATTAAAAGGGAAATGGTGGCAGTTTCAACTGGAGTTTTTATAGTACTCTCTCTTGACATTCAAAACGTTTTTCCCTGAAGAAGTGCCCAGCATTTTTAGAAGGGAAAAGCTTTAATGTCTGATTTGGCTTGTGAAAGAGGCTTGGGGGTGACAAACTGAAATACTGGACATGGAGCAATGTATTCAGAACCATCCTTGGGTGTTGTGAAAAAGCCTTCAGTTTCCCTCCTGTCTAAATCAGGTATCTCTTAATCTTTCTCTCTGCTTATTTTTCTTCCTAATTTACCTTCTCTTTCTTTACATCACCATGTTTTTCTTTATGCCTTCTTCAAGCTTACACAGCCAAATCCTTCTGTCAGAAGGATTTCCTTTGGAGTCCAATCATGCACCTTCCTGAAAACATCTTGGTTAAGTGTCACATCACAGCAGGGGGACAGGAATAGTCTTTAAATGGAATTCTTGAAGAATTAGCAGTACTTTCATGCCTTTCTCGCTGCTAAAATGAGCAGAAGGTCAATGTCCCAACCACACTAAGATATCTGGGTCCTCAGTAACTGAGCTGGGACCATGCAGGAGATATTTGTAGACTCATCACTCAGGGGCTCTGTACTATAACAAACTTGCTTAATTTCTATGCTGATGAGAGATTGTAGTTCATGATTAGCTCCCGTTAGTTATTGATTTGCTGCTTCAAAGGAATATAGCGCTCAAGTCCATATTAGTGCTTTGGCACCTGGGCTGAAATTTGGAGTCACTTCTCTAGATAGCACAGTGAGGAAGCACTGCTTAGGAAAAAGCAGGGGAAAGGATAAAATTAAGTATCTTTGAAAGAAAGGAAATTAGATAATGATTAGGCATTAACCAGGTCATTAATTTCTGGGCTATTTTAGAGGAGTCACCCTGCAGAAATGTGTGGAGGAGTTGCACTTAGCAGTCCAGATTTCTCAGAGATTCCTGAATTCTCTTGTTCCTATTCCCAACCTGGGATCAGCAGTCACTGTCTTTCTGGGTGGTCCAGGCTTCCCTTGTGTCTCTGTGTGTCTGCAAAGTTAAATCATTAAGACCCTGTAAGTTTCCATTAGTCGCTAAAAATTGCCACTTCTGTAACTCTGCTATGTGGCTTTTTGTCAATGTACAGAGGCTTTAATGTTGCTTCTTGTAATTTTAGTATGGTTGACTTAGACCAGAAATGGATCACAAATGAGCAGTCTTTGGAAGGCAGAGATCCAGCAGCCTGCTGGGCTCATCAGGGGCATGTTCTCATGAGCATCCAGAGAGGGTCAACAATTTGGACATCCTGCTGAGAAACCAAGTATGTCCAAGAACTCTGAGCATCCCAAATGACAGTGACTCCAGAATGTGTCTGCAGACCCTGTCCCCAAGCAGGCTAATTTTCACATAGATGAAATGTGTTGGGTACCACCATGTGAGCTGCAGAGGACTATAAATATTACTTTTGGAGGCAGCTACTCACCATGGTACTGTGCCATTTTAAACACAATAGCATAAATGCTCTGTCATTTCAAGGAGGGAAACACTTCTAATTTCTATTACTATAATTCACTTTTGGTAAAAATTTTTTCTCCTGAGTACATGTAGTAAAATCTCATAATTTCAACTATTTTGTTTATAGTGCTACAAAAAGGAATGGGGGAAAATCTGGCTTTGTGGAGCTGCTGTCCTTATTCCCCTTCCTTGGACCCTCAGAAATCTATGGGGAAAATGATGAAAAATGAACTCTACTGCCCATCTGCTGCTGTTCTTGGTGCATTAGTATCAACAGGAAATCAGTCTCATGTGTTTGTAAAAAACATGTTTTCTACATGTTACATATCCAGTGACAGTCTGCACAAACTTTAATTTGAATGCATTTGGTTGTTTGTGCTATGTGACAGCATTGTCAGCTCCAGGGATTTTATCATTAGTCTCCTGACAGGGTTTGGGGTTTGTTTTTAGTTTTGTTTTTTTTAATTCTGACAACAGTGCTATGAGGCCTTTGTCAGGTTAGTCTAGTTTGATGCTGGTTGACAATAATTACAGTAGTAATTAACCATACTTCTATAGGATGGCTGTAATTTCTCTGTAATTACAGCTGGAATGACAGAAATACTTCTCTATTTTTAAAGGAAAGTAAAGTTTTAACCTCTGTAGCTTGGAAATGTTATTTTCAAAAGATTAAAAGCTGGAGGGCTAAAATTAAGCCTTCAATTATATTAAAGAGTAATTGTGTGGTACTAAATCCTTTTTTATGTTTTGGGGATCTGACCTGCGATTTTTGTGTGTCTGGGGCTGACAGTATCAATTACATTACAGCAACCCATTAAGCCAGTGACCTTTGGGCATTGACTTTTTAATCTTTAATGGTAAAGGGATTTATGCAGACTGAGTTTGAGATGAGTGTGATTGTTTGCTTTCTCATTTTTCACAGGTTGGCACTAACATAAATAGGTTCTAGTGCTTTCTGGGTATATTGCCTTGTGCTGATGGCACACTTAACATCCCTTTGCTGTTTGGCAATGACACTGAGCAGCAACTTGAGTCTGTATTTCAAACTTAGTAGATGTAAGGCTTTATAGAATCAGAGTGTTTTGTCCTCATAATTTGCCAGCTCTGGTGTACAGTATCGGGTGGGGAGAAGGGAGTGTTTTTGCATAGCTCTGCTCATGACTTAACCTCTGGTTTTTAAGTCTGCAAAGTGTCTAAAGCCTGTGGAAGCTACTGGATAACCATAAATGTTGTTGGATTGAGGCAACAGAAGAGATGAAGGCTTTTAGTGATTTTTTATTTTTGTGAATTGTAAGAAAATGTCTGAACAAAATAAGGAAAAAATCCTATGTAATTTAAAAAATTTTTAAAAATATTTTTATTAATATATTTTGTGTGCCTAGCATACATATTAATATATTTTGTGTGCCTTATAATCCAGAAATTTTTTATGGAAATTTTTAAGCTTTACCCTTAGGTAGATTAACTGTTTGCTTCAACCAGTGAGTCCTCATGTGTTTTCTGATTGGTTATTTGGTATTTATCCATTCTGAGTTGGAAAACATGTTCCTTATGTGGGTAATTCGTTTTAGCCAGTCCACATGACTAGAAAATGAGCTCAAATGCCTCAAAGGAACCAATTTTTCCTAATGTATATATTGGATGTCATGTATTTCTCCTTTACTCTTTGGAAATTTACCATCTAGTCTTATACAGGGCAATGCCATAAGTAGAAAAAAGCTTATAAATGTACCATTAAGCAGAAGAAAAGCCTCCAGCTAGTCTTAGTGGGAATTTAATTAATTATGAGCTGCACAAATTCTATGTGCATTTAGTCATTCTTCCTCCATAGCAATTATGTGTGTTATGAGCCTTTATTCCTGCTTTCTGCGTATGGATAGACAAATACCTGCTTAATTTAACATTAATTATGTATGTATGAACCCTTACTATATTCGTAAGTATAAATCAGCTAATTAGAGCTGTAGACTGAGTCCAGATGCTCCTTGTTCTCCCTCTCTCAGAACAGCCCTTTGTTCATGTCTCCCTCCTGGCAGTGATAGGAAGGTTGAAGCTGGTCCGGCCTCCAACTTCCTATTCCCATCACCATCAGATGATGCACCATCATGGAGCACCATCACCATCAGGTTTCCAGGTGCCTGCCTTTCCTTCATCTCTGTCTCTGCCTTGCCATGTCCTCTGAACAGCTTGATACTCATCTCTTTGAAGCCCTGGCAATCTGGGGATATGTAATCTGGCCGTGTATGACCAGATGGTGCATTCATGGGGGATTTTATTATTTTTTTTTCTTCCTCCACATGGCAAATATGCCTTTGTTTAGAAGCTCAGGGGACAGACATGTGACTGTAGGGTCAACTGGTAGCCAAGCTAACTCTAGCTCAGCCCATCCAACCAGCAAGCCCGCATAGCTCCTGAGACCCTACACTAACCTGAAATCTAACCCTAACCTAGAAATTCCTGTAGATATTGGAACAAACCATGAAATCCCTAATTTCCCTAATGCAACCAGTGCAGAGACACTGGCTGGCCCCTGACCTAGCTTTAGGAGTTGGATAAGTAGTCTGGGACAAAGCAGTCTGCAGCACATCTTTATAATGTGCTGTCTGGCAATTCCAAGGGAGTCACAGTTGCTCTTTCAAGTGCTGGAGCTGGGGATATGACATGAGCCACTACTGACACTTGTCAAATGTAATTTTGTCCAACTGGTCATCCAGTATCTATGGAGTAGGTCACATATCTACATGGAAAATCAGTTATCTGGTTTCTGAGCTCTGAGGGAGGCAGCAGCTCAACCATGAGACCATGATTGCTTTGTAGCCACCTTAAAAAAATCACTTAGGAAAAGGTCTGAAGTAAAATATCAGAGCAGAGAGGTAGTCTGGCACATCTGGAGGAGAAGACCTAGTTGTATTCTGGAAGGTGTAACTTAACCTGCCCTGATCTCCTCTACAAGGGAGAGGGAGCAACTTGGATTGCAGAGGGTGGACAGGTGAAAGCCACCTACATCTACAAGAGTTTGGCAGCTCTTGACTTGCCTTTGCCAGGGCCGGAGTTTTACAGCCCAGGGAGCAAGGGACTGTGATAGAAGGATGAGTGGAGCCCTTTGCAGCTGTGGTGAGGGGACAGTGTCTCTGCAGGTGTTCTCAGGGTGTCTGTTGGGCTTTCACTGATGTGACTATGGCACAAAGTGAACATGTTGCAGTTTTTATGGCAAGCACCCATGAGTGTTTTAGAGACACAGCCAGCCTGGGTCTTTCTGACCCAGATTCCCTAGACAAGAGCCAGTTCCAGACTGTCAGATGTCTTTGGGGAACTTCAAAAATGGATTGAAGCTTTTGGTGTTTCATTTGCATACACATAAACTGAACATGAGGAAAACTTTCTGTGAATTTGAAATCTTTAGCAAACTTCTCAGCTTTGGTCCTCATGTTGGTGCCTGCCTCAATCTGAGCAATCAAAATGTTTCTGGTAAAAAAAATCAGGCTTCCATGTGAGATGGGGCTGTGCTTCGGCACCTTCCAGCCCAGAGAGAATAATGTCATGTAGGAGCTCTCAAAAGCAACTTGTTAGAAAGGATTTGGGACAGGACTTTGTCCCGTAATTTCCAGAAGACTGTCTTTTAGGCTTTCCCCTGTTTATAACTATTTCTAAAGTCTTAAAGACTACTCTGAGGAAAAGGGTAATTGAAATTTCCCAGAGGGAATGCTTTAAAGTGACAACGGCTCAATGGTTGGCCAACACTGCTACGAGGCTTCCCATCCCGCTGTCAAAGCTGGTTAACTAAAAGGCTTTCTCCCATTGTGGACTGTCAGGCTGAATTTGTCATGTAGCGTGAAAGTGAATCAACAAACTGACTAGCAGTGGTTGAGAGCGGTAATTTAGGAATTAGCACTGGTATGATTTCTGTGGTTTTCTTTGTGTTTTTGAATGTAAAGGATCATGATCAGGGCAAGTATAAATAGGAATAATTCCTGTAATTTGAATTCCTGGATTTGTCCCAGGGAAGGTTTTGGCAGTAGAGGAGACATCAGAGGAGAAGGCATTCATCAACTACCCTTCCTTCCTGTATTCCTTTCACTTCTTTATTATAATATTATTGCTGAAGTGACCAAAATGGTATCTGAGCATATGTGAGAAATCAATGAAAAAGTAAATCTTAAAAAAAGTAAAATCTATTGTCCTACAGTGTAAATTCAAATGTGACCTGGTTTTGCTGCACTGTGTTTATACTGCACAAGTACCTGGCTGTCAAGAGATATATTTTGCTTTATTTCTTTCAAAAAAGAAGCTAATTTCTTAAGAGAGGAAGAGAGCAAAAGTTCTAAAGCCAAGCTCCCTTTATTAGAACTCTTGTGAACTTTTGAGTCCTCCAAGGACTTCAAAGAGCTTCCTAATTGCTTTCAGTTAGGTAACAGCTTAAGCAGCTTTATTTAGATTTCCTTTCTGTCTGTTCTTCCTAAGCTTTGTTCTCCTTTTTGATTGCATCTTCCAGACCACTGTATGTTATCTTTTACTTTATGACACAAACATTTTTGCACTGAATATTTCCGTATGAATGGACATACATACGTCTTACAATCTGTGTGTCTTATTACTGGTCCATGAACGGACAGATTGACTCCTGCCACATGCAATCTCCCTCTGATTGCTGCCCAGGCTTTTTTCTTCTCACATCTGTCTCGTCTGCCCATGCATAGCTGACAGCATTGCCCATCTTTTCCCACCCTGAACTTCAGCTGCTATTTCCATACTTTCTGTCTCTTAGCTCTGAGCTCAGGTCATGAGGATTTACACAAATTACAAAGGGGAAGTTTCATTTCAAATACAACAAGATTTAGAAGATCTGCTCTGATTCTCACTGCTGTTGGAATTGCATTGGGGAGGTCTCAGAGCCCACATGGAAATGTGTATTTTCCATATTTATTATTGATGTACAGATGTGCACAGCAGCACAATTGTAAATCCCTGCTTAGGCAGCACTGCTCAAAGAGTGTGTTCTTTGCATGAGGGACTTTGATGAATATGTATTGCTTTTATGAAACCTTCATGTTTCAGGGGCACCAAGGAGTACAAAACAAGTCCTGGCTGATGGAAGGGAACTGGCCAATGATGGCTGAAAGGCTGTGGTTTTAAGTGTACGGGGACTGTGGTCTCTGCTTGTTCAAAAGAGGCTCTGTGCATGTGGGGAGGAGCTGTCTTAGCCTGGTGACTCCACTAAAAGGAGGATATATTGCATTTTACAAAATAGCAAGTACG
Organism: Corvus moneduloides; assembly: GCF_009650955.1. Classification (NCBI taxonomy): domain Eukaryota; kingdom Metazoa; phylum Chordata; class Aves; order Passeriformes; family Corvidae; genus Corvus; species Corvus moneduloides. Next base: position 10,291,691 of record NC_045490.1, read on the forward strand.
CATCACAAGAGATTCTGATGCTGGCCCTGTGCAAGCGTGGGACACAAACCTGTCATCATTTCTCCTTTGCCCACTCTTCCTGACAGACAAAACAAAGCACAGAAGCAACTTGTCCAGAGCTACCCAGTGGCAGGAGCCAAAGTCAGGTCTTCTGAGTGCAAGGGCAGTATTCTGTTCACCAGTCCCACTCTCTATAGGGATATGACAGCAGAGTTTAGCAGCACTGTAATTTATTATGTCCTGCTACGTGTTCTACATTACAGTGAGGCTGACCAAGTTTGTAATTTTAGTGTATATGATCAACATGCTGCTCATTTTTCCATTATCAGGGAAGTCTATAATTCATCTCCCTCATTTGGGTCTCATACCAGAGCATTTCATTTCCATGACTGTGAATTATCAGCATCTAATCCTTGAAGGTATGATTGGAGATAATAGCCTAAAATTTCACAGGTGAATGATTACTTCAGTTGTCCAGTTTGTGACACCTTTGAGAGCCTTGCTTTCCCCTGCAGAGGAAAGTGTTCAGCATTTTCTGAAGACCATGACCTTCTACAAATCTGTCTTGTTTGAACTCTTATTTGTGTAAAGACTGTTTATTATGTTTCCTCAGTTTAGTTCTCCCACTCAGCCTCCAAAATGTTAATAAATATATAGCAGAAAAACGAATATGCTTTGTGTTACCAGCCTTTTTTTTTTTTAACAGGTTGCTGCCTGTAAAATGTATTTTGAAATAAGGTTTTGCAAAACTATCCAAATTACTCTGGAGCATAAGCTTGGGATCCAAACTTCTTCATTAGGATTTGTTTAAAAGTCCTGGGTTTGTTGCTTGGCACTCACTATTTACAACACTCAGCACAAAACTATCAGTCTGGTATTTTGAAGGCATTAAGGCAATTACTTCTCATTTTGCACTCAAAAGGAATCAGACACTGTTAATGAAACCCATTTCTATCTTCAAAACTCTCCTCTGGCATGGAGACATAGTATTTTGTGCAAATATCTGTCCCAATTCTATTGCACTAAGTATCGGTAGTGCAATGCCTACCTGAGGCAACCTGTGCATGAATCCAGCCTCTCCAGGACTTTTGACACAGCACCATCCCCTAAATAAGTGGTTGCTCTGGATATCCTTGTTACAAACCAGATTTACCCTGAGTGCAGAGCCTCAGGTGATGCCTGCAGGACTTGGTGACGTGCTAAAATATCGTGAACCTTGTTCTTGCATCTGCTGGTTGTTACCCCAGCTGTTCTTGGTCAGCCTTACACAAAATAGGAATTTCGTCCATAGAAGCAGAAGGCCAGGCTAATTTCCACCAAGCAGATGTTGTAAAGGGCTTTTTTTATCTTCTTAGCCTGTGTGAGTTTCAAAAGAACAAGTTGTGAGTTTTAGGGGTCCTCTAAAAGAACTCTGTGAGGTGATGATGAAGAGCATGTTGATATGTTGAACACATGGAGAGTGTCTCTTATTCTGATATAAACTGCATGTGTTACTGTGTTTTCAGAGACTTCATCCCTCACATATGCAAGATATGAGCTGCTCTACTGGCCACTAGCATGGAAAATTTCTAGGTGGCTGTTGTTTTGTATGCACAACTCCATGCCTACAGTTAAAAAATTGGGCAGAGTTTTAATACGTCAACAGACACGATGACCCATACTGAGCCATCCATAAGCTCTTCCTCCTGTTGGTACCGATAGCAGCAAGCACAGTATTCCCCTGGATGGACAATTTGCATGGTCTGTCATCTGTGAAAGTGAGAAGATTTAAAATGCTCCATAGTAAATTATCGGAAAACTCCGGCATTGATGCTGTGGGACTGCTGGGACTTGTGCAGGGTGTAGTTGATCTCTGCTTCACTTATCTTCCCAGGTACATCTGCTCAAAATTCATTTCTTCTGACTGTACATTTTTGTTCCGTGACTTGTTGGATTCAGTGATGTTGATCACTTACTTCCATTAATGTCAAGACAACATCTATTGAGGTAACTGGACAGACACGTCACTGCAGTTGGTCAAACCATCTCAGAAATGTAGGCATTTTTCTAGAAGTGTTGTAATAAAACATTATTCAGGTTTGCTTCAAGAAAGTAGAAACAAGAAAACCATTTACCTTGATCTTGCATAAATTTTGACTAAGGGATGTCATTAGGGTTAAGAAAAGTGATTAACTACAAAGATTTATTCACTGTGGCATTTCAGTACTTAAAAAGAGGGTTATAACAAAGAGAGTGACTTTTTACACAGGAAGATAGTGATAGGACAGTGGGGAACAGTTTAAAAACTAAAAGAGGAGAGATTTATATTAGATGTTAAGAGGAAATTCTTGACTGTGGGGGTGGTGAGGCCCTGGCACAGGTTGCCCAGAGAAGCTGTGGCTTCCCCATCCCTGGAAGTGTTAAAGGCCAGGTTGGATAGGGCTTGGAGCAACCTGGGATAGTGGAAGGTGTCCCTGCCCATGGCAGGGTGGGACTGGGGCTAGATGGTCTTTAATGTCCCTTCCTACTCAAACAATTCTGTGCAACACTTTATTAGAAGATTTTATTGGTTTTCTGTGAAGTTCTTTATTTGTGAGATACATATACTTCTGAGATATTCTAAAACTTGAAAAAATGCATTTGCTATGTCATGGCTCAATGCTTGTATTGCTAATCAAAACAACATGGATGGTTTACTGATTATAGTTCATGCTTTAGGAAGCAGGGAGCAGCTCTGACCCCACAGAGTGTCATGGTTTGGGTGAGAGGGTGATGCTGGGTCTTAACTATAGCTAAAGGTGCAATGAGAATACTTTTCTGTTGGGGACATGACCATGGAAAGCTAGATAGAGCCTAGAAACTCTTAATGCTCTGCAAGTAATCACCACTTCTAATGGTTTTTTATTACAGACCTATGGACTAAAATTTACAAAAGTAAGTCAGGTTCTTGAACCTGTGCCCTGATGGGTCACTTGGATATAGTCTCCATAATTCTCAAGGGCCACTGTTTTAAAGGTGTGAAGTCTGTGGAAATCTGGCACATAAATGCTTGTAAAGCTCTGGCCTAGCACTGGTTTTGAAAACACTCGAGTGCTGGAGTGAATTATACTGATACACTGACTGGCAACACAGCTCTGCCTCCCATCCCCACCCACACAATAAAGAGAGCTGTTAATTTTCATATGCCAATTTGTGAACTGTGGTCTCCTGGGAGCACAAAGCCATGTGGCGGGTAGGGTGGAGAGTGAGCAGCAGGAGTTGGCTCAACCCTTGCAGTAAAATCATCCACCATACCTGAACCCACACCAGAACATTGCTTAGCCTATGCCCTGGACTGAAAACAAATGTGTGAGCTCTCCTATTGCATCCCAAAGCACTCCCTTTCTTGGCTAGTTTTAGTTCTTGATGTTTTAATTATATTTTTGCAGTTTCCTTCTATCCCAAATAGCCACACCATCATTATTGCAATAAATGGAAACGAGCATGCCCAAAGCTGTATGCTTTTTAATCAATATTTGGAGCCACTTCTACTTGCAAAAATACTTTTTTTTTTGGTCAAGAGCTAAGCCAGCAATCCATGATTATAATGGAAAGACTAACTATAATAATTGGGCATTGTATCACATTGTATGGCTTTCATTTAGAAAAACAAGCAGTAATTCAGTGATATAGATGCTGGAGTTGCTTTGAAACACTTTCATGCCTGAAGGATAAGTAAATATCTTAAAAGAATAGTGGATTGCTTCACTTGCAACACCTACAACAAAAGAAGGAGCAGAAATGGCTGGTACTTGGTCAGGGAAGGCATACTGCACCACCTGGGAGAGTTGTGGTGTGATGCAGAAGGAACAGACTGGCAATATCCCAACAGAGCTCACATTGTTGCACATACTATATTCTTCTGTAACAAGCCTTTAAAAAAAAGCATTTTTAAAAATTTCTGTGAAAGAGTGTTGTGAGCAGCACTATGCTGTTATTTCCCTAGCAAACCTGGGTCCTCTGTTTGGTATCCAGTGTGGGCATTGGTATTAAAGCCACTTTGTACAGGCTCACACTGTGGTTTGCACCATGTTCATGGTTTTGGTTGTAAGGGACCTTGAAGATTGATTCATTCCAACCCCCCTGCGATGGACAGGGACACCTTCCACTAGGCCATGTGGTTTCAAGCTCCATCCAGCCTGGCCTTGAACATCTCCTGGAATAAAATGTGATCAACTGCTTCCCCCCTGTGAAAGAACAGGTGGATAGCATGGAATTTAAGGCAGCTTTGCTACCTTGAAGAGATGAATGTTGAGACCTACAGTGCAGCTGTTATGGCCCAGCACATTGTTTTTTCTACTGGCACGTTCTTTCTTCTCAGTGATAAGACCCATAATATTCTGTGAAGGGATGAGGTTAAAATCTGACACATTTTCTAATAGTTGCTACATACATCAAAACAGGGTGAGAGGGAAAAGGAAGGGGTTTATTTTACTTAAATATTTAAGGGAATTTATATCGGAATGGGGGGAGTTTCAGTGGATGAAAATGGAAACCAAAGTCTGAGAAGGTCCAGCTTAGCCAGCAGCTTATCATAAACTTCTCTCGCAAACATGGCTCAGCCCTGGCTGTGACATGCAGCCACATCACTGTCACTGCCTGTTTCTGCTGTGCTGCATCACTGCCCTCAACCCATGTCTATCATCCCTACGCATCCAAGAGCAGCAAATTCCCTCCACCGATGCTTCCTCCATGGGCTGAAATGAGGAGGAAAGGCTGAGAAGCTCTGAGGGATATATTGCATGAACAAAGCTCAATGCAACTAAATTAACTTCTATGTTGCTTAAATTAATGATGCTCTTGATGGTGACAAGCCTAGGTAAACTGGGAAGGTTCACCTTTCCTGAACAGAAGCTCACATGCTTTTTATATTTGTGAACTGGAAAATTAATGTGAAGTTTAACAATCTCCTGTTGTACCTGGAAATGGAGGGCTGTGATATGCTTCTCAGAAATATGTATTTTTAAAATTATACTTTGCAAGTACTGATATCTTCAATAGAACTCTTTATGTCATATTAATGATTTTTGATATACAGTTTATGTAAGTGTGTAAATAATGGTACAGAATTATAGGATATTTTATAATGTCATACATAGGCCAGTATTCCCCAAAAGCATCTTCAGAGCAGTGGGAAAATTGTTATTACTATATGAGCTCTTCATTTGTACATATAAATCTACCTTCCAGGTGGGTTTTTCATACCCTAATGGGCTGCTGCTGCATTGAATTTCTTTCTCAGTCTCAATGTACCTTAATTTTAATCAGGAATAATAAATTATTGTGGTAATTTTGAGTTATTCTCAGGTACAGATTTACAAATTGGAGGAGGTGATCAACATTGTTTGTTACTCATGCTGGAAAGAGGCCCGGGATGATGACAGTGTGAGGAAACTTGAAAAAAAGCAAATTATATGCTGCATGTGAATTAGAGATGTGAAAGCCAGGAAGAAAACCTTTAAAAGCATCTGCTTTTTCCAAGGAAAGTAAATACAACACAGACACACAAAGTAGAGAGGAAAAGGACAAGCAGAAGCTTGTCTGTGTCCTCCACTGCTTACCAGTGCTTTCTCTGATGGCTTCCTGTATGATTTTGTTCTTTCACTAGTGACTATTTCAGTGACTATCAGGCCTAAATCTAAAGGCATTTTTCTGTTTTAAGTAGGGGAAAAAATGTGAATCTGTGTCCCAGTTGTTTCTGATCTGTGCTTCCCTCTGGATTTCTGACATTATTAATAATTGTGACCCTGCAAAAATATTCACAGTTTAATGACTTGGTGTGAAAAAGAAAGGCCCAATAGCCCATTGTTAATGATACCTAGTCTGCTATTCCACTGTCTACCTAAATGGTTTGTATCTCCACCTGTTCTCCCATTCCACCTTTTATTTCTGCTGCTACTAGACTAGAAGGGGAGGTAAAACTTTCAGCATTCTCCATTGACTTTTGAATAACAGTTATGTTGGATTTGTTTGCTGTTCTTACAGTTGTGCACATTGTGTACTGTTTTCAAGGAAATTTTTTTCCACCTCTTTTTACCCCTGCCTTATATCACCCAGCATTCACTGTCCACTTGCTTCTTGTATGCAGAAAATGAGAAGTCTGCCTTGATGGCTGCTAGACTGTGGGTTGCTAGTTTTCTTCTTCCAGTAATTTTCTAATGAACTGGTGCTGGAAGAGCTTTGTTGACTCCAGTTGCTGTCTCTTAGACCAGCCATGATCTCCATAAAGGTTTGCTATTCTCACTATCTCCTGAGATAATCCACATTTAGCCTTTATCTTCTGGAGGCAATTTTGTTGAGACTATCAATGGCTTTTTCAAAATCGATAAAGTTAATGATGATGGGTGCACAATTCTCCTCTGAAACTTTCTTGTTTTCCTTTTAGCTGCTTCTGTGTCTCTGATTTCACCTGCAATAAAATTAGCCTCTAACCAAGTTATTTCTGATGCTGACAGTAAGTCTATGCTGCACCAATGGGTACAATTTGTCAGATTACAGTAATTTGGCAGTTTGGCAATTAAAGCCATTTTCCAGTTGTTTGTTGCTTTCTTGCCTCTCTGGGTTTACTCGTGCTGGTTTAACAGCCCCACAGTTCTTTTCCTACATCCTCTTTTTAAGTGCTATTTCACCAGCCCCTAAATGGATTCTGCTGAGCCTCTGCTTTCCTGACTGTGAAGAAACTCTTGAAAATACTCTTCTTTCTTTGCTACTCCCTTATCCCAAATGTTGGCATACACCATAGAAATCCTTCACTGGCAGTTTTTCTTCGACTCACGACATTTTTTTAGTCTCTCTATTAATTTTATGAGGGTTCTTTTGAGGTGGTTTTTTTTGGTTTGGTTTTTCGTGTGTGTTTTTCCCTTGTTTTTTTATTTTTTGTACTCAGTTTATTTTAGTGGTGGCTCACAGAGATCTCTCTCATCTCAGTGTTGCTGTGAGGAAGAGACACTGAGCTGCCTTCTCAGCCTGGCATGGGAGGACATCAGTCCCAACAGGATTGCTGTGGCATCTTCTTTGACAAAACAGACTTCATTCTGCTGAACTATGACAGAACAGGCAATAATCAAGGGGGGCAGGGTAAGGAAAGAAATCACAGAATCGTAGAATGGTTTGGGTTGGGAGGAACCTCAAAGATTATGCAGCTCCAACCTCCTGCCATCGGCAGGGACACCCATGACCAGGTTGCTACAAGCCCCCTCCAACCTGGCCTGGAGCACTTCGAGGGATGAGACATCCACAGCTTCTCTGGGTAACCTGTGCCAGGGCCTCATCACCATAAATTTCCTGCTTTCTGCATCAGCTCTTATTTGATTAACACATAAAAGAAAGAGACTGAAATAGGGGAAAGGTGTCCTGAGTACAGGGAGAAATTCTCTCAGTGCAGTATTTTTGTCCTACATCAAAAAGCACAAGAAAATATTTCTGCCTTCTTGTCACTGGATGTTTTGCATTCTTAATATTTACTTCACCCCTGGAATCCACACGAGGATGAGCTTTACTCCTATTATGCTGGAAAACCTTGTCCATCCTAAATAACATTCATGTCTCTCAGGAGGCTGCTGGGAGCTGAGGCTTTCTCCTTCTCCCTCTGCTCCCTGGCTGCAGTTGTGACTGTCTCTTCTGGGTGTCTATGCTGCAGCACTGGTGATTTTCCCATTAATCTGAGATCTAGGTAAGTGGTTATAGTCCTTCTGTCCAGGAAGGGTCAATGGTATGGCTTTGTTCTGTGTGATTTTTTAATTTATGTAAATAAGTAATGTGGGTCCTTGTAAGTAGGACCCACACTTATGTATTTACTGGCTATAAAATGGAGGCAAGATCTCACCTCATTTCGTGAATTTAGCACATGCCTGATGCTTCAAATCATCAAAGCCCACTCATAAAAGTCAAGTTGGAATTTCCTTCCTATTTTAGACTTGTACTTTTGGGGACCTGTGAATGCAAATGGGCAGTTAGACATTTTGGTGCTTAACACACGCTGGTCTACTAATGTCATGCAAATTGTTAAATTTGCGTGGGAAGATTAGACACATAGTAGCAGATGTATTTTTATATGCTGCGTATTGTGCTTGATTTTTTGAAAAACAAATATCCCTAGTGGGAGAACAGCAATATTAGAAATTCCTTTTTTATTCTCTTTTGAATACTTGAGAAAGAATGTTTTGGTATATCACTCACTGTAACTACGTCAAGGATGACTTAGGATCACTGTTAGACAGGAATACAGACCGGTTTGAATGCAGAAACTCTACTGGATCCAATTCTAAAATATGACCAGATTATATTTATTCTGGGATGAAAAGTGAGAAAGGAAGAAACGCATCCATAAAACACTTGGCATGGTAGAGAGAGCAGTTTTGGAAACAGTAATGATAGGAATGACTTAGAAATCTGTGCAGAGAGCTTAAGTAATAGAAGGCGTGGTGGCAGGACTGTGCAGAATATCTTGGTCATGTAGAAATCATTGTCAGTTATTATTCTGTAAATTTTTAAAACAAGTTCTTTCCTATGTCATATTTTGATCTTGTATTAGTAAGGTGACAAAGCTCCTGAGGAATTTAGAATTTAATTATAAACTTTGGTTTCAAAGCTATGGATATAGACACACAGGCACACACCCATATACACATCACATTTCCACAGCTAAGGCACATATACAGAGAGAATTTCAGTAGCTTCACAAAAATCCTGGTAGAAATTGTTCAAAGCAAGCAAAAATATAATCTTTCTTCTGATAAACATGTAGCATGCTGGTATCTAGGCAGATACCTCTTTTGTTTAAAAATCAGACCAAAAATATTGATGGTAAGTCCTTAGAATATTTGGAGCCCTGGCTTGTGGCAGCTGATCTGTGAGCAGGGAAGGGAGCTGCTTGTTTGTCCTTTGACTCAAGGGCTTTCTGCTGCAAGTGATGAGGGCTTAAATGTGTCTGAGGATGAGATTTTGTCCAAAGTAGGTCAAGGGAAGAAAATCTTTCCTGTTTGCCTGCAGCCCATCTCGTCCCTGAAAGAGGAGAGACCAATGAGAACCACCAGCTTGTGGCCCAACAAACACAATTATTGTGCACTGTGTCTTCATTTGGATGCCACGCTCAGTTAATAACCAGATCTCCACCATACTTCTTTATTGCTTAGGCTGAAGGAGAAAGTAATTAAACTTAATAGGTATTGCCCTTGCTTTAAGACCACTATACATTTTAAACTGCCAGCAAAAGTAATTAATACTAATAGAAGTCATGAGTCCTAAAGGAAAACATTTGTATGCCAAGTAATCTACAACATGTACTTTTGGGAATAAATTATTTTTATTCTTATTCATGCTTATGACCATAAACTTGCTGCTTCATGGGGTTCATTCTTTCTCCAATTTTTAGTGAATTTTCTTTTTTTGTGTGTGTCTCTGAATGTCACTTCTTCTCCAGGGTTTCTTAAGAAAACCTGTCAGTTCACCATAATTAAAAAAAAAAAAATTAACAGCTTTTAATTTGAATGCAAGCAGGAATGTAAAATACATATTTTGTATTGCAAGTTCTAATAATGCTGGGTAAGCATTGGGCATAGCTAATTGACCATATGGCTCTTTGATATCCACACGGGGGAAGATTTGTATTACCATTAGAAGTATGATGATGTCAACATCTTAATGCAGCTCAGCAAAGAGGTGGGTACAGCCAGCTGAATTCCTCAAGAAAGCTCTCAGTACGTGTTCAGATGTGGCTATATGATCTTTGACTCATGATAGACAAGGTTTTGCTTAGAATTAGTGTCCTGTTTTCCCATCATAAATAATTTCCTACTTACCTGCCAGACTTTGCTTGGTTGGCTGCTGCAAGGGAACAGATCAATTTTTGCATAGAAGGAAGACAGAAATTGCTTCTAATTGTTTTCTGGGGGAGCCATTAGATCATCCAAGTGAAACCTTGGTGTATTTCCATGAACAATCCATTTCAATACTTTAATGACCCAATTATTTTAGTTCTTGAAAAAATGAACGAGTAACTTCAACTCCTGCCAGCTTCCCAAGGACAAAAAGCCAAGTACCACACATATTCTCTTCTTCTGTCAGAATGATGCCAAAATACCAGTCTGCTGGGTGCAGAACTCCCTGCAGAGCTTTGCTTGCTCGTGCTGAGCAGAAGAGAATCAGCATGGCATCGAGTTGTGCAGAGAGGAGAGGAAAACTCTTCTCTGAAGCTCTGAAGCTTAAAAATTCTTAAGTGGCAGAAAGTGAAACACCTGCCTTGGGTTACAAACTTTAATCAGTGCCAGGGAGCTGTAGGTTTTCTTTCGAGGTTGAGTTTGTCCAACTTCCAGCATTAAATTGTCATTATACCTTTTCTTTAATGTCAAATGTTCCCTAAACATTCCTCTGTGTGTTTGCTACTACTCTGTGCTGCCCTTAGGCCAACTCAATGAATTCAGCTCTAGGAGCTTTACACAGATATAAAGATGTGCTTTATTTTTCTTCCACTGAGTACATTCTGTGTCCTTCTTGTAGTCTTTGGGTGTTTCTTGTAGTCTTTTCTCAAGGCAAGGTTGGACAGGGCTTAGAGCAACCTGGTCTAGTAGAAGGTGTCCCTGCCAACAGGAGGGGTTTGGAATGAGATGAGCTTTAAGGTCTCTTCCAACCCAATCCATTTTGTGATTCATTGATCTGTGGATCCTTCCATGTCCTTCTTGAAGTGTGAACTCAGAAACTGTACACATTTCACAGCAGTTTTGCTAATGTTGCTTTAGGAGGCGATATTACCACTATGTGATGCTTCCTGCCTGCTGAGATTTTCAGGGAACTGGGTAAGGACAGTCAGTCCCTCCTAGAAAAAAACTTAGTGACAAATGCCCCTAATGTTGTTTTAGGTAGTATGTTTTCTCTTTAAGGATATTGACCAAAAGGCCTTTAAAAATTACTAGGCATCAAGAAGGCTACTGAAGGAAAAGAAGGATCTATTGATTTCTTGCTTTAAAAATATGCTACTTATCCTGTTTAGCAGTTGCAGTTTTGCAGCAATATCTCTTGTAAAGGCAAATATCAAACTTGTGAAATTAGTTATGTAGCCAGGAAAATCCTATGGAGATGTGTATGAGGAGAGGGAAGGAAGGCAGGTAGCAGTCCTGTGGCTGCTGAGGAGTGTCTTTTCCTTCTGACTGTGTGGAAATCATCTGTCTCTGATGGTGGTGCTAGGCTCCATTGTCTCCCTTTGTTGCAAACCTTTGAGCAGGGGCTTTCACAGTAATAGCTCTGAATCCAGCACTCAGACATCAGAGTGTCTTCATTTACCATGCACTTGTGAGTGGGTGTGCCTACATGCATACATGTACCCTCAGTCTTTATGAAAACAACAAACGTGACTTTGAAGAAGATCCCTCCAAGCAGGACAAGATGTCATCTTTGTTTTGCTCTTTTCATTTTAGAGTGTCACAGTGGAGTCTGTTCTTGTTTTTGTCTTGATCTCTTTTCTTCTGTAGACTAACAATGAAGCTCAGTTTAGGATTGTCTTTGAAGTCCTCTCCTCTCCTCTCCTCTCCTCTCCTCCCCTCCCCTCCCCTCCCCTCCCCTCCCTAAGCATTTCATTTTTAAAGGCTCGCCTCTTTATTAAGTTGCTAATTAGACTTAATAATTCAGACCTTTGTTCTGCCTCTGCTCCTGATGTCTGACAGGTTGTTTCATTGCCTATTCTCCACTTTCGTGCTCTTCTGGAGTCTTCATCTCTCTGCTCTCCCTCCTTGACTTTTCCTCATAGCTTAAAAAATTTGACCCCTTTTAATATCTCTGCTGGCATTTCACTTAATGATCCTATTACAAATTCCTGAAGCTCTTTTCACTCAAGTTTCTTAGGGCTCTACCAGTATCAATTAATTTCCAAACACCTTCATTTTATCATGCAGATTTTACACATGGGTAAACTGGGGCATGGAAAAGTCAGACAGTGCTCAGCATCACAGCCAGAAATAGCACAGCTTGAAAAGGGGTGTGATCTTCAGTGCTGCTGAGCATCTCTGACTGCTGCAGGCTTCATTTGTGGCTCTAGGTGGTGAAAGTCAAGCCAGGGTAGATTTAATACTCATACATTCATCAATTTCCTGTGTGTTGATGGGAAGGAAGGATCTCTCTTGGTCTACACACTTATAAAATGCGTAGCTGAGGTTAGTATGCTATTAAACTGAGCTCAAAGATGAGTTAGAGTGCAGGGTAATATTTAAGCTCCTCAGAGAAATATCAGTGTCCAAAGCATTCAGTGACATAAACATTTACACATCAGGAAACCCACTCTTATCATATCATTTTAGTCTCTTTTGCTTTATCTTTTTCAAACACATTTATCATGAACATATTTATCATGACAGAACTGAAATCTGCCACCTCAGTACCAAATCCTTTAATGGCTTTTTCATGTGACCAGCACTGCAAAGGTCTTCTTTTGATGTACAAGATGGACATATAAATATAAATGCCTTAATCCTGACTCTTACTTATTCTTTTAGATTGAATTAATGAGTTTTCATGTCAATACAAATTAGATAAATAGCTGGAAGAACTTGTTAGCCTGTTCTGGTGGTTTGGATTTTTTAGTTTACTAGAATTGATTAGGCATTTGTTGACAAAGGCAGGGGAAAGAAAAAATCCATCACAATTATGCACATTTTGCTGCAAGGCTTGAAAGGGCAATTTGGAAATCAGATGATAAAATAGTTAAACAGACATATTAAAAATTGGCAAGGAAACAAAATTCCTGCATTTAAATTGTCAGGCAAGTGTTTATGCACTTGCTCCATGTATGTCATCAAATCAAACAGCAAAAAAACTTCATGTCCTAAAATGTCCAGCTGATATCTGGAGATAGCATGAGGGGTTCTCCTCAAATCTGTGCTGGACCAAGTGTGATGAAATATTGTGGGTTGGTAATGGGAAGAGGCTTGAATGGAATTCCAAGCTACTCCCTCCCTCCCTGCTTGAAGTCAATGACAAAGCTTGTGCTGGTCATATGTGGCAGGTCAAGGGCACTAAGAAGACCCACACTGGAGTGATGTTGCAGAGCAAGAGGTGAGCAGGGAACAGGAACACAGTTGGTGATTCTGGATGCTGTGGAGAAGGAAGAAAGAGCAATAGTTTTTCCTTCTCAGTTAGAAGTAGAAAAATATGGACAGACAACTTTATTCTCACGCTTTGAGATAACTACTTATTTGCAAATAGTCAGCAACTCCTTATTAAAAACTAATATGTGGCAAATCTGGTCCCAGTGTGGTACCTGGATAATGAGCTTGTTCACCAGAGGTTTTGTGTTGTGGTAAGGGAAAATACTCCTCAATTAGGACTTTTCTGCAGGAGGAGAAGGAAGTCCATGAAAATTAATTTGTCTCTCTAATTGTTACCTTTTCTGACCATTTATAGTTCATGACACTCTCCTACTGATGGCATGTTTTTCTTGTGATCTTTCTCCAGTTCCTTCTGTGGAACTTCTCCCTGTGTTTCAAAGCTTGTTTTCAAGGTCTGACAAGGAGGGTGGCAGGAGCTGAGCCAAACCCTCTGGTTGGAATCACTCAATGGAAAAGACATGCCCATTCATGCATATTTGATACATCACTTCTAAAAATGTAAGGACTTCTTCTAATCAAAGAACAATGGATTTTCCATTTTAAGTCAGAAATAAGTCAGGCGGCTCTGCTGTGCTAAGCTATGGTCATACACCTTTATCTGCAGGTTTGATTCCTTAACAATATTTACAGAAAAGGAGGGTAAATGTTGATTTTCAGCTTGTTGTAGGGGTTTTTCCATGTTTTTTTTTCAGGATGTTGGGGGTAGCCTGAAGGGAACAATGGGTTTTCCAAGTCCTGTAAGATAAAGTTGGAGGACACAGCAGAGCCTTGGAAAATAAATATAAAATTTCTATAATAAATATGAAATTTCACCTTGTTCAGGAGCTGAGAAAGGGCCTCCCCTACAAGAGCAGGTTTTCCTCCCTAGGCTGCTCTGAGTCTTTGGGAGCTTCAGGCAGTGACAGGGGCTCCTCTGTGTTGTTCCAGGCAGATTCCTTCATGTCTGCAGGTCATCGCGCTGTCCCACCACAGCTCGCTGCCGAGCTAGAGGAGACACAATAATTAAAAGAATTTATGTCCTCTTCCAAGGATCCTGCCTACCACAGCAGAAAAACATTCCTAATAAAATAATCTGAATGAAATGGGAAGGAAAGGGAAAGCTGTATGTGCTCACTGTTACTCCACAGTGATAGCCATTTCTCAGGGTGAAAGTGAGCTCTGCTAGCCTGAACACCAGAAACTCAGGCTGAAACTCTGGGTTAAAATGAATTCATAAAGCAACTTGAATTAGGGGCTGACTCTGGCATTTCCACCATGTAGGACACCATGTCACTGTGTTTTTCCTCTCTCTGCATGTATTTGTGCCCTTTTATTTTTCCTGTAATTGTAAGGAGAGGCTTTCTCTCTACTTTCCCCTCAATTCATAGAGATCATGTAATTTATCTCAGGCTCAATAAAGGCACTTTTTCGTGCTTGCCAACCCTATAATGATGGTTTCTGTTATGCAGGAGCTACTTTCTATCTGCTGCTGTATTCTACTGCTCATGGAAGGATTGATGCTGTTCATTTTTCAGCCACACACCACCATAAGGAGAAGCAATGGAAGGGGTTTCTTCCTGAGACACAGCTCCTGATTTCTTAATGGGAGAGCAATAAATACAATGTCTTCCAGGCATTAAGAGAAAGGGAAGAGAAAGCCAGAGCAGCATCCTTTTACTCTGTTAGTGTGTCTTCTAGTTCTGAATTCACCTGCACAAAGGGCTGAGCTGTGCCTTTGTGTGCAGATAAAAACAATAAGTGCAGATAATTCTGTTAACTTTAGCTTTTCTTTTTTTGCTTCTTTTTCTTTTTCTTTTTTTTTTTTTTTTTTTTTTTTTTGGCATTTGGCATGCTTTGTCTGAAATCTTACTGAAATCTGGAAAGTTAAGCCTCTGTTCTTGGTTATTCCATTGTAGTCTTGTATAGAGTAAATTAAAAAAAAAATCAGTTTATAGTGGCTGGCTGGAGCAGCAGCACTGAAAGAGTGTGATCCTGGAATGACTGGTGTGCAGTTCTAGAAGGTTGCTAGAGAGGGCTGTAAATTATGTCGTGTGTGGGTCATCAATTATATAGATAAAACTGTGAAGGAGAGTGGTTTGTCAGAAAAGATAAGAAAAGAGGGACTGAACCTAGATATATTTTCTGTGCTGATAATCTGGTCGTTTTGAGAAGTCAGAGGAGTCACTTGTAGAAGCCACTTAATAAATTTAATGACTATTGGAAGGGACAGGATAAAAAAAGAGCAAGGATAAAATGTTAAGTGTGCTTGCAATTGCAAAATCAGTGCCACTTATTCTTTAAGTTTGCTAATGACTGTAGGTGTTGTCTGGATGTAAAGCATGGGTTGAAGAGGATGTGGTTCCCTTCCTCTGACAGAAGAGGAAGGGGCCCTGTTTCAGGGATTTTGGCAGGGGTTTGGGTGTCACTCAAGAGCTCCCAGGCTCATCTGGTGTCGTCTCAAGTGATTACACTGAAGATGTGACAAGATCAAGCACTTTCTCCCCAGGGTTACGTGTGCTTTCAGATGTGAAAGAGCCCAAGAAAAATAGGGACATTTTTATCATTTTTCCTCTCTGTTCCAAATGGAAGTAGGAAGGAAGAAGAGGAAGGCAATTTACACATCCAAAAAAATATGCAGAAACCTTTTTAAGTATTGAAGTGAGCTCGGTCTAGACTTATTGACATTTCTCCTCCTCCCCCCTTACCCAGATGTTAATTTTATCCTGTGCCCCTTCACAATGGGGAGGTGTGGTGTATAGCCTTCAATCCTCAAATGCAGCTGTAAAGAGAGGGAAGAACAAATCCCTCCTTCTACCTTGTTGTTTCACTGGGATTTTTCTAGAGCAGGTGACAGAATGCCTTCCCATGTGTCAATGACAGAAAGTCCTCAGAGCTATATTAGGGAAGGGCCCTGGGCAGGGAATGGATGACGAATTTATACAAACCCTACTTTTGCTAATACCCTTGAGAGTGCTTCTGCAAGTGACCTAAACCACTCATTCGCCACACAGGGGGTTTTCCATCACTAAGTTGCTCTATGGCTTTTGGTGAGGTGGAAGTTCTTCAGGAAAAGATTAAAGGAGATATCCCCTCCAAAAAAAGAGCAGGAATTGGACGGAGGAAATGGGGAAGGCTGAAATAAGCAGTTGCTTTTTAGTTTTAGTAGGCTGCCTATCCAGTGGTTTAATGGTCCCATTTCTGCTGGAAATAAATGGTGAAACTCAAAGCCCTTGAATGGATTTCATGGGGTGTTTCACCAAGGCCCTTTGCCTTAAAATTAAACAATCTCCTTCCAAAACCAACCTAATAATAGATGTTATTAATGCACTTCGTGGCTTTATTTGCCAAAAGATGGCAATATTCAAACAGAAAATTTTACAAAGAGTGAAAACTAGAGGTTGCCACTGCACTTTGACCACTGCCACCTCTGCTCTGTCCTGGAGGGAGGACACTGTCATCATCCAGGGATGAATTGCATCATCACCAGGGTGCTCTCTGGAGCAATTCAACATACAGAGCTTTGCCAGCTCCCATGTCTAAAGGAAGAATTCCATGGGCAGTTTTTCATTAACAGCAAATGTGTTTGAGAAAATTCACTTCTGCTACAAATCTGCATGACTGGTGAAATTATATCAAGTTACATCCTCAGTCAGTTTGGGCTATTATTTGATTTTATAAATTGTATCAAGACAGTATTTTTTTAAAATTAAACCCGAGCATTTCCCTTCTCTGTACCTTATTGCTGACAGAAGGCTCTCACTCACACAGCAAAGTTTACCTTTCATTTGTTCCTGTGTAATAACCCATTAGGTCTGCTGAGAAATACCACGTTTCTTATGCAATGTCAACACCTACTTCCATTTACTCTTTCTCTTCAGAAAACACAGCATGAATCCCAGATGCTGCAGCATGCTGGTGTCCTTGACCCACTGGAGTGCTACGAGGAAGTAATTAAAGGGAACAAATTGATGAGTTTTTAAGGCTGGTAAAACATACAGCGTTTTGCTTTCTTTGTCTCTGTTGCAGTGGCGAAGTTCATTAGGCAAAGGGCGGTTGAAGGATTACCAGGTGGGTCACAGACTCTCTGTTGGTACTTCCCAAGGGCAGGAAGTCTGAATAAGTTTAGGAATGCTTAGTTTCATGTTTTAAATTTACTTTTTATAGTTTGAATCAAACAGACTTCAGAGATTTCCTCTGTTACTAAATAAGTTTCTCTGTTGGGAGAGAAGATAGGCAAGGTTAAACAGGAAGATCTCATCTAACATTTTTATCTAGGATGTTTACCAACTGAATCTGCCAGCAATTTGTTTTCATCTTTAACTCCTATCTTCAGATAAAAATCCACAGTATTTTTTGTGGAATGTATCAAAGTCATGAGATGCATTTCAGATACTTGAATAATTCAGGCACTGATGCATTCTACAGCTCATATTTCCCTGATATAGTAACACAGACGTTATGCTCAGAGTTTTAAATTTTTTATTCCCGTGTGTTAATAAAACAATGGTTCTGAAAAACTCTTTCAGGCTCCTTTAGTGAAATCTCCAGTACTCTTCAAGGTTTTCACAGTAATCCTCTGCCAATGTCTGCAAATAAATCCGATGCAAACACGTGTTTTGGGGATTTCTTTAAAGAGATACTCTTGCTTCAAGTAAGACTGATGACTACTACAAGATAACTTCCAGAAGTCGCAAAACACAGAATTAATGTTTCTGGTTTTGGTATCTTCCTTTATTTCATTTATTGCTAAATAAAGAAATAGAGCAGGGGCTCAAAAACGCCCAACTATTTTGAACTTTGAAATTGCTGTACGAGATCTGGGGAATCTTATTGGACCCCCAAAAAAGCATGAAATCCCCTTATGTCCTTCCCATCACAAGGGTTCTCAAAACAACCACAAAAGCTGTAATAAGTGTTCATTTTTTTAATGTGCTGAAGTGGATTTATGCTTTTCAGATTTCTTTCTAACAGGTCCTTTAGACTGCTGTTGCTCTGGCTTGATGGTGCTTAGCTGAACAAGCAGATTGGAGTGGAGGGGCTTGGGTGAGCTGCTGCCAGGAGGACATCAGGAAGATAGCAGTGGGAAGATATGAGCCTCCTTGTAAAAAGGGGAGCTGCAGAGGTGGGAGGGTATCTCAGGGGCTCATATTGGAACTGAAATAATTTGGAGAAGTTACTGAGTGAGGGAAAAGAAGGTTAGTTTTGACTTTGTCTTAGGTTGGAGTGGTTTGTTGGAGAACTACAATATGCCATGCTGGGAATCTTGGGAAGTGGAGCAGCGGGAGCAATTTCTGGAGGCAGAGGAGTTACAGTGAGCCCTGGGGATTTTTATATAGTAAGAGGCTGCATGAATCAAATAAGCCCTGAGAACTGCCAAATACCAGATAACAGTGAACAAAACTCACAGGTGTGGACTCAGAGACGAGGGAAACCAGGGCCTGGGGGTACAGCTGGAAGGTTGCCCCCTTCATCTGGGGGTTACATCTGGGAAGTTGCTTGCTTTATCTAGGGGCTATGGGTGGAGCAGGATGCTGTGGGAACTCATTTCTGCTTTGCCATGCTGGTGGCAGGAGCAGTGTGGTCAGTTCTCCTTTGTGGCTGTATCTTGCGTGTTCCTGTCCCACAAAGGGCTTCACCTGGCACATGCAGCTCCGGGCAAAGACTTGCTGCTTGTTTGGGTGAGATGTGTTGTTGAGACTTTGGAGGTGGATTGAGGGCAGTTGACTCCTCAGAATGCTCCCTCTTGCATGTTAGAGATGTCCTATTGCAACCCCCTAACTCTGCAGAAATGTGGCACTTCTGACCCTGACCTCCTGCCATGTGTGCACCGAGAGGGTCTTGGAGCTCAGTGAGAACTGAGATAACAAGTGATTTGCCGGAAAAGTCATGGAACAAGAATGGAGACTCTCAGTTGCAAATATTTTGCATAGTGAATTAATACTGCAGGTTTGTCTATTATAAAACTACTCTAACTACGGCCATAGAGAAGAGCACTGTTACAGCTGACCAACAGATATTAACCTGACTGAACACTGATCAAAGGGGATTTAAGCTTTGGTGGATAAACTAAAGCAGTTTGCATGTAGGCACTTGACTGAGCAACATTTGGGTACCTTACTTAGGTTAACTTAACAGGTGTTTGAGGAGGGTGACCTGTGCAGCTTGCTCCAAAGTCACTCCCTAAGTCAGCCAGGAAATTCAGAGCAGACCCCAGGAGTCTTCTCCACTTGGCCCAAGCAATGTCATTTACACCCTGCTTGGGATTTGTTCTAAATTAAGTGCAAGAAATTTTATATTTATATTGTACCATTTATGTTTTCAATATGATTTAAAAGCTGGAATGTTATTTCCACTGAAGACTGGGGTTGAAAAGTCCCTTGAGCACTTAAGCAGTTAACTTTCAACAAAATTTATGTCCTGAAGAAGTATCAAATTGTGTCAATTTAATTCCCAGGTCACTGGATTTCTCCTGGTTCAACCAAAGTAGCAC
Source organism: Corvus moneduloides (assembly GCF_009650955.1). NCBI lineage: Eukaryota > Metazoa > Chordata > Aves > Passeriformes > Corvidae > Corvus > Corvus moneduloides. The sequence goes on from NC_045490.1 coordinate 10,311,272, forward strand.
AGAGTGTGTTTATAGAATTTTCTCTAGTTCGTTTGTTCATTAGTTTACTTTGGATTTGAGCCCGCAAAAATCCCTGTGGAACACAAACTTGGATTCCGCAGTTTTCTATATTAAAATTCTGCTCTTTTTAGGACAGGTAAAATGAAGCCGTTAATCACGTACCTTAGGACACATCAGTAAATGTAATATTTAATATGCACATCTTCCTATGCAATTACATTGAAAATTATGTGTACTTAAAGACCCTCATAAAACTGGTGGAGGACAGAGTTGCTTTATGCCAGTAGGACATGGGAGGACATAAATACTTTGAAGTGAAATCCCAAACAGACTACAGATGTAGTGCAATGGGCTTATTTCCCTGGAGGACCAGTGGCCATTAACCTGAATTGCAGAGTTTGTTCTGTACTCCCCAGAGCTGCTGTATTAATGCACCTTTTGGGTTACCCCCTCAGGTGCTCCTGGTGCTGACTGGGAGGTGCAGAACTTGTCCTTCAGCTGCTTAATGCTGTTTAAACAGTTGCTTCAGGTGCAGCACATTAAAGCGCTCATCTAGGACAAGAGGTAATGGCTTCACACTGACAGAGGGCAGGTTCAGGTTGGGTATTGGGAAGAAATCTGTACTATAAGGGGGCACGCTGGTTGCCCCAAGAAGCTGTGGCTACCCCATCCCTGGAGGTATTCAAGGCCAGGTTGGACAGGCCTTGGAGCAACCTGGGATAGTGGCTTGGGGCAACCTGGAAGGTGTCCCTGCCCATGGCAGGAGTTTGGAATAAGATAATCTTTGAGGTCCCTTTCAAACCAAACCATCCTGTGATTCAATTTATAAAGCACCATCACACATACAGACATACATTAATTTATCTCCTCTTGCTTTCTACTGGCTCCATTTTCCAAGTCATCCTCTGAGTGGACCAAGGATAGTAAAGGATGTGAGTTTCAGAAACTTATATAAATGGACATTTGAAAGCCAGCTGGTATTTTTATCTTCTCCTCACACTTGATACTTTATTTTTTCTCCTTCTTCCACATTAACAGAAATATTAGAGAAAGAAATAACACTCACTCATCATTACCACATACAACCTGCCTGGGTATATCCCTCACATTGTAGGAAATATAAACATATAAGGAAAAAAAACCTGCTTGGACTGTGGTTGTTTCCAGTGGGCAGTGATGCATTTCAGCCAGCCCTAATAAGGGTCTGGACCCTGGTGGTATCTCATTGCTACTTTTCCTGTCAATAGGAAACTTAGAGAGTTCTAACTTAAGCCAAGCAATCTTTTTTTTCCTAACAAAAAATCTACAGTCATATTTCAGTAAGGAAAGCATTTTAGGTTAAAGGAGAAAGCCTTTCAATCCTTTCTCCTTCTGTCTTTAATTTCACCATATGCAAAGAAAAGGAGTATTTGAATGATCCTCTAAATAGGAAAACAATTGTATTTTTTGTTTTTCCACCCCTCTTTTAATTTAACTTTTTTTTATACATTCATATATGGAAAAAACCCCAATAGAACTATGTAATATCTGTTATTTTTGGAAAGTACATCTTGTTTGGCAGGTGTGTGTAAAAACTTTGATTTTGTGGAAGGTGTAAAGATTTCTTTCTCTGCCTGGGTAGGATGATGCTCTACACCCACCTGAACATTGCTCAAGTGGCTGTGGTGAGGGGAGGAGGCAGCTGTATTCTGCTTGGCTTTGGGAATAAAACCCACTTTCCTGGGTGCCTCCCAGTTGTTTAGTATTTGAGGTTTTCTCCACAGGGCTCTGATTTCTCAGTGTTACCCTTAGTCCTTAAGTATCTCTTAGTGCATTTTCAACTCTGCTACCTTATTTTCCACATACTAATGAAACTTGGGCTGTTTGTCAGAGTTCCCTAATCAAACTTAATAACGTTTGTGTGTTTAATGAGTAGTACTGCCAGTCTTAACTGTTGAGTATGGCTGGATGATGAAAACATTAAACTTTCTGAGTAAGGTATGTACAAATCAAAGCTGTGCTTCAGTGTGGTGCAATTAAATCCAAGTGGTCTATAGTTTTCCCAGACAACAATAAACTTCTCTTAGGTTTTTCAATGTGCACCTCGAACAGAAAAAGCTGGAGCAACCAAAAACTAATCGCAGTCAAAGAACTGGCTTTAAAATTCATGATCAGCCTTGTACAGAGAACTGTAAACCACAGTAGATGATTGGAAGGTGGAGGTTTAATGCAAGTGGAGGGTCTGATATCTGTGACCATCTTATGGTTTCTTTTGTGCCATTTCAGACCAAATCCCACTATCCCCTAATTTTACCTGTTTCATAACCTGCCACAAAATTTTTGAACTTGAGGTGCTCCAGCTGGTCCTGACCTGGCATCCCAGCTGTGGTGGCTGTGGTTGGGTGCCTGACCTGGACTGCTGTCCTGGTCTGGCCAGGAGAGCCAGAACTTTAAAAGATGAGATGGCACCATTCCTGAGAAATTCCAGAAAGAACAGATGAAAACAGAGGTGAAAGGTAGTTCAGGAAAGCTGAAAGGAAAGGATCAGGAATCTCCCCCTGTTTGACTAGTTTGAAAAGAAGGGAGAGAGAATTTAAGGGATTTAAAATCAGGTACTTCAAAACAGGAAAGGCAGTCAAGATTAATAACATCATAAACAAAACCCAGAGAACGTCTTTGACTATGGAAGGGATCCAGCTCTTGAGTCCCCAGGAAGATGTTGCTGAAGAGGCGGAAAAAAGATTGGAGAACCAATCATCCCCTTCTACACGAAGGTTGTCTATGTGGGCGCGCAATTCTTCGATCTTCGAGTGAATTGATTTAATTGTCGACGACAAATCCATGCAACACAGCCCCTCAAACTCATCGCAGCCATGACCACGGGCCAGAAGAAGGAAATCGATGGCCGCCCAGTTTTGTAACATCGCCTGCCTCATCTTCTCTTCCTCGGACAGATGTTGGCTAAGGGCAGAGGACATGGCTCGAGCATTTTTCTCTAGCCAACATGAAATTTGCTCTAATTCACCGAGGGCTTTAGCTGCTGCCACCCATGGTAGAAAGATGGACATGACAACTCTTTTAGAATGGGGCCAATTAGTGATTGAATCATCGCAGTCTTCTGGAATTTTATGGATTGAGCGTTTAGCCCTGTTTTCGTTGACCAAATTAGCCAAATCATGCCATTTCAAAAGCTGAGCCCTGTCTGGGGTTAAAGTGGTTAACCGTCCCAGAGTACAGGGTCTTCCTGTCATGAAGGATGGGATTCCGTTCCACGCCCGGTCTCCACAGATAAGAAATACTCCATCCGGCAGCCGCTTAGAATGGCCGATGGAGCTGGAAGTGGATAAAGTAGTTTTGTGGCACCAACTTTTGGACTTATAAATTTTAGCAAGAGGGCTGACCAAATATTGAAGACTCTCCCTATAGTAGGAGTTAAAACAGTAGGTTGCCCCAGTGGACCCCTGTAGGTGTAATTCTTGGGGTTCTTGGGTTGCCACGCAAAGATTCCACATCCACCAGTCCCAGCGGTTGGGCTGGAGTATATGAGTGTCATGGGTATAGGCTACGATTTCCTGGGCGTGGAAGGGAATGCCGATGAGACAGGTCGACATCAGGTCCCCTTTCCCGCCCTGATTGATTAAGGGCTTAGGCTATGTCCTGGGTTGCAGTGTATTCTATCACCATCCTCATGAGCCGTTGAAACCAGGTGGGGCAGTGTTTCCTTGCCTCCTCCACCCAGACTGTCTTTCTGTTAATTGCCCATCATTGTCCTGCCGCATGACTCAGAGATAACTCCCTCCGGACTATCTTCTGTTAATGAGCCTAATCAACACTTGGCCTCATGACTCATTACCCCATTGTGAGATGCTCCACCCAGAGGGAGGAACCAAGCATCCCATCGTGGATATAAGCTGGGACTCTAAACACCAGAGACAACCCTTCCCACTGGATTTCCAGAGGACAGGAACTACACAGCCACCATTGGACTTTCTGAGGAAGAGCAGACTCTTTTACTACAGGATCACCGCTTCAGAGGACTGCAGCCACCATTCTACCAGACTGCTACCACCACCCTGCCTAACAGGGTGTCAGGTTGTACCTTGACTCTGTCAGTTTGAACCAGTGTTTTCTTTTACTTTTTTTCCTTTTCTTTAACTTCCATTAAATTGTTATTCTGACTTGGTGCCTCCCACTGGTTTGTTTTCAAACTAGTACAGGCTAACGTTACCCAGACGTTTGTTTGCGGCTGGGGGATGATCCACTCCTCAGTCGGCATGAAGGTTGGAAGAAGAAAGGTGAGGTGGACAATGCCCCTCATCATGGTGGGGGTTTAGTGTTGCTTACTTGAGCTGGATCTTTAAGGAAATAAATACAAATAAGTAAGCATGGCCACATCACCCACAATTCCCCTTTCTTAAATTAAAAATGGGCGAAGGAAAATTAGGGAAAAGGGGGACAAGGGAGACATTCAGGGAAAGGTAACAGCTGGAAAAGGGCGGCTAACTCTGTGTCTGAAATAGTCTTTCGGCGCCTTCTTTTCCAGGCTGCTTTGGGATGGGTGTCTTTGTTGATTTCTTTTGAGTGGGTTAGGTGCGGCTTGTGTTTTTCGCTGGCACCCATTTAGGACCAGCCGGGGTGGACACAGCAGCGTATCCCCTTCCCCATGCTAAGAGCTTGTACGGGCCCTCAATTTGATGGCTCTCAGGGTCCTTGATCAGCACCAGCGGATTCTCTTTTAGCTTCATTTTAGCCGAATTTTTGAAGTGCCGGTATACGGGAGGATCGGGCTCTTTAAATGAGCAGTTTAAGAAATTTATGGTGAAGAGCGCTTTACAGAGTCGCTCAATAGGCGAACTGGTCTCTGTTCCTCCCCGTTGCTGGGCAAGGACTCTTTTGACGGTTTGATGAGCTTGTTCGACGATCAATTGGCCCATAGGGGAATAAGGAATGCCTGTCGTGTGTCTGATGCCCCGCATGTCGAAGAACTGGTAGAGATTCTTCGAGACGTAGGCTGGTCCATTATCAGTCTTCACTTCTGCGGGCACTCCTAGTGTAGCAAACACCCGCAGAAAGTGGCTCGTTACATCTTTAGCAGATCCTCCGCAATGTGCTGAGGCAAACGTAACTCCCGAGAAGGTGTCAATGGAAACATGGACATACTTGGATCTGCCGAATTCTGGAATGTGCATTCCATTGGTCTGCCACAGTTGGTTGCTGTGGAGACCATGTGGGCACACTCCAGACCCTAAAGATGGAATTTGGTGTTTCTGACAGTTCAGGCATGTCACCACAATGGCCTTAGCTTGGCTGCGTGTCAGATGGAACATACGCACCAAGGCTGGGACATTCTGGTGGTATAACTGATGGCTTAACCTTGCCTGCTGGAAGATCCCTGGCAGGTTTGTAATTTGCACAGGGGCAGCTAAGGTATCAGCTCTCTGGTTTCCTTCTACTATGGGCCCAGGAAGGTCAGTGTCCGACGTGCATTATAAAGTATGGTTGCTTTCGGTGGGATAGCAGGGTTACCAGCTGCAAAAGCAAGCTGTATAATTTGGGGTTTGATGCTTCTTTCAACATGGAGTGTTCAGCTCTTTCCACAACACCCACAACATAGGCCGAATCACTGACTATATTGATTGGCTTATCCTGAAACCATTTAAAGGCTGTGACAACTGCGGCTAACTCTGCAATTTGAGGTGACCCCTCGACCACCTCGACATCTGACTCCCACTCAGATGTCTGGGGGTTCCTCCAAGTCATGACAGACTTGTGAGAAGCCCCTGAGCCATCTGTAAAAACAGTCAGAGCTTGGAGTGGCTTTTTGCTCCAACGTATTTTTGGCATCAACTTGAAATTTATATTTAGTAATTTATGAGTGGACAGGTGTGTGGAGAGTTGCCCTAGGTAACTGTCTAGGGCAAACTGAAGACACTCGCTGTTTTGCAAAGCGAAATCAATACCTTGTAATTTAAAAGGCAGGTAAATGCACGCAAAGTCACACCCCACAAGAACACAGAGGCAAGACCTAGCTTTCCGGATTAGCTGCACCATCAGCTCTTGTGGCGTTGTGATGCTTTTGGACAGCATGTGGGGCAGGAAGACCCATTCTATAATAAGAAGGGGTTCTTTGCACCGATCATCCCATTGGAATATTAAGCCCTGTAAGTGTGGTAACTTTCCCACTGGTAATGCAGGCTCGGGTCCACCCGGTGTGCCTGTCAACTGGAGAGTACCTCCTGTGCTTTACCTGTGGCCTCACGAGCTTCTGATGTCAATGAACGAGGAGAGTCTAACTCACTGTCGCCCCGGAGCATATTGAATAGTGGGGCAAGGGTCTCCGTGTCAATTCCCAGGAGTGGCCAGACCCAGCTGACGGTGCTGCAGGGCTGCTGTAGATCATGGAGGGTCTTGGGCTCATCGGCAATGGTGAGCTGTTGGGGAACGACAGTAGACTTGAATTCGGAGGCCAAGGTAAGTCAGGGGACACAGGCGTTGCACTTTTTCTGGGTGGACTTCGAAACCTGTAACTTTGATCGCCCAAACAGTCAGATTAAAGGTAAAATCCAAGTGTGCCTCATCCTGAGCACACACAAGGACGTCATCCATATAGTGGTAAATGATTGCCTTGGGAGCCTGGTCTCAGACGGGTGCCAAGACCTGTGCAACGTACCACTGGCAGATGCTGGGGCTATTCTTCATACCTTGAGGTAGCACCGTCCAGTGATACCAGCGCATGGGGGCTTCCCAATTAATAGATGGCACAGAGAAGGCAAATTGTGGAGCATCGATAGGATCTAGAGGTATGTGGAAGAAGCAGTCCTTGATATCAATGACTGCCAGCTTCCACTCGCGGGGGAGCATGGACGGGGATGGCATACCTGGTTGCAGGGGTCCCATGTCTTTCATGACCGCATTGATCCTTTGCAGGTCATGGAGAAGTCTCCACCCGTTTTGCTTAGGTTTGGGTATGCCGAACACAGGGGAATTCCAAGGGCTATTTGTTGGAACTATGTGACCGTTGGCAAGCTCCTTCTCTACGAGGGACTCAAGAGCACGTAGTGTTTTAATGGATAGAGGCCACTGTTCCACCCACACAGGCGTGTTTGAAAGCCAATTTATGCGTGGGCGGTCACGCTCAACAGTGGCCCAGCCTAAAAATTTTGGCCAGGTGGAATGTGAATTTGAGCCCCCCATTGGGACAAAGTATCCCTGCCCCACAGGGTAAATCCCGCATCTATAAAAAAAAGGCCGGACATTTGCTAATCGTCTATTTGGGCCTTTGATCTTAACGTTTTGGGCGCTCTTTAAGGCCGCGACATTACCTCCAACTCCCACGATGCTCCCGGCCATTGGTTCCAGTTTCTATGACTGAGGCCACTCTCTGCGAGAGATAACTGTAACATTGGCCCTGCTATCCACCATACCTGTCATGGAAACTGGTTGATCCCCCTGGCTGAACTCACAGTCCATGGTTGGACTATTGGCTCCAAGCACTTCTGCCCAGAGAACGTGCAGCTCCTTTCCAGATGTCAGGCAATCCATTGGGATGACAAATCCTTGTGTGAGCATGGCACCCTTCGGGAAAGACAAAGGAATGTTGTTACATATGGCCAGAACCCCAAGTTTCCCCGCCTCCTGTTTTACAAAGGAAGGGCAAACTTGGAGTCCTGGGCACTCTGTTGTGGACAGTCCGGTGACAAAAAGTCTTGATTCAAGCAGGACAGCTATGTCTGTCTGCGCTTGGACTATTGCAGATCTGTCTTTTTCTGCATGGAAGCTGGCAGCCAAAATGAGGGGCACAGGCTTGCCTAGCTTCCAGGTGATAAAGTCCATTGCAGCCTGCACTAACTCTTCTTCTGATGGCGTGGAAGAGATAGCTACTGTCGTCACATTCGGATTAGATGGGGTAATTGCTGCCGCTCTATTTCTGTCTGGGCATGGAGCGTCTTCACGCTGGCATTTCAGTTTCCCAGTGTTGAATGTGGATGCTAAAAAGCTAGGAGCAGAGGAATTTTCCAGCTGCTGAAGCATTTTGTGAAGTTTTCCTTTCTCATGCAAGCAAGCTGAAAACAGTGTAGAGATTTTTGTAAACCAAGACTTTATCTCTGTACCTGAGGTTTGTTTTTCGTCTTGTTTTGGTATATTGAAAAAATATTTTGAATGGGTGTTAGAGAACCTCAACCAATCCTTCTAAGGGGTGGTTGGTCAAAGGACCAATGACGTCTTACCACTCTTGCAGACCACGTTATATAAACGTGTTTATAATTAATTAAATACAGTTATTGTCCTTGGATCTGTGTCGTGATTCTTGCTGTTTCTCGGCAAAACAGCGACAGTTGAAGGGTGGGAACTTGGCCGATGGCTGCAGCAACAACCTTGACCCTGACCACTGGGTCCTGGAACAAGAGACTTAGGTGGAGATGTTAGTTGCCAGGGTGCCTTACAATCTTTGGACCAATGTCCCATCTTCCCATATTGATAACATTTTCCTGGGGGCCATTGGTCTTTTCTACTGCCGCTGCAAGTCCTCCCCTGGTGTTATTGGGGTGGACAGTGCCTAACTCCATACAGGCCTCCACCATTAGATCTAACATATGTGGACGATCCAGGGGTAGAGCTCTAATCACTGCTTTACAGGCCTCATTCACCCAAGCAAGCTCTATCAAGAGCTGATCCTGGCACTCTGTTCCTTTGGTCTGGGTGTGAACGGCTTGCGTAAGGCGATCTACAAAACTTACAAATGGCTCTGATCTTCCCTGGACTATCTGTGTGAAATGCGTCATCGGGGAGATGGCAGTAGAAGCAGATTGCAAGGTTGTTAGGGCAGCTTGTTTAACATCTTGCAGAACAGGCTCTGGGATGTTAGCAGCCTGGTCTTGGGGCTTGGTCCATACACCCTGCCTGCAGAGATGGTCCAATGTGATAGTAGCTAATTGTGGGTTGTTTGAATATGAGCTCAAAAGCTCTGATACCGACCTTTTCCATGTCCTTTCCCAGAGGACATATTCTGTCAGGAAAGAAGGCATGCCATAACGCTTTTGATATCAAATGGGACTATGACCCTGGGGGCAAAGGATGCAAGGAGCAAGCTCCAAAAATACTGAGAGTCTCGGCCAAATTCTTTAGCAGCTTTACAAAGCTCTTTTAGATCTGATTGAGGAAAAGGTTCCCACTGGAGGTAGGCCCTGACTCTGTGATAAATCACTAGAGCGGCCCTTACTGTTTGTTCCGGTTCTGGCACCCTGCTCTCAGCGTCCCCACTTCTGGGCCAGGTAGCGTGGGAAGCAGAAAGGGGAGCGTGGGAACAATGTCAGTTGCTGGTGGGTGGGGTATCCAGTGGAAGGAGAGGGGTGTGGGGGGACAGAGTTTGGGAAAGGGGAGGAGTGAGGGAGAGGGAGGAACCTGATGGTCTTGGGAGGTGGCAGAGCGGTGGGAGGAAGAACAAAAGGGGGCTTAGAGGAGGAGCTTTGCATAGCGGCGGGAAACCTATCTGAGGGAGAGCACAAAATGGAGGGTGACTGACTCTTGCCCAAAATGTCAGGTGCTGCTGTCAGACACTCAACACCATTTTGAGGAGTCAAGAAAGGGTTGAGGGATGGGAAGGCATAGGATGGTGGAGGGGTTGGAGGAGGAGACAAAAGGATTGTAATTGGGGGGTCCAACAAACCCGTGCCTAGGGAAGAGTGGGGACACTGAGGAGGAGAATGGGTTGTGGGAAGAGCTCATGCTGGGGTGCGCAGTACCTGCACGAGAAGGGCAAAGAAGGGTTTCAGAAGGGTCAGGGAGTCGGGAGCAACCCCGCGACAGGGGCTGGGCTACCTCTTCTGAACCAGTCTTACCAGGAGCATGGGGGGGAAGGAGAGCGGGGTGCGGGAGAGGCCAAGGGAAGAGAACTGGGGCCACCCTCCGCCCTGGACCTCTTGAGAGAGTTGATGACTGCTGCACACAGGGGCATGTAAGGATAAACTTTTCTTTCCCCCATGGCAGCAACTTCTCCCAGCCGCTCCCCCACACAGACCCAGAAATTAATATCCACTGCCCTATCAGCAGAGGAACTGGGGAAGTAGTGGAAAACCCACCACACAAACCTCTTCAAGAGGCCCTTTGAAAACTTAAAGCCATAACCTTCAAGGGAACCCGCAACTTGGACATAAAAACTCCATGGTACTAGGGACAATTTGTACCCCATAGTACTACTTCCTCCCCCAGCTGTAAAAAGGCAGAATGAAAACAAAATTCCCGGGTACAACCCCTTCCCGGTGAACTTGCTCATCTTGGTTGGACCTACACCGAGGCAGAGGTCCTGAGGTACCCCACCAAGGAGAGGCAGAGGTTCACGAGCTGCCCACACCGCGTGTGTGACCCTCCCCAGGAAAGCTTACCGGCTGCTGGGGCTTCTCTGGAACACAACACAGGTGCGGTGGGGGTTCTCTCCTTCTCTCTTGTGGAGCTGCTCGCTTGCATGTTAGCAGCAGTGCTCTCCGCAAGAGGCAGTCAGCACTCAAGTGCAGACTCTCGCTGTTCGGGCGACAACACTGCAATCCACAGCAGCCACAACAGGTGAAGACAAAGTCCGAGTGGTCATTGCCCCACATTGGGCACCAGCTGCCGGAGTGGTGGCTGAGTGGCTAGCTCAAACGTCACCAGCACCAGGCAATTGCCTCGCCCAGTATGGCTGCAGGAGACGAGTGCTGACTATGCACGAGAGGCTAGGCGAGGTCCTAAATGAGGCTCGCCTCAGCCACCGGTGGGCAGAGCACAAGGAGAGATGAAGGAACGAGGGACTCTTCTCAGGAGAACAGGAATGGGTTTATTGGAGCAAATCAAAGGGAACACCAAGAAGAGCAAAAGAGAGCCTCTGACAGGGGGTTTTATACTCCCCAGCTCAGGGCGGAGCGAACATAATACAGCCAATAACAGCGCAGATAGGGGGTGTTACATAGGCAGGGATATACACAACTTATCCAATGGGGAGTGGGGTAGGCAGGGAGGGTGAATGAAGGCCAGTAAAGGAGCAATGAGGTAAGGTAGGGAGGGGAGCAGGGTGCCTATCGCAGATGTGCAGGGTGGCACGTCTTTCCCACCATAGCTAACGGACTTTCCCGCCAAGCTGCTTGAGGGCAGCCATGTTGGGGTGGGTGGCCATTTTATGGTTCCTGGGCCTCAGGGGGGCTGAACCACTGAACCTTTGTCCAGCTGGGTCCAGGACACCATGGCGGGAACCGTGGCCCACCATAACACAGGAAGGCACTTTTTGATTGGATTTTCTACCAAAACATATAGTGAAGGCTTCACAAGTCCATAAAATGGTCTCTTTTATGAGACCATTTTTACTCTTTTACTCTTCAGGAAAGAGTATTAGATGGAGAGGGTTTCTCTGTGATGGTAAATCAGGCTAGTGACAAGAGCCAGCAGGTCCCAGATCAGTTAGGCAGGAGCTGGATTTCGTTTTGGAGCCCAACTTCAAGCACCGAGGGACGTGTTCAAAGACACAGCTATGCTCCTGAGATTTGTGGCTTTGAAAATGTCCTTCCTAAATTTCAGTGCAATCTCCCTGCTCTTGGTAGATCATGAGACACTTTATAGTCTCCTTTTATGTTTACCTCCAGGTAAACATGGGGGAGAAACACCTTTCATTGGTGCAGATTACAGTGAAATGAGGCCATGGGATACTCAAGGCTTATAACCAGGATTTCTGACTGATCGTTCCAAGAAGTTTATTACAATAACAGGATAAAAGCATCAACTGATGAGGGATATACATGAACTGAGCTGGTCAATGGGGCATCCAGGTCCTCCCCTACTCATGGCATCCTTGTTTCACCTTCACCTGGGAGGCTAAATGGCTCTGGAAAACTTATGGTTGATGACTTACTGAGAGGACAGATACTAGCTAACAAAAGTTAGGATATTTGGCTTTATTGCGTATAATTTAAGTTTTGTTTTGTTTTTTTTTTTATTTTATTCCATCCCAATAGGACTTAATTCTCTCTAAAACATTAAATATGCTTATAAACATTACTGAAATAATGTTACTATATTTAGCAATTCACTCCATCCCCCATTTTCTTTCCAAAATGAAATATTAGAGTACCTGTAAAGAATTTATTCAACAGTTTTGTTATGAAAGCATACCAAAAAGTTTTCAGCCCCCAAAGAGGCAAAGTTCCAAGCTAAAGAAGGTAAAACAGACACAAAGTAATTATTAATATTCAGATTTGCCTGTCAGACAGTGAATAAAGATAGTAATATTGAACATGGATTTTCCTATATCAAGTAGCTGCGTTGCCTCTGTTGTATGGCTAGACACAGTGATCTCAATGGACTTTTTAACCTCTGTAATTCTATATAAACACATGAAAATCAAACAATATAAAAGAAAAGGCAAGAGAAACTCACTTTATTTTTGTTAACACTTGGATAATTTTAGATTAAAAGTAAAAACAAAATAAGCATCTTCTAGAGTGTGCTGTTTCCCAAGAGAAATCTATAACCCATTGACCTCAAAAAAACATCCTCAACATCTTTTGGATCTTTGGATTTCCCTGTACCAACTCAACACTGAGAAAAAAGCAATTAGCAAGACTTGTGGTTGAAGGAGTTCAAATTGATGGAGCACACCTGACCAGCACAGCCCCAAACCTGCTCTTCATTTTCAAGAATGATGCCATTCCCTCTGCAGTTACAGCTCAATCGTGCTGTCAACAGGAGTTAATTGCAGATATGAAGGACTGTCCTAACTATAAGAGATGAACGATTACTGCAGAACCTCATGGGGTTTAAATTGAGGAAATTTTAGTTGCAGGAAAATCTCCTAATGACTGCCATCAAGGAACATGTGATCGTGGAGTTGTCAACAAGAGGCATCTGAGCTCCCTTTTGGGAGTATTCTGAAAAGCTCCTAATTGTTGATGAGGAGAAGTGCTAGGTCTTTTGATTAAAGTGGTTAAAGTAATCTTCTGATACAGAAATTTCCCATTTGATACGAGTTCTTCTGTGATTATTGTAAGAGCAACTATTTATTGGACTGACAGGGGTTTGGTACTTAAGGGATTGCAGCACTTGAACCCAGACCTTCTATATTGCAGTGAGGGTGATAATCACCCGGCCACAGTGGATATTGCCCCCTTTTCTGTCTCTATTCCTCCTTCCACTGCTTCTCTCAAAGTGTCTTGTTTCAATTATAATGCAAATTAAAATCCATTTCCATTTATGAAATGAATCTTTGTTTTCTGGACAGTCTTAATCAAAACCCCAAGCCAGGCTCTGTTTCTGTAGTTCTCTTTGGGGCTGATTTCAGTTGTCTTTAAGGCAACTTGCTGCCATTGCAAAGAGCACTCAAAGCACTGGATATTTCAAACACCATTAAACTTGCTGGAAGACCAGAGTGTTTGAAAGGCTTTAGCAGTTTTATCCAAGCCTTCTGTGGTTGAATTATGTGCCCTTGAATTACACACATTTACCATAGACCCTCACTAAAAATATTAGATGTTTTTTGGATTTTCTCCAGAGACTTCACTCACTACGAATACAAAGTTTCCTGAATATAGTTCTGAGTTTTCTCTTGTGTCTTCCTGTAAGTTTACTCCTTGTCTGCAATTCTGCCACTATTCAAGTTTATGTCAGCGGCTGACACCACGACTTTCCCAGGTTTGAGGAGAGGAAGCAGTGTTGGTCTCCCTTCCCAGCCCCACCATTTTGATGCACAATTAAGCAAAGCTAAAACTAGAAATTATTTCAGAGAAGCACATTGGAAAACATGGCAAGAAGGAGGCGACTCAGCCCCTCGCTTCCCTCCAGCCATGGAGTGACAGTTTCAACAGTGAACTTAATCCCTGTTTAATCCAATCTTCCCAAGCTAAATATTTCTTTTGATCTTTAAAGAGGAAAAGATATCATTTTCTCAAATTCTTTATGTCAGAGGAATATATTATCTGGAAATGAAGCCCTTCATGTGTCAGAAGGCCTCCATCACCTATTGTTGCATTTTCCATCTTCCTTCTGTGGCCAACTTTTCTTACCCTCTTCCTTTTGTTAGTGTCCACCTGGAAGAAGCTGCTTCAGCAGATCTGTTATAAACTGGAATCAGGATGGCACATATAAAACTCTAAAAATGGGTGTATTTCTAAAATAATGGTGTTTGCCTACATCTTAAGGAAATTAACTGTTTGTGATGTTGTGAGTGGCAATTAATTTCCCTGCCTAAGTAAGATAGCTCACCTTTCAAGCTGGAGAATCACTTCCACTGAACTCTTGTAGAAATTTAGATCTAGACACAAGGCTGATGTAAGTTATAGCTGTCAATTTTCATGATTTGATTATGTAAAGACTATGAAAATAAATTCGTTTTACTGTTTCCTTTTTGTGTGTGTGTGTGATATCTCTTCTTTGGATTTTTTTGTTCCTCTGTGGTGCTTTTTCTGTTTTCCCTTTTCTTTCTTGTCTCTGCTGAACCAAAAGAGAAGGACATAAAATATTTTCTCTGAGTTCTCCTGCCCATTGCAGTTGCTGATGGGTTCTCAGCTTGGGTATTCATCAGGATTTCTACCTGTCCTGTCCAGATTAAATGCATAGCAGAAAAATATATATTTATGATTTATATATATCAATATATATTTATGAAATTAACATAATAATATAATATATTGCCATGGGTTAACCATCAGTATAGAAATACTGGTAGCTGATCCATGGTAAACAGTGATGTTTAAGTTCTTCTCTGCTGTGCACTAGGCCAAAACCTAGTGATACTCAGAGTGTTCCCAGGTAAGCCACACTGTGGAAATGATGCTGTGCTGTTCACCAGTGACTTTTTTTGTCAGATTGTTTTTCTTTTCCCCAACTTGCTGCCACGATTATGGAAATTATGCTGAGGGAGCAGTAACACTGCTTTCTGGTCAAGAGAGGCTGGATTTGCTCCTAAAAGCTGAAGGGACAAAACCTCCTTAACAGTTACTAGTTCTATTACAGGTCTAGAATTAAAAATAAGCAGGAACCAGAAAAATATTCTGCCTTAGTTGGAATCAAGCCTTTTATTTCTTGAAAAAAAAAAAATTAAAATCTCCATAATATGATGCTTAGGATTTGGGGGTTTGTTCATGAGTAATCTGCTCTCCACCATAGGCAGCTACATTTTGCATTGAACTTTTCCTCATACAATTGCACAGGTGAAAATGAACCCCATATTTACCACATCTGGCTGAACCATCTGCATGTTCATGGCATTGATATGGTTTTGACCTCAGACTGCAGGCTGGAGTTTTTTATTTAGAGGCATGTCAGTACAGTGACATTTAGATTTGACTTGCTTTGGTCACTCTGTGCTCTCTGTTGATCAAACCTGCTGTACTGTGGATAGGTTAGCCTCCTAAGCTGTATATTGTATTAATACTAGTGATAAGAGAGCATCCGTTGGTGTTATTACTTGTGGGAGGTATACTTACAGCTTTTTACCGGCTAGGCTAGTGGTTTAATGCCTTAGAAAGCCTCGAGCAGCCTAGAGAGGTAGCATGGGCAATCCAGCATTTCAGTAGCTCCAAAAGCAGTAACTGTATTAGCTGCAGAGCTGATACCACCAGCAGAAGCAAAGAGGGAGAAATATAGCTCTTAGCCTGCTTAATTTCCCGCAATTAGAAGCTTTCAAAGAAACAGAAGCACACAGACATTCACAGAAAGAGTTGCAGAGCCAAAAGAGGCGGGGCCTCCCTTGATCCTCTCTTTTATTCGGAGAAGGGGAAAGGGGAGGACTGGGGGCGGATCCAGGGTGACCGGCCAATCAGACACTGCTGCTAAAGAGTTTGAGTTACATTTAGTTTTGCCCGGGCTTTGGAACAAAGGAGTTCAGAGCACATGTCAGAGGCAAGTGTCTTGGGGAGGGGAAGCTCGGAACAGGCAGCAACAATTACTGATATACATCTTTAGCCCATTAAAATGCAAATATTAAGGTGTGCAATAGATAGAAATCTCTGCAACTTAAAGCACCGAAAAGGCTGGCTAATTATGACTCCAACTATTTTTTCAGATAAGTGAGCAGTAAGTCATTATAAAATTCGTAATGTGAATCCTTTTATTTCCCTTGTTCCCTGACTATTGAGCTGCAGATAATCTCATAAGGCAGTCTCAGTTTCCAGAATGAGTGCCCAAGGGTTTATTCATTATTCTAAATTTGAAAGCAAATAGAGCTACGAAAACCAACCCATAGTTCCTATTATTTGACTAAAGCTACATAAATATATGCAGCCCCAAGATGTGTAATTTATATCAACAAGACCAAAGATCAAAGATTTTCTTATCATGTAACTATCAGATGCCTCTTCAGTTTGCAGGGATGATTTTTGGGTAGTCCTGTTTCTGGTATCTTCTATTTCAAGGTTCAGCAAGTACTTAGAGATTTATGCCATTAAATATTACTCAAGGACACATCTGACCTCTTTGCCAGCACAATGCCGCCCTTAGAGGACAGATATTTTAGAAGTTGCCTAAAACCCTTTCATATACCAGCACCCCATGGTCTCCCAGGAATTTCCTCCCCTGAGCACTTAACTCTGGTGAGCCATTACACCACTGCAAACATGCCAGCAAAAGAATATGTTTTTATCATAATACAGTCAGAAATTTCCAGGATCATTTGTGCAATGGCATTTATGTATGCTTGAGCCTGAATGTCAATTTTTATATGTGTGAATACTCAGCAGGCAAAGTGTGCTATAGATTTCACTCCATCTGAATTTACTTTCCCACTGAAGCGTCTCTTGATCTGGTTGTCTGGTATTTTTATAGTTAATCCTGTTTGAACACAGATGGCCCCATTGTGTTGCAGTCTACAGAATGAACGCAGTTGCTGTGATTAAATAAAGATACAGGAACAATTCAACCTTCTACTTCACAACTTATGATCTTCTCCCTTAATATGACATTTATGATGACCATTTTTCTCATTTTCCCAGGTTTCAACTCTTTTGGCCAGGCGATTAACTGTGTATGTGTTAAGTCAGACATAAGCCCTCGGCAATATGGCAGAGCAGCTTTGTAATAAAGCAGGTCTCAGTATTTGCTCCAAACTGAAGAGAAAACTTTTCTTTGAGTTAAAGTTTAGTTAACTTTCCTTGTGTCGATTTTTCTTTGACTCTATTTGAAGAGTCCACCTCCAGCTGGCTTTTGAGACGCAACCAAGATCTTTGAAAGATCAACAGCTACATCAAAGGAAGAACAGAGAGCAGTGCCAATACAGCAGGTTAAACAGGAAAGTCAATGTCAGGGGCTTTAATTACAAAAATGACACTGTATGGCTGCACTGATGTACTTTGTGATAGTTGTATGCAGCGCTGGAGAAAGGCAAACCAGATAACCTCTGCATAGGGTGAAAACCAGGAGAGATTTATAAATGGCACTTCCTGTTCCAGCTCCTGCTGACTTTAGGGCACAGAAGGAAGCAGTCCTGAACCCCTTTTCAGTGGGCACTGGGGACCATCTATCATCAGTGTGGGTTTGGGGTCCTCTCCCACAAAAATGTTCTCTGCCACTGGGATTCAGTGAGAGCTGGAAGGCAGCAGGTAAGTACTCCTTGGCCACAAAACATTTGAACTCCTCTCAAAAGGCAAATTCAGTTCCACGGTCTTGGAAAAGGGGCTCTTTAGCTCTTTGAGGGATGGGGGACTGGAGGGAAAAACGAGAGTGTCTCTGTTAAAAAAAAATATGTTCTGGTTTTGAGGCCTTTTCTAAATGTAATTGTACAAGTGCAGCTCCCTTAGTGGCTGCTGCTGGAGACTTTACAATCAGAGAACTAAACATTTTTATGCAAGATCCCCTTCCATGCACATAGCTGCTGGCCCGCCTGCTGGGCCCTGTGTCCTGGCCTTCCAGGGTACCTTATATAATGGGGATTTTTACTTTCAAGCTATCAAGTAACAGAATAAAGCATGGGAGGCAAATGCTTTTGCAAATTAAAAAATAAAGGTGGGGGGGAAAAACCCATCCAGACCTCAACACTGCTTATGCATGGGTGAGTTGTTCCACAATTTGCTCATGGCCATCGCCTGGAGCCTCTGCCTGCAGGAGTGTGTGAGCTGGTACCAGTTCAGGATCTCTCCCTCCACTGGTTTTGGGAGCATCTGACTTTCAGATTTGAAGTGCCTGGCTTGAATCCTGCTTTCTGAGACAAGCCTTTGCTATGGAGTCATTCTGGGGTGTGGGTGGCATTTCTTTTTGTGTTAAGCTATAGTGGAGGGGAGACCAGCTAATGCAGACAAAATTGGCTTTTTCTGCACCTGGCCACTTCAGATCAATGAGAAGATCTATGAAAACCCTCAGCCTGGAGAAAATAAAGAAAAAACAAGGGGAAAAAAGAAAAGCTTTGTCCTGAGTGATCGTTTAAATCCTTCTGACAGCCTTGAAAATGGAATTTCACTTTCTCCTCCACAATTCTATCCTAGATTGTTTACTCTTATCTGCAAGCTTGTCTTCACTAGTTTTTCACATTCAGTTAATTGATTGATTGCCACAAGATTGTTGGTTACCACAATTGCAAATCTGCCTGGGTGCTCCCCTAACATTTGTGGCAGTGCTGTTACCCTGAGCCATGTCCCCATATTAACTCTGGAAAAGTATTGGAAAAGAAAAACCTGTAGCATCTTTCTACCTGTTGGACTGTGTCTGTATAATATCCACAAACAATCTCTAGATGTAGCAAATATTCAGGCCAAATTTGTGGCGGAGGAAGTAAAGGTGAACTTTCCTATTAAATAAAGCCTTTGTCATTTTAGTAGCTGAGGTAAACTTCAGCAGGACTCAAGTAACACATTAAAATACTGATTTCTACAGTGGAGATTGTTTGAATGTATGCTGAATACAGCACAGGCAGCAAACTGTGGAGGAGCATCTTTAAATTAAAACTGTAAGTTTAACTATGTCTTAGCAGAAAGCAATTACCCAGGCTGAAATCTGACCCAGCCATCAGAATTAATACACCATCATTCTTGAAGAAAAGGCCTTTGGATATTTAGATTTCATAAGCAGATAGAGGACTGGGTTTATATCTTAGGGGAAAAAGACAAATAGTAAATAGGAGTAGCTCTTGCAGTTGGCTTATTGCAGAAGACTATTAAGATGTCATCCTATGTATGGCTAGTGCCACATTTCCCATCACCTCTGTGGCACTTTACAGCATCATTGCAGATGTGGTTAACACCTTTGCCTGTACAGCTATGATGTTTGCATGCATAATATGAAACATCTTGCCCATAAAACTTTTTTTCCTCTTATATAATCTGTTGTGCCTGCATACTGGGATATATTTTTATTCAATCTTTTACATATAAATGAGTTTTATTGAATAAATGTTGCCATTGTCCATTCTCCATATTTTAGCTCCGTAACTTTAGTGAGTTTATGATTTGTCTTCGATTCTATTGCAGTAACAAGTTTGTTTATTGCTTTTTAAATCTCCTGCACTGACACTGTGTAAAATTAAGGACATGGTTAAATTTTTTATAGTTTCAGAGTGTTTTTAAAATTTCACATTTTCATTAAATAGGATGATCAGTGTCACAAATCAAACCCAAGACACCATGGCTAGATAGGTCTGCCCTTGTGGCAAGTTGCCGCACAGTTTTAGTGAGAGGATTGAAATACTGTATAAGCATTTTCATCTAGGTTTATTGTTTTTCATTTTGTTTTACAAGTCCATGTAAATCTGAGCTGGGAATCAGTGGAGGTGTGTGGCTGGCCATATTTGAAGATATTTTGAGTAAACCAACTTACTTTCCTCTTGGAAGGCAGAGGATGTTTATGTGTATATGAAACATTAATGCCAAGGCAGTGTGGATTTGAACAGGCTCGTCAGTTCCTATTATTGACAGAAACTAATTACACAGCCCAGTCTCAGGGCTAATACATGCACAAATAACGTAACTATAACAAGAGAGGTCTGCAAACATTCAAAATAAAATGAAAAACCACAGGTCCTAATCCTCCTCTTCCTTAAATCAACAGTAGCTTTGCATTTTGGTCTGACAGGTTGTAGTGGTATCTGTAAACCAGCACCAGCTCTGAAAAGTTCTCTGGCTGGTAGAGCTCAGGATGGGACTGGAGCAAACGGGGGTGGAATGGGCTGGGCAGGGCCCTCATGTGCTGTTGAGGTCAATCCAATATCATGCTAGGGGCAAGATCACATCTTCAGAAAAGACAAACATTGTGCTACTTTCAAGTGTCCTTATGCTGGAGGCTACTAGGCTTCATAGACCATTTCCAGGATCTTTGTATCATCAAGGTTTAATATAAAGTTAATTAAAATGTGATTTATCACAGATTTCCTAATGTAAAAAACTTTGGGGTTTTTTTAATAGTGCTGTAGTGACTAAAATTGTACTTGTATGTGCAAGCACAGGAATGGATTTGTGTTCTGTGTGTACCTCAGGTTTTAATGGGGAGACTTGTAATAGTGAAAATGTTAATTATTGCAGGAAAATCTGAGACTAAGGCGAATGAAAGACTTTCAAACAGCCTTTTCAATAATGTAATGAACACACATTTTTCCTTTTTAATCTTTGGTCTAGTAAATGGGGGATGTGTCCATCCCTTTGACTGCAGCACTGGGGATACTTTTCAGCTTATAAAATGATCCTTGCGGCTATTTGGCTCCATTTCATTTGTGCTCTCTTCCGAGCACAGAAATGCTCTTGTCTGCTAAAGGTGGTTATTGAACTCCTCTCATACTCTATAGCCTTTCCTACAAAGCTTTACATTATAGGGTCAAGAGAGAGGACATCAGATAAAAAATGAATCACAGCCCCTACATTCCCAGGTAATTCAGTGTATTAAGGAAATAGAGAAATTTCCATGGGAGGGAAATGGCAAGTAAATACCCATTGAAACTAATGGCAGGACTCCCACTGCCTCAAATGGTGTGAGAGTCTGACCATAACTCAGACACTGCTAAACTACTGCTGCTGTTCCAGGGAAGGTTAGTGAGGTTAGTTATTGCCAGCACAGGGACAGGGAGGAATTCAGGGGCAGGGGAGATGTTCCAGGGTGAGAGGAAATAGCAGAATGAGTGAGTCCTTCTCCCTCGGCCGGGAAGTGAACGAGCAACACAAGAGTTGGGACTGCCACAATCTGACGGAAATGGGAAAACAAATTAACTCCAGCAGTAAGGTGGAGGTGAGTTTCTTCTTCTGCCTCCCCAGAGCATGAGAGAACCAGGACCCAAACAGCAGCAAGGCTGGCTTGTATCTGCTTCCTGTGTGAATGCTAATTCTGTCAAAGCAATATTGGGAGTTTTTTGGGTGCTGAGCTTGGTTTTGTTTTTTATATGCCTCAGCACCCAAAATAAGGGCACTACATTTAACATCTATAGGTTGAATTCAGGTCTTTACAATGAAAAAAGTGCATTTAAAGGCTTTGCTTAAAAAAGAAAAAAGAAAATATAGATGCTATTTTGTTCTTCTTTATCACCCCTCTTGCTGCACTATCTGCATTTCTTCCAGTAGCACTTTCACTGTTGTGGCTAACATCTGACACATGTTTCATTCTTCCTATTGTGCAGTATTTCAAAACCAACAGTAAATTCTTTGCATAATGTATAGGCTGCTTTCCTTGGAGGAAAACTGTGCTATGCTTCAGGAACCAGGCTCTGCCTGCACTCAGCGATACAGCTCTGCTCGCAAACCCAAGCCGCTGCTCCCCAGTGAGGTGTTTCATGTCTAAAAATGTGGGGATGTTTTATGAGGTCCACACTCAGCCTATGATCTCGACTGCTCCCCAGCTGCTTCTTTTGGTGTCTTTCCTAGAGATAAAGGTGTGTCTGAAGCCCTTGCAGGCATATCCCAGTGAGCTGAGAGGTTGCTCAGCTTGGCTAGCAGTGACTGCAGGAAACTCAGGGAAATCTTTCCCGAGGAAATCTGCTGGGAATATAATTAGGTGCCAAGCCCATGGTGAGTTGTATGCTGCTACAGTCAGCCTAGTTTAACTAAAAACGTTATCTTAAGTGAGTGTAACCTGAGCTTTGGCACTGATGCAGGAATGCACTGAGAGTGCAGCCACGTGTAGAGCAGTCAGGGGTGAGGGGCTGCAGCAGTATCCTAAGGATTCCTGCACTTGGCTGTATTGTAAGAGGAGAATGACATTGAAATTACTCATACAGAAGCAACAGCTGCTGGGAGGATGCTTATTTGCAGTGTGGCTGTAACCATATTTTGGAGCTGGCGAATGATGTTAGGTCAAATACTCCAGGGGTCAGGCCTGATTAAGATGTTGGTATCAGATTCCAAACTAATTATGCAGGGAAAGTGAGCTCTGTATCATTATGTGCGAGTTGTTGCATACAAAGGTAATGCACACGGGTTCGTGCAGTGGAGGGAGACATGATCATGATGCAAATGCTGTGCTGGAGTCAGAGCAGCCACCCAGCCTGAGTCAAGCAGCAAAGGGGCCAAGCAGCCCCAGTCACTCAGAGCTACAAAAGCCAATTGAACAGTGACTTATTTTCGGGGAAGCAGTGGTGTGCCAGATGATATTCCATGATGTGTCAGCTGCCTTGTTCATTGTAAATAATTCACTCTGTGAATTGTATCTGTGCACTGAGGGTATCCTGCAGCCACCCTGCTGATCATCCCCATAGCACAGTGGCCACTGCATCCAACCAGCACCAAAACCACCACGTATTATTGAAACACCTAGGAATCCTTCCTCCAGCTTACAGCAGCTACTTACTTTGTGGTGATGCTACTCCTGTTATACAGTTCCACCAAATATTTTATGTTGAGCCACAACCCAATTTTTCTGAGAAGCAGCATTTTATAGTTATTCTTGCTCCCATGGACACCTGTGGCCAGTTCCACTGAACTCGTGGTCTCAACTGGCATTGCTTAAACCAAGGGGCAGACATCCATGATAGAAATTATAAGTGTCTCCAAGGGTATAAAAGGCCGCTACAGAAATGATGGGTATAATTTTTTTACCCTTGTGTCAAGAGGAAAGAGTTTCATACTGAAGGAGAGCCAGGTTGGACATTAGGGAACAGCTTTTCTAATGTTGAAGATAGGAAAAGGTGGGAATAGTGCTAAAACAAGACATCACCCTCTCCATGCAGTACATTTTAAACGGCTTCAAAACTAGGTTAGACAAACATCTGGGACTATAAGCCTGTGACAGCCATGGGGACAGTCTTCCTATTGCAACTCTTCCTCTTGATCTGTGGCTTTCCCTGCTGCAGTCTTACAAGCCCCACATCCTTACATAAATTCTTCATAGATCATCCTTATAAATAACTAACAAGGGTTAAAAAGGGCAGTCGTGTAAAGGTCTTGCCTACAGGCTGTGGTACAGAATGAGAACTTCTGAAACTGTCATTTGTACAAGGGACTGCTCAAATCCTAATGACATCTCATTTAAGCCAACTAATTTCTCCTCAGGCCAATCAAATTTTGGAGTTACTGAATAACTTATTTGAACTCTCTGTTCTTCAGAGTTTCCTGGAAGAGAAGACAGCTATGTACAAATGGAGAGCAGGACACCGTGCCCCGGTTTCACAGAGGCAGCCCCATGTCACTGAGTGCACTGTCCCTGTTGGTTTTCATCAGGGCATTGGAATGACCCAATTTTCCCCTGCTTTGCTATTATCATCCATTGCTTATAGGAACTGATGATATTTAAAGTCATCCTTCTTTGAAGAATATCAACTGCTAAGATGTCAGGACAGGTAGGGTGAAATTGCTGATAGAGAAAAGCATCCAAAAAACCGGTTTCTGGGCTAAGTGATGCAGGTTTCTGTAGATAGGCTGCTTGGGTCATGTCCATGGCATGATGCACAGGGCTCACTGCTGTCCAGGAGAAACAATGAGTGAACAGGCAAAGGGTTTGGGGAGGTGGCAGCCAAAAAAAAGATGTGGTTAACAACAGAGGTTGTCACCATTACATCTTCAGACCTCATCTAATGCAAGGAAAAAACCCTGATACTAACACAGCATAATAAATGCCATATAATCAGATGCTATTACAATCTAGGTCTGCTTGAAATTCAGATGTTTTGGGCAGAAGTTCACTTTATATATGCCTCTAAATAAAGTTAATATGTTCTTTACTTCCCCTTCCCCCTTTCTCCTGTATCTTAATGAATAACAGGCTTAATCACTCCAGTATCAAGATAGCCTTTTTTACAGCCATGCAAATGTTGCTTGGTGTATAATTTGTACATGCTTCACTCATCTATTATCATTGTTCTTTCTAAATGAGAAAATGCAAATGTTGCACCAAGGGCCCCATCTTCACAGCTTACCAAATGTAATTCCTGACAGCAACATGAAGTTGTTTAGCATAATTTTGCTGTTAATAAACTGCCAATTACAGTAATTTAGTTCTTAGTTTTCAAAGACCAAAAGGTATATGACCATTTCCAGTACCCTCCCAGTTAATGTCTCAGTTTATTATTTTGGTATATCTGGGAAAACAGGAAAATGGGGAGGACTCTGTTGTTTAAAGATAATACCAATGCAATTTCCTTTCAAATACTCAGAAGTTTTTCTTATCTGAGAAGCAAAATGTGATTTTGTGTTTATGCACTCCCCCTTGCATGTGCACATTCATAGGTATAAAAATACTAAAACCAGCATCAGAGATATCTGTATTATATATGAATGTGAGTCAGCTTGAAAAACTACCAAATAAAACTTTATAGAAGCTCTTAGAGACACCTGCCAGCAATGAAAAACTTTTTTCTTCTCCCAGTGACTTCTGTTTGTTGTTCAAATGCTTCCAAAACTCAGATGATTACGCAGCACTTTAATAAAGACAGCAGGAAATACTGCAAGAGAGAGGGGGAAAGAATATTTAAGGAAATGTTTATAGTTGCTGGGAAAGATTGAGAAGTATGTTTAGAAGCAATTATGTTTTGAGCAGCTCTTCATATACACTGTTTTCTGTTCAGATCTCTACTTTTCTTATTGAACAGAATTTGCATGAAAACAGAATACTTGTTTCTTAAAGAGCTTGTCTGCTCTTCCTGCTTATTTCCCATCTGCTCCTGACATTGTCATTTTCCTGATACAACAAAACTGTTTCTGAGGCAAGTCAGGCTGATTTTTAATTGAGGAGTAAGCAATATAGAGTATCTTGGGAATTAAAGGTGCTGCTTTCAATTCAAGTATCTCAGTGAGTAAATGTGGGAAACAAATGGGTTTGGTTAAGGGAGAAGTTGAAGGAAATAACTGAGGTGGATGGAGCCTTTCAGTTATCTTGCTTTGGATAATGACTTTTCCCATCCTATTTGGAAGCAGTTCAAGAACTTGTCCTGTGTTTTCTGATCTATTATTTCTTTCAAGAATACATTCACAGACTGAACAAATTTTGCAAATTTTGTCTTGGGTAGTTGCAGCTCAGTTTAAAAAAAAAAAACACCACCAAAAACTCCCCAAAAATCTAAATCCTCAAACCCCAACAAACAAAAAAAGGTAAGAGAGATTTCACCCCACGCTGTGGGATTTGCAATTGTAAGAACCTGGGCTGAGTTTCCTGTTGCCTGCAGCAGGACAGAGGCAGGCAGGAAGTGATTAGACCCCAAATGTAATATTTATTAGACATTCAGGAGTCAGGTTTGGCAAAGAAATTTCCATTATCTGTATAAATACTTGTGCTAAAGTCTGTTCCAGCTTCTCCAAACACCTGGAGTGGGCTATTTCAGAGGACTCAGCATTGTTGTTACTGGTCTCTATAATGAAAACGAATTGACTCCTGTGGAAACATGGTTAGATCAATGCTAAGCTGTTCCTTAAATTCCACCTTCCTGCAAGCTGTGTTCAGAGCACAAAAGCACAGGTAGTACCACCACCATGTGTCATCTGCCCTGTCACCTCTCAGTGCTGGTGAATGCATCACACAAGAACTTCAGCACCTGAACCTAAGCAGCCCCTGTACCTTAAGAGCTACCCCTGCCCACTTATTTTGGTAGCCAGCAGAGCAGTTTCTCACCCAGCTGGCTCAGTGCAACATCAACATAGGTGAGGGGTGTCTTTCATCCAGAGGTGGTGGCTGGATGCAGGGTCCTGCAGAATGTGCACAAGCACTGTGAGTTGGGGTTACTTAGCCTGGAGAAGGGAAAGCTCTGGGGAGACCTTGGAGCCCCTACCAGTACCTGAAGAAGCTATGGGAGAGCAGGAGAGGGACTTTGGGCAAGGGCCTGAAGTGACAGGACAAGGAGGCTTCCCACTGCCAGAGGGCATGGTTAAATTAGATCTTAGGAAGAAATCCTTGACTGTGAGGGTGGTGAGGCCCTGGCACAGGTTGCCCAGAGAAGCTGTGAACTCCCCATCCCTGGAAGTGTTCAAGGCCAGGTTAGGTGTGACTTGGAGTATCCTTGTCTAGTAGAAGGTGTCCCTGCCCATGGCAGGGTGTGGAAGGAGATGAGTTTTAAGGACCCTTCCAAACTAAACTTAAATTTGATGATTAACACCAGGACAGTCTTACGTGTCTACAGCAAGGCATGCTCTTTGCAGAGAAATTGCAAATTTTTTTCTTTGAGGAAAAAAATCCAAGTGAGCTTCTTCGGGGACTTTATTCAAACATGGAGCACATTACTAAGCTGGTTGCATGTCTTTGATGTTGATGCTCGGCCAACTCCTCCCCAGCGCAAAGCCTCAGGCAAGGGCTCCAACAAGAGAGGTTCTTCCAATGCTCTGAAAGCTAAATTGAAACTAAGTTATTGAAGTTATTAAACTTTAAGAAAGTGCAAGTGTATGTGCTAGCTAGGTACTTTTTGATAAGTATATACTATTAATAGCACTTTAAAAATCCCAACTCAAGATCTGCAGTATAGGTATTTTCAAATACTTCTGACTATTATGAGATTAATGGATAAAGGGCAGTTTGAAACTGGTACATTAATTTTAATCACTTATCTCAGTTTGTATTAATGAGAGAAGTGGGCAAATCTTACAGAAAGACATGAGAATATATATACATTATATACCTTATAGGCATAAGTGGTGATTATGCATTTTGGGTTCAAAAATTCTTGCTAAGCACAGGAAGTAACTGACAATGGAATTTAGCAGATAGACGCAGCAACACACTGGGCAGGGCAGTGATATCTGTAACTGTGGCAGTGCCACTTCTCTATTAGGTTAAGAAAATTCTGAAATAAACCTGGAGAGTGAAATAATTGTATTTCTTCCCACTGAAGACCTTCCTATGTGGACATTGGACAAATGCTAGGGTATGTTTGCCTGTGTTTTTACCATGAGTGCAATTTTATGAGCATGTTATGGGTTTTTTCACTCACTTGAGTGTTTGATTGGTGCTGAATGACTCAGATCAATCATATCAGTTTTCAACTGCCTTTGGTATAAATTTTATTTGTTTTTTTTAAATTTATAGACTTGAGACTCAGGGCTCTGTGCTATTTCCTTGCTGGCCTTGAAGCTAACAGGTGCTCTTCTTTTCCAGGCTGACCTCTCTTCTTGCTCTCACTGAAGCTCATTGCCATAGCCCAAGGCTGGAAAAGCGTGACAAGGGGCTGCCCTGGAACTGGTGTCAGGATATTAAATGGAACAAGGAAAGATCTTTGTATGGGAGTGACATCCATGTGAATCTAACCAGGAGCACCACCTCTCTGCCCACCCATGTTAGGTCTGTACTTTATCCACTTGAGGACCAGAACCCTGTGTCTGTCACTGCTAATGATGTGCCTAGTGTAGGGCAGGCTGAGGGCTGCTGCCATCCTGCTGGCTTTGTGCTTCCTCATCAGGCAGCCCCGAGGTGATTTAACATGATGGGGTGGGATGAGCTCTCATCACTAGGAAGCCTACAAATGTTTGTAGTTATAATTAGGAAATGTTCTAACACTCCTATTAACCTGATTGATGTGAAGTCTTGCTTAGGCAGAAAACTGATTTTTCCCCAAGTGACTGCAATAGAAGATCCATTTAGTTTGAAACGGAACTTAAAAGGAGTGCAAATTACTGATGATCCCTGTAACCAATGAACAAATTATTAAGTGCATCTTCAGGGGTTTGTAGTGATGGGAGAAACCCCCAAATGAGGATGTGTGTTATGAGAGGGAGACACTTTTTTATCCTGTAGGCAGGACTACAGCAGTGTCTGGATGGACACGTGCTCCATCCCACACCAGGCTGTGCCACTAGTCCAAAGCAAAGCTTGCTGACACTGCCCCATCCATACTCACTATCGAATTTAGGACATATCTATCCTAAAAAGACAAGATCATTCTAAAATTGTGAGCAGAAGCACCACATAAAAAGCTAGGCTGGCTTTATCAGTGCACTGACACAGGTGCATAATTCAGCACCAGGCTGGTGTTTGCGTGGTGTCAAGCTGCCCTTGCCACCTTGGGTCAATACTATTTCCAACACCTCTGTACCACCTTGCATGGCACTATGAAGATGTGCCC
Organism: Corvus moneduloides; assembly: GCF_009650955.1. Classification (NCBI taxonomy): domain Eukaryota; kingdom Metazoa; phylum Chordata; class Aves; order Passeriformes; family Corvidae; genus Corvus; species Corvus moneduloides. Next base: position 10,339,647 of record NC_045490.1, read on the forward strand.
TTGCTGACCTAACAGAGGGATAAAGAAATCTGCTCTCTTTTTAGTATAATTCTGGGAGAAAATGGCTGCTTTTCAGAAATAAAATGGTTTCTGTTCAAGGTTTACCCAGTACAAATGCACCAGTGATGCAGCTGTAGCTGTGCTCTGTGGCTCAGCACAATGCAAAGATTCTGACCTAAAGTGCTTGTGTGCCCAAAAGCACTTTTGTTCTTCAGGTGTATTCACTGGTTTAATAAAAGATCGTAGCTCTCCATGCAAACCTTGCTGCCTAAGCCATGAATTAAACTCCTGTGTTCAAAAGGACTTGATATTGACCTTAAAACCCTTGACAACCTGTTAATTTTAGGCAGACTGAGGAAGATGTATAGAACCAGGGTGGATCATGCTTCACTTGTACACAGACAAAAAAAGTTCTGTAGTATAATCAAAGGACAAAAAAGCAGAGGCAATAGAGCTACAATGACAGTTATTGGACACCACTTTGTCTCATGATTATTTATGTATTAGTTGAAGCCACAATAATGTTAAAGTCACCCTCACTAAACATACAACACATTGTATTTTGACAGCAGTTCATAAACATTAATGAATTAAGCTGAAGTAAACACTTCTCTAATATCAACCTTTCCTGAATGGATCTGCAAAGGCAGATTAAAGGCAATGAGGAGCACATTGCAGTTCAAGCACATAAAACCCCTCATCACGAGTTCAGAACTTGAGGGGAATAAAATGTGGACCTTCTGTATGCTGCAGACCCATTAATGAACTATTAGAGGTGACTTTCATGTGCCTTGTAATTTGAACATTACACTAATGTAGGGTAGGAAGGGTCAGGATAAAAATATGGTTCAAAAGGACCTTGCAAAGCTCAATAATTTTGGACTTACAGAGAGAGAGAAAATCCATCCTTATGTGCTTGGAAAAAAGTAAAGGAAGTTTTACCCAAGTGAATCTTGTATCTCACTGGTTAGTTGTCAAAATCCAGGTGATGCCACCTTCAGAGTGTATATTCATGTAAAAATAACCCAAGGTCTGAGTGAACCAGTGTAGCACAGCAGCAACTGATGTGAGGGATGTGGCAATGGTCAGCAAAGTGTGCCAAAGCAGGGGTTTTTGATTTCTGTAAGGAAGGCATGCAGAACTGTTTGCTGACCATGAGAGTTTTGGCAACAGCTGCTTTTTGGGTGACCCCTGTGGTCAGCAGAAGCAATGTGTTCTTTGCCTGAAGCTGTGGTCCCAATCTGTGCCCTGGGGCTGCTCCCACCCATGGACAGAGATAGGGAGCACCTGGCTGGCTGTAGGAGGGGCAAAGTACTCACAAGCCAACTTTTTAAAGATCCTCCACACAGAAGTGCTACTTGTCTGAGTTTGGACCAAGCAAAACTCAAGTATCTGAAAGTTTTTCTGCTGAACACGCAGGAACTTCTGAAAGCAGATTTAATTCCAAAAAAATACAGACAAAAATCTTTCTTAGCATCTTAATGATCCCTTTGGGAAAGCTGGCCAAGTCAGACAGTAACATTCAGTAAATCCTTGTTATCTGTGCTTGCTTTACTAATGAGCCTGAGTATCATATTTAAATCCCTGTAGCTGTGTCTCATATATTGGCTGCTGTGAAAATAAAGTACTTCTATTCAGCATTTGGTGTATATCACAGGCAGCTTGGCTGTGCTCCCGAAATGCCTTTCCTGTTATTAGTGTGTTGGGGGCCTTTGAATGGTCACTGTGATGGATAGGATGGTGGAGGCCGGTGGAGGCCATCAGAGGGCAACATTTCAAACCCAGAACGCTACAGCTATTGGAGGGTAATTGAGATATTGTGTATTTACACAGGTCTGCCTCAGAAATATTCCTTTAGCAAAGGCTACATTTGATTAAGGGCCTTCCTCCTCAGATCAGGGCAAAGTCAAATTCAAAGAGCAAGAGGAAAGAAATAGAAAGGGAAGCTGGAAAAATAAGAAGGGACATTTCCAGTATAGTCCAGCTAATGACTGGGGATATTGTTTGGAAGCAGATGGATGAGACTTCGTTTTGGAGGCAGGATTTTTTAGTGATATGACCCATTTTTTTTAATCAAATTGATCAAGCAACAGTTTGGGTAAAGCTCTCCTTCCTTGATGTGTTTTGCTGCTTTTTCTAGCTGAATTAAGAGAAACAAATTATTATTTGTAGATTTATGTAGGTCTGTGTCCCTGAAAGCTATTAGTAAAATCAACAGGCTCAAAGGTATGCTGAGGTTGCATTTGAGAAGCTGTGCTCGGTCCCTCTATCCTAAACAGGGACTGGGGTTGTCATGAGGGAGGCAAAAGGATTTTAGAGTGAAAACATCCAGCCAGCCTAGGAGATAATTGTACTTTTCATTTCCAACCTCTGGGAATACTCCTAAAGGAGATAGAGGAAACAGCATGGGTGGTTATGAAGAGGCTCGCAGGGAAGGTGTGCTTCTAAGTGAATTGTTGGTTCTGAGAGCACAGGCTGTCTTTGTGTGCAGGAGACTTTATGTCCTGCTGCCTCATTATCTCAATAACTTATTATAGTTTTATGTCTGTGTTGTGCTGCAAATGGACTGCCCATGATCCCCTTTTTATAGACTTAATCTGGTGGGTGATAAATGCCTATGGACTCAGCACAGCATCTTCCTCTTGGTGGTGGGGGTACAGTGTCAGCAATTCCTGGGCAAGCTGAAAACACCCCTCATGTTTGTATTTTAAAATCCCCTCTATTCCAACCTGACTTTAAATAGGTGTTGGTGCTGACATTTCTGTGTAAAATGCAGCAGTGTGTTTACTTCTGGAAAGATCACCACCAGCTGTCCTAGCTGCAGTATTCTGTATGCACACTGTGCCAATCGAATTAACATCCCTTCTGGAACCTGGAAGTTAATGTTGGACAAGATTCTAAAGCTGTTTTTGAAGAGTTTAGTAGCTTAGGTACTTGCTGAGACAGGCTAGGTGAATTCTAGAAACTGCCTTCTCAAACATTCAGTGAAATAACTATTAGGATTTCACATCACCTGTACACACAAGCCAGTTAATTTGTTTTCAATGAACATTTGTACAAGTGAATTATTCACCCATCTGCAATATTTATCTTTAAAATGACTAGACAATTCAGCTCTGTGTGGAGATGTGCCTCCATATGAATTCATAAATCCATGATCACTGGCAGGACATTTTCTGCAGCAGCTGATGATCTATTTATTCTCCCTTTTCTTCCCTCCAAGGGTTAGCCCAGGCCCTCCTGCTTTGACATGAACGGCAAGCAAACAACTTGTGTAATATTTAATACCTCCTAGTTTGAATATAAAGCTCCAACAATGCTCCCCACCACTGCAGCTTGTCAGGTGATCAGCTCTCAGATTACTACAAAGCAGCAATTTTGTACTAATTTTTTTCTCTCACACTGCAGACATAATGAGCAGAAGGGATTATGTGATGAGCTGAAATTACTGAGCTAAGTGAGGAATTGAAAATGCAAATGTAGAGCCTTTGCTACTATTAATGGTCAGCTCTGAGCCTGCTAGCAGAGAGAATACTTTTGGGAGGCGGTGTTTCTTTCTGTTCAGAGATGCTCAGAGGCAAACTCTGGGGCAGCACAAAGAGGACACAGAGGGACATAAAATCACTGGTTTAGATAATCCTACCAATATACTATACTGGGATTGCCCCAGAACTGGGATTGCCCCAGGGCTGGGATTGCCCCAGGGCTGGCACTGCCCCTGGCAGGGAAGGAACTGGAATTGCTCTGTGTTTAGATGGCCAATACTTTTCCAGGAGGAAAAATGGGAAGAGTAGTCCTGGCAGTGGATAGTTGCCTAAAATAAGGATTCAGAAAGTTGTTTCAACAGCTTTACCTTAAGAGAGTCTCGGCTTTAAAGAGCAGTAAGGATCTTATTTAAATGCCTTTTCTGTGTGGTCATTAATAAAGCCATTCTTTGCCAGGAATGATGAACTTGAGGGATTCCATCATATGAGCCTGGAGGTTTGGGGCCTGATCTCAACCAGATCAGTTCCAGACAACTAAGCAGTAATTTCCACAACCTTAGGAAGTAGTCCTGAATATCCATGGTTTTGAAGAGCAAATTTGCCAAAGCGTTTACTTAAGACACGCATTCTGTGGATGTATCAACACTTACTGAAGTGCTGAGGACTGAGTAGTGCACTGAACCATGCTGAGTGAGGGACAACTTTTATCAGCAGTTAGTAACTCTTACACTGACATTTGTGTCTAATTGCTGACATGCAGCATACAAAGAACTGTACCTGAATTTCTCTCCAAAGAGTCTCTTTCTTCTAATATTTTCTTCATCTCTCTCCTGAAAAAATGAGAAAAGCAGGCTTCTCTGAGGCATTTTTTTCATCAGCAAGGAAAAGTTGGATTTGCCTCAGCTTTAAATTATTCTGAAATGACTCAGATTTTACCTTGAAAGTGGTTTGCTGCATTAAAGAGACTTGTGAAAAAAGCAGCTACAGTTACAGTTACAGTTATAGTTACAGTTACACAGTTATGTAACCTATTTCCACCAATTTTAGGATTTAAGTTCTGCTAATGACTATGTACCCTTTGTTAATGTCTACATGGAAAATAGAGTGTTTTAGACTTGAACTTGAAAGTGAGAACAGTGCAGCTGCAGTTGTAGTTACACAGCAGAAATGATCATACCCACTCTGGCTCTGACTGTTAAGTACCCAAAAAAAAAGCTGGTAGAGAGTAGGTAAGTCATCTCCTGTGACAGGAGAGATTTGCCTAGTAAAGGAAGAGTCTAAATCAAAATTCTCCTGGATCAACTATACACCAGCTTTCTAACCTGTGTAATTTTGTTATCTGAGCTGCTTTCTCTCCTGTACTCCTGTCCATGCTGCTCTAATTAGAAGGATAACTAACAGAGCAGCGTGACATTGCTAACAGGGACACTGAAGTTTTAGGTGAGCACGCAAATTAGCTTTGAAGTTTCCTGCAGTCCTAAAGATTTTATGGTAATTTTCCATTTCTGCATAGGCATATTTGCATTTAGCAAGGCAGTTTAGCTCTAATCATCTGTCAGGTGTTGCCAATCTGCTGTCAGTTGGGTGGAGCCATTAGCTTAGAGAGTTTTTAATAATACTGTGCCCGTTGTCTTTAATGGGAATCTGGAAACTGGCTCCTGGGGTCTGTTCATGGATATTCTAGAGCAAAAAGACCAAGGCATCAGTCTGACCTAGTGAACCTCCCAGACCAAGTCTGCAAAATGCTGTAAGCAAACCAAGCAGCAGTATCTGACTGCTAATGCCTTGCAAAACATACCTTACCTCCCACTCTTGTTTTTCCATTTTCCTTTGATCTGATCTGCTCAAACACAAGGCATGGTGTAACCCCTGACTTTACCCACAATTAGAGGCACTTTCCACGTTATTATTAGGTACTTTCCACAGATACCATTTGTATGAACACCTCTTCATTTGGTTACCGCTATTGGAAAAAAAAGAGCAAATCAAGAATAACTCGGGAGCATGAATTCTCTGGATGTCTCCTCCTCTCAGCCAGGTTCTGTTTTCATTACAAAGGCTGGCACAAGGCTCTTACTCCTTTGTTCTCCTGCTGTGTTGAAATGCAGGTTCTATTATAATGGGGCTTTGAGCAACCTGGTCTAATGGAAGGTGTCCCTACCCATGGCAGGGGGGTTGGAACCAGATGAGCTTTAAGGTCCCTTGCAACCCAAACCATTCTAGGATTCTACGAATATCGAGCAATTAAAAACATGGCACCCCTGTGACCTGTCTTTCATTTATTTTTCAAACTGGAGTGGTTTTTAGTGCTATGCAGTGTCCCTCCTCCTTTCAGCTCTCACCTTCAAATTTCACAATGTCACAAATATCACAAATTTCCTTTGCTCTTCCAATCTATCCCCATTATTGATTCAGCCCCATCTCTTGGTCATTTTGCACATTGCCTCATCCAGTGAGCCTTGCTGGAGGTTCATTTTCACAAGGCAGAAGCAGAGCCCGGTGCTCCACTTCTTTACTACATCATAGACGCATAGAACAGTTTGTCTGGAAGGAACCTCAAAGCTCATCTCATTCCAACCCAACTGTGCCCTGAGCAGGAACACCTTCCACTAGACCAGACTGCTCCAAGCCCCATCCAAACTGGCCTTGAACACTTCTAGGAAGGGAGGATCCACAGCTTCTCTGGGCAACCTGTGCCAGGGCCTCAACACCCTCACAGGGAAGAATTTCTTCCTAATATTGAATCTAAACCTACCCCCCTTCACCTCACAGCCATTCTCCCTTCTCCAGTTACTGCATGCCCTTGTACACCTATGTATATCTATGCCTCTGGCTTAGCACCACACGTGCCAGTGGCTCCAGGCATGCCTCATGTGTCCCCCCTGCCCAGCAGCTTCACTTTTACCTCCTCCAGTTCTCTACCTTCACTTCGTTTGAAAGTTCATTCACTCTAACTGGAGCTTCTCGTTCTGCCCCATCCCTCTCCAGCCTCACAACGCAAAAGTCTCTTGATCTTTGGGCATAACCTGCACCTCTTCAGAACACAGATAGCCAAGTTGCTTCCTTGTCCCTCTTCCACTGGCCTCCTCTTTGTTGCTGCAGCAGGATGGTGTCTCCTGACCCCTGCTTGTGGCCGTAGTCCTGTGAGTCAAAGGCATGAAATCCTGCCCCACTGCCCAGTGTGTTTTCAGATCATGCAAAAATTCATACCAACTCACAGTTCCTCCTCCTGCAGCCCTAAGTGAACTGTGACCAGGTGCTGTCACAGCCCAGACTTCATTTGTTAGCCAGTTCCTTGTCCAATTGATTATTTCACCAGCCTTGCTGTTTTAACAGCTCTATTGAAGTTCATGTAAATCCTATTTCCAGTCTCGCTCCCTCTTGCTGTCCCTTTCTCAGAAATATAAATCAAACATTAATATTGATCAGCATTTAATGTCAGGCACAAAGGAAAATCTGCTTTCATGTGATGTCAGCTATTAATAAAACATTAATGAGGGCAAAGGAGAAGGTTGCAAACATGATGGCCAGCCCATCTTTTCTCCTCCTCAAACACAGGACTGAGGTATCCCTGCCTTAGGCAGGTGTCTGGACTTCCAGCTGCACTGAAATTTGGATTTGACTTTTAAATCCAGATTTGGAAAAGTCAAGGGACTTAACTGAGAGACCTCAGGTGCTTTTATCCTCTGTATACACAGGATGCTTTCTCAAATACCAGTGCTCTGAATTTTAACATCAATCATTCTATCAAAGTTGGACAGGTTAACCACTTCCAAATGCCTTGCCTCATTTAGCCAGACATTTACTCATGTTCTGCTATGTGTTCCCCATGAAAGTACAGTCAGATTTCTAATGGTATAGGCTGGTGCTTAGAAAACAGGAACTGAGCTCAACTAGTCAAAGGGACTTTGACAGATGAGTGCCCACTGTGGTTCAGATAGACATGGGCTTGCTGGACGTTGCTCATCAGGAAGCTCTCACATATAATTCAAATGTGAAAGTGCCTTCTCGTTATTCCCCTATTAGCTTGAGAATGTGGGGAGGGACAAAATAAGGAATTCAGGTGTGAAGAAAAGAACCAGAAAGTTAAATGCAATTAAATCTCTTTAGAGGATTTTGAAATAAATCAGATCACTTTGGCCTCCTTATAACCAAAACAAGAGAGATCACCTCTCAGTTCAGAGAGACAAGCAGCCTCACTCTCTCACTCTTCCTCACTCTGGGAATCCAGAGATAAAGCTAAGAGAAAATTGAAAGGCAGGAAAAAATGAAAAATCTAAGAGGAATAGGGGACAAGAAGAGCAGAGGACCCAAAGAGAGGACAAAAAACACAATAATGAGAATTGCATCTATAAAATAAAAAGAAGACCTAAGAGTACTCTGCTGTGAAATTAGTTTGTTCTGGATAGGCTGTGGAGCAAGTCCACCAGATATATTCAGCTACTCTGGCTACACAAAGGCATTGCTCAATGCACTCCTGGTGCATTGGGTTTGATGCTCTCCTGGGTTACACCTGCCTTTGATGGGGTTTATTCTGGTGTGTGTGAGAGAAGATGTACTCTGAGAGCAATTGTCAACTAATAACAGTATATAAGAAAAATAGGGCTCAAAAGATTATGAGAGCTGTCTCATCTGAAGATCTATCATTATACTTCAAACATCAGATCCTGCTAGGAAAAAAGCTACTCCTGGCTCTTTTTTTATCATGAACTTTGAAGAAGCTTCAGTGTTTACCAGTATCTGCTGATTGTTTGATCTTCAATTTAAGTGTAGCCCCTGATAGATTTATGAGCTGCTGAAAGAAAGCGAAGAAGAGTTGTATTTCTACTACACTATGGAGTAGCTAGAGACACTGAAGTCCTCTAAATCATTATTGCTTATTAGGGAAACTTCTGTTTTCACCACTGCTGGATGACAGTTCATTTTAATTTTGCTTTCTGAGGATCCTCTCTGTCAATGACCTGCAGTGTGCGTAAGTGGGAATATAAAGCAATTGACATAAAGTCAGTATTAATTCAGGAGTGTGTTGGATTTTTATCTCCATTTCTAACGGGTATTTATCAGTGTGTTATGATCTGGCAGTCTGAGGCAGATGAGCTTCCAAACGCAGGACACTGGGACTTGAAGGGAGGCTGTGAGCCATGGTTTTGGTATGTGCTCAGCTACATATCAAGATTAAATGTCAGTTTTGTGTTCCTGATTTTTATGAACACTGGTCATGGCAGTTATTTCCAACACTTAGAGACACCAGTCTAAGTTTCATAGCTGTTTCACTCAGAAATCTCTCGAGCAACTGCTTGGTTTTAGTTAGTGTTTGAGTAGTGTGGTTTTATTTTTTTTCATTTCAGGTGGAAGTGAAGGTAGAGAAAAATATCGGTTTCATTAGTTGGGTTTTTTGGTCATGTTTTTGAAGTAGGCCTAAAGCAGAGTTTGTCACATGTGAACTTAGAATCAGGACTAGATTTTTCAACCATCATAGCAGAGATATTAGAGGAAATTTTAAAGGAAGATCGAGCAGATGTTCTGGGATTTTATTGAGGTTTCTCCCCACATGTAAGAGGTGAAGTAGAAAAATCCCAGGGATTTGGAAAAGAAAAGCTGATGCCTATGGATCAGTTTGGCACTGAAATCACTGCAGGATACATATGTTCTCTATGCTGAAGGCTAAGTTATGAACAATTTCCTATTTAAAGACAGTAACGCTGTGCTTAATGTAGATTTGAAGCAGGTAACACTGGGAGAGCTCCAAGAGGAACCTGTTGTGCAAAGAGCAATGAGCCAAGATGGGTTTAGGCACAACATCTCGGGAGACTGAAGGGAAAAAAAGCTTAAATGCAGATAACAGGCGAAAACCTTCCAATCTTTGGTCAAGCACTAATCTAAACAGCCTTGTCAACAGAGGTCTGAGCTCAGGAGCTTTAGGGTTTATTTTTGGCTTTGCAACTCTTTTTTTTTTATCTTGAGCACATTGTTTTATTGCTTTCAGCCTCAGTTTCCCGCTCTTGAAAAAAGATTCGTGGTATTATCTCCCTTTACAGCATACTTTGCTACCTGTTTCATAAAAGTGTGTCCTAAAAGTTTAGCCCTCTTTGTTGCACCCAGATAATGGTTTTCCAGTAGCTATAACCAATGGGGAAAAAAGGCCTATCATCCAAGGAGGTTGATCATGGAGCATCTCTCTCATAAGTGAAAGGAGAGGGACAAGGTCAAGGCTGCTGTGCATGTCTGCCTCTGCATGCCATGCCTATGAGAGGGATGAAGGAGTTTAGTTGCCAGGGCTGTTAATCTGGCACCTTTAACCAGGTATCTATAAAATGTGGGAAAAATGATGAATCATCAGTCTCAGGTGCTTGGCAACTGCTCTTGTTAGAGAGTGTTTGCAATGGTCCATAACTTTAGTCTTCTAAGAGTAATTCTATTCATCCTCCTGGCTGCCCAGCAGATGAACAAAATTACTGACAGCAGAAATATTCCAAGCCAGAGGATATTAAGCAAGCACACAGATGACTGATGTCTGCTGTTCTCCCAGTGGAGTTATCACTCATGTGATTTAAGTTCACTTCAGTGACATTTCTGCCCTTGAGGATTTCTCTTCTCCTTTGCAGAACTATGTGCACTTTACTTGAAGTTTTGTAAAGAGCCATGGGGAAGGATCTTCCCAGTGCAGGGCTGCACTTCCATCAGTGTCACAGGCATCAGCTGAGCACGGCTTTTTCAGTGACAGAAAATGTCACAAGTATCCCAATGTCTGAGTTAGTTCTCTGCTGTTCATTTGACCAAGGCTCAGGTCCTCATGTCAGACTGTAGAGTCCTCAGCTGTCTGAGAGTCCACAACTCCATCTCACTCTGAAACAGCAGTTTTTGTCAAAGGGGAGTCAGGCTGACTTCACAGATAAAGGCAGCAGTAGGTACTGGGGAGGATCTTTACCTCTGAAATGGGTTTCCCCTCAAAAATCTTTCTGGCTTTAAGAATGCACTGTCTGGAGTGGCACTTGTGGAGGTTACCCATAACACGGTTGATGAAAACAAAGAAGAGGCAGAGGAACTATTCCTGCTATATCGGCCAAGGCAAGGAATAAACCCATCTTCCTACATCAACGTATGCATCAAAGCCTATAAATAGATAAATAAAGTAAGCTCATACAGTATCAAACTAGAAAAATGTGATGTAACAGCTTCATTATCATATTTATGTCTTCCTAATTGCACTCTGCTGAGATCACTTGCAAGCCTAGGAAGTATTTCTGTATAATAGGATCAAGTGTATTTGATCTTAAGCTGTTTTCAACAGAAAGCTGAAATGAAAGGTGAGAATCAGAAAAGAGCATGAAAATCATTGCCTAAAGTTAATACTAAAAGTATTTTCTCTTAAGAAAACTTTCCTCCTGAAAATGTGTGACCCATTTTCTAGAATCCATCTGTATATTTGCAACATGCTGTGGGAGCTGGGACTGAAGACCAAGGATCTCACAGGTTGGATTGGCCATATGCTAAGAAAAGCAGCAACTATACATGGGGAAGCAACTTGTGACAAAGGGAAAACTATGCCTCCTGCATAAATTATAATATTGACCAAAGTCATATTACTATCTAGACTCAGAGGTCGTCTCCAGTCTTGAAATACATTTGCCTTCTGTGCTCAATATTGGTTTTAGTCACTGGTGATTTTGAGTGAGAGTTGTCCAAAAAAAATACATAGAATTCCTCATTTGGGAATGATCAACTCTTACAGTAAATAGACAAGGAAAAGGTTCTGACCTTTATCATAACATGATAAAGTGACAGAGTTTAGGAAAGGATTATTTCAAACTTCTTGTCACACTGTGTTTGTCAGAGACTGACAAGCAAGTCTTGATGGCTCCAAGTGCTGCTGATAAGATTGAGGTGTATTAGGAAAGCTGCTTTCTCCTGGGCATGAAATTACTCCAACAGTCGCTAAGGAAATGTGTTCCAGTAATCCATGGGCACTTCACATGTGCTGCAGAGAACTGGTGATTGCTTCAGCAAAAATAGCAGATGCATTAATACTGTGTAAAATCATCAGAAAAAAAATTCTTGCTTTATGCAGCAGTTAGAGAAGTGAATTGATTTAATTAGTAGATGCACATTTTCTTCAATGTGTGCATGTTATTATTCTATCGGTTTCACAGATGCAAACCCTGAGTTCACAAAACAAAGTCATCTTAAGAAATCATGATATCGGTTGTGTGTTCATGCTTTGGTTTGCACTGTGGGCTCTCACACCAGCAGGATCAAATCCAGTTGAGTCTCAAGCCCTTGGACACCAGCTCTGGATGACTGATCCTCCTTGTGAAGAAGTTGGTTCTGACAAATTGGCTGGTGTAGAGGATAGTGGCCCTACAGTGTGATACAACTTCACATTAGAAGGACTGCATTGAGATATGCAGGATAGCCTTTCCAAGAGGTCCTTGCCAAAGAAGCTTGTTTCTGGGACAGTGAGTGATGACTGAAGAAAATTAATAGGAAAATTTAGAGGAAACATGCTGAAGAGTCTTACTGCAGCTTTTTCATTCAGTATTGGTCTTATTCAAAGTCGCAATAAGTATGAGCATTGCCAGAAAGATATGCAGAATTCTGGCTTCGGGAACCATCACTCAAAGTTAGTAAATAGTCCATTGGCTGGATCAAAACAAAGGGTAATGGATTCAAGCTGAGAGAGGGTAGATTTAGATTAAATATTAAGAAAAAATTCTTTCCTGTGGGGGTGGTGAGGTCCTGTCACAGGTTGCCCTGAGAAGCTTCAGCCGCCCCATCCCTGGAAGTGTTCAAGGCCAGGTTGGATGGAGCTTGGAGCAACCTGGGATAGTGGAAGGTGTCCCTGTCCATGGCAGGGGGGATGGAATTAGATTAGTTATAACCCAAACCCAAACCATTCCACGATTCTGTGATTTCCTGACTGTTATTGCTGCCCCCTACAGCTTGCTGGGAGGGCTGAGAGGTAGCCCAGGGCTGTGTTTCAAGGGGTGCTGAGGGATGTCTTCCATCTGAACTGTGCAGTCTGTGCTCCCTGTGCACCATCCCAAAGTGCTTCCAGGGTGGCTGGCAAATTTAAAAATGCCTTGGCATAAAACTACTAAGCTTTATCCTCCCCATAAATTTGTCCAAGGACTAGGAGTGTTTTAAGGCACATCAACCTAAAGAAGTTTTAGAGTGCGCTGGAAAAGAGCTTTAGTGCTGCAATTTACAGCCAGGAACATTCACCTGGACAATAAGAATCCTGGTGCATTGAGCTGAAAAATATGCTGCAGTGTATGGTATGGGCTTGTTTGTAATAAACCACTAGCTTGGTACATTTTATTGGTTTTACAGCCATTTATTGTTTTGTTTTCAGAAATACAGTATGTAAGCAAAACCGATAAAATAGTTTATTGCATAGCAATTGTTCAAGAAGGGGAAGACCTATCAGAAGAGGTATCTCTTAAAAAGTATTCAGTGGGTGTCATGGACTAGGGGACAAAATGGAAGAGATGGTTGAAGACCATCACAAGTTCTCCACTGTCTTTAGTTGGGCTGGAGAGAGAGCTTTTCACAATGGACAATTGCCTGTGAACTTTATCAGTGGGAGCTCAAATAAGACAAGAACACAAAGCAGAAGAACAATATTTACTGTTGGTTATTGATCATGCTTTTATTTAAAGGTTTCAGCTACCCAGTGAGAAAGCAGAGGGAATCAGAAGACACCTCTGAGATCAGACACAGGAGAGCAGCAATTTGACTCAACACCTATTGCATTCAGGTGACCAGCTGTGGTTCTCCTACCCCTTCCTTTGGATTCTTCTCTTATAATATTTGATATGCTTTTTTACATCCAAATAAACTCTTTAAAATCTTAGCTACTTGCTCACCTCTTCTTACCTGGGCAGCGTATTAATATACTGCATATGATGAAGTAACAAATCCATGTGTATGTTTGTAAGATGGGGACTCTACATTTCGGTATTTGTATAGCAAGGCTTGTTAATGACAAAGGATCAATTAGTGTCAGCCCCACAGGACCAAGTCCAAGGAGATGCTGTTGTAACAAAACCACCACTTTAGATCTGATGATTTAAGACAGAGCAGAGTTTACTATGGTTTACACTGAGGATTTTACCAGAAATTTCAAGAGATGCACTAAATAAATGGCAAATTGTATGAAAGCAGGTAGAGACAAGATAGCTTTAGAATCTTTTTTCTCTTCTTTGTCCACGGTTAAATAATTTATGTCAGTCTTCAAGTGCTCCAGAGCAGCTCAGCACTAATGTCCAGTGTATTTCCAAGAGCAACACCATCACGCTGCCTCTTCAGCATCCATACACCCAGTAAGGAGCAGCTCTTCTAGGAAACAGTGGAGTTTCGTGGTGTAGTGTTCATCTTTCTAACCCCATTGAACAAGACCCTCCTCCTTTATATTTCCATGTAGGTAAGAGATAAGCTCAGTTGGTTGGAGCATGGTGCCAATAACACCAAGGTTGTGGGTTCAATCCCCGTTTGGGTCATTCACTTCAGATCTGGACTTGAGGATCCTTGTGGGTCCCTTCCAACTAAGAAAATTCAGTGATTCTCTGTGAAACAAAATATAAGAGCATCCAAACAAAAATCCCCTCCATTTCATGAGCTCCCAAAGGTGCAGGTGGTTTTGGTTTCAGAGGTACAGAATGGTCAAGGACCATGATCCCCAGCTTTGGACATGCAAGTTTGGACTATCAGCCATAGAAGGAATAGCTCTCCCCAAAGGATGCCTTTGAGAAACCAGATTCCTTCAACACATGTCAAGTATTTTAACTTTCATCCGGACCTGAATCAGGAGGGAATGTTTGGTTCATACTCAGTTCCACCTGCAGCCTCTCAGCAGTTTGAAAGGTTCACTGTATCCCATGTCCTATTTAGCCTTTCTGCTCAGCTGTCTGTAATTGAGCAGCTCTTCCCAGCACGCTCACTACAGCTTCATCTTTATATTGCAGGAACGAGTTCCAGCCTATTATTGCACTGCTTAATGATCCCATTCAGGTTGTTTTGGAAGAGTAGTCCTCAGCGTCTTACCCCAGGGATTTAAATAGGCTCATATATCAAGGCCAAGCCTTGATAATTCCTTTATTTCTGGTGGCATATTAAATCACACAGAAACCAGGAGCTTCTGAGCAGAGAAATAACTTCCTGCTATTAGGCAGCACCTATCACAAACCAAGAACACTCTTGAAATTTATATTCTTAGCTATGGCACTTGCTCAGAACTAATGAATTGGGCTGGGACAAACAAATCACTTTTTCAAATAATAAATATCAAAGGATTTGCTTTCAACTATGTGTTTTAGCAGTAAGAGGCTAGGGTTCTTTCCTTTTCTTTTCCGAGTTTTTACTTAGTTTCCAAGCCCATATGCAATTCTATATTGCTTTTTCAAACTGTATCTCTCAGAGCTCTCACACCAAGTCCATGTTTTACTATACTCTTCCCTGTGTGCCCACATTCTCTGGTTTCTTCCTTCTCCCTTTAATTTCTTTAGCCTGTGAGTCAAAGATTCATTATAGTGATGAGGGAGCAAAACACTAAACCTTTCAAATCAAAATGAGAGCTTTTCTTTTGAAGAAATAATCTGCATTACGGTAATAATGAGCAATTATAGGAAGTTGGTGGCATTTCAATAATAGTACTCCTATTGTTTTGCTCAATAAATGCTAGTTCATGTTCTAGAGAACACCTTTATGTACTACTAAGATCATCCTTGTAAAATGATGGATTTCCTGACCTTTTTCCTCTTCAAAGGATTTTCACTGAGCACTCTTATTCTACAGAATAATTGTTGATAGCATTCCTGAAACCCAGGTACTTTCAGTTGAACCTCCAGCAGAGTGAAGTTTTTGGTTTTCAGAATGTGAAATTCTCTTGACCCCTGTTGAGTGCCATCAGAAATTACTATAGATGGATTTCTTTATAAATATTGTTGTAGAAATAGAAATTTATTAGAAAGGCAGGAGAGGATGATACAGCTCTTTCCTTGGAGTGATTTTTATGGGGTTTGGAACTTTTCTTGCACAAGAGCAGGAGGATTGTGGCTGGAAGATAAAATTGTCTTCTCAAAAAAGACAGAGGTTGAAAGCAGTAGGAAGAATAATTATTGTCCAAAAGTTCTTATTTAAGCAAAGAGTCAGATCTAGATTTGATTTTGGATGCAACCAAAAGTTGACAATAATCTAAATATGGATGGAATTTTAACATGGGATTTGTCGCACAATGCATATACTCTAATGTATTAATTGCTCAGTATTATTGATGCAATTGGAAATTAACTCACTGATGTAACTCTGCTGCTGCTGAATCCCATGGTGACATGCAACCTCTCCCTATGAATCTTTCTCCACCATTTTCTCCATTAAGTTCTCAAAATATATCCTGGTGTCACATAATATCCCTCTGCAGCCTTGCTCTGTGACCATGCTGGCTCATTCTTCCTGGCCAGCAAAGGTTTGCCCTGTGTCCCTGAAGGTATTTGCCTCATGGACATGTGGCAATGAAAAGTGTACTGAATTCATTTATTCATGCTTCTATTCCTGATGCCGGCTCTTGAACTCAAGTACTTCTTTGATCTTTCTTTCTATTCAAGTTGATTGAGAGGGTTGAGCCATATACAATATTCCAATTGCTTTTATGCATGAAGAGATTTTCAAGAAATCAGTGCACTCTTTGAGTGACATAATTAATACATGAACTGGCTGCCCTTTAACAACAGCAGTAATGTTCCTTACAAAGACCAATGCACTAATAGTACATTCAATAATGTACTTTTTAAAAGCTAAGTTCTTCATTGCTGGTATTTGAGTAGGACACTGAATTAGGCATGCTGAGCTGTATTTATTAGCAGAAAACTGATTATTATTACTGACCAATCTGCTTTTTAATGATTCAGCTAGCATGTTTTTTTTTACAGTAGTGAGTACGGGGCTCTTAATCAGGTGATCTGACAAGTCTGCAGTTTGCCTGGAAAATTATACTAGACTGAAAGTGGTTTCATGAAGAATAAAAAGGGGAAAGAACATATAAAATGTTGGCACTTAAAGGAGAAAGGGTCAAGAAATGCTGAAGGAACAACAGAGCAATTCTTTGTGTTTATCATCTGTACGCAGATATTTGGCCAAAATTCCCAGTTAGTGTCCGAGTTACATTATGCCCAACTCAAGACAAATTTCAAGTCTGGTTTTAACATTTTCCACTGAAGGCCAAAGGAGCGGGAGTGAAATGTTCTTTACAAGCAGGAGGGTAATATGGTACTATGAAAGGTCTCTGTAAAAATCAGATGGCTGCAACTCCCTTGGGCTCTGGGGGCATGTTTACCTTCCTCTAGTTAAAAAAGAAATATTTATTTTTACTTTGAGTACATATTTATCTCATTTCTTACCCACTTATGTGCCCCTAAGGCATCTTAGTCTTTCTACCAACCTGATCTATTTTCTGATACTGATCTTTTCTTACTTCACACTCCTGAAAGATGCCTTCTCCTATAGCCAAGAGTCTGGCCTGGAGGATGCTGATGGGCCTTGGGGGCTGCTCTTCACACTTACGACAGTCAAAGCAGATTTTCACACTGACAAAGTCTATGAAAGGAAATAACTGACTTACACCTGACAACAGTGATCAAATGAGACTCTGTGGAGACTTCTGCTGACTTTGATGGCCTTTGATCAGTCAATAATGAGTCACTGTCACCAGTGACCTTTATGAATGTATAACCTGAAAAATGAATATACTGCTAAAAAATACATCAGATCTCTCTTTTTTGACTTGCCTTTATTTAGCAATCTCTCTCCCTACTCTGGCCTCTATGATTGACTAGAGAGTACTATTGTATTTCATTCTGTTGATCCAGTTGTAGGTGGGTGTCCAGTTCTGAGGTTCAACTTAAGAGCGATTGGTCACTTTCCATTCAAATTTACTTTATAAAGAAAGCAAGAGCAATTGTTAAAAGAATGATCCAAAGAACTTGTTCCTGGAGGACTTAATGTTCTAAGAAGGTAGATAGGAAACTCCCTGGGGAGCAACTTCTAGGATTAATACTACTGATTTTCAAATTCTGGCATAACATCAGAATTAACATGCCAGTTTTTGTCATGTGTTCTAAATTCCATTTGGATAATGAGTGTCAGTCTGTGGCTGTTGTTTTCCAGTCCACTCACATGGTAAAGACTGACCAAAGGCTCATGGGGTCAGTGTAAAGAGCCCCACTGATGCC
The DNA here is from genome assembly GCF_009650955.1 of Corvus moneduloides. Classification (NCBI taxonomy): domain Eukaryota; kingdom Metazoa; phylum Chordata; class Aves; order Passeriformes; family Corvidae; genus Corvus; species Corvus moneduloides. Next base: position 10,357,357 of record NC_045490.1, read on the forward strand.
AATGTGCTTGTATCAGCTCTAACTCACAGCACTGGTGTCCTGCTCATCGGGCACAACTTAATCTAAACAGTGTGTGTTGCCTGCAGGAGCCACCTTTGACTTTATAAACTTTCTTCTGAGCTTTAGATCCGAATTTATGCCTCAAGAGAATTTCCACTGAAGCCACTGAAATTTGTATATAAACAAAACTCTTGGAAACAATAGCTCTCTGTTACATAGGAGGACCAGGTGTATGTCTTCCTTTTTTCCTTCCTTCAATTTTCTCCTCTTCCACAACCAATATGCAGAATGCTTGATTAGAACTTCAAGGTTTTCTTTATTTGCTTTGGGAGAAAAGTCATCAAATATGGCAAGCAATGGAAACAAGGCATGAAGGAATTTTCTGCTTTATGTTAAAGAACTAAATGGAACAAGGAGGCAATTTCAAGTCTAGTCTCATAAATAACCTTACCTCTTTCCTCCTAGGTTCAGTATTATCTTTATGTTGTGCACTGACCTCTTACAAAAGGGGGTGTGGGAAGCTGATAGAGAATAAGGACCATCAGTGAATCAATATAGGTGAACTAACTCCAGAATTAAAAGTGCATTGGAGAGAAGCAATATTACATATTTTTTTTTGTATTGTCTGCAACACCTGAGCCTTGAGTATCATCTGGAAATACAAAAATGTCCTTTTATCTATATTGTGAGCCTGAAAGGATTCCCTGTCGGTTTGCTCTTTGTCATCAAAAGCTGTTGTCCATGATTGCAGCGTATTTTGTATTGTCTTCTGTAAAACTCTGAAATGACTGTTTAGATTGAATGCCTCAAGTGAGCACTAGGTAAGTCAAAGCACACTGTATTTCCTTTCGAGACCTGGGAGACAGATGCATCACTCAATACCATCTATTCTCTGTATTACAATCACAAGATGCTTTAGTGCTTTTGTTTTACAATGAGGAAAATTGCTCTTTTTTTAATGTATCTTGAAAGCCACTTGGTGGTGTGAAATTTAGTGTAGAGATCCTGTAAAGTTTAAGCTTATAGTTATGTAAGCATTAGACACAGATGTTATCTGCAGTGGCCCTTCCCAACAAGTAAATATATGAGAAACATTCACTGCAACCTCCACGCTCACAGCCTGAACTCCTAGACTGCTGCTATAGTAATTCATTACAGTAAAACTCAGGTAACTATCAAAAACTGGGCTGCATTCTCTCAGGAACCATATAAATTCAGAATAGTAGATGCTCTATACTCTGATGAGCTCAAAGTTTGAAAAGACAAGGCAGCCTTGGGGTGAGGTTAGGAGTATAATCATGTTTTTCAATAATCTCACATCAACCAATGGATTTGTAATATTTTTTTAAAGAGTGATCAAATGCAGTCTTCAAATGTTATGATTCCCTGAACAGCTTAATATCTTTTTAGTGTTCAAAATCATCTGGGTTGGAACTAGATGATCTATAAGGTCCCTTCCAACTCTAACCTTTCTATGATTCTATGATTATAGAACACTATTTTCTTGAAAAACATCGGTGGTGCAGTGAGCATTTCTACACACACATCCCACCAAAACCCAACTTATCTTCTTCTCTAAGCTTCCAAGGCTGAACACCAGAGCCATTGTCCTCAGATAGCTGCTGTACCTAGCCTTAGAATCTTTAGCTTTCTAGCAGAGGTTTAAATCACACCACAAAGCACTACCATAACTGACTGGTCCTTTCACGAAACCTTCCCGATAATAACAGTTGCAGGAGTTGTGTGCTTTGATTTCAATATTTATTTTGAAGTACCTTTAATACTATAAAGCATTTTTAAAAAAGCATGTTACCTAAAGTTAGAACACTTTTAGCCTTGGGGAGTGAAAGGTTCAAAATTAATCTTTATCTAGGCTAGGCCAAGTGAACTCATGTTTTACATTATTTATTATGAAGGTCAGCTATTATTCTTTCCAGTGTCACAGTTTTAGATATTCACTGTTTTCCCACATCCTCAGTGGAAAAACTTTATAGTAGTGACCAACTGGGAATCAGTAGAGAGTCCACAAGCAGTGGTGGCTTATTTTTACATAACAATGTGTTGATTATCTGGAAGTTTTGTTGCAAAAATCAATAGGAACCACAGGATGGGGAACAAGAGATCTAATACTTCTATTTATGTTGAGCTGGTAATCAGGAATATTATGGTAATTAAGAGATTTTAATGAGATATTTGTGTTGTTTTCCCTGTGGAAGACATGGATGACTAAGAACACCCTGTGTACTATTCCTGGAGATGCTAAGCAGATGCCTGTATTTTGTTCCATATTTCAGTTGTACTTTGAGAACTTTTCTCTGTAGTTAATGTTTTTGTCACAAAGTACATATTCACTCTTCTTTGCAAACCTAACTACTTCTCCCTGAATAAGAGTCTATTATGGCAATTAAGAGTTGCTGGTAGCCATGGAAATAATCACTTTTCTTGACCTGATGAAGGTGTTCTTCTGCTCTCCTACATCTCGGCTTTTCAGATAATTTACATGTTCCTGATTTAGACGATGCGATGCTATTATTGCAATTTTGAAAATACAGGGCATAAATCAGTGAGAGTGGTTATTCCGTGCAGAACAAAAGCCAGTTCTTGGGAGCATGCACACATTACTTCTGACTGAAATCAATCCTGCTTTGCTCATTGAAGGACAGCACTTGTCCCGTGCAACAACAGAATAAACTGAGCTGATCAAGAAACAATGGGACCTGCACAGGGAGAAAAATATTGACCATATTCTGACGTAAAAAATCAAATGTGAAAAGTCCATAATTTAAAGCTGCCCCAGGTCAAAATAAATAATTCAATCATCAATTATATGCAATTTCTCCTTAAAATAGAACTGTCTTTACAGTTTTTTGTAAAAACCAGCCCATAGATCCTTATCGTATATGCACATGTATAGATAGATAAATACACATATATAAAATCTCATGCCACAGTAATAATTTACTTTGATTTACCAAGATTAGCATTTTTTTGTGTGTGTGTCCATGAATAGTTATCTTGTTGGATTCTTTGTACTGTATGATCTGCAATAACCCCAGCAGTAAAACAAGGGTTTTCAAGCGTGACTTCGTTGGATTTACTCCCATATTCTGTATGTATAGTACAACAGCATGAAGTAGTGCCACCATGAGAATTAGCTAGAACAATAAAGCTGAAAGCATCCTTTACCAGTAATTTTAATTCACAGTCACTTTCCCTTCCCAGGATTGTCACTAATAGGCAATGACTACTTCTTAATTATTATTTAAGTTTAATAGCTGATTATTATTGCTAAATGATATGAATACTTTTAGCTGTGATTGGACAAAGAAATGGCTTTGCATTTCAGGTTCCTGAATGAATATGTTTGAAAACATTTTTGCTTGGCACATTTATTTAGGAAGAGCTGAAATCCACTTCTCATGAATATGCTTTCTGAGTCGTTTAAATTCCTTTTTTACAAACACATCAATTACTCCAGGAAAGGCAGTGAATTTTTCTCAGATAAGAGCAAAAATAATCTAAAATTTGGATGAATATAGGCTTATTTCTTTGCTTCATAGCTTCTTCAGTTTTATTTGAAGAGAAGAATGTATATTGAATTAGGTAACAGGAGCTATGTTGGAAAGTCTTTGTCATTCAGCAGTTGCAGAAGAGCAATCTCGGGCAATATGGCTTGGCTCATCCCACCTAATTTTGGGATTTAACTGATGTACACAACTGAACCTTGGTTTTGGCATTTGCTAGCATTGCCCTCCTAAGACAGAAAAAGGCATGTTATTTTCTGGAGAAAATCGTCTCCTTCCCAAGTGGTCGTGACCTAAAATGCTCATTTTCCTTTTTTTGCACACCAGATAACTCAACTCTATGGAACAAAAATCATACATTAGCCAGCCAGCAGCCTTTCTGTGGAAATAGGTAAATTTTACTCCTACAGAGAGGCTCAAGCAATTAAATTTGTGAGCTCTTCCACAGAAGAATTACAACATTCATAGATTTTCTTCTGATTTTTTTCTCTACCCTGCCTTGACTTCACTCAGCCCCAGACAGGCAGGATTGACTTCCATCTATCCATGGTGCTCCTAGAACTGCCAATGGACTTGTTAAATTGTGATAATAATTTTTAGGCTGTTGGCCACACATTTGTTATGAAATGAAGTAACTCTCTTCACATGAGATGTCAGACAGAAATTAGTTTCAGTCACAATCAGTCTAGATTTCAACTGGAGGCTTCAAGGTGAAAGCTGTGAACTTTGTCACCTCTTAAAGGTTCATGAAGCATCCAAGCTTTTCCATTTTTAGCTGAACGGGACTTGTAAACTCCTGTGTGTGTTGCTTTAACACAGCTTGGTTTCAGTGGGCGGGAGGAGATGCTCGAAGCTTCTACTATGTCTGGCACAGAGCCAATTGCTGAAGGCTCTGATGATGGGCAGGTTACTAGCCCAATTAGAAAAGTTGGTAACACCTCTGTGATGACATATTTAAGAAAGGAAAAACCGCAGGAAAGACTCTCTTCTTCTCCTGAAAAGTAGTGAAGCGGCTGCCAAGACCCATCCCAGAGGGAGCGACTGGGGACCACACAGCTGGGGCCCTCCCAAAGCCAAGACCATGTGGCTGGGACCCTCCTGAAACAAGAGCCACCCGTGTGGTGCCGGCAAAGACCACGCAGCTGAAACCCTCCTGAGGCCGGGACCATGCAGCCAGAGCCCTCCTGAAGCTGAAACCACACGGCCAGGGCCCTCCCAAAGCCGAGACCACATGGCCAGGGCGTTCCCAAGGCCAGGATCACACGACCGAGGCCTTCCCGCAGCCAGGCCCCTCCTGAGGCCAGAACCACACGGCTGGAACCCTCCTGAAGCCGAGACCATGTGGCCGGGGCCTTCCTGAAGCTGGGACCGCACAGCCAAGACCCTCCCGAAGCCAAGACTCTGCGGCCAGGGCTGCCCATGCAGTGCCGACAGAGACCATATTGCCAGCGACAAAAACACGATGAACAATTCCCTGATATAGAGCCCAGACGAAATCAACTTTTTCAAAGCAGAGAAAATCTATAAGAACTTTTCAATTGATTAAACTTGAAAACAAACAAACCTGCAGGCACTAACTTTCTTCTGAGCCAGAGAAAAAGTGAAAACATGTAAAAAGAATCAACATGGCTACATGGAAGTCAGTAAAAAAAGAGAAAAAAATAGTACTCCAATCGCCAGAGCTGCGATTCTTCTGCAAGCCATAGTGAAGACTATAATACAACAGTTTCCCTGTAATTCATTAAGTGCTGGGGGGGCTGCAGATACCCACACGCAGCCCGTAAAGAAGAGTACTCACACTGGAGCACATGGATACTGAAAAACTGTAATCTAGTAAAAAGCTCAAACACAAAAAAACCCCCCTTGCTTCCAGAGATAAAGAAAATCCTTGCTTCCAAACTAGTACAACTCATCCTTAAAAGACTAAACCCCATCAACTAAAATGACTCACGCTAGGCAGTTGTGAAAATACTACTTGGCCCGTGAGAGAGACTCGTGTTACAGCAGGTTGAATGGACTGCTGTTTGTAAAATTTAAAACCACGCTAGAAAAGTTCGCAGAAAACTATCTCTCGTGGAAAAGATCCCACAACACAACAAAAAAAATTTTTTTCCTTAAGCGTACTGAAGAAAGATTTTTAAGACATGAAAAACTAACCAAAACACCATGTTTTGTCTCCTTGTGCAGTCAGTAGAAAAGAAGGAAAGACTAAAAAAGAATGGTATTCTAAAGGTTTATTTTAGTTCTCATTACCCTTTTTAGTTTTAATTCTGTTAATAAATTGTCTTTATACTATTTAAATTTTAAACCTGTTTTGCCTTAAAGTATTTTTCCCCTAATCCTTATCTCAACTCATGAAGTTTTCAATTCCCCCTCCTCTGCTCAGCTATAACAGAAGAAAATAAGTAAATAGTTTTTTGTGAGTGCCTAGCAGTTAGCCAGTGTCAAACCCCAACACTGTGCTGGAGAAAGTATTGTTTATATATCAAAATTCCGTGGCAATAAATGCAATAAATCCCATATTTCTGCAGATTGCCTCCATCAAAGTTGACTTAATTCCTTTAGGCAAAATTCTGTGCTCCCTTCCTTCTTCTGTTGAAAGCAATAAATGCTTTAAATAAACTCTTAGGAAGTTCTCTGGTCCCGTGGCAGTAAAACTCAGAAAAGTGATCAAAAACTTATGTATTTATAGACTTCATTAGGCTTAAAATTACCTCTGTTCTTCTCATATGAATGTTTAGGATTTATGAAGTATGTGGCATTGTTATTGTATTTGTTATAGCATTTCACCCTTAAACCATTGGAGTATCGAGCCCATGAACTGAGGCTTTGAGATCTTTAAAGACGTATGGAAGGAGCTCGAATAGGAGAGTGATCATCCATAAACTCTATATAGTTATACACACAAGGACCAACACTGTACTTTGCATTTGAATACTTCTCTTCAATGCCTTTTGCTTACACTTCATTTTTAATCAAGCGCGTTGAACGCAACCCAAAACAAGACCTTTACCTAATGCTGAGTTTAATGACCCTTTTAATACCAGCAGAGCTGTCCTCCTTCACTCTCGCTGCTGTTCCCTCGTAGCTTTGGAGCGTTAAATGTGTTATAAAAATGTCTTTTTGGCACGGTTCACAAATTAACTGAAAGGCACAGGGAAGCAGTATACTCACCCAGCATGAAATCAAAATCTAATCAATGCAGATTATGTTAGATTAGCTAAGCAAGTAAACAATTAGCCAAGTTAATGTTACCTACCATGTCCTTCAGCACTGAACAATTAAGGAATTTGTCTTCCCAGACATGTTTAGTTCCAGCTCTTGTTGGCGTCATTGCAGGTTGTTGGATGAATTTTTCAAACTACGATCTCTCGTCGGCTCTTTATTTTCATTCTGTTGCGAGTCTTGAACAAAAAGGAAGGAAGTGTTGGTAGGAAGAGGGGAGTCAGCTGCTTTGGAAGGAAATGTGGGTTTTGATGTGAACCTATGATGCAGACTAAGGAATTGTCCTCAGGCTCAAATTGTCGCACGCAGCAGCCTCTCTCCAGGCTGGATTACAGAAGATTACAATGTTTCTCACCCCTCCAGCAGGGTTGAGGAGCTGTGAACCTACACCCCACTGTTTCAGAGGCAGAGCTCTTCTAACCTCATATGACAGATTTTTGGCAAATATGAAAACTAAATAAGCAGTTGGTTTTCATTTTTGTAAAATCCTACAATGGCTTGGGTTGGAAGGAATGTTGAAGACCCTCTGGTTCCATCCACTTTGTCTCAGGCAGGGACACTTTCCACTAGACCAGATTGCTCCAAGCCCTGTCCAGCCCGGCCCGGAACACTTCCAGAGAGGGGCATCCACGGCTTCTCTGGGCAATGAGATTTTTGGGGGGGGTTGTTGAGGGTTTTATTATTATTTTTGTTGACGTGGGTATGTGAGTGTCTGAGTCCTCTCTCTGAATTTCCATGTTGTTCAGACTGACTTTTCTTCTTAAGGTCACAGTTGCAGTGAAATTAGCAGCTGGAACTTTGGTACAGAAAAACCTGCTCCATGACTCTGCCCTTTCTTTCAGGTCTCATGAAATTTGCTGCTCAGCTGGTGTGGACTAATGGGCTTTGATACCTGTGTTGTGTGTGCACAGATCTTCTAAAATAATTGCATTTCACCTTTGATTTACTCTGCCTTGCTTTCATTTCTGTTTGGATTAGGACCACCGCACCAACAAAAAAAATTAATTTAGCAATCTCAAACCAGTTTCTGACCATCCGTTTGTTAATATCACTGTTACCGAGCCACAGAAAAACTGTGAGTCTCACTTCAAAGTTCTCACAGTAATGTAGGAATTAAATTGAGTTTATTTGCACAATTAATACCCTAAAACCAAACATTATCAGTTTTTAGCTGCTGCTTCTACAGAATTGTTGAATGGAATGCATCCAGTGGTCATATCTAAAACGTTACAACTACCTTCTGTCATTAACACAAGCTGTTTCAACTTTTTTCAGTCTAAAACCCACTTATATTTTGTTGTCTCCATCACTTGCAAAATCTCACACAACCTTAAATTTTTTCATGCTTTGTAAAGGATTGCATCCCATTTTAAACAGTATTATAGCTGGTAAAAATTTTAATTCACAAAATGATTAGTATTAACTCTTAACAGTGACTGCTATACCTGGGCAACTGATGCATATTTTTCAGTGGGATGGAAAGGAAATCACAGAACTTTTAAGATGCTTTAAGCCAAGTTAAACTCCCCATGTTTTTTAACTTCTCTTAGTAGGGAGAATCCTGCTGGCATTGAGTAAATAGTTTGACTTTTCAGCAGAAAAATGAAGGAGGTCAAATACAGTTTCATTAACAAGTTTTTGGGGTATTTTCCCACATTAGCAAATTAATTCTATTCCTTTTGATCTTAAAAGGCTTTGCTGAATCATTGTTTGTTCCTCTTTTTTTGATGGAGAATTTTTTAGGAATTCTGAGGAGTAAATTTCAAACACTGAAGGCCAAAACCTGCTTGTGTTTACGTGTTTCCAGATGGCAAATATATGAGGGATTGGAAAAAGTAAATAAATACCAATGTCTATATATTATTTTTGGTATTAAGCAAAAACAAAAAGGAGAAATGTGCCCAGAAAGTGTTATTGGGCCAGATACTGGCTAAAATTTTTGATCATAGTTTCTTAGCTGTGAAAGTAAGGGCTTTGTGGCTGGCTGGCAGGGGGAATGGGGTGGGGATGAAATGAATGTAAGTGATGATTTCCATTGTGAAGGCTTCCAGAAATTTCTGCCTTCTTACCAGCTGGCAGGTTATCACCGTGTTGAGAATGGAACAAATGTATTCTCCCTCTGATCCAGTAATGGACCAAAGAGGGCACAGGATGTTTATGTGGAGCTGATGTTTATATGGAGGAACAGGGTGGGGATGGGCATTCTTCAGGCTCAGCACTGTCTGCCTGCTGTGTTTTACCCCTCCTGCCTTTGTGCCATGTTGGGATGCTGGCTGAACCCTTCTGGGCTCTATTTCAGTGAAAAGATCAAGAAAAGGTTTGTGGGCAGGGGTAGAAGCAGTAGTGAGGGGTCTTCATGAGCTCTGAGACCTTCTCTTCCAACCCAGAATGGCCATGGATTCATCACGGATTGCACAAGGATGTTGGCTTTTGCTTTCACATTGCAACTCATATATAATATGCTTTTTCAAAAAAACTATGAAACCTTTCCCATCTATAGCCTTTTCTCCATATTTTATAATTAGCTTCCAGATTTTTTTTAAAGCATATTTCGTTAAAACCAGTGACATTTCCAAAGCAGTCTGCCCTCTCCCCCTCAAGGTGGAGCAGAGGAAGAGACATTCCTCGAGCACCTTGATCCTATCCCACGTGCCACGTGCAGCTTCTGGGATGCTCCTCGTCCCCTCTCTGGCCCATTTAGTCCTGACTCTGCTTTCTTTTCTTGCCCTGTGAAATCTTATCCAGCAAACGGCCTATTTGAAAGATTAGTCCAATCCAAGGGTAATGTATTGTTTCCCTTAGATTTAACTTTAGCTGATCCCTATAGTATGAATTTTTTAGCAGGACAGTGTAATCTGTCTGGGAGATTTTGACAACAGAGTCCATAAGGAAAGTGGAAACTTCTCAATCTTGAGATTTAAATGTAAACCCATGAGGAGGTGTTGTGGTCACAGGTGGTCTGCAGAGAGGACCAAATTCTGCCAAGCACCACTGACTTTTTCTCCTGAGAAGGGAAAATGTTTGGCATCATCTGGACATTCACCATCACCATCCAGCTCCTTGGGGACCTTCTGCAGGTGCTCTGTCCAGCTCCCAGCCCCACTGCTCAGTCATAGAAGCATGGAATGGTTTGGGTTGGAAGGAACCTTAAAAATCATCTAGCCCCAGTCCCTTGCCATAAGCAGGGACAGCTTCCATAGACCAGGTTGCTCCAAGCTCCATCCAACCTCGTCTTGAACACTTCCAGGGATGAGGCTGCCACAGCTTCTTTGGACAACTTCTGCCAGTGCCTCACCACCCTCACAGGGAAGAATTTCTTCCTAAAATTGAATCTAAACCTTGTCTCTTTCAGTTTAAAGGCATTCCCCTGTTCTTTCACTGCATACCTTGTAAGTCATGGCTGCAATATGGATACCAGGACAAAGAAACAGAAATGGGTCTCTAGCACTCAAGTCAAAATGAGTCTTCTTGCTGTTGTTGTGTTGCCAAGTCTACAGCTGAACCCTTTCCAAGCAGATCTTGTGGAGACATGGCTTTCCATTTATTCAACTGCTTGACAAATCTGGGGATCGTTGCAATGGATTGTCACATTAACAGTAGCAAGACTGTTTATCCTGTGATGCGGTTCTCTGGAGGCCACAATGATGCAAACAATCCAAGGAACAACATGGGAAAATGTTATGTGCCATAGCCCAACACTATGGCATAGCCCAAGAGAATTCTAATGCAAAAGAACCTAAATACAAAAGAAATTTTTGATCGATACAGGTTTTTTTTGATTCATAAATAAGACTGATTCATATAAAAGAATTCAACTATCAAGTAATAGTCATAGGCTGATTTCAGTGATCTAAAAGTTTGAATGGACTCAAACTTTAAATAATGTTGCCTTTTAATTTTGAATTTAAAAAGAAAGTCTCTTTGAACGACTGAACTTGAAAGGAAATTGTACTATGGTTCATTAAAGAGATTTTGTATTCTCAGCACTTTTTTTCTAAAGAAAAAAGGCAATCAAAAATTTTGCAATCTGTTTAAATTTTAAAGGTTTAGATTACTTAAGTACTTTGATAATGTAAAGAAGTCTCTGTTAGAAAAGGGGAGCAAATTAATTTCTTGGTCATTTTCCAAAATTTCTTCTAAGACGCATTTTCTTATTTTATGCTGGACAAGGAATCCAGATTATGAGATCAGTTCAAATTTAACAAATGTTGAACTCCTAGAAGTGTAACTGAAGACATGTAAATGAAGACAAAAGTTACTGGGTTCAGGGAACTGGGATTAGGGTGGATTGCATGTAATTTTGGCATTGACACCAACTTTTCAATTAAATTCTCTTTATTTTATTTTTTTTTCTAGTTTATCCACTTCTACAGCTTGGTCCTCATCATATTCCCTCATTACTGTTAATTTATTTTGATGGAGTATATCTTGATTCACGGAGTTTTGGAGCTGAAATGCTAAACTACTCCAAATGATCTGGGTTTGTGTGTACCTGAGGATTAATAGGCAAAAAAATAACCACAAGTCAAGATTTACAGGCTCTTCCTTTCTCTATAGTATTTTTAGGATTGTTTTTGGGAAGTATTATGGAACAGAAAGGATCAGAGTAGCTTCTGGTTAAGAGCAGATGCCTCTTGCATCCTGAAAATCAGAGGACTTCTGCCAGCTGGTTGCCATGACCGATCCAAACTCCAGTAAGTAACTGTGAAAGTTTGTGTGCTCTGATTCACTTCAAACAATGTGTTGTGCAATGACTGTAAAGAACAAAAGCGTATCAATAATCAAGGGGTTGTGGTTAAAAAAATTAATGGCTCTCAATATAAAATTGGATCTCCAGGTCTTCACTCATCCACTTCAGAACTAGTTCAAGCTATCCAAGGTAATAAAAGACCTTGCTAAAATAAAAGACCTATCCAAGCTAATAAAAAACTTGACAGAGTTAGTGTGTCATTTTCCAGGGAGCTGTAACTACTGTGTTATAGCCAGTTCATTGAGAACTAAGTACAGAGCACAAACACTGACGAAGCTTTGGAAAAGGGATGAATTACGGGTGGATCAGATACAGACACAAAAGTGCTGTGTTGGAGGTTAAAGCTGTTCCAGGAGCTGAATGCCTTTGCTTCATAGAAAAGGATGTGACAATGAGTTTCATTTAAAGACTGAATTCATTTGCCACGAGAACAATGAGGTTTTGCTTTTTTTAATCAAAATACAGACAAGTAATTTCTTAGGCAAGCAAAGCTCTGAATTATGCTAGGGAAGATACAATGTGAGTAAACAGTCTTTTCTGTAATCAGCTATAAAATATTATATTATACATACACATGAAATAAAGAAGTGATTGAACTTGTCATTTAATTGTGTTATCAGATTTGTAGCTTGTGAAAATGTCAGGGAAAATAACACAGTACATAGGATGGGTCAGTTTATTAATTGTGGATAATTTTTGAGCCAACTCCAATTGCTATTGTATTTCTTATTTATAGGTATTCATCAAGTTGCTTGGATAAATAATTTTCAACCAGCACATCAGTTTTTTATGGTCTTCCTATTTTGATTGCATCCTGGTTGTCTACGAGGATCAGTGTCTGGTTTCCAAGGCCTCACAGCATCATTTCCATCTGGATGCCTGTTACATTTCCAGTGTGAAAGTAACCATAAACACCTGCCCAGTTTGAGTCTTTTGATGATGTGACATTTGTAACACTATAAGTATTTGTAATCTTTGAAAGAACAGGAGAAAGGGGGTAATTTATTCATGTATGTTTTTCTGATTCTTGCCTAGTTCCTCCCAACTCTATTACAGCCGGCTTCATTTGCTTCTTAAAGTTGCATCACAGAAAAACTACAGTTAGACAGTTGAACTGCGGGCCAAATCTTGGTCTAGATATCCATTTTCACTTCCACAAAAATTGGGAGTTTTTTTATGAATAAGAACTTAAGGCTCAAACCTATCACCTAACAAAGCAAAAATGCCAGTTGGAGGTGAACCAAGACATCCATATGTGCTTGAAGCATGTTACTGTTACTAGTTTCACCAGAAAAAGCACAATGACTTGGAGCTTTCTACTCATGTGAGGAGCAACATTCACATCCCTGCTCTTGGCAAGAGTGCCTGAAACAAAGCCTCACCCACACAAATGTCCGGGTCAGGCTGTTTCTGTGCTTTCTTGGCAATGCAGAAATATTATGAATGTCTAGAAACAGATTGGAGAAAATCAGATCACCTGAGATGGAGCAATCAAGTGCTGCTGAAGAAGGGCTGCATGTACTCTCCAGCAGGATTTTCAAAACTACTTCCAACATAGGTCTTGGAGCACAGAAGTTCATGGATTTTCAAAATATTTCAAGGCCAGATATACTTCTGGAAATCCTGCCACATCTGTAAGTGAATGAGAGCAAAATGGAGGAACTAATCAGAAGCTCTTCCTTCCTTCCCAGGAAAAAACTCTCCAAATGGAGCTAACAGCTCCCCACAAAGCTCACATCTTCCAGTATGGGGCAAATTATCTCTTGTGCGAGGTGGAAAGACATTTGGGGGCATGGATAGTGGGGCAGGAGGAAAATGGAAGGTGTTACCTACTTCACATGGGAACAATGCTGTAAAAATAGGTTTTGTCCTGGTTTTAAAAGTCTTTTATATCAAGTTTTATCAGGTTCATGCCTTGATTCCAGCATCCCTATAAAGACCTCTAAGCTTGGCCATATTTCCTCTTTATGTTGTGGCTTTTTTAAAGTTTAAAGCTCTAGTTATTTGCAGAAAATTGTTCGTATGTTGCTTGGTAAGCCTGGAGCGAACAATTTTCCTAGTTTTCAGATTTCAGTTTGGGGCTTGAGGCAGGGAGAGAATATTTAAATGCAGATATTAGATTGTACCCATTGCCCTGGGGAGACAGGGTTGCAAAATCTTCATTAAGGCCATGGGAGAAGCAGAAGAAGAAAAAACGATTCATTTCTTCATGTTATTCATAGACAGGAATATGTTGTCTTGAATATTAGCTGTGAGTCTTGTCCCTCAAGACCCGAACACACTGACAATGAGGAGTCTTGAACAGATTCTCAGCCATTAGGGAGTTACACAATACATGAAGAAGGTGAGATGAGAATAGGGACTAGATCTGTCCCCATTCTCTTATTTCTTCCTGTTCAAAATGCATCAAAATTAAAAAAAAAAAAAGAAGGAAAGAAAGAGAGAGAGAGAAAGAGAGAGAGAAAGAAAGAAAGAAAAAAGAAAGAAAGAAAGAAAGAAAGAAAGAAAGAAAGAAAGAAAGAAAGAAAGAAAAAAAGAAAGAAAGAAAGAAAGAAAGAAAGAAAGAAAGAAAGAAAGAAAGAAAAGAAAGAAAGAAAGAAAGAAAGGAGGAAAGAAAGAAAGAAAGGAGGAAAGAAAAGAAAAACCCCAGAACAGTGGCAGATTTTGTAACCCAACAAAGAAAAAGGAGAAATAAGTTATATAGAGCCTGCAGCTGACACAAACTTTTTCCTTCCTTTTCCACCTGAATCTGAGCTAATAGGAATAATAACTATTTTTTCTGCCCACTGACCCAAAAGATGTGTGTTCTTGTGCTAATCCACTTCTACTGGTATTGACTATTGGTCTCCATGGGTGTGCATTGTGGAGTCAGAAATAAATTACCCATCCGAATGAATGAAACTCATGCCTGTGGTTTACACAGATGTAGTTCTATCACCCATATGCAAGTGATAAGTGCTTGCAAAGTACTTCCACACTTCATCTTTCGACCATGTTTAAGCCACTCTTGGGAGAAACCCACTCATCAGCATATGGTGCCTTTCAGACCATTGCTCTGCTTTGTAGTACTGTTGGGTTAGAGAAATTAAAGTATCTTCAAAAACAGCATTGCTTTTGCTCCTTGCTATGGAAACAAAACAATTAGTTAATTGAGGGTCGTACTTCTGATGTCTTGGTGACACTGAGGTTACTGCACTCCCTCAAAGCTCAAATTAAACTAAGAAACCACAGCTTCTTCACAGCCTGTGTTGTGTTTGGTGCACCTTGATTCTTAGTCAATTAGTTCATTATTTATAAGATGCCAGATGCAGAGAGTTCACTGACTGCCGGATTTGTGTTGTGAGTGAAAGAAGAACTAAGTCACCCCTTGGGCAGCTGCCTTGTGATTTGAGAGATCCTCCAGTATCATTAAAATCCACAGAAGAGGGCTGTATATACCGAGCGTGTGCCAATAAGCTGTGGAAGTGATTCAAGAATTCAACAGCAGCAGTAGTATTATTTAAAGGCAAGTCAAGAAACCTCCGGCTGAAGGGAGCTCTGAGAGAAAAGTCTTGAAGATGCTGGGTTTGTATGTTGGAAATCTCTGCTGAAGCATGGGCAGCCACATGGAGCAGTATCCCCCAGAACATCCACAATCACAATAGAGCAGACACAGTGTAGATGAAGTATCTCAGTTCAGACCGCATCAGGAGCTGTTGTGAGGGTGAGAATGAAATAAGAGACTTTTTACATGTATTAATCTTATTTAATACCACAGCAGCATATGTTCATCAAAATATCCTATATGTGATTTTCAACAGAACTTCTGCTTCTAGGCATAAAAAAAGACTGTCTAGATCAGTTTTCACTATTCATTTAGAATCTGAGCCTCTGTGTTGCTCTTTTAGTTAGAAGTCAGCTGGAGACTTGTTACTTTCAATAGCATCAGAATATACATATCCCAATCTGATTGCCTGAAAGTAGTTATGGATTTAGCTGGTTATACTCACTAAGTGATGCTCCTTTTACTAGAGACCAACATTAAAAATTGTTTAGAAAAATAACAGAACTGTAGACAAAATAATGTGGATGGGACCTGTGGAGGTCATTGAGCCCAACTTCCTGCTCAAGGCAGGGTCTGCTAGAGCAGATTGCTCAGAGCCTCATCAATTCAAATTTTAAAAAATCTTGAAGGAAAGATCCTACAACCTCTTATTCCTGTCTTTAACTGGCCCTGGGGTTGTTTTTCCCTCCCTTTATCCACCGGATCATGCCTCTTTCACCCTTGGCCATGCACATTCACTGGGAGCACATTCACTGGGTGCCCATGGGACACACTGGTTTACCTTGCTGCCCTCCCTCTCTAGCTGCAAGTGCAGTGATGTCTCTTGGGTGTTTTCCTCTAAAGGCTGAACTTATTTAGATATGCCTTTATTCTATGACATTCCAAACATAAGTGTAAAGAAATTTGGTTTATTTTAATTCACTTTAATATTTTCTCCATCTGTATTTGTAAATAGCCAAGATAGGAAGTTATACTTGTGCCATTTCCTTTCATACAAAACTTCTGTTGGCTCTGTGCAAACTGTGCACTTTCAATTAATTAATTCCTAATTTTGGCTTTGTTCTCATTTTGGTCCCTTCCACTCCTGAGTAATCCCCAGCAGTGTGACCCTGCCATTCCTAAAGGTAGAAGAACATGAAACTGAAGTTTCATGTATCCTGAGGAGATGAATAAGAGGCAGGTGGTGAGAGCTGTGTTCAACTGAAAGGATGCTGAAGGACGAGGTCTTAGCCTCATGGCACAGTGGCTGTGACAGCACAGAGCTATGCACCAGTTCATGGTGCAAACAAATCCTTATTTTTGCTGGGCTGGGGTTTCCAGGCCTTCTCTCTGTTCTGCAGTGCTGCGGCTGTTGGGGCCTCCTTTAAAGCAGCTTAAGTACCTCCCTGTGACTTGTAGTGCCATATTTGCATTGTAGCACAGATGTACCCAGTGTAACATCGCATATAACTCTACAAAGACAACATCTGGTCCCATTAAATGCAGTAGAAATACTGTTATTGGTTCCAGTAGGCCTGGTAGCTCATTTATTTATTTTGCACTGTCTTCTAAAGAAAATAAAAGTCACTCATATGATTGAATGACCTGTCTGAACCAGTGAGAGCTCTGACCCATAGGTTGAGTTGCTGAGCAATAACATGGCTGCTTGAGTGACTTTCCCAGACTTCATGCTTTCTTCCAGGTCACTTTCTATTATTTTCAGAACAGAAAATTCAAAGATCTGAAATCACCTAATAGGTTGAGGGAGACAATGCCTTATAAAAATGTCATTGCTATTGACTTAGTGGAAGATTTGCTTACAATGAATTGGCAGGGAAATGATTTAATATTAAACATTGGCAACTGTAATATCCAAGTGTAATTCTGAACAATAAGAGACAAAAGAAAAAATGCATTCCCTTTTATTGCAGCAGAGGCTGTTGCTAAAGGGATAACATAGACTCAGTGTAGTAACTACTAAGTGATATGTTTGTGTTGGAAGAGTTACAGTAGAATTTTGACCAAACATGAAAAATAGATAAGGAAAAAATAATTCCATAAGCAGCTGAAACAAATCTAAAACTAATTTTTTACCCCTTAAAACATTTTATCAACAACTACTACAAATGAGTTGGTTTGCCATATATAAGGCAAAACAACTAAAAATCACTTATCTACACAAGGTCCCAAGACAAATTTGCTGAAGCCATTTAACACCTTGCTTTCTCATTGGTGTGTGCTTGAGCCTTAAGCATGAGGAATTTTGACTACTGGCTCAAACTATGGTACCAAAAATGCTCTGTCATGCTTGATAATTTCCCCACTTTCTCTCTTCTCCCTTGCATTTTGTCCCAGCCAGAGATTTATAACCCGTTGTTTCAGTTCAGCTCAAGATTGTGCTTCAGAGCAGCCAAATAGCTGTCCATAAGAAAGTAAAAATCTTAGTGCAATTCCAACCAGAGACTCTTTATCTTTAAAATATGGCATTCTGAAGCCTAATGTCCTCTGGTTTTATTAGCTCTTCTAGAGGGATGCTCAGCTGGCAAGTGCAGCATCTGCCACCAGCTCCTCGCAGCTTTAACAGCTTCAGTGCAAACTTCCCAGCCAGGGCACAGATTTTACAGGGCACAATGGTGGAGGTGGGTTTTGCTGTTCCCAGCATTCCATTTCCTCCAGGATCCAGGCAAAGCAGCAGTGCCCAGGATGCAACCCTTTCCTAGGCCAAGGGGAAGTTGGTACCTCAGTCCAACAGTGGACCCTTCCTGTCTCTGGGAAACCATCCTTTTTTGAGGTAAAACATCCTTTTTCAAGGTAAACCATCTTTTTCACCCCCCTTCATGGGAAGAGGAGGGGCTGCTGTTGTGGTTCAGAGCCAATTCTTCACTTGAGCACAGCAGGTATAAACCCTGTACAGGAGCCTGTCATGCAGAGGGGACTCTGCATGGCCAGTGACACTAATTTAGCATGAGGGGAATATTTCAGCCTAAGTGGTCTCTACTGTGTATAAAACACTCAGTACCAGTGACATTTGCTTCTTCTCTTAGTAGTAAAATGTATTTATTTGTGAAGTGGATCTTAATCTATCTCAGAACAGTGTTTTTAGTCTTCCACAGTAGCATTTACAATGATTGAAAGTGTAGGCTGGAGAGGACATCTTTCTGTAGCAATGAACAAAAATAAGAATAACTTTTCAGTATTACCATATATCAATAGCCAATTATTTTTGTAAGGATGGGTTCTGGCTGGCTGCTAATGGACTGACAAAGAGATAAGTCTTCCAGGAGAGAAACCATCGTTTTAAAGATGGAGTGGCTGGCCTTTTAATTTTAAGGCATTACCAAAATCCCACCTTTCACCTTTAAAAATTGTAAATGATCACAGATTTGTTCTAAATCATTTAATTGCTGTTTTAACTGAGACTGGATCATGCTTTGCAGGGGTTTGTCTTTCTTAGCACTGATGGTGCTGCTTAATTTCTTAATTTTTCTTGAAGAACAACACCCTCCTTGCTTGTACTCTCCCTCCCAGCTGCTTGCTGGCCATCTGTCTGCAAAGGCAATTTTAGGAATCTGCAGACAATTCACCCTTGCTCATATGCATTTCTAGAACCTGATACACATGCAGATATGCACAGGTGCAAAGTAAAACCTATTAAATGAGATAAGATGTAAAGATGCTTTAGAAAGCTTTTTCCAGTGTTTCAGATAAAGCAGGCTCACATTTCTTGCTGTTTTTTCCTCCTGCTTTTTATTTCATCTTCACCTGTTTCATCCATCTGCCTTTTTCTCTGTGACACAGGGAGTTTTGATGACATGGATTAGGAGTCCCTTGTCTCTCTCCACTAGAGCTCCTCACTTTAAACTTCCTCTTGAAAACAAGCTTGAAAGAAAGATCACCAAATGCTCTAGAATATGCACCAAGACTTGCCTATGACTTGACTGTATTTACAAATAGCCAATGAGCTTGGGAAAAATCTAAACACCTTGTTTGTTATCCATGCTTATGGATCAAAGCTCTTTCTTGTTTTCAGATGAACGCTGCCCACTGCTTTTGATGGTGTCTGGGAGAAGAGACCAACAAAATATTCAGACATGAGGAAAAAAATGAGGAAAATTGGTGGCATTCCCAAAGTCACAAGTTGGGTCAATGGCCACGGGACCTGTTCCCATTGGTCCCTCCACTAGCCCTACATTTGGCCATATGTCTGTGGTTCTGAGAGCAATGGAGAAGGAGGGATCTGCTCAAGATTGCCACATCAATTTGAATTCAGATCTGTGGGGCTATTTATTTGAACACTCCACATGTTCCCTACGCAGCAACAAGCCAGGTGCTCTGACAACTCCCAAGAAATAAGAAATGTGCCTTGAGTTCCTGTGACATTTTATATTCCAAACTTTGCCCAGTGGCTGATGGTTCCTTCCTCAAAGTGACATATTGATTGTGGGTACATGTAGGGTGAGCATGATTGTGTTCAGTATTTTGAGCTCATCATCTGTTATCCCATTCCCATTGTCATCCAAGGCCCAGACACTATCAAATTGGAAGTGGTAGCGTACAAAATTATGAACAAATCAAAAAAGACTACAGCTCTGAAATGAATCAAACCACTGTTTCTACCCTTTGTAATTCCTTTGGAATAAAATTTTTTTTACAATGTATTTTTTTGTATTTTGGACTTACAGCTATGAAGGCAGGAATGAAGCACTGCAACCCAACACCCACCAAACAGAGCAATCACTTACTAAAACACAACAAAGACAGAGGATGGGTCACCAAGGCCAGCACCTTACCTAGATCTGTGCCTCAACCCATTTTGACCACCCAAAGAACATTCCACTGGTGCAGAGGCTTATCCATAGGTATTCCAGCTTGCGTGGGAGAGGAGCATCCACAGAATCCTCTTGCATGTTTGAAGCTCTTGACTTTGGTCCTCTTGATTTGCTGCATCTTAAGCAGGGTGATGTGATTAGGAAAGTTCAAGTCCAAGCACCATGTCAGGTTCTCAGAGCATCCCCTCATTGCGTGCTTGCTGTACCCCGAGAGCAGGGTCTGAATATGTGTGTGTTTGTATGAAGATGACCACATTAAATTTAAGCAGAAATAAATGGTAATTTAACTGGCACAGATACACAAGGCTGACATAATCTCTAAAGGTTTGAGGCTGCTATTAAATTTGTTCTCCCTATTAATTTGTGAGCTAAAGAATAATGAAAAACTGGCAACTCTAAAGTTGACATAAAAAGTAAGAGATATACAGTTGGCAGGGATAATTTTATGCACTGTCAAAGTGAAAAGGCTTTGCTAATTGTATGTAGGCAAAGATACACACTGTCATCTTAATGAGTAATTAAAAGATGGACTTCTAATAATTGAATCATGACTCTTGTCACATTTGTATTTTTTTAATATCTCTAGTTTTGATTGAATCTTGTTTTGAGTTCTGATCTTAATCAGATCTGATTTAGGCCCTTGGTTCAAATAACTCAAAGTGATGAGCATGAATCTTTTTGTCCTATTACCTCCTCAGCTTCTTGTTTCTAGTGAATACAATGTTCTTTTGAAATCTCATTATTAGTTACTGCATTTAGCTAGCAAGACTGGACAAGTGAGGTAGGTAGGTGACTTGCTGACGTTAAAGGTTTGAATTTTTGAAGGGGAAGCCTTCTCTTCTTCTTCTGAACATCACTTGCTAGATTTTGGAAGTACTTCAAATGACTGACATGGTTACCAGTTAATTCCTTTGCTGGTGGAGCTCAGGGAATCTTGGCTATGTGCATTGCTCTGTTGTGCTGGTTTTTTGTAAATTAAAAAAGAAAAGCTCTGTGAGAGAAGATCCTCTGTTCTTTAAAACTCTTTTCCTTAAACCAGCTGTCATGGTCACCCTGGAATGTGATTGTCTCTTCAGTGACACAGAGCTGTGCCTCACCAACCTGTTTAAAATTTCTCATCAAATTCCTGAAGTCCCATCAGTCAAAGCTAACAAGAGGTTGCACATTTCCAGCTCCTCTCACTGAAGTACAGAAGGCTGGGACTGGCCCAAGTCTCTCCTTCTTCACAGTCCTCAACTTTGCCCATATCATATTAACCTATTGTCTTTGCAGCTTCAATTACCCTAAATTTTCAGAGTTTTCTGGTTCTAATATATATTTTTTAAACAAAAGGAATGGGGTGATGCTTAATTCCCATTACAGTGAACAGGTTATCCTGTGTTTCCATGGAAAAAAAGTTCATTTCTCCCTTTTCTCTGCCTAAGAATTTTTAGGTGCTCAAGTCTGTCTTTAAAACCATCCATTTTTCTCTTCTTTTTAACTACAATGTGGGTTTTTTTGGGCCTCTTCAATTCCCAGTTCAAAAGAAAGCAACAATTATTTTGCTTCAAACTCATCCAGCCCTGAAGATGAGGAATTTATCACTTTTTCATTGCCAGCCTCCTCAGTTTATTCCTCCAGTTCTCTGAGAAAGCTGTTTTCTTCGCTCAACTTCACAAAGGTGGGTGAACCAGAGCGGGGAGACAGCAGACTCCCTTCTTGAAAAGCTCCCACAGCATCCGTTCAAAAACACCTCTTGGGATGTCGACACACCTCCACAGGGCTTTTAAAGGTCTCAGGACAGATGGAAAGTGTTTGAAGAAGCGGGGGGATGGAGCTTGCTGGAGTGGAGGGTGCGAGGAGAGGTGCCTCCATCTGCTTTTTATAAACAAGATTTTCAAAAGGTTGGAAACATCAAAAGATTTTGAACCAGAATACCACAGAAATGCACAGGACCCAAAGGTGTGAGAGAAGGCACTAAAAATGCCTGTTGGTACCTACTTCTGTAAATGGTGGGAAAGGGAAATATGGCTTGGGAACATGGACACCCTAAGCACCTGAGAGCTGATGGAAGAGCAGACTTTACATGGGCCAAGTTGTCCAACACTTACACTGTGCACAGTAAATACATTCCTTATTTAGCTGTTGAGATGCTCAGGGTGATTATTTAGAGGTTCAGGAACAGGTGGGAAAGCAGCAGGACCAGCACTGTTGGTGCAGGAGGTGGGTGAGCCCCAGGAGCTCCACAGAGGGACCCCACAGCCCTGGGGGATGGCACAGGGAGGTCATGGCAGGCTCAATCTCCCACCTGCCTTGGCTGCCAGGGTCTTGAAGAAAAATGCCTGTGCATTGAAAACTGCGTCAGTTGATGTAAAATGAGCAAAATGTTCCTCCTGCTACAAAAGTGAGGTGGCAAATATCACCCAGGCAAGCTGTTGGTGGGGAAGAAACTCTGTATCCTCCAGCATGTGTGGATATAAATAAACACGGACTGTGCAGATACTTCAGATGTCTACTAATGCATCTTGTATTTATGTCTGACTTGAAGAGATACAGAGAGATTAGTAAATACTTCAAATTGACAGCATGGACATATTTTTATAGAATAAATGATGCTGGTAAGTGGAGAGACTTTTCTTCCTTCCCTTCAGGAAATGGAGAAGAGTTGTCTCCACTGATATAATTTCCAATTTTTTTTTCTCCCAGGAAAAAGAAAAAGATCTCACTGGAGATATCATATTTGTCACTGATTAGATTTCAGTGTTATTTTTTTAAAACCTCAGATCTCTTAAACCTACAGGGCACCTATGAAATACACAGTCATTTCTTCCAGGACACTCAGCAAAGACCTCTGTTAAGTTGCCTGGGCACAATTCACAGTGGATACTCCTTTTTTAGAATTGCATTTGTGATTTCTTTTTAAAATCCAAACCTTAACTCGGCAACTTCAGATCTGCCTAAAGAAGGAAACCACGAAATACCAAATCCCTACAAGCCTTTGTGCATGGTTTGGGTAGAACAAGCTCCATTTATTTGCAAACACTGAAAATATTTCAGTGGTATTGGATTTAACAGGCCAGAAACAAAGGTTCTGGAAAACCAACCAGTCTGATCACTTGGTATTTCCTGCCAAGAAAATAGAAAATACAAAATAAAATCCCCCAAATTTAGTCATGAAAGAGCCTCTTCTGCAACCTCATGCCTAATTTTGTGGAAGGTTTTTTTACGAAACACATTTTCTCCTTGACTTAGACCCAGTTTCCCAGAGTAGCCCGTGTTTCTTTAACCATCAGAACTAAGGGGTCCTGTTCTTTTCATGCTGAAGTCAATAGCAAATCCAATTTAATTCTGCAGGGTCCAGCTGTAAGATTATTTATAGGAAGAAACACAAAATTTGACATCTTTTATCAGGTCTTTTAGACTGTTCCTCTCTTGTTGCTAATTCTGGGTGCTTCATCGCCTTTGCCTAAACCTCCTCACAGCCTTTGGAACAAATACCCCACATACTCTGGTTCTGTGGTCCTGCCATGCCTCCTGCTTGTGCAAACATCCTTGTTAAAAACTAGGTAAGAAATTATTATATTGATTTTTTTTTTTTTTTTTTTTTTTGGAAACGAGATGAAGAGGAAGAGGAGAGTGAATGAATTTTAATGTTTGCCTCTCTTTATAAACATGGTTATGTGGGAATAGAAGACACACCTCCAGAACAGCTCAATGCCGTGCAGTGCCTGCTGTGGCGGGTCACGGAGTCCCACCGCAGACAATCGGGTGTCCCACGATGACATCCCCGTTTGACGGCCACACGGCGAGGGCCCAATGGTCCCGTCTCGCCCAGCTCCGGGCATACGCCCGGGATACGCATTGCCCCGTAGCAGCTCTCCCGAGCACGGGGGCTGCGGGGGAGCTCAGAATGAGGGGCTCAGCAGCCGCACCCCGAGGTACCACCGGCCCCACGAGGATCTTCCCGTGTTCCTGACCCCCCCGATGGCCCCGTGCTTCTGGCACGGCGCGGGGACGCTCCAACACGGCCCCCATCCCATCCCGTCCCGTCCCCTCCGCCCCGCCCCGCAGTGCCCCGAGGGGGCGTCCCCGCTGCCCCCCACCCCCCGGGGGCGGTCCCGCCGCCCGCTCAGGTGCCGGGATTGGGCGGAATATGCAAATGCAGCGCTGACGTCAGGCGGCTATGGCCCGGAGAGCAGAAATAGGGCCGGCCCGGCCCGCGCCGCGCACTGCCCGCGCCGGCCCCGCCGCGCTCCGCCTGTCCCCGCCCCGACCGGCCGCGCCGCCCCGGCTCCTCCCCAGGTGAGTGCCACCGGGAGCGCCCCGCAGGGTTCCGCTGCGTCTCCGCTGCGTCTCCGCTGTCCCGTGCAGCGCTGCGTTCCCATCCCCGCCCGCTCGCGGCACCCGCGTCGCTTCCCTCCGCTGTCCGCTCCGCGGGCGCCTCGGGGGCCGGGCAGCCTCCCGGTGCCGCCGCCGCCCGCCGCGCCCCGCCGAGCGCGCACTCCGCGCCCGCGGGCCGGGCGGTGTAACAGGTGTGCGTCCGCCGCGGGGCCGGGAGCCGGCGGGGCGTCGGGGGGACGGGCTGCGAGCGGGGAACCTCCTCCTCACCTCACATCTCGCACCGTGGAAATGCCACCTGTGGGGTGGTATGGAGCGGACGTGACTGCCGCCCCTGGGGCGCGGGGGCCGTGGTGCCGCAGTGCCTGCCCTGTGGGGCCGCCGTCGGTTCAGGCGCGGGTCCCGCCGCGGTCGCGCGTGGGACCGGCGGTTCCCGGCTTGGCCGCTGGGTGGCGCCGTGGGCAGGGCCGCGCAGCGCCCGTCGGGGCCCGCGCAGGGCTGGGGCCGGGACCCCCGAGCCGCGCCGGGAGCCGGCCTGGGCTTGGCGATGGCATCCTCAGCTGGCCTCTCCAGTCCTCTGAAACGCTGGGAATGCTCGGCTTCCCGGCGGTGCTGGCCGCTCGCTGCCCAGCGGAGGGTCACGGAAGGGCTAGAATGGGACTTCTCCGAGTTGTCATCTCGGAGCAAAGCTGTGTTTGAAACGTGTCGTGGGGGCAGCCTTGAAAACCGAGGAGTAATCTCTGCGAGGTTCAGGAGCTTCTTGGTAGTCCTGCATCCCTGTTGGTTTGATGCTCCCCAGATTTCTTCTGGAGCACTGAAGTGTCTTGGGGAATTTCATAATCAAATGAAATATTTTTAAGTAGCTTTTGCTCAAATGCAAAGTCCGCTTTGTACTTAAACATCAAAGCTGATTCTAATGAGTTCTTAATGCACCCAAACTTTCCGTATTTAACTGCAGACAGATGACTGAAATAATTATTTGGTTTCTGTATGTTTTGCTGAAAGAATGGCTTTTCTACTTAGTTTTGTCGCTTGTTTTTGTAGCACTTAACAAGAAATTATGGATGTCAAAATTATTTTGCCAGCAATAGAAATGCTGTTTAGATAAGGCCGGAGCAATTGGGAAGGTTGATGGCAGGAAGTAAGGACCAGATTCTTATCTGATTTTAATAGGGCCAGTTTGTATAGAGGTAACAGTTATGCCCAAATGCTTTCTTTTTGCTATAGCAACAGTCAGAACTTCAACTAATTAAGTTCAGCCTCTTTCTGATGTGAAGCCTGTTGGAAATTATTGAAAGCTATTGCAAACCAGTAATTTCTCAAATAAGCTGCAGTTTAAGTAGCCCTGAAAACAAAACCAATAACTGCTTTCGGCAAATTCTTTAATCTCATTACAATCACCATAATCGAATTCTTAAAGCTTTTGTGTTGTGGAGAAAAAAGTTGTGGGCTCACTGCAGGATCTGGCTGTTGCATGTCATAGAAATGCTTTAAACAGTTTGTGCTGTTCTCCACTCAAATGGCCAAGATGCTTGATCCCTGTCCTTTTTCAAGGTGACCCTTTTTGCTTGAGCAGGTCCAAAACCTGTACCCTAAAACCTGTGCTTGTCTTTATCTTGCATCTGCTTGCTGGTCTTCCTCTTCCACTGGGGATACTGCACACATATGCTTTAAATTTGGGGCTCTCCCTGTGTGTTGGTGCCTGCCCAGACCCATCTGGCCTCGGCATGGGTGTTTTGCTGTTGCCATTGTTTTTGAGCTGCTTCAGATAACAATGCATAGCCTGGTGCTGCTGTACTTGTGGAGTGTTTCTTGCTAGAGCAGTGTCAGCTGGAAAGAAAGCTGGAAGGCTGCTCTAGCTCAAAGGAGGAAACCACAACCTTCAGGTAAACTTTTTGACTTTGCGTAGTATATTCTTTATCACAAAGGCCTGTATTTATTCTTTCTTTCGGGTACAACTGCTTGTTGTATGCAAACCTTTCCTGTGCAAGGTTTGATTTATCTGGGCAGCGATGTCCATACAAACTCAAATCCAGCAAATCTGTCCCTCCTGCAAGCGAGGAAAGGAAATGGATAGTAAAACTTGTCTGAGCTTACAGTGGTGGTCTGGATCTATTCAATCAATTTGAGTTTTTCTGTTGACTTCAGGGGACTTTCAACCTGCAGTCTGGTAGCCGTATTGTGTGGTGTAGCTGCAGACCGGGTTCTGCAAGGAGCCTTCCCTTCAGCTCAGGGTAAGGCAGTGCTGAGCTGTGGTTTAGGATGCCAAGTGACATGAAAATGCTGTGTGACTCCAGAATAAGCTCTCACTTGATATTTATGGTATATGTTTGTTGCTTGGATAAGGCTATTAAGATATAAAATGTATATTAATGTGTCCTCCTCTTGCTGTGACTGAGAGCAATTAGTGTACTGTCAGCGTGCAATAAAAATAAGTGACTTTTAAACTGTCTAAAGATGTTCTAGAAATTCTAGTTATAAAGCAACCAGAGTTTCTATCAGGTAGAGTTTGCCCTTTCAGTTTCATCAGTGTAACAGATCGTAATCCAAACACCTTCATGCTTTCTGTCAGTTGTTTACTAAATATACATTAAACTATTGTGTTCCCTGTTTTGTTTCAGTTCCCTGTTTTTTAATTTCAAGCAGGATATGAGTCAGAGGTCTCTAGAACTGTGATGTTATTTGCTGTGAGGGCATCAACTAAGCATACAAAACACCTCTATTAAAGAAAAAAAAACCCAAAACCCTGTGAGAAACAATGTTGCTGTGGAAGAGCAATTCATAAAGTAACAATGTACTTGTCGCTTATTGATAGAGTGACTTTGGTTTATGAAACATTTATTTGTAGTCCCAGTAACATTACATCTGAGGTTCATAATTGGAATTTAGAAAGCCTAATAAATTTTGATTTCATCCTGAATGCTTTCCATTCAGTGCGTTTATATTAGTGCTGAGAAAAGGCATTGCCTGAGCTCTGTGGGTGCTGTATACTGTGCTCAATCTAGTGATGGGGTGTCTTTGGGCAAACAAAATAACCTGAGACTGTCACTGCTGGTGTAAATGGTCATGGCTCCAAAATTAGGAGTGATGCACCAAGGCTTGGATAAACTCCGTAGCAAATACATGGCAGGAAAATACTGTAAAATGAGTCTTGTCAAGACAAGGTATGTCATGGTGAGTTAATTCAGCTTGGTTGAATTTTGCTATTAGCAGGTAACCCTCCTTGTTGATGTGTATGGCTCAAGCCAGGCAGCAGCCTGTCCCTCATCCTATAGAAATGCTGTCGCTTCATTAAGGGTCATTATGCATCATTAACGGTCCATTTTAGCCTTCCTCAGCCATCTCAGAAATGGTTCCAGGCTTGAATATTCCTTTGGTATTTTAATTGTAAAAAGTAATGACACAATCTTGTGTTATTTTAAGTTCAGAGAAAGGACAGCTCCTGGCTTAGCTTGCAGGGCACCAGCACAGGGCTGTGATGTCTGAAACACAGGAGTTCCATCAGACACCACTTTGAGTAACTGCATTTGTGTTCTTTCCAAATTTATTAAAAAACTACACATGACAAGAACCACTGCTCAAAGTGGATACCGATGTAGTGGAAATCCCTCCAGTTCCCTACAGGTGATGTGGGCTGTGGTAGCCTGTTGCCAGGGATGTGGTGCTGCTCTTGAGTGGGGTGAGTGTGGGAGGAATTGGAAATGTCTCTGTTTGGGACAGAGGAATATGAGTGCAGAAATCACAGCCGCAGGTAGGACTCACCTCCATTATGGTTGAAGAAACATGTCAGCCCTCTTCAGCAAAGGGTTTGTTTCATGTCTTTCAAGTTTGGGTATGTTTGGTGACCATCTGGGCAGATGTCCTCATCTGGAGGACGAATGACTGTCCCTGTGTGCTGGGTGCCAGCCATCAGCCCTGGCTGACCCTGCACACCTGATTGTAGCTGAGGGGGGTGGCAGTGGCTGTGTCTGCTCAAGGCAATGTCACCTTCTGAGTCAGAGGAGAATAATGATATTTTCTGTCACATTGCTGGGAGCCTCTAGTGGTCAGAGAAGCAAAGGTGGGTGTCTGGTGTTTTCCTGAAGATCTGCTGGGGGTACAGGTGTGAGTCCCTGACCGTGAGTGACCCTGTGCTGCTGGGGCTCTGGAGAAGGGATAAAATTCACCCTTTGGCTTCCTGCAGTACTATAAGACCGTGTTTTGATATGGTTTGCTTTTGGCCACAGTAGTTACAGAAATCCCAAGACTTTGGTTCTGCAGGTGTTGTGTGGCAACAGGGTGGGAACAGCACATCCTGAGGAAGATAGTTTTGGGGTGAAATTACTACTGTATGGGAACTCATTGCCAATACACTGGAGAGTGTAGAGCTCCATTGGCATTGACTGAGTGTGGATGGACACTGTCAGCTGAAGCCTCTGTGTTACTGAACTGGAGCTGGGTTTTATTGTAAGATGAATGTTCTATAACTGTTCTCTCTTTTTTTTTTTTTTCCCAACAGACTTGAAATGATGACATCAAGGAGCTTTTGGTGCTCTCTTGTATTGCTGGGGGTTTTCCCATTGGTCACAAGGGGATGGATGGATGTGGACCGGAGCAGAAAGCTGTACTCGGATGCAGGGAGGTTGCATCAAGAGGTACTGTACTCCCTCTGCTGCTGCAGCTACAGTTCCTGGGTTTCTGTTCTTGGGCTGTGTTCAGGCTCTCCATACTGCAAACAGAAAGCAAGTGTGGGCTTATCCATGTATATTTGTATTAAACACCTGCTGAGCAGGTCAGTGAAAAACAGTGAAGCAGAAATTCTTACACTTCTTGTATATACTGACATCATCTGGAAGTGAAACTGGGCATCTGGCTGTTGTGGAGATGGTGTCTTTGCCCCAAAGACTTTACACTATGCTGTGTCCTGGGGCTGCTGACACCAGTGAAGCTAAATTTAACGAGCAAACTGTCCTGGCTCTTCACTTGGGTCAGTGGACCTTTAGGTGAAACCTAAAAAAAGCTCTTTTGAAGGAAAACTGAGCCATAGGCCGTTCGGAGAGAAGCAGCAAAATTACTGCCTGAAGTGTTTCCCTCCAGACTTACTGATGTGAAACCTCTCTGAAGCACAGAACAATAGAAAAGGGAGCGGCAACAGTGACTAGCGAGGGGTGATCTCCTTCCACCCCAGTGCCCGTCTCAATAGGGCTTTGGGACTGGGGCAGGGCAGCAGTGCCTCCTCAGTGCTCAGTCCTGGCTCTGGAAGTGGAGAAGCAGCTGAGCCTGTTTCCAGTGCTGAGGGGTGACAGTGTTGGCTGCTGTCACAGGGGTATGGATGGAGCAGTCCCTGTCTCAGCAGTGTTGGAGCAGGCTGTCCCAACAGGATACTGGATTTCTGAAGCAGACCTCAACACTGCTTGTGGCACAGATGTACACTGAGATTTTCACAAGTCTGAGACATGTGAATAAAGACACAAAAACCTAGAACTGTGACTTTGAGCTGTAAATGATGAATGAATGCTGAAACAATTTTAGTTATTTAATTAGTTCCTTATTGTTGTATGTTTGCTAAATGGTTGCTCAAATGTCTGAAAGTGGGAGATGGTGCAGGAGGACAGGGAAAGGACACGTGGCAATTCTTTTAGCTGCCATTGCCTTGAACACTTATGTGCTGGCAGACACATCAGTCAGTGCCAGTCTAATGATAAGCCCTTGATGGATTCATGTTGCAATTGGATCTATTTAAGCCTTAGGATTTGGTTCTAGTTGGAGAATCCCATTTCTCCCAGTCACATCCCGTCTACAAATACCCAGTTATCTGCATTATAGTTTAAGCCAATTAAAAAGGTGCTTTTTGCTGCTTAGCAGGGCTCAAAAGTAATTTCAATGGTGTTGGATGTTCTGCAGTACTGAGGTCTGTTTCAGGTGTGTTTTGTCCTTGAGGTATCCAACCTCTGTTCTGTAAAAGAGAAGGGAAACAGTTCCCTTCCACACCTCCACTCCACAAAATAACTCGACACAGTTATTTTGCTGCTGTGTAGGCTCAGGTAGTACACTGGCACTCTGTTAAACCTGTTCTTGCAGAATCTCTGATCATTTTTGCTTTTTTATTAAAAATTATTAAATATTTTGCATTCTTGTGCAGTTAAAAAAATCTTATTCTTCACTAATGCACATTAGTTTTGATTTTTTTTAAGGAAGTTGCGCTGAGGAATTAAATTCATTACTCAATTTACTTTAATGTTAATCATAGAACTATTATATTACTTGAAAGACACTAATTCATTTGATCTTTCTCTAAAGACCGTAATGTTATTGTACCAATTACTTGATCTTGCTTGAGGTGGAAGGATCTCAGCTAAAAGCGTATTTACTCAGGTTTGCACAGAATTTAACAAGTGTGAATATTAAAATTATGAGTGTACAAAGAATGCAGTTAAAATAGATTCAAGAACTGTAAGTTATAATTCAGATTCTTGAAAAAATATCTCTGCAATATTTCTTGTTTCCACAAGAAATAGTGTTTATACAGTGTGGCACCCAACACCAAAATTAATCTGAAAGCCGTGAGCATAGCTTTCAGGTAGGGTCAGTAAAACTGAGATAAGCACCTTTTGAGAGTAAACAGAAGTTACTTTCTCTTGCAGAAAATAACTTAGCCATAATTCTTTTTTAATAATAACAGTTACTGAAACCCTTTTCTAGAGTATTGGGCTTTGTTCAATTTGGAGCTCCTTATCCGTGAGAAGTTTGTTAGGTTCTAAATTTTATGGTTTAATTAATACGTAGATCCATTAACATGCATTTAAAAAATATTGAGTCACAACTAGAAATGCTCCTAGCAATTCTCTAAAACCGCTTTAAAAATGAGCGAAGTGTTAATTTACAGGTCAAGTAATTTTGAAGTGTGCTCTGATGGAAAATTCTTGTGAACCTCATCAAAGCAAATATGTAGGTATAGGTCACTGACCTTCACTAATACTTGTTCTGATCTACATAGGAACAAGTTTACTGAATCAAAAACTTTGCTTAATTTATGTTCGTATTGCTAAATCGATTTCTTCATGGTATGTGGGAGAATTATTGCAGTTGTGCTTTGAATTTATTAAAGAAAATAAGACTACAAGTCCTTCTGATCAGAAATCAACCCTTTAACATAACAATGGTGTGTGTTTTTCTTGATGCACAGCTTTTTGTCCCTCAAGTTTATGGGGTGTTCCTGAGAAGAGGTTTGTTTTCTGGATTACTTTTAGTCCTGATTAGAATAGTTGATAAATGTGTATATGCATTATGAAATTCCAGTTTCAATGAAAGAGCTAAAATAGAACACTTAATTAAAAAAAGGACAGCATTAGTATTTGACTGGAAAGCTGCAACTTGTCTGGTTTGTGTTAATTTTGGAGAATACTGCTGTGTTCTGTGAAACTTCTCATAAGCTGTTTCCAGGGGTTGCCAGAAAGCTCTTGAAGCTTCTGGGCATTGCAAATGAACTTGGGTGCATCTTCTCAGGGTTGAACCATCATGGGACTAAATCCTATTCAGTGGAATATATGCCAAAATACCAGATATATAGAGCTCACCACTCTGGGATGTTGTTTTTGGACAAGTTTTTTCCTCTGCCTTCAGCAAGTCTGATTGCATGTTCAAGTTGGAAGTTCTAGAGGTGCCTAAAATTCATGGGCAGCTCTGTGCTGGCTCAGAAGGGCTTTGGGTGGTCCATGGTACCCCAGGTGATGTGATCTGGGGTCACCTCTTCCTTCTAGAAAGGAATTCTCAAAAAACATAGCTTTCTGAGTCATTGTCAGTGGTAGTGAAGAAAGTTTCCAGTGTGAGCAGAAAAGAGACAAACAATCTGGATCTGAAATAACCCTGGAGTTTGGGTTTGGAGGAGAACTTGGCCAGGAGGTTCTGATGAAAGCCTACGGTGCTCGTCCACTCAATATCTACAAGGTAATCCACACTAGTAGCTCAGGCTGATTTTTTTTCAGCCTCCTGGGGTAATTTGCAAAGCATCTTAATAAATACTGAAATTTGACAGCCAGCTTCCCTTCTCCCATTCCCTGCTTTCTCTGTGAGAGGCTGATTTCCTGTGCATGCTGAAGCCAGGCTGGTTTTGCCATGGTTCTTGGGGCAGGCTTTGCATCTCCTTTTCTGAACCTAAAATGAACAGAGCAGTGCTGCAGGTCTTCTTCAGCCCTTCCAGCAGCAGAGCTCCTCTAACACAAGTCATCACAGAGCTGCATTTTGGAAATTTAAATTGTGTTATGTTTTCTGGGGCACTGCTGGTGGGTAGCTTGAATAATATTGTCCTGGCTTGATAGTGTGAAAGTGGAGAATAATCCTGTGTTGTGGTACATGGAGAATTGTTTTGTGCTGCATTGTTAAGTATTTGAATGTCACCAAGCTCCTGAGCAGTGACAGTAAAGACTGGCAGGTGTTCTGTGGTCTGCTCAGGTCTACAGAACTGCTCTGTGGTTTTCTAGAAATACTTAATTGCTTTAATTTGGCTTTCATGCCATGCTTTTTTTGCCACCCATCCTCCTACTTGAGAAGTCTCAGGAGACTGTGCACAGTGCCCCCTGCTCCTGTGGGGAGAATAGCTGTGTCCCTGGGCAGGGTCCTCTGTACAGAGCTCACAGGTGATGCTCCATGTGCTCATTTTTCAAGGCACCATAACTTTCTTCTTGTTGGCATTTGGCAGGTATTGGCTCTGTTGGCTATCTATTGTTATTGTTCATTATTACTTGAAGGAGAGTGTAGATTTCCATCCCTGGAAGTGTTCAAGGCCAGATTGGATAGGGCTCTATGCAACCTGGTCTAGTGGAAGGTGTTCCTGCCCGTGGCAGGGGGTTGGAATTGGATGATCTTTAGGGCCCCTTTGAATTCAAACTATTTTGTGGTTCTATGTTTCTATGGCACCTGAACTGCTTAAAATCCCCAAGTATAAATGTACTGCAAACAGCTGGATCAGACCAGCCCTTCAGTGCCTTCCTGCCCAGAATAAATCATTTCTGTGAAGTCCACTCACAGCTTCAACTTTGCTTGTCTAAGAGTATCAATTATTGCCGAAATTCCTAGTTATAGTCAGATTCTTAAATGTTGCATCACTTACTGCTGCATCTGAGCACCACAGCAGGTTATTCAGAGCAGCAGAAAAGTAATATTTCCTAATCTGACAGACTAGGAAATAATTGGTTTTGGAAGGTAAAAAATTGCAAAGGCTTTTGATACAAGCTTTTTGCTTCTAATTCAAATAGAGACACAATTTCAGATGATGAGCTTGGAATAAAATAGGCACAGAGTATCAATTTTATATACAGTTGAAGATCTAATAGCCTGGTATTTATTTTAATTCTTAATAGTAGTAGTATATTCTCTACCATGTGAGTGTTCTCTCTGCTTTTCAGTTTGGAGAAAGGAAAAGAATCAGATTTTAATTTAAATCTATACTGTGCTACAGCCTGCTCCTGTTTCAAGCATTAGTGAAAGTACAGGGAGACGAGACTTAAGTGTATTTTTGTATCACTTTGGTATGTAGTGATAATTCACTCCTTGTTACCTGCATTTATGTGGTATCTCTAACAGCAGTAATTGCTTTTTTGTAGAGCATCCTAAATCTTAACAGGTATATTGTCTCTGTGGAGATGAGAAGCTTTTGCTCTGAGTGCTGGCTACCAGAGCATCTGCAGTTCAAGGTGCTGTGGAATGTTTTGATAATATTTGTTATGCATGTTGAACTCCTTCCTCTGTGTCCCCAACCTCCCCTCCACTTTCTTCTGTGTACTCAGAGAGCTTAATAAATGCTGTATCTTATGGGATGCTCTTGTGCTTGAAGTACTAGAAAATGTGAATGTTGGAGCAAGGCAGGTACTGTATACTTGAATAACACCAGAAAATGAGAATAATTTTAGTTTACATAAATGGTTATGGCTCAATAGTGAGTGTCAGGGATCATCAAGATGCATCTAAAGCACAATATGAAGATGAAACCCACTTGTTTGTAGTCCCCTACAGAACAAAAATCCAGCTTCCTTTATGATTTTTAAACTTCTGGTAGGATGTGGTGTGTGGTACCTCGTGGTGGTTCTGCACTGCCCAGTTTGCTGGGGACTGTCACCTTCCAGCCAAGAGAAGAGGCCCCCCTGCTGCATGGGAGCAGTTTGTGGTGCATTGGATGTTAATGACCTTGAATTTTGGGTGTGTGGATGCTGGCCCTGGGGAGCAGAGGGACGTGGGCTCGCGGTGCCTGGCTCTGTGCTGAGCTGTGGCACAAACTGACTGCAGGGATCAAATTCCAGTAAGTTTTTCTCATGTCACAGTTGAGCAACTGTGAAAAATTGTACTGAGATGGGGAAATGCTGGTATGATTTTGAAGAAGAGAATGGGACCAGAGTAAACCATGTTGCAATTATAAAAGGAATCAAGGCAATCTTTACTTGGCTATGATGTGGCAGAGGGTTAAACTTCCTGATATTCTGTTTAGAAGCCACTCAGCCTTAAAAGACTAAATGTTGAGCATTTTTTTTCTTTCAAATGTAGCATATTCTCCCTTTGAAACAAAGGCTGTGGCATTAGTTTTTAGAGGAAGACAGTTCTATTTGAAGTACTTTTGACTGCCAAGCAGGGGAATTCTCAGTGTTTTAGATTAGCAAGGGTACATCGACAAATTTGGGATTTCTAAAAACAGCCATCCCACAAGCTTCCCCATGACAACGTGGAAATTTATGGAGCTGTACCTGGGTTTCTCATCTGGAGTCCAGAAATAGTAGTGAGTAAATCAGAGATGCAGCAATTATCTCAATTAGCTACCGTATGGATGAGCAGATGATACTGTGTGATGTGAGACATCAGAATTTCTCTCAGTGTTTATACTAGACGGGACAAATCTAAATTGCCAGTGTCTGTACCGATATCAAGCTTTCTCTAAACAGTAGCATGTGATCTATTTTTTTCATGCCTGATCAAAAAAAAAAAGTGGATAATCTCTGCCTGATTAACATGGGTTTTTAAAAAAAATATTCTGTATTCATGGCTGTAAACAGAAAATCCTGATTGTCAGAGTCATACATTGTGCTGATGCTCCAGTCCCCATGCAGAGTGTCTCACCAGCCCTGTACTGGGTGCCATTTCATAGAATGATTTGGGCTTGGGTTATAACTAATCTAATTCCACCCCCCTGCCATGGGTGGCACTAGACCAGGGTTGCTCCAAGCCCTGTCCAAACTGGCCTTGAACACTTCAAGGATGGGGCAGCCACAGCTTCTCTGGGCAGCCGCAGCCTGTGCCAGGGCCTCACCACCCTCACAGGGAGGAATTTATTCCTAGTATCTAATCTAAATCTACCTCTTTGCTTGACCACTCACTGTAGATAAGGAGGAGAAGGCTCTGAAGGGAGGAAAAAAATCCATGGCATGGTAGTCTATTAATAGGAACAGCCACTTCTTTATTAATTTGCTAAACGAGTTAGGACTGTATATTTACAAATTGTACAGCAGTTAGGATGATCCTGAGAGCAGGTCCCTGGAGACCTGGAGTATGCAGAGGTAACATCTGATTTATTGTGAGACCCAGCATGAGCCCAGCTGCAGGGACTGGGTTTGATTTATTTGCTTGCACTGCTGTGTCTCCCACGAAGGGTCTGGTAAGGTCAGCAATGCAGGGAACTTGTGGATCTGGAATGTTACCTGTTCTTCTGCATCTCTTAATCTGCTGCATTAATTGTTGTTTTGCCGCTGATGGTGGTGGTTTTTTAGGTTTGCTTGGTTTTTTAAAAGTTTTGGGGTCTTTTGGGAGAGTCTGCTATATTAAATTTTGGTCATAAAAAGGAGTGCCTTTTGACTAAATCTAAATCAGTATTAAAGGGCAAGAGGCTGAAACCATTGCAAGGTTATCCAATGGGTTATAGTGCTTGAGGTGCTTGAGTTTGGTATCTGCTTTGGTGATCTATGCTGAACATCATTCTGTACTGGGATCAGAGGCCAGTAACAAACAGGGATGAGAGATGCATAGCCATGTCCAAATTTCTAAATACTGAATTCATCCCAGGAAGTGTTCAAGGCCAGGGTGGATGAGACTAGTGGAAGGTGTCCCTGCCTGTGGCAGGAGGTTTGGAATGAGATGAGCTTTATTGTTCCTCCCAACCCAAACCATTCTGTGATTCTATACAAAACAACCTGAAAGTGGTTTTTCTGCTTGCATCTGTTGCTAATGACCATTGGTAAACCTGTTTGTTGGCTACCAAGCTCTGTCTTACGTTGTGTATTCCCTCCATGGTGTTGTGTTTTAACTCTGCACAACAAAGTTCCCAATGCTCTGTGTTTGTTCTGAACGAAATCAGATTTATCACTAGTGCATCATTACTCAGGAGATAATAACATAAACTAGTTATTATGCCTTGGCATTCCTTTTGTAAGAGCAGAAAAGGGCTTTGTGCAAAACCAGTTGTTAAATCGCATCATATTGACACAGGTGTTGGTACAACACACTGCAGCTACAGGGGAGTGAAGTGTGACAGCAGGTAGTGAATTCTGTTTGATTTTGGTTTTCATCCCTCCTGTTCCAGGTAGAATTATTTATCATACTTGATGACACTGGGGTGCTTGGTCTTTTGGAGATGCAGTTTTTCTTTAGCTACGTGTCTGGTGAAAGGCAGTCCTGAAGCAAACATACTACATTGATTTCCACATAATGATTAGGCACTTCAGATACAGAACAGAAGGACCTTTCATTCTGTACTCAATTGACTAACATTAAAAAGTAGGAAATAGGTGCTAAAAGTGAACCTTGACAAATAAAATTGTTGTATTGCACTAATGAAATGCCATTTAAAGCAGTACATGAGGAAGCTTTTTTAGAAGGAATGGAAAATCTAAAACAATTTTTTCCCTTCAAAGCAGATGATTTATGCTCTGATAAAATTAGATTTTTAGTTAAAGGAATTTGCAGTCATTAAATGGTGCCCATGAAATAAGTCTCATTTATAACCATCTGCTTTATGGCTTCTACAGAAAAGTATTCCTCAGGCAATGCATTCAAGAACTTTAGTGTCATTTTTATCAAAATAGTTTAGTTCTCTACTGGTAACACTATTAAAACCTTTGAAACCTCTGTGTGATTTTTTCTTTTTTTAACTTGAGATCAGTATCATCCTCTTCAAGAGAAGTCTGCCTGGAGCTGGTACCTTTTTGTGCTGTACTTTAAGCCCTACTGTGATTGCCAGGTATTTTTCCTTTTTTTTGTGTACCTTCCTGAAATCTTGAGCATTCTCAGTTTCATTGGAGTTTTCTCCATGGAAGGGATGTTTTGGGGGATGTACCAAGTGCTGCTGTTTTCCCCAGAATGAGAAGTGATGGCATGCAGCCTGACCTCATGTTCTCCCATTGCAGTTCTAACAGGCTTTTCTTCTGAACCCTTCATGTGTTTTTTGGGATAGTTTATATTCATCAGAGCTTACAATTATAAGGGGAACAGAGTAAAAGAAGGGAAACTTTGAAGACCGTCCTTTGTCTTTCACGATGTCTGTGCAGACATGGAAATAACAAAAGGGCGTTTTATGAAAGTGAGCTTACACTTGGATTTTTTTAGTAGAGTCTTGATAGTCCATTTCCTTTTGATCAATATAATAGTTGTGATTAGTTTTAGTGTTTCTAAGCTTTTGAACGGCAGAGAATTCAAACAGCTTGTTAGTGTGAGGGACTCTGGGGGACTTAAAAAGTATTCTTCCCTTTTGCATCTATTGCATGTACATAGGCCTAATAATAGCAGCTGTAGCTGAGTTTTTTTTATCCTGTGCCCCACCTCTCTAATATTTTGAAAAGCTCAGAGAGGTCCCTGGAGTTTAACTGGCTGCACAGCTTGGAGCTCTGCTGCCTAAAGAGGATAAATGCTTTGAAGTCTGTACTAATCCTGAATGCCATTTTACATATTGCTCAAGATCACTGAGGTAGTATCCTACAGGGAATAATGACAGTATTTTTATAAGCAAATACCCATTTTGGGTTTATCTCCCTCAGCTGACTTGAAGGCTGCCAAGGAGACCATTTCTGCTATTCTGATCCTTCTCGAGTTTGGTGAAAGCTTTGTTTTGAGGAAGGCTGCTCGTGGTCGTGTGAAGGAAGGAGAAGCAGCATCTGCTGCCTGCACAGGTGGTGACAAAGGACAGTATAAACTGTCACCATGTTTGGGCCAGGACGTGGGTGATGTGAGGTGGCCCCTGGGCTGGAGGAGACCTCAGCTGTGGCTCTGTCCTGCCCTGGACTTCCCAGGAGGTTCTGGGAGGGGGCAGGAGGCAGAAAGAAGCATTTCTGTAGGCAGTAAATGGGTACCTACAGCACTGTAATGTGTGGTGCCCAGAGCCTTCTCTTCTCCAGGCTGAGCAACCCCACCTCTCTTGGCCTATCTCCACAACAGAGGTATTCCATATGGTCTTCACAATTCCACTATTTCTAATACTGTCTGCAGGAAGTAATTCGAAAGATGGAAATTTGGACATATTTGTAATTAACCCATAAAGAATGTTACTGTGTGGAATTAAATATTTATTCCTCTGAAGTCTCACCATTAGTATAAGCAGATGGTGTCTGGGAATGCAATACCTGCTACAGTGAGGATTCTGTAACATGATGTACCAAACAAGGAGGCAGTGGAAAAGAAATATATATGGACTGATTCTTGATAGCTGTTTCAGAGATGTTTATTTCTCCAGCCGCATGGCCGGGATCTGCTGAGGAACTGCTGCAATCACAGGACCCGAGGGTCCTTGCCCGCACAGGGGAACACAAAACAACCAATGGGAACGAGGCTGAGCAGGGGCAGGGAAACCCCGTGCCTCCCCTCAGGGCCCCTCTCCCAGGGCTACATGGCAGGGGGGAGGGACCCAAACATTTCACCTGCTTATTTTTAACAAAAGAGATTTAAAGCTTAACATTGAAAACAACTGGATAAACATAACAAGGACGGTTTTAAAACAAAACAAGCCACCCTCCTGAGTCTTTAAATGTCCAAACAGATTCCCTGGAACATCTTAGGGCTGACAGAAGGGAGACAGAACTCTCTGAGCATGCTTTGTGGGGAAACTGAGGCAGGAGAGGGTTTAATTTCTTCCTTCCCACTTGGCATTGGAAAGGGATTTTTGGGGAAACAATTGGCAAAGGCATGGTTTTGTGAGGGAAACCGTGGGTGGAAAAATGGATTAGGAATACACTGGGGGTAATAGTATATAGGGTAAAAGGGAAAGGTGGGATTAGGAAAGGGAGACTGTAGGGGGGGGCTTATAGTGGAGATATTGTCTAACATGACTACAATTTTTTTAGCATATATACTGCCTTTTACAGAAACACCATTAGGCCCAGTCACTTGTGATGCTTGTAACCCTTTTCTATCTTGTACAATTTTGAATTCCACCACCTCTCCATCTCCCAAGCTTGGGATGTATTTTTCAGGGTTATTCTTTTTAATAGCAGTTCTATGAACGAATATGTCTTGCTGGTTGTCACATCTCGTTATAAAACCATAATTTTGTAAAATATTCTTCCATCAGCATATATTTTGACTCAAAAATTGACTGTGTCCAAACGGTGTTCCAAAAGTCTTTGGTAAGAATTAAATCCCAAGAAACATAGAAAAAGTTCTTAAACAACCAAGAAAGGAAATGTTTCAGTTCCTTTTGAGCTTGAATTAAGCTAAAATTTACAAACCGTTGTTCAAGAATCTTTTCAAGTTTAAGATAAATGTCCATATGCGGCTCTGAGAGCCAAGAGTCTTCCCACGGTTCCTCCATAGTTTAGATATGGAATAGCAAAACAAAAACAAGAAGAGGAATCCAAAGTTTCTAGGGTTTACTCACACAAATCAGTCGCTTAGGGATAGGGGATCGTTCTGCTCTCAATTCTCCACCATTTGCTACAATGAGGATTCTGTAACACGATGTATCAAACAAGGAGGCTGTGGAAAAGAAATATATATGGACTGATTCTTGCTAGATGTTTCAGAGATGTTTATCTCTCCAGCTGCATGGCCGGGCTCTGCTGAGGAACTGTTCCAGTCACGGGACCCGAGGGTCCTTCTGCCCGCGCAGGGAACACAAACCAACCAATGGGAACGAGGCTGAGCAGGGGCAGGGAAGCCCCGTGTCTGTGCCCTCAGGGCCCCTCTCCCAGGGCTACACGGCAGGGGGGAGGGACCCTGACAAATACCTTTTGACACAGTGTCATCTTAATACAAGTTTCTATATTAGAGATGGTTCTGATGAGTTGCAAAAAATATGGCAAATTATGTAGTGTGTATGGATTGAAATGAGCCCTCAGCTTTAAGCATGGGTAGTCCAGTGGCTTTGAAATTATTCAGATATTTGAAGAAGTCTCTGCTAGAAATATCTGTAATGGCTCCTCCCTCCTCAACCCTAAATCTTTGGTGTAGTAATAATGCTCCTAACTGTTCCCTTTTTACATCAACAGAGAAAAAAAAAAATCCATTTTCAAGACAAATGTCCTGTTTTACAATGTAATTTATTGCACAGTGAGGAATCATTCTAGGTGTTATATTTATCCATTAAATATCTGTGGACAAACTGAAATGTGAGCTTGTAATTACTCCTCGGTTATTGTATTGAGCTTCAGAGATGCTTCCCTGGGTCAGTGGCTAATGTTTTTAGGGGGGTTTGGTCATCCTGCCTTTGAGCAATTCTTATATTTAATAAAAAAAACCACAAAAAATTCTCTTTTCCCTTATAGGACTCCAGAAGGTTTGAAGTTACAAGAAGAAAAGGTAGGAAAACCAGTTTTCTTTGTGTATGTGTTGGTGTTGAGTATTCTTGCAGTAACTTTTTAAAATGAGCATGAGTTCACACACTTGAAAGGTTGTGCTGCTGTGGGATTTCCAACAGTCTGTGCCTGGCGGTTGTCTGACAGTTCTTAGTGTTGCAAATTGTAGATTTTTTTTTCAATGAAAAGCTGCTCTTTTAGCACAGAATTGCATGATGGTGTTGGGTGTGCACCTCAAGGTTTGGGTGCTGGCAGGGCATCTAAATGGCTTTAAGCTGAAGGAAGATAATTTTGGTTAGATATTAGGAAGAAATTATTCCCTGTGAAGGCACTGGGGCCCTGGCACAGGCCGCCCAGAGAAGTTGTGGCTGTCCCATCTCTGGAAGTGTCCAAGGCAGGTTGGACGGGGCTTGGAGTAACCTGGGATTGTGGAAGGCATCCCTGCTCATGCCAGGGGTTGGAACTGGATGAATTTTAAGGTTCTTTCCAACTCAAACCATTCTGTGATAAACTCTGACCCTGGAGTGTTTAGGGAGAAAAAGATGCAGACAAGGCTTTCCATGCATCAGCACACCACAGATCCATCCAAAGGTGCATTGATGCTCCCAGCTCAGATCCAGCTCCTGGGAACTCTGCTGCCTCAGTAACTAATTGGCTGCTGCCAGGAGTGGCTCTTTGATGGCTCCTGGCAGCTGGGGGAGAATAGGCCATCAAAGAGGTCATTCTGGTTATCATTAATTTTGATTTTTTTCAGCAGATGTTTTCTGAATCAGACCATTGCTTTCCTCATCTGTCTTGGTAGAAGGTGAAGCGGGTGGCACTCTCCTGTTCAATGGATTAATGCATTCCCTGTTCCCTTCCAGTAGCTTCTTGAATTGCTTCAGGCATCCCGTATGTTGGGAAGAGGTTATAACTACAAACGTTTTACTGCATAAGCAAAAGAAGGTCAGGTCCAAGGGTAACTTGTCATTTGGGCAAATCTCCTTTTTTTTTATGGTTGTGTTTTTGTGGTTTTTTTTTTTCTTCTGTGAGGCCAAGGCAGCAGAGAAGCTTGAATGAATTAAAAATACATCTATTGCTAAAGGTGAAATCTCTTTAGATGTCCAGTGCACGTGTGTGTTTTATCAAACTTCTGCCAGTCTTCATGAAGAAATCCAGTTTTATTGTGTTTCCCTCAGTCTCAAACTGAGGAAGGCTTTTGGGTGGGTCAAGGCTGCTTTGAGATGCAGAAAAGCATCTTGGCATTGTGGATGGGGAC
Organism: Corvus moneduloides; assembly: GCF_009650955.1. Taxonomy (NCBI): domain Eukaryota; kingdom Metazoa; phylum Chordata; class Aves; order Passeriformes; family Corvidae; genus Corvus; species Corvus moneduloides. The sequence goes on from NC_045490.1 coordinate 10,399,519, forward strand.
ACATTTCAGTCATGCTCTGGCTGTAGTTTGTGGTGCAGTTCATTATAGGCATGGAGACTGAATCCAGTCCCGTGGATGTACCTCTAGTCCTGTTTCAGATATGAGTTCTATTTCCAAAGTTTTCTTCCCAGAGAAAGTAACCAACACATATGAGAGCTTAAAGATAGCAATTTTTGAAATCAGGATTGAGTTTATAGATCATGTGGGTGCTTGGAGACTGTTCAGAGCAATAACTGTATTTGGTGATCAGTGCCTCAAGGCACCAAATTTCCAGGCTAAGTGAGGCTGATTTCTCATTGCTTTCAGAGGATGGGTAAGACTTAATTTTCATTTGGAGGGCTAAAACCATAATTTTTTTTCAAAAGTGAATTCAATATTATGGACTTCTGTTAGATGCTTCTTAGACCCATGGCTGGAGTGAAGGGGATGGCAACTGAGGGAGTTGAGGTGTATAGATAAATTTGGCTTGTGCCCAGCAAGGCAATAATATGTGAATTATCAAGTCTGTCTGAAGAACTGCAAACTCCTCAGAAGTCAAGAAAATGTTAACAAACATGGTAAATACCTCTTGATCACAAAAGCCTGTGGATTTGCAGAGCTACCTGGGGATTTTCAGCAATGTTTAAGTATCTTCCTCTCTGGAGTTATTCCTCAATAGTGCCTATAAAATAATTCAACTAAAGGCTCCTTCAGAAACCTCTTCAGTATTAAAATGTGCATGGAGCAGGTACCATTCCATGCCAGGAAAAAATAACGGGAGGGTCAGAATGTTTATTATGCACACAAAAGGATTTTTTATAAATTTTGTGATATGGTATGAGGTGACATTAAGATTGAGGCCTTTTTCCCCCTTAAAATGGTAATTTTTGTGGGTAATGGTTTTTACCTGAGGAAATGAGATGATTGGAAGAGATCGGGGGTTGGGGGCTTATCCTTGTTCTGTTCCCTTGGTGGAAATTTTCGCGTTCTCTTGAAAAGCTGAAAAACTAAAAAATATCTTATAGAAACACCCACAAAGGTGAGAGCTCAGCAGATTAACTCTGTATCTGCTCTTATAATCCCAGGCTCATGGATGATCCAAGGTGATTAAAAAAAGAGCTTTTGGTGAAAGGTGGGGCGATCCAGGTTTACACTTTTCAGAATTTTTCTTTATTTTGGGACAAAAGGTTTGAGTCCTTTAGATTTAAAGCAGACCCTTTTCTTTCAGAGGGAGCAAAGCCTTGATTTTTGTTGAGCATGAAAACACTTTTTTCCTATTTTACTTGTGGATGAGTGTCGTTAGACTGGGATGCTTTTGGTTTCCAAGGTGTCAGGACTACATATACTGGAGAAATTTTGAACCTGTTCCAAAGCCCATTACAGTCAATGAATGGTTTTCCTTTGACATCCATGGCATGAGATCAGCAGTAATTACATGATGTTTTAATTGCTGTGGTATGGAGGAGAGATGCTTCCCTGACTGCAGCTGGCAGCCACCTCTCAGTGATGTTTGGAGACTGATTTTCTTCTCAATTGAAATGAAAATGGCTGCAGAACTGTTTTGTTCCTGGGATCCCTAACTAGTGTGCAAATATTACCCTTTTTGACTAAAAATAATTTTTTAATCAAAAAAACCCTCAATCTAGGATTTGATTAGAAGCTGCAGGAATATTTTCCTAAATTCACTTGAAATTTGGCTCAGAGTTGGTCATACATATGACCCACTGTGTCATCCATCTGAATTATGCTCATTCAGTGGAAACCAGAATATTGGGTAGGGTGCCAATAGGGTAGGTTTTGTGTTGTGCTTTGAAAACAAACAAACTCCCAACCAGCCAGAAAACCTCAAAAAACACTCAAGAAACTTGAGCATGTGATAAACAAGCACAGGATTTGAATACCACCCCCTCTATATTGCTCTGTTGAACTAAGATCAGGGGGCAAGTTTGAGTAGGCAGACCTTTTTTCCACTAACTGAATATTTTCTCTTTTCCCATTTTTGTTATTTTTTCGTAATTTTTCCTACCATTAGTGCACAGGAAAGGGGAACTGAGCCAAAAGGTGAAGAACCTGCACAGTCCTATCAGCTGTCCAGGGCAGTGTAATACTGCAGGAGAGCAGACGGGGAAGAGCAAAACAGGAGTAGGGAGCTGAGAAAAGCAGCAGTTTGTGCAGATCATGTGGACACAGCAGGCATTTAGTGAAAAGGCTGAAGTGTCAGAATGGTTTGGGTTGGAAGGAACCTTAAAGCCCATCCCATTCCACCCCACCCCCATCATGGGCAGGGACACCTTCTGCTATCCCAGGTTACTCCAAGCCCCATCCAACCTGGCCTTGAATACTTCCAGGGATGGGCAGCCACAGCTTCTCTGGGCAACAAGTGCCACGGTCTCACCACTCTCACAGGGGAGAATTCCTTTCTAAAAATCTACATAATCTGAGGAGAAGACCCTGTGCAGCAAACTGGGAGACTGAAGGGTGTGTGTTAGATTGGAAGAAACACAGGGCCAAGCTTGTAGACAGCACCTGCAAACATTAGGCTGGACAGTGGCAGTGTTTAATTTTAAAGATTACACAGGGAAAAGTCACCAATGAGTGTACATGAATGTATAGTACTTACCTGTTGCTGTAAATTACACCATACAGCTTATATATGTAGAAGCCACATACATTTATGTCTATCGAATTCCCCATGTCTGGCAGAAGAGAGCCTCCAGTGGTTTCCCAATTATTTTAATGGCAAGAACACAGGAACTAATTCTGCAACTTCTGGAGCTGACAAATGTTCCCATTTCTGTTGGCACTGTGGGGCTGAAGGATGCTGAGTACTAGAACAAATTGTCTGCTGTGTAGAACTATGCCCAAGCATATGTATAGTCACATTAAGCGTAAAGAACCAGGTCTTCAGAAGATACAAACAAGCAAAGCTCTGCTGAATTAATGGACCACCTTTGCTTTTTATTAGCTGAGATTCTCGCCCAAGCACTTAAAACTTTTAATTTGTTTTTATGTTATTCACAATCATCTGTTCAACAAATTAGTGTCAAAAGATGCTTTTGAAACCATTCAGCCAAGAAATGTTCAAGCAAATTGCTTCTGCTCTGACCATATAATCTTATTAAATGAGATGCAACTCTAGATTTATTCAGACAGATGACATCACACTGCCATAAAGATACAAAGTTTAAGTATCTGGTTTGAATTAGAACTTATTTGAATTGACACTTCTCTGAAGTTTTCACAAGCTCTGTGTTGTGGATGTACTGTTTGTATTTGTATATATTTATTGCAGATACACAATCCTCATTGTTACACTGTGATTCCTAATCGCAATGAGGAACAATAGAACATTATAATACACCCTGAGCTTTCTCAAGTTGCCAGTGTTACTGAAAAATCTTTGCATCAATTAGCAGTGGTAGAGGATCTAGCCAACAGCTTAAGAAATATTTCATTATTCTCCACTTGACATCAGTTTTTATGTCGTACATGAAAAACTGACTCATGGTTATAAAATAATAATGCCCTTCAGAAATTCTGTTTACTTTGTCCTTTCTTTTTGCCCACTTCAAATTTTTGCCACTCCATGGAGGATGACAGGCACTCTAAAATTGGCGTAAATGATAAGTTGCTCTCCTCAAATCCTTCAGGAACACAAAGTGGTCAGCTGTAATTACTTTTGTAGTAAATCACCTATTAATTTCCCATTATGTTGGTTTTTTTCCTTATTACTGGAGTCCAAAAACTTTGTGTTTTTTTTCTTATGACTTGGTCACAACCTACCAAAAAATCAGTAGCCGTGCCTGTGTTGCTCTTTAGAAGCAACTGTACCCAAAGGATCTTGGTTGTCTGGCTATCTCAGTTACATCCAGATGATACAATATAAAAAGAAATATTTGTATGTATATGCTCTGTATAGTGTTGGATGTTCAGAAACACACTGGCTGTATTTCAGGACATTCCTCCAAAGTTTGAAGGACAGCTTTTACATTAAAAATACCTGTTTTGTTGAATCACAAGTTGGAATATTTTCCATGTTCTTTAGACTGGTTTTAACAGTTACTCAGTCTTTACTTTGAACAAAGTTTTTTGTCTCTGTCCATCTCAGATGCCTTATTTTCATAGAAAGTTTTATTATCTCTGGCTTTGCCATTGACTGACAACATATGCTTTGAAATCTGTTACCCAGGGAAGGACATTTGGGTCAAAATATTAATCTGATGTTTAGTGCCTGTGTTTCTAAGCTTGTGAAACCACAGTTTCTCAGCTTTTTTTATACTTCATCCCACTTGAACAGCCTAGCCCTAGTTGGGAAGGGGCAAAGTTGTTTGCTCCCACACATCTATCAGCAGTGGTGTTTAATTATAATTTGGCATATTTTGTGTTTTCAAGTGGCAAGAATTAAAAGAGGGAGTAAAACCATGTGGTGGGGGAAGAACCTCAAATAATCAACACATTAACCAGTAGGCACAGTAGTAAATTAAACAGGAATGTGAATGCTCCTGGGCAGTCTTAACATTGCTGTTGGTATTGCACATGTGTCTGGGATGAGGAGCAGAGAATTGGAGCTTAACCAGGGAGTTTCTGGACAGCTCCTGAACCAAACAGGGCTGGTCCTGGTGGTCACATTTGGCTGACAAATGACTGTTCATGGAGATGGATTCCTTCTGAAAATGTGAATGCAGCTGTGGTTTAGCCCAGCTTTGCCATAGCCATAGCAAACTCCTTGCATGCTCAGCTCTCTGACTGGTGGAAGCAGAGTGGTTTTGCAGAGTTAAGGTTCTTGTAAATAGATCCATCAGTTTCTGTAGTTAAGTACTTTGGGGCAGGAGGAGGAATGAATTCTCTTCATGGCAGAATGGGCATGACTGTTTAGTAAGTAAATATAATAGTGTGGCTTTGCTAGAGCAGCAGATTGATGGACCTGAAGGAGCTGAAGTGAAAACTTGAGTGGCTGTTCAGGAAGCTGTTTCCAGCAGTAGGTCGGATGAAGGAGCTTGTAGGCAAGCTTAGGAAGTGGACAGACTTCAGCTCCCAGTGTGGGAAGAGGGAGAAGATGGGGATGAACCAGAAACCTATGAGGCCTTGTGAGGACTTGGAGATACAAAATAACTTATATATGTATTCCATCCCACCATACATCATAAATAAGTATCCCCAGTGCAGAGTGCTGAAGTTGGATGTGCCTGAAGGCATCTCTTTTTCCATCTGAAATCAGAACAAACTGTGCTGATTTGGCAGCTGAAAAAACTGCTTGTGCTGTTGGCTTCCGTCATCCCTCGACTCCACAAGCTTCTCTACTTTTTCCATTGAAACCGGGCAGTCTTTTGGAAGATGCCACTTTGTCCTACAAACCTTGTTTTGGCTGCATCTTCAGCCCCCCCCAAAGCACTTTTCTCCAGCTGACGAGGAGCTGTAAAGCAGGACTGGTTTGCACTGGTCTTCTAAGGTAACCTGTCTTTAAGAATAAGAGAACATGTTTTCAGACAAATGGGCTTTTCTTAAGTATCATTAGCAGCAGCCAGGTTGAAATACAGTGAGACTCGAAGTCATGTTGGATTTGATGTTTTGGTTGTTTTCAGTGGTGCATTGTTCTTTCTATGAAATACTGCTTTTGTGTCCAGCCACATACCTCTGGTGAAATGCTATTGTTACAGAGAGCATTGCATGATGTGGAAGCCATTCTCATATGAAGCAGACATGTGATGCTTGCACATGATATCGAAAGGTGCAAATGCACTGTAACCCCAGAGCTATAACATAAACTCATTTGTAAGGGTTGAATAAAAAACTGGCAGCAGATGTTTCTGATAATGGCAGCAAACACTCTCCAACAAATCAGTTTATTTGGCATGTCGTAGATATTAGAAAAATGAGTAAACTTGGACTTTGAGACAAAAGACCCAAAGTCCAGGATTGCTTCTGGGTCCAGTCAGGGTTTTGAGTCATGATTTTTGAACATGCTACTGGCCTACTTAATATGTATAAGAGCATGGTGTATTTTCAATTTCAGACTTAATAGATTTCCACATGCCATTTTTTCCGTAACTGAGCTTTACTTTAAGGTAGAGCAATTAGGTTAATATTTTCAGAGCTTCAACTCACTGCTCAAATATGAGCTAAAAATAAGAGAGGAATAACCATCTTTGTGTTCTCTTAGTTCAGGTACTTACTCCCAGCTGGTCATGGCCTTGGCCTGTGGAAGATGCAGGTGTTGAGCCTGTTACTGGGTTAGCCCAGCTGGGGGTGGTGGTTTATGGCAGGGGAGGCTCTAAGGGGGCTGTGGTGGTCTCTCCTGGAGGTGACCAGGGCAGTGCCTGAGACCATCAGCGATCCTTCCAGTGCTTATCTGTGGGGCTATTATATTCTTCCACCACACCAGCTCTTGCCAAACCCTGTGGGATCATAGAACCCCAGAATGGTTTGGGTTGGAAGGGACTTTAAAAGTCATCTCATTACAGCCTCCTGCCGTGGGCAGGGACACCTTCCACTATCTCATGTTTGCTTCAAGCCATGTCCAAACTGGCCTTGAACACTTCCAGGGATGGGGCACCCACAGCTTCTATGGGCAACCTGGGTGCCAGGGCCTCACCACCGTCACAGGGAAGAATTTTTTCCTAGTAGGACATGAAGAATGAACCATTCAGGTGTTTGGTGCCATAGCCATGTCCCTGGCTGCTGCCATAGCAAGTACTCTGCTTAAATTAGTGGTTTTCAGGGGGCCCTGCTTTGCGCGTAAATGGTTCTTTTGGACTTTACATTTCTAAGCAAGATTTCATTTCAGTAATTAGCATGTGTGAGTATATTTTTTAATAAGAACTTAGGAGCCTGTGAAATGGTCCAGTTGTTCTTGGTGCTTGGGAAAGAAAAATCTGCTCTGTGAAAGGTAATGTAATTACTTCTCTAAAGGAGTTTTTATTATGCACCTAACTGCACATTTACTGTACTTGATAGACCCAAATAAAACCAAAACAGAATGAATAAGCCATTTTGGTCCATTGGGTAAATAAAAGAGCTAAAGCATTTATAAATATGTATTTAGTCAGCAGAGCTGATTGGCCACTCCACAACTGCTCCAGTGTCTCAGTAATCCAAGTTTAATAGCCTTCCATAAATATTTCCTTGTTTGTCATGAGGAAGGAATTATTTATCCATGCTATGCTGCTTGCTTGTGCTTGATGAGATCTTTTGAAGAATACTAGACAAGTTTGTTGTTTTACATATAACATAATGGGCACTGTGTATTTATGAAGTAGCGTGAGAGTAATCCTCGTATTTTGTACCTGTCTCCTCCTCATTATTATGCTTGCCTCTCTCTCATAGGTGGTATGTCTTTTTGTCATTCTTTTTTGTTCTCTTTCAGTTTTAGTGAGGTTAAGATGTGCCTTCTTTCTGCTGAACTTCTGAGTTCTGTTTGATAAAGTGTCTCCAACAATGTGACAGTCATTAGGGCTGAATATCAGCCCAGATGCTTTTTCTAATTGAGGGTAAAACTATTTGACTCATTTTGTATATCATGAAACTCATCTGGTCACATGTTTTACCAGGATGAAACTAGCATATGTGAAAAGTGATTCTGGACCTATAGACTTCAAACCTGATTCCTTCCAAAGGCATAGGTTGGATTTTGGCTTTTAAATTTGTTCAGCACAGGGGACCAGCTCTGTTGAGGTTATCAAGGTATCTGTTCCTGGGGTTTGTGTACACAATAGTTGTTGCAAAAGCTGAAATCTATCTTGCGCAGCCAGCAGATAATAGCATCAAATTATGCTCTAGCTTGGAAAATAAAAAATACAAGAAAAAAGTGTTGTGTTTTCCATCTGAAGATTTGGAAATTTTTCAAAATGTCACTTCTTACAAGATTTCAATTTAGTTTCTCATTGCAACTGCAAAGTAGGTGACAGTGGCATGCAGTACCCCTGCTTCTAGTTGTTTTGCTTTTCCCATTGAAATTCTGATGTGAATTGCCTATAATAAGATCTTTTTCCTTTACTTTTCATATCTGAGTGCTTTAAAGAATAACTTTTCTCTCAGTTATTGAAGTTAGGTTTTTTTATTATCCTGGTTTTTATTCCATAGAATTATTTCTCCTTTACCCCTACTTGTTTTTCAAAAATTATTAGTTTTCCCTAAGTTATATAATAGTCATATTTAGCTTTGAACTCCTATTGCCCATTAAATGCAGAAGTTCATCAGCTGCTTTTAACAGAATCAACATTGTGGCAACCTGTATTCCCTGGGAAATAGGATCAGTGAAGCCAGAAATTGGAAGCAGCCCTATGCAGCTTCTCTGCTGTTATCAACGTGTCCAACTCTGTTGGCACCCATGGCAGTGAGGGATGATCCATTGCCAGAGACATTTTTATGGGAAAACACCAGTTTGTGAAAAGAGAGGGTGGCTGTGCTTTGAGCAGTGTCCCAGCCTGTGAGGTGCCTGTGTATGCACCCCAAGATGCTGATAGGACTTCCCTGGTGTGCAGAAGTTGGGATCCAGGCGACATCTGAACACTGTGCAACGATGAAATAACTGTGTGACCCACAGAAAATTCTGATAAATAAAGAAGTACAGTCTCCTAACTGTGTCATAATACTTTAAGCAGTGACACTCATCAGCAGACAGGATGAGCCTGAGTGGGTCTGTCAGAGAGTGGCTCATGGTCTCACTGCTCAGGTTGACTGGGCTAGTGTGCCTGTTCCCGATGCTGATTTTGGAATGAGCAGCTGGAGTCTTAGGAAAGTTGGAGAGAAGTACAGGTTTTTACATGCTTGTAAAACCAAGTTGGGTTTTGCTGTCACAATGGTGAACTGGCCAGCCAGGGCTGCAGTGTGTGTGCTGGATATAGGACTGTAACAGCTTCCAGTGGGCTGGGGGTCTCAAAACCAGTAAGGAGCAACTCCTTACTGTAAGGCAGAGGATTCATAGCCTTTACCAGTACAATAATTTATCCTGAAAGCCCTGACTGCTCCTCAGTACTACAAGGTGTCCTCATTAAAGCTAAGTCTTCACATAAAGGTAGCAGTAAAGGAGCAGAGACAGCAGAAAGCTTCTCTTTTCCTTTTGGGTGTGTAATAAATGCTTCCTGCATGGGGAAGTTTGCATTTGGATGACACCTCTGAATATATTCCAAGCAGGCTCTATTAGAGACAGTGCTAAGTGATCATTTTTGGTGAGTCACAGAGTTCGTGTTATCGCTGGATCATCCTAACGTGTCCTGGGAAGCATGGAGGTGCTGGTGAAGTAATTGGGCCCTGAGTGAACTTCAAAAAAATTTCTGTTTGAGACAATGCTGAGAATGACTCTTTCACCCTTTTAATGTTCACCCAATATAAATAACATCACCAGAACGAGTCCTGCCTGATCTGTTTGTCAGTGTCTTGGGGTGACTTTGTGATTGCATTGCAATTCCTTCTTCAAAGGAAGTGTGTTCATCAGGCCTTGCTTATCACATCTGAGCTGTGTTCCCTCTGATTAGATGGTCCCATCATCATTCAGACATCTTTAACTGAGCACCCTCTAATATTCTAAAACAGAAATAATAATTGCAGCCGTCTGTCTTTCCTTTCACCCCTCTGCCTTTCCAGCAGGCAGAAGCGCTAATGTGATTATTTCTCAGGATGCTGTTTGTTCACTGGAGGGTGAGAGGCTGGTCTTGTTGGGAGAATGGCACTGCTGGCCTCGCTGAACGCCTCTGCACAAACACGGCTTTCTCTCTGTTTGGGAAACCTGGGGGATTACTTTCAGTTTCAAATGTCACACCAATTAATATTTGGAATTACATAACTGAAATACATTTTATTGTACTCATTTAAGAACAGGAACATGATGAAAATCGTTAGAAGTATCCAACTTATTTTCCTTTGCATTGAGGAGGTAATTTTGACTCAGTCCTCTACCGGTGGAGTTTCCATTTCACTCTCCTGATTTTGTAGCAATAATTTTCAGGCCTTCCTTAAACCGAGCCTGTTGTTCGTTCTTTCAGTCTATTCCCAGGGGACAAGAGGATTTCTGTCAAAACAGCAGAACAATTCCTTTCAGGAAGCTAACTGGAAGCAGGGAGGAGCAGGGAGGGGGCGCGTGGCTCGGTGCGCGCGTGCCCCCGTTGCTGATGTGCTGATCAGCACACGGCTGGTGTGAGCAAGGCTCTCCAGAGAGAGTCAGCTCCAGCGGGAGAGCCATTAATATCCAGCCGTTCTTTCAGTGGGAGCTAAGCATAGTGCACTTATTTAATTTAGACATTAAATCTCTTTCTTAGCACAAACAAACACTCCTTTGCTGGCTTAAAATTCTCCTCAGCAGCTGTGCAGATAGAGCTTTTGTCTGCAAGTCTGCTCTTTTGGGAAGGGCTCAGAGGGGGAGGTGATCACAGAAATATAGAGTTGTTAAGGTTGGAAAAAGCCTCTAGGATTGTCAAATCCAAGCAGTAACCTGGCACTGCCATGTTCCTGGGAGCTCTCCCAAGCCATGTGCTGACCCGTGCTGGCTGGTCACTGCTGGGGTGAGGGGTCTTTGTGTCTTTGATGGCTCCAAGGGCTTTAGATCATTAAGTAGTTACAGGTGGTTCGTCAGAACTGCTCTATTGAGTTTTCAATTGAAATAAACGGGCAAACTACATGTTTTTAGCTCACTTGAAAAATCCTATCTCCAATGTGTAAACGGGCACCCTCTAGCATTATTTACAGGTAAAGTCTATTTGAGCAATAATGAGATGAGCTAATAATTATGAAAACTGGGATTTGTGGTGATTTAAATACAGCAAAGTTGGGGTTTTGGGGTTTTTTTGACTTCTGGTAAGGAGTGAGTTCAGATTTTGCCTCTTCATGAACAGAGATGAAGTTAAGCATTGTCTAGATCTGCAGTGAAGCAAATTCCTCACTATTTGATGCTACACATGCTGCAGCAAAAATAAATGTTATTTCCCACAAATACCACCTATGTTAGTATTTCTTTTTAATTACTGGAAAGATTGCTGGTACTACCCCTGGTTTCCTACAGGCAATGCTGTTTGACAAAAAGAAGATCTGAGGTTTCCAGGAACGTATGCGTGAGCTACAGGCAAAGTTTTCTAAAGCCAAAGGGTTGGGTTTTGTTTAATAAGACTCATTTAGTCCCTGAGAGAACACACAAACTTTCTTTTTTAAGGTCAGATAAAAATCTATTTTCTGTGCTGGTTATTTATCAGGCACTAGAATATGAAGGTCATGGTTTGTAGGAAGTATCTTTTACTAGGCCAACTGAGAGAAAAGGAAATCTGGGAAACTGTTGAGCACAGGAACTATTTGTCAGGTCTAGAATGTTAATGGCAACTGTCAGATGGTGAATGCACTCCCTTTATACTCAAACAGAATTTGCTGTTTTTAAAGTTAGTGTAAATACAGTCTTTTTACACAGTCTATCAGAATCTAATGATGTGTGTTTGCCAGCTATTAGGACAAAAATGGCTTTCAGGTCTACTGTTCTTATCTCCTTTGTCTTTTTTTTGGCGGGTTTGTTTTTTTGGGTTTTTTTCTTGGTTTTTTGGTTTTGTACTTTTTTTTGTCTTTTCTTTTTGAAGGAAAAAATTAAAGCTAACTTTGGAAAGTGTTTCCTGTGATGCCAGCTGACTGTAGGACTTGGATAAGAGTGTGATTTGGCAGCAAAGGCTTTGGGGATACACTGTAATGGGAGGAGGGAATGACAGTGGAGTCTGAGATGGGCATATTTTCTTTCTAATTTATTTACTTTCTAGCTTACAATTTAGATTTGGTATTTTGGAATTTTCTTGGTTTTGGTGGCATGGATGTGGCCTCCCTGCTGTGAGTGTCCCCTGTGGTCTTGATAGAAGTTCATTCTGTCCTCTTGAGAGTCGGGCCAGGGTTCCCATCTATGTAAGAGTAATGTGTGCCATAAGGAGTGCTGCTGTCTTCATGCTGTCACATGAAATGGTTTAGATTGGATATTAGGAAAAATTTCTTCACTGAAAGGGTTGTCAAGGCTGCCCAGGGCAGTGGAGCCCACATTCCCGGAGAGATTTAAAAGGCATGTAGATGTGGCACTTGGGGACATGGTTAGTGGTGGGTTTGGCAGTGCTGGATCAATGGTTGGACTCAATGATCTTACAGATGTTTTCCAACCTCAACAGTTCTCTGTTTCTATGCTTCATGTTTGGATGACAGCATGGGGATTGCAGGTGAATGCCCAGTGTGTGACACAATCTCTGCATTAGCTGTCTGGGGGTATTATTTTGCCCAGAGCTAGACCTTATTTGAGAGCTAGGTTGTTAGAAATTAAAATTCATGGAGCAGATGACATTTGTCAGGGTGTGATGCTGCATTCCCAGATCCCAGCTTTCTGCCTGTGGGTGCAGCCAGGCTGGCCAGGCTGCCAGCTGGCACCGAGAGGTGAGGGTTTTAGCTGCAATTCCCTATTTGTTTCTTGCACTGAGACCTTGTTCAGGATTAAATAGGAATTCATTTTGATAGAAGAAGTTAAAAAGTAATGATCACTTCAGTGATGCATTTTTCCCCTCAAGATTTCCTTCTTCTGCATCCTCTGGTAGGAAAAAACATGAAAAGAGGGTTCACTGGTGTGCAAACATCACCAAAGCTGGTGTGATTTCAGAGATAAAATCAGCTGAAAACTAATTATCATAACATTTAACTTTCTAATACTGTCACAAGAGTCAATATCCCGTAATCTGATAGTCATGAGGTGCCTTGTTCCTTACAGAATGCTAGTGAATCCTTTAGGTCTTGCTCCCTGACAGTGGCAGTCTGTCATTGTTGCTGATCCACCTCTATCGACTCTGAGCTCTAAATAATTAAAATTGTGTGCTTAGATACGAAAAAAGGCAAGAAACGTCAGTAGCAGAATATTCTGCAACACTAGAGTGCAGCTTTTAGCACTTCCCTCTGTAATTGCTGTGTCTTAGTTTGCAAGAAGATGTGACCCTCTGAGTGAGATGGGCTGGTATTAGTGAGATTTGCAGTCCCACAGTAATTTGTGTAATTGCATAATTATTAGTCTGAAAAAGTGAGGGTTTTTTATATGGGGAGAAGAAAGCTCTCCTCTCTAGGTGGAACTAATGTGGAGCATATTTTTAGTGTTTCACCTGGAGGAGGAAAATGCACAGGAAGGAGCTTCTGCTGTTCTTTCTTGCTGTTGTTTGTATTTTGTTTTTAAGATCAGCAAAGTGGCCAAGACCCCATCCCTGACATGTCATGTCTTACTAAAGCTTTTGAGGAAGCAAACCAAAATACCATGATCTAGACTCTCTTGGTGCCTGAGAGGCTCCATCTATTCTGGTACTTCAGTAGCAGAAGCAAAGAAGAAATTTTATGAGAGTGGTTAAAAATAGTCCTATTGGTTCCTGGAGCTTAGTTAGTCTCAGTGATTTCTCTGTATGCAAACCTCGTTCAGTTGCTATTTTCTGCCTTTGTCATGATTTCAGTGAGGCAAGTGTAAAGGAAAGGTACTATCAATTGACCTAAATACAACCTGTAAGTGGAAAAGCAGGCACAGCTTTGGAAAGAGCAACAGGGAGATGCTGGCTCCTCTGGGATGCTGGTGCTCCAGTGCTTTGTCCTGTATCAGCCCTGCTTGTGCTGAGTGTATGGGTTTGTTTGCATTAATTCATCAATTAGTTGCTTTACTTTGGCAAGTCAGGGTGTAACTGATAAACCCGTTATTTGGTCTTAATGGGTTTGGATGCCCTAAGATGTATCTTGACTATCATGAGTCTAATACCTGTAGCTGAGTGACTTGGATGCAGTAATAATTTAACTTCTAGTCACACCATTTTGAAAATAACAGGAATTCTTTGTATATTTATATTGACTGTATGTATGTTCTCAGATGGGTTTCAGCATTTTATATTGAATTTTATTGACTTGGGTTTTTACCCTTAAAGTCACAGTGTTATCTTAATCCCAGCAAGTAACCTTTATCATGGGTGAAATGGGGATAACACTGGGTAAACTTAGGAATGTTGCGTGGGTTGGTTGAAGTATTTTGCTCTCTTTAAAATAAAGCTGTGTGCATGTGTGCCAGCAATGTACTTTGCTTTCTGCCCAGGTTCAGTTGATGACACTTTGTGGATCAGTGACAGAGCCAGGTACAGAAAGCTGCTAAAATTACTGATGGGTTGAGGGCCACTGTGATAGTTGGGTCAGAACTTGCCTGGTATTGATGTGTGGGGTTTGAGTGTTCCTCAGCAGCATCCCTTGCAAGGTCTGCAGGACATCTCTCTCTTACTTAAGTTACTGAGAGAGGAGGGGTGGACAGGCTGTCACTCAGACTGTCGTCCCCCACTGATGGATGTGTAGAAGGAAAGGCCTGTAGCAGGACCACGACTTGCCCATCAGAAGCCTGGAGTGGGGACCTCTGTGCTTGGTGAGGGCATCATCTGCTGTGCTTCTCTGGTCCTTTATCCAGTAGGGCTCCTTTCTGCAACATAGTTCAGACCGAAGTGTGCCTGATACTGTCAGATGTTAAATATAAAATTATATGGAGACATTACATCTTTGGGAACCTCATTAAAATGTCTCTGGTTCCCGCTGCCCTTGCTCTGCAATACTGCATCGTGTGCAGGTGGGCAGTGAAAAGGATTCTTCAAGTCCCTTAAGAAAGAGCTTCAAAACTCTTCTCTGGAAGGAAACTTAAGGGCTAAAGGAAAGTTGATGGGATCCCCAATGAAAACAGCAGCAAAGTGGAAAGGCTGCCAGGGACTCTGCTTGCTGCAGGGAGGAAAACTAGGAGGGAGGTACAGGAAGGTGAGGGAGATCTCAATTTCTATCCTGTAACAATTAGAAAGGGTGAGAGGGAAGAGTGACTGGAACAAAAGGGGGAAGCAAGTACTTGGGAAGGCAAAAGCCTCAGGTCTAATCTGGTTTACCAACCTAAAACCCTGATTGACTTACTTATTCATAGAGGTGAGGCAGTGACTTCCAGGACCCTAGGAGATGGATTTGCTTTCTGCAAAAACTATTTGCTGGGCAGTTACTGGTGCTTACTGGTACTTTCCAGTGCTTTTCCTGTGTGCATACTTGTAGCCAGTGGTTTTCCTGTTGAAGAACTCAAAAGAATAAAGCTGGACATCCTTAGGTTCACTCTAAAGGGAAACACAGGGAATTTTAGAATGGCATGCCATGACAGATATTGGCATGCTTTCAATGCTGAAAGCTTGCTCTGTGCTCTGGTCCACAGGGTATTGCTGGCCTCACTTCTGCATGGAAAACTGTCCTTCTGCCCCAAATATCCCTGGAAGCCATGGCCTCCTTACCACGACCCTGTGGCATTGCTGTGGGCCGGGTCTGCTGGCTGAGCTGCCTTCAATTCCCTCAGCCCATGCTGCTCACTCCGTGTCTCCGGCAGCAGCAGTGGGAGTTGTGTGCTTGGCTGTGTTTGCAAATTTGGCCTTTAGCTGCTTGGTCTCCCATTTTGTTGACGGCTGGAGAGATCATACAGAACATACAGAGGGATGTGGTTGTGTGCCCTGAATAATGATGAAATGCCTGGTTTGTGTTACTGCTTGAGCACGGTTTGAAAGAGAACCTTCATGGTGTTTGTGTTCAGAGACTCTCTTGAAGCAAGGGCAAGCTTAAAGGGAAAGAAAAGCTGACAGAATTTCACATCCCAGCCAGCACCTCCAGGAGCAGCACCCCTCTGTCTGTCAGACATCACTGTGCCCCTTCCAGAAACCCTCCCTGCCTTTAACAAGTAGCACTAAGGATGCTGGAGGTGAATTATCTTTAGAGGAGAATTCTGCTGTCAGAGTGGGTATGACTTTTCTGTTTAGCTGTGCTGAATTATTTTGAATAGATGTTTTGTGGTATGGACCAGCCCCCAATGACTCTGTAATACACAGCTCTGCAAAACAGCTTCTTAGAGCTCTCTCTGGGGAAGGCAGTGCTTTCCACTGAGTGAGAGATGAGATTGTAAGGGCTGCACTTACCTCCCTTAAAAATAAATAAACATTTCAACAGCCTGAGGTAACTAAGTGTTATCCTGATATTTTGTAAGAACTTTCTTTGAATAGAGGGAGACTTTGTTAATACTGTAGTACTGGAGCAATACTCTGCAGCTGACATTTGCAAAATCTCTTCCGTTTTGTATTTCATTATTTAAACAGTTCTTACTCATCCCTAAAGGTTCTGCTTTAGTAAAGGAAGAGCAGATGTGTGTACATGTGATCCAGACTCATGAAAAAAGAATATGAGTATGCACACTTGCTTTTTTCTTACAAATAGAAGATTCAGACAGAAAAAAGGGTCTTAATTTCATGGCTATCTGTAATCCTCCATTCAGTTAAACCAAGGTACCCCAAATCCTGGGAGTGCAGAAACCAGGGATCAGGAACCTATGCATGCATTTAGTGTAAATGCAGTAATGCCTGAGCCAGGCATGGCAGCAACCCACCAGCTCATCCCATTTTCTGTACTGGCTGTCCTGGATTTTGTTCCTGGTTGCTTACCTGTAGGAGGTGAGAGAAGACTGAAGCCTTTACAGATTTATCTGTGGTCATGGGGAACACAGGAAAGGGCGCATGGTGTCATCAGCAGGAATAGATCATGAGCACAGTGCTTTATTTAGAGCTAGTGAAGATTTTACCACAAGTAACTCATCCTGCTCTGTCCTTCTTATCTCTCCTTAGGCCTTGCAAAATGTATTTCACATACACAGTGTCTCCCTGCTTGAGCCAGTTATCTGCCTCTCAACAGCTACTTATTCTTCCAAAGTACTCTATTACTGCTTGGATTTGATGTTTATATATATACACAATCATTTTGCTATTGTGCTGCTTGTATGTGGATGCAAAACTGCCTTAGCTCCCTGCACTCCATCTCACTGCAGTATTGATATTACTATCCATGGTGGTAAAATAAATTATGTTCTCTACTTATGAGCTAGTTTATTACTTTAATTATTTATTGCTACTACAGCTAATTTGATATAGACAATATTGAATTCTGTTTCAGTAACTTTTTCTTTTAAAAACAAACTGCTAGTTTGAATTCATTGGCATTAAGAACCTGTTATTGATTAGTTTGGCCTCAAACTGTGTGATGAGGAAATAGTGGCTGTGTGCCATGCTAAGCCTTCAGCCCAGAATGTTAACAGCAAGCTGCAGTTATTTTTCTGGGAACATTTCTTTGGAAAGTGTATGAAGACTTGCAGGTATGTGAGGAAAGTCAAAGCCCTTCAACAATTTCTGTGGCTTGAGCTTAGCTTTATAAAAAGAATAAAGTAAAGAATGCAGAACTGAATAACTGCAATGCCTCCTCCCACTTTTGTACCTCAATCACAGTGTTCAGACATGCCCTTTACTACAGAGTTTTTTGTTGGGAATTAGTAATATCACCTGTAGTGGTGACATTCAGTCTGTTCGTCTGTGTATCTCTTCAGTTCTGCTCTCCAATTTGAAGAGCTTAATTCAAGACCATTAAAATCAATTGTAAGGCTTCCTCTTTCTCTTGTACTTTATTTCATACCATAGCTCCAATAATGACTCCCTGGCTTTTCTCTGTGTTGCTACTTTCTGCTGACTCTTCATGATTTAAAGATGAAGAGGTTAAATGGCTTCTCTTCTACCATCTCCAATTACCTGTGATAAAGCTCAAGGGTTATACTTGAGAACAGAAAACAAAGGTCTTGTTTGTAAATTAGAGTTCAAGGCCAGTTTTCAGAGTGTTCTTGATCCTGCTTTTCCATTCATCCCATAGTGACAGTCTGTATTTGGTGACCAGTCCTGCTGTGACCCTGCAAGGCTGTGTCCAGAGGTGAGGAAATGGTCTTGAAGACTTCAATGTCAGTTCTTTTGCTCTACAGTAGCTTCTCTGATCACAGTCCTTCTCTTTGGAAATGAAGAAAGCCAACATGGTCCAAAGGTCGGGGGGACTTTTCAGGTGGTCAGCCACAGCATTGCCACCACATTGGGTTTGTTTACAGGCAATTTGAGTATGTGCCAGTTCAGATCTCTCCTGTGGCCAAGCCAAGGAGGTGGTGCTGCTGCCCAGACAGTGGAGGCTGGGGCTCTGCTCCACTGCATGGTCCTTGCGCTGGGTCTGCACAGCTGCAGTTTCAGGTCTTTGCCTCAAATGCAGCATGTGCTTCCCAACAGATATAAAATGCTGTGGGCCCTTGTGGTTTTCTTGTCTCCTAGAGATGCGCATCATCCTTTTTTATGTTCTTGAGCTCTTCTATGGAAAAGTGAAGGGCTCAGGGAGGCTTTTCTGTAACCTCCTTACTCTGATAAGTATCCTTATTCTGTACAACAGTGTGTTGTTTACAGCATATGCAGTGATATTAAACAGCTGCTACGTCTCAAGCCGGAGGTAACTGCAGCAGGCCTGGAGTGCCTGTGTAAGTGCACGTCAAATCCCCGTGGATGAAGGGCTCTATTAAAATGTAAAATCATTATCACTAATCTGGAAAGTGGACCAATGCATTTAACATATATGATTATAAACTTTGAAACAAGATGATTTCATCTGGTGGAGCATCTGGGAATTGTGTTTTCATTATCACGTTTTAGAGAGTGAAAAAATCTTCCCATTCTCTCAGAGGATTTTGTGGGATTAGTTGCTGCTGTTTCCTGTTGCGTATTCCTGCAAATGTTTGTATAATTATGTGCATCTCTAGTTCACTCTGCATCCTTCTGGGGGGTTTTGCATGGCTTTCCCCAGAGATGTGCTGGGATGGTTCCCTTCAGATGGCAGGGAAAATAAGGAGAAGCTTTACCCATGATCAGTTTGAAAAATGATCTGACAATGTGTGCAGGAGTTTACTGATGTGGCAAAGTACTTTCTTGTGCAATCAGTTTCGGAATAACCATACTGACTCAGAAAAATCACCTGATAAAGTGATTTACATGAATGATATTTTCAGTATGAAATGCAATAGCAACTACGCACTGGTACTTTCACTGAAGGGTTGTCTGAATTCCCTTCTAAACCCCTGACAGCAGGTCCCACTGTCTAGCCAGCAGCTCTGACCACACATTTGTGGAGGTCTCTGGTCCTGGTGATTGAAAATTTTGCTTATGAAGGAAGTGCTTCCTCAGCTGGATTTTAAGATAAGTGATACAGTCAAGTCACTATGAGAACGTGTTTTTATCAGATAAGGACAGCTCATCCCAGTATGGATTTTCAAACTATAAGGCTATTTGCTATTGTGACAAAAACTGGTCTTAGACTTTTCTATTAGAATAAAGCCCAGTAAAGACAAAACCAAAGCATCTAAATTTAAAATGAGTAAAGACTTCATCAATTTAGCTGCCTGGTTGTTGCTCCTCATTTTCAGGAACTTTACTAGAAAGGAGATGCAGAGGAGGAGAGAGAGGTAAATAGTGTGAGAATGGGAAGGGAAGGGGGTACTTGGAGATGGTGCAAATTCTACACTTGGCTGGGATCAAGCTGATGTGTTCAAGAGGTAGCAGCTTTTTGGGAGTGTGGGACCAGGCAAGTGTAAAAGTGGTGGAAATATCTTGTAATGGAAAATGCTCAAGTTCCTACCAGGGAAGGACCATGGTAGGCTTATAATTTTTTTTGCAAAAATAATCTACTTCTGGTCAGCCAAGCATGTTTAAATTAGATCAGTGCATAAGGCTCTTAAATCACATCCTTTCACAGGATGTTTTAAGAGTATTACAAGTTTTTCTTTAGATGTTGCTTTCCTGTTTTCAGAGGTAAGACAGGAGATACTGATGGAGGAGCAGGCAAAGCAAGGTTACTTGGGAATAAGGATACTCCAGAGAGTCTTAAAGAATGAAAGTTCAATAGGAAGTTTCTCCCTGTTCTTCTTGGATAGAAACAGTACAGTACAAGCAGAAAGAATGACAGAAAAAGGACAAACTTCTAAATAATTTGAGCAATATGAGCATATAATATAATTTGAGCATATGACCTCTCATTATTTCTTGCCCACATTTGAAAGACACCTTAAGGCTGTTGGCTTTACTCCAAGGTCTCAACCAGCCTCAGGTCTCGGTGTCTTAAATCTTAATGATCTTTTCACAAAGAAGATGTGGATAAAATGGAGTCTTTTGGCAGACTTTTAAAACTTAATTATTTTACAAAGGTAAACTTAATTAACAGAATCAATTTACACCTGCAGTTGAACTGACTAACACATTCTCTTTCCTCAAATGTTTAACCTCTACTAATTAATACTATTGTGCAGTCTGCTGTAGCATCCCTAACTTTGTTCAGCCATGTGGAAGCCAGGGGTTTCTTTTTTAAGAATTCAAAGTTTGGACTTAATGGTCTTGGAGGTCTTTCCCAACACAAATGATTCTGTGATTTAACTGTAACATCAATTCCAAATGCCAAATCTACACTTTTCCTTGGAGATAGGAGTGTTTAAGAAGCATTTCTTACTTTTCAATGGGGCAATGTAATTACCAAACCTGATTCCACCAAGCTCATCTCTGTGACTCCACATTGGGCTAATTCATTCTTCTAGAAAAACCATTTCAAATCTTGTCAAAGTCACAAACTTAAGAGCACGTACAATATGTGAAGCAATTCAATGATTTAACACTGTTTAAAACAGAGGAACTCCTGTTATGCCTCTTACTTTGTTTTTAAACCAATTCCATCAAGAGCATTTGAAATCAATGACTTTAAACTCCTCTGTGCATCTGCATGTCTCAAGGAAGGACTGAGGATGTTGCTGAAAATTTGAATAATGACTTTGGAAACCAATAGCAACATCTGTCAGTCACTGCAGTCCCCGCGTGTGGCAGCAAAGAAGGCTTAAAAATACACCTGGTGAGATAGTGCCCTTCATGACATTGCACACTGAGTTGTACTCCTCTTGATAAAGGTAATTTTTAAGGGTTTTTTTTCTGTAAGCAAAAAACAGGTGATTAAAGTCAGGTGAAGTTTTGTGCTTGTAAAGTGGCTTGATTATAACTTTAAAACGTGATGGTTAATAAAAAGATCAGAAGTAAAAGGGGATGTTAATTTTACTTGGTCTTTAATATTGCAGCAGTTATGTTCAATCATTTGTGAGACAGAAGGCTGTAAAATACATCCTGTAATGAGGTTACAGTAAAACCAAACATTATCATCAATAACAAAATCTCACTATTTATTTACTGATCTCTAAATAAAGTGTGATTGGAGTAAATATGATGGGAGACGTTTAATTAAACTGAATGAAGGAGTGTTGTAAACATCACATAGCAATGAAAACAGAAAATTAATGTGTTGGCAGAGCACATAGTTAAGACTCCAAAATGCATTTATAACTATGTCCTTTTGATGAATCTTTCAGTACATCTGTGAATGCCTTCAAACTGATTCAAGGATGTCCAAGTGCCACAGTACCTTGCCCAGCCTCTGTCAGGGCTGTTGTCCTTCTTATTTTCAGTTAAAGCATTGCAAGTAAAGAATGTTTTCCATAAGGAAACCTGGCTAATACCCACAATTCCATAAAATAAAATACAGCTTGCATTGGAAGAATTAATGAGTGCATTTTCACAGATGTAAAACGGTTATGGTCTTGATGTAAATCTTTCTGAGGATTGCTTCTTTTCTCTTTTTGATATTTTCTGTAAAAACATCAAAATACATTTTAATTGATCCAATATTGGCTTATGGGGTTCTGCTCCGTTCTTCTGTTTTGTTTTGAAATTGCTGGATCCAGAAATGAGGATCCTGTGCCACCGAGAGGAAACTTTGTCTACGATGCAGTTCCTGTTAGAGGTGTTATTTGGAAGAGCTGATGAAAGCCCGATGTCTTCTGCCTTGCTGCAGTAGAGTTTGTTACTTGTATCCACCATGCAAAACTACTCCATTGCCTCTATGTAAATCCCTCCTCCCTTTATGTGTCCTTTTTTTACTTTTTGAGGGTGATCTAGTCACTCATGCTCAGATTGCATTTTCCCACTGGACAAGCTGTTGTTGTCCTGTGGCTTTATAGAATCACCACAGAGGAGCTTCTCAGGGCACACTGATGAGTCTGACTCTCAAACACCTCTGCCTTTCGCAGTGAGAGCAAAGCTTAAATTTCTTTGCTGCTTTTCCAACCACACCAGTGCCCAATTAATGGGAATCCCATATGCCATCTACAGAGCTGTGTTCATCAAAAATGTCAAAATTCCTTATTACATACAAAGTAGATGCTGGGAGTTAGGATTCATGGGAGAGGTGTCAGAACCATCAACATACCAAGCTGGTAAGTACTGACTTTGTGCTTTTGGAGGACTTTCTCCATAAAACAAGGTGGAAAGGAGTTGAGGTTGCAACACCAAGTACACTGCACAGACAGATGAAACCAGAGACCATTAAAAGCCCTATCTCTTGAAGTGTACTTTGTGATAGAAGTACATTAAATCCCTCGCTGCACATCCCCATCTGTAATGGTGTTAATGGAGCTTTGAAATGCAGTGCACCATGACTGCAGTCCCACGGTTTTATCATCTTTTTCCCGTTATTCCTACCTCTTCTCTGGGAACCGGACTCATCCTTTCTATTCTTTCTCTTTTTCCAGATACAAAGCATGCAGGATGCTGCCAGGATGGCATTGATGTGTGTGCAGGCACACTGCACTGTCCTGTGCAGCCTCACACACTCTGCAGCACAGATAGATCTTGTGACTAGCAATTGATTCCTATTTCTGTGCTCCTTTCCTGCCATTCCCCTGGACATGGGCTGAGGAAGATGTGCCACACCCCTGGGGAAGCTGGAAAGCATAGTTACTTGTTTCTCTCTCCAAGTGTATTTAAATAAGTTGGGAGCAGAGCCCTTGCACTTGACGTTTTATCAATACTGCCTTCATTAGAAGTTCACTTCAGTTCATTAAAGTTCCCTTTTTAGACATAATGTGTCACTTCTGCCCAAGTGAGAAGAAGGGTATCTATAGGAGCGGGGTTGCTGCATTATTTTGATGATGTCGATTCACAAAGAAATGGGTGATATCAGCACATTGTCTGATGCTTCCCTCCCATTGCTGGAGTTCATTCAAGTTCACATTAAAACTCCACAGGTTAAGACCCCTCAGCAATTTTGACTGGTACCAACCATCTGAGCTTGTAACTGTGGGTTCTGTGGAGCCAAAGCATCCTTCTCTTCCCTACCCACATCTTCCATTTGACTTGCCAGAAAGCAGCTGTGGACATCACCTCACCAAGGCCAGATTTCAAATTCACTACATGTTTGTAGTGGAAGGTTTGTTTAGAGTCATGTTCTTTGCTTAAAGCCAGTCTGTGAAACTTCAACTGATGATTCCTATAGTGTCTTTTCTAATCTGCACATCAATGTGATGACACATAGGCTACTGAACTACTAAGGAAAATCCTAGGAAGATATTCAGGCTTAATTAAATGCTTCAAGATACGCTACATGTTTTTTAGGTGTAAAGGAAGATGTAGTTGCTTTTCTCTAAAGCGTAAAACAATCAAGCTGAATGTGGAAAATTGGATAAAAGCCTCTTACCAATAAAAACTTCCATATTTGCAGTGGTCTCAGGTTTCCCATTCTGTGCAAAAATGAGCTATTGGAGATAGGTGGTTGATCATCCCAAAATGTAAAACTGAAATAGGTCCAAACTGCTGGTGATGTGTATAAATGCTTAAAGGAAGGACCCAGCTTTCCTTGCTCTCTGAATTGACTATGCCTTGATTCATATTTATTCAGTTGTGATAGAAATTCTTGGTGGCTTCTTGAGAAACAAATACAATATTAATGTTGGCAATTAACCCAGTTGTTCTACCATGCAAAAGGTGCAATTTTCCTCTTAATGAAAAATTTAGATCTGCTTTGATCATTTGGAAAGCATGAAGTAAACTAATGAAGCAACTTCAGGACATGAATTCCAACATTCTTACTAGGTAACTACACAGCATTGCTCCTCGTAGGCCCAGAGGATCTAACTACAAACTCAAAATAGAAAATCACAGAAGAAATTGCAATTAAATATGCAATGCATTCAAAGAGCTGGAAGAAATTATGTAAGGCTTGAAAATGTATCATTTATTCTCTTTGCTGATGCATACAGTCTCTTCCTTCTCCATGAGAGATGGCACCAGCTCTCCAAGTAAGTAGAGAAGCTGGCACACAAACATTTTCTAGGGCATTAATAGAGTCAAGCACAGATTCAACATATTGATAAAGCAAACTGCAACATGTGCAGAAGGATGTCTGGGTGTGCATTGTAGGAAAAGCTGTGGTGGTGATCAATAACATGCCCAGGATATGGATTCCTCTGGTGAGAAGAAAATCCTGTGTGGGCTGTCCTAGGGGTAGCTGAGATAGGTGATGAGTTGGGGGGTTAATCTACATGTTGGTTTAGCAGAAAAGTTAATGTCTTGAAAGGGAAAGGTAAATGAAAGGGCAAGTCTGGCCGAGGTGTTGCTCATGGTGCTGGCACAGAGCTGCAGCTCAGGCAGCCTGTGAGCAGCTTCAGATTCCTGGTTTGGGACTGCAGGTTGCCAAAATCCCTGTAATGAAGCCGGGCTCTGCCTTGTGTGGCTTTACATGACTCCTTCAGGAATGTATCTGCTGCATCTGTTCAGGGCAATAAAAGGATGGTAAATCGCAATGGTGCTAATTAATTGTTGTGGAAAAAGCTTGTATCACTTTCATAGAATCACAGAATCGTTAAAGGTAGAAAAGACCTTTAAGATCATCAAGTCCCACCATCAACCCAGCACCACCACCACGGTCACCACTCAACCACGTCCCCAGGTGCCATATACACATGTTTTGTGAACACTTCTGGAGATGGTGACTGTACCACTTCCTTGTGCAATTCAATGTTTGACAATCTTTTCCATGAAGAAACTTTTCCTAATATCTAGTTTAAACTTCTCCTGGTGCAACTTGACACCATTTTTCCTCGTCCTGTCACCTGTTGCCTATTTTGTTCTGTATGTCTACAGTTCAACTGCTGAAGTAATACCAAAGTCTGCCAAGAATGAGGAGCATTCATACCCATCAGCATTTGAGGGCTGTGTTTATTTAGAAACCTTTCAGGAGATACAAATTATTGCTGCTGTGAACCTTGCAGTAGGGCTGTGAATAACTTCTTTTTGACATCTAACTGCATCAGAATTGTGAGAATTAATAAAGCAGACATGCAAGCACAGTAAAAAAGCTTTACAGGCAGCTTCCAACACTCCTGCCTTGTGAAGAGCAGCAGCATCAGATGAGCTGGGATGAGTAGATGAAGCTGTGATGGGAGGACCTGCAGTACCCAGCTGTGCTGGAAACTGAACCCAAGGTATGGTGTGACCAGGAGCCTCCAGGATCAGTCTGGGATGGAAGAGGTGCCCATGCTGAAATAAATACTGCTGTCACCTAGTCTAGAGAGAAGAGCCTCAGCAACAGAAACACAAGGCTGAGGTGACAAGATAGGACAGAGGAGCAGAGCAAGGAGGGTACAGTTCTGAAAAGGACAACCCATGCAAAGACTTTTTTTTTTATACTTCGGTATGTGCATCCATGTGTCTAATTGAAAGAGAAAGGTATTAATTACATTCAGAGAAAAGTGCCAAAATGTGTTTTGAAAAGCATTCAAATATGTTGATAAGTTCTGGAGCACTTCAAGGTGTGGCTTTTTTTTTTCATAGCTTGGCTTGATGTGAAGAGTATCTCTGCAACGTGAAAGGAAATTGTATCTTGAAAAGGCATCTAAGCTTATATTGGCTTGACTGTCATTTTCGTGCTAATAGGTTATTAGAGGCTGAGTTAAATTGAAGACAGGAAACCTGTAGGGTCTGTTTAAGCCATCATAAATATGAATACTGCTGTCTCTTCATGTAACTATTTTTATTAAGAAAAAAACCAGAGCCATCATTTATCTTGTAAAGACCTTACTAAAAAGAATGATCAGCATGTCGGGTTTATTTTGTGATATTTTTTGTGTTCTGGAAGTTAACACACTCAGTGACGTGGTCTCACTCTCTGTGCTTACTTTGCACCAAGGTTGCTGACACGAACCTGACCGATGGAACCTGTGCTGCGGGAGGTCTGGTTGTACTCTGAACCGTGGGAGTGGGGAGGGCTCAGCCTTGGGAATCTCTCCCAGAAAACCAGTAGGGAAGCTGTGCACACCCTTCTGCAGGAGGTTTCATTTGTCCCCGTACTTTGCAGTGTCAGGACCCAGCAATGTCAGTTATATGACATTTGCCATCCACTGTCACTGGGCATAGTGGAATTGGAAAGCAGAAAAACACATCTTAAGAGACAGCTAAGTCTTACAGCATTAGTAGAAAATGTGGTATGGAGACCTGTTCCTTCAGCTGGCAAGGACAGTGTTTCTGTTTACTTCTTGTCATTAATGTTTTTTTCTTGCTTCAACATGGAAAAAAAAACCCAAAGTCTGGGCACTAGAATAGTTTGGGATGAGAGAAGCAATCCACACGTAATGCTTTAGATCGTGATTTCCAATCTCATCACTGTGCCAAGAGCCCAGTTACTATTAAGCACTGAATTTTGATGAGATGTTTATGCACAGGGCTGTGAGGTTAAGTCTGTTGTCTCAAAAAATCACCCCTCCTTGACATTGTCTGAGTCTTGCTCCTCCACCTTCTTCTGGCACAGCCTCGAATAACAGTTTTGATTATGTGACAGGAAAATGTGAAGGATTTAGAAGGATCTGTTCACTTTGGCTGCATACAGAAACCTCTTTACATCAAGGAAAATGTTCATTAACACCAACCACACAGCAATTAAGGGTAGTTAATATTTACATGGAATTTTGAAGGGGCATGGTGATAAATTCCTATGTGATTTTCCAGAGGTAAACTTAATGTGAAATCCATGAATAAACAACAAGCCACAAACAAGACAAAGTGAATGGGTATCAGCATTTTGCATCCCTATCCCTTCTGTCATTTATCCTTCTTACTCCTGATGTATTGCAAAGCAAAGGCAGTGAAAATTGGGATTCTACATCAAAGAAAGTTTCTTACTCTTTACTCTGATTTCTTTGCTCCATATTGACCATGCTCTGTCTCCTAGACTTTATATTAATGGATATTTGTCCATTCTTCCATAAATAGATCATGTAGGTGATAAGTAGCTCTTTGAGAGTGCGGGTCTACACACTCAGCAAAACTACACACAGCGAGACTTGCCAGAAGCAAAATCAATCTGTTAAACTTTGAATATTTCAAAGAAGTTCAGTACTGCATGTGAACGAAGATGCTGTAATGCACTCAAGCCGTTTTTTTGGCTACAAAAGCATACCTGGTGAAAAAATAGCACTGCTCAAATATGCAGAATTAAAGAATGCCACCCAAAAATCAATTGTTAAAATGCCTGGTCTCATCCCTCTAATAATCCAGCTCAGATACAGAGCTTTGATAGTCTGCAAACTGTTGTAATGTGACTGGGCGGCAGAGCTTCAAGGAGAAGATTAAAGCTTCACCCATCCAGAATGCATTCCCAGTTGTCTGAATTAGTTGGGCTTTAGCAGGTCCTGGCAGTGCTAATGCCAGTGCTGCTGTCAGCGTGGCTGTGCCCGTACAGGGACCTCAGCCTGGCAGCGTGTTTCCAAGCCAGAGAATCTGTATGTCCGTGCTGTGGCATGAGTGAACCTGCTGCTGCAGCATTCAGCTCCTCCAGCGTCTGTGGTGTGAGTTCAGCAGGAGCAGGACCTGTGAGAGCATTGCTTGGATGCTGGGCCTTTGGGATGAGGTTTTGGCTTGCAGCCAGAGGGATTCCCCTCAGTGCACAGCCAAGATGATGTGCTGTAAATCTGTGAAAATCGCATGGAATTTTATTTATGGTTTCTTGAAGGCCCTGTAGGTGTTTTTTTAAGAATTATTTTACATTCTTTATTGGTCCTTAAGGTTTATTAAATATCAGCATCCTTAAGGTCCATGATGCACAGGAAACAGCTATAAGCTCTCCTGTCCTTCAGAAAAGCTGTTTCTGTTGTATTCGAAGGTACATTCCTTTCTCTCTCCACAACCTATTGCAGTGTGCTCTGGTTAGGGCTTTAGGAGAGCTAACAGGGAGAATACATTGCCATGGGTTTATGTTTTAATTTAGGTATGATAGAGGACCTTAGTCTGCAAATCTCCACTGTATTTTTTCTGTGTATGTAATGTTCACTGCTTTTGTGAACACTCTTTTCAATCTTTGCTACAAGTTCTTAGCTGCACAAAATTTTAGTGATAGAATGTATTTAAATCATCTTTTGTACAAAGGGATTAATTTTATTCCTTATAATCTACTGAAAATTTATTGGAGAAGACATAAAATAATTTTGCAGACTTTTCTGAATTTCAGTGGGATAACATTTGCTTACCAAATGCACTGGTTTTGGAGCCTTTCCATACTCATCTCCCTTTCCATACAGCTGTATACATCTTCTCCCTCCCTATATCCAATTGGTTTTCAGCAGCAAGGGATTACTTCATTCTATTCACATGGCTTCTGCTGTTGCTGTCTATAAATTCTTGACTGTGACACTTTGACCTGTCCCTCTGGCTTTCAGGATTCCCAGGGAGCCCAGCAGTGACCAGCTCACATAACTGTATAGATCTGCAATTAAAGCAGTTTCAAATGCAACTAAACACATCAGGAAAAGATGTGCATAAACCCTCTATGTTTTTACTGTCTGTTTTTGATGTTTCCTTTTAAGTGCAGTTGTATTCTCCTGAAATGAGTTAACCTGATCATGAAAATGCTGCAAACAAGTCTCACCCATTAACCAGAGCTGATTAAACAGTGGCAAATAGATGCCACAGTCTATCAGGTTTTTGAATACTGTGGGGAAGTGGCTGCTGCACTTAGGAGAATTTTCTTTGACAGCACAATGTTGAATTTTGGCTCAATATTTGCTTGGAAATGTCCTGATCTGGTGCAGAAAGCAGAGTCTCCCAGCTGGGATCATCTTCACTGATGAGGAAACTAATTCTCCATCTACCAGTTGTGCTGTAAGGAAATCCCTATTCTCAGTGTGGATACGTTGAATGGTTTGGGTTGGAAGGGACCTTAAAGATGATCTTGTTCCAACCTCATGCCATGGGCAAGGACACTTTCCTCTAGACCAAGTTGCTCTAAGCACCATCTAATCTGACCTTGAACACTTCCAGGTACAGAGCAGCCACAGCTTCTCCCTCCTAGTTCTTGTTTCCAGGGGCAGGAGCCCTGCCCAAATTACAGAGGAGATGTAACACAAAAAAGATCCTGGGAAATTAATAATTTTCTCTTCCCTCTTACCTATTTCCCTTTTTCACTGAGAAAATGCAACAGTTCTGGCAAAGGCTGGTGCAGCCTCGTCTGATGCTGATAGTGTCTGACGTAGCATTAATGTGGAGTCAGACATGAAAAACAATGCAAGTAGCATTGATTTGTTGTTTTCCAGGTTGGTTAAGTTGCTTCTGATTGAGGAAAGGGACTTAAATATATCTTGGCAGTCTGGAGGGAATACATACAACCAGGAGTTGTGTTTCCACAGATCTTAATGGTGATGCTCCCACACTACTTTCAGGGGATTCTGAAATTATTATTAAGGTTGGGACACCAATAATGCTTCCAGAAAAAAAAAAAAATGAGGTTCTTAGTTTCCCTTGGGTCTCAGTGATCCTTATAGGTCCCTTCCAAGTCAGGATATTCTATAATTCATTGTGGTAGGTTTAAATGCAGCATCTGCTATCCACATTCATGCTTTAACTCCACTGTCATCAAATTCTGCAGTTTACAAATTGCAAATTTTGATTTTTATGTGAGGCAAAATGCAGGTGAAGATGAGCAGAGGTATTAAATGCAGTCTTATATAAATAACCAGAATTCTACACTCTTTTTGAAGGCACTGCTGGTGCTGCTGTACTGCTTTCTGCCAGTATCTGAACATCGAGCTCTGCTGGGCAGGGGGTTGTGCTGAGGCCTCGTGTAAGGGCTGTGATCCCCAGGTGTTCTAAATGGGAAAGGCATTGCAAGGCTCAGGAAGGGAAAGCCTTCATAAGGTGATTCTCAGACAACCCATTTTAGAAGGAAGGGTTTCATGAGTAGAATTGTTTTGTCCCTAAAATATTGTGGATTTAAAAGCTCCAAAAATTTTAAATACAATTTTTTAAAAGGAAAAGTATAAATTTTTCTGAAGTTTCAATTTTTTTGTGCTTCATTTGAAGTGAAAAAACCCTTTTTGCCATGTAACCTGGCTACACCCTGACTCCTGGGAACATCAGTCGAATTAATGTGATGGGGCTGAGGCATGGGTGGGAATAGGTGAAGGAAGGCTGAGTCCTGCTGCTGCATTGCACCTGCTGGTGCTGACGGAAGGTGGGGTGGGGAACCTTCAGTGCTGGTAAGTCTCTGTTCCCTTGAGTTGCTGCCTTGGTGTGCCTCTAGTCATTTTGAGACAGTATGGAAGAGGATTAGGAATCATGAGCAGGAGGCAATGTACCAGGCAGAGGTGGATGTCCCAGGTGAGCAAGCTCTGGTGAGACGATTCATGTGGTCTGATGTTTGGCATGACCCAGCAGGACTTTGTCAGGGGTGCAGTGTGGGTCCTGGATCCCCTCCAAGGGCTGGTGCTCACCCAAAACATGTAGCATGGGAAGGTCAAGTGTGCATTTGTTCTGTGCTCCGGGGGACAGGCAATGCCAGGCTCCTTACGGTGGCAGAGGAAAACAGAAACGGGTTGTGTGTGCTGGAAAGCATCAATTTTGCTCCCCCTAAAATACAACACTAAAATAAGCCTGGGACTGGAAGCTCAGAGTTGCTGGAGGAGCAGTTGTGTATCCTGGGCTGCGCTCCCTTGTGCTCCTCAAGCAGGTGAGACAGAGCCTGGCTTGTTCGTGGTGGGGGCACATCCAAGTGGGATCAAAATACTTTGTGGAGTAATTCTGATTGTAATTGTAATGAAGGACTTCTTTTCCCCCAGGTGAGTGAGAAGTGCTTCTGTAGCAGGGATGTCTTGTTCTCTCTTGAGCATGATTTTGAGTGACTGTACCATCCATAGCCCTTGAAGAGCCCACGGGGATCATTGCAACACTATCAGCTGTTGTTGATAATGAGGCATCCATTGCTCTGCTGTTCCACATGGCTGTGAGAGGACTTGGGAAAAGATGATGGGATCCTTCAACAGAGAACAAGTTAAGGAATGTTTTAAAACCTTCATGCAGAGATACCCTTTTGTGCCTAAAGGAAGCTGCAGAAGTCCTCTGTTTGGATGTTCAAGTTGGAATACAGGATTCTGGTGGTTTTTTCCGCTGTTTTCTTGACTCGGCCTTAGGCTGTCTAGCTCAGAGAGAAAGATTTTATCAAGTTGCTCATCTTATAAATTTCCTTGAAATTTTTTGCTACTTCCACATATGCCACTCATTTTAACACTCTGTCGGTATAAGGTGGCAGCAGGGTTGCATACACTGTGTTTTCTTAGTCAAGGATAATGTAGTCCAGGCTTTTACTGAGCTTCATGGGCATGTAGTGGTTCAGGTGTTCAGAGAGGCGCTGGAAATGCCTATTTAAATTCTTCGCCAGGTACTGGAATAAAGAAGATAAATCATAAATAAACTTAAATTATGATCTGCCTTCTTTGCAGATTTCTCTCCCCACCTCATGTAGCAGAAAAATCCATGTTGTAAATCCCCTGTGAAGCGCTTTCTGCTGGCAGTTCCCGTGGCTGCGTTAAAGGGATGCTCACTGCCATATTTCAAATCTTGGACACCTTTTATTTTCCTCACACAAATGTGCTCCTGGGTGCAACTGGGAGAGAAAGCAGTTTGTCTAGATGATGCGCTCTGCAAGCTCAGATAAGAATATCGTGTCCTAGAAAAGAAAAAAAACGGTAAAAGAGGCCAGTAACTCAGGGATTCTGGTTCCTTCAGATAATATGAAGCATGCTCAGCACACCTGGGGATGGAGACCCATCTCCTGGGAAGCAGTGAAATTAAGAAGTGCTGGTGCTGCTGAAGGTAAGAAAGAGAGATTGAGGTCCTTCGGGTTTTTCTTGCATGAGGCTTCAGCTCTCCGCTGAACTTCCATATTCTGTTCTGAGAGACAGAAGGGAGGAGCTGTGTCAGTGTTACCTCTTGCCACCATACCTGCTCCACTTTGTTGCTGACGTTGTCAGCTGAATCATGGCGGGGGTGTGGGGGGGGGGGATGGAAGCACCTTTTCTTGCTGCTTTCTGCTTACCAGGTTGTGTTTGAAGATTAAATTGGGACGTGTCTCTTCATCTTTGTGCCATGGACATGGATGTGCTGAATCTGCACATGGGATGTAAAAAAGAACTTTTTGACCAAAGATTCAG
The DNA here is from genome assembly GCF_009650955.1 of Corvus moneduloides. Lineage (NCBI taxonomy): Eukaryota > Metazoa > Chordata > Aves > Passeriformes > Corvidae > Corvus > Corvus moneduloides. Next base: position 10,431,689 of record NC_045490.1, read on the forward strand.
GCTCTGTGCTCATGCTTTATTTATTTTTTCTTTTGGCACAGCTTAGCCAGACTTGTCAGCTCAGCACAACAGGAAGGAAGCAAAAAAAATCCCTGAAAATCTGGTATTACAGCATTAACTGCAGAAAAGTGGTACTTAGAGTGGTGATGGTGTCCTGGTAAGTGCAGGGTGCTGTGAAACCAGGTGAATTTTCATTAACTCCTTTTACTTTAAGGATTCCTGTTTTCAAGTTCTCATTTGATTTCTGCAGAATTCCTCTGTTGAGAAGAGTTTTTCTGAAGAACAGGAGCTGTAGCCAGACTGTAGGCTTGGCTTGTTTCTAGGTTGTGCATTGCCCCAGTTTAATTCTGCATTTGTGGATAGTATAAGTTATATTATGCCTCTTCAGAGTCTTGCTATGACTAATTGCAGAGGGACTGATGAGACAGAGAATGGATTGGTTGAAAAAGCTGATTTGCAGGTGGGACTTTTGGCAGCCTCATTCCCAATGCCTGACCCTCATGGGATCCCTCATTTCTGTGAGTTTAGGTTTTCCACTGAAAACAGTATACTATGGGTGAGCCTGAGAATGGTGGGACAAAGCAGTCACTATTCCAGCTTTCTTTTGTTTCCATAAGAAATATTGACTGGTTTAGACTGAATGATCAATTAATACCCCGCAGCATGCACATACACTGAATTAATTTGATAATCCCTTGTGTAAAGAAGAATATTTTTTGTTAGTATACAACAAGAAGAAATCATATCCTGTAATGGTAAATGTCATGATATTGATCAAAATTGGCAACAGCATCTCCAAAACTTGTTGCCACTGCTCGATACATTTTTCCTTTCTTTTGCCTTTCATTATAAAGGTACCTTTCAAAACCCACTGCATCACTAAATTTTTCAAGGTGTGGGAATTTTGTCGGTTCTTTCTTCCTTTTTCTTTTTCCTGCTGTTAGTACAAAGTGGTTTGTGCTTGACTGATCATTCCTGGTGAAATCCTGTGTGAAGCAAGCTGTTGGTGGGGCAAGGTGGGGGTACCCAGCTCAGGGAGGGGTTGCTCCATGGCGTAATGGAGCTAATGGCAATACAGCTGTGGGTACATCTGATGTTAAACTACCATTATTTAAACTTTATGATGCGAGAGACTGCCAAGTCTCCCACTTGCAGCATATAAATTATGTCAATTGCTCATCCCCTTTTTTTAACCCTGATTTCTCTTGAATTATGGATGATAGACAGGGCCAGAATTTGCTTTTAGTGTTCCCTTGTGACTGTGTGTGTGCTGAGTGCACTGAACAATCATAATCTCAGTGTGTGCAGTCAGGGGATGTGTAATATAATTTGGGCTATGACCATATAGCTTGTACCCGTACCATTTAGGGAGTTACGACATCTGAAACTCAGAGATATTTTGGGGCAGGGTGGGTGCTTTGATGCCAGGTTTGACCCACCGAGGCTGGAAGGTTTCATAGCTGTGAACTCTGCGTCCCTGATGGGTTTTTGAAAGCCAGTGTGATGTTCCCTTTCAAGAGAGTCCTCCGTTGTGGGGATTAGAGCCTGTCTTCCAGCCTTCATTGTGGGGAGGAATAATAGCTCCTGTCTGTAATGAAAATATTATGATTACCATACTTTGAAGTTTTCCAGCCCAAATGTGTGGCGGTGAAGTGCATTCATCAAGTCATTCACTTAGTTGACTGAATACTCTTGTGTGGGTAGGGAATGGGTTTGCCTGGAGCAAATTAAAGCAGCACACTCCAAAGGTGATAGGGACCTGCCAAGCTGCTGGCCTTGTTGTGATTTTGATTATTGGTACTGCTCCTCTGCAAGGGAAACCTTTTAAAAGGTATCAGTGCTGTGTGTGGATATCGTAGCACTTTTGTAGAAGCAAGTCAAGGCAGTGCTGCTTTTAAGATAATTTCTGCAGCATTTATTGAATAATGTGTGTTTTAAGGTGTACAAACGGCAGGTGGTTTTAAATTATATGGGGCAGCTACAAACAGTGTCTGCACTCCTGTTGCTGCATCTGGATTCAACATTAAATTAAGACTCTTTTTTTTCTTGCTTAAATATGAAGAAAGCTTCACTCCCTGGCATATTGATTTTACAAGCATTAGCACTTTAATCAAACAGCTCTGAAGTGTTGCACTTCATTAACTGATCTTTAGGAGGAAAGTGCAAACTGTTTGCATTCGGTGAAGCCTGTCCTTGCTGATGGCACTCGAAATGCCCCGTGCTGGAAGACATTAGGCATGAGTCGTGCTTGGAGTGGAGGCAGCAGAGCTCAGAGTTGTGGAAATGGCTGGGTGGAAGAAATGAGTGTAGTCAGGTGTTGTGGCAAGTGTTACTACAGGAGAACCCACAGCACTGTCAGGCAACAGGCTGCCCAGGGCAGTGGTGGAGTCACCATCCCTGGAGGGATTTAAAAGACATGTAGATGTGGCACTTGAAGACACAGTGTAGTGATGGACTTGGCAGTGCTGGGGGAACAGTCAGACTTGATGGCCTTGGGGGCTTTTCCAACCTAAATTTTTCTATGATTCTGTGATTTCACAGAAAAAGTCTTCTAGGCTTGTGAAGCCGTACAGAAGCAAATCCTGGTTTAGCTCAGAGGAGATGGAGATGGGATGTAAAATTCTTTTATGTGGCCAAATGAATCCTCCTGCAGATCCTTTTGCAGAATGAGGTGCTGCCATAGAAGCTCATGCAGCAGGACCAGCCAGCAGGAGCCAGTGGGAGTCTGGGCTGGACACTGCTTCCAGCTCTGCTGCCCACTGCTGCACATCAGGCTTCTGTGGGCACTTGGCTGCCAATATTACATTTATTATACTGTAATACTATTTACACGCATAATTATGAGGTCTTATTAATAGCAAGCATTGTATAATGAACACTTTTACAAATAATGACTTCATGATGTTGCCTCATTGCTTTAAAAGTGGCTAGAACATTACCTTATTAGAGTAATGTTTAAAATCTGAAGTATGCCATCAAAGTTTCATTTCCTTTAATATTTTCCTTATCCTCCTGTTTTCTTCTTTTTCTTTCCACGCATCTATTTTTGACATTTTGGCATATGCAGACAGTCACCAATAAGATATACTTACCAAAAGTACTGTGGAAGCATTTCCAAAGTATTGAGCCGTGTCTCTTCACAGCTGCAGTCTGTCACTGGCACACATACATGTAAAATACTGTTATGAGACCATTTAATTGGTGCAGTTCATTAAGAGAGGAGAGAGGGGTGCCTTCTTTTCCCTGCCAAGAGCCATGTGGTCCCCAAGATGCTTTGTGAGCACAGACCTCTCTGAAGAAAATCCCTTAATCCTTGGGTGAGCAAATATGATAGGAACGTTCTGTGCTTTGTTGTGTGCTATGATCTAATTGAGATTTAATGCATTCTGTGATGTCCCTGCTGTGGACTCCCTTTGGACCCTCTGGTACAAAACTCGGTGTTGGCAGGTTTTTTTCTGTATCCCAATTTATGCCTTCCAAGACTTTCAGGCTTTTTTTTTTTTAATTTGCACATGTGGAATAGTTGTGCTGGGAGAGATGCCCAGGAAGGCAAGAAATGAGATCCTTGGTTTTCCTCTCAAAAAACAGTATTTGCTTTAAGAGTATTGAATTATGATTCTTTCATACTCCCATCCCTCTGTTTAATAATTACGTATTTGCTACTGATTGTGTTAGATACATTTGCACCTCACACAATGGTATCTACTCCCACAGCAATTTTTCAGTATAAATTCAACTGGAATTGCCAGTACAAATGTGTGTAACAAATCCAGCAGGAGGAAGTTTTGGACAGCTTTTGGGGCCCAGTAGCTCTCGTCTCATAAGGGAATTCAAACCCACAAAGCTGTCTCCTGTCCCACATTGTGCCTTTCCTTGCTGATCAGGGACACACACTGGGTTTTGACATAAAATATCCAAGAAAAATGGTCGTTCTCCTCACCCCTGAATTCCATCCCTGTGAATCCAAGCGCTGTTTCTAATGGAGAGACATTTACATGGGAAGAGATGTTGTAATTTTTAATTGTTTTATATGTTTTAGCCACTAAAGTGGGCATTGTTGAGGCAAATAAGACTTTAACTCAGTGAACTTTGGGAAACTTGGCTGCAGTTCGGGATCACTCCTGCCATCACACAGAGAGCAATTTGCCTTTTTCTCATTTTCCTTTTTCATCCCCTCTCCCCTCCTTGCCAGCTGGTCATTCACTCTATTTCACTGTGAGACCCAAGGGGTTTTTTTTTTTATTGACAGTCTCAGACCTCTTTCTCCCCCAAATGGGCACTGTGCATGTTCTTCCACCTGAGTAACCTGGAGGCAGCGATTTAGCGCCTGCAGGTCGTGTTGGAGTCGGTAAATCACCCTCCAGGATCCCTGTGGGGACCTGCTCTGCAAAGGCAGCTCCCATTGGTGTCAGTGAGGATTATGAACATTAATAGTTGGCAGCTCTGGTTTGTCCATTAGGTAGACACAAATATTTCCATTGAGAAATGCAAGTTTTTAAGTCAAAGCTGTGCTACATTATTTAGTGCAGAAAATTTTCAAATAACACCTTTTTCCCTTTTTTTTTTTTTAACATGAGTTCTATATCGTGAAAAACCTCAGCTTGTAGCAGCTCTGAAGTTGTTTGAATCTCACATGCTGGGTGTTAATGGGAACAGGAGCAGCTGAACACATGCACATCAATAGGAGACTCGGAAGCATAAAAATTGAATTCTCTCCTGCCTTTTCCTTTCCTATAGAGAAAATAGGCCCCATTAGTACAGAAAGCTTTGGCAAGGTGGTATTTACAGTCCAAGGCTGGAAAGCAGCTGCCATCCCCAGTGTGTTGTTCAGCAGAGGACTTCACTTTTCATTGCTGCCAGTAATCCTATTTACTGTGAGCACAAAATGCCAGCTGGATTTTGGCTGCTGGATGTGATGTTCTGTTATGAATGGGTTGAAGTAGTTTTGTGCTGCAGTGGGTCTGATGGAGCCACACATGGGGACGCACTGCCCAGCCATAGATGGGAACTGTCAGCCTTTTCCAAGCCATGGTGTGATGGGAAGAGCCAGGCAGGAGGGGATCAAACACAATTTTTGTCTCTAAAGCAAATGTTTTTGGAAGTGAACTTTTTTCCCCAGGCATTTCCAGTCATCCCTGCCATGCTGCTCGTGTATTTCTTTTGCAAGCTTTGGGCTCTTGTACTGCTGTACTGAGCTGCAGAATATTCCAGCACGCCAGACTGGCGGGGAGGCATTGGCAGGTCCCGGATGGGATTTGCAGAGTGGGGGGACCTGGGTGTGTTGTCAAAGGGCAGTACCAGCTGCTTCTCTGCTGATAAATTCATCACTTGAGCTCTATGTGCTTATGGAAAAGAGCTGTGTCCTTGGCATAGGATGTTCCTATTTACTATTTGTATGTATGTATGTATTTATTTATTGCCTTTACTCCTGTAGAGTCAAGTGTAGTGACTCTCACTGCTTTTTTCCTTTCTGGTCAGTCATCCAAAGAGATTGGTGGAAACACTGCCCCTCTTTCCTTTCTTTTGGTCTGATTCATCATTGCCTTGTTCCCTCCAAGCTGCCTGAGAGCTCTGTGTGCTGATCCAAAGGGACAAGTGGCAATGACAGAGACTGGAGTGACAGACCACGGAGTTTCTTGAATTGTCCCCCTGTTGGGGTCTCTCCCCCGCCGTGTAGCCCTGGGAGAGGGGCCCTGAGGGCACAGACACGGGGCTTCCCTGCCCCTGCTCAGCCTCGTTCCCATTGGTTGGTTTGTGTTCCCTGCGCAGGCAGAAGGACCCTTGGTCCCGTGACTGGAACAGTTCCTCAGCAGAGCCCCGGCCTTGCGGCTGGAGAAATAAACATCTCTGAAACAGCTATCAAGAATCTGTCTGTCCATATATATTTCCTTTCCACGGGACTCCTGGTTTGATATATGCGTGTTGCAGGATCCCCACTGCAACAAATGGTGGAGAATTGAGAGCAGAACGATCCCCGATCCCTAAGCGACTGATTTGTGTGAGTAAACCCTGGAAACTTTGGATTCCTCTTCTTGGTTTTGCTTTGCTATTCCATATCTAAACTATGGAAGAACAGTGGGAAGACTCTTGGCTCTCAGAGCCGCATATGGACATTTATCTTAAACTTAAAACGATTCTTGAACAACGATTTGTAAATTTTAGCTTGATTCAAGCTCAGAAAGAACTGAAACACTTCCTGGCATGGTTGTTTAAGAACTTTTTCTATGTTTCTTGGGATTTAATTCTTACGAAGGGCTTTTGGAAAACCGTTTGGACACAGTTAATATTTGAGTCAAAATATATGCCGATGGAAGAATATTTTCGTGAATATTATTTAGTTACCGAGACTGTTGAACAATGTCAGCTGTGTCCTGGCGAAGGGAAGCCTGGCGCAGGGACCGTGCGGCCCAGGCCACGTGCACCGAGCGCTCTGCAAGCAGCAGCGAGGCAGTTCCCGCGCGTGGGCGGAGCCACGCGAGCCGCAGTGTCGGTGGCGGAGCGAGGAGCGGCGGGACCCGGCGGTGCCTGCCCGGCCGCGTGCAGCGCGTGGTGGAGCGAGCCCCGGGAATGCCCGACCGAGACGGAGCCGCGCCCAGCCGAGACGCGCGCTGGAGCAGGGCGCGGGGGGGTCATCGCTCGGGGGCCCGGCCGAGACGTGGGTGCAGCGCCCGGCATTGGCAGCGAAGCTGCGACCAGAGGAGGCGACGCGCGGAGAACTGAGCGGCGCGGCCCGGCCCGGCCCGCGCAGCCCCGAACGCGACCCCGGGAAGAGCGCGCAGGCACCAGCAGCCCCGACAATTCCAACACGGGAGCGACCGAAGGAGAGAGCAAAGACGCAGCGAGACAGAAAACAGCAGCCACTCGGAAAAAGATCATAGTAACTAAGACCTTAGGGATAGTAAAATGGTATAATGTTAAGCAAAATTATGGTTTTATAACAAGGTGTGACAACCAGCAAGACATATTCGTGCATAGAACTGCTATTAAAAAGAATAACCCTGAAAAATACATCCCAAGCTTGGGAGATGGAGAGGTGGTGCAATTCAAAATTATACGAGGTAGAAAAGGGTTACAAGCATCGCAGGTCACTGGGCCTGATGGTGTTCCTGTAAAAGGCAGTATATATGCAAAAAATCGTAGTCATGTTAGACAGTATCTCCATTGTAAGTCCCCCCTACAGTCTCCCTTTCCTAATCCCACCTTTCCCTTTTACCCTATGTCCTATTACCCCCAGTGTATTCCCAATCCGTTTTTTCATCCATGGTTTCCCTCACAAAACCATGCTTTTGCCAATTGTTTCCCCAAAAATCCCTTTCCAATGCCGAGTGGGGGATGAAAAGGGGGAGGGAAGAAGTTAAACCCTCTCCTGCCTCAGTTTCCCCACAAAGCATGCTCAGAGAATTCTGTCTCCCTTCTGTCAGCCCTAAGATGTTCCAGAGAATCTGTTTGGACATTTAAAGACTCAGGAGGGTGGCTTGTTTTGTTCTGAAACTGTTCTTGTTATGTTTATCCAGTTGTTTTCATTCTCCTTTTATTAAAATAAAACGGGTGAGGTGTTGGGGTCCCTCCCCTGCCGTGTAGCCCTGGGAGAGGGGCCCTGAGGGCACAGACACGGGGCTTCCCTGCCCCTGCTCAGCCTCGTTCCCATTGGTTGGTTTGTGTTCGCTGCGCGGGCAGAAGGACCCTTGGTCCCGTGACTGGAACAGTTCCTCGGCAGAGCCCCGGCCATGCAGCTGGAGAGATAAACATCTCTGAAACAGCTATCAAGAATCTGTCTGTCCATATATATTTCCTTTCCACGGGACTCCTGGTTTGATATATGCGTGTTGCAGTATCCCCACTGCAACATCCCCCCTTTTTACAATGAGGAGATTTACTTCATTTTTCTAAGGCATCAAGGAAGGAGCTTGAACTATAAGCTGGTAGAAAAGCCCAGTTCCAGTCTCCTATCAAAAATATGGTGCCTACCTGTTCTTGGCTCGTGCCAGGCATCTCATCTCTCCGCTTTGAACTGGTGCCACTGGTTTTCTGGGGTTTTCATGGCATTCACCATCTCACCTGTGTTCAGATGTAACCACTGTCTTGAGCTCCCAGGTGTCTGTGCTCACCTTGTGCTCCTCTCTTGGTGTAGTTGTGCCATATCCATGTGGATCAGCCCAACAACATGCCCTGCACCAAAATGCCTTTTGTTCTGTTCCCTTTCTTAAAGGAATAAAAAGCCCCATAATGCTGCCTTTGCCCAGTGTACTCTGATGTTGATGACTGATGATTGTTCCTAATTCCAGCTTTTTATCCCAAGCTTTTCCTCTTCTGCTATTAAATGTGACCCTCTTGTTTCCTTTTGGTACCTTTGTATTTGAAGGGAAACAGTGTTCAGTTGATTTTATCAGTTGTTGCTCATTTTTATTCAGTGTACAGAGCACTTTCACAGGGAAGGGAGTGAATACTCTTATTTTACATCGACCCTTTCAGATCCAGCTCTCCCCACGCTTTCCTGGTGTGGGTGACTGAGGAGTGCTCCCACACTCCTCAGGCTGCTGTCTTTGTTTGGCAGCAGGATAAATCCTGGATGGACTCTTTGCATGGCTGTGGATGAGCACTGATGCCATGGAAAGGAAAAAGCTCATTGTGGGGTGAGGGGAAGGGGCTCTGCCCTCCTGGGTAATTTCCCAAACCAGATGCCCAGCTGTACAAACTAAGAAAATTCTGATTAAATTAAAACTGTTTGAAACAAAAATACAGCCATTGCAGAAACCCCTAATCAGTTATGGATTTTTATGTATTTTTTTATCTCCTCTTAATTTTTCTTTTTAGATTGTGAGTTTCAACCTGAAAACCCAGTGATATATTCTACTCCTAACAATAAAAAAAAAAATCAGCTAATCTTAGCATTTTGGTACTAATGCTCCATTTCTGCACTGATACCTTCAGAGCCAGTTTTAACATTATATGAAGTTTAAAGGCTTTTCACTTTCAAAATAGCTTTTTAGTAGTTTTTTTTCATCTTACTGTGTTATCCTTTCAGTAGTTTTGGTAGCCAATAACTCTTCCATCAGGTAAATGCACTTCAAAATGCTTTCTTCAGCACAGAGCAAATACAGAGAGAGTAAAAGGTTTGTAATGCAGGAGAAATGGCATTAATTCTGCTGTCCTTTGTAGAAGAGCACAGGGAAAAGTAACTGCTGGAGGGTAAGTGGGGATAAAAAAGATGTCTTTTTGTTGAATTTAGGAGTTTAAGATGTTGATGCATATACTTAACACTGCTTGGTGCAGGTTGGGGTGATGTAGCAGGACTGGGAAAAGACTGTGAAGGTGTACTGGGCTATTTACTTCAGGAGTAGGAAGTGATCTTGAAATCTCATATTCGGAGGAGATAAATCTTTAATCACAGTCAGGGTAATTTCCATTATTGATGCAAAAGTGAAATTCTCAGGGAGGGGGTGAGAAATAGATTTGCCCTGGGGAGAGAGCCTCAAAAGGCTGGGTATTAACAATGGCTGTTAGGTCTGACGGGCACTTGCTGACAGACTCAAGGGGTTTATCCTATATGAGATGAAGGTTTCCATGTGTTAACATTGTCTTCAGATGGAGTTAAAGAAAATGGTGTGTCCACAAAATACCAGTGTCCTGGAGTTTCATGGCGTGCTGGATTAGACAACAAATAGAAAATTAAACAAGTGGAGAATTAGAAAAGTAGCACTAGGTGCACAGGACATGCATGCAGTTGCTTTAAAAATAGTGTTTCTCCTTATTTCTTAGTCTTGGAACAGAAATTCATTAACAATAACAGAGAATTGGAAAGAGGATTGCAAATTGTTATTGATCGGTGTTGGCCTGTGGAGATGTTTTGGTCTGGTTTCAAGCTCCTGGAGCATATCCTGCTCACGCTCACTGACCAGCACTGAATTAAATCCTGGGACACTGCAGTCTCTTGTGCTAGAGCAAGGGGAACTGCTGGGGCACGTCTGGAGTCAGGAATTTGGGGGGGATGTTCGTATTTTTTTAATATATGTTGGTAACATTGCAATTAAAAGTAACTTGCTCTGCCCAGCCATGCACACACCTGAGTGCAGCTTTTGCTCCATGGCTTGGCTTGAGCAATGATCTGAGAACAACCTTTGAGTTGCTGAGCAGATGCCACCATTGAGCAGAACTGGGTTCATTTTAGGGTTATCTGCAGTCTCAGTGCAATATGTACATTTGTCTTCATGACTGTCCCATTGGAAGATGTTGAGTTTATTTGGATTTGCTATCATTCAAATGTGTTTTGTTCCTGAGTTTTTATGAACCATAACAGACAAGCACTGCATAATGTATATAGAGAACATTTTAAAGGCACATCCTGTTCTTACTAATTTTTAAAGGCAATCCCAAGGTGGGATGCAGTCCTGGACATGCTGCCAGCAGTGTGCCTCACATGTCGGCCTTGCACCATCCCTGGAAGTGTTTAAGGCCAGGCTGGATGTGGCTTGGAGCAACCCGGTCCGGTGGAAGGTGTCCCTGCCCATGACAGGGGGGTTGTAACAAGATGATCTTTAAGGTCCGTTTCAACCCAAACCATTCTATGATTCTAGGAAAACTATTTTATAAGATATCCTTTCTTCTGTGTCCCAATGCAGATATAAAACATCTTCAGTATTTGTGTGATTGTTATTCTCCCCATAATGGACCTATTTGGCTCCTGCCTCACACTTGGGCTATATGGTAACGCTCCGGCACTCATAATCGGTGAGGCTCTAAGGCATCTAGTTGGGAAAACGTAAATGAAATGTCTTGGGGAAAAAAATGTGAAAAGACACTGTGCAGCCTCAAATGTTTCAAGCTGGAGGTTTATGCTGATTTAGGTGTGATGCAGGAGGGGCACTAATCCTTTTGCTGGGGCTGCTCCTCAGTCAAGGAAAGTGTCCATGAGTAAAATACAAGTTTTGCTTTACCCAGGAGAAAAAACCACCCAAACACAAAACACCTGCACTAATACAAATCCCATTACAACTAAATAGCTTTAATATTTTGTCCCCTTTTATTTCCAGGAAATGTCAACTTCTACAGAAAGGCATCAGTTCTCAGAAACAGACTCACAAAGTGAATCCAGTCCCTAATTTTCACGCAGAGCTGTCTGCCTTCCTTTATGTGTAGTAGTAAATGACAGAAGTGTTGCAAGTTGTACATAGATGCAACTATTGATAGATTCCATCTGGAAGCTTTTACCCTTGTAAATTAATCTGCTTGGGATGAAGGGACAGGAGAAGGAAGTGACAGTAAAAGACTCTATAGATTCATTTTCTCAATAGACCTGAGTTGTTCTTTGAAATTACCATCCTAAAGATTTTTTTCCCCCTTCATAGTATGGTCTACCTTATCTCCAGGGATGGGATCAAGCAAGGAGGGCAGATTTAGATTAGATACTTGGAAAAAAATCTTCCCTGTGAGCATGCTGAGGCCCTGACACTAGTTGCCCACAGAAGCTGTGTCTGCCCCATCCTTGGAAGTGTTCAATGCCAGGCTGGATGGGGCTTGGAGCAACATTGCCTAGTGGAAGGTGTCCCTGCACATGGCAGGAGGTTAGAACAAGATGAGCTTTAAGGTCGGTTCCAACCTGAACCATTCTGTGATCCTGTGATTTAATTACTTTATATTGAGCTTGTAGCCACTGCCAACCTCCATCCTTTTCTATCTCATGTTTCTACCTCTTAATACAGCTTTGGGCTGAGTTTAAACAAAGCTTTAAAGATATTCATCAAGAACATGTCTTCATTTGTAAGGTTGAAGTGTGTGATATGCACCTCTTAAAGAAAAGGAAATGCTTCTGGAAGTGCTGACACTGTGGTGACACTAATGGAGGGTTCTAACCTGTCATGGTGAAACCTCCTGCAGTGGCATTTGAACAGTTTGGTGCAAGTCAGATGATTTTTTAATTTATGTAGAGCTGAATTCAAGAGTAGTGTAATAAGGAAACTGAATGGGTATTAATTATAAATATCTTCCAATTAAAAAGAGATAATCAGGATAATGTTCTTTTTTTTGATACAAACACAGTGATGAGCTGTCTTTCTGCTTCTGTTCTTAGGCCTCAATGAGCATTATAAACTGATGTCTGAATGAGAAAATAAGTAGGAAAATAGAAAGGTCTATCTATCCAATCTGAAATAACATTATGTTTGTGCATATATAAGGGTAAAATAGGCATACAATAAAAAAATTTATTTATTTTCTGATAAATGGTCTTATCACAAAGTAGTGAGTGAAAAAATAGAAATGAAGAGATTTCTGTGAGACTGAAGAATGCTCCTCAGATGGGACCTAGGTGTCTTTTGGTTTTGAACCACTGATAATACTACCAGATGTTTTTACATAGGTGTTGTAAGTGATGGCCAGGCATGTTCCCTGCCATTGCAGCATGTCCCACTACACTTAGTTTATCCATTTCACCCTCCTCCAAGTAGAAATTATCCAAATGAGGGTAAAATTGTGAAAATTGTGGAATCAGATTTTGAAAAGTAGGTGGAAGCGAGAGACTTCTGCTTGGTTCCAAGGAGCTTTGGGGGCAGCTGTGCAAAGGTCTCTGGGTTCATGGTGATGGTGGAGGAGCCAGGGGAGGTGTGAGCATCTTGTGGGGGAAAGCCTTGGGTTGTGTGTCCAGGAGGAGAGGGGAGCGGGGAGCAAACCAAAGGCAACATCCATGGCCAGATTTAATGGTTAACAGCTGGGAAAGATCCAGGCTGTTCAGCTTCCCTTCAGGAGCTCCACTGGTAATGTAATTGGAGAAATCGACATGAAAACAGGCAAGCCATCTATAGTTATTTTATTATTGGATTGTAACCTCCCCCTAGTCTCTGTCACAAGAATTTCACTGAAGGAATAGCATAAAGATACATGACACAAAGGATAAAAGCCCACTGAAAACAAGGAAGGGAAGCCGGGCTGGTCCTGAGAGTAGGAGTGAAGAAATGGGACAGACACAAGATTCATGAGCAAGATTAAAGGCAGCAAGACTGATTTTGAGCAGTGACCCATGGGAATTTTATTGCCTTCCTTCCAAAGAATCTATTCATTTGATATGGAGTATCATACCAAAGGAACCAAAGTATTAATGTGATCTATTCCCTCCAGATCTGAGACTGTAAATTTTCAGCCTTTTTTTGGGCTGTGGAATACTGAGAAAATGAAAACCACAATCAAGTAAAATACATGTGAGTGCACATGTGCACGTGCATAAGCACATTGCTACTATGCTTCACTGGGTTTCTCACAGCACTGGAAATATGGGTGCCCAAGGAAACATTGAATTAAATCACAGAATCATGGAATGGTCTGGGTTGCAAGGGACTTTAAGGCTCGTCTTGTTCCAACTCCTCTGCCGTGGCTGGGTATACCTTCCACTAGACCAGGTTGCTCCAAACAGTGTCCAGCCTGGCCCTGAACATTAATCCTTCTGATAAATGCAGGAAATATATTAATCTTCTGCTAAAATTGTGCTGTTTCTTGTCCAGCTGGTTGTGAGGACCTGCTAAGCAGCTCACAAACGCAGGGAGAGGTGTGATGCCAATGAGGACTGCACAAATTTATATTTGTGTCTATACTTGCTGCACAGGAGTAATGTAGTAAAATTGCCTTCAGTGTGCAATACCTATCAAAGATAAATTAAGATAAACATTTAATAGAGAGCAATTCTATGAATTGCCTCTTTGTCAGCTCTTTTGAGAAGAGAACAATCAGGAAAATTGTGCATGGTAAAGTTTCATGGCAAGGATCTAAATATATATGGTCTCATACCTGGGTTGGTGTTTCTTCCTCAGTAATCTCTGTGTATGTTTTACATAGTTTGGATCTTTTAATCTCTACATGTCTTTTGTCTCTTTTTTCCTGTTAGTACCCTCGCAGACCACAATACCATCCAAAAATAATATTTGATTAAGCTTTTGATCTCATAGTGGTTAGATGGATTTGAAATGGGGAAAAATTAGGCTAATCACACTAAGAATAGCATAGTTACTTCTGATTTTCAAATGCCTTTTCATGATATGACCTCCAATGGTTTTCAGAGTTCTAACCGATACAGAAGGTAACATTAGTTCCCATTTTCAGATGTAAAAATTGATACAGAAAATTTTTCTATAGTATTGAGTGCTTCCTTGGTGTTGTTTGCAGAATAACTGCTTGCTGTTATTGAGCTTCTGCTGAGCAACTACAATTTGTTTTCATTTGATATTAAACTGCAGAGACAGATTAAGCAGTTACCTTCATTGTGGTGTCCTTGGTGCAACTATTTGTCACAACCCTTCTTTCCAGAGTCTATTTTCCTTTCCTTTTGGGGTTGGTTTTATTTTTTAAAACTCTGTGAATCCTCCTGAAATCACATGACTGTGTGGGAAGTCTTGCTAACTTTTGTTGCGAGGAGGATTTCCGTATTATCCTGCCTTTTGTTTCATGTAGAGCCTTTAATATGGTGAAATGATTGATTCTCTGTCTTCCTCTTCCAAGGCTGATGTGTCCCTCTCCATCCTGCTCCAAAATGTGCACAAACACACAGAGTCGTCTCGTGCATCTCGAAAGAAAATAGTTTGTATCTGTAGCAATCATATGCTTGAAACATATTTTATTCTCTGTGTTATTCTCCAGGACAAGTCACCATTTTTGCTTTATAACAGAGACAATGAAATTGCTGTTGCCTTGCCCAGGTGATTTACCACGGCTTCTCTGCCTCTCCACTCTCATGTCAGGCATGCAGTGAAAAACCCAGAAGCTCAAGAGCAGACAATTATGAAATTCCTGCTTTGTTTCCTTTCTTACTGTATTGTGGCAGCAGCAACAAATGCAGCACACAATTTGCTTGCTGATCATAAGCCAGGCTCAATATGCAGCTCAACTTTGGTTGCTTCCAACCATGAGGTACTCAAGATCTACTTAAGATGTGCTGTTAAGGAAGGTTTAGGAAGCTGTGCTGCAGCATCTGACTTTGTGTCATCAGCAAAAATGAGTTTTGGCAAGGGAAGTGTGTGGCTGTGTATAATCTGTGTGTGAATAGATGTATGTAAATACACACTTGAACTATACATCTGTGTGTATCACTGTCATAGAGTTTGATTTTATTTTTATTTTAATGTAACGCTTGCAAGGTGCAGCATTGCCTTGGAAGGACTTGGTACAGAAGCTTCCAGTTTCAGTCATATATAATTAAAATTTCTAGTTTTAGCCCTGGCTCTGATGTAATGTCTGAACTTCTTCCTTCAGCAATAAACCTGGATGCCCAGCTGCCTGCTGGAGCTCACTGTTACTTGAGGGCAAAATCGCTTTTTACATGTAAAGGTAGTAATTTACACTTCTGCTATAAATGAGCAGTGATATGATAGAGCTGTTTGGTTTTTGAGTTTGCTGTCTGTGGTGGGTTTGTCTGGTTGGTCCTAAGTGAAACCAGTACTTGTCCTGAACCCAACCTTCCTTTGGGAGTTTTGAGGAAGTAAGGAATAGGTTTGTATTTGGGAGTGAAGAAAAAAAAGCACGTGAGCCTTAGTTTGATCTGTAACACATTTAGTGGTGTGCAAAAGGTAGATGAGGTCCTTGTCTGTAAGAATTAATGAGCCGTTAGAGGATGTGCATTCTCCAGCGTGGCAGGAACATCTTAATTTCCTCATTAAAGTCTTTGAGATGCAGGCAGCCTGTTAGCCAGCCTTATGAAATTCCTGAACTCAGTTATTTCCTTCCTGTACCAAACTCTTGTCAGTTTTCCACTGGAACTCCAAATTTCTCAGGGGCAACTGAGAGCTAATTTGAAAAGTCAAGTGTGTTCATGGATCTATGAGACTGGGCTTCCTCTGTCCATCCTTCTGGCTTTAATACAGTGTAACACCTCAGACTCTAGCCATGTTGAGTATAGTTAATCAGTGTTGAAGAGTGGCTTGTTTTGCAAGATGATAAATTTTTAACCTATGTAAATTACTTTCTTTGCAACTAATAAATTGAATAAATTATGCCTTTTCCATGCAGTACAGTGGGGCTCATAAATACTTTGTGCAGGTAGTTGGTAGTTTCACTTGATTACCTTTCCCATTTCTGTTTTTGATAATCCTTGTAAGAGTGAGGAATTCAGACACTTTCAATAGTTCTAAAAAAAAGCAGTGGAAGGCATGTTTCATGCCTGTGAGGTGCACACCAGTGTCCTGCCTGTGGGATCCACCTTGATGCAATCAAGGAAAGTCCTTTTCCCTGGCTCCTGGTGCTGCTCCAGATTAATTAGTTACTTGGATAAAGATAACAGTGCTTGTACAGTCAAACACTTCCTTTCCTCTCCATTTACACTGCTCTGTTCTGTTTCACACCCTGTTGCTGTCCTTGCTGGGCAGAGGGTCCATTGGTACAGCTGAGTGAGCTTGTGGGGAACTTCAGTTCTTCAAAGGATTATGCAAAAGATAATTGCATTAAAGAGCTGCTGTCAACATTACGGGGTTCTGGCAAAGAAAACCCATGTTAGCACTCTGCTTGCAGACACACAGATTTCAGAGGACTTGGACTAGGAGAAGTACATCAGGATTCCCGAATACTTGAATATTTCCTTCCTGGCTGTTTGAGGGGTATCTTTCTTATCTCCTTACCAAACTAATCTGTTTAACCAGGAGTTGTCTGTCCGGGAACACAGAGTAAATTAAACTCTGAACAAAATGGATAAGGCATAAATATAGCCAGGGTTTCTGGGGTTTTTCCAAAGTAACCAGGATGGATGAAGGAAAGAATAAGTATTTTATATTTTTTTATAAGCTGGTTCTTTAACAAATTTTTGATGTATCATTAAAAAACTTAAAAATCCCATTCTAATAAAAAAGTTTGTCTTCAGTTATGCAAATTTTATATTAAAAATCAAAATACCAAAAATACTTGAGTCTCCTAAGAGCGTTTTTGCTGCTGTCAGGGCAGGGTGCAGCTGTCACCTGCTCAGATGTGACCTGGTGCATTAAATCAGAGCAGGCCACCTTGAATGAGGAGGCAGCAATAACATTCAGTGAGATGCGTGACACAGTCCTTGGCTGGTGCAAGCTCTGAGAGATCAATTTTTAGTGATCAAGGCAGCCCACAAAGGTCTTTGCTGTAGTTTTACCTCAATTACATTTATACAGATAATAATAGCTCCTGAATCTTGATTTTTAAATAGCTCTCATATCAACAACAGTCTCCAAAATATGTCTTTTGAGGCACATTGAGATGGAAAAGGCAAGTGCCTGTACAGATGCAGGTCCTGCCACTGAGAGGAACAGGATGCTTGACCAGAGCTTCCTCATGTCTTCATGCTTTGGGCTGCTCTGATTTAGAGCAGGTGCTAATACAAAATATGGCCTTTACAGATCTCCTTGAGGTCACAAATTTCCATTTCTGAGGATAATTTGCAAAACTTCTGGAACAATTAGTACAGTAAGTAAAGAATAGTCAGATACTCTTTCCACGGACTGTACTTTTTGCACTGCTCAGAGATGCTTTGACCTTCTAGTTTATTACAAGTCAGGAAAAGTCAATATTTCTTAGCTTGCCAAGTTGGAGGAATTTTAATGAGTTATTGAGTCAAATAGTTAATCCTCCAATAACAGACTTTTTTTTCCCTTTTAGATTTACAGTGATAAAAACAAAGGCTTATTGGGGAGGAGGAAAAACGGGGTTTTGTTAGGAACTCTTGCTTGTCTCTGTGCACATGCTTTAACCCCTTGACCATGAGTAGATGAAACAGAGCTTCAACACGGAGGCATTTTATATTGGCATGAACTGCTGGGCAGGCAGGGGCTGTGTTGATGTTAGCAGGGAATTTAACATGATAAAATGGGATTGAAGTAGCTGGTACTGATGCTCCTCACTCCTTTTACATGGGATGAGGTGCTATGGATGAGATCTGGTCTGTGCTCCTACGCTGAACTGTTTGGCTGCTGGAAAAGTCTGTTAAGGGGAGAGCCCTGGGTGCTCCAGTTGTTGCAGGATGTGTTCCACTGAGTGCTGCAGCACATCTGGAGTAGTGCTTGCACTTGAACATCCTCTGAGAGCTGACACAACCAAAACCTTTCCAAGAGCCAAACCTGCATGTGGTAAATGTAGAGAAAAGGGATTTGCTTCCAAACCATCTTGCTGGTCCAGACTGAGTCCCTGGCTCAGGGGCAGCCAGTGTCTCTGGCTGTTGGAAGGCTGTGCAAGGCTGGCAGTGGGTTTTGCACAAGGAAATGCTTATTCCTGCTATAATTATGCCTTTTGCAATTTCGCTTTGTAATGCTCAACTTGGTGTACTCCAATTAACATAGAATAATCTAATTTCCTGAAACTCTCTTCGTTGAGTGTAATGCTAATTATTGCTCTGAGTGGCTTTTTTGGAAGCACCCTGTCCTGTGTGAATTATAGTAATGTTCTCCGTAAGCCTTTAAGTGAGGAAGCTTCATAAGCAGAAAATGTTACAGCACAATGGCAGCTTCCTTACCCTTTTAATAGTATCAAACAGCAGATAGCACAGTAATATTCAGAATATCATATCCAGTGAATTCTTAAAAGTAGTAGAAAGTTATTTTTCACTATATGTCATTACTCAGAGTGTAGGAATAGGTACCGATGGTCGTTTTTACAATGACTAGCATTTTCCCATAACATTCCCTTCACTGTATTCAGTAACATTCCTTTCAGTAATGGTCTTTCTTGGGGGTTATTTTTTCAAAAGCTTTCAGCAGTTTTTTGTCTGAGCTTTCCTTGAAACCTGTGTGAATTTTAGCTTGGAGGATACTCCGCTTCTGGGTGGAAGCTTTAGACTCCCAGGGTGGGAGTTGGACTCTAAATGTGGACGGGAGCTGAGTGCTGGCACTTGGGCACTTTGCTGAGTTTTGTGGCTGGAGTAGTGTAGGGTTTCAGAATTGCTTTCTGAATGTAACTCACAGTCAAAGTGTGAGCACGGAAGTGCTCTCACTGGGTTTTATTCTAGGCTCTAGCATCGTGAAGAGCTAAAAGAACAGAGGGCCATGTGTCCACCACTTTCCAGTAAAGCACTTCGAGCACATGCTCAGTGTTGTGATAAGGGAGAGCTGGACGTCTGGGAGTGCAGATCTGAGCACTCCCTTCGAGCTGCTGCTGTTCAAAGGGGAGCATTTTTTACCTCCAAAACCTTTGTCGCTTCTGCTCCTGTCAGGGCTGTGGTGCTGCAGCAGCCACGTGTGGTCTGTTGAGGCAAATGTGGCTCACGATGGCATTTTCTGCTCTTCCCAGTGCTCTATGGACAGGATGGTCTGCATGCATCCTGTGAGAAGAAGTACTGCGGGCGGGGCAGCAAGTGTGTGGTGAACAGGGACACGAACCAGCCTGAATGCAGGTGTGTCGAGGATTGCAAGTCCAGCTACATGCCCGTCTGTGGATCTGATGGGAGGTTCTATGAAAATCACTGTCAGCTGCATCGAGCCTCGTGTCTGCAGAGGAAGAAAATCTACATTATCCACAGCAAGGACTGTTTCTTCAAAGGTAGGCCATTGTTGAAAATAAATACTTCTGTAGAGCTTTCATCACTTGTCGTAATCCTCGTAAATGGCTGAATGGCATGTTTTATTTCTAACAGCTAAATTTTTCAGGGATGATTTATTCCAGGACAGCAGAGAACATACACAATGTTTTATGCAGCTATTAAGCCCCTGAGTGCCATCACCATGCAAAATGTAATCATACCGGGAACTGGTAAATAATTAACATCACTGTATGCATTGTGTGCACTGTAGGTGTGCTGCTCAGTACTTTCAGCTGCCAGTGTAATAACTTTTTACAATCCAATTCGTTTGAAAAGGCTTTGAACAAGACAAAGATGTTCAGAAAAAGTAGATGGTATAAACAAAATTTTGCTGCAACATTAAGAAACAAAAACCTAGTTAGGCAAATGACAGGCAAAAGAAAGGATCTGTTTAAATGAAATTAGAGGAGTGGGGACAGATGTTAAATAACTTTAAAGACAGTTCTGGTTACCAGTGGCATGCATACATCGGGAGCTCTTCTACCAGTTCAATAGCAAATTTCTTTGTCATCATTGCACCAAATCCAGTCCATGTCTTTCCCATTAATATTTTGTATGCCATGTACCATCCTATCATCAAGAGAGACTGCAGGAGTAGGAGCGTGTGATAAAATGCCAGGGAATGGAAGAAGTTGTAAATTATTTTACTTGAAAGCTCATTGTCAAATATGACTCCATACACCTACAGGAATATTTAGGTGGGTTGTTGCAAGTATATCCAGTGACATTTACGTGATCAAATATGAAAATAATTCCTTTATCTTCAGTTCACTTAAGCCCCCAAGGAGATTGGCTGTATATAGAGCTACCCATCACTAGTTCTTCTTTACTAACATGATGCTAGAAGAGCCTGTTTAAGAAACAGGAGCCCATTTGAAGAGTCTCATTAATATGTCCTTGTGATACCCATTGGAGATAGAAAAGCATTGTTCTTCTTGTGTCTTGGGGAAGACTTGGAGACTGTGACAAAAATTTTTCCAGAGGTATGTAGGCACTGCTTTGCAGGGCATTGCGAAGTCTCATTTGTTTTGAAGATCTGGATGTAGAGAAGACAACACAGCTGGTCAGAGCATTGACTTGGTGAACACCCTAGGTTAGTTAGTCACAGGCAGCCTCTAAATTTACCAAAGCGGGTAATTAGAATCAATAGACCTTATATGAAGTTAATCATAGAGAGGGGTCACCCAAAGGCATATTTCAAGCACACGAGCATATCAAGGCAAAGAGGAATTTTTTGCTTGTCACATTAAAAAAAAGCATTTAAAAAGGACAGTTGTGCCTTGCTCCAACTGCTGTGCTTCTGCCTCTGGGTATCAAGTCAGATCAGGATAAGGATCAGGCTGGAAACAGTGTCCATCCCTGAGTAAGATGCCGGCGGGCTTCTGCATCATGACAAACCTTGCAAAGAAAGGGGAAGTCTTAATTTCAGAGATGCTCAGCACCCCCCACTCGATTCAAGGGATTTTCTTCCCCTGACTACCAAAAAACAGTCTTCAGGTTTTACATTCTTGACATTACCCACCTTTTTATGACAGTGCTTCTGGCCTGGGTTTTTATTCATTCCTTATCGCATATAGTGTTAAAGAAAATGAGTTCTTATTGCAGTAATCAGCCCCTGCAGTGGCTGTATTATACCTAATGATACAATGTCACGCATGAATACCTCCCTGAGCACACCATGAAATGATGTCAGAAAGTAGGAGTTTTGTGTCCCAGTTTAAAGTAACCCTCGAACTCTTGCCAGGGAGCACTGCTTAAATCTGTTTTTCAGCAGAATAACAGCTTTATGGAAGGGAAGAAAGAAACAAGCTCACTTCTCTTCCCACGTGAATAAATAAAAATGTACTTCACACCTCTGTCTGCAGAGATAACATACAGAAAAAAGTTTACCTTAAGTGGGGAATAATTCCACAGAGTGGGACTCCATAGAAATACTTGGCTTCAGCCCTTTTTTCTGACATGCAGTTCCTGAGTAACCTTCTGTGTGTCACTCTGTTTATTGGTACTTTAGTCTCCTATTTCTAAATCAAGAATGATGGTGGTTTCTTTTAAATCAAAATTTTCAGTCAGCAATTAAGGTACAGGTTTTTAAGCACCATTATAAGTGTAACATGAAGTGTAAGATTTTGACTGGAGAAAAATCTTAAAGGTGCAAAATCATAGAATCCCAAAATGTTTTGGGTTGGAAGGGACCTTAATGAGCCTCCTGTTCCAACCCCATTGGTGTGGTCAAGGACACCTTCCACTAGACCAGGTTGCTCAGGTGTACATCACATGTTTTCTTTCTGCTTCCGATCAAGTAGATAATTTAATTATTTGAGTACAGTCAGACAGATGAGTGGGTTGCTTCTTGGTTTTTTGTTCCAGTTGACTTGTTCAATTAAGACTTAAATTCCTGTGTAGAGCTGAGGGGCACTGCAGACTGGATGTTTGTGTGTGCTCTGCCAGTTTGCCCAGTTATCAGTGACAAACTGGATGGTCTTAAGGTATGACAGAGATCAAATACCTGATTCTACATTGTCTGAGCTAGGTCTCTCCACAGTAAATTGATAATAAAGCAAACAGCAGAGATTTGTTTTCTTTTGTGTATTTTGGGAAAGGATTTTTTAGTCTTTTAGCATAATTATCAGATATGAAGTGCTTTGTAAATACTAGTGGATAGCACATACCTCCTGTGTGAGTAGAAGCATTGCTCCAGTAGCCCAAATTTGCATTCTGTACCAGCAACAGTATTAGGAAGAGCAGAAGAGAATTTGTCCCTGGGAAAATGACTGATTTCTCCTTGGCCCGGCCTAGAATGAAATAGCTCCTTGAAATCCCGAGAGTCCAAAACATTGAAAAAACTTACAGAAATGTGGAAGAAGCAATGAGACATCTCAGCAGGAGTGATCTCCCCAGGCTTTATCCTATAGCCTCTGTTGCAACACAGTTCCCCATACACAAAACTATAAATGCAGTCCCTTTTCCTCAGTTGACAAAGCAAATGATAAATAGGTGGGAAACTTCACTTGGGAGTTTGAAGTCCCAAGGGAAATACTGTGAAGCAGAAGTCCTAAATCCAGACATCTCAGGAGAAATGTCAATCCCACTCATAGCCGTTCACATTCTCCTTGATCTGATTGTCTTTCCTGGTGTGAAATACAGTTTGGTTTTCCCATAGGAAAATGTTCTGTTTAGGACTTCTCTACCATGTGGCAGGTTCTTTTCATTTTCTATGTTTTCACTGTTTTGTGAGTTTCCATAGTCATTTGATTTAGGTGTTGGTGAATTTTTCAAGGTAAGAAACTACTTAAAGATAAAAGTGCTTTTACTGTGTGCCAGACTGGTCAAGGAAGGTTTTCTTCCCCAAAAGCTCTCCCAGTACCCATGAACACTGGAAAGATAGCTGTGCTTATAATGACAACTGTCCCACAGATGTCCAGAATGAGCACTTGGCCTGAAGATGTTCCTATTTGAATAAATGTCTTGGATAATGAGTTTATATCATTTTAGCACAGTATTTTGGACTATGCTTTGCTTTTTCATGGCACTAGTCCCCTTTTTTCCTCTTCTGTTCGTTTTTCTTTCCTTTTGACTGTTTACACCCACTCTGTCTCTTCACTCACTTTTCTCTCATTATTTTTGGCCAGCAAAAGCTGTGCAGACACTGTATAATAGTTTTTCTTCCCTTTCTTCCAGAAATACCAGCAATGCACTTCCCTAGCAGTTCACATACATTAGAGAAATTCTGTTTAGAGCTGCACTTTTCCATTTTCAGGATTTAGGGAGTAGTTTTTTCCCTTCTTTCTTTCTTTCCCTACCTGCTTTTTTCTGCTTGATCAGCAGTCTCAAAGCTCCTGTGCATCAGCCAAGCCCTTGCTAGAGGAAGGCAGCCATGTTTGCTTGCCCAAGCTCATTCGTTATTTTCTGTGGTTCTGACATCCTCCCTTTATCCAGGTGGATTGAGTTTTTTATAAAAATCTCAGCTTTTCTTGCCAGCCTGTACAGCAGCTTTGTGCTGCAGCTGGTCAGATTGAGTTTGTGCTCTGGCATGAATTCGATCCAACTTAGTTGACCAAATTCTTGAACTTTCCATTATGTAAGTGCACTGTACCTGTATCAATTACTTAATGTATTGTTTTTTGTCCATTCAGTCCAACTTGTACTAAAGCTCTAATTTTATGAAATCTGACAGAATTTTATGCAGAGAGACGGTGTGCTTTAAAAGCATCTTCATGTCTGGTATTCTCCTTCTTCTCTGCTGAAATGTCAGTACTAATTTTTCAATAATTTTGTCCCATTGCTTAAAATATATATGTCTTTTTTAAGCAAGTATCTGACAGTAATTTTCCTCCTTATACAAGGTCATTTCTTGCCCCATAGTAAATAATAATTTTGCACAAATTCTGTACATAATTTCAAAAGAAATCTCTGTGGAAAACCACCTGTCTTTCTCCTTTCTGTTACACAATACAGTCCCACTGTTTGGTTTGAGGCTTACACTGTTGCTCAGAACAATATTTCATGCCATTAATTTATAAATAAAGTCTTCCAAAGTGTGCATGTGCACACATGTGAGTGTGTTTGCACATTGAAAGAGCCAGAATAATGTGTTCTCTCAGGACATATATGCACAGGTAGCGTAGTAGAGGATGGAACCTGGCTCTGCATGGAGAGAGAACGAAAAGCAAAGGGCGCAGCTGAAACAAGATGTTCAGCCTGATATAAGGAGATGTCTTTCCCTTGGAGATTGGTTGAGTGCTGGAACAGGCTGCCCAGGTGCCATCTCCATCTCTGAGAGCTTTCAGAACCTGACTGGGAAACAGCCCTGAGCAACCCGGTCTGACCCTGCACTAAATGTTTTGATGGAAGCCTCTTCCAGCCCATATCATCCCATAATCTTATGATTTCTTGACCTTAGGTAATGGCATCTTTCATTTTCAACTACTCTATCTTTCTTCCAGTTCTGAAAAAGTTTTTTTCTAATTAAGGAAAATTATAATGTTCTGCATGTTGACAGAAAATTTTCTATGCTTGAGTGTAAATAAATTACAAACCTGGGAAAAAAGCAAACAAGCAGGCTGATAACTCGTATCACTGCAGTAATCTCAAATGCATATGAATTCAGCCTCAGGTGGTGGTGGTTTATTTCCTCTGTACTTTATTTGTTGTCCATGTGTTAGATCTGTGCTTTGTTACTTCCGGGAGTAATTTGTTCTGCAGAATAGCATTTCAAAACATCTCTGGGAAGGTGTTGAATGTTTTGCTTGTTGTGTGCTTGCAGAACAGGCAGACCCGCTCCATTGCTGGTTTGGAGGCTGGAAGGAAATCTGCTCCATTTAACACTCTCTGTCTTTCCAGCTGGAAAAAATCTGAGTGTGAACTAATGGCACTTTTCCCAGCTGGCAATTAATATTTGCTGATTTAACTTTGCAGCAGTGCTGACAGACTGCTTCAGTGGTAGTAAGCTGGGAACAGGGCTGCTGGGAGGAAGGCAGTTAATCCCTCTGAGAGGAGACTGGGGGCTTTGACATGGAGGTCGAGCCTCTAATGATCATTTCAGTGTCCAGTGTAAATATATTAGGAGTTCGAAGTGTTATAAAGAGAGATAAGTGCTATATAAAATGAAGGAATGTGTCTGCTGTCAGTAGAGCTGATACAATTCTTATTAAACTGAATTCCAGAGGGATTCCTTTCTATTCCCACACTGCTTTTTCAGCTCCCTCCACTTAGTCTTTTGGGGAGGGATCAATTTTACCTGGCTTTTCAGGTTGACTGCTCTTAAATGTGACTGACAGCTTCACACCTAATAAACAGAGTGCATCAATCTTTGGGGTAAATTATGGAAATTCCATTGATTTATGTGAGGATGTGAACATGGGACTGCTAGTCTGCTCCTAGCTTTGGTAATAGGAATTTTCTAGGAATAGGTTTAAGATCTTGAAAAGTATTTTCCATTTTAAGAGAAAATGGAATGCTTACATTCCTGAAATTCATGGAAGGGAAATCTTGGCTCTCTAAGAGTCAGTTGTGGAACTCCCTCGTATAGGTGGGCTTTCACTAGAAATTAAATGCTGATAACAAGAGCGGGGAAAGTTTAGGCATAAGAAAAAGAATCAAAAGTAGCAGAGATCCTAAAGAAGTCCAACAAAAAGAGATCTTTCATTACATATTAGTAACAGAAGACCTTTGCTGGGGGCCTCATGGCCATAATGGGAATCCCACAGGTGGGAGGGAAAGTGGGACTGGAATACTGTGATGGACACTGAATTTGACATAGTCAATCAAAAGGTGAATTATGTGCACTGGAACTTCTCATAGCAGGGCCATTACCTGCTTCTGCTTGGCCAAAATTAAATCTCTGTTTCCCTGGTGCTGGGACTCTACATAGACCAGTGACAGATTTTAGTTCTAGTCAGTGAAGCTGAAATGGAGGAACACACACCGTGGATGAAGCTAGTGGAAAAAGTGGTGTTATCTAATGTGATCCCTATCCAGCATTCTTGGTGTTTTTATAGCTCGAATTTGAGGCAATAGCCATTTGGGGAGTGCAGGAGTAACTGTGATGTGGCTTTTTTTTTTTTTTTTTAATATGAAATTGTGTAGGATCTGCTTACAACGGTCATGACCATGACCCCCATGAACAGTTTTATTTGGTGACTGTTATCTGTCTCGTCTTACTTATGGGCCTGTCTATTAATCTTGTCCAGTTGCCAGTGTTGATGTGTATGGTCATAATATCTCCCATAAAACCAAATGGCTTCATATTAGGTATCAGATAGTGAACAAAGGAATTAAAGGATATTTCAGCAGTAATATTAACATCTTAAAAAAGAAAAGTGAGAATTATTCTTTCTAATTTGTTTCTCCCTTATAACTTGATGATGTAGTGGTTGAACTGGAGTCACTGCAGCCCATGGTTAATGGAATGGGCAGCCTGGCTCCCTTGCTGGAGGACCACACCAGCACCCAGTACTGTGTAGTAATCCCTGCCCTCCATGAATGTAAAGTATGAGAGGAACTGCTTACATGTTGAAAATAGAAAAGCTCAGCCTAAATCTCCATGGTGTGGAGGAAGACAATGCTGGCATGAGGTGGTCTCAGTTTGAAGCACCCTAAGTTTCAGCTTGATGTTCTTGAGGGCAGGGAAATCAGATGCAGGTGGCTTTAGGGTGGCATCTGCTCCAAGCCTGGATCTGCTAAACCTTCACTGCAGTGCTTTCAGGAAAGCTGAGAGATTATAATGAAACTTTTTTTGATGCACAGTCTTAGCGGTTGTGGTGGGGGACAGAACAGAGGAAGGAGGATGGAGAATCAAATTAAAGAGTGTGGGAAGAGAAGCAGGGAGGTGGTTTGTATTTACCAGTGGAAGTTCCTGTGCCAACTTTGGTGCTGCTATCTGCAATGTTCATTATGTCGGGGGTGTTTGTCTTTCTATCTGTTTTTGTGTGGTCTTTGCATCTGACACATGCTTGTTGTGATTTGGTGGCAGTCTGACCTCACTGTGTCCACATTGCTTTTCTTTGCAAGTCAGGTTCATGTTTATTGTACATTAATTTGGGAGCTTGAACCATACTGAAATACTGAAGAGCCTTATGTAGGAAACATTAAAGAAAGTTTTTGCTTTTTTTAGTGTATTAAATCTAGTACTAGCTCTCACCATTCCATCAGCAATTTTCCAAAATGCTTCAAGTGGTATAAAACTGGAGAAATGCCAGCAAAGTGGGGCATAATATTACAAAGTCATGATTAAAAAGTGACACATTTACTGAGCTTCTGCATTGCTGAACCTCTCACAGTCCTGAAAAGAGCTTGGATGCTCAAAAGTTTTATCTGCTTTTTTTCCCAACTCAATTATCTTAAAGGTCTTTTCCAAACTAAAATATTCTATGAAGTGTCTACATCCATAGTTTTCCCAGTGGAAGGAAAGGCTAGCACATGCCATTGCCCAAGTAATTTCAAATGAATTAAAACAAATACTGTAACACTTTCGAAGTCACTGTCATTTCTCTAAAATTACATAAATTGAATCAGTAGAAAAAAATTGCTGATTTACTTAAGGCCCCCACAAGTCACCTTTTGAGAAGTGACATGCAGCTTGATGGCAGGGGACTCTCCATAGGAAACCTCCAGCTCTGTGCTGAGACAGAGGCCAGGGAAAACCTTAATTTCACAGTAAATAAAAAAGCCCCAAACCTGAGAGAGATGGAGAGATTGCTTTAAATGAAAACTGGAAAGGTTAAAAGGGAAAGATGAGCATTAAAGATTAAGATGATTAGATCATGGTAAAGGGTGCTGGAAGCTGAATGAAGGAAAACAAATGCCTAGAATAAATTTTAGGGCTAGGGAAGATTGAGGCAGGGAGATTTAGAAGTGCTTTAAAGATAAAAAGGATTGACACTTGAGAACAGTTGATTAAAAGCTATTCAGCACAAATGCTAATTTTTCTGGGTGCTCAGTATAAAAATCCATGGAGCAAATTGAAATTCTGAGTGCCTGGGAATACCAACAGGCTGGATGGTCCGGATTCAATTAGGTGGCTGCAAGGAAAAAGCTGGTCCAGCTTCCCCCAACCTTGGCTCCTTTCCTGCCTCTCTGCTCCAGGATTTAACAGGCAGTTCTTGCTAATATGCTTGAGAGGGCTGAATCCTACCAGAGATGTCCTGAAGTCATGGGAATACTAGTTAAAATGAGCACTTCGCAGCATGGGGTACTGATAAAGCCCTTTGTAATTTCCCAGTTGTTTTTTTGCATGTAGTATTGAAGCTCTTCTCTCATCAGGGGCTCACAAAGTGCCAGGGGTGAGGTTATCTGTCTTTCCTCTCCTGCCTGAAATGGAACTGCTCCCACAAATAATAAAACTTGACATAGGGAAGTAATGAGTGATGTGCAGATTTATTGTGTCTGCTCATGGCTTGAAATCTCTTTGGGTAGAAACTTTTTTTTCTGCTAAAAACCCAATTAATAGAGATTAATTTCAAAAGTAAAGCACACAGTTAATTATCAGTGCAGTTGTAGGAATGGGGGACAGGGTTGTGTAGGAGCATCATAGAATCATCATTGACTGGTTTGGGTTGCAAGGGACCTTACAGTTCATCCAGTTCCAACATCCCTGCCACAGGCAGGGGCACCTTCCACTATCCCAGGTTGCTCCAAGCCCCATCCAACCTGGCCTTGAACATTTCCAGGGATGGAGCAGCTACAGCTTCTCTGGAGAACCTGTGCCAGGGCCTCACCACCCTCACAGGGATTAATTTCTTCCTAATATCCAATCTAACCCTGCTTTCTGACAGCATGAAGCCATTACTCTTTGTCCTGTCATTGCTGGGTGGTGGTGTAGGGATGGGTGCTGCGGTGGCAGGGGCCTCTGTGCCCCATCCCTTTGCCCAGAGCTGATTCAGGTTGTCCTGGTGCAGTCCAGGGGTGCAGCATTCAGCCATGGATCCCACAGTGCAGGCACCGGTTGTCCAGCTCCTTCCTGTGGATTAGCACTGCTGCTCTTGCTGGCACCTTCCTGTTGGGTCTGCTCTACTGCTGGAGTCTACATGTAAATCCCATTACCTCTAATTGCATGGGGATCAATCACAAATTAAGGAGTAAGAGGAAGGCTTCCAGGTGAGATTTAAATTGAAGGCTTTTACTGATAATATTTTGCATTTTCCATCAAAGTGTCCTAGAATGCTTTACAAAGATTAATGAATTAGACCTCACAACACCTTTGCATGCCAGGAAAATAGTAATCCACCCATTACAGAAGAGGAATTGCAGTCTAGAGGAGAGCCAGAGACTTTCTCAAGGTCACAGAAAAAGGCATCAGAGCTCTTTGTTAAATCATCCCAATTCTAAGTCCCTATAAAATCCCCTGGCGTGTGCTGGTTTTTCTATAGGTTTTTGCAGGGGTGGAGGAGGGATATGGTTGGGCCAGGGCTACAGAACACAGAATCCTTGTGCCCGAGCAGGGATGAAACTGGTAATGAGTGGTCCAAAGAGGAGCACCATGTCTTTAAGTGTGGGATTGTGCTGTCCTTGGCATGCAGGACAGCAGGGTCTGAAACCCGTCCACCTGCTGTCCTGGTATAAAGAGATGACCCATGTTTGCATTTGCATCTCTGGAAGGGAAAGGAAATACTGGAATTATACAAGTGCAATTGCAGCCTCCTCATCTCATAATGGTCTTGGTTGAAAAAAAATATCCCCATGGTAATGAACCCCTGTGATGGAGTAAAACAGAGCTCAGTCTCTTCTGCTCTTTAGGTTAAAAATTGAGAAGGAATGAGCCATGCAATGGGGAGGGAGGTCACAATTGAAATGTATCTAAGTGTTTAAATATTTAAAGATAACCTTCATAGTAAAAAGTTGATTGGTGTGATGTATCCAAAGGAAGACATTTTTATTTACCTTTTGAATGAGGGTTGTTTGCAATACAAGCAGCCTGATGGGCTGAGCAAAGGCTCACCTGGAAGAGGTTTGCCATGGGGTGCATGGGGTTTGTCTCTTCCTGCAGTGACTGCAGTCTCTTGTCAGGATCTGTCAAGGCTTTCCTCTTCCTTCCTTGCTTTTAGTCTGCCACGCTGGCAGTTTAGTTCAGAGTTTTGCTGGTTTTCAAGAATGGGGGGGATTTTATTTTTCAAATTATTTCAGAGTAATATATGAAATTTTAGTGGGGTTTTATTTATTGATCCTTATTTACCTGTTCTGGCACAGCAGCTCACCAGGTGGTTTTGTGGCAGGTTTGGAGATGTTAGTGCCCTATGGTCTCTCTGCAGTGTTTAGACACGTACAAGGACCCTGAGGGCACAGGGCAGTCTTGGGAGTCCTTGTCGAACACCAGACAATCTCCTCACTAGAGGTTTTCCAGTGGAATCCAGGATGCTGAATGCCAGTCATTGTTATAGGGGTTTTTTTCATTTAATCTAGAACAAGCCAAATACTGTGAAAACATTTGTGGTGAATATTTAGTTGTATTGTCATATGTAAGCATTTGGCTGTATCCATGGCCCTGAAGTTCGCTATTCATGAATATTTTAGCAAATTGGTTTACTAACAGGAATGTTGCCGGGAAGCAAATGTTCCTGAATATTTGTGGAAAAGCAGATTTAACTTTAGGTTTGCAGTTACTTGCTGTGGGAGCGTTATCTAAGCCCCATCTTAACACTCCTCTGGGAGCACCAGCATAGCCAATTAAAGCAAATCTTGTTTGGAAATGTGATTCTCATAACCTGCCCATGAGTAAACTGATATAAAGAGTTCTATCTCTGAATAAAGACTGACAGCTGGATCAGCCATGCTCCCCCTTGGCACAGCACCTGGGTGCCTTGCAGGTAAACTGGAAGCAATAGCAGCATCTCTTGAGGGTTTGCAGGAATCTCTGATATTTGGTCTTTTTTTTTTTTGATCAAAGCTGTGCTGAGGGAAAGATTTAGAAATATATATTTTTGGTTGGAGCGTCCCATGTATTGTGTAAGTTTTTGAAGAGTAAGTGTACTCTGGGTTCTGCTGCGTCCTTCTGGCTTGAGTTGTAAAACAGTCTTAAAATTGCTGCAGTGCTATTTTCATATGGCCAGTGTTCAAGTATCTATACTTGAATTCTAGAATAATATAGAACAAAAAAGAAGTGGCATGAATACCTACTCAGCTCAAGGACTTTAAGTGCTGTGAACTCGCTGTGAGCCGTGCAAAGGCTGTGGCAGTGTGGGACTGTGGGGTGGGTGTTACATTCTCAGGTGCTTCTGGGCAGGGGCTTGAAGGGAAGGGAGAGATTTTGATCCACTCAAAATCTCATCTCTATCTCAAACACTCCATTGTTTGATCTGTACAGACACATCACAGTGGTGTGTGGTGAGGGAGATGCTCTTTCCCATGGACTCGATGCCATGAGTGAGGTCAGGGATTGGATTTTTAGGAAGAAATTCTTCCCTGTGAGTGTCATGAGGCCCTGGCACAGGCTGCCCAGAGAAGCTGTGGCTGCCCCATCCCTGGAAGTGTTCAAGGCAAGGTTGGACAGGGCTTGGAGCAACCTGGTCTAGTGGAAGGTGTCCCTGCTCATAGCAGGGAGTGGAACTGGGTGAAATGAGCCTTAAGGTCCCTTCTGATCCAAACCATTTTATGATGATTCTATTAAGTCATGCTCCCAGCACTGCACCTCTCCATCCACGGCTTCCCATTCCTTTCCCATTTGTTCCCTTCAGTGGTTACCATCAGACTTCATCCTTCACTCTCTTATAGGTATGTGAGAGATGTGCCCATTTTCTGGAGAATTTTTTCCTTAGGAATAGTTTCCCATAAGCAGAAACTCAGGGATCAGCCTATCTAAATGCAGCTGGTACAACCCTTACAGCATTTTGGAAGAGCTCTGCATCCAGCATTTAAGTGAGGTGCTCAGCACATCTGGAAAACATCTGTCTTAGATTCATAATTTGGCATTGTCATTCTTGGAGTGACTGTAAAACAGGGCCTTGTTGAAAATGCTTAATACCCCTGGACACACTGTGTTTTGTGTTAATGGGGAAATGGCTTGTTAGGTCCAAACTAACTGGCAGAAAATCTTGCTGAAGCTGTACAGTGTTGAGGAAGTAAAAGGCTGTTAAGGCTAGAATTTCAGCCTCTCTGAACCCAGGAGATTTTGGCTGTATTTTTACTGGAACAGAACTGAAAGCTAATGAAGGCATTTGGTGGCCCCACACTGGCTTTCAGCTGGCTTTTATTTTACATAATGAGTTGGGGAAAATTGGAGTGCAGTTACTCTGGGCTCACTTTAGAAATGTAAACAGATTGCAGGATTCTGTTCCGGGCTCGTCAGTTATATCTAATTCCTTTGGCTCTTTTAAAACAGAAATGCTTTGTTTTCCTTTGCGGAAGGTGGCACAGGCAGCGCATGGGGCTGCTCCAGCCACAACCAGCCCAGGAAAATCATTGGAGCCCTGCCCTCCTGAGCAGTTCTCTCCCAAATCCATCTTCTTTCTGGCCTGATGGGATTTTTGGCTTTTTTTTTTTTTTTTTTTAAGTCACATTGCACTACTTTCTTAAATTGATGGCAATTTCCTAATAGATCGAATTTCTTCAAATTGCTTCTTTTTATGTTTTCAGAAACACTATGTCTTTCTAAATTTTTTTTTAATTTTTTGCGTTGGGCTGAGATGTTTTTCACAATGTTATGTGAACAGACATCTCTTTTTTTATTCTCTTTCATCTTTTCAATCTTGGTGCATTTATTACTTAACACTTCCTTGCAGTCACCTTCATAAAAGATGAAGAATTGGAGAATTGTTAAAGAAATGCTTCATTATCCTGTTTGATCCTGTTACACCCATGAATGTGGATCTAGTTTGTACTGGCATCTCATCTGTACTGCCTTGTTCACACAAGTGAAAGTCTTTGGTAACCTGAGCTCGGGGAATCCTGTCATTCTCAAGTTAGGTTCCCATGGGCAAGTGTTCTTTTGCAATAACTTAGTCTTTTTTTTTTTTTTAGTGACACTTTACATACATAAAATGCTAACAATACTTAGAAAAGAAGCAGCATTGAATCCCCAAATCTTGTCTTCCTCTTCCTTGGAAAGGCTCCAGAGAAAGCCATCATCCCCAACAAGGAGCTGGAGAACTCTGACATTTCAAAGTAATCAGGTAGAATTACTGCATCTCCAGATATCTTTACCCTATTTAGTGACATTTCATTAACATCATCTCATAATGTTCGTTGGATCAGAAAACAGCCTGGAGCCACATCTGCAAAATGCTTCATGAAATGTTTTGATCTGGGAATGTGAAATCATTGTATAGGATAAAGTATAGGCTACTTATGCAGTAATTGAATGGGATATCATACTTCTTGACTTTTTTTTTAAGCTTCTATGGTTTTCCCCTTTTTTTTTTGTTCTAATTTTCTCCTCCTTTTGGTCACTGATCAGACATTTGCATACTCTCAGTGTCAGGCAGGAGGCTGCCAAGCTCTTTGAGGGGATTTCCTAACCAAGCATAAACTGGAGTCAGCCCATGTGAAGTGCAGGGACCCTGACAGATATTTTTAGCCATATTTCATGTGCCTCCGTAAAGGGGCCGGTCAGTCAGGACACAGCTCAGCATTGCTGCTGGAGCACCAGTCAGGAAAAATAAACTGCAAATGGAAGCTGGAATTTAAAAAATCAGTGCAGGGCAGAGGAGAGCATCAGCAGTGGAAGGATCAGGTTGCTCAGGGTCTTCCTCAGCTGTATTCTGCAGTGTGAAAACCCACAGTGGCTTTACCCAAATTCAGAAATATGCCTGATGTCAACAGGCATCTGCAATCAATAAATTCAGAGGAAGTTAGGAATAGGATTGTGAATGTTTGTTGTTTTCAAAAAGGAATTACCAATATTTAGTTAAAATGCAGGAAGAGCCTTTTTAGAGGCATTGGAAATTATATTCCAGCACTGCAGATGGCTGTAGCTCACATCCTTTGGCAGGACTGTCGTGGCTTTTGAATTATAGAGTTGGAAAACCTTCTAAAAACTTGTTCAAAGAAAGGTAAAAAAATAATCTAATTTAGTGTGTTGAAGAAAATACTTAACAGTCTTGTAAAAATAATGTTCTAATTTAGAGTTTTGGTCTGTATGAGCTTTTGAGTGAGCAGGTGCTGTCTAAAGCCAAGCCAGGTGAGGTTTATCCCTCTTGAGGCAGTTCAGATACTGAGGAAACAGGAGCTGTATTTATGAATTAGTTTCTCTGATAAGTCCTGCCTTTCTATGCTGCTTGAAGCTGTGCATGTTTCTAAGATACATGTTAGGACCCAAGTTCATATTTTTTTAAAGGTTTAAAACAAACAAACAAAAAAAAAGAATATTATTTATATATATCTTCTACTCTGACATTAATGGTAAATACTGTGGAGTCGTCTTGGGGATCTTTTCCCACCTTAATGATTCTGTGATTCTATGTGAGGAAACTCTCAAGCACTTTGGAAGATGCTGGTCTTAACTTTCCTTCATTATTGCATTTGGCTTGATGCTTGTTACAGTAGGAAAAAACAACCCCCCAGATGTTTCATAACCAAAAGCACAGAGCAAGTAAAACATCAGCTATTGATTTATTGCTGTTATATTTCGACCATCAGTTTACAGTTATCTTTGATGAGGAAATCATGAGCTCAATGATGGAAAGAGCTTTTTGTCAGTAAGGGCTGTTTGTAGGAATTTAGTACCTGTAACAGATAGAAACTGGAAGGGGTATTTTTCCCTTTGTGCCCTTTAGTACTGTGAATTGTCCCAAAATTTTAAAAGCAGTGAGGAGCTGGAAGGATGATGGATGACACAAGCAGGTTTTTGCCAAGCCAGTGCCACATGTGGCTCCCTGCTCCCACTGACTTCTATAAAAACTCAGTCTGCCCCAGCCCTGCACTGCTGATCCACACAGCAAAAGGTGCAGACAAATGGAAAAATAGATTTTGTTAGTGTTAAACAGGGAGAATTGTCATGTCTCCTGTTTTAGGCTGATTTACACTTTTCTGTATACTGTTTGTGTGATGAGGGATCAGCAGTTTAGATGCAAGACCGGTCTGAAGTTTTGTTCTGAGGGATCTGGAATCCTGTTCAGGGATCCAGCTGCGACACGGATACCCTGGCAGGCAGGTGGCATTAGATGTGCAGTGCAAGGCATCAAATAAAGACAAAATAGGCTGTTTCTTTTCTTCTTGGGTGTTATTGACCCATTTTTAGCAGACTGTTTGGAAGAAATTATGATTAATTGGGTATTTTAATTAGCTGCTAAATAGTTCCCTACTTGATTAATCTAATTACTTTTTCTTTATTTATGCTGTCTTCATCCAAGGGAGAGCCTGTGTCAGTGCTGATTGCAGCTTCCCAGGTCTGCCTGTGCCACTGGAGAAAAGCCCATGGGAATGGGCTCTCCCTTCTGCTCCCTTATTTTTATTTTCAGTTCCTTGTGTGCATTTATGCACCATTATTTTTTTTCTTTAGCATTTGACTTATAAGCATCAAGCTGAGTGGTGGAGACTTTACACACTAAAAAAAGGCTCTTATGTGCAGCTTTTTTTTCACCTGGCTCTCTGCTGAAAGGCCTTATGGCACCAAGGGGGTTTTGTACTGGTTTTCTGTGGATGCTGTTCCCATATGTGGTGGTCAGATGTTCTAAACAGCAGCACCAGGAGACAGGACAGTCTTCTTACTTTTGCAGAACCAAGGGAACACTTAGACGGTGCCATGCTTGGGAGGAAAACCTTTTAATTTTAGTTTCATTAAGTAACTTCACCTCAAAACAGCACTGTAAATGAATACCTCAGTAATAAAATACATTGTTTTAAACCAAAATGAAATTAAAATAGTTAAAGACCACAAAATCAGGTTGAAAATTGAGGGGGAAATGCAGCTTATAAAAAAAGTCTTGTCTTGGGGGATTTGAGTCAATACAAGAAGGAATTCTCTACATGAATAAACCGTAGTAATTTTTAAGTAATTGCTGTTAACACTTTTGGTGACTACCTAAGCACACGCTGACATATGGTGTGTCAGCATGAGGCACTGATTTAGAGTTTGATGTTCTATACCAGTTTTCAAGCTGTTAGATATAAGCTGGAGGAAGCATTATGTAAGCAGACAGGTGGCAAGGATTCAGCAGCTTGGTCGGCAGGTGGCATTCTGGCCTGCTGCTCACCATGGAAAACCCGTGCTTTCCTCCTACCTCATTGACCTCTTTTCCCCATCTCCAGTTTTTTCTCTCTTTTGCCACTTTTTTCAGCTTCTTGTGCTGGGGGACCCCAGCAGGGGTCTTTGAGGCATTACAGCTTTTCTTAAGACAAAAGTCAAAATTTCCTTAGTTTTTGGACAAGGGAGGAGGAGGAAGACAAGGAGGCACATTCTCCTTTTATGCCAATGAAAAAGCTTCTAACAGCTGTAGGTGAGCATTGCACCTCAGCTCTGTGAATTTTGCAACTTAAAAACATCCTATTTATTGTTTCTAAAAGCATGCATGTTTTCCTTTGTGAGTTCCAAAGCTTGCATACTTCAATAACCTCGTTTATGTACCTTTCCTGTAATTTCTTGCTGCGACAGTTGCAAGTGAAGATGCTCAGAGCTGTCTTTGGAAGCTTTAGCAGCTAGCTTTTGAAAAGGAAGCTGGCACTTTTCCCAATTTTCTGCCATCTGTTTAAAACAACCTCCAGAAGTCCAAACTTCCACCCACTCTGTAAAAGTTTCCAGGTAGGAAGTCAGAGTAATATAAAGATTGGATGTAAAGTAATGCCATGTAGTGCAATGTGTGTGCAACTGCTTATTCCAGTTGGTTCCAAACCACACATGGTTTGAGCAGAGCCCCCACAGACCATGTACAAGTGTCTCAGGTCACTTTGGGTCCTTTAGATATTGCTCATACATCCTGATTTATAGAAATGATCTACAAGAAGGTGTATCCCAGATGCTTGGAGTAGAGAAGGAAGAGGAGCCAACATGGCTTGGTTGATTCCTTCTTTCCCCTCTTGTCTTCCCTCTTCACTCCTTCTCTCCCCCTTCTTTTCACCCTGGTTTTTAATTTTTTTTTCTGTAACTCAAGATGCTGTAGTTTTTCTGGGGAAGCTTAACAGCAGAGATGTGCTGACTGGGGAGCAACAGGAAATCCAATCTGTGATGTGAGGAGCAATTGAAGATGTCTCAGCTGGAAGCAAAGCTCCTTGCCAGGCTCAGCACAGCCAAATTTGTCAGTGCTCAGCAAGCAGCAGCAGATGTGTGGCTGGTGCTGAAAGCAGCAGGGCTGCGGGGAGCCTCAGGAGCAGCGTGCGCAGGGAAACCCAGAGTTCATCCGTAGGGTGCTGAGAAATCACCTGTGCTGATTCTGACATCAAAGTCTGCCTGTCTCTTGCCAAAGGC
Source organism: Corvus moneduloides (assembly GCF_009650955.1). Classification (NCBI taxonomy): domain Eukaryota; kingdom Metazoa; phylum Chordata; class Aves; order Passeriformes; family Corvidae; genus Corvus; species Corvus moneduloides. Next base: position 10,469,023 of record NC_045490.1, read on the forward strand.
ATGTGCTCAGGGAGCAAGGAATTCGCGTACATGCAGGAGACACACAGGGCAAGAGTGGGGTGTTATAGAAGTTGATGCTTTCATTCTTCTTCAGGAGGAGTGTATCTTTTCTATGCCCATCATCTACTGGACACACAAACCGCACCCAAAATTTTATATAAATAACCCCCATAGGACTCTCAGGTACTGGTTTTGAGCACGTTTTAGAGACATCATGGAGTAAGAGGGGAAAAAGACAATATGAATACATAGATTTTTACATACTGTAAGGATGTAGGGTTTTTGTTGTGCTTGGACTTTTGGGGCCTTACACAACTTTAGCAAAATTTGGGATTTGATTTTTTGGTTTTGAGTTTTATTATGATTGGATGAAACCTTAATTATCGAAGTCCTCAACAATATTTACTGCAGTAAATATGTGAAAAAGTGAATGTAAATAGAACTTAGGAAATGAAATGCAAATATGTTTATTTGTATAAAATGTGTCCTCTTATCTTGCAGGCAAATTTACATTTTTAAGGAGCTGCTTTGAAACACCATCTGCAGAAATCCCTTAATATTAAATAAATAAATCTTTATCTTCAGACTGATTCACGTGTAGAAATAGCCAAACATATTCTTAATACAAAGTAATTCTACAGGGTCATGCACTCTGTCTAATGCTTCATCATTTTAACGGATTCTGGTTTAATTGCTCATGTGCCACAGCTGAAGGCGGTTTGTCCTGGTTCTTCTGAGGACCTGTTGATATCCTGAGAAATTGCTGGGGCCATAGCCTAAGCTAAAACACATTTGCTAAGCATTTTCCCTACATTTGGAGTAGGAGTACAGCTCCAGCAAACCAAGCTGCAGGCCGGGGCTGTGGGCTGATACTCATGGAGGAGCCCTTGGGTTTTGCACCCCAAGTCCCTGCAGCCTGAAAAAAAGTAACTGATGTGTTGTATTTTGCTCAGGAAATCAGTGCCATATGCCCAGTGAGCTCAGACAGGGTACTGATAATTCCTATTATCTCTGTAAGCCTCAGTATTACAACAGAGCTTTGCCATTTGATTCTGAAGGCTTATCCCAAATCAACCTCTATTAAAATGGAATTATTTGGTGTCGCGGGTCCGGTTTGTAACCGGGCAGAAACACCAGTTTAGTGTAGTGGTTTGGTCTAAAATACTCATTACTGTTTATCTTCTGTGAGATAAGAATTAGGAGAAATGCAAAGCAGGCACCAAACTTGAAAGAATATAAAGAAGTTTATTAACAGACCTAAAAGAAGGGGAAAAAAAAAAAAATTATACCACCTTCAGAACTCTCCTCCTCCCCTCACCTTCCTCCCTTCTCACACTGACAATGTGAAAAGACAACCCTTAAGATGTTCAGTCTGTTTACCACTTCCATAATAACCTTGTTTAGTCCGTTTAGAAAGAGAAGTCTCTTCTTGCTCATGCTATGAAAACATTATCACAACGAGACAGCCGCCCACTTCCAAATATTGTTCAGTCCATTTAGGAAGAGGAGTCTCTCTGCTCGCATGTGAGTCCCTTCCCCCGACTTGCAGCTTTTCCCGCAACTGCTTTCGAGGGTCCACTCTTGAAGTTTTTTGGGGTACAATTTTAAGGTTGAGCCGTTCAGAAACAAAAACAGAGGCCCTTCTCCTTCCCTGGGAGCAAAGGGTCTTCATCATTTTCATCGTTAGGACTACCTCTGGGAGCATCTCTAGGGACTGAGGTTTTCTTCTTTCCCGTTTGGAGCAAAAGTCCTCATTGCTTCCATCTCTCCCTGTCCAAACTTCTCATGAAATTACGGCTGCGTCAGCATCTGCCTATCTCAGCGCAGGTGCTTTTGCTTACGAGTTGAACACTCCACCCCCCATATCTTCATGAAATTACAACGGGATACTCTGATATATCATAGCTTCACAACAGAATTTCAGCTTTAAGCATCTCCTCTCTCTCTTCCCTCAGGTTTTCAGCTGTTCACAGCAATAAAAGGGTTAATCTCACCTCGGCCTTGCAGCTTTGCAGCTGGAATGTTGAATTTTTCTTATCGCAGTGGAGAGGGGGGAGAGCCGAGCCGCTCCAGCTGCCCACAGCAGGTCTGTGGGGGGGTTCCACGGCTGGAACAGGTCCATCGACTCCAGGACGGCCGTGGCCCGGCCCGGCCTGGCCCAAGCAGGGCCTGGCCGGGCCCGCTGGCCCCCACACGGGGCCTGCAGCCGCCTGCCCCAGCACCGGAAACAAGAGAGAGCTGTGGGGGGAGTTTGCCTATTCTTAAATGTGGATAACAGAGGTGGTCACAACTTTAAGTGGCTTAAAGAATTGTCCATATTCAAACTGGCCGCTGATAGGTTCTGTCAGGTCCCAGAGGAAGCTGTAAGCACCCCTTAGCAAGGACATCCCTTCCGGGACTATGCTTGCTAACCTATGACATTTGGCAGGAGTAAGTCTGGGGAGCTCTTGGCTTTCCAGTACACTGATGGGTCCTAGTAGCTGTTCCTAAATTCTTGGGGACACTTTAGTACTTCCTCAGATTGATGTATCTGTTACTCTTCCAATGGCCAAAGGTTACCACATGGAGGAAGGGCATGGGTTTGAGTCTGGTGTCCCCTGTGAAGTGAAAGCTCCTTCTGGGTTTGCTGACTGACCATCACAAGTTTGGGTTTCTCCTGGTGAGAGTTGGTTTCTGTCGGTGCCCAAATAATGGCTCTGCAGATGCTGCAGGGAATTTGGAAGCTGTGACTGTGCTCACTGCTGGCACAGGGAGTGTGAGTCACTGGGGGTGAGGATGAAAGGGAGTAGTTATAGATGGTGTCTGCTTCAGTCTTTGATAGCTTGTAGTAAAATCTTACCAGCAACTCAGTTCACGTCATGTCTTAAACTGTTTGTGAAATAAATATAACTGGCAGCTCTGCATGCAGCAATGCACCGGTTGTGCACAGAATATTTTTCATTTGAAGCAACCCAGAGGCAGAAATAGATGAAATGCTTGGAGCGACAGCCTGCATACCCACAGCACGTGTCACCGTGCGCAGGGATGAGTGACACATACCCTGATGGATTTGGGATGGCAGTCGCTCAGACACTTTTCTGTGCTGATAATGAAAACAGTGCCCAAATCTGATTTGAGATCTGAAAATGGGAAAAGTAATATAAGTAACTGAAGTGTATCATTTACCTCAGGAAGGCTCCTCGCTTAAATTGCCAGGGGAAAGTTAGCAAGAGAAAACACCTTTCAGTCTTCAGCTTAACCACCCTGGAACAGGAGATGCCAGGATGTGACCAGGGCTTCAGAGTGAACATTTGGTGTGCAGTTTGCCTTTAATTTGCACCAGTGTGACATAAATTCATCTTGGGGAATTCCCCTGGTAAAGCACACAGGTCTGTGTGACGAACTTATTTTCCTTTTTTTTTTTTTTTTTTTTTGACCATCTTGCATGTTTTCTTTAAAGAGAGATGAAGATGCATCCTATTCACAGCTGTCCCTTTACTCTATTGGGTTGCAATATCATGCAATATCATGTTACTTCATAAAGTTGCTGAGGTTGGAAAAGCCCTCCAAGATCATCAAGACCAGCTATTAACCCGGCACTGCCAAGCCCACTGCTAAACCATGACCCAAGTGCACACATCTGTTAAATGTCTCCAGGGATGGTGACTCCACCACTGCCCTGGGCAGCCTGTTCAAGGCTGAACAACCCTTTCTATGAAAAAATTTTCCCCAGTATCCAATCAAAACCTCCCCTTGTGCAACTTGAGGCCATTTCCTCTGGTCCTTTCCGTTTCCATGGATGAGGGCTCATTCTCAGTGCTTGGGGCTGGAGCTGTGTGTGCTGCTGTAGATGTGTTAATCATCATGTTGGAGGCGGGGGTGAAGTCAATATCTGTTCATGAGAGCTTGTCATTAGCACTGGCATTATTAGAATGCCTCATTCCTTTTTCAGTAGATGTTGTTTTAGACACATAACAGAAAAAGGGAATCTATACTATGGCTAAAGTTACTCCAGAACAATGTATTTATGGCTCTCAGTACACTTTGATGGTTGTGGGTTGTTTTTTGCTGGGAAAAAATGTTCTTTCTGTTGTATTTTATGAAGAATTGGTGACATCTGGTGATCACTTATAATGAACCCTCTCAAGACTGCTGACAGAAATAAACCTTTTAGTCACAAAGATTTGTCTTACGATGTGTCTGAGAGAGCGACTGCAATTAGCATGTAATTCCTGCTTGCTGCTCAGCTTGGGAACATTCAGAACCTGTGTCAGGGCAAATACTGCTTTGAGCATATTGCAAAATGAAAAAGGTTATTCCCAGGCTCTTAGGTCTAATTGAATAAAGGCCTATCCAAATGAAAAGGGCAGCACTGATGCTCTGGTCCCTGTGAGATGGGCGCAGGGAGCTCTTGGTGATGTTGGGGGGGATGTTTGCACGATCAGAATGACTCTGTCTTCAGTTAAATGCATTTGTATTTGTGGGCAGAGGGTAGTGGCTGTTTTACTTCAGAGTTTTGTCATTTGTTTGTGAAGTTTAATAAGGCAAAAGTGAAATAATGGAAAGCTGTTTTGGACTGCTGCAGTGTATTGATGATGAATTGATCAGGTGGGGAGGTTCAATCCCTGCTCCGTCCATGAATCCACACAGTGCTGAGCTTCCCAGCTGGCACTGAAGCCCTTCAAGTGTACCTGAATATGATGCCAGCAGCCAGATGGGCTTTTTTGCCTCTCCTATGAGGAAAGGCTGAGAAAATTGGGGTTGTTCAGCCTGGAGAAGAGAAGGGTTTAGAGAGATCTTAGAGCACCTTCCAGTACCTAAACAGGCCACAGGAGATCTGGAGAGGGAACTGGGACAAGGGCATGGAGTGACAGGATGAGGGGGAATGGTTTCAAACTGACGGAGGGCAGGGTTAGATTGGATATTAGGAAGAAATTCTTCTCTGTGATGCTGGTGAGGTCCTGGCAGACGTTGCCCAGAGAAGCTGTGGACTTCCCTATTAAAATGCCCTAGGGTATATTACCATGTCCCACAGCCGTAGGGAGGAGGAGAGAAGATCCAGCAGGCAGGAATTGTGCAGCAAGATTGATTTATTTAATTATTTTACAAACTCTTTTATAGACTTTTTTCTTCATAGTCTAATTGGACAAGGATCAGCCACCCCTTGGGGGTGATTGGTTAAAATCCTAAAACATCTATTGTCAAAATATTTTTCTACTGTACCATAAACAAGACTTTTCAAGGTTGCAGGTTGTTTGGTTGTTTACATAACTCTGTGAGAAAGAAAAGTCTCTCATGGACTTAGAAAATAGCAAGAAAATCCTTGCTAGCAGCATTTTTGTATCTACAACTCCCCCTTTTTGTTTTATAAGATAACAACTCTACTATTAATCCTAAATAGAAATTTACATCAGTTATTAATTCTAAATATGTCCTTAAGGCTTTAACTATCTGACTCCATAACAAGAAATTTAAAGTTCAGTCTCTGCTTGTGGAAGGACCTGATGGTTGACATCTTGGTCATCATCAGAAGAGTCATTAGGCTGATGATCTACATTCTGGTCGCCATTTGGATGGTTGGTGCTCTGGTCATCATTTGGAGGTTGCCTGTTCTGCCTCTGGTGCTGTAGGTCAGGGTGAACACATTTTGCAGGTAGCCACTGTACTCCAGTATCTGTGGAAACACAAGCATACCCACGACCCCAAATGATAAGCTCATGTGGGCCTTCCCACTGGTTAATAAGTAAATTCCATACCCAGACTTTTGCCCGGGGCATTTGTGTCTCACCTGCAGACTGCAATGAGAGAAAATGATTCAGAATAACAGGATTATTTGAATTTTGTGATACTGTAAGGTGATTAATTGTATACAAAGCTTTTGCTAGTCAGATTCAGTAACCAAATTCAAAGGTTCCTGTGAGAATCATTGAAAAGCCATGATAACAACCCTTAATTCAACTAACTGAGCAGAGTCTGACTCAGATTGGTGTGTTAATCAACCACCGCAAAGGCAGTGTAGGATACTGTGCGCCCTTGCACACAGTGACCCCTGCTAAAAATTTGTCCCAATCCGTACCTCCCAAGCTGCCAACATGTCCTGTCCCCAAAGGTTAAGGGAAGTGGTAGCAACATAAGGCCTAATTGTAGCTGTGTGCCCCTCTGAGTCCTTCACCATCACAGGCCGTTCACTCAAATAGCTCTGTGTGGTTCCTCCTAATCCTGCAATGGCTGATCCCACGTGGCCATGAGGGAGGCCACGCAGAGAAGGAGGGGATAGTTACATCAGCACCCATATCAATCAAACCTCGAAGCTGAATCCGGGGCATTCGGCAGGATCAGGGTTCATGTCATCTGTGGCCTTTGGTCAGAGATGTCTGCAGTCCAGAAGGCCTGTGGAAGTCCCGTAGATCCACTGCCATTATCTTTGTCAGTTTGTTGTTCTATCCTGGGGACACAAGACTTAAAAGGCACTAATTTAGCAAGGCAGGTCTTTTCAGGAATAGTTACAGGGGGTTTTTGCATGGAGACCATAGCGCAAATCTGACCTTTAAAGTCAGCGTTTGTAACTCCTGAGTGCACTAAGATTCCTTGATGGGCAACATCAGGTTTTCCCACCAGCATTGCACTGGATCCCTGGGTTAAGGGTCCATATGCATCCAAGGGAACCTTATAAATACCGCTAGAGTCTAAGACGACTGCGGCTGCAGTGTGGACGTCAAAACCGTCTGACCCCTGGCTGCTGTCTCCAGGGTGGCTGGGTAGGCCTGTGCCTGTACCTGTGCCACTCTCTGGGGGAGCGACTACATCAGAGAGCAATTCCCCCTTCTTGCACCCTGGTGGAAGTTTCCCAACAACGGCCAACCATTGGCATGAGTCAGGAATCTACAATAGTCCGAGCAATGCCCTGGCCTGCCACACCTCTTGCACTGGGGGATCGGTGTGTTCTCTTTTTGGCTCAGCTTAGGCCGCTTCCGCTTTTTTGCGTGTTTGGGTTGCTTTGGTTCATGATCAGAAGATGCATGAACAGGCTGCAGAAACGCAGCCAAAGCAGACCTTTTCTGGTTCCCAGATCCCATCTTAGCGCAAGCCTTGACCATGTCTGTTACCTCAGGTTCTCCTGGCAAGGCATCTGTGATTTTTCTGCACTCTTCATTTGCATTATCTCTCACTAACTGCCTTTACAACATCTGCCTTAACCCGTCATCCTCAACCTGCTTCTCGAGAGAAGCAGCGACTTTCTCTGCAAAAGAGAGGAATGACTCTGATTTCCCTTGAACTATTTCAGTATATCGCATTCTGGGTGCTGACAACTCTATGGTTTTCAGCAGGGCAGCCATGCCAACCAGTTGAGCTTGCTGCAGGACGCTAGAGGACAAAGTACCCTGTAGGCTGGGATCAGAGAAAGGGCCAGTCCCCATCAAAGCCTATGTTCCCGCTGTCCGTCTAGGATCGGCAGCAGGGAGCTGCATATTCCCTAATGCAGCCTTGCCGGCCAGCTTTCTCCAGGTTTTCTCAAAAACTGTAAATTGTATAGGTTGAAATAGGATTTGACCTAAGTGTCTGATATCAAATGGAGCAAGCAAACCTGTATTTATCACCCTTACTATCTGCATAACCTCAGCAGAACCTAGCCCATGTTGTGCCACCTTGGATTGCAAATCCTGTGCAACCTTCCAAGCAATTACCTCATGCTTGTCATGCTCCCCTGAATTTGGGAGAGCCTTATACACTGGGAAAGCTTGGATCTCCCCTTTTGGGGAGTCACTACCATCCTGAACTGCTTGCACAGCCTGTGGATGGGGTGTAACAGCTTCCCGATTACCCCCAGAATCCTCAAATCTATTTGGCATTCCCAGGGTCTCCAATAATTTCCAATGTCCCTCCTCCAACGCTCGCATTTTAACTGACTCTAAGAAGCGACTGTAGTGGGTCGGACGCACTGTTACCGTGCAGTCTGGAAAGGTCCAGGGGCGAGACCGGCACAGCCTTTTCCTTCGCCACCTGGCTATGGCAGCTTTACGCCCCAGGGCCAAAACCTCGTCTGCCTCACTTCCCAGTGAGGAATCATCAGGTACAGGCAACTCTGAGGCTCTGGGAGCGAACAGAGGTGGGCGGGGAGGGGCACATTGGCGAGGTTGGCTAGAGGCAGAACAGACAGCACAGACTACAGCTGGCTGCACTGCAGTTTGAACAGGAGCCTCTTTTCGGGATGCCGTCTCCGACCAAACTGGTGCTGGAGCTGCTGGAGCTGCTACAGCCGTCTCCAGGGCTGCAGCCGCGCTCAGCGCTGCGCTTGTCTCTTGCTCCACGGCAGCCTTCGGCGCCGTCGCTGGTCCCCGCACTGCAGCCGTGCCTGGCCCCGCGCTCGTCTCTTGCACCATGCCGGCACCCAGCGCCGCCGCTGGCCCTTGCTCTGCGGCCGTGTTCAGCGCTGCCACCAGCCAGGGCATGGCTGCCACGTCCGCCGCTTCTATCACTGGTCCCAGTTCCACAGGCAGCTGGAGTGCCAGCGCTGCGCCAGTCGCTGACACCGCAGCCGCCGCTGCCGCGTCTGGGTTTTCCCATGGCAGCGCTACTTCCGGGTTCGCCGCTGGCTGCGCCGCTTCCTAGTTCAGAGCCGCGTGTCCCGCGGGCGGCACGGGCGGTGTGGGCGGCACGGGCCCGGCGCACTCTGCACGGCGGGGTGCCTCTGGCATCTGCAGCAGCTGCTTTTGCAAGCTGAGCAGTTCCTCCAGCTGCCATGATATGTTTGGTAACTGTCAGCAAAGGCAGATACTGTATTAATAGGTCGACAGCTCGGTTCTGCAGCCGTGCAGAACAGTCCAGCGCCATAGAGGGCAATGGACCACACCCAGGCAGTCTCGGTGCAGTCATGCCTGGTGTTACGCTGGCTAAGAAGGTAGATCCGGGCGTTCCTGGCGCAGCCGATGCATGTGCAGACGGGCTAGGAGCCACTCTGGGGGTCCCATTTGCTAAGCCGCTAATTCGCGGCCCTGGATAAGCCGTGGCCGCTGCTGAGCCGAGCAGCAAGGCAGGCTGTGCGCCCTCCTGCTGCCCCGACACCCCGCCTCTGCCGGCGTGGATTCCCTGGGGGCCGCGGAGTCCTGCGACTGTGCAGGGTGAGGCGGCGCAGGCTCTGCCCGTGAAGCTGGGGGGCGTTTTTCGGATCCAGCACCACGCACCCCTGAAGCCCGGTCAGCAGGGTCCTGTTCGGACATCCCTCCATCACTCATCACCGAAATAGGCGAGCCAGCTTTGCTGCCACAGTCAAGGTCTGTCAGCAGCATAAATAACGAATGCCAAGTTGAGAATAATTCTAACGCTCCTGGGTTCCCAGACAGGAGCTCGTGCCGGACAGCACAGCCAAGTTCCTGCTACAATCCAAAGTCCAGGGCAGTATCTCTGTCCATGGAAATCCCTTTTAAGGTAGCCCAAGCTAATAATTCCCAAAGTGAGTTTTCAGGAATGGAGGTTTGCAATATGCTAAACACACCTTTCCAGACCAGTACAACAGCGTCGGTTTGTGAGCCGCTGTTCGCCATTTCTCAGTTCTGTCGGACCTCCCGGTCCCGGGGGGGAAGGGGAACAGCGTACCTCTAGAGGAATTCGGCTTGGCTCGCAGCTGCAGGACACATCAGAGTGCAGATCACGTCGGGCAGCACCAAATATTACCACAGGCCTGGTTCCTATGGTATATCACCGTGTCCCACAGCCATAGGGAGGAGGAGAGAAGATCCAGCAGGCAGGAATTGTGCAGCAAGATTGATTTATTTAATTATTTTACAAACTCTTTTATAGACTTTTTTCTTCATAGTCTAATTGGACAAGGATCAGCCACCCCTTGGGGGTGATTAGCTAAAATCCTAAAACATCCATTTACAAAATATTTGTCTACTATACTATAAACAAGACTTTTCAAGGTTGCAGGTGTTTCATTGTTTACATAACTCTGCTACCTCTTCTGTGAGAGAGAAAAGTCTCTCACAGACTTAGAAAATAGCAAGAAAATCCTTGCTAGCAGCATTTTTGTATCCACACTTCCCATGCCTGGAAGTGCTCCAGTCAAGATTGAATGGGGCTTGGAGCAACCTGGGATAGTGGAAGGTATCCCTGGCCCTGGCAGGGGTGTTGGAACCAGATGGTCTTTAAAAGTCCCTTCCAACCCAAACTATTATATAATTTTATAAACAGGATGGTTTGCATCAATTATCTCATCTGTTGATTTTCTTAATCAACACCCTAATTGTTAATACGTTTCTTGGTACTCTTTGATGTGGGGAAGGTTGGGTTGCCATGGGTTGCTCTGTGAATCTGAACAGTAAGGTAGCCCTGGGGTGTTATTAATATCTTTTAAAGGAAAGAAGCATGTTGGCTTGATTGTAGAACTTTGCCTGGTTTTACTGATAGTGAAAGCATCTCTATTCATACCATGTTGCCTTTGTTTGCAAAACAAAGTAAAGATTCAAAATTCTTTTCATTTTAGAGCACTTGACCTGTTTGGTGGTTTGTGATAGCTTTTTTTTTTAAATTTGCAGATGTTTTTATTCAGTGAAGTTCATGCATATGTCTGGAGTCTGATTATATTTTTATTTTCTAAATAGTAACCTTGCTCATAAAAAACTATCCTTTTGTTTTAAAAAAACTTTGAAGACAATTATGGGCTAATTAAAATTTTACATTGAAAATTCAGAGTCTGCTCTGAAGGACTCCTTGTCTCTCGATGTTCTCTGCCTTGGAGCTGTCCTATGATTTTAAACAAACAAAAATAAGCATTCAGGAAATGGGAGAATAGCCCTCAAGGAAATTCCACCCTTTTTGTGCAAAGCTAGTTTTGTTGAAGAGATTTGGACACTTTAATTCTTTGAATGCAAGTGCTAAAGCTGGGTGAAAATAGATATATCTCATGCATATGATACATCTTTCAAGGAACATGGTTTTAACTCAACTTTGCTCTTAGTGTTTTGAATTTTGTTCTGTGTTTCAGGGGAGAAATGGCAGTTTTCATGTGCTTCGTGTAGTGCCAACCTGCAGCTGCTTTCACTAAATTGAAAACTCTGAAAAAATCTTGGGTTGGATTTATTTTTAAGAACGATCTCTCCAGATTATCTGAATTGAGCACATGTAAAGCCTGCGTGCATAATCGCTGGAGAAAGTGTGGCTTCTTGTGAATAAAATGAGTTCTGAAACACAGAAGGAATGGCCACAGTAGCATTTCTTTTATTTATTTGATCAAGTACAATCTTCTCTTGCTGTTCAGTTTTATAGTCATTTTGAAAATAGCATCTTTCTAATCATGTCCGGAGAAGTGCTCTCCCTTCCCATCTGCGTGACTTTCTCTTTACAATCCCATGAACAGATAATCAATGGAAGAGGCTCAGTGTTAGCCCTGCCTGACCCTCCATTGTTTTCTGGTGCCACAGGTAGATGAAGTTATTGATAATATCTCCGGATCAAGTGGAAAACAAAGCAGTAGCTGGCTCCTTGCAGGCACAGGGTAATGCACACACTGATATGGAAACCATATCCCCATCAGCCTTTTATCTCACTGGTTTGCCAGGAGAGATACCAGTGCAAGGAACAGCTTGGAAACAACAGTCCCTCAATAACTTGTGCTCTGCTCTGTGCAGGGAGATGGGACTCAGAGTGGTGTGGCCTTGGTTTGTGGTTCTCAGTGGCCAGATACAGAGAATTCTAGAATGGTTTGGGTTGGAAGGGACCTCAAAGAGCATTCAGTTCCATCCCCTCTTCCGTGGGCAGGGACACCTTTCACTAGACCAGGTGGCTCCAAGCCCCACCCAACTTGGCCTGGATCTGTTCCAGGGATGGGGCATCCACAGCTTCTCTGGGTAAGGTGCCAGTGCCTCACTACTGTTCAAGTAAATGTCTTCCTAATATTGTGGATCATTCACAGCTGGTTTTCAATAGCTGGGCACCGATGCATTGTGGTCTCTGCTAGTTGCCCATGCTTTCAAACGTGTTACGAACTTTCTGACTAATTTCAACCAAATTGCAAACAGTGGTGCAGAGCTGGATGGCGGTTTTCATGAACTTTGAGACCCTGTTGTGGTTGTCTGTGGGAGGTCAAAACTGGAGCTGAATTTTGTGAGACACTGGAGAACTGATATAAGAGAGACCATTATATGTGAAAAGATTTGGAGATTAGCTCAGTATGTTCCAGTATGCTCTGGGAACAATTTCTTCTTTGTGCCATTGCACAGGAGGAGCCAGCCACTTTAGGTGCCAGGAATTGGAAGAGGGATGGAAGGCCTCTGTTCTCTTGGATTGTCCCCAGGGAAGGTCAGCATTTATTGTGTACTGGTCCTAGATTCCAGTTTCTGCGGTAGCTGTTGCTGCACAGCTGCTTGGTTGGGTTACGTTTGGTTTTCCAGCCCTGAGAGGAGGAGTGATGGATGTTGGGGCACTGGGAGTTCAAAGGACAAATAGAAGCCAAGTCCTGGCCCTCCTGACCTACAGATGTTTTGCTCCTTGTTCCCTCTCACCTCTCTATAATTTTGGTCTAGATCTGGTGGGCACACTTTTGTCATGTCAGCAGCAGTAGCTGAGGAAATATGGGTGCTCTCTTTTTTAAAGGCATAGAAGGATTGAACCTTTTAAAATTATTTTACTTTATCTCTTTTCCAAAAGATCAGTGCCTGAGCCAGGCTCCTCTGTCCCTGGTGACAGCCTCAGCATGGGTCCCCACCTCCCATTTGATTATTAAATTGAATTATTTCCTGCTTTATCTTCGAAAGCAAAACTGTATTATCACCTTCTGAATGTATTTGCAGACCATAACCATTTCCATTCTTCTGCAGGATACAATGCAGCAAACCTTAATCAGACAACTGTAAAGCTTGGATTTATGGTGTTTCACTCTTTAAGATTTTCATATGAATTAATATTTTTGAGAATGTCTTTCAGGTTTCCCTTCTGCATTTTATTGTTCATTTTAGCACCTTTTTTTGTCCTGCTGCTATGTAATCTTTTTTTGTACTCTTAATCATCGAACCACAAAATTGTTTGGATGAGAAGGGACCTGTAAAGACCATCCAGTTCCAACCCCCTGCCATGGGCAGGGACACCTCCCACTAGACCAGGTTTCTCCAAGCCCTGTCCAACCTGGCCTGGAACACTTCCAGGGATGGGTCATCCCCAGCTTCTCTGGGCAACCTGTGCCAGTGTTAAGACCTCAATCATCACTCAAGCAGCACAGAGCTTTGTCAGCCTGTGACATGGGCAGTTCATCCTCAACAGATGTTGAGGATGTTGCTCTGTCTTCTCTCAAAAGGCCGACATTATTTTTGGGTTTTTGATGAGATCATCTGTCTGTACCAGGGATATCAGTTGCTTGATTCCTCTGAGCCCCAGAGAAACAGCATTTTGGTTACCTATTTAGAAAATGGATATATCTTAAAAAAATATTTTTATATTCTGTATTTTTAACACTTTTCCTGTTCAGGAAAGAGAGAGATGCCAAGTCCTCTGGAAACTGTGACTGCATGAAGTGTGTTTTTCTGAGGATTTCATGGAGGCACTGGAAGTCCTATGTGACATTGGCCTTAGCTCTTCCTTGGGCCCAGTGTTCACTGCCTGTGCCAGCAGCTTCCTTGTAGTGAGACAGGGTCATTTCAAAGCTTGCCAGGTTCTGGGTCCTTTGTACTTGCCCTCTAACAAGCTCTTGCTTTCTGCCCTGGAAGTCAGCATCCGATTTCCTCTAATGACAGATTTGTTTCAGAGGTCGGAAAGGGCAGCTGTGAGTTACTATATGGCTCCTTATTCATTGCCTGTATAAAAGAGATGCTCTTGAATTGGAAATAAAGGTGAAAAAGCAGCAGACTTTTCTGAAGACTTTTTTAGTATGAGGACTAGATCCTCCTGATCTTGCTTTGCTTCATTTCTGGCATCTGTAAAATCCTCTGCTCTAGCACGAATGTGCCAGCAACAGAGCGAGGTGGATGCTGGGCCATGTCAGGGGGATGCTCTATTTTTTCATGGTGGCTGGTTGCACCCGGGAAAGCCCAACATCTTTGGGGATAATTGGGAGGAAAAAGTCTCTATAAAAAGACTGCCAGAAGTTTGTTACCCTGCAAGACTGGAGCATTTTTTTAGTAAGTTTTATTCTAGCTATTGTGCTGGGAAATGTCTGTCTTAGTCCACACAGATCATCTGAATCCCTACGTGTCTTAACTTCCTGGATTAATGTGAACAGATATTTAATTGAACTGGGTGTTTTTCTTCTTCTGTTAATTTAATGTTTTATTTGTAAGCAGTGCGAAAAAGCTCTGCAGGAAGTATCCAGCCACCAGAGAGTGTCGCTGGCAATATTAGTTACTTCTGTCGTGCTTTGTTCTATACTCCCAACCATGTTTTCCAAAACTTTGTTATCTTACCTGCAATTTTGCCCTTCTTGATGGTCCTGTTGTTTTATCTATGCTGTTTTCTGCAGACCAAATTATGAACTTGAGTTATCTCTATTTCTCAGTCAGCCTAGTGTGATCTGGGGACTGTGAGAGAGAAGGTTTCACTCTAATGTGTTTGGCACCCTGTCTGGCTCTGAACCTCATCAGGAGCCATCATCACAGGAAAGGGTTTTTTTACTGGGGGATGCTTTGATTTGTTTTATGCTTTCCACATCTCCAGCACCTTGAAAGGGCATTTGACAGCATCCCACCTTTCTCCTAAACCACCAGAAATGACTCAACCCATGAGTTGTGCTTTTTCCACTTCAAAAAATCATGACCATCTAAAACCAAAGGCATCTCTCTGAGAAGGTCCTGATGATTTGAAGATACCCCAAAGCTCAGGCTGGGGGAAGCAGGGCCTGTGTATGTGGACATGAGTGTGGTGGTGGGTCCCAGTGCCATGTTGTGGCCCCAATTGCAACCTCCTCCTCCTCAGGACATGAGCCTGTTGAGCAGTGTTGAGGAGGGTGGTGGAGAAGAGTGGAATTGAAACTGAGCAATGTACACACCTGCTTACTTGAGTATCAAAGATAGGAATGGTTACACTGACAGGCACCCCCCGCTGAGCCATTGCCTTTGTGCTGTGCTCAGAGTCAAATAAAAACCTGGTTTATGTTTTGGGGACTGTGCAGAGAACATAGCTTGTCATTGCAAACACAGCTCTACGGACTGCATTTTACAGACTAGCATGTTTGCTGTGTCTGAATAATTGCACTAAAAAGGAATCAATAACCTATAGATTTTACAGAAGTAAAGGATGTTTCCTGTCTGCTCCAAGTAGCCATGGCTTGGGTGGACATTGAAGTATTGCACCTCTTACAGGTAGGCTGGATAGAGTCACTGAAGGACTTGCTTTATATTTAGTTTTAATTTAAGTCTGATTCTGTGACCTATTAGCTCCATGAAGTTATTTAGGAGTTACAATCACCAGTATTTTGGTAAGAATATAGAGGCAGTAATCATGGTATGAATAAGGCCATTTCTCATTATTTCTATTGACTTCAATGTGCTTATATTATCATTTCAAGATACTAATTTGAATTTAATACTGTTTAGAAAACAAATACATGTCAAAATTGGCTCCAGAAGTGATTAATTTAATTTTGTGCCTTTCAAGATGTTTTTAACAGCTGATGTATGATTGTGGTGGGAGATTGCCAAAACAGACGCTATTTGTTTCAAGTCAAAGAAGCAGAAACTCTTCGTCTAAAACAAGACAGGATTTTTTTCCAATGTTTAGAAAGATTATTTTTAATATATTTTAATGAAAGGAAATTTCTTTTGGCTCTGCATTTAAAGCAAGTGTCAACCATAAATAGTTCTTCTGCCAATACATCCATTTCCAGGTATTGCCAGCATTCAGGTTAGGAGGGTTTAAGGCTGGAGGGGTGATAGTGTGACCATCACCCCATGGCATGAGTAGAGCTACCTGCTGGAATGAGTTGGAAGGGATGGATCCCTGCTGACGAACACTATTTACACATTGTAAAGGAAAAGAAAATAATGAAGCAAACAAATCCAAACCAGGTGGTGGGAATGTTTTGAAAGCTGTTGGCTCTGACTTCTTAGATGCCTTTTTTCCCCTTCAGAAAATACTATTATTTCCTTTGTAATACAGCATTAAGGGAAGAGCAATACAGTTCCATTCCTAGGATTTTTATTTTCTGATTTGGAATATGTTTTTCTGAGAGCATAAGCTTTTCCATGCAGTGGATGCTCACTTACAAAAGAAGATGTATGTCCCAAGTTTCACACCTATTAGGGACCTGGCTGACACAGTTTAGGGCACGATTTTTGACCATAAGGTTGCCAGTGCTGAATTGGCCAGCAAGCAGCTCACCTATGTCCTCCTGTCTCAGACCCACTGAGAGTCTGGACTGCTGCACTGTGTCCTTGTGTGTGCATTATATACATAAATTTATATCAAGGTATTACATAATATGCATGCCCTGCTGAGATGGTTGAATTTGGGGCCATGTGCTGCCACCAAGGTCAGGATAGTTTAGATTTAAGAATTCCTGACTTCTAGGTCCTGATGCTCCCCAACCCCAGTTCTGGCCTTAGCGGATAGAAGGAATAATGGAATTTAATGGTCTGAATCATGATGTGTGTTTGAGTGACATTTAGTTAAGCTTCATATTTAAACTTCTAAGGAATAAAAATAATCCCAGCCATATAGATCAATGTATGTTCCAGGTTCTATCTAAGAGATGCAGCCAATTATTTCATTTTATTAAGTTTTATAGTCAAAACCTTCAACTGCAGTCTCATAATGCAAGGCAGTCTCCTAAAGGCTGTGAAAAAGTGCTGTTAAAAGGTGGCCTCAACTCCTTTTCCCCTCTACCTCTTGACACAATTTTAGGATATTTTCAAGCTTATAGGCAGTGTATTTAGAAAAGCTGAGGTACAGATAAGCAATAGCTGATAATGTCGGAGCCAAGGGATTAGTTTCATGCTCGATGCTGAGGACTGCTCCCATTTTTTGTTTACTAGTGCAACGTCCACAAGGCTTGACACTGTCTCACAGCAGTGCCATCATGGTGGAATGATGGAGGATGTTGCTGGTGACATCCTTCTTTAGAAAGTGTCCTGATTTGTCAACCTTCTTAGTGCCAAGGCTCCTGCAATTGTACTTTGTCAGCATTTCACTCCTTGAAGGAAATACTGTAGCTGCAGTCTTTCCTTTTATGACTCTGTCCCATCTGCAGGTACTTCTGCCAGGTGTTGTTTTAAATGTGCCATTATCACCATCTTGAACGGTGCTATTTGGTTTTTATCTGAGGTAATCATTGCATCCCTCCCTCGCAGAGGAACAGCCAAGGGAGCATGAGGGAAGGGAAGTACCGTGGAATGTGGCATTAGCCAAATGTGTGTTAACTACACCTCCCTCAATTACAAATATATATCCATGGAAAAAGTGTGCTCGTGGAGCATAACCCCTTCTCAGATAAAGCTTTCCTTAATGGCTTTTGAGGAGTTAACAAATTAAAACTGGGAAAACAAATTTATTTCTGTGTCTCTCTGGTTTCTAATAATGGGTTGGTTTTTTTTAAAGTGCAGGCTTAGCTTTCTTAAAGCGTTTTTTAACCTAGAATCAAAGAATCACAGAATGTTTTGGATAGGAAGGGACCTTAAAGATCATCTCATTCCAACACCCTGCCATGGGTAGGGAACCTGAAAGACCATGGAGAACTCCTACCTGACATGAAAATTGAATTCTTTTGTAGGATGTAATGAATTAAATTTTGACATTTGAATATCAATAAGAAGGCAATTATGCCATAATGTGCCATGAGACAAAAGATCCCGAAAAAGCCTTGCAGGGAAAGGCTGTTCATTAGTAGGAGGAGACCATGCATGGCTTTCCATAGTCAGGGCAGGGTTTGGGAGGCTCTGGGATTGGCTTCTTGTGAAGCTTCAAATGCCCATGGTTTCCTGTAATAGTTTCCTCAAGCCTGGATGTATGGAGGGAACAGCAGATTTTTTTTTAAAGGGAATGAATGAACTGGAAGTCAAAGGGACTAAATAAGATTTTCAAAGACATGGAAAAAAGGTGATCTAAGGAGTGGCACAGCCAGAGAACGGTCTGGGTTCTTTGTGTGTCATAGGAAACAATGTTCAGAATTTAACGAGCATTATTAAAGATGCTGCTCCTCTGACATTTGCTGGTTTGCTCAGGGCCTTGGGTGTGTTGTGTTTTCCATGGATGTGGGAAGTAAGTGGTGGGCACATTGATTTGCAAGGAAACAACCGTGTGGGAATGCATTTCTGTAGTTTCTCACTGTGTCTGTGGTACAAACATCTCCAACTGCATAGGCGGCATTGCTGGTGACCTTCGGCACCCCTTAGCAGAGATCCAGATGTGTAATCTTTCTATTTCTTTTTTATAAAAGCCAGTGGACACTGCTGCTGCAAATCTACTCACAAATACCACCATCACATTTCATGTATGGGTCACTTGCACCATCTTTGAAATATGAATTAGACCAACGGGCTGTTGGCTGGCATATTTGGGATGCCAGGATACTGCCTTATGTGAGATAGCAATATATTTTTTTCACAGCTGAAAATAAATTTATCTGACAGCCATACATATATTTACTTCAGTGATTGCAGCTCAAAACATTTTGTGGTTTTACAAATTCTAGCATATGAAGCATCAAATTTTAGAATATTGGTTTTAAAAGTTTCAGATATTTGGCTGCCATTGTATTAAAAATAATAAAACTCAAGAGGTTGCTTTACTTGCTTGGATAAGTTTGAGCTGAGAGCTTTGTCCCATTAACTTGACTGGCCACTGCTTATCAGAGGGCATCAGCCAGCAGAGGGAATGGTTAATTTGTTTTCATTCTGTTGATGTGGATGCAGACAAAGCTGTCAAATATTGGTCTGAATGTTGTGTTGTTTTTCTTACAGACGTCATTCCAGCTCAGGGAGATGAAGTTACCAAACTTGTATCTTATACGCGTTGGAAATTAAACACAGAAAATGGAGTGAGTGAGTGAGTGAGTGAGTTATTAGCTGCAAGAAAGAGATCTTGAAATAAATAAGCACAGATCTTGATTCCAGTCATCTTCTCTGTGCTGCAAATGAAGAGCAGCAAGTCCAGCAAACTCAGTGATATTCCCTCATGGTAAAACTGGGATGAGGAGAGTGGGACCTGTAAAAAGGGCAGACAGGGGGAGAAAAACGTGATCACCCTGTAATTGCAGCATGAATATGTTAACTTTCATTTCCTTTAAAGGCAAAGTGATAAAGACATGGGAGACTTTTGGTGCTGTTTTGATTGCCTGCTGTGGTTTTGAGATGCATAAAAGCTGGGCAGGGCTGTAAGTTGATGGGGGGCAATGGTGTGCAAGTTGATTTCATCGCCTCCACATGCTTTGGCTAAATTCCAATTAAAGCTTGAACATTGATTTCTATTTTTACTTTTTTTACTTAGCAGAAGAAACCTAGAAGGATACATCTTAGTTTGTACATCACAAAACCACATGGTTTATGAGAAAGACCTGACATGACTGAGGGACTGGCCCAGCATTAGGTTCTTTGGCTCACCCTCCAGTGCAGGAACTTTCACTTGTTTTCTGTGTGGTGCTAAACACAAGGAGAGAAGCATTTGTACAAGACCATGTATGAGCTGATTTGACTCTCATTATCATTGAAGCTTTGCAGGGTGTGTTAGCAAGAGACCCAGATGATATGGGGAGGTTTTCACTGAGAAAACCAGCGTGTTATCGACAAGCCTTATTATCTTACAGAACCTGCCATGAGGGAAAGGCTTCCTTAAATAAAACTTAACTACATCACTTCCTCAGAGCACTTGGTATCCAGACCTTTGCTGTCATTGTAATGCCAGCACAGGCGCTCAGCAATGCAATAACTTATTCATGCCTCGTGCTGCAGGTTGAGCTTCATTAGTCTCCTGAAGAAAAAAGAAAATCACTTTGGGTACCCAGTTTGTGGAAGTGCAAGGCATAAGCATCAATTCCTGCCTCAGAGCCCTCAACAAATAGAATTTATGTCAATAAAACTGTGTTGAACCCAACTTACTGTTATCTAACTGATTTTTTGAGCAAAGAGCAGCTAAAGCTGTGCAGCATTGTAACAATTTGCTCTGTTGCAATATTGAATTTTAATCTCCACTGTAATAAACCTCAGAGTTTTATCCTCTCCAGGGGTTTGAGTTTCATTTGGGTCCTGTGCTGTTTGGACACAGATAGGTGGGATTTTTGTGGCAATGAAGGTTGGCTGTAAATTGGGAATAAGCCCAAACCCTTTTGACACTTTAGGGTTACTGTGAGCATAAGGGCATGAAGTCATGTCAGTTCATCAGAGCCCTGGGAGCCAAAGGATGCATCATTTGGATCTGTCACTTGTGTTATAGTTAATGCATTTGAAATAAATATTGAGTGCTGTGAATGTGGAGCAGAGAATGAAATGAAAAGTTTTCCTGGGATGTGAAACAAATT
The DNA here is from genome assembly GCF_009650955.1 of Corvus moneduloides. Taxonomy (NCBI): domain Eukaryota; kingdom Metazoa; phylum Chordata; class Aves; order Passeriformes; family Corvidae; genus Corvus; species Corvus moneduloides. The sequence goes on from NC_045490.1 coordinate 10,489,433, forward strand.
CATAGTTGGGAGTCTGCTGCAGTGCTGTTTGGGCAGGAAGGGGTATAGATGGAAAATATTTTGAAGGCTGTCCTGTAAATGGCTTAAACTCCTTCTTTTGGGAGAATCTAGAGATGTGCTTTCATCTTCTTCCATCTTTCTTTTCTAACCCCCAAACCCTCTCTGATGCTGGGGATGTGTTGCCATTTTTCATCCATATGAGAGGTGGAAATTTGGGGAGCCCCTTTCTTTAGGGAGGTCTACCCTATTGAGGCAGAGCATGAGCTGAAGGCCTGCAAGATGGGGACAGAAGTGGCAGCGCCAGTTGTGCTGTGCCTGGGCAGGCACCTCCCTTGGGGCCATTGCTCCTGTTGTCCCAGCTCTTAAACTGTGCTAATTCCCTCTCAGTGTAGTGCTCTCATGGATCAAAACACAGTGATTTGTCATTCATGCTTTACCCTGGAATATGTCACTCTCAGTGCTGAAAATCTTCAAGAAAAACATGTTTTCATCCCCTTATTTCTGCAGTAAGAAGCTTCCCTCTGTACTTTAGTGACATATGTAATGAAAATCCCACTGCCAACAGTTGGTGTGGGGATATTGTTATCTTGACAGGCCTCCAGCAGATCTACTCCAGAACTGGTACCCTGAACCGCAGAAAGGTTATTTGACTTGTCAGTAGCAAAGCACTTCCAGTGCTCAGATAACTGTCCCATTCATCATCCATCATAATAGTGCTTAAGAGAATATACTAAAAAAAAATCCCACAAAGGAAGAGGAGAGGAATTCATCCCCAAAATTCAGCCTGTAGCACTTTTATTTATTCATTCTGTTGCTTGATCTGCTATATTTGCTGTTCATAACGTGGATTTAGAGTAGAAATACAAATCTTGTTGTTTCTGTTGCCTGAGTTCCGAAGGGAGAGGGCAAGAAGCAATGATGTGGATTTGTGGTGTAAATGGGAAGTTAGACTAGATGAATTTGTGTTTTTCTCTTTGTTGGAGTGCTGAGAGTTGAAAATGCTGCAGCTGCCTTGTATAGGCAGGTCAAGGTGTATTCAGAGCTTGCGTTGAATGCTCTGGTTGATTGGGCAGGTTGGTGCAGTAGGAATTGGAATCCTCATCTGCACTGTTTGTCACATGGAAAGAATTGAGTTTATCACTTTACGTTGCTGGGACACTGTGTCATTAAGTGGCACAATTTGACTCTCCGTAATGGGAGACTGTATTGGTTTCTGGAGTGCCGTATGTGTATGACGCTCTATATATGTGTGATTATAACAAACAAAAAATCCAACTATTCTTTTGCAAACCATTGGATCTACTAAATGGAGTACTTTTGACCTCATTAAATTCTGGAGATGTAGGTAGACTCTCATGTCTACATGTGCAGGTTGTAAATGTTTACCTTTAATCTGTTGTTTCTGGACTAATTTAAGAGTTTTCTGTGTGAAGTTTCTTACTCCTTTTTAATGCTTTCTTTCCCCATTAGAAGTGCTTTCTCTCCCTTGTGCATGTTTTCCTCTTCAGAAGTTAACATTTCATAATTGCAGTAATGCCCTTAGGGTGTATGTTACGGTCTACTAATGAGATGCCTGAGAGGTCTCCTAATGACATCTGAATAACAGGCACAGCACATCGTTATCAGACCATTACACACATCCTTAACAATAATAAATACTCCTGCTTACTGTAATTACATGTGTTGTCCTTTAGTGCTCAGCAAGAGGATATGGGAGACTCCACAGTTCAAGTGCAAGGTGGGAAAGTGCTGTAAATCAGCAGTGTTTTACAGAGGATTTCTCTGAAAGCCTGAGGATGTGGAAGGACACACAATCTGGGGAGAATTAGGGTGTTTTCCTCTTGCTTTTGGGTTGAAAATGTCACCAGAACTATTTCCCTGTGTGTGCACATACCCTCTGCTCTCCCTGTTGTAAACATCACACACCTTCTGAGTAGGGATGTTCCTGAGAGAACAGGTAACCACAGGCAGTGGGCTCAGAATTGCTTAAAAAACTCTGCGATAGAGGATGAAGCTGTCCTGTGGTCTCGCAATAGAAGCATGAGTGTCTCCAAGAAGGCATCAAGGAAAACCTGTGTACACAAATACCCAAGGAAAAGAAAAAATGTTCTTGATTGCATCCATCACCAAGGATGGTGTGCGGTAGCCTTTGTAATACACCTTGCTGGCCACTTTTCCTGTGCATACTCCATGCAGATAAGAAACCAGACAGTAAAAATGAAAAATACCTTTACCAGGGAGTCAGATTCATGAAATCCCAAGCACTGAGTGATAGTGAAGCATTCCTTCTGACAGCAGAGCCAGTGAATTGTTGGGAAAGGTAAGTGTTTCAGAGCAGAACAGATTCAGCAAAATTTACATTAGTGCCAAAGGACTTCAACGTTTATTAAAGCTTCCAAATAACACATTTGCTATCTAGAAGTATTTGATAGATGTACCAGTCAGCCATAAAAAAACGAGCATTGGTTACTTCCCAGAAGAATCCAGACAATTTTGCTTTCTCTAATAGGAATAAGGTAGAGGTTTGTAAAATGTCAAACTGCAGCTTGCATAGCATCACCAACTGAAGGAGGCACAATGAGCAAACGTCCTGTTTATCTAACAAAAGCCTGTTTGGTTTGGTTAATTTTAATTAAAGGGTGTCTGCATTAAAGTACTGAAGACATTTTCCATACAGAAATGAGGAATAAGAGTTGGCTACAGTGAAAGGCAGGCCTGGCTTCCTGCACACTTGGACGGATGGACCAAGACTCTTCCTCACAGAACAGCTGAAGTGAAGAGTGAGTGAAGCTAATCATCACTGTATAGTAATTAACTCTTCTAGTTCATGATGTCAAGTGGTTTTGTCATATATGGTTTCAGGTGCTTCAAATGGCCAGAAAGACTTCATTTATTTGTTTCAGTCCTGCAGATTGCTCAGGAAGATTTGGCTTCACTATAAACAAAGCAGCACTCCCCAGACACTAATGGTCTGACAGGTTAATTCTCCTCATTTAAATATAACAATCTCAGGTGCAACAAATTAAGCTAAAGCACAGCATCAGGTGTAAACTGGTGCTTACAGCAGAAGAATTGCAAAAGATATTACTGGCTTTCAAAGAACTCCTCTTCTTGATGTATTTGGTTTGGTTTTTGCCTTGTCTCTGGCCATGTGCATCAAGCCAAGGGTGATAGCTCTTAACTTTTTGTCCATCTCCTGCTTTCACTGCCTCTGTACTTGAGGCTGTAATCCATCACTGATGCAGCATCTGATGCTGCTGTGTGTGCAGATAGAAGGGTCCCAGCAGATCTGTTGAGCTGTGTTTATGCAATTGTCTGTGTTTTGGCAGCACTTGCCAGGAGCTCTCTGAAAGCACGGCAAGAGCCTTATCTCAGAGCCTTCAAATGGACTGGATAGACATGGACAGGGAGAAGTCTGTAGATTAGGACAGACTGCTCCCCAACACCCCAAAATTCCCTGCTGACCTACAGCTGTCCCACAAATAGTCCTTCATAGCCCATTACAGTGAAACCACACTGACAGAGCCTTCCTGCTATTGCTGGTGGCCCAAAGGGTCTGCCCATGGAAAGCAACCCATCACCCAACCATCCTTACAGCAAAAGCATGAGGAAATATGTAAAATTAATACCATCTAGTTAATTCTCACTAAAAGCAGAGTATTTAGTTTTACCACTCTATACAGACTGAGTGTGGAGGTTCCTTGAGTGTCCCATTGTGCTGCTGTGGAGCAGCACACAGAACATCAGGGCTCTGGGATGGATGACTTGACCCCAGGAAGTACAGATCACACAAATGGAGATGTCAGTCATACACAATAGGTTTGCCTTTAGTTACCTTTGATTTGCTGAAGTGATGAAACAGAAATTCAAGTCTGGATTTATAGAGAACACCCCTGTTTTCAGGAGTGCTGCTCAGCTGTTACTATCTGGGAGTGTGTCTTTTCACAAATAGGTATTTTTATTTTTTTGTTATGTTGTTTTGTTTTCCATGTTGGAAAGCGGTATTATACAGTATCCCTTATGAGTCCAATTGAGAATCCCCAGCACCCACCTTGCACCTTCCCAGTCATCTCTGTTGTCTTATTTTCTTCTCTTTCTTACCGTTTACAAAAACCTCACTGTTTTCCCAGGCTCTTTCAATTGAGTGTTTCTCAATCACTGAAGCAACTCATTACACTGGTTTTTTTGGGTTGGGATCTTAAGTAATTAGACATGCTTAAGCTAATTTTGTTGTTATTGTTAAAAGACCTGTATAAGGGACATTTTTCTCTCCTGCTCCCATTCTCCCTTGTCTGTACCTTACAATGCAGCATCACTAATTTAGTTTAATAGCTTTTAAAAAGCAGAACAATACAATCTGAAGACAAAACATAATTTAGAGAGAGTACACAACAGTCACAGAGAGTTGAGTGTGTAGGTAAGATCACGTCTCTGTGTGGAGTAATAGATTTATAGCAGAGCAGGCTGTGTTGTGAGTAAATTAATCATTAGAAACAGCCAGTTTTCAGTATAGGACTCATGAATAATTCACTCAGGATTTCTGTTATATTTACACTCACCTAATAGTTGAGACAAGCAGTATAGGAGTTACTCACAAGTTGTTTGCCTTGACTGCATGGTGTTCCTTCATCTGCATTGATGTTCATGACATTGTTTCTTCCCTCTGGTTTGACAATAATTTTTAAATTTTTAACAGAAAAGTAAGGGTTAATACTCAGCAGGCAGCAAATATAATCAGAATAGCCTTGTTTGCTTTTATGCTTTCCCAGCCCAGGCATTGCTGTTAGTTACATCTTTATGCTAAATAGTGTTTGGGAGTGCTGTCTGAGTGGATCTTTGGGAGAGATGTTCTGGTGGAATGAGAGCAATCATCCATCAAATCACCTAGAAATCCCTGGCTTGGGAATGTGTTTGGGCTCTTTGTGGGCAGTGCAGCCTCACCTTGTAGTACCAGGGAGGGTCTTGAGCCAGCCCAGGGGGTAGGCACTGAATTGTGGAAAAGCCACCTACTGCTGACGAGAAGCCAAAGCTTCTTGCAAACATGGCCACAGTCATTTTGTTGCCAACCATGGGATGATAAAATTCCCAGAAAATATAGAAAACCCAGTCATTTAGAATGTGATCTGCCTTAGTGAGAGCCATTGTATCCCACAGCTCCTCATGAGAAGAGCACATGAGAAGAGCACAACAGCAGAGTAGACCTGGGATGGTGACATGTGGAATATGAGACTTACGGTTTGATGTACCAGATATATGCGTAACAAAATTCAGTGGATGGAAATTGAAGCTAAACAAATTAAAAATAAATTATGTTTGCCCACTGAGACTAAGCAATCATTTGAAAAATTGCTCTTAGATGCTTAAATCAGGCCTGGTAGCCTTCCTGGGTGGTGTGCTATAGAGCAAACAAATTATGGAGCTGCTGCAGGGAAAATCGTGTTGAATTCGGTGCAGGAGGTCAGAGTGTGCACATAATCCCTCCTGGCTTTAAAAATCTATAAATCTGTGGCACACTGCCTAGGTGGTGATAGGTGCTTGATAAATTACATTTATCATGTGTTTTCCCACCTGCAGGCTTCCTTTTGCCCCCCTTCCTGGGGCTGCTCCTACTCCCTTCCAGGCAGGACACAAATCTAGAACTTGCCTTTGGACTTGGCAAACCAAGTTGTAATTCTTGGGCTTCCCAAGAAAGGCTGCAAATCTGTCCACCTCTTCCTGTGCATTTGGGGCTGAGGCATACTATTCATTTAGCTTTATGCAGTTTGGAAGGTAATTGTTTAAGATAGGAATAGAGTTTTTGTTTATAGACCTGGGAATTAATATTCTCATGCTGTACGTTTTTAATATATTTTTAAAACTCACAGAGTAATAGATGGGTGCTTTTTCTTGTAATAAAATGAAATATTGAAACAAATATACACTGAGGCAAGCTTTAACTCTTCCAGATTGTAAATGTCTATTGTTTAATAGTATCTACTTCATGGCATATATTCCATTCCATTTCTGTGATAAATTTGGTGAGCTCCCAATTGCTGCTAAATTATATATGGATACCTGATAAATGTACATCTTATTAGCTGAAACACATCCCTAAGATAAGCAAGTTAGTTTGGATTTTTATTGTTAATTGAATTTTTTCAGCAGAGGCAGCTGAAGGATGTTCATGAATTTGCATGATGTTAAACATCTGCTCCTCTTAGTGGGAACTTAACCAGAGTTTCATTTAACCTGTAAATTCAGATCAGGAATAAAACAGGTACTCAGCCTTTGAGGGGTTTGGCTGTGTGTAAAGGAGGCAGGCAGGTAGTGCTGTGAGAGAACAGGATGTAATTAGCAGCGTTGCCTAAATGTCACATCTGTGGTGTGTGGCTTCCTTTGTGCACAGTGATGGTCTTCAGTGATGTTTGGAGGCAGAACGCTCCCTGTGTTATTATCAGGTGTTATAGGAAGACTGCAGTGGAGTTACTTGCAGTGTAATTGCTGCAGAACACAGCCTGGTATTTTATAGGAAGCTTTCTCTGAATGATCAGAAGTTAAATGGTTGTTATCACGAATTTTTATAGATTAAGATTTGGGTTAATTTCTCTTCATCCTAAATTGGTTTGCTCAGACCTTGTATAGAATCGTGGAATCATTAAGGTTGGAAAGGACCTCCAAGATCATAAAGTCCAACCGTCAACTAAATATCACCATTACCACTCTCCCATTGCAAAGTGCTACATCTGCTCATTTTTTAAACACTTTCAGGGATGGTGACTCTGCCACTTTCCTGAGCAGCCTTTTCCAAGGCTTAACAACTCTTTCAATGGAGAATTTTTTCCTAATATCCAACCTGTAGTACTTACAACCTATAAAAATCAGAGTTGGGAAGATTCAAAACTCACAGATAGCTCTAAATTGGAAGAAATTGTCAATTCCAAAAAGGTTTCTTGATGTTCTCCTCCTGCAGCTGCACTTGCTCAGAGGAGTCTGTTCATGTAAACTATTGAGAAAAGCAGTTATTTGCTTCTTTGCAACTACACAGGAAAATTAGGAGGCAAGTCTAGCCAACTTCTCCATGCATGTGCAGAAACAAGCAATTAAAGGAAGAAGAAGACAGATAGAAAGAGACAGATAAAAAATTTGCATGGCAGAATGGGGATTTGCAAGGAGACCCCTGAAGAACTGAAGTCATCTTTAATTTTCCTGTCCCCATGTAAACCTGTTCTGTCATGTCAAACAGGCCATGAGGCAATAGATCATTGGGGTAAAGAGTTCACATAATGTCTCACTCAGGTTCAGCAGTCTGATGTTTTGGGACCACATTTCCACTGTTCAGCATGCCAACACTTTCATTTTGTATGCAGGAAAATGGGCTGGTGCTGATGAGGAATTTTGCCATAAATGGCACATGAATTAAGGAGCCACACTCAGAAATAAATTCATAACATTTTAGTTTAGTAATTTTCTGATCCTTCTAACAGTGCCAGATAAAGCCTGAGTGAAGCACAGTAAAGGATGGGCTGTTTTGAAAACAGAACTTTTCTCCAACCCCTTTAATTTTTTCTAGAAATGTTATTTTCAGTAACCATATCTTTTTTGCCCTATGGATATGGATGAGAAAACAAAGCTTAGTGCTCTCATCTCCTGCACTGAATTTCTTCCTGAAGCTTGAAAACTGCCATAGGAACAGCTGAAAATAGTCAGCATGGTCTGAGAGGAACTGTAAAATAAAATTACACCTCCGATGCTTCCTGCCTTGGAAATTACACTCTTCAGCCTGCTCCAAACTGCTCTTTGTTACCACATTTGGTGGTGGTGAAGGGTTGCCCTGAAAATTAGTGCCACTGGAGTTCCCTCTTCAGTGGTGGGTTATTTGTACTGGGTTGTTATCATCCATGGGGACAGTGAGCAGGAGCACTGTCCTGCTGTGGTGGGTGGATTTCAGGCAGGTGATGGTGGGATCCAGGAGCCAAACAGGGCTGGGAGCTCTGCATGGGATGCCTGGTTGTTATGTCCTATCTCACTTGCAGTGATAACACACTGAGTCTAATCCTTTGTTGGGATTGGCAACACATTTACAGATTTTCAAGGTCTGGAGGCCAGATGTGAGAGCATATGGGCTGGGTACCCGTGCTCCAGCTGTGTGGGGATGCCACTCAGGGAAACTTCTGCAGAGTTTTTGAAGAGTCACAAGAAGTTTGAATCTCTGTGTATGCCTCTTTGTGTGTGTCTTAATAATCGCACACTCTCAGCCTGGATGCTAATGGCTGCACAGCTTCTCTCACTGGTTTTAGGAAGAGCTGCAGGTGCCACCAGCCATTCTTGCAGCCCATGTAGTTTAGCTCAGAAATAGCTCAGGAACTGATTGGACTCAAATCCTCTGAAGACTTCTGTGTGTGTTTAGGCTCACATCTACTCTCAGGTGATCTGCACACCAAGGTCTCAGAAATTGGTGCTCTGTAGGTGTTATCAAATTATTTTTGATATTTAAAGAAGTACTGACATTTTGAGTAATCATTGCATTGTAAGGCACCTTGCACAGTAATATTTCACTGGGAGATTAGTTTCCCCATCAAAGCAAGCTCTGCACTTCCTCAGTTTATTTTTATTTTGTACCCTACATTCCTTTGAAGGACACTTTCATCTCCAGCCTTGCTGCTCCTCCATTATCTGCTTTTAGTCAGAACTGGGTTGAAGATTGCTGTGGGATCCAAGTGCAAAATGCTGCAGCAATTCACAGAAACCAGGAGTAAAATTTTTAAAGAGGACAATTATTGAGGGAGCTGGATTAATGATCTGTCATCACAATTTAGCCACATTCACCACTGACCTTTTACAGGGAGGATGCTCTTGATAAATGTAGTTCATTACTGAGTTCTGACATAAAAACGGAATGGCATTCTGTGTTTCTTGGCAAGCTGATCAATATTTTATCTGCCAAAGCATGCAGAAGTGCTAAACAGGATGAATTACGTCGCTGCTGCAAAACAGAGCAAGAAGCAGCATTGCTTGGAGTGAGCAGAGCATTTAAATGTGACAGTTATTTGCCACATTTTAGCAATCAGACCTTCATATGCTGGATTTTTCTTTTACTCATCTTCTGTCTTACTGTTTTTCTTTCCCTGTCTCCTTTTTTGTTGTTGTTGTTTTTTGGGGGTTTGTCGGGTTTTTTTTTTGTTATTGTTGGTTTTAATTCAAACAGTTCCAGGCTTCACTGGGTTTGAAAATGCTCTAAACTGATAAGAAGGGCTTGTTTCTTTGGAGATCTTCCCCAGCATGAAGGGGGAAATAATGGACTACAATTGGAGAATCAGTTTAGGGCATGACAGAATAGCAGTTTTAGCTCATCCAGAATTTGCATGGGAGTCTCTCTGTGTGTTGCTTCCCCAGTTGTGGGGTGGGGATGGTGCCTGAGTACACGCAGGGGGTCAGCTGGCAGTACCATACAGGCACCTGGAACGCATGTGGTGGCATTTCTGATATTCAGAAACAGGGAAGGGAAGGAACCCTTCAAAACCCATCTCTGAAGAGCAGTGATGGTCAGCTAAAATCATAGAATCAGAAAATCCTGAGTTAGAAGGAACCCACAAGGATCATCAAGTCCAGCTCCTGGCCCTGCACAGGATAACCCCAGAAATCCCACCCTGTGCCTGAGAGCATTGACCAAATGCTCCTTGGGTTCTGTCAGGTTTGGTGCTGTGACCATTCCCTGGGGAGCCTGTTCCAGTGCCCAGCCACCCTCTGGGGGAAGAACCTTTTCTTAATATCCAACCTAAACCTCCCAACGCGGGTTGCAATGGTGAGCAGAATCCAAGTCCCCAGGAAGCCCTAACAAGGAAACCAAGCTGAGAGACATCCATTAGCAGGACCTACCAAGGAGAGCAGCCTGAGATGAGATAAACTGCTAATGATGAGCAAAGGAAACTGGGTTTTTTTGTTCTTTATGTTGCAAAGGAAGCTGTTGGGGGCAGTCAGCAGAGAGAGAGAAGAATGGGAATAAGTGAGAGGGCACACAGACAGCTTTTCTGACATTCTTTTTGCTTAACAGTCATGTTTATAATACCTGGAAGAACAGAACAAGAGGTGGCAGAAGCCTAAAGAGACAGTATTTAGTAGATAAAGTTGGTAGATCCTTGGCACAGCATAAGAAGATTACACATGTCAGGACAGCAGGAGAGGGTGGAAGGGAAGGAGAGAAAATACAAAGCTTTGCGCTCCAGGACCTGTAAACCAGCTCAGTGCCAGCAGTCTCTAGGAAACATAGGTTAAAAGATGGAATAATAATGCCTAGTAAATGAGGAGGAGGATCTTTGCTACAGAAGAATCTTGCTGTCTTTGGCATTGGCTTCCTGTATGTTTCACGTTGCCTGAATGTGTCTCCTCCCTAACTTGGCTGAGCAGGCAGTGTCTTTTCTAGGATGCCCCCAGCATCCATGTCTGGTCACTGCAGTGTCTTAATTTGTTTGAAATAAATAGCATTAGATCTGGGTTGTGCAGCAACACATCAGCTCAGATGTCCCAAGCATAGATAATTTCTGAGCTAACACTTTGGCCAGACTTAGGATAAAGTTACAGTTTCAGGTCAGAGTACTTCCTTTCACCTGGAGTAATTTTCCCTCTGTTCTTCCACTACAGTAAGAATAAGTATATAAATTATACATATATATTTATATGCATATATATATTACAGTTGTAGTGCATTTTCTATAGATCTTTTAGTTCAGTCAAAGAAGCAAATTATCAATCTCACACCCTGGGACAGAACTTTATTGCTTTTACTCGTTGCATGCTGCTAAACAGCTCAGCACTGCTGGTCTGACCAACTGCTTGTGCGTCACTGCAGCCCTCAGATGTCTGGGATGCCAGGGAAAACGTGCAAAGGTGTGAGACCCATTCAGTCTGTCACATCCACACTGTGGAGAGAGGCTTGGGATCCACTTCCAACAGAGCTGGAGGGTGGTTTTCTCCAGAGGAAAGTGAAGGTAATGAGATTTTGGGCCAGTTTTGACAGGGACCAGAAGCACCTTCTGACTTTCTGCCTGCAGCATATGTTAACTACATGTGAAATTGGACTTATTTTTTAAATAAGAGACATAATTGTCTTACTGCTGGTTTTCTTTGATGTGTTCATCATGGACTGGCCTCACCTGTGCAAGATGGGGGTCTGCTGCATCCGTGATCCTGAACACAGCAACAGTGTGATGGGGAAAAACGTATTGTGTGTTTATAGCAGGATTTGGGAACTGCTGCCAGTGGCTGTCACCAGCTGTGTCCTTCTGTGCTTTCCTTTATTTCACTCTTAGTGCCCATCACACTTGCCTGGAAGCTGCAGCATGGCTGTAACCCACTGAACATCCCCAAGTGCACACATTTACCTTGGGCTGGCTTGCAGCCCAGATCAGTGTGTACTTTTTCAAGAAAAGCAGTTTTGTGGTAGCTTTGTTTTCTGAGCGTGGAAAAATCCAGGAGGGTTGTAATTTAGTGAAAGGAGTTCACTGTCTCCTGGCTCACACCATGCTTGAGGGAGCTGGGGGATTCAGCCTGAGACAAGGAGGCGCAGGGGGTCCTTCTCACTCTCTGTAACTACTTGAAAGGTGATTGTAGCCAAGAGATCTCTTCACCCAAGTAGTAAATGAGAGGATGAGATGAAATGGCTTCAAGTTGTACCAGGGAGGCTTAGGTTGAGTATTAAGAAAAAATTCTTCACTGAAAGGATTGACTCCAGTCTGCCCAGGATAGTGGTGGAGTCACGATCCCTGCAAGTGTGAAAAAAACCCCATGTAGATGTGACACTTGGGGACATGGTTTAGTGCTGGGATTGAGGGAGGAAGGCTGGGAAAGCCCTGCCCAGGTAACAGCAAATATGTGCAAAGATAGTCCCAGGTGCTGAAAACAAAACTTCTGGAGGGTGTAAAGGAAGAATTTCTTTGGTGTGTGCTTGCAGGGAGCACAGTGTAAGTGGGTTAGCCCACCCAGGTGTCACCGTGCATGTTGCCTGTAGCTGTGCTGGTGCTCACTAATGGAAACCCCAAAGCAGAAACAGAAGTGGAAGCAAATTAAATCGCTTTCCCTAGCTTCATTAGCCCTAGATACTTTTCTGGGATTAACTTTTAACTGAAAATAAAACTCCAGCTCAGAGAAGAAATATTATTGCCGTAGCTGAAACAGTATTTGCAACAGAATAGCTTGATTAAATGGATACAGTAATAAGTTTTACTCTTAAATAAGCTGGTGATTGAATGAAAAAAAAATTCATACTGCCTTCACAAACCATCAAATGACATGGTTGGGAAAAAGAAGTCAAGAATAATAAACACAACTAATAGTAGCTGAATAGCCTTGTTTTTTCTGTAAAACAAGACTGATCCCATGTGGGACCCAATGCTTTTTGGAGGTTGTTTAGAGGGAAGGAAAAATTTATCAGCTACTTAATATCCCTGAGCAGCAAGAAACTCTCCAAACTAGATGGAACTGAATTCAGGATAGGAAATAAGCCTTGTCTTGCAGTTCTTGTTCATTTAGCAGGAGGGCACTGACCTGAGCATGAGCACATGTTCAACCTGTGTCTTCTCTCACCTTCTCAAGTCACGGTGCTTTTGAAGTTGTGAGCACAAAATATGAAGGGTGAAAAAAAAAAACAAACTTGACAGTAAATGGGTTTGCTATCAGAGAAATGCCTCCCACCTGGAATTTTAATTGGGTTTCGGTTGGAGTGGGACCAAGAGGTCCAAAATGTTGCAGCTCAGCAAGAAAAGGACAGGAACATTAGTTGTCAGTGTGCCAGAGTCTTTGTTATTTTTCAGAGGAAAAATGTTTAGAATCTTTGGGGAGCTGATCTACAAGGGCATTATCCCTTAAACTGAGGCGGGACCATGTTCTCTTAGATTTAAGATAAAGTCTTAGATTTAATCCAACAGGATCAGTGATGGGATTTTAAAAAGTTTGTTTTAAAACCAGTATTGCAGAGAATAAGGCTATTTACATTATAGGGAAATTACATTATGGACATAAGGACATCTGAGGGGAGCAGCTGAACGTGTTGATGCTGTTGGTGGGATATGGTTGATACCAATAGAGTGTGGGACAGTTGGAGCCTGAGGGTGCTCCAGGGTCTGCTCCAAGGCTCCTGCAAGGCACCAGCCGCTGTGCTCTGCACTAAAGCAAACAGATTTGCACAAAAAGACAGTTGCCATTTCTCATTCTGCTGAACTCTGCCAGACAACAGATGAGCAGAAAAGGGTCATAATATCTTACAGCACTCCATGCATGTGAATGTGTTTCATTGAGGAGAAGAGCTGTGGGAGAGCTGGATGTTGCAGGCACAGCATGAGTTTTCAGGGTCAGGAGGGTTCAATCTGATTTCTTCAGCCAAGCCAGAATCACTTCAGGGAGAGTGGCTTGAGGGCTTTTCCCTGATAGTAACCTTTTTCCCCTGTTCAGGGGCTGAGGACAGTGTTTAATTCAGCCTGCAGTGGGGTGATGAGAGCAGGCACCAGTGACACCCCAGCTGCAGGGGCTCCCTGCAGCCCTGCACTCCTCACTGTCCTTCCTCTGACCTCCACCACCCCAGGCTGCCTCCAAGGGTTCCTTGAGATCAGCCCCATTTTCGGCATAGGGTGACACTCTGAGGTACCATTTACATTAGTGGAACTTTCTAAACATCAGCTTGTGCAGGTTTATTTTTTACTTTATAGGATAAATTTATTCATATAGAAAAGCATAAAGCCAATTTAATATTTGTGGGAGTTACAAACCTGAGTGTGGAAGTCTGTAACTGAAGTCCTATAAAATCTGGAAGGTAAAATGCTGGAGAGTATCCCTGACAGCAGGAATTAGAAAATCTGCCAGCTATTACAAAAGGTATCGACTACAGGAGCTCCTCAAGTGCAGAGCTGAGTGGGGCTGAATATGCAGACAGATGTGCCTAATTTTTCCCCTTAGGACCTCAGTCCTTTGAAAAGATCAAGGTAAATGCATGTGCTTCAGTAATGCTGTCTTACCTCTCAGGTGACACCTGCACAATGGCAGACTATAGCCGGCTCAAGAGCATCCTGCTGGACCTGCAGGCTCGCCGGCCAAGCCCGTCAAGCAGCTTGGCCAAGGACAGAGTAGCCCAGAAGCGCTTCCTAATTGAAGAGCTGTTTAAGCACTTGGATCTAAACAGTGACGGGCATCTCAGCAGCTCTGAACTTACTCAGGTGGGTTTATTGTTCAGTGAAAATGGAATTATGAAGTGGATTTTCATTCGAAGTGTGAATTGAATGTAATACAACAGCACTCGTGTGGGAATGGTCATTTGTACCTGTCCAGTCAGCAGCAGGTAAAGGAGGAAAATCTAACACAGTCAGTGAGTCTCTCTCTGCATCTCCCAGGAGTCAGTGTTGTCTCAAACGTTTGAAGCTCATCTCCAAACAAAAACCATGGCAGTTTTCCAGCCCCATCCATACTTCTCAAAATAGATACTAATCCTTGCTCTGCTAACTGACATCTGAAGTATTTCCGGTTAGCTGGCTTGGGGAGAATGAATTTAGATTTTTTAGGTGCATGTAAGTTAGGCAGAAATCTCTTAATTCTTCCTCCCTGCCTTCTGGACTGGGCATTAGCACAGAGTAATGTGACAGCAAAGTTGGAATGTTTTTCAACAGGTTTATTGTCCCAAAATCCCTGGGCAAATGCTGAAATGTTGATTAGCAGAACTTGATAGAAAAGGTGAGAGTTTGAAAAAACTGTGTCTTGGTTTGAAAGACAGGTGTCTGCCAAGGAAGGCAGGAGTCTCCCTTGAAATGGAAAAGAAAATGCAACCCCCTTCCCTCTGAATTATTATAATTTCGAAATTAAGGGGCTTTCAGGCAAAGATATGAGGAACAGGAATAACAGTTCTTTATTAATATATGTATGTATGTATATATATATATATATGTGTATAACAAGGCAAAAAAACAACAATAACTATGGCAGTAACAGCAAACACAAACCCAATCCCAGCCTTCTCGGCTGTCGGGCCCTTTCCCCTTGGGTGCAGTTCCGCTCGCAGCCGGCAGGGGCGCTGGCGGCTCCCGGTGAGCAGGGCAGGTGCGATGGTTCCCCCGCGGCTGCAGGGGGCGCTCCGGAGCGAGCTCGGGGAGCACGCGGCACTGGTGCCCCGGGATCCCGGGAAGGGATGGAACAAAGGCTCCACAAACCCCTGGGCAGCCGATCCCGGACTCTCGGGAACAGCAGGCTGGAATGGCAGGGACGAGCGCAAATCCCGGGTGGCAGACTAGATGGATCGAACTCTGGAGCTGCAGCGGGAACCCTGGGGGGTCTTGACAGGCAGGATGTGCGGAGCCACAGAGTAGCGAGGGCTCGAACGCAGCAGCGGGGGCAGGGAAAGGTGGGTTTGGGAATCCCGGGGTTTCTCCGGTAGAAAGAAGGCAGCCGAAAGCCTGCAGTGCTGACGAGATGGCAGCAGCCTCTCTCTCAGTCTGAACACCGGAGCACCCACCGCCCACACACCCAGGTGAAAGAGAGTAGCTTGTTGGACCACACCCTCAGTGGCTAGCTCCTTTGTCCTCCACAAGTACCCAGCAATTTGTCGCCCTGGCAACACATATGGGAAAATTCCTCAAGAGGGGAAAAAAAAAAAAACCCAAACCAGAAGGGGAACTTCCAAAAAACCCCAACAAACTGTTATTTCTAATTGCAGGCATGCTATGCTGTTGGATTCATCTCATTGGTAAAGTGAACCAAACAGCCATCCCAGGCACTCGATCTGGATACTCTGTGTCTTCAACTTGCTCTTTGCACATGCAGACCTGTGAAAACAGTCCTGTAAAATGTCTTTTCCATTTCATTATATCATCCAGGAAAAGAATTAGAAGCAAATGCCTTTTAAGAGCCTTTTGGAAGCCGGTCCTATCTGGGACCTATTCCAGTTTCCAAAGCCGTCCCATCACAAAATTATGGAATGGTTTGGGTGGGAAGGGACCTTAAAAAGCTCATCTCATTCCAACCCCTGCCGTAGGCAAGGACACCTTCCACTAGACCAGGTTGTTCAGAGCAAGTTCACCCTTGAGTGTCTCATCCGCACTCTCACTTCCCAGGGAACACAGAGCATGTTGCAGGCACGAGCCTGCTGCTCCCTGAGCTCACTCCTTTCCAGGACAGTTTGTGCTGCATTTTAGTCCTCAGGCTGTTGACAGGATGCTCGATACTTTCCACACAATGCAAAGTGTCAGTGTAAATTTCCTTATTATCTCGGGGCTATGAATATATCCAATATTACCTCTGAAGGCAATATTTTTTTCATAAAGACATGGTAGCTATAAGAAAACACCTTTATCTGAATTCAAAGCCAGCTTTTACATAGTGACATCTAAGTGTCTGTTCTACTCTTAAATTTTTTTGCCCTTTTTACATGAAACTTATTTCACTGTGATTTTAAAACTCTCATGGAAATAAAGGTTTGGCACCCTGGAAGCCATTGTCATTGCAAAGGAGCACAGACTCAGTTGTAAGGTCTGCCTCAGAGTTCCTCAGGGCTTTGTTTGCAGAGGTGCCTAGAGCCCAGGTCTCTCTCACAAGTGCAAACACAGACCTTGGCTACTCTTATTTTAATTCTT
Organism: Corvus moneduloides; assembly: GCF_009650955.1. Taxonomy (NCBI): domain Eukaryota; kingdom Metazoa; phylum Chordata; class Aves; order Passeriformes; family Corvidae; genus Corvus; species Corvus moneduloides. The sequence continues at coordinate 10,506,016 of NC_045490.1, forward strand.
CTCACTGTTACAAATCAGTAAATGTGCCTGAACATCTGGAGCCCACTACAGTTTGATGGACCAGAATAAGTTCAGCCTCAGACAGGAGCCCTCTCACCCAATCATTCTCCACACAATCTGACCACCAGCATGGCTGGTTTGACAGTGGGATCACCTCTCAAAAGACAAAATATTGCCTATTAATGCACAATTTAGATAAGCCATGAGTGCTTTCAATCCTGAGCTGAGTGGCTCTGGTCTTGGGCCCCTTGGTGGCAGCACGGCTGAGTCCCAGCTGGGCTGGGGACACATCTGTGGGGCTGCTCTGCACTCTCACAGGAGCAGGATTCACAGTTAATGTGTAGCCTGCCAGTTGTTTATTTTTCTCTTTAACAAGATGATTTTTATGTGCTCTTACAAGACCAGTTTATCCACCCAGGTTTCAAGAGACATTTTTTTAGGTAATGAGCAATTTTTAATTACCCAGGTTATAGTCTTAACAGAACTTTTCTTGCCTCATTAGGTAGATTTGTGATTGATTTGCATTAGCTCTCTATTTTGAAGCTCTCTGCAACTTTAAATTTCCTCCAAAGATGGGAATTTCATTGCCCATGGGCAGAGGAAGCTGAGCTGAACATGATGCAGTGACATCTTGTTCCCTCTGACTGCTGGATGAGCTGGTGCTGTGGCTTTGCTTTGTTTTATTTAAAAGAAAAATAGTCTCTCGAGCACTATAACCTTGTCTGCAAGCAAAAATTCAAGGCAGGTAACTTGCACTGCTGCAGTAAAAAGTAATTTTTAAGACCTGGAGGTGGATCTTTAGGAGGCTCATTGCAGAGGGATTCACCCCAAAGGAGAATCTCTCCAGAGGGAATGGTCCTTCATCGATGCAGCACCCATTTGTTTGTCCTCCACAACAGAATTGCTTTGAGCAAAAATATGGCAACAGATGGCCCATCCCCTACTATTTAGAGTCGTTTTGCCTCCTGTCTACTGGTAGACCCTATCCAGTATTCTCCCTCTGGACCCAACGGTGAAATTCCCATGTGGTTTTGCAACCATGGATATATAAGGCTGTTAACAATGGTGGTAATTGGAATGTTATTTCCATTTAAATATTTAATGTATTTTAAAGTCAGATTCATAAATCTCCTACGTGTGTCACAGCTGAAGTGTTTTCCACTGGTTTTTTTTCCTGACGTTAAATCAAAAGGACTGGTAAAAACTTGTCAGTCTTATGAAAAGTTAATCAGTTTTCAATACAAAGGGTAGACAGAGGGAAATTTCCATCTATAGAGGATTGATCTTGGAAGTTATGGTTGATCTCACTTTTATTGAGTATTTTTTACTTGCTAGGTGAAGGGTCATTTTTTTAGCATTATTACTTTAAATTGCTTCAATATAATGGGTCAAGACTAGAATAGTAAATAAAAGAGTCCTTGGCCTACAGGAAAAAGCTTTCCTGTCTGGAAGATGCAACACTGCAGCAATTTTCTTCATGTTCTATGATAAATTCAGAGAACCCAAATGAAGTGTTGAGAAAACAAAAGAAACAAACTGTCAGGGGCTGAAAAAGCACATTAGTGTTGAGTACACCGTCCAGTGTTGCCTGTTCTAGTCCTAAAAGCAGGGAATACAATTTTGTCCTTACTGACAGAGGAGAAGGAGAAGCAGATTTTCCTTTTTCCGTGTTGAATATTTATTTTTCCGTCCATTTTCAAAGTGAAAATGCATTTCTGTGCTACTGATGAAGGAAGGGGCTCTTTAGTCCATGGTCCATGACATGCTGCAGGAATACAAATATCTTGATAGAAAGCAAATATGTAATGATAGATATAATAATATATATCTGTATATGTCTATATATCTCTATATCTATAGATAGATAGATAGATAGATAGATAGGTAGATATCTCCCAAAAAGGTCATGTCATGGAAAATCTGCCAGGTGAGCCACGCCAGCAGTGTGCAGGATTACATTAAATGTATGGTTACCCGTTCTCTTTGCTATAGCTAATGAAGAAGGAGGACCTGGAAGATGATTTACTGGGTTGTACACTTGAAGACCTTCTCCAGTTCGATGATTACAACAACGACGGCCACCTGACTCTGCAGGAGCTCTACACGGCCTTCCGTGAGTCCCTGCTTTGGTCTGTCCTGGGTGTTTGAAGCATGTGAATATCTGTGAGGGCACTGTTGTCTTCCCACACATGGTCAGCAAAGATGATCCCTTTTTTGTCTTTAATGCCATGAAAATACTTTGGAAGGCTTATTTCCAAAGGTGTCTGTGCTCCACAGGCTAAGCATGAAGCAGGAGGTTGGTACAGGTGTGTCAAGTTTATTGTTTTCTTCTGTGTTTTGTTGTGCTTCTTGTTGATGGCAAGGGAGAAATGGTGGCCTGGCCAGGTCTGTAGAGTATATGGTTTGCGTAAAGAAACAGGATGGAAACCTGTCCAAAGGTCCTGTGGTAATATGAGTTAGTTTGCTTTGGAGAAGGTGTTTTACTGAATATTTTGCTTGGGAATTATGTTTTCTGCATTTTGTTTCCATGTTAATAAGTATATTACAGTGTGCAATCGTGATACAAATCTCAGCATCCTATGCAAGGATCTGGGGATCACAGAGCTACTTAAACAGTGGGATATAATAAATACTTGTGTTATCCCATTTGTCTTCATAAATTTATGTTCTCGCTTTCAGTTAAGCATTTGTTGAAATCCTTCCCAGGACAAGGCCCACACTGTCTCCTTCATCTGGGTGATAGAAAGTTGTATTGATGCCTGTTCCTTTGTGATACTAAAGAAAAAGGGAAATGGGCAGGGTTATTCAGTAATCAGGATAGTGAGCTACAGAGAACGTGGGTGTGGTTAAGACATTAAAACTGAAGCAGGATTCAACCATTGACTCTGTTGAGTGCAGGGAAAGGGCCAATAACCAGCTGGTTACCTCTTAAGCAGGATTCATTTTAAAGATGGTAATGTCTGTTTTCTTGATTTACAGCTTTTCATTTACAGAAACCCAACTTTAGATAATAATCACAGAATGGTTTGGGTTAGAAGGGACCTTAAAGGTCATCTAGTTTGATCCCCCGGCCATGGACAGGGACACCTTCCACTAGACCAGGTTGCTTCAAGCCCCATCCAACCTGGCCTTGAACACTTCCAGGGATGGGGCAGCCACAGCTTCTCTGAGCACCCTGTGCTAGGGCCTCACACCCTCACAAGGAAGAATTTCTTCATAAAATATCCAATCTAACCTGCCCTCTGTCAGTTTGAAGCCATTCCCCCTTGTCCTGTCATACCATGCCCTTGTCAAAAGTCCCTCTTCAACTCTCCTGTAGGCCCCCTTTAAATACTGGAAGGCTATTTAAAGTGCTTTAAGATTAGCCCCAGTTGTCAGCTTGGACCTGTTTGAATCACACATGCATTTAATTCAACACAGCGCACTCAAACCAGCAGATATACAGTAAAACATAAAATCTCATACATTAAGAAGGCCTAAAGTGTAGTAAACCAGCTATAAAGGTTTGACATGCAGTTATTTGGGAGCATATTTGGATCAATGGGTTCTCAAAGTCACATCAACTTGAACCTAAATTCTAAAATTCCAAGAATTATTTATATGGGTTTTTGATTCAGTGAATTTTAAGCATGCAATGAAAATAAGACAAGTACAAAATATTAGCCAATTAACAGCTATTATATTGATAAACCGCAAAACTATCATAACAAAACCCAAGGTGTAGCAATGACTGTTTGTCAAAGGGATTTTGTATCTGAACAGAATTTCTCACCATCTGTAGCTGAAAACCAGACTGACTTCTCCATTTTAAGTTCTCCCAGAATCTCCACTTTTATCAAGAGCAGATAATGGCTCACCAGCTTTTAATTTAAAAGCTAAGTTCATTGCTTTGAAATTTTGGGGAACCTGGAAGCAAAATTAGTGCCTGGTTGAAGTATATATTTTCCCTTTACTTTATTAAATGATGTAGGAAAAAATCTCAAAAATACATCAAACACTTAAGGGCACACTTTGGTTTATGAAAATTTTGTTTATAAGATGTTTGCTTTGTTATGAGTCAGAATTTGGATTGCAGCAGTAGTTTAAAGGTGCAGCAGTAGTTTAAAGGTACAGCATCCTGCACATTTCTCCTATTTTTTGCCGATTAGAGAGATCCTTTTATTGCTTCAAGTTCACCCAAGCCACGAATTGTGGCTGCCACAGGCTGGCAGCAAGATATGGGCACGGCTGCTCAGCAAGCTGAGTAACATAATTACCAGAATTCAGTGACATGAGAAAGTCTCAATCTAATTTATCCTCTCAAAAACTCTGTCACATCTGTTTTGGTGCTCTGTGCTCTGATGGAGTGTCACAGTGTTGGAAAGGTTTGGAAATGACCTTGATAATGTGAAGAGCTTCCCAATTTGACATTCTTGTGCTGCGTTAGAAGTTGCATTTCATTTTAGAGAGTTTTGTGTCTTTGTTGTAACTCACAGAGCCACAAAATGGTCTCTTTCACTCCATGTGTATCTGTTGCTTTCCCTTAATCCATCCTCTCTCTCTAAGACCCTCAGGGACCCAAAGAGTATTTTTCTTCCCCATCACACTGGTCATCTGTAAATGAATGAAAAGTGCATGGATGATAGAAATCCAATGTCTTACATTTTCTGAAATGTGGTTTTATCAGTACAAGCACTACATCTAATAGGTGCTATTTTCAATCATAACTTCTAACCATGCTAATCATTTTCATACACATTTTAATGCACAATTTTGGATTATGGACAGAAACAGTGGCCTTCCTTCTAAACCTATGATCTTTCTTCTGATTTTCTGAAAGTTCTTTTGTTCCTTAATCCCAAGAATAGAACTGTTAAGATGATTCTTGCATCTATGAGGATGACTAGAAATGTCTGTTAACACAGGATTAAAGTTTCAGCTTTTCAAATTGCCTTAATCATACACAAGTAATGCATGAGACAGATGAAACACTCTCCTGGCAGCTCTGGTAAGAACCACTTGTAGGTGTCTTCTAATTCCTCATTAATAAATTTTTATTAGATAAGGAGTCTCAGGACCATAATTAAAAAAATAATTTTTGCTGTGATGATCTTGAGATTTTTCACATGCCAGAAATAGAGTACTAGAAAGATTATTTGTCTGTTGTCTTTTCTGTAAGTTGTCACAAAGATTCAATAAATGACTAATGAATGAAAGGCTTAGTTATCATAAGAGCTAAAGCAGTGCATGCATCTAATTAATCAGCACGGAGATAGTCTGGTGAGTTGGCAAGCACATCACCCAGCTGAGTCATACCTTTAAGAATGCTCAGATGGGTGGTTTCTGGATATAACTTCTGGAACTGTATCTGACTGGAAGTCATTAGAATTAGGCATGTCACTTCTGGCATTCCTGTTGTCTTCCCTAATGGGAAAGTGGCAGGTTGGCAATGAAAGCCCAGCTTAAGAAAAAAAAAAATCCATGTAATCTTCTAGATCTGTATCATCATCATCATCAATAAGGACAGGTCAGTTTGTAATACAGATAAATCAGGGAGAGGGAAAAGATGCATTCCATCAAAATGCCTTTATCCTGTCAACATTGTTTAGCTAATAACGAGTCATTAAACCAACAATAAAATCCCCTTAAATTCTAGCTCATGGCCCATTAAAGTACTGTCCTGATGTCGTATCTGGACCAAAATAACCTACAAAGGAAGTTTGAAAGAAAAATACTGAATTGTTATTTTTCAGTGCAGTCATTATGTGCCATGGTCTATTGCATGTAAGTTACATGTAGACAGAAAATTGCTGTTTCTCTAAGATGAGAGACATGTCATCTATGGGTATATTGCTATCTAAAGAACACAAGTGGTTTTTAGTAGGGACATTTTTCATGCAGGAATGAATGCGGCAGCTGCAGGATTAATGTGCTCTTAACTCCGATTAAGGAGTACATGATGATGTTTTTGTTTCCTCCTTGATTCTGTTTTAGGTCAGATCTTCCTTTTTTTAACATGTCCTTAATATTAACCAAAAAAAGCACAAGGAAGAAATATGAAAATGAGACATATACACTTTCAGCAGGAGGTCAGGGAAATGCTGGATAGCAGCCAGGAAGGGTGGATGGTGCCAGCCCTGGGGCTCTCCCAGCACCGCCACCAGGGACTGGGAGACCAGAGTGAATTTGAATGAACTGGGTGAAAAAATGAATTGAGGGTCTGGGCTGAGCACAGGTGTCAGGTAAATCACTGCCAGTGCAGAGAAGTAGTGTTGGACTGGCTCCAGATTTACTGCAGTGATCCTAAAATCTCCAGGAGCTGTATTCCCCACAGACGTGTGGTGTGGAGGAGGGAGAAATCCATTCCTGCTCCTCCACCATCCTCCAGAGGCTCATTAGAAGTGTGTAGTATAAGACAGATTTATTTTTGAGTTGTGCATGTTTCTGATTCACTAGAAACTACTTTAGGGCAGAGCTTTTAATTGTCCCAAAATTGTGGGGATTGGTGCTGACCAGGAAAAAGCAAAGCTCTATGTTGAGAAACAGGGAATGAAACATAAAAAGGGGCTTGCAGGGTCAAGTGGGAGAGGAATATGTTGAGTGAAGGAGAAGCTTTCAGCAGTGTGTCTGTTCTTGGTAGATATACCAGCATATCCAACTCTATGATCTCATAATAAACAAAGTGATAATGGTAAATAAATACCGTTTGAGGAAAACAAATACCCCTATTTGCTGTCTATGTGTGTGTGTATATATATGCATTCCACATACAAGTGGCAAGCCAGCTGTTCCAGCAGTAATTGCACCTGTAAAATCCAAGTGTTCATTCACAAATTCATGAAGCTGTTCTTGATGGCACAGCACCTAGGGTCAGGTATTTGTTGCTGTTTCCTTCCAACTGGATTGGTCAAGCCCAGATAATTATATTGGACAAGTATATTGTGAGGTAAAATGTTTTGCTTGCAGTGTTTTCTTAAGCAATGTTGTAGCAACAGTTACCTACAGAATCAAATCATAGTCCTGACGTATTGACAGTTCGTGCCCCATGCTCTGCCTCTCCCACTGTAATCTCCCTGGCTTGTGATTTTTCTTTCATGTTGCTGCAGATATTGGTACAAACTTGGAAATAATTCATGAGCTTACCAGCATTGATTGCTTCTCCTGTGAGCGATGTGATATCCAAACTTCAAACACGGCTGAGCAAGCAGGGGAGCGACGGCCTCTGCTTTTGGTTTGAGGCAGTGTTAGAGGAGTTACTCAGGAAAGAAATGAGGTTTCCTTTAGTTGGCCAAAGCAGTCCATTCTTCATTGCCTTGGGGAATAGTGTGCAGATGTGCTACTGAGGATGAAGGCAACTTATTGGGCATTTAGTAGTAGTAGTAATAATATTGTTGTTATTATTTTTACTGTTATTATTAATAGTATATTAATACTAATTTAGTCATGCAATCTTACAGCAGAAACAAAACAAAAAGATTAAAAAATCAAGGAAAAAAGCAGAAATTGAAAACTATTCAGCTTGATTCCTGCAGGAAGTGCCAAGTGGCTGAACAGGGATGACAGAAGAACCCAACAAGCACCTAAGTCACTGCAACAGCATTTTGTCACTAGCATTCCCACAGCTGAGCCATGGGCCCATGCTGGGTTTTTAGGCATTTTGAGCATGGAGCTGGTGTGTGTGTTGGAGGCAGACACAGCAGCTCAGCACAGGAGAGAGTGCCCAAAGGCTCATGAGTGGGCAAGACTGAGCTCCGGGCACACACTCGAGGATGGAGGTGCCTTTGATCAGCTCCTGAGATCTCCCTACTCCATATGTTTTGACTTTAGATCATTTTCAGAAGCACCTAACTCCTTGCCTCACTCATAAATGCAGTGTCAGATGCCTGGCTTGAGCACTAGGAATGATCCTGCTGCACCTGGAAATGTAATTTTTGTCTGGTAGGATGCCTCAGCTGGGGATATCACAGTGAGTTCATCTGTACTGCATTTTAGTGGGCAGCTATTTCTTGAATGTGGAAAATTTTCTTGCTTGGGGTTTCTTTTTTTTCCTCCCTTGCTATCAAAGAAACACACTGCAAAGAAAAAAACTGATTTCTTTTTCTGTCTGAGCTCTTCTAAAGCTCTTCTCATTGTGAGAACCTTTTGCACTTCAAGTCTAAAATATATCTCAGGGCTCCACCAAAGTGCCCTGCATTGTTTGCAGTTCCACAAAACAGCCGTCAGAATCAGGTTGGTTGTGTAGTCTCAATTTTTTTGCTGTATTTTGAACAAAGCAAAAGGTATCATCTCAGAAGAAGAAAAAAAATCAGAATTAATTTGTAGGAAGAAAGACAAGTTTAATCTTAGCAAAAAGGCTTCAAAAGCTAAAATGTGGTTCCAGAGAAAAAGTTAAAAGTGCTCAGATCAGGAATAATTATGTTGTATGTGGATGCATGCTTGCCAGTGGAGAGAGGGACATGGTTTTGCCTTGGGCTAAAAAGAGAAATGTTTCCATGTTCAGGCCAGACATTAATTCATTTAACCAGGGCTGCTGCTCAGCTTTGTAGCCTACCCACTTTATATATTTGGCATTATAGCTTCAATTAAGAGAGTCTCCTCAAATAAAATTTTAGCAGAACTAATGGTAAACAAAAATGTGATTAGAATGATTGTGGTTTCATGTCAAGAGTAGAGGCCAGATTTTTTTCATGGAAAGCCAGGAGGGTGCCTGACATTGGTTTGGCTGTTTCCATGTCAGAACCCACACACAAAAGTGTCAACTGCCAAACTCCAGTATTTTTTCAAATAGGGAAGCACAGAATGGTTTGGGTTGGGAGGGACCTTAACCTCGTCTTGTCCTAACCCCGTGCCACAGGGACATTTTCCAGTAGAAAAGGTTGCTCCAAGCCCCATTCAACTTTGAGCATTTCCAGGGATGGGGCATCCACAGCTTCTCTGGGCAACCTGTGTGTACTAGTTTGAAAACAAACCAGTGGGAGGCACCAAGTCAGAATAACAGCTTAATAGGGAAATTTTTAAAAAAGGCAGAAAACACTGGGTTAAACTGACAGAGTCAGGATACAACCTGACACCCTGTTAGTCAGGGTGGTGGTAGCAGTCTGATAAAATGGTGGCTGCAGTCCTCCTGAAGTGATGGATGTGGTTCTGTCGAAGCAGTGATCCTGTAGAAGGGGCTGCTCTTCCTCGGAAGGTCCAGTGGTGGCTGTGTAACTCCTGTCCCCTGGGAACCCAGTGGAAAGGGTGTCTGTGGTGTTGGGAATCTCAGATTATACCCAGGATGGAATGCTTGGTTCCTCCCCCTGGGTGGAGCATCTTACAATGGGATGATGAGTCATGAGGCCAGGCGTTGATGGGCTCATTAACAGAAAATAGTCCGGGGGGGAGGGGGCAAGGAAACACTGCCCCACCTGGTTTCAACAGCTCATGAGGATGGTAATAGAATACACTGCAACCCAGGACACTGTGCCAGGGCCTCACCATGCTCACAGGGAAGAATTTCTTCCTAATATCTAATCTAAACCCAGGATCTTTCAGTTTAAAGCTGTTCCCCGTTGTTCATATCTCTCATTTCCAAAGGTACCATCTATAAAATGTCAACAGGTTTAATATGCAAGAACTGAGTAAGAGAAAGTGATTTAATTACAAGTTGTTATTGGAAATCTATTGTCTACAAATTGCAAAGAAAACTCACTAGAAGACAATGTACTGTTGATCTTAAAATGTTTTTCAGGGTGCATTGATTTGTTAATCTTGGTTTTAAATGCAAGAAATTGCCATGTGGAATAGTGCTTCAGAAGTGATGTAGTACAAACCATGTCGAATGTCTACACACACTGTTGCAGGACGAGAATATTTAAATATTTATAAGTATTTATGACTGACTCACTGGCGCATAAACCAGGCAAATACTATTTCTCAAAAAATTATTTGATCTGCACCAGCAATGTTCACTGAAGCAATTTCACATGCACAAATAATAGTATTTTGGGTTACTTGCAAACACAAAATTATGTCAGTGAAGAGCAAATAGAAATATTGGTGAAATCATAGAATGGCTGACAGTCCTAGACACACATTGAGTCACCATCAACCATTTAACAAACGTGTAGATGTGGCACCTGAGGACATGGTTCAGAGGTGGCCTTGGAAGTGCTGGAGTAACAGCTGGGCTTCATGATTTTTGGGGGCTTTTCCAACCTAAGTGATTCTATGATTCTCTGTGCGCCTTCATGTCATATAGCTAGGGTCTAAAAAGTATAATTTTCATTTTCTATGAGCTGGGAATGAAGAATTGCAGGAGTTCCTATGGCTTCCGTATGGTGTTGCAAAACCAGAGGCCATTTCTGAATGAAAATTGGACCCAAACTTTGTGTTGGTTTTTTGGTTTTTTTTTTTTACTTTTTAGTCTTATTCTGTCTTTCTGAGGAGTTGTTGAAGCAAATGTAATATTTTCATGAAGCAAAAATGTCTTTTTCTTAAAAATGGGCAAAATTACACTTAAATGCCTAAGACTTTACATGAAGTCGTGATATGGTAGCATCCTGAGCAAGCTTTCCTAGATCTTGTTTTATTACATACAGTCCAGAACATTTTAGCTGCAGTTTTCCTCTTCTTTCTTATTTTTCCTCCCTGTATTTCCAAGTGGGTAATTGCTAGAGTTTTATTTTCTTTTCAAAATCTGCCTTCATCTGAGGAGAGCTGCTGTGGATGGTCTCTTTGCCTTTTCAGGCATCTCATGGATGCTTTGAATTGCTTCTCCATTTAAGTGTTCTTCATCTTTTCTTCCACTGGTTGAGCAGATTCATAGCTTTTAAGGCCAAAAATTTTCTATGATCTATCAAAAATAAAAAATTACGTAACACAGCCTCAGTCCCACCAGAGTTAGTGCAGAGGGTAAAACTTCCTTTATTACCCTTCCCCTCCCATATTACCTTTCCTCACCATCCAGGCAGGGATCATGCTGCTGTTCTGTGATTTGTCACTTACTGACCCTTTTCCCAGGATTAGTGACCTCATCTGTTTTAGTTTTTGTAGTTCTGCCCTGCTTTCCTTGTTCCTGGTCGTGTGGTGACTGTTTTATATATAATTGCATACATGGTTATATTAAAATGCTACATTATGCTCAGATGCAGGTTACTGGCTAACCCCAAAAGTTCAGCACAACAGTCCTGCCTCCCACTCCATCACTCTCAGGTGTCCAAAACGTCAGCTGGAATTTCTGTGTTCATTCCAGATCTCAGTGGAGATGTTGAACAGATTTGGGCTTTGGATGGCTCTAGGAACAGCCCTGTTTGAATGGATCTCTCTGAGAAATGGTTTTAGAGATCTGTCCATCAGCCAGTTCTTAGTTCACTTAGGACAGACTTTATTGGCACTGTACAGCACTACAGAACTGCAGTGCTAATTTTGTATTTAAAATGCCAGAGCAGCCATCAGAAAATTATCGAGTACAGTACATATCCCCAGTGTAGTGATACAATTTATGGAGAGCCACAGCTGAGATATTTTTATTTCATGTTCTTCACAGGAGAAAGTCTCCTTGACAAATCCAGGATGCCCAGATAGAAACTTTAAAAAAAAATAGCAGTAGAAAATTGAGTAAGCTGAACTCAAAGGTTGGTTCTGCTTTAATACTTCCAAAAAGAATAAAAAAGGGTGCTAGCCTTTAGAAAAAAGTAAAAAGCTTCAGAGATGCTTCAGTGGCATCAGGATTTGAGGTGAAACTCAGCTGTTGTTAATATCTGTCTTTAGCACCACCATAAAAAACTCATTCTCAAGATTCTTGATGATCAAAACTTCAGAAAGAATATCAAGAGCCATCGATAGACTTAAATAAGGGGGAGCTCAGCCCTGCTGTGCCTCCCAAGCACTGTTCCTGTTGTCAGCTTTTCCATCTGCAATATATAAAATTCAGCTGCAGAATTTTTGTTTCTCTTTTTGCAAACAAGTACAGGCACTACTGAACTCATGCTTTATGCCACAATTAGATTCCTGTAGCTTTCATCACAGTCCAGACACTGATATTCCAGCAGTATTATTAGAAACTTGCTGCTTAGAGAAGTAATTTGTGACCATGATTTAATAGAAGAAAAAAAAAAAAAGAAATATGCTAAGTATATGTTTCTTTATAATTTGTCATTCTGTTCATCATACAAACCTGAATAATGTACTAGTAAGGATCACAGGTCCTGTCCTGGACACTGAAGCACTTGGAACAGTGTCCTGCTCTGTGGCCAGCTGAAGCCCAGCATTGATTAGTAGCACCATATATCAGAGCCCCAAAAACTGCTGAGGCGGGAGGAGTGCAGACGATGATGCAACAGGGAGTGGGAATGATGATGATTACACAGCAAAGCCCCAAAAAAGAGTGGGGTGAAAAGAGAATGAAAATATCCTCACCCTGGGATTTCATAGGGTATATATGCATCTTTTAAATATGAAATTAAATGAAAGAATTGAGAGCTTGAAAGACCAGAGTAACATTTCAAATACCCTTTCACACTGTATTTTGACATGAACTGTGTTTCACAGGGTTCTCCCACATCCTGATTTCCTGTAGTGTCAGGGCAGGGCTCTGGACTGATGGAGTGGCTGTTGGAAATGCTTTCAGGTACAGACTGATTTTGAAGTTTTTCCTGAAAGACGCTGCCCAGACAGACTCTTCCTGTGGTTTTGTTCTCTTGTCTGGCTCTGTGACCTGGTTCTCTATGTCATTCATGCTTCACTGTAAACATGGAGAAAATTCAGATTTCTCCAGTGTTTGGGGCTACCACAAGTAGAGTCATCCATCACACCCCTTTGCTGAAGCTCTGCATGCAGCCAGGGTGCTGTCCTGCTGTCCACAATGTACGAGCAAAAAAAACCCCAAGTTAGTTTGACCCTGATCTGTGAAAACCCAAGAGCTGTCACTGGTCCGGACGCTGTATGGCCAAGGTCAGGCACTGTTTGTTTTTCATAGAATCATAGAATCATTAAGGTTGGAAAATGTCTCCAAGATCATCAGATCCAACCTTTACAGCAATACGTGCATATATTTAATACATATATATGCATATGTTAATATAACGTCTCACAGATATTATTTGATAGCTCTTACAGTTAGACTCGTAAAAATTTTGCTTCACAAATGTCTCCCTTTTACATTCTGCTCACTCCCAAAAGGCTGTTGATCTAAGGAACCCATTGCTGCTGTGGGGAGAAGACATCATTTCTGCAGGAAAATTCAGGAGATGTGCATGGAGCCCTTAGCAAGCTGATGAGAGGAAATGCGTCTTGCTACTGCTGGTCTGTGTGGAATGTTGTTGTTGGTATTTAACCTGTCCATTAGCACATCCTGTAACAAAATTAGGAGCTAGAGGAAAAGCATTTGTTAATGTTTGTGTGGTGAAACAGAATGAGATGCTGTGTCACCTGCTACTCAGCATCTTCCCAAGAACGTGGTGGTTTACACGCCTGGGAAAGGGTTCCTCTAGAGGATGACTATTGTGGGTATAAGTTCACGTATAAACTTAAAATTTCCTGCAGTTTGCAACAGTGGACTTAAAAAAATAACCATTGTCCAGGACCTAATTTGCAGGACAGGAATCTCATTTCTTTATTATTCTTAGAATGCTGATGTGTTTTTCTTTAGTCTGCTAGTTCTGCAGCAAGACGCTTTGGTTTCCTGTTGAGGACACCTTGGCTGGGGTGGGAGGCATGGACCTCCCATCCTCCTGCAGCAGGGAAATCCAGATTCATCTACAAACTAAACCAGCTGGAACCAAAATTCCTTTTTCTGTCCTAAATACCCAAACAAGAACTTGTCAGTCCTGACATCTGTAGCTGATATGCAGGCATCACTAGATAGGGTTTACACTCCTGTAGGACCTGGGGGCAAACTTCTGAAAGAACAAGTGATAGCATCTGGTTGCATTTGGTCATTATGGATAGTGGAGGCAGTTGCCTTCAGTCTCTTCTCTTCAGGGGACTGCAGTTCATTGTAGCAACAACAACAAAAAAAAAAAACCTGTGCCAGATTCTCCCACAGTAAACAGCATAAAAGTCTGCCCAGTCTATCCTTAATTCCTGTAACATTGACAGCCACCAAATTCATCTCCAGCCTTTGGAACAGTCCATATGGTAATTTACGGGCTTAAGAAGGTATAAAATGGACATATGTTTTGGCTGTTTTAGCACATCTCCACTTACTCTAATTCTAATTATTGTTGGGTTTTTCACCATTAATGTATATTCAGTGCAGTATTAAGCACAAAGAATACAAGTGTGTCTCCTAGGTAGACTGGCTTGGAGTCTGCTCAGAGGCGTAATGTGTCTTCTGGCAGGTCTAGAGAGTTGTGTGGCTTTTAATGCAATTTGCTAAGCAATCATCTGCTAAAATATGAGATGTATATGAGGCTAAATTTGTTACAGAATTGCTATTATCCTCCTTATTTTGTTTTAAGATGTATTTTTATGAACCCATTCAGTCCAAGATGCGCTCATGGAAAGACTCCAATATGTTAATCGGTATTTATTGAGTACCTCAGTGTAATGGGATGAACAGGCACTGTGGATTGTAATTAATACATTGACATGCAGTGACTGTAGGTGAATGGAAGATGAAAGCAGTTTAGAATGGACAGAGTGTGCATTCATCTTGCAGTGCTACATGGACACCCACCGAGTCAAAGAGCTCTCAAAAAGAATGGAAATGCATTTTCTTTGCCAAGCGGGAGTTTTTTAGCAATTGCAAAACATACTGACACGGCAGAAATACAGTGTGGGCGCTGGGGGTGCTGCTAATGCATGAACTCCTCTGGAGAGCAGCACATCCCTCCGGCATTATCCATGAAGGAGAGGGATGCTTTGGACATAAAAGAACAAACTTGGCTGTTGCCATCCAGGTGAGCACAGCTGGTGTCTCCTCCTTCTCCCCCCTTCCACCTTTCCCTTATCCTGCACCCTCTCTGACTTGAATTCGGTGAAAACAAGTGCATTGAGGGAGGGCTTTGGCTCAGAAAATATGGTTTTTTCCTTTCTCAATCATGGTGAGCGTAACCCACTTACTGCTGTGATGCATTAGCACAGGTGGCCTCTGAACACAATGCATTAAACAAATTATATGAGCTGCGAATAATGCGGTTTGTATTCCAGCACATAAACAGGGCTTCAGCAAACACATAAACCAATGGCAAAAATCTACTTTTCAGATTTCACTTTTCAAGCCCTGTAGTGACGCACTAATACAATTATGTCAAAAGTCTGTTGAGCAGATAGAAGTAATGAACTGTTGGATTCCTGCTCTGTGAGAGCTCTTTAACAGCGGACGTTGAGGAATGAAAGATTTCCCCTGCACCAGGCATCATGTGTCCAAGAGCTTTACAAGTAGCAAAAAAGAGAGTGGCAGGTTAGCTGCATTCTTCTGGCTCTTGGGAGGGGATCAGCAGCTCTGAGGCATCACTGATAAGCACTCCTTTTGTTAAACATTAGGCAAGAGAAGACTTGGCAGGTGTAATTTCCTTTAAGGAGAAAGCAGGAGGGAAGGGAAAAGGAAGGCTGCGAGACTTTGTACCACACTGTACTGAGCCATCACCTTCATCCTCCTGTGCAGTCACTCTGAGGGGCAGATCTTCCATCAGGTTCTGCAAGCACCCCGTGAAACAAAAAGTGCTTTAGTAAGTGTTAGTGATCCACTAATTTACTATAATGAAAGAAACTTTGAAGAAATCAACAGGGCCAGTGGCAAAGCAATTTCATTACATGTCTCATGTCAGCCCACTGGATAATTTACTCTGAGGAATAGATACAAGTTGCTCATAGAATAGGTTGAAATATCTTATGAAGCAGTTTTACGACTTGTGGGGATGTTTGACTTCCTATGGTTATTATTGCTTTTGTTATTAGATTTTGTGGATGATGCCCCATAGGAATTGGATTGTGAGGCCCAGCTAATTTAAAATTCCAGCATCAAAAGCTGTCAGATAAAGTCCATTTTAAGTTGCTTGAAATAACAGATTTATTTCAGTGCAGTGGAGGTGACTGGTGCTGAGCTCTGGAAGTAGCCCATGAAATACTGCAGTTGTTGTAACACCTGTATGGAGACAGTGGAAGTGCTGTCTGAGCCTTACTCTTTCTCTTTTTATTTTCTTGTGAAAAATTACCTAATAAAGTGTCAGAGTAACCAAGATGATTTTGCTGTGCTGAAATTTTACCTAATTGGTCTCCTGGGTGGTTCTGCTGTTGGAGCCTGGGTGAGCCCCAGGTTGCGCAGGGACTGTGCAGCTGATGTGCCCAGTCTCCAGCAAACCCAGCAGTGTCTGACTTTGAAGTGTGTTACTTCTTGTAAATCCGTTACGTATCAGGTTTGTGTTTTAAATACAAATTCTGCACACTCTGAGAGTCTTTGCCTATTCCAGTGGTAAGCTGGAATAACAGCTTGCCCAGAGTAGCCGTGGATGTCCAATCCCTGAAGTGTTCAAGGCCAGGTTGGATGGGGCTTGGAGCAACCTGGTCTGGTGGAAATTGTCCCTGCCTGTAACTTCAATCATTTTTTAAGAGCTCATTTACTTGTAAGTGGAATTGTTCCTGGGTCACAATTCACCTACCTATAAATATTTGCAGTCTCTTTTGACCCATTTCTTCTGCCCACTCCATAAAATCAACAAGACATCAATCACCAGTGCAGTCTGCCTTAAAAATAAATAAATAAACCAGTAACAGCCCTGCAGGAAAAACAGCCCAAGGAGGAACAGAAGCTGCTAATTTACATTTTTTTTACTCTCTTCCTACCCTCAGCAGGTTAATACAGTGCAGGAGCTGGGATTCCACATGGCATTCCATCCCATCTTGCAGCCTGCTGGTTCCATCTTGCAGCCTGCTGGTTTCCTGTGCCTGCTCACTGCCGTCCAGGGCCACAGAAGGTGACTGCCCGTGGCCACCAGCATCTCCACCCCCATCTTTACATGCCTGGCTTCCTCTTCTCAATTAGACTATTTTTTTCCATACCTGCCTCTTTCTACTCTGATGGAAATAAAGGGAAAGGTTTTCAGATTAAGGCACAAGAGGAACATGAACAATTCCTATTTTGGCAAATTATGGTATTTCTAAGCCTTGTCCTTGTGTAACTCATGAAAAGGTTGACTATAGGTGTCCAAGAGATATTTTCTTTGTTGCTCAGAAATTGTTCTGGATCAACAGCAGATGGGTCCCAGACGTCAGGGGCTATAACATCTCTCTTCAATTCAAAGACACTGAAAAGCTGGAAGAGTCAAGGGTAACTTTTGTCTCTTATCTCACAGATCTCTTTCTAACTAGAGTAAGAAAGAAACCATTTTTTCACCATTTTAAATCCTTCTAAACCTACCTATTGCAGGACTTGCCATGTCCTCCTCCTCTGGTCGTGGGCTGTCTCTGATGTCCCTGTGGTGTCCAGTGCGGAAGGAAATACATTGGCACTGCATATGAAAAGGTTACACGTTTGCTCATTCCTGTGCTACAAACTTCTTAGACATGTCCACATCACACTTAGATGTGGAAATAATGGTGGGATTTTGTCCAATTGAATTGGGTGTTGCAAGCTCTGCTGGTTTCTAAGGAGGGATTCCGATGGGAGATATCCCTGCTCCAGTGGATGGACAGCATCTCCCTTCTGTGTCAATACTTCAGGAGTTTCTTTTCTCAGAATTAGCTGGGCAACACATCAAGGACTATATCCAGGTTTCACATTATGTGATTTTCTTACAACTGTTCATCCCATAGGTAGCCTGTCCCATGCTGGTGGAGGTTGGTGTCAGCCACATGGAAATGCCCCTGCCAAAAACAGGGTCTTTCTGGTCAGAGTATTGATTTGTGTGATCTGTAGCCATGGGAGTGGTGCTTCCTGGCAGGAATATGTGTCCTCACAAGGTGAAGGAGAGAATAATCCATATATTCAATAAAGTCTTCAGGATTTTGTATGCTTGAACACTGGTACAATGTCAACATCACAATCTCATCGGATCACAGGGTTTTAGTTAAATAAAATGACAAGAAATTCTTTTGGACTTTACCCATCACCTGAAGAAATTGGTTAGAGTCTGAGTTTGTAGAGCAAACACATTGAAATGAATTTGAAGAACTTCTGGAAATAGCAAGACCTGCATGGGTAACTTGCTTGCAATTTCTATTACTAAGATTTAATTTCTAAAATTGCAAACTATGACTGGGAATTATTTATTACATTACCCAAGAAATTTCTTGGTCTTCCTATCTTTGTGAATTACTTTTTCAATTTTTTTTTTTTATTCAATGCAGCAAAGGGATCAACCACTTCTCTGTCATAGCTACTTTCACATTTCCACTAAGCCTAATGCCTTCCTAGAATTGAGAGTAGTCAGTCTCTGTAAAATGCGATTTAGGCTTCCCTTTGTGCCACAGGACAGCAGGACCGGACAAGGGGGTGCGTTTGGGTGCCCAGTCAGTCTGACTGAAGCTCTCAGTTTTCAGGCAAGTGTTTGTTGTGTGGGTTTTTAATAGTATTCAACTTTTTGCTTTTCTGCCCTCCAGAGATGAATTTAGAAGCCATAAAGATGCCCTTCCTGCAGCCAGCACCAAACGGGCGGTTGTTAGGATCTGTCAGTGGAGTCGAGCAGGGCTAGTGCCTGAGGATGGCCCTGGCCCAGGGAGCTCCCGCTGTGACCAGGGATGCGCAGTGCCAGCCATGGCCATGGCAGACACAGATCCCCTCACAAGGACATTGCCGCTCACTGCTGCAAAGGGTTTTCATGCTGAGCATCGCAGTTTTTTCCCCTCTTGGCTAAAGCCCAACTGCCTTCTACTTCAAATGAAACTTGTGAAGAATACTTCATTTTCACTGTGCCTCAGAGTGACTTCTCCCCAGAATCTGACCTTGCTGTCTCCACGTGAAGCTGCTGTGAGAGCTGGGTGTCCAGGGGAATCGCTGCCACCAGCCACTATTTATCTCTCTCTAAAGTGAGACAGCCACACTCATGTATCACACACAGGGACTGGAGTGACTTTAAAGCCAAGATGACTGTAATGCTGAGGAGTAATTTGCAAAGTGGGTAAACTATCATGCTCTGGATTTTTAAAAGCAGTGTATTTGCTGTAGGTGGTTCCTCTCAAAGACCCCTTTCACCAGATACAGAAAGAAACCCTAGGACAGAGGTGCCAGATTTTCCAATTATTTAAATTCCATCATTTCATTGCAATAAAGGTTAGAGGACCCTGGACCATGAAAGAAATTTTTTACAAGAGACGATATTGTTTCATTTTTATAGAAAAGAATAAACTGTTTACCATGTGTTGGTAACAAAGTAGCTCTGCTGATGGGGGAGGATACAGACTAAGTTTATAACCATCTTCCTGAGCATGCAGAAAAAGGAGTGTTGGGTCCTGGATGGACACCAAGAGTTAGGGCATGTCTCTCTGATTGGGAACATTGAGGAGGATGTGGGGACTGCTGCCTCCAGACAACACCTGCAGGAAAGGACAGGAGCAGCCTCACGGGACAGGTTAGAGCAAGGAGAGGATGGTTGGTCACGTGGAAGAAG
The DNA here is from genome assembly GCF_009650955.1 of Corvus moneduloides. Lineage (NCBI taxonomy): Eukaryota > Metazoa > Chordata > Aves > Passeriformes > Corvidae > Corvus > Corvus moneduloides. The sequence goes on from NC_045490.1 coordinate 10,525,524, forward strand.
GCAAAGAGGCAGGTCCTGGTTTTCATAACTAAGCAAGACTCTGTTGGACCAGAGCTGTAGCACAAGGTGAGCTGATGGCACACCTGCACTGGGTACTCGTGGCAGCTGGCTGCAGCCACTAAGGAGTTGCCTTGTTCCCCTGACTGCTGCAGGGTAATATTTGTGGTATCTGGGAACAGCTGTATTGCCCTCTTCTGAAGCTAAATCTGCTGTAACAGTGGCAGGAGCAGATGAAGAAAGGATCTGTGAAAAAAACCTCTGAGGCAGAATTGAGTAACTCTGCCCTGCAGAATATGGAACTGTCCAGCCTGACTATCTCCCAGAAAAATAGCATCTCTTGCAGAACATGGTAAGAAAGAGAATGCAGTAGCATCTGTGATCCAAGGCTCTGTGTCCTTAAATCAGTGAACCTGGATTTATAGAAGTGAACCACCTGTCATTTCCCTTGTAGGGGATTTTTTTTAAAAGCAGCAACATTCCTTTACATCACCTACCATGTCAGGGCAGTACAAACAATGGGCCTTTTTCCATCATGTTACCTGGCTGGAAACAGCAAATAAGGACATATGGAAAGTTTTTATTTTTTTCTGAGCAAGCTCTCCTACAGGAGGTGGGAAGGAGCCCTCATCTCCGACTTGATAGGCTGTCTGGAAAGGTTCAGTCTGGGATCTGATGGCACTATTTCAGTATTGATCATTTTCATGCATTTGGCAGGTAGCTATTTGCTTCATCTCTCCTTCCCACCGCCCCTAAAATTGTTGGGTCTGTGTACTAGTTTCAGTCACGTTTCATGAGAGGCAAAAGTTTTAAACATGCCAAATATCATTAAAAGCAACTGAAAAGGAAGCAAAAAATTGCATTTTTGTCCCAGCCGAGGGGAACACTGAAGAATAAGCTCACTGCCTGGGGACACATGGGAGAACACACTGGTGAGAAGGTCCTGCCAAACCTCCCACGGGCAGAGAGCTTCCTTGGGAGCTCACATTATCTTAGATGCCAAAGTCAACCTACCTTGGGCTGCTGCTGGATAAAACAAAACTGCTTCAGTTCCAGTGCTGAGAGATGCTCTTTCATATGCATAAACAGATGCTCAGATGGTTGTTGTTAAGTTACCTTCTCCCTGTATTAATTTGTAATAGCAGTAAGAGCAGAATGACTTCGCTATAACCCATGTTTTACTTTCCCTGGTAGGGGATGTTTTTTTCACAGGATATTTATTAATCATCTGCTCTTATTTCTTGAAAGATTTTTGAAAATAAGGGTTTGATCAGTTCACCCAGTCCAGATTAAACATGTCTCACCACAGCTGTGTTTCAAACCATTCAGCTCTGCTTTGCTCATTGTTGAGCATTCAGATTCCAAGAGGTTACAAATGACCAGGGAGGAAGATTCATCTCCCTTTAAGCTGTCTCTTCACTTACAGAAGCCAATAGGCTGAACAGCACCCTTGCTGGCTGAAAACATAAAGTCCCATTTAATTCTTTTGCTCTCCCTACTTCCAGACTTTGTAATATAAAGTAATTAATCCTGATGCAGCCTGTGTGGCAGCTTGCAGCCTTGTTGATATTGCTCTGTTGCTCCAAGCAGAGGGAACTTGCATTGTTGCTTAACAAATTGACTGCTTATAATGGTTTAGAGAAATAATTTCTCTTTTAGTCTATTCCTTTCTTGGTGGCATCAAAAGCTTTCAGTAGTCAGCTCTCTATTACACCTGTGGGCAAGCAGAAATATGTTAAGAGAGGACATAGGGTTTATCTTTACTGCATTTGCATAAAATACAATTCAAACTATTTCGTTTTTCTGTATTTTCTCTCCTCAAAGGGAAAAATTAAACAGACACGGTTATGTTAAACTGGTGCATGTTGTAACATGCCAAAGTCTTTCACACCACAGAATCCTCAGGGCAAGAATTGTGCCCTGGTTGTTCACATGGTGAAGAGAAAACTGGGAGTTGGGAAAACCAGTTGACTTCTGGGTATTGTTGTATTAAGCTAAACTATACACTGCAGTCCAATGCTATCCTGTGTTCTTGGAAGATGATTGAAATTTTTGAGTCATCTAAATTTTTTCAGTGCTAAGTGCTGTGTGACAGCACATTCACAATTTCTGCATCATCTCATGCAGGAAGTAAAGAACAAAAGTTGGAAATCTGGTTCCATGAACCTTTTGGATAGATTCAGCCTGGCTGGACTAACCGAAATGAGTACAAAACAGTTCTTATTTCATTACTTCTTTTTGGTTAATACGACACTTAAATACAGGCGTGGGATGTTCTGGCAGCTTGAAGTTAAGCTAAAACCAGTTATTTTGAGTGATTTCAGGTAGAACAACTTCCTGTGGTTTTCCCAGGATCCATTTTATGCGTGCTTGCATAAAGATTGGGTCTGTGTGCCTATCTTGGTAAAGAATGCACACAGTGGGGGTGTGGGCTGTCTGAAGCACAAGGAAATTCAAGAATGTTTTCCATTCTTTCTTAATTACATTACTTCTACAATTCCAGTGGCAGTAGATTGTTTCCTCTATCTTTTGTTTCGCTTTGCCCATTATCTCATCAAAAAATACAGCAGCTTTCCGATCAAGGTTTTGTGGCCTCAATTAATCATAATATATAAGGTATATATTTCACAAGAAAAAGTAAATACTTACCGGTTGTGCTTGGACATCCAAGTTAAGGGGATGGTGAGAACCTGCAGGGTGTGACGTGCCCTGAGGCTGAGGTGGGATTTCTTTTGCCACATCTTTCATCACATGTTTCAGATGCACTGTTCTGCTCTGGTGGCAGGTAACATGTGACCTATGGACCTGTGCAGCTTCTTTTGTAGATTTTTATATTTCTAATAAATTTTTGTAGTTGCTTCAGTCAGAGGACTGAGGATGAAGGATTGCTTGTGTCTGCGTAGAAACCAGAGAGAATAAGCACATACAACTGATTTAAATAGGCCTATGGTGACAATTTAATTAGGCATTCAGGCCATTGTTGCCATTTTTTATTTACTTATATAGTGTCTAACACCTCTTTAGAAAGCCTTGGTACTTTACTGCTTCATTAAATGCTGCAGTCTCCTCCCAGCTCCCTCCCATCTCTATTTAGATAGATTGGACGGATCCTGTTAGCTTTCTCCTGGTGATGATGGGGACCAAAAAGTCATTTAAACATATTTGGCAGGCCATATATCTTAATGCTACCCAGTAATAATTCAACAGAAAAAAAATATATCTCATGACTGCAGGCTAAATGAAATTAGAGCTTTGGGCTCCCTGGGGGCCAGAATCCTCTTGTCATACTTGATGTATATGAGATGGGCATTTGAGCTGTGTAATCATGTGTAAGATGGAGAAATGATGTTCAGGGTTCTTCACTGGAGAGACGTGGTCTGAATGCCTTTTCAGGTGGGCAAAAATGCAGAAAGCCTTGCAGAAGGAGGTACCTCAGTGACCCAGAGTGCTGATGGCTGTGTGCAAACCCTCCAGGAGATGCCAGCCACACCCAGCAAACTGTAAAATCTGCTTTTCCAGCAATGAAAGTAAAGGAAAGAAACCAAGAGCAAATAGGGATGACAGGCAAGAGTGTTTCCATACTAGGAAAAAATCAAACGTTGTTCATCACCGCTGTTGCAGGGGGAGCACATGAGGTATAAACAGGGCACAGATATTTTTATTACTGGGCCATCAAACCCTGCCCAGGGAGATTTAAGGCATTATTGCTGGAGGTAGCAGTCAGTGTAGTCAAAGAAGTGTCTAACTTCAGTGAAGAAATTATCTAAGCTTCTTCCTAGAATAAAGTTTATTTTCCCAGCATTAAATAAAAGGGGAGGATGTGTGTCTGGGGTGGAAGCCATGCCATTCCCAGCACGCTCCGTGCTGCTGCCTGCTGTCACCAAGCTTTTGTTTTAGCTGTGAACTTTCCATAGCAGCAACTTCTTCTGGGTTGCATTTATTTATCTGAGCCACACAAATCCTGGGCTTTTATTACCCAGCTTGTGGTTTATGCATAGTTCAGGCTGGATGCCTGTGCCCAGCTGGGCACAGAAGGGACTGACTGCCCGAAGCACTAGGGACTCCTTGGCAAGATATATTAAAGGGTGATAACCTTATGTGCATCAGAATTTTAGCTTGGCGCCCCAGTTTTGTGTGTCAGGTGTATTACAGGCAGCCCAGAAGCAGAATGAACATCACAGGCTTGGGTTCTTCAGACAGGTGTTGCCCTGGATCAGGGCCGGCATCCATCTGCCCATCCTCATAGCCTCTAGCCCAAAGAGCATCACTTGATGCACTGATGCTGTTTTGACGTGTTTAAATGCAAAGGGACGTGTAACATCCCTGGACTGGCAATGCTGTTGGAGTCAGTGGAGTTTTTGTAGTGTGCAGCCAGTGTCTGTCTGGAATGGACATAGGGCTGCCATGCTCACCATGACCAATAGATGGGAAGCATCTGTGGCCACCACACAGCTGTCACGAGCAGTGATGTCAGGTGGTCTCTTCCATGCTATGTTTTGCTGCTGTGAACTAATTTCCAGTTTCATACTGTCAACATGTGTTCTCCTCCTTCCATTAAACTCTCACCCCATCACCCTGTTCTCCTGGCTTCAGCAATTATTTGGTTGCTGTTTAAGGATTTGATCCACTTTTTAAAAGCTCTGTGACAGAAAATCCTGACTCTTTCCAGGCATCAGATCTGATGTCATATTCTGCAAGACTTCTTTTACAAGTATTTGTGTGGTTGTAAAAAAAATCTACAAAAACAACATGAAGAAAACCACACAAGCAAAACCTTGAAATTAAAACGACTGCAGAAGAGAACAAGGGTGCTAGAGAAGAGATCTCAGCTCTGTTGTCATTTTAGAAACGTCATTATCCAGTTATGGGGTTTGATATTGCTATTGATTTCACATAGAAGATACTCAAGTGCTACAGGCATGCAAATCGTATAAAACCCAAAGACAGGTCACTGCAAAAATATAGTAAGATTCTGGTTACAGCTTACATTTTTGGTGAAAAATGCCACTAATAGAATTCTGCAATGAAATTGTTCCTTAAATGAATTATTATTCCAGAATTTTCTGATTAATATAAATCCCCTATTATGTCATACTCCAATTAAATTAGACAGGATATTATTTTATGTGAGATTGTAATTAACTAAACTGGAATTTGGCCAACTAGTCATAATTTATACCTGGACAGTGAGAAGATGTATGAGGATTTTAATATTTATAGTTCGTTGAGAACTACCCAAGTTTCACATTCATCCAGATGATGATAGTTTGCCTTTCATTCACTGTTAATACTGTAGGACTGATTTAGGACTCCTTTGTGACTCCTACCTTTAAACTTTACCTTTTTTCAAATATTTCTGTGTCTGTGAAATGTAGACATTTGTTTAACGTGCTAACATTTCAGCCAAGTTAATTTTTTTGGGGTGGTAAAAATAAAAAGGTAATGGCCCTGGCACAGGCTGCCCAGAGAAGCTGTGGCTGTGCCATCCCTGGACTTGTTCAATGACAGCTTGGACAGAGCTTGGAGCAACCTGGGATAGTGGAAGGTGTCCCTGCCCATGGCGGGCGGGTTGGAATGAGATCATCTTTAGGGTCCCTTCCAATCCAAGGATTCTGTGTCTTGCACATCTGGGATCATGGTGTGCACCTATCTGAGTATGCAATGGAGCCGTGCAGGGAACTGGCCCAACAGAGAGAGTGCTTTGTGTCAGGGAGAGAAAAAAAGATACCTGGAATCAATACTTTCTGATTTAGGCTTCTATTTTATAGGATTAAAAATGTTTCATGAGTGACCCAGAGGAAAAATGTAGACTGGAGGCAAAGTAGAAATTATTACTGTATCTAATAACTTCCAGATGTCCAGCAATATTTTGAGTAAAATGGTGAAGTGCCAGTTTCCAAGCATTATATATTATCAGTTTCAAAGTGGGGATTTGTTTTTGGCTGGTTGCTTGATTGTGGGGTTTTTCTTTAGTTGATGCAAACACAGCCTTTGCTGGAAAACTTTTAAAATATCTGCCTTTTTTCTTAGGGATTAATAGCTTATAAATGATATTTTTAGTAGCCGTGAAATGGGAAGAACATAGTGTATTTTGCAACGTAGTTTTAAATATTCTAGTCACAGGTTTAACACTTACAAAAACCAAATCTTCTATATAGGAGTATAAATTGCTGCACAAGGTATTTGGACGATTCTGTTCTTACAGCCTGGCAAGCTATTTATGGAGCTTTACAGGACTTAATGGATTTTTCATGGACTTAACATTAATAACAGCCTAACGCAGTTCAAAGTTGCCCATCCTCATGGTATTTTATTTCTTCGCTGGCTCTGCAGGGATTTGCTTGGCAGTTTGGGTGCTCGGGGGCCGTGATGAGGGAGGACCTCTCCATTGTGGCAGTGGAAGGAAAAAATTCTTGAAAACTCTTAACGTTTGCATGAGTTTCCTGATTGTATAAAAGTAGCCCTTTGTGTAGGCCTGGAATAGGATAACCTGTGTGGGAAGGCCTGTCATTTCATTGTAAGACAGTAGTAAACATGACAGGTCAAAGCCATGAGATCTGTTGTGCACAGCAACTCATTACTGTCAACAGCAAAGTCATGGAATCACAGAACTGCTTGGGTTGGAAAGGACCTTTAAAGCTCATCTCATTCCAACCCCCCTGTCACGGGCAGGGATACCTTCCACTATCCCAGGTTACTCCAAGCCCCATCCAACCTGGCCTTGTCATTTTATAACCTTGCAGAAAAAAGAAAAATTAACCAAGACAATACTCAAAAATTAACAACAGAAAAACCCTCCAAAATGTAAAACTTGTCAGCATGTATTTGTTTAGATCCCAGTGAATAAAAACCTATTGATTCTTTCTCTGTCTTTAATAAAAGCAAATCCCTTTTCTCACCTGGCAGCTGTCAGCAATGGGAACTTCACCCTTCAGATTATCGTTTATTGAATCTTGAAGAAATTGAATTGTTCATTGTGTGTGTCAGCTGTAGTTTACTAGAACACTTCTGTCCCTCCAGGAATGGGCTGATTGCTGTAAACAGAGAATTGATTTAGTCTTAAATTTTGGATATTCAGATGCAGCCCTGGAGCATGTGTCTTCTTCCTTTCTTTTTAACATTATTGTGGAGTATTTATTATTAGGAGTATATAGCATGAACTGCCCATCACCCATAAACCAGATCTAATTTAAAAGATTGAAATATATTTTTTAATTTGAAAAAATTAGGGGTTTTTTACAAATATGGCTTGCCTTAGCCTTCGCCCTTTTGTCTCCTAATATCCATACCTCTTTATGCAAATGTACAGTTCATGTCTTCTTGTTTCGTCATGCAACCCAAACATCCAAACTTCTTCTCAGTCTAAAAGGTCAGAGATCTTTTCAGAAGAGACAGATTTCATTTTTCACCTCTTTCTTTTGTCAGACTCAGCTGGGGGTTCCTTGAGCGCCACGTTTGAGTGTCATTGTGTAGTGGGGTTTATTTCTGATGCACAGCAGCAGAATTCACATATACTTGGCATCGCTGGCTCTGACTCCTGTCACGCCTTTTCTGGAGACTGTCCCATCTGTCATGTGAGCTGGTGTGTATTTACTCATGGGCACATCCTTTGATCACTTGACAGATGCTACAAGTGTACACCACTTAGAGGATCCAAGTGTTCCCAGTTCATCACTGCACAGATGTTCATTCTCTTCCCAGGTGGTCTGACCTGCAGAAAACACCACAGTTAATAACTATAAATATCTTAAAATTCATTACCTGATGTAATTAGTGGAATTGTTAGTTCCTTCTGTGCATGGCACAAATGTGAACTATTTCCAGCAGGATGATCACATCCACTGCACTACACACAGCACTGGGCTGTTTCTAATGCCTTGATTCAGTGGAAGATAGTAAGCAGCATGTGGGGTTCTGCTGCAAATATTTTACATGAAAGAAAATGACTGTGAAGCTGCAGGAAAGGAAGCTTAGAAGCATTCTTATATCAGAACTGAAAACTAGATAAAGATTCAAATCCTGTCTCATTCAACATTACACCATCCTTTTTTACTCTTTAACAATTGTGGGAGATAAATGTTGTGGCAGTATATGTTGCATAGTGCTAAAAATCTTTTAAGATTAAGAGAAGGTGGTTAGTAGAAGTCCCAGCAGGAACATATTCTTCCCAAGTTGCAAAGGGATTTATGAGGATGAGGGGAAGCTGCAGAACTGGATGCTCTGTGCATTAATTAAAGGGCTCAGTATGTGTTCCTGGGAGCTGCAAAAGGACCAGGTGGTGCCTCACAGGACATTGGCAGAGACTTCTTTCTTGGAAAATGAGAATAGTTACACATTTCTTTTGGAGAAGTTCAGCCTGTGGCTTCCAGTAGGACATTGAACAGGGGATTGACAGTTTAGGAAAGATGTTTTCTGACATCTAAGAACAGGTTAGTGTGCAGGGACCCTCTGTTTTGGAGAGAAGCATCATGTGATTTTGTACATGGTGCTGTAACAGCCCGTACCTGGTAAATAATAAGACAGCAATAGAGTCAGAGTCTGTCACATGCCTTTGTTGAGCTATCAGTGTTGAGTTTTTGTCTGTGCTAGTCAAGAATATCTAATACAGGGCTGAGCAGGGGAGAGAGAAAACATAATCCTGAAGAGATGGGGTTAAATGATAGTGGCTGGCGTTGGACAGGGTATTCTGAGAGTAGCGCTCCCCTTGGGTTTTTTTGGATAGTGTTACTTGGTTTATTGGTGTGTGCTGAATTGGACTGCACTGTATTCCTCACTGGCACAGGACTGAAGACCAAAGACTCCTACTCTGAGATGACTGGTAAGATCTCAGCTCTTCTGAGATTTCTTTTTCCATCTCCCAGCCTTGTTTTTCCTCCTGGCCTACTTTGGACACCAAAAATAGTTACTGTGATTGGGAAAAAAAGTGGTTTAAGCCTCTTTTGTTGAATCAGGAAGCAGATTGATTGTGTTATGTGAGGATCAGCAATGGAAGTGATAAGTTCTGGGTTTCTGGATGTCTGAATTAATACTTAGGATGCTCTATAGCCAGCTGCAGCACAGTAATTTGTCCATGGATGTGTGTGTGTATATATATATTTGTGTGTGTACATTTTTATGGTATTTTAAAAATTCATAATGTTAATACAGCAATCCTCCGTATTATTCCAAGTCAGCCTGTTTAAACCTTCTACACAAACATGGATCTATTTGCAAGTGTCTGTATCACATGTTCTGTTAGAAACATTTGGTGGTGCAGAGGCAAGAGCACTCTCTAGCAATCTGGAGACAGACCCAAAGCACTCTCTAGCAATCTGGTGGCGTTGTCATTTCATAAACTAAGTGTTGTAGAACTTGTAGAAAGAAATTGCTTTTTTCTTTGGTAAGGAATTCTTTTCCAGGTAAGAATTGCAAGCTGTTTTCTCCTCTTCATCCCAGCCCTGATGCTGAGAGCCTGCAGTGTAACCCACAGCTGCTTCCTCCCTACTCATTCATTCCAGGACAGTACCACTGCCATAGGACCCTGTGTGTTTTTCTTATCTCATAAGAAACATTGTCATTTAGGGTAAATATTATGCTGTTGCTAATGGGTTTAAAATTCATTTCAAGTTTTCCAATTACATATTTCATTTATTTCATGAATGTGAAATGACACTGCGGAGAGCAGAGCTGTTCACGGGCATGCGCTGAGCTGAAGAAGGTTTTACTTCTCCATTTTCCATGTAAACCCACAAATTTAATTATTGAAATGAAAGTTGTTCTTCTTTACTGTGAGGCTGAGATCGTGATGTGTACCTACCACTACTGTTTTATGTAGAAGGTAAAAAAACAGATGGTCCCTAATGGCCTATCCAAGTTCTGACCTTAGGTGATGGCTGGTGATGTGTCTGGGAGTTGTTTTGGAGACAGGAATACTCTGCAATGAACAACCTTGGTGTTCTTCTCAAGATCATGGATTTATGTCCATTTTTTCTTGCAACCTGCCTGGCTCTGACTGCCAAGCTGTTTCTTACTGTAGTTTTGAAAACCAGAACATCTTGCTGGTCTTCACTCTTTCCTCCATGGAGAGTTAGAGGACAACACCACGTGATACAGATCATGTTGTCACATGCATTTAAACATTCAAAAAGATATAAATACCTGATGGGAGTTCAGAAGTGTGAGAGCAGATTTTAAGTGGCTTCTCAGTGGGTGATGGAGAACTGCTTGGGTGTCCCTGAAGTTTCATAAAAATCAAAGTGATGTTAAAAAATAAATAGCCAAATGAGAATAAATAGCCAGATCTAGGAAAAAAAAAAAAAGAAGGACCATCCTGATTTGTAATTCTGCATCGAGTGAAGCCACAAAATTCTGCCCATTTTTTAGCTGTTGTCGATTTATGGAAAGTTTATCAAATCCTGTTTAGGGCCTTAATATATGGATCTTCTGCTGTGGTACACTTGAAAACAGACCCAAAGTTGTAGGTGTGTGAGTGCAGTTCACAGATGAAATTTGCAAACCAGGTGTAGGTTCTGGGGGTACAAACCCGGGGACAAGCAAGGAAAATGCCCAGGATGTCTTTATCCCAGCCCATGATGAAGAGCTGTGCCATCTTCAAATATGAAATCCTGGTGTTCAGGGGTTTATTCTGCAGACTGAAGAGAGGAATCTGATTTCTTTGTTCAGTGATCAGAAGGAAAAAAAATGCATGTCAGAAAAATGTGTTCACATCTTTATTTTTCATTTGTGCATGAAAAGGATCAATGAGAACAAATGCTTGCTGCAAACATTACAGGTGATAAATTATTTTGGATATCTTTTCTCAAAGCATAGGGAGCACTCAAGTGCAGCAAACTATCTCAGTGTCTCAGGCACTAATAAAATCTCAACACAATTCTTAAACCCACAACTCTTCACCAATCTAAGATACATAGAAAGATAATTTAACTTATTTCATCTCAAGCTGAGAGTTTTACCTTTTTAAAATGGCAAACTGATTTACAAGGTTTTTCCTCTAAGTCCCTTAAAGTAAATTACCTGTCACAAGGGTTGTGGATCCCTGTCTGCATGTTTGAATAAAATGTGTAACAGATTTATAGCATTAATAATGGGGCTGTCATGGAAAGCTCTCAATTTGCAACAGGAGGAGTGGAGAGATGGCAGTTTGGTTATTTAGCACCCTGCTTGTCTTTCTTCTGAAGTTCTGAGAAGGACTCAGTTGCTGATTATTTAAGTTATGCATCCTTTTTTCTGATGGGACCTCTCCAACAGGCGTTTAGAGTGCTCCCTCCCCAAATCCATGAGTGTCCATAGCTGCCCAAATCTCAGTCCCTACATCTGGTGGTAGGTGCTGAGCATGTGGAGCACAATGCTCAGCAGATGAGGTGGGGGTGAACATTTTTACTTTCATCAGTGAAAGATGACTGAATTCTTCATCAACAAAAATCTACAGATTAGCCAACTGATTCATGTTGACAACATTTGATACCATTCCTGCAGGAATAGCAATATTAAAATTGCTATTTTAGAACCTCTATTTAATAAATTTCAGTATCATTGGGGTAACATCATGTCTCTGCAGAAATTCATATACTCACGTGTACATCTGTGAAATTAGACTGGTGCACTTAAAATAAAATCCTGAACTTTATAAGCAATTCCAGCTGTGCTCTGTTGTAATAATATTTCTGTATCAGACAGGGAAGAGTGTCTCCACAAAATAGAAGTAGCTGCTCTTCTATCCATTCGTAGGCTGTTGTTTTATCTAAATGCTTGTTGCAGAGCCCCAGTGAGACAGCCTATATATCTTACTCATCTGAGAGGAGTTTACATTTCATTCTCATTTATCTGTAAACAATGCACACAGCTCTATGGCAAGGGAGAGATGGATGGAGTCGCTGATGGGAAATGTATTGCATATCTGAAACGCATGCAGAGACCTTTGGATACATCTCCTCTTTTTTAACCAGGTAAGTTTGCCCCAAGCTTGGACAAAAGCATTGTTCTCTCTTGGTGAAGCAGTGGGTCCTAATGTGGATGGAGCTGCCTGTGGAAAGGGGAACACAAGGTCTCAGAGCTTGTCAGCAGCTTCCATGAGTCCATAACTAAGCTGTGTCTTCTTGAAGCTGTCCAAAGAGAGCACAGTCTTTGGGTTGAGGGCGTCAGGTCTTTCCATCCTCTGAGAATGAACATCCTTTATTCCATCTTGGCAATTCTCTTTGCTCAACTTCAAAGCAAAGAGAAGTAGTTCCTGGTGGCTCATTTCTCCAGTGGGTTGAGGTCCCTTTGTAAATCTCATAAAATCTCTTCTTAAAATCTCTTCTAATTCCTTCAGTTCAATAAAATCTGGCTTGTAGTAATTTAAAATTCAAAAGCCTTCAAAGGCTGAGAGGAGCATGCACATCTGAAGGACATGGCAGAGTTATTACAGTTAAGATGACCTTTCCAACATTTCATTGCTACACTGAGGAGTGGAAGAGCCGCTACTGCAAGACTATTCTTGCGAAGAGTGGGAAAAGCTGCCTGGGGCAAAAACCTGCCATGGGGAGCGAAGATGAGTGCTCTCCTCCAGTATCAGTGATTTTTATACCAGTATAGGCAGTATAAACTTGAGAGCTTTTGCCAGTAGGGCTGATGGGGTAAAAAAATTACACTCTGAACTGGATAGTGCAGACCAGTCTGAGGATACTGCTGTGCCTTCCTGCTTCTTTTGCTGTCTAAGGAAAATTGAATTCTAAGTGAACTAAGTTCACTAATTCTAAGTGAACATCTTTCTGTGCTGGACAGGGACTTAATTGGAGAGTCACATATTTATTACATATCTTGTACAATGTGGTAGTTAAACAAAAAAAGAGAAAGATAAAATGACAGACAACCTGGAAATCATTAAAGTACTCCAGAAAAAATAAATGGAATACCAACATTAATATTTTTGTTTCAACAGTATTAATAGTCCCAAAGTACTATTTCTGTATCATGCTATTTATTGAAATACCAGTGCTGTGTGTTTTGGTTTATTTGCGAACCTTGTGCCATCTGGATCTCAATCAAGAAAAAACCACTTGCAGTGGAGTAAGAAATAAGGCGTGCATAGAGTATTAAATTTCCACAACAATTTATATTGCATTATTTTTAATTACATTAGCTTTCCTGCCACATAATTATTTTGCAAATATATTCCGAAGCAAAAGATACGTAGATGTGTTCACACTGTTATCTTCCATCCCAAAATGTAACAGTGCCTTTTGGTATGTTTTGTATGTGCATAACTTAACTGGGAAATTAGTTAAAACTTTAAAATCAAACCATAATTTGAATAACCGTGTATGTTCTTTGGCGACCTGAGGTTGCTTCACTCCTGCTGTGGGCATTGCTGGATTCATGCTGTGGTGCAGATTTCACTTGGAGGGCTGTACTGACCAGGAAACTTCTATTTTCCTAAGAAAATAAGCAGATGGGACCTCAAATGAATGCAATAGGCAGGTCACTTCCACTGCTGTTGTAAAAAGGCAACAGTGAGGGGGCTGATGATGTACCTCAGTTAAAAATGCAAAACTGTAGACAAAGAGATACCTGATGTGGACTTGGCCTTGTGAGGAATCAATCTGCTGATTTATTCTCTGTTACACCAACTTTCGGTGCACGTTTGTCACAAGGAGATTTTATTCAAATATCATGTTTTAGGTAGCATGTAGGTAACATCTGTGCATGTTACCTTGCAGTAATGTAAAATGAAGAGATAACTATAAAATGTGAAGCTTGCTTGGGCAATGTCTACATTAAATTACTATAATTTAAAATTAGACTATTCTAGTCTATAAGAGCCACACACAGAGCTGTCAATTTAATTATATTACCTTATTGTCATTCAAGTAGCATGTACAATCCCTTCCAACAAGTGTGACATTAATAGTGTGACATTAATAGTGTAACTACAGTAAAAAAGGAAATCATTGCTAAGATTTGATGTCATTTTCCTAATGATCCTTCATTAGATGTTTTCAGGGGTCTGCTGCTAACCCAGGTGGAAGTGCTGGTCAGAGGAAATAAACTGCTTAGAGTCTGGGAAATCAAAATTGTATGTAACATCGACAGAGCCTAAGGAGGTTCTGAGTAACCTTTTCTCTCTGTTTCCAGCAGTCTAATACATGGCACTATAATGTAGAGAAGGACATAAACTAGTCCCTTAATCAGTGCTCAGCTATGATTCAAGGATTTTGACAGAAAAGTGGATATTTAGGACTGTTAAGCTGGGAACATCAAGCAGTGAGAGGCATTGTACTCCTGGAAGTGTGACCTTGCCCATATTTCAAGGAAAACCTTAACTTTAATAATTTTAGAGTTCTAATGCTGCTAGTTAATTAAATATTATTGATCCCTGCTGTGGGTCTTGATACAGTGCTGTAAAAGTAATACCATGCTTTGTCCTGTTTTCCATATGGGAGAGGATTTTGAGATGTTTTCCTTACTGAACCATTATCTGCACTTCCCTTTCCCATCCTGTGCTGCCCCTGGGTGCTATTTTCCTGCAGTTAATTTGGAGTTTTACTCCATTTTTGCTCAGTGTACACTTTCTCCAGTCTTTCTTGGGCTGTGCAAGCCGGTGTCTGGCTTTTTTGTGTGCAAACAACTAGAGAGAGTTTATCCTTCTCTGATATGGATTGAGTATGCCTATAAGAAACATCCACAGCCTTCTTGTGGGATGCAAAACACCAGTGCATCACACTGGCACCATCAGTGTTACTCAAATGCTGTGGGATCTTGCATCCCTTTTTGTTACAAAATCGTTTTATTCATGGCTGTGTAATTAAGAAAAATACACTCCAAAAAGCTGTAATTTACCTATCAAGTAATGTGCAATATTTGTTCCTGGATTTGGGGTTTCTCTGTGTTCATGCAGACTAAATGAAAATAAATCTGTAATATCCAGCAGGGTGTTTATGCTGAATTGCTGCTGTATGTATATTGCTGGAATTTAAACACGATGCAAGAACCATAACCAGAAAGTTGGAGGTGTACTCTGCTTAAGCAGCAGTCTTCTAATTAGATCTCTGAGCCTTGGAGTAACCTTTTCTGCGGTTTGTTGCCTTTTACAAGGAAGATCTTTAAAACCTTCCTTCATAATCTAAGTGCTGAATGTGCTACAGAGGGCTATGACACAGCAGTAAAAACCACACTATAATATTTGTAATATTAAATTTATTGTGTTCGATAGCATTTATCACTGTCACAGTGATTATCTGCTTCTAATTAGGAAAGAGCAGGGAAACCTCTCAGCACTGGTCACCACAGCAGGCGGGAGGTGGCAGGGGGAGGAGATCTGGTTAACCTTCTGTCTAAACCCCACCAGCAGAAATAACACTGTTCTGCTCAATCCATATGGTTCTCTCCTGACACCTGCAAGATTCCAACTTACAGAAACTCATTAACATGCATTTTTTAAATTTCTGGTGCAAATTGCTGTGAAGTGCCCTTCATCTGTTAAGAACAGCAAGTGTGTGCATCTTGTTGCTCAAGCTGTGCAACATCCTCACCCTCCAAACCTGATGTGGGATGCAGCTGGGCTTCCCTGTGTGCTGTGAGATTGTCGGGTGCTCTGTGCCCCCTGGTCCCGGGGAGGAGCACAAGGCATTGCCACACAAGGCAGTTGTTGTCACATGAGGCAGTCACTGCATAAGTCAGTCACACTCAGAATGAAGATGCAATGTGCATTGCTGGTGACTAAGTGGAAATTTTGGGTGATTGCAACCTGGTGTTCTCAAAATCAGGGACCAGAGCTATCTCTCACCCCTCTGTCCGATCTCCACATGTCTGTGGAGGTCCAGCCAGCATTGAATGACATGGTGTGATGCCACTGACTTGCTAAGTAGAATTAAAAACAGCACTTTTCTTCATCCTGTAATTTACATAAAGTTATTCAGGCACAGAAACTGTCTCTGATTATTTTTCACTGCAGTGAGTGAGAACACTGATCAGGACAGGTTCCACCCTTCCGGGGTAGAAGGTTTTTTGTAATATTTTTATACCTTAAATAACCCCAGCATTGATGCATTGGACTCAGCACATTTGTGTTTTGCCAGGATAGGTATTTCATTGAGGGCTGGTATAAGCTGTAGCAGCAAAGCTCATTTTATGGCCCTGTAAATGGCATACAGACAAGGCAGATTTGCTGCTGTGGCTTACCACAGCTGGACTACTATCAGCAGCCTTTTCCTAGCAGGCACCTATCTTCAATTTCAACTTTGTCCCTCAGGCTCCTGTATAACCAGCAGACTTTTGAAAATCTGGGAATAACTTGCTGAAGGCCTTTTATCCATTACTGGTTTTAAGCATTTAATATTTAAATACCATTTTATCATCCTAATATTATTATTATTGCCTACACATCCTGTTGTTCCCTGGGGTCTTTATGAAACTGACTAGGAGGACCCAATGTCCATCCACTCTGCTTTCACCCTGATGCTGGTCCTGGGTGCATCACCCAGCACAGTGATGCTGATACATCAACAAACGCCCAGTTTAAATGTTCCTTCAGCACAGGGCAGGAAAAAACGCAAAGTAAGATATATCCAGCTCTTCCAATGACTGTCAAGGAATGAAATACAATTTATATTTCTCTGGGGTAGTACTGCAAGTTGCATTGCTGTATGAAAATGCCAACAAGGCTACAACATACCATTAGTAATGAGAATGGAATAAATTACCTCCAGACGAAATTTTTGATTGAATTGCAATCTAATATCTCACTAATATATTACAATAATATTAGGATGATTAAAATATGTTTAAAACCTAAGTAATCTGAAATACTAAGATCTAGTGCTGGGTAAAAGGCCCATAATGTATATATGTCCTTTTGATTCTCAAAAATGGGCAGGTAATTTGGTGTTGTTTGGCTCTGTGGTGTCATAAAGTTCCTCTCTGATGTGTGCATGAAGTGTTTGTTGTCAGTTTTAAATGTTTCTTCCCAACAACAGCAGTACTGGGGGCCACCTTAGGTACAGTCATTAGCTATGATATATTTTGCATAAGTCTACCAGAATACACAGGTAATGGTCACATGGAAAAACCTTAGTTCCTTCCCAGTTTCCTCTGGGAGAGGACTGGGTACTCAGCATCAGAGCTAAAATCCTCTGGAGTGAGTGAGAGGGTTTTGTTGGTGTTAGTGAATTAGTTAAACTAGTTTATGTGCATTGATGACTCTCCCTGAGTGACTTACCTGAGCAGCAGGGGATGTAGTTAGCCAGCAGGTTGACTCCAGTGTGGTGGAGATACTTTTGTTGGCCCTGGAGATTTGATGACTCGCTTAAACAGCCCTGCCCTGTGGTTTTGTAGAGCTCAGCTCATATGATCACCCATCATGCTAATTACTGGCAGGTAAAGGATTTGCTGGGAAAGCTTCAGGTAGGAAAAATATCACACTGGCCCATTGAACCTGCTTTGTGCTTGGTACGTTGTCAGCTTCTTGTTAGCAGAAATGCAACTGCCTTTGAAGTCAGTGATTTTATATGTGAAATATGTAATATTTTATATTTATGTAGGTCCTGAAATGGACTTTCCTGCTTGACTTCAGCAGGAGTAAAGGGCACAACTTCAACTGCATCCCTCAGGAAACTCAAGGACAATATACTGTGCTAGTAGCACAGCTTGGAGAATACTGGTCTCTTCCCACCCTCCACCTTCCTTCTTTACATTTTACCTCTGCACTGTAACCAAATAGACCATCTTCCATTGAGTAGTCCAGAAAAACAAGAAAAACTGTTCATCGTTTGACTTTTCCAGTGCTATGAGGTTCAGTCCTTAGGCCAAGAAGCACAACAACCTTCTGTTGCCACAATCTATTATAAAATTTATTGTGCCTTAATTGATCTTTAATCGTCCCAGCTTGGTTAGCTCTTATTTATTGCTGAGTAACTCGTACTCCAGAACCCATTGAAATAAAACCTATTCCAGGAGAGAAATTGCTGACTGAAGACTCCTGCTCCCAGTCACAGGAGAAGCAGCACACTCAGAATCCCGTTAGATGAATGCCTGTGAAGGAAGAGCCAGCCTTCTGTGAATGGAAAGATAAAATGCAGTCATAATTTAAGCCGTTTGATATAGTAAACAGTTAGAATGTGTTTTGCAAATTCCTTACTGTAGGAGTGAATCACTCCCAAGTCAGTCATTGCACAAAAAGGCAAAGCAAAAGTGTTTATTGTGCATTTCCATCTGGGAATTGAACAGGTTTAGGGGGAAGCGCCTAAACTGACATGTGCTTCAGGAGTGTGTAACCATGTGTGCATCTATAGATACAGGAATTCACACATTCATGTACCGGGAGCATCAGAGGCTACCAGTTCAAGAACTTGAAAATCATTGTATGCCAGATTTGCAGTAAGAAATAAGTTAAATAAATTGGATTGTGAGCAGGGGTAGTAGCTCCAACCCCCTGGTTGTCAACAGACTTTGAATCCTTGTTCAGATCACTGAAGCTGCCTCTGTTGGAGCTGGAGGGGCAGCAGGAGGCTTCAGATCCAAGAGGAGAGCAGTGGGTACTGTGGTCCAGCTGCCTCCTTGATGATCACAGAATTGCAGAATGTTGTGGGTTGGAGAGGAACTTAAGGCTCATCTCATTCCAAACCCCTGCCATTGACAGGGATATCTTCCACTAGACCAGGTTGCTCCAAGCCCTGCCCAACCTGGTCTTGAACACGTCCAGGGATGGGGCAGCCATAGTTTCTCTGGGAAACATATGCCAGGGCCTCAGCACCCTCACAGGGAAGAATTTCTTCTAAGTATCTCAATAACACCTAAATCCACCCTCCTTCAGTTTAAAGCCATTCCCCCTTATCCTGTCATTCCAGGCCCTTGTCCAAAGTCCCTCTCCAGCTCTCTTGTAGCTCCCTCTAGGCACTGGAAGGGGCTCTAAGGTCTTCTGGAGACTTCTCCAGGTTGAAGAACCCCAGCTCTCTCAGCCTGTGATGGCTTTAGTGGAATGGACAGAGCATTGGTCATGGAGAGAGGACATGCAGAACTCAAGATGGGAGGAGAGGACTTCATAGGAGGGAGATAGGGACAAGGCTTTGAAATTATAATATGGTTTCAGAAGGAGCCATGAAAGGGCAAATGAGGCAAGAAAAGAGGAGAGTTTGGGAAAAAGATGAAGCTTTCCACTCCTGCCCACCCACTGTGGGACTATGGCTGCCCTTGTGCCTTGTGCATGAGGCTGGGAGCAGAATCCACTCATTGCTTCCCATAGAGACTTTATTTCCAGTTCCACCTTTGCCAATCCAAATCCATTGGAGCTGAAATGCTCCATGCCAGGAACCTGCTGAAAATGAATTTTTAGTTTTTATTTGCTTTCTGGAAACTGTGTGAAAAATTGCTCAGCAGCTTGTGGTAACAAGATTAGAAAAATGCCCAGTGTTTAGTTCCTGCTACGGAAAAAAAATCTTATTAGTACTACAGTGTGAAGGTTTAATATGGGATGTTTCGCAGTATTGGATTTAAACATGCCAGTTGGTCTACACTTGGAGTCAGGTATCTCACTTCAGCTTAAAGCTGGGTTTAGAAATGAGCTGAAGGGACCCACTTTTGTGCTGTCCTGATGTCCTCGGTCTGCACTGCATAAACAGCAGAGAGCCCTGCCAGCTGGAGAGCCTGACCTTTAGGATTACAATTAACTCCTTGACCCTCTGCCTTTTATTTCAGCTTTTCTAGTGAGCAAGAAGTTTCAAGGCTTTAATTTGTAAAAAGCCTGGGAGCTAAGGAACACAACAGGGAAGAAAAGAAAGAATTGTGGCTTTGTCCTCTGAGGGGGAGGCTGACCTTTGTGTCCTATCAAATTTAGTCCTAAATATGTTTTACCTTTATTTTAAAATGCCCTTCAGCTGGCACAGGAGCTCCTCATGCTCTGAGCTAATACATTCAACAACACGAGCTGTTCAAGGTGAGAATTGAATCTTGTTGCCCCTTGACAGAGATGGAATAATAGTGTAATGCAACAGAACATTTTTGAAATGCTAATACTTGCCACCTGCAACTTAATTTTTTTTTTCTTATTGCCTTTTTTATGACATTTCACAGTCCCATAGTCTCAATAGATGGATCTGCATCATAAAAATGACACAGCGATGATTTAAGGAGGATAGTCAGGCTGAGTGAAACGGATGGAGTGCTTTAAGAGTGTCAGTTTAGCACCTATTACACAGGGTCAATGTTCATTTTCAATACATCATTAAAGCATCCTGCTAAATCACTCAGAAAATGTTCGTGTTCTCCTTTTGAGCCACCATGTTAGATTACAGGGATAATGAAGTGTAACTGCACATAAATGGCAGTATTGCACAAGCATATTTTATTGTTTTCAGGGCCACTGTTTTAGGTTGTTCTGAATATGAAACATTAAAAAATCCACAATGAAATACTGGGTACCTCCTTAGGTGATAGTTCCCATACTTACGTTTGCAGTCAGCTACCAGCTCCATCAAATTTGATAATCTAGTGAAGTAATTTTCCCACTCTATCAGTTTTACAATATACAATGTTCACTAAACTATTATCAATAAAATCAAAACTACCCTCAGCCTAGTAGCTAGTTCTTAAATTACATTACAGAAGATGTATTTCTGTTATTTTGAGAAGAACCTGGGAAGCCCAGTTATTTTAATAGAAGTTACTTTGCCAAGGTAATTTCAAGGGCAGGATGATCTTTGCTGTCTCTAGGTGGTATTACCAGAGCAGAGGCTCAGTGATGCCTCTGTCTCAATTAAAGTTTTGATTATCAGGTTAAAGTTAAAAGTCAAGCTACGGTAAACAGGAATCATGACTTACAGACATAAAATGTTAAATCTTTCGATAAATCATTGTAATGCTGACCCTTTCCATGATACATGCTGGTGAACACTTGGTATGAACCTGGATTCCATGGACAGCATATACAAATACTGAAAATATTTACTTCTGTTGTACTGAAACAGAGAGCACAAAGCTGGCTTCACCCTAGCAGGGAGAGAAAAAAATGTCAGCTCCCCTCAGGGCTATAAAATATTTATTTACTTTTATTGCATTTTGTAATGGAAAACATGGCTTTTATTTACAGAAAGGTGATGTAAGTGTGTCCTGAGGCACCTGTTTATCCCACCTAATCCAGGACATTTGACTGAGGGGTTTAAATTAATACCTTGATTACTTTGGGCTTTCTCTACCTCCACAAGTCAGAGACAGGTACCTCCAACTTTTTCTGTGTTCATTATGGAGGACACCTCCAGTTTCAAAGTCCTGACTTGTAGATCACATCTATTACGAGTCACTTACTCTGTTGTTTTGGATAGTGTCATTTTGGTGTATTATAAATGATAACAGATGAAGGCAGAGTGAGCTGGGATATGGAAAAGGGAGTTTTGAGGATATTGTTATGGGCAGCTGCGGGAGCAGGCTGAGGAAGAGGCAAGAGCTGTGGAGGGGCACAGACTTGGGCAAGATCTGGCTGGTAATTGGGCTGTATTTTCAGGAGAGCATTGTTTTGCCCATTTTCTTCTGGTTGTCTTTTCCTTACATAGAGCTTCAGTTATATAATATAGGGTCATATAATTTTTCTAACGTTGTTCTGCTCCATTCCAGGTTAGTGCAGAGATCCTCTATGTCAGCAGACAGAAAGGACCCACACAGGCAGAGCCATGAGAGGCTTTGTGGAGAGTAAGAATCACGATGGGAAAGGCTCAAGGGTGGATGTGGAACGGATGAATGGAGCTGAAGGTGGCACTCATCATTGTGACATGGAGCTGGAGAGGGTGGAGGAGCCTTCCAAGTCAGCTAACAATGCAGGCATTGCAGGATTTTTAATGCTTCAGTTGGGAAATTCCTACCATTAATGAGAAATTTGTCTTAATGACAGGCTTACTTTAGAAAATGTTCAAAGCTAATAACTATACTCAATAATGATAGTGAATGTTATTGAGTTTTCCCCCTTCACCTGTAAAGGATTGTAAAAGACTTTTATCCTACTGCCAATAAAGTGTTCAGCAAGCCATATTCTCTGCTGCTCAGCTCCTCCAGACCCTTCCTAGCTGGACTTGCAGGGAAATGTTAATTGGGAAGGTGCTGGTTTGCAAAACAAGGAATAGTTTTGCAAAGAAAGGATACTTGAGGAAATGCTTTTTCCCAGTACAAGTGAAACAAGTGTGATCTGCAATGGGTACTTGTTACGTGAAGAGCAGAGGATCATGTTCCTGATCTTTGTTCCCAAGAGCTGTAGGTGTTTAAGCACATGGTATTCATTATTTTTTTCCATGTGTTTGAGCATCCTTTCAGGAAAGGGATCAACGTTCTTCTGCTCTTTTTCTAGGATCAGGTCCCAGCCATGGTTCAAGGTTGGCACAAGTCCCCTGTCCCCTCTTTCCCCCACCTTCTGATCTGTGAGGAATAAGCCCTTCAGCATGAACTGGGGTTGGGGAGCTCCCTGCAGTCCAGGTGGGGTGAACCTTCATTTGGGTCTAAGGAAGGACATTACATTTGAATTTGTGGAGTAAATTACTTTCCACAAAGTCAGTAGAAGGGGTCTCCTGAGCTGTGGAATTTGGTCCTGATTCAGAAACAATTTCTTGTCTTTTCAATTTTTTTTCTAGCCTTCCCTTCAGAAACAAGGCAGTACTCTTTCCATATTCTTGACTTGAGTTAATTGCCTGAAAAAAATATTTTTTTAGATCTGTTTGTTTTATTTTGTGAAGCTGCTCTGAGTTCTGAAGTCTGCCCGTATTTCCTTATTATAGCACTATCTTACTCCTTGGAAGTGTGACAATATATCAGTATTATCAGGTCTCCAATTCTTTAACTTTTTGAAAGCTTCAGTGGACAGTTTCAGTATTTTCCTCATAAGTTAAGAGGAAATGTCCTTTATTTATGCCCTACCCTCAACCTTTCTGGTCTTGGGCTGGTTCTAGGCCTGTAGTATCTGTTTGATAGAGCAGTGACACTGCTCCTTGCTGTGACCACGTATAGATAGCAATCAAAAAGAGAAGTCACAAGGTTTTGTTTGTTTTCTTATGGCATAATAGCTTTTCTTTGACTTTCTTGCTGTGTACTGACTGGTGGTCTTACAGGTTTCTGTTCAAAATAGATTAATAAATTGACACGTCCTGCCGAGAGCTGCACAAATGCCTCAGTCAGCAGCTGATCCCACCACAGGGTCTGTGCTTAGGGCTGGTTATTTCACCTTTGCCTGCACTGAGCAGCCCCTGATTTCTGCACCTGCAGCTTCTTTGTCACACAAGACTTCTGGAAGACAGCTCTAATCTTCTTCATGGTTTAATCAATGGCCACTCTTCAGGAAGCCCCTTGACCTCGAGTTGTGCCAGGAGAGGTTTAGATTAGTTATTAGGAGAAAATTCTTCATGGAAAGGGTTGTCAAGCCCTGGGACAGGCTTCCCAGGAAAGTGGTGGGGTCACCATTCCTGAAAGGGTTCAAAATACATGTGAATAGGGTACTTGAGGACATGGTTTAGTGGTGAATATGTGGTGGTGCTGGGTTGACATTTGGACTTGATGATCTCAGAGGTCTTTTCCAATCTTAACAATTATATGATTCTAGACCTTAGTGGTTTTCTGTTGCATGGAGAAGGGACATCACTTGCCCCAAGTCCAGCAGGTCCAGCTCCACATTTCTCCCCACAACCTCATGGATGGCTGTCCCCAGGACAGCACTGGCCATGGCTCAAATCATGATTTATGAAGCCAAGGACCCCAAGGGAGCTGCAGCACCTCTGTGGGAATTGGCACAGCCGTAATGGTGGATACAGGGATAGCCCTGTCCCACAAAACTGGTTGTTGAAGCACCTGGAGCACAGGAGCTCCTGTGATAAATTCCAAGAATTTTAAGTATTACCTTGAGACTTACTACACCATCTGATTTAAGGGTTCTGGTATTTTACTGACAGGTCAAAGACAAAACGTGTTCTGTAAAGCAGCACTGGACTTGCTCAGAAATGCTGTAGCTGAAGCTTTTTAAAGGATTATTATTCAGCCTGTTGTAGACAACACTGTACGCACGTAATACCCTCTAACCGTAGCTCTCAAACATCTCCAAACCTTTGAACCAATAATTTGTGTGATGCATCTTGTTATTTCTGTGGATAAGCTTGTTCCACAAATGATCTTGAGGTGAATTAGTCATAAAAAACTACTGTAGCTCATTTAGTACAAACAAAGGCGCCTGAGCATTGGCATAATTTCATTGTAGAGGCTCAGACATGGTCTGATGGTGTGGAAAAAGCAGCCCTTGTACCTGTGGGTGACCATAGCTCTTCTCCAGTGAAACCCAACTGAACTGAAATGTTTTGGCCTGAGTCATATACATCCCTGCATCTGAATGTTACACCACTGTAAAACAAGATACTAGGGGATAAAATTTTAAAGGTTGGTCATAAAAAGGTAATAAATGGGGATATACAAAAGGGTGATGGGAAACTTCATTTATTTCCCTGAGTTACAGATGACCCCATAACTCATGAGTGTTAGAGCAAGGCGGAGTTATGAAAGTCATGAAAGGTCATCAATAACAAGTGGAAATAAATGAGTTAGTCTATTGTATTTTCTGTTTGTGTGCATCACTCAGTGATAAATGTGGCAGTGATGTTGGGATGATGAGGCTGGGAGGGAGCCCAGGAGAAGCAGAGCATCCCGCAGCAGTGCTGCTGGGACCCCACCCTCCCTAGGACACAGGGCCATCTTCTCAATGAGAAATGGGATTGAAGGAAACCTTCTAGCTGAAGTAGAAATTAGGCAAGAAAGGTGCCAGCACAACAAAGAAGGTGATTTGTTGTCCTCATCCTATGGACAATGTTGCCGTGGGTGGCACATCCTGTTTTCCGCTTGCGGGGAGGAGCTTGTCTACAGAGCGCATAGAAAAGCTGAGCAAGGATCAAAAGATTCCAGCAATACCAGCTCAGATGACTTACAGTGTAATGTAACATCATGAAGGTGCAGAAAGTCTTAAGCTGACATTTCTTGTTCTGTTAGGCTGTAAATTCAGTGGTTGTGTATTTTAGCCTGGCCCCCAGTCTCCTCTCGGGCTGTTCTTTCAGGTTCGATGGTAACTGTCCCCACTCTGCCCTTGTGCAAACCCCCACAGAAGCCATGGCCAAAACAGGGCATGATGATCACTGAGAACTCACACCTTGCTCACATTTCAAGAGGAGCAACCCAAGGAGGCAGCTGTGTTTACATAGCTCTTCCACCCATAATGGGATTTTAAAGTAATCTCAGAGAGGATGGAGAAGTAACCTTGGGAAACAAGGCATGTGTCTGGTTCTGGTTCAGATATACTTTGTAACTGCAGCTAAATAACGTCTGTCTCTGCTTCACCTCACCATCTGTAAAGCAAGGATTTTTATGTTCTTTCCATAAAGGAATATTACTGGGGAGAGAAAAAAAAAACAACTATGAATTGTGCAGATATTCTTGTCCTGATGAGCCAGCCACAGAGCAGTACTCAAATGGAAAGTCACTAGAGGAAGCTAAAGGAACAGTATTTTGATGAGTCAGTTAAAGAGCCAACAGTCTTCCTTGCTGACAGAGTATTGAACTTCAAAATTTGGTTAGAAGGCACTGTTTTGCTGACAGTACTGTCTTTCAAAGGACATGCAAAATCAAGACCTGACCATCTGTAGTCATTTAAGATTCACCCATAACATTTTTTGTAATAGAAGGGTTGTTAACCTTGACATCCTGGGCAAATGCCAGCTTCTCCCACTCAGTGTCAGTCATCAAGCATAAACAACTCCCATCCTCTTCTCTCATGAAATACTCTTTTGAGTTCTTGGACACTGGATGCTGTTCACACCTCGAGCAAGTGCAGGTTTGTGTCTCCCACTGCAAGTTGCAGCAAACCATAAGATTCAGTGATATATATGATCCACATAGTCCTGAAGTGAGGCCACTTCAGACTTGAAGTCTCCCCAAGACTGTGTCCTCAAGAGACTGTCCCATGGAGGTTTCTCCTCCCCTGCATAAGTAGTGCTCTGTCAGATGTGACAGCCAGACTTCTCCTCGGAGTGGTCTTCAAGGATGTACAGGACTGACGTGACGTGCCTTACATTAATGGGAGATTAGGAAGAAGGGATCTCCTCGCTTTTTACATCCAACCTCTGTAACCCTGCAGAAGATAAGGATGCTTTACCCTTAAACACATAACAAATTCTGGTGAGCAGTTAACCCCTTCAGGTATTGCAAAGGGAAGAAGGTACAAAACATAGGTTAACCAAGTGTCCACACCATAGTAAGCAGCACCACAAAAGATCAGCATTTCTGTGTCTCTCTGCATGAGAATATTGGGAAGCACTGTTGCACCTGTGTTAGTGTCCTTGGCTTTTCTCCTTCCTTCAATCACTATTATTCGTAACTTGGAAAGAGAGGCTCCATTCAGCCTGGAAGGAGCAGTTCTGCTGCAGTTTATGAATGTTTCGTTTGCTCAAACATCTGAAATATATTACTCTGAGTCATTGAGAGCCTTTTTTCACAGTATGTCCCTGACTTCATCCTTGATGTTTCCTATATTCACATTGCTCTTGATTTACACTGAGAGTTGATGATTTGCAGTACATTAAGTGAGACAGTCATGCCTTTGGCAGGGGGTTATAAAATTACAGGCACAGCTTTGGATGGGGCAAAGAACAGCAATGCCCGTGGAAGTCAACCTTTGGTGCACACCTTGAGGTACCACTGATGCTTTTCATTTTCAGGAATAGGTACAGGCCTGATCCTACACTTCTGCTCCAACCTATCTGGTGAGGTTTATCAAGCATTACCACAACCCTGCTGGTCTGTAAGCCTGTGTAATCCAAGCACTGTTTTGCAGAATGTCTGAGGGATTTTTCCTGAAAAGTTCATCTTGTCCATGGTTGGAGGTGAGGTTTTCCTGACTCATGGCAGGAGCACTGTCATCTCCTTCTTGTAATGAAACGGGGGTGGAAAATGACATCCTCCTTAATCTGACCTGGACTAAAAAGTGGTGTCTCTTGGTTTTTGCCACTAGCTGGAAGCATTTTCACTTACAGGATGCCCTTTTTATAGGATCAGAAGCAATCTTTTCTATTCCATGTGTTAGCATTTTGCTGCCTTGCTCAATGTAGTCTTAATAAGGGGAATGGAGAAAATAGCAGAAAAGACAGAGAAATTAGGGTTTTGGCAAAAGATGAAGCATAAGTGTAAGACAAATGAAAGAATATTTATGTCACCTGTTTAAATAGCACAATCTAGCTAATGCTGGTTAAATCCCTTTCACCTAGGATTAACCACAGACAGGAACATTCACTCATGCACCTGGGGTCTTGCCAGAGAGAAAAATCCCAAATACTTGTAGCTGAGTTGGTCACCAGAGTGAAAAGACATGAAAGCCGAATTCAGCAAGAATATATAAACAATTCTTCCCACACTAATTTGTGACTTTTTTGGGGGCTTGTCAGTACAGCTCAGGAGCAGGGAGACAAGGTTTGCTCTGCTCAACACAAGTTATTTTCCCTAGCTATGCCTTGATTTCCCATTCCATCTTCTGGCTTTGTTGCATATTTTCATTCATGAGCTGCATTTCTAAAATATTTTTCATATATTTTTGAACACAGCTTTGCCCTGTGAAGCCCTGACCTTTGATGTCTGTGGCTCACATGTAAAATCCAAACCAGACCTTGTCAGGCATCATGTGTGGCACTGTAAGAGCATTGGGACTAATGAAATAATAGCTCCATAAATTACCATTAATTGTTTACCCAAATTAATAATAACACAGTTGAGCCAATTAAGAATGTAGAATTTAAGATTACTTTGAAGGTATATTAGCCACAAAGGACTGTACATCAATAAAAATACAGCAGAAGGCTTTTCACTGCATGCCCTGCAGGTATGTGTTATATCTTAGTGAATGAATATCATGTTATGTTTGTGAAAATCATTTAATTAGCAAGGCCGTGATTTACACAATGGATAATAAATACTGGCATCTACAAGCCAACCACTGCTCTTATTAATATTTGTATTGGCTGAGGGTTTTGCATTGGAAATTTTTAACTTTGGCGTTACCATAGTGAGCAGTAACTACACTTTAATGTTGATTTCAGTAGTTTTCTTGCCACCAAGGTTTTACTTAAATAAGATATTACAAAAGCAATCGAGCCATCAGTGCTGATGTTCTGTCCAAGGTAGTGGCTCTTTATGATGTATTAATTTGTATCTGACTTTTGGTGAGTAAATTAATATATTGTGGATGTTGTTTCTGTGTCTCTGCATAAACGCAACACAAAGGAAGGCCTGGTTGGAGCAGGTGAGGAATGCTCATGTTCAGGCAGGAACCATCTCTGAGGATGGACACCATTTAACCATTTCTATGATACGGTTGTTGTGATGTGCACATGGCCATGCATTCTGAGAGAATTTCTGGACTCTTCTTCACATTAAGCATGCATTATTTCTTGGAAAAACAGAGCATCTGGTCAACAATATTTGTGATGAGTGCTGTGCTAAAGATCTTAAAAAGAAACTGTCCCCAGACTTGATGTGATGAATATTGTTATTTGGGGTGTTTGGCATATGGTGGCTATGCTGGCAAATAACTTAGCATTAAACAGTTTCATTTGGCCCACTGGGTTTCTGGTCTGTTTTAAATTAAATATATATTTAAAGATTGTGTTTCTATTTAATTTATAGACTTAATCAACAGTAATTCATTATATGTAGTGCACTGTGTATTCCTCAAATGTTCAGTTCGTTGAGCTGATTTTAATTTGTGATCATTAAATGTAAACAATTATGTATCTACTGCAATCAGCCTAAAAACTCAGTATTAACAGCTCTCACCAAAATGGTGAGATCTAGGATCCTATTCTTCCAGTACAAGAGAAATCTCTGTGCTGTGGTCTTTAATCACTTGTACAGGGAGAAGGTGGTGGGTAACACAGAGCCATTTAATGTCACACACAAAGAGATAATGAGATACAATTGATGGCAATTGAGAAGGGAAAAATTAAAAAGTAGGAAAAAATTAAAAGACCATTTTCATAGGAAGAAGGAATGGAAATATGCCCATTAGAGAGAAGTTGTAGCTGCCCAATCGCTGGAAATGTTCAAGATCAAGTTGGATGGAGCTTGGAGCAACCTGGTCTAGTGAAAGGTGTCCCTGCACGGGACAGGGAGGGTGGAACTGGATGCCCTTTAAGGTCCCTTCCAACCCAAGCCATTCTGTGGTTCTTTTAAATACTGTTGGTTGGAAGAGTTGATGAAACACATGTTGAAGGAGGCTGGTGGTCTGGAGAGCAGAGGTGGGCTGAGCACTGGAGGGGTGGGCACAGCCCAGGTGGGGCCAAGTTCTGAGTTGCAAACTCAGGTACAGATTGCACAGACTCAGGGAAAAGCTTCTTGGGTTTTGGCAGAGAAATTCCTTTGGTGAGAAGTGGTGGAGGTTATCCCTGCAGAGGCAGGAGCAGTACCAGGCCATGCTTTGTTCTGTCAGCCTCTGCTGGACCTGGGAGACATCAAATCCAGAGGTGATGCAAGAGCTGTGCTGTGGCTGTGGGGAAGGGAGATGGGGACCAGCTCTCCACGGGATGACTGGTGAGGACTGTCAGTCAGAGTTACAGTCAGTGAGGTGGGGTGACTGAGGCTCGGCAGGAATGGGAGATTTTGGACAGGTTGGAGCTGGGAGCAGGCTGAGCAGAAACGAGGCAGAAGGGCTAGAAAGTCCTTTATGGCAAATAATCCCTCTCTGAGGCCGCATAACTCAGCTAAAGCAAACATGTCAAAGGTGCTCACGAGCATTTCTGAAGACAATTTAATGGTGAAGGGTGTTACAGAAAAATCCAGGGAGCAATGAATCATTTCTGCCTTCAGTGCTGCATTTGAATAGTTGAAAATAAGGTTGAGGATATAAGATAAGAAAAATAAAATTGTTGAATAGCTGCTCTCTAAATAAGTCCTGTCTGTTCTGTGCAAACCTGGTGTACGCCAACAGAATGAGAAGGGTGCTGGGCAACCCAGGTGATGGAGGCTGTCACCACTCCCCACTTCTGCAGCTGCTTCCCGTCACAATCAGAATGTTCTTCTAGTGCCAGGGGGTTTTATATGACATAAGACTTATAAGCCTGAATGATAAAGAACAGCTTCCATAAATCATTTTGTTCTGCAGATGTAAAAGTTTCAAGACGCTGTTGTTGGGTGGGTACACAAAGTACAACTGGCCATATTTTGCCAGCATATCTTGCTTTTCAATATGCTTTTTAATATGGTAGTCTGGGTGATTTTTTTTTTCCTGTTACTTTCAAGGATGCAGCATTTATCATTTTTTTATTGGAATTCAAGTTTCTTACAGCAGAAGCTTCAAATCTCAGCTTCAAAGTATTTTTGTGTAATTAAATTTCAGTTTTATATGTGGATTTTATCTGGGAACGTCAGAGGGGCTTTAATGAGAAATCCAACATGCTTGTGGGTATTTGTGTGATCCCTATTATTATGGTTCTAAGAAATCTTTTCAGACACCTTATTCCTAGAATGTCCTGGAGAGGTATTTTGTATGGGGGAAACTGAGGCAGAGTAGGGTTCAACTGTCTAGGCACAGATTAAATCTGCTTCTCCTGCTATGACTACAGCTTGGCACGCTCTCTGGAGCTCCCTGCAGAGATTCCCACTCCACCGAAGAAGCCACCTTGGTGTCTGTACTTACCCATTCCTTGCTGGTCCCTTCCAAATCTTTTGTTGTCCATCTTGATTCCAAATCCTGTTCCAACGCCCCAGCTGCCTGCCCAGCATTGCACTGGAGCTCTGATGAATGACCCAGGTAAAGGGTCTTCTCTGCAAGGGCTTTTGCAGAGAAGGGTTTAAGCAGGACAAAACCTGCCCACAACTAACAGTGCGCTGTTTCCTGCTGATTGCAGGAAACCAGGAATTTTCTTTAGGAACTATTCTTTGCTTTCTGCTTTCCCTGCACCGTCCTCTCTAGAAAGAAATATTATTGAATTACCTGGTTCTTTGCAACTCACTGCTGTTCACCTGCTCATTCCTGACTTTCTCCTAAACTTCAGTCAGGTGGTTCTGAATAGGGAAGGACATAGTGAGAATGCTGATGCTGAAGTTTTTACCAACTCATGTGTTTCGAATATGCAAGATGTTATCTGGATAATGTTGCTGCAGAGCAACCTTGCTGTAACCTTGCAGGACCCCCACTAGCCAAATTTGTGCTGTTTGTGCCATCTCCAGATTGGTAGATCATTGCAGGACACATTAAACTGGTCACCTTCCAGGGCAGGAGCAGCAGCACCTCAGGATGAGAAGAAATGCATCACAGATGATTTGGGTTGGAAGAGTCCTCAAAGATCATCCAGTTCCAAACCCCTGCCATGGGCAGGGACACCTTCCACTAGACCAGGTTACTCCAAGTCCCATCCAACCTGAAGCATCTCAGGTTCTGTCTCGGAATTGGCATGAGCACAGAAGAGCAGAATCCTTGCATTTATTAAGCATCCTGAATGCAGCTGAAGTCAGGAAAGATGCAAAATCCAGATAATCACCACAGCTAAATTTGCAGTCATCCATAGAAAGCAATGAAAGCTTCATGAAAAACATTACTAATGCTTATTTACAACTCCAAAGGTGTGCTCTCCCTGATTTGGTTGTTTATGAGTGCAGTAAATGTGGGAATATGAAAGAAATATGTATACTTGATTTTAAATGCTTGGGATTTTTTTTACAAACCCTTAATCTGAGGTTTAGAAGAAGTGCATGGTTAGCTTCTAGGATCCTTGTTTCCTGGTTCATTCATGTTTCTGTGTATCACATTCATTGCATAATGCTGGCCAGGAACTCAAAGGAAAATGGACAGAGAATGAAAGATTGGAGCAGTTTGATACGGCCATTTTTGATGACTCAGGGGTTTTAAATTATATGTGAATATTTCTTGAACCCCAGATATCCCGTAGCCTGACTTGTCTCTATTTTTGAAGTAATTTACGTACACATCTTAGTGGTTCCCACAAGTCATGCTGAACTTAATGTTCTGACAGTATTCCCATGATAAACCCTAGGGGTTTATAGACAATCCATAAAAATTCACTCCAGGGAGAAACTTGGCATGCCACATCCTCCACCAGAAGCTATCTTCTTCCGCCTTAAATCAGGTATAAATCAGTTCAGCTGTTGTAACTTAGAAGAGTTACAAAAATAAGTTTAGTGGTTTCATATGTTTTTTTTTCATTCTGAAACTCTGAAATACTGTAGTTTAAATATAGATAGTGACTGTTCAAAGTCTCTTTGCTTTGACAGAACCTGCCAGAGTTCTCAGTCTCAAAGACACGGAATTTCTGGATTGGGAGAAACTTTTTAAC
Organism: Corvus moneduloides; assembly: GCF_009650955.1. Taxonomy (NCBI): domain Eukaryota; kingdom Metazoa; phylum Chordata; class Aves; order Passeriformes; family Corvidae; genus Corvus; species Corvus moneduloides. The sequence continues at coordinate 10,557,836 of NC_045490.1, forward strand.
TCCTAAAAATGCTGAAGTATACCTTCTGAAAGAGACAACTGTTGCTTTTGTGGCAATCAAACAACTGATGTGAAACAGTTAATTGTATCTTACAGTTCCAGTAGGATAGACAATGTGAATCTCAGAGAGCAGCTGCAACACCTCACATCTGTCCCCAAAAACTCATAATGTTCTTTATTTTTTGGTGGGGTCAGTGAGAGATTTTAATTCTGCTCTCCCACAATTATTTGGAGAGAGGCAGAGGAGGACTTTGTAGTGTGATTTTGACTTTTTAAGAAAAAGAGACAAGTCTTTTGAGTCTCATGTTAAACTCATGTGAACAGGTTGCCCAGAGAGGCTGTGGCTGCCCCATACCTGGAAGTGTTCAAGGCCGGGTTGGACAAGGCTTGAAACAACCTAGCCTAGTGGAAGGTGTCCCTGCCGAGGGCAGGGAGGGTGGTGATGCCTTAGGTTTTAACTTTTATATTTTTCAAATCCTGTACTGCTTAGTATGTAACTGAAACTTCATATAGCCTGTTAGGTGCTGTTCTCTCATGCTGGTTAGACAAAGCAAACCCTCTCTGGGCCTGAACTCAAGGGCACCTTGTTGTCCCAGGCCCCAAAATATGTAAACTAAAGCCTCTAACAGGGGACGCAAACTTGAGGTAATTACATCATTAACTGAAGTTGAAACATAGATTTAGAAGAAACATAAAGATTTTAGTTATAGGCTAGCTGTGTTGAAATTAGTTAGAATAGGAACGAATTTGGGCCCAGCTAGAGTTAATTAAAATAGTTAAGAGAGCTGGACCTGAAATGGGTTTTAAGATGTTAGTAACTGATTACCAAATAAGTGATGATCTGTCATTTGTATGTTTGCTTAGCTGTGCTTAGAACGAGGAATAGAAACATTGCTAAGTTGGTGTAGGGATCAAGGACAATTACCAATTTCCTCCCAGTGGGAACCCATTCAAAAGTCATGCAAGAGGAAACTTAGAAGTCACTAAAGTAATTAGGATTGTTAAAGGTCAGAGAGGCGAAAAGGTCAAAATGAGGAAGATGAGTTACTTCATCTTTTTTGGGACCACTGACCCAATTCAAGACCACCGACTCAATTCAGGACACACACTACGCATGCTTAATGACATTTAAGCTCATTTCCATATGAAGCACATAACGGCAGGTGTTAATGTTATGAATATACATTTGTATTTTGGATATCCATCATATTTGGAAATAAAAAGTGTCGTGTTTGCTTGGATCAGGGCCCTGCGTCTTAGGGAACTATCCCACACAGTGCCTGGCGCCAAATAAAACATACACTTTCTAACTCTAAACTGTTAGAGAGTTTTTGTCCGTCTCAGGTGGATATCGATATTAGATCGATATTCATATTTTGGTAAATCAAAGTTAAAATTAGAGAATTAACCCTGATGTGCAAATGGACCAAACTTACAACAGTGTAAAGAACTCGTGACCCAGGGTCCATCTTGGGTGGAGGCTTTTGACTCCCAGGGTGTACCTTTGAAGGCCCTTCAAATAAATACCTACTTTTATTCTCTTATTTTTGTCCAGTCTCTGTTTTCAGGTTAGCCACCCCAAGGCATCAGTGGAATGAGATGAACTTTAAAGTCCCTTCCAACCAAAATCATTCTGGGATTTTGTGACTCCCAGAAGGAATTCTGAGAGCCTCTTAGACCATTAACAATTTTACTTTTCAGATTAATAAATTGGCTGGGGAAATGCATGGCTGCTACAAACTCGGCAGGACACTCTTGGTACAACATGGGAATATTTTATCAGATATTAATCATATCAACATTGCTCTCAATCTGTGGGAAATAGGAATTTAAAATAAAAACAAATGCTTTCATGTAAACTATTCTCTAAAATAGACTACTTATGCCTATTTACATAATGAATCCATCACTACCCTCAGGATATTAGATAATTAAGCACTGAACAACTTATATTTATTCATGTACTTTCAAGAATGAATTAATTATCCCTTCCTGCACAAACTCAATGTTCTCCCTCTGATTAGTAGCAGGAGGACAGTGATGGGATTTTGTGATGGAAAGTGTGTTGCTTGTTTTCTTCAAAAAAAAAAAGGAAAACAAATTGATCATTAGGATAAAGTACGTAAAAAAGCTGTGTTTGGTTAAAAGTCAATATAAACAGTTTTTAGCAAATTTATTAGCAAAGTGAATATGCTTGATAGAAATTCATATGGGAGAGCTGGACTTCTTTTCTTAAATATATATGATCTTTGGAAGGACTTTGTGTATAAGTTAGATAATTGTTTAAGCAGCTGTTTGAACAGAGTTTGGCTCTCCAGATGTGACATTTCCAGTGCAGGTGGCTCAGAATTACTCAAATTAAGATTCTCTCTAGTCAGTTCTTGGGAGCAGATCACCAAGCCAGGCAGGGTGACGCAGGGTCCCAGGTGGGCTCAGGAGGGGATTGAAGCACCCTCTCAAACATGTTGCAATCCGGTTTAAACCCAGAGGAGCAAAGAAAACGAAGTCTCTGTGTATAAACTGGAAAGACATTAGAAGGTTCAAAATATACCCAAAAAACATGATTAAAACCAAACGAGGTTAGATGTTGGTGCCAAAAAATTGGTATGTTTTATTTAATAGTAAAAGAGACAAAGAGAAAGAAAGAGAAAAGAAGGAGAGAAAGAGAGAAAGAAGTGTGTATGGGGGGTGAGGGGACAGGGAGAGACCGGAAGCATGTCACCCTTCCAGAGGTCCCAACAATGTCTCATTGCTCCCCTCCATCTGGTTTTCTGGATGGTGAGGGTGCCCCGTCGCCACACTGCACCACACGCCACCACACGCTGAAGAGTACAGAATCCCCTGGATTAACATACTCTTTGGGCAGGTGGGAACACCCACGTGCCTCCCTTGCAGGGGCTAGTTTGTCACTGTCCCTTGCAACACTGAGGGTCTGTTGCATCGTCTCTGGTGCAGGGTCTGGGGACCCCTTTGATGGGCCATGACACCTCCTCTGCTGTCCTTCACATGGATGCAGCTTTTTCCCCGGGTGAAGGGGCCCTCAGCTGGGCTCCTCTGCACATCGGAGGTTCACTGCCTCAAACCAGACGCTTTTCCAACACACACCCAAAGCCTCTCCTCCCCCACCTTTTGGCACGAGGGTCTATGTGAGCCTGGCAGCTGGTAGCCCTGGGGCCGTGATCTCCACTCCTGAGTGTTAAGGTTGTGCTTTCTGAATGTCCCCAGCCCTGCGTTGTTACTTTATCTTATCTTCATCAGCGAGAGGTTATGGGCCTCTCAGCTCCCCATTCAAGATGTGGTAGTCTTCTCTGCAGCTTTTGTAATACACTTTTAGAAGTCCTTCATGAAAATGTTTAAGTCATAAACTATAATATTTCAATCACTGACATACCAGCCTCCAAATCTGAGGTTCAGGAGATCTGAATTGATCCTCAGATGCTCTCAAATCCAACTGTTGGAAATGATGCTCATCTTCCCCTGGGGCATTTCCTCACTCTTCCAGGGGGGAACATGCAGGTATTTCATAGAAACAGGACAGTGTGGTCTGTGTGAAGTCCTAATCCCCTTAGAAGATGACCCAAACTCTACAGTAAATATTTTTTTTCAAGTTATGCTTTATTTTATGCTGCATATTCTCATTATATAAATAATCAACTACTCTGAGCAACCTGGTCTAGTGGAAGTTGTTCCTGCCTGTGGGAGGGGGTGGGCAAGATGAGCTTTGAAGGTCTATTCCAACCCGAACCATTCTATGGAATGTCATTAGTAGCATATTATGGACACAATTGATGAAGAAAAGTAAAAAATATAATAATATTTAATTATTTCAACAGTTGCTTTTCTCTTATATTTGTTCTAAGTCACGGTCACGTGGACTAGATAGGGATGAGAGGTGGGGTCTTTTCCTCTACCACCACACCAGAGCCGGGTGTCGTGAGGACTTGCACACATTTGTTTTGAATTCTACAACAAGACAGGGCATAGCTTCAAATGTAAGGTTGGGACCTACCTCGGGGAGTCATAGTCTGTGGCCATCAAGAGTAATGACAGAAGAGTGCTTCAGGTACTAAATTCTGCTAGAAATATAATTATGCCTTTTTATGACTTAGAAAACAGCATTACTAATTTAGTGAGAATTTACAATAAAATGCTTTCTGAAATAGCCCACACTAGGTCCTGAGGATTTATAAATTACATTAAGAACCTGAATTACTGCAGTTGCAAAATAAAGCTGAGATATGAACATTTCTACTTAGCTTTAGAAATCATTTTACTGCTCACATTAATTAAGCTTGCAGTCCTTAGAGGTATGTCTTTTTGAGGGACACCAAGCTCCTGAGATGTCCCACAGTGGCAGCTGGTGGGTCACACCAAGGGTGGCCAGAGACAGAGCCAGTTCCTGGTGGTGTTTTTCACAGGTTATAAAGCTGGAAACCTCATCCCAATCACCTGCACTGAACTGATGTGGGAGCTGTAGGAATTCTCTGGGTTCATTAATTGTGAACAACTTTAATCATGTTCATTAACAACTCTAAGGTCACTAATTAATAACATAAACAATTTTAGTAGCATGACTGGCTTTCCTCTAATTCTAAGTTGGTGTTCAGAAAATGGAGTTTTTTTGGCTGGGTGATGGATAATCCTTCCACCTGACTCAGGGCAGGTGAGAAGATGGCAAATGTGTCTGGGTAAGACCAACTTATTGAACCTTAATAACCAGCATAATGTGATGTCATGGCAATGTTTCTTCTGCAGATAGTCCTAAAAACAGGCGGTGGGAGAGGTTTGCAAAGGCATGCAAACCCAGGCTGTTTTGTGTACTGAGGTTGTTATTAATTAATTTATTTTTTCTATAAAGTAGGGTAGAAACTAAATCAAATCCTAATATGAGTAATTTTTAAGCACATTATACAGTGTTTTACAGATTCAGACCCAGTGCGAACCACCCTTCCTTGCTTTTAGCCTCTCCCTGCTGTGATTAACCAGATGACATCCCATCCCAGTGTGTCCCCAGCAGTATCACCAGAGTCCCTCCGTGGCTGGCCAAACTTCACCTTCAATTGCATGTTTAGAAATACATCTCACGTATAACACGGTCATTTTAAAATCAATTAGCTGCAGTTGGCTCAGCTTTAAGAGGGTCTAAAATTTCTCCAAACTCTATGTAAAGCCAGATACATCTCATCAAAATTATTGGGGAAAAGGGTAATTATAAAAGGTATATCCTGTTTTTAACTGTGTTCTATTAATTGTTTTTATTTTCTTGATTCAGTTAGCTCCTCACCTGAGAATGTGTTCAGCTAGAGAACTCTTTTATCTGTTGAAACAAATGGTAAAATCACCACTGACCTTCATGGCCACAAGGCAGTAAACAGATTTTACTAATGTAATGCAGTGCATAAACACAGCTGCAGGACTTGGGGAATTAAGTAGACACTAAAGTTTCCATCCTATTAAATCAACCCTGACTTGAACTATTGCTGGAGAAACACGATGTATTTAGAGCTGTGTTACCCATGCTTCAGTTCACAAACAACAGGTCTCTCTGCAATAATTTGGGGAAGAATCAGTGCTGGAGACTTTCTTTGAAAGTCGTTCTTCTATTGAACATCAAACAAGGGTATGTTTTGGTTCATTGTCTCCCTTCTGAGGATGAGTTACAGGATTAAAAAAGTATTGCCTTGTCTCATAAGCAGGATCTAAGTGACAGAGTAGATTAAATAACCAGAGTAGATTAAATGTTATGTGGAAATTCTCCCCTGTGAGGATGGCGAGGCCTTGCCATAGGATTCCCACAGAAGCTGTGGATGTCCCATCCCTGGAAATGTTCCAGACCAGACTGGATGGGGCACTGAGCAACCTGGTCTAGCAGAAGGTATCCCTGACCACAGCAAGGGATTGGAGTGAGGATGATCTTTCAGGTCCCTTCCAACCCAAACCATTCTTTAATTCTACAATACTCTGTTTTGTTGCAGTGGGGATCCTGCAACATACATATACCAAACCAGGAGTCCCGTGGAAAGGAAATATATATGGACAGACAGATTCTTGATAGCTGTTTCAGAGATGTTTATTTCTCCAGCTGCATGGCCGGAGCTCTGCCCAGGAACTGCTACAGTCACGGGGCCAAGGGTCCTTCTGCCCGCGCAGGGAACACAAACCAACCCATGGGAACGAGGCTGAGCAGGGGCAGGGAAACCCCGTGTCTGTGCCCTCAGGGCCCCTCTCCTAGGGCTCCATGGCAGGGGGAGGGACCCCAACACTGTTTCAGCAAGGCAAGATAGCCATGAACAACTGTAATAATGATTAAAGGTGGCAACAACACATTAAAATATGTATTTTCTTTAGATTTAAGGGAAGAGATATAATTAATAATATTAACCACTATTTAAAGTGTGAAATCTGTTTCTGTAGGTAGTGCAGCACGAGCAAAGGCAGGTGTCCAACATCGCTATGTAAATTATCTCCATGCGGTGCTATGTCAATGAAGTTTTCTCCATAGATGTTCATTCCAGGTTGCTCCCTGTAATGACCTCAATTACACATGTCTTCGTTGTGAAATTATGATTGCCTTTGGTGGGCTGCAAATGACAGCAGAGAAAAAGATTTCTGTGATAAACCAGCACAACAGGTAATACCTGCTGCATTAGTATGCAGAGCTTGTGAAGCTGCTGTGTAACTCCAGCTTAGCACCTTAAATAACATTGGAGAAGGGAAGGGACAGAGGAAAATGTTCAGCAGTATCTTTATATTTTTTCACAAGAAAAGGAATTATTAAGACTTCACATTCTCGCGTGTCACCGTGGGACCTGGTATTGCAAGAAATTTAATGTAAGAACATCAGGATGGTGACAGCTGAGTCACCAGAGGTGCTCAGTGCTTCAGGCTGAATATCGTACCAGGCAGGAAAGGTGGGAGAGGCAGGACAAGAGTGATCCCTCTGCAGAATAACCCCTTGGCACTAACCCCTGGCACACAGGGAGGGATCCCTCACCCTCCTGAATGAGGCAGATGGGTCTGAAGGTGGCACTGTCCTAATTCCTGAACCACAGTGTTCAGGCACTGAGCTGCTGCCATCACCAATGGAGAGTTTGTGGTGTCTTGGTTGCCTTTCATTGACCTTAATTTTGTTCCACATTTGGTGTCTTTCATCTGTGTGATCAGGGATTACTTCTGGTCCTCTGATGCATAGGCACATGCTTACACCAATTCCTTCTTAAAGAGGATCATTGCAAAGGCTTTACCCCCGTCTGGAACCATTAAAAGTTGAATGAAAAATGATAGCATCCCATTCTCTGATGATACCATCTCTCTCTGATGGCAAAATAGTTGGCAGGAACTTAGTATTTTCAGCTGGAATAAGCTTCAGCTGAAATCCCAGAGAAGAGTATCAGGTTTGACACAACTTGATAACTATGGTCAGCAAGGACTGATACTGGTCGAACCCATGGAATGTAGAAAAATGGTTTGTATGCATCATCCTGCAGAGTTTCCAAATGAACATAACATTGCTTGATTTTAGGATCAAATTCTATTCCAGCTTGTGTTCTGCAAATGAGCACCCTTTGAATACTGCCCTATTTGTTCTGTACAGTGTTATACCCATGGTAAAAATCCTTTTATTTCCTAAAGATTTTTAAAAAGAAAATGAACAGTGTTCAATACTTAATCTAGAAGCTCTACACAAAATCATTATGGTGACTTGAATAATTTTTACACCTAAACCAATAGCAGCAGTGTGTCTAAACTCTATAACTTAATACAAGATTCTGGGGTTTTTTAAAAATTTTTAAAAAGCTCAGGCCTCACATCATCTTAGGGAATCCTGTTTCCTCCCCAATACACCTACTTGTATAAGGAAATCTTTTCTATTGAAAACAATAAAGCAATAACTGAAACCATACAAAATAATTCTGTATTAGTAGAAAGGCTTTTAGATGTTAATAAGAGTCCCTCAAATGTACTGGTAATAAGATGCTCTCAAATATACTCCATAGAAATAATCTAAAAAGGAGTGCATTTGTATTGTAAAAGTGGTCTGTGCTAATTACATGCTTTAACATAAAAAACTCATCTCTTGCCATCGTATGGTTCATCCAAGAATGGCAGTTGTGCAAGGTGTCTTCTTAATTAGAAGTTAATGTATTTTTCATTATTGTGCTTCTAAAAAGGAAAAGCCAAAGCCTTTTTAGCAGTTGTTTGGAAGATGGGCAGGAAGCCTTAAATTACACTGCAAGAGAGCACTGAAAAAACATTGCTGAAGAAGGAGCTTATGGGAGCCCAGTATGAGCCAGGGAACTCAAGGCACCATGAAAAACAGTAGAGAGAATTAAGGAAAACAGCAGTAAGATTAAAAAACCAATTCTCTTGTACGAGTGGCCCTCTATTTCATTTCTCCTAAAGAAGAGATGTCCTCATTAGCCTACTGCATGCTACAAATTATTGTAATTATCAGTTCTTTGTCCTGTCAAGTGCACTGCAAATATTTTTTTCATTAAAAGAAGCTCTTCATTATGTAGAAAATAACTACATTACTAGCCCCTATGTGCTGTTTACATGCTTCAGGCAGCTGGATGAGGGTGGTGGGATGGACTCTTCATCCCTGAAGTGTTCAAGGACAGGTTGGATGGGGCTTGGTGCGGCCTGGTCTGGTGGAAGGTGTCCCTGCCCATGACAGGGAGGTTGCAACAAGATAGTCATTAATGTCCCTTCCAACCCAAACCATTCAGTGGTTCCCTGGGACATCTCTATTCCTATGGGCCTCTGCCCCTGCGTTGCCACATCCCTGATCTCTTCCAGCAGGTACCTGAAGGCAGTGTGATTTAGTCTTCCTGGCTTAGCTGCTAACCTGCTCAGTGATCTTGATCAGGGTAATGTTCTCCTTCCCAATATTCCCTCATCTCCCCTTTTGATTTTTAAGGTTTGATGGTCAGACTGTGTCAGTCTTCTCATGTAATGCCACTGGGAGCCACCATAACACAAATAGTAGCACCATGTTGGTCAAACATTCCTAATTTTCATCAACCATCTATCAGAACTATAGTTACTTTTTATTTAAAAGAGCTTGTACTCTTCCTGAAATAGCACTGGGAATTTTGAGTGGGAGAAATGCTCACTGCTGGCAGACACAGCAATGCTATATGGACCTTGCAGCCCAAAGTCAGGCTCAGATCCACAGTAGTGAATATACTTTGTGACACATTAGCTTCTCACTTAGGTGGAAGAAGCAGAAGAGAAGGGGTACAGAACTGTTGGAGTACATTTTCACAAGCAGGTTTTGCACTAATTCTTCAGGATCAGTTGCTATGCCAGAGCCCTGAGTCTGTCCAGGCTGCCCAAGGCTGCTGAAATAGACTGAATATTTTAGTGACAGATTTAAGAGGTTTGCTACTCAAGAGATGTTAAAACAATTTTTCAATTGGACAATATGTGAAGAGATGGAAAATTGTGCTTGCAAATGTCGATACTGGAGTTTTTTTCATTTTTGTTCCATGTATGTAACATTCAGAACTTGTATGGGGTGTAAGGACAGAGTTGTGAGGTAAGTGGACAGGATGAAGAGTAACTTTACTAGTTGATGGGAGTAACCTAAACCCCATGTGTTGTTTTATGGTGTCAGCACTGCTTGAAGTGGTTCTTCCCAAAGCACATGGCCTTGGGTAAGGTAGTGTCTGTCTCTTTGATCTATGTTTTACTGCTGTTATTGCCAGTGGGCATGAGGAAGGAGGAGCCTTGGTGCTGGGAGAGGTTGTTTCATTCCCCAGCCCAGGTTTTGGAATTGGCTGAAGCAAAGTAACACCAGCTGTGAACACTCCCCATTCCTCTCAATGGGCCATTACCTTGAATTTTCATCATTTATATGCAATATAGTTTTCTTATTGCAGAGCTTGGGAATGAGATGAAGCAAAAACCATCATGTGAATTACAAAGCTGTGGCTACAGGAGCTTGGACTATGTGGCCTGATTGCCCAGTCACTGTCTCACTGCTGCCAAAATACTCCATAATGGCAATCTGCACCCAGGGTAGTTTTGGTATCACATCTGACCTTTCTGTGTGGCCACACATGGCAAAAGATGCAGCCACATCTGGTGGTGTTGGCCAGAAGGAAACTATGTGACATAGTGTTGTTTCAGAGTGGTAAGGTTTTCAGTAAGGTCTGCTGCCTCAGGAGTTTCTTTTGTGTGGCACATGTAAGTCAAAATAACTGGGGTTTTTATTTAAATAAAATATTAGAAAGCATTTATTTTTTAGGACATCTGTATCTCAGGTGCCATATGTGACTGTGTTTGGTAAACAAGTTTTCATGCTTGGTGACTTCCAGTGTTTGGGCAATTTAAAAACTGGTTTTATCTACATTTCAGTGGCAGCAGTCTGACCTTAATTCTTCTTTTTCAAGGAACAGACCTATTCTTGTACCTTTTCAAAGGACTTTGGCAGGAGTGTTCTAGAGAAACAAGCCCAGATGACCTCAAGCCAGAGAGCCTTTGCTTGTCCTCCTGTTACTGACTGCTTTGTATGAACTACTGCAGCCAGGCTGGCCAGCAAACCATCTTAGTGCGCTCATGCCACAGCTAAGATGCATCAGGAAATGGATGCAGCGAGTTTGATTGAGACAGATTCAATTTGTCTCTTACTTGGCTTTACTGTTTATGGGGTTTTTTTGTACAGCATAGGTACCCCATCTCCTTGCCAAAATCTTCCAAAGTTACTCCTGAAATGAGAAAGGAAGGCAGAGAGGGGAGAAGAGGAATAGCTTCCCTTTGTGGTATTTGATGTTATCCCTGTTATTTTGCCTTTTGCAGAGGTGGTTCGGCTGAGCCTGCCAGAGGACCAGAGGGTCACTGTGACCACCATCACCGTTGGCCTCAGCGCTGTCCTGACCTGCAGCATCCGTGGGGCGCTGCGGCCTCCCATCGTTTGGAAACGCAACGGCGTCATCCTCAACTTCCTCAACCTGGAGGACATCAACGTACGTCCTGAGCCACTCCTGTTATTGTCTGATCGGGGCATTGAGTATGACCTCATTTAACTGATGGCAGATATAAGGGTGCAACTTTTATCTTATTATTATGGAAAGTGGAAGATGGTGTGCTATTTAGATTATGTGTGAATATGTCTCAGGAAAAAAAGCAAAGCAACGTGCATGCAGAGGAGAGCAGGAGTACTTGGAATATATGAAATTATGCTCCTTTCATTGGTGCAACCTGTGGGCCAGAGACATCGAAACTCAGGGGAAAACAGCTCTGTAGACCATTCACTCTTCAGGGGTGTCTTTCCCAGTACAACAAAACAGGTTCATCAAGAACATGAAACAAAACATTTATGGTTGGCAATGAATCTCTCCTTTCTCTAAACCAAATAATCCATTTTTATCTCCGATCCTCCTGTTTCACTTGCCTTTGAGCCAATTCTCTTCTCTCATTCCTTGGCTGTTATTTCTGACAAGCAGTTTAAAAATGGAATTATTCGGCAAGGTGTGGCAATGCCCTCGCAGGAAGAAAGATGAATCTCTTTTAAGTCACAGTGCTGGTCTGATCTGTGACTCATAGTTGATAGTAAAGACAATACCTGAATGATGATATAAACTTACTCATTTATTTAATAACATTTAATTACTGAGAGAGTGCAAAGTAGTGTACAAAAAATATGGTCTGTATTTCATTTCTCTTTGCATTAAAGTACATGGTAAATCAGGTTTTATTTTAATTACACTACGGTAAGAGTTGATTTATATTTTTTTTCAGATCTTGTTAATTTGATAACCACTCAGTTCAGAGTTGTTGCAGTCAATACTATAGCTCCCTAAATTGTTGTGTATCCAGGATTGCTGAAATGGGAAAAATCTTTGGTTCATTATTCTGCAGTAAAATATGAAAATTACAGCACATGGGACAGAAATACACACAGCATCTCAGTACTTTATTTGTTGACTCCTCCTTAGCAGGAAAATCATGTGCACCATGTATAGGTAATTACTGTGTGCACAAACTCAGTAATTAAAACCTTCTAAACATCTTTTTCTTTTTATCACAGCAAGTATTACCCTTTTAAAATATTTTGTATTTCTTGTCACTGCTTCGAGCTTGACATGGAAATGCAGCAGAGCCTCTGGAGGCTCAAGAGCAGTCTTAGGATTTGTTGAAAAAATAAATAAAAATAATGAAAATTCCAGGTATTTACCTTACATTTATGAAATTTTGGTTATGATGACATTAATCTTAAAGAATTAAAGTTCCTGTGTGAACTGGACGCAAAATGACAGTCCAAGAATCAAAGTAGAAGCACATTATTGAAGGACTGATAACACTTGGCTCTGACGGTTCATTTGCAACTCCTACTATTTTAAACAGAATGTTGAATATGTTTTCAGACTGAAATGCCAGTTCCTCACATAATTTAGCACTGGCCCAAGTGGATTTCTGGTTTGCTTACAAGTAATTCTGTTTCTTATTGGTGATTCTGTGTTAAGAGGCAGGGTTATGTCTTTGCGCATGAGCTGACTGGTTCCTGAATGACTGAACACCCCCATGGAGTGTAATACAGCAGGAAAAAAAATCTTTTTTTGATCTGTTTCAACTAGTATACCACTGAGAAACTATATCAAAAGAGCACTCTGAGATTGTTACAAGGAGAAAAAACAAGATTTATGCCTCAATTTTAATGTGTCACATACCAGTTCATGACCTCTATCACCTTGTCATATAACACCTACTACTAGTGAACATCAACTTTTTTTAGTCTAATGAAACCTCCACACCTTTTTCATCTTTAATTAAACTGTGTAAATTTTTTTATGTTCTGTATATACACTGCCATCTGTATTCTGGTCTGGTTGCTTGAGGAGGCACAATTTGGGGATTGCCATTTTTTGGTTTTCCTCTTCTGTGGTGGGCGTTATGTAGGATGCTTGACCTCAGGCATGTCTACTCTTCTGGCTACTGAGGATGGGCACTTGCATGTCTGAAGCACTTGGTGGCAGCAAGGACAGTCCTTCAGCTGCTAAATCCGGCCTTTTATTTATCATGGTCTGGGTTGGAAGGGACCTTAAAACTCATCTCATTCCAACCCCCCTGCCATGGGCAGGGACACCTTCCTCTAGACCAGGATGCAAAAAACTTCATGCAGCCTTGTCCAGTGTCCATTCCACCTTTCAGGAATGGGGCATCCACAGCTTTTATGGGAGCCGTGTCAGTGCCTCACCACCCTCACAGAGAAGATTTTTTTCCTAATATCTAATCTAATCCTACTCTCTCTTAATCATTCCCCACTGTTCTGTCACTACATGCCCTTGTTAAAAGTCCCTCTCCACCTTTCTTGTAGGTTCCCTTCAGGTACTGGAAGGACACAATTAGGTCACCTTTAATCCTTCTGGTTTTCAGGCTGAAGAATCCCAATTCTCTCAGCCTTTCTTCATAGCAGAGGTGCTCCATCCCTCTATTAATCGTGGTCTTTTCTTAAACACCTAACAGCTCAGGTCAGGGGGTGGCAGCAGACAGTTCAAAGCTTCAGCCTTACATGGGTACAGAAACTCACATAAAACAATAATCTATTTAAAGGCATTGACAGCAGAAAGTAAAGGCAGTGTGCTTCTTAATGTACTTGAAGGCAGTTAATTAAATTACTTCAGTTTTCCTTTAGTACGCCTCAAGCAGAAACTCGATTGCATTTCTACTTTTCACAATAAGGTTGGCAATTTGGCTAATTGGAAGTGCAACAGGAGATTAATTGTACCTTTTTAACTTCAAGAAAATCCTCCCTGCTCTTGACACAATGGTAATCACATACAGACCTACAGGATAGTCACACACTTGGAAAAATCCTGGTATTATATTTCAATTAAACTCTTTCTCTTCTAAATGCTAATTCAGGAAGTCAGATGAAATTAGAAGCTCAAGTCTGAAAAAAACAGAATCATGCCAACTAAGTGTGAAAGCAGCACAGGAAAGGCACTACTGAAGTGTCCTTTGTTGCTTTATTCTCTCCAGATTCATGACAAATGTGATCTGAGAAGGTAACCTCTATTCCAGGGTAATACTGGGAGTGACAGACAATCAACAAAAACCTAGATAATACTAAATGTGCATAGAACTGAAAGATTGAAGATTACTATAAAGCCTAGTTGTTTAACTGCATTAGTTAAATCATTTTTATGTGGTATCTTGATTGGCAACAAAATATTTATAATTTTTCATTGCTCTCTTAATCAGAAGCTTTCATAAACAACTAGTAATAATTTGTCTTGTCCTGTCTGTGGGAGCTCTGTTAATGAGTTGTCACGTAGCTATTGCAAAAGAGCCATCCTAATGGTACATGTAATTAAACAATTTCTCTTGCAAACATTTAAGATTGCTTTTAGCATAAAAATATTATTTCTCCATAAATTACCCATCCATATTATTTATCCATTAGAAGTCCCTTTGCAGTTCCACTTTATTAAAGTCACATCAACTTTTCTCATGCAGAAAATAACTATAATGTAGCTGAAACTGATAAAATTGTTATATCTATAAATTGATTTCTGACTACAAAAGTGAAGTGGTAAAAATGTGTCATCTTTCAAAATAATATACTTTTGCCTCCTAGGGACAAGTGATATGTTTTCTCAAGTATGTGATTAGGAAAGCATTCCTCAATTTGAAAATAAAATAAACTCCTCATGGAGTCAAATGTATATAATATTTATAGGGTAGTGTTTCACATGACTTGACATTATTTCCAGAGAAACATGTGTAAATGTAAAATTTATAAATATCATTTGTTCCTTCAGAAGCATGGTGAAAGAGAAGATTACCATAAGAAAACAAATATGGTGTAGAGGTAGATAAGAATTTGGTGAATTACCAAGTGTAATGCAGGTAGCTATAGCCTAAGCTCTTTAGTGTCTTTCATTACTCATTTCATTTTAATCTGTACACTTTAACTCACACTGGCATCGGATCATTAGTTCAAAAATAGGCTTTACGTAACCAATTGCGTAAAGACAGAGTTCTTCATTTCTGCTGATGTCAGGTAGGATGGCGTGGCCTTGCTCTCTCAAAACATCCCACCCAGGGACAGGCACGGAACTCCAGACCTTGATTTCTGGTATTCCACATCCACCTGGGAAATCACCTCCATGTACATCTCATGGCCCTTACAAGAGCTGTGCCTACCTGCCTTGATACACATTTCATGTATATTCATGAAAATGTCCATTTTACATGTATAGTATTTGAAACCACAGCAAACAGCCAACCTTTAAAGTGCAAGTCACTGGGATTAGTTTTCTCATTAAAACAGTCTGTATGAAGGCAATATTTTCATGTTGATGTTTTTAATGTAGATTCTCTGTTAAATAATAAAAAGATCATGTGTGAATATCCCCATTAATTCCCTGCTAATAGAATTTGGGCCATTAAAATGATCAAACCCTGGGCCGTCCTAGATACTGCAGTGACGCAGTGATGGGAGCAAGGTACAAAAAGTTGCATATTTAGAACCAAGTTTTTTCTCTTTCAAATCAAAGTTTAAGAAATTGCTTATAGTTTCTTAAGGTTTTTATAGGCTCTAAAATAGAGGTTAAGTGCAAAATTACTACTGACAGTATATTCTGAATATATAGTCTCACATTTTGTCATAATGAAGATTACAGAAATTGTATCCACTTGTATTTTTAGAGGAATGCACCTACTATTAATTCTCCTTGTCATGTTATCTCTGAGTTTCTCAGGATATAAATCTCACACATTTTTCACATGTATTGTAATTACACAACTATATAAAAAGTTCATTCCATATGTGCAAGGCAAAAACTTTTTTTGACTCTCCATCAGTCTTATGTTGTGTTAAATTCTTTGAGCAGAAAAACAAGAAAAGATAAATTAATACCCCATCAGGCTGTATTTGCAATAGCATTCTGGCATTTGCTTAAGGCTGAATTTCTCTCCTTGTAAATGACTAAAGTGATGTGTAAAACCAAGAACAAACAATATTAATGAAGCATAAGTTCTCAGCTGGTCTCTAGAAATGAATTATTAAAAGCATCAAAGAAAGTGATTTAAGGACCCATGATTAATTTAGTTTTTATTATTTTTATATGAATCACGCATGAATATATTGTAAAAAAGATCAGAGACATTTGATTAGTGAGGAGAAGTCATTTCCAAAGTGATAGCCATTATTGTAGATTTTGCATAATAATAATCTCATTAAATGCTTGGGTACATTTCATTTTAAAATCCTGTAAACATTATCAGAGAGAGATTTCTAGGACACTGAGGATCAGGCAAGCTTTTTTAGTCTGAACTAGTTAATACATCTTAGTTGCTTTCCTGGTGATTGTGAGATCAGGATGGTGTTTTTCTTCATCTGGAAGTGTTCAAGGCCAGGTTGGATGGGGCTTGGAGCAACCTGGTCTAGTGGCAGGTGATCCTGCTCATGGCAGGAGGTTGGAATGAAATGTGCTTTAAGGTCCTTCCAAGCCAAACTATTATGGGATTCTAGTGGAAAACCGGTGACACCAGCAAGCCCCTTTGCCAGGACTAGTTTCATCAGTAGGCACTGAAACCACATGGAGAAGGTCTCCAGCTTGCCTGGGCTTGGGAAAGGGCTGAAATGGAAGGGGTTAAAAATTAAGTGAATTATTATTAGTAATAGGTGTAGTAATAGTATTTGGAAAGCAAATCTCCCAGGAGAAGAACCACTCAGGGAACTTCATTCCCTCTGCCATTATTTCTGCTATGAACACTTTTAAACCATCATGGTGGGAGGTATCAACTGTCTTTGGTGCTCCCCCCCAGTATTTATTAGGAACATTCAGTATCTAACTTGGATGGTTTAAAATCACTGGGATTAAATGGCTTGGTCCAAGGAGTGTGTACCTCATAGTGTCATACTGTGGGGTCACTGGTGCCAGTGTGCCCTCCCTGAGAGCTGGGGATGTGAGGAATCTCTGGCTTCATGTCACTGGGATTAACTTTTCTGTTTCTTCTTCCTATTTGTAGTTTTAAGTCAAGTTTGTGATTTTTTCTCAAGCAACTGGAACTTAACCTAACAAATAATAAGCGTCTATGCTCATTCCTCTTCAAACTTCCTGAAAACCAAGAAACTGACAAAAATTTAAAGGGTTTTAAATGTTGGAACAACCCCAAGGCACGTTAGAAAGCTTCATGAAAATGCATCTGAAACAGGCAAAAGGTGGGTGGCAGTGCCCTGCACCCTGTGGCATCACAGCCAGCTCAGCATCCAGGGTTAATGTGGCTTCTCTCTGCCAGCTCCTTCCTAGGTGTCAGAGCAGGAGATTTGTAGTGTTACAATCACATGTTGGAATTCACTTGAGACAGAATGTGAACAAGATTTACAAGCAATATGCAACGTTTTACACATCTCTGAGCGCGGTGTCTCTGAACCGCGGCAGAGTGCATGACCAGGGAATGCATTAGAATGGGAATGGGATAAATAAATATGAAAAATCTTGTGTTTGGAGAGACCAATGCCTTGGGTAATCAGTAGTGATGGAAAGGAAAGTAAATACTATACCAAAAAAAAAAGGTATATATCCATTTTCTAGGATCTGCTTTGTTATTTTTTTAGAGCAACTTTTTTTATATATATATTTTATAGATTACCAAGCTGTTATCAATGTAAAATGCAGGGTGGTGCATTTTTTTAATCTTGAAAAGTTAAAACATATTCTGAGGTCATTTAATCAATCCTTTGGTTGAAGAGTAAGTGCAAGACATGAAAGAAGCTCCTGATGGGCAGAGAGCTTTTTATTTGAAAAAGGGAGAGAAAAGGTGATATGAACTGCTGGAGAAGTCAATTTATCAGCTGCCACTAGTTGACCTTATCAATTATGAGAAATTATAAGCATAGCTTTCTGAATTTTTTATTAGAAGAATTATTTTATAATGAAATTCATAAGGTAGAGGTGATGAACACCCTGCCCTTATCTGGCTGTCTTGATGCAGGGCTCATGATTCTGTGGGGTTAGATGGGTACTCCCTCTAGTTTCATCACTTCTCTTTCTTCCTCTTCACAAGAAAATGGTGAGACACCCCATCCCTGAGCACCCACATCCATTCCAGAGACACCCCATCCCAGGAAGTGTTCAAGGCCAGGTTGGATGGGGCTTGGAGCAACCTGGTCTGGTGAAAGGTGTCCTTGCCAATGGCAGGGGGGATTGGACCATATGAGCTTACAGGTCCCTTCTCACCCAAACCTTTCTATGATTCTGTGGTAATTCACCTTCTGTGGTAAATGAGGAAAACCGTGTCTCAGGACTTGCTTTTTTTGCCTTTCTACTGATTGCCTGTTCTTCTTCATGGGATGGTACATTTAAATGACTTTTCAATTCACTGTGGGGCATTACTGGGGTCGAGTAGGGCAGTAACAGCTCCTTGGGGTGTGCAGCACTTGCTGAGCCTCCTGGACAGCCCTGAAATACTCAGTTTTAAAGCTGGGATAGAAGAATTATGTTGCATCAGTTTTATAGATGTTTTTGTTCTGTTTTGACTGCTTTCGTGTTCATGGTGACTTGGAGAACTGGCTTAACAAGCAAAAGCTATATGAACTAAGTCAAAATATGTGAAAATGTTTCCTCTGCTTTTTTCCATTGTGAATTCTTCCCATTTCCTCTGCCCACTCGATCCACATCCCAGCAAACTGGAGCATGCAGCCCAGCAGCTGTCAGTGCTCACTCACACCCTGTTAGCACAGGGCAATGGCCTGTGAGCAGCTGAGCAGCTCCTCAGAGCTCCCAAAGGCAGTGCAGTGGAGGGGGGGTGCGGGAGGGTAGTGGGACACATCCCAAATACATCTCACAGGTTCCAACTGCAACGCAGCACTCCTGACTGCAAGATGTGAAGTTAGAGGCTATTAAGGAATCAAAGACTCATCATTTCCTAATGCTCCAGGGCTTGGGTTTTTACAGCACTTCCAAATAAACTCTTATGAAATACACACAGAAAGTGCTTGGGCATAAGAATGCATCCATAGATATAAAATGTAACAGTGAAATCCTAATGTACTAACTATATCCACAGGGATACACAAGGAGAAACCATGAGCTGCAATAAACACAGAAAGTCATTAATTTGTTAGAGAATTCAGTCTACTTTTTTTTGGCAACAAAAGGTTCAGTATCATACATTTAAAGACACAATCACTTTTTCCTTCCCACACCTAACACTTTTAATAATACTATAGTTATATATGAATTTACTGTGTGTGCAGGTTCTAATTCAGGTTGATAATTCCCTTCTATGCTTAACAGGGTGATAATGGTGTTAACCTAAATCATCTTTTATAACTTTCTTTAAGCATTAGAAGTCAGAAAATAGTTTTTAAAAGTCATAAACTGTGCTTTTACCAATATAAGCCCCTCTTTTCAAGAAAAACACATTTGGAAAGGAAGTGAATAATACAGTAGTGTTGCATCTGTTTGGTTGTGCAAGGGTCTTTGCTTATATTAATACATTGTATGCATTGGAAAAAAGCAGATCATCCTTAAAAACACAATTAGAGAGCACAAACCAAGCATTCAGAATATTTTTCTTTGACATTTTAAAGGAAGCAACATACTTAAACAGAGATTATATTGTCCTGTTTTTCCACAATTTCTTATAAATCATTCCATTAAAGTAGCCATCCTGCTTTTATTGATCTAAACTCAATTTTAGTTTCTTTTAACTTACAAAAACTGTTATTAAGTCCCCTCCAGTGCAAGCATTTTCTCTATCTCATGCAAGTACCATTTGAACAGGGTTGGTGTCTTTTCTATTAGCAGTTATTCATGCATCTTTGCTTTCCATCAGGAAAGATCTAACTGACCAGAAAACAGGAAAATGCTTGAAATGGGGATTTTTGAGTAGATATTTGTAATAATGTAATGGATAACTTAACCAACTTATCCCATAGTATACATGCCTGACACCAAGGTGACAGTAATATCTGAGATGCTTTTGATTATAGATAATGGATTTCAGATCATCTATGGATTTACTCTGATTCTTTTTAATTGTTCATACATTTGCCCATTGGGGCAGCACAGCCAGCAGAACCAGGTTATGATTGTGGATATGTCTGCACCCTCTCAGGTGAACGTCTGTGCTCTGAGAAGGGTTGCGCCCTATCAGTAAACTCCACATTTCTCAGTGCTCACTTTCAATCTGCCTTAAAGCATGTCTAAAAACTATGCAAGTTCTTAAAATTCTCTCCCCTCTGCCAATGCTGACCTGCCACTGAGAGATGAGGCATGAAGACTCTTCTTAGTGCCAGACAGAAGATTTTGGAGAAGATTCAAGAGCTGACAGAAGTAGTGCCAGATCAATCCATACTGCAAGAGATGAGCTGTTTTGTACTTCTCTTGAAGGGTGCCAGCTGGCAGTGCACGTCTGCTGCAGAATTGCAGCTTCCTTCAAAAAATTTTCAAAGTGTGGTGTCTGGAAAGGAAGGTTCAAACTGCAAAGCACGTGCATCCTGAAGAGGCAGGAAATGTGAGATGTAAGGAGGCCCAAAAGGTCTGGGGGTTAGAAGTCAGCCCATCCAGTGATCAAACAACTCATGCTTATAATCTCTGAGCACCTGGCAGGGGTTGGCAGCAGCAGGTGGATGTGGATGGTTCCTTATAGTGCCAGAGCTGCCATGGGTGCAGCAGGGAAGGAGCAGTGTCAGAAGCTCTGTTTGTGGATTCCCTTCCTCCAGCACAAAGAAATCAGGACAGGAGTTCTTGACTCTGAGCCAGCAGACCAAAGTGATGTTTCTGTTCAGTCTGTCCCCCGTGGTGGGTTCTGCCATGGCAGGGGAGGCAATGAGCTGTCAACTCCTCACCACACACACTGCTGCATGTCCCAGACACAAGGGTGGCAGCAGGCAGGACCTCCTGGAAGGGCTTCCCCTGCACACCCTTCTGGCTGCACACTGGAGTTTTGAAAATGAGTCCTGTGTTTTCATAAGCAGAACCACTCTCCAACATTCACTCTGTCGTACTGGGTTTGTGCCACCCTGACTCAGTTGAATTTTCCCATAATATTGCAGTGAAATTACTCAAAGAGTTCAATTTAGCATACTTGACATGTGGGGATGATTACAGAAAAATCATTCTTTCAGCTCATGAACTGTTTTTAAATGTATCCTCCACAGTTTGCGTAGAAACACAAACACTCTGAAGCTGCAGAAAGTCTAAATGTTGGTGGAGTAATAAGAGAAGCTGCTTCATATAGCCATCACTGCTGCAGTTCTGTTAACTATAATCTGGTAAACAAATATTGAAATTAATAAATCAATAATTAATTGAAATAAATTCCTAAGCAGGGTGCTTGTACAACTTACTAAAGTGCCAAAAATGTGTCTACTAACTCAATCCTTCCCATCTGTAATCAAAAATAGAAACAATGCAAGAGCAGGTCTAGGAAGATGAAGGGGATGAAGACAGATACTTGTTAAGCAGTTGCAGATCTAAACAGGTTTGTTTGAGAAAAGGCTTTTTGTCTTCTTCCTTGTCTTCTGCCTAGGATATTGTCTGAGATAAGTGACAAAGAGCTTCAGTTCTTTCTTATCAAGTCTCAAGGCTGCAGTGGATTTTCTGAGAACCAGCACAGATAAAGGAAACCTTAACCTACCCAAACGTTAGCATTTTACACATCTGAGGTTAACAGGTAGATACTAAATTCCCCCATAAATGAAACAGCTGGAAATGGCCATCTTTTTTATGTGCAAAGAGCGCCTTGTTAGCAACGAGCACAAAAGTTCATATTCTCAGATGAGTCACTTTGCCTTACTCTTAAATTGCTGCTCATTTTCTTCCTGCATGTTGATTTATGAACTTTATAACCTACTGTTCAAAATTCAAGCTGTGTCCCCAGGATGCATTGCTATCAAAACCACTGAACGGGTAGTCTCCATTCATGTAGTGTTTAAAATATTGTTACTAAATAATAAGGCACCTTTCCTGTCTTTTGTTCCATTCAGGATTTTGGAGAAGACAATTCCCTCTACATCACCAAGGTAACAACTATTCACATGGGCAATTACACCTGTCATGCCTACGGCTATGAAGAGCTGTATCAGACCCACATCCTTCAGGTGAATGGTTAGTAAATGGCCTATATGACATTCCATGAAAACGTTTTCTAAGAAAAGTTGTGTGTTAACCTCATTCACACAGAGATGTGTAAAGTCACAGCCCAAATTATCTGTGCACGAAAGCAAATGCAGCTCGGGGTTCGCTCACTCGTGCTGTCACACAGGCAGTCAAAAATAAAAGTATCAAGGGGGCATGTGTATAACTACCTGGGCTTCAGAAGGTATCCTCACTGTAAAACAAGCTGTCAGTGACATTTCCATAGAGTTAAGAGCAGTGTTTCCAAGCATCTCTTGAAGTAATTGCTACTTTCGTCAACAGAAGTGTTGCCTCAATAATTTCTTCTTCCCGAAAATCATTTCTGTTGCGTGAAATAGCCCAGGATATTTAAATAAATATGGCAGTATTTCCAAAACCAGCTAACTCCCAGCTATATATCCAGAATATTACCTGGTTGTACTGAGCTTGGTTTGCTGAGGGCTATTTACACTGGCTCACTGGGTTGCAAAATGAGGGGAAACCATTTCACAGATGAGAGAATCACACAGTCCATATTCCAGCATTCTCGTTCACATCCGTCCCCTGGACCACATTTGTGCCTGGTGGAACTTCTATTCAGGTGCTCACTGTCTTTCTCCTGACCTCAAACTCACTCAGTCAGATTTAGTTTAAAATTACATTAGATTAAGCCAGCATTTCATCAAGGGACCAGCCCACAGAATATCCACCTCCCTACCAGCAACCAGCATTTTCCAACTTTAGACCCATTTTTTACATGTGCTGATGATGCCCAGCAGTGTCTCCAGAACAGGGGACAGGGTCACCCATTACTAACTCTGGGTACATTCTGATGTACTCTGGTATGAAAGTATTTATTTTTAAGGAAAATTCAGTTACTTTATTACAGAGTATATGTATTATAAAGAAAATTAATATTTAGTCCTTTCTCTAGGTGTGTGCAGACCTGCACAAAGGAGAGCTTTCAGCTGGTAAGAGCTGAAAATTAACACACAAGTTAATAGCGAGAGGAAAAAGAGTAAAGAGGGATATTTATGCACTTTAAGAAGAGCTGTGGTTGACATGAGGTTTTGTTTTGACTGCAGCTCAGGTCTGCTGGACGTGTGTAAGTGCTCCCCCCCACTACAGCGAGTACCTGAAGGAGAGCATGAAGTATCTGGTTGATCTGAATGAAAGCTGACTTAATGTCTCTCCATAATAATTTGTCATCTTTTGAGAGAGTAAACTGTAAATCTCAGCAGTGTGGATAACTAAGTTGTGCATGCTGCAGCTGAGAAAATAGGTTTCCTTCCTCAAAGTGCTGTTTGTTTGATGAATGGCAGTTGAAAGAAAAGCCAGCTAACAACTTAATCCTATGTCTATTATGTGAAGTATTATGATGCCTGAATGGAGTTTAGTTGGCAGACAACAATATAGACTTTATCATCACTAAGACTAGAGGGCCCAAAGGCTTTGAAACTTAAACCAGAACGAGAGGAAAGCTGGATGGAGTGTGGGGAGGAGGAGATCTGTTCCACACTCACGCCTGCCACTTAGATTTAACTTGTTGAAAGACCACATTTTCTTTTTAAGTGGAAGTTTCATACCATAGCTGCATGGGGGTTTTCTTACTAAAAGAAAAATGCTGTTATACAAAAACCACTGTCTATGTGGGCTTTTTAATGTGTTATATAGTCACTAAATACAGAATAAAATGCCTTGCATTCTGGTATCAACTCAGGCTTGCTAGAAAACATTGCAGGGTCTAGAAATCTTTGTCTTACAGCATCTGATATTCCCATGTGAGCCACTGGGCTTTGCAAAGCTGGGTTTTTGCAGTTCTTGATGTGGCTGGCTGGCTGCCCACATCACTAAATTTCCTCCTTTTCTGCCTGTGGCACAGTTTCCTCCAGCAACTGATGCAGGGGTGACAGCCCTGATGGCAGGACAACATTGTTTGCCTTCAAATGCATTGGAGGGTTTCCCGAGGCAGAGCCCTTCACAAGGAAACCTCGGGTTTTAGTAACTGAAAGAACAAATTGAGGAATTTTTCTTGACAGGAGTAGAGAGAAGAAACTGAGCCAAACTGAGTTAAGATGCTGAGAATCTAAGTGTAGTTGATGGGCTCTGTTCAGCACTGGGGCTTTTCTCTGTCTGTCTGTATCAAACTAAGAACTCCATCTTCAGCATGGGAGGGTTTTGTTGCTTTCCTGTGTTGGACTAAAATGGTAAGAGAATGTGACAGAACCAAATCAGCCAGAACTTAGGTGTATTTGCTTGCCTGTCTCCTCTAGGGAGGCACTGATCTACTTTCAACATCAAAAGCATGGTGGGTTTTTATTTTATGAAAATTATCAGAATTTTTCTTTTCACACCTCCCAAGTTTGTCTGTTGGGAGAGAACAGAGAAAGAAGAACCAACTGGAAGTAAACAGGTTTATCCCTAACTCTTCCCAAGCTTGCTGTGTCTGTACAAGCAGGTTCTAATTTTTAGACTGTTCTTCAGTTAATTCAGTGTTTTCAAAGCTGCAGTAACTCTTCCAGCATCCTAAGATCCTTTTTTGTACCACCTGGGCCCTGTTTTACTTTTCCCACTGAGAAACAACAGTCCAGCTCTTAAAAGAATCTGATCCTACTTACATGTGCTCTCTTAATCTGCTTTTATCCAACATATTAGATGCTCTTTATTTTTTTCTTTGCCTCTTTTTAGAACATGACACTAGCTTCTTACATTGATTAGGTAATAAAGAAAATAAGGAAATATAAGCTTAAATAGAAAGTTTGCAGCCCAATATTCACAACATTAAAAGGTTCTGAGATTTGGAGCTCTACTACTGCTCAACTGCTGAATGCTATGCAGTGTTTCCCTTTGTACCAGCTGGTTCAGGATATCCCAAATAAGATGGTTAGATCCAGATGCTTATTTTGGCAAGCAGAGGTGAGAATCCTCTTAGGCAGAAAATGTGAAGATCACCAGGTGAATGCCCTGACGTGCTGGTTCACATCTGGGCAAGAGGCATGAAGCACATGTGAAATGCAGCCTGTTTGATGTGAGAGGTTTGGTTGAGTTCATCAGTCTTAGGACTCACAGTTACTAGTAAAATTTGAGTCAGTGTATTTATACAGCTTGCCCTTAAAATCTTCTTTGGAGGAAAAGAAAGTGCTGAAAGGCAATATTTAAACAGTTTAAGAACAAAAAGTTCATCTTGCATTCTGGTATCTTTGATCAGGAGAAGCCAAGAACAGTAGGAAAATTATGTTCTCTCCCATGTATGGATATTGCTTGGGAAATGTGTACAGCATACACTAGCTGTAGAGAGGAAGCAGTTTATCACTTTCAAGAGGAAAGAAGAGGTGCTGAGGATAAAGGATCTCAGAAAATAGTAATCAACTATGAAAATTGATAGTTGGCAAATCAAGAGACTGCTGAGTGTAGGGCATCATTTTCCTTGGTCCTTGCACTCAGGAAAACAGCAGAATAAATCAGAATATTGTATTCCTTGAAAACAGTTTTAAAAAAGCTGTTTGATCCTCAGCCCAATTATAAGAGTCCAATCAGACAAATTTTCCAGTAAGCAAGATGTTACAAACATGGATGTTTCGTTAATGTGGCTTTTCAGGAGAAAACATAAATGCTGCAAACTCCTTTCATATCATAAATGGAAAGAGTAAAACATCTCAAGTAGATGATTAATCTGTTAATTATTGCTACACCCTTGAGTATAGAGCTCCTACAGCAGCAATGAATGTCTTTGGGCCTTGGTGCCACCATCTGTGCTCATCGTGTGCTTTATCACCTGAGCTGTTTTATAGTAATGAATTGGTCTGCTCACAAGTGAGGTGCTGCTCAGTATGCAGTAGTAGGCAATCTACCCAATCTCATGCTTGTTTCAATGCCCTTTTTTTCCTACTTTGCTTAAGATAATGGCGTTTTTATATTGCCCTTGGCTGCAGACACAGTAATGGTTAGCAGTGATATATATTCACCAAGGGAAAAAGCAAAGGGTAATCCATATATCCCAAAGTCTGGAACTGAAATCTGTGCAAGTTTAATGTGCTTACCTGGAATGTATTAATTTGTAGCAAGGACAATAAAAATACATTCTGCAGTTTGCTGTTATCACAAAGCATTTGCATGCAATAATTTACCTGTGCAGTGAATTATGTAAGACAAGGGAGAAGAAATAAAAAGTTTAAAAATAGAAGGAGAAGGAAAATGATAAGAGAGGAGGAATGGAGGTGCAGCACATCTTTTTTGTAGGTGAAAACAAACAGTTTCCTTATTAATCACTCTCGAAAAGACACCTTGCTATAATTTTAAGTTAATTTTCATACAGAGCCTTGATTCAGTGTCTAGGACCTGTGAGCTACCTTTGGCAGTATAAATCTATTCTGTTTTCAGCCCTGAAGGTAAAATAGGTGGTTTATTCATGTGCAGACTATCAAGGTGTGAGGTAAAAACCTGAGAGATGAAAGTACAGTCTGTTTGGTGAAGAGGTGCCCTGATTCTGGGGAGCTGATGGCCATGGCCATCCTGGGAAGCGCTGACACAGGTGCCCAGATGAACAGGAAAACCTAAAGCAAACAATAATAAGTAAGTAACAACCCATAATGTTTTTGAGAGCATTAAATAGGTGATGACTGGGATGGGCTCTGTCTCTGAGAGCTGGCAGGTGAGAAGAAGACACTTGGCTTGGAGTAAAATTGCTCTGATGCCTTTGGCCATGTGAGATCTCTGCCAAGTCAGTTGATTTCACCAGGATTTGAGAATCAGACCTCCTTGGATATTGTAAATCTTCTTCCTCTACATTTGTAGGAGGCACACTGTCTTTCTAAATAAATCATGTAGGCTTTCAATGGAGCTCACTTACTAAATCATTTCATTCAAAAAATGTTACTAGTAGCAAGCAAATCATAGGTAAGACAAGCATTGAGTGCAGGACCTTCATAAAATTCTGTCAAAGTAGACAAAAATTACTACCTTTATCCAATCATCCCTGGAGACACTCAGAGAAATTTAAATTAATTTTCTAAGGTACTGATGAAATGAGGAGCTCCTGACTCTCAGTCTTATTCTGCTGAATTGCTGGGGCACTGACTCCTAAATAGAACAGGGATGGTTCCAACAGCTGCCAGCATCTCTGGCAGCAGGTCCCTTCCTCTGCTTGCCTTCCCCTTGATCTGGCACCTCCTGAAGTCAGGAGGAACTGCAAACCCAACAGTAATGGGGGAAAGAGAAGATAAAATGCTCCTAAATGCTTTTATTTAGAAATTGAAAACTCAATAAAACAAACCTCGTCTTTTTGGTAACCCCCTGATTAAAAAGTTTTTGCATGATACTTCCTTCACTGCCCTACACCTTACAACATCTTTTCTTCTCAAGGAAATAGAAGACAGGGAGCTAAACCCACAGGTCCAGTGCAGAGGTGCAGTTCAAAGTCATTCCTTTACTAGAAGTCCCTCTTTTTTTCCCTCTGCAGTTGGCTGTAGGCATTTTCTCTCAGATTACACTTCAACAATCTCTCGCTTTTAAAGCTATAAACCCTGAGTAGACTTGAGGGCTTTCTGTCATGGCTGATTCCAAGCTGACAACTCAGCCCTGGTTCACGCTTGGCAGTTGGTGCAGAAAACAGAAGTGAAATACATCTCTCTCTGGTAAGGCCCATAAAAAAATAGATACAGAAAGATGGGAAGTGTATGCTAGTGAATGCATTTATTTAAACTATCCCCACATGGATATATAGACATATAACAAGCTGCAAACCCAGATTTCATTTTATTCTAAAGCAATTGTTAAGACAATTTAATTTTGATAATCATGGAGCCTAATGATGCACTATATAAAAACAGAGCAGTGAGTTAGATTCCTTAAGCCAGGGATTTCCAGAAGTTTATTGTTAAATCATTCAGGCTTTCTTAAAAGAAAGCCAAACACAACCCACAAATTTTCCTGTCTTTCACCAATGCCACTAACAGTTACTCATTTTTCTTGGGGAAGAAGTTGGGCTCCCCACATATCACATCCACATTGGACTCTGCCCATGGTTTTACAAAACTGTGCAGCTTTCGGCAGCTACATCATGAATCCCAAAATCTCCTAATCTGGTACAAAAGTTGGCTGCTTCATTGTGAAATATAGATACCATCAGCCACGGTATGAGACATCCTCACATTTCCTTTTATTTTTCCCTCGAGGTGAAAAACTCTCACTGGTATCTTTCACTGATGTTGCAATATTGCAAATATTTTTGAAAGTACATGAGTAAATTGTTAAGAAATAGTTAATGGGTGGTATTAAGCCTTGTTGGTTTGAGCAGTGAAGGCAACATGATTGAAAATCAATTAACATCTCTGAAATTGTAATATAATTAGTAGTTCTGCCAATTGAGTGTATTAAATAGTTCAGAAGGGCCTTCATGAAACGAGGTAAGTCATGTTTTGAAAACCTCTCAGTGAAAAGAAGTAATTGATAAACAGTTCATTTGTTCAGAATAAGAGCTAGTGAATACACAGGCTACTTCCTGATGGATATTCAGTTAAATACTGAATATTAAGTTACTTCTCGTAGGCAAGAACTCAAATTCCCTCCTAGATTCAGTGAAGATCTGAAGTTTATCCTTGTCTCAGTTTTGAAAGACAGGTGTCTGCTAAGGAAGGCAGAAGCCCCCCCTTGAAGTGGCAGATATAACCCCTTTTCCCTCTAAGTTATTATATTTTGAAATCAAGGGCCTTTAGGCGAAGATGTGGGAAATAGGAATAACAGTTCTTTACTATATATATATGTATATAACCAGTCAAACAAAACAACAACAACTCTGGCAGTAACAGCAATCACAAACCCAGTCCCAGCCTTCTCGGCTGTCGGGCCCTTTTCCCTCGGGTGCAGTTCCGCTCGCAGCCGGCAGGGGCGCTGGCGGCTCCCGGTGAGCAGGGCAGGTGCGATGGTTCCCCCGCGGCTGCAGGGGGCGCTCCGGAGCGAGCTCGGGACACACGCGGCACTGGCGGCCTGGGATCCCGGGAAGGGATGGAACAAAGGCTTCACAAACCGCTGGGCAGCCGATCCCGGACTCTCGGGAACGGCAGGCTAGAGCGGCAGGCTAGAGCGGCAGGCTGGAGTGGCAGGGACGAACTCAAATCCCGGGTGGCAGGCGAGATGTATCCAGATGGGAAAACCCCACGGAGGCCCAGGCAGGCAGGGCGAGCAGGGCTACAGCGTAGCGAAAAACTCGAAGCAGCAGCGGGGCAGGGCAGCCACAGCTCGGCCTCCAGCAGGGCAGGGAAAGCAGCTTTTGGGGTCCCAGCGTTGCTTCCAGCAGAAAGAAAGAACGGCCAAAAAGAAAGGAGCAGGAGCTCCTTTCTCTGCAGCTTCTCTCTCCGGACGCTCAGAGCGAACTGCCCCCACACCCAGGTGTAGACAAAGGAGTAGCCAGGCCCGCCCCACCCCCCTTTTTGTCTTTCTTAAGTACAGCTATTTGTCCCCTAGCAACATGCATATGGGAGAAAATTCCTTTAACAGGAAAAAACTAAGACTAAACTAAAACCCCAACAATACTTTAATTCTTAAATATGTGAGTACCCACCTTAGGTCTTAATCCAACTATTAAGTTCAGTTAATTACTCAATGAAAGCAAGAACAGTCTCAATGCAAAATTGGATCTCAAGGTTGCTCCCTGGCATTGGTATATTAGTTTACTCTTTTCTGTTACAGAATTACAGGATCACAGATTGGTTTGGGTTGGAAAGAATCTTAGACACTATCTCATTCCAATCCCCTGCCATGGGCAGGGACACCTTCCACTAGACCAGGTTGCTCCAAGCCCTGTCCAACCTGGCCTTGAACACTTGCATGGATGTGGCATCCTCACCTTCTCTCATATGCCAGTGCTTGGAAAATTACTGTTTTCTATTTTCTGCCCCCAAAGTCAAGCTGTAGAGAAATCATTCTTGTAGCTTGCACTGATAGCCAGACGGAGCTTATCTTGCTGGTTCTCAGCTCAGAGCCCCTCGTGGGACTGCAGGACAGCAGCAGCTCTCAAGCCCTGGCATGGGGGTTTCAAGTCCCCAATTCCTTGTTTCCCGCAGTGCCGCCAGTGATCCGCGTCTACCCCGAAACGCAAGCGCAGGAGCCGGGCGTGTCAGCAAGCCTGAAATGTCACGCTGAAGGCATCCCTAATCCCCGAATTACCTGGCTAAAGAACGGCATTGATATCATGCCAAAACTATCCAAACAACTATCGCTCCTCGGTAAGAACAGAATTTTGATTAATTAAAGTATTGTAGACAGGGATTACAGAGGATTATTTTGCACTTTAAACCAGAAGTTCTTGTACTTTGCTAAGCCACAGTTGTTGGAAATCATGTTATAAAACCCCTATTTTTCTCTTTTATCTCTTTCTCCTGTGAATTTCCCAGGAAATGCACTATTGATTGATGTAAGTGGTAATGGCATTCTGTTCAAAGACAGCCTGCCTGTTTCTTCACTGCCTTGCTTCTTGTGTACGGCACAGCAGAAAAGAAATGCATCAGATTATTTGAAGAGAAATTTATTAAATTATTTGTTCAGGTCTAAGCCCACACTGGATGCAAGTCAGCTGAGAATCAGTCTGCCATTCAGCCCTGCTGAAGGAATCGGGCTCTTAATTCCTCTTGGTCCATGTTCAAATGAGGGTGCAACAGGCACAGCAAAAGGCAAAAGTATTTATTTGTAGTTTTCTGTGTAAAAATATTAATCCCATCCTCAACACATGCCCCAGTCTGGCTTTGGTGGATTGTAGCCCTCAGCCTGTGTTGGTAGCACAGGTATCCCTGCATGTCACATACAATATCTCAATATGTTCCAAAGGTTTTAGGCAGTGGTCTCACTGCAAAAAGCAAAACAGTAGGAAGAACTGTAGAGAGACCCCTTTAAAACCGAAGTTTTGGTGATCTGATGAAAAACAGTTTGCAAAATTGAAATTAATTTCTCTTCACTAAAGCCAAAGCCTTTTTCTAACAAGAATAAGAAATAAATGAAATGTAATTTATTGTTTGACATGGGATTGTTCTTTGTTCTCTTCTGGTGTGGAGTGTGTACGTGCTGATGGAAAGGACAAGACATCGGCTCCCATAAGACTCCCCAAAAACCTCTAGTTAAATAGGGGGAAACACAGTGGGGTGGAACCACCCAGTTGAGCCATCACCGGGCAGCTATGGCACTGGAAGACAACTAAGGCAGGGAAAGCAATTAGCAGCAGTGAGGAGCACTTTTTATGAGTGTCTCTCTTACAGCAAACGGAAGTGAACTTCATATCAGTAGTGTTCGGTATGAAGACACTGGTGCCTACACCTGCATTGCTAAAAATGAGGTGGGAGTGGATGAGGACATATCTTCCCTTTTCATCGAAGATTCAGCGAGAAAGACCCGTAAGCTCAATTTTCCATGTATCTATTTCTTTAAATAGTGTTTGAATGTAATGATATACATGTAATTTGATAGTTCAGGCTATTGCATGCAGTCAGTTGGATCCTACATAAGGTAATGACAGTTCAGACTGCACTTTGATCAGAAGATTGGACACTTTTTGGGGTAGGAATCATGCAGACAAGGTAAAATCTTGTCCAGGAAGATGGTGCCTTTCATGTGCCAGAAGTATACCAGGTGTGTGATGGGTAACAGCGTTATTAGAGTAACAAATTAACAATAGTTTCAGATATCAGGGAATCCAAAATGTAATATTTTGTCAAATTTTATAAATCTCATTGATTTCTTTTGAAGACAGTTACCAGTCAAAGTTCTCGAATATTTAGACGTCTGAAAAATGTTGTGATTAAACTATTTATTTTACCTGTTTTTGCATCACTGACTGGCAAAAGAGGTTTCCCTCAGTGTGAAATTATCTTCCACCTGGAAGACAAATACTCTCCCAGCTACTCTTCCCACATCTCCTATAGGAGTGCAGCTGTGTTATCTTGACCACACTGACCCCAAAACACAATCGCTGAAGGAGGTGATCAGTTGCCCCAGTAGAAAAGTTTCCAGAGGCCTGATCCTTCCTAGTTCTGCCATCTTAACTGCTTAGGAGATTGCCTGGGTTTATTGGTGATGCTAAAAGTCTAGGTGCAAATGGGATTTTTGCTGCTTTTCTGGCTGCAAATATAGAGCGAGAATTGGTAGCTAAGTTACCCATAAATATGGGCTCTCAAGGAGAATCTTTGGAAAATATGTTCTATTTCTCATTAACTAGATTTATGTACTCTTGTTAATATTGGTCGTTTTCCCTTGAATACTTGAGCAAGGGAAATTGCAGTATGTTGAGAAATAATTGGATCTATCTGGAACAGAAATTCAAATGCAGGTGTACTTTCAGAGCTTATGTGAATCCTGAAAGAGAATGCAGTTGCATGAAGTTCCAAGAAAAAGCGCAGCCAAGGGTGTAGCTGCTGTAGCTGCCAGTCTCAGGCTTCTTCTGAAAGATGTTGGTGGACCTGGCAGTGCTGGGTTAATGGTTGGACTCAATGATCTTAAAGCGTTTTTCCAACATTAATGATTCTATAATTCCATGTTGTGTTTCCTCATTGAACCTGCACAGAAAATCACAGGCTGTACCATACCTCCAGCTGCATTTGAAGGTAACAGCTTCTCTTTAGTAGGTCACTGATGTTTGAACAGCTGCCTTCATTTCAGGAAGGATTTTTCCCATGTCAAAGTTTCTGAATTGTCTCTAGAAGGAGCAAATGTGTTTAGAACTCTCTGTCTTTCCTGGTATTTTATTTGAATGAATGTTACAAAATTTTCACCAATTAAACAGTTCATGTAAACATGAGTATTTATTCAGTTACTTGCTACAATGAAAGTTTTGACATTGTTTTGTTGTTTTTTTTTCTTTTCCTGATTATTTTCTGGCTTTCCCAATATTCTGATGCTGCAGTTGCAAACATACTGTGGCGAGAGGAAGGTACTGCAGTAAAGTTCTTTTGTCGTAGTGATAATGTGCTTGTCTGCTTTAATAATTCTGTGATGGGCCATTCTCCACTGACTTGCCACTAACCCTATCAACTTTCACAGTTACCAGATTAAGTACAGACCAGACATTTAAAAGCTAAATTCTTCAAATTAGAGATGTCACTCTTGTACCTATAACTTCTTGCATTTTCCCACTATGAAATAATAGATTACCATAAAATATATAAAAATATGAATCTTTATATACTGCCAGAAGTGTGATCAGCCTGAGATTCTCGAGCTGCATTAGCAATCACACAAGTGTCAGAAGTGCTCCCAAATTACCATAATTGAACAAGTAAGGCATAAATTCAATATACTGCATTTATGCAAGCAATTCAAGCTCTTCCTCTTCAGTAGCATGTATTGATGTTTTCTAGGTAAGCAACAGAAATTTTGTTCTTGACTGTTAGGCAAAACAGAAATCCAAACCACAACCGGTTTTCTTCCCTCTATCTTTTGAATCGATGCAGGGTAAAGGTTGCCCAGTTTCTCCTTGTTTTAATTGGCAGTTAAGATCTCTAGTTTGATCAAAGTTACAGTGTGCCCTCCACAAGGTCAACAACTGTTTTATCTTGGAAGCCAAAGTAGGAAAAAAACCCATCCTGAGCATCTAATTGACCTCAACGATATTACGGAGGCACTTGAATGAAAAATCCCCTGATTTTGTACATGCTTGTGCTGTCGTAATTTCCAAAACACCCAGTAAGAAGCATCATGCAACAGCCCCAGGGGCTCTCACACAGGTTGTCCATCTGCCTCTGTAGGTGTGGAGCCCAGGTATGTGGAGGGGACCCTGTGACATTGGGCTCCTGGAGGGCTGTGAGCAGGACATCCACTCACTGGAGGAAGGTTCTGGGGTTGAAACCCAGGTGTAAAACAGTTCTTGCGTCTGCCAGCTGCGTATGAGGCAGCTGAGACCTTGGTGTCCTTCCAGCTGTGTGGGAAAGTTTGCTGCGCAGTGAAAAATTGTTCTCGGCCACATCCCCCTGCCCCCTGCAAACACCCGAACTCCCTCACGCTGCTTGTCCAAGAAGGGCTTCAGGCTCACTCTGCTTTTGGAGGGTGCAAAAGGCCCCTTTGTAAGTAGTGCCTCCAGGTACCCAAAACAATAGCTGGGCTTCCTGCCCTCAGCATGAAGCTTTCTGGGTAGCTTGGGCTTGGCGCAAAGGATTTCAGGGGCAGAAGGAAGGTGCCAGGGTGTGGTGACCGAAGCAGCCTGGTCCAGGTGTGCAAACACCTGGTGCACGGTGTTGGTGCCACTGTTGGCCACAGGACACACAGCAAGTACACTAGTTTATTTCTAAGGTCCCTTCCAACCCAAGCTAAATGCAGCTCGCTGGAGGTCAGAGAGGTGGTGCAGTCACCTAGGATAGCTCCCCAGCACTTCTTCCCAAATACCCCACCTGCAGGTGTCTGGTGCAGGGCTGTGAGGAGTCTTCACTGCTGACATTCCTGTAAATGGCATTATTGGCACTAAGAATTGCTATGTCTACTTGGAAATGAAATCTCTAATGCATCTCTCATCAGTCCAGCATCACCTGCATGGTGCTCCATGGCTGTTTATATACAGTGTCCCTTACGCTCCTTTTTAAAGAAAACAGTTGGATAATCCTACCAGATGTAGAAGTAGAGTAATATTTAAATAACAGCTGAGAAGTTGGTTGCAGAAAGTCTTCTTATAATTTTGCTAAATAAATGGACTTACTGCTTATCAACCTTGCACATTTTAAATAAAAGTATGAGCAATGTTGAGGCAAAACATGGCCAGTAAAACAGATTTGCTGTTGATGTTCCTAAACGATTCAGTATCTGTAGATCAGGTTTATTACCCTGCTTTTCTTGTTCTGTAGTATTTCATGGACACATTCATTCTAGAACATACTTCAGCATGTGAAATCTTGGCACAGAGAAAGCTGGAAGACAGGAATGGTATTTTTGGTTTTACATTTTAATGTATTCTTTCAATTCCTTACTATGTGCAAGTAGCAATATTAACAAATGCATTGGTAGATTTGAGCTCCTTTAAAATGATCACAACCTCATCCCCCCAAGGTTTGGAGTAATTAAAACCTTGGGGAAATACCTAAACAAAATATGGTACAGAAAAAAACTTTTGCTGCAAGTCAAACTTTTAACATAAGTATTTGGTCATTTTAAAAGTCAATCTGTCAGTTTGTTCTCAAAACCTTTCAGACCACGCACAAGCAAAGCCTCAAGAAATGAGTGCACATAGGGCAACCAGCCAGTTAAACCTGGGGCTGGAAGCATGTGCAGTATTTACTTATACAAATAGTTTTTAATTTTGTCCAGAGAAAACCATGAGTCGCCCAAATGTAAAGCAGAGATTTGTTTTCATGCCAGTGTTCATTTCTGTAGCGAGCACTGCTTGCTTAATACCCGGAGAAAAGGAGCATTTCGTGCCAGCAGGCAATCAGCAGTTATGTGAATGTATGGACTTAAAAAGCTGAAAGCCTTTTCATTACCAAATTTAATTTCTAAAATACTTCCAAGTATTTAGATTAAGTTGAGGAAAATTATTTAATTATCAGATCAGAAGAGAGTATTCCATGGTGAAAAATTTGCCCTTTGATCTCAAAGGAGGGATGTATAGATGTACACTGATGGAGACGCTGTATTTTTGAAATAAGCTCTTGTTGATATCAGGTGTCCCTCCTGAAGTTTTTTTGTTAGAGCCAACTTATCTGGAGTGGATCAAATAAGAACTGGTTATGTTTAGGAAATCCTCATTCTTAATTTTTTTTTTAATATTAGGGTTTTTTTGCTATACAGATGAGGTATGCTGCCTTTCATAATGCCTTTAGTTTTTGAACTAGTTGTGTCATCTAACCTGAAATGTCCTCAATTCAAAAAGAAAAAGAAAAAACCATCCTGATTCTCCTCATTAGTCCCCCAGTTCCCAATTTAATACCTGCCTCACTACTGTAAAAAACAAAATACCCCATTGCCCACCTCTGTACTGAAATAATTCCCAATTCCCAGCACTAAGTAGGTGCAGCAGTATAATCAAAAATTGAGTCTGTTTTACTGATGTCCATGAGATTGTTTAGGATGTACCCCAACCAAGATTTGGCAAATGTTTCATGAGTCACAATAAAACACCTAGCTTGTCTAGTAAATAACCTGCTTGGTCTAAATATCGGTGTGAAGATCAATCTCTGGGAAAAAAGGTGGTTTAATTTAAATTGACAAGCTTTTTTTAAAAAGAGAGTACCTGAATGCTCTCAATAATTTGTAGTATATTTTAATCAGTCTGCAGAAAAACTTGGACTCATTTTACTGCAAGATAAGTAGTGAAACTTGCCAAGTCTCTGACTCTAAACCTGCCGGGGTAAAAATTTTAATCGAAGTATATTTGTGGGTAATTAAGGTCTTACTTCCTAAATACACCCTCATTGTAATAGGATCATCAGACAAAATCACGCTACTCTTGTGCATGAAAATAATAAGTACCTTCACAGTAGTCATAATTGATTGCCTGCCTCTTTTCACTTCTTAGGATTAAAATCCTTTACCCATGGAATATGTACATTCATTCCAGGCCAGGGTCAAATTCTGCCCTCTGACGTGTTCACTCAATTCCCACTAAAGCAGGTGGGAGTTGTGTGGATGCTGGGAGCACAGGTTTTGGTCCAAAGTGCCTGAATGAAATGTTTTACCAATATACTTGGGGAAAAAATTACCCTTAGTCCATGAAATAACTCTTGATGGAGCTTTGTTAGCTTTTTTCCTACATGCATGATCCTGCTCTGTGGCATCACATTTGAGGATCACAGTTCTTGTACCCACCTGATGCCCTAACTGGGGGATTTCTGTGCTATAGTTTAGACACTCAATTTGAACCTTGTCAGTACAGCAAACACCACATGCTGACACATTATACTCTGAAGCGACTTACTTGGCATCAAAAGAAGGGGGCTTAGCACCAAAAAAACCCTTCTAGCCTTACTAAATACGTGTTTTACAAATTTTCCAAAAATGCATTTGTCCAAATTATCCATATTTTTACTGTCAAGTTTCCTGTGATGATTTAGATCTCAATGCTGCAAACAGTTAAGAAATGTGAGAAACTCTATCTCTGTGAGCAGCATTTAGAGGTGCCACCACAGGACCAGAAAAGGGTATTTTTAACACTGAACACTGTTCAGAGCCATAGAATGGGGACTTTATTTCTCCATGGGAAAATGGAATTAATTGGAAGATACAAATTATAGTATCACCATATTGTTGGCAGATAAAGTACACTATCAACACTACTAGGGGTGACAGTGGTCATTGCAAACATTTACTGGTGGTGGTATGAAAAAATAGAATGAATGGATCTTTGAAACTAGAGTGTTTGAAAAGATCCTGAATATTTCTTAAAGATCTTGTCACTGCTATTCCATGTAGCATGACAGAAGTGATAAAATACAATCTCCTAAAGGCAAAGCAGTGACAATCAGCCAGTTTTCCAAATCTCTTGAAATACCCCAGTTGGATAAATGAGGGCTAATGCGATGCTGAACTACTCCATATTTGTGAATTACAGTTTGCAAGATTTCAAAAATGTATTTATTTTGGTGGCTGTAGTTAGTTCTTTCACATAGTTTAAGAAAACAGAGAAATCTATATATTTTCATTCATGGAAACAGATGCTAAACACTTCTATTTAACATCACAGTTACCAGCGGTCAAGTTGCTTGTGGCAGGATGACCTTCAGTTTAACTAAAGCTTTTCTTTCAGTTCTCAAATTATTGTCAAGCTGTTTTTCATGAACTCATAGGAAAAAAACAAATTCATAATCTGAGGAGGGGTAGCAGTGCAAACAGAGGGGTTTCTTGGGATCAAATCCTGCTTTGGTACCTATTAACAAGACCCAGCCATAGTTATTTGGGTACAACCACTGCCACCAAGGCAATGCATTTTTGAATGTGTCTGTACCTCTTCACTCCTTGAAGCCCTTGTTGTGACATAAAATTTGATTTTGTGAATGCTCCAGCTGCATCCAAATGACCAACTTTTATGTAAGGCAGATTTTGTTTGTCGGGAGAGGAGGATGCGTTCTTAAAAGAAGTCCTAACAGCTAGGGATACATACCAAAAAAAATACAACTCCTTCTTCTTTATCCCTCTTTAAGGCCTGAGTGTTGGGAATATGTTCTATGTCTTTTCTGATGATGGGATCACAGTCCTTCAGCCAAACGAATGTGAAATCCGGAGACATATGAGGCCTGAAGAGAGGATTTTCACGAGTTATGTAAGTCCTAAACCCAGCAGCTACAGCTGACAGCTGGGAAACTTTCTCTTAATCTCTTCAAAGGTTGTTATTGCTAAAGGACCCGTTTGCCACAGGGGTGTTGGAGCTTGGTGGGCTTCATGCAGCATCCCTGAGGTATAGCATCTTCTCTTGAAAATCAAGGGATCCACGTAACTTCTAAGGCTGACTTAGAAATGGAGGATTTACTGACACACTGAAGAGAATTTGGCTAGTTATCACATGAGCAAAGACTTTCATTTGTCCTGTTTGATCTGTTTACTTATCCATGCTCCAAATTTGTAACTGGGCTTTGGGGAAGGTACAAAAGTCAATAGCACAGAGATGTGCACATCATTCACTGGTGCTCCTTTTACTGATGCCTCCATAGGCAAAGAAGTGAGCTACTTTGGGCTACTTTCTGCTCTTTGGACGTAGTTTGCCATGTTAAACTGCAGCAGGGAGGCAAATAAGAATGCCCAGAAAATGGTTATGCCATGGAGGTCCTCTGCATCGTCTGCCACTGAAAGGGAGACTGCACTGTCTGTGTTTGCTGTTGGCACTTTTCTATCAGCACTGAGTTTACCTAACCCTTGCTGTAGGAAATCACGAGGAAAATTTTTTCAGGTGTCAGGAATGTCAAGCACTGGCTCAACATGGCCAGTGGGATAACACGTGCCTGGAGGCTCTGTGAGGTCAGTGTTCTCAGTTACCTGTGTTAGGTACTCCTGCACAGGAACACACATCAGGTATATCTTCATGACACTGTCGGTTCTTGAAAAGCACAGGTGCTGAAATACATCCAGAAATGCTTTTTTAGTCACTCCTTTACTTAGTTTCTAATTTTTTAAAAGGGAAAGTTGAGAATGTGGCTCAAGAATGTGGCTCTTCTGAAGAAAAGGGCTCAGTCTTGATTTCAGTTTTGGGAGGAATCAAAGGGGAGAATCACTCTCACGACCCCTGCAGGTTGGGTCAAGCTCTGCTGCTATGGGTCAAGATCATCTTACACATCTGTAGTAAATATTTTCTAAATCTCAGTAAATTCATGGTTGATACTGATTTTTTTTTTCCACTAGATTTTAATATACCTTAGAAGAAGTCCAGACTGATGCTCACCCCAAGGCTAATCCTTAACATGGACTTAATATTATTAACCCACACCCAAGCTGTTGCTTTACAAAGACAGAAATCCTGTGTTTCTTTTCCAAAGAACTGTAAATATTGAAGAGGTGGTTCTGGAAAAACAGATTGAAAAGAACAAAAGAGAGAAGGCACTTAAGGAAATAATGTTCAGCACGTTGGTGCACATAAGAGGGATTTTTAATATCACTTGGCTGCTCTTCAGAGACACCTCTGGGGGATTCCTACAGATCTCATAGGGCCCTTCCCTTGGTCCAGGGAGGATTGACATTTATTTCCTCCCTTTTCCCTTTTACTATCTTGAGTGTTTGCTACATAGACAGTGACACAAGCCCAACTTTAGGAATGGATCTACAAAAAAGGTTTCTTCATTTGCTCTTAGAGGGCACAAAAGCAGGTGGAGCAGCTGCAGCTGAGCCCTGTAGCAGAAAGACTGGTGACCTTTCCCTGCTCCCCTTGGCTTGGGTGGATGCTGTGTTGTTAGAGCTGAGGATTGAGGAGGACAGTGTGGAGGCTGGCAAGGTGCCTGACTGCATGAATGGCTGCTGGAAAGCCCAAGCCCGAGCTTTTGTATCATCTTCTAGCTTGTAGCATAGATTCCCAGCCTGGGCCGGAGGGACAGAAAAGAAAATGCAACCAAGTTATTGAGTCTTGTATCTTCAACCCTTGCTCGTGGTCTCCAACAAGACACTCAGCCAGCAGAGCTGTTCTGCTTAGAGGTGACAGCTTTTTATCCATAATTGTTGCACATGGTGTGGGTCCCTTACAGCTCAGGATATTCTATTCTGTTCTATTATATTCTATTCTATTCCTCCAATACAGACACAGTGTTGACACTGCTTTTTGTTGTACCTCCTCTTTCCCTGAGCAAGCTCTGATGCAGCTCCAATCACATTTCCCTTAGGGAAGTTGGGCCATTATTTAAAATTAACCAACAGAAGATCTAAAATCAGCAGTTCTGCTCACTGAAATATATATGTGTTCATTCTTGTTTTACCCCATTTCCTCCCCACAGCCTGGTCCCACACAAATGCTCTTTCAAATAAAGCATCTCGACAGAAGGAAGATCGATGAGGAGTAGCCAACATGCAGAGAGCTGTTGGTGAGACCACAAGGGACTCTTCAAACTCAGGGTAGCTGTACCAGTTCTGCACAGGACTCAGTGAGTGGAGTATCAGAGACAAAATATGGCATCAGGCAGCTGTGAACAGAATTTGGCCCAAAGCGGCAGAACTTGGTTCCTTTCGAACAGGGGAAGTTTCTGTAGCTGTAGGATCGTGCTTGTTTTGCTTCTGTTTGCTTGAGCATAGGTGTTTTAGAGCATGCTGTCCTGCACAGAAAATGAAGACTTTATGAAAAATATAAAGCAGTGAGTCAATTAATGTAAATCACTGTTTTTTCAAAGCCTAGGGTGATATTTCTGTTGCTAATAAACACTGACAGCACTGCAAGTCTTGATGAACCACAGCATGCTTCAAAAGATCAATCCATAGGCTCTGTGGTTATTTAAATTCAATATAAGTTTGCAGGAGGTCCAGCTGCTTAATGTCATTGCATAGAGCCAGGCTGAAGTGTGGTACCTGATAAATTAATTATTTCATGTTTTCCAGGAAAGAAAGGGAAGAAATATCATCCTAATGGAATCCCCAGGGATTTTTTCCTGCGGTTTTCAAGGCTAAGCTTCTTGCTGCTCCAGGCCCTGAAATTGTAAAAATTAAACCTTTTCTTTTTTAACCCCTCAGGAGGAGATCTGTCCTAGAGTGGAAGGTGAAGACACTCAGTCCTGCCTCTGGGCTTCAGCAGTCAATGTCAGAGACAAGTACATTTATGTGACACAGCCAAAGCAGAACAGAGTAATGATAATTGATATCCAGACTCAGAAAGCCATACAGGTACTTACAAGTGAACACATTATTTGCTGATGGCAAAAGACTTGATATAGGACAAAAAAACCAGATCTTTGCCTGGTGGATCTGCTGGGCAAAGATCTGCTGATCACTAAAGAGCTGGGCCTGTGTTGCTTTCGCCAGTGGGATCACATGGGGTTCACTGTTCTGTAACCTCATTGGCAGGAAAAGAGGTTCTATAACCTCTCCTCTATGGGTGGGAGATCACAGTCTCAAGACTGCATCTGCAGCCGAGCTTACAGTGAATCTGGTAAAATAACATTGGGATGAATTCCTGGCTTAGCTACCTGACCTGGGTTATAAGCAGGTTGGGAATAATGAGCTGGTGTGGGTACAATTCAGACAGAAACTGGCCCTTGATCTACTGGCTATAAGTAACAGTATAAGATGGAGTGATGTCTACACAGAAAATGGCACCAAACAGCCAAATTTTTCAACTGCTGCTGGTCCCCCACTTGATTTGAAGGCAAAGCTGCACAAGGAACATAATAGTGGTGCATGGGACTGCCTGCAGTGAGCTGATGTAGTATTTGTCATGTGCATTTGGGTCACTGTGTAAATAACTCTCTCCGGGTTTTTTTAAGTCCTTGGATGTGGACCCATTACCAACCAAATTACATTATGACAAGTCCCACGACCAA
The DNA here is from genome assembly GCF_009650955.1 of Corvus moneduloides. Taxonomy (NCBI): domain Eukaryota; kingdom Metazoa; phylum Chordata; class Aves; order Passeriformes; family Corvidae; genus Corvus; species Corvus moneduloides. The sequence goes on from NC_045490.1 coordinate 10,599,818, forward strand.
GTGTGGGTGCTCAGCTGGGGGGACATGAGGCAATCATCACCCACACTGCAGGTAAGTCCTTACACTTTGGAGCCTTTGCTCTTCCTGGGCTCAGCATCACTGGTTACAGACTGGTGGCCGGTGGGTCGCAGGTATTTAACAGCATTTAATGGTCTGGATATAAAGCTGCTGTTTCATTTGCATATCCAGTGTGTTTTATGCATCCCTCCTCTGTCCATCCTCACATATTTTTCCTGCTGTTTAATTTGTTTTTGAGCAATGACTGTGCCGCAGGCTGACAGCAGGGCTGCTTTGTGCCAAGGTCTGTTTTGTTTTAAGACTGGTGACAGAGCCAAGTGCCATAAAGTTGTACAGCAAGGGCTGGCAGCTGGCTGTGAGCAGGACAAGCCTGCTGTGCTCTACAGCACTGGTAAGGCACCTTGAATCCTGTGTTCAGCCTTCACTACGAGACGGACATTGAGGTGCTGGAATGTGTCCAGAGAAGGGCAAGAGAGCTGGGGAAGGGTCTGGAGCACAAGTCTGATGAGGAGCAGCTGAGGGAGCTCAGGGGAGACCTTATCAGTCTCTACAGTTCCCTGAAGGGAGGTTGGAGCCAGGTAGAAGTCAGTATCTTCTCCCACGTAACAAGTTATAGGAGAAGAGGAAATGACCAAAAGTTATGCCAGGGGAGGTTTAGGTTGGTATTAGGAAAAATTTCTTCACTGATAACTTTGTCAAGCCCTGGAACAGGATGCCACGGGCAGTGGTGGAGTCACTGTCCCTGGAAGGATTGAAAAGACATGTAGATGTGGCACTTGGGGACATAGTTCAGGAGTGGGCTTGGCAGTGCTGGGGAAATAGTTGGACTCAATGATCTTTGAAGGCTTTTCAATCCTTAACAATTCTGTGATTCTGTGATTCTCTCACAGTAAAATGTAAAAAGGGGCTCTCTAGGGTATGAAAAAAAAACCAAACCATCAGAAGTAAAACCTGGAGGACAAATTGTGTTACTGGGTGTTAGTGATTCCACTACAGGGGTGCCAGTGATATCCCTGGAGCTCCTCCATGCTCAGCACCATCAGACCCACAGTGATATTGGGACACAGCACTACACATGAGTTTGGATAACTAAATTAGCTTCCACTTCCAGATGACCTTGGCAGATTTACTCTTCTATTGACAGTACAGAGAACATGGAGAGTAGTCATCTAGTGGGGCATTTTGCTACTGCTCTATGTTGTATGACAAAGTTGACATGATTTGATCAATACAGACATCCCCTTCTCTGGTAGTTGTTTTCTGGCACTTGCTGCCCAACCTTTCTGGAAACAGGTGTCATGTGAATATTCCTTCTGCCAGAAGTGTTTGCTGGTAAGTCTACATTAAAGCATTCCCCAGCAGGCAGAGAAGAAGGGGGGCTGTGCTTTCTGACCTAAAAACCAACAAATTGGAATCTACATTAGTTGTGGGGCTACCCAAGGCTGCCTCTGGAGATGCTGCCCCATGAAGACCAGATGAGCCATCCCCACCATCCACATGCTCCATCCAGTGCTGTCAATAATAAAGACTGGACCAGCTACTCATCATGGGCTATTTCAGGAAAAGATGCCAAAACCAGAATGGAGGCAAATAAATGAAGGTTTCCAGGGCAGCAGCACCAGGTTGTCTCACCTGGGGATGCGAATTTCCTGTACCGGGTATAAGGAGACAAAATGGGCCCTCTTTACCCTTTCTGACTTAATTTCTTCCATCCAGCTGTGAGAAGTTTCTGTAATTAAAGGAGAGATGGCCCAAGCATGTCATTATTAGGAAGAACACACCATCTGCACAGCTGGAAACTTGTTAGAAGGCTCCAAGTCTCAGATAGTCCTTTCTGTTATCTTTATGATGTGCAGTTACACACATAGAGATGAGATTAGCATCAGCAGATCCTTTATTTTTTCTGACTTTTTTTCCCAAAAGGTGGGCAGTAGCTAATTGGGCAAAGTTCCTTCTTAAAACCTGCAGTGTTTGGTTGCACAGATGCAGTAAAATATTTTTTTTTACAAAGATGCTGCTGCAGAAGTTGATCTAAATTTCCACTCATTCTCTGGAAGTCAGGGATTTATCAAACTGCCTGTGCAACCAGCTAATGGGATGCTGTTGTTTGGCCATTACTGACTAGTTGGAAGCAAATATCTGGCCTCTCGAAAGCACTGTGCAAGGGTGGGCATCCTTCTTGAGCAATCTAATTGGAAGAAATCTAAATGGCATGACCAGAACAGCTGTCTGTCTAAACCTTTTAGGGGTTTAGTATATCTTTAATGAATTATGTAGCTGTAAATTCAAAGCAATGACTGCTGCATATTGGAGCAGCAGAAGGTCCTAATGAATGGACTAAAGTCATCTTGGACCCAGCAAACAATTCAAGTGTTTAACATTTTAATTTTTGAAAACTTTTCCTTTCCGGAGCAGTGGAGGAGCTGAGTTCCCCTGTCCATGGAGATGTGTGCTGTGCTGGAGGACAGGACCAGGGGACAGCCAAAGGGCGCTTCTCCACTCCTCCCTGGACTTTATATCGATGGATGAACAGTTTCTCTCCTTCAAAGTGATAATTAACTGCTGTGAGTTAGTGTTTGATCCTTCAGGGTGGTAAATTATCACTGTGCATTTATGTGAGATTAATAAATATTACCATGAAGTAAATGTTTACTTTAGACAGTGAGGGATAAATTATTATGGTCCTAGTGTTGTCATACAGCTTCAGTTCCTGTTGACTGCTCTTTCTCAAGATGTAAACAACTTATGAAAGTCAAGTTGTGTACTTACCTTACAAATGTCAAGCCCCAAATACTATTTGCTAGCACACCTTTTGAAGACAACTACACCAAACAGTGTTTTGAAGTCATTAATCAATTTGAGTCTATTACATCCTGGAAAGAGCCACTCGGTACCGTGCATGTAATCTGTATTTACCTTTCTGCCTTACTCAGTGCTTACCCTGTGCTCAACCTTGTGTGTATTTATTGTAGGTAATTCCAGAGGCGAGCGCAGGGGAGAATCCACGTGTTATCCGCACACCCTTTGAAGGAGTGGATGATTTTTTTATACCACCTACAAATCTTATTATTAATCATGTTAGGTGAGAAATTATTTTAATGAATAATAATGGTGACCATGCTGCTCCTTTCTCATCACCTTAAAGGACTGTACAGATATAAAGGGAGGGAGGGAGGGAGGGAGGAAGGAAGGAAGGAAGGAAGGAAGGAATCTTAACTATGTTTATCCCCATGTTCACACATGAAATGATGAAATGGAGAAGTGGTTGAGGAAATTGCCAGTAGTTATTCAGCTAATCAATAAAAGAGCAAGAAACAATCCTGGACTTCCCTTAGACCATACATGAGCATTCACATCTCACCTTGGTCAGCCTTCCCTCCTTGCAGCTTATGGCACACTGCCCTGGCTTCCTTGTGCCAGGAATTTGATGGCCCAAAAATCACCTTCCTTGCCAGAAAACCATTATGGATCTGGGCAGAAACCCGTGTCAAGGATATATTGCTTGAAGTGGTAAAAGTGTACTCTGCCTGAAGCACAAGATGTGTTTCTTCCACATTTCCAACTTGTTCAAGTATTGGATCTCTGCATGGGATGTATGGTTGGAGCAGAAAAATTGTATGCACTGCACATAAAAAAAAAAAAACCAAACAAACAACTCCATGAACCATCAGTTTTAAATGTGATGTAGTGGTTAATGAGGTTGTGTAACTAACATACTAATAACCTGGAGTAATACTGGCTGCTTCCCAGCAGGCAGAGGAAGCCTCCCATTAACATTATCAAAATTCTGTCCATGTTACAACATAACAACTGTTTAACCATCTTCTGTCCTCTATATAGTTTAACTAAGTTAAACACTCCAAAAACATAATGTAACTCCTTACAGTCATCTTAGGTTTCCTGCAGGAAACACCAAGAGAGAGGGGTTACACTTAAATGATTATATGTTGAATCTGTTCCAAAATAAATAACTTTGCCTGCTGAAACACAAAATAATGATGCATGCCTCATGGCTGTCATTTGTAATTTCTCTCTGCTTCATATTTCCAGTTTTCTTTCACAATTTCATTGTGACTAATAGTAGTGCCAGGAGGTAGATGACTCTGCTGAATGTTAAAGCCTGGGCTGAGAAGGTGAGAATTGCATTCAAAGACAGGAAGGTGGAACAGTTACACTTTTTTGTTTATTTAATTGTCCTTTTGCTGCAGTGTGATTAGTTAGCTGAAATAATAAATATGGATTATTGTCTATAGTTTTCCATGTGCAAAGCTGCAAATGCTGTGCCTTATTTGCTATTGCATTTGTTCAGGGACAGATCATCGTCTGTTCTCTCTCACCCTCAGCACAGAAAAATAACTTTTTGCAGGCTAATGAGATTCATTGAGATGATGTTCTAAATTCTCCACTCAGAAACAATAAATGGCAGTACCAGCATTTCCCAGGAAGGTGAACATTTAAGTAATTTCTTCCATGAGCCACGTAATATTTGTATGCAAATATTCCTGCATATGTATTTCAGCTACCTCTTATTTCAGATGGATATCTAGAAATGCATCCATTTTTATTAGTTTCAAGGGTAGACTGTTGTCTATTTAGAACTCTCTTAAGTGTAAGGTTTGCTTTGAGATTTCAGATCACAGATTTCATGCGAGGGATGAGCCTCTTCTGCAACTGTGGGCGCATAAAATATATCCTGACCCATTTCTTTAAATGAAAGTTTATGATAAAACCATTTCTTAACTTCTTCAGGCATTTGGCCAAGTATTAAGGAAGTCTTGGGGAAAAAAAAGCTGTAAGGGAAGGCACTTTTTAAAGTGTACTTAAAATGCATTCATCCAGGAGAAATACAAGTGTCATATCTGATTTCTACACACACAGTGTGCTACGACTTTCCACTGCAGATACTTTGTGAAGTCTCTAATGGATGTGAGTATAATGGGGAGATGAAAAGCTTAGCCCAGTGATTTTCATGGGATCACACACTACAGTGGCTCATTCTTTAGAAGTTAAATCATTGCTGAGTGTCTCACTGACAGATGGATTAAGAATAAAGAAATAAACCTAGTGTTTCAAGCAAAATATGTATTATCTGCACACAAGCACGTTGTCCTCCACATTTCACAAGGCAATTTTACATCTTTTGCGGAAGAGATACAACACTAAGCACTCACTTAATTTCCTTCTGTCTACATTGAACGGATGAAAAAATACTCGATGTAAAATTAGTTTTTGTAAGTCGGTGTCAGTGACCTGTGAATCCAGGGGAACACAAACAGGCTGTTTCTAAGGGCTCCCTCTCAAATTAAGTAGAAACCTTTCTTCGCTATTCTTGTCTTCAGCAAAGGTCAGATGTGCTGTAGCATGTATCTTTTACAGAACATTTATTCTCTGCTCACTGTCTTTTGCCTTGTCTTGAGACAGAAAATAAAGACCCCTTATCTTCAGGGCACCCTGGTTATGTTCCTCAAGAAATGTTTTACACCTTCCCTGGGCTGGCAGGATGGTGTTTGAGAGTCTGGTCTGCACTTCAGCCTTGCCATCTCCTGCAGTGGTTCCCAGGCACCACGGGTACCAAATACACACCACAGCTTCCCTCTGGTGCTGTCAGTTAAGAGATGAGGTTAGACATGGTCTTCATTCAGTGGTTATACATTATATTGTACACAGCCATATTTATTACATAGAGGTACTCTCTGGCCCCAACCTGGCAGCAATATGCTTTATTTTGAATGCTTTTCTATTTTGAGATTGAAGGCTTGAGTATATATTGAATTTCATGACTGCAATCTCAGACAGATTAAATACAAACCTGGTCAGTGTTAGCCTACTGAACACCCAAACCTTGATATCATTTCTATGGTAAACTGGTCTTCCCAATAAAAGATTTCAGCTTTTAAAGATTCAAACAGCTAAGCACATATTCGAATTTCCAGGATCAGGTTGCTAATTCGAACTGAAATATATCCCTCATTCTAGGGTGTTTTAGAAGCACTAAAACAAGACATTTCTTACAAAAAGAGACAGCATTATTGCACGTGCTTCCAAAACCAACAGAATAAAAGCTTTCCGATTCTGCTGACTTTGCTCAAGCATGTAACCATGTCCGCAGAGATGACTTCAGTGTCTTGTTTTCTGTTTCAGGTTTGGCTTCATTTTTAACCAGTCAAAACATGCGGTTCACAAGATTGACCTGGAAACCGTGACTCACATCAAGACCATCAACCTCAAAGCCCACAGCTGCGTGCCACAGGCCATGGCGTACACACACCTGGGTGGCTACTACTTCGTGCAGTGCAGGAGGAACCGCTCGGTGGCCGCGTCACTGCAGCTCGTCATCGACAGTGTCACCGACACCGTCATTGGCCCCAACGGTGATGTGTCGGGCACACCCCACGTGTCACCTGACGGACAGTACCTGGTCAGTGCAGATGAAGGCAGTGGCAGGATCAGAGTCCAGGCTCTAACTGTCCGAGGGGAAATCAAGTTGATTTATGACTTGAAAACAAACATACGTGTATCTGATCTGACATTTCAACCCTCTTTCACTGATGGCAATCAGTACTATATATATGCTACTTCACATTTGCAAACAGATGTGCTTTTTGTAGAGCTGTCAACAGGGAGAATGAATGTACTGAAGAATTTAAAGGACCCTATCACATCCAAAGACTGGCCCTGGAGCAGCTACAACAGAATTATGAAAGACAGTGGATTATTTGGACAGTATCTCATTACACCAGCTAAAGATTCATTGTTTGTTATAAATGGGAGGCAAAATACATTACGCTGTGAGGTTTCAGGTATAAGGAGGGGTAACACAGTGGTCTGGGTTGGGGAGGTATGAAAGTGTAGTAGCAGTGGGGCCTTCAGCAGGCAAGGACCAGTTGGACCTTTACACTGCAGCAAATGAGCAGTAGCATTGTACATTTTTACACTGGGAAAACAAAAAAAGACAAAAAATCCCTGTATAGGCTTCATGGTACAACACTGGTCTACTTGCAAGTTTTATAATATAAGGTATGCTCTGCTAATAGGAAGTGGTTTTGAAGGGATATTTTTCATTTGTGGGTGTGATTTGTGGTTATGAGAAAAATGCTGGGAAGTGAATAATATCTCCACTGAGATATCATATAAGCCACGAAACCTAGTGATTCTGTAGAACAAAACAGATTTTGACTTTCCATACTGAGGAGCTTTTATGTTATGTCCAAGCATCAGTTTTCTTCCCTGTATCCCTTGCCTGTTGGCTGCACTGACTACCCCACCCCAGCACAGGGTGACTGCAGCAGCGAGGACTGCAATGAATATTCACCTTTGGATGATGAGGGGAACTAAACATCAGAACAGTTTTCAACCCAGAGAAACCTAGGAGAGTGATTTAATGAAAACTGATCAGTTTTCTCTGCAGGATGGCTTTGGGAGGATTCGCAGATGTGATTTCAGAAGGAGGCATCACAGAAATAGTAACTGTCAGCTCGCTTGCTTCTGCGCTTCATTTTGCTCTTGGTCCTACTGAAGGCAATGGGATGAGTCCACCCTCTTCCAGTGCATATTTGTGTGATTGTATTTGAGAAATTTGCCATGAAATATCCAGGCCATTACCCATCCAGGCCTGGGTAGAAGCCAGAAAATACTGATGGGGGGGTCAGAGTTTATGTAAACAATTTTATTGAGAAGGTGGCATTAGTCTTTCAACAGCTCCTGAGTATGGTCAGTTTGGGCACAATATGCAAAATCTACTCTTTGGAGGCAGAGAATTAGTTATGGTTATTCCCACAGAAGACAGCAACACTTCTAGAAATCATTGGTTACTCTCATTAAACATTTAGGAGCACTGAAATCACTTGGTTTTTCTTAAAATAACAGAGGTTATTTTTAATAGAAAACTCACTAATTTTCTAGTCATAGCCTTAATTTGCCTATTTATTTTCAGAAATACCAGGAAACAATTTTTCTTTGTGGTTTTTTTTCCCTTTCTGTTTATAGTACACTTGTTTATAGTCAATTATCTTTTAGTTATGAGCAAAGACATTCATGTAAAAGCAGCTGAATTATCCAAGAATGCAACAGCTGGCATTGAGAAATTTCAGTCAAGTTCCCATAAAAACATACAGCCATTTATTTGCACACTTGGAAGATATAAAAACTTTTCTAGTTGCATTCTTCTAACTTTCTTTTTCCATCACCATGACGTAATGAAGGCAAAAGCCACTGTGACAGCAGAGCCAGGGAAGTGGTGCCATCCGAGCAGTTGTAACCACCACTTGAAAAATGGGGTCTTGAGGTGGGTGAAAGCTCTCTGCAGGTAAATATCAGTAGCATTGGAGCCACCCATTGGCCTCCGGAAAGACCCAGCATGGTTTGCCGAGGACCTTGTTGCCCAGAGTCTGTAGAAAGCTGCCCTTGAACGCATACAGTGATAGGTAGTGGTGTTGTAATCATTTTCCTCCACAGATACTTTAAGTCACCCATTTCACAACACACACAGAGGGATTTTAAGCAAGAAGAATTCAGAATAACACTGACAGTCTTTGCTTTAAATGTTTAACTTTATCAGAAGAGCAGCATTTTAGCATGGCTGTAGACCTGAGGTATTTTAAACCATTTCAGTTCTATAGAGAATATAAAAATCTGTTCTGACAGACGAAGGAGGGGAGCTGAATCCTATGAATTCATTAAACGTGAAGTCCTTGAAATTGTCCTTCAACACCCATATGCTGAATCCTACATTTCTTTCACTTATGAGCCATAGGGGTTAGAAGAGACTCTTCCGTCATTGCAACACAGACATGTGAAACAGATGGGCATAGCCTTCCTTTAGCAATGCATGGTGTCCATGATTTTGTACTCATCCCATTAGGAAACATATTCCATGTCAAAGAAAGGAGAAGACCAGCTTTGTAAGTACCTTTAAATATGCACAGCTCCTTTCTTGAACAAAGCTGTATCCATACATTGCAGCCATCCTAGATGTGTTTTACCAAGGCCAAACACTGCTTTCGTGTTACCTTTTATGACTTCTTGAGTATTTTATTATGGTAAGTTTTCCCTGTAGAGACGTTCATTGTGTCATAGATCAAGCAAATATTACTTTTTTAAGAATATTAAAAAAAAAATCCCTGTATATATCTGTTCAGGTAAATATTCTTGAGGCTGGTTTATATATAGGCTGTGAAAGATGTGTAACAGACCTCACTTTTTCCTGTTTGTTGCAAAATATTGGAATAGCGTTCACTTGAAAAAATCCCACTTGGACCTTCCAAAGATGTTCCCTTTATTCCCTTTCCTGCCCAAGTTCTGGTGATGTGTTTTTCTAAATTATCCTAATGGTTATATATCATACTTAGAAAATGAAGTATAATTTAGATTGTCCACACTGCTTGTGAACAGTTCCAATGACAGTCAAATCTGACATTAAAGTGCTGCACATTTGTTACTCTGATTTTATTTTTTTTTATGACAAAGAAATTTTATATACACTCAAAAAAATGTTTAAACTGATATTTGCCTTTCAACTGTCAAAAAGAGACTATATTTCCTTGTGGGCAGTTTCTTCCCCTATCCTTTTGGTTTTCCACCAATTCACACTTAATTCCTAGTTAATAAATTATTAATTAATCATGATGATTAATTGAAATTGATCTAAATTGAATTAATGACCTTTTCATTATCCTATACACTCATATGTCAGGGTGTTCTGACACTAGAATCATGGGAAAAATAAGTCTCCAATGCAAAGATCAGATGCATTTGCCATTCATCACTGAGGTTAAACAGCAGTATGATAGAAATACTGGTTTGTCTTAGTATTTCCCTCAATATTTTCACTTTCTGAATGGAAGTGCCTGTTCAGAAACCAACCACTTTTAAACTGGAAGCAAAACTCACAAGTCCCTTCTTTGGAATCTGTGAAAGTTAATGTATTCTTATCATTAAATACTTTATTTTTTTATACCACTAAAAAAAAATCAACTAAAGTACCAAAGTATTTTGGTGGGCTTGTCTGCAGGATGGGTGGGAGATAGGAACTGGCAGTGTGGGTCAGTCCCCCCTGCAAAAGAGCCTTCATGAGAGGCTGTTGAAGGCCTTGGCCCGTTTTGCTGGATTGACCTCCATGAACACAGCTTTGCCCAAGAGGAACACCAGTCCTGATGACCTGTTGACAGGTACTTACTTACTTGATTTATACCATGATTAGGTCTTAATTGCCAGAGTGCCTGGTAGTGTGCTGGGTGCTGTGTAAAACAGATAAAAAGGTCAAGATCTCAATTCTGTAAGGAGATTAATGGCTAATTCCCTGTATGACCCTACAGCAGGTCAACAAAATGAACAGGAACACAGGAACAGAGGCTGGGGAGACATGTGTGCAATAACCTATTCATAAAAGATGTGGGCATGCCATAATGCCTTTGTATTTTTTTTCCCTAAGATCCCCTTTGTCCCTCCCTGTATCAGGCTTTGTGACCATCTCTTGGGTAACAGGTATAGCTGTTACCCTTCACTGAACCCCTAGGACCCAGAGATTTCCCCATCTGCCATGTACTCTTATTATTCACCACCTCATCCTCAGATAATTGTTTTCTTAGAAAACCTGGGGGTAAATCCTGCTTTTCTCAATGAAGTGCATTCTGCAAAGCAAGCAGCAGCACTGGCTTTCTGTATTGGATTACAATTCCCACTCTGCTTCCCATCTGAAACCTGCACTGATCATCTGACTCACTGCTTTGAACATTTTCTCATCGGCCAACAAAGCAAAGAAAAAAAAAAAGCCCCTATAGTATGGTTAAGTTATGGGAAACGGAGATCAGTGTTACAATTGGCACTTTCAGTGCTGCTATTTGCTCACTAGAGCTCATTTCCCCCTGCCTGGCAAGCCTCACCTCCAACCTACACAAGTGCATCTCCTCTGCCAGCCATGGGCTTCCACAACTGGTACCAGCAGCTGCTGTTTCTAGAGTTAATCATCAGAGAATGGTTTGGGTTGGAGGAGACTTTAAGTTCATCTCGTTTCAAGCCCTACCACGGGCAGGGACACCTTCCACTAGACCAGGTTGCTGCAAGCCCCTTCCAACCTGGCCTTGAGCACATCCAGTGATGGAGCATGCACAATCCACATTTCACACATTTCACCCTTTGTGCATCTGTAGCACAAGGCACTCCAGACATGATGTAGGCACAACTCCTGCCCATCACTGTGGTGTCCCACTGCTGCCAACTGCTTCTACAGCAAGAGATTTTTTTTCTTTTCTTTTCTTTCCTTGTTGACTTTTGGAAGTAGACTGAAATAAAACACAGGGAAATCTCTCCATCTGGAGACCAGGAAGACTCATGTGTTTCTTTCACACATGAGATGGTGTGATTGTGTGTGGTGTTGAAGACCAGACAAATTCCCAGCCAAGCAGTGCAAGCCCAGGAATGGACTGCTCCTCTCTGCTAGTGGAGGAAAAACACACCTGAAATGTCACCCTTTTTTAACCTGCCTCCAACAAGAGGGCTGGGGGTTAGTTTGGTTGGATTTTTAACTCTTGTTTCTAAAAGAATAAGATAGCAAGTCTATAAAGATTTTTTTAATAAGCCTGAAAACAGAGAACAGTGACAGGCAGGCAGGAATCTTACATCTATTCACATCTGCTAGGAATCAGGATGCCCCGAAAATGCAAAGGTGCTGACCTGGGGGTCATGCACAAGTGATGGGGGCTGAGCTGAGCTTGGGCTGGGGCCATCTGATGAAGGGGCTGACAGACCTGACATTATTCATTTATTTTTTTATCCCGTGCAATGTGAGCTGGCTGTGTAGCCCAGCTTAATGCATTGGCCAAAATACCCTCAATTCTGAACCCCCTGACTTCCCAGTACACTGGGGTGAGATTTACAGCCTGTACAGGCAGAGCAGGATGGTTTGGGCAGGACCAGTGCAACTTGTTAAGTTCTTGGCCCAATCTACTCTCTGCACCAGCTGAATTAATGCCCATAACTCAGTTCCGTGGCAGCAAAAGGTCATCACCATGCAGCCCAGGGGGAAGATGTAGCAGTGTTAATGACCCTCGGTGCCTTGGCACACGATGCTTAGGTGACTTACATTCCTCACAGACGTGACTGGCTACTAAAGAAGCTCTCTACCTTTGGGGTTTTTTCCCTTGTGATTTTATTTGTCCCTTATTCCTGAAATTCATGAGAAAAGATGAAAACTCAGTGGCACAAAAGGCTCTTGCATGTCTTATCTTGAGTTTAGGAAATATGGGGATTATGGGTCTTATTTTCCAAATGCTTGTAGCTGAAAACAAAACGCATGAAAAAGAAAAAAAAAAATTTTCCAGTTCACAATACTAACTTTAGAAGAAAAAAATTTTTAAAAAAAGAGTTCTGCTGTGGTGCTTCTACCAAGCAAATCCCACATCCCAGAGGCTTGTTTAATTAAGCACTTCAGCACTAACCCTTGGCAGTCTATGGTGTCTTTGACACTTGTCCAAAGCCATCAGATTAAGGCAGTGAGCACAGCGAGAGCAGAGAGCCAGCTGTGCCTCGTAAACAAGACAAGGACTAAATCAAACGAGCAGCCCATCCCAATTTGCAAAGGTCAGACCACTGGCATTTCCAGAAGTGTAGCTCCCGTTCTCAGCACAGGTTTCTCCCACTGTTGGACATGGGTAATGCCATGTATGGCCCAATGACCACGTCGCTCCTGCGCCATCGGATGCCCAGCCCTGGAGCTGTGCGCTCTTCAGCTACTCTTTAATTAGAAGAGAGTATAGACACAGCTGGCACTGCAATCACCTGTAGTCATGGAAGAGCAGGGCGTGGAGTTATCTGGAGAGGAGTTTTCTTTACTGCAAGGAGTATTGCAGAGGGAGAGTTTTTAATGTTTTATTTAAGGCTACAGTAAACTCAACGTTAATGGGCTTTCACAAACTGGAGTTTCTGTGGAGGAAAGCTCATCATTTCTGCAGAGGATTTGCTTGGGGGCTGGCAAAGCCTGAGCCGAGCTGGGTCAGGCAGGAGAACCAGTCTGGCATCTCCCTTTTCTTCTTCTTTAAATAAGGCATGGCTAGGAATTTGTGGTGGTAGGGGTTTTTGAACAACTGTACTATTTCCTACTTTTAATCCTCATCCTATTCGACACAGCTGCTCCTGCAGGCCAGCACCTCCTGTATCTGTCGAAGCTGTTCTGACCATTAACAATGAATTTTCCACAGCTGGAAATCAGCCCTATTTTGCAGACTGTTCCATGTGAGCTGCTGTGTTATATTTATCTGTATTTGGAGTGTCGCATTGGGTTTCACTCTTAGTTTCACACTGAGTCCAACATAATTACTTTAAAATACAGTGTCAAAGATGTTGATGTCTCAAGAGTTGATGGACCACAAAGAGAGCCTAACTACTGGCTTATTATCATAGAATCATAGTATGATTTGGTCTGGAAGGGACCTTAAAGCTCATCTCATTCCAATCCCATGCCATAGGCAAGGACACCTTCCACTAGAAAAGATTCCTCCAAGCCCTGTCCAGCCTGGCCCTGATGGGGCACCCAAAACTTCTCTGGGCAACCCTCTCCTCACCCCTTTCTTCCTAGTGACTGTTCTGAAATGGTCCCTTTCCTGCCAGACAGCTCAGCTTCAGCTTGCTGTCTTTATCCAGCCCATCAGCACATCAAACCCCAGTGCAGACAGCATCGCGTGCTGTGTCAAGCACAGCTGAGCTCCTCCAGGAAGGTGTCCTGCACTGGCTCAGACAGCAAGTGCCAGCCAGTCCTGCTCCCTCAGCACTTTTCCCGTTCCCAAGCTTGCACAGCACAACGTCAGGTCTGTGTAAAACACAACTTCAGCTTTGAAGCTGGCTGGCTCTGGCATCCTACCATTAGCACATAGGATGCCAGCCTTGTCCCACAGCCAAAATTACTCAGTATTTTCTCTCAGTAAAATTATTTCAGTCCACTAGATACATTAGCTTGTTTATGATTTGTTAAGTATATTTTATTCTCTCAAAGCAAGGTATTTTCTCAAGCCTTAAAACTCTCAATGTGATTTTTTAAATTTATTTTTCATATCTTCATTTTTCCCTATTTTCTATTTTTTTAATGGAGGAACGGGATGCATTCACATGAAAAGGGTTTGGCATTGCCCTTTCTTCCCTCACATGTGGACCACACTGGCAAAAACCCCCAGGGGTAGCAATTTCTAACACCAACAGGGCAGATAGAACATCAAGCCCAACCATTCCCCCACTCTGCCACCACTAAACCATATCCTTAAGTGCCACATCTAAATGTCTGTTAAATCCCTCCAGGAATGGTGTCTCCACCACTGCCTTGGGCAGCCTCTTCCAGGGCTTGACAACCCTTTCCATTAAGAAATTTTCCCTACCATCCAATCTAAACTTTCCCTGGTGCAACCAGCTATCACCATTCCTAGCACTGGTCCCTCCACAGCTCGTTCTGGTGTCAGAGCTTCTCCTAAAAGCAATAGGGCTGAACTAGATGAGCTCCCAGTGTTCTCAAGCATATTGTACTACTGCTCTGTGGGTTTATATTTAAGATTAGCTGGACATGTCTGTGTATTTAATTTATAATTATAATTTTTGTCTGGGAAAAATTAGTCTGTCTTTACATGGAGCTATTGTAATGCTGAGACACAGATTGCTAATTGTCAAAATGTCTAATAGCATCTTTGTAATAGTCCTAAGGCAAAAAATTTTGACAAGCACTATTTGCTGAAACAAATTCCATTTAATTAAGATATGAAATCTGGGTTGAAACACAGCCTAGCTTATCAACAATATTAACTGCAGCAGATACTGCTAGAGGTTATGTTTTGCGTTAAGGCTAAGTGGTAAAGGACAGGACCTTTTGGAAAAATTTCTGGTTTCCCTGTATAACAAGGTTAAGCTGGCTCATTTTCTTGAGCAGTATTTTACATTAGAAGCACAAATCAGTGTTGATGAGAACACCCAACTTGACAACTTTGGAGGCTGAAATCCTCTTTGTATCCCAAAACCTCCTTTCACCAGCACAGGCAGTTCTGTGTGCCCTGCCCCAAGGTCTGGAGAGCCTTGAACCCCACAGAGGTGCATGTGGGAGCACAGGGTCTGTGTCAGCAGGACCATCACCACTTCTGAGTTCTTCTCAAAACAGGTTGGAGGTTAAAAACCATCCCTCCTTGAAGCACATCAGCAGAAACCATGGGTTTCATCCCAGGGATGCAGAGGTTGCTGTTCACCACTCGTCAACTGAGACTCGTTAATGTGTGGAGGGGTTGTGTGAAGAGCCAGCAGCTCAAGCTCTGCAGCATCCCATATGGCAGTAAAATTATTCAAGGAGAAATTATGCAGATAGTCAACAAGTTCAAGCTGCAATGAATTATGCTGAAAACATCAGCACAAGTAACAGTCAATTTGTGTTAATGGTCAACGAGCACAGTTCACTTGTTTTCTCCTGTTTGAGGCCCTGGGGGCTCAGGGATATTGGGATGCTCTAACAAACACCCTATAGCTACAGCTCTTACAACGTTCTGTGACAGCACTTGTAAGTTAGCAGGACAAAAACGTCTGGTAGTAACAGCCATCATGCAAAGGACACAGCACTTCATCCACCAGTTTTCCAGATGTACCAGAGGGCAAGTGTGGGAGGAAAAAGGGCAGCAGGGAAGGTGCTGCTTTAATTACTGCAGTTTCAGCTACAGGCTGACTCCTAACATGCTACAAGGGGGAATTGCTTCCAACAAACAGGGGGCAGGGTTAGATTAGTTATTAGGAAGAAATAACCACCTGTGAGGGTGGCAAGGAACTGGCATAGGGTGCCCAGAGAAACTGGGAATATGCTGTCCCTGGAGGGACTGAAAAAGCATGCAGAAGTGGCACCTGGCGACATGGTTTAGTGGTGGTCTTGGCAGTGCTGGGTTAATGGTTGGACTGGATGATCTTAGAAGTCTTTTTCAACCTAAATGATTATGTGATTCTATGACTCTGAATGAAGCACATATTTTAGAAATAATAACCAGGTTTGTGTCAAACATCCTTAAAAACACCACCAAAGCAGGAGGGAGGCTGATACAGTCATCACACATCAGGCAAGGATACAGAAGTGATTTGTGATTATTTAGATCCTTGCAGCAATAAAATCAAACCCTCCGTCTGTGGTTTCCAAGTGTTTCTTTGAGTCAGCCAAGCAAATCCCTGAATTATCATCTGCAGCAAACAGAAAACAGACACACTTTTAAGCCAGGCTGTAAATATCACCAAAAGCACACCTTGACCAGTAAATTAGGGGCTGTGGTGGCAATGGTGTTAATGCAAGCTGGGAAGGAAAGGCTCACTAGGGGAAAATAATGTATTTGTGGTGTTGAAGGAGAGAGGCAGCTAATGGATGCTGGTTGTGTAGCGCAACTGACTCATGAAACCTCTCAGATCATTGTCAAGAACCTCACAATTGATGGGCAGAATTGACAGATGGAAAGATTTACACTTCTTTTCACACCTCCCTGGGAAGGCTGGGATGATCCAGAGCATGCTGTGAGTTTGCTGAAAACTCAATGTCAGAAAAAGCAGTCAGTCACCCAGCCCTGGGTCCAGGCTGCCAGTTCTCAGATCATCAATAAAGTGGAATATGGCATCTTCAGGAGTTTGCTGTCCTTTCACCTCAAAGCAAAAATATTTGCTCAATGAACTTTATGACTGGCTGGAGCTGTGTCTGGAGCTGGAAGCTGAAGGAGCACATGAGCTCCAGCACCAAGGGGGAAACCTGGGATCCTGCTCTGCATGAGGCATATGGTGGTCCCAAAGACACATCTGTCACCAGGAAGGGTGTGTGTATGTGTGTGACTGAAACCCAAAGGTGGTCCATAGGTACCCCAGGACAAGAAAACTGGCTCCACTTCAGCAGAGTGAGTCTCACTACAGTGATGCATTGTATAAACACATGAAAAGGAGTAGGAAAAAATAAGGAAAGTTTAGTACAGAATTTAAATGGAATATACAATGCTGTCAACTCTAGTAATATTGGCATTTCAATTCATTAAAAGTCCAGACAAATTAGATGTTTGTATTCATTTAAAATAATTTCTCCTCTTTGACCTAGCTTAATTTATCATATTATGTCTTTCTGCAGTGCTTAGCCAAGCTGCTGTTTAAATGAACCCAAAGGAATATACGAGCAAAATATTAAGTAGTTGTCATTAACAACAAGGTCCATTAAAATCCAGCACCACAGCTTCCGTACAGCTATTTTTCCAAGCCAAACACAAACTATTCTCCTACAAATGTAGGATTTGTGTTTCTTGCTGTATTAAAGCCAAAACACCTTCTGACAGTGTTTTCACAAATAACGCATGAATCTGAACCGTAGTCACTGCAAAGAAAAAGAAGCAGCAAAGGGGAAGTGTTGTCTCTCAATATAAGCAAATCCTTATTCAAATAATATTTACTCTTTGTTTCCTAATAAAAACCTCCCATGTTTCTGCTATTTCATATATACATTTTCAGATTTTCATGTGGTTTTTATGAGTAGCTACATTTTGGTGGTGAAAAGAAGCTGGATAATCAGCAAACATCTACCCAAACATTCAAATACTCAGTTTTGGAAATTAATTTTTGTTTATGTCAGTCCTGGGTCCAACACAGGGTAGCATTTAGGCACTCACTCAGAGTTACAGGTAGCCCATGAGTAAGCTTCTCTCATAACTGCGTTATTCATGTCTCCATCATCAGAAAAAGATAGTGTCAGTGAAGGCTATATAAATTATATTTATCCAGCAGGCTTAACCAAAGACATTAGAATCTTGCTAAGGATACATAAATGTGGTTGTCAGATGGGGAGAGGGATAAGGAGAAAATGCAGGACTTCCCCAACATCTGGAGCAAATCAGGGACAGAATGGAATTAACTGGTTAAGACAATGCAAATATTAACTATAGCTAACATAACCTCAAAAGATCCTTTCCAGGACGTTCCCCTGGTAGATGCCAGCAAAAGCCATTAGTGTAGTTTAATAATAGCATAGATTAGATAGATAGATAGATTGATTGATTGATAGATAATCAAGTGGCTCTCCAAAGATGATATGGATTTTTGTTACATTTAGCAGGCAGGATATGCCATGCAGCAAAAATAGTCTTTCCTCTATTTCTCCTACAGCACCAAAGTCTGTGACAAGGCATTTCTGCTGTTTTAGCTCTACCTTATTAAAAGCTTTTTACAGAAGACTTAATTTAAATGTACACTTCTGCTGTTCCTGGCCATGGTTCCCAGGTGAGCAGGTCGACTCGTAATGTCACAACTACCATCTGTTGACTGTCTGGGGTGTTCAGGGGGATCTTTCCATGTGGTCTGATTTCATTTCTGCCTGAAATCCATGATTTTCCTTTGGATGACATCCAGAAAAAAACTGCAATTTTTCATTTTGAAATACGGTTTGCAGCTTGCTACATGCTAGCTGGAGAGCTGAGAGATCCTTGGGGAAATGAGTGACATCAGCATGAGCCATTTGTCATAATGACTCAGAAAATTACAGGATAAGATGTACATATTAGCATGACAATAGGAGGAGGGCTCACTTGTTCTCCCCATCAAGCAAGTGGGACTTTCTGCCCCAAACCTACTCCCCTCTCACCCCACACGGAGCATGGTTTGTGGAGCAACGCCAGTGATGGACCCAGCCTCCTTCACCGCAATTCAAGCTGAGCTGAGAATAGGAGAGAGGTGGCACTTTTTCAGCTTGAAAGAAGGAAGGTCAGTTATGTGTGGAGAGGACAATTAGTTGAATATTAATAAATAAAATTTTATCCATCAGCTAAGCCTACAAAGGCTGGACTAGTCTTGGAGCATTCCTTTTGCTCTGTGCTGCAAAATCTCTGCAGGTACCCAGCAGGAGATGGACCTTGTGATAAGGGGCACATCAGAGATGTCCCAGCAAAGGGCTCTCCAGGGCCAGCTGGCCTGCTGGGAGCAGCAGGACTCTGCCTGGTGACAGGTGAGCAGGCCGAGGCACAGGGATGCACAGCAAAATATCGATAAATAAAAGCCACAGCCCAGGGAGTTCTCCCTGGTAAGGCTGTTGCAGCCCATCTCTAGATATGTCTGTGTGTGAGTAGAAGTTTCTCTTCTTGTTCAGTAGCAGCTCAGAGCTCAGAAAGGGACCTCTGCCATACTGCCTTGTAATATAATAATATATGTGTGATATCTGAAGATCAAGACCATTTCTCTATTAAATTAGATAACAAATAATTAGATAATTTTAATTGACTCTATGAATCTTCTAGAGAGTAAACTGCTTACAGGCAGCTAATGCAATACACTTGCTTTATAAGCAGAGAGCAACATCTGTTACCATGAAGAGTCTGCAGCAGGCATAAGGATTCTGTGCACACCCAGCCGTAGTTAGAGTAAATGTATCATTAAGTTGGTATCCTTTCCTATTCAAAGCACACTTTTCAAGACTTATGTACTGCAGCCAATGAGATAGAAGGAGAATCAACTTGTGCTCAACTCGTCTTGCATGCAGCCCCTGTCCCATGGCACGATAACTTTAATAAAAAGGGTAAGACAGAGCACGGAAGTTAGGTCACTCCTACATGTGGCAAGGGAAATACAGCTTCAGCCCCACACACATCCAAAGGAATGGCAAAACAGAAGCTGTGCTGAAAGGGTATCCTAAAGGTCACAAAATCAAGCCCTAAAAAATCAAGCCTCTTCATCAGTCTTCCTCCCATACTCACTGCTGACAGGGATGAAATTACAGGGAGCATCCCAGGCCTGTAGGCAAAAACATGAGTTAATATGACTTCTAAAAGTTCTTCAATATCTTAACTGTGTCTGTGAGAACTGCAGTTTTTCCAAAGATTTGTAAACACAAAAATTAGGCAAATAGGAGTGACAGAAAGGGATGTTCTTCATAAAAAGTTCTACTCTGCCATGGGCGTGACATTATTATTCTAGATCCAAAGGGTGCTATGAAAGATCAGCAAATACATTTTCAGTTGGGAAAAAGAATGTATTAAAGGGGACATGTTAATCCACTTCACCTTTTTCAAAGTTACCATGACACCGCATTGTGTCCAGAAGTGAGCAGTGATTTCTTAGGTGCCCTCATGGTTTGAATGGTGAAGAAACCTGGTTTTTGGCAGATGGATGCCTTATTGCCATTGACACAGCTTGCCTAGATTTCTAACTGATCTGGCAGAGCAGTCTAAAAATAAAACCAAATCAGCCAAGCAATGCTATTGTGCATTTTAGCAGTAATGGAAAACCACCTTGTCCCTTCAGGCAGATGAGCACAGCACTAAAGATATCGCCTGATGTCATTTATGTGAAAGTTACATTTTTATTATAAATTAATCTACCATGTCAGTCACACATGCAAACCCTGCCAATGGTCATCACAAAGCAAAAAATGAGCCTTACTTGCTTCTCAATTTTGCAGTTGCTGACTTCTCCTGTTTAAGAGGAATTCAACAAGATAGGATTAATGGGCAGGAGTTTGGTAATAATTGTGGGAAAAAGGGATAGCACCAAGCAGGAGCACGGGGATGAACCATCCATGTATTTGCTGTGCATGAAACTGCTGGAAGGTCCATGGCAGGTTAATTGGGAAGAATCTTGTACCTGCACTTTCACTGCCATCATGGGCTCTTACAATCCCCTTTTTCTTCTTTGTAGACTCTGGGGCAAGTTCCAGTGAGGGTCACTGAGTGTATGGATGGTTTGTGTCAACACCTTCAACTTTGTATCAATGTCTTCTCCTCAAGAAGATTAAAGGTTTTGGGAAGAACAAACTTGAACATCATGAAGCAAAGATAAGTAAGTCAACACAGGAGTCACATCACAGTCAGCTACACAACAAAGCTCCTTCCTAAGGTGTACGTGGTGGAAAAATCCAGCAGACACTGGATTTACCTTTCAGTACAGAACTTCTAGAGAGTTACCCTTCATGTAAAGCTCTAGATAAGATGCAATCCAAGTTCTTCGGCTGCTGGAAAGTGTCACCTGCTCTATGTAAGGACACAGAGATCCTGACATGAAGGATGGCCAAGGAATGATCATGACAATGCTAGTACAAGGTCACTGTGATTGCTATACACCAACATTGGAGCCAACTGCATCTTAAACATGCAGCACAAGGGCCTGCGATGGCCAAGGGACCAGGGAATGATGCACTGAAACCTTGGAAGTTGTAGCCCTGATTATGGACCAGAGCCCTTGGTCATATTTCAGTGTTATACCCAGAAATGAGCTATAAAAACTCTTTTTTTACCTCTTGAAGATTATTCCATGCTAGACCAGAATTAGTAGAAATTCCTAGGGTTTTCAGCACCAAGGAACCAATCCCTGTATATTTTCCCCCTTTTCCTGATGGATGGGAAGACCCTGTGGTGTCCTGTGTTCTGCTCCAGGCAAGTACTCACAGAAGGAAATGGAGAAACTGTGCAAGATTCACTTTGACTCTGACAATTCATTTTGACTCATTTTGGAAACTTAGAATTTTCAAAGTAAAATTCTGTTCACATCTCAATGTGGAGCTCAAGGTCAGCATTTGTCGATGTTCTTTATATAAGAAACAGGCTATTTTTAATCACATTGTTATTAGAATCATAGAATGGTTTGGGTCGGAAGGGACCTTGAAGGTCATCCCATTTGAACACCCCCCCCCCCCTCCATGGACAGGGACACCTTTCACTAAACCAGGTTGCTCCAAGCCCCATCCAATCTGGTCTTGAACACTTCCAGGCATGGGGCATCCACAGCTTCTCTGAGCGAAATATGCCTCTTCTCCAGAAAACCGAATCAAGAAAAATTCACAGAAAGCCTACAACTGTAAACACTCTGAGGGATGGCAGCCACTTCTGTTACTGAATATGAGGCTTATGCATAGATGTTGATCTGTACTTTGCTGTGTGATCCAGGAAGAGCCCCAAGGGAAGGGAACCTGAGTCATTTTAGAAGATGTGCATCCACAGCCCTACGCACAGGCCCATCTGTACTGTCATTGCACCTGAACTTGTCCAGCTTTAAATAGTTCATATATTAACCCTGTGATCATAATGCTCTGACTGTGAAAACTGGTTTGAATATGGGGCTTTATGCTCCAGATTTGGCTCCATTATCTGTGGTTGGGTCAAGTGGTATAGAAATACATGTAAAAGAACTGCCTCAAAACAGCTTTCAGACTCATGGGCCATTCAGAACAGTGCATACGATTCCCATATGTGCAGAAAACCCTGTTTGAGTTGTGACACAAACCGCTCTGTGGGGGGAAGGAGGGAGCAGCTTAAGATGCACTTAAAATTTGATAACTGGATTAGGCACAAGAGAGAATTTCCTGAGGGGGCAAGAATCCACATCTTCTCTACTGAGAAAGATTTCTAGACCAATCTCATTTATCATGCATTCATTTTTTGAGTAAATATTCATAATATGTAAGTGCTAGTGTCACTTTAATATTCTGATTAACATGGAACATCGTTTCATCTGTCTAGATAATGGTGAAAGTCATACTAATTGAAGTAATGTTGTGTGTCAAATGATACAGAGCTGATTTACTTAAGACTTGAATGTCTGCTCCAATTAAATTCCAAAGTACATTGCACTGAAGTTCCTTTTTCTGGTTGTTTTTTTTTTTAATTAAATAGAATACATAAAAATTGCGAGTTGCAAAGCAATTCTGCCAAAGTTCACTTATACCATCTCTCGACATATCCACTGACCTTCAGCCAGCCATTTCCAAAGCAGAAAGAAGACTGCAAAACTCCTAAGAGTTATCCCCTGCTCCTGTAATAAATTCATATCTATTTGCAAATGCAAGCTCAGAGAGCTGCCTAGTTCAGATCTCAGGCTTTTCTGTACACTGCTCAATTGTTACAGTAAGCATCCCTTCAAGAGAGAGGGAAACCTCACGTGGAATAAAAGATGTGAGAGATATAAAGTTCATATGGTTGAGTGAAATCAGATCATTGTGTCTAAATTGCTTTTTAAATGCTGTTGTGTGTGTTTATAATCCATCTTTACAAGGCACACAAAAAAGCACCCATCAGGTGGGCTACCATTGAAAGCCTGACCTTATTAATACACACTCTGTCATTTGCACTAACACTACCGGAATATATTGTACCAGCCACCCCAATATTATTGCACTTCAGAAGCATATTTGAAAAGTAGTTTACGTGACAATCAAACACCCATTTCAGTCCAAGTGAATGCAATGAATAACGAAACACAAGGAAACGTTAGCTGCCACTAACAGTAAAAACAGAATTACTTTGGCCACATCAGTTTTGAATGAATTGAAATAGAACAAAATATTCAATGGTTGCATAGATATTACTTGAGAATAAATGGGGGGAAGCATGAAAGTCTGTAATCCCAGTTCTTTTGATTGTTAAATAGCAAAATTACTAGTCCAGGTGCCTGCACGCTGCTTGTACTCAAGTCTATAAAAATTCATTGCAGGAACTGTAGGAAACCAGTCTCTGATTCAAAGCACTTCAGCCCAAGGTATAACCCCACACCCAAACCTAAACCTACTCATACAACATGAGCTGAGCACTTGTTCGCATTGCAGTGCTTTTTAAGGGGAATTTAGATGCAGTCTTCAGCACTTTGCTAAATCAGCCCTTAGCAGATCTTCTGGATTTCCAGTCTGTAGTGCCAAATCCCAAGAAAGGGTTTATGCAGTATCTACAATGTCTAAGTGCAAAGAGAGGATGCGGGAATGTGGTATCTGGATCCTGTGGGGCTCGGCTAGGAGCCACCACCACCCCCGTGCCCACAGCTCCAGCTCTGGGTTCTCTGTGGCTGCTGTCCAGCTGCTCCTCAGCATTTAGTACCACTTTAAATTCTTCTGGTGAGCCAGAAGATCCTGAGAAGGAACAAGTAAATATTTAATCTACTGTCTGAGTTTTAACAGGTAGTTCTGGGGAGAGCTATTGAATTTTTATTTGGAAAGATGATTTGTGCTCCGAATATCAGAACATGGTACTCCCACAGGGATATTCAGAGAAGCAAACTCTCCCCAGAAATACTCGAATTACCAACATTTCAACTGGGTTTTTAATGACTCTTGTCTAAACTGAGAGGACTTTGTCAGTATTCATGCAAGGGACCAGGTGGGGGAGCTGCAACGGTATCACTGCCTTTTCAAAGCCAGGAATGAAGTTGATTTGCACCGTTCAGTCACCAATAGCAATATCAAATACAGTTTAATCGATAGTAGCTGACAGCACTGGAATAGCTTTGGTGATGCAGACATGCAGCCAAGCACAGGCTCTGTCAGAGCATCAGTTATCGGCATGGCCACGACTGCACTGCACTCCTACAGGCTCAGCTTCAGCCATGTAAACCTTCCAAAGGACAGAGGAGAAGAAAGTCAAGCCTGCACTTCCTTATTTTTAGTTAAGTTATTTCCTTGGGTTACTTTAATTGAGTAATTTGTATTTAATTTCCTGTTCAAGGGGAAAAAGGATCAGGAGAAACAGATGTTGCCCCCTGCAGTCCACAGAACAAAGAGAGTCATGAAAACTCATCTGTCCATCTGATTGCTTTTGTATTAAGTAACACAGATGCTGGGAAGGTGGAGAGAACTGAGGTATGTCAAAACACTAATTTCTGCTTTGGGGTTTCACCCCATTCTACTCTGAATTAGCTAAAATAAGATGGAAAATAAGGTAGTAAACCTACTTTCTCTTTCAGCCTTTGAATAGACAGCAAACATCTGGTTTTGTCTTTTTTTCTAACATGAGAGGGAAGTGCAACTAGGGACTTTTTGTAATAACACACTGATTTGTCTGAAGAATGTTTAAGCAAAGGTTTATTTATGTGCTTCGTCAGCACAGGATTCATGTTTCTGTTTCTTGTAGAGGTTCAAAGTCATAACAGCTAAAAAAGGTGCAGAAAAGATTTAACACAGACTGACATAAATGTAAGTTTTTGCCACGCTGTTTGAAAACTTGTCAAATGGTGCAGTATTGTGATGTATCCTCTGTGCCGCACTGTAGGGGTTGCAAATGCAAAAATTGCCTTGGGTTGCAAAGCAGAAGGAACAGGAATGCGTCTGCATGAGATGGGGCAGGGAGGGAGGAAAGAGACGGGAAATTCTTCAGATCTGCTTAGTTTTAGCCATTTTGTCAGATTTGTCAAACACAATAATAGATTCAAAAGATGTAGAATTCTGTAGAAACATATATAGAGGTTACATGGGGAATGGCCTCTTCTGAACATGAAAATCTATTAATCTATTTCTACAGCTCTCTGGCCATGATCAAATGAGTTTAAGATTATACAAATGGGATTGCGGTAACTGTCCTTTGATTTCAAGTCCAGTCATTGTGTAGTGAGGACAGTGGAGAGCCTGAAGGCTGAGTCTAGAGGGAACATTGAAGGCTGATCCTGGAGCAGAGAAGCCTTAACCATCATTTTGGGTCAGCACAGCGTCGCTCTCCCAGCTTTGCTTGGAGCTTCCCCGCTGCAATTTCTTCACCAACTCAGCCATGTCTGTTTCAGAGACCACTGTCAGCAAGTTTGGTTGAGACCCTCAAGATCACAAAATCATGGAATCACTAGGTTGGAAAAGAAATTTAGGATCATCAAGTCAGACCATTAAGATCTCTTGACTGAAACATTTTCACTGAGAAATATTCTGACTATTTCTGCTGCACTTTTCCAGCTGGAGGACATGTCAATCCTACACCTTGTCTATGTAAAGATCTTTTTATCTACTTGGATTTCACCAGCCTGAGAGCAGAGTGAGCTGTACTTACCCCCAGCTCCATGGGATCAGGGATGCTCAGACCCAGAGGTTTGCAGAGGATTTTCTGCTGAGAAAGAAGAGAATACACCTAGAGGAGCAGTCTGCAGGGATTAATGGGAAGGAGAGAAGTCATAACCTTGCCCTGGGAAAGTGCGCAAGCATCACATTTTTAGGGAAGAGATTGTTCTGCTGGAGGAAAATGATGCTGTTTTCTTCAATAAAAAATGTATTTCAAATTACTAAAATATGTGAACCATTGTCTTATATTCCACTAGCTCCAAACCATAAAAATTTATAGCTGAAGCCAACTCCACATCAGGTTGACGCTGGTGAAGGACACTAGATCATGACTTGTTATGTAAATAAGCCTATAAAATCTTGAGATTTTACATGAAAATCAGATCTGCAACAACCATTCTGCCTTAGCTCTCTAGATTGTTTAATTTGTATGTACATGATTATGCAGTGTTATTATACAGAGAAGGCAGTTTACAAACCTTTAAGTGATCAATCAGTTAAATAAATAAAGCATCTCTGGTGATGCTGTACTAACTCTTTAGGCAGTGCCTCACCCTTCTGTCATTAACATAATCAGCTTGAATAATGTTTTCACAGCAATTACCACCAGTGGGTCAATGTCTGCTATTAGCAACCTTTCCTCCATGGATCATGAACATAATAAAGCATGACGGCCCCAGAAGACACCGAGTGTCAGAAGACTTTCTCTAGTATTGCTGCCAGGCTGCTTTAATGTGGCACATATAGGGACAATAGATTGTCAAGGATCACTCAATGCAACAACAATTTACAGTCTCAGTGGGAGTTTTCTTGCTTTGAGAAGTTCAACAAGTGTTATAAATCTATAAATTATATCAGATGTAAGAGGAAACCACATACGCAAAACTGGTTTGGCACAAATACAAGTTTTCCCTGCTTCGAAATGGCTTTTTCAATCTGGATTTTCTTTCCCCAAGTTGTTACCTCTTGGCATTAGATCACATGGGGTCGAGCTGGCACCAACATTCACGCTTTAAAGCAATTTGTTGCAGAAGAAATGCCAGTGAAATGTTTTAGAAAAAGCAGTACTTGGTCACTAAACTTAATTAAAAGCTATGTGATTTAAACCTAAACACCCAGAGGTTACCTGGGGATTCTGAAGGTTAATTGCAATTGTTACTGTATCACTTTCCAAACTCAGATTTTCATTCCTCGTATGCTATAAATCTTGCAAAGTCAGGTTAGAGAACTCTACATGTAACACATGCATCTTGCTAATTCAAATATACGAAAGTGTTCTACAGACACTCAGCAGCTTCCAATAGCTGGAAAACCCCTATCATAGACTGGTGGAACTGATATTGCAGACTTCATGCCAAAACTCGGGGGACATGAGGGCAAGTGTGGGAGCAGAATCCATCCATCACTCCCAATGTGCACACCAGAGTTTTCACTGGTCCAGCAGAAAGGTGTCAAATCAATAGGGTGACTGGAAAATGTAATGCTGTAAAATCTTTGGTTGTGAATAAAATAGACAATTTTCTCTTAAATACATTGATGAGGTTTTTATTTTCTTGTGCAAAATACATGTACAGGTAAATCTGTCCACAGAAGTAAGAATCAGAAAATAAAAACAGTTCCACAGGTATAGGTTACCCTTACATCCAGCCCAGTGGTTTGAATTTGTGACTGGCTGCTTTGCAATAATTTCCTCACTTCCTTTCAGCATCAGCCCTTGCAGAGTGAAGCCATCAGCTTCTCCAGGTTGGAGAAGGGACCTGGGGCTTTCTGCAGGTGAAAGGATTGCAAGAGCCAGTTCAGCCTGCATGGTGGGCACTATTTCCTTGGTAGCAATAATGTAAAAATGTAAATAAAAAAGCTAAGGGGGGAAAAAAAAAACAAACCAAACAAGAACATGGGTAATATCTGAAGTTTTGATTTGAAAATATATTTTCCTTTATTTTTAAAATTCTTTTCTACTGCCATTTTGAAGTAACAACCAATGAAGTCTCATGTTCGGTATTATAATATACAGCAAATTATTGTATTTAGTCTGCAGAATTTAACATGATTTTTGTGAGCAGGAATTTGAAAAGCAAACTCCATCTCTGTCTCCTCTTCTTGGAAACATTTCAGCTATTCCCAGTTTCAATTATTTTCAATTCCACCAGTGTGATCAGCATATTTAAAATTCAATCAGCTTTCTCATTTAAAACATTTCATGTGTGTGTCACACTAACAATCAACAAGAGTCCCAAATTTAACATCTGTTCCTAATAGCAAAGAGGTTTAATTTGAGAAATGAAAAAAATATAACGTAATTACCAGGCATTCAATCACAATGAATAATGTGTCTGTTACCAGCATTCTGTTCTGTCAGCAAAAACTCTGGAGATGCAGAGTGGCAGAAAAATGGAATTGCTGGAAACTGGGGGGAAAACATCGAAGTACTGAAATGGGAGAAAGATGCTGCTGCGCCTTCCCTGCAGATCATTCCCGGGAGCACAGGGGTCGCTGCTGGCAGATGCACACTAGCCAGCTTGTGAGTATCAGTGATGCTCTGCTGTCTTCATCTCTTCACACCATCCCTCTGCCCTGCTTGATTTCTGAAAACAGGATGGATTCATCACCACAGATGGGTACAGTGGGTGATGCCATGCCCAGCCTGCTTTGTGTGTGTCCCCCCCAGAGCAGTGTTTGTAAAACCACTAATAGATAGCCATTTTACAAACTTAAAATAATATTTGTTTCATCTGATTTGTTTCCTGTTACTCAGGTTGAATGCTAGGAAAAATTTAATCACAGAAAGAGTGGTTAAGCATTGGAACAGACTCCACACGAAAGTGGTGGAGTGGAGTCACCCTCCCTGGTAACGTTCAAAAAATGAGTAGATGTGTCACATGCTCTCTCCTGCGAACCTTACTGATACAATTTTCACTGAAGGCAAAAAAAATCACTGCTTCCAGCTCATCAGATTATACCCAGAAAAAAAAATTACATATTTTATAAAAACATCTTCAGAGGATTTGCTATATATTGAGGAAGAAGAGAAAATGAGAGAAGAAAATTTGGGATACCTTCCAAATTAATTGCCATTCTACTGATGGCAGATTAAAGCAGTGAGCTGTCAGATTGGTATCTAGAAGTGACTTTTTTTTTCCAAAATGCTGTTTTGTTGAGTTCAAGACAGGCATATTTTGTTTGTCCCTTGGAAATACAGAAATGAGATCACGTATTACTTTAATCCTAAGAATTAGGGCTTAGGAGGTGACATGAGAGTGACTGGATTCTCTCTGGGACTGAACGCATCTTGTAGCTCTCACTCAGTAAGCATCCAGCTTTGATATTAATATAAATTTTTATATATTGGCATTAATAAACTAAATCCCCTGCAATGCTGTCATCAGCCAAGGCTGTCCCTGGCCCAGATATTGCCTCCAAGTATACCTAGAAATGCAGATAGCCACCAATGTAGAGATACTAATATTTTTCCAATACTGCTCGGACCTATATTTTAGCACATTTTCAGGCACAGGAAAAGAAATGGAAATAAAACAGCAATTATTTTGAAAAATTGTGATGTACAAAATACATATTTACTCCTTTTTGCCTCAGAAGTAGAAAAGTACTTCACTACTTATATTTTTGGGCAATGCTCCATTTGGTTCATAATTTAGATGTATGATTTTGCACTTCGGATCTGCTCAGTTAGATGCACAACAAAATTTTAATTATTTCAAAATGATTTAAATGGAATAATAAATCTAGTGTTTGATGTAACATGGCTGCCTGACCCAAAGAAATACGTGGGTAATTATCATGTTTCCCAAGTGAATTTTTTTGTTCCTCAAATCAGTCACTCATTAGCGGCCACACTCAAAATGATCACTCAGAGTAATTACGATGTTTTGCTGCATTGTTTCGGACAAGAACAAAATAATCCTCTTAATGAAAATAAATGTACAAATTTTTTCTCCTAGGCCAAAATGCAAACATAGCTGCTCTGATGGTTACGAGCATAATAAACAGAAGTGACTTAAAAAATAGAAAGGTTAGGAACTTGCAGTACTTATTTTCTAAACAAGAAAACTTGGTATCAACCCTGGGCGCAAGCAGTGTGGGCAGACTCAGGAGAAACCAATGCATTCTCTTCCCAGTGGAAAACCAGGGTACCCAGCCTGAGCTGTCCCACACTGCAGAGAGCTATGCTGGGCTTATTTGCCTATAATTAATCTGTTGTCTTTGAATTAATGTGATTTTTTGAAAGTATCTGCAATTCCATTATTGCAGAACTCTTAACAAGGCCACAACAAACGAAGGTAAACATAGATCAGTCTAGTAATGAAAGGGTCTAGCCATGAATGAGGACTTTTGATTAGAAGAGGAAAGATTGGTGTACCTTAGGGATGCTTTTAAAACTTTTCTGTATAATAATTCCTGTGTGATACACCACCATTCCAAATCCCATTTTTTCATTGTAGCTCAACCTTCTAACATCCAATGTTAGGCAGCAAAGTCCTCTTTAAAGGCCAATGACCTAAATTAATAATAACCAGCAGTAATAATATTGATTTATCATCTCTGAAGCAATATTTTTCACAGGTGTCTAGTAAAACTTTGAGCGATCTCCTGTATCTGGACAGTTTTACTCTCAATGCTGTTACCCAAGTGCAGGTTTCAGTTGCTCTCAGGGCTCTAGTCTATGTTTTCTCTTTGACTGCTCTGGGAAAATTAAATAAAAAATAGGTTGCTGAGGCATGAAAAAGGATAAAGAAAGCCAAGAAGAAGACATGAGACAAAAGCTCTGCCCCAAATCCTGCCTCATTTCATAAATCCTTGATTATATGTGGAGAGGGTGACATAACCTCAAAAAAATTTCCTCAGACTTCTATAGTATTTCAGATAAAAAGAAATATTTGTTCTCACTTTCCTTTTAGTCTGAATATTGGTTTTTTATTTACTGCATGTTCTTTCTAAAAAATAATACAACTTTACTTGAATACTATGGCGTTTTTACATTCTTTAATTGCATAATATAAATTTGTGTGTAAACACAAAAGGAAAGGGAAAGAGCTGCTCTGCACACAGCCCTGCCTCTTTTTACTGGGCTTCCTGTATGGTTAAATTGAAAATGTTAAAAAGTGCACAATAAAAATAAATATACATTAGTCATTACCTTCAAATAACTTCCATATATGCATAAGTATATATATATATATGTGTGTGTGTGTATAAATACACACACACATATATATATATGTGTGTGTGTAAATGACAAGTTTATCTGTCCATATACAAAGAGTAATGTATCCTAACTACAGCCTCTTTAGTGGAAAACTTTTCCAAAACATAACAAGTAAATCACTTACATAAAACCTGGAGATACTATCTTCTGTGACAACCTGGAGCTGCTTGGAATGACACATAGCTGATTCTCTCTGGAGAACTGCACAGCCAAAACCAGCACAGACATTCCCAGTTTGGCCTCTTAACCCAGGGAAGAGCTAACCAAGGGATATGGAAAAAATCATTATGATTAGGGTTATTTTGCTGGAATTTCATAGGATGCCTCATCCCTGGAAATGTTCAAGGACAACTTGGATGGGTCTTGGAGAAACCTGGTCTAGTGGAAGGTGTCCCTACCCATGGCAGGGGGATTGGAACAAGATACGCTTGCAGTGCCTTCCAACCCAAACCATTCTGTGATTCTATTAAATACATGATTATAAATGTCTCCCCAAAAAAATTCCCCCTAATTCTTTTAGGTTTACTGCTTGTCTTCAAGGGTATAGAGCATGACCTAATTACAGCAGCAATTTAATGACAGTTTTAAAAACTTAGTGGGTGGAAATAAAAAGGCTGGGTTTGTAACTATTGACCATAAGTTGGTTTACTGCAGATTCCTCTATGAAGCTGTCCCTGGCTGGCAGTGAAGTCTGTGAGCTCCTGCACCATGTCCCCACTTGGCCTGGACCTTAAAACCAAACCTCTGCCCACGGCCCAACGCTGCTACTGCTGTGGAGGATGACATTGCCCCAGCATGAGTTTCACATCTCTTTGCTATTCCACATCTTTTTTGAGCGCTTTCAGGTAGCGGCGAGTTGTGCTGATCTTACTCTTATCAGCAGTCGCCAGGGCTTGGTACGGTAACTTTGAATTAGCACAATGAGTAATTCTACCAGTCCGTTGGAAGAGCTTTCAGCAATAGCTGCTGTATGAAATTATGCATTTCCCATTGCTGTCAGCAGTTCTTTTATTTACCATGATTTTTCTATCCTTTATTCCCAGCCCTAATACTGACCTTTAACTCACCGGTTCCATTCTATCCTTTCCACAGTCCCCAGAAATCCCCATTACTCTGTGTGGGTGCTGTGTGAGAGCAGGTACCTCTGCTCTCACTCCCCAGCTCCTGGGCTTTAGGTCAAATCTAATTTTTGCATGTCTGCATACACCAGAAGTACTGATCCATGGGAGCAGCTGCTCATCCCTGCAGGACTGCAGGAAAATGCCCCCAGGGTGTAAAGGAGAGATTGGAAATATGGACATGCACAAAATCATAGAATCACAGAATCTCCTGAGTTGGAAGGGATCCACAAGTATCGTTGAGTCCAGCTCCTGACTGTACTAGTTTGAAAACAAACCAGTGGGAGGCACCAAGTCAGAATAACAATTTAATGGTGAAATTAAAGAAAAGGAAAAAAAGAGAACACTGGTTCAAACTGACAGAGTCAAGGTACAACCTGACTCCCTGTTGTAGCAGTCTGGTAGCATGGTGGCTGCAGTCCTCTGAAGCAGTGATCCTGTAGTAAAAGAGTCTGCTCTTCCTCAGGAGGTCCAGTGGTGGCTGTGTAGCTCCTGTCCTCTAGAAATCCAGTGGGAAAGGTTGTCTCTGGTGGTCAGAGTCCCAGCTTATATCCACGATGGGATGCTTGGTTCCTCCCTCTGCGTGGAGCATCTCACAATGGGGTAATGAGTCATGAGGCCAAGTGTTGATTAGGCTCATTAACAGAAGATAGTCGGGAGGGAGTTATCTCTGAGTCATGCAGCAGGACAATGATGGGCCATTAACAGAAAGATAGTCTGGGTGGAGGAGGCAAGGAAACACTGCCCCACCTGATTTTAACAGCTCATGAGGATGGTAATAGAATACACTGCAACCCAGGACACTGACCCAGCCCAGAGCCCCAGAAATCCCACCCTGTGACTGAGAGCATTGTCCAAATGCTCCTTGAGCTCTGTAAGGCTTGGTACTGTGAGCACTGCCCTGGGGAGCCTGTTCCAGTGCCCAGCCACCCTCTGGGGGAATAACTTTCTCCTAATATCCAACCTGAACCTTCCCTGATACAGTTTCATGCCATTCCCTCAGGAACACCAATGTCATGTAGACAAAATTAAAATATTTACAATGGCAAATGCAAGCTGGGGAACTCAACTTGGTCCAGTCCTGCCTCTCAGGGCATCCTGTCTCAGCTGGTGCAAGAAGCCCTGGTCATACAGTCATTTGCAGCAGCACTGTTTGCTGCAAGTAAACCCACATGTCTACACCATCATTTAAATGAGTTTATCAGACACATTCACATTCACTCGCTCCATGATGGTGCCAGTGCATTATGGTTATGAGATGTCACATCAGGGGGTTTGGGGATGACAAGCACCAGCATTTGCCCCTACCTGCTCACCTCACAGATGGAAACATGGCAACAGAGGGCAGAGACCACAACAGCTTTGGCTCCTCTTTCACCATGACACATTTTGATGGGAATGTCTGGTTCTTTAATTATTTCATTATACATGATACAGCATCACTTGTGTGTGAGCTGTTTCAACTAATGTGATTTTGCTATGGAGAATGCAAGAGAAGGTGTTTCATTAATGTGCTTGCCTTGAACAGCAATCAACACGATGAACTCACCACACACAACCAGGAAAAAACAAATTGAATCATTCCTGCAGCTTTTATTTGTCTGCTTTCCATCCAGGTTCACAGAAATCACATTTCATATTAAATCTCAACCACATAGTGGACATAAATTTATACAAAGGTATTAAATCGTTTCTATTTATAAAATAATTTTCAGTAAGATTATAGATTCCTTGCTTGGATTGACTGCAAATTCACCATCCTGTGACTTGATAAAAATGCATTATGAAAGGAAGAAGGCAGGAAGGCAGCCTGTATTTTCCAGGCAGAAAAAAAGGATCCAGCTTGCCCTGCTGAATGTCCTTTGAGCAGAGTCACTGCTTTAGCAGACAGCTGCACCTTTGCTGCGTGCTCAGATAAGCCCAACTCCAGAATGCCACATTTTCCATTCCACATTTCCATTTAAAATTCCTGTTTCATATGTTTTTCTGAGACCAGTTACTTGCAATCTGGATCTTAATGCAAATATTTAAAGCTTAAGACAGAACCAGGAACAGCTATCTTGAGAATTGATAAAGCATTAGAAAGCCTTTTGTCTTCCCAACTTACCATTTCACATTTGATTCAGCACAGTAAGTAATGGTGCATGGGCTGGTGTCTGTGTCCTCATTAATGAAAATAAGGACAACAAGAACGAACAGCTGAAACAAATTTCACACAAAAATGCAATTTTTAGTGAATGAGAACATTCCCCAGTGCTCAGCCACAGAGGACTGTGAGTGCCAGGGAGGGCTGAGCTGAAGGTGAGGACTGCAGTGACCCCCCAGCTTGCCCGGGGACCAGTGGGACATGAGGAAGTGGCGCTGGGCAGAAAAGCACAGCAGTAGCACCACCACCAAATATATTCAAATTTTTGTGTGTGTGTATACTTTATATAGGTATCTATATAACCTTTCTGTATATATACAGAACAGATCCAATCCAGGATTTCTCTTCTTTATACAGTATCAGAATGCCCAGACCTCGGGGACTCACAGGAGGACACATAGACCCAGTATTGCCCTATACTCTCCCCATGTGATCTTCTGGCATTTAACTTAAAACCAAAGGGCATGCATGAACCCTTTCCCAAGTGTTTGTATCCTTCAGTTGTAATGGTGGGCATTCCTTGTTGCTGTATGGATAGCTAATCTTTCTGGAATCTATAAATATAACATTTCAGATTTATAAGAATTTCAAGAGGACATTCTTGTGCTGTATTTTCCACTTCACCGTTGCAGAGTTAATGGCAAAATGCCCTTAATGTCCCTTTATGGGGATAACCAGAGATATGTACCATAGCAAATCTACCTCTAATATAATGAAATGTTTGAATTGAATTAAATGAGATTCTGTTGATATCTTTTGCTGGAAAATCAACCTCTTTATTCTTAAATTGACCTATCCTTCAGTCTCTGAACACCTAACTATTAATTCCCTGGTGTCTGCTAATAGGTTTGAAACCAAAGGAACATGAATTAGAAAGGTTTAAATTCCTTCACACTGATTTTTTTTAAAGTCCTTTCTGGCTTCTTGACCCTAGCTGTGCCTGTGCACTCTGTGTGTATGTGATTGTGTATGTGTGCTCTGCAGAGACCTGCACACACACATGTGCTGTGGGATTTGTACCCATAAATACACGGGACCCAGCTTGGAAATGGCAGTACCACAATGATGTTCATTCAGCCAGTGCTACATTTTGGTTTGGTGATTGTATTCTCCAGGTTTGTTAAAATGATGTCTAAATACTGCATTTTCTTGGGATTCAACAATTAGAAAACTGGCAGACTCTAATTCTTACTGGCCTGTATGTGATTGTAGCATGACAGGGGCTGTGCCATAGGGGATGGGAAACGGAACCACTTGTGATTATTCTGATGGTGTGGTTTGGGGTTGGTAGCAGGTATAACAAGTACCCAGTGCTGTACTTTATCTTCTCATATTTTAACCCCTAGTGCCAAAAGGTCACTTGCTTCTGAGCGGTCACTAGCTCCAACAAGGAGCAACATCTTTGCCAGTGTCACTACCCCTCCCCTTTGGCCCAATCAGATCTTGCCAAATAAATCATTAAAAAAATTACTTTAACATTCCAGTCATACCCATCTCCTCATCTGGTTTCAGTAATGCCATCTAGGTGGAATTTATGCTCAGTGTAATCAATCCAGAGAGTTTCCTTCCTTGATTAATTCTCTGTCTGATATTTTGATTTGGTGTTAATTCTGCTTCCTCTTTTAATCCTGCCATTTTGTCATTGGGGGGTGACTACACAGCCGGTAATAAAGCCCGTGCATTGCAGCTGCCCATGGGTGTGGCTGCCCACTCCTGTGCCCTACTCACTGTGTCAGCCCTGGCGTCACTGCCCTTCCCCAAACAACACTAGGTCAGGGATCCCACCACTACAGATGCAATTTCTTCTCCCTTTCCAATATTTAAGTATTGCCTCCAAGAAGGAGCTTCCAGTCTATTCTCTCCTTTGTTCATTGCCTGCATGGCATATTTTAATTCAGATTTTAAATAGATACCTCATCAGAGAAATACAGAAATCATGTATTACAAAGGCTCCCAGCAACACTGGTACCTCTCAGACCCACTGTCTTGGGGTGATTTTGTGACGTGTATTCCCTATCGCTGCCCCATGCCCAGGAATTAATTTTGTGCCTTTCTATGCCTTTAATCTGAGCCTGAGAGGGGGGAGGGAAAAACTGAGCAAAACTTTTTCAAAGCAGTTTGCAGCTTGTTCAAGGTCACACAGAGATAGAGATTTTTTTTTCCAACTGCGGCAGGAGAGTGAGAGGGAAGGGAAGCACCCCGCTTGCTTTTCTTTCCAGCCAGCTTTCGGCAGTTTTTTTTCCTCAGCTCCTTTTCCTTTGGAAAGTTGAACTTTTGTTTTCCTGGGACTTCGGGTTTTTTTTCCCTTTTCTCTCTGCTAGACGGTTTCAACATCAGAATACACCGGGAGGAATTTCCACCAAGGCCTTGGCCCTGGGGGTGGGCCCACCACCCCATCCCAGCTCCAAGGAGGGGGAGAGAGAGATCTACGGAAGGAGTCTGAAATTTTCCCAGGTTTCTCTCAGAAGATCAAGAAGTTTTATTATTTAGCATCATTATCCCTTTTCCTGTGTGTTTGTTAAAGAAATAATTTTTATCTCTTTCACTTTCCTTCAAGGAAAATTTACTTTTTTCCTGAACCTGGTGGGGGAGGGATGGTTATAGCCTGCCTTCTCTCAGAGGATATTTCTAGATTTGGCCAAACCGGCACACACACACACACACAAGAAACAGTGGGTTTATCTCTGCACAATGGTGCATGAGAAATACTTCTCTGCTCAAATAAAGAGATACAGGTGAAAACCAAAAGATATAAAAAAGGTAGCGCTTCTAACACCCAGTGAGATAACAACAGTGTCATTCATGCTCACAGATATGTTGGAAGGATTTGAAAAAATCCTGCAATTTGTCTCTTCTTCTGACAAACAGGATGCTCATCACCAGTTGCAGCTGTGGGTAATGCCATGACTGTGGATCCAGACCTCAGCACCATGTGCAGAGGGCCAGTTACCCAATGTGGTATTGCACCTTCAGAGTGAAAACAACTTCTCTCTATTTCTTGCTGTACGGTACAATCAGCTGCAAAGACCTTAATTTTTCCATATTGGTCATCTTGGTTATAATTTCCAGAAAGCCTTTAAAAAAAAAGCACTCCTGTACTTTCTGAGCATTATCCTCTACGTACATAAAGATACACTGTAGATCTTTCCAGCCATCGCTCCAGCCATGAATCCAATATTAACTGAAGCAATCCCTGTTTTAAATCCCCCTTTTTTAACACTGATCTCAGGAGACACAAGGTGAATGTGCAGTCTTGACATCTCACTCTGTGCATCACTGTAGCAAAACAGGATGGGGCAAGTCAGTTCTCTCCCTCTGGGATTCATGAGGCAGATGGATGGACCATTGCTGTTTAGTCATTTCTGGGCAAAACTTCGTTATAAATCTTCCACAGCAATGAGGGGAGAATGAGGGAGACAGGGACCTCCATGTCTCTTCAGCCACTGTTAGCAGCCTGTGAGGTGAGAAAATAGACATATTTTAAACTGATCCCCGACCATGGGCTTCAGGTAATATTTTTTCTCAGGAAATCATTGAATCATTGAATGGTTTGGGTTGGAAGGGTCCCTAAAGCTCATCCAGTTCCAATCCCCCCTGCCCATTGGGCAGGGACACCTTCCACTATCCAGGTTGCTCCAAGCCCCATCCAACCTGGCCTTGAACACTCCCAGGGATGGGGCATCCACAGCTGCTCTGGGCCAGGGCCTCGCCATCCATGGCAGCTGGTGAGGGGTCAGTAGCTCTGACCGAGGAAGCTGTGACCGGTACGGAGAGATGGTCCCGTGGAGGATCATCTTCCCGAGGCCCGGTGTCTTCCCTCAGCTGCTAGCTAGGAGGGCCGGTGCAGAAGCTATCAGGTCTTTAGTGATTATCAGCCCATGATTTCAGCTCGGCTCTGCAGGGCAGCCTCCAGGCCAGACCAGGGAGAGACGAGAGGCCCATGTAGCTGTTCCGCACGAGGTAGCTTTATTAATCCGTACTCCAGTGAAGGGGAGGCCAGGGACGAGCATCTCTCTGCCCTCTCAGGGGCAGGGGGCTAGCTCTTATAGGGATACAGGGGGTGGGTGTCCGAGGGTAAGGGCCAATGGATTACAGAGGATCTGCATAGGGTCTCCCAGAGGATTCTGGGTCTGTCTTCTTCTCGACGTAACTGAAAGTGGTTGCCTTTCCAGGGGAGTTCTGCTGGGAGATTGAGCAATCTCCTTATCTCAGCAGACATCCCTCCAGGGCAGTGGCTGGGCATACCCTACAACCACCCTCACAGGAAGAAACTCTTCCCCATATCTAACCTAAATCTCTCCTCGGTCAGTTTGAAGCCATTCCCCCTTGTCCTATCACTACATGTCCTTGTAAAAAAATTATGCAGGCAAGGTTCTCTGGTGGTGCTGAGGTCCTGGTGCAGTCTCATTTTCTCCCCTCCAAGTGCCAGCATACAGCCCTGAGCTGGCCCAGTGTGTTCATACATCATCCAGATAATTTTGACACCAAACCCAAGATGAGTTCAGTCCCACATCAGAGCCACACACAATATATGGTGCATCACACTTTGAAGAATAAAATCTTGATCCCCATTGGTTTTAACTAAAACCGGTGTGAGTGGGTCTTGCAGGTCTGCTGCCAAAGCCTTTCTGTAACAAACAAGATTTAAAGTAACCAAATTAGTGTCTCCATCACTGGCAGGATTTACTCAAAATAGGAACATTTTTATGCACTCAATATTGTCTCACACAAGGCATGCTGGATAATTTTTATCGGATGATCAGCAGGCAGTAATATTTTGATGCTCTGATGCTACAGAAATAAAGACATCACAAAAAGCACACTGTACAGTTTTTATCTTGAGAAAATCTAATGCAATATGCCACTTCAAATTTTAGTTAAGTGGTCTTACACCATAAAGAACAGTCAGTATTTTGCTCTGCATAGCAGAAGCAATCTTCCAGGTACAACCTTTCCCAGTTGTACTTCATCTTATCTTGTTAAACATAGCGTTATAAGACAAAGATTATTAGCACAAAGAGCTTTAAAATCTTGAAAGTTTGGATGCTTGAGGAATACAACAGCCCCTAAAGACACTAAGCATCACCAGGATGAAAAGCAGAACAGACCTTCCTTGCTGTGTCAACAAGTATTTTAAATCCTTGTTGAAAAGCTGCACTATTACATTATGAGGGAAAGTATCCGAGGAAGTAAATATTCTCTGATTTCCCCTGGTACAAGGGCATGCTGCCTGTGGATTGCTGAGATATTTCAAAATCACTTGGCATTCAGACAGGAGCTGATGAACAGCTCATGACACATAATGAGGAAAAAAAAATCACCAATTAGAGAGCTGGGAAACCTTCTGGCAGGAAAATGGGCTTTTCCTGTTATCTTACAAATGATCCCTCACACTAAGAGAGTTAAAG
This sequence comes from Corvus moneduloides, assembly GCF_009650955.1. Classification (NCBI taxonomy): domain Eukaryota; kingdom Metazoa; phylum Chordata; class Aves; order Passeriformes; family Corvidae; genus Corvus; species Corvus moneduloides. The sequence goes on from NC_045490.1 coordinate 10,639,476, forward strand.
AAGATGGCTCAGGACACGCATGCAGCTTGTAGCAGTGCCCTTCTGTTGCTCAGAGATTATCTATATCAAACACAAAATATTAAAGTAACGATTCCCTGGACTCTAGGGAGGAACACTTCATCTCACTTTGCTTGGAAAGAGAAATCTTCTCTTATTTCATAGCTCAATTATAGAGAGTGGTCAGTGACACAGTGGTGAAAAGGACAGAGGGAAAAGAGGGGAAAGGGAAAGGTCACAGCGTTCATGGAATGAATTCATGTCTTGGTACTAAAGAGTTTTTCCAGATGGGCATTTTGTCACAGACCTTCCTGTTCATAATGAGAGAAAATAAAGTTGTGGCTGACCAGTTAATACTGCTGGGGCAGGGATACAGTTACAGAAATAAAACCTAGTCCATTAAAAAGAAAAACCAAAAACCACAACCTGATGGCCAACTAAAACCTAATATCTACTGGTATTGCTGTCATAAACAGCTATTAGAGGTAAAAAGGAATGGAGATTTATGTTGCTAATCACTTCATTAACTGCCCTTCACTCCTCTACAGTGGGGCAGCAATACTGCTCCTTGCAAAAGTCACATGGAAGCAGTTAACCTTACCTGAACCATCATTTTTTGTGTGTTAGCTGCCCTTAATGTCATAAAATTAAATTAAATTAATTAAATACAAACTTCTAACACAGCAGCATAAGAATCAATTTTGCTTTAAAATGATTACACAGACCCGATGCTGAGCTTATATAAGCAAAACCATTACCAAGTTTTGCACTTTTCGTTCTCAGCCTCACCCACTGTGAGGGCTTGTGGCTCCCTATCCACTCACAGTTCCATAGCTGGGCCAGGGTGATGGATCTAGGTCCCCGGATCCATCACCCTGGATGGATCTGGCCTGGGGTGCCCAGAGTACCAGGGACAGCCACAGACCTGCCCAGGAAACTTGGAAATATTCATGCAAAGACATTTCTGAAGCCAAACTTCGGCAGCAAAAGTTTGCTTCCAAGGGTTATGGTCAGTCAAGGAATGAAGGGTTACCAGGAGTGCATCCCTTCTGCACTCGAAGAAGTATCTTGACATGAAACAGTCACAAGAAAATCTATGCAGATTTGAGAAATTATTTAAAGCTAACCAGTGCTTTTAAAAGCAACTTTTTTTGGTAGATAATTCACATAAAATAAGTAAGATGGGATTTGTCAAACAAATTTTGCACTCAACGGAAACTGCTGAAGAGCTTCCATAGGTTACCAAGCTGTTTTTAGGCTCAGGATGTCTTATGAATATTTCTCTAAGCTGCCAGCTTTCCAAGCAGCTGTACTAGAGCATTGTCCCTCTAGGTGAGAGATGAATTTACACAGCGTATTTAGATAGTAAGAGTTGGGAGCGTTTATATAAAACGAACAACACAAATATTTAAACAAATACACAGTCTGTGGCTTTATGAAAAGATCATGACTGCATAATGAATTCTTACCAGGCTCTGCAAATTCCTGCATGGTTTAAGCCCATGTTTTCAGAGTGTGACATTTTAAAAAAGAGGAGAAAAAGTACTGGGGGCAAGGCTGAGAAGATTGTCTTTCATGATGTTGTTGCCTTGGCACTGCAGGCAGCCAAGATGACTTGATGGGTAATTGGGTAGGCTCCTACCCTGTTCCTCAGCATTGTCCAGGCACCTGCAGCCCCCACTGGCCACCAGAAGGGAAAGGCTTCCCACATCCTGAAGAGCTCAGAGGCCAAATGCTGAAACACATCCAGCATTACAGCGAGCATATCTTCTCTCCTATCTTTCACTTTCTCATCATCCTGAAATACCGAGATTAATGACTTTGCAAAGTCTGCCCAAGCACTCTCCTCTAAATGTTCCACTTGACGACTCCCTGTTTCCTCAGCCACTTCCACATGACCCAGTTGCTGGGACAGTAAGCCCCATTTTGATCTGAAATTCTTCATATTAATAATGCCATATATTACATTTGACAGCCTCTAACTGATTCTCTGACTTGTATGTCACAAAAACTTCTGGCAGTGTTATTGGCTTTCCCTTTTTTATTAACTGCTCTGACTGGCAGTGAAATCCCCAGCAGAAGTGGATGCTCCTGGGGGAATTTTTCAAAGGTTAGATCCTCTCATGCTGATGCAACATTTTTGTCATTATTCAAGAAGACAGATTAATCACTTAGGCCTATATCCTAATCACAGTGAGGGAAAAAGTCAGTCAGGTTTTTAATAAAGGTTTAAGCATTTAAATACACTTCACAAATTTAGTCCCTGGTAATCAAGCACTGGAAGAGGGAGAACAGCAAAGGGAGGAAATGAGACAAAGGAGCAGATGTTCATTACAAGACCAAAGACAATGGAATCAGGAATGGAAAACTTCACTGGTGAGATGTACGAGACCATTTTTTTCTTAACAAGGAGGTAGAGATTAGGACAGAGTTCTGACCCTTGAAGTGCAGTAAAAAAGTCATAATTCACAGCTTTTGAGGACAATGAAGCTAAAGCCTAAATCACTCACAGATGGTTTCTCTATGTTATACTTCCAAACAGGTCCACAGCTTCCTCAAAACACATAATACTGTACTGTATTCCTATAGCCAAGGAAAAACACATGGGCCAAGAAAATATATTCAAACTGTCCAGAAAACTTGCATTTTCTCCATGTCTTCACTCTACACTTGAGGCTGAAATCTGTCATGTGTAGTGAAACCTCGTTGATTCCAACCTTAAGTAATATCCCTCAGATGGACAGGGAGGGAACAGGTACCTTGGAACAGATCTCTCCACCCTAGGTTATAGTGTCCAAAAGGTGCTTGTCCTTCTTACCTCCTGCTGTCAAAGGGCAACCCCTCCTTTCCTTCACTCTCTGCTTCACAAGGCCAGAGGGAGGAGCCCATCTCCTTTTCTCCAGTTCCCTTCCAATCCAGCTACGGATCATGCTCACGGTCTGCTGTGCAGAGCAGTCCCAAACTCTTTGGCTCTTTGAGGGCAGCCTTCTCCCCTAACAAGTTTATCTTTCATCATACTGAATGATGTCAGCTCAGAAACTGTGCAAAGGTGTATTTTGGCAGGTAAAGTCTATTTCCTTGTTGCTCAGTCATGGTGGAGCTCATCTGTTCAAATCAGCTCCCAGATTGTTTACAACCCTGTGACAGAGTCCTGAAATCAATATGAAGTCTGATTATTATGGTCGAATGACTCAGCTCTTTGGGCAAGTCAGCTGTCAGTCACTGGAAAACCCTGATGTTACTTCAGGCCTCCATGTGAATTCCAGATGAATGAGCAGAGCTGCTCTCATGTGGCTTGCAGACTGCACTGGTTAAGGCCATGTACAATTCCCTAAATACCATTGCTTTATCCACCCCTATTCTCAGTTTTGTTGCATGACTCTTAGTTCAAATGACATTTGGCTGAAAAAATTTAGTCCAGTTCATGCACAAAAATGCTCGAGGCAGCATCCTGTAACAAGATAAATCGCAGAATCATTAAGGTTGGAGAAGACCTCCATGATCATCAAATCCAACCTTTGACCAAACACTCCCATGTCCACTAAATCATACTGTAAAGTGTCCCATCTACTTGTTTTTTGAACATTAGGGAGGAAGGGAAGGGAAGGGAAGGGAAGGGAAGGGAAGGGAAGGGAAGGGAAGGGAAGGGAAGGGAAGGGAAGGGAAGGGAAGGGAAGGGAAGGGAAGGGAAGGGAAGGGAAGGGAAGGGAAGGGAAGGGAAGGGAAGGGAAGGGAAGGGAAGGGAAGGGAAGGGAAGGGAAGGGAAGGGAAGGGAAGGGAAGGGAAGGGAAGGGAAGGGAAGGGAAGGGAAGGGAAGGGAAGGGAAGGGAAGGGAAGGGAAGGGAAGGGAAGGGAAGGGAAGGGAAGGGAAGGGAAGGGAAGGGAAGGGAAGGGAAGGGAAGGGAAGGGAAGGGAGATTCTCTTCAATGACACAGCTCAGAATGGAATTTCTGAGGAAGGAAGGCCTTTGCACTGTTCTAACATGTATGAAAACACAGAAGGGTACTTGCCTTTGTAAACTAACTAAAATCACAAGAAAAATGTTGGGACTTTGCTTAAATTCCAATCTTTTAATTCTATCACATAACAAAGCTGACATGGTTTGTCTTCTTTCCAGGCATTAAAGCAGTAGCCAGCAATTTAAGTCAATCATTCAGTACTTGTCAGATTAGTGTAAATCCTTTCCTAACATGCAAGACAGAACAAGATTAAAATTAATAAAAATAAATGGGAGGTTGCACAGAGCTGCACTTAAGAGACTGTATTTAGTGTTTAAAGGCCTGATACAGACTCTATTGAAATGTTCTTATTAACTTCATTAGATGTTGCATCATACTCTTGGACTACAGCAAGACTGTGCAAAAATGGACATAAAAGAGCAGTTCAGCTGTCTCTGATGACTGCTCAGAACAGACTGCCTGTTGGCATATTATGGGAAAGTGTACATTTTAGGGGAATTGATAAGTCTTTTCAATTTATAGATTATTTCCTAAAAAGAAGAATTTATCACATTCAATTGAAAATCAAAATCTTAGTGCCTTTTCATCTGAAGAAATGAGAAAATGCATTTGCTCTTTATTCTGCAAATCTCCTTATTTCAGGAGACAGTACCTTTTAAGTGCTGCTGTACATTTGTCATGGTGAAGGCATTTCTTTTCAGCTTCCCAAGTATATGCTGTTCTGGAGAAAAGCCTCTGCTATTGTCCTGGATCTATTTTGTACTTGGTACAAGGAGAAATGCATTTCCACTATTACCTGAGGAACTGAAGGTATTTTGCTTCAATAGTTAATTCTCTCCTTTCCTAAAGCACACTTTGTCCCTGTACAGACTCTCACTCTAATATGCAGAATTTAGAGAGCAGGATCTGTCCATCACAGATTGATTCTCACAATTTCCATAGTGAGAAAATTTCAAGCCAAGATTTACCCTATGCACAGCCACACTTCAAGATTTAATTGTAAAACACAGCCAAGTATTCAGACTAGATAATAATTTATTTGCTTAAAAACATTCAAGAGAAGAAGTTGAATTTATTCTTGACATTCTCCCCTGTAGATAATAGCTCATGTAAACATGGCATGAATAGTCAATGTTCAAGCCTTAAAATTTGGACGGTCAGTTAGTTACAGAAATCATGCGATATTACTGCTTTTGCTTCATGACATATGTAACTAAGCAACAAATCATGAATTCAAATATTAAATTTATTACATTCTGCCCTTTTCACAGGGATAAGTGATACAGAGATTTCAGCTTAGCAGGAGGTGATGGGTCATGCTGTCCTGAAGGCAGAAAATCAGAGAAAATTGTCAACTCAAAATCCAAATGATGCTGCCTGTTCTGGATTAGAATTTACATAATGAGCATTATTGTCCTGGAAAGGCTCAATTTCTCAGTTATTCAAAAAAAATTTATTCAAAATACCAAGAATAGGGTCAAGCCTGAATTTTGATGAAGATGCAGAAAGACCTACTTGACCATGGCCAACACTCATTGCTGGTTGTAAATTAGCAGAACATCTAAAGAATTCATAATAATTGCTGTAGTTAGTTGTGATCAGAATGGGATGTGGTAACACAATGAGCTGGAAAAGCAGGGCAAAACAATGAGGTCTCTTCAAAAGAGCTGGAAGAGACATTGGTCATTTAAAGCAAAAATTGAAGACTTCTAAGAGAAAAAATGGCAGAATAACACCTTAGAGTAAGAGGTATTAAGGTACTAAAGGGAGTAACCTTTAAAGCCTGCCTACAAAACAGATCCCTGAAGTCCTGAATCATAATAGTAGAGGGAAGGAAGCATTGGAATACATGAACATTACCTCAGAAATTTCCCAGGGATGAGGGGGAGAGCAGAAGTTCCTTGCTAAACTATTCACTTCTGAACTTCTAAGTAGCATGGAGTGCAAGAGGAAAGGAGGAAAGAAGGATAATAGGAGGGGAAATAAATCTCTTCCTTTAAATACATTTAGTGGTGTAGCAATAGGGGTAGGATTACACTCAATTTTATCTGAATGGATAACACAGGCCAGGATATTATCTGTAGTTTTCTTAAATTCTCCTCTGAAACACAGCTTTAGCATTTCTATCTGCAACAGCAGTTTGCTCCCTAACTGTGGCATTTCCCACAGCACTCCACTGCTTAGGTTAACCCTCAGCAAAATGGTACATGCACAGCATGGTACAGCACAGAAAAAAAGTGGTGTAATTCCAGGGGGAGATTGAACTAGTGAATAGGGTGGCAGGAGTCCTGAGCTGGTTAATTTGGGGAAAATTATATGAACCACTTGTGTAAAACTGCAGGGATCCATCAGTAACACACGTAAGCTGCGGCTGTTGTTAACCAGACAGAAGAGACAGAGGAGATTGCAGGAAGACCTACCTAAAAAATCAGCTATTTGCTTTCACATACTTTGTGCAGTCCTTGTGAAGCTGAGAAACCATTCACTGCTTTGCAATAGCAGGTTGTAGGTGTAATCTAGTCCAGACAGGTTACAACTCCTGGCTGCTCCAACTTGCTGTCCTGGTCTAAAATTCACAAGACCCACCATCACAAGGATGCAGAAATGGATGACCCAGTGAAATTTTGGAGCTGTTTGATTTGAATTTGCCAGACATTCACTTCAGTGACTGCCCCATGGCAGGGTTATGCCTCCTGAATATCTCATCTTGCTTCATGTTCACGTCTCCTTCTGAAGTTGCTGTCCAGATACTGGACTGAGACTATTTTATGCAATATAGTAACATAGTGCCAAACATGGGATAGAGAAACAAATGAAAATTAGTTCTATTTTTATGGCAAACTTCCTACTGGTGCTTAATTAACAATATTATAACAGCTAATCACTTGGTGGCTCCTACCTCCACTTACTTTCTCAGTGACACAAGAGCATGCGACAGGGGTGACTGGCTGTGCCTTGTCTGCTTGCAATAATCTGTCACTTCACGAAGGGCTGTAGTGCCATTAACTGGGTTAATTGGGTTCAGAATTGTTGCCAATCCAGACATCTGTGCTCAGCTGCTGACACTTAAGAAGAAAAAAGAAGCTGAACACAAGTTCCTTGAAATCCTGATGATGAGAATCTTGCCCCCAGACAGCTTTTACATCCCAAAGGATTCCTGGAGAGACAGAGGGTGTACAGGGGAGAGCCCTCCTTTCTGGGAAGATGTGCCTAGTTTCAAAAGTTATCTCCAGAAACACAGTTTCCAGAATATGAACCCTTAATTTCTTGCAACAGATATGGGAAAAATTCTAGTTAAATAAGACTAGAAATGCAAATGTGCTTTGGCAAAGGGAAAATATCAAGGGAATTCTTTTAGCCAGCAAAACATTTATTTTTAAGTAATATTCACTAGTGGAGTTGTCTAAATTCCTCTGTAATGCCTTTCTCAGAAAAAAAAAATACTGGGAAGGAGGTTATTGCTTTCTGGATTGGAGAAGAAGAAATGCTATTACCTTCTTCCCAGAGGAGGTGGGCATAGGCTGAGGAAGATTTAATGGCTATGGGTAACAGAAGAGTTACAGGTAAATGGTAATTTAATATCATGAACGCATTGAATTAGACAGCATTTTGTGAAAACTCACAACTAAAAAGATTTTTATGAGTGAAATTGAGAGGTTTGGGCTTTTTCTTTCCTCATAGCTAAAATTTAATGTATAACTGTTCTCTGTGATTGATGTTACATTTTAGATGAGGGTTTTTTGTTTGGGGTTTTTATGTGCTCTAGAGAGTGACACTGAGTTATTTCATGGGATTAGTTATTTAAGTGATGTGAGCAGGTTGCTTGTCAAGACCAGCAGAAGCTACAGCAGAGCAGCATCTGCTAACTGCAGAGATTTCAGATGATGTAGTCAGCAAGAACAGCTTATTAAATGTATAATAACCTCAGGAAACTTACAAAGGGAATCAAAATTCTGTAACACAGGGAAGCAAAGTTCCTGAGTACCAGCATATTCCTGTAAGATTCTGAGGTGACATGAGATTATTATAAAATACTTAGTGAACAAATTTCTAATTCAACACATGAGTAGAGAAAAAGAATTTAGGGCGGTGTATTTTTCTGAGAAGAATTTCAAAGTTTGGCTTAACCACGCCAATCATTGTGGCACTGCCAGCCTCCTGGGGTGGGAATCAGATTCTTGTCTTTCATTGCAGACCATGTTTTCCAGTCACTAAACTATCACCATTTGAATCTGTACATTGCTTCTGGAGATCTTTTTTGGCTTTTTGTTATCTCCTATGCTTGTATCCCCCCAGCATCAAAATATTCCCACTTTACTCAGACCCTGCTTTGATTTCAGACATGATCCTCCTGACTTTACCCTGCAGACCTTTCTCTCTGCATCTGCTCTCACAGAGAAATCTGAGCATCCCTGCCTCCAGCCTTCCCCTTTCATTTAATGGGTTGCTACCAGTCTGCAATGTAAAATAATAATGGTTTTGGCAATTCTTAAGCTGTGGACTTCTACAAAATACACATGTTCACCTGCACCATCTTCCTACAAACACACCACTTCCAGTAGAGTCAGACTTTGGCTGGATGGTACGTACAAGGTGCGTCCCCAGAGCAACACAAATCTTGATCTCCAGAAAGTTCTGTGTGCTGGTTAAATACAGGATATGTGGGTGGGTGATGGAAATCTCAGCAGAGAGTGGAAGAAATTAAAAACAGCTGCAAGCCAGTGAGTGCTCTACCAAGGGCAGCTTCATCAAGGTTATCTGCTGGGGGAGTTCTTGCTGTCAAGCAAGAGACTCCTCATTTCCATCAGGTTACCAACATTCCCTTGCTTCTCCAACCCAACTTTACTTCTGTTATTGAGTCCTGCTGCATTCTGATCATATTTTACCATTACAAAGTGAGTGTTGCTCCGGCCTCCCAAACTCCTCATGCCTATTTGAGAGCACAGGGCAAGATTCTGAGGAGGATGGCAATGACATTTGGGTTATGCCATTCTCCGGGTAGGTGAATCATAGAATCATTAAGGTTGGAAAGGACCTCAAAGATCATCAAGTTCAACCTTTGACCAAATACCACTCTGCCCACTAAACCATATCACAAATTGCCATCTCTACTGATTTTTTGAACACCTGTAGGAATGGTGACTCCCCCATTTTCCTCAGGAGCTTGTTCCAATGCTTAATCAGTCTTTTAGTGTAGAAATTTCTCCTGATATCCAGCCTGAACCGCCACTCCCAAATGATTGTGCGGAGCCTTCTGTTAGCACAGGGGTCAGAAGGCACACAAGGAGCACAATGTACCACCAAAGCTGTGGGAACAAGGCATACAGGGCAGCACAGCACATGAGCAACAGGGGAAAACATGAAGCATGAAACTTGCATGGAGTATTAGCAAAACTTGGATCTCAGCCTCCATTCCAGTCTTTGGATATCTTCAAAAATTCCATCCCTCATGAAATTCCAGTGCTGAAATTGATGAGGGACTGCAAGCAAAATTAAAACAGTACTTCAGCCCAGACTTCATAACATTATGCTTATTAGCCAGTTTTCTGATTTGGGGACATAGGCGCTGTCTTAGAGGGTGTTTGACCCTTTTTCTCCATTAGCAAGGAAAAAGTTTTTTCATTTCCTTTTGTGAAGAAACATATACAAGCTAGGCAAGAGGAAGGTGTCTGCTCATGTAAAATGTAGGAAGATAAAATGGAAGTTTCACCATACCCTTTCAAAGTACCTTAATACATACACAACATGCAGACTATTTCACCTGCAGAATTCATTCCACATTTCCATGCTTTCTGTTCAAAACATGTGAAATATGTTGGTTTTATTACTAGGATGCTGTCATTTATAGGTATGGCTTCAGTCCTTCATTTAGCAAAAAAACTCCTTGTCCAGCCAAAGAGAATAATTTCATCTCTGTCCAGCTGGGGAATAGCTACTGATGCTGTTTGGCTGCAGCTGAAACTCGGGGCAGAGAGTGCCACTCATCTTTTATTTTCATCTTATTCCTTCCAACCCACAAAGTTAAACAAATTCTTTTAAATTAAACAACATAAAGAGTTCATTCAGTAGCAGAAACTGGAAGAAAATCTTGCTTTTGCACAGGAGACACTATTCCAGAAGGAAAGCAGCAAAAAGGACATTTACTATTCAATTATAGACCCATTCACATGCCAACAAAGGTACTGCAAAATTCTGCCCTGGATTTCCATGTGAAAGGGGTTACTAAGTGCCTCAGGGTGCTGCAAATATAATATAGACTGGCTTGCTGGGGTCTTTAATTCAAGCCAGATCAGATCTCACTGCAGTGAAATAGTAGAGATTTTATCATAAAATATACACCACACCCTCTCCCTGGATTTATAGGGCGTTTGAAAAAAATCTCACATGTGCTGGATTGTAATGATGGTGAATTTTCATTGTCTTGCTCCAAATCCTGAGGTCAGCCAGCAAGAGTATCACAGGAACAAGAGACAGGCTTTGGCTTGCTTCTCCAGAGGGTTTGGTTTTCCACACACATTACCAGAATGCACACATGATTTAAAAAAAAGAAAAAAAAGCAAACATTTGGTTTAAGCTGAAAAGAGAAAAAAATATTTGGCTTTATAATTTTGGGCTCCTTCTCACTGCAAACTCTCTAGTCAAAGGAAAAAATACCGTCAAAAGGTAGCAAATTAGTTGGAAAGGGCAGATTCTGACCTGGTAAAATTGGCGTGGCTATTTAGGGAGCAAGATTTCGTTAGAGTTGCTGTAGCAGCAATTGGAACAGTTTGACTAAAGCTAATGAATGATTATGACAGAAATAAAGCTATATGCCATCAAAAGCTATAGGAACAGAAGCTTCACAGGTTTATGAGCAAAATCCCTCTGGAAGTACTCTGATCTCCCTGGAAGATACCACATTCGTTTCAAAGAGTTCTCCTGGGTATTCACTGAGTGCTGACAACAATACAAAACCAAGTGCCCTCTCCACTGCAGAGCTCCTCATGGATTTTCTTCTCTTAAAGGCACACTTAGTTATTAAGTGCTTTATTATAAAAGTACTTGGCACTTGTGTGGCACCACTCATCCCAGGGCACTGGGAAGCTCCTCCTGATGCTGCATTAACTTTATCAAAGACGTATTAGATAGTCCTGTGGCTGAGTAAAATGAGCCAGAGACATGAAAGGACTTTACTTTCCAGGGACCAAGCAGGGAAGCATCTGATGGGCAGAGCTCCCAGAGCCCAAACAAACCTCAGACACATGAGCAGGGGGGACCTGCAGAGCTCCCCCCACCATGAGGTGCCCCCATGGCAAGAACTTGTTGCAATGTTACAGTGCGGATACTGTAACACGCATATCAAACAAGGAGGCCGTGGAAAAGAAATATATATGAACTGATCCTTGGTAGATGTTTCAGCGAGATGTTTATTTCTCCAGCCGCATGGCCGGGATCTGCCGAGGAACTGCTGCAATCACAGGACCCGAGGGTCCTTCCCCACACAGCGGAACACAAACCAACCAATGGGAACGAGGCTGAGCAGGGGCAGGGAAACCCCGTGCCTCCCCTCAGGGCCCCTCTCCCAGGGCTACACGGCGGGGGGAGGGACCCCGACATTGCCAAGTATCTTCTGGGTCCAGCTGAGCTCCTGCTACACTGTGGGGTGCCTCTCCAAGGCATAAAATCAAAGCTCTTGTCTGGGGGCGGGGGTGGTGTTCTCAACTCAGACTCTGTCTGAGGCCAGAAGAGTTTTCAGGAGCTGTGTAACTATATATCTATATATGCATATACATATATATATATATATACACACACACACACACCTCTTTATTGCATTATATAATGCCCAGCACAACTTCTCTCACGGGGTTTTCCCTCAAGTCTGAGATGGAGAAAAAGACTGCCTTCAGGTCAACAGAGCAAATTTTAAACAATTCTCAGCCAAATTAGCATGCACCCAGCCAGCCCATGCATCACAAGAGCAAGGAGGAAGGAGAGTTCCTGTCTCACCTCCAGCTCCCAGCCCCTCTTGCTTTTGCTCTGTCCTTAAAGTCACAGCTCTCATTTCCAAAGGTACATGCAGACCTATAGCTCTTTGAGGGAGAACAGCACTGATTTTAGGTTGTTGGACATGTTGAGTTGTGACCCTTGGACTGACCTGCTCCATCACTGGGCAGAGTTTAATCATGCGATGGATCTTCAAATGACAGACATGAACCTGCAGCAGAAAGTGAAACAATTTTTTTCTTTGTTAGAGATTTCTGTATAGTGTTTGTCCAGCATAAAGATCTAAACCAACAACAAAACCTGTCCTTTAAATAGTTTGACTGATGTTAATGGAGTTACATGGAATATAATTTGATTCTGGGCTTTTTGAAGCTAACCCCAGAAGAGCCCCCAAAGCCTCCTAGGATTGCTTAAGGATGTAATAAATTATGACTTGAATTTAAAAGTAAATTTCTTCCCAATTTTGCCAGAACTGGACAGTCAGATCCTGGGCCAGCCAAACCACAGGGAGCCATGGCAGGTGACCAGGACAAAACAGTACAGCAGAGAATATGTAGAGCTTCACTCTGCTATCTGCTATAGGAAATAGCAGATAAAGCGTGTTTTATGTTTTCCAAACATTTCTGCTAACAGCTCTATAAATTAATTTTCTCTGTTTGTTCAGATGTATCAGTCTGATGGTGAGTGTTTGAAATGTGCCTAAGCATCAAAAAAATGTATTTTGACATAAACTTTGTTTCCAGCAGAAAAACTGCAAAATATTTAATACATTGGAGGCCTTCATATGTTGAGGCAGTGTGCTAATTGTGCTGTGGTGGCTCTAACTCACTCCTGAAAAATTACCTTCAGACTGCTTTCGTCAGATAGACACAAAAACAAAGAGTGTTGGCTCTCTGGTGTTGGTGCAGAGGGCACAGAGAGCACAGTACACTCAACTATTTACTGATTGCTGTGTTAAATCTCATTTAATCTGCATTGCAGGTGATGTCCCACTTCAACCAAAGCCATCAGCCAGCTGAGTGCTATGTCTGTGCTATACTGAAGTTTGTCAGGGGCCTGGAGTGACAGGGCAAGGGGTAATGGCTTCACAGTGACAGAGGGCAGTGTTAGATTAGAGATTAGGAAGGAATTCTTCCCTTTGAGGATGGTGAGGCCCTGGCACAGGTTACTCAGAGAAGCTGTGGCTGCCCCATCACGAAAGTGTTCAAGTCCAGGTTGGATGGGGCTTGGAGGAACCTGGGATAGTGGAAGGTGTCCCTGCCCATGGCAGGGCGTTGGAATTAAATAAGCTCTAAGGTCCTTTCCAACCCAAACTGTTCTGTGATTCTATGTTTGCTTACCCCAGACCTGGACAAATACTGATTTAGATTCAGAAGCATGAGATTTTAAATCTCCCTCCAGAAAGTTTTTCTAACTGTTAACCCTAATAACAATGGTTATTTCTCTTTGCCATATCAGATAGGTAATCACTCTATCAGGTTCAAGTCCTCAGTCTAAATTCTGCACATGGCATTTCCACTTAGCATTTAGACTAAAGACTCAGCACTGATAGAGGGATTAGACATTTTCCATTGCCATGGTTCATATTCTAATATATTTGAGTTTATAAAGTGATTTCCTTTGCATGCTTTTGGGTTGTTGCCTTCCAGTTTCAGCATAAGTTGCTCAGTACCTGCACAAAAAGATGGGGAAAATGGCATTTCCCACCCAATGTATAGTAAAATGTATTTTACTCTTGAGCAGGAAATTGAGAAGACACGCTTTTTTGCATTATTCATTCAGCTTCAGTAGCCACTGCAAGCACATGCAGGTATGGGAGGGGGATCCTACCACCCATTTATCTGTTTGTCTTGCCATTGGTCCAACATGGCTCACCAGTGAATGCCATTTTGGAAGTGACAACTGATAATTTCTGAGTTTCAGCTCTCATCTCTTTTGTTCAAAAGGAAGGCAATAACCTTAAAAGAGGTCCATAATGTAATAATTTCTACAGAAAGATTGAATTCATGCAAGAGCATGAACAAGCCCTAAAGATGAGAATGTAAAATTACAATGATGTTCATATGGGGAATTGTATGCTGGTAATCTGCAACATTTTATACAGAGAGATTACAGTTTGGTTATCAATTATAATGTCCTTCCTTTCTGAATTAAAATTTTTGCACAATTATTACCAAGAAAATAAAAATTTAATAATCACAGCACCTTCTAAACACTTGTTTTCATTTTCGTCCCTGCAGTTACTTGCCAGGCTTCTCTCTCTGCTTCTCTAACATTCACTCCTACACTTTTCATTTCTTTAAGGTCACTGTGGAGTAACTGACTACAATATGTTTGGCACAGTCTGGAGTAACAGGGGTCACACCATTAGACTGTCATTTTCTTAAAACTTAAAAACAGCCTAAAAATAAGAAGTAGTAGCATTTGGGGAAGTTTTCAACATATGTCTACATGAGCAAATTTTAAACATATGGGCCATCAAATGCATTCAAGATGTGTTGAAGCCCATCTAGTGATCCCCAGCCAGATATTACAAAAGATTTCATAAGGTGAAGGACATAGATGCCTTTTTCAGTCTCATGACTAGTCCACAGACACTTAATCTGCAGAAGAAGATAGAATTCATCCTCAGTTAAAGGGTATTTTTTCATTTATTGCCTGGGAATTTCTACGGTAAGAAATTCACCTTTGGGATTTCTCATCTTTGGTTCTTGTACTAAATAATATCCTTTTGCTGTTAAAGAAAGAAAAAAGGAACTATCAAAATATGTATTTAAAATACGTGTTTAATTTAACTTCATACAGGACATGTAGGAGAGCTGGTTCATCGATCCTCTCTTAAGAATGAAAGCAATAGTAGGTATTGTTGGTTATATTATCCCAATGGGAGACAGAAATAAACCTCAATGCAGAAACCTAAATCACAACTTGCAATTTAATAAAACAAAACAGAACCAGAAGGAAGTATCTTCTATTTCTCTAGAAATATTGTCATGGGTTAGCAAGCATAGTCCTGGAAGTGATGTTCATGCAAAGGAGTGCTGACAGCTTCTTCTGTGACCTGACAGAACCTATCAGCTGGCCAGTTTGAATATGGACAATTCTTTAAGCCACTGAAAGTTGTGACCGCCTCTGTGATCCACACTTAAGAATAGAAACCCTGAGGCAGAGGCTCTGTCTCGTTTCCGGCGCTGGGACGGGTGGCGGTGGGCCCCATGCAGGGGCTGGTGGGTCCGGCCCAGGCCCTGCTCAGGCCGGGCCAGGCCGGGCCACAGCCATCCTGGAGCCGATGGACCTGTTCCACCCGCGGAACCCCCCCCCAGCCCTACTGTGGGCAGACGGAGTAGCCTGGCTCCCCCTCTCCAGTGCAGCCAAGATTCAGCTGAAAGCTGCCCTGCTGTCTGGCAAAGGATCAGGTGACCAACAGCAATAAGCGAAATTCCAGCTGCAAGGCCTAGGTGAGATTAACCCTTTTAGTGCTGTGAAGAGCTGAAAACCTGAGGGAAGAGAAAGAGGAGATGCTTAAAGCTGAAATTCTGTTGTAAAGCTATGATATATCAGAGTACCCTTTGTAATTTCATGAAGATTTGGGGGGTGGAGTGTTCAACTCGTAAGCAAAAGCACCTGCGCTGAGATAGGCGGATGCTGACGCAGCTGTAATTTCATGAGAAGTTTGGACAGGGAGAGATGGACCAGATGAGGACTTTTGCTCCAAATGGGAAAGGGGAAAACCTCAGTTCCTACAGATGCTCCCAGAGATAGTCTTAAAGATGAAGATGAGGAAGACCCTTTGCTCCCAGGGAAGGAGAAGGGCCTCTGTTCTTAGAGATGAAATGCTCCCAGAGATGGGTGAAGAGAACTTTCGTTTCTGAATGGCTCAACCTTAAAATTGTACCCCAAAAACCTTCAAGAGTGGACCCTCGAAAGCAGTTGTTGGAAAGCTGCAAGTCGGGGGAAGGGACTCACATGCGAGCAGAGAGACCTCTTCCTAAATGGACTGAACTGAGTTATTTGGAAGTGGGCAGCTGTCTCGTTGTGATAATGTTTTCATAGCATGGGCAAGAGAGACTCCTCGTCCTAAATGGACTGAACAAGGTTATTATGGAAGTGGTAAACAGACTGAACATCTCAAGGGTTGTCTTTTTACATTGTCACTTGGAGAAGGGAGAAAGGTGGGGGGAGGAGAAGAGTTCTGAAGGTGCGGTATAATTTTTTTCCTTCTTTTAGGTCTGTTAATAAACTTCTTCATATTCTTTCAAGTTTGGTGCCTGCTTTGCATTTCTCCTAATTCTTATCTCACAGAAGGTAAACAGTAATGAGTATTTTGGGCCAAACCACTACACTAAATTGGTGTCTCTGCCCAGTTACAAACCAAACCCACTACAAATATCCAATGTAAAAATTGCAACAGTGACAATTAATAACTATAAAGGAATAATTGATGATAGTAGATCTTTTGTGATGTCAAAAATATTTTATATAAAGCTGGAGCATTTTTTCCTCTAAGGACAAAAGGGACAAAATACTTAAGGGACAAAATACTTAAGACTGTTGTCTTAAGTATTAGAGCGAATCAAGAAAATTTTTTGTTTGAACAGTTGAACTAGTGGGTAGCTTGTAAGAGCATAACCCTGCCCCTTGGCTGTAACTTAACTCAAATAAAGCTGTCCATCTTAATTTACGCAACAGGTACTCACCAAGAGAGCTGCAAACAACCAGGCTAGCACTGTCAATTCATTGTCATTTGTAGGTTATTAATAACTAACTCAGAGAAGCTGCTTAGCCTTAACATTTCAGTTATTGACTTTAAAATAGAGAGATTTTCCCTTTTAGTGTCACTCCATTCCTCTATTTTCATTTTGCCTTTGTCCTAGGATTTGCAGTTCCTAGGACAAAGAAGCAGGTAAATGCATCCTCTGCTGCAGTGGATATTATCTTGCCCTTCAGCTCAGCTCAGCTCCAAGTGCTCCCTATAATCACTTCAAAAATGTCAGCTGTGTTTATGTCAGCTCCAGTCAAACAAGTGAGGGAACAAAATTCTCTGTTTCTCCAAAAGCGCACTGAGATGCACTACTGGAAACCTGATTCTGCCCAGTAAAGACTCACAAACCAGTTCCAAAACCTGACTGTGGGAAGAGCAGTTGTGGAGTCTCCTCACTGGAGATATTCCAGAAACATCTGGCTGCAATCCTGGCAGTGTGCCCCAGGAAGGCCCTGCCTGAGCACGGAGGTTGAACCAGATGACCCACTGTGGTCCCTTCTACCATGACCCATTCTGTGTTTCTGCGAGTATGCCTCTCTGGGGTGGATAAAGCTGGGTCCCCTCCTGAACATCAGAAAGAATACTGGAGGGGGTTTGAGGGCAGTGACCAGGCACAGGAGTTTAAAAGAAAAAAAAAGAGAAAGAGGGAAAAGAAGACTTTTTTAAAAGGAAACATCATCGTGCTGGAAGGAACCTAGTGCTCCAAGGGTAGCAATTCCTTGCAAGCATCTCTCTCTGCAAGCACCTCCTATATATCCACACCAGCCTTAGAAATAAAAGAATCTTTCAGCAAATAGCAATGCAATTTTTGCAAGGTTATCTTCCCCAGGGAGAACAGCTGGGGCTCGATATACTTCACTGAGCTTTTGCTTTACAAGCTTCATTAACACTTACAGAGAGCGCATAAAAGTTTGTGTTTCACCTCTGACAACCTGCTCATGGGCATTGCTGGTCCTTGCCAGGGTGAGAAGAGGAAACAGCTGGGCTGGCAGCCGAAGACTCCTCAGTGCTCCCACGGAATGAGATGAAGAGCACAGGCAGCAGACAGACCAGGATGAACATGTGGGCTTTCCAATACCACTTGCGAAGGACAAACTGAACAATCTCTTAAGAGATTGTCTTAAGATGAGGAGCAAAAGTGAAAGGTCAGTTGGATAGTGAGATAAACATTAGGCAACATTCAAAATAAATAAGGAGGGAGAAAGAATGAGAAGCAGCAGCAAACTTTAAACAGGTTGCCATGGTAGAAGCAATGTGCTGGGAGAAATAGCGTAAGGAGTTGTTGGTCAGAGCTCTGTGGTGTTCCCTTTAGCAGCAATATTATTCAGCCATTCCTGAGTCCAAGACCTTTGATTTATCTTCAATTTTAAGCCATCTCTTTGGAATCACATTGGCTGGGCACCATGCCTCTGGCACAGCCAGGCATTCCTGCTCGCTTTCTGCCTGCAGACACAGATGAAGCTCCTCATTCATGGTACCATCAGCATCATCCCC
This sequence comes from Corvus moneduloides, assembly GCF_009650955.1. Taxonomy (NCBI): domain Eukaryota; kingdom Metazoa; phylum Chordata; class Aves; order Passeriformes; family Corvidae; genus Corvus; species Corvus moneduloides. The sequence goes on from NC_045490.1 coordinate 10,657,674, forward strand.
AGAGGGCAGGTTTCACATGTGCCAAGTCCCTGTAGCAATAGTCCAGTTTTGGGTCTTGTTGTGGGTCTTGTTCTGTGTCACTAAAGGGCCCTGCTGGTCCAGCCTTGTTTTCACACACAGAGGGGCTGACTGATTTCCATGTCCTGTGTGCTACACTTGTGAAAAGAGGTGAGACCTGTTCTATCCCCTTGCCCTTTAGTGCAATGAAATGCATTGTGCTCTCAGATTGAAATCTGAGCTGCCTCTGCGTCCTTTTTGGAGCAGTTCCCACTTTGCCCGGTCAGCTCTGGACGCAGCAGGCTGCGGGGGCCAGCCTCCGGAATCCGGGAGACCAGAGGTCTGGCTCGTGGGTCCTTCCACAGGACCGCGGCAATAGAGGCAGGTGGTGGAAGAAGGAGGCAGGCTCAATTGTGGATGAAATCCGGAAGGTTTATTGTGTCTCCAAACAGAGGACCTCACCCCCCGGGGGTGTCCAGAAATGAGCAACCCTGAACGCGCCCTGCCAGGGGTTTTATGGTGGGGGTGGCGACAGGGGGGGGGATGACAACGGCATCGAATCAGGGAAGGAGAAGGACAGGTCTGCGGGATGAGGGACACACAAGAGAACCTATCTTGGGAAAGGAAGGGAGGGGATCCTCCCTCCAAGACCAATCACTCGACGCCCCTGCCAGAACTTTCTAGAAGCTTGGGAGGGGTGCCGGAGCGATTGGCAGGGGTCTGGGAGGAGGACAAATAGAGAAAGCAGGGTTATGAACACCGAAACCAGGGGGGTATAAACTGGGATGGTACAGTAACATGAAACCCAAAGGGGAGACCCGGACTGAACCAAACAAGACACACTCCCACACTGAGCCCTGGCTGAATTTAAACTTTTTATTTTTGTCTGCTTATTTAGATGTTCTCTTATCCATTTACCATGTTTTATCTTACCCACTCTGTGTGTGAGAGGGAGGCTTGGCTGAAGGACATTTACACAGGATCTGTCATGCATGTCTGAGTCCAGCCCCTCAGTAAGTCCCTGGCCGGCAGCCTTCAGGAGTCTCTGCAACATCCCCATCACAGCCCTGTGCAAAGCCAGGCACAGGGGAACTCCCCCCTCCATCCCAGGCAGTGAGTCCCTGGCTTCTGTCAATGTTCAATGGGAAGATTAATATACAGAGGAGGTATTTATAAGAGTAACATAACAAATATCACAGTCAGTAATACAGTTCTTTCCCAGCAGAACTCTCCACTGTGGAGGCTGAGAAAGAAAAGCAGAGGATGTGACCCTTAGTAGAGGAAGCTCTTTAGAAAGTCAGATTTAATTGAAGCCCTCAGAAGCCCTTAATTTTTGAGAAGTGGGCCACATTTTCCTAACACTGAAAACAAAGAGCTATGTAGTGGAAGCATATAAAACCTCAAGAAAAGGACGGTAATATATAGTAACGGCAAGTAGCTGTTGAATTCCTTGGAAAAGCAGAACCAGAAGGATGTTTTTCTCTGGGATCACCTTTTCCAGACTGCCTGATTGATCTGTTATTATAATTTAAACAGCTACAGCCTCTGGACATTACTACAACTCACACCAAGTGTTTTGAACACCACATGGTCCACAAATACATCTAAAATACTCAGCTGGACTAAGGCAAATTTTTTTGCAAAACCAGACGAACAAATAAAACATTTAAGGCAGGAAAGCCACAGAGTGTTGGAGGATAAGGAAGACCTATCTGGCCTCAGGATTTCCACATTACAAAGTAATTGCTGGCCAAATTAGAGATGGAGCCTCCTTGGTTCTGCAGGCAGCAGTCATAGGGAGACACATTGCCTTGCACAGCACTAGTTCCACACCATCCCTGCTACAGCCAAATTGGATCCTTATATCATTAGTTAGATTATTTAGATTAATGATTACACCTGAGCGATGAAGAAAAGCAAGGATGGCTACCCCAACCACTCCCAAATCATTTGCCTGTCCTTGCTGGAACCAGATTCTGGGTGTGGCACAACTGGATTTCAACCAGTGAACACTGCCCACAGATGATCTTTTTCTATTCTTACCTATATTCAGAGCAATTTATCCCTCATCACTCCATTACTACCACTTTTTCGACTTTTGGCACCTTGATGCAATGAATTTTTCCATGTGCCAACCAAGACAGTGCCCAGCTTGGCTCTTCTCCAGCCTTTAACGTAACACAGAGGAGTTTAACAGAAACCAACAGCCTTCAGTGAAACACCACCTCCCACAAACCCCCCAGTGATTCTCTCTGCAGTGAACTCAAAACACAAACAAACAAAAACCTATATGGCAGGACAAACCACGTTCCTTATTCTTTGAATGTGCTTCATATTATAAATCACCCATGAAGGTGATAAATGTGCACTTAAAACAAACTACATGCTCTGCTCAACAGGGCTATTCAGCATAACAAAGCTGCCGGAGGGCAGCTGAGCTAAAATAAATGTATTGCTCTTATTGGCATTTTTGTGGTCTAGATGTGTGTGCAGCAGGCAGGTTTCCCAACCCACCACGTGATTTCTGCTTTACCCTGCAAAGTCTTTCTGCCACATTGACCTGAAGAAGTGCAGAGGGCAAAGGGCTGGGCAGGTGCCAGGCAGGTACATCCCAACAGTGACAGTGATGGGATGGGTGTTGTGTTTGGCACACAGACTGGTTCCAGGCGGTTAGTGACGTTTTTCATTCTGTCATACCAACTCCCTTCCTAACACCTTCATCTCATTATCTGGAAGGTTACATTTTACAGGAAAGATCATTATCTGATTCTGTCAGCTGCTGTTTGATTTCTGTGTGTTGTTCCAGTGAGATTTTTCTTATAACAATGACTTTGCTAATGGCCATCCCCCTGTGCCGCCCATTTATAACACCTTTGCTATTATACCTCCTAGACGAGACCTGACACTCACAACAAACATTATTGAATTAAACTTCAGCTGTAAAGTAAGCAAACCTTATTATACCCAATTTTACAGCTGGGTAAACTTACATATTGGAGACATTTAAACGACTTTCCACAGCATTATGGAAAGAGCCAGTGAAAGCACAGAGCCTAGAAAAGTCCAGCTCTCAGTCACTTGCTGCAGGCCCCACTTTGAGAAAACAAATTTATTAAGCATGTGTTTAATGTTAAGCTTATGAACAAGGGGGCATTAACCCATTACAAAGCTTACTTCCTTCAACATGCCAAAAAACCTGCTGCCAGCCAGCAACAGCAGGATATTAGTCATGTCTTCCACTGTCTCCATGGTCAGAAGGCAGCAGTGACTTACCACTTCGCAATAGAAGGATGTGATATTCACAGCTTGCGACACGAAGTGGAGAAAAGCACACTGAGTCAGAGGACATTTGGGGCCCATTTGACCCCAAAACTTATAGGAAAGCTACAGTAAAGCAAGCAACGTGATAAAAAGTGATGCTGTTTTCAGAAGCGGGATGGACCATTTTGCAGAATTCACAAGTCCCTTATAGGGATGCCACTCATCCCAGTGTTTGCTTTCCTTTAGAAGCATCAATCTCTAAAGATGAGCTAACTGGTGTAGACATTAACAGAGTCAACCACTCAAAGCCAGGGAGGTGCCAGGGACCCTGGTGGAGCCCAGCCTGAACTGCAGCAGAGGACAGAGACTCATCTCCATACTGCTCACACTACCAGACTACTAAACCCCCAATTTTTTCATTACTATCCATTCTTGGTTACTTGACTGTCCTGCAAACAGGTGCATTTTTCCCTTCTCAGTGCCCAATTCATCCTCTTAGTTTCATTCCACAATGCTGCCATTGCCTTTTTCACATCACAGGTCACAGAAGCTGCAATCACCTTACATTGGATTGTCATTGTTGGCAGAAGGAAGCAGAAGGAGCTGGTGGTGAGAAAAGAGGGTTTTATTCAATAATAACCAAGGCAAATGAGTAACTTCAGAGAGAATTGCATTAAATGTAAGTGCTGCAGTGGAGAGAGGAGGGGTCTTGTGGTGTAGTATGTGATTTTCAGGGTTTGGAGGGCAGAGCCTGGTTAGAAAATCAGCTGAGGAAAACAGTCTGCAGTGAAAAACTAAACTGAAATTATTGCAAACCCAAGAAACTGAGTCACTGCTGTGTTTGGAACCTCATTGAGATTGGAAATTGCTTTCAGCTTAACCTGGAATTTGCCACCAAATAACACACATGGAGCTCTGCTCTCACACCTCATTTTAGCAATAATTAATAACTTGAGAAATTGGGAAAGAAAATAATTCATTTAACACTAAGAGAAGGGAGGCCAATGTACAGTTAGGAGTAGGAATACCAAGCCTGATTAGAAAGGGGTTGGAATTTGGTACCAAAATCATCCTTCAAGACGTCCCCTTCACACCAGGCCCCAACACAACTTCTTATCTGCAAAACCTTCAAAAAGATGTTGTGGCCCAGGAGCAGCATTTCTCCCCCTCCAGCTCTAGCTTGTTTCTTCCCCCTTGCTCTACTTTACTTTTTCTGTCCTAATTGAGGGTTTTATTCTTCCAGAGGAAAAAGTAAAGGGCAAGACAAATCCTGGCCACCTTCCAGGAAGCTCTAGTCATTTCAACTTCATCCTGAGATTTAGACCCTAAAATGAATTATAAATAGACCGATTTTACACTGCTTAATGGAAGCTTGTACAAGGCAGAGTAGGGATTCCAGGTCTCCTGCCAGATGGGACAATAGCCTTAGAGGTGCCATGCATTTCATAACTTGGGAAAAACTCATTTGAGATTCCTTATAGGTAGATTCAAGGTGCCCACAAGCCAGAGTCCTCTCACTCCAGCATAAGCCCAAAATCCATTCACTAACCCATAGGGAGGAAGGGAGGGAAAGAACAAGGAGAAACCAGGTCATGGTGATAACTTTGGGACTCTGCAGACAGGGGCTGTGGTGAACCCCCCCTTTTTTAACTAAATCCAAATGTAGATGGATAAAGGATTCTGATGCAATCACCAGCTCAGGGCTTGAGCTCTCCCTTCTCTTTCCCTGACACTCACTGAACTGGGTCTAACACCTCCAGAATTCTGTCACGGAACATGACCATGTGGGATGAGCAAGGACACTAGCAATGCTTTAAAGAGAGCTGCATCTTTTGTCTGAAGCACTCATCATTCCCAATAACTTCTGCCAGATCTGCAACACCAGGACTACAGAAATAATCATGCCTAAGTTATTGAGCCAAGGACAGCTGCCCAACAGGGTGAGACTGGCTCCTTTTCTCCCTGTTTCAGCAGCAGATGAGGAAGGACAAGCACACTCTTAGCTCACCAAAATACCCAGGGAGAACTCTCCTTCCTCACTCTAGATGACATTGCATCCCACACAGAAGTTGTGATATTAAAACTTACTCAGTGCATATCACACAGAGGTATAGGGATGAGCTGTGTTTTATCACGTGAACTTTACAGCCAGAAAAATCCAGCATGTGTCAGTACCTCTGCAATTTCATGCGCTCCCTGGTTTCCACAGCATATGGTCTGATGGTGCTATACCATTTGCTGTCCCTGGGAGAGCAGTTTGAAACGGAGAGAAATAGCATGGTACATTTGAGTTTATGGGGTATTAAAAGGGCTATAGTGAATGGTAGCCAAGGCACCAAAGTGAATTATTTATAGTGCAATTGCACTTTCTCCTAAGCTACCCTTCAGACGGGTCAGGCCTTGGACACTCACATTAAGGTCTTTTTAAATCCAAATAAGATAAGGTTGTATACAACAATGCAGATACACCAGTTTTACATTAAATCATGTCCAAGTAAAATTCCTTCAAAGTAGCACTCTGAGAATGACATTACTTGGTTCTTGGGTTAGAGGCACATACGTATTTTACATAAACCTCCCTTCATCTAATTTTTATTGCCTTTTTTGGGTGGTATTTCCTAATGTATCATGACCTCTACATTTTCAAAATGATGGGACAAAACCAGACTCCCTTTCTTTCCACAGTAATACTGACTAGAAGAGTTCATCTGGGGATCTTGTTGAGCTCAGGTACCAACTGGGTCCATGCAAACCTTATTTTCACAGAAAAATGGCACCAGTTCTGCACTGCAGAGGGCTGCAGTGATTTGCTGCATAATTTTTATATTGTTGTGACGTAGTCCTTGTGGTCTGCAGGAAAAGGCATTAGCCTTCCCGGCCTGGCAGTGAAGTTTTTCAGCTACAGGGGTTCTCCCCAAAGTGATGTAAAACCCAGACACTGCACAGTATCCTGCAGAGCCCTCTTTTTTTGCAGGTAGAGTTTTCCCTTGCACAATGAAGGAAAAACCAAAACCTAAAAACCTAAGAAATTAATCAGGGCTCTCTGTGACAAAGGTACTACAGAGAAGGGATCAGAAGAAACCTCTAAGCACAGCCAGGATACAATTCTCCAGGAAACACAAATATTGAAGACTTACTTCTTAATCCACATTTTCTATCCAGTTATGGCTCACAACAGCTTGTCTTGCAGCCTGCAGGCAGGTGTTTGAGGTCCTTTCTTTGGGGTGCAGTTTCTTGGTTAGAAGTGAAGAGATTGCATGGCCGGATTTTGGAGCAGGCCTGGAAATCACAGAATCACAGACTGATGTGGATTAGAAGGAACATTAAAGCTCATCCAGTTCCAACCCCCTGCCATGGGCAGGGACACCTTTCACTGAACCATGTTGCTCCAAGCTCCCTCCAGCGTGGCTTTGAACCTTTCCAGGGATGAGGCAAACACAGCTTCTCTGGGCAACCTGTGGCAGTGCCTCACCACTCTTACAGGGAAGAATTTCCTCCTAATATCCAATCTAAACCTACTCTCTCAGTTTGCAGCCATTCCCCCTCGTCCTGTCACTCCATGCCCTTATTAAACATCCCTCTCCAAACTCCCTGGCACACAACACAAGCCCTTTCCCCAGCTGTGCATTCTCAGCTCAGAGGATGTGAGCAGGATGTTGGTCACCTGGGCTCTGGCACTGTGGCAAGATGGTACCCAGCGCTCCCAGTGCTGTGCACTCCTCTCTGCCTTGGCCAAAAGCAAGCAGAGCAGAAATATTGTGTCAGCACAAAACTAATGGGTACATATTTTTATGAGACTCAATAGCCCTGTAATTGATTTCATTGCAATTTATGGCATTTGCATAATGATGTGAGTCAATATGAAGAGAGTGAAGCAGGAGGTTATAAAAAGCATTTCAGAATCTCGTTCTGAGGGAGCTGAGTCCAATCCCTGCATTTTAACATTTCAGTTTTCTTAATTTTGGTAACGTAGCTGTTTTGCATAACCTTCTGAAGGAAGCAGCAGCATTCTGACAACATGCTGACTAGCAATAGCATCTCACTGTGCTACCTAGGAAACACCTGAGAGCAAGTGATTGAATTAAATCTCTAAGTATAGGATTTTTAAACCAAGAAATCAAATTTCCATGGTTAAATCCCCCCATCAAAGATTTCTCAATCAAGCCAACAATCTTACTTAGTTAATAGTCACAGAAGAGGTACCCCTTGTTTAGGCCGGCTCGTTGCATTGCTCCTTTTTCCTTTGTTTTCCACCTTGAGATGGTGTCACTGTCTCACTCCAGCCAAGCCATGGGCCTTCACTGCAACTCAAGCTGTCCAAAGCACAAGATGCAAAGATGATTCACAGGACAATATTATGACTTTAATGCAATCAAAAGTCTTGTTACCTGTAATTCTGTAGATTAAAGAATTCTTATGTGGAATCAACATGGGGGGTTGATGGGGGTCCATTCAAATGGAAGACTTGTAGGTAATAAATATTAAATTATCATAATTATTAGAGGGTTTTGTCCAGCACTGATGCACAGCAGTTGAGATTTATAACTGCTCTAAAAGCAGTGCTCAGTAAACAAAGTTTGGCCAGCTTCATGTAAAATGCCTGTACAAACAGGAGCGGTGCCCATAGACACCTCATCCAGTGGTATTTTCTGTCTTGGCAAAAAACAAACACTTCTCCAGGGATCAGTTTTCTTGAAATATTGCAATCCACTGGCTTCCTTCCATTCACTACCAACAGGACTAAACCAGGAGATTTTTCTTGTTCTCCTAATGGAATCCAGCAATGTGAACTGTTGGAATGAGAATTCCAATTATGAAAAAATGTTTTTTAAAAGCTGTAATTAATGCTTGTTAACAAGCTTTTCAAAGTAATTAGAATACTGTTTAGCAGAAAACATTACATTGTCTTTTTTGTTGTTGCTATTATTATTATTATTATTATTATTATATTCTAATTACTAGAGACTCCTGCTTCTCTGGGGATAGAGCTCTGAGCAATCTGGTCTAGTGGAAGGTGTCCCTACCCATGGCAGGGGGGGCTGGAGCTGCATGATCTTGAAGGCGTCTTCCAATATAAAGCCATTCCATGATTCTAGGATAGCTGGAATGACATATAAAAAAGCAATCAGTAACCCATGGTTTGCTCTAATAGCAAAATAACCCATTCTCACTTTGCTTTGTTCTGCAGTTGTTGGGGTCCCTCCCCTGCCGTGTAGCCCTGGGAGAGGGGCCCTGAGGGGACAGACACGGGGTTTCCCTGTCCCTGCTCAGCCTCGTTCCCATTGGTTGGTTTGTGTTCGCTGCGCGGGCAGAAGGACCCTTGGTCCCGTGACTGGAACAGTTCCTCGGCAGAGCCCCGGCCTTGCGGCTGGAGAAATAAACATCTCTGAAACATCTAGCAAGAATCTGTCTGTCCATATGTATTTCCTTTCCACGGGACTCCTGGTTTGATAGATGCATGTTGCAGTATCCCCACTGCAACATAATGGTGGAGAATTGAGAGCAGAACGATCCCCGATCCCTAAGCGACTGATTTGTGTGAGTAAACCCTGGAAACTTTGGATTCCTCTTCTTGGTTTTGCTTTGCTATTCCATATCTAAACTATGGAGGAACCGTGGGAAGACTCTTGGCTCTCAGAGCCGCATATGGACATTTATCTTAAACTTAAAATGATTCTTGAACAACGATTTGTGAATTTTAGCTTGATTCAAGCTCAAAAAGAACTGAAACACTTCCTGGCATGGTTGTTTAAGAACTTTTTCTATGTTTCTTGGGATTTAATTCTTACGAAGGGCTTTTGGAAAACCGTTTGGACACAGTTAATACTGGAGTCAAAATATATGCCGATGGAAGAATATTTTCGTGAATATTATTTAGTTACCGAGACTGTTGAGCAATGTCAGCTGTGTCCTGGCAAAGGGAAGCCTGGCGCAGGGACCGTGCGGCCCAGGCCACGTGCACCGAGCGCTCTGCAAGCAGCAGCGAGGCAGTTCCCGCGCGTGGGCGGAGCCACGCGAGCCGCAGTGTCGGTGGCGGAGCGAGGAGCGGCGGGACCCGGCGGTGCCCGCACGGCCCAGCCCAGCGCGTGGTGGAGCGAGCCCCGTGAATGCCCGGCCGAGAGGGGCGGCGCGCGGGCGGCGGCTGGCGGCGGTGGCGGTGGAGCGGAGCCGCGCCCAGCCGAGACGTGCGCTGGAGCGGAGCGCGGGGGAGTCATTGCTCGGGGGCCCGGCCGAGACGTGGGTACAGCGCCTGGCAGCGGCAGCGAAGCTGCGACCAGAGGAGGCGACGCACGGAGAACTGAGCGGCGCGGCCCGGCCCGGCCCACGCAGCCCCGAACGCGACCCCGGGAAGAGCGCGCAGGCACCAGCAGCCCCGACAATTCCAACACGGGAGCGACCGAAGGAGAGAGCAAAGACGCAGCGAGACAGAAAACAGCAGCCACTCGGAAAAAGGAAAAGATCATAGTAACTAAGACCTTAGGGATAGTAAAATGGTATAATGTTAAGCAAAATTATGGTTTTATAACAAGGTGTGACAACCAGCAAGACATATTCGTGCATAGAACTGCTATTAAAAAGAATAACCCTGAAAAATGCATCCCAAGCTTGGGAGATGGAGAAGTCGTGGAATTCAAAATTATACGAGGTAGAAAAGGGTTACAAGCATCGCAGGTCACTGGGCCTGATGGTGTTCCTGTAAAAGGCAGTATATATGCAAAAAATCGTAGTCATGTTAGACAATATCTCCATTGTAAGTCCCCCCTACAGTCTCCCTTTCCTAATCCCATCTTTCCCTTTTACCCTATGTCCTATTACCCCAGTGTATTCCCAATCCGTTTTTTCATCCATGGTTTCCCTCACAAAACCATGCTTTTGCCAACTGTTTCCCCAAAAATCCCTTTCCAATGCCGAGTGGGGGATGAAAAGGGGAAGGGAAGAAGTTAAACCCTCTCCTGCCTCAGTTTCCCCACAAAGCATGCTCAGAGAGTTCTGTCTCCCTTCTGTCAGCCCTAAGATGTTCCACAGAATCTGTTTGGACATTTAAAGACTCAGGAGGGTGGCTTGTTTTGTTTTGAAACTGTTCTTGTTATGTTTATCCAGTTGTTTTCATTCTCCTTTTATTAAAATAAAACGGGTGAGGTGTTGGGGTCCCTCCCCTGCCATGTAGCCCTGGGAGAGGGGCCCTGAGGGCACAGACACGGGGCTTCCCTGCCCCTGCTCAGCCTCGTTCCCATTGGTTGGTTTGTGTTCGCTGCGCGGGCAGAAGGACCCTTGGTCCCGTGACTGGAACAGTTCCTCGGCAGAGCCCCGGCCATGCGGGTGGAGAAATAAACATCTCTCTGAAACAGCTATCAAGAATCTGTCTGTCCGTATATATTTCCTTTCCACGGGACTCCTGGTTTGATATATGCATGTTGCAGTATCCCCACTGCAACATGCAGTGGCACCAGCCGTGCAGCAAGAAGCTGTCAAAAAACGCAGAGTGGGTCTCACAATGTCCATGGGTGAGAGAGGGGGGCGGTGGGAGATCACAGCCCTCTCTGGTAGAAAGAATGGGGAATAGCAGAGCCCAGCAGTGACCCACAGCTCCAGCAATCCCCTGGAGAACCCCCAGGCAAAGAACAAGCAGAACTTGAGATGTGGTGTGGGGGTCACAGCCTCTCCTGTGGGTTCTCAGGGCGGGGGCAGAGACCCAAACTGGGCAGGGCTTGTGCTGGGCCAGCTCAGCTTCATATGATCAGACTCTCTCCCAAATACAGCTGCCATCTTAATTAATTACAGAAGTTGAGTAAAGCCCAGAACTAATACCAGTCAATACTTGGACATTCTTTCAACTGACAGACCAAAACCACTTTTAATTTAATAATCCTCACAGCAGCTGTGTGATCCCATTTGGGTTTCATTACACTCCTTTTACAGATGAAAAGGGCAGGGACAATAAAAGAAAATCACAATCCCCCATAAGGCTGACTTCAGATCATTTGGCAAGGAAGGTAGCTGGGGTAGAAAGCAGAAACCCTGAACAAGAGGGAGGGAAAATCCAACCACAGATCTGAGATGGACCAATTTCTCCTTCCTGCCCCTCAGAGGGGACAAGAGGCTCAAGTCTTTATATGCTACAACTGGGTGTGCGTGTACTCTGCAAGATAAAATTACATCTACAGATGGTCTAGACAAAAAACCACTCAGCTAATTTTAGCTTAGACAGAATCTCATGTGTGTATCTGGGGGAATAAAATTAGATGCGCTTTACACACTTTCTGAATTATCAAGATGATCTTCCTCCATAAATAAATATCAGCCAAAACCTAATCCTATGCTCACTACAAAGCAGTATTTGGGGTTTTTTCATTAAATATCACCAGTAACAAAAATCTGTGTCTCTTTTTGTACATCTACAGACACATTTAGATCTGAGTACTTTTTGTCTATCTTTTAAAATCCCATTATCACACGGTAATGTGTCCCTAGTACCCTTTTTGGATTATTTTTCTGCTTTTCCAATTCTTTTAAATAATTAGTGGTAATTGCCCTAAGCAAATGGTTATCCAGCAATCCAATACTGTCAGTAAGAAATCTGTGCTTTTGAGATGTCCTTGTCTTGGCATGTTTGTGTCAGTGGTGCCCGGAAGAGGACACCCAAAATGAATATAAGGGCTCATGGGATGGGGCTTGGAGCAACCTGGTCTAGTGGAAGGTGCTCCTGCCCATGGCAGCAGGCTGGAGTGAGATGCTCTTTAAGGTTTCTTCCAACCCAAACCATTCTATGATTCCATGATTCTATAAAACTGTGATTTTCAAGCCTGCTCCTTGGAGAAGAAACAGAGAAGTAATGTTTAAGGCTGTCAAGTCTTTATGCCATTCCATACAGTGCAAGAAATGCAGGCTTACCTGTAACACCTCTTGTCTGGGACTATTATTTTCATTATGGGCAGGCATCTTCAGTTTCAGTCTCAGGAGTCAGCAGGTGTGACTAGAAAGTACAGGCTATTTCGCTCCAGACAAAAGGCGATTTGCAGCTTTTACACAGTGGTGTGCAGAATAATGATCCTGTTTACAATATTCAGTACATTTCATATGAAGATCTTTGCAAAAAAACAAACAAAAAAAAACCCCAAAACAAAAACATTTTAAGTTCTTTGCAAATAGTAACTCTTAAAATGTGTGGGACATTTTACCTTCCAGGGAAGAAAATCTGGTTCAACTCCTTCAGACAAGGCTGCAAAAAGTGATGGTGTCCCTGCTTTTACAATAAGTTGTGATGCCAAATTTTGACTCAGGCTCCCAGGATGATTTTTAAAAGAATGAGTATTTTATTATTTATTAATTAGTATTTATTAATTCCTCCATAATATCACATACTTCATGCCCTCTTTTTCCAGGCATACAGACTCTCCACACGACACCATTTAAGAGTTTACTAAAACATATTAGCACTATTAGTACTTACATAGCCTGGATGTTCAGCACTGCCATGTGCTACTCTAATTTATGTTTTGACCCTTCAGCTCTTCAGAGATGAAAATCAAAACCTTCTAAATCACCTGCATAAATTACTGTCTTGCTAATAAAAATGTGACTAACATAATTCCAGTCAATTCCAGAATATTCTGAAGCATTGCTCATGGCACCGCTTCTGGATAAAAATAAATGTTCAAACAATTTCATACTTGAGCATAGGGATATCTCTGTGATGTATCATCCTGGTTCCACATAATTATGAAGTAAAAATAAAATTGTATTTTAAAAGACCTTTTTCTTATTTCTCATGTATGTAGAAGTCTCATCACTCATGCATGCACGACCCCTGTAATTGCAGAAGTGGCACTGTAGCATTGCTGTTTTGACAGCAGATTCTAAGCAATTTTTCATTCTCAGAGAGATTTTTTTCCTTTTTTTTCTCTTTTAATTTTTTGTTTGTTTGTTTTGGAGGTGGACAAACTTAATAACACATTTTACATTGCTTCCAGCAACATTTAAAATACTCAGAAACAAGTAAAAGGCAGAGGTCTCTCAGGACTGCTGTTGCATTCACCAAAGTGGAGATGCCGAGGTGGGCATGACCTGGGCTAAGGACAACCAGCTCTGCAGCCCACCAGACCTCAACCTGCTCAGACCTCAAGAGCAAAGCCACTGCAATGCTGATCAAGACAAGAAAAAAACAGCCTCCCCATCCACCCCCCCCCAGAAATAATGAGGTAGCAAGGCCCTGCACATCTGCCCTTGTACGCACTCAAGCATCCTCACAACCCCACGCTCAGCATGGAAGGGTATCAGGATCTGGGCATGGTGCCACTTGAATACAGTGATCCATCTAGCCAAGACCCATCTGGATTGGTATTACCAACAGGCAGCCCATCAGGCACAGAAAGTAGGCATTATTTCACGGTGACAAGTATTTAACAGCTATATGTCCAGTCTCTCTTTTGGATTTCTGTAATATCTTATCAAAATAAATAAGTCATTTCTGTGCAGGATCATATAAATACTCTTCACTCTGTCTTCCTGAGAAGCTGGCAGGCTACATTTGCCTCTCAGTTACCTGGATAAACAGATTGCTAATATAACCAATGGATGTGATAATATTCCTAAAGCAACGTTTAACAAAAGGGTGAAATTATTTGACCCAAACAATTCCCAATGTGTTACCACTGATAGAAATCTCTTCTGCCTCTTGCTTTAGCATAAATGAAAAAACAACTGCAACAAAAGCCCTTAAAATACATGAAAAAATAAAAATCTGCATATCTCCAGAAATTACTTTCTCACTGGCATGAGCAATTTTGACCTCAGCATATGTCTGAGAAGTTCTGCTTCTCATTTTAGAAGCTTCTCAGATGTAGGAGCTCCTATTTTAGCCGAAGTTTGATGTGCCAGATCAGTCCCCAGCTCACGCAGCATTAAGAGACAGATTTGCAGAAGTACTTAGGTGCCTAAAAATGAAGACAGGCACCTCATGGGATTTGAAATGAATGCCAAAGAGGCTATTTTTGTCAACTTCTGTAAGAATTCATCTGGGCTTTGTAACAGCCAGTGGCACAAGCGGCATCTCTGTCACATTCCAGCCCCTTGGCTGTGTGCTCGTGTCCAACACAGTCTGTGTGTCCAGCTGGTCCTTTGACCACATGGCTTGGGGACAAAGTGGGAAAACATGAGTATGGCCCATATCCAGCAGAGTTATCCAGCTTTTCCATCTCTACAGGAGATGACCAGAGGGGCCACTACCCCAGTGAAATAGAAACCCTTGAAGATGCATGTTGTATAGACAGATCATCAGTTACAGCAGGTACTCATAGAATCACAGAATGGTTTTGGTTGGAAGAGCACCTTAAAGAACACCTCATTCCAACCCTCCCATCATGGGCAGGACACCTTCCACTTCCACAGGTTGCTCAGAAGACCAGTTTGCTCCTTAACGTGTTCTGTGGTTTGATGACAAGTTAATCTCTTGACCAAATCCTGGGACTCCTTTCCCTTTTATCCACAGACATGCAGACAGCTTTTAGCCAGTCAAGATGGAGGAGAACATTGGCTTTCCTTTCTATCATCCTTGACCTGCTACTTCACACTCCTGCCAGCCTGCACAGACTCCCTCTCTTGCACTGGGCCACACAGAAGGTGACTCCAGTGGGGCACAAGACCTGAAAATCCCAATGCAGCTTCATATGTGAGTCAGCTCTAAGAAAAGCCTGTCCAAGTCTTTGGCAGAAATGATGCCCTTGTGTGGCAACCATAACAATAATCACTACTTACTCATGGTCCCATTATCAGTTTGTGTAGCAACAAACCATAAACCCTCCACTGCCTTTCCACTCCAGCACATCAGCGGGACATTGTCAATCAGAATCAGCTGAAAAGAGTGAAATTTCACATGTATTAATCTCATTTCTTTCACACCAGATTTGTTCCCTGTGCTCTGTGCCCAAAACCAATCTCACGATATCTGGTTTGCTCTTAGGAAACGTCTGTGTCTGCAATTCAAACCCCTTCTCCCTTTTCTAATTGCTGACAATAGGTCTGTGACCAAGTCCAGGGTCTGTGCCAAATGGCTCTGAGTTTGCATTGCAGTCAGCTGGTCAAAGGATGTTTATTTCTGTTTATCTTCCTTGCAATGAGTGCCACAGTCTAGAGACAGAAGACGGGCAGAAGAAACGCTGCATCCCAGTCAGGGGCTGACACGCAGCGCCTGTGTGCGGAGAATCCTGAGCACGGAAAGTAGGAAATGCTAAGCATGATTAACTTTCCCTTTCCCTACCCCGCAGTCCCCACAGAGGCAGATTTGTACATTCTTAATTTTAATTAATAAAATCAATATGCATGCACTCGCACATGTACCACTACAAATTAGCTTTCTAGGAAAAAAAAAAGGAAAAAGAAAAATCAGTGACACTCTTCCCCACAAACGGACCCTTGGAAAATATTTTCACTGGCTGGTGTTTCTCTGAACTTATGAGATCTCCCAAGACATTTGGCTGAAATGTTCAAATTCAACATGGGTGGTTCCATTTCAGGTTTATGTTTAGTAAATGGTCTAATGTTTTAAGAGCTAAAACCAAAAGATCTCAGAATTACATTACAGGGCAACATTTAAGTGAAAACACAGTTTCTCTTAGCCTTTTTTTTTTTTTTTTTTTTTTTTTTTTTTTTTTTTTTTTGCCATTGCTGTAAGCATTCTGCGGGAAGGGTTTTTGTCCTTGGCTTAATAATACTTAATAAACTATAATGTCACTAATTAGCCTATGCTTTTAATGAGACTGGTATGAAAAGCTCTATTCCTTTATTCCTGCATTTTCTTAATGAAATGAACTTTGTTCTCACCCCTTTGTCTTTGCTGGGGTCTTTCATCTGCTGTTCTGCTGTTCTTGAGCTTTTCAGCCTGTTTGATAAGCTGCAGTATAGACACTGCCAGATGAAATGTATGCTGCATTATCGCCTCCAATTAAGCAGCTGGGCTAAGTGACCTCACCAGGGAACAGGGGTGTCTTTAGACCACTCAACCCAGTGTTGTTACTCTCTTCTGCTTTAAATTTTCATATCTTGGGCTGTATCAAGCAATTATAGGGACTTCAAACAAGACAGAAATACTGCCAGTGGTTATCCCAGCCAAGCTGAGGAAACGCATGCTACATCACAGCTGCTTCTCCAGGGAACCCAGGTGACAAGAATATCCCAGTGCCCCCCAGACACTCAGAGGACCCTGCTCCAGACAGAGACGATGTCGTGATGCTTTCCCTGGGAAGAAAAAGGGCAGCTTAAGTGTAGCATCAAAGACAAGTAACACTCCATGATCGAGGGTCTAAATCCTATGCCGACCCTAAATAATTCAGCCCTCTGGGTAACCAGAGGTGAGGTGCTGTGGGACCCATGCTCAGCTCTGGGGCAGACTCCTGCCTTTTGCTAAGAGGAAGGAACCTTTTATAGTGACATGGGCATCAGGAACCTTCCCCTGCAGCAAGACCTAGAGTCTGTCTTAGCTAATATCTGAGTTGCTTTAAGCTAAGGACTGCCAGGGCTGTGCTGGGTGTTCTCTGACCTGGGGGAGCCTCTAAATGCACCCTGAGCTTTGCTCTCCCGTCCTCAGGGATGGCAGCACTGCCATCTGATCCCACATCTGATCCCTCTCCCTCAGCCTGCAGCTTCCCTTCTTTAATATTAACAGGGAGTTTAAATATTCCAAGGCTCTTTTTTTTTTTTGTAAAATTTATAAAATACCAGTTGAAGTACCATTCATGTTGCAAAGCTGCGTCTCTCTATCAAGGCTTCTTGGACTAAACACAACAATATAACAAACACTGGCCATTAATAATTGAGAAAACTCCTTCCCTGTGTGTTATTTTTCATCAGGATGATGTGTTACTAGTTTATAGATATATATTTTTTTAGCTGAACACTTTTTTTGGCAGCAATTTGGCCTTCACAATAATGGACTTTACTGCATGTAAAGCCTCAGAAAAATAGACGTTTTGAGAGAGGTTCGATAGTGAATGAATCTGATTTGGAGAGGAATTTGCTTTACAGTGAAATAGAAAAATAGTGCCATCTTTCGGTCTGAGCAGCTCTGCCAGCATCATGGCAGAGAGTCAAGAGCTCAAAACCACTGGCCACATCAACAGCTGGATTTAGCCCTACCTACTGCTGTCTCAGAAAGTCTTTTTTTTACTTAAAACCACAATAAATTCTGGGTTTAGTAAATATGCAAAGGAAAGAATGTTTATCCTGGAGGTCAGGGCTCTGCTACTCATTGTCCCTGCCATGCCCAGCTGCATCCATACTTACACTTACAGTTTCCCTGGGGTCTCACTTAACTGAGATTCCTGCTGTAAACCAAAAGGGCAGATGCAATCAGCACTCCTGCCCCTCCTTCCTCCACGCCAAGGAAACAGCTTCAGGGGACTTTAAACTGCTGATTTCCAGCCCCAGTTTGACAAATTGCCAGGATTAATTGCAGTGCAGGGCTCTGAAAATTGGGGGAGAGGATTTGAGCCTCAGCTAGTTCTACATTCAGTGGTAGACTGGTTAAGGATAATAATAGCTCAATAATCAACTACATAAAAACATTACACTCCCCCACACAACACACCACATCAGGATAATTTGCATTCCTCTCATAAGGATGAATGCAGCTTTTAACCAGTATTTTTGTCTATACATCACTTTTTCCTTTCTGGTCTCACAAATGAGAATCTTCTAATGCTTTTCCTCTTATTCTACAAAACTTACTTACTGGAACAATTTGGTAAATGCTTTATTGTACTGAGAAAAGGACACTCCTTACAGCTCTTTCTCCAGAAAAAAATGAGCATTACTCTATGCCACTGCATCTCACAATGTTATTTTTGTTTCCTGGGGTCATAGCAAAAACAATATTCTAGTTTTGTTCCAAATATCTGAAGTTATTTGACACAGAAAATATAGTCCGTGAGCCAGGACCCAGGCATGTCCTGCAATTAAGATCTCGAGTTATTGACTTTCCATTGACATCAGGAAGTCTATTAAATGCTGCTGTGGGCAATATGTACATTTGACATTGTACAGGTGCACAACACGCTGGCAAAGCATTCAAATGAATGACAAAACCCCACAGAGCTGCACAAACCCCCTCTGGCTACGAGAGCAGGACAAGGCTACATCTTGATTAGTCAGCAAAAGCTGCTGATGGCAGGGATGGGGAGGCATCACCATGGAAAATCTTTGTTCACAGGCAAATGACATCTATTAAAAGGCTGCAAGAACTCAAACAAATAAATATGTATTGAATTATAGAGACATACATATAGATAGAGCTTGAAGACAAAACAACAAGGACACAAGTCAACATGTATTCAATAGAGTCATTCCCATTGCTGAGCTCGATAGAGATGTTCACATTCCATGGGGAAAGACACGTTCCATCACAATTTCACTTCCCAAACTTCCCTTTTTATACAGGCTTTTATTATGCTGTTTCTTCAGGCATCAGGGTTTGTTTGGCTTTTTGGTCAAGTGTTTTCTTTTCCTTTTACATGGATAAGCCCATAGAGGGAGTTTCCTCTGACCTTGGAGACATTATGAGTAGCTTAGCAATCATCTTGGATTTTATTCAGGCTTTAAAAGTTAGCAGGAGTGTTTGCACAGACTTCACTGGGATTCAGAGGCAGCTTCCAAAATGTTTTTCCTACAAAGACTCTAATGACGTGCTGTTTTTACTACTGCTACACTAAACCTTCTCACAAGTGACACCAGACTTTTCTGTCTGTAATGACAGTCATCTGCCAGCTCTACTCAATGCCTGATTATCTTGCTTAACTTTCACTTCCCAGCAATTAGCAAAAGCAATATTAAAATTCCTCCCTAGACATTTGCTTCCCAAAGACAAAAAATTGATGCTTTAAAACCACTGGCAGCTTTTAAAAGAACAGCAATCAGAGTAACTAAAATGCAAAAGGAAGGAGAGGAATCCTAGGCTGCATCAGTAATTTAACCATTCCCGGTACGGCAGTTCTATTTGTTCTTTGGATAGAACATGCTCAAAATTTACATTTCTTTAAATATCTTTTAGAAGAGGCAGCATTTAAGAACCAGCTATACTGGATTAAAAGCAAGACCTGGAATAAAATCATGAAGAACACCCCTGTAAGCTCTACACCAGCTTTGTGCCACAGGATCTTTGTGCTCAACTCACCACACATTTGGATTTCAGGAACATGGGCAAAAAAGCTTTTTCTTCTGGGGGATGAAAAAAACCCAGATAGAGATTAAACAGTATTCTGTTGCATAGCATATATTATCAGCCTAAGCAGAACAGGAGTTTCCTGTGGATCCTGGCCATAAGGCAAGCAAATTTCCCACTGCTCACAACAGATACTGCAATGTACAAGGATTGCATCCTCTATCCAGGGCTTCTTTCTCTGGCAGTTTAGGAACTTCAATTCCCATTGGACTGGAAGTGTCCCTGCCCATGGCAGGCAGTTGGAGCTTGATGATCTGTAAGGTCCCTTCCAACCCAAACCATTCTGTATTCCTGTTCTTCCTCCAGCTGTTGGAGGAAGGACCACAGATGGGCAAAGTGACCAGATACAGCACTTTGGTGGAAACTGGTCCCAGTTCCCATGTCCATTCCCCAGCAGCTGACAAGTCCAAGAGTTCAGCATTTCCTTTTCACCTTTCAAAGAGGCCGGACATGGCCCCATTCTTCCACAGCACTTTATATTCATGCTTACAGCCCTGACACAGTGATGGAGCTCTGCAATTCAGGCCCTGGTGTTCTTCGATCCCTTGCAATACACAGAACAGCGGTGTCGGGCTTAATGCTATTTCCAAGCGCTTGAGCTGCCTGTCACTAAGTTATTGATCTGAAGAATTCAAGCTGGCCACACATCATTTGCCCAGTGAAAACCTGGCTGGCTATTGATGCTCCCCACACGCAGCCTAGGCTGCCAGCGGTGACAGAGCGGCACACGCTCGGCACATGGCTGCTCACGGGGCAGAACCAACCCAAAACCAAAGTAAGCGGCAGCACCACAAGCAGATCTGGGTTAACAGGCACAGTGGGGTGTCCCCTGCAGTCACTTTGCTTGTTTGACAGGACTAGATGAAACATATAATGATGCCTGCAAGTCATTCATGTGCGCATTACTCGTGTAAAGACCTGGTGCCAAACCCCCGTCACACAAACCGCAGCACTGAACTTCTTGATCTGCCAGTTCAACCATCTGTGAAATAATAATTCAGATTAAAAAAACTTAACCCAGCACATTTCTAGTCCTCCCCACCTTTGCTGGCCAGCAGTTTGTTCTGCAGCAGCATTGCTGCCCATTGTGGGTCATCATGATGCCAGACAGCATTGCCTTCCCATGGAATAATAAATCCTGCAAATAAAACACACCCCACAGTGCCAGGGCTGTGCTGCATGTTTAATGCCCCATGAGGGTCTAGCTCACACCTTCCAGGGTGACATTCATGCATTCAAACAACCCAAGGACCCCAAGAGCAGGTGCCAGCGCTGCCAGCCCTCTTCCCAAGGCTCTCATCAGCACAGGACAACTCCCTCTGGCCACAGATGACATTTCCATGCTGCAGGAAAGGGCACAGGTAACAGAAGCATCAGCGACTGAATCCCTTGGTTCATATTTTCCCTAAGCTGGAAGAGAAGGGCCACAAGCAAACTGAGTCTTTTTAATTGGTAATTTCCAACTGACCAGGTTTCTGCACCTCTTGACAACCCCACCAAAGGTCTGGTTTTTAAACTAGTATAATTTCCTGATAATTAAGTTACTTTTAATATCTGCTTTAGTCACAACGGTCTCTGCAGTGTAGGAAAGGTTTTACAGCAAAGTCAGGAGATTACTCATCCCACTGTGAGGAGATCTGCAATGGAACAGCTTCCTCCAGAGACAAGGCAGCAGGAATCCAATAGCTTCCTTAGTTTCTGCTGCTGCTTTCATTTTTCAAACATTCCTTTGCTGATGAAACAAGGTACTTGAACACCAGCAGATTTCTCCCACCCATTAGTGGCAGCATTGTTCAATTAAGCCAGGGCAGAGGCATGTCCCTACTGATGGATACCACCAAGGGAGCCGAGGTAAGGTCCCAGGTTCACATCACACACCACTTTTGCATGTCCTTGGTTACTCGTTTTCTCAATGTGAAACATTCGTTGAAAACCAAACGGCCTCGTTTAGAAGTCACACCTCCAATTACATTTAACCAATACTGCTGTAAAATGGATGTGACTTCCACTAAATTTAACTTCTTCCCTCTGTGCAGGGAGCACAAAGCCTGCCCAGGCACCACAGCCTGGCAGAAAGCTGCAGAGGCCAGAAGAGTTCTCAGCATCCCACCATGAGATAGCTGGGAAACCAACAACAAAGGCACCTGAACAGCACCCATGGGGAGCCAGGGGCATCTAATCACAGTGTGATGCTGCTCCCCAAAACCTTTGAAACCTCTGTTGCCTGCAGGAGCAGCCTGGAGAACCCACACTGGATGGCACCTGCACAGCACCTCCTGTATAAAGCTCATAAAATTCATCTGCCATGGGCAGGGACACCTTCCACTATCCCAGGTTCCTCCAAGCCCCATCCAACCTGGCCTTGGACACTTCCAGGGATGGGGCAGCCACAGCTTCTCTGGGCACTCTGTGCCAGGGCCTCACCACCCTCACAGGGAAGAATTCCTTCCTAATACCAGGTCCTTCATCACTCCTTTGGTCCTCCAAGCAGAAGGCTACCAGGAGACTTTTCCCTCCACACAAGCTTCACTACTAACACTGAAAATAAAATGAGAGAAAGAAGAGGAGCCATCATATTGCAGCCAAGCATTAGTGCTGTATTTACCCAAAAATACAATACACTGAGGTGAAGACAAGGTTTGCTCACAATCCTGGGCAAATAGGTCATGAAAGCCTCCATCAACCCCTGATATCCCAAAAGAGCTTTTCCTGAGTAAAACAACTTCCTGCAAGGGCGATCTCCCTCTGGAGCCATGAGTTTTGCCATGTAGTAGCATCCCGCTGAACAGCTAAGTGGAGCTCTGCTGCTCCAAACACACTGTCCCCAGGACCATCTCACTGTGGAGTTGTTCAACCCAAATCATGTTTACATAAATGAGTTTGAATTTATAATAAACTTGATGATGCCTAACTGATAGATCTAAAAATAAGCCAGTTATCTGACACCCTACTCTGATCCTAAAACAGATGCTTGAGGATATAAAATTACATTGTGAGCTTTGAAATTGCACATACAATTACAACCTTCATCTTTATTGCTACTCACAAGTGTTAAATGCACCTACATCTACATCGGAACCTCACTTATTACCATATTTCTCCCTCTCTCCCAAACCAAGACTGACTTGCAGCACTGTGACACTGGTAATTACTCTCCTCCTCTGACAAATTCAGGGGAATGAACAGAAATCTTTGTGGAGCCCATTTAACATTCATCTTGTACAAACAATTTGGTTCTTCCTTCATTTCTAGGAGTGCTGGCTCACTCAGACAAGTAAAAGTCTTCAGGGCAATACCCTGGGGAAAGACATTGTGCTTTTCTGTTGATGGGCTGTGGGAATTTAGCATCAGGAGCCAGCAGTTCAGTGCTGACAAGAGCCAGAGGCAGGTTAAGTCAATATTGGTCTTCATTTCCTTCACTTTTTTTTTTTTTAAGAATTCATTTTACAGTTTGTTTTCAAGGTTTTTGTAGCAATGAGAGCTGCTTTACATAACAGCCCCACCAAAATGTCATCAGTTCACATCATCACGTGCCTCCAGGACCTGGATCTTCAGGAAAGCTAAAAATGCTGCAAAAGTTTGGGTCAAACCAAAACAGCTGATGCCACAGCCTGAAAGCACATAGCGCAAACACCATAGACTTGAAGTGCTCCTCCTGAACTAAGGTTGGATGAGGAGAAATGCGTTTACTCCAGCCCCAAAAGTGCAGGAATTCAACCCGGAGGGAAGAATGGTGCAGGGACAGGTTTTAGTCCTCCTGGTGCTCAAACATGGTCTCTCCAGCACATTTTACCCTCTTAAAAAATGATGAGTGACTGAAAGCACTGACTGACCCGGCCTGCAGAGCCCTCCTGGCAAGTCCCCAGGTGGTGGGGACACCTCGGGCTGTGACCCTGCTGCTGCCAGTGCAGTTCTTGCCTTCTCCCTTATGGCAAAAAGAAAGCATGTTTCCAGCAGGCAGCATCTGCTGGGCGAGCAATCTTCTGTGGAGGGGGGGAGAATTCATCTCCCTTTTCATATTTACTTTGGAGGGAAAATTCTCAACTTCTCCATGAGCAAATAACACATAGCACTACTGCAGTCTAACAAGCAATTTTTAACTCTTCCCAATAAAATCAGATTAATACTGACTCTCTAGCAGAAAACCAAGAAAAGCCTTGGCTGAGTGCCCCCAGGGAATTCAGATTAGCAGCTATTTGATGCACTAAGTGAAGCTTCAGAAGCCCTCGAGCACAGGGAATATGAAGCTCCGTCAAAGCAGCAAGCTTGCTCCACTCCAACAGCACCAGGTCTAACCCAAAGACTTGGACAAGGAATGTGAGGATGGGAAGTGATGCTGTACATCATGTGCTGGGTTTCCATCACCTGGAAAGAGAAGGTAAAAGAGAAGCCCAAAATCCAAATAACTCATTAAATGGATTGCTCACTAAGGACACTGCTTCTCCTCCATTTCATTTTACACAAGGAATTGCTGGCTGCAGTCAGGCCATTGTGGCACTACCCCTCCCAACACAATCTGAGAGCTACTTGCTGCCTTCCCACACTGTCCTACCAGCTGCTTATGCTTCTGCCATGGGAAGAAATACTTCACAGCCTCCCTCCAGCACAGTGGATCCCAAGGCGGGATAACTGTCATGGATGAAAAGGGGTCATCCAAGCACATGAGGGAGAAATCGGGACCAGGTACCAGACAGCCTTGAAAAGTCCTAAATGCAAAGTGACCTGCTAAGACCCACGTCCTCCTGCACTGCATGGCTCCACATGGTCCCAGCAGACATTGCCAAGAGGCCCAGGGCAGCCCACGACTGGAGAGCAACAGGTGAACCCCAAAAATGTCCCCAGTGCCACTCGCCCAGGGTGCTGGGTACTGGCCGAGCATCGCAGGAACAACGTGCACGGCCCCTGCACAGGCGCTCACAAAACCGCAGGCAATGCTGGCCTCTTGTGGCAGCTCTGCTCCTTTTCCTTCTTTAAAAAGAACGGAAGTTTTCAGACGTTAAAGAAAAAAAAAAAAAAAAAAAAAAAAAAAGAAAATTAAGAAACCTTACCACCTCCCAGAAACTGCCCAGATTCAAAGATCTCCCCGGGAACAAAACCAGGCTGGTTTTGAACAAGATTCTGAGAACAAGGTGGGGCTGGACAGGGCTGTGATCATCCTTGCCCATGGCAGAGGGTTGGAACTGGGTGAGGCTTAAGGTCCCTTCCCACCCAAACAAACCTGGGATTCTAAAACTGAAAAGTCCCACTGGGGCGAGTAAGATGGTGAAGATAAAACTCAACACTCATCTGACCTGCAGCAGATGTGCAGCCACATCCCCAAGTACAAGGCAGGGAAAGGGGCTGTACAGGGAGGAAGGGAGGAAAATGCATTTGCACTGGGGGAGCAAAGGACAGGAAGCTGCAGACTCTGGTTGCCAGCAAAGAACACATTACACAAGTGTCCTGCTCCCTGAAAAAAATTGTCCCTACCCATAAAGTTCCCACATAGCTTAGCTTTTGTATGATCAGTACACGAATGGAGGGAAAAAGCAGTCAGAAGTGGCCATGCCAGCCAGGGCAGGCAGGCCCAGCACAGCTCCTGCTCCCCCTGTCCATCCCACCTTCAGCACCACACTGGGGTGACTGGGGGCCACAGGCCCTCTACAAAAATAAGGGGGGAAAAGAAGTATTTTCAACTCTGTGGTTCCACCCACAGTGCCAGCACACACCTCCACCTGTATGTGTTGCACAGGGTGTAGGATTGGGAGGCACCACATGCTGCCCAAGGGCCTCAGGCTTTCTCTGGTCTGTCTGGGTTGATATGGAGGCAGCACCCACAGGACCCGGGGAAGGACCATAGAATTACAGAATGGTTTGGGTGGGAAGGGACTTTCCAAGGTCATCTAGCCCAATGCCCCCCCTCCTGCCACGGGCAGGGACACCTTCCACTATCCCAGGTTCCTCCAAGCCCTGTCCAACCTGGCCTTGGACACTTCCAGGGATGGGGCAGCCACAGCTTCTCTGGGTAACCTGTGCCAGGGCCTCACCACCCTCACAGGCAAGAATTTCTTCCTAAGATCAAAACTAATCCTGCCCTCCTTCAGATTAAAGCCATTCCCCCTTGTCAAGAGTCCCTCTCCAGCTCTCTTGGAGCCCTTTTAGACACTGAAAGTGGCTCTAAGGTGTCCACAGATCCTTTTCTTCAGTCTGAAAAACTCCAGCTGCCTCAGCCTGTTTTCACAGAAAAGGTGTTCCAGCCCTCTGAACATCACGTTTGTATTGTCCTCACTGTGAAGACACAACAAAATCACTCCGTGGGGGCTCCTCTCTGACCCAGGGGTTAGCATCACTAGCACCAGGCTCTCCCCAGCTCTGCATCACCTCAGCTCCATCCTCCACTGGCTGCCAGAAAACAGCTGCTGAAAACAATTAATAGATGTTGATTGTTTATTGATTCCAACATATTAATAGATTGGATAATAAACAGTACTTTTAAACATTCTCTTAACCAAAAATATAACAAATATTTACAATCACTCAGTAAAAATACAAAAAGCATACAGAGGCACTGTCTTTCTAAAAGACATAAGTGTAAGAGGTATCAAAAAATAGGAGACAAACATTGCTTGTTACAGAATACTTTACAATCACTGACTTGCGCAGTACAATTGCTATTGGAATATCATTACATCTGTGCAGTTTTGCCAATATGCTCACATATTTAGAATTTAATTAATACCAAGCTAAACTGCATTCCAGGTATATCAGAAATAAAGATAATAAAAAGCACAACAGAAGCAAAAGTTGGGTTGGGAATTCAAGATAGATTACCCTCTATACAAGCGTTCTAAAATATAGCGTGTAAAGCTTTTCTAAAGAGAGAGTATCCCTTTTTTCTTCTCTTTTTGCAAAGGCAGTGCTAAGTTTATCCTTTAAAAATTCTAATGTTTTATAAAAACTTAAATGACAGGGTTATATTTCCACTGTTGCCTATAGTAAAACGACTTGGGATGTGATGAAAGAGGTTTTGGAACACCCCTGGCAGCCCACAAGCCCCTCTGCAAGTGGCATCACTGGTTCAGCCCTTGGGGACACCCTCTGACTCCAGCAGGTGCAGACAGCTCCAGCAGACCCCATCCCAAGCAATGGGCTCTGACCAGTGAAGCATCACTCACCTGGAATCACAGAATCTGCTGAGCTGGAAGGGACCCATCAGGATCATCAAGTCCAACTCCTGGCACTGCACAGCACCATCCCAAATAATCCCACCCTGTGCCTGAGAGTGTTGTCCAAACACTTCTTGAGCTCTGCCAGGCTTGGTGCTGTGACCACTTCCCTGGGGAGCCTGTTCAGTGCCCAACCACCCTCTGGGTGGAAAACCTTTTCCTAATACTCAACCTAAATCTCCCCTGACACAGCTTCAGGCCATTCCCTCAGGACCTGTCACTTGTCATGACAGTGAAGAGATCGGTGCTGCCCCTCAGAAGGATACTGTAGATTGCAATAAGGTCTCTCTCCCCTCAGTCTCCTTTTCTCCAGGCTGAACAGACCAAGAGCCCTCAGCCACTCCTCATAAGGCTTCCCCTCTCCAGACCCTTCCCCATCCTCGTGCCTCCTTTGGATGCTCTCTAATAGCTTCAAGTCTTTTTCATATCGTGGTGCTCAAAAATCACACGCAGGACTCAAGGTAAGGCCACACATATCTGAGTAAAGACAAAAGGAAGGAGCCAGGAAAGCCCCACACTGCCCATTGTTGGCAAACACTCAAAATTTGTCCACTTTGCAAAATGATGAACTGCAAACATCTACAGCCATTGTCTTTCCATTCTTTTGTGCACCTGGGAGACGAACCTGGTGCTCAGAAGCTCAGTGATCCCATTTTCCCCTTTCTTCAACTGGAGAGGCCAATTCAATTTTACCAAACTACACTGCTTTCTCAGGAATTATTTGAAAGTTTAAGATTTGTAACAAAATACTGTGTGCTTAAATCACAAGAACCTGAAATGCATCTTTCACCAGCAAGTCAGGAGCAAACAACAAACAGGAAGCAAGCAAATCCAGGTACGGCAGTGGAAGAACACATGAGGCACCTTAACTGTTTATCAGCATCAGAGCCTGAGTTAGAAGAACCTGGCAGAGGTACCAAGTCAGGGATCTGTGGTCCAGAAGACATCACTTCAACAAAGCAGTGTATAACAGGTACTAACCACCATCTTGCTTTTGTCTGAATGACCAAAAAAAAGGGATAATGTCTCTTCAAACCCATACCAGACACACTACATTTGGCTACTGGCCCCAATCAATGTGATTGGTCCAGTTAAAAACAAGCAAACAAACAAAAACCCCAGCAAGCAACAGAAGAGAAGCCACACTGTGCAAGGCAGGAGAAGCAGGAGTAGCTCATCTGTCCATCGTTTAATGCATGATTTATGTACACCAGCTGTGTTGGCTATTAGGAAAAATATGATTAGTGAGACTTTCACTCATTCCAGAATGTTTCAGTGTCTGCCAAGCCCTGTGAAACAGGCGGATGCTGTTGATGTGCAAACACCATCAAACACCATGTTTGGATGGGTGATTTATTCAGCTGCTCTTGCTGACTGCCAGGAGACCCTGACCCCGCTCCCCACAGGGGCTTCCCTGTGTCCTCAAAGGCAGCACTACTGGGTTTTGGGGGAAAAGGAAGCCACTTTAGTAACCCCCATCCCCTATATTTTTGTTCAACAGGCTGGAATAAGCTGCAGCTCTCCCCCCATGGCCAAGGAACCGCAGGGTTTCATTCACCTGGCACAATGCAGACAATTTCTGATGGAACACAAAGCCTGTCGTTTCCATGTTGAAGTTAACAAGAGAACTACAGCTGACAGTGGGATGGCTGTCCAGGACTTGGATTTACATCCCACAGGAATATCAGTTCAACAGGTCTATTATCAATATTGCATGTGCTGAAAACACTCACTGTGCCCTGCATTGCTTTGACACATTAATCTTTAGTCATTAAGGCCTGTGCAGGTTCATTATAAGCATTAAGGCCTCGAGAAAGCAAAATGCATTATGCCATACCTCCAGAGGTTTTTAATATATTTTTTCAACCATTTGCTTCTCAGACACTTGTGCCAAAAATTCATACAGCCAACCAATGAGTGACAAATTAGATATCCTCTTCCTCAGCATCACTGTTGATTTGCACCTTCCCAATTCCAATCAGTACAGGTACATGCCAGGCAATGTTGAATCTGGCACTGCTCTGAAGGCAGACACAGGCTGGGTCATTCACATCCACCCGGGCTGCATCAGCCCCGAGCTGCTATGGAAAGAGCACATCAAAGGCTTTGGGTTGTTCTTGGTACTTGTGGCATTTTCCAAAAACATTGCGTTCACCTTGCACCCCTGCACACATACAGGTAAAAAAAAAAAACCAAAACCTTAAAGCTCTTCACGACTATGGATATAGAAATCAGTTTTGAGGCACTGTAAAAATGACAAACATCATCTTTCTAGCTTAGGCTGTAAACATCACAAGATTTACAATTAAATGTTTAAATACATATTCACACATTCATGTCTGATTTTAACACTAGAATGGGGTGTGAAAGAAAGACGGAAAGACAGAAAGAAAAGTAAAGAACCTGCAGGTATTTCCAGTTCTACCCCTCTGCACTCTGGCTGGCTAAAAGTAAAATCGAAGAAGCAATTATTTTGACCATAGTCAAACTAGAGGATCATGGGTTAATAGTGGCTGGCTATAAGTCAAAACTCTCACTGACATCGACGACACCAGGATTTTTAGCTAGGATTTAAAACAAAATGGTTTGAGATCATCTGTATTTTCCAGATAAACACCACAGGGTTTTTTAACCCATCATAAAATGCTTTATGCTCTTCTATAAGCACTGTGTCATTTATTATTCAGTTTCACAAATTTTATTGTGAAATGTAGCTGATTTCTAATTATTGCATTATTTTTTTCAAAGATAACCTTTGCACCTAAATCCTGTGCAACTCTGGGAAAAGGCCAGGACATGTGGGATGATCTTAAAAACCACAACACACAGCTGAGTTTTGAGTTTTAAAACATGCTTTGCATGTTGAACTCTGCAGGGCAAAACCTGGTTAAAACTCTTTTGGGAAAGCTTCAGATCTCCCCAAATGCTCCCTGTAAGCTACAGCTTCCACATTTCAAACATTCCTTAAGAGAGAAGAGCACCAACTGTTGCCTTAGTTGGCTGGCAGCTAAAAAAATTTCTAAAAATCCTTGGACAGTGGGTTTCTGCTGTGTCCATGTAGGAGGGGAGCAGCAGGAGTGCTGGCTTGACACACACTGCTCTGCAGGGCTTTGGGCTCTATACATATTAAATCTAAACCCACTCTAAAATCTACAAAACACAAAAAACTTTGTGTTTATTTCGAGAGCACAACAGTTGATGTGTACCTAATTTACTGTCACATTGACTAAACATTTATATTAGCCAACCAGAGCACTCCCAACGCACATAAATGAAACTCCCATTAAAAAAATTAAATTAATAAATTATTTTCAGATACTTCAGCAACGTCCTTCGCTTTTGCTGATATTTTGATATAATTTTTTTTTTTAAGTTCATAAAATAACACTCAGACTTCTAACCGTCATGTAGAAAATAACGACAATGGAAACTACCAAAGGATTACATGGTATCATACAGAAAAATGCTCCCAAGTTTCAAGTGGTGGTGACAACTGGTCCTCCCCAATGCACGAAGCTCAGTCCATCTCTGGGTACCCATACTGGTATCCAGGCAGTCAGCACATTCCTTGAACAGGATTTGCTATTTCACAGGCAAAAGTAGCTTCTCAGGTGGTGGTGGCAGAGTGAAGGAAGATGTAGAGAGGTGATCCAACCCATTCCATCTCGTCTATGACAGAGGCAAGGTCTGAGGTCAGTAGCAGCAAGTTGTCAGCAGTCGCTAACAGAACCATGAGTCCTTTTCCCACATCCCTTGTGTTGTGAGTGGTTTATATAAATAGCCCAAGGGTTAAACTGCTGATACTTGTTCATCTTCTGCAAAACAAGACAAAGAAACAGGCAGTTATTCCACCAGTCCCCACCTCGGGCACATAGGGCACAAACCAGCACCTATTGAGGTGATCACAGTGGGTCCATGCCAACTGCACCCCTTCAGCAGCGTTTTTGCTGTCTTTATCATTGATCACTACACATTCCATACCACCATTTATCATAACCTCAAGGAATCACAGAATGGTTTGGGTTGGAAGGGACTTTATAAAGGATCTTGTTCCAACTCCATGCCATAGGCAGAGACACCATCCAGGTTGCTCCAAGCCCCATCCAGCCTAGACTTGTGCACTTCCAGGGATGGGGCATCCACAGCTTCTGCAGTCTGAGGTATGATGGTCATACAATAAAGACATATTGCAAAACAGAAAATCCCAGATCCTCCAAAAATTATCAGCATGCAGTTTCCCAGTATGCCAAAAGCTATGGATTTGGGAAAAAAGCCTGCAAATTTCCATGCAGTGAGCATTTTATCCCAAATAAAATTAACCAAGCGCTTCAAAAATAGTAAAATAGGTGTCTCCAAAAGTGTACAGTTAAATTTAGCTTAGAAAAATTTGGATTAAAAATGTTTGAAGCAATGACTTCGTTATTTTTACATCAAAAACACAACAATTAATTCCAGGCAATTTTATGTTTACTCTAAGTTTAAACTGTAGTACTAATATATATGTTAAATACTGCTTAAATATTTTAAAGGGCCAAGATACAATCATTTTGCATCAGAAATTGTTTTAATCTAAATACGGGCTCATTTTAAATCAGACTGAAATGAAAGGAAATGATCACAACATTCTAATAAAAAACAAGTTCACCAGCGAAGGGTACAGAAGATCACATCGGTGCATAGAAATTAAAAGCAAATCAGCAGATAAACAATTAAGTAGAAATTCCCCTGACCTGAAGTTAGTTTTGACACAATATAAGAGCAGTCCTTATTGGAAAATCCTCTCATATTTTGGTCACCCCACAGATGCCATGCTTGGCACCACTGGCTGTTGCTTCAAACAAGATAATGAAAAATGAAGTGGAAGAGACACTGTCAGGGCAAGTTAGGCAGAGAACACTCGTTTCATCAAATGCACTCTCCAGAAGAACAGAAGGTCACTATTTTGAAACTCAATCTACAAAAATATCTGTTGAGGCATAAGGCAGGTCAATGCCAGCACACCTGAATACAAATCAAATGAGTTCACCAAATCCAAATCACTCATTTTAGACCATCACCCTGATGCCAGCCAAAGCACTGGAACACCAGTTAACTCAGGGAGGCTGGAGTTTTTCCACCTGTCACCTGTCAGTGTCCCATCACTGTCTGAGAGGGGACAGATTTTAAAGAAAAAAAAAAAAACCTACATGCTCCTAAGTGTCTCAGTTGTACTTTAGGAGATCTTGTGACATATATTTTTGTATGTTTATTTACATATAATTTGAGCCTGTTTGGTGCCAACATGCTTTTTCTAAGGGGAAGGCATTCTTCTTTGCTTTAAACGTGTATGTACGTGCACACAGTTATGCATGACATACACAGCCACGTGCGTGCATACAGTCATACAAACAAAACTGTGTATTTAGAGATTAATCAGCTTTTAATCTCCAAGAATGACCCAAGAGAAAGCCCAGAACACAGCTGCGAAGTTCACCCTGCATAGCCCCACTCCCAAGCCAGGTGTTCACCTACCATCCTCTTCACTATCTGCGTCAGGCAACTCTGCTACTCTGGGGCTGGACGGCTGCCGGCCGTGCCACTGAGGCATCCTCGAGGAGACATGGGCCACCGGGTCACTACCGAGAGCAGCTGATGGAAGTCTAGAGAGGTCACTGTGCAGCATCTTTGACCTCTGCACTGCCACACTATAGTCTGGAGGTTTGAGGTGTGGGTGGTGGGGCGATCCTTCCTTTATGTCCGCTAAAGAAATCCCCATATATCCCGGAGGGGTGGGCGGTGGCTCCCTATACCTATCGTCCTTCTTAGGTGAGGTGACACAGTACACTGGGCACAAGAAATAAGCAATGGAAATGTTAAAGAAGAAAAACAAAGGAAACAAAACGTTAAAAAATCATGAAATGTTACAATGGCAAAACAGAAACTGATAACAAAACGCTAATGCAGAAACATTGGTTATAACAACAGCAGCAGGTATTTATGCCTTTATTTCTGCTTTCTATTTATTTTAAGAAGTCAGAGTAGCAAGAGAACCCATGAACTCCTTAGCTGAGATGCCAGTTGAGTGGAAAGAGGACTCTAAGCTTGTCTGCATTCAGACTGCAATTAACACCTTTTATTACAGACTCTATTCCTGTGCCCCTGCTGCACCAGGGGATGCTCTGGAGCTCTCCAGCTGGATGGAGAGCCAGCACAGCCAAGTCTGCTGCCACTGCTACAGGCTGGGAAACGGAAACAGAAGGAATTAAGGCAACCAGCTGAGAGTTACTTTGCGCAGCAAGAACTGCTGGTTGACTTCCAACATCCACTTCATCACCCAAAAGAGGTCAGTGGCTTAACATAAACTCATTATAATAAAACATCACCGTATCAGCTGATGTGTATAAAGACACAAAACGATCCAGCTATGCTACAGGAAGAAAAACAATAGCAACACGTTAAACTGATTCTATGAGGCAGACTGTGTATTGAGCCTGCATTAATTATTTTACATTTTCACAGAATGAATAATGGCTTATCACATCCATACTTTTGATTTCTTACTTTTTTCCTTTGGTTTTTGTTTTGTTTTCTTTCATACCCTTATCTTAAACTATGTTCTCTGTTTACAAGTGAGAAAAAACTAGAAAGTCATTGGAACAGCCTTTGGAACAGCTGCATTACACCTTGTGCAGTCATGAAAAGGCTACAATCAATATTTTTTATTTGCAATGTATTTGCTACATAATTCATCTTCTCCCTTCCTGCCCTGTTCAGCAGCAGTTCAAATCACAGAGGCTCTCAACCCAAAATTTAGCTCTTCTTAGGCTGCCTCCCCTCCCTCCCACCCCAGGTCTGGGGCTCATGTGCATGTTAAATTGGGCTTTTTTCCATGGACATGTTGCAACAGGAGAGTTTCAAAGCCAGGGTAATTTTTTTTAATCTGTTAGTTAAGCGAATTTGCATTCTTCCCGTGGATCCATTTTAAACAGTGCATGTTCATTAGTTTCATTTATTTCAGCAAATGTAATAGTCTCTTATCTCAGAAGAATGTGAAGGGATGAAAAATAACACAGTATTTCTTTTTGTGTTGTAGACTTGCGAGATTCCAGGTTTTGGGTATCAGGAACACAAGCTGGTTCATACCTGACGACCTCAGCTCATGCTTGGGCTGACAGTAAAACAACCAAAACCAAATTCAGTCAAGTCTGGGGTTTAGCAGATACACGTGGGTACAGGCAGAGATTTATTCTGTTGAATTACAAGATTTATTTTCATTTAGCTAGCACTGTATGAGGTCTCTGTGAGAAAGCAGAAGTGAAGAGGGTTTGCTCTTCCCTGGAGGGATGGGGAAGGGCTGGATCCTCACCTCACCTTCACTCTTTGTTGGATTTGCAGGAGGAATGATGAGGGTGGGTATGGTTCTCCTTCAAAGGAGAAAGCTTCAGGCTCACTAGAGCTAACCTTTAGTCTACTGTAGTAATGCAAGAATAATGTGCTCCTTTGTCAAGCTCCAATTCGTAGTATTTTACTAACAGTGAAATAAAGTGAAGATATCTTTGGCATACTGTGTGATGGTGAACAGCTAACGGATTTGCATTTGCAAACCTGCAATTATATCCACCCATATCAGATCTTTCCTTGAGCAGACATACACATGCCCTACTCCAGCACTTTCTGACTGCTTCTCACAGCCACACGGTGCAGAATGGAAAAAGAATTAAAAGGAAGGGCAAGTGCTGTCAGCAAGGACAGCATGTACTGACCAGTGAACCTGCTATCTCCTAATACAGCTCAGATGCTCATGAACACCTCTGAAAGGCTGGGAGGGCAGAGCACAGGCACAGCAATGACCTGGGAGCAAATTTTCTGCAAGGCTCCACCATGATTTCTTTTCCAACGCCAAGAAGGAGGAACACAGTCCAAGACCTCTGCCCTATGTGCAATGTTTATTCAGGCAATTACCTTTGATAACATAAACCCCTCCAGCAATCCACTCTGTAATTAAATTGCATTTCAGCTGCACCCTTGCCTCACAGTCTTAGAAAGCTTTGCATTCCATGTTTTATCTTGCTGCTAACCAAGTTCTTTTAATTTTGGCTACTGAACTCACTAGGACAGGGGAAGAACATCTTGCCTGATAGAACTACGTGTATTGGAAAGAACATTTTTAATTTTTTCTCCTTTCGTAAGTAGCCAAACTGCAGCTGTATAATCAAATAAATGGGACCTTAAAATAGCAAAGACAGGGAAGGAATCTGCTTTGCCATTGAGCTTTCAGAGACCAAAGCCCTGCAGATGAAAGAAGCCCCAGCCCTACAGAGGCAGGTGAGCTCCACACCACTCTGCAGTCATGCTCTTCCCTCTGGATTCCTGGGAAGTCTTTTTAAGGAGCATGGGATCATTGATCCTTGTCAGAGGAACATTTACAGTGATGAGTACACCTCCACAATCATTCAAAAAAACAAAATACCATACTACAGCGAAGAACTGCTTGACATTTTCCTGAAAAGAGTTTTCCTGCAGACCCATGAAGTGATGGGGAAGTGCACTTGTTTATTATCTTGATATTCCTAATGCAAAAGAAGGTGGCTTGAAAACACACTGTGTAGTGCTCTGATTACAACCACGAATGAAGCTGAATTCAACATGCCAGGCAGCCCCAGACCTGCTGATGTCATTTCTTAACAACTTAATATCAAAATGAAAAACAGATGTAGCAGCTTCCGTGAGCTGTTGGCTTGGCTTACCTATCAGGCCTTTTTCTGTACTCGAAGTAACAGTTTTGTAAGTTGTATCAGCGCCTGGTTTAGAGTCCAAAACCTCCGTCTGCTCTGCTGTGGAGTTCTCCAGCCCCCTCCGCTTAATTGTCCCATAGTTTGTCTCATAGGTGTCTGACAGGGAGCTGGAGGACGCCCAGCTCTGCCGAGACTGATCAAGCTCCATGCTGGCTTTCGACTGCCTGTTGGCTTTGGAAAAGGCTTCGGAATACAAATAACCCTCCTCAGAGTAGCAGTTTGTGGGGTCCACTTCAGCTATAGGTCCATCCAGCTGGGTGTGACGGTAAGAATTGAGGAGATCCCAGCTCTTCTGGTTTGGGATATTCTGGAAATTGTCATGAGAACTACTTGAGCATGAAGTCCAGCTTCCCCGGCCGCTGTCTGCTGCCTCTACCGTGATGTGCTCGTGGGAGATCTCCTCGCTGCTCATGGAAGATGTGAATGCCATCCCTCTGATCAGAGCAGGCCTAGTGATGGACCAGCTACATTGGAAAACAACAGAAATTGGGAAGAAAACACTTGTAAGCTTTTACAGTAAGAGTGACGTACTCAGAGCTGTACTCTGGGTTTGTATCGGCTGAGCAGCAAGGTCAAGGTACAGGGGAGCACTGACAAGACACTGTTACTTCAAACTCATTACTGCACGAAGCAGCAACGAAGTTATTCCCAAGTAATAACAAGTTTGCAACATGCATTTCCAGGCTGCACTGCAGATCTATAAATCTGGCCCCCAAAAGCTCTTCTCTACCACTGAGAGCAACAGTGCCTGACAGAAAGCAGAGTAAATTACCTCTTATATTTAGTCTGCTACCACTTTTTTCTTTACATTTATAAACTAAAACCAAAATAAATATTTAGAATAAAATCCAACCCCTTCACTGGCAGAAACATCAAGTTGTTCAGACAGAGTGGAAGCAGCTGAATTTCAAGAACATTTGGAAATATAGGGCATAAATAACATTTGTGGGAACAATATGGAGGGACAGATTCTGAAAAGTAAAGTCCAAAATTTCTTTTTTAAATAAATGTCGCTGAAAGCTCTAATCACTCTAAATGTATAATTAAGGGGGGGAAAATAAAGTCAGGTTTGTATGAATTTAGAATACAGAAGATAGGAGCGCTAGACATTATTCAAGTCTCCCAACTATTTCTGGGCGTGTTAACAAATGCATGGGCAGCACAACATTAAAATTCTACACCCTCCCTCAGCAGTTTACTGACACATTGTGAAATCAAGGAATGTTTCTTAGATATGTGCAAGCAATTTTTTTTCCTTCCTTTTCTATTTTGTAAGTTCTAGGATAAAATCCACTTTCTTCCCTTGCAACCCATTGAAACTAAGGAATAAAGGAACAACCACAGAACATGAACTCAGTGTGTGTTATGCCTTCTAGAAAAGGGAATTATTTTCTTTGATGAAGCACATCTTTAAATTCCCATTTCAACCCTAAGAAATAAAATTGAATTACTCATTTCTTTCCATCCCTGGTAGTGTTCAAGACCAAGCTGGATGGGGTTGGAAGCACCCTGAGCGCTGACCAGAGAATGGGGGTTGGATTAAGATGATCTTTAAGGTCCCTTTCAACCCAAAGCATTCTGTGATTCCATGTGCTGGAAAAATTAGAAATGTAAGGAACATCTCTCATTTAGTTGAATCCATGACATCTGAGGACAGACAATGCTATCCCAAGATATATTAAGACATATTACATCCATACATATGGATCAAGGTGCTACATCTAGAAAGAAAAATCCAAAAACTTCCAGCTCAAAGCATCATTTCAGCACAAGTTTCTCATTGCACCAAAGTAACAAGAGCTCTTATGTGGAAAGTGTCAGGAAGACAGTGGCAGAAAGCTTCCAGTCTGCCTAAGCAACAAATGATAATTAGAAAAATCTTTAAATATCACATTAGAGCATGTTAAGTGACTGGCATTGCTGACTCGGAGAGAATTGATCATACTGTGTTGTTCTTTTGCTGTCTCTCACCATGGCACTAATTTGCTAAGTATCATCCTGGCTTTTAAACACACTTCCACTCTCCGGCAAGAAATATCCAGCCAAACCCCACCAATAGGAACAAGCTGTTGTCTCCCTAAGTAATACTGTAAGCGTCTTATGGAAACAGCCTCACACAGAGCAGCCAGTCCCCCAGCTTCCAGAAAAAGCTTAATAACCACAGTGGACTGCACAACTGCGTCCGGGCCAAAGCTTCCTTACCCCTTCTTGACACCAGGACACCAAGCCCAAACAGAATCAGCTGCACCTTACCCCGGGCAGGGCTGGCCGTAATCTGTCAATGCCTGAGGATGCTCCTTTCTCTCTGCCCCGCCTGAATCCACCACAATGAGGGACTGGGACAAACTCCTCTCGTCCTGTAGTGCTGCTGACATGGAGTCCACAGAGCAGTTGCTCACGATGCTGGACCGGGATGAAATCTCACTGTGACTGGAGTCCGAGAAGTTGTCAGATTTAGTGGAAGGTATGAGGGCATAGCCTAAGGACAGCAGAGAAGAGGAGAATGTCTTGATCGACATATAACAGTGAAGTATTGACACACATATTACAGCAAGGATATTTAGAAGAAAAACAACCAAACCCTGTTTGCATACAATCAGTCCACTGAGGATTTTAGGGTAGGTACTAAAGCTTTTAGCATCTATCAGCATCTAAGCACTGATTAATTAATGCAAGTCCAGGGACACCAATAAGCCACCTGCAACTCCACTACTCTCCAGAGCAGCAGCTTTAACCTACACAACCAGAATCAGCAGCCTACTGCATCAGTACTGCGTGGGCAGATCAGGTCATTCCAATTCTGCAAGTGCTCTGACTCCTTCAGCATAAATGCAGCATACTTCCCACTATCCCTCTGCCATACTGCCATGCAAGACTCAAAAAAAGATCCTGGCAGTGGAGAAGGAGATGATGACTAAGGTAAAAGCCAGCTATTAGCACTCAGGGATTAGCCATATGGTCCATTTCAGTTTTATTATCTGCTCCAAAACCAACAGAGAAGAAAGCAAAGGAGGAAGTACAACCTTGGCAGGAGCTGGACCAGACTCCAGCGTTGTTCCCACAGAAGGGGAACAGCTGAAGACCCCACCAGATTCACAGCAAAATGTGTAATGCAATTTTTCCTGCTGGGCTTACCCTCAAGTAATTTCTTTCAGACACAAGTAAGGTATACGCCCCTATATATCCAACACCTCACCCAAGCTTTTTTTTCCTAGATTTCTGCACATATGCCTTTTAGTTGGACTGCCACATATTTACATTGATTAGGTAAAGAAGTGAAATGACAAGGCAGTGTAAAAGCCATGCCAGTGATACACACAACCTAATACAGAAAACCGATGCCCTTAAGTGCATGAACAATACAGAGATGATACACTATGGCAGGTGGAGATACTGGCATACAGCCACTGAGCATAAAGCTCATAATTTGAGATTTCACAGCTTAACTTTGATTATTGCTGTAAGATTTTAAGAGCAACTATGAGCAGTAAATAGCAATATTATCAAACTACAGATCTGAATCCTAAAATGTACTTAAGAGCAGCCTTTTTAAGATTAAATTTCAGTTTCCTTTGGCAATAACTAGTATTTCACGTTCTTTACATTTTTAAGAGACTCTTTAAATTTACTGCACTGCAGTAAGAAATGTCCTCACAGTGTTCCTTAATGTGAAGACACCGTTCTTCAAGAACTTCGACTATCTGGAGAACAAAGGGGCTCCTCTTCATTAAAGAAATTAACACTATCTGAAAGCTGAGCCATAAAATAACAACACATGCATATGAACAGAATAAATGTAAGCATTTGCTAGGCTGAAAAGGTCAGAAGAAGATGTGACCAGTGGAATATACACCAGTGCTGGACATGAGCATTTACACCATATCAGGGACTGCGATAATTAACAAATGTTGCAGAACTTACTGTTTCATTGGCATTTGTGACACACTAAGTAACTGAACTGACACTGTACCTGTTCCTTGATTTTCTAAACTTCACATTATTGTCTTCACTGCACTGTAAGGGTGATTAGCTATAAAGAACTGACACAAATATCTGGAAGGGAAGCACATTAAACACCTTAAACAGGTAAATGGATAATGCTGAAATAACTTAGATAAACTCAGGATATCTGACACAACATGGGCATCAGTCTTTCTTCTAAAAATACATTATATAGTCTTCCTCCTTCTTCTAGGCCTTGTGCATACGCAGTACGATGCGTACACACTGCTGTTGCTATAGATACTTGCTGTACTCAGAGTATCAATGTCCTTGTCCTTTTGGTTTTCGCTGCTTTCTAAGACTTCAGTGGGCTCTGCTTCCCTTTTTGCAGTAAAAGCTGTTCTTTCCCTGGAGAAGCTTCTTTCCCTAAGTCTTCTAAAGCGGAATCCCTTTATTTTTGTGGGCTCATGCTCAGCTTCTGCCTTTCTACTCTCTTTCGCTCTGGCCACCTTTGCACTTTTCTCAGAACTGTCTCCGGCTTGGCAAATCATCCGAATTTGCTTTTGTAAATAAGCCCCACCTATTCCATAGCTGCGCTGTCCACTGTTCTTGTTGCTGGTTTCACTGGCCAGTGATGAGGAAGAGCCAGAGAGATTCATCTGACTGCAGTTATCCGACCTTTGGATGTTGCCAACTACAATGAAGTAGACACAGACAGATGTTGATAGATGATGAGATAAATAACAACAAAAATAACATCCAATTTTACGCCCTTTTTTCTTCAATCCTATTTGTATACCACTTGGGTATAGCTCAAAAAAAAAAAGAAATCAAAGATCTAGTGGAACGTGTTCATGCCCAAAATTGTGTCTTTCAGCTGTCTGTGAAGCACCTAATTTTAGATCAATGAGCTGTTAGCACAACACATACAAAAAAGTACAGATCACCTCAATCAAATGAGATCAGTGCTAAAAATACGCTGAAAGCAAATTGAATTAATGAAATAATCCCAGAGAAACAAACACTATTTTCAAAGAACCAGATAAAAGTTAACAAAAATAACATATTTATAAGCGATGCTCAGAAGTCTCAGTGGAGCAAGGTTCGGCAACCCAAGTATTTAAGCTTTTTATACGTATGCTGTGTTTAAGTAAAATAAGTGGCATTCTCCTAAAGAAAACACGATCTTGTGAAGGCAGAAGTGGACAGACCAGCCTGATTTCCCACTGAGAAGCGTGAGAAGATGCAGCAGGTCACCGTGCCATGCCATGCCAAGCCAACGCGGTGGCTTTGGGCTGTCAGCGAGTCAAAGCACAGAAGGGAGGGAGAGAGGCCTTACAACATCCAACACCGACCACCCGGGCTGGCTACTGAGTGGTGTTAAGAGATTTCAAATGAATTCCCATCCAAGGTTGACTAATGATGAAGTGATGCAGATCTTTTAAGATGAAGACATCAAAAATAAAGGGATTCTCAGGGCATCATGAGAGACAGGGATGTATACAAAGCCCTGTGCACAAGAATAAAAAATATGAACAGCGACTCGAGGATTTAGATGGATCCACTACTTCTGCAGCAACCTAAACCACCTGTCCTGGAGAATTATGACACCATTCTATCTCCAGCCCTATGTAATCACCTGGTATTCCAGCTACCTTGGGCAAGACCAAAAGTTGTCTCAATAGCTGCAGTTTCTGTCCAACACTGTCATCTTCAAGAAATCCCCAGGTTTGTGAATCCCATTTATTTAAATGGCCACCTAAATCTGAACTGACATGATGGCAGGTGTCAGCACTTCAGATCTATTGGGAATTCTGCCAAAAACATTTAGGCAGTATTTCAAGAAAACAATTGTTCCCTTTTATTAAATACTAAGTGACATAAAGGTCCAAAATATACAAATACATTGGAAAATCACGTCTCTTCATAGAAAGACGTGATTCTACTCTTGACATGAATATTCTAAACTACTATTTCTCTTACATGTCATTACCAACAAATATTCCTGCCACTGCTCACCCTGGTTTAGACTCCAGTTCCTAGGACTGATGCTGCCACACACACATACCTTTGCGTGGGGAGCCCTGAGGAGAAGCAGGTGGGCTGGAGTGCAAGGAAGATGCCATGGACGTAGTGTCATCTGTTTGTTTCTTACTACTTACTTCCTCAGACAAGCTTAAAGACTTCTGTGGAGAGCCTGTACCTAAGTAAACAATGGGATCAGTTACTGCATATTATTCTTCTTTTGAGTTACTGATTTCTGTTTAAACTGCTCAGCAAAGAGAGGAGCAGATGCTCAGAGAATTCTGCATGTGGAGGCAGTCTCCATTTAAATTTAGATCAGTTCAGCTGCGGCCACTGCTACTGCTGGCTGCTCATCTGCAGTGTGTTGAAACAACTACATCCCAACAGGAACCACTGCAGGACTGTGTAAAATAAAAAAATTAAAAAAAAAAAAAATCTGTGTGCAGTATAAAGCTTGAAGGAAATCCTTGCCCATGGCATTGTTGGGACTGTGTTAAAAACCATGTGTGTCAGAGCCAACAGGTCAGTTCAAGATCTTCACAAGCAGGAGCTCTCAAATCAACACTCATGGGAACTACCCACAGCTTGGCCAGTTTAGCAAAACCAGTGTTCCACACATGGTTTGGTGTTTCTTACTCACTATTAGACCATCCTGCAGAGGACACAGTGCTGAGGAGTTATTTCAAGTTCTCAATAACTTGTTAGATCAGCATGGACCACCACACAGGAATGAAGAAACACCTCCGAGAAAAGTTTCTGGAACTTACCAAACTGCACAGGCTTTTCAGAGGAGAACTGAAATAAATACTAACTGGAAACAGTATTCTATATGCTGTAATATACTGTTTTCTGAAGCTATTTTAAATTATGTTGATGCCTAATATACTACAAAATAGTTTCATATCAGTTATTGACTGCAGCTAACTTTATTTAATAACCCAAAACTGTAGCTTTCAAATGATACAACAGTTACGTAAATAGGAAAAAAGCTTTTTAATACAGAATATACTGCTTTACAACTAGCAATTTCAGAGACAAAAAAAAAAAAACGTTCACTAGGAGCAACTAATAATATATGTTGCTCCATTTGACCATAATGTTGTTAAAATGGTATCCCAGAGGCTAAAATATTAAATGTCTGTGATTTGTTTCAATGATTTCACCCAAATATATTAGACTTCATGAAACAAAAGCGTATTTGGAGACAGCACCTCATCTGTACCTTAACTGTTTTAAGGAAAGTTATTAAAGGCTGTGCAAATTACTAGGTAGACAGCATGCTCTTTTAAAACACAGCAATATGCACCAGCTGTTTTAAAATAAATTAATGAAGTACAATGGTATCTCGCATAAACCACCCAGCTACAAAAGAGCTCCTCCCTCTTGTTTACTCCCATCTTTAAACCTCCCCAGCCAGGTGAACTGAAGATACTCACTGAATGTGACATGATCCTTTGTCAGTCCCTTTTTCCTGCTGGGGTACAAATTCACAGTTGGGACCTGAAGAACTTGACTCATTCGGTTTTGTTGATGCTGATGGGCTTTTGTGGTTTGGCCAATTGATCTCATGGGCACTGGAGACATTTCGGAGGATTTCCCTCCTCTTCTCTCACTTAAATTCTTTGTCACTGTTAGGGAAAAACTGCATATAAATATCTAGCACTTTGAATTGCAGGATTATTGCAGCACAACCATCCAGACAAAGGAACCACCGTATAAAGAAGATAAATTGTATTTGAAACCATTTCTAGTCCAAACACTACAATCTCATCACACTGAAGATGATGAGTGGAATAGCTTTAAAAAAAGCCCTAAATTCTTGAAAGTGCCATAGAGGTACTTAATCAAATGATCAAAAAAACGTTATTTATTTCTACCACAAGCCTGTATTTTAATCCCTTGCATGCAAGGTGCAATTGCATAACAGCATCTTCCTTCAAAATCAGGTAGTTTTGATGCCTTAGGTTTTAACTTCCATATTTTTCAAATCCTGCACTGCTTGGCGTGTGACTCAGAAGTTTCTTGTAGCCTGTTAATTTCTGCTCTCTCATGCTAGGTAGAGATAACAAAGCCTCTCTGGCCCTGCTTTCCAAGGACACCAAGACTGTCCTAGGCCAAAAGTAAAACCAAAGAGCCGCAAAGGGGGGGGTAAGTTGAGGGGAAAACTGAAGCTTTAATTGGAGAATTAACCCTGCTATGCAAATGAACCAAACCTATAAAAGGGTGAAGAACTCGTGACCTGTCATCCATCTTGGGGTCCATTTTGAGAATAGCTTCAGGCTCCCCAGGGTGTACCTTTGAAGGCCTTTCAAATAAATACCTCTGTTATTCCCTTACTCCTGTCTAGTCTCTGTTTCTAGGTGGCCCCTTAAGGCATCAGTTTTGCAACTGGCATCAAACATTTCACTAGGTGGCACAAGCGATTTACAGCACAGGGCACTGCTTCAGCTTCTGCTTTAATCACACAGCAATTCAGGCCATCTGATTTCTCCTTATATTCTGTTGGAAAACTCTGGATTGCAGTGTCACTGCTGCTCATTCCTTCCACAAGCAAGGCCAGAGGTTTATTACTG
This sequence comes from Corvus moneduloides, assembly GCF_009650955.1. NCBI lineage: Eukaryota > Metazoa > Chordata > Aves > Passeriformes > Corvidae > Corvus > Corvus moneduloides. Next base: position 10,701,661 of record NC_045490.1, read on the forward strand.
AGGTAAGAAATGGAGGAGCTGAATCCCTGAATGTGGGTAATCCAAGCAAGTGGGGAGGAGCATCCCTGGGACCAGATTTAAAAGCACAAGGGGCTGGCAGCGCCCTCATGCTCCACAACACTCCTCCATTCTTCTCCCAGCTCTGCAACGAGTATAATCTCAACTGGATCTACCACCTGTGCATTTTGGTGTTTAGGGCTTTTTCACTAGTTTTTAAAAATGGTACTTTTAATAATATGCCAACCTACTATATATTATTTCTATAGCCACTTAAACTTCATTTTCCTTTCTGATGTTTAAGAAAATAAGGTCTTGATTTGCTTAACTACATGAAGTAGAACAGTCAGTGTATATTCCCTATTTTCACTTCCAAATATCTTTGGCTAGCACTGTGCAAATAAGATTTTAATTTATTTATTTAAAACAACTAAAAAACAACCTGATAACATTTATGTTTGCCTCTTCAGCCTGGTACCTGTTACAATTGCACATAAATCACCTATCAAGAGTTCAAACACAGAGAATTTAACATTTTCAAAAGGGAGTTAAAGATGGCCATTTCCAGATTTCCTGCTTCAGTGCTATTTAAAAGTAAATGCTAAAAGAAAATTTGCATAAGAAGGCAACTTAGGGAATAACAAGGATTTGCATTCTTAATACTGGATAGCGGCAAGGACTTAAAATTTTATCTTCAAGATGCCATCTCCGAGTCATGCTTTGAACTTACCTCATCAGAGACAAAACAGTATTTGAAGACAAAAAAAGCCTTAAAGGGCTATATATGGACAAAAGACAAGCAGGAATCATTATTTTGCTTAGCTTGGTTGTCACTCACCTTTTTTGAAACAAATCTGCCCTTCAAAAAAGTGAAAACTGCTAGAGTACCTAAATAAAATGCAGTTATAATTTCTCATTTCTAAATAAGAATTTACTGAACTGTGTAAGACAGCAGGTCAGACAACAGTTTGTTTGACAAGAGCTCAAATTATGAGAGCTGTCCTGCTGTAGTCCTCAATTTTTGACTGTCAAGCCACGTCAAACTCATCAGTCAATATTGACCTAACTTCTCCTTCTCAACAATCTTCATTTATTCTAAGGTGTAATCCATTGCAGTTTCTATATTGATTTTGTCTCTTTTCATTTCTTGCTGTTCATAGGGTAAACACCACTTTTATCCTTCCTAATTCTGTGCAAGGACAGTGGAGCACCAACAGAGCTGATGCGCTATTGAATTTCCTGCCAGACTGATGGAAAGACACACAGCTTTAGGAAATAAAGGTCAAAATAAAAAACATCACAGACGTTTTCTGAGCTCAACCAAAACCTGAACACACATGCTGTCTTGCTGAAGCTCTCAGTACATGAACTGACAAAACAGCACTTACTACAGTATTTTCTCCACAGAGGAAAAGTTTAAAAGTATTTCTAGAGAAGGAACAACATTTTTTATAAATGCCATGGATCATGCTGCTGTTCTAGCTCACTTGTACTTACAAGTGCTGTATGCAGGCTCACACTGAAGTGACAATATCTGGATCTTTTCTTCGTCTGTCTCTACACTGAGGTTGGACAGGTACTGCTTCACCTTCCTTGCCATCTGGGCATCCTCATAGAGCTTCTTGGCATTCAGGAGTGAGCTGCGGCGGGCACGTTTCTTGTGAGCACCTCCTTGTACATCCAGCATGTTCGAGTTCATGCTGCCCTGGCTCAGAGACCTACAAGAGAAAAGATCAAAGCAGTAAAGGTTCAGTTCTCAACAGCAACGAAGAGCTAGAGTAGCACAGGCCAAAGCAGATTAATACCAATAATCTTCAGTTAGGGCTAGTGCATGCTGATGCAAATGAGTTAAAGAAGATGAACAGCATTAAAACAACACTTGTCTTAACATATTTGGGTAAATTGAGAGCAGCAATTTGAGTCTAGAACAGGACTGCATATAGAAATGTGGAGCTGGGAAGAACACGGAGCAGTCCTGCGTATGGAACCCATTTAGCTCCGCTAACAAACCACAGGCTTGTGCTGCAAGACCCACAGCTGACAAGAGGAAATGGCCTCAAGTTGTGCCAAGAGAGGCTTAAATCGGACATTAGGAAAAACTTCTTCATAGAAAGGGTTGTCAAGCCCTGGAATAGGCTGCCCAGGGTAGTGGTGGGGTCACCCATCACTGGAAGTGTTCAAAAACACACATTTAAGGCACTTGAGGACATGGTTTAGTGGTGAGCATGATGATGGTGTTGGGTTGATGGTTGGACTTCGTTATCTCAGAGATCTTTTCCAACCTTTACAGCTCTATGAATTCAACTGTAGATTCTAAAAGTGGACAAACTTGGTAACTTGTTGGTTTAAGAAACTGGGTACCCACTGTGTGCATCAGCCTTACACAGAAACTTCCTGCACTTAGCTGAGCACAGAAGTGAGTGACCACTGCAATTCTCGTAGAAAATTGAGCTTCTCGTAATGGTTAAACAAGCGGCAAATTACGTTAAACGTACAAAGTGCATTTGATTACGCACTTAACTTCTTTCTTCAATTAACTAAGAACATCCACAGAAGAGCAGCTCATTAAAAAACATATCCCAAGAAAGGTGAGGAAGGCAGTGATGATACACATATACCCAGACTTGTACAGACTTGCATCTATGAAAGAGGATGCTCCTCAATACTCCTAATTTTGAGCTCTCAACTCTATCAGTAACTGAAGCAAAAATAAACAATCCTGTAACTGTTAAAGAACACGCGTTACTCTCCCTGACAGTCACTCCTATTTGCAGTGAAAGAGTGACTGAATAACTGATCTGGATATAGTTCAAACAGAATCACTTCTGTTTCAATTGCCAAAGTTCAGTTCTGATGCATTTTGAAATAAATGGAGATCACAGTGTAAGTCACATGCAAATTCTAATGGAAACTTTCAAAGAAGTTGTTCAAAGCTGGATTTGTGTGGGGATTTTTAAACATTCAGATGAATATTTTTAAAGCTACATGAAGACATTTATCAAGATCTTGTGTGTTTACCGAATCACAAGTGGCAGAATAAACAACATCAAGCACAGAAGAGCTATAATGGCCAAAGGAGTCAGAATGAAACATGTTGTTAGAGAAAATCCAAGGAATCAAGTACACTTAGCTTAAAAAAAAAGTTGGAAAACTGCTGACTACAATATTTTCAAGTATGTTAAAAAAATCATTCTGAGAGAAAATATAACCTTAAAAACTGTCAGCAATTTATAGCTTAATTAAATAAAAAAGAAATGCTATTGGAGGCAAGGAGCAGCAAAAGGCATGATGGAGTGTTCACAGCTATTCAAACCAGGGACACTCCCGTCTCTTGATGGGTAAGGGCAAAGCTGTTGTACAATGATCAGGAAATTATGTTTATTTTTAATGATAGAAATTTTTTACTGTTTATGTACACACAGTTTTTTTTCTTTCAAGTCTGAACTGGACTTTTTAAAGCAATTTAATTGTATTTCCTTTAACAATTATTTTTCCTTATTCCCTTGTGTTCACAGTAATCCCAAGGGTTAGAAATTACAGTGGCTCCACAGGTCCTGGCTATTTCTCCCCATGAGCTGCCTTGTGAGCAGTTGATTACTGAGCACCAAATGCTGCCAGCCAAGGGCATCCACACCAGTATCAGGGACCAGTATCAAAACCTGCTCTGGCCAGTATGAGCAGCTCAAGTCCTGGCACTGTCCCCACCACCGCTATACAAAGGCACACAGGTAACACTTTATGGGCAAAAATACACATAACAACACAGAATACGGTTACAATGTCAGTCTTAAAATCACTGCCCTGGGCCAGGCAGGAATTTCCCTGGCCAACATCAGAACTCATCTTTAGTTATTCCATGATCCAGTCCTTGCCCAATCAACACTCCCAGTGATATCGATGAGGATTTTGGTGTAGGAAATGTGAGATACATTTTAAACATATACTAAAAATAAATACTTTGAAGATTGCCTGAACACAAACTTCAGGGAGGAAATTACTACATCATTACCACAATTCAAAGTGTCCTTATAGTTGAAAAGGCAGAATGGCTTCAACTTTTCTGTAACACGTTAAAAAGCAAGTTACTTATTTTATTTACTTCCCAAAATAGTTTGCCTTCCAATGTAACTGCACAGCAGAGTTTTTTTTAATGCACAAAGCCAAAACTCAAACAACTTATCTACTACATAAAAGCAACTCAGAATTCCTATAGCTGCAGTAAAATGTTGGCTGTAACCCCTTACCTCTGTTTTCAAAAAAACATGTATTGTAGGGTTAATAAAATGCATGCTGTATTTCAGATGCATGCACTAACAAGGAGGATGCAGTATGTTAAGAGTTGCGTAATCTTTATTTATCTTAGTTGCATTCAGCTCTACACTTACCCCAAACTTCTCCACCTCTTCTTCCTGTAAGCAAGAGCCATATACATTGAAGCATGTATTTGAACAGAAAAGCACAGGAAAAAAATAAAACAGTTGAGAGTCAGGAAGAAAGATGTAGACAGGAAAGAACAGAAAAGAAAAAAATCTCTACACAGCCAAATTCTTCTCAAACAATAACACAATGTTTTCATGGAATGCAAGGGCGAGACTTGACAAACACTTTAATATCTATCAGTTTTTTGTTTAACTTACGAATTGAAAAAAATCAAACTTGCATTTATTTCTTTTATTTTCTGTAAGTCAAATTCAAATTTGATGGAGTGAGTAAAAACTGTGCAACTCATTTATATTGCAGAAAATGGGATTAAAATAATTTATTCTTTGCATTAGGCCTGCTGAAAGTGTATGAGAAATCATCACTATCAGTATTCAAGTTTATGATATTGTTTTCTCTTGACTGTTGGCTGGAAAACAAGCCAGATGCCAAATACACCTTGAAAGCCTAGACACTCTCTATAATTGGTAATGAACTTGTGAGCAAATCCCACATTACCACTAATACACATCCTTTCTTGTTATTTTTTCATCTTCAAAAGCATTTATTTGGTGCTTCATAACACAAACAGATAGATCAAACACCAGAGGCAATGAAAATGAATATAAATTACATGAAAACATGGAATTATTTTCTTTTAATCTTTGGCACTATCTCTAATATTAGATGCCTAAACAGTTTATGGTAATGTACGTAATTTAAATTACGGCCATTAAAATGTGTCCTGTAATTCTGAAAAACATACTAAAGGTAACTACTATTAAATTTATTTCATTATTAGACTTCGTGAGGTCTTAGGAAGTGCATGGACCATCAGCGAAATTTATTTATAGACTAATTTCAGCTATGAATGCCAAAGTTTCTGGAAAGCAATCACAACTTCTTAGTAATTGACTATATAATTTTATGCTAAAAATGCAATCTTGCTAATTCCAATCCAACTGTATAAAGGTGTATCTCCACTGGGAAACAAATCCATCTTTAAATAACATTAACAAGGATCTGTTATTTCTGGCTCAGACCTCAACTGGGCCATTTTTAGAGTCACAGAATCACAGAATGGTTTGTGTTGGGAGGGACCTTAAAGCTCATCCCCTTCCACCCCCTGCCATGGGCAAGGACACTTTCCACTAGACCAGGCTGCTCAGAGCCCAATCCAGGCTGGCTTTAAACGCGTATATATAAAAAAAAAATTAAGCTTCCTGATAGCCGGCCTTCCAAACAAAAACCAGACAGGACTGATGAGCCTCTGTGAATCCTGACCACTGGAATACCACAGGGAACCAAATATCTGCTCTTACAAATCTCCCCATCCTTGCATGCCCTCTTTCCTTCCACTGCACAGATGTAATTGAATTCACACATCTGAGAGTCACGACTGCACAGGTGACTGGAATTTCAGGTGGATGAAGCACACTTCACCCAGAAACTGTCCACTGTGTTTCCTACTTGCACTACTCCCTCCAGGGTGTTCAGAGAGCTCTCCCCTGCTGGGGAGAGCTGGGGTGCATATGGGTATGGGCAGCTCCAGAGAGTATTTTGTCATTTTCTGAAGTTGAAGCCATGTAGGCATTCAGCACCAGACATGACCTTGTCCCCAGCTCCCCACCCAAACTGCACCCCAAGGGGTCTTGTCTGGCCCATTAGTTCGAGGCAGACAGTCCAAGGAGCAGGGCCACCACCCATCCCATAAGCACCTACAGGATCAGGACCCTGTATGGACACAACAGAGCCAGTGATGCTTTTAGTTCAGCCAGAGGGAAGAAAACAGATGCAGGAAGTAATTCATTTCCACTAAATAAAACTTGGAGTTAATCAGCACCAGATTAGAAGTTATGTTGCTTTTATTCTGCAAGTTTGTTAACACCAAGCCTGGTGATATTCAGCATCAAGATAAAAAAAAAAAACTAAGAAAAATAAGCCGAGAAAACACCCTCCACCTGCTGAATCCTGAACATATCAAACATTACATAGGTGGAACAATCTATGCTTGGAACAAATAAAAAATATTTAGTTTGAATTTAATATGTAATCAGTAGGGTTTGTTTTGAAGCAACATTTCAGATCTATACATCAGTGATTTAGGTGCTTTTTATCTCTCATACCTAGATAATGTTATTCCCCCTAATATTATACCTCTCTCAGAACTCTACTGACACTAATATTTTATTTGGCAGAAATAGGTATGATTAAAATTAGAATTTATTCTTCTGTGGTTTTTAAAGATAATAGATTGGTTTATTAGTCATTTAAAGCAGGTCTGGGAAGCATCAACTGTTTTGCCATAATTTGATAAAGGTTGTGGTTTGATGGTAGATGTCAGTGATGAGGTACACAATGAAATATTAATGCGCTGATGCACACAGAGACCCAGATCCCCCCACACCAAGGCCCCTTCAGTGCTACTCCCCTTCCCATTGCACACCTTTGTCTGAACATCACAGCTGGATCCATGTTTGCCGACGTCATTCGGACAACTTGGCGAATTTCTTTGGCAATCATCCTGAGTTTCTCAAAATTTACCAGGCCATCCACTTTAGAGTCATTGCCTGCATAATTAAAACACACACATTTAAAAAAAAAAAAAAAAAAAAGAGTAAGAAATATTTCTGAACAGCCACTGTGCTTCTAGTTCTTCCCCTGTTACCTTCTCCCCTCCCTGTCCCCCAGTCAACACAGTTTTTTTAATCAAAATACCAAGAAAACAGGATGCTCTGGCAAAACACTAATGGAATCAGGCCCACTTGGACTACCCTGTATTGGTTTTTTTAATCTATTTCTAAAATAACAAGTATTACTAGGAGGAAAAAGGAATAAATGAATTATGCCCAAATTCACTTGCATAATGTTAAAATAATATAAATACAGAATTGGCATTGACAACATTCACATTAGGAAAGAAGTTCAAATAGTTCTGAATCATCACAACCAAGAATTGAGCATATTTGAAAATGGTTCACCTCTGAATCATCACAACCAAGAATTGAGCATATTTGAAAATGGTTCACCTCAACCAGTTGTGAACAGGACTTTGTATAAAGGGAACAAAATGGAAACATTTAAACAAAACACTTGAAAATGTTGAAAGCAAGAGTCGGTGGTGTATCATCAGAGCTGTGTGCAAGCCACAACGTGGAATGAAAACGTGGAAACATTACAGACACAAGTTTTTGGTAAGAGAAAATATTTGAAGTAGTGTAACTACCAGACAGCACACTCACCTATGCTTCCACCTTAAAACTCAGGAGAGCTGAGGAGGATTATAGCATTGCTTTTAAAATACTAAAAATATGCATTTTATTTTTAATTTTTGTCTAGGACCAGTCTCTTCCATTAGGCTTTCCCAGTTCTATTTTATTTTACTCCTACAAAGGATCCCTCAAAAACATCCTACTAGTGGCAGCTTCGTTACACACGTTGACACACTGAGCACTGAAGAAAGGGCTGAAGTACATTCAGTGCTTCATTTATTTTCTCTCTGTTTGACATTACCTTCATGCAGAAATGTGATATCTTTCTTGACAACAGGGAAAAGTGGGATAATTGGAGGCTGCATGCTCTGGCTGCTGAGGATGTTGCGATATTTTGCCATGTTTCGAGATGGATCAAAAAGATCTTGAAGGTCTCGGAGGTGCTTTTCATACTTGCTGGGTAACTTTTCCCAAGTGCCTCTGAGACGAGCTACCGGTGCAAGATTTAACCCACTGCAAGGCAGAAATGTTTCATTATTAGCTGTGAGCAGAATCGTTACCTTTCAGAAGGAAGTGAAGGGTTGGGGGGTTGTTTTAATTATTAAAAATAGCTTTTCTAACGTTAACTGTGAAGCTGGGTGAATAGCAGGCTACAAGTTCATCACAATAAACCTCTGCTGCTTAAATAGGACTGTAAAAATGATTGCTCAAGGTACAAATTTCAAATTACTGCCAAAATAATCTCTCTAATGCAGGACTGATGTCTATTTAAGAACCACTTCTCTCCTTTAGTAATGTATGCCACACTAAGAACAAATGGTAAAAAACGCATGGTGGTGAATCAACGATTGCACGGAAAATTAGAACAGTGCAGAACTCATCCTAAGCAGAAGTGGGAAGACTTTAGAAAGAAATTCTTCTTTCTGAGGGTGGTGAGGTCCCAGCACAGGCTGCCCAGAGAGGCCTGTCGATGCTCCATCCCTGAAGTGTTCAAGGCCAGGCTGGATGGAGCTTGGAGCAACCTGGTCTAGTGGAAGGTGTCCCTGCCCATAGCAGGGGGTTGGAATGAGATTAACTTTAAGGTCCCTTCCAACCCAAACTATTCTGTGATTCTCTGACTTCAGAGCTTCAGACAAGAGCATTTGTAAATGAGTGACAGACTGAGAAACAGAAGCAGCAGATATGCTAAAGCTTGTCACTGTGCCCTCATTCCCACTAAGTAAAAATATATTCAGAACTATTTGGATACAAAAAACCCCATTAAATAAAAACATTAAACTCAATCCATCCTCCCTATCATAATTTGTCACCAGTTATGCTTAAGAAATTCTGCGATAATTGCGAAGTCGTCACCTCTGGAGAGCTGGAAAGGGGTGTGCTCCAGGATTCCTTAGCAAATCCAGAATCACACTATCACTGAATTTGCTGTTCTCAGATTTTTTTTTTTTTTCCAAAAACTTATTTTGTATTTGGTTTATTTTTTAGACAAATTTCTCTCCAGGCTATGCCAAAACAAAGTTTTCTCTGACATGAAAAAACAAACATATGCCAGCCCGCGGCTCCTCTTTTCCATGCTACATTAGGATGGTTATCATCCTATTTCATGAGACATATAGCACCAAACTGCTGTGCAGCACAAGGCAGGAAAGAGAACCCCTGTGCCATATGCTAACAAAAACATATTCTTCTGGAAATAAAGGTAGAACAAAAACTAAATTATTTGCCGGTTTTTTTGGGGGTTTTTTTTTGACTTAAGACCACTTCAGTCATGGCCTGACTGGACTTAACTGAGGAGCAGAAAGAGTAATTTCCTTACCTACAATAAACCATGAGAAATTAGGGAGCAGTATATAAAACTTAGAATCAGTATCCGTGTGTGTATTCCCATGTAATGAGCAGCCACAGTCTCAATGACTGTCCAGTACCCTTTGCAGAAATTAATGAATTCTTTAATGACCAATCACAAGCCAATACCTTTTGATAAACTGGTTAGACATGGAAAAAAATATTTTAAAATGATGTTTTTAATAATGGTGCTGGGATAGAGCACAAATCCAGATCTTTTTCTAATGAATCACAGTGCCTTTTTTCCTACAGTAAAGGCTGGGTGTAAGATAATTGCAAACACAGGAAATGCTGAACTCATGTTGTTAAAGCAGCAGCATTCAGCATAAATCAGAAGAGAAAGCTTAAATGTGCAAGTGAAGAGTGAAAAAATAAAATAGAGAAGCAAGCAAATGACAGTAAAGAATGAGAAGGAAAATGAAGCCAAAACAAGACTGATTTGAGGAAGTCCTTACAATGGAAGGAAAAGTAATCTCATCATCACATATACAACTCGGTGCACCCTGGAAAAGTCATGATGACTGACAAAAAGAAGGGAAATTGGGTGCCAAAGTCACAGCAAATGACACAATGCTTAGGCAGGTTTCTGAAGTTCATCAACCTAAGTGCTTTGACCCCATCTTCTTTTTTCCTGCGAGGTACCAGTGAAAAAGAGACTGTCACACCCAGCACCGCAACAGGACTGAAGTGCTGAGGTGACAGTGAGGAGACTACAGTGACAATCCACCTCTGACAGTTTGGCTTTGGAAAACCAGCCAGCCCCAGCCACAGTGAGCTCAGGATATTCCCGTTTCTTTCCTTTCCATTTAGATTACCAGAATTGCCTATGACAGCACCAATCAGATCTGAGAAATGGGAAGTATTTTACCTTATCACTGCAAACATGGAATTGAAGTTCTTGCATTCTCGACAGTGGAGAGCAATTTTAATGAAATGCTTAATAATCTTCATTCTTTTGAGTTGGTTGGGCTCTGCTAAAATTTCCATGGCAACCCAGAAGGTCTCTTGATTTATGACATCCTCAAACTGCTTCAGGTGAGCATTCCCTGTTTTGGAGTCCAGCTTGTAAAGGTCATCAATGTATTCCGTGGGCTCGATGTTGCGGAATAATTCAAAGTCCCGCATGGAAAGCTGAGTGGCCACCTCAATGGTGCTCAGCTGGAGGAGTGAAATTTGGCTTTCTCGGAGTAGCTCTTGAGCATCCTCATCTGAGCATAAGGTCTCTGTTTCCATATTGTTTTTCAGATAATATCTGAAGAATAAGTGAGTAATAACAGCACATTAGAGATGTTCTTCAGAGGATTTGTGAACACAAAGACATTGAACTATACCAATCACTGTGAGCATTACAGAGACAAGAAGGGACAACATAACCTTGGATTTCAGTTAATGTAAAATAACACCATTACTTAAGTAAACAAACATTTCAAAAGCTTTGTTAATATTTTTGTACTGTACTCTGTAATAGGCTGTAGTGTTAGCCTTCAGAAAAAGGTCCATTACTTTTCCATTTGTGAATTCAGCAGTGAAAATAGCATTTTAAATACACACTAGTCCTGAGAAATCTCCTGTTAATGTATTTCTACATTTCTTACACAAATTTAGTGTGTTTTTTCCCACAAATTTAGTGTGGCATAGTAATATTTCCATGAGGCACAGAGTACTCAGGAAATGAAAATGTATCTGGAAAATTCATTCCACAGTCCCAGGTAGATCACTTTTAGATATACAAAAGTTCATTACTCATAAATTTGCTCTGTTGCCTAGTAAAGAGAACTACAGACTATTTTACTTCAATAAACTTTCTTCTGGCATGGATCAGGTCATCAGATAAAACCAAAGCACTTAATATTTCAAAAACATTCAGAACAGTTTACTTAAAAATGGAAGAATTTATCCCAGGTTAGTATCAGTTCATTGCAGCATGACACTGAGAAAGAAAATAATTGTATACTTTAATCCTCAAGTACATGTGGGAAGTGTCAAAACAAACATAACCTTTTTCTCTAAGTGTAAACCACTATATACATTATCCTGATCTGCTAAATTTAGCTGTCATCAAGCAAGCTTGCCATAGATTTAGGGAGGGATTTTGGGGTGCAGAAGTGGAGGGTGACACAGAGGGAAGTGTAAGTTACTGGCATTTACTTGCTCATGCTTCCAGTAGACACCCATCTATTTTAATTAAAACATCCCTCCCTGATGTTGGACTTTATTATCTTGGAGGTCTTTTCCAACCTACAATGTTTCAATCCTGAAAGGCAAATAAAACCCAACCAAAAAAAAGGTACATTTACCGTCCATTGAGCTGAATCCTGTCAGCCAGCTTGGAGAACTGATCCGGGAGCCTCCGCTGTTTGATGACCCCCTCGGGGCTGACGGACACCTCACACAGGGAATAGGTGTCCGGGGCTCCTGTCAGGTTGAATTCATGGACAGCGTGACTCACCACCTCCTTTGCTGTAGTATCTTTGCTGATGATGATGTAACAGCTCTGCTGATCTGCTTTGAAAACTCGTATCACTTGATCTGGAATATCTACAAAAAGAGCATAACACCTTTAATGTTATTTTTCCTTTGAAAAGACACGAGGTCACTTGGAGAGATTTTTCACAAGAGGACGTAATAGAACAACGGGGAAGTGGCTTAAGCTGAAGGAGGGCAGGTTTAGATTGGATATTAGGGACAAATTATTCCCCGTGAAGGCCCTGGCATAGGTTGCCCAGAGAGGTTGTGGACCCTCCATCCCTGGAGGTGTTCAACACCAGGCTGGATGGGGCTTGAAGCACCTGGTCTAGTGGAAGGTAGGAAGGTAGGGTGGAACTAGATGATCTTTAAGGTCCATTGCAAGCCAAACCATTCTGAGATTCTATGATTTACTGTCTCATTTGATCATCAGGAAACAAAAACAACCAGCTGCTGGGGGGGAAAAAAAACATGCTGGACTTGGAAAATATTTAAATATTCTACGTTTTTCTTCATCTTGGTGTGGAAAAAAGAAGACTCTACTCCTCTCTGCTTTTCTACAACTCAATTACTCTACCATCCCATGACCACAATCAAAGTACAAGACATCCAGGTATGTAACTAGACTGTGCGCTGCTCCTTCCCAGTGTGTCTTAAAAACTTTGGCAGCACCATTCCTTCTTTGGCTCTCTTGTGTCTGTGAGAGACAGATCCACACACTTGCCAGGGCACACTTCCCAGGGATGGGAAGCCACTGAGTACGGATGGATGGGCTTGGGGTGGGAGGACATGAAGAAGAAAGGAGATTTAGTTGCTCCCAGAACTAGCCACGAGCTTTTACGCTCACTCTCTCCCTCGAAGGAACTAAGCTGCTGCCAGCAGCTAATTCTTTGGCTGGTGTACTTATTTATAGCACATTTTATGTATTATAAATGCATTAGAGAACAACTTCATCTGAGGCAGCCTACAGCAGGCAATAAATATCTACAGAAACACATATTTAATCCACAGTGTGATGATTGCAAATAATTTGCTCTATTAGCTATTACAGAAAATTTGATTTTCAAAATAAAAATTATTTTTAAAAAATGTCAAGAGTCAAAATGCGCACTAATTTCAAGCACAGGGAATCTCAGTTTTCCCCTTCCCTGGAGTCTGAAGACTAAAACTTCACAACTTTTCTGCAGACCTGAGAAGGTGGGAGGCTGTTGCTGAGCCCTCCACCAAGGCTTCAGAGTCTGAACCTCTCCAAAACCACACCGGAGGCAGATGTGCCATAATTCCTGCACCAGAGTCAGAGATCCCCAGTAAAGGAAGGGAAGGGCTGTCATTGAAGCAACAGCCTCCAAAACAGCCCTTCCCTTCTCTCACTGCTATTTGTCCAGCCCTTAAAAATGCAGTGATAAGAACTGTGGATTGACGCATGTGACCTACCCTGGAGCACTGGTGATGACCAGGTGTCCCTCTCTGCCCAAGGGGAACCTGCCCAGGAAATCATCCTGCTGGGCAGAGCATCCAGGTCCTTCAGGCCCTCCCAGCAGAAGCTCTCTAGTACAGTTTTAGATGCTGCTCATCCCACTGTTTATACATTGATTATCCTCTATCAAAATACACTGCTTAAGGAGGCAACAAAGATCTTTTGGGGCAATGACCTTAGAGTTACTTTTTCTTGCGTCAGGACTTAAAGGTGTTATGGGCACAAGTAGAAGGAATTTCAAGGTAAAAAGTAAGCAGGTAATCTATGATCCAGCACCAAAGGTTCCACCCACTGGGAAAAAGAAAGGCTCAACATCAGCTGTAAATAAATTTTAAGAGTGAAAAAAACATGGGTTAAAAAAATTCTGATTGAAGGCTAATTCCTCTAACAGTTGCATGATTATAATTAACACATTATCAGAACATTCTCATCAGAAGCTAGGGACTAGCTGAATTTGAGAAGTTCAATATATATGAGAATAGGGACAGTATAAGGGAGAAGTAAATATATTGTACTTTATTTCAGAGTGAAAGTGGTGAAAATTACATACTGAGTAATTAGAGAAGTGCCTACACTCATAAAAGTGGTAATAGATAAATGGAAGAGGGAAACATCTATACTTTGGTATCAACATACCTAAAAATCAGAACACACTCAAGGTGTAAAGCTGAAAACCATGCAACCAAAGCAATGGTAACTTGTGACAGACAAGGGAAACATAAATTACAGGTACATTTCTGTCTTTATGGTCTTTGCTTTTAAGCAGGCAAACATAAATTATTAAATTAAAAATTTTAATGCATTATTCAACTCATTTTGACAATACAAAGTGCATTTCAAGTTTGCATGCACAGAATTTTAGTTATGAAGTACGACAGAAGAACAAACTAAATCTCAAACTGTTATCTTCTGAAACTTCAGTTCTATGAAAGAGATATAAGCAACTTCATCCCTTCAGAGCAAGGCCACAGGGAAGCAGAGGAACCTGCCAACGGTCATTCAGCGTGTTGGGGGCAGAAATGGGAATAAAATGCAGATCTCAGCCTCAGTACAGCACTGTGTCTGTACAGGAACCTATGGATTTGTTTTAAGGAAAATTACAGAGCACAGGGCTATCCAGTGCCCTACAGTAATAACTGTGTCAGTGCAATGTCTGATAGTGTTAAATTTACAGGCAAGCCATGCAATATTAAGGTCTACAGGATGCTGTACATGAGGATACTTACAGTAAAACCCAACAGCTGCAGGCAGGAGAAAAAGAAAAAAACCGTGTCAACACCAAATCAAGACTGAGATGCTTACAAATCTTATCAAGTGTACACTGTCAGAAATAATTTGGTTTTCCCTGACATTCAAATATGGCAGCATATTTGTTATAGTAAGCTTAAAGTAAAGCTAAGTGATCCAGCTGAAGATGTCCCTGCCCACGGCAGGGGGGTTGGAATAGATCACCATTAAAGGTCCTTTCCAACCCAAATCATTCTGTGATTCTATGAGTGATTCCAAGATGAACTAGTTATCACCATTTCATATTAAGTGGTAACCTGTACAGTATTAAATGAAGATTTCTAGAAAAACGTGTATAGCTCTCATGGAGACAGCAAAGACCTGGAATTGCAGCAAAAAGTGAACTTCTTTGCCATGGGTATTTATACACCTGATAGGATGTATCTGTGCACATCCCTTTTAAAGGGGAAATCTGCAAGTTTAGGTAAACACAAGTCACAGTCACAAAACACTTTACAGAATATGTCATTATGTACAGAACTTACACTTAAAATAGGAAAAAAAGATTCTGACTAGACATGCTCACAGGCAGCTGCATATTGCAACAAATGCCTCCTGCAGCCATCCCATAAACTGGATTCCTACAGCAACAGCAATGAAAGCCCAGACCACACACATCAAAACATTTTTAAGGCTTTTAGACATACCATTGAATATACATAATGTTTGTTAAACATGAAACATGAACATCACTGTGCTGGTACCATGGCAGTTCTATTCTATCCACAATACTGCTTGAAATATATATTGACAGATGGAAGGATGGACAAGTCAAAGCACCGAGGAGAGATGGCAAAGAAGTGGGCAGACAATCTCCTTCCACCAGAGCCAATTTACTCCAGTAAATCAAAGGCTCTCTGAAGTGGCAAAATACATTTCTTTGTAAAAAGAATTAAGTCCCACATCACCCAAAAAAAAGTAGGCAAGAGAGGTTCAGGCAGCGTGGATTTTCAGTACATCTCCTCCCTGCTAGGCCCACAGGATGCACAGGCAACTGCACTCAGCACAAGTGATGGTGGTAAAAGCTCCAATTTTCCCCCTGACCCAGCTGCCTTGGTAACCCAGCCTGTAAATCAACCTCAAGCTGCCATTTTACCTGAAGGGTTAGAGAAATCCAGAATGCTGGTTGTGGGCTGCAGCAGGTCAGGACTACTGGATGAGAGGGTGCCTGGAATGGGCATGATGGCCAGACTGTGCCTGCACTGCCGTGTCCCCACGACGCTGTCATCCTGTGACTGGCTCACACTGCCATCACTGCAAAACAGTTCTGATTCAATTATCTGCATTAAACTCCTCCTATTCATCTTGAGATGAATGAAACTAAGAAAAATAATGGTGTTCAGCTATTTTAATTACATGCTATAGACATGCTTTCAAAACAAGGACACAGGAAAATTATTTGAAAGAGTTTATTGGGAGAGAAAAGTTATTTTGCTCTTGTTCTGCATTCGTGGGGCAGATGCAGACGATTTTTTTAAAAACATAAGCCATGTGGACATAATGACTAGAAATCCTAAGCAATGGTTATTTCTTAATGGCCTGAGACTGAAGGAGGGTAGGTTTTAGGTAGATGTTAGGGAGAAATTCCTCCTTGTGAGGGTGGTGAGGCCCTGGCAGAGGTTGCCCAGAGAAGCTGTGGCTGCCCCATCCCATCCCTGGAAGTGTTCAAGGCCAGGTTGGACAGGGCTTGGAACAACCTGGTCTAGTGGAAGATGCCCCTGCCCACAGGAGGGGTTGGAATGGGACAGTCTTTAAGATCTTTAAGTTCCCTCCCAACCCAATCCTCTTCCAATCATTCTATGATTAATAGCATAATCTAATAAAGAACCGCTACTTTTTGACAAAAGAGTCCGACAAACCTGAACAGTTTTGGAGGCAAGATGCTGAAACGGGTCTTGTCTAAAATTTTCCTGATTCTATTTCTTCCACCAGATACAGTGTTTGCTTTCATTTTCTTGTTTCCTCCTTTTTCACGAGGAAACATCTGTTCCACATCTCCAGGCATATCTGGGATAGAATAACGGTTGTTTTTCTTTTCTGCAATTTTTGGAATATGTGGAATTCCATTCTTCTCCTGTCCGATCCTGCAGAGCAGTTCCTTAAAAACTGTAAGAGAAGATACAGTCATCGTGAGTAACCTTTGCACACTCAGAACTTCACAGTGAATTCTTTTTTTCCCCCTTAAACCTTTTGCTTCCCACATCCCAGAGAGATAATAAGGAAACACTGCATTCAGGGCAATCAGCACTATGCATTTATTGGTCTTTTTTGTCAATGGTAACGGAGTGCAGATGCTTCTTCAAGAGTAAGTGAAACACAGACTGATATATTCCCAAACCGTCTTTGTTTGCCTCTACTAACACTACTGAACAGAAGCTGCATCAAATTTCCTACTGTATTTATGAAACTAAGCTAGTCTATAAACCTACACTGACATTCTCAAAGGTAGAATTCTGTGGAAATTATAGGGTTTTTGTTCTGCTTCTTTCCACATATGTAAGGTGAAAAAAATGTTCAAATTGTCTTGTCAACATCAATTATTTCTTTAAAGATCCTTTAAAAATGTTTTGAAAATCTTCCAAGTCAGAAATTCAGTATTTTCTGTTGGAAGTATGGTGATACTGGGAGAATGCATAACTGTAAACAGCATATTACTCAGACTGTCCCTATGAGCAAAGCAACCTTCTGTACAGAAGGTCCAATTAAATGGTACATTTCTATTATATAATAAAAGCTAAGGCTACAAGCTTTCCCAGTATAAATCTGAATAGAACAGGAATTGCTCATTGTCAGTACCAGACACTTAACACTCAGTTAAAAAGGATAATAAATATCACTGTTGAAAAAAATTCAAGACATTAATTTATTAAAATTTATCAGAGAAATCACCTTGAAAGTCTATCAGCTAGCAGGAGGAGATTAGAACCTGCTTGTATGTTGCTTACATTTATGATACAAATGAACAACCTATCACTTTCTCAGTTATAGTGATGTTTCATTTCATGTCATTTCACATTAGTCTGGACGACCGGTTACTCTGGTTGTTTCAAGTTTTTTTTAATTATGCTAAGAAGAAACTGCTGAGGGCTTGAACCTTTGTAGCTGCACAGTGATAAACATAGAATAGTAATAACTGAAAAGAAAATCAATAGTGAGCAAGGGCAGGTAAATGGAGGAAGGAAATAGGAAAAGAAAACCATCAGAAGATATGGATACAATTATGGAGGAAGGAGCTATCCTGTGCACAGTCTCCTTCCTTCTGCAGCTTTGATTATTCTGTTGCCTGAAGAGGATTATAGAAAAAGAACAGATGATTTGACTGAGATTTTAAAGAGGTATTTAGGTGTTTATATTCATGATGACAATTAAAAGCCAACATTTATATGCCACACCACTTTTTATATCCCCTTTTCAATTATAAAGGCTATTTATCCTCTCATTCTTACAGCCATTATAAGAAGTTTTACAAAATCCCAGTTTTACATTTTTGCTGTTTCTTGGCAAAAATATTTTGGTCCAGATCCCTTGGCTTTGTTTCAGCCTTATTGCATGGAGGGACACTAAATCAGCTTAAACAGTCATCTGAGGATTTCTCAGGGAGTGAAGAGCTGCTTGTGCTGGCTCCGTGCCACTCAACGTGCAGCCCTTGGCGCATGAGAACTTATCCAAGCAAACAGAAGCACAACAAGGGGACTTCTGCACAACTTCTCACCTCAAGAGCAGCAAGTTGGAGAAAAAAAAAAAGTGGAATCCCATTGCACTTATAAAGCCAGAAGGAGTGGAGTTTTTTTCCTTCATACATAAAAATACATCATATATGAAGTCTACTCACCAAAAATGTTTGTTTTTACAGTAATGGAGAGATGCGTGTTATTCCTTAAGATTTCCAGAGCTTTTACAAAGGTAATGTTCTCAAAATTCTGTCCATTTACTTCCATTATCTTTAAGAAACAAAAATTGGACTATTAGGAGAACATCTGTCTGACAGGCTTACAAATACAAAGGTGATAATACAGGCACAATAAGAACCTCCCAGAAATTACCATATCATTTTTACAGCAGCTACAGAATGAAAACATTCCATGTAAAATAACTACTTTCATCATGTCAGAGAAGTCATATCCTGTAAATAAGTCAGGACTTCCATTTTTACTTGAAAACTGCTTTGAATAAGTTTATTTTCTATGATAACATGACATTCTTGCAATTAATCAAAAATGGTGGATCATGAACTACAGAACTGATATTACTTCAAAAGCTGGATTTTCGATTTTCACTGAGTGTGACCTGTCACTGCTCCACCTTCCTCAGTGAGCTGGGATCAAACACATTAGGTGGGAATCAATCCCAGAAAACAATCTGATGGATTCAATGTAACCATATCTTCAATCAGAAAGTTTCCAAAAATAACCATAACTTAGCTTCTTTCCTCATCCTGTTTTTGGAATATTTAAATATTTTACATATTTTGAAAACTATTTAATAGAAACCCATTTAACAGATATAAATGGAAGCTGAGCTGTGGCATTCCCAAGAGAATGGGAATGGTTGATTGGCTGCCAGTGGTTTAGTTTTAGTACACAGCATAACATTTCTGTGGAGAACAACCAAGAGGTGGATAAAGCAGAATATTTTAAATTAACTTAATTGTTTTTACCTGATCACCACGCTTAAGTCCAGCTTCTGCTGCTTTACTGCCTATCTCCACAGTCTCTACAAAAATACCAAACCCCTTGTCACTGCCTCCAAGAAGGCTGAAAAACAAGGGAGAATCTCTGGAAGGTTTTTGCAGGGTGATTTGTCTCCATTTTGCTTTGGCAGCACAGGCAATATTCAGCAATCTGAGATGGCCTTTCATTTTCTGTAACACAGAAGACACAAAATGCAGTGCAATGTTTCTTTTATAAGAAATGGAAAAATGGTTATGAAAAATACCCCAAGTGCCAGAAAATAGATTTTTGAGGCCATGTTTTCAGATCTTACTAAATAAACCTTGTCCTCTTTTGCTGAAATGCAAAAACTCCTAAGTGAGTGCCATAGGTATTACTTTATATGGCCTTTATATCTAATTTATACTTAAGAACAAATATGTCCAATGTTAAAAGCCACCTGTTAACTGTTACACTTAGAGACTACAGCTGCTAGGCAATGGTAACCCTGGAAAATTGAAATACGTAGTACTAGAAAATGTGACGCTCGTTCTTTTTTGCTCCTACCGTATCCTCCAAGTTCTTTTCAAATTCTTCCAGGAATCGAGTCATGGCAGGATCTCCTTCAAAGTCATTAAAATGATTGTTCACCCACAGTAAGACTACTCTGGTAACCTGTAAAAACAAAATAAATTATGTATATATATATAAAGGTACCTATGGTTCTTCTCCTATAAGCTTTAATCTATAAACACAGAAGAATACCTGGACATGGCAGAAGAACATAAAACAGATTACTGTGTCTGATAGGAAAAAGATATTTACACTTGAAATCATCATCTCTTTCCCTTTATTTGTGGAAGCAAATGAAAAACTAAAAAACCCACATATTTTTATACATAAAAAATACTGGGTACATCACCCAGTACCTACTGGTGTATAAATCCATCTTCAGCTAAGCCTTCCTGACACTGTTCATGAAGATCACCTTTTAAAGCATCCTAATGACTTCTTTAAAGGAAGTTCTAGTTGTGATAAACAAAAAGCTTTCTTCCAAGAAGTTTTAGTTAAATCTTTAGATTGCTTCTGTAGGTGCTACAGAGTCACTACCATTCATGATAAAGTCAGACTGACAACTATATTATCCATCCATATTATTAAAAAAAAAAAAATCTAAGTCTATAGCAGTTTCTCTTCTAAAACTATACAATTTCTGCTTTTGTTTGCTGACACACTTCTCTTTATCTTTCCTTTTATTAAAAAACAGTAGTTGCCCAAATGAAAAGCATGGAAAGAGGTAAGAAGAGAAGCAATAACCACAACAGACCCTGTACAATTTCCTATACGAAACATCTAGTGTTTTGACAGTATGTTGGATTTCCTCAGCTCAAGGCTAGAAAACATAAAAACATTGGCTAAGAATCAACAAATTGGCATGATACAAGTTCCAGACTATCATGCTTTTTCATGAATGTGCACACAGTTAGATAGAGTGGAACCTGGTTTTATTTTTCCTAGTTTATCAGCAATACAAAAAGGGATCAATTTGATTATATTTTCACCAGAAATATTAATCTCTTAGACTACAACCAACCTTATCCCTGAGGCTATCCACTGTGAACCATTCCAAGAGTTTATTTCCAACTTCCAAGGGACTTGTTAGAAATGTTCTGTATGTTAAAAGAAAATCTTCAATGTAGGTTGGATCCACAATAGAATGTTCCTCTATTAAGTGCATGATGAGTCTCTCGGGTGTTGCCTTAAAAAAGCAAATGAAAAAAATAACTGATATCTCTCATCACTACCTCTCCCTAAAGAGTAATTCAACATAAACCCACATGAGCAGTATAATCCCTTTAGAAAGTTCAGTTATGGCGAACTCAGGAGAAAACACACCAACATGTTTAAATCAAATCCTCCTGCTTCTCTCAGCCCTGACGTTTTGCACAGGTAACACCTGGCTAAAACAATTAGTAACTTCCCTTAATTTTATTTTTTAGTAAGCAGTTTAAGTACCTCTTTCAGATTACAAAAAAAGGTCATAAAGATGCCCAAAGGGTGCTCCCAATACAAAACTCGATGTATATGTTGAACAGGTCTAACTTTATTAAAGGGGAAATGGACGTAAAGTTGGAATATAATACACATTCCTTCCAATCGAGTTTTTTAGCTGACACAGACAAAACTGAGAATGCATAGTAGATTCAAACTGAAATTGTATTTATTTACTAAGAAATAAAAGTGTAATTGATTAATGGAAAGCACAGAAAGAAATGCACCTTGATAACTATGTGTCCTTTTCTGGTTCCACTGCGATCCAGCTCCCTGTGCTCCTTTACCATTACAATTTCTCCTTCTTCTTCCACTTTATGAGTGTTTTTTTCCACATGGTTCAGAATCCTCCAGTAGTCTTGCTGGGCTATACACACGAACTGTCCCCAAGGACAACAACAGATTCTGAGTTAAGTATCTAAAACATGAATGTATCCCCATCTCCAGGCTGAGCAATCCCAACTCTCCCAGCCTTTCTCCACAGCAGAGGGGCTCCAGCTCTCAGAGTGCCTTTGTAGCCTCCTCTGGATCTGTTCCAACCTGGGTTTTTTAATCAGATGCTTAAAAATAAGAGGTAGTTATACAGAATTGCAACCTTACCTGACAATCATCTACTTTGGTTCTGACCACTCCATTCATGTACTGTTTGTCCAGAGAGGGAGTAATCCCAAAACTATTTCCCATACAGAGACTCTCACTCTTCCCATCAGGATAGCTGATTTCTACTGTGCCATTTAAAATAACATACCAAGAATCAAGCTAGAGGAAGTAAAAAAAAAAAATTGAAAAAGTGAAGCTAATTTAACAACTTTTGTAAGCTCTTATCTCAGAAAGGCTCATTCTTGTAGCCTCCAGTTTGCTGCCCCCCACCTCTCCGTAACATTTAAATCACCAAAACTGTGCACTGTAAGGCAAGAGATGGAGATGGAAACAGGAATGCTTTTCAGTTTTCTTCATTCATGTTTCATCTTCCCCAACAATTCATTTTAGAACTGATCCTGGAGGGAGAAATGCTGATGAATAGATTTCTTTCTTAATAAGTAGGCTAATTGCTATGATATATTTGTACCATTTAGTGAGAATGAACATTCTCTCCCTGAGTACCCATTTAGTCACTACCAGAGATGAGTCTACCTCACCCCTCTTGGAGGGATGAACAGCAAATGCCATTCCAGATGTCTTGATCCAAGCAGGAAGAGAGATTTCAAGATAGTGATTCAGGGCACCTATGCTGGGAGCCTGACTACTGACTGATTTAACACCTGTGCTGGAAGCAGTCACTTACTTCCTGGCCGTCTTCAAGTATGATGGCTCCTGCTTGCTCTACAACTTCAAATATCATCACTGAGCACAGTTCTCTCCTCACAGACATGGTCATGTTTGCAAAGGCAGGGAGTTGATGCATGAATTCCAATAATTGCTCTGTTGGACAAAGGAAACATTGGTATGATGACTGCAAGGCCCAGGGTTTCCTTGGATTCCTTACTCTCCACAAGTATATTAAACTCCAGTTATATTCATAGGAAAATTGTTCAGTGGTATTACACTTCCCATTAGTGCCTGTGGCTAAATGAGCCCAGTGTGTACTTTGTCATTAACAGCCAGAACTCAGCTCCACAACCTTGCTGGTGTTCTGATTGACTCTCAGGGCAGCAGTCTAGCTAAGAGTAAAAGCACTTTAGCTTCAAACATTTAGAAAAATTAAAAATAGCCTTAGGTACAGTAATTATAAGCTAGACAGGAGCATGAAATGATTTTCCAGTGTTCAGAGACGCAATCTGAATACAGCAGAAAGCAAATTTTGCTATTGAAATTCATGCCAATTTCTAGTTAAACACTGCAGTAAATTATCTTCATTTCAACTGTTTTGTAGTTTACAGTTAAGTATAGCTATAGCCAATAACAGTATGTTCTCTTTGCTATTTAATAACTAATTCAACAGTTTCAGGCAGTCAAAATTACCTTGCTACCTGTCCCATTACATCAACACATAAAATGACTGTAATACCTCACATCTTGACACCACAAAGACTGTTGTTCAAAATATTTGGATTCTCAGAACAAATATTATCTCAGATAGCAAGAGAAGACATCATTCAATTAAAAGTATCAATAGAGCAAAGTGAGACATCATTCAATTACTAAGATACACACTGAACATTAACTCATTAAACAGTTTTTGGTTATGCTTCTCTTACAGATGTTATATGATGTATTTTTATGTAAATTTTACTACTCTATTTTTTCTTCTCACCAATGTCATCATCAGTTTTATCTGCAGGCTCTTTCTCAAGGCACTCTCGGACAACGTCTCGCCCTAGAAGTGGATCAGAAGTTCTGTCAATATCTTCATCCTCCTCCTCTTCTTCATCTTCAGAGTCTACAGGTGCTTCCGGAAGACCCGTTAAATCAACATCTCCCATCTCACTTTCTGTAGCCTACAAAGAAAACATCAATCAGACAGAGAGTTCAATGTCCTCAGTTCAATGATTTATAGTCTGAGACAGATAATTTAAAAAAAATTTAAGTTCTGTGACCAACAAGTCAAACTAGAATCTCTAACAGCTCCCTTTCTGAACACTGAGGAAAACATGTTATGCTGAAATCTACTGGATTCTCATTCTACAGCACTTACTCTCTCTCTGTTGTGAATTCATGTCACATTGTGAAAAAACAATTTGCGTCTATAGTATTGACAAAATAATAATATAGTTTAGTAATACCATTGGTTGCCCAATGCCTGTGGACACATTTCGATTGTCAGCAATAGATGGCAACATAGACATCACACTGAGCAGGCACACAAGACAAGGGTGAAAGAGAACAAAATACCAGCAACAAAAAGCAGAATCACATAGAAATCATTTGCACTAATTCCTTCTGTACAGTTTAAATGATGTAATGGCACGAAAATAAATTTCCAAACAGATGGAAGGGGAAAAAAAAGCAGTTTCAAATTCTCAGTTTCTACAGAGTAGTTGCTCAGGCACTTTTTTTAAAGCTTAAGCCAGAATGCAAATCATTTTTCTGCTTAAATTCAGAAATTCAAACAACAAGATGTCACTGCAAAGTAATTATATAGATACTCGTAGAAAATGGAGTTTGTTTGTTTTTAAATGAGCAGATTTAAAACACTCAGTTTCACTTTTAAAAGAAATCCCTGAGATTACAAAAAAACCCCCCAAAACTATCTAAGGTATCAAGTACCCTGCATGTTCACAAAACCTCCAAAATAGAAGATGAATTTGAACACTGTAATGGGGCAGAGCACGGCTTCTCTGGACAACCTGTATCAGGGTCTCAAAACCCTCACAGAGAAGATTTTCTTTCCTATATCCAAGTTAAGTCTACCTTTTCCAGTTTAAAACCACTGCCCCTTGTCCTTCACTACAGGACATGGTAAAAAGTCTTTCTAATAAATCTGTTTTAAGTATTGACAGGGTGCAGTAAGGTCTCCCTGAAGCCTTATTCCCTTTTCTCCAGTCTCTGGGGGCTTCACATGACTGCAACGACTTTCCAAGATGAAGAGTGCCTTAGCAGTTCCATCAGCCAAGTCCCTCAGGACCCTGGGATGCACTGCCTTGGGTACCATGGACTTGTGTACATTCAGATCCTCAGGTGGTCTCAAATGCCTTCTCTTCCCATGGGAAGGACTTTGTTCCCCCAGTCCCTGCCTTGATGTTCAGGGAGTGGAGAGATGTGGGAAGAGCAACCTGTGAAAACTGAGACAAAAATTGCTGAGTGCCTCAGCCTTCTCCATGTCATCAGTTCTCCTGCCTTATTTAGTGGGAGAGTGAAGCACAATTTCTATCTGGTTTTTTGGTTGTTTGTTGTTTTGGTTTTTTTTAAATAATGTACCTATCGAAGCCCTTCTGGTTTTTGTCACATCCCTTGTCAAATCCAGCTCCAACTGAGCCTTACTGTTTCTGATCCCAACCCTACACAACTGGGCAGTGTCCCCATATTCTTCCCAGGACACATGTCCCTGATTCCACTGTATGCATTGCCTTCATTTTGACCAGGAGGTCTGTCCTTGGCCACTGCTCTCCTGCTCTTCTGGCCTCACATAAAACAATATTCATTTTAAGTGATTTAAACACAGTGAACTGCACTGTCTCCATCTCCCTACACATTCCATGCTGATGTGAGCCCCAATACCCTCACAAAGAAACAGCTTTTTCTTCCTACACCAGAAAAAAAAAAATACTGGGGTTTAGCTATAACCTTGGGCCTTGGAGCTTGTCCTCATTTTGATAATTAGCCAGCAAACCTAATAAATAAAGCTTACATGATTTTTAAAAAAATATTTCTTTCAGAGAAGGATAACAATATAGAGAGGGTTAAATCTGTTTTACATTACATCACCGTTACTGGCTTCTGTAGCTCACATTAACAGTTTTGGAATTAAGCCCAAGCGCAAATTGTACTTGGAGAGTCTCAGCGCACCTGATCAGTACAGCATTTTATTCAAGGACTTTTCTAGCATTTCTTCATCTAAATAGCCACAATTTATACCAGCTTCTCTATGCTGAGTAAGACAAACAGCAGCACCAATCCTCACTTTGATATGCCCACACTAACCCAGAAAAACAGAGGCTACAGGTTCTACCGAATTTTTTATACCCTACATAGGAAAATAGACAAATCAACTCCTTTCTTGATAAATAAGTTACGTTTTGATCAAACTATGAAATAGGAGTGGGTCCTCCAACTGTGTTTCAAAGATTCTGTGCAGATGGTTGACAGAACGTTGGCAGGTCAGGCAGTGCTGGAAGGAACAGGATGGATTTTGCTCATAAAGCCGTCTGCAGAAGTAGCTGCTCTTCCCATCCATGATGCGCCAGCTGTTTCCATTACCAAATATAAAAATCATTCCTAACACAAACATTTATGAACAGCTGATGTACAAAACGAAACCAGAAGCTGCAATCCTCAAATCTCACCCAAATACAGGTTTCCAGGATCAGGTCCGTGACACAAGGGTATCTACTGAGATACACATCCTTGATGAATATTTTATAGATAATCCATTTTAGTATCAAAGCTTTAACCACAATTGGAATTATTGCTGGATAATGATGTTGCTGCCCACAAAGAGTACATACTCTGTACATACTCTGTACTGATAAATTAGGGATTTTGAAAGAAGTGAAATGAAAGAGAAACTTTTGGCACACTACTTACAGAAATAAACAGGTAGGAAAAAATTGATGCAAAGTGGTTAGTCACTAAGAGAAAGTGATTGCAGGAAACTCATTTGTGAGAGTAGAGGTGATACCCTGTCCAACCACATCTAGAGAGAACCTGGATTCCTTGTGTGACTCTGGCTGGGCACCTTAGAGCCTATCCCATGAACGGGCAAAGAAAGGTGTTTTCTCTGTGTAATACCCGTTGAATTCTTTTTCCCTGAAGACTCCTGTAACAGGTCAAAGCAGCTGTATAAGCCTGCATTTCAACTGCTGTATGCACAACCACACAGCTTCCCCTACTTCTGGCTGAAGACCATCGTTCTGAAATTAAACGTACTGTCAGAAAGGGGTTGAAAGAAAAAAAAAAAATTAAAATCCTTTTAAAGCAAGAAGGTACTTTAAAAATTGTACAGAATAACTTACTTTTCTTTCTATAATTAAAAAAGGTCTGCAGTGCAGCAGAAAGACAACTGCTCTGCAGTATTCCAAGCAAACTGGAATTTGCAATACACACACTTGGACATTTTGGTGTCCATGTCTCGGACACCAAAACACTGAAATCTCCAACAGGGAATAGCAACAGTACAGGACAAGAGAGAAAAACACCTCCATAAATTTTCATCACTTTTTGCAACTAACTCAGGATTTAACACAGTGTCTCTACAGCAGACTTTACAGGCAGGAATCCTCTTCTGCTGATCTCACCTTAAGCTTTATGTTCATCATTTCCTGTTTAACTGGAAATGGGCTTATCCTGGGCTGAGAGGGCAGATGGAACAAGTGAAACCTCATTTCAACACTATCAATGAATGCAGTGTACACAGATGAAGAGAAAATCTTTCCAAATCTTACTAAAATATTGTTTCATTTCTTTGGTTTCTACCATTCTACCAATCATGTTTTCCAATTTTGGAATGATGTTTGTACTACCTACTATAAAAAATTAATGTTAAGATACCATTAATTCAAAAGGTCATTTCAAGGCTACATTAATCAAAATTATTCCGAATACTAGTGACACTAATGATATTCCTAAAGAGCTTGGCATGTGAAGCTTGGTATGATACATATGAAGCTGACTGCAAAAGCAAAGCATCATTTTCCAAATACTTTATGAAAAGCTGTATTTTGTTGTACCAAAAATGCTTTCAATTACTGAGCCAATACATCACACTCAAAATGTAGTTTGATTACATATCAAAGATATTTTCTACCTTCATAACATCATGAATATTGGGGGAAACCACTTTTCTATTTTGTTACTTCCAATTCTGTCTATATTGATGTGTTGCTGCAATAAAATGCTGTGTTAAATATTGTCTCATGGCATTATTACACAACATCTATCTATTACTAAGCAATATCTAGTGATCACTTATAGACTTGTGACAAACAGTAAGAGACATCTCCAACACTGTTACAGCTACTGCAATAAAAACCATAAAATACATAAATGCACATAAAATACATCTTTTAACAGGTTACTATTTGCACATTAGGCATATGAGAACAAGATATAAAAATTCACTAAAAAAATAAGGGGGAGAAAATTACTGTGGATTGCTGAGGATTCCCCCCCCCCCCTCATAACATGTCTGTTGCATGTCTTCTCTTCACCCACAGCTTATCAAATGCTTGATTCTCTACTGCTATCTTTCATGATTAATGTCACTGTAACTCTGATCATACATGGGTGTAAAATTATCTTTCAAGATCTCGCTCGAGTCTGACAGTGGAGACCTGCCTCAGCATCAACCCAGCCAGCCAGGAATTCTCTAACAGATGTCCTCATTTCCTTCAGGATGCAAAACCAGACAGGTGAATGCCACTGAAAAGGAAATTCTTACCTGAAAAGTCCTAACTCCTAAAAATTAATATAAAATCTGTAGTCATTTTCACATTAATTATTCCTCAGTGTACAAAATACCTAGCACCACTGTTTATTTGCTACAGTGCATATAAATGTTACTCCATCATTTCCTTTATTTATATAATTTTTATTTGTTTAGTAATTATGCTCTTTTGTCATTTTCTGATGAGTAGACATAAGACAATTACCTGCACATGATATGAGTATTCACTCATTAGAAGATATCATTGCTAGAGTGTTATCTTTGTTACCAATAATATATTTTAAGTGCTTTTCACTTAGAGCAACCTCTCCAAGCTACTCAGGCAAGCAACTCAAGCATCCTGCTGTGATGGCCTTGCAATGCCTTTTCGAGTGCCAGTGTCCCTGGAGCTGTAGGATCTGTGACTCTCTCCACCCTAACTCCAGGCCTAATGGCAGCTTGTCACTGGGGCTAAAGTCCCATCACCACGGCTGGTCCAGATCAGAAAGATGCAGGAGTAGCAATGTTGTGGCCCTGCCGTGATCACCCTGGCATGCCTTTTCCAGCCCCAGTGCTCCTGGAGCTGTAGGCTCTTTGACTCTCTCAACCTCAACCCTAAACACAGCTTGGCACTGGGCCAGAGGTGCTCATCACCAGAGGTGGCACAAATTAAAAAGTATGGAGTTGGTGATGTTGGCACCCTGCTGTGACGCCCTTGCAAAGCATTTTGAGTGCCATCATCCCTGGAGTTGTAGGCTCTTTGACTCTCTCAACCCTATCCCAACCCTAACCCCATCACCACGGCTGGTCCAGATCAGAAAGATGTAGGAGCAGCAACGTTGTGGCCCTGCCGTGATCACCCTGGCATGCCTTTTCCAGCCCCAGTGTCCCTGGAGCTGTAGGCTCTTTGACTCTCTCAACCCTAACCCTAACCTAACATGAATTTTGATTTAGTTTTGATTCAGAAAATAGAAAAGAGTAAAAATAATCAAGATACAAAACACCATCTTCCAGCACAGCCTCCCAGAAATAAGAGAATTCATGAAGCATCTTGGAGAGACTCTGTCAGGGATGCCAGCTACTCCTGACCTAGCTGGCAGCAAGCAAATTTACAGAAGTAGTAAGGCTGTAGATTAAGTAGGACAAAAATGCAGAGACGCTTTTAATGTTCTAAAGGAATTTTTGCTTTAATGTCTTACTCTTATAGTACCCTAAGCAATATATTGCTGTAAATCGGTATCATTAATCTGTTTCCAGTATAGAAATATCCAGACAGCACCTAAGGAAAAGGAACAGGTGTCTAAAAACAAGTTACACCTACACCATGCTCAACAACTGCTGTACACTCTGTATTGTAGTCAGATTGCAACTTGGAAGTGGAAAAGCTGTGAAATTACTGATCAACACAAACCCAAGCTGAGCCCCCTCAAAAACCAGAACATAAACACCCATGAAACAACAGGAGACAGGTAACTTAATACGTGTATTATCTGTAAACAAATGAAGCTATCTCTGGATTTCAGCCAACTTCTACTCTCAGCAAGCCACACTAGAATTTTGACAGTCAATTAGTGCATAAAGTGGGTTTATTACCATGCCTTTGTTTGCAGAACTGAACATCTGCTATTAGCAATAAATACAAATAATCAAGGACGGTGTTGGAAACACGAGGCTGATTTCAAGAGATTTGTTCCATTTCAGAAAGGAAAACGATCCCACGAATCAACAAATGTTACTTTCAAAAGCCACAGCATACTTGGTGGTACAGAAAGATGTGAAAAGCAACAAAAAGCCTTACAAGCAGCTTGTTCCATTTCTGTGCCTGTGGGAGTGGTGAGTCCCAAGGACAACACAGGGAGAGGTGGAAGCATCAAGAGGGTTCTACCCAAAGTCTTGGATAAAGGGTCACTCTTCCTGTTTATGGAATAGTTAACATCAAGGAAGGAAAACTGTGAAGCCAAAGCAGTCTTACCTGATAAATATCAGACAGGCTGCTGCTCCCAGAGTCACTGGCAATGCTACATCCTGACTGGCTCGAAGGGACGTGTGTCACCTGAGGATGAGGATTGTCAGTGAGATGCATCTTGGTAAGGTCAGCTGGAAGCTGTAAATAAAATGGATTTGAGGAAAGGCAGGAAAAAGAAACAAGATGTGTAAGTCTAATTTGAAGACAAAGTTTTTCCTAAAACTTTAGTTACACATTTAGATTTGTATTTGAATTACTGAATCAAAATCAAACTGAATTTCAGTCTGTAACTTGACATACATTTTGAGAAAAAGCTAGTTTATACTAAGCTGACCCAACCACACTTCACAGTTCATAAAATTGATGGAAAACAATGCACCTTTCTATAAAACAAAGGCCTGGGATATTTACAGCTAAGTGACATACCCCAAGATGACAAATATATGACACTGGCCAAACAGCCAACCGTATTTAACATTAGCTGACATTGCAATCCATTATGAAGAAGCAGGATTCCTCTTTATAAGTTCAATTTATGCACCTTAGTTCAAAAATAACCTTTAGAAAATACCAATGTAAAACAAAAAGTAGTCCAATCTAAACAAAACGTTTGGTCTATAAAAGGCTTTGAATTTTCTTTAAAGGAGTGAGTACACAGAAAGAATATTATGCAGTTTGGGTACAGCTATGTACAACAGCACCCCTATTTTATAAATCTATCTGTAAATGAACACATGGGCAGATATCTAAATTTTAGTGCATAACTCAAGTCCACAAACATATTCTTTCTACTAACAAAACCAGCAGTAGCTTTTAAAGACTCAGAGCTGCATGGTGGTATAAATAAACAGTCCTTTAATTCAGCTGCTGGTTTGTTTTTTGCCACATACACTTCCAATATTTTTAAGAATTAACTGTATGAAAAGCACACTGTATCAAGGAATCATAGATTCTCTATGTGCTTTCATAATTCATAAATTATACAAATTATATACTATTTCTTTAAAAAAAGTTCTGATGCAGAAAAAGTCCAAAACTCCTCCGACAGCATCAAGTGTTGTGATCAAAATGAAAAGATTTCTCCTGTAAAACAAACTAAATTACATGTAACCATGCCAGCCACTAGATATTCAGTCCTACAAATTAAAGGACAGTACTGTAAAATACTCTTGAGCTGG
The DNA here is from genome assembly GCF_009650955.1 of Corvus moneduloides. Classification (NCBI taxonomy): domain Eukaryota; kingdom Metazoa; phylum Chordata; class Aves; order Passeriformes; family Corvidae; genus Corvus; species Corvus moneduloides. Next base: position 10,733,230 of record NC_045490.1, read on the forward strand.
TATCAACTATATAAATACTGACCAAACTTAAAAGAAGCGGTAAACAGGTTTTGATTTAGCATCACAATTCCATGTCCATTATTTGAAGAGGGCACAAGAGAAACACTTTACCAAATACCAGTTCACATATTTTCTGAACACACAGGTGGCACCACGGGTCTTGACAAACCTTCCCCACACCCAGAAAAAAAATGTTGAGACCCTCTGATAAATGCAACATAATTTACTATCAAAATTCTGATGAGAACATGGGGGATCTTGCATCCCTTGCAACTCCCAATGACATTCTCATTGGCAATCACTACTCAAACACAACCATCCATATGAGCTATGAAAGAAAACATTACTCTTCCTCACTATCCTAATTTTTACCTTCTTCTAGCTTTGTTTTTTCCTAGAAAGAAAGTACAAAATATCCAATCTGTAAATTCCTATCTATGGTCACATGAAAAGGAAAACGTCTGAAAAGCAAAAGGTTGCTAAAATTCCAGAAAATCACACAAAAAACCCCATTTAAACAGTAGGGGGAAGAAAGGAGGATGGCAGAATTAGGGTTAGGGAACTTAAGTTGTAGTGAACTTGATCTAAATACAAAGGATACACAGCATTTTAAAGCCTATGTTTAGCCACCAGAAAAAGTTTTACAGGCTGAAAATACCTATTTTCAGGATTTCAGAACAGCAAAAAGGTCAAAGCACTCAGGTGACAAAACACAAGCCAGTGGCCAACAGGCAACTTCTCTATCAGCACATGGGAAGAGCTGACATACACCCAGATGTAACCTCTCAACTACAACAAAATGTGCAATAGTGAAGCTGAGATTTAATTCTGATTTAATTCTGGTCTGGAGAACTGACTGGTTACTTCTGGAATCCAAATGGCACATTGCCTACAGAACCTATTTCTGTGCCACACACAGAAGAGCACTCTCCAGGCTCCGCTTCCAATGGGCACAGGGCAGGAAGCATCACATTTTCATCCCTAAAGCCTCGGACACCTGGACATTGGTTAAGGCACCAACGTTTCACTGATGACATCTGCGGTGTGGATGGAGGATGCTCCTGTGCTTTGGCAGTGCTCAGCGAGCAGCAGTCTGTGCTGCAGGGTGACCCCGCTCCCTGCTCCTGGAGCACCCTGCAGTGCCCTCAACCACGATCCCAACGAGGTCAGAGCATCACTTTCCAGGGAGTCCACATCCAGCAGCACCGTGGTACTCACTGACAAATGGACAGGGCAGGACAGGTGACAGTTGCTGAGATGCTGAAGGTCAGTGGAACTGAAACATTCAGGAGTTTTAGGAAATTACAGAACAAATCAGCCCACATAAATTCAGTGCCTCTAGCTTAAAGATCACAGGTTTGCGCAAACTCTTCAGCCTATCCCCACCTTTAGAACTTCCCTATTCCAATAAACAGCTCTAACTTTAGCTTCAATCTTTTTGTCCATGAGCAAATCCCATGCTGACTGCAGTAACACAGACACAATGAATCTAATTTAAGCTCCCTTCTATTCAGATTCTCAAACCTTCAAAACAGCTCCAGTATAACAGTGAGCAGAACCAAAAGCAGAACCAATTCTGCAGGATTTCCCAGGAGAACAAGGGCAGGTGCCTGCTCTTTACCAACAACTGGTGCTGTTAAAGCCTGCTCTGGCTCAAAGACATCCCAGCACCAACACATACGCACTGCCACATACAGTTTGTCTTGTCTAATTTAGCTGAGATTTTAAGATTCTTGTGATGAACACTAGACTGAGAAGTGGGGCTCTACCTAGTCTAGTGGAAGGTGTCCCTGCCCATGGCAGGGGGTTGGGACAAGATGAGCCTTTAAGTCCCTTCCAACACAAACCATTCTGTGATTCTGTAATTCTAAGTACTGATGGAACCGGACATGACTCTCAAAATTGTGCATACACTTCGTGTGTCATTTTCACAAAAATCCACCGATGACCAACTCAAAGCACTGCTAGCCTTCCCAAAGGAGTATTTCTAATCAACTAATTAATCACAACTGCTCTTCAACCCCCCTGCCAGCACTCCACTTCCATCACCTATAAAGTACATGGGTATGTGCGACACTCCTGCTGGACTCTGCAATATGTTCTAGCAAAAGACATTTAATGCAAGTTAGATGCAAGGAAACATCGCAGTATCTCTTTAAGTTTGAGAGAGAGAGATAAGGTTTATTCGAGACAAGTGACCTTTAAAGTACTGCTTGCCACTCTACTTGATCTCCCAAAATAAATCACAGCTTCTATCTTTTGTATGTCATTTTTATTACCCAAAGTAACTGTTCTTTCTTGCAGAGCACACTAGGCAGCAAGACACAGAGAGGATGTTTCTGTACTAACATGACAGCAGACACTGGAAGGACTTGCTGGTTGTGGCAGGGAAGTTGCTGGAAGTGACATAAAATTGTCTTAACTATTGGTGACTGTGACTTTTTTTTCTGAAACTCAGAAACTCTTGTTACAATAGCACCAGTATCCTGAAAAATCATGCATTGGGAAACAAGGTCTAAATAGCAATGTTCACCTATGCCCATATTACATGCTTTTGGATGCAGATGTTTGTATCTGCAATATCTTCTGGCTAATTGTGTGCCCTAGCACCCACAGACAGGAAAATCCCAAACATCCATGACATTCTGATAAACACTCCAACTGACTACTTAGTTGCCACTTTAAGCCACAACAATTTCATTTTTTCATAAGAAGGGATAATCTGGAACTGGAATATGAGTGCATCTGACATGCTGGCACAGCCTGTCCCTGCATCAGTGCCAGCACATCCTTGTGACTGACCTTTCCCAACAAAGCGATATTTACGAACAAACCCCCATTGAAATACCACACTGCAATTCAGAACTGTACAAGAAAGAAAGTTAAGAAAATAGAAGCTATCATCGGCACAGCCACCTACAGCTCTGCACTCCCACCGAGTCAGGAAAACACAGCTGGTGATTACACCAAAAAATCCTGGATCAACAAGGAATTTTTAAAGCATTATTGCAAACTGCAATAGGAAAAAGGAGAGAAAAAAAGACTAAATCCTTCAGAAGCTCATCCTAATGGTAGCATCAGCCTGCCATGCCACACAAACCCAGAAGCATGAGCAGCCCAGACTTGTTTTTGTTAAAGGTATGTGAAATTTTGGAAGAGGGTTCACAGGGTGATCCCATCCCATTTGCCAGGACACACGCAAGGTCAGCCAGCTCAGCCAGGAAAGAGATGAGATGGGGGGGAGAGGACAAGCAGTGAGTAACATTTAATAAAAAATGACATGAACAAAATACTAAACTCTCCTCCGCAGCAGCCTTGAAAACACCCCTGAGATGAAGACTCCAAAGGTCCACCAGGAGCTTGGCTTTTTCTATCAATTTCATGGGTGCAGCCACCTAGCACCAATGCAAGGGGCAGCAGCAGTCCTGCTGCCAAACCAGAGAAACTCCAAAAACCTCTGCAAGCCCCAAACCTGTCCATTTTCCTATTACATAACACAGAGTTTACTTACAAAGAGTATTTGATTTGATTCTTTTGTTGGGTTTTTTTTAACAGACATCAGGACATTTCGGTTTTATACAGAATTACCAACTTCCTAAAAGTAGTTTGGTAACAAGAGCAGAATAATGATTTGATGGTTTCTGCCAGAGACAGATGAGGTTTTCCACTGCTCTCCAGCAAGACCTGTATGAAGTTTAACAAAGGTGAGTACAAGCTTGTGTATCTACACCAAGTCTCGTGTCTGTAATTTTGAAATTAATTGGAGTAGAAGCTCTGCTCCATGGTACAACTCGGCCAGCAGACCAAGGACAGTGGGTCTGCAGTGACATTTACTTCCCATGTAAACACTATTTCCTCTCAGCAATGAAGTCACACAGAATACTTGGGAATTAAATTAAAACCTAATTTTGCTGTAACAGACTTTCAAGATTGCACATGCTCTGTCCAACAGAGCAAATGACATGACCTCTGATGAGATGACTGCCCGTCAACTCATCTGAAAAGGACACTAAAAGTGATGGTCAGCCTGAGGACAACCTCCCTTCATGTGCTCCCCAGAAAGGGTTTGCTAAAAATAAAGGCTATAGAAAGTCATTGCAGAGTATAAATTAAAAGAAAGGCAACCACAGAAGTCAGAAGTTAAGTTTTGTCAGAGAATGGCCAAACTGACACATTTTTCTTTTCTATTTCCCATTTTTTTTCCCATGGAAAGGAATCACTAGAACCTCTTTTGGCAGAGACCATGCTCTTCACCCTTTGTTTCCACAGTTACTAACTTTAGGATTTGCTGGTATCTTTGCCCTAAGTGATGCCTTGGGGTGGCTAACCTGAAAACAGAGACTGGACAAAAATAAGAGAATAAAAGTAGGTATTTATTTGAAGGGCCTTCAAAGGTACATGCTGGGCAGTCAAAAGGCTACACCCAAGATGGACCCTGGGTCACAGGTTCTTCACACTGTTATAAGTTTGGTCCATTCACATATCAGGGTTAATTCTCCAATTATAACTTCAGTTAATTATGTAATTACCCCAAGTTTGCGTTTCCTCTCATGGCTTTAGTTTACACATTTTGGGGTCTGGGACAACAAGGTGTCCTTGAAAAGCAAACCTAGAGAGGCTTTGTTATGTCTAACCAGCATGAGAGAACTGCAGTTAACAGGCCACACAAAACTTCAGAGTCACACATTAGGCAGCGCAGGATTTGAAAAATATGAAAGTTAAAACCTAAGGCATCATAAGGAAAAGCCACATCCATGTGTTTGCGCTACAAGTTTTGAAAATAAGTATCAGTGTTTCCTGTTACACTTCGGATAACCAAAAAACACATGCTTAAAAGGCATAGGCAACATGAATTTGCAAAATAGTCTTGACAGAGGGACACAAGACCTATGAATTATCTTTTTCTATGTATAAAAAGCTTCACCACTGTGTTTTAACCTGCAGTAAATGGTATGTTTATTAAACATATTCAGAAAGATCCCACAATAAGGACAGTGGCCAAAGGACTCAACATGAGGAAAAAGAACTAATAAAGGAAGCACAACCCACTTAACTCTTCTGGTCCATTCCAAATTCAAATTAATGGAAAGAAAATGAGCAATAAAGAATCAAAAGGTTTGCCCCTTTCTTTGATACTCCTTGACAGCAAAGTTTTTTTTATCAGTTTTTCTAGGTCCCCATATGGATGTTTACAACCAATCGATCCAGTCTGGACACAGCAGAAGCATCAGCCTCTGAGAGAACAATCTGTCCTTTTCCAAGCTGTGTAAGCAAATTTTCTGTCCTTGGTTTTACAGATTGTCAGTAACCTTATACCTTTTTTGCTTTTCTGACGTTCCCATAAATGTTGCCAGCAAGAGTAATATTCAAAAACAACACAGGATTTATTTACCATGGAATACCCGAGGACAAGAGCAGCTCAGCCCTGCAGTGTTGGGGCACACATATGGCTTCTGGGTCATTATAAAACCAAACCCCCAGCCCAGCCACCTCACTGTGAAAACCAGTTCTCTGAGACAAACAACCCCAGTTTTAAGGCACACATATTGAGAATTTTGTTTATTGTTTGAGGTTTTCCATTAAGAGGTTTTCACTGGTTTAAGCTGGAACCCATTAACATGCACTTGGAGCGTTAACTGTGATGACACTGGGTAACCTCTGAGCCTTAGGAAACACTCCTGCTCAGCCTCCATCATACCCAAGTGGTTTAAGGACAGCAATTTTCCTTTCTCAGATGACACAGAAAGCCTGGACTGTCACAAGAACCAAGTTAAAAAAAACCAAACATGTTTGCCTTAAGTCTTAAAAATTAAACCAAATTGCCAAACTAAAAAGACCACTCAATTAAACAGCTGAACAGGACCCCAGTCCTCTGAAACAGGACTTACCCAGCTCCCACTGCTCCCCTTTCAGTGTCTATATCCTTCCAGTCCCTTCAAATGCCATTTTCTCTTCGGTACCCTTAGATTCAAACACCTTTCATACCTTTAATATTGAACTAGTTCTTCAGCACACTCTGCATTCCACCATCTTATTTGCAAGTTGTTTTGATGGTCTCACTACATGCTTGCATTTCCATCATCAGCTTGTTCATTTACACAAGATAACTAACTTATTTAATTAATTCTATTTTTCCTTTCTACAGTCTACTGAAACAGGAGCAGCACTGCTCACTCCCACTGACAGGTGGGCAGTCTCTCAACCTGCAGTCCTTTCTATGTCCCACTTTTTTGCTCTCCTCCATCCCATTCATTCTGTCTAAGAAATGAAAAAGGAACAAACCTCTTGGATGTTTTTTCTTGGCATCAGTAAATTATTTTAATCATCTCATATATCCTGCCAGTAAATCAACAAGAAACCACTAAAACCCATAACTTCTCTGAAGTTATTCTGCAGATTTTTCAGTAATCTTTTTCACAAGGATTGGTATAAATTAACTCTGCTTTATATTATAACTTTTTACATACAAGCTACAATTCTCCTCCACTTTAAAATACACTTAGAGCTGTGTTAATGGGAGAGAAGAAAGTTGCTTCTCTGAGATACAAAGAGAAGCCACTTGGGTGTCCACAGAGAGGGTAAGATGAGCCCAGCTGAATTACTCATGCTGACATCCATCAGTCCTCAGACTTAATGCAAACAAAAACATTTCCCCCTTAAAGACCACAGATGGTTCACCAGTGGCACAAAACCAGGTTTCTTCAGATTTTTAAAAAGCACCAATGATGTCGGAGGGCGAGGCTTTAAAAGAAACAAGAGCCAAGTGATGGCTCAAGCTTTTTCCCCCAACAGGTTCAGATAAAATCCTGTGCCCATCAATAACATGATGCAAAAACCCAGTGCCTATCCAACTACACAAACTTCATGACAATATTTATTTCAAAACATGCTTTAAGTCACTATCTACAGTATCTACTCCTGTATTTACCAGTACTACAGACACGAATCTCAAAGAAATAAAGACCAAGTTGACATCATTCATGACAGCCTTGCAGTGCCTCGAAAACTATCCCTCAAGCCTTCCTAAAGTATCTCCAGGATTACCATAAGGTGAAAAAAGGGGCACATAACACACAAAAAACCATCTAGAAGAATTAATAGCCCCTAGAGGCTGTTCTATGCCTCTGTTAGCCAAGAGCTTTTTGGTCTTCATGGCTCCTATAGCCAACAGAAATTAAAATTATCTGAAGTATTACGTTTCCTTAGTTACAACAAGGTGACATGAGGACAGAATTTCAAACTAAACTCTGGTGTTGCCTTAAACCACACATGTAATGCAATTTTAATTTAGTTTTCATATGTCTAAATTATAGATTACTACTAGGCCTTAACTCACGATAATGCTAAGTGTCTGACACGCGAACACCTCAGCTTTGGAGAAGAAGTGGGTCTGAAAACTCACCTACAAAAAACTGCACCAGTATTGATGGGAGGTCCATTTATTAAGGGAATCTCCAGCAAGTAAACATAACTGATGGTTGCAAAAAATGTAACTTTATTACAAGATAACAAGATCAACTCTTCTCTGGTCCATTCACAAAGCAACATTTTTTAAAATGCCAAGACTTGTGCTTTTGTTATTTTGAATATGGAACAGGAATTTTCAGAAAGACTTATTTTCATTGTCAGAGTTCAAATTTTACTCTTTGTTCTTGCTACTGAAAATTAATATGATAGTAAAAAGTGCCTTGTCTAAATAATTACAGTAGAAAACAAACTGTGACAGGGAATAGTGATGCTCTGAGTTCAATAAGGAGCCCAGGAACTCCAGCAGCCAGCAGCAGCCCTGATGTTTGGGAACTCTCATCCTGAGCCAGGACTGCAGGGCACATAAAATTCCACATCTACATCAAGCTTCACCGACTGAATAATTTATCAACTCTTAGATGCACGGATTGGTAAAATACAGCAGGATGACAATCCCTCTTTACACATACTCAGGCTGCTACAACCCCATGTCACAGTAATGACATGCAGGTAACAATCAGCTCCAGGGATGCACCGAGCAGGGCTCCAAGGACGTGAGAGTACAGCGAGCACGCTGATGCTGTCAGCATTACCTGAGCCAGGAGCTGTGTAAGGAGGCCTTGGATCCTGTACATGCAGAAAAAACAAAGGAGCCCCAATCTTCCATTGTATTCGTCAAGAAATGCATTTGTGGAAGTGAGAGGGGAAGAACAGGGTGGTCCCAACCTAAGCTGTAGCTGTAAGGAGAATTTTAACAAAGAAGGTTTAAACCAAAGTCTAGGAGGAAATAAATGAACAGATAGGTGTTTATTTGCCTTTTAAGAGCCAATTTCCCATAAAAACAATACTTCAGGAAAAGGCTTTTTCTGTTGAAAAGTAGCACAATGTGTACTTGCACTTAATTTTAACATATTTTACACCAGAGTATAAGAAAATCCAAGTTTTCTGGAGTAAATGGCCACACAGCTCATACAAAACCATTTTTATCTTAAACTATCAAGCAAAAAACGCGTTCAAGAAGTTTACAAAAAGTATCATACAAGTGGTTACAGAAAACAGTCAAAACTTGTACCTAAGTGTAAGAAAAATTGTCATTTGTCAGTCCAAGTCCTCGCTCTCCAAGTGTTCAGGGATCATAGTACTGAGAAACCAGGAGACTGTGCTCTTACAAATAACATGGAGAATCAAAGCAATCTTTCTGAGCAGTGGATGAAGGGGAAAAAGATCAGGAAATACAGGGTAGGAGAGACCATGAATATTCTGAGGAGCTGGCTTAAACTCCAGAAACTCCAAAGAGGGCTAAACTATGCAATGCGAAGTTCCCAGGAGGGAAGAGAACCATGAGGAGCCAAGAGAGGAGCTCAAAGAGCAATGACCCCAAGGGATGACAGGGCCCAGTTCTGCGATGCTGAAAGCTGGGCTGGAAGCTACAGGCACAGACAGATGGACTGGTGGGAGAGGCACGGCCAAGGGGAAGAGAAAGACCATATCAAAACTGACTGAAAAAATAAAGCAAAGGATCAGTTACTCTATTTGCTCTGAAAACATTTAAAATTCCTACTACCGGGGCTACTTTCCATGCAAGCACATTAGCAAAGATAAGGATGAAATAGAATCAAATCAAGGACACACTATCAAAGCCCTGTTTTTCTTCTAAGGAGATGAAAATACATCTTCAGTTGCATGAAGGTTTCAATTCAGGATCCTGAAGATCAAACTGATGCCCTTTGGAATCAGAAGATGAGGTTACACTGATTTTAGTTATGAATAACCAAAAATTGTATCACATCCCTCTGAGACAATACCAGAAATAGGAATGGGACTGAAAAACGACTCCAAGTCTTCTGCTACAACCCAAACACAAACTTTTACAGGGCAAATGTGTCATTATTATGCTTCACATTATTAGATTTTTAACTAAACAGCAGAAAGAGAAGAGCACAGAAGCCTAGAAAAAATAAGTTACCGTCTACTGCCGTAAGATAAGTTTAACATGCACCTGGGATCTTGAATTAAACTATTTTCCTTCAGGAAAAAATGTTTTAGAAACTTAAATGTTAATTCAAAAACTCTTATTTTCTACAAAAAGTACATTATCTCAAAAAGCAACCCTTTAAAATATCCTCTGTCGAAACATTATCTAATCACTCCATACTCCCCCCATCAGACCCTTATGCTTCACAAACACAGTAACTGTGGGCACATTCCAGGCTTGGAAAATCTTAAGATGTGCATAAAATTTCTATTACAGAAGAACCCTATACATCTAAATTGTTAAGTTTAGAGCTCTCCTTCATAATGACTTAATAGCACAGTTACAGCTAGGAGTCCAATACCACAAAGTGCATCACAGACAATTGAACAGAGAAAGTTATGATCAGAATTACAAAGACAACCAACATCTTGCTGAGATACTTGTGAATTATTTTTTTTGCTTTAAAATACTGCACTGGCATCACAGGACTTTTGTTTAATGTAAGTTGAATGTCTCTTGCACTTGCCAACACAACCAGCCTGTGGAAAGAGATCTCCACAAACCCGATGCAAAGACCCCTATCTTCCTCATCCCATTCCAGAGCCACAGTGACTTAACAGTTGGCACTGCTTTGATCACTGTTCACCACACTCCTCACTCCTTATCATCCTCACCACATTTCCTTACGGATGCCTGCATCTATTTATCTCATCTTCCACAATCTATCATTCCAGAAAGGACACAGTCCCCAGGGTAGAGACCATCACTTACAATGTGATGTTCTGCCCCTCTGCTGGTTCCTCCAGATGCAACCAACAGAGAGCAGCCATCATCTCTTCCTGACAAGGAGAGGGTGATCTCCCTCAGACATGTTTCCAGTTATCAGCAGAGTCCTGAGAAATATGTTGACCTCCGCAAGAACCTGTATGGGGCTGAAAGGGCACTGCAGAAATACACCACGTTCACTGCCCTCTCCCTCTGTTCATCCTCCTTGTAGCAACTCTTGATGCAGGGAAAGAAATAGAATGCATCAATTGCTTTACATGAGTCTACTCTGCACCTTTACTTTCAGAAGCCAAAAGCCATGGAGTCTCTGGGGGATGAGGGTGAGTGCAGCCCTAATCAGTGTGTGCTGTGGAAACTGGTGTGGACACCAGTACTTGGAGACACCCTGTACTTGGAGAATGTCTTCCAGGTGCCCACAGAGCTCTTAAAGCCAGCTTCTGCTCCTCCACAGCCACACCAATTAACCTCCCTCGGCTAAGGTTAACCTTCAGAAGCGTTCTACCTTCACAAAAGCCTACCTTTATGATTACTCATAAGAAATATGACTTCATGTTGCTCTGATTCAATCCATGGATCATCACACTGTCACATCCAGAACAGCTGTAATTACAACTGAGTCAACAGCCCATTTTCAGACTACTGTCCTATACCAGTTTAAAAGCAACTGATTAAAACAATTCTGGGACAGAGCTACATAAATCTGATTTCTAGTTTCAAAACAGTATCACAAAATACTTGACATTTTCAAGTTATAAACTCACATTTAAAATTCTGACATGACTTATTTTGCTGTATTATTATTACAAAACACCAGTCATAGAAACAGATTTTTAGTACAAAGCTCAGCTAAAACTAAAATGGAACAAATTCAGATCTGATTCAGCTTATCAGTTTGCTTAAATCCTATGCACACTTCTCCTCAGAGTTACCGAACAACATGAACAGATCCCTTCAAAAGCTTGGGGGGCTGCAGGAGTTTGGGGGGGGGGGGGACTTGTGGATTTTTTCAGAAAGGAATAGAAGTGCTTTATCTTTTGTGGTTTTAAAGAACTTTTAGCTATGGACTGGAATGCAAAACAGTTAATGGGTTCTCATAAGCCATTAAAAAAAAAAAAAAGGAAAGAAAACACAAACTTTCCTCTTCCTAACATTTCATACCATTTCATTTATGAATAGTAACTGAGTGAATAAATGGCTTGGCTGGCAGAGCAGAAATCCACTGGATATTGTCCACAGAGGTGACACAGGGGTCAAAAAACTTTTTTTTATATTATTATTTTACCCTTGTGAAGCCCTTATTTAAGCACATGGTTCCTTTTTTGTGGTTTCTCATTTCAACCCAAACTCTGTGGAAAGCACAATCCCAGATGAAGTACCAAGGTGACTAAGCATTCCCAGTTTTTAAGCAGTATTACAACATTCAAACCTTCTTAATATGGGCAGTTCAGGTAAGTCAAGCTTAAGAAAACTCAGCCTTTCATAATTAATGTCTGCAGAGTAGGAAGGGAAGAAAGAGAGTCTACATGTACACTGGGGCACGGATGATAATACAAACAGGCCGGGAATTGCCAGCAGGAACTCCAAGGTGAGGAGCCACAATTACCTGTCTGAGCACATAGCACCCAGCCACCCTCCAAGAACACAACTATCTGCAGCTCCACTCCACCTATGATGGGGTGGACTCAGCACACATGAAACAGCCAAAATTCAGCCACACATCCACCCACACGCTTCCACGCTGGTTTTGGCAGCTGCACAAGGAAACCCCACAAACCCAGCGCTTTCGCCCCCATACACCACAAGCTTCCCTTTACATTGCACCAGACATAAAAACCAAACAGGGAAAATCACCCCGGACAGGGAGTCCACACACCCAGCTGGCTTCTCCCTGTGCCTTTACACACCATCATGTCATTGAGGCTCTAAACTTTTTGGGTTCAAAGTCAAGAGTGATCTCCTGCTCCAAAGTCAGTGCTGTATCTCACACTGACATGAGCACAAGGCTTTTGCCCACTGCCTCCAAATGCCAGAAAGTTGCACTTTTTTTTTTCTGCCCTGTAAATACAAAATTATAATAAAGAAATAATAATGAATATATGCCTGGCTCCGGATTTATAAGGCAATTCCTGTGTCTTGGGTGACTACTTCTTGGAAGTAACCTTAATAAAACACCAGAAACTCAGCTAATTTTCTGACTGAGCATACCAAATAGTAAGTGTCTCATAAATATTGTATTTTTGATTTCTTTAAAGGCTTTTATCTCAAAGGTGGGTTTGCTCGAACATTCTAGCTTTCATTATGCCATTTAAAAGAAACACCCTTCCCTCTCCAGTTTCACAGAAATACTGCATGCTCAGACACACAAAATAATCTGGGTCCTTTAAAGCTAATTGTAGTTACATAGTTCAGCTAAATAATTAACCAATTCCAAGCTGCTGCACAAAGGAAACAAGCAATACAGCTCCACACAGCTTGAAAATTAAAACATCAATGGGTTTGGATACCAGTATTTTCAAGTTAGCAAAATATGCCATCAGTTATAAAAATGTTAGACTTCAATAATATTTATAGGCTTCATATACACTTCATATCCATAGGCTAAAAAACAAGCTTAACACATTTCACAAGCAAATGGCTTTTTTTTTATACTTTCTGGTAATTTGTAAGCTATTGGTACATAAACAATTCCATGATTTCTAGGTCCCCCCTTCCTGGTTAGAAATGATTCCACAAGAATAGCTCATGCACAGCCAGGATTCCAGTACCTTCAACCCAGCATGCTGCTGGGATGAGAAGGGAACATTCAGATAGCACCAGGGCTGTCAATACATGTCACAGAAATGCAGCACAGACAAAATCTTACTTACTTTGGAGGCCCAGGGCTGTAAGCAGTTGGCGTAACATCGAACAAGAAAAGCCATTTCTTAGGCTGGGGAAAAAAGTTTCCTTTCTCAAATAAAAGCCACAGGGGGAAAAAAATGAGAAAAATCCCTTCTGCTTTCTCTTTAAAAATCATAAAGCAGCAATGTACATATATGCAACTTCTCAGGCTTGGATTTCACACTGAATTCGATTACAGCTTCCACTAGATCTGAGGAGTTTTCAGTATTGCAGGGAGTTAGCAGCAGCAGCAGCAATTCCTATAAAAATGTTCCAGTTTTAACAAGCACATAAATTCAAATCAAAATGTTTCCTAGCTTCTCAAATACAAATATCCATACATTCCTCCAGGCAAGAGGCATGCACCCAAAAAGTGCTCCTAAAATTGAATTAATTCAGAAATGGATTAGAACTGCAGGTTAAAGCAACAATACATTAAAAAGCGAGGCATGAATTCTTCAAATTTCTTTTTTTCTTCTAAAATGCATTTAACAAGTGGCTTATCTTCAGCTCCGCTTTTCAGAAACTTCATATTCATATTGCAGATGAAATTTTGCAAAGGTTCTTCAGCATCTTAGGCGATCCAGGAATCCCACACCCTGGGATATTAAACTTTCTTCTTTATACTCGTGTCCATCATAACTGCAGAAATTGAATTTGCATCCAGACTGTAGCTCCAGGATATATGCTCTAACAGGTTTGCATTGTGGAATGCATTAAAAGCCTCTGCAACACAAACCCTTTTCTCTTTTGCACCCCCTCCTTCTTTTTTTTAATGCAGTTTACAACTCTGCAGTGTTGCTTAGTATTCTAATGCATCAGTCAGATAACACGGCTAATCCACGCCTAGCTTTTCCAATTAAAACATTTCTGTAATGCCAAACAAAACAGGACGTCCATAGCTATAGCAAGGCTGACTGCTGGAGTCCTATTTCCTACTATCTTTGCTTGCTTCTCAGCAGCTCCCTCAGGAGAAGCTCCCATCGATTGGATGCTCCGCAGCAAGATGAAATATCTAATAAGGAGGAAAGAGAGTGGGAGGGGAACAGAGCTAAAAGGATGACATCACCTGTATAGAAAGCCTTTAGAAACTGCATTAGATCAATTGGCTACTGGATCTGCAGATGCAGCCAACAGAGCATCTTTACTGACCTAATATAAACACACATATCAGTACAACTGCTCAGCAAACACCCTGCTCCACATCAGCTTTTATATCATTTTATCACCTATTCATGGATGTGCTAGAACTCTGATTATTTTCCTTTTTCTAAATAATTTTTTTAAATTAATCACACGTATCTACTAACACTTGCAGCAGCATTTAGGTGGATTCTTCTTCATCTCTGCATTCAAATTTAGAAATAAGTAAAATAAATACCTGCAGCCATTCACATGCACACAGATACACACAGACCAGCTCACAATAAAAAAATTTTTGCTTTTATATATGTGTCACACTAGAAGCTCAACACTTTTATCTCATCCTACACAATACACAGATTTTATCCAGAATGAAATGTAAATTTATTATTGAAAAGTGATGTTTATAACCCTCATAATTTTAATGGTTTTGAAACCATTTTTTAAAAGTTTTGGTGGGTGGGGTTTCTTTCCCTGCTAAATCAAGACCAATTCTGTTTCTAACCCAAATTGCCTTAATTCTGCAGTAGTCAATTTAGTTCTATAATCTCTTTTTGCAACTAAAAACTGATATACTTGAAAGGAGCTTAGAGTCTTGGATGGCAGCCCAGTATGCTGGAGAGCTGCTCCAAAGAAGGATGTTTGAGATCCCACACCTTTGAGCCGGGTCTGCTGCGATGCTTTTTGGTTCCTAGAAGGCAAATGACTTCTGCTACTGCGCAAGGGAGGAAAGGAGGGAGGAGACAGGCAGGGGGACAGAGGGTGCTGGTTATGTTAAAGCCATTATTTTGGTCTCTGGATAATTTACTTCATCTGCCAGAAGGGGCACTCACTGCTGCCGTCTTCCTCTTTTTGGAAAGAATTTTTGTTGCCGCATCAGACTCAAAGGTAGCTCTCCAAAGCAAAACTATCCCATGATGGCTGTACCTCCTGTGTGCAAATGGAGCTGCCAAGGGGAGCCTGCTGGTAGTGAGGGCCAAAAACGCCTTTTCTGTCTTGTTTGCTTGCTTATCTTTGAATATTGAATCAGGCAGTTTGAGCAATCCACAGAAAGCTCTTTTTCATCTACTGTGCCAAGGGACATGTGGAAGGAGATTCTCACATTTCTGAAGCCAAGTTGTACCAACAGGACACCACTCTCCACCTCACACCAATAGCTCCTCAGCAGTCATCCAGGAGCTGAATTCTTCCCAGTATATAATCCAAATTATCACAGAAACAAAATATCTGGAGTAGAAAGAGACCCACAAGGATCATCAATTGAGTCCAACACTTAGGATGGGAGTTGCACCTTAACCAAGAAAGACCTTCCCCTAGTGCCTTCCAAAACTATATTAAAAGGAAAAAATTGGCATCAATGTCTGAATTTACTCAACCTCTTATCAAACAACAGAAATAATATATGCAACCAGGGTCCATAAATATTACTGGGTTTAATTTGTATTTAAACATAAAGGACAATCTGAACTTCAATCCTGCACTTGGAAAATTTGCAAACACAAAGTCTATTTGATTTTTAAAAGCTGAAAGCATTCTAACTACTTTAGATTTTTACAAAACACTACACACCTACACAAATAGCTGTTTCTTTTACTGCTTCTTTAATACTAAACAATAGGCTGGATATGTCAGCTTCATCTTACACACTACTAAATTGCATCTTCTCTAATAATGCATAAAACTGTATTTAGAAGCATCTTAAACGTCTAATGCTACAGTAATAAATCCTCAGCAGCAATGAACACCCAAATCCTTTTATGCGGTGTTACTTGCATTATGGTTAGCACAATCAATCACAATTTGTATCAAGAAGAAAAGAACCCATGCAGCTGAAGAAACCCTCTCCCTGCCTGCCTGCCCCCGATAGCTCTCTGGGCAGATCTCCACCTCCCAGTTTCACCCCACTGCATTGTGCAGCAAACCCGATCCAGCATGGATTTTGGTGCGGATGCCATATTTTACAACTACTGTAAACACCAGCTCAATAATGGGAATGAAATTCTATTTCCTCCTAGTTTTGCCTTTAAGTGCAGATGACATCATCCCTGTGGCCGTGCCGCCAATGAGCGCAGTGGCAGCGGGGGTCCCGGGGGGCTGCAGCCCACGCTACACAGACCTGCCCACCAGCCCCGGGTGGGGGGAAAACCTGACCTACTTCCACACCCCAGCTTTTGGGGCATCCCCCCACTCCTTTCTGCTTTCATTTATTTATTTATTTATTTTAACACATGCCTCTCTGCAGTCCCAGCTCCCTGCAGCACAGGGCTGTAAGTTTTTTATAAACTGCCTGTTTAACGACAAATCTCAAAACTAGAGCAGCTCTGAGGTGAAAAAAAAAAATCTGATACAAAGGCTTGGTAGTGATCACAATCAAAATACTTGAGAAGAACTGCAGCATTGAGCAGAATCACAAACAGAAAATTACCAGTCACATTTTAAGCCAGAATCCAAGTTTTCGGAAGATCTTAAGGAAAAAACAGTCTACAATCTCTGTATTAAAGGGAGTCTTTGTTCCTTAACATTGATTTATTTCCATGCTGAAATATCACTCCATAGATTTCTCTGCATCATTCTCTTTATCCTCCCATAATGCTACCTGAATCCTCCAGACTTAAACAAATCTGCACATTGTAATTGTCTAATGAGAGTAAGTCACTGAAAGATGGGATGTTTTTAAAAGGACAGTAATGCTTTTCATAATTTAAATGCACATTCAGTTAGGCAGGATTAGAGTCTTCCCTTATTTAAGGACACCATAATGCAAGCCCTGCACAGGCGGGAAGCACTGGCAGCTGCTGGCAGAAGGTACCCCACAAGCAGCACGACTTTTTCCTGATCAATCAGAGGAAGAAAAGCCCATTGTGCCGTTCCAGCAGGGAGGATGGTGATGGTCTCAAAGCCGTCATGGCCCTGGCTGATGAAGCAGGAGCTGCCGGCGTGCCAGTGAGCCAAGGGGCCTGGGGCTGCGAGCTGGGCTTAAGGACTTCTGTCCTTTTGTCCTCAGAACCAGGCGGCCACTGGCACACTGTCCCTGCCACACTGTTCCCCGCAGTGCTCAGACATGAACAGGCACTTTCACTTGCCCCCCCATTTCTAGTGCAGCAGCTCTGGTTGCATCCTGACTCCAAGCCCATGGTGGGGGCTGGGGAAGGCAACCACTGCTCAAAAGGCGATCTGTCATTGCACACACTCAGGCAAAGATGTTTCAGGCTAAAATAATTCATTTTAATACAGTTTTCCAAGTGGGAATTGCTAAACATAGCAGCAAAATGCAGAAATATTTTAGCACTAAGACCACCTGCATCAAGAGACTATTTCCATAGATTTGAGTACTTTAAATCTTTTTGGACAGGCAGGCAATGGGGAGAGAGGGGTGCAGAAGGCAGAGCCAGCTGCAGACCCTGCCATGCTGGCACAGCTCGTTGGATTCAGTGTCACTGCCAGGATGCTCCTGGGTCTTCCCCAACTCTGAACTTAAACACCAAAACTAACTCATTGTATTGTTGTGACATGGTCAGCCCCTCATTAGGGCTTCTCAGGAAAAAAAGGAAAAAACATACAACCTCCACCCTGTTCCTGACTCTTTAGGAAGGGGAGGCAGGGAAAGCAGCACCACAAGCTCCTGTTTCCCTTCAGGGTGACATTCTGTGGTGCCATCACGTCCTTACACACATCGCTTTCCACAGCACTTACTAAAAGGCTGTAGAAAAATCCTACCCAAAGACCTGTAGGACTCATAAGGAGTATGAAAACACGATCCATCCTAAGGGAAAGAGCAAGGGAGAGCAGGGGGAGAAGGGGAGAGGGAGGGCAGAGACTGTCATCATCTCTGAAGTGATGTAAGCTTCTAAATATAGCACCAGCAACACAGGAGGAACAATAAAAAGGCACCATGGATTTAATTTCTCCACCGCTTTCACACTACCCCAACCATCTTTTTTCAGCTGCTATGTTAAGCAAGGAAAGGTCATCTTCTATTTGCAATGATTCAGATTTATACGGTTTATAATACGTTTATAAATTACAGCTCTCTCCTGCAGCTCTGTCTCGCGCACACGCTCTGCAGAGCCAGGCAGAGCATGATTCGCATCACAAACAGCGATGACGGCAGTGGGGGGGAAGGGGAAGCCCCCTTTGCTATGGACTCAAACGAATAAAGTTCCTTTCTACCGTTTGAACTGAGATGATTCATACCACGCTCCTCCCTTCCTTCCTGATATCTCATTTCAGCAAGGGATGGGGAAGTCTGGAAAGGTCTGCAACCCAAAAATCCCTGGTGATGAAAAGGTGTGGATACCAACCCCAAAAAGGTCAGTCTGGGGGACTGAATCCACTCAGAGACACAGAAAGGACAAAACAGCTAATATCCGGCAGCAAAATTTCCCAAACACGTTTAGGATTTTGATCCCTAAACATAACCTCAGTCTAGTCTCAAATCTGACATCACCTCCCAAACTTAACATGGACCTGGCTGTGATTTCCTCAGCTGACAGTGACCTGGGAATTCAGGTGGAGTCTCCCATTTGCAAAGCCCATGAAGGTATATATATTTTTCTTATTCGGCAAAAGTTGATATAAAAACCAATACAAAATACTACATTTTCTTCCCTCAGTTATTTAAAATGGTATCTCAGGTTTAACCAAGTAGACTAAGACAATTTAGAACATAAGGTACCACCACATCTCTCACAAGAAGAAGGCTTCTGATTAAATGACCCTGAGAATAACACGTTAAGTCCACAGATGAGGTTAAAAAAAAAACAAAAAAATCATTAAAATGCCACTTCCAATATTTTTTTTTGTCTTTTTGCTTGAGGATTAACACCGAACTGGAAGACTGCAAGTGGGAAGAGGGGAGGGATCTGACTCCTCCTACCAAAATTTCTCTCCTAAGCAAGGGTAATTTTGAACAGTCCACTCTCATTTATTATTGGTCAGTGCACCCAGTTTGAAGAGTGTATGTGAAGGAGTCTACCCTGTGTCTGGAAGGAGTCCTACCCTGACAGACTTGCCTGTGCTCAGGCACAACTTCATGCAAACAGCTTGGCTGCCCCTGGACCCAGGCTGGGACCAGCCAGGCTCAGCACAACCTGAGTTCTGTAACAGAATGAACAGGGAATAAGGGGGAGGGTACCAGGCACTCAGGGTCTGCAGACCCTGAGATCTGGATCCCCAGACCAGCCATGCTGGGGAAACACAGCACAGACCCTACAGCAGCTCCGCAAGGCTCCTGTCATCAGATGGAGCATCACAGTACAGTGATTTCTAAACTTTCACATTTTCCAACCTTTCACAAAATCCAACCCTTATCACCTTTAAAAATGGAAGGCTGAGTATGTTCAGATAAAGTCTTCCCCAGAGTCATTTGGGATCCTCCATCCACTGAGGGCAAAAAAACAGCAGGAAAACCCCAGCTATTCTCACCCAATCTAAGAAAATGATCAAACAGATAGAGCAAGGGGTGAGCCAGATGCCATGCCTGCACTCCAAGTTGACAAACCACAACTGCTAACCAAACTTCAAAGGAAACAAAATCAAAATCATAAAGACAATATAAGTATTGTGGCTACTTTACCTCCAACTAGAAGCTTCATTACATAAGAACAAAACTCATTAATACTCAGCAACAAAAAGCAAGTCTGACTTGCAAGAACACGGTAAGGAACAATGACAAATTAAAATATAATGACGGTTCCAACTAGTCAAGTATTTTATCTGTCAGATATATCACTATTAAGAAAGATGCCACATACCAAATATGAAACTACAAATGCCATTAAATAGTAATCAGTTCTATGCCAAAAAGAAGGATACTTTTCTAGCTATTCTCTCGTACAGGCAGTGGTTTTCATGCCAAGTTTTTCCAAGGAAAACAGAGCATCCAAATGCTTATAATTATGCACTGACATTTTCTGATTGTGATTTTTATTTAAAATTGCTTGGGATATTCTCCATCTCTAAACTGGTCCATGAGGCTAATGAAGAACATGACTGAGTTGATGTGAATTTCCATATTTTAAATCAGAAATCCATTTTACCTTGAACACAAAGTTGAAGACAACACCATCACAGCCCTTTAAAGAAATCCTTCAGCACTATGTGACACTCAACCCAACAACTCCCAACTTACAACCTTACAAGGCTAATATACAAAATAACCCTTCAGATGACTACTTTTCTCTAAGGCAGGAGAAACCTAAACCTAAGTGAAAGGTTGAGTTGGCTACAAATGAGACTACAACCAGGCTGTTACACTTGAGTAGAGCATATTGGACAGAAGCAGCCCAGATAGAAGACAGGAAATAAAAAACAGGATCTACACATGCTACCATCTCCCTGCACACAGGGAGACCAGCTTGCTGGCTACTACCCTGTCAGATTCCTACAAGAAACCACCCAATATGTCATTCCAAGAGACTGAAACAATGTTGAAAACAAGGATCTGAAAAAGAACTGCAACTCATACACAGAAGATTTTTAAGTCCCCAAAAAGAACAAAACATCTCTCTGGTGCAGAGCATCTTTAACCATCAACTCCTGAGTGACACAACGCAGTTACGAGCAGTGGGCACAACCCTCACACATGATTCTCCATCAGGTCTGCATTAAGAGGTTGCTTATAAAGAATTAATGACCTTGGAACTGCCACCCAAACCCTTATGGTCTATCAAAACAGAGATTAACTGTCTGAACATGCTACATAAAAGATTTTCTCAGGCATTTTCCAAGGAACCGAGTTAATATCTACCATGGTGTAAATTTGTCTATGTGGTAAAAGCAGAAAGAAAGAGATAACTGGTTTTTGTGAGGAGAGCACAGTAGTGACTGAATTTTTACTTCCTGTGGCAGTAATTTGCAAAATATTTAGAAGTTTTGAAAGGTTTTTCTGCCACAAGAGTACATCCCTCCCGCAGTACTGTCAGCGCCAGCTGAGGTCAAGGTTTAAGCAACTCTCCAGATTGATCCCAGTCAACAGAGCAGGATGGTTTTCCTGCAAAGGACAGACTGTGCTCAGGATCTGCTTCCAAACAGTTCCAGGCCTCCTGGTGGAAGTGCTCTGTGTGTGTTTGGACTGCAAGTAGGAAATCAGTGCAAAAATATCCACAAATTTTTACTGACTTATGACAAGCAAGTGCAGTTCTGCTGCTCTGCTGAGCAAGGGGAGGGCAACACACAAACACACCTGCTGTGGGAGGACCCTGGGGTCAGCAGGCCCATCATCACCCCAACACCTGGGGAGGAAGCAGATGCACAACTGACTGCTCAACCTACTCGAGATGGAGAAAGGCTCAAAAAAAAGTCTTCAAGGCAAGAATCATAGAACAGGTTGTGAGGGACCTTAAAGTTCATCTCGTTCCAACCCTCCTGCCATGGGCAGCGACACCTTCCACTAGACCAGGTTGCTCCAAGCCTTGTTCAACCTGGCCTTGAAGAGCAGAGAAGACAGGTCCTATTACCAGCCTCAGAGCATAGCTCTCCCTAACAGCAACTCAGTATCTTGCTCCAGAACCAAAGCCACTGCCTGGCAGGGCAGGACAATGTCTGTCCATCTCTCCTGCAGCAGACAGATGCCACATCCCAACACTGTGGCATCACCCCCCACCACAGGCTCTCCCCAGGGCTACAAGAAGGACTGTAAACTACTGCCAGCAGCCAGATTTCAGTAAGTACAGGTGCTTGCTTAAAATAAACCCTCCCTAGTTTCAGTCTGATAGAGTTTCATTTGTGCATCGCTCTTAACTGCTGTTACATAGCAGCACATGTCACCTCCAAACTGTGGTGATTCCTGTAAATCACAGTTTATATATATCCTGCCTGTCAAGTCCGTAAAATCTTTAGGGAAACTCCTGAATATAAGGTCTGAAAAACAACCACTTTCATTATGGATAAATTGAGGTTGACGTGTTGCATTATGTTGTTAGTTTAAAAAAAAAAAAAAATTAATCTGAAAACCACAGATTTTAACCAAAGGGCAGTATTTTCATTAAATATTTTCTTACTTTGTGCACAGCCTATTCAAGTCATTACTCGCTTGAAACTGCAAATGCTCATTAATTGGATTGGGAAACACCAGTGGTCTATGGAAATTCCTAGGAAGATTTTTAATGCACAGCACACCTCGAGGATCAGTGTTTTGCTAATGACCACCATAACCAGTGGCAGACTTTCAAGGAGCCCTTGAAAGTAACACTGTTGACAAAATGAGCAGACAAAATCAGTATGTAAAATAAAATATGAGCGAACATGCATTTGGCAATTTTCCCCTTGCTTACAAAAGCAGAGGGAAGTGCCCAAGGACAGCTCAGCAGACCAGGGTGAGTTCAAGATGCCAAGCACAGGTTCCCATGCTGGATGCCAGGGGGACCCTGCCAGAGGTTGCTTCCAGCTCCACCAGTGAAGCAGCA
Source organism: Corvus moneduloides (assembly GCF_009650955.1). Classification (NCBI taxonomy): domain Eukaryota; kingdom Metazoa; phylum Chordata; class Aves; order Passeriformes; family Corvidae; genus Corvus; species Corvus moneduloides. The sequence goes on from NC_045490.1 coordinate 10,755,886, forward strand.
GAATCATACAATCACAGAATCGTTAAGCCTGGAGAAGACCTCCAAGATCAGGAAGTTCCACCATCAATCCAGCACCACCAGCATGTTCACCACTAAACCATGTCCTCAGTGCCATATCCACAGATATTTTTTTTAACACTTCCAGAGATGGTGATTCCACCACTGCCCTGGGCAGCCTATTTCAATGCCTTACAACCCTTTCTAAGAAGAAATTTTTCCTAATAGCCAACCTAAACATTCCCTGCCTCAACCTGACACTGTTTCCTCCCATCGCTTGTTACCTGGGAGAATAGATCAACCTTCATGTCATTCCAGCCTCCTGTCAGGGAGCTGTAGAGCGTGATAAGGTCCTTTCTGAGCCTCCTTTGCTCCAGGCTGAGCCCTGACAGCTCCACTGGCCACTCCTCATCAGACTCATGCTGCAGACCATTCCCCAGCTGTCTGGCCTGGGAAGCAGATACCTCTACACCATTTGTTAGTGGAGCTGCTTAATCACTACCTGATTCACAGCCTCTTCCCCCACCCCCACAGCCCAGCCTAACAGTAATTTTCCTTTCCAGAAAGCCAGGGGGTCCATCCACGTACATCTCCTCTCCTCCACCAGACAGTGCCGGATGCTGCATCCACACCCACACACCCTTTGTGTGCAGCCCACGACAAACCAAACCCACAGGGGCCCACACAGGAAGTGAACATGCTCTAGACGCGGCTTCTTTTGATCACAGAAGTAAGAAACACATATAAAAATGCAGGAGAGTTCAGCAGAGCTGCAAACAGGGACAGCATACGTGGGCTTTTCCAGGGTCCTGTCCCACACAGGGTGCCTGGCTAACGGAGGCTCTGGCATATGCTGTGGAACCTGAGCACATGCCTTCTCCTGAGCACCTGAGAGCTGGGATCCCACCTAGGCCATGCAAAATTATCAAGACACAGACTAGAGAAAATCCTCATGTTGTTAAAAAACAGCATCAGAAGAAGGAACCTGCATTATCTCTTTGTATCACGCAATACCTCCAGAGAGATAATGACAACATTAATTTCTGTATCCTGTAAGTGCACTGCAAGATCCGTGGATTTCAGCAAGACCTAAATTTTCTTTTGATTCATAGAATTCCCAGAATGGTTTGGGTTGGAAGGGACCTTAGAAAATAACCAGTCCCAAGCCTCTGCATTAGCAGGGACACCTTCCACTACCCCAGGTTGCTCCAAGCCCCACCAAACAAGGCCTTGAACACTTCCAGGGACGGGGCAGCCACAACCTCACTGGACAACCTGTGCCAGGGCCTCACCACTCTCACAGGGAAGAATTTCTTCCTATTAACAATCTAAACCCACGCTTTCTGTCACCCTGAAGCCATCCTCCCTTGTCCTGTCACCACAGGCCCTCGTCCAAAGTTCCTCTCCAGCTCTCCTGGAGTCCCTTTAGGCAGGGGAAGGCGCTCCAAGGTCTCTCCAGAGCCTTCCCTTCTCCAGGCTGAATAGCCCTAACTCTCTCAGCCTGTCATTAGTTAATAAAGTTAAAATTCTGTCAAATATTTTTTTAAAGTGTCAAAAAGAGGAAGTGTGGACATGAACACAACAAAAAGCAATGAGCTGCAAAGAGAACCGTCTTCCAGCTCAAGAACTAGTGATTTCAGCCACTCACAAGATCAGCCACAGCCTCATCAAAATGAATTGATATTCCAAAAAAAAACAGAAGCCAGCAATGCTGTGTCCAGGTTTAACAAAAAGCAGCTGGAGACATGCCCTAAGTCAGTCTTACTTGGTTTCGATTATTGAAAGGTACCATTTCAGCAAATTTACCTGGTAGTTAAAAGTAGATTATAAAAGACCCACAGTGTTTTATAGCATTTAAAAAGAAAAGGATTGGTGATGGTAAAGCACCTAATGGGTTTGATCCAGTATATTGAAGTGTGACTTAATTCCCTCCAATTATGAGATCCCCCATGCTACCTCCAGCCTCTGACAGGATTACATTAAGTAATGATCAAAGAACAAGAAACTTGCCACTCAAGCAGTCTGCAGTGACAGACTTCTCTGAAGATAAATGTTTCTACACAGCTCCAGGACAAATTTTACTTTATGCAAATATTAAGATACTGTCCATAAAATGCAGTATTATAATGAATCTTTTAAACCTCATCATCCTCTTACAGTAGTTTAAAAAAATTTCATCTCTGAGGAAGGGGATTACTACTAAAGTTTGGTACTAATTTCTTTATTCTGCTCTACAATAAACTAACAGGTGAAAAAATTCAGTATGTTGTCACAACTCCACAGAAACAGGCATTAGATCATACATGCACTATTTTTAGAGCTACAAATATTCTTCATCTGAAAAAAAAAAATCACAGAGACTTGTCAAAAATGTATGTGGGTAATAAATACACAGAATAACAGAATGGCTTGGGTTGGAAGGGATTTTAAGTATCATCTTGTTCCAATCCCCAAGGCAGGGAGGGACACCTTCCACTATCCCAGGTTGCTCCAAGCCCCATCCAACCTGGCCTTGAACACTTCCAGGGATGGGGAGTCCACCACCTCAAATTACTGACCACCAAAAGGAATTAGAAAAATGTTACTGAAATGAAAAAAAGATTTGAGTTTACAGGTTTGAGTCACGTGGGAATTTGGACTGAATTGTTAAATCCTGTTTGGATTTGAACAGTGCAAGAAATATAAATGCAAAACTTACTATCTCAGGGTTTATTTTTTAACTGTGAAGATAAATACTTAAACTGTTTACTTTCCTATTACTTGATCCAAGATCAAAACAGCAATTTAATTTTTATAAAGCACCGGAACTATAATTAAATTTTATTTTTTTCAAAGCATTATCATTCAAAAGTCACTTGCTGTTATTCTGGCTGCAGTTTTGCAAGTTCCTACTGTATGAGCACAGAAGTCTGGGATATAGTTTAACAGAGATGATCACAATTACTTCTTTCTTTTGTAAGTAAAAAAAATGGTTGTATTATTACTTCTTTTGTAATTATAAAACATGGTTTCATTATTGATTGGGTTGAGAATTAGACTAAGAATAGAAATGACTCACTATTTATCTCCATTGTGACACTGCCCTGCTGCAACGACCCCAGCTCCTGGCTGGACGTTTATCACCACCAAGATATGTAACCATGCTAAGAAATCAGATCTGAATCAAGAGCTAGCATTATTAACACCAATGGCACATTTCTTCTTAATCCATTCATTTTGAGCAAGAGCTTTTGCCAAATGTGTCCAGCCTCACTTTCTCTCCCACAGTCAGGACATTACTGTGGGTGGGGTGATGTGCAAGATGCAGCATTACTACGTGACAAAAATGGAAAAGGCCAGGAATGCCCAGGGATGAAGAGATCTGATATAATTACAGGAATGCTCAGACCTGTCCCAGGCAGACTGACAGCCACACATACTCAGGCTGCCATCGTGGCCGTGGCCTCACACATGACCCACTGCAACAGAGCCACCTCCTCCAGCCCTTCACAGGCAGTAGCGCTATTGTGTAGCCTGAAAAAAATATTTGGCAAGTGTTTTGCCAAATACACAACTGCCCTCGGGATCTGGCTGGCCTGCTGTGCTGTAGAAGGTAAGAATCCCCAGCACCAGCAGAACCTCAACACATTGGTTGCACACCTTAGGTGCATTCTGGATGTGGAGGAGAGCCCAGCCTGCTCACCAATCCACCAGAGCAGTGCTGGCATCCGCTGCACGGGGACTGCAAGAGCAGTCACATCACTGTGCACTTCGAAGATAGAAACAGAAACATAAACCTGTTCACTCTGAGGGAGAAGAAAGACATGCCAGCAATGTGCTCACTGTATTTACTTGGAAAGAAAAAAAAACACAAAACAAAAAGCAACTACAAATAGTTAATTCTGCAGACAACCAGTGCTCTCGTGAAATAACACTGCTCTATGAACCACAAAAATTTAGCAAAGGAATCTAAATGGTAACACCTTCACCAAAGAAACCAACCAGATGATCCATTTTTAACATTAGTTCATTCAAGGGAGGGCAGGGAGAGAAGAAATTTTAAATACCCACAATAATTTGAATGTCAACTATCCTGAAGATAAACAATTAAATTAAGAACTAGAAACCTCTTTACTTAATTAAGAGGCATAAGAGAAAAGAAGAGCTTCAAGGATAGTAACAATAATTTAAAGTATTATTCAAAGTATATATATATTACAGCTTGGTTTTGTGGCCAATCAGGTATTTCTACAGAACAAGTTCCAGCACTAACAAGAAGTACTCCATGTGAGAAGTAGATGTTAGCTCATGTCACAATCCAATAGGTAATGTTTTACAAAACATGGATTAACCTTAATCATAAATATAATCCCAGTATATTTAATATGCAGAGATTTACATTCTAAGGAGTTAATGGAGATTGCATAGATAATTCCCTTAACAGCAAGCACAAGAAACCTTCTATTTAAGGAAATATTCCTAGCTGGGTTAAAAAAAACACTGAATTTCAGTACCTATAGGATCTGAGTTTTCTTTACAAAGCAGAAAACTACTTGCATATGAGAGACTAGGCACGTAAAAACTTAAATGGTGTCATACTGAGTATTCCAACATCAGCCACAGGAGATGGACTGGAGTCCATGCGGAAAGCTCCAAGCCCTCCCCAAGCATGCAGGACTCACAAAAGGTCCATCAGGCTGCATTCAGCATCTGTCACAGAGCACTCAGCAACAGGCTGGAGAGTGAAATACAACTCTGTGCTCATTCACTAGCATTATGCCAGACAGGAAATCTGCTGGAGAGTTTGTAAACACTTTTCCCACTCTGGCAGAAACCTTACTGCAAGTTCCTGTCAAATGGAATTTTGACTCGCCCTCCTCCTTATCCTGATCCCTCACCTGTAGCAGAGGGTTGGAACTAGATGATCTTTAAGGTCCCTTCCAACTCCAACATTGTATGATCCTACCCTTCTCTCACGGGCTACATGAAGGGTTACACCATGCAACCTGTTTTTCAAGATCACTGGGAACCAGTGTATGAGCAGGTTCATATAGGCATGGAACTAACCATACGTCAGATAGTACATACTTGACTAGTTTGTAATGGAATATGGAAAAATACAGGCACCAAAGTTTTCCTTACTTGTCACACAGGCAGCTTGTTACCGTGTTTTGATTCCTTAGTCATCTGTTGAGTTACAAATTACTTTTGCTACCTTACTACTCCAAAGTAGGACACTTTCCAATTCGGAGCTTACAGTCTACAAAGTAAGGATTGGTATTTCAATTCAAATTGCTGAAAACCCAGCATCTTGCAGATTTGGTAGCAGAGAGGTGGTTGTTTACTCCTTGCCACTTAGCACTCACTCATCCAAGAAAACACTTAGCGGTATTACAGGACTCTCCTTACATATTCCTAATTAATAGACATAAAAGCAGACTTAGGAATGTGCTGTTGATTTAAGTTTATACCATTTTCCAACAAACACCTCATATATACATATACATATTCACAAATCTGAGGAAGTCACCAGGTTTGCAACAAGCAGCTACAGGCTCAGGTGCTCTGTACTGTCGGTAACAATGAAATAAATCAACACAAAGAAAAATAAATCAACTTGAAGGAAAATCTTAATGAGGACATAATCTGTTGACTAATCACAGTCCTGTGTGTGTACCACACTGACTCCTTGCACCAATAACTGAGAGCCTCTGAGATCATTCACGAAGCCGTGAAACTTGGTCTTTCTCAGACCAAAGATGCCAAGTCCCTTCTCATGCATCCCCCTCCAGGCAAGCTGCATAGGTAGCATCAGCATCAGCTGTTACTGGGATTCTCCTACTCTTAGCAATGAAACCTGAGAATTATTTATTATCTGTGTTCTTATTCACTGTCACAGACATCAAAGAGAGAGATACAGTCTGTCATACACAGATTGGAATTTAATTACTAATAAAGCTTTATGCGTACCCACCCAGAGTGTGAGGGTCCAACATCTCATTTCTTCAATAATTAATTTTATGTCTTACTAATAAAATCCAACATGTGACAGTTCTAGAAATGAGATGGCAGAGGATGTTAAACTTCAAGTAGCATATTCTCTTCCTGTCACAGACAAATGCTGTGCAGGGCCTAAAAGCACCACTTGCGACCCAACTGCTACCAACATGCACAAAAACCAGCAGTTATATAAGTTATAAGCTCATATGTGACTGCACACATCAGAGATTTTGAAGTGTATCAACTGAGAGTGTATCTCTTTTGGGGAGATGAAAAGGAAGATGGGCAAAAGGGGGAGAAATTGGTTTTTTCTCTTCTGAGCATGAATACTATTCCAGGGTTGTACTTGAATGATAGTACTGGTTTTAACCTTTGATTTTCAAAGCAGATCAGATTATCCAGAACAATTACTTTCAATTAAATAATTTGTCTAGATCACATATATCCTGTTACCAAGCAGGAAGTTTGAAAAATAAGGGTGAAGAAAAACCTTCGCATAAGCTTTGCAGCCCTGAAACCACAGAGGTACGTGCCTTCACACAGAGCAGAGTTTATAGTCTCTGCTGCTATTTAAAACTAGCAGATGAGTTGTTAACTCTTCTTGATGCTTGAACTACCACTATACTATTTTTAAGCAAGTAAACACAACCAAGTACAAGACTGTTAATGCTGTACTGATCTGCATTTGTGATGAACTCAACTCTACACCATAGTTCAAATTTATTAAGGAAAAAACCAGAAACCCACCAATTCATACATCTTACCAAAAGAACTCCAGGTAAAACCAACAAAAAATGAAGAATGACCATTTCTCTGTCCAGTGATCATATTAAGATTTATTTATAGTGCTCAGCTGAAGATCCCTAAAGCAAAAAAACCTCATCTTTTCCAACTACTACCTTCATTTCCACCTATGGTGTTCCAATCTAAACCACTTCATCACTGCTCCCCAACACAAAAGAAGTGCTCTCAAAAATGGCAAGCATGGACTATTTCACTGCATCAGTTTTGTCAGCAAAAGAAGATTTCAGCCAGCCATGCAGACATCACAATGCCAAGGAGACAGGCCAAGGGAGAGCAGACTCACCGACATGTAGCTGCTGGAATCCACGTGGTCCGTGATGGTCTGACGCTCACCCCTCTGGTTAATCTTCCTATACCTCCGACGGGACTGACGGAGTGGGACTTCTCTTTGCAAGATGTTTTCCTCATTGTCTTTGGAGTTCTCCACCTGAAACACATGTTCAGGCTCCTGGTTAAACATCCAGTTCTTCCATAGCACTGAGAGCCGATGGAGCCGTATGAAGCTCATGGGGAAGGAACAAACATAAGTTCAGGGCAGTTAAACTTTCTGAAGAAAACAACCGTGGTTGTTTCGGAGAACCACTGCTGCAGATCTCAGAAGTGCCTTAATACAATGAGCTGGAGGCCACAGTTTCCTTCCGGGAAACAGTGTATTTATATTAAAAAAAAAAAAAAAGTAAAAAAGGCACACATATCCCTCTAAACAATGTCACTTATCAGCAGAAACCCTTCTGCACCCACACATAGCACAAAAGAGTTATTAGGCACTGCTCATTTCAAGTTTATCTTCAACACAGAAGTTACCATTTCTTTGTGTATTTACAATCTGGCAAAAACACTGAATTATATCCTATTTTTAGTAGTGTAATTTTTAAAAGCATAATTTATTTCTAGTACCAGTCACAACTAAACAACTTTAAATATTCCAGCTTTTTATAAATAGCTACTTCACCTATGTCATACTACCTTCTAATCGCTTCCAGTGGATTATGGAGAAATGGCTGGAACTTGATTCGTATCTTGATGTTAAATATTATTTGTGACTAAACATTAAAAATTAGGTAAATTTATCTTGTTAGTAAAAGCCAACATGAAACCTTTTATCTCAATAGCTACAATTCTTTTTTTCTATAAAAAGCAGTCTCATCCTTTCCCATTTCCTTTTGATGTTTTGGAAAAATATCTCCCAGCAGGAAGCAGGGCAGACACGCATGCAAATAGGCTGCAGCAGCCAAGAAGCTTCTCTACAATATATTTACTATGTAGAAGTTTCTGCTGTCTTCAATTGCTTATTTTTCATTTTTTCTCTCCAAATTTCACTGGAAAATCCTAAACATTAAGGCTGTACTAGTGGAACAGGAGAAGAACCTCTGCGTGGTCTTATACAGCTCTCACTTCACATACTCAAGTAAATTATCTCAAAATTAAAATCCAGAAGGTACAAAGGAATGAAACCCAGAACGACTTAACAGACAGAAACAGGAAAGTAACCAAACTACACCATCACAAAAGCAAGATCACATCTACCTTCCACATCACTTTTTCCAAACAGCTACGTTCTGTCTGAAGTCAGAGGAAGGTGCAAGCAGCTGGGCTTGTCTTGCGGGTTCTTTTTGATTCCATAGAGAAATCATACATTAACAACATGGGTTAAAGATATAACAGTTAGAAAAGTTAGAAAAGAAGAGTGATGCTCACACCATAATATTGTCAAAAAAAGAAATCAGAAAAGCTGAGCTCCCCCAGCAACGGATAACCACACTTTTCACTAGGATTTTACTACCTCTTTGCAAAGGAACAGGACAACAACCAAAGGTATCTATTTGCAGCACTGCTGTAAGCACAATGGTATAAGGGTGTAAAGAATACAATGCATGCAGGCAGAAACAAAAAAGAAACAAAAAATCTTTTTAAACAGGCCATCCAGTATCATAAAAAAATGCACTAAGATGATTGATATAGAAGCCTTTCTTCATGCAGCATAAATATGGATTTCTAGTTAGCACAGTGTTGCCCTCAAATTGTACAGAAGTCCTCCAGAAATAAGGAATTTTGGTTTTGTAAAGAGTTACTCATTAAATAACCAAAATTGCAATGATTTAATTTTTAATTTTTTCTATGCGAGCTCCTTCAATAAATGCATTATTATCCTTTTTTCAGTCTTATAAGACCCTAGAAAACAAAACAAGCAGTGAGCTTCTTCAACAGAACAGACTCACCTGGACCTGAAAACTGCTGAGGTGAACAAAGGCTCTTCCAATACAGATAACCCTTATTATCAAGAAGCCCCAAACTAAATAGGTATTTTTAACACTATATTAAAACAAACACTCAGTGACAGAAGAAATTATTTTTCTTTCACAATTCTAACTGAAAACTAAGAAGGGAGCATAAATAAATTATTTGATAGCACTAAGTCAAAACAAACAAGTGGGGGAAAATGAGACCACCTGCTTCCTTCGGTTAGTGAACTGCTGCTGACAAAAACAACATGGAAATCAGAAACCAGGAAAGACCTCCATGCCACAGAGCTTCCAGCTTAGTACCACCAGCAAGAGCAGTATTTTGAGTCCAGCTGACCACCAGGTTGTCAACACTTATGATTTACAAGAACTGATTCTGATATTCTGTGCTTGAACAGGATAGGCACACCTGGGCATCTCACTCGGCCCTGCTTTCACCTGGTTAAAACTAAAAATTCCTGTTGGCAGAGAAGTGTCACCCTCATCACACCCCTATGAAAGAATTCAGCTTCTCTGTGGATTCTGGGAGCCAGGTCCTGGCATGGGAGCAGAAGGAGGAGAGGTTCCCCAGGCCACTGCAGAGCCAGGAGGACCAGGCTGCCATCAAGTCAGATTGAGACACAGACTGCTTCCCATTACTTCATTTTCAATAGAGTATCACAGAATTGTTAAGGTTGGAAAAGGACTCTGAGATCATCACATCCATCCATGCCCCAAGCCCCTGCCAGGCCCACCACTAAACCATGTCCCCAGGTGCCACATCTACACATCCATGAAATCCTTACAGGGATGGTGACTCCACCACTGTCCTGGGCAGCCTGTGCCAGGACTTGACCCTTCCCATGAAGAAAATTTCCCTAACATCCAATCTAAACCTCCCCTGGCACAACTTGAGGCCATTTCTTCTTGTTCTATCCTTTGCTACCTGGGAGAAGAGGCTGATCCCCACCTGGCTACAACCTCCTGTCAGGGAGTTGTAGAGAGTGATGAGGTTCCCTCCTGAGCCTCCTTTTCTCCAGGCTGAGCACCCCCAACTCCCTCAGCTGTTCCTGATCAGACTCATGCTCTTGCGCCAAGAAGTCTGGAATAGCACATTAACAGGCCATATCCTAATCAAAGGTGTTCTTTATTAACCTCAAACACTGGCAGCAGCAGGATGCTCCCACACCACCAGCTTCACCCAGGCACTAGCTGCCACACAGAAATCAAGAACTACAGGATTGCCCTGTTTCACTCTGCAGTCCAAATCAGCAATGAAGTATTTTCTACCTGCAAGTATCACGCTGCCCTTCTGAAATCTTACACTTAGATCTGAAGAAGAAAATGAAGCACCAAGGAACAACAGCAAGGATACTTCAATACACCGAGATATGCTGCAATTCTGGACCATTTTCTTAAGTGATAAATGGGGCTATTATTAATTCAATAGATTGCTCAGTCTCCAAAAATATGAGTTACAATGACCATTCACACACTGTTATCCTCATTAACTTAAGCTGACCACATTTTATGGCCTTTAAAATGGGTCTGTTCCCAGAGGCTTCCCACTACAAAACTGATTTACATTCTAAAACGACAGGAGAGAAGAAAAAAAAAATTCAAAAAAATCAGTCACCAGCAGGAAATGATAGAGTTCTTTAACTCCATTAAAGTAGCTAACTAATTCTTCTGCTTGAAGATAAATATTCATTATGTATTAAACCTCATTAGTATGTTGCACATTAAAATCTAGAGAAAATAAAAGAATTAAGATAAATTTTAATAAGAGTTCATCAGGGAAATGAAACTCAAGTACACCTTGTGTCAGTGAAGATCATTAACAAGGTGCACACCACCACACTGATTTTTTTTCTCACACTATTTGAAGTGCTATCTAGAAAATACAGCTAATACTACCTGTAGCTACATTTACCTGTGAAACATGATCATAAATATAACGAGGTAACTACTCTGCACTTTTAATTCTCTGATTTTCCTACCAGAAAAACATACTGAAGTTCCAGAGAAGGACGTAAGATACTTTCAAGTGTCTCTATACTCTTACTGGCATTTAATTGCTATTACAGACAATTCAGGAGATCTAAAATAGAGTAAACAGCTGTTTGGGCTGTGCCTTTGCCTCCAGGAACACTCAGCAGTGTGTGAGGCTGCTGACATGGCCAATGCTGGCTTACCCAGCTACTGTGATACTGTGTTCCTCTGAAAACACTCATCACAGTTGTGCCTACTCAAGTTAGACACACAACACTAGTTTCTTCAGTAAGTATTTCAATAGGGCCAGTTTCTCTCTGGAAGCACACACTGCACAGAAGCTCCTCTTTTATTTCCATCTTCAATAATTTTTTTTTTTTAATTATTATTACAATGGTGATATGACCAAAGAAGGATGTAGGTATTTCTTAAGATTTCTATAATGTACTTTGCCCATTAAATATTTTTCACATAAACTTACAAATGCACTTGCAGTGAGTCAAGTCACCAGCCTCCTTCCACTAGACCAGGTTGCTCCCAGCCCCATCTGATCTCGTCTTGAACACTTCCAGGGATCGGGCAGACACAACTTCTCTGGGCAACCTGTGCCAGGGCCTCAGCACCCTCACAGGGAAGAACTTCTCCCCAATATCTAATAATAGATATGACATGGCTGCACACATTGCCACCCAAATAGTCCTGTGGCATCCCTCCAGGCATAAATCCACCCCCAAAATTCCAGCTTTGAGAAGAGACTGGACAATTCAGAATAAATTAACTGTTTCACTCCAAAGCGTGAAGACAGGTTTATTGCACTCTTAACCTTAACTCTTAACTTCATGGCAGACTGTAGGTTAAAATATGTGCTGCAGCACAGAGCACATTACTGATGCTATCAGAGCCCACAAGCAGAGTCAGACTGACACTGCAGAGAGCAAATGGCACAAAGGACAGCAAGTGGACTTGGTACAGGACACTGCCGACCTCCCTCCCGCTAATGCGCTGTGAGAAACAAACATCTTACGGAAGCTGAATGTTTACATGCTCAGTAAGAGACACTGTCAAATATCAGTTTTAATGTTACCATATCTAGATCTAGGGCAGCTAAATCAATAGCAGTCTGGAGATCTGAGTCTGATTAACAGACACGTGGCTTCTGAGCACAACGAAGAGTTTTGTTCAGCTCCATTAACAATATCTAAGATGAAAGTTGAAAGAGATCTGCCTGTGTCCCCAGGCACACTGCTGGGATACAATGTCAGTCTGTACTATGGAAAAGTAATCCTAATATTCCAACTGCTCACAGCATGTGTACAACAACCTGGGAAGGACTGAGCAACACACTCTAAGCACAGATATCTGCATCTATATATGCACTTGGCAGTATCAGTAAGTGTTCTGAAGAAACAGAAGGAATCCTGGACATTAAGGATGGTGACAAACCTTACCCTTCAAGCATGGCTAAGCAGTCTCATGTTTCTTCTCCTACCTACAAGCCTTCAAACTATGTGGCACTGCAAAGGTTTGGAGGAAGAAGGTTTTTCCACCCAGGCATGACCAATAAAAGCCATGAAATGGGGAATGGGGGTGTAAATAAAATATTCAAGATAGAAGACTATCATAGCCTGACTCAGGAATGCTCAACTCAGCCGTGACAGTTAGGCTTTTGAAACTCAAGTAAGTATAATTTTAGAAAGAATGACCTAATCATCATCATTTACCCGTCTAGATTAAATTTACATAGCTACTGCTGTTACAAGAGCAGCCATAGGTATAATTGAAATCAAGGCAATTTTGCTGCAATTTCACAGAATACTTTACAATAAGCTTTTTGCGGTAAAAGAGAAAGAATTTGCTGAAACCAGCAATAGATTTATATACATATGAAAAAAATCTGTCTTACCACAATCATTTCTGAAGGTTCCAATATGATACATTCGCATCCTCTCTTTCCTCCAGACTGCTTGCCAAAACTAGAGTGGGATAGAAAAAAAGCAAACAAAAAGCAATGAGATTAACAGCCTATTTTACCTTTTCAGTAACAAAAATAATTGGCAATGGTCCATGTTGTTAAAAAACAAAAAAGAAAAAAAGAGAAAAATTGATGAAAACTATTGTGTGAAAAATGCTAATTAGATAGTATCATTACCATAACATTTTAATTTATTCAGCACCCCTCATCATGGCCTGCTATGTAAAGTCTAAATATAAAGAATGTTCTTTTGTAAATGATTACTTCCAGATACTCAAAACTACTCATAATACATTTCATTTCTGACAAGACCTTAGTAAATTTTAATTAAACATTAAACAGGTCTTGTAAAAACAAATATTCATAAATTCCAAAGACTCCAAAATACTACTCAGCACACAGCATTTTTAATGAGAGTTCCCTCAACTCTACATCACCCCTTCATCCTCCAGCAAAGGGGGGACTGAGAACCTCTTTTCTAACATTGAGCCTTAACTTGTGACCTCTGTCTTTTCCTCCAGCAAAGGGGGGACTGAGAACCTCTTTTCTAACATTGAGCCTTAACTTGCGACCTCTGTCTTTATGTTGCTACTTGTACCATCACAAGGAGTGGGTCATGGTGATGGGTTCTGTTTAAGAAGTATGAAAGAACAAATGTAACAAAGCATGATGGGCGACGTAAGACAGCAGCTGAGGAAAGGAGCTAAAAACAAACTGATGTGCTTCAGCTCATCAACTCTAACAGGAGACTTCCTTCAGGACACTGAACAACAGAACAACACTGAACAACTTTAGAGGAATCACCTCTGAAGAGGGCACCATGCGACCAGATCTAAGGGTGCCGGAGCTACCAGCAAAAAAAAAAAAAAACTGAGCTAGGCACTGCTAGGGGATGTGGGGTGTATTACAGACCAATAACATCTCAAATCAATCCTTTTGTGACCGTAGTGATACCTGGAATTGAAAATACCTGGCTTCGCACATTAAGTTTGTCTTCACTCCTCAGCCATTAGCCTGAGGTGAGAATGCTTGACCTATCCACTCCCTGGGATGGAAGGAAAGTGATTCCACACCCCCAGCACTTAAAACAAACTCCTTGATAAGCAGCACAGTGGCTGGATTAGCAGTTCAGTAGTTGTAGCTGCCATGTTACAAACTCAGACTGTCAACAACAATCACATTTTAGCACCTACCAGCAGGTGAGATAACTGAAGAATCAGTTAATGCAAAGCAGGGATTAACATGTGAATTAGAAGGAAGTTAAGACAAGAGTGGAGACGAACCCTTAAAAAGTGGGACAGCTCCATCTGTTTTCACTGAGGTTACATTTAAAAAGTACATCTGAAACTCCAGCCACGCAAGGCTTGAGTTACATAAATGGTCATCTTGATGGCAAAGATCCACTGAAATACAGAACATTTAAAAAGACCCATGTTTATAAACACCATTCCAAAACTTCTGTGGGATATGTGCAACTACGGGAAAAGAATTTAAGCAACTAAACTGAAGCTAAAAGACTAACAAAACTAAACTGAAGAAGGGGAGGTTTAGATTTGCTAATAGGAAGAAATTCTTCCCTGTGAGGGTGGTGAGGCCCCGGCACAGGTTGCCCAGAGAAGCTGTAACTGCTCCATCCCTGGAACTGTTCAAGGTGAGGCTGGATGGGGCTTGGAGCAACCTGGGATAGTGGAAGGTGTCCCTGCCCACGGCAAGGGGTTGGAACCAGGTGAGCTTAAAGGTCCTTTCCATCACAAATCATTCTGTGATTCTCTGCAACTGTGAAGTTACTCAAGTGAAGCTTCAGATTATTGCAACAAAGAAATTATCAGCATAATCCAGTTAGGATAAAGAATTAGAATTAACAGGAGCAGGGCAGCTTCTACTGTCAAGTTTTGATTTTGCTAATAGTCTACTGAAGGAAAAGAAAAATATTTAAATTACATGACTGCAATAGAATCATAAATGACATGACAACTAAAACTTCTCATCCAGACCCAACAAGCACGAGTTTCACACAGAAATGGCATTTTCACACATCTATAGTAAGAAACTCAGAGCTCAAATTTTCATGCCTTCTTTCATGCTTTTTCCACACACCTTGTGATCCAGGCATGAGAGTCTTGTGTTTTTGCAATGCATAAAAGAATGGCTAAACTACTCTCACTCTTACAACAGTTAATTCAGTTCAGAAAATACAGAAATGCCATTTTCAATGTCAGCTCCAACATTTAGGTGAACTGAAATCCATGTTAAGATTTCTCTACAAACTAAAATCCAAAGTGAGACCAACTTTGCTATGGGATCATTTTCAATTAAAAAAAAAAAGTTAAATAACTTATAATTCTATTCCTTATAGTAGAAAACTAAAGACAAGAGATATTTTTTCCAAAACACCAAAATTATAAAGGAATTACGTGCAACTGGAAGTTTCAGGTTTTGCACCTTTTTAAAACCATAAATGAAATAATCATTACCAGTATTATCACAAAACAGATTACCATTACTGCTACATCCCCTGTAGTTAGGAAAAAGCACAATTTCCTGCTGCAGGTTGTTCAAGCAAAGTATTTTTGTTGTGTAACAACAATTTATCAAACTCCTGGAGGTCGAGGAGGAGTTTTCTTTTTTGTTTTGTTTTACATAAACACATTCCTCCAATTCAGCCACTGTCCAGCCTCCCTCTGCTTATGTTGCAGCATTTGCTAATTAAGTAATGGCAGTAAACACTAATAAGGACAAGAACAGTGCTTGGAACAAAGGTCACTGTCTTGGCACTATCATTTCTGCTCCATCAGGCACTTTACAACAACCAAACACTTGGAAAAGGATCAGGTTCCAAAGACAAAACCCACCCCACTAATCCTATAGAATAAACTACTCATATTAACAACTCAATAGGTCAAGTTTAATTATTTCCTTGTACACAACATGGATGGCTTCTTGATTATTCCACAGCAGAGCTCCTTTTCCAAAGGAGGAGGCCGCATACGGTTTTTCCCCAGCCATAACAACCAGTGTGTCTTGAAAATACCAACTTTTAACATTCTTAATTAACATACACAACATGTTCTAGAAACATGGGGTTTAAATTTCTTAATTACTTATTCCATATTTTTCCTTTAGAATACAAAATGTTTAATTTCACTATCAGTTAAGAGGTTTGCTGATATCAATATACTTCACTAATCTGCCAATTATAATCAAGGCCTCAGAACAACATTCATTCCTAAATGCTTGTAAATGGAAAAGGTTCAGATGAACAAAGCTTTGAAAGTGGAGGAGAGAAAACACACTTGGAAACAAGAGCAAACTTTGACATGGACCATTCTTCCAAAGAGGGAACATTTCTGCGACAGCAAATTACTTGGAGAAGTCTTTAGCTGGTGATTAAAGAGCCACTCAAACCTGAACCATGCTGTTTCTTGAGAGAGCTCTGGAAAGTTCATCTAATTCTGGAAGAGATGGGGCAATCTTATCTTTTGGTACTAAAAGACAACTAGCATCAACACAGTGTTTTTTGCAGGAGCTGTTATTACTTAGTCTTTTTGGTTACCCACCTTGGCACCCAACAAGATCGTGACCACGGACGTCCTATCCCAGGGCCAGGTTTGCTTCCTGGAAAGGTCCAACCCAAGAAGCCCATTTCAGTGCTTCTGCTTTCCAACCATCACAGCAGCTTCCCCAACCAAAAGCACATCCCTAAACACTACATCCTCTTGATGTCACATGTGGCAAGATACATAAGAAAATTGGCAAATACTGACTAAGGTATAGCACATTATACATGCTTTAGTACTTTAAGCAGAGTGGGGAAAATAATCCAATTAAAAATTTAAATTAACACTGAAAGTGTAAGAAAATATGAAACTAATGTAAATTAAGCTCTACTTACAATTTAAAAATTGTCAAAGGACATACTACCACTGATGTACCATTAAAGCTTTATATTATCAAACAATTTAATTGGCATTGTTAACAATGTGTGATTTAAATAAGTCTTAAATTTAATATAATTCTATAGCTTCCCACTGCTGGAAGCCAAGAAAAAGTCAGTAGTATAAAATTGCATTACAATTTTTTTTATTTATAATTTTATTGTATGCTCTCATCACTTAATATTCATCTATTTCACCTGCATCATTAATTTTCACACACTCACTCAACGGTCTGCAACACTGTCATGAAAAAAATGGCTTCCAGATATCAAAGGAAGCTTTGTTTATCCTTCATTTATGGATGCCTCATCTGCAAGAAACCTTGTTTTCCTCCTGATTCACTGCTACTCAATTAAAAATGCTTAAGGAGGTGTATCATCTGAGAAAAGAATGTAAGTTAAACTGGCACGATACCCCATACCAACAACTGTGCTCAGGCCATGGATCAGACTGGAGCTACTGAAATGTAGAAGCCCAGGACCACAGATAACAGGATCAGGTCAGGCTGGACAGGGCTTGGAGAAACCTGGTCTAGTGAAGCGCATCTGCCCATGGCAGGCAGCTGGAACTGGATGAGCTTTAAGGTCCCTTCCAAACTAAACCAGTCTGTGATTCTGTGACAGTCCTTGGTTCATCTGTCCCTCTTCCACTGTATGATTTGCTCATCTCTCTGCAACTGCAGAGCACCTTAGAAGTGCAGGCACCTGAGTATGTGCCTGACTGATACAGGGATACAGGGAATGGAATAAAATTAATCACAGGAGGGAGCCTTCTGTATCGGAGAATACTCCCATTTTCACACTCATGCTCACTCCCCAAAACAGGAAGGTGTTAAAACTTCTTTAAGGTACTGGACCTTTTATAACAAACCTTACTTTTATAAGGCAAACTATTTAGAAATGCCTCCAACATAACGTATTTTGAATGTAGTTCTTGAAACAGGATGTGCACAAACACAGCTTTCTGAAAAGAGATGTTTTGAAAATTCTCATATCCAGCTGTTCTGCAACCTGAGTATTTGGTGATAAAACACACCTGGAACGACAAGACTGACGAATTTAAGCAATAGCTATCACATTTTACTCAAACATTTCCTGATATCAATATGCTCAAGTTATTCAATACTGATAGCGCCTCATTCTGCATTACTCAGAATATCGTACATACATTAAAGGTAAAAACACAGCCTGTCCTGAAGAGCTTTCAGCCTACAAACAGATGGAGGCTGAGACTGAATGTCTTATTATTTAACACTAATTAGCAGGCATCTTCAAATTTACAATATTCTACTACATCCTGAAACAATGTTTTCAGATATTTCAGACGTCAAAGCCATCAATGGCAGGATGTCAAGCACTTTACGTTCTGTTCTGTATTTTCCAGGAACTATAAAATCATAACATTATCCTGCCTGTATAAATTGGTGTCAATAATGTACAGTTATCTGTGACTGTCAATAAAGCTACCTGCAGGAGTTTTACCTGCAGTAATACTCAGTACTGTATTACATGTAGAACAGGGCCAGGGTGCTGATATACCAGTTTATCAAGATAACAAGCAAAGGGTTTGCAGATACTTTGTTTTTATGAATATACTTGTCTCTCAAACTGCCTGTCTGCCTGTCAGGCTGCTTTTAGGTACATAAAGATGAAGATAAATTGTACTCGCCACTGCAAAGTGAATCCCATGACCCCACTCATCCAGTAACCTGGATGCATTTCTTCAATGCAAAAAGATTTTGTATGGAAGGGCACAACTGGGCCTGGAAGAGACAAGATGTGTAAGGAACAGACACGTTGTTAGGTTGTTTTTTTAACAGATGAAAACGTGTTTTTGCGCAAGTCAGGGAGGCCTACATGGGCATATAGTAACAGGATAAGGGGGAATGGCTCTAAGCTGACCTAAGTAGATTTAGAGGAGATATTGGGAAGAAATTGTTTACTATAAGGGTGGGTAGGCCCTGGCACAGGTTGCCAGAGAAGCTGTGGCTGCCCCACCCCGGAATGCATTCAAGGCCAGGTTGAGTAGGGCTTGGAGCAACCTGGGATAGTGGAAGGTGTCCCTGCCCATGACAGGCGGTTGGAATTAGATAAGCTGTAAGGTCCCTTCCAACCAAAACCATTCTGTCATTCTATGAAAAGCATTTCATTTTTCCACTCCTTGCAGAGTGCCTCTTCTGCAGAACAGCTATTCCAGCAAACCCCTGGACATCTAGTGCAAAGTTGCTGTTGGTCAGATCCAAGATAAAATCCATTCCATTACCTATGAATGTACCACACTAATATATTAACGGCTGGAATAACCATTAAACACAAATCTAAACATGTAATTTTATACTTAAATTTCTTTGTCATTGATTGGGAAGTAACACTGAGGGAAAACCTGTGAAGTTGCATAACAAGCAGTAATAGTCGTGGTGACTGTGGATAGAAAAGTCAAGATCTGCCCTTCCTGCACTGCAGTCAAACACAGGAGTATACTCAACATCAAAATCCTCATGGGAATAACCTGTTTTTCTCGGCATCTCCATGGAGGTCTCAATTTCACTAGATTTGTCTCAGCCCAACCATGATCTGAAGAATGGGGGTGGTGGGGAGTTGCCTGAGGCTACAGGTACATCAGGAGCCCTCAGCAGCTGTTGAGCAGCCCCAAATGCCTTTATCTGTGAAACAGAGCAAGGAGATGGGGAAAAAAGGTCCATCAGCACAGACCAAAAGTTTCAGCAAACGCAAGTGGCAGAGTTTACGTGACATCATATGCTGTGCAAGTCCTGAGCTCTTCAAAGTAACTTCATTAGAAAAATATTATAATACTTAACTCCATCAGGAAATGGTTTAAAGGAAACCAGATACCGCAAGATATATGGCTGAATGCAAAATACCTATTTCAATTAATGCTCAGTCATCAAAATCCATTTCTGCATTAGCTCTTAATAACAACATTTAGCAGGTTTCTCTCTTAAGCCTGCTGAAGTTTTAATTGGAAATTATTTCAGAGGCTGTGTAATGCTACTCAATCTACCAGCTGCAAGCTCAAGATCTCTGTATTAATTACTTTATACTCTGAACGTGATGACCCTTTGGGGAAGCCTGTGTCTCACTTACTGTGCAGCTTTCCAGCTATTCCAGATCATGGGATTGCAAAGTCTCAGTAAAATTGTATTTTAGTTATAAACAAACCATACATAACCCTCTCCTTCTAATTTCATTTCTCTTGCACTTTAGTTTAGCCAACAAAAAATTCTTTCTGTGGCACAATCAGCATCTGTTGCGGTCCATAAAACTTCTAAAGGGTAGACTCTGTAAGGAACCATGAACCGACCAAAATGGAATTACTGGTGTGGGGGAAACATGGACAAGATTTTTTGGCCATATAGTTGTGACAGGCCTGAACAGAGTCTTTCTTCATTTTCTGACTTTCTTAGATTAGTCTATGTCAGAAAAGATGCACCGTGTCCTCTTAGTCTGCAGCATGTTCCCAGCCCTTACGCAACATCAGCACGCCCAATACAAGTTGCTGCACTTAAGGAGACCAGGACACAGCTTCTCACTAGTGTGCTGCCTCTTCTCATCCACATGCCCTTTTCCCTCAGAGTACTTTCATACCAGCACTAGCACTGCCAGAAGAATTTAAATCTGAACAACTCTATCTGAATTAATTAGTTTTACAAACACATTTACTGACAGCATTCCCAAGTTGTTGGTTCACTTAGTGGCTGTCAGGCAATGCTACAAGTTACAGCCATCACTTAACAGAAACACCCAGGGAAAACATCACCTCATCCACAGCCACCAATGCACTGCTTTTATCCTGTGCTGAGGGATAAATCTCTCAGACTTGATAAGCACAGGGATGTAAGCCTGAAGCTCTCTTTAAAAGAGCAGAGAAAATAATCCACAACAGTTAGTTGGGAAGAGCTTTCTAGTGTGAAGCAAAAATACACTCAGGAGTATTGTATTGTGACTGCAAGATTTACAGTCACACAGTAAGAAACTTAAATCCCAATTATGGCAACAATTATCACAATTCAGAACCTTATTGGCAACTGCCAGTTTGTCAGAAGTTAAGTTTACTGTATGGCAGCAGTGGACTGTCATACATGGATCCAGACCACGGGAGCTGAGGGAGGAAAAGCACTATCCACACTCCAGACATAGGGACTGGATGGACATGAGAAAGAGGAAGAGTAGAGGTTGAGAAGCACTGGGACAGAGCTTGGATACAGCAGGCACAGTCTGAACAGAAAGCAGTATTCAAGTTACACTTGGAAAGGAAGGATCAGGGGAGAAAAAGACCAGTACTCCTTGCACTGGCTGAAGCTGGCAGTACAGGAGCTTTGAGCCACAAATATACTTTTGCAGTGAATGGTACAAATTCACAAGTATTTGCAGAAAGCAGCACTACAAGCTTCAGAAGGAAAACTAATCTGACTTTAGATGGTACATTTGAGGTATAAATATGTTTGAGAACAAAGTTACATACATCAAAATTTAAATTATGGCATTTTGTTAATCTTTAAATTCTTCAAATTGAAAATCTTTAATCTCACATTCTTATTTTCCAACACTGACAGTCCTGTAAAAGCACAGTATTTTCTGTGCTTCTGGCACTTCACGGAGAATAGATGCAAACACTATTAACAGTCACAGTAAGTTGCAAAATATAGTAAAATATTGTTACTCACAAATACTAATACAAAACAAGCTAAAATAATTTCAACCCAAGCTGTTGTTCATAATGCAAAACTGCAGTTCCTCTTTCATTATGACCATTTTCTTGATCTAAGCATTTGTGTCTTCTCCTTTTACTGAAGAAAAGAGAAATGGCTTATTGAGTCATTGACGCACCTACAACTCTCATGATAAGATACCACACAACCATGAGGCCATTTTAAATAAAGTAATTGTTTTTAGCCAAGAAATGCGCTACATGAATAGAACAATGATTCAAATTTTCTCCATTTGAGAGATTTTGGAAAGGCTGGGAAAAGAGAAGTGTTTGTTGTAGTAGACTACATCTTGAATGTTTCAAGACTTTGTGTTTTTCCCTTGGAGGTTCAATTCTCACAGCTGTAGGAGGCTCTCAGCCACATAATTGGCTTCAAAAGCTCCAGGCCCTTGATATATCTCCTATGGCTAATCTTGCTGTGAGTAATCTCCTTCAAATATCCTGTTCACATGAATTATCTTCATTAACAAACAAGGTTAAAACACAAAACCTCTTTAACTTGCTGACATGATTTTCCTTCCACAAATCTGTCAATCTTGTTCTTTTATTCCAGCCATTGCTTTCATGTTAGAAGCAAATTCTTCTCCTCCTATGCCAAATCTATTGACAAATCCATTCTCCAGGCAATAGGGTACTCAAGATTATGCCGTCTTTGTACCTGGTATTACTGACTGACCTGTCTCTTACCTTAAAAATCTTGCAGGGCTTGTCTCATCATGAGCATCAGTGCCAGAATATTGAATAGATTTATTGTACCTGGATGCAAGTTTTACTCCTCCAATTTTTAAACCAATTTCTGAATTACAACTTGTATTCAAGTTCATCAAGCCAATTAAAAAAAGCCCTTTTCAAGCACAGTGAGGCCCAGTTTCCTCCCTTACTCATTTCAAATACTGAGACAAAGTTAATAAAGCAGTAATTGCCCACCTCCTTATGTTTTCAAGGGGTTAAGCCTCTTTCAGGCTGGATTCCACAGAATATTTTATTTCAAAGAGTTCTGCAGAAAAAAAGTAAGGTTTCCCGTAGTTCTGATAGATAGCGGATGACAGGAATGCCAAAAAGCAGGATAGCATCTTCTCCAGGTTAAGTTTACAGTTGTCTACTACAGTCTCCTCCTATCCATCAAGGTAATCACGGGGCAGACAACAGAAAAAAGACAAGCATTTTGAGGATGTACCAGGAAACAGTTATTAAACCATCACCACCTTCCAGTGGTAACGATTATTCATGGAGACTGCAAGGATCTCACTAACAATCAATTGTAACAGCAGCTTCTTATATAATTGTTAAACAAAAGTTGCTGGGCAGTTAGTTTCTAGTGCAATGCTCAATTTTGAAAAACAAATGCTACATAAAACAAATTGAAACTAACAACTTTACAAGAAAAAGGGGCCTTAAACCCCACTACTGCCCAGAAAAAAGCTTCCTCTAATTGAGAAACACTGATATCCTGCTTTTACAAAGCAAACTATTTTATAAAAACTGTTCCAGTATTCTGAAAAAAACCCCTAAAATGTACAGAAGTCCTTTAAAGACAAAGCGTTTGTCAAATATTCCAGAGGACAAATATGAAGCTGAAATTAGCAACCTGACAAAGAGGTAACTGGGGAGTGGGGGGTGTTATGAAGTACACAAGGACTGAATTTCAAACTAGAATCTGCTAACTATGATCTGTTTTACAAAATGCCTCCACCTACCCAGTTCTTCCAGAATAACAATTATTCAAACTTTGCGTTTGACCTTTTCAGAGTTCTAGAAGGTCTCCAGATTAAAGCCTAACTCCTCATCTTTGGTAGTTACCACCTTCCTCCCATTAAGGATTTTATTTTGGTCCTCTTTCATTTACCTGCCAGCGAACTCAATGCCATCATTAGTCTCCTGCATCACTCCTGTGCAGAACACACCTGTCTCTAACCTCACCCACATCTGCTCACACATTGATATATTTATACCATATTCAACAGGACAAACAGGTAAGATTTATCTGATGCCATGTCTGGGCAGCACTAAGCCTATCAGAAACCCAGGTGGCGGAGAAGTGTTTCCATTCCCTTCAGCAGCCTCAGAATACCTCAAAAACGTGGTTTTCATTTCATTCCCTACTCTTGTCCACTACTTTCCTGCTATGAAAAAAACCAAAAAAGGACAGATAAAGCAGTATCCCACACAGCATACTCTCCCATAAAGTTTATTTCATGAACATATTACAGGTCTAGGATCATATTCTCATGAGCCAGAGAGAACATGGCAACAAGTTCTTATCTTTGTTTCCTGTGATACAGGATAGCTCTGTAATACCTGAGGCAATGAAAATGAAGGCAATATTGTGCTGTCTTACAGACGTGTAGTTAAGCCTCCTTTCAGAATGACTCATATAATCCGGAATTTGGTTGGGGACAAAGAATAACGAGTGACATCATGTATTATTTCAAATGTAATTAAAATGCTGCTAATTACAATTATGAAAGACTACTACTAACTTATCCAAGGCACTATTTCATTTGAAATCAGCCTGTGTCTGGTGACTGCAGCTCCCCCAACTAGAAATGTGAGAGGTAAGGTATTCAGACCATGGAAAGTAACTGAAGTTTATCCCACTCTACTGAAGAAAAAATAAAAATCATTATATTTAATGCATGAACACGAATGTATTTCAAATGAAACGGAGTGAGCTGAACACCCTAGGTACCCATCAAGAGTGCATTCTTCTCCTTTTTACATGATCTCACCACCTAAGGAGACAGAACACCCCAGGAACCACCCCTTGTAAGCTGTAATCTGCCAGCAGCTCCATCCTTTCACCATCTAACAGCTATTTTACTGCATTATCCATAATAAATCTAGCTGTAATCTTGTGAATTAACTATAACAGATCTACTTTGCTTTTTTTTTTAAGGCACAAGAAACCTTACAAGCAATGGTACTTGTAAGTGACTTACCCCAAGTTTCACAAAACCATGATTTTAGAGAGTTTTTATGCAAACAACAGTGTGCCATGTCCTCACTTCTGGTACTCCTGAACTTATCATTGACTCATCATAATATGATTTTGGTTGGAAAGGACCTTAAAGCACATCTTGTTCCACCCCCCTGCCGTAGGCAAGGAGACCTTCCACTAGACAGGGCCACTACAACACCCGTCCAAACTGGCTTTGAACACTTCCAGGGATGGAGCAGCCACAGCTTCTCTGGACAACTTCACTCGAGGACCTTCAGTCACTCAAGGAGCATTAAGTGTTTAATATCCAGCCTACAGTTTAATGAGTTGAAAAATTCAGTCCTACATGTTCTTACTAGTACTTACCAAGAAATTCAAGTATATGGAAATGTGTGTAAGCTGGAGTTGGCATTAAGTCTATCCAC
This sequence comes from Corvus moneduloides, assembly GCF_009650955.1. Lineage (NCBI taxonomy): Eukaryota > Metazoa > Chordata > Aves > Passeriformes > Corvidae > Corvus > Corvus moneduloides. The sequence goes on from NC_045490.1 coordinate 10,780,878, forward strand.
TCACGGTCAGCTCATGCTGAGTCAAATGAAACACAGTGAAATACACTTCTGAGTGATGTACAAGATCAAGCAGAGTATTACTCTGGGTACTCAGGGTATTACTTGCCCAAGTTCAGCTCAAGTCTAATAACGTGCTTCAGCGAAAGCATGTCAGTGTTCACTGTGCCTCAACCTCTAGACACAGACAGGCTCCCGGCATAAGCTGCCCACAGCTGATGCTGCTGGCCCCTTCTTGCTTCACATAAAAATCGTATGTGCCATTAAATACAGCCTCCAACGAAATGGCAGAAGCTATGTGATCTGCAGTCGTATTTTTGCAACAGGGAACTCTATCCAGGACAGTCACACAGCACAAATTATTCAAAGAGACCCCAAGGTAACAAGCTGACGACAAATTCTCTTATAAACTTAAAAAGCCAAACTAGATTTGAGTGCAGTATTTCACAAAGAAATTTCAACATGCAGGAAAAGTCTGAGAAAATTTAACTTGAATTAGCTGAACATTTCTTTCACTATCAAGCTCTAGAAAAACAAAATTATGAAATTATTTTTAAATTCTTTAAAAATTACAGTAACACAAATACATAGAAAGCATTTATTAAAAAAAAGAAACAACTTGCCTTAAATAACAACAATAACTCAAAAATTTTACATACCTGCATGGTGGCAAAAACATTGAATCCTTCATGAGCACAGATCCAGAAAGCAGGATATACCAGCATCTTGCAATAGTTTCTGAGCTGTAAGAAAAGAAATCACTGATATGTACTTCTCCTTACAGTACCTGAGAAATATGTTATCCAAAATATTATTGCAGTAAAATAACGATATACCATTCTACCAGTTTGATATGTAAGAACCTGGGAACTTTAACTGGACAAGGATTATTTTTTTAAAACATCTACATAAAGAATGTTTCTTATACTTTACGTTTTGACATTTAAGTCAGCTTAAAAATTTACTTTATTAAAATGAAATTTTTAGTGAAAAAATTTTATTCCAGTGAAAGTATACATAAGAGCTATAACTACAGGACAGCACACAACCCCCCCACACAGATACTGACCTGCTACTGGAGCAGGTGTGTGTCACACACACCCACCACACCAACTAGCAGGTGGAATCTTATTTAGACTCAGGTGTGCTGGAAGCTGTGCCTTATACAGAAAGCTAGGGGATAAATATGCCATAAGCAATACTAAAATATGAGGAAAATAAAGGTATATTTGCCTCCCAGCAAGAACCTAGAGAACTGTAAGATAAAATACTAAATTTTGCAATGTAAAGAGATGGTGTTTGAGCTCCATCCCTCTCCAGTACAGGCTGCTTCGACAAGCAGCCGTGCAGGCAGTGCCAGCTTCAGGGATACAGTGCCACCTACTGAGTGTCACCAGGGCTCCCACGGCTGCAGAGGGGACACTGCCTGCCTTTCAGTAACACCTCGTGTTACTGACACACACACACACCCCCCTGCCCCCACTCTGCTGTCCCTGGGAGCTGGGCTGAAAAGTCATGGGCACCTCTCAAACATCAACACTGCACTACTGCTACAACCACCTCTGCCAAAGCTTTTAACCAATTATTGACAGAGACTGAAAAGCAAATTACATATTACAAAATGCAAAACATTGAGTTTGCTCACATTTCTGCTGAACAACTCCAACAAGTGCTATGTACTCACCAAAAGAGAACTTGGTTGCCCTTGTACCTCTCATAGCGGGCACTTGACGACATTATTCTGAAGGAAGAGGAAGAGAAGTTTAATTTCAATTTTAATCCCCAAAGATCATAAGCCATTCATTACCACATTTCAGTAAAATCACTTTCAGGCTCTAAGACCTCAAATTCAACTATTTTTTTTTTGTTCTAAACAAAGTATGTGCTTAACCAGAAAATTCAAATTATTACGGTGTTCCTCATTATCCAAACAGGTAACATACAGCATGTTCTCTAAATGTTTAAATCACTCCCACACATTGGAATTACCCATAGCAACAGAACTGAAGGAACTAAAATACTTCCAAAGCGGTTTTTATGTTTTGTTGGCCTTCCATTTTATGGATTCTGAGATCATCTGAATGTCTGAAGCATTAAAAAGCTTTTGTAATCTGGAGTTAAGACAGGGCACTGTCTACACAGTCTTTTGTAGGCAAATGGTAGTAAGCTCTGCCTTCCTTCTTAGAAGAGCTAATTCGTTTAGAATCTATGCCACATTATTTGCAGTGACTTAACTCAGCAATGGATTAGGCCAATGCTCTGCCACCTCAAAGTGCAGGCAAACAAAAGCTCTGCTTATCTCCACAAAAAGTCATAGATGTAAGTGTGCTAAAAAACACTAACTGCAGAGTACTTCACCTTAGCTGATGTTCTCTGAAATGTGAGAGTATGTCCAGTCCATGAAGGAAAGAACAGATAGTATTCAAGTCCTAAAAAGAAAGAGAAAAAAAAAAATACAAACATAAGCAACCTCATTCACATCTAATCACTCAGTGTTACTTTTCAGATTCTGCAATAAATTACACAGAATTATACAAAGCCCAGATTAATAGATAGGTCAGGACACACACAGATTTGAAGAACCCTGTCTACACTTGAGCTGTGGAAATGAAAAGAGTGACATTCAACTGATGCATAAACACTGACCTGAAAAAAAAAAGATTTATTAAATATATCTCTGAAAATATTATTTATGGGAATGGATACAGCAGCAAGCAACACGTGGAAGAAGATAAATAGAGCAGGCCTGTTCACCCAAGGTCAAAAATTGTTGAAACCTTCTCAGATCTCTTTAAAGAAGAAATTTTTTAAAAACCAGTGAAAACCTAAGCCACTCTACAGGGTGCAGAGAACCACCACAGTACCTTTTCATAGCAAAGGGGTTATGTTTAGAGAGGAAGAACTCTTTCATGTCCACCTCAGACCTAGCTGGCAGGCCCATTACAAACTACACCATTCTACTGCCTCTCTTGCTTGGCCCAGTCCATGTCTAGAGGGAACATCAAAAATTACTCTTTGGCAAAGATGAAAACAATAAAGCTTTAGAGGTCTCTCCCTCCTACTATCACTAGTCAGCACCACATCAGTGTCATCCACTAGCAACCACAGAAACAAAAATATTAAAACATGAAGATTATTTTGCTTTATAAATTGAACTTTACACAGAAGCTGTAATTAGGAGATACAGCTGTTTAAACTTCTCACCAGACAGAATCTTCTTCAGTCACAAAAATATCTGTGCTGATGGTGCAGACCACATGGCAGGGAACAGCTCACTAGGGCTATTCATCACTTAATTTACTGTCCTGAACAGGTGGGCTGTTAGAATCAAATACATGCACAACAAAATCATTATACATCATAGAGAAGTCTCTCCAGCTTGGCCTTGGAAAGCATGTTCTGAATTTTCAAGTGCTGCATTTATACAGTGTTTACAAAAGATAAATCAGTATGAATGCTGGCCTCAGAATTTACAATGGATTTACTTCAGAAAAGTTCTTTGGCTTCATAGTCCATGTTTAGCAATATAACAGATATAGACTGCTGTATCAAATGAAAGGTCAGATGTAATTGCAGACCATGTAAAACCAATAAAACTCTGAATTTTTTTTTAAATGCCATTACCAAATCCTATGAAAATTAAACAGAAGGCCTGAATTTGTAACACATTTATAAAGCACTCATTTCACACAGTCCAGTATCATTTTAATCCTCCAAGCTGCCACAAACATGATTTTATTAGTGAAATATCCAGGAGCACTAGCTATGGATCAGACTTCAAACACACCACAGCCTGTCTGAGGTGGGCACCTGGCAGCCAAAGGGTCATTTCAGGTATCCAACAGCTCCATTACTGAGCTTTCCCTGTTTCTGAGCAGGGAACGGCCTCAACTTCTCCACCTGAAAGCATCAGGCACAGAAATGCAGCAACTATATACTCAGAGCATACAGGAGCTTAGTAGTTAATATCTGACTCCCAGGCCAAAAGAAGAACTGTAAAAGTTGGGTAGCCAGGAGGGAATCATTATTGGGTATTAAAATTAAAGCTGAATTTTTTAAGTCTTCATAACTCATTATGTCTATGTAAGTTTTCCTACATTTTCCAGTATTTTTTTACATAATTGGGACTAAGATGTAACGGAACATCTTGAACATGTTTTAGATAAACAGTTCTGTAGTTATGAGTTACAGAAAACTGTAAGCAGAACAAGAGCTTATGTTCCCATTTAATCACAAAGCTTTTAACTTCTGCATATGAAAAATGCACATCCTGACTTGTAAATTATTCTCTACAACTCCCCAGAATGCAGTCCCTTTGCAAGTTCACTTGGCCTGGACTGACTCCTTGCACTCCACCTGCAGCACACGGGACTGCTGTACTGACCTACTGAAGGAGCTTGATGAACAAACAGTTGGTCAGTTAAAGAGATAAACATTTCCTTAAAGGGATACATATCTGGAAAGCATCCCCCAACTCCAACTTCATCTGTTGCGATGAGCAGCAGCAGAAGGAACAGCTGAGCAGAGCACAGCAAAGGGAAGGCAAAGGCTCCTATTCCCTCACCCAGCAGAAGGCATTTAACTTATACTGCCCACTATTACTGTTCTGACGTTGATAAATGTAATAAACTACATGATTAATGTAACTCCCTGCCCAGCCAGGTGACACATCAACAAGCTAAACACATTGGCTACTCACACAGCAGTTTCTGTAGGTGGTTTTAAATCAGGATCTGTAATGCTTTCCCTAAAAATACCTGACTTTTAAAGCCCCTCTCCTAGTCATGCAGAGCAGGTGATTTTGGGTGCCACTGAGAAAAGAGCTAGCTCAGCAATCTCCTGGGAAGGGCTGCAAGGTGCCTCTTTCTGCCAGTGCATCGAATGTACCCATCCAATGTGTCTTCCATGTCTTGGTGAAAAAAGCCTTTTTTACTTGTTTAAATAGATACAGCCAGGTAGAATTCCTCCTCTCCCTCACATGCCACTTCAGATTCTAACAAGAGAGGATAGAGTAACATGTGTTGTATATATCCCAGCTTGTCCCAATAAAATGAAAATTACTTATCAGTCATAGTTTGTGAAGTTTTCTTCAACATTTCCAATTCATTTCAGACAAAGTGCTTAAAATAGCACTGAAATAACGTTTGACATGCTGTGTTTAGAGACTCATTCTGTATTTTTGCTGGCAAGGATCAATTAATCTGAGGCTGGCCAGAGATGGGCAGGGGCTGTGGCCACCTCGTGGGCAGAGGCTTAAGTCCAGCTGCACCACACTCCCTAAAATCCTCCTCCAACAGAGCTGAAAGCATTTATGTCTCTAACTCAAGGTTTACAACAGCTTCTAATACAATTTTCAGTTTTATTTTTAAAAACAGATTTATGTCACCACAGCAGCTATAAACAGTGGACAAGCACATAACCTCAGTACAAAGGGTAGAGATAATTTTCATAGATACTTTCAGATACTCACTACAAAAAGTGATGCCAAAGGGCAACACTCAGCACCATATCAGCAGAACACAAAGCTTTTCCTGGAATTTTAGAGCCCCTTTCCATATCCTTCCTTATAGTCCCTTTACTTACTTCTTTCTGTCAAAATCCAACCGAGACACAATTATTGATGAAACACAATTTCTTCACATGCTGTAAACCGAAGAACAAGATCAGTATGATTTTATTTTGCAATCTTCTCTTCAGAGCTTTTCATCAGCTGAAACAATAGCTGAAACTGAACCACAGGATCTACCTGCAAATGCTATACCCACACAGATTCTTCTCTCTTTGTCAAAAAGCAACCTTAACTAAGGTTATTTACGGAGAAAGTAACTCACATCATCTATCCACCTAGCTAAAACTGCAGCTCCAGTAACTCAAGGGAAGGTGGGAAACTGGGCAAAGAATAATCAAGCAGTTGTTAATCCTGTTAGAAAGGAGATTTTCTATACTATAGAGAGGAAATATGAACACTGCGACTGCAGTGATCCTGCACTAAGCTGCCTGGGACAGATCATTCTTTGCCTCCAGTTCTCACAGCAGATGTGTTTAAAAAAGCAGAGGACATCTGTGTCTTCAAATTCTTCCCATGACGGAATACACTCTAGAAAACAGCGTGTGCTTCAGCAGCAGTGCAGAAACCAAGGGATGGCTCTGCAGATGACGCCGTTATCACAAAAGCATGGCCACCAGCAGCCTCAGCTTCCTTCAGCACCAGTTTTTATCATCTCCAGCACACACATCCTTCCAGCAAAAAGCTTAACCAGCTGCTAAACCAAAGGTGGTATAAAACACAGAGATTTTAGTAACAATATCATATTATATAAATACATATTCTTTTATGGTAACATCCTCATCCCAATATAGTTTGAAGTGAGCCACCTGAATACCCAGACCACTTCTCATTTTCCCTGCCAGATGCTAACTCTCAGAGATCCCATAAGAGGGGAAAATAAAAGCAGCATCAACTGAAAGCTCACCACACAAAAGCAAAGCCACCAGCTAACTACCACCATCACTCATTTATCCCAAAACATTTCTTTGAAAGTAATTTGCTTCTACTTTTTTTTTGCAAGGGTGGTGAAAAATTAGTTTCTTAATTGTTAAGATGTAACTTTTTAAAACAAAGAAGTAAGTACAGTCAGCCAGAAAAATCATCACAAGAATATAATCCAAACTCAGAGTTGCTGAGGAAGTGGTGATCACCCTTAATTTCATTATTGGCATCTTTTCAAAATATGACCAAGATCTGGATGCTTCTGAACAAGCACCACAGTGCAGCAACACCAACGATAAGCAAAATTTGCAAGCATGCATCATTTCATTTTGCTTCACCCTCTTCTCACCCAATCTCTGGCTTTTAATCCAATAAGCAGCTTTACAAAGCTTGGAATTAAGGCTCCAGGGGAACAACAGTGGTCTCGAACATGGAGTTCAGACCACAAAGTTTCCCAATCAACAACTCCAGCGAGCACAACTGTAATTCCCATGAGCTGCATCCAGATGCTTTAAGTCTGCAACAAGGTCCAGGACAAATCCTCCTGCAGTGTTAAAAGCAGGTAAAAGCAGTGTGATGCTCTGAAATGAGGATGAAATGACTGCATCAAAAGCAACTTTGCCCCTCAAAAACACAAACCAAAAAACTGATACTTCACTTTATGTGACCCCATCCAGGTGTTCCAGTAACATATCATTATTATTATTATACAGTGAACAGGAAATCTAGTCTAAGGAAAATAAATTGTTCTGAAATGACCTCATAGTTGCAAATTCTGATTAATCTCACGTAGAGACAACCTCTCTTTGTAACCAGGTATTAGGGATGCTGAGGAAGCCATAAATCCCCACAGACTCCTTTCAGCACTGCCTGTCATGTTATGTCCTTCATGCCAGCAGGGAGAGTCAGCCCAGTTCCCAAACAGCTGCATCCAGCCCCAGTCAGCCAGCACCAGCCATGGGACAGCTGCTCACTGCAGCAGGGCCAGGACTCCGGGATGCTCTCAAATCCCAGTGAGCCTGGGCTTCATAGATACCCAAGATCCACCCTGAACCTGAAACAAGGGATCTCAAAGAAAGCGGACTGGCAACTATTTTTCAGTCAGTCCAGAGTTTTCGACTGTCAGGGAACAAGAAAAGAGCAAAAACTTGCACCACAGCACCAGCACTTCAAAGCCGCATGTAAAACCAGCTGTGTCAGCAAGTTCCAGACAGATTGCTCTCACATGCAAACCTGTCCCAAAGAGCCGCACAAAGCCTGTCTCTCAATCCACCCCAAACACATTAAATTCCTGTTGCAAGAACATATGCTTGGCTCACTCGAGGCTCCCCACACCCAGCCCACACAGGCTACCAAGCCACCCAGGATTCCTGGGGTCACACACAAGAACCTGCTTCTACAGAAGCACAAACGATGACCAATGGTATTTTGCATCCGTACCTTTTCCAAGCTAAGGCAGTTGGCAGGATGCATATTTTATATGTTTCAGGGCAAACAAAATATTAGTATTTTCTAAAGATCTGTTAGAGGTTCAGCCATATTACTGAGAACATACTTCAGAAGAAACAGACATACATTTCTGCCTTTGAAACAACAATTAAACCATATGGCAACAGCTTCCTAAATTCCAGTGGCATTCAAAAAGACCATCAGGTACAAAATCCTCCAGGGAAGGAAGCTGCATGGTTGAAAGGTACCTTCCTGTTTGTATGCTGCTTAGCTGCTTCTCCCTCTTCAGTGCTGTGAGCAGAAACAAGGCTGGAAACAAACTCCAGCAGAATCAAGCACTCACTTGGTATCAGGACAAGGATTTTAATAGACTCTTGGACAATCTGAATTTCTCTGTATTAAAGTTATTTAAAGTGCCTAGTAACGCAAAAAGAGGTGATTCTTGGAGCACAGAGCATAAGTTGTGTAAGCTCTTAAGTGGGAGGCTCCCTCCAGCCCAATGCCTTAACTTGCTTCTCAGTGATTCAGCAGGCTCCTTATAGAGATTGAATGCAGCTTTTATTAGGGATCCTGTTAGGCTCAATAAAGACTTTGTCACCCTTGGGGGGATGTAGTAGAAGAGAGGAAATGTTACTCAGCACGGTTTATGGTCTTCATTGCTTCCCTTCCTGTTGCTTCATCGAAGGCTGGAATCTGCGCTGTTTCCTTTAGTCTCCGTTTAAGGCCAATTGTAAAAATAGTACGCCCAAATTCTTTCCCGATACTGTAATACCAGAAATAGAAATACAGAAACATGCTGTAGTTCTCTGATCCATATTTTACACACTCAGATAACTACACAGCAAACGCACCAACTTTATGGATGCTGGTTCAAGAAGCCCACCCTACACACTGTCAGCTACCCCCGAAACTCGTGGGAGGAGCAGTAAAATCCACTTAAACATATGTAACAGAGTGTACAGTTCCTAAACTAAAAGGAAGATGATGAGATGAACTGGAAAGCAACTCCTTCATCTTAACTTATTTACTGTCCTTGCTCAGTGGCATAGACATTGGACTTCAACAAAAATGCAAGCAATGCAATAGAATGTCAGCTCAGAGCTCTTTACTTAAAGTAACAGTTCCCTTTAAAGTAGCCTCCTATTTAGTTGGAGGCCACTTAAAAAACAAAAATAAAAATGAAATACAAGCACTGAGGCACTATCAGGGAAGAGAAAGGATGGATTAGTCAGTCAGACAAATGAAAATGTTATGAATGAAGGCTGTTAAAGTACCTTGCAGAGAATGACAGAGTTTAAGCAGCACTCCTAAGGAATGAAGCCACAACATTCCATGTAGGAAATGCCACCAACTCAAAAAGCCTAATTAAAGAACCTTTCATGGAACATAACAGCAAACTCCCATATGATCTTACTGTGTGCCCGAGACTGCACACAGTAACATTTGTATACAATAAACTGGTTCAACTACTTCAGAGCTATATTCCATTATTCAGACAAAATGGCATCTTTATACAGGATAAAAGAGATGAAAAGAGACTTCATTTCACTCTTGTAAACCCAAGAAGCAATTCCCATGCACAGCATCCATTATTAACAGTATAGCCACAAACAGAAAACTAAAATCTGGCTCTTGTTTTTGCAGATAGTAAGAAGTAACATTTGCACACTTAGATTTTTATCTTATTTTTTGTGAAAAAGTAGAAAGTCTCTCAATGGGGCCAATATAGTTTCCTTATATATTATTTTCTAATATTTCATTATAACATGCACATGGATACAGGCACAGACTTGCACTCCTAAGAATCAAACTGTCCTTAAGAAAATTTGGAAAAGCTGGATCTTTAAAAACAGAGACTTGAGAGCCACTATTACAGTTTATTGATAGACTGAAAATACCTCAATTCAGTGGCATACTTCTAAAAAGAAAATAAAAGAACTGAAGTCTTTCTATATGAAAATAAAACAAAAAGTTTCTCTACTCACCAATCGCTCCCCACACCCAATCCAGATAAACACCTTCCACCTCAGAACCCTGGATTATGTTGATATAGGACTTTGGTAGAAAGAGAAACATTTAAAGGAATGAGGGAGGGAAAATTTTATATTATTTTTACTGCTGTTTCATCACAGAGTCAGCATTTCTGGAACCCTGACTTCGCCAGAGGAAAAAAAAACTTCCTTTGGAAAAGCTGATTTTGCAGAGTGAAGTTCCAAGGGTCCTGAACTGGAGAGACAGAACATCAGATGTCACTGCTCCAAAGCAAGCAGCTCATGGAGAGTTTTGAGTATCTCAAGCACTGTTCAGCCCTTTTTACAGTTAAGAACAAACATACAGCTATGAAAAACTGCCTTCAACTAAAACATTACCATAAAGTTCCCAGACATACATTACTTAATTTTAAAATATCTTTCAGACTTACATACTGATAACAGAAAAACAAACTGCCTCAAAAACCCTGAGCTCCTGAAATTCAACAGGATGAGAAGCACAGAATATACAAAATTATCAAAGAGCAAGACTTTATACCAAACAGTTTTAAATAATACAAAGATCGTAAAATCAGCCTCCTAACCCAGGCTCTTGAAAAATCCACCCCAAAAATGGGCAATTTCAGGCTTCCAGTTTAATTAACAATTTGTTAGTCAAGCAGCTGACCACTTGTCAGAATTACCTTTCCTTCCAGAGGACAAGAATCCATCAAATAGCAATATTTCAGTTAAAACCTTTTGATCGTAACTCCAAAAACATCAGCTCCTCTGATTCACAAACTCCCTGCTCTTTTCAGAGGAAAAGTGTCAACATCTGAAATTTCTTCTTAAGAAAACAAGGAATTCTGTTAGGAAAGGTCAGAACACTGAAACATTTAGAAAAAAAAGAAGGTACATTCTCATTAAATAAGAAATTTGGTACGGAAACCTGGGGATGAGGAGAGAGGAGGTGGAGGATGAAATCCAAAGGCCTGTTCTATGCTTATCCATACTGGCAGTGAGGCTGAGTGCAGCTCAGACATGTTAAACACCTCAGTTGTTACCGACACATGACTTTGCTCTTACTGCAGAAAATGCTCTAGTTCTTGTTCTCTTTCCTCCCTCCTGGACTAGCAACTGCTGGTTCATATTTAACATATAAACACTCCATTGTCAATGTTTTCATCACGTTTTGCCCAATGTACCTTTGCAGCAAGTGAATGTTATAACCGAGCTCCCATACTACAGCTCAACAGGTATCTCATACAGAGAAGGACTGACAGACACAATAACAACACTTCACTGCAGGTTTTTCCATCATATTGATTGTCAGAGTTTTATACAAATGGGTAAGAATATTTATGATTTTTCTGTGTGTAATTTCTTACTTCTTTGTGAATTAAAGCAAGGAAAGATCATGTCTGTCCAGAAATTAAGTCCTGCTAAATAAATAATAGTGAAGGCAAAATGAGATCATTATCAATATTGTAATTTAAATCACCCACTCAGTATCTAGGTAAGGGAGAGGAATAAAGCTCTACTAAATGCCTAAAAATGTTTCGGTGCATCAGTAAAACAGGAAGAGAATGATGAGATTATAATTGGAGAATAAAATATCATACAAATGTAATGCTCTCCTTCAGTCTTTTTCAATAAAACCACTGAAGGAAAAAAGAAAAATCAAGCTCCAGATACTTTATTCCCATAATAATGTCATTATGAGCTATGAAGGAATTCCTGTAGTGGACAGCAGTAATATGATCACCAGTAATTACTTCTACATCCTGGTATTAGGATACCCAAGCACTAGCAAACAGAGCAATCCAAGAAAGTTACTGCAATGTATAGGAGGCGATATTTCTTAGAGAGTCTAAATTATCCGAATATAGATTCCCACAAATTTTACTACTGCCTCAACTACTACAATATCCTCTCATACACTGAGAAAGGTTAACATGCCTGTGTTCATTGTGCCCACACAGTAGCAGCAAATATACTTATATCCCTCACCAAAAAAAAAAAAGAAAACCAAACCAGAAACCAAAACCAGGATTAATCAGTAGCTCTTCACACCTTCACTCATAACAAAAAAATTAGCCAGATTTATCTCACTGAAACATTTGAATGCAAACCACCATGGCAAAACTCTAGGAACTGATGCTCTGCCACTTTAACATTTACCTTTGTATTTCTCAGCAATGCCTGTGCCATAAACCACAAGCTTACAGATTCAAACTGAGGAGCTACATTTGCATATGCATATTCATCTAGCTAGGTTTCAAGTTTGAAATCAAATCACATAAATGTCAGAGGTACAGATAACTGTGCACTTCCCTAGTCATTACATTGATCACTGATGCATAATGTTACAAAGGGAATAATTCTAATTAAGAAAATTAACAACTTCAACATTAGGAAGAACAACAAACAAGCATACCGTTAACAGACTGAATCAACCACAAGATAATATTGTTACTCAGGAATTTCTAGCTCCAAATCCTGCAGCCTACCCACCAGGCATCCAGCTTCACAAAGTGCAACAAACTTCATGACTAACATCCACAGAACTATAGATGATGCCAAGGAACTGCCTCCTCCACCTCCATACTAAAATCAAACACTTACTAATTGATAACATGTGAGACACAGGCTCCTTCAGCTGGGTTGTAGTATATGAGATGACACAGAAGCCTCTTCTTCTCCAATGAGCCATTCAATCCTTAAGCAGACCAAAAACTTTAGAGGTTACAATCAGCTTTGACTACAAAAATCAAAACAAGCCAATTCTACCTTTCTCATCCTAGGAAACCATGATCAACACAATTTGTAATGCAACACACCAGAGATTCCTCCAGCCTCTTGCTCCTCCAGTGTTAGCCAACCACAACCTCTATGGAAGTACAACAAACCCACTTTTAAATGAATCAAGGATCTCACCTAAAAATAAGATTTCTGTTTTAAGAGAGCAATACTACCATTATTTACTGATGATGAAAAAAAAATGAAACAAAAAACCCAAACAACTAATATTAAACTCTAAACTTAATCTGAGCAAAGTTGGATTTATTAGCAGTGTTGCAATGCCTTCCTTTAATATGCCAACTTTTGACTCATCAGCTCACATTAAAAGAGAGGATCCACACAGGGAGATGAAAGGCAATGTCTGGACACAGCAGCAGAATGCTGCAACAAATATTACACCACCACGATCTCTCGGACAGTCATGCCTGTGACTGCAACCACGGAGAACACACACTCTAGATCCCAGTCCCCCCAACACAGGAGAAACGGAAGGATCCAGTATCGCAGCTCAGACATTTTACACAATTACACTGAAAATTAAGACATCTCTGTTGTGTGTTTTCTTGGAAAGCTGTGCATTTAGAGTGTCTCAGCCTCCCACTCAGGCAGCTGGTCCATTGCAGCACTTACCAAGTACACTCTGTCCAAGGGCTAGAAGGAATGAACCTGTTATCTAAGGCTTCTCACTTTATTACATTAGCATTCAAAACCGTGAAAGCTATGTAATTATATTTCATATAAAAATACATTTTAAAAAAACGTTCTACTAGAGTCAAACTAGAGCTTGGGAAAAATCAAAGCAATATTACTATTCGCCATACGAAACACTGAAGTCCATGACCTCCAGATTTTACAGAGCCAGATTTGCTGCATTTGAGAGACCCAAACTAAACGCAAAGGAAATTCTCAATTTTTCTTAAAAACATGGTTGTACTCAGCTCTGATAGGTTATGAAGCACCTGTTACCTACAGGTCTGCTATACTCCATAATCACCTTCATCTACATAATGTGAACAGAGGGGAAACAAAACAGAAAAAAGTTCCTCTCTTTAGCCATGGACTTCACCAGGAAATGTACCCCAATGCCTCAGGAATTGGGCTGAAGTGGTAGGATGGTAGGCCAGATACACAAGATAAGAGATCGTTTCTAATGATCACACCAGCTGGATGATACCCTTTAATCCCTGCACGTCTGTTTGGAAGAACCAGAACAAGAAGACACTGACAGGCATCTTGTAAGTCACCTATAACGGCATCTGTAGAGGAGTTTGTTGAAGGAAGCCTTTCTATCCAACACAAGGGAAGCAGTAAATGTGTTTAACAGGAGGTCAGCAGTCTGACATAGGACTGCCAGTTTCCTTCCTACTTCAAATGGGAAACAGGAACAGAAACTTCTTCTGCAACAGTTGGAAAGAACAATTTTACTCAGCCAAATCAACACAGCCTACTGGAGGCTGGACATGTTACAAAGAACCCTGAAAATGCAGGATCAAGTAAATGAGATTTAGTAGAATAACCTCCCCACAGTATCTAGTGGCCACTGGCATGCACAACTCTTTGTGACAAGAGCATCATAAAGCTCCCAAAATTGAAGTGGAACAAAAACAGTACCATCACCTTTCAACACTAAACCCATGATACAGTTTACAAAGACAAACCTCGCTCCTCAACTCCCTCAAATACAAACTGCCAAAGTAAAAAACATAACAACAGCTCTGGAACTCTCTCTTTATAGGAATTTATATTTGGCCACAAGGCCAAACTGTATGTGCCTGCAACACAACACACCACCACAGGAATTCCTTCCCTCCAGACCAACAGGACCAACATTCAAGGTTCGTTAATGATCAGTCTTTGAAGGACGGACTGCTTAAATGTCAATGCTTTAATCAGGCACAAAAAGATTACAAAGAGAGCATCCCTCAAGGCAGTTATTTTTGTTCCATTCATCAAGAATTTGCTACACTCCTGACATGCTAAAAGCTAACCAATAATTAGCAGAGCTAAGGAACCTCAAGAAACCAGATGCAGAATGCTAACTAATTTGTGCATGCTTCCCTGAACTCAGGGTATTTCCAAAAATACTGCATTGAAATCATCAAAAGAGGAAGAAGGGTGTATCACAGTACCATCAAACAAAGGAAAACACTCTATATTTTAAGCCTGGAGCCATTGCAACAAGAAGACCTCCAAATTTTAGAAACAGCTTGTCTGGCAATACCAACATGAGCAGAATTCTTTTATGGCAGTATCGGGCCTCTTACAAGGAAGGGCATCAAAGCCCTGGACAGACTTTATCAAGCTAATCTCAATACACTTCTCAACAAAAACTCATTTCGCACATGCCTGGCAAAGTGTTTTGCACTTCCCTGCCAACTGGAAGCTTATCTGGAATGGTCCTGAGAAGTGTGCAGCTTCTTTGCCAGTGACAAGACCACCACAAGCCACCTTTTAATGCCAAGAGACTCACTTCCATCTGAAGACTTCCAGCTTTTTACATTCTTGGGATAGGAGGATCAGCCATTGCGCACCAGGATTATTAGACAGAGCCATGTAGTAAACAGCAGCAGTGTGTGATCAGTGCACTCAGCAGCACAGCAGGGATGTCAGACAGCTGCTTACAGATGTTTGGCTTCCTCGCTTCTGCTCCTCAGAAACGGGGCTGCCCACAAGCGGGCAAAACCTGGGCACAGGCACCTCAGTTTCCTCTCACAGCGCACATACACACAAGTTCCTTAAGGCTACTACTCTCTTACTATTTATTTTCACTGTAGACAAATATCCAGCTCTCCTTACACAACGTGACATAAGAAACAGTTTATTAAAATAAACATTACAGAGAACTCCTCTCTGAAGCTTATACAAAATAAGTTTGGGTATACTGCCTGAGGAGATTTTCTTTTGAAAAATTTTTTTTTTATAGTTACCTTTTTATTCACTACAGTGTTTTGCAGCTTTAATACTGTTTCTGTGAGGAATTTACCACCTACACATCCTGATTGCTTATCCTCCACCCTTTGCATTTTGGAGAACAAAAGCAGAAAAGAAATGTGTTTTTTTCCATTTGGCAACTTTTCTGAATGCCAAGTATAACTTGCAGTTCTCTCCCACCTCCTTCCACACCCTTTTCTGGCCCTTTTTCACTATTCTAGTATCTCAAAGTTCCTATTGCAAGGTCAGTAACAAGGCACTAGGCTCATCTTTTAGGTCAGATTAAGCATTGAAAAACACACTCTTACTACCTAACCAGTCCATGAAATAAGTTTTTTAAATTCAGATACTACAATAAGAAATAGCTTTGTAGAAAAATATTACATTACACATTTAAACTTTAATTCATACATGAAAACTTTTAGTTAAATTATCACTCCACAGAGGAAACTAAGTGCATGACCGTACTTCACAGGGAAAAGTATATATTAAAGGAAGTAAGTTCCAATAAAAAATTTCAAGACTTCACCATAATTTCTGGTTTTACTCTCAGGGCTGTCACAGCTGTCAATAAAATGAAAAAACAGTTTTTCAGGAACAGTAGAAGCAAGGACAGGAAAAGTAATCTTGGAGCAATAACTCTTCACATGCTCCTTGGCAGATCACTGGGAACAGCCACCCTGATACACTCTAACTCCACTTGCTCCTTTAACAGGGTTTATATGAAGCAGAAGTCATATTACCTTCTGGGAAGAACCAAACCAATCTTATCTTGGAAAGTTACAGGTATGAGTTTAGTTGTCCCCAGATTTCCATGTTTGCAGGCTGGGGAACAGAGAGGAAACACTGCAGGCACCACCTGCCCACTGGCACCAGCTGCGGCTCACAAGGTCCCCACAGCTGTTCTGGAGCACTGAGTGTCTTCTGTGACAACAATGGGCAGAAATTTGAGTCATTTTTCAGCCCCCTACAAGCTAAATTTACCACCACCTTACCATCACAGTTTAGAGAATTAGGCCTTGAAATATCTGATCAATACTAATGTATGACCTAGTCTGCACAATCACATCTGCTGAGTCCTATATCCTGCATTTAGTGTGAAGATTATCATGAAACAAGCTGCTGTGATCTCTGGGTTTTAGTTACAGTTACTCTGGCCGACAGCTTGAAAAATCTCTAAATACTGTCTGTATAAGTTTCTAGTACACTCTGAACCACACAGTGAAAACAGTGAGCTTGTTTTACAATCATCTCTCCAACACAAAAGCCTTGCTGACAACTATATAATCAGTCCAGAAAACCCCAGAACCACTGAGTGAATCTTCTAAAGACCTTCTTGGAACAAAATATAAAGAGTAGAAAGGATGTGCAGCCCTCTCAGGACATCCTAACATCCCCCTGAAAGCCTGAACAGAGACAGGGGCTGCAAAACAAACACCTCAAGGCAGATACAGGACAGCATCAATATCAGACACCAAACTTTCTGAACAAGATGAAGGAAAAGGGACGGAGACTTGGAGAAGACTTTGTGCTTTGAGAATAACTTCATAGGCAGATTAAGAACTTGATGAATTCTAGAGATGTTTGGTTAAATAGTCTTACCTACACTCACACCAGATTCTCAAATTCCTTCAACCAGCCAGCACTGAACCAAAAGGCACAATGTTAATGAAATCTGTGCTTGAGAATCACTCTGTATTAGGATTGCAACAGCAGCAGAAGCTTTAAAAAAGAAAACAAAAAAGCAATAAAAAGAGATCAAACCATGCCTGGACAACAGGGGCTTCAGACAAAGCTGCTCCTACACATACCAGACTCTGGGTGAATTAAAGAATGACACGAAGTTCTTCTCCTAGGTAACAAGTGACAGGATGCGAGAAAATGACCTCAAGCTGCACCAGAGGACATTTAGCTTGGATATTAGGAAAACTTTTTTCATGGAAAGGGCTGTCAAGCATTGGAACAGACTGCTCAGGGTGGTGGAAGAGTCACCATCCCTGGAAGCATTCAAAACAACTGTGTGAACAAGGCACTTAAGGACATGGATTAGTGGTAAACACGATGTTGCTGCTGGGTTCACGGTTGGACTTGATCTTGGAGGTCTTTTCCAAACTTAGTGATTCTGTGATTCTGTAAAAATACTCAAGAGCATTTCCTTTAGGCTGAGGACAGCTCTTCCAGAGGGAAGACACCGATGCCTGCCATCACCAATCAGGAAAAGTTCCTCCCCCCAGGTCTGAGAGCAGAATTCCTGCAAGCACCTCTGACCTATCTTGCTCTGCAGAGCCATCAACACACACAGATTGCGATCATCTTCTTTCCTCTCATACAAGAGTCATACGTGTAAGAGTGCCTTAGAATATAATTTCCTTTAAAATCCTTATTGTACATATATCTTGGAGAAAAGATATCTAAAAATTATATACACAAGGTGTGCAGCAGACACCCACACATAAACAGGTGCATAGACCAGTCACAGAAAGCAAGAGACACCGACACACAAATTACAAAGCCAAAATGTTTTGCTACCACTTTTGCTGTGGCCTTACTTCCTTCAAATGAACCCCAACGTGCAGAGGCAAGTTAGTTTAGGCAACAGCCTCTGACGTTTTTGTGTAACTACACACAAGAGATACAACATAACCATTACACTTAAGTAGGATGTTCGGATTCAACAATTCCACCAAGACTTAGACACAAGAAATGCTGGAAGGCACCAGCTGTGCTCATCAGCTCCATTCATTCTTCGCTGGTCCTGTGCAGGGACAAGAGCTGGGTTCAATAATCCTTGTGGATCCCTTTCAACTTAGGATGTTTTTTGATTCTAATACAATTCCTCAAGTTCCCCATGGTTAACTTGTAGCTCTTTCTCAGCTAGACCCAACTGCACTCACATTTCTTCATGTAAACTGGACTAGCACTGGGAATAGGTACACCACATGTTCAAAAAGGCTGAGCCAGTGCTTTAAAATATCCACTCACTTGTATCCCATAACAGAACCACATTCTTGCTCACCACTTCATTTCAGTGAATCAGAATTGGAAATTACATGCAGGAGACAAACAAGGATGGCAGAACAGCTTTTTACCTTGTGATGTGTAACTCAGTGACTCACTACACACAAATCCTCAACTTTCTGCAAACAATGCCAATACACATGAACCACTGTCCACAGGGTTTTTAGTGCACTGTAATTTCATCTCCTTTTTAATACATCTATGTTCTGGTGAGCAGACTTTACACTAGATGAAGGAATTTTCATTAGTCATGGCCCAAGAGCAGAATGAAACATGCAGGAAGAAAGGGCCAGGGCAGGTAACTCAGAATAACCCTTCCAATTCTGCGCAGAGAACCAAACAGCATCACTTGTCACAGACACAAAACATCTGTACACTTCTGCTCTTCCAAGGTGAGACACTGGAACATGGATGCCCCATCCCTGGAAGTTTTCAAGGCCAGGTTGGACTGGGCTTAGCGCAGCCTGGTCTAGTGGAAGGTGTCCCTGCCCATGACAGGGGGTTGGAAAAGGAGGGTCTTTAAGACCCCTTCCAATCCAAACCATTATGTGATTCTGTGACAAAGAGGTGAAAGACTCCACTGCACAGTATCAGCACAAGGAGAGGCTAAAGCATGCCAACCATTCTTCCCAGAGGGTGACAAGATGTTTGGCTTAGAGACACAGCTGTGAGTGACCACTACAAACAAAAACCCTACGGTCTACCCATACCAGGAAAAGCAGCAGCAACACAGTCCCAAGGACCCTTCAGAGAACCATATTTAAAGAAGGTATTTCAGAAACCAACATGATCCCAACCAGTTTTAACAACGCTGCTCCAAGCCAATCACAGAGACACTTACAGGAGCAATGTCCATGACTTTACACCGCAATGATAGAAGCATCAAATACTCATTTAACCAATGAAGAAGCCCTGATCATCCCTCAGCTGCCAGGGAGATCAGATACCACAAAGTCACAGCTATTAGATGGAACAATCCTATGCATGTTCCACCTACACAAGGTGATGAACACTGAATGTTCAGTCTAATTTACTTCCCAGAATTTTTATTAAAAGTTTGCTTTCCTTGGCATTTCATTTTTTGTGGGTTTGGTTTTGACTTTTTTTTTTTTAAACAGCTGTGGTTCACAACGATCTTCCAAAAATAATTAACAAATTATACACACCTACTCCAAGGCAACTTAAACATCACAATGTTTCCCTGTCTCCATCACAGTTTGTTTTACTCCTTTCACCCCTGCCCAAATTTTCCTTTCCAGGACAGTGCTCAACATCCTTACCCACAAAACAGGTTAATATGGACACAGACTCTAAAAAATCAAAACACTCACCCATCCCAAAACACTCATGCTGATTTTCTCTACTTTTTTAATATTACGTTTTTTTGAACAAGGAAACTTTGTTAGACAGACTCTAAATTTCAGAAAAATCTTGTCAATGTCACTTCAGTAAAGCCAGTAAATGTAGTCAAAACTCAAGCAGTTCCCTGAAACCTGATTTATTTCATTGGAACCACAAATCAATGTCTGACTGAAGTCAACAGGCTTTACTGTTAGGAAAGCTGGAAAAAATACTTATTTCTGAGAACTACCAGCAGAGTTTCCTTGCAGGTATTCCAACCAGACAATAGCTGCAGAACAGCCAAACCAGATCCCGCCTCTGCGAACAAGGTACCTTGTCCAAGACTTAACATAAAGTTATTTATGTCTCTTAAGACATAAATAATCCAAAGACTAACATGAGCAACACCTTCAGGCTTGCTGATGAGAGCACAACAACAACAAACTCAAAAAAATGTTCAAAAATGAGCAAAAAACCTTGCTAAGACAGATATTGAAGCCCATATAGCTGGGTATTTACATATATTAACATTTGTTAAAGCTGGTAAATGTTCCAGTATTGTATTTTGGTTTATTTGAAACAGCAGATGGATTTTATTTTTTATGTCCACCTAATTTAGGGCTGATTTCAACTTCAGAAAGTGTGTTGTACTTAAGGCTCCAGGTAGTGATGATCTGAATTATTTGGATACTGATATACGCCACGTTGTTGAGTACCTCTGGCCAATAATTCAACTGTATGTCATGAGCACGGAACTGCGTCCACATAGCAATGAAAACGTAAAAAAACCAAACACAACTGATTTTAAAGTAAGATTTTGTAAATTCAAAGTCAATCCTATGATCAGTTACAGATTAAAGATGCTAATCAAGGTTCATTTCAATTATCCAGAGAAGAGATTTCACCCTGCCCAGTCTTGGGGAGGGGGACACCACATTTTACCTGCACTGGTTTTTCCGGGATGTTTAGGAAGACTGAACAACTACTACCAACGTGCGCCAATTGGTATTTATCTGAATCTTTGGAATAAAAGATAAAAATACATCTGTCAAAGAACATCACTCTTGATCACCTCAGAAAACAAGGTGCAAACACAAAGTTTATGAAAATTAATTATCAAGCAGCATCTATTGAGGTAAAACAACAGTTTGCATGCTTGGCTTTTTTTATTACAGGAAAACCACAGATCTAATTGAGATGTTAAGAAATAGAATAAGAGACAACTATGTTAAGAAATAGAATTAAGAGACAACTACCTACCTAAAGCACAAGACAAAATAGAGGAAAATCTAAACACTAAAAACTTCCTAACCCATCAAGCTGACAGGTGAAGAGACACTGTTTTCCCAAAGCTTTGAGGCTTGTTGGACAATCCTCCAGGATTGTCAGTGCTGTATTTACCATGAGCTTAAATACATTAATTTAATGAGCAGCTGGGAAAAAAAAATGTAGTTTTGTTTTACCTTCAACTCAAAGCTATGTGGCGGGGAAGCGCAGAAGGAAGAAAGAAGGTTTATGACTGTTTCACTAAAAGTAGTAAGAATTTCAACTTCATTAACACAGAAACTATAGTCTGCTTTCGAATAAGAATCTTAAGAGGTGTCAGCCACCACTATGATCCTCAATGTGCCATTCCTCATGTACCTCTGTTCTGAACTTTGGTTTGAGTAGGTGGCTATAAAAAAGCTTTACAACTCATTTTATTTAAAGAGACTAATCTAATATTTAAGTAACCCTCACAAGTCTAGGTCTTTCCTAGTCCTAGCAAGATGCTGATGGAATATGGTGTCAATGAAATGCATGCACTCTCAACGTCTTTCTCTAAAGCTGCAGTTACTCAACATTCTTGTCCATGAAAAAATTTTTGTGCACGTGATTTTTCAATCATACTGACCATAAATAAAACTGTAACTGTTGCCTTCACAGAACTATTTATAAATTATTCATATTACAAGGTTTTATGTTTTTCTAACTGTAAAAGATAATTGTTGCCCTATGAGCACAGAAAGGCTATCTGCACAGGGTACACAAGGACCCAGGAAGGAATTCGTTAGCAATAAATTGCAGGCATGTTAGTACGTGTTCCTATCAGTTTGGTTATCACCAGTGATAATTAATTTTTCCACTTTAAAGGTCTTTTCCAGCTTCCCAACATAGTCACATGCCAAGAGCAGCCCAAGTCTCTGCATGGTGAGAGATTAAAGTTATGTAGCACTGGTCAGTGCATCTTTGATCAAGTTTTCAGGAGATTCTCTGGCAAAGATACTAAAGCAGAAAGACACAGAACAATCTCAAGGATTTTACAACAGTTGGCTGCTCCTCATCTTCAGTTTGAGCTTCAGAACTGTTACCTGCATGACAAAGTCTTACAAAGTGTCACCTATAAAAGAACAGATCACCAAAAATTGGGAATGAAAGTGTAAGACAGAGGTTAGGTAGTAGAAAATTATGACAGGAGTCAGGTTTCCATCACTCCTCTGTCCCTGTTTTGGAGGCCCACATACTAACAGTAAGGGGTTTTTACTAAATAGAAACTAGCATCTGCATCTTCATTTAACACAAATTTCTTTTGGCTTTACAATAACTGCAAGCATCTCCACTTTTGTGGTGACTCTACAATTCTAATTACTTTCAAAGGCTATCCAAAACCAACACCCTTGATACAGTTACACTCCTAAAAGCTCACCTCAGATTATAGAAACAATAGATTTTAACAATGGTTAATCCCATTTCACCCACCAAATTTTGAGAAAATTATTAATAAGATGAAAAAAAACACTTCGAAATACCAGTTATTTCTGGAAACAAGAAGCAGATGTTCTCCTCTGTTTGGCTCAGCTGTGCTACAGTACAAGAGTGCCTTTGTTATGCTGTCAGCAATAATTTATTTTATTTATTACAGCTATTTTATAATGCCCATCAATGTACTATTTGTGCATGATTTACATTCACGCAGATCTATTTCTCTATATCTAAGCCATCAAGAAGCATCACATACACACTCCAAACAGCAGACCCTGTTATGAGAAAATTCTGCAAATTAGGTTTTTTCCTCTTTCCACTGCATTAATAAAAAGGGAACAGGAAGAGAAGACGGAATTAGTATTGCCAAATGAAGTCAAATTAACATTATCAAGAACTACTGCAAGATGAAGTTAGGAAAATACAAGAGCTCTAAGTATAAACTCCAACTCTTTGAAGTCAAATAAAGGCAAAGCTTTCTGAACCACGAAAGTAAACACTGTCTAGAACAAAGTCATGAAGAACTAAAAAAGATACTATATTGGGAAAAGGTTCCATTAAAAATGGAAGAGAGCATGCTCATGGAGGAGAAGGAAAGACAAAGAAAAAGGAGCACAATCATTTGCTGTTTGGCCCTATCAACCACTGAGCCCTTATCTGTGGCAGCATGAACAACTCCTCTAAAGACCAAAATCAGAGCCTTTGTATGGATCTGGTAAGGAATTCTGGGCCTCAGAAAAAATTAAACCTTTAATGAGAGCACACACACGGTGGCACAAGCATTCATCCTTCCCTCCTACTGCTTTGAACAAAGATTTTCTCCTATTAAAATATTTCCAAATTACTAATATCCCCACCTGTGACAAGAAACAGCAAAAACATTGCACAATAAATCCCGTATTTCCAAGCAAACACTGAAGGATCTGCATGTATAAACACTCACAGATTTACCACCCTGGGAGAAAAGTGCAAATATTAAAATATTAAACAAGTGTACAAAATCCTATTGTTTAAGTATAGGCATGATTTTTTTCAGACTAAGTATCCAACTACCGCCACAGTTTCCTCTGTCTGACTAGACAGAAGGGATGATTTGTTAGGATAATCTGTTATCAAAACTAACATCTGAGAGAAGCCTCACAAATTCTGCACTTTCAGGCCATACCTGAGAGACAGGTATACAGATTTATTTCCAGTGTCAGCACAGGGTCACAGGCCATCAGGGAACCAGCAAGATTTGACTAAATGGGACTCACTCAAATCCTAGAGCAGCATCTGCTACATAAACAGGCATCAAGCCACTAGGAAACATTCTGGAACTCTTTCCACATGAGAAGTCACTTGCATCACATATGAACAATATGCACCTCCAATGATGGACCAAGGGAGAGAAAAGGGAGAGGAGAGGAAGCAAAATACTTGCCAGCCTTTGGTAGTTTCAAAAAAGATTCTAAACGGAGTAACACAACAGCAATTACATAAAAATGTACACATCATTAAATTTTTGCTACAATCCCTACAAATTCATCAAAATAATTCCCTCTGGCAAATAAATTAAAGATTGTAACATATGAAGTATCTGAGCAACAACAACTAAAAAAAAAAAAAATCAAGTGTGTACATGCCTAATATGCATAACTTATACACTTTAACAATTAGCAAACATTGGAATGTTACCACAACACTGAAAACTTGCCCTAACTCATATTTTTCCAAACAAAAATATTTGTAGCATCAAGAACTAAAATACTTATTTGAGCAAGACACTGAGATAAATTTCAAAATAAGTAAATTACAAAAATATTTTAATATCTCCCTGCTTAGTTTTGTAGTTCTTAGAAATTAAAACATTTTGCCAAGAAAAAGATCTACAATTAAAATCATATGGATAATTGTACTACTTGTAAGCAAAATCTGGCATGTGGAGGGTTTATCTGTATTTTTCCAGAGACTACACAGATGACAGGAACAAAGCACCAGACCATGCTACTAATCAGCACAGCCCCAACCCTGTAATTTGTAATAAATACCCAGGTAAACTGCTCATATAAACTGCAGGAGCAGAAACAGAGAGAGGGGCAGAGAGGGACTGAAAGCGCCTGAAACTCATGTGGATGAGCAGCTTTTGCTTATCATAAAATACCAGTCATAGCTTGGGGAATTTGAGGGGGTTCCTGTACAAAAACGCAGTCCAAGTGCACAAGCAGCCCCGTGCAGCCGATTTTGTGTGGGAGGAGGTGATGATACCCTCCCACCAGAGTAGGAGGGGAGAAATGAAGCCACACTTTTTGTCTGTGTACAACTGGATACTTCAAGACAGGAGTCACCAGATCATTCATCCTGTGCAGGGACACCCAAAATTTGGGTATGATCCTAATGGCTGCACTAAGCAGGTTTCAGCTTCCCTGCCTCAAGTCTTGCAGCCTACAGAGGAAAGGGGATAAGCCAGGGTGTTGAGAATAAATAAATAAATAAATAAAATTGCAGTGGCTTTCTCCAGTTCACTTATCACCCTATAGCCATCTGTCCTCACATCCCAGAGCAGATGTTTGGAAAATCTGTCAGCGTGACTGTGACAGGAGATTTCACGCTTTGTATCTGAGCAGGTAGCACAGATCCCCAGGTATACCCTGCTATCAAATTAGGGACAAGCTTTTCTTTCTAAATGTATGTAAACAAAAGCATCCCAAGAAAACAAAAGTGACTTGATTGTAATTATCTACTCAGCAACAGGCAGCAAGAACCGAGGACCCAACCCTGCCAAGTTTTAAGTACATGTGTAATTTTAATCACCAGTAGTCTCACTGTGCAGTGTCTCTAAAAGCCTGCCAAAACAGGGCCAAATAAACAAGGGAATTCAGATTTTTTAAAAATCATTTTAGAAGTACTATTACTTAGATTAGCAAAGATTAGATTTTTTTTTCCCGCAACTGAGATACCTTGGCAAATTCAAACTTGCATACAACCCTGATGTCACTCTCAATGGGAACCTACACAAATGCACACAAACCCACAAGCAGTCAGTCATGATATCTTACAGTTTAACACTACAAGGTTAAGTAAAATAATTATTTTAAGGCAGTTTTTGCCTAAACTAGGTGATAACCATAAATAATTCCATGACAGCTGCTGGGGGAAAAATTGGGGATGCCTAAAAAAAGAACAAAAAGCCCTACACAGCCACAGAGGTTGGTACAGCAAGTAGGAGCGGTGGGCAGAGGTTCTGGGCCAGGCCAGATTACCTGTTTCCCAAAGTCCAAGCCACGACAAGCCAGCACGGAATGCCAACTCATGAATGACACTTCTGTGATGAACCCAGTTGCCCAACACTGCAAGCCACACTAGCAAAGGAATTTTGCTAACTGAAGACTCCAGCTGAAGAGAAAGAAAGAAAGGTCTGAAGCAAGAGGGGAGTGCTAAAAATAAGGAAAAAAGAATGGACACAGAGACTACCTCATCATTAATTTAGAGACACAAGGAGGAATGTGTTGGATATCCCAAAGTGAGTAACCACGGGGACTGAACTTCTGTATTTCACTCACTAGGCTGACTTGAAAGGTAAATAGGGGGCTCTGTCCCGGTAGCATGTACTCCAGAGCAGCCTCTGAGCAGTTCCCTGAGTAGCCCTTCCATAACTAACTTATAAGGAAGACCAGGCAGGACATTTCTGTTATCCACTGAAGTATCAAGGGAGAACAGATGTTTCCCAGTCTCCAAGGGAAAAACTCAAGAGTGTATCACTTCACAACACTAATTCTTGAGCACATTTAAAAAAAAAAAAAAAAAAACCACAGCAAGGGAAACAAATAAAGGAAGGCAAAGGGTAAGTAAGCAAACAAACTCCAATCAGACCTTCAACAAATGCAAATTATATCAAACTTACTTCATTATTAAGTTAATGCTCCATGACATTACCATTCCCAAAAATACAGGGCTGACTACAGACCGGCTTGTGGGCTTGTAGGGAAGGGACAGAGAAGGCAGTTAATTAGAAAATGCATTTTATTTTAGCTTACCAGCCTCACACATTTCTATACTCCCACTCACTGCAGAAACACCTTTATGAAGTCTGGGCAGCATAATTAGTTTGGTTTTGTTTAAATCTGCATCACCGTACAGGTAAGCAAAGACTTTCGGCTCCCTAACTTTTCCCATAAGTTTTGCATCACTTTATAAATATGCAACATTTTACTTTTCGGTGATCTACTTCTTCTTGTTCTTCTTCCAACAGCTGGCCCAAAGTACTTCATGAAGAGCCTTGTGCCTGTACCCAGTGTGTTACTGGGCGTTTAAACCACTGCTGGTCCCGAGAGGGCCAACTTTGGAGAAAAATAAATAAATAACCGAGCTCCAGACAGAAGTTTGTGCTCCAGGTCTATGTGCGCACCGCGGACCCCAGGCTGTCGGAACACGGATTTACGCAAAGGAAAAGTGAGAAAGTAAATAAAAAGACTCCCTGGGAAGGAGCCGGAGACGCCTTACCTCCGGAGTGCGCTCCGCGGGCTTCTTCCGCAGCGCCTGTTTGATCCTGGGCTCCACTGGGGCGCTCATCCTCCAGCCCTGCGCCCTCCGCCCCGCGGCGCCTCGAGAGCGGCCGGCGGGGCGCTGCCGCGGGGCGCGCCGCGATCACACCGGCGCGGCCCGCCGGGGCTCCCGCCCGGGCTCCGCCGCCCTCCGGCCCCGCAGGGAACGCGCCCCGAAACTTTCGCCGCGCTGGGGCCCGGGCGGGGAGCGGGAACGGACCGGGGGAGGCCGGGGCGGGAGAGGGACCGGGCGCGGTGCCCGCCGCCGGGCTGGCTGCTCACCAGGCGGGCGGCACTCGGGGCGCCTCGGGCTCAGCGGCGGCGGCGGCGCTCGGGGCGGGCGACGGCGGCTCCCGGTGCGTTCCCGGGGCGGCCGACGCCGCTCCCCATCGCGGCGCGAGCGCTCCGTGAGCGAAGTTACCGGCCCGAGCGGGACTCCCCGCGCACTCGGCCCCCGAGGCTCCGCCCTCCACGCCCGCACAAAGCGATGCGGGCGGGCGAGTTGTTCCGCGGCGCGGCACCAGAGGGTCCGGAGAGGAATCCCACGGCCGGGTACGAGCCCGCGTCTCCCCTGAACACGCCGGGAGTCGCCACCACCGCCCGGACCCCCCGTCCCGGTCACCCACCACGCGTTCCCCGCTACGGAAAAGCGCGAGAGCGGGCCCTTCAACCCAGACAATCAGCAAGAAGAGCGAGGGGCGGAGCGGAGGAGGAGCAGGAGGGGCTGTGGCGAGCCCCGGCCCCACGCGCCGCGGGGAGGGTGGGGGGTGGAGCCGGGGCCGGCGCGAGGCGAAGGCTCGCGAGGGTTTGGAGGGACCTGGCGCCTGCGCCCTGCGGAGGCGTCGTCTCCGAGCGTTGAGGTGGCCGTGGGCTTTTTCTGGAAGTCGCTTTTGTGCTGCCTGTACACTCGACATAAGGCGTTTTCTGCATTAGTCTACATCCGAAATAAAGCATTTTCTGCATCACTTGGGATCAGAGTGTCCGTGATCAGGCATAACATGCTGTCATGGCACCTCTCCCCCTGAGTTTGCGTGTGTTGCCGCTTTCCCTCACACAACAGTTCATAGAATATTGACCTCCGTGATTCCTGAACTTCTTCAAGCCTTTGGCTTAGGTCGCTTCTGGAGGAGTGGCCCCATCCTCGCGGTCCCCAGTGAGGCCTCGCAGCGCCCGGCCAGGCACGGTCCTGCTTCCCGCCCGCAGTCGTCGAATACAGACCTCGGCATTAAATACAAAGAAGGTGCTACCACAGCTCGAGAGTCCTGTGGTGTTTTATAAACTACCTACGAGCCCTGCATTCCTGGTCCTGACGCCACTCGGGGACAACAGGAAGCAGCCACATACCAAACACGCCTCGCAAGATTTTCCTTCCTACTGCAAGTCTGATTCTGTAAATTTATGAGATCAAAGCTTTGCAGGCACAACACTTGAGTTTGCCCTTTTGTTTTTTCTTCTTTCCTTCCTAATAACTAAGAGTGGTTTTGTTTCTGCCCTTTCTCCAGCTACCCCTTCCCGTTCTCTTTACCACCTGCCCTTTATGGCACAATTACATTTGTTGTGCTCAAGGACTCGATTGTCCCTTCCACATTGTTTTATAATATTTCTAGTGTTTTCTTCAAAAAAAAAAAAAAAAATCTGAGGAAATACGGCGTTTCCTCCACTGTAGACTATTTTGATGCTGTGCCTGGTATCACTGCAGGCACAACCCCCATGGGATGGACAGCTGGGATCTAAAGAACAGCTACTCTTAACATCACAGTCATGACACTGC
This sequence comes from Corvus moneduloides, assembly GCF_009650955.1. NCBI lineage: Eukaryota > Metazoa > Chordata > Aves > Passeriformes > Corvidae > Corvus > Corvus moneduloides. The sequence goes on from NC_045490.1 coordinate 10,809,912, forward strand.
ATCCACAACAGAGAGAATATAAGGTGCTCCCAAAACTGGCAGGAAAGACACAGGTTTCAGTCTCATAAAGTCTGTCAAAACTAATTTTCTTTCTTTTTTTTTTCCTTCTCTTTGAACTTCTGTTGTAAATGTAAGATTTCCAAATATCAATGTCTATATGTCTATAAATGTCTATAATGTCTATTATGGTTCCAAAGGTCAGAAGTTTGTACTAGTTATTTCACAGAACATGTTATCCTCTTTCAACTTTAGTACATAAAATATTATTTCCTGTGGTGTGGGAATCTTCAAAGTTTCCCTGCCAGGAAACCAAATGGAAAATACAGAGATTAAAAGTTCTCCTGAGTAACTAAGGAGAAGAAAAGAAGAAGAGAACTGAAGCATGAATCCTTCTCTATTAGGAGATTCTTCTTTTCTCTTATTTCTTCAGTTTGGGTTTTGGTTGTGGTTTGGGTTTTTTTTTTTTTTTTTTTTTGGAGATGTAACAGCAAATCAAGAGCTTTACCAGCTCAGTTTATATTTAAAGATAAGGTAAAAGATTTGTCAATACTCCCCAGGTGCAGGTGGCTGGAAAAAAAAATTAATGAACAACTAGAAACAAACCCTCAGATTTTGGTGAAATCTGCGCAGTCACAGTTCTCATGGATCTGAAATAATTTAAGCCCTATTCTTGGTTTTTAGAAGGAAACTCATTTTACCACCTATTCCAGCTGTTCAGCATTCCTGCAATGAACACAACACAGAAGTGGACACGCACCATGGGAATAAAGTTAGTAGCCTAAAAATTCCTTTTTCTTTCACACACGAATTCTCATACTGGACACCAGCCTACAGCCAGGCACAGGAGCAGTGAGGGAGCCAGAAGTATTCCATAGGAACCAAAGCTGCCATTCCAATTTAATTGCTTGACTCGACTGACCCGTGAAACAAGACTTTCCTCACTCCAAAAATACCTGAGTTTGGGTAGGTAGTGGCTCTAATAGCTGCAATTATTTCAGGGGCTATTTTAGCCGTAGGGTTTATTTTCCCAGATATCTGGAGAACAATGGAAACGAGCGTCATGATTCTCACTGTTCACTGTGTTACAGCCAATGTCTCCACGTGGTAAAACCAACATAGTCAAACACAATTAAAAGGCTTTCACGAGTAATTTCAGGGCTGGGATTAAGGGATGTGGCCAAGCAGGACGCCTATTGTCCATGCAGAGGGGAAAATTTGCTTGCCTTTTGTCTGGATTGTATCCCTACAGAAGTAAAGCATCATCACTTACCGCAGTTTTTAAATTGGAAACTAACAGTATCTGTATCATGCAAGAATCGGAGGTGCTTTGCTATTTATACGGATGAGTTGCAGTTTCAAGAGATTAAATGTTTCTGCTTCAAACATCCATGAATTTGGGAAGACCAGCTGAGTTACAGAGTACATCTCCTCCTCCCAGTATGCTCCCTCAATTGTTCTGGTTCACTGACACTCCCAAAGATGCCTTTTAATCTAACGCCTTTTACCACCATGTGCACATCCCAGATTCCTCAGGGTAAAACTCAACTTCCTCACCTCTCCCACTGGGAAAGATTCATAATCATCATGCACTGAAATATTTTTAACTTTTATTTTTGTGTGTTTAGTATCCTGTGAATTTTATTACAGCCTGGCAATTTCCTTCCTCTCATTCTCCAATCTGGCTGTTAGGCTATTGGTTTTAATTTCTTAGCTTTGGAAAAAAAAAACCTCCTTTGGACATTCATGCACATCTTTGGCAACAACTGCTAGCTAAGTATGTGGTTAACACACTGCAAGGAAGATACACAAATTAATTCTCTCCCTGTCTAGAGGAAAACAAAATATTCTGGGATTCCCAGTGGGAAGAACCTCTTCAGATGGTATTACCATATATGCTTATTCTGATGATGAACTTCCTGAAAACTGGGGAGGCAAAGCGATCATTAGGAATCTTGTGAGAGCTCACGTTTTGCAGGAAAGTTAATTTTTGCAAACGGCACAACACTGCTTAGGTAGCTACATAAGAACATTGATCTCCTGGCTATAACAGCATTTTGCAGCTCAAAATTTCCATTTCTGAAATTAAAAGTGAAATACCAAATTATTTTTGCAAAATCAAGAGCAAGACTCAAATGGTGGAAACATTGAACCACTAATTCTGCTCCTTCCAAAGCAAAATTCCCCACTGTGCATATTCCCAGAGTTTCAGTTCAAAGGATAGTGGTAAAAGTAGAAAATAAGAAACAGAACTGTTAGATCATTATCTTTCTGCTGTATTATAATGATATTAGTTTAACATTTAGTTTTTTAAAACTAAACCCCCATCTTTCTTCTCTTTAACTCAAGCCTAACATGGCTTTCCCTCTAAAAAAAAAATCAGCACAAATTTTTCCTGAAGGACTTTCCTTCCATATATAGATTTTTCCTGAAGAGTAGAAGCCATGTACACATAAGCAATTGCAGATCTCCTTGTGACAGTCAAACACTTATTTTTCAGCCTTTATCAACAATACAGAAACAAATTGGGAGCCTGACGCCTTTTAAATGTGGGGATGGAACACTTTCTCTACTTACGTTTTACCTTCAGTGGCAATTTTCCTTGCTTTTCATGTTCACTGTCACACATCTGTGATAGTCTTTAATGTGCTGAGTGCTGGTGTGAATAGACTGGGAAGTCAGTGAACCTTAAGATTGAAAGGTTTTAAGATATATTATTTTATTATATTATATTTAATGTGCAAAGAGAGGGAATGACAAGCCCCAGCTGCTCCCAGGAGCAGCCTGAGCCATAGCTCAGCTGGAAGCAGTAACAATTTCCTACGTGTTAGTTCCCAATTTAAGGACACATCTCTCAGCTGAGGGCAATTTGTGGGATGTCCACGGGTAAGGCTTCATGGAGGGCAGGTGAAAATTCTGAAATAACAAATACTTTATGCTTGAGGATGCACAGTGTGTTGGGAACATCTTACCCTGATCTTTGTGTCAGGTAATCCTTGGCCAGTGCTTATGGAGTTCTGGTTCCCAAGTCAGGAGCAATCTGAAAAGGAAACAGTGAATTTGATTATTTGCTATTCATTTACTAAGGTTTCTGTGAACACAAGACAGGCATTGATGCACTCTCTGAAACTTACCACTGAGGACAGCGAAAGCTGTTTGTGTTGAAAGAACACTGGCTGTCCAGTGACACCGACATGTATGTTCTCATCTTCCTCATTTCCCTTTCTTGTCCATATGGGAAACAACAGGTATGAAGAAGGGCATTGGTCTCCCGTGCCGCTGCTGATTGACTTGAAAGGGTCTGTCCATGGCCTGTTACCACCCTGCTGCAGTTACCAAGCCTCGATGAATATGAGTGAGTGGGATGAGGAAAGAAAGAACTCCTGCCAAGTCACTGGTGCATCAAAATTGCCTCAGGCATGGTGTAGTGTACAACATTATCAACAGTGTCTGATAAAAGAGAATAAGAACTGAAAAAAAACCATTCAGAATCGTTACAAAATAACATCTAAACCCCAGGTGCTTTGCTCCAAGGCACAAGTTCTTGCTACACACTCCTCAATGGAACAGCTCTGTCTGAAACAAGCTCTTATATCAAATTTTTTGTGTGTCTTCTGCCACTTTGTTTTTACTACACACAACCTACAGATATTTGATTCCAGCCCCAGCACTTTGTTGGCAAAGTCCAAAAGAGCATATGGATCTGTCTAGGTATTGGTGGTATCCAGAAACATTATACAGATGTCCACGCTCAAGCCTAAAAAAATTAAAGATGGGGGGTGGAGAGGGAAAACCTGCCCTGACAGGAGGTAATCTGGAGTCTGATGACTGCCCCATTTGCAGGTTCTTTGTTGCTATAATCAAGTTACAGCTTCAGCTGAAAGATTTTTCTTTTCATTTGTCATCAGAAACCTCATGCCAAAAAATATTGGAAAGGGGAGAGTGGGTAAAAGAATGGGCTGGGCACAGATAAAGATGAAGACTTAAGTAACAAAAAGAAAGAACAGTCTCGGCATGGGAAATTGTCCAGCAGTAATTTGGTATCAGTTGCCAATTTAACATATCTTATTCCAAACATTTAATGTCTCTTTCATTAATTTTTCGGGGTTGTTAAAAGTTGTACAACTATAAGCTGCAAGAAGATTTCACAAACGGTGAAGATTTTGTGTCTGTAACCTGTTATAACCCAGAGAGAACATGCAATGGCATTTGTATTTTTCTACTGAGTAGCTATTTTCAGAGGCAAAAAGCCAAACACTTGCAAAACTCAATGTGACCATTCTGTGTATCTGTGGCATTTGTTACTGGACAACACTTTGGCCAACAACACTGAGTTGGTAAAAGAACAGGGCATGCCTACAGAGAGCAGCCAGTTTAAATATGATAAAGATTGGAGTAAATAGGATTTCAGTCCTTCCCTTTTTTTAAGTAAATGGAGTAATTCTCCAAGCATGTGGAAAAATAATAAACAACTTCTCTTTTGCCAAAGAACAGGCCAACGGTCTAGACTTAACTGGCAATCTAGATTAAGAAATTGTGAATAAATGCCTGACTGGCAATTTCACTGCTTTATGCAATTAAATACATGCTACTTATTTGTGAAATCCTATGAGAACTATTACAGCTTTTGAATCGAGATCAAGGCTGGGGAAGACTTGCATTTCTTACCATTCTCTTGCTGCTGGTGTCAAGATTCTTTGCAACCACGAGCTTTGCTATCATAGCTGAGACCACAGTGACAATTCAGCCAGCATCAGATCAGCTTTCCACTGTTTGCAGACACTTGGTGCATTTGTAGGAAGATATAGGTCTCTGTGTTTTGGTGTGTGTCTATAAACTATAATTTGATTATGAAGAAATGTTGCACAGTTTAGTAGACTCAGTCCAGGCCTGGGAGCCAGGAGTGCTTGGAGAACTCATTGCAAAGTTATGTAGGCCAAAATTCCCTGTATCATCCTCTGGTTTTAGTCACATTTTGATGCTGTCAGTCTGACTTTTCTGATGAAGAGAGGATAAACAGCTCCTGCTGACATGAGTTAGCAAGAGCTCAGCTCCTCTGCACTCTTAAAACTGGGTTCCCTCACCTTGAAGCGTTCGCTGGCAGGGGCGGTTGCTTTTATCATTTGTCTTCATAGGATGTCATATGTCCTTATTATTCCTTATGATCTCTTCTTTGGCTTTTAATGACCCTGCAGAGCTAATGAGATGTTTAGTTCCCCCATCCAAGCACAACCATATGGATAAGATGATATCAAGAAACTCACTGAAACCATTAAATTTCAGGCAGGCAGAATTTCCAGAAAGTTCCTGTTTTCAGCATGTCAGTTTTAGTCTTCAAATGCAGAAGCATACAGCCTGCTCACATGATGACAGCAGCATAACAGGACAAACTGTCTTCTGCAGACAAAATCCTAACTATTTTTAACTTTAGAAAGATCTGCAGATGACTCTTCTTCCACTCAATGTGGTTTTCCTCCCTTCCTTCTAGAGGCCCTGCCCTTGGTAACATCATACAGTAATTCTGTGACAAGGGATATTGATTCCTAATAGTGTCCCAAAGCCTGTGGTGGCCTCTTCCAACCACCCAGAAGCTCTCCTGCAGCAGAGAGTTGAGATGCTGCTGCTCAGAGACCACCAGAATCTGTTATACCTTCATGCTTCAGAAAGTTGAGACATCCAGGGAGATGGCTGTCCTTCCTCAGCTGCAGGAGAGTGACACAAGTGTGTACCCAGAGGAATGGCCTTGCTGGGGCAAAGCAGGAGCTGAAGGTACAGCACCAGACAAAGCCAGCAGAGTTAGACTCCTCCTGGAAGACCTGCTCACTTTTCCATACACAAAACGGGAAGGAACCCTCACTGCAAACCCCATCATCCCACCATGAGGGGCTGCAGCATCTCCCAGCTGGGATTTCACCCAGGAGGGGAGGCTGTGTCCAAAGTACAGCAACTCCTGGAGTGCGTGTGGTCTGCGGGGGGGTAAATGTGACGGGAGAGGGAAGTGTTATTTCATCCTGTGCTTTTCCAGTAGATGGTTGTACTGGTTGTTTTTTTAAATGCTAAAAGCACAACCAAACCTTGAATGAAAGGAAGCATTCTGTAGGGAGCACAGGAAGAATTTCCTTTACTGTAACTCATAGGGAGAAAAGGAAATAAAAGCAGAGCAGCAGCTAGATGAAGGTCAGATGATTGTATGAATCAGAGGGTGATGCAAGTTATTGAGTGCACAGCTGAGTGCTCCGCCCAATAAACCAGATGCCACCTAAGTACACAAATATCACTTACCTGCAATTGCTTACCCCCATGGAAGTAGTCTTCTTCCACAGAGGGAGAGGACTGGGGGTTTTTTGTTTCTTACAGTCATTCTGTGAACTTAAAAATCAGGAAAATATTTATTAGGTAGGACAGCAGTGATGACATTAAGGCAGATGCAATTTCTTAAGATTTTTAGGCATTTCACTCATCCTAGGTGAAAGCTGAGACACAAGCACTCCCCAGTCCAAAACACTGAAGAGGTGATGGAGGCTGCTGCCTGGGTATTTCCAGAGCCGTGTCTGGAAATGTGTTTGCAGTTTCCATTAAAAAGGGAAACACAATTAAATACCTGCAGTGACCTGCCTGGCCCATAGGAAGCACACTGACTTCCAGAAAAACCCTGACACCAAAAACGATCTTGTCAAGGAAATACAATTTTCAATAGCTGCATATGAAGTGACTGCACAAGTGGAACCAGCAACCTCTGACTTTTCTAGAAAGCTGAGTCGAGCTGCCCTCCAAGTGCCCTTACTTCCCCTCCGTGTGTCAAGGATACTCTCAGTGCCATACCAGCATGTTAAAAGCCATGGATGGTACCAGCAGATATCTCACTACCTTTTTTCAAATTGCATTAGTGACTTACTTTTTTTTCCAGAGCTTTTGCCAGTGGCAGACATTTTCCATGGCAGTCCATTGCATTGGAACAGTTGGATTTCATTGCCGTCTTTATCCAAGGCAAAATCGCCTTTGCAGTAGAAGTGTTTTCTTTTATAGAAACTATTGCTGTAGTAGTTGGTACTTGGTAAACTATCATTGGGTCTCACTCTAGGAGGGTATTACAAAAGTGCCATACTTTTGAAGAAGGTACCAAGAGAAATGGAAACAGTTTGTGGGTTTGCAGTTAAGGAGGCCCTGAGCAGGAACCACCACAGAGTTTTTTCCAGTTGTGGTCTAAACAAGGATGTGCACACACATCGTAAAGAATCTGCAATCAAAATTGGCAAGAAGAATATTGCAATACGAAACTGAGAGAGCAGAGCTCTGCAGCACCTTGGGCCCAAGGTGGGAATCAACAGTAAAGCCATGTCCTGGGTCTGGCAAGATTGTGAGTGGAGACAGGTGTCAGGGACACCCAAAACCTGGAGGTGCAGTGACGGTGGTCCAGCAGATGAAGCCGTCAGTAACTTTTACAATAACAAAATCACGGAATGGTTTGGGCTAGAAGGGACTTTTAGAGGTCATCTCATTCCAACCCCCTGCCATAGCCAGGGACACCTTTCACTAGACCAGGTTGCTCAAAGCCCCATCCAACCTCATCTTGAACACTTCCAGGGATGGGGCAGACACAGCTTATCTGGGCAACCTGTGCCAGGGCCTCACCACCCTCACTGCAGAAAACTTATTCCTTGTATCTAGCCTAAATTGACCCTCTTTGAGTTTAAAACCATTTAGTTTAAACACCATGGGCAAGGAGGGGTGAGGGTTCTGTTGCAGAGTGTTTCCTTCACTGAGAGAATGAGACCACCACATGCTCCAGCAATGCTGCTCAGCTGCCTCTTTAGTTGACAGCCTGAACAGGAAATAGCCAAATCACACCTAATGAGCTTTCATGCTTTGACTATAAGTGATGAAGGCAGAAGACAGACGCTGCTGATGGAAGACATTTCCTCCAAACCTGCCTCTGTTGTTCACATCCTGAAAAAGTGGAAATTCACCCCATATTTCTGAGGCTAATGACTTGCACTGGACAAACCCTGCATGGGCTCCAGCAGAGCACATGATTCCTTCACTGGAAGGATGAGCTGCTGTAGGAGCTTGCGATCCAACAGGGTCAGCAGCTTCCCAGCCAGCCAACCTGGGAAAAAACAGACAAGGAAGCGACAGTCAACCTCAAAATATCTGAAAAGTTGTATTTAGGTTGACGATTATTTTCCTGAAAAATGTGTGTCTGAATTCACAGCTGTGAAGAGCTGCAGTTGCCAGGAGAAATGGGGGCTCTTAACATCTCAAGACAGAGCCTTGATTTTAATACTAAGTCAATTCAAGTCTACAGTTCTTAAAAACTTCTCTTTCCATGGGGAGGGTCTGCTTTTCACTAACCTGTAATTTAATAAATAGTTTGGAGAGTTAAGCTGTATTTTGAAAAATAAATTCTCCTTCAGACTGATGGCTTTTACAGCCTAACCAGCCTTAGAACAATGTCGTGTGAAATGACAGAGATCAAGACCTTTAGTTAAACTGTACAAGAAAAACAGCTTTGGAGAATAAAGTGCATGATCATTAATTATTGCAGCACAAGGAACACAGCTGTAATTTTCTTGTTCACTCAGAATATCTCCCACAAATTTTATCAGTCTTATTGTTAATACATGAAAACAGGAGCCAGTTTTTTTCATATCTTTTGGTAGTGATCAAAATTAGACAAGATTTCTAGTTACAGCTGCTATTAATAAATCTACTCCTTGAAAACGTGGTAGTTAATTTCTTAGGATTCAGTGCACTCAGTAAGCTATTGAAAACTATAATTGCTCATGGCTGTAATTTTGAAGTAATTATAGAAGCAACTATAGAAGAAATGCTGAACATAGTCTTTGCAACACATTGAAGCTCTCCAAAGAGAAAAGCATCCCTAGCAGGAAAATCAAGCGCATAAACCCACTGGTACCCTCTGCCCTAAAGTCACTGTTTATAGGCACCTTTGTGGCATAGTGACTTTTTGCCCAAAGGCCCCAAAGGCCCCAAATGAGGGTGTTTGCTCAGGAGACGTCCCACCAGTGGCCCAGTGTCAGCACTGGGAGCTGGCCAAGGGACTTGCTGGGGTCACCCCTGCACAGACTTGGGCTTTGCCTCCAGGCGCCCTCGCCACTGCGCTCTCTGCTGGCTCCAGGCTGTTCATAAACCAGTTTTCTTTTTGTGACATCTGTGAAAATATTCTAGAAATTAATTTGATTAGCCAAGAAAACTAAATTAATGAGCCTTTGGGAAGTAAGAAGCTCATTTCTAAAGGAAATGTTCTCACCCCTCTTCCTCAGCCCAGCTTCGTGCACTTCCATAAGAAACACTACCTTCATTTTCAATGCCATTTAAGGAAAACATTTGTTTTCCATTAAGAACCTAGGACAAACTCAACCTTCAGCTCTCCCCAGCAATGCCACTAGTGACACATTCATGTGTCCCAGAGCTGCAACTTCAGCCCATCCTGCTTAAGCAGGAAATAATGATGAGAACAGCACTGGTTGCAATTGCTCCAGCACAGCAGAGCCGCACGCGATCTGCACGACTCCCCATTCCTCCTTAGTGCTTTTCCGTGAAAAAAGCAGGATCTGTCCAACCAGTGGAATCAAAGCTCATCTTAAGGAGTTAACAAAGAAGGAAAAGCAAATTCCAGATTAAACAGACACTCTGGTTAGTGCTAGAAACTGAACAACAGGAGCAGGCAAAGGCACGGTGGTCAGAGAGAGTTCCTCTCAGTGTTTTGGAAGGCACAGGATAGTTGAAATCTTCAAACCAAAATTAAACAATGTCTTTATGGTCTAAAACGCAGTGGTGCAGGGATGGTCCTGACCTCTGGCACCGCAGGGCTCCCCCGGGCCCCCTCCCCTGTGACCTGCGTCAGAGGAAGTGGCTCCCTCTCGTTCACACAAGATTCTGATTTTGTAATGGGAAAAAGATGAGCCAGAGCAGGACATTTCCATCCTGCCACCCCCGTCTCGTTCATCCTTAAGATTTTTCTTGGTCTATAATTTCATCTGTGAGAAGCTCTATCTACAGAAAAGCTGTCACCCAAGATGCTGGGCTGCAAGTCCTTAAGGAAAACAACAGCAAACTGAAAGCATGAAGGTGGAGTGAGAGGTGAATCATCCCAGAAGTCCCACCAGCACCCGGACTGGGAGCTCCTCTCACAGCCGGGGGCCCGGCCAAAGCTGGGACATAGGTAGAGCAGTTGGGTCACAAGAAAAAGGCATCTGCTTATCTCCTGTGCTGCTTTGGAAATCCGGGACGAGCCTGCGGCCCAAATACTTCCTTTGGGATGTTGCAATAAGGATCTGCTGGCTGGGCCGGGATGGCTCATCGGTGCCGCCCGGCAGCACAGCTCTGCCCCGGAGTCACGGTCCCTCGCCCTCGCTGGTGTCTGAGCACCCAGACAACTGCCTGGCTGTACTGCAGGGCTCCGAGATCGAGCTCCGGCGAAACCTGGCCTTGAAACAAAGCGAGTGTCTGCGCCCGCGCCAGTCCCAGAGGGAAGCAGCCCCGCGGCCGGGCTCGCCCCGCAAACCACCGGGGCCGGTTGTTCAGCCCGCAGCGCATCGCGGCACTCCCTGAGCGCCGATGGGCCGGATCCGCGTGCACAAACTGCCCTGCCCACACAGTTACGGCCACCGTGGGCATTGCTCAACCCACGGAGGCTTTGAGCAACAGGGACCGGGTAGAGGCAGCGCCCAGGCTCTGGCGTTCAGCTGACGTGCACTGACGGGAAAGGCCCGTGTCACCACGATGTCCTCTGAGGTCATGCAGGACATAGGGGGTGCTGCCGGGTGCCTCACAACAAACCATGCCTGATGTTTTTCAGGTAGCCTTTCCTTATCATTGACATCCCAAACCACAGGACCAGCTACTTGCTGTCACCTGCCTTTACTCCTGCACATTCTTGTGCCATAAGTACCAGTGACGGACATTAAGAGCTCTCCAGGCCCTGCTGCAGCTGGTTCTCAGGAGCGTGGCTGAAGGCAGGAGCTCAGACAGTTATCTCCACCCTCGGAGCAGATGTCTTAAGCTCCAGATGGGAACAAACAGCTGGAACACACAGAGGTTTGGAAATCAAATTCTGCTGCTGTACAAATATTTTTGGTAATGAAAATAAACAAATTCATGGGAGTAACATGCTGCACCCTGCTATTATGCTTCTAGGAGGAGATAAGCTGGCAGAGAGCAGAGAGCCTGAGCAAGACCCAAGTGGGTGACACGAGGGCTCACATGAAGCTGTCCATTTCCAGAGGCACACAACCGTCCAGTCTTGCAGGCCAGCAGGTATTGCTGAGGCAGAAAATGCTGTGCAGCAGCAGTCCCTCAGTGGAAGGAGAGCCACAGCACCTCTCCAACACATGACCTCTCGTGCCAGCTCTTCCACCAGGACCCACAGCCCCATGGGATGCTCCATGTTGGCACTTTCTGTGCCAGTCAGGGCAGGAGCTCTCAATGCTGTTCCTTGGTGCTGAGATGCCTGTCCTGCAATGTCTGTTCCTTCCCACTGACCATAGCAAGGGGAAAATTAACCACCCCTTTGGGAGAGCTACCAGGCACATTGGGCACAGATTATTTACCTTCCAGCTTCTCTGCCAGAGGGCTCTCAAAGCAAAGCTGCCACTGCTGGGGAATCAGGTTCTGCTCCAAAAGCCTGGACAGATCCCATAGGATTTGAACTTGTTCTTCAGCTGTCAAAACAGAAAAGCGCTGCTTCCAGTAAAGCAGCATCTCCATCCAGCACGAGCAACACTTTCCAAAACCCAGAGTGCTGGTGTATTTAGATTTGCCTGTAGCAACAGCAAAGATGATGTTATTGTACAGAGGGAAGACAACAAGGCCGCAGGGGTGGTGTGCAAAGCCTGTAACTGTTCCTGTACCACAAAATAAATGAGGGGATGGCTGGAACAGAATATGCATGCTGCAGCACATAAACAGAGATGTTCCTTGCAGCACAGAGACTCAGAAGACACGTGTATCTCCAGGCTCTCTGCTTACTTTTACCTCCAACTACAAGGCCACTATATTTTAACTTTTAAGAGAGAAGAAAGCAACAGCAGCTCAGCAGAGAGCTGTTAGGAGCTTTGTGCTTTTGTGTAACCAACAACCAAGCTGCTTCCCAGCCCTGGATCCAGAAATTGTCCTGTGGTTACTCTGCACTAAGCCACACAGAAAACAATCATATCCTCTTCTGCAGACCTGGGAATAATGTGGGAGATGAGAGACGCTGTGGTACCTGGGTGCCTGTGGCTTCCTTTCTGCCTTTACCTCAGCTAAGTGAATTAGCTTTCTCTTTTGTTTCAGGAAAATTAAGGGAATTACAGAAAAGGAGTAACAATACATTAAAAATATTGGCTAGCAAGTACTATGTCCCAGTCTAGCTGGAAAGTTAAAAAGGAAATAAATTCTGGGCATTAACATGAGCATCTTCTGGATGCTGCAGTGATTATACTGCTGAATTTACTGCTCACATCATCACTGCCAAACACCCACGCAGACACGACTCCAGCTACCCTTGCTGTCCCTGTCAGGAGGACACCTCATGACCATCTACTCTGGTAACACAAAATTCTCTGCCCTCTGTCAGGTGCACTCAGCCCAAGAAGCCCTGCAGGAGGTCTGATAGCGCACAGTGCACATCACCGTTGTCCCATGGCAGAGCTCCCAGCCAAAGCTGAACATCTCCTGCTGCAGATTCTGCTGGAGTTGCCTGCTCGACACCTCCAGTGCTGCTGTGGGACTGCAGGCTCTGCCTTGTGAATTCATCATGGAACAAGTACACTGGGCCAGCAATAACCCCCTGCGTTATCAGTATTAAAAGGCAAGGGATCCTGTGTTGATGCTTTTGTTGATGCACCCACACCAAGGACCGGGCCACTGATAACAGTGTTACTTGGGATGGGAACAGAGAAGGCAGAGTCAGAGCAATTCATCCCTGCTCACAGGGGAAGCTCACGGTGGTGTCACAGGACCAGTTTAAGCACCCAGGGGTTAGCTGTTTTGGCTTTCATTCCTCTAAGAGAGGACAAATGCCATTCTTCCAAACACTCCAGTCACAGGCATCCTTTTACAGGACAGGACTTGGCAGGTGCAAGTGGAAATCCTAGAAGACTCCTGTGCTGTCTGGCTGTACAGAACGTGGGACCCACAGTGTCCCTTGCCCAGCAGCTGGTCACTGCAAGGCAGGGCTCAGGGACGCTAACCTCAGCTCATCCCTCTGCTTATCCTGCACCTTGCATGTGACAAGGGCACCTGGGGCAGGTACGTACCAGGGCAGGAAACCATGGAGCATTTATCAAAAATAGAAGATGCAGCTGCTTCGGGCAAAGGTTTCCATCTTCTGCTTGTCCTTTTTCTGTTCTTTGGGAACACAGGACCTTATTTAACCCAGATGCTCTAAAGCCTCATTTCTACACTCTGCTACATCTTCCTAATTGTTTTTCTGTTGTATGATTATTACTTCACTTTTCTTGGCAGCACTGTTATCACAATTTGAACTTAGATTTAATAAAACCTTAGGAAGACTCCTCAATAACATTCATTCCTGTGCAGTGGCCCCAAGAGACAGAAAAGGGATTGTACTCAGGCAGATGGACACAAATACAGTGACAAACACAATGGCAAACACCTGTGTGACAAACTGCTTTGCAGGTCACTTTAGGAATAAATGTATGAACCAGTGGAAGACCATGGCTTTCTGCTTACATTTGTTCACCTCACACAAAGTCAAGCATTGGTACAGAGGATCAGGACCTCTGTCCCATCTCACTATTGCTTTCTGGGGGCCAACAACATTCATAACTGAAGGGACAGCAAGTTCAATCACAAATTCCTATTTGAAACAATTAATTCCTTACAAGACCCCAAATTAAATGGCTGCAGCACTGCCAAGTGCCAGAATCATGCCCCAAAATGGGCAGGTGAGAGGAGACAGGTGTCAAGTGTGAGATGGTTCACTCAACCACGGTCTCATACCACATGTAAAAAAAGGGACACAAAAGGTACCAGAACTAAACTGACATACTGTATTTATTGCACAAATTTCCCCTAAAATTGGGAATGGTTATTATAATACAAGTGCACATCTTGGGAAATACATACAAAAACAGAAGAGATAACAAGTATGTACATTTTACCCAGCATTTTACAAGTACCACCATCTAAATAATTTAGAGAAAGCAAAAAATTGTCATAAAACATCTCTAAGAACTAATAGGGAAAACATATGCAAAGTGTAAAATCTGTTCTTTTAAACAGTTTTTTGTTCTTAGCAGCCCAGTGTTTGCCAACTGCAACAAAATTGAATTTGCTAATTTGTGTGCCTAGTACACTTAGGTTCCAGCCAGAAAATTAAGACATGTTAATAATGGAGATTGGGAATAGTGGAAAAAAGAAATCAAACATTAGTTTTCCAGTCACATAAAAGAATCGCGATATATTTTAAAAAGTCAATGCTATATCCTGTAAAAATCCCTTTTCGTATTATTTAACAAACAGACATACGTACCACATTGTTCATGTACCCAAAAAGTTAACTCACAGGAAAACTTCCCATCACACGAGGGTTTTGGTTGTGTTCTGCCCACAATACTGCTGAGAGGTGGAGATGGTGCTGCCATGCCAGGAGGGACTGGCACTGTGGGAGGATGACGAGGAAGCTGCATCCGTGCCTGCTCTGTCTCGGACTGACTGAACACATCATTAACACCATTACTGGGTAGTGTTGGGCAAAGGGCAGCAGAGAAGGTGCTACCTCCTTCTTCTCTCATGTTAATACTCATTGCAAGCCATGCAAGGGCCCTTCTGGAGAGTCAAACACATTTCAAAGCAACCCCAACAATTTGCGCAATAATGGCTCAAAGGAAGAGGACCAGTGTTCTCCTGTAAAGATCATTATGAGCACAGTCCTGGGGGGTGCCAGGGTGAGGGGTGCTGCTGCCCAGCTCTCTGGACACAAGCTATGGATGAACTCACCCATCTCGGAATCTCCCGAAGCACAGGCAAGAACCCTCCTCCGCCAGCCCTGACACCGCAGACACCACCAGGTCACTGCTGCCAGTCTATGTACAACATGGAATCCTAACTACTGCCTATACCACATATCCTAGCAAAGAGTTAAACAACCATGTTCTGAATGCAATCCTATATTTCATTAGAAATGTGTTTACACAACTGGGCCCCTGTTTTGTGCTCATTCCAAGAGCCAGATGTAATATAATCGTATGGCAAGGAACGGACACTTGAAAAATGGGAGAAACAAATCCTTGGATCACATATTAAACGTGAGTTTTTCCCCTGCAGCAGTCAGCATTAGATTTTATATACAAAAGAGTTTCCAATGACACTGCCTGTATTAATGTTGGTGTCACTTCCTGATGTAGACTCAGTCCTACATGGAAGGGGGGGGGGGGGCACGGTTTGCCATGTAGATCTCCCTGGAACAGAGTTTTAGGTGACAGATTTTAAATAGTACTAAAACACTACTCCAGGTGAGTCCTGGCCCCAGAGGAGGAAGGGAGGCGAGTTCTGTCACTGACAGAGGTGGGGCAGGGATCTCTCCTGTTGTTTTCAAGTTTATTAAATGGTTTAAATAGATTTGTATTTAAAGTAACTCTGCAAACAACAATAGCAGGTGTGCTCTTCTATTGAAAAGCTGATTAGAGAATGACATATTTATAGAAATTTTATAGAGTTCAGCAACCAAGTGAATACCTGTCTCCTACTTGTGTGGATAATCCATGAATTTCAATATACTAAACCTAAAAGAAGAAAATACAAGCTAAAAATCAGCAACATTAATTGGCTGCTAGGACAAATACGCAAAGCAAAGCCTAGAATGAAGTGTCCAGTTAAACTGAGGTAGTAGAGCCTTCGAAAACATAATCCACCTCCCACTGTCTATTTACATTACTTACACCAGGTTGGGTCCATCAGCTACTCGTACAACTATTGTATATACAATGACAAACCAGTGATGGCTGAGTAAAAGAGAAATGCTGAGAATAAATAAACAACATTTCCTGCTGGTAATTACACGAGTGAGTAGAAAAGGGATTAGAGTCATCTGCAGCAAGGGTATATTTGTTAAAAAATATTTTGGATATTACTACACTATGGTGTCATTAATGTTCATTTTTTTTGTAGAACAGTTTTAAAAAATGTATCAATTAGTTACCTGAGCAATTAAGGGTAATAGTCTGCTCATTTTGTCCCCAGTGCTTTGGTACAATTATTTCTAGTTCATTATTTCAATATCCGACTGACTGCTGTAAAAAGAGTATGATGTTGCAAGAACATTATAGATCATAAAAAAGTTAGAGGTAATTGCCATGTCATTCTGGGGAACACAATGGGGAAATTTCAGCCAACGTTCTCTTTAGATTAGTTTTGTTTTTAACATTTTGATTACGTTGAGGAAGAAAAGCGTCATTTAGTATAAAGCAACATTGAAACATTATAAACATTTAATACTGGTTACAGCATCCAGCCAAGAATCTCCATCGCTAGTTCGTCTGTTGGCCTCTTCCTCCCTCCTCCCTGTTGCCCTCTGTCCCCCACTATTTCCTCTTCCCAGGAGAAAGATCATAAATAAATTCTGTAGCTGACTGTCATTAATAAGCTTCTTACAAAAAAACCAGGCCCCTGCCCCGTTCTTCCTCTGGGAAGTATTCAGAATTGGACTACGACATGAAAAAGTAGAAGTTGTTTACAAATCATTGCAGCTTGAGAATTACAGATCCTAACGTGATCCTCATCAGCTGAAGCCTGGCTGAAGACAGCTGCTCTCTTGTTCAGTTTATAAAGGGTGATGGCATCATGTATTTCTCAGAGCAGTTCTTCCTCCATTCCCCAGTGTAAGTTAGTCAGACATCGTGGCAGAAACTGCTAAAAAATGCATCTCTTCAGCTTTGCTAAAATCTCCACTTTTCTGTGGCTGAAATCTCAAGCTTACTCAGTTTTCTTTTTTCCTTTCATTATCTTTTTTTAATAAATGGCCAAGTGGGAGAGGAGAAGTCGCCAACTGTTTGCACACCGTGCAGTCATATATGGAGGTCCTGCAGCTCAACAAGCAGTTTGTTTTACTTGCTGCAAAGAGAAAGCAGCCAGAACAAGTTGTCTTTCACTCTGCTTCCAGAGAGGCAAAAAGTCAAAGTCTGTGGCCTCTGACATTTTAAAGAAGGATCTGGGCAACGTACGGAGAGTGAGTGCTCGCTACAGCTGCCAGCAAGGGGAGGTCACTGGATTCAATCCTGAAAGGAAGCAGAAGAGTCATGTTTAATCCAACCCAAAACATCACTGGGCTGAACACGTGTCAGAACCCACACTGCTTGCTTGAGCCCCAGCACTTACACTTGGGCCATGGGCTACACACTGCAGCTGCCAGATTGTTCCTCCCACCCCTCCAGATGTGCCTGCTCCCACAGTGTCAGCACTGCTTGAGCTCCCACCTGTCTGGTGGGTTTTTAACAGGACCAACAAAATGGTGAGGAAACGGAGGGAGGAGAATTCCTGCCTAACCTCACAGCAAAAGGAGTAATAGTTGGGGGACACAGTAAAGGAGCACAGGACCAGCTAAAGCTGCCATGCTCAGCACCACACGTGCACTGTATGCCTTCCTGCTTAGCCTGTACTCCTCTGCAGGAAAACATGCTCAGAGCCTTCCTATAAATACCCCTTAAATAGCTCCTCTGCCCATGCCCCACACCCACAGAGACGTATTACGTGCCTTACATGACACAGAGTGTTTCCTGCCATGTAGGGAAAATCAACCTGGAGGAATCAGGTGCCCCATGTTGTTTACTGGTGACTGACCAACTAAGAAGGGAGTCTGATATGCTCCGGAGTGCTAAGCCCATCTTCCTGCCCGCAAGGAAGACAGAAAAGCTGGGAGATCCTTGGGATCGAGCAATGGCTAAGGAGAAGCCTGAAGCCATGGGTAATTTAGGAATTCTGGTCCAGTTTAGGAATCCATTTTGCTGTGCTTAGGAACAAGCCCAGGTGGAGGGTGTGGCACCAGGACACCCAGGGCAGCACTGCTGGGAGAAGTTTGTGACCATACCCCAGCACCACGCCCAGCTCCTTGACATGGACTCTCATCTGGCCCTTGAGATACTCGGACAGCATCTTGCTTTTGAAGTAGAGCTCCTGCAGACGATCTTCCAGGTGCATCACACACTAAAAAGCAAAGGGAATTGTGTCAGGGAGAAGACAGAACCAAACCAGCCTCAGAGCAGAAAGCACAGATCCCACACCCCTGTTGCCTGTTCTCTGGCCGTGTCTAGGTGAGATATTCACTGGCAGGACTTTCATTTTTGAGCAGAATCCTTTGATTACAGGTTAAATCAAAATTAATGAGGCAGCTGTTTTGATTAGAGTGGCATTTCAATAGGCATCTCAAACAGCTACACCAGAGGATGCACTGACTATGGATACAAACACTAGGCAGAGCTAACTAGCTAACTAACTATCAAGTTAAAGGGCGCTTCAAAACCATCACGTTCGTGATTTCCATTTAGACTTACAAAGTTTGGAGATAAATTATGCTTGTAAAGCTGAAGAGTGGAATGAAGAAGGTTGGAGACAAGACTGGAGACTAACACTTCTTTTCCCAGTTTATTTTCAATCATTCGCCTCTGGCTACTGGCCACTTGCACCGTCCATTTGTCTGTGTCTGCAATAATGCAGACAGCTTCTGCAATGGGCTCATCCAGAACAGGGTGCTAGAAACAAAAAAATGAAGAGTAGAACCCTGAGAATGACAAATGACAGTGGTCCTTTCACAAAACTTTGCCATCCTGGATACTAGGACAGCATCCCTGGATAGCAGGGTAGCATCCCAGACACTACTTCACCTAAAATACATCTACGCACATTGCATTCCATCCATTAAAACCAGAGAGGTTTTGTGAGCAAGGCACAGTCTTAGAAGGACAGTGGCTGTTTTACCTTTTCTTCCAGGCTTTAAAGTGTGTCACTGGCTGACAGTTACAACTTTTGGTATTTGATATAAAGAGTTCTGACATATCTAAAGTGTATTTTAAACTCCTAAAACTGAAAGCACCAAAAATCCAACTTGCTGTTCAGCGTGACTGCGTTAACGAGGTCAGATTATTCCCAGCTGTCACTGGTTTTCCTTCACAGGAGGCCAGCAGAGGGAGTCAGGAACCAATCCCGGGCCTTGCCATTCGCCCCAGCTGGTGTTCCACCTCTCCAAAGCCATGAAAGAGAGTTTGGAAAAGGGAGTATTTGGAAACCCACTGTTCTTCCCTAAAATGTTTTCTAGACTGAACTGTTAGCAATGACCCACTTCCAAAGAGTCCTACAAGGGCTTCATACAGGCACTGGGATGCAGTTACTGTTTTACTTGAAGATTAGCATAAAAAGGTCTCTCAGGCTGTATTTCAGACACATCTGTGCCACAGCAGCAGGTGCCTCACACTGCTGTCTCTCTTGCCTGAAGTTCAAATACACTTCCCAAATAGCTTAAACAAGCCCCTGGAAAAACCACCCAGGGAGCAAAACTCATCCGGTGTGGGGCTGGGCACAAGGTAGGGGGACACGCATGCAGAGAACAGCCATAGGTCGGAAGCACATTGTTAACGTGAGAAGTAGGGAAAAGGGGACTTTTTGGAAGGTCTCAGGAAAATGGCTGCTCACCAGTCTGTTTTCCCTTATTCTCTGGGGAATAAACTAGATGGGAGCAGATGTCACACTTTCAGTGACAGCCTGCTTTCTACTTCTTTCCTGGTAACTAGAAGGGGGAGGATATACCACACTTCCTAGTCATTCCCCAGTTCGTCTAGGGAAAAACTTCTATGGCTGATCTCCAACACATGAGAAGTACAAGTTCCCTTCAGACCATTATATTTACGTTGGTTTCTCCTTTTCCAGTGAAGCCAGCGCTATTGGACACATGGACTACCATCCTAAAGAAGGAGAAATGTCCCCAAAATACTGAGCATTCCTGATGGAGAGCACCTTCTGCCGCACTAGTAGCAGCACATTGGTCAGACGTGCAGGGACAGAGGAGGGAGCAATGGGAGCTTCTGCACCACTGCAGAAGGACTCTGTGTCCAGAAAGAGAGGCACAACCTCAGCACTTGGGCTTGTTTAATGTCATTCCATCTGTGGGGACACAACCATCAGCCGCCAAGCCTACAGGAGACTGTGATATACCTTAGCACTGAGATCCATCTTCCCAGGGACAAGCCTCTCAGCTGGCTTCAGTGGGAGTCTGATCTTTTGTGCTCCAGATTTGCAATGAAATATCCACGTTTTTCAGATACATTAATTGAGAGAGGAGAAAAAATTGGTGACCTGGGACTGGAGAAATCTGATGGGAGTTGTGACAGGAAATATTTCCACTTTCAGTAGGTTTGTACCTGCACAAACATTTATCTTTCCCTACTGTGAGAAATACATTAACCAAATATAGCTTAATTACCTGCACAGCATGAGACAAATCTGACACCAAACAGTGCCTCAGCTTTTCATCACTTCCTATTCCTTGCAAAACAAAGTCAGGGACGTAAGACGAACAGTAGCCTCCTAGTAAGGATCTTCCAAAATTGGCAATACTGGGCTGGACAGAGTTGACTTCAACTAATTTTGACCTGAAAGAAAGGCATATCAAAGAGAGGTACAACAGTAAACAGCAAATTCAGCTTACAGAGGTTGCATTTCTACTTTTTTCATCTCTCTTCTAACCTGAAGTCAAGCACTTTTAAAAGAGTTTACAGTCAGCTTTTGCAGTCAGCCCATCATGGAAGCAGAGAATACAAGCCAAGATCAGAATACACCATTAGTATTTTTTTCCAGATCACTGATCTCTCAATATTCCTCAACAATCATCAAGCTCAAGAGACGCTTTTCCAACCCCTGATGCCAAGTTAGACTACAGTCCTCCAAATACATGACATGAGAAGAGGCTCCATCTTTTTTAGGCTCTGTTAGTGCTGAACAGTACTTACCCAGGGAAGGGAATCTCATATTCCTCTGCCCAATCTTCTTGTTCTCCTCCATAATAGTTACCACCCAGTCTAGTTAGATCATGGCCTGTATCCTCACTTTCGCTGTCACCCAGGGCACTGTCTGAACTCTCATTTCTTGGAATGTCCCAATCAATTCCCGGGGCGACTTTTTTCTCTACATTTTCTCTGTCCCCATGGGGGACACGAATAGAGATTTTCTCTCTTTGGTCCTGCTCATTAAAGCAGTTTTTGTAGGTCTCTTGTCGAACAGAGTCCATGAATTTACAAAATTCACCAGGTGGTTTGCAAGCCTTTGTAGACAGCTTTTTAGAAAATTCTAAACTACTGTTGTGAGCAAGAAGGCCCGTAGCTGCTTGCCCTGGAATATCATCAATAGTCCGGGTTTCAATTGAACTGTCATCAGTGAAATATTCATCAAACAGATTCATGCTCTCAGCACTGTATGGGTTTGGGTTCCAGCTCTGATGCTCACTAGCAACTTGAGGAAAGGATTCAGCTGTCCCACAGTCTCTGTTTTGGTCCTCAACAGTTTGTTTAGCTTCACAGTTCTGATCAGAAGACACTCCTGCCTCTGCTGCTGGCGGGCTGTGATGCCTGGCAATTTGTTCCACTACTGCCTGACTTCTCAGTTCAATGTCTGAATCAGGTGACATGGAATCTCCAATGAGGAAAGTCACCTTTGTCTGAACCTCGGCAGTGCTGCATGGAAATGTGTCCATGAAGAGCTTATCGGGTGGCTTCTTCTCCACAGCAATCCCAGGTGTCCTTGTCCCACCTCCCACCTGGCTGCCTGGCTCCAGCATGTCCTCAGTCCTCCACGTGCTTGCTGTTGGCTCCAAACAAGAGTCTGTCCCCACGTATTTCTCGGGCGAAGCTGACCCTGTGCACACCACAGTCTCCAGTTTGGCATCCAGGCAGGGCCTTGGTTGTGTCACATCCACAGCATCTTCCTGGCCATCCTCAGGAACGATGGTTCTGTTCTCATCTGAAGAAGATTCCAGCTCTACCTTAGGAGTGCTTTGCATGTCTTCTCTCTCTTGCTGTGCAACACTTTCTATGTTCTGTGCGAGGGAAATGGGACATTTGCAATATTTACAGCTGCAGTTGGGAGCTCTCATCTCTTCAGACTCGGTGGGTAGCAAGTTGCCCCTGTTTTTGTGCATTGTGACAAGCACATACTCAGACTCTTCCACTTCTCCTTTCTCCAGCGTGGTAGTGATAACAGTGCCAGGCATGACGATGGCCTCATCTTCTCCATTTTCCAGAAGGTGTGTCTCTTGAAGTTCAGAGCATCTGATGAAGTAAGTGAGGAAGTAAAGCAATCTCTGGACCAGGTCATGTCTTTTACCAACCACGACTGTTTTTGCTAATCTCACAGGTGATCCGATGGCCCCATACAGGTCACCTAGGACAGGAAATTAAACACACAATTTTTTGGCATCTTTGCAATAATTTATTCTTCTAACAGGCAGCTGTTGGGCCAGTTTTCAAACACCAGGTCTACAAGTGAGAAATACTAAAGCAGTAGAGCTACAACAGCTATGCAGTATTTTGTTTCCAATAAGAGAATCCCAAAGATGCTGCTGGTATCATCTGTAAGGTGAGCCACTGGTCAGGGGGACATCTGATCTCACACATCAGGGAGCATTCACACTACCTCACTCCAGCTTCGGAGGCTCATCTCCTGGGATCCTTATACAGCCATATGTATTGCTGTATATCTCCACAGGGAGAGAGGAGGCATCTGTGCTGAATTACTCTGGAGAGTCTGGAAACTGGGCTGAACTTTTACCCACAAGAGAAAGCTGTAAAAGAAACAAACCTATGCCAGGAATGAGGACAAAAAGTGACCATGGCAGGTGCATGGCTGAAGCCAACCTCCTTCTCTTCCCCTCGAGTTCTACTATGGGTTGGATGGGATGTTCTGGCTGTACTCAAGTCACCTGGGGAAGTGGCTGTGCCTGTGCGTTCTGAAGGTATTAGGGCACTGTGTGACACCAGGGGTGAGGGGACAAGGAGTCCTCTTGAAGGCCACCCTAACCACAGTGGGTCCCTCAAGTCACATGAGGTCTGAAATCAAGTTTCCTTGCCAACTCCCTGGCAAGTCCTACCTGTACAAGAATAGGACAACCTTGCAAAACCTTCCCTTCCCTAAACAAATTCCATGAGAGTGTGTATGTGTGCAGAGCAGGACAGTTTGACCTCACCCACTCTTCTCTACTGGGCAACTATCAGACAGTGTGACCAGCTACACCACTAACTGGGCTTTGAGACCTTCCCTCGGGGTTGCCAACCTATGACTTCCTGTTCTGCATCACTCCATTGTACTAAAAGTATGTTCACTTCTGATCAAAAGATGGATTTTCTTGATTTTCTCATTCCAGAATGAGGTTTAGTGATAGTGGTATCCCAAAAAATAAAAGCAGATTTTCCTTATAGGAGGAGGACCAAAGGAGGCCTGGAATCCTCCACCAGCACCAGGGCAGGTAACCTTAAGGGACCCAGCGTAGATGACTAAAGAGGGCTTTACTTTTTGGCTAACATTTTATAATGGATAATGCCTTAAAGACTTAGAGCATAAAATAATACAGTGACCACTTCTAAGCTTGAAACACACTTTTGTCTCATTTAGTATTAAAAAATAAATAACCTGGGAGGGGAGTAACAAGCATCAAAAACCCCACCTCACGCATTCCCATTTATGGAAAGCTGCTGGGTGGTTTGGAGGTGTTTGCCACATACCGAGCTGTGCCCACAGTGGGTTGTAGGGATGAGTTTTGGCCAGCATGTCCACGCTCTGGGAAGAATGCTTCTCCAGGAAGATTCTTATGGGTGGCTGGCCATTAGGCATGACAGTGGGGACCCAGGCCAAGTGGTTAGTCAGCACTGCAGTCAGCAAAGCTGGTAAAAACCTGAAAGCAAAATATTCAACATGTTTGGGTTTTTTTCCAGATACACATTCAAGATGTTAAACTGACAGCAGCTCTAGTCTATATGGATCAAGGATTAAAGAAACAGCCTGACAAAATCAGCAGAGATCATCCCTTCAGTCTTGGTTCTTTGGGGAGAGAAAGGGTGGCCCTCCCTCCCACCCTGGAAAAGCTCTTTTTTAGAACACATATTTGAAGTAAAATGAAATATTTTAACGTAGTGGCATCTCAGTTCCTCTGTTTGGCAATAATTATGAGACTTCCTATTTTGCAAGTTTTATGTTGTAAAACATCTCAAAACCAATTCATTTCATTCACTATAAGAGAGTACTGTGTGGCCCCTGTACTCCAAGGAGATCCCAAACCCTTAAGACTTGTGACTATGGAGGAGAAGGGAAACTACTGCTACCAAACCTGTAAAATAGCTGGGTGCTGTGTTCTTTCACCTATTGTGCAATTTCAGCACATATGGCTGCTCCTTTTCAAAAATAACCCTCCTGCCCAAAGTTCTGTAGCTCAGCCAGAGAAGCTGTGTTCTTATGCTGGCAAAACGGTTTTCTCTGGCTAAGCAATTAAGGTGAAAAAACCTTCCTGAAAAACATTAACTATCTGATTTACTGCAATGATAGAGCATGGTTTCTGCTCTGTGGAGTTTTCCCAGTCAGTTTTCCTGGCAGGAGCACGGCCCAGGAGGCTCCACATGCCAACACATGGCGCTGGTGGCCACAGTGGCTCATGTATGGGGAGGAAAATAGTCAAATGCCTCAAAATAATGTTATTTGAATAATTTACAAGCATCAGGAACCCTACAGCTCCCATGCAGCCTTCATAACTAGAGAAAGCCAAATGAGGAGAGGAGACTTAAAACTAGATTGGGAAGGATACAGGGCTTAATTTTTCTCGTTTCCATCACTTGAAATCTTACTCTATTTAAAATAAAGAAAACAAGCCCAAATAAACGACTATTTAAATGTAACCGAGATGTACAGGACTCGGAATGGCAGGGATCAAAGGAGACAATCCCAGAAAAAAGCCTCCACTGAAGCAGGAACTGATCTTAAGAAAATACATTTGAACCCCTCACAACTCCCTGTGGTTTCTCCCACTGCACTGGGGCAGGAGCAGGTGGACCACAGTGACCACTGTCACCTTCCCATTTGGGGAGAGAAGAGATGACAAAGGTGGTGGCAGAGCTGGAGGATGGGAGTGGCAGTCCCTTCCCATCCTGCAGGGAGCAGTGCCCCTGAGCAAACAGCTGATCTGTTAGTGCCATTCCCATCCAAACTACTTTTGTGCTCCTTTTAGGACTTCAGTGGAGACAAACCCTTTAAAAACTTCCCCTACTCATGCCTTGGGAAAAGGTGATGAAGTGTTGACAAAAGAGTAAATTTATCAGATTCTCCCCAGTTTACCAGGAACTTTCTTTCTCAGTTTTCAGCATCTGCTGCTCACAGCTGGGGCCTGAGGCCAGAGAGGTGAGTGAGCACTAATGAGCACAGCAGTTCTTTAGTGGCATTTTAAAATGACAAGGTTTGAGAGCACTTTGTGGTCTGACAGTATTACAGACACAGCTCTTCCTGAATGTCTAATCCTGCTCGTCATATGATAACTGATTCTGAAAGGTATTTTGTAAGGTATCTTCACCCCTTCCAGACATCCACACCCATCACACACTTCCTATGGACATGTTACAGATGTTCAGCCTCTACCAAGATTTAGAGGATTGTGGGGAAGCAGGAATTTAATGAGATTATTTCTTACTTGTTTCAAAAAGAAGGTATTTATGTATGGCCTTTTGATTCTTTGATTACCAGGATTTTAACAACTGATTTGAAAATTTGTTTGAAATAAAAATGCACAATCACATATGTAATTCAGAAACTAAAATCCACCATACTGGTTTTTAGAAGCATTTTCTATCAAGAAAGTGAACTCCTTCATGAAGCGATGGCATAGCTGGTTCTTCTCTGGTGTCCCCGACATCATGGTGAGCCAGACAGGCTCCCCAATCCGTGGCATTGTGTAGAGATTGCAAATAGTTGTTCTAGAAAACAAAATCAAAAAATCCAGGATAAACAGAAAACAAACAAACAAACAACAAAACAAAACAAAGCAGAAATCTCCACCAATTCTGTGCAACATTTAGATCCAGCTATCATTTGTATCAGAAAAAAATTTCTCTCAGCAACCATTATCCAAACCGTGTTGTTCATTAAGTAGTACAAATTCACCCTTCACCTTGGAGAGCTGAACCTCACAGGTTCCTCCTGCATCCATCTGACCTGATCCCAAACACAGCAACACTCCCTGTCACAAGTCAAGATCTGCCCTGCTCTGAATGCAGAAGGAATGGATGATTTCTTCTTGCTGGTATCTCCCTGCTTGTTCTCCATTTCATTTAAAACAAACTTCTGCTTTATTTATGACTAGGACAAGATTATATGTATCTGACTTATAAAAATACCTTAACTTCCTCCTTGCTTTGAAAACTTGGTGTATCTCTAGGCCAAACCCACCCAAGTGTGGATATGTAGAGCAGGGAACCAGCTCACATCTTTAGGTTTAGAGAGTTATGAGAGGCAAAGTCACCCTGTGGCTATACCTATTACATACTCACTACATCCTTTTTGACTCTACAGAGGACAGTAAATGTATGATTAAAAATTGGCTCTGCAGTAAAATACCAGATTAAAATCCCTCAGATTACTGCTAAACTCCTCTAAAATATAAACAAGTTATAGTTTAGTTTTAAGTACAAAGCCGACATTATGACACTACGGGAAGCTGTATTTTTAACACAGTAAAAATGTAAGCCTGAAAAAACCCAAAAGGACATGGGAAATGACTGATCAATTTAGGTTTCTCCCCGCCTAGTTTTTCTAGACAAAGTATTTTTGTTTTAAAAGGCAAAGATATACATTATCCCATTATCCCTAGCACCACCCCTGATTTATAAAGATCTTCTCTGGATATTGCGGTATCAAAATTTATGGACACTTTCAGAAGCAAAGCTGTGCACGCCAAGCAGACAAACACAATGGAGCAGCAGCTGCCAAATCTTCCATGGTTTAGTGTTTAAAGTGAAACTGCCAGGAAGTGAGAGCTGCATGGCAGCAGGAGCACAGCACATCCCTCCCTGGTGCAGGGGCTCCCCAGGGAGGAGGGAGTCACCCCTTAGTTACTGCAGTTACTGGGCACAGAAGTAGCTCGGTGGTGACGAGAACCCCAGAGCAGCTCTCCAAAGGGCAGCAAAGGTGACTGAGGTCACCAGTGCTGCTCCAGAAGGAAGGAGGTGAGGGGGCAGTGGCATTCTCTGCCTAACTTTTTCTACCAGTTTTCATCAAATACAAAATCCATTCTCTGTGCTCACAGTAGTCAGAATCAACCCTGTCTTCCTCAAAGGTTAGACCTTCAAATCCTCCACTGCCAGAAGCATGATGAGAGCACCACAAAAGAGTCAAGAGTGCTGGAGAGAGGGACAGCTGAGTTACCTCTATACTCCCCAGCCCCCAGAGGCTTTGCTGTCTGCTGGGTCACTTTGGAGGAGCCTCAGCAGCTGCTCAGTGTTACCCTCTGCTGCTGGTCCTGTCCTGGGAGGAAAGCCCAGCCTGGTGACAGATCTGGGCACAACAGTCCTGCCGCCTAGACACGAGTGGGGCACACAGCCAGGGTAACTGGGACTGCCTCTGGGGCACCGGAGGGTCTCCAGCAGCACAGCAGTCTTGGGTCACTGGGATTTCATTCCTCTGCAGGGGGCAAGCTGGGACTAGGGTGGGTATTACTAGGGGAAAGCTTTCTGTTCACAGCCCATTAACTGGAGTGCATGTTAAAGATGCCCAAAAAAAGAAGAAACCTCAAGTCCAGGGACCTCAAACTCAAGGAGTTTCAAAGCTCAAAACAAGTGTGAGAATTTACACCTCCCAGACACAGCTGACCTGAGAAGCTGAAGATAAACAGCACAACTTAACGTAAAATACAGCTTATTTCTCCTTCCTATGCAAACTAACCCAAGCCAAGCCTCTTGCAGCTCGGCTGTTTTGAAAAAAGAAAGTACGTCGATACCAAAACCAACATATTAAAATACTTGTTTTCGTTGAAAAGATAGCCCGAGTCTTGTGATTCGTTATTTACTATTCTGGTAACCCTGGCTGCATCTGCAGCTGATAGTGTTTCCTCCGAGCCAGATCAGATTGCCCTGGCCAGTGGCCAGCAGGCATGTGACTGCAGTGCAGGGAACCCTCCATGCCAGCACAGGCAGCAATGGCACAGAGACCAAGGGCAAGGATTAACTGCTTCCCACTGCAAACACTCAGGGAAGCACTCTCCTGCCAGATAGCAAAGGGCAAAAACGAAAACAAAACGAAAAACCAACACCAAGACACCCTCAAACACTACAGGGAAGTTAACTGGATTTTAAAAATAACAACCATTAAAAACCCAATTGGCCCCTCTCCTCTCGGCCATCTGCAGCAGTACCCCCTCCTCTCCCTCCCCACACACATGCACACCAGCATGTAAGGGAAAACTCAGTTAATGAGAGACTGCTCTTTTGAGGGTTCCAGTACATTTAAATTGATTTCTATTTGGAAAAGCCTCTGGGAGGCTGAACTCCAGCCTGGAGCTTCCACACACCTTGGCCCCAGCAATGCAGCATCGAGCACAGGTGCCAGAGGAGCCCTTCAGGAAAAACCTTCACATCTCACAGGGCTGAGAGCCAATGAAGCCCAGCCCGGCCAAGTGAAAAGGAAGCCCTGAGCAAACCCCTCCCCAGTCCCTCTGGGGTCTGCCTGCCCTGCGGGCACAGATAACAGTAAGGTGAGCGGCCCTGCTCCCACAGACACCATGGCATGGCTGCTCCCTGCTTCACCCTCACCCACATACACCCCACATCAGGCCTTTGGCCTGGATTTCATTACCAGTCCAAGACATCTTTCCCTGGTACAAACCAAACGAGCCAGACAGCTCCTCACGGATGAGAGCATCCTGCTGCAGCCCACTTCCTCCCCAAGGAAAACACACTAACCCTCAGCACTGTGCCCCCAGTGCTGCTCTGTTATTTAGGAGCCACAACATAATGGCAAAGAAAGAAAAAATCAGTGGTTTATAAAGCTTAATTCACATGCATTTGTTCGCTATCCTCATTCCTTCCTTGCAAAGATGAATTTTCCTTAAAAAAGAACAACAAAACAAAGGCAATCCCCACTGCAGGGAATGCAGGAGCGAGGCTCCCCCACAACTCAGTGCCCATGCTGGCACCACTGAGCACAACGCACCAGTCAATTCACAGCAGCATAAGCTGCTTAAAAATTACTGGCAGAAAATAGGATCAAATCTGTCTGCCAGAGAGCAGAGAGGTATTTCCCCAGGCCCTGTGATCAGTGTTTCCTTGCCAGCCTGTGTTTGTGCCACACAGGTATTAGTCAGATGCATAATCTGTGTTATCAATGTGCTGTGTTGGCCTCAGGGACCAGGGGAGCTGAAATGTTTATGCAAATACAGTAGCTTATTTTATAAGTCATGTGTCTGCACAGCTGACATCCACAGAGAGTTCTAAGTCTCTAAGTCAAGTGTTAATAGCTAAACTCATCAGTGCTCTAGAATATTAAAAATTGCTGTAAAGTGACTAATGATGCGAAGGTAGGCCTGGAGCTGGGTACCAAGTAGATGGCAAATTTATCTATAGCCTGCATTTTCAGAAGCAGCCTGGGCCTTCCAGAGAAGGCAGCTTTGTTTTTTCCCAGATAAGACAAAAAGAGCAAAGGAAGGCTCTGTTTTGCTGTCTTCTCTTCTCCCTCTTCACTGCCAGCAGGTAAATGCCTGCTGACCCAGCTCCCTTTTTGCAAGCAGTAAAGCGACATACAGCCACAGCCCCTTCCCTGAAGAGGGGGACTCTAGGGTGACATGCTCCCTTCTCTGATCAGCAGGGCAACACATCCCCCATGCCTAGTGATCTGAGGTTATTCTGATCACCAGACGACTGCACATCAGCTACTCCTGACTACCTCTGAAAATCTGGGGGGTTTAAAGAAAAATAAACAAAAAAACATTCTCCTTAAAACCAACCAGACTGCAACGAGTTAAACCAGCAACAGGATTACATTTTGGAATCACCAACCCACTGAAGTCAGCACCCTTCTTCCCTCCAGCACAATTTGCTAAGAGGACAGGAATCAACACAAGGCTCAGGTTCACCAAAGGACTTGGCTCCTGACTTCCCCATGACTTCAGTGGGAAAGCAGACACCTAAAGAGATAATAGTGTCCTAAATGGGTTTGCTGAACCTGTGCCAAAGCATCTTTGCATCCAGCCTTTGGTAGTTAAATATACCTCTCTCTTCTTACCAGACACATCCTGCATTGCTTTGAAAAGCAAGGGGGTCTTGTATGTCACAGAAATGAGGATGACACATGCTCTTGCATGTCACAGGGGCACAAGGACCCTGCCTAGACTGTCGCCCACCTCTGAATGCAACCCCTTAAAAACCCCAACAAAACCCAAAATTGCCAAAGGCTGCTCCCCCAGGAAATTAATTTATATGAAATTAAACTGGATTAAATTTACTTCATTACACTACTAAAGAGCAATATTTATATCACCGTGGAAACCTCTGCATACAACTGGTGGTTAGACACATGCTCCCAGTGCTCATTATGCAGTGGCCATGTCATGGGAATGATCCCAGCTCCTGGTGTGCAGTGAGTGGCAGTCTGCCCATGTCCGCTGGGACAGTGCTTTCTTTCTCAGCCTGGCCACAGCAGCCTTCCTCACCCCATCCCAGCTCAGCACTGCTGAGCGTCCCTCCAGGAGGAAAAGTCAGCACAGGGGATTTGGCCTGTGTTTTCAGGACAGGTGCCCCTCCCCAGCCCTCTGGAACTATTTAACTTGGAAGGACAAAGGAGAACGGGCAAAGTCTGCTAAGTATATCTTGAGGGGAGAATGTTCTGGGGGGGAAGGTTTGGAAAACAGCTGGGGAGTTGGTGCTAGCAGAGAGTGGGAAGGCAGAGAAATGGCTCAAGGAGAGACCTGGGAGGAGAGGCAAAGCAGAGCTGTGCAAGTGGAGGAATCATCATGGCTGCTCCAAGTTGCTGAACTCATCTCAGGCCCCTGGGCAGGATCAGTGGCTCCCAGCAGTCATAAGCTCCCTCTGCTCCCACTCTTGGCACAGCTTATCCCATCCACCTTTCATTGCAGGCCCACGTGCTCCCTCCTTCCTGCCTCCTGTCCCTACAGGACGTGTCCTCTGCCTTTCCTTGTGACTGCCTGGAGGTGAGCTTCTAAAAAAATTAAAAATATACTGTGCCTTCATCCTGCAGTGCTGCCTAATCCATGGCATTCAGGTAGGAAGTGGAATTGTAGAAAAATAAATGAGCCCTCAGGATCCTTCTTTGTTCAGTAAAATACATCCTGATGTCAGGAATTTCATTTTATAACATCAGACCACTGTCTTCAATAATGTCTCTAAAAAGTAGCTCTGCAGTGATTGTAAAAGGAAGCACCCTGCCACTCCCATCTGAGAGGAGATGAATCACTCAAAACAGACAGATTTCATCTTAACTCCCTCCCCATGACTTCAGCTATGGAAAGAAAATACAGCTAAATGCCAGGATGTGTTTTAATCTGTGTTACTTTGTGTAATAACTGTTGAACAGAGAGGCTCTGCAGGTACCAAACAGCCAGAGATTACAGCGGCTGCATTTTACTGTGGGAAAAGGACAGCTCTCCCTCGTCCTAGCTGTTTTCTGAAACGCCTTTAGAGCACAGCTTTGCTCACACATCAAGGACAACACAGACTAGAGGAGGATTTCCCTAACAGGCTTTGCAATGCTTTTCACCCTCTCGACGGACCAAAAAAGACCATTTAAGAGGTCACTGAGAGCTTTGTTATCACCTAAAGCACAGAAAACTGTGAACATTTGTCCTGTTCACACGGGACTGATGGACACACACACTTGGCAAAATATAAAAACTCAGACACATCAGAATGGCTTGGTATCAACCAGTCTTCTTTTGCTGTACCTAACTTTTGCAAAAGACTGTAGACATTTAAGTTACTTATCCTTCTAAATCAGGCTCAAGTGCTTTTGAAGAAAGAGACAGGAAAGGCAGGAAACACATGGCTCACCTGAACTCATTTAGGGCATCCACAATTCTGTTATACGCCAAACTCCGCTGGCTGGCATCAGCTGATCTCCGACTCACTTTCATGGCCTTGAAAACAATCATTAAACAGATAAGTAACACAGAGCTACAGAAGCACAGAAAATGGA
Source organism: Corvus moneduloides (assembly GCF_009650955.1). Taxonomy (NCBI): domain Eukaryota; kingdom Metazoa; phylum Chordata; class Aves; order Passeriformes; family Corvidae; genus Corvus; species Corvus moneduloides. The sequence goes on from NC_045490.1 coordinate 10,842,090, forward strand.
AAACCAAGTCATGTGTTTGACTTTATCTCTCGTTCAACTGGTCATGCAAATAATTTTTTTAAGTGATAAAAAAATTACAAGTTGGTACAAGTGCCAACTTTCCTATCTGAGGGAAGACCGGTGAGGCACACTTGCAGCTTCTGCCTTCTTTTTGTGCTTTTCACCATTTAATGCATAAAAGGGGTCAAAGTTTTAACTGCAGTGATGCAATTCCCACACCCAACATCAAGTTTGATCCACTTTTGTAACAAGCAACAGGAGTTAGAAATTAATCTGACAGGGCTGAGAGGACATAGAGCCCTGTACAAGTGCAGGAAGGCAAAGCAGCTGTGTTTACCTGTTCTATTGCACTCTTCAGTTTGTTCATGTGACTCTCAAAAAGAGGAAAGTGTGAGAAGAAGAACTCATTAAATTTGTTGTTTTCATCTTCATCTCTTGAGAGTGAAAAAATAACCCCAATTGCTATCTTTTTCTTCCTAACAATTCCTGGGTTTGGACCAGAGCTGTCATCTGACAAGTTGAAGCTTTCATCCATGGACCTTGGAGCATGAACAAAGGGAAAGTTAATGTAATCACTGCTTAAAGTTGTACCTTGGTTTCCTGTGTAATTCCGTTCTTGAACATATAACTTCAACAAATACCTTTTGCTTGCATGCGTTGTCAAATCGTCATCTTTGATAACAACCCCTTTGTGATTTTTTACAAACAACTATTAATTGATCCTGCAATCACAAAAGTCCTGAAACCAGATTCAAAGTGCTTGTAGGATCAGAATATGGTATTTTCCCATCCCTGCCAAGAATTTGTGTTTTGAGTAGGATTTTAGGGCTTCTAATCCTCAAAAATACAGCCTACAGATTTACATGTTGCTGAAGGCTTTCCAGTTAGTGAAAAAACAATGAATGCCATGAGAAAAACAGAGACTAAAAGAGATTCAGCCTGACTTACACCTCTGTAAATACCCCACCGAAAGCATCAGCAAAGAGCAGACGTACATATGCAAGAGCAAAATCAAGCTGATAAACAGCGTACGGGCAGCAAGCAGGCATTTCAATCCCCAGCTCACCATCGAGGGAAGACCCCCGTTCTCCAAGCTGGTTGTCTGGCTGCGACGCCAACGCCGCTGGTAGCTGCTGGCACAGCTCTTGTTAAGCGAGGAGCCCGGAGAGGGAAACGGAGTGATGAGCAGACTGCTAAGAGATGCTGCAAGAACAAGAGGAATAAAAATCTCTCCAGAAGAAAGAGCATTTGGAATATAACACCAGCAACTAAACAAAGCCCCTCAAGATATACTGGTGTTGCTTCTCAAGTGCCTTCTCTTTTACTTATCTGTGTTTCTAATATAAAAATAACCAGCTTATAATGACATTAACAAACCATACAAGCACCACAAGGGTGGGACAGTCCTGCTGATTTATGTAACAGGCAATGCACAGGCTGCACGTTGCTCAGCAACCTGAGTATCGGGAAATAAACTCCTTGTGGAAAGGAGTAATGTTGATCACATCCTTTAACAGCCTTTCCAATCCTAACCCAAGTGTCCAACATCCTGACTTAGGAGGGAAGAAAGGGATGCTGTTGAGGCAAATTTCTGTTTTAACATTACCATCATAGGATCACAGAATCTGAAATCTCATTCCAAACCCTGCCATGGATTTGGCACGGGCACCTTCCACTAGACCAGGTTGTTCCAAGCCCCATCCAACCTGGCCTCCTGGATTTGGAAAGGAGATGACAGCAAGTATAATTTAGAAATGCTGCAAGCTCATTTGAATATTTAATCTGCCTTGCTTATTTGCAGCTTGCTTTAATAGAAGGCACTACTGTCAGGTGACTGTGAGGTGCCCAATGCACACCCTTGACACCTGCACCATCTAGGCAGGTACAGAGAGGTGTCACTAATGTCACATAGAACAAACCAGAACAATCCCATTTCAGCACTACTTCATGATGTGCAGCGATCCCAGTGACAAGTATTACTGAATATTTTTGGAGTTTACAGGGTAAACACACGGAACTGCCATTACCAGATCTTGCAATACCGCTGTCTCTGTCCTCATTCTGCTCCCTCCCAGGCATATCCATAGGGTTGCTATGAACTGTAAAACAAAGAATACCAATTAGCAGGGGAATATACAGTTCCTTTCTTGTTTGCAGATCTCTGTGTAATTAATGAAACAAAAACATGCTCATTAATTCAGATCAACAGCACTGCACAAGGCCATCACCAAGAAAGGCTGCTTAGCTGAACAACCAAAACACTTATCTGAGAAGCCTGTATGTGTTTTTCTCAAGTCCATACACCTATTTTAGTGCAAACTAAAACAAGGACTTTGTTTCTTTACACAGATAATTTTCAATAAAATTTTAATTATACCCAGAGGATGTTGGTCACATTTGTAGTACTCAGTTTTTAGGCAAAAACCCACCAAAACTCATAATAAACACAACTTCATTCCTATACCAGCTTTCTCAGGTATTATATATGCATTTTTAAAAGAATTTTCAATGCTGTCTCGAATAAATTAATACTTTTAAGTTGTGAGCAGCGGTTGTTCAACTAAGCTGTAAGCTGTCCAGATTCACAGTCTGCGTGTACACAAGATCAAAGGTGCGTCAGGCTCAACAGTCTTTAAATGTGATATATTTTACAAATATGTATGTGAAATAAAGCTACTCAGCCATGGAAATAAGATCCAGCCACTAAAAGCAAGAAATGTCCATTTTGAATGAATCTAATTTAGCTTTAATTTTTACATTTTGGTTGAAACCAATCCAGATCAAAATAGCTTGACACCATTGTGAAATATTATTCCCATAAATATTAATCCCATATTTAAATATTTAAGTTTCCAAAACAAAACAACACAGACAATCCCAAAGAGGACTATGAAATGCCTGCTATCCTCTGGGGATTTCAAGAATGTATCCAGAAAGGCAAGGGACCAAACACCACTGTCCATTTTTTTTTTAAAATATAAGATCTTATTTGCAGGGCTAAACTACAAATCCACACAGTTTGTCACCCCAGCTAGACTAGCCCCACAGCACAGCACACAGCACACAGCAAACCTGCAAAGAAAGAGGCGCTCCGGATGAGGCGGAGCGGACCTTGCTCTGAGAATGCCCGCCTGGGGCTGCAAAGCTGGGAAAGACCTACATGGCAAAACGTAAAATACACGTCAGAGAATGAGGTTAGTAAAGCAGAACAGTCCATAGGGAGGGGGCCAGGGCAGGGAGAAGGTTTGAGCCAACATAAATGCAGAGTAACACACGCAGGAGAATAGCTCTCAGGCTTTATCAGAACGCTGATGTGAGGATGAGTCCCACAGTTGGACTATACAGTATTTATAGATTAAAATAATAGACCCAGCTTTCCACTGTCTCCTATACAAGGATGGGGTTTCTCAAGAGGGCTTTTTTTTTTATTTTAAGGTTGAAAAATGATTAATTTATGCAGGCTCAAAGCCTAACTTGACCACAAACAGGAGATTCATCACAGAGTATATTTGTTTTAACGTCCACACTGGTGGGGCAGCTGGGAACACTGGTTCTGAAGAGAAGAAGGAGGAAGGGGGAGAAAGCAGGCAGGAATTCATCTTAGTAGAACCAACAGAAAATCATAGGCTGAAGTAGTTCTGAGAATAGTCAGTACATAAGTTGAGTGAAATGATCATACAGAAAATAAATGTTAGCAGTCTCAGCAGTTCATTTTAAAAGTAATACTGGATTATATAAATACAAGGGAAACAGTGTATTTACTGTACACAGAGACAGAAAAAACACATCAATATTTTTAAAGAGTTAACTGCCAATCACTCTCCTAAATTTTAAGCCAATGCTCACTCAAAGTTTTCTGATTATACAAAACACAAAGGCTGCACCTCAAAACTCCCTTCCATTCTCTTAGAACTCCATTCATTAAAGGGAACACATGAATAGGGTTGCTTTGTTTTTTTTTAACCAGCACATCTAAAAAAAGCACCTTGTAAATAGTTCCCGACCAAAACACATAGACCCTCCTCCTGTCACAGGTGAGTCAGGAGCAATCTCTGCTGCTGAGCACAGTTGTTAGAAATGCTGCAGTTACAGATTAACTCCCCTCCCTACTTTACCCAGGGTTCCCTCTGTGCTAAAATGGGAACTATAAACAAATACTGTAGAAAACTTGTGCAGCTCAATCACAAAGAAAACTTCAGCATCCTCTTCTTGCAGGCAACCTTGTGCCTCTTGCCACATACCCTTGCCCCAAGGTGGCCACACCTCCTGGTCAGTTCTTAGGGCAGTCACCAGAATCACCTCCGAGCTGGACACAGGTGAACAGGTGGCACTGGCTACACCGGAATCACTCCATGTCTAAGAGCTGCGTTATCTGAACTGGAACTTGCAGTTTAGATCACTCTAATGATACAGCAAACTTCTGCCAGGCACAAACCACAGCAAAGCCTAACAGTAGATAAAGTGATCTTCTCTCTCTTAGATCAGGCACCTCATTCACTGCGAAAAATCACAACTGAAGTCTGAAAGGACTACTAAATATTAAGAAAAATGCCGTCTTTTTAACTTTTCTGACTCAGTGAATTCAGGAAGCCTTTAACAGATAATAGGTTCTTACAACCTTAATTGGCTTCCCTTATAAATGGACTACTGCGAATTATTTTAATGAGGTATACAGCTCATGAGCCTGAGAAGCACTTAAGCCCATGCTTGGGCACAGTCTTACCAAAGTCAATGTGAAGGAAAGCAGTAACACCCCCAAGATCTAGGACCACAGCAAAGCCAGAAACCCATTTAAAAGTAACACAGTCATCAAATATACTCCTTACTTCCAACCCTATAAAAGCATATTTTACATACAGCAATACCCTGGAAAGCAATTGTGAAAAGAAGCCCCTTATTACAACAGACATTTGCTTGGAAAGTCAACAGTCAAAATGAAGGGAAAGGGAGGACGTGCTGTAGACCTAAGGATCAGGGTGCTACACTGGACAACCAAGCATTGAAGTCCAGTATCTTTACTATCAGCTCAACTGTTGCCAAGAGGAAAAGCCAAGACCTTTGTTATCTAACATTAATGGAGCCTCCACCCACAGCTCTTCCAGGGAAGCTGAGAACCAAGGATGCCAGATGGTTTCTCAAGACTGCTTAGCTCCCATGGTCAGCCAGAGGAGAGAACAAAAAGATATTCTGTCTAATCTGATCCAAAGCTCCAGCACAGCTGTGCAAGGTTAACTGAGACTCATACAGGACAGGCTCAGGTGGGCAGAGTACAGAGGAGAAAGAGAATTATTAACGAAAATAAAACCAGGGAACTGAGCCAGGCAGAATCCATCCTGCCTGATCCGAGATATGCTGTTCAGGAATTTCTACAGAATGATATTTTCCAACATTTTCTGTATTTGAACTTAAGTATATCTAAATATTTCTATTACGTATTTCATATACACATATGCAGCAGTGTAGACTGAATGACTGCTAACACTTATTCTCCCCCAAGCCCCATCAGCATTAATTTTCTGTTACATCTTTAGCTTTTAAAAAATTTGATTCTATTTAAAAGATTTGCATATTCTATAATCTATGATTACTCAATTAAAGATATCAGCAAATAAAATCTGTTTGCAATTACCTATATTCCCAAGAAGTCCATTCATAATTGTACTGTGGTCAGGCTTCAATGTATTGCTGTCTTGATTAATGAACTCAAGACTGTCCTGCAGCCTATAACAAACATGAAACATATAACAACACCAGTGATTTGCAGTTCAATAGAATAGAGTGCTCATGCATTACAGCTAAAATGGAACAGACAAGGTAAGAACACAGGCTTCCACTAGAAAAAGCTTTCATAGCCTAAGCCACGTCCTCAGGTGGGTCACTTAATAACAGAAAACTAAACATGGAACCCTCTGAAGCCATATATTTTTGTAACACCTTTTTCTTCATCTTGGACTGAATTCCCCAGGTTGCAGGTAGGTACTTTTGTACCTTACAATATCAAGCTTCACCATATCAGCATGGAAGCAATAGTTCATTCATTCCCTTAGTACCAACTGAGGTAAAGATAACCGTGAGGGCAGGGTGAGGACATTACTGACAGGATGTAGCAAGGAGTTATTTTTTTAGAGAAAGAATCTGGAGGGTCCAAAAAAAGTCCTGTGTGTTCTTACATTCATCTACTTCTGTGCAATAGCTACAAAACGTAGTGGACTCACGTGTTCAGACTGCCGTAGATGCTGCTTCCCGTGCGAGCTGTGAACACCTTGCTGAGCATGAGCTGGGGAGGGGAGCTGGGGGACAGGAGGGAAGACGTCAGTCAGAAATACTGCTAAGACAGGCTTTGCCTTCCATTTCTCAGCCCTCCAGATTTTATTAACCTTAACACGACATAATAGCCTTTTATTTCAAAAATGACATCAGACTGACTTTAAAGCAAACACAGAAATCCATTTTACTCTGCACTTGTGCCATTCAATTCATTATTTATCAGCGCTAAGGAGTGAGTCTTCTGAAAACACCAGCAGCAAAAAGTTAATCTTACCGGATCTGATGAATTTTCAATGTGGAGCCCTTGTAGCTCATGGCCACAGAGCCAAACATCATCTCTCCAAGCATGTTGGCATCTGAGGAGCACCGAGAACCCTGCAAAAAACAAACCCGCCAACATTTGGTTTTAAGCATTTTAGAGGCACACTTCTATTAAGGCAACATACAAGTGAGAAAATATTCCTTATTTAAAATATAAATATGCAAAATATCTTGCCAGAACACTGTTGAACATGCTAAGTTGAACAGTTTAATCAAGAAATGCTAACAGAGAAAGTGATCTTCACACTGGCTGTGAGCTCAACCACTAAAACCATGCAAGAAACCAAACGCATCTAGGTGAGGGGAAGCAGATTTCAACCGCACTGAGCCAAGGGACTAAAGTTTAAAGAATGTGTTAACACACCTTACTGAATTAAGCCTAAACCATGTCCCTGCTTGACAAGAAGGATCACCAGTTCACCGGAGATGTCAGAGGAGCCTAACTGGACCAATGTGTACTTGACAAAGACTGATTCATAACTTATCCATGGATGCTATTTTATATGGGATGAATCTTTCCCTGGTGCTTCTGTGATGGCACCAGGAAAGAGCTGCAGCATCATGATGCCAGGCTAAAGTGGTGCAATTCCTGCTTCTCTGGTAGCAGGAGCTAAGGCACAGCAGGAGTAAGGCACACAGGCTAAATACCAAGAAGCAATATAACTATGCTACATCACAGACTAGGTCAAATTCTGCAAACAAAACCCTAAAATTAAAAAATTACTCAGGGCAGTCAACTGGAGACAACTGCTCAACTGACAGATCTCTAATTTGTGTATTTTCAATGACTGTGATTATTGTCCCTTTGTCCAGGGCTGTTTCACCTCTAGGCCAGCAGAGTATTAGTGCTGGGTCTCCACTTGCACCCTGCCCTGAATAATTTAAAATGCGGTGATCACTCACTTAACAGAGCTCAGCCAGTTCTCAGGTGAGAAGTTTGGCGCTGTGCAAGAGAGCAACACATTTCCTTCAAGGTGTGCGATAGAATGTAATCACTCAATTCCTTGGAGTAATCCTTCTAAAAGATCCCTAAAACCACTCACAGAAACAACCCTGCTGGAAGATGTTCAGTGCATCTCCATATTCCTTATCCAAGCTCTGAACAACCAGTATCCTGAATAATCATATATTCTACACAGGACTGGAATACAGAATGACAGAATGGTTTGGGTTGGAAGGGACCTTAAAGCTCATTCAGTTCCACCCCCTGCCATGGGCAGGGACACCGTCCACTATCCCAGGTTGCTCCAAAACCTCTCCAGCCTGGCCTTGAACATTTCCAGGGACGGGGCAGCCACAGCTTCTCTGGGCAACCTGTGCCAGTGCCAGACAATGAGCCTGGAGCACAACCAAAGACAGGGTGTCCCCACCACAGACCCCTACCAGGAGCAAGGAGGGCTGTGAACATCCCACTCAGTGTTTCTGCTCACACCAGCCTGCAGAACAAGGGCAGGAACAAGCAAATGCTCATCAGCCAAAAGGCAACACACTTACAACACCTCAATGTTTAGCTCTTGTCAAGCACTCTCAATTAAGCTGATCATACTTTTAACAGCCATAGTTTTAACCTCTGAAATCTCCTACCCCTGCAAGGAGAGGGGATGACTGAAAGCAGCAACCACAACTGTAAAAATGAGGGTACAATTGCAAGGTTTGTAAGTGTTCAATGACAGGGCAAAAGCTGATCATTAGCTGGGCCTCAGTGAAATTTCCATCTCTGCCTCCCAGGATATCCCACTGCCCAGGCGCACTGTAGGCAGTACTGCAAAAACTAGAATTTAAAAGCAGTCAGTATGACCAGCAGCTCCAAGGAAATCTCAACACAGATGTTAATGGGTCCAGGAAATAACAGGTTTGCCAGCATCACAAAATCCTTAGGAACACTGCAAAATACTACAGCCTCACGCTGTGATTGTTGTTTTTAAATCTGTTGCAGATCTCCAAATGAAGGACACAATTCTGATTAAATGTCAAGCCCTTGATGGTGGGTTTTGATTTCAGCCTTCTGCTGTTGTGAAAATATAATTCTAAAGCTCAGTAAAAATACTTTATCTTAAAGTATTGATTTTCTTTGTCAGACAACCAAATTAAAGTGAAAATCAGCTGCTTGCAAATTTAATTATAGGGGTTTCCCTTTCCTCTGAAAGACAGACAAGCCCTGCTGAAAGCAAAGAGCATGATAAGATGAGCCCATGGCCTGTTCAGCCTGGCATTTCATCTACACTTAACATTTTACCATGCATAACCAAAGACACATATTTAATGCATTTAGTATGGAACACTGTTACAGCTCAACTGTTTGGGCCTCTAATGCTGCAAAATACAGGTCACCCAAGACCAAAACAGAGTGCAATCAACTGCGGAAAGGGGTTAAATATTAAAAACTCAAACAAAAAGTAGCCAAGGAGCATCTGGCAAAACGGGCACAACGTGCAGCACTGACAGCCTGGAAGCAAACCAGCTCCCCAGGTCACAGTTTAGAGCTCCCATAAAAACAGATCATAAAATACCCACAAGTGTTTGTGATTGCACAGTAGCATATTAGAGGTAGTAACATTTGCATGATTTGGAAATTACATTTCTGAATATATTTACAACATTTAATACTCCCCTTACTGTACATATTGTCCTGTCAATAACTAAGTATCTGTAAATTAAAAATGTAAAGAAAAAGAAATAAATGTTAAATATGGGACATAATTACAAAAATGGAAGCCAGGAATAAAACCTCTGTATTTCACCTTGCAATTAAAGTTGCTCATATATAATCAAAGTGTATTTAAACAAGAAACCGTAAGAAGTATTTTAAAAATCCCATAGTATTGTATTATTCGAACTTCCATTTTATAGCCTTATAAAAAAAACAGACAGAAGAACCTGTAAATACTGCAAATCCAATAAGTAACCTGAGGTTACAGACACAGAAGTCAGAACATAGGAAATGGCAGGCTGAGCGAAGTCTGGACAAACTTACTTTGGCCCTTCTGCATACCCGATACTAAATTTTATTGCACATTAAATAATTCTTGTATTTTGTCTCTCTGCTCACTTGCTGGGGAAGCCTGGAAGGAGTCTGATGAATGCAGTAGACAGTTTACAACAAATATGCTTTGGAAGACCAACTTCAGCTGAAAGTGTGTGTCACAGTCACGTTGCCACGTGTCCTTTCAGTTCAACTCAGTAAGACTTTGAGTGAGTGATATACGTGAGGAAATGAGGACTTCAAAGGGAAAACTTTCCACAGCTTTAAAATACACACTCATGCTGAACACTAAAATTTATTTTCTTTAATAACATTGAGCATTGTTTGCATAGAGCCTACTCTGGAGGAGAGACAGTTTCTGGGTAGTGGGGAGCATGGCTTTCCTTGGGCACACATTGCACAAAGGAGGCTGCTTTGTGCTGGAAGGGAGCGGCTTGACAGAAACGTCTCTTCCTTTCATAACCGCAGTTAAATGCCCTGCCAGGAAGGGAGGAACGGAAAACAGATCTTCAGCCACCTTACCCAAGCTGTGGAAAAGAGTGTGATGAGAAAGAGAAAACAAGAATCCACAGCTTGCCAAATATAGCAGGAGTTGACATGACAGTAGGTAAGTCAGCACTGGAAGGTTCTTCATTTCTCTCTACGGGACATTAAGACATCAGTAGTATTGTACTCCAGAGCAGGCTGTGGAGATACCAGCTTCCCTCAAAAACACAATTACTTCACTACAAAGAGTAGAAGGGCTTAGTTCTATTTTAAGGTGGCTCAATATAAAACACTTGTGATCCATGAAAGGAGAGATGACAAAAATATAACCGTGTCAGATGACTCTAGCTACTCTCACGGCCAAAATCTCTTACATAAAATGGAACTCAAGTGCACTGAATCCCTTGTTTTAAAGCTGTTACACAGACTATCCCTACAGACAATGTGTCTCCCTGATATTTCCCTGGCATTTGACAATAAGGTAAAATAAACTACTTCACCTACACCAAGCTAAGATACTTGTGTCAAGTCTCATCACATTGAATGAGTGTTATCACCCGGGTCACAAGATGGAACAAATGCCATGGAGAAATCTCTGCCATTCAAGACACATCCCGAGAGAACCAGCTGGTTGGTTTTAGACTTGATAGTACCCAAAGCTACAGCATTAAACATTCCTAAGTCACAACCAAAGTTTTGGTTCTGACTGAAAACTGCTCTCCACCACCAGCCTCTCATTTCAAGCATTTTAAAACAGTCGTACCTCACCTGCTGTTAGTATTTGACATGCGTTAGGAAAAAAAAAAAAAGTGACTCACCTGGTATTTTGGGCATTGCTCTTTTGGATCAGAGAATGAGGAGGATGAATTGATTGAACTATCCAAGGAAGAAGAGCTGTCTCCTCCAGGCTTTAGTTGGCAACACTTCCCAAAAACTCTCACTTGAGCATCACTGCAGAGTTTCTGAAATAAAGACAACACACGTGACACACTAAGACCCATGACCTGAAATCACTGTCAGCATCATTGTACTTACCTGTTTAGGTAAGATATTTAACAGCTGAAAGGCTTATGCCCCAGGAAACAGGTAGTAGAATATATACCCATATCTCTTGCAGCCTGGGTGTTCAAAGGAAAGCTGAGCTCTTTTACTTCCAATTAGCCAAGAGCCAACAGGTCACTCCAACTCCATCTTCCTAAGTAGACTATTTTAGACCCAGGATTAGGAAAGAGGATGGTACCAAAGCATTTAAAGGAAGGATGGCAATGCCCACCTTACTCCTGTGCCTACCAGAGTGGAGATGACACAGGAGTGTGAGCAGCACAAAGGAAGGAGCAGCTCGCCATAAATTATCAAGCAAGAATAACACAATTCAGAAGATTCATGTTACAAGGGCAAGTGGAGAGAAAAGATCCTGTTTTTCACAGATCTCTCCCTAGCTGTGTCTAAGCCCCCTAGTCTTTCTGAAGAGCGGCACAGAGGCTTACATTTTCTGTATGAGGAAATTGTGAGGCTGAAAATGGACAAAGCTGAAAAACACAGTGTTATAGAGAAGCCAGAGAAGTTTCACAAAATTATGGAGAATCCAAAAGGTAAATTCTAATAGAGATTCAGACAGAAAGCACAGCAGAGAAGAGAGTTTAGAGGGCCCAGATGGAGCTGGAACTGATGAACAGGATGGGCAGGATCCGTGTCCACTCCACACAGAGAGAATTATCAATCACTGGCATGGGAGATGCTTTACTAGGTTTCACTCACTATTTAAAAACATTTGTGATTCACCTTGCGAATCCCAGCATCCTGAGCAGAATCAGCATCCATCAAGTTAATGCTGTTTACACCAGCAATGGCACTGCCAACCCTCTTCACCTAAAGATCTCAACGTATTTTTCACACACTCGTTACACTTCAGCACACCCACATAAGGTTGGCATTATTTACATCTGCTGGTAGGCAGCACTAGGAGACAGAAATAGTCTACACTGCTCAAAATTCCACACTAACTCTGCCCTAAGACTTCCTTAATTACCCTTTCCTACACAATTAGCAAACCAGTAAGAGCAAGCTGGAAGCAAATCCAGCTGAAAGCAAGATTCAAGGGATAGATGGGAATACAGAAGTGCTGTTGTATGCCACATCTTCATCTCTGGACTCACGGCTCCCTGCCACGAGCTTCCCCTTCATTCAAAAACATGAGCATGTCTCAACCTTTAAGGAAAAGGCATAAAGAAAAGTGTGAAATAGCCAAGACACACATTAGTAACTCCACGATTGCTCAATAATCAGCAATAACTGTACAAAAAGATGACTGGCCTTCCTTCTGTGGAGGGATGGGAGTCCCATGTCTCTGTCCTAGGCTGTCCAGGTTACTTTTTTAGGGACAGGTGACTTAAATTTGGCCCTAACTGTGGGTGAGGTTTAGCAAAGCAGCAGAAAATGGCCAGGATTATAAAGTCCCACATGGCAGCCTGCAGTGCTGCTCCCTGAGAGCTGCTGCCACAGAAAGCCCCAAGGAAAAATGTGCAGAGAAATGAGTAATTCTGTGGCAGAGGGGAGGGAAGTGTTCACTTTCCCCCAGCCCTGTGCTTTCCTGGCACACAGCAGTATCCTCTCCTTTCGACAGGAGCTTGTTGAAATCCTGCAATACGTAGATTGGCTAATGGCTACTGAGGATCTGTGGCTTGAGCACAGCGCACAATGGCTGGAACATGTGAATGATCATCATATGACTTCAGTAGGAACTCATGAACTAGAATTGCATTTTATCTCTGACACAAACAACAATGTTCTAGGCTAGGCAAGCATCATGTGATAAAACCACATACAATCCACAGGGTTACAGCAGCTTTTGCAGGCAAACCACATTTCAGCTTGCATTTTCCATCAGATGTTGAAAGTTCCTTCTAAAATGTTACAATTACAACTAAGCTTCCTTGAGACTGTAGAAATGCATTTACTGACTTTACAACAGAAAATAAAATTCTGTGCATTAAAAAGAATGGGCTGAGTTTGCAAATTAATTACTGTTAAATAATTTCTTCTCATTATCACTGCATTTTTCTGCACAGCAGCTTTACCCAGATGCACTGGGGGGGCTGGTAACTTGAAGTAACAGTTGCCTAAGTTAAATAGCAAACAGGAAAATGGTTGGTTGGTCTGTGCAGTGGTGTTTAATGAACCAAAACTCCTGCAACAAATCTTTAAATGAGGTCAGGATCTTTCAGCTCCCACTTTTTAGAACCCTGTGAACAGTAAATCCCTCCTAAAATGCAGATCACTGATGAATTTTGGTGTTTGCTCTTTCACAAACTTAGTATGTGTTTAAGAAGAACTTGTTGGACAATGAGATCAAGAACTTGCAGGGACCCTCTCCTCTGCAATTTCAGCCTCCAAATGGCAATGAAATTTTAAGTGCAACAAATCTCAAGATGTTATGCATCAAAGGAGTAGGATTACTTGCATTCCATATAATATTCCAAAGATATTCAAGCCAGCTTTCCAAAAATAAAAAAGTAACCTAATTATTTAAGAACTGTACAAGAGAAAGTTTCAAAGCTGTGAACTTTCTTCCCAATTAGACACAGTTGCATCAAATCCAATCCCTGGGCAGGGTAGTGCTGGAGTGCTCTGAAATGCCCGTTTTTTCTGGAGAGCAGAACATCTGCTGGAAGGATGCCACAGGCAGCTCCGCTCCTGGCCACCACACTGCTCTCCCTGCTGGGGCCACACTCTGTTCTCTCCCTGCCAGTTCACTGCAGATACCACCCAGCTCCAAAGACTTCCGGCAGCCCCAGTTCTGACATTAGAGGTCATCGTTTGCTGAAAGTCTTGGAGACGTATCAGGTAGTTCTGAAGAAAACTTAGAGTAAAATGTCTTTATAGTATGACAGGGTTCAAAGTAGTTTTCTTCCTCGGTTCCTCTTCTGGAGTCTCTTTTCTCCACATCTGTCAGCAGACTTTTAACTCTTTGACACAAGGTCTCTATTCTCCTCAGCAAGTGGGAAAAACATGCCCAGTGCTGTGAATAGTAAGAGGAATTTCTGTTGGGCAGGTTTTACTCTGAGGATAACAAGAAAGTTGAAAGGAGTCTGGTGTGTTGAACTAAATCAGACTTTGTATAGGTGTATTAGGGCTGGGAGTGAGTGACAGAAGGGAAGAGAAATGTCATAGTATGCTTTACTCTTTTTTACCTCTGTGCAACAGCAGGTGCTCAAATACCACTGTGGTGGCAGTGATAGAGAAATCTCTATTTCCAAGCAAAGTTGCTACTCCTCAAGAGCTCTGTTCCTCATTTTCAAAACAGGGCTTTCCAGAAAAAAAAAATTCAAAACAGGTAAATGAACTCTTTTGCTGTATTAATATGAGTTGGTCTGTATATGCAATGAAATGTATGTATCCACCTAAGACATGGGAGTAACCTGAGTAGGCACTCATTCCTCCCCTTCAAGTGCCCATGTAAAAATCCAGATATCTTTCTTAAAATGCAGCTGCCAAGTGCTGCAATCTCCCTTTATTTCTAGAGTTGTCAAGTTCCTCTATTACTCAGAGGTCAGCGAAAGTCAAGACAACCCCGCGCTCCCCCACTCCACTAGTATTTTTCCATGTCTGTTTAGAGAGAATAAGCAGAGCTAAGAAGGGGGACTTGATCTCTGTGCTTACAGCTTTATCCATCTGCTCAGCTTGGCTCACTGGAAACCTGTCCTGAGAGCCAGACAGCATCCAGAGTCTCCATTTCACACAACTCACCTAAAAGCAAAAGGCTCACTATCCAATTACTAATCCCTCAAAGCAATTTGCTGTTCAGCATTTATCCAGTGCTGAAGTACATTAGAACACGTGGCTAATCCTGGCTTGTTTCAAACAGCATGCCATTTCTCTGCTTTGGGATAAATATGACATTCAGAGTAAAAGAAATTGCCGCTGAAGGAGATCAAATATCATATGACCTTTTAGTGAAATTATTCCAAAGATAAAGACAACTAGTGGAAGAAGTGAACTTTCCATTCTCCAAACTGAAGTCCACTATTGCACCTCTACATCTCAAATTCTGCATCCCAGGCCTCTCTTTCATTTCTTCTGAAAACCAAAACAAACACTACTTCTGAAAACCTTCTTTTGCCTCTGGGTCCTGGCAACAAGTTACTGCCCTTCTCTGATTCCTTGTCTTTCCCCCTTTCCTCCCATATGACCAAACTTTGTATCTCTGCTCAGCACAGTGCAGTTTGGGTCCTTCCTTTTTTTCCTCCCTTCTCTTCCTCACGGTCCGTTGACACCCCTTCTTCCTCCCTGGACTTCAAACTTTCCTCTAGGCTGATCTTGAGATTTAGGAAATCTTTTAGCTCTTGTATGTCCATCAGCATCTCTCTCCAGCCAGATCCCCAATGTTAACCACTGTCTTGCCATAAATCCCCATTGGACAACACAAAAAGGAAAATGAGTAGTAAAATGAGACAGTTAATCCCTGTCCCTGAACTCACTTTTCCTGCTCCAAGGGAAGCCATGATCCAAGGTTCCCCTTTTCAGCTTCTTCTTAACTTTACTCCCCACTCCTCCCTCGTGGCACCATTCCTGGGGCATCCTTATCCCAATCAATTACCAGCCCTTGGAGACGAACTCCTCATACTTCAGCTGGCCTTTGCACACTGGCAGTTATGGGGACATAACTCCTGCACCGCACAGTTAAAACACAAGCCAGCCTTAGCATGAGCTGAGTCAAGGTTGGGAAGCCAAGCACAGGGAAAGGCAGAGCCAAGGCTGACAGCCCAGCACTGGCTGGGCCACCTGGCTGCTGCACCTTAAGGAGGAAAAAGGGCTGCTTGTTGTGCTTATTTGAAATTCAAAGCAGGCCTGGTACCACAGCTTTTTGAGGAGCACACCTGTGTTCACACACAGCTCCTGGCTCGGGAACTCAGTATAGCCCACGGCACAGGGAGGTGAGTGGGGCTGGTGGCAGAGAGCAGGAGAGGAGGTGTCAGAGCAAAAGGAGCAGATGAGCACAGGAAAGAGTCCAACAGCAAAAACCAGTCATAGGTTGTAACACTATCTACTTGCACATCAAGTAACAGAGTCTGATTAGAAATGAGACACTTACTGCTATGAGGAATGAAAAAAATAGCTGCCTAGAGGAGGCAGTGGCTCAAACCCACAAGCTTGCCCATGGAAGTTCTTTGATACCCAGAAATCCAAGGGATGTGGATGCTTGGGCGTGGACAGAGGCTGTTCAGTAAAGGCACCAATAATGCCTCTTCTTCATACCACATGCTGCCCTGGTACATTCAATGTGCAAATGTCTGTTTTGATGCATTTGCTCATGACCTAGTGCCACAGGGTTGGAAGGGGCAGCCACTCTCTTCTGGGATACCCCAGCAGAACTTAGACACACAGTTTTCTGATGCTCAGGAGGCAGCAGCCTTTCCCCTCTGCTTCCAGAACCCAGAAGATCAGTAGCCCATCCCCTGGAAATCTGGGAAGGACCTCTCCTGCTTAGCACCAAAAAAGGTATAGGACTCACAAAGGGGATCTCTCTGCCTCCCACATGCAAAGTGCCCGCAGCTGCCTGAGGCGGATCTCCGCCTGGCACAGCCTTGGGCCAACATTCCCAGTGTTGGGAATAGCAGCCAGCCCTCTGAGACTGCTGCTCAGCTTCCCTCGCCAAGTTTAACTCTAGCAAGACCAGGGAAATCATGACTTCTCCGGAGCAATTAAAATATTGTAATGGTCATTCTGCAAACTCCTGACTGCCTTCAGTGTCCCACTGTGCAAAACCCTCCCCAAATTCTTCTCCTTAATATTTATCTTTACTGAAGGCATGAAGAGGCTGACTTAATATCCAATGAAAATACAAGGTGCTTATTTGTGTTATAGCCACATTTCCCTGGCAGATAAGATGAATCTACTAATGCTTTACCAATTAGGCCCCAGCTCAGTGTAAGCACAAACTCAGCAGTTTTCACTGATCAAAAAGCCAGAGCTTACTGTTTTATTTCTTGAAACAGCTGTGTCTGGAAAGGTTTTCTCTGATGCTCCTTAAATTTTATGACCATACCTTCCCTTACAGAATTCAAATGCCTGAGCCATGTTCAACCTCGGCCCACCACACAGATCTTTTGACATATGTAGAGATTATATATATGAAACAGACGAAAATACATCTCACCTTGCTGCAGGCATACAACTTTTAAATTATAATTGCTTTCATGTCTCATAAACAGCACCATAAAGCAAAGTGAAACCCTCTTGATCCTCCATGTTAGACTGATTTGACTTGAACCAGAACAGTCTGGCCACTGCCAGGCCCTCTTGCAGATCTCTCCCCGGTGTTATTTGTAGATCCAGAGGTATAAGTCACGTCAGGAAATGAGGGGTGAGGGGGAAGAGATGCAGAAAGCCTTGCTTTTTGTGGGGTGCTGAACAGATACCCTTTCAGAAGAGAGAGTGCCCAGCCCACACATGGCTGACTGCAAAAGGGCAAGAGTGCCTTGGAATGTGCTTAGAGCCAAGATCTGGCTTTGTATAGGCAGGGTGTGTCTTTGCTAATGAAAATCATGATTAAGAGCGAGAGAAATGAACAATGCAATTCCTTGAAAATGGCCAGTATATCCTGCTAACTGCACAAGCCCATACTAAGCTCACAGCAAGCCAAGCTGAGGACTCTCCTCCATGTTTTTACCTGCAAACTTTTGTTTTATGAGAAAAGTTCTGCCTGACATGACATAATCTGAATGCTGCAGAAGGCAGGTACATGGCAAGGCAAATGTTTCAATATATCCTCTTCCGAAGAATACTATGAAAAATAAATGTATCGAGCTCCTAGAGGTGACTTCTGGGTATTTCAAATGCCCTGGAAACAATTTTCCTCCACTAGTCTCATGTGGAGATGGTGACTACAGCTGTTTCCCTCCCCCTTAGCAAAGAAAAAGCAGAGATTAATATGGAACCATATCAGCTCCATTATCAGCCATTTATCCTGAGCTGCCACAGTCAACGAGCTTTCTGAAGTAACCCAAACCAGTGAAGTCTGCAAGTTCAGTGTGCAAGTTCACATCTATCTGAAAGGTTTTAGACTTTCAAGAAATTAATTTAAATCTGGCAAGAGGATTTATACTGTAAGTTATTTTCATTAATGAAGTAATACTTTATAATTAATGAAGTAACAGTGATAAGCCAGCAATTCATACCAATAAACCACTTCTAAAGATCTCCTGTCTTTAAAAACCTGTTTTCCTGGCAAGAATATCAGGAAGAACATGAACTAATAGAACCATTCTAAGAAGTTTAAATTAAAAAGAAAGATGCATTGTTTTTCAACATTTGTGAAACTCACTTTATTTCACAATTCTCTATAAAAACTAGGAAATAGGGATCATGATTCATGGCTATAAAAGCACTGGATTAAGCAATGGAGAAGCCTAGAATTTTGTGCCTGGTAAGACGCAGACTCCAGAGGTTTGGATATTGGACACAGCACTTGAGACCAGGGTTAGGAGCATCAGGCTGGCAATAGGCTGGAAGGGTTTGGAAAGCTAGATGAAAAATCTTCTGGCTGTACTCCAACGCTCATCAGGAAAACCGGGGCTTGGGGGTAACGTGTTATTTTGTGTACTCCTGCTTACAGAAGGACCTCCATAAGTCCTACAGGTAAAAGCAGCTGGAATCATTAATTTCAATTCACACCATGCTTTCTGCTTGCAGGGCTTTAAATGGTTTGTGACTGTTTATAAAAATGGTGAAAAGAAAGTTCAAAGCAGCAAAGTAAGTTGTCCAGCCTCATACCACCACTTTCAGCAGCACTGTGGCCAGAAATTAATCTTCTGGCCAGAGCCCTTAGAAGGAAGTATCCTCATCTGACCGCATCCATTACAGTTTCAATTACTAGATTACCATGCAAATCATGCCAAAAGGAAAAACAAGAGTTTCCAAGTAACTTTCTGTTAAAAAACTGTCAGCAAAGCATACAAACAACAATTAGCAAAAGCTAAGCAAATAGGACACGAGGACACGGGGCTGGGGGACCTTCTGATTATGAATGCAGATCCCATCACGGCACAAAACCAGATCAATAAATCCCAGTTTACGCCCTGCTTCAACTGACAGCATTGCCTGCTGCAGCCCCAGGAAGGAATCCTTCTCACTGAAAGAGCAGAAAGTAGATAAATCCCAGAATAAAGAGATCATTATAGTATTTAAAGCTGGTAAGAGTGAGACCACTGAAGCCTGAATAATTTGCAATTTAACAGGCATTTAAATATAGCCAACATTTAAATGTCAATCTGATAAAACAGAACATATGTAATTTATCAATTTGGCCATTTGAAAAAATACAACTATAAACATGTAAATTAGCAAAATACTCACCGACACTGAAACATCCTCTATTTTTCTTTTCGCACTGGAATCAAATAAGACATTCCGTCCTCTTCTTTCACAGTCCTGATACACAATCAGTCGGATCTGACTTGGGTCAAACTCCGGCAAAGGCCAGCTTTAATTAAAAAAGAAAAGAGCAGAAGGATCAATTACCACAACTCTTTATTACACTGTTCTTTGTACATTATCTGTATATACAACATGATTAAAACAGAGTCAAGCAAATTCAATCCCATTTCATCAAATCTTTTGATCCTGTAGCCAGAACTACGCCCTTTGTTTTCTTTTCTTTCCCCTACATGTGCCAAATTACACTGTCATAAACTGCACCAATCCTCTACAACTGCACAAAATGATGTGTGCAGCATTCATAGATCTTGTTCTCTGTCTTGTGATATGTTTTCTTCAAGTTCCAACTATTTAAAATCAACATCATAGAACTCAGCTTTTGTGTTTAAAGACACAAAGAAACCTCAAGATGAATAATCACAGGGTGGTTTGGGAGAACCACCCGGTTGTCTCCACATAAGCCACTGTGACTCAAGGGCATGGTCAGCAAACCACACACACCAGGCCTAACACACCTATTCCCAAACTGGTTTCCAAGGGAACGAGCTTTCCTGAAGCCTCAGCCTTACCTTAATGCCACTACTCCAGAGGAGCTCTCAAAGGGAAAACTTGCAGGCATCAGGCTTGGAAACCATTCCATAATCTTGCCTTTAACGGTGTTTTGTAGCCATCATCTCAAATTTCCATTGTAAAAAGCCAGCCATCACTTTAAAGCCCAGCAAGCATTGTCATCCATTGGCCTGGGAATCCATTTTCACTGATACCATCTCAATTCTTGGAAGATAGGAAACAAGACACCTGCTGTATCCATGAAACCACCAGGAACCATCTTTCAGCTAGTTTACAAGCCATTTCCTAGATCAAGTGAAATTCTGTCTTCCTTACCCTTGGTTTTTAGGCAAGCAGTGTTAGCATGAACCCCAAGAAGCCAGAAACAAGGCACTGGAACTTTCCAGCCACTAATGAAGGATAGAGATTCCCAATTTGCAAGAAGTTGTACACGTATGTCATCAAAAAGACACCCATAACATGAGTTAAAGTAAACCTGGCACGTTAGACTCCAAGACAACAGTAAATTTTCCTCTCCTCTAACTCAGCACCCAAAGGGCTTCTTGCTCTGCACCCATGCTTTATGTGACCAATACACTAATGATCGTGACTCAACAAGCCCTGTAACAGCGGAAAATCCATTTGATCACCAAAGTCATCATCACCTATCAGAAGTTTTTAAGGCTGCCCAGGTACACAGATTTTACAAATAGTGTAGTCCCAATGAGGTGAAACTAAGCATCAAGGCATACAGTTACACACTCTCCTGAGACGAAATCTATTTCCTAATCTGCCCATCCCCACCATTTAGCAACAGGAGAGAAAAAAAGAAGCTGCAGAGAAGATGGTGTGTAACAAATGTCCTAATTGACTTACTACAAGAAAGAAAACCTTGAGCAACTTGAGCTGAAATAACTTCATGTCTAGATTTGGGGACAAAGAGCCACACACCCTCTCATTTGGGCACCTAAAGCCAAGTGTTACTCACAAACCAAAATGCCCCCACAAAGTGCAGATACCAAACTGAGCAAATTCTGTAGTACCAGAA
Source organism: Corvus moneduloides (assembly GCF_009650955.1). NCBI lineage: Eukaryota > Metazoa > Chordata > Aves > Passeriformes > Corvidae > Corvus > Corvus moneduloides. Next base: position 10,863,179 of record NC_045490.1, read on the forward strand.
CTCAAGCACAGTGACAAACTCAGAGCCAAGCTTACACTTACTGGAGGCTCTCCTAATTAACTCCATCTTCCATTTCAGAAAATGTAAAAAACCAAAATCCTTAGTTTGACACATGCCAGGGGTGTTACCAACTGAGAGGCACAAAGGCACTAGAGCTGGGGATGGCAACTGGCAAGAGCATGACTTTGACTAGAAATGAGGAGAAGCACCGGATAAACTGGCTTTCTGGAGGAACAGTCTCCATATATTTAAGTGAAACCAGTGGAAGTCCAGAAACAAACATTTTTTCCAGATAGGCCACTGTGGTTCCTATAAAGAAACTGTGTGACAGTAACAATTAATTGCTTGTCAAAAGGGTGCTATTGCTTGCTCCACCCTTGCAACGCGTTTGAATTTCCTTCACACTCAGATAAAAGCATGTCTTCCATTACCTAGTACTTTTGATATTTGACTTTGAAGTGACTGGCAAAGAAGGCAGTAGCTATTCCAGATCTTAGGAAAGTCTACTTATAAAAAGCTCCAAGAGCAGATTACACACTAAGAGGAGAGAAAGCTAAATATAAAACTCTTGCTGTATTCAGAAACATATTCCATCAAGGTAACAAGAGCTTGTTTACTTCTCAGCTTCTTCACATGACATTTTAACTTTCTCTAGACAAGCATTTAGTAGCTATTATCCATCATAATTTGTGATAATTCCAAAGAAGCGCTATCTTTGTTACATAATAGCATCCTTAAGCACATTTCAGCCTTGCAAAAACATTTCCCTGGCAATAGCGCGCCACTTCCCAAACCAGAAGAGCCTTTCAGAGAGCTGGGGGAAAGTTCATTCAGACAGACAGTAAACAGAGGCAGCCTGGCACCTCCAACTCACCCCCACCAGTGAGGGGGAAGCGGGACACAGAGCTTTGCTTTTGTTGTTAGCAGATTTAAAATACCGTTAAGTTTGATGTCTGAATAGATTATCCCCAGAAACGTAAAATTCCTGCATGCAAGAGGCATTCTCAAAACAAATATAACAGGGCAGCACTCCAGAGTTCCTCTTCAGGCAGATGAAAACTGACCTAGATCTTCTGAATATCATTAGTTCTGTTTATAAATGGAAACTAATTTTGACATTTAACTGATGTTTTCTTGAGATTCCTACAGGAAAACCAGGAGATGTAGAATCTAATGTTCTAGCAGGGTTAATTAAAGGCGTGTCTCCATCTCCCACACTGCTCTGGAAATGACAGTTTCTTAATGAGGACTTTTTCCTGAATGACCTATCTGCCACTCTTTGATCTTTCCTTGAAACTGATTAGATTTAAACAAAAACCCCAAAATTAAGCCATGACAAAAAAACCCCATAAAAATAGCCACAAAGAAAACCCCAAATACCTTTCACCAGTGGAAGTGTTTGTGACTTTGCTAGACAGTGCTGTGAGTTCGGGCATAGACCAAGAGAAAAACTGGTGATAAACAAATTCCTTCTGAGCAGGACACTGCTCCTGTGGAGATCTCCACTACACAAGTGGGGATTCCTCGAGAATGAGATGTTCAAAAATACATATATGGGGTAGAAATCCATTGATGTGTAAATGCTGTATGGGATGTTTCAGAAACAAAACCCAACTCTCACACCATGACAGACTGGTTGAGGTTGGAAGGGTCTTCTAGAGGGCATCTGAACCAACGCTCCTGCACAGACACTCATGCAAGTACAGAGTGCAAAAGAAAAGGAATTACTTGGGAGAGAAAAGGAAAATTTCATACGATTAATTATGGAATTATTAGAAACCAGCAACAACAAGATCAAGATCTGAAAAATGGTATTTTAATGCATATTCACACTTAAGCCCTACTGTTGTTCAGCTCTTCTCTTTTTTCATCCTTTTTGCTTTCCTGCCTTTTTTACCTTCAATCACTAGGAATACTACCTATAGCTTACATTTACAAATCCATTACGTGCTTTCTGACACTTCTACTACAGAGATTCATAGCAATCCAGAATTCCAACTGCTCTCCAAGGATGAATTTTCTTGTGTATTCAATTCCTGGAGTTTATTACCACCATCAACATTTCTCAGCAAGAACTGAATGGCTATAAATTGGTATTATTTCACTCTGTGCAAGTTTTAATAGATGACACAAGAGACAGAGGAAATCCTTCATTACCACTCCAACAATGAAAATACAGGATTTCCCCCTATAATTGATTCCAAGTACATTCCTTCCTTCTCATTCCCACCTAGAACATGAAACAACACTTCTTCATTACATTAAAGGTTTAGCTTAATATTATCTTCCCTCCTGAGAAGATAAAAGTCTGGCTGAGACTTTACTTTTAAAACTGTTTTATATTAACATGGCTTAGATAGTATCTAAAAACAGATACTTTAGAAATCTTAAAGAAAAGCAATTGAAGCAAAATGATCAAGATATTAAGCAGGTAGGAACTGTAAAAGAGTTTTCTAAAAAGTAAATTTGCTCAAAACCAGAACAGGACTAAACACGTAAAAAGTAAGTTAGAACTATCAGTCAAACTATTGTTTTCCTACATCATGTTACCCATAGTTATAAAAATTGCCTGGTGATGAATCACTTGGAACTATTTTTAAATGCATCTACGCAAACGATATTTATAGTTTATGCCAGCTTATCTGTTCTGCGTGGTTTTCATGTTAGCACCTTTTTAAAGGGTGTCAGGAACAGCCCAGCAGAGCAGACAGGTCCACCTTACCCCATGCTCCCCTCGCAGGCTCTGGTGGAAGGAAACATCCTCACTCTCCTGCTAGACAAGCATCAGAACAGAGGCACAGGGATTCCAGGGCTTATCTCCAGTGCCTGCAGATGATTCTCCAGATACTACCCTTGTTGCAATGGTGCTTAGATCTAGCCAGCTTCTACACAAGCCTTTGACAGAGGCTGCATCTGTCATGAAGTGTTGACATTGTAAATACGAGACCGTTCCACTGAGTGCACTGGGATTTCAGATTATCTCCACATTCTATGAGATGTACAACCACATCAAAGCACACTCACCTGTACCTATACAGCCCAGAATTTAGGATCCTGCAGTTGGTTTGCTACAGGGAAGGGTGATCAAGTCCAGAAGGAAAATGGTCCTTGCCTAGTCCAACCATCCTATCATACTCCTCTCAGCCCTGAGATGCCTCCTCCAACCAGGAATTCCCTTCTCCTGCCCAAACGCCTCTGCAGACTTCTATTATCTGTTACTAGATTTTTTTTTCTTTTGGCTTTGAGAAGATAAAACAAAAGTTGAGTATATAGGATTAATGGGGAGGGTCTTGTACATACTTTAATACCTTCTGACTGCATTTCAGTAATTAATTATTATTTGACCGTTATTGCACAAAAACAGCTGCACAGACCATTCTAAAAGATCACAACTAATTTGGAAGCAATGAAAACAGAACTATAATGCATCTTAATGATGCTTGCAGCTTTGGAAGACCATCTTCTTTTAGAGGCATGGGTAGGTTATTTATTTTTTTAACAATAGTACCTGAAACACAAAAGAAGTTTCTTAGGATTCACATGACAAGGATGGTCCAGGCTGCATGGCTGATTTGCGAAGCTGGCATTTTAAGAGAGAGATTCCGTTTAAGTGCTGGTGACATAACACAACCATAAGGCTGCAAGGAGGAAGAAAGTTCTCTACAGTAGAGAAACCACAGGGCCTATACTTAGGAAAAATTTTTGCAAGATAGTTGTCTTTACAAGACCTGAGGTCATGTCAGGGCTATGCGACTGTGGTGGTGAGCACTTGCTGATTCTGCACAGAAAACCAGTGTCTGTGCCTCAGCCAGGGCAGGGAGGGAGCCCACGAGGGTGGATTGCGAAGAAGCTCACCCACCGCCCCAAGTGACTGCCCTCTGCCATGGTTACCTCAGCTGGGGTTTCACAGAAGTCACAGGACCTGGGTTCTGGATAGTGTGGAAGAATAGACAGATGGTGGACCATCTCAGGGACAACCACCCTTGACTGCCTGTAGTGGTGACATGTTTCAGGTTTATCCCATGGAAATAATGTTTCTTTAAAATACAAAATCAAATCCAAGCCCCTGCTTTTCATCTCTTGAAAGAGGGTGACATGTCCACAGGCACTGCAGCACTGTGGAGGTCAGCTCCTCACTCCATCTCTAACTCTGTCTCATTCATTTACCAGCTTAGCAATCCTCACCTGGAATAGCTGCACTTCTTGAGCTCCAGGAAACTTGTGCTGCTTATACTAAGTACATACTGTCCACCAGGAACAAAGTGCGTCAGCCAGGTATTTCAAAGGTATAACAAACTTGGACCTGAACTTCAACTGGCTGGCAAGCTCCTTGGCTCTGTCCAATTCTTTATCTGTAGACGAAGCTGACTTTAGTTTGTTTTCATTTTTTTCTCCCTTCTACCAAGTCACTTGACTCTCATTAAGATACATAATTTATACTCTAAAGTCTAATACATGAGACAGATGCTTTTCCACAAGCAAAAAGACATAATATTTACAGGTTAGGTGCAGCCTAGCCAACACATTAATCATAATCTGAAGCATTATACATTGGTAGGAAGGTTTTGTTAAAGATGTGTAGTATGCTGAATAACTTTGCAATTCACACACCTTCAGAATTTACAATCACTATTAGTGATTTCATAAAATATTTTTGGGACTACTTCACTTACGTAATTTCAAAAAGTACCTGTTCAGGTTTTAGCTGATTTAGGTACACATATGCATGCAAATATTTGCACATACACATACAAGTTTCAAGCTTTTTTTGAAATATGTTTTAATTAAAACCATACACAAACAAGACACAGCTCCTTTCAGTTAAATTCACTAGCACTGAACAAAATTACATTATTCAAGCAGACTGCACTTTGCTTTGCAAAGTTACAAGATAGAATCAATTCAGGCAAAAAAAAATTGTGCCATTTAGCATAAAATTATAGTAAGAATCATAAAGAAATAAATCTCTAGAAGATTCACATCTGTGGAAAAGAAGTATTTTCATCACAGGGAAAATATTAAACTTTCAAATAATTAAAATAATCTCAAGAACTGTGCAGTGACCGTACCTGGGAAGCATCTTTGTCCCCCGAGCAGTTCCACTTTTCAAAATCCCTATAAACTCCTGTTGTGCCTGGTTGCCAGCTCAGGTTAATAATAGCAATGAGCCATATTCATCCAAAACCACAAGACTGTCAGGTGACATATCAAGAGGTCTGAATTTAACTCAAACAAAAGACTCTCCATGCTGCAATGCAAAAGGCTTAATCCTAGCAACAGGAGCACAAAAACCACCTTAAGGACAGCAGTGTCGGGGTTTGCACCAGGCTGCGTTCGCGCTGCCCTAGAGTTTCATAATCCAAAACCTGCCCCACAATTCTGCACAGCCCGGGATTTCTGCTCGAGGAAAGAGCGCCCGTCTTCCCCGCTCCTTTATCTCTTGCAGGGTTTGCTGCGGAGAAGATCAGTGTAATTTACGGGGAAGCCAAGCGATGGCTGGCAGCGCCGGCCCGGACCCGTCAATGCCATCCATCCTCCTGTCCGCCACCGCGCTCCCGGCTCAGTCTCATGACCCGAGTGCCCGGGCACCCGCGGCCGCCGTCCGGCACCTCCGAGCTGCGGCCGCCGGGAATTCAGCCCGCTCGGCGAGGAACGGGGGGGCGAAGCACGGCAGTCTCCTTCCAGCCGGCACCCCCAGCCCTCACATTCCTGGGAGCGGCGGGATGCTCTCGGCGGAGCCCGGGCGCGCGGGTGGCCGAGCCCGCGCTGACAGCCATCATGTGACACAGCTGTCACCGCGGGCCACCTGCGGCCGCCAGCGCCGGCGACACCCCGCGCTCCAGCCCTCCCTCACACAGCGGCTTTGGAGCGCTCCCCCAGGCAGGGGCTCGGCGGGGAAGGGGAACGAGGAGTCCCCGGCCGTCCCCGCTCGCTGCTACCTCTGCGGCGCGACTCCCACATCCCGCCCGGTCCCTCTCCCCCTCCCCTGTACGAACAAAGAGCGCACTGTGTGCTCGGCGAGGGCTCATTAATATTACACGGAAAGAAGCGGGGATATGCAAGACAATTGGATGGCTGTGGACGGGAAAAACATTGAATACGCAAAATAATGCCCCCCAAAGAAAAGCCGAGCAACCCGGGTGGCTGTAAACAAGGTTTCCTGGTTGTGTTCTGGGGTAACCCGGGTCATGCTAGGAAGGATACCCACATATCACAACAGCAAAGAGCCTTTTAACAAACATTACAGAGCAAAGAACTACTTAACAAACTTTTATCTCTAAACTGTGGGGGAGAAATGAGACAGATGGACAGGGAAGTGAAGAAGGAACTGGGCATTCAGAAATGCAATGCACATTAAAAGCCATCTAGTCTTGTCACAGACATAGGTGGGGCACTCATACTATTAATTCTGTATGACCTTTGGATAAAACTCAACTAATACCTGAAGGCAAAAGGCTGCAGCATCATAGTTCCTACTTTTTTTCCAGTGTCTGAAAACCTACAGGTTTTCCCAATATTTTAAATACATAAGCAGCAAAAATAGATTTATCATCATGATCTCCTGTTCCACTGCATCCCCAACTCTACCGATGGTTCCCCTGTATCACAGAGTGGGTGAGCTGATGTTCCTGTTCATGAGCTTTGGTCTCAAGACCATACAATCCCAAGAGGTCAGATGTTGCTTGTCCTCTGGAATGGATTCCAAAGCAGAACACCAAGCTCCCTGTTCTGCTACACATCTCCTGGGTTAAGTTCAGAGAGAAACCCTTAATCTCTTGACACCACAACGGTTTTGTTGCTGTTTTATAGGAAGGTAATGTTTTTATGTTAGGTGCTGGACAAGTGTTTTGACACAAAAGCAGCAAAACTAAAGAGAGATAAAACCATTATCTTTTGTTACCATGCCTTACAGGAAGTTTTTCATTTAGAAATGAAGAATTGAGGCCCTCATGCCACAAACACATACATTACAGACCTGGCTTTTCATACATGACTAGCGCCAGGGAATTCAATGGAATTACTCACATGAGCAAAATTGGGCATGTGCTTGTTACAGCACCCCTGCCTTAAGCCCAAATCTTGCCTTTAAAGCTTAAAATGCAAAGCTTTTGGAGATAAAAATAGTAACATCTGACCACTCCTACCTACCTTCTAGGTCTATGAAAGGAATGTGCAGTGCACAGTAACTTCCTTTACCTGTGTGGCAAAGGCACCACTCTCCAAAGGTTACTGATGTCAAAAGTGACCTTTTTTCTTAGACATGCAATGCTGACAAGTGCCATGTATTATGTAAACATTTATTTACAGGAATAACATCTAAGGTTTCCATTTTACCTCAGGGTAACCTGATGCATATTAAAAGACAAGTGCTTTGAAAGCTGACCCAGCCTCCATCCAACAACTGACCAGGAAAAATATTGGAAGGAATTTCTCTGCAAATAGAGACAGATTCACATTGTACAGAGAGTAAACAGTGCTTTGGCCAGATCAGTGAATATTTTTTTCTTGAGGAAGGACTTCAGATATTCAATGTTTATTTATACACACTGTCACCACTCCCATATCCAAGAAAATACTGGACCATCTTTAACATGAGATATGCAACATCATCTTCTCTAGGTGTATATCCAGGCCTCTCTTTGAAAGGGTGAAGGCTTTCCTTTTTTTTAAGTGCAAAATTTGAGCTTGAAAAACAAAGCTGGTAATATTACCCTGCTTCAGAAAAACACTTAAATTCAAAAAAATAAAGTGATCAAAATCTCCTGCCATAGCCCATCACCTTCCAGGAAGGTATTTCAGTATCCATGCACATCCACCCAGCTGCAGATGGAAAAGATGTGGGTGATGGTGTTCAACTACATCCAGCAGCCCAGAGCCCAATGGACCATCTGCAGATCCCCATGCCCGACTGCAGCTGGGGCACATTCTTAAACACACAGAAGCCAAAACAACCCTCAAAACCAAACAGCACCAAAAAAAATCACTTTCTTCACTCTATCCAAAGGCATTTCTGAAAACACTTAAAACTACTGCAAAGGCTCATATGCACCTTTTGGGTATAAATTACCTGATTTCAAACCAAGCAGACAACAAAGTTTGCTCCAACCGCAGGCTAAAAAGTAATGAAATTACTCATTTTTGGTCTTCACTGCCTTAACAAGTTTTTTCAGTCTTTCTCCTGGAGGAAGGCTTCCCTCACACACACTGTAAATGCACACAACAAAGAGCCAGTAAGTGAGCCAAGAAATGTTTATTGCTTAGTAATGCACAGAGGTAGGAGCTGGAAGCCACACTAGACGAAAAGAAAGAAAACCAATTAGGATTTTATTTGAAATCTGGCTAGAAATACTTGGATACCATTTCTCTACAAAATACTTGCCTTAGTAGGATTACCACGGAGCTAGACTTCTAAAAATGTGCTTTCTGTGCATTTTTGTATCCCTGCAAGAAAAAATTCCTCACTGCTGGAGAGGAAGAGTGGAGATGTTAAAGCATGAACCTTCCATATACACCTGGAGCACATACACAAACTTGCACACACAAACATAAGCCCAGCCAAAGGTCAGCAAGAGCCAAAACGGTGAGAAAGATCACTGAAAACAGCCCTCAGGAGTTTCAAAACCTGGGTCCTCTATTCTTCAAAGGAAACCAGATTGTTAAATGCTGAAAAAAGTGCTTTTGATATGAGATTAAGAAAGAAAAACAAACCAAATTTATAAACTCTCCATACACAGGGTTCTCACTACCAGCACGAGGTCTCATGACTGGAATGAACTGTCTCTACCAGCATTGTAAAGGAGCATCGGCAACTACAAATCTGCCTATGAGCATTCCTGGAGGGTAGGACATGAAACAATCATCTCTTTTTTAAGGACGTGGAGACCTCAGCAGACTGATTGTCCACTGTTGTAATTTTTCAAGTCATGATAAAAATGCTGAAAATAAAACTAACTATCAAAGTAAAAATCTGATGCATGGTTAGGCTACTGAAACATTGGTGTTCGTTTTGTATCGCATTTCCAATTGCAATCTACTATAAGACACCAAACAAACCTCCATAATACCAGCTGGTACTGCAAGACAACAGGGCATTTTCCCCCTGCCAAACAGTTATTTTATTGTGCATGCTCGGGTGCGCAGAGCAGACTCTTCTGCTGTAGCTATTAAAAATCAAGTGTAAATAGTTCAGTATTGTGTGCATTTAATAAAAAGTTGGGGAGAAAAAAGTTCCAATACAAATTGCTTTTGATGAACATAGTTGAAAATAGCATAGTTGTTGGAAATAAAGACTCTTCTAAAATCACTCAGAATTATGTAATGCAGCAGAGGAGGGTTGTGGGGGACAGTTTGTGTTTCCTTCTTTATTCTGTGTAGTTCTGGAGAAGTTGTGATAGGTTCAACAATCCTTATATCCACACACAAAACTAACTTGACAAAACAAAATCAAGCTCACAAGCTCAGATTTATCAACTGCAAAGTTTGCTTAGGGAACTAAATGGTGAATTGATGCTTTTTATTTTGGAAATTGTGCATATTAATACATGAGACAATGAAGAGAAAAGACAAATGAGAGTCAAGGTTGACTGCAAGACCTCTCTTGTCATGAAAATGAAGACACCTTAGAGGGATCACCATAGCTCCACTATTGCTATCAACCATAATGTTAATAACAATAAACCCTTGAAAGATTCCTGATGGAATAAGAGTACTTTGGCTGAATACTCCTAAATTTTCATTTTTTAAATAGACAAATATTGAATTCCCTGTATTTATCTTCAGCTTAGAATGTCTTTATGGCTTTTATTTCCATGTACTTCCCAGAAACCATAAGGACTATGGCAGTTTTATTATTTTTACCCTACTGAAAACTGAGATTTTCAATATATTACTTCAGGAGACATTAAGAGAAAAGCTGCAAGGTGCATAACTGAACTGCTGGTGTGCTCTAGGTATGCCTGACACATCAGCTGATTCTTGCACCAAGCAACACACCTAAATAAGCTTTTTTTAAAATCAGACAGATACATCTAAAAATAAATACATTTTGAAAGGCTAAAAGACTAGAATGTAAACAGCTGCTCTTTTTTTTGTCATGCTTTTTAACCTGCGAGCTGTACCAGGGTGGGTGATGCTGTGCCCAGGGTGCTAGGAGACAGTAGGTCAGGGCATCTGCCCAGACCTCGCTTTTTCCACCCTGAAAGCCCCGGTCTGGCCGCAGGCAGCCAGGATACCTCCATCCTGGAAATGCCACTCCATGGAGTGCCCAAAACACTGGTACCTCCAGTGCCAGCACATGACAGCCACAAAACCTCTGGCTGCAGACATTGGCACCTGCTGCACAGCCCTGTGCATGACCTGGGAGCCTCCGCTGTGTCGGGGTGCAGGGAGACATCTGCTTATGCTGATTAAAACATCCTGTAATACTTGTTTTGTGAGTTTTATAAGGGGAAAAAATACTGCCTTGGTGGTGAAAGTCATCTGGCGTAGGCAAGGCAGCATGGGGCTTGGAGCATTCCTTGGCTGCAGGCCACGGTCCTGTAACTGATTAAGGTTGCTGCACTTGTGACTGAGTGATAATTGAGAGCCCAATAAATCCCCACACAAGTATTTTTCACTCAGAGATGGAAAGCAATTGTTATGGACCCTCATAAGGAGCTGCAAGTGGTAAAATTAGAGCTAATACTAAAAATATAAAGAAAGCCCACAGATCACTCCCAACTTCCTCGCCCAACGTTCACATTTTCAGTTAAATTTCCAGGAGTGTCAAACGCACCAGGACTATACCTTCAGGCTTTCAGCTAAGTCATCCCCAGCACGAACTCAAATCATTCCCATTCCTCAAGATTTTGTTGAGTACTCCCTGGTCTTCCTTCCCCCTACCCCAGGTCTCATTTATCTGCATAGGGAGCATTGCTTTAGCCAAGGTCTACGTGCTATTCTTTTTCCTCGGGAAAAGAAAAAAAAAACAAACAAAAAAGGCAAAAAAAGCAGAGCTGCAGCTGTTCAGGGTTCCTTGGAAAAGGAGGAAGACAGATGTAAGTAGTTACCCTCTGAAGATTCACAGGGATCAGTGCCTGAACAGCATTTTGCTCTGTCCCTCATGTGACTGCTTAATTAGGTGTTGATTCACTCAGTCATGAGACACAAGAAAACAGGGCTGCAAGCCCCAACGTCAAAGAAAAAGTAATGCCTGTTCTGCCAGTTTCTGCATTAGCAAAGCACAAAAGGGACATCCAGTTCTCAGAAGCAAAACTTGTGTTTTCTTGCCCATAAACCAATCCATCACATCATTTCAACCTTTCCATATTAAAAAAAAAAAAAGGTAAAAAAAGAAATATGTATTATTTCAGAGAAAGATGCTTGTGAATTCCCTGATTATTCTCGCCTGTGAGAGTCAGGACCAGCACAAGTGTCCAAAGGGTGAGGTCCCTGGCCAAGCTCTGAAGCCCTGAGAGCAGTGTCCCCTTCCATCTGATAATCCAGGTCCAGGCTGCTTCAGAATATCAGGCTTTCTTCTGGGGTTTGTTTGCTTTTGGAAAAAGAATACAAGCTATTTTTCTGTGGCTTTATTCCTGTTAAATGAATTTCTTGGCCTCCTTAGTACCAGAAAGCTTTTCTGTTATGGGGTCTGGTTACCATAGCAACAGGCTTTAAAAATATCAAAGAAATTTTCAGGACATGGTAAAGCAATTTCACAAACTGTGTATAGTAGAAAAAGCTGGTGGACACTTATTTATATGTACTTAGTTCAAACAAGGTCTGATGTAGCGATAATCCCAAAATGCTGCTCTCAGTCCAAATTCTGGGGTTGTAGAGGACTACAGTGAACTTTAGCTTGCTGTGTTACCACGTCATTTACCAAGACAGTCACATAAAATTAATATATGATGACAATTTTTCCCATGAAGGTGACATTGAAGCTCAGTGTGTCATTGAAATGCATTAAATGCCAAAAGCTTTTTTCCTGAAAAATACGACCCCCTAAACCTTTGATTTTAAATATTGTCTGCTTTCAGTCTCACCCTCCTCATTTGTGTAGATTTTACAACTTATTTAAAACACATGCCTAGTGCTAAGCACATGAGAGGGTTCATTGGGAGCAACCAAACTACTTAGACTTACAGCACATGCCTAAGCACAGTTCTGACTCAGTCTTACTGCCCCCATCAGCTTTCACCAAAATCCCATCTCAGTTACACAGGAACAACTGCAAACTAAAGACAGAGGATGATTACACAAACAAGTATAAGAAATTCATATCTATGGAATGAAATCCCAGACTGTCCTATCTGTACATGATGCTCATTTATACCAACATCCCACAAGTCCTAATGATAGATACTCCCCATGAATCAACAACTGCCTGACACCAGTGTTGGTCACTTGCCATCTAAGCATCCTCCAACACCTTCAAATGTCTGATGTGGCTCAATTCTACAATCTTTCTGCACACAGAGTGGTTACCTGCTGCCATAAGCCCAGAGGACTTTAACCCATCCCTTTAGTTAACCTTCAAAACCACTAACCATCAAGTTCACTGTATTTCAAGGCTATTGCCAGGCTCCAAACCTGAAACAATTAGGAATGATTTCATAGATCTGCCAAATAACACTAACGAATATCTAGGTGGACTGGATCTATCCTACAGCTGCTTTTCAGGAGGGACGACTTTTCTGACTTGGCTCCAGCCCATGCACTGAACATCCCTCCCTTACTGGCTCTACGAGTCAAACAGGCCCCTACTTAATTTGCAGAAGGGATGAGATCCTGATCTGTGCAGATACTGCAAGGGTCCCAAGACTACTGTGAGGACCCTAGACTGCTCAATTCTCCAAGGCAAGAGTCAGGCTGCTCAAGTGTTTTCCAAATTAAGCATGTAAAGGTGACCTGAAACTATTTCAGGTAGATCTATATAGAGCAGACACTAAAGACGTTCCCTGACTTCACTTTTATGTAACTCATAAGGACATGAGGACAAATAAAAATCAGATGCTTGAACAAGCCACAACTTCATTTAACATTGGAAAAAAAAATACAAACTGATGGAATAACGGAGCAGCCTGGCACCTTCAAGCAAATGCACTGGAACTGTGAGGTCCTAAACACTTTGGTTCCCCACAGCAGAAGAACGTGTAGAAATGCATTTAGCTATCAGCTAAGACCTGCTCAACCTTTAAACCAAACTTAACACAGAGCTCTACTGAGTTTGCTTCATTGTGCTTTGCTCACTGCCACAAGGAGCTCTGTATCCTCAGGCTCTCTGCCATCCCCTTCGGTTTTCTAAGTCTCACTACAAGCTCATGGTTTTGGGTTTCCAAGAATGGTAGGAATGCAAAATACAATGTAGGACTGGCCATTGCCCAAGCTCTTCAACACGACTATCCATCTAGAGGGATTTTCCACAGCAGAAAAACTGAATTAGTCAAGTGTTACTGAGAACCCCACATGACAGATACATGGCAGCTCTGAGCATCAGCTGAACACAGCCCTTACATGCCCCAGAACTTTTCTTACTGCTAAAATCTTTGTCTCTGATAAAGAAACTCCAGGTTCAGCTCAACATGCCCTCCCTGGGTATCAGCACTGAAAAAAACCTCACTCCAAACACACACCTTCCTTATCACGGAACTGAGCTGGAACACACAGTCCAAACCAGCTCTGCCTGACAGAATCAACAGAATCACTTGATAAAACCTACATTGTTCCACTGGGAGAGGCTTTACTTAATCAAGATATATATGTATATTTACTGTATGTTCAATAAACCCCTTTTTGCTGGTAGTAATGGAGTTGATGTGAACATAATTCCACACACTCCCAACCACCACAGCTTGCCAGCAGATTTCAGTCTGTCCACATGAGCATCCTTAAAATGTGGAACCCGAAGCAGCCTAGGGCTGCAGGTAACCTGCTGTGAACCAGCCACAGCACTACACAAAGCTGTTTATTCCACTGCATCAAGAGGAAAGAAAGGCTCACATGCTGGACAGCAATAGCTGTCAATGCCACCAGGACATTTTGGACTGGTTTATTTTTGTTGGGTCATTTTTTCGTGGTCTTTTTAAAGGAGCTGTAAGTAAGCCAAAGTAATCACTCCCTTGGCCTTTTGTTTCCCTTTCCCCTTCCCCTTCTCATGCACATCACTTGATGTGACACAGCAGTAACCCCAAACAGGATGCATCCCACTGCTTGTGGCAGAAGGAGGAAGGGACAGCACAGCACCGAGGGGAACCCTTCAGAGGGGAGAGGCAGCACTGCAGGCCTCAGACAGGACAACACTAAGAAGAGAACAGAAGAACAGAAGGTAAAGCGAGATGGTCATTAATTCTCTTCTTCTGTGTGTGAGTACATGTGTGTAAATACAAGTTCCCGAAGCAGAGCACCAAGCAGGGACAGTGACAATGAGGGAGAACACTACAAGGAACAAAACATCCCAAGCAAAATGAATCACAGAATCACTAAAGTTGGAAAAGTCCTCCAAGATCATCAAGTCCAACCTTTGACTGAATACCACCATGCCCATAAAACCACTAAATCCTGTAAAATGTATGTATGTAATCACAGCATCATACAAGTGCTTCCAACTACACTTGCACATGTACCTTTGTAACCTTCTGTACACAGGACAACTCCAAAATGCTTGTATTTATACAGCATCTATCAGCCCCCAAAATCGCAAAAATCTTAGCATTATGGTTCTGATCTAAGAAGCAAAGGAGTCTGCCCAGTGTTACATTACAGCAATTTAGGCTTGTCTACACAGTGCAGTGCATTATCTGCACACAGATAATGAATTTACCTGTCTCACAGCTGGGGGAAACACCAAAGTTCTTCTCTTACAGACAACAGCTGAGCAAGGTTTCTGCTTTGTGGTATCCTGATTGCTGTGAGGTGAGACAGGTGTTTGCACACTCAGAGCCATGATGGCAAATGAAGGCACCCGGGTATATTTTGAAATATACAGATATATGTATTTTGTCTGACACAGACAAATATATACATACATGTGACAGATCTAACAGTGAGGTCTTTCCTGCTCTTGTGATCTTTTTTCTTCCAGCATGAATATCCTTTAGCAAAGCCCAAGGCTTTGGCACTGAAAGCCTTCAAACCCCAGTGAGGATGCTGAGGACTTCATAGAACTGGGCTACTGGTATTTGCCTTAATTTTTAAGTTTCATACAAAAAACAAATTCTTGTCAAACTCCCTCTTCCCTGTATATTTTCTTCTCCTCTGTTTTCTCAATCCATACAGATGAGAACAATTGCCATTACTGAATCTTACATTATCTTGCATGGATTTTTTCTCCAATGTGGGCATAGACTAATGTCACCTCCTGAGTGCAATTCAGCTGGTTTGTCCTGCTAGCTACTAGTAAAAAAGACCAGTGTTTAAATGAGTATATACTAAATCCAGGTGGGCAAAAACACAACAAAATCCCAAACCAACAAAACCTATAATACCTGGTGTCTTGTCTTTTGACCCCGAAGTGAGAAAAAGCCTTACGCAACACACAAACATAAGCTACCTAGCAGTTTCTGGGCATTCTTCAATTGAAAACTAAAATCTGATGACACATTTTAAAATAGCTACATACTCAGGCTAACCAAAATTATTCCTTTGTTGAAAACTGCACAAAAGATAGTATGGAAAAAAAAAACCCTATTAAAAGTAAAATAAATTAGTCTTATTACAAAATGGTATTTTAGCTTATCTGAAGAAAGTTTGATAAATATTTCTTTATGCAAAGAAAAAATTCTGTTATAGCCTCAAAAGAACTTAAAGCTGCTTTGATTTTCTTTTTTTTTTATTTCCATACATTTTTATTATATGTTTTGGAAAGTTCATGATTAGTATCTCTTATATGACTAGTAAATATACCCAGTTAAGAAACCACCATGCTCATTTTCACAGCTTCTTAGTACTCCATGCTGTCAGTAGAACAATTTCCTTTTCTACTGAGCAAGTAGAGTAATTTCCAGTAACTCAGAGCAGCTGAAACATTTAAGTACTGAAAAAACCAACCACCTTTTTCTGTCTGACTATTTAAGTTCTATGTCAGAGTTTGGGCTGCCTTTAAATAGAAACACAGCATTGTAAGCCAATTCACTGTCCTGACATTTGAGGCATTTCTTTAACTCTGTCTTAAGGGGTAATACTGTTATTTTTCCCGTAGGAACAAGAAAATTCTGGCAGACTTTGTCCCTAAGAGCTTCTCAGATGTTCAGATAACGTCATTCAACTAGAACAAGCTTCTGAGAAGGAGCACACCCTCCCGCCTGTTTCCTGCACACCCAACCACACAGCTTATCATCTGCACCCATTCTTCATTAACACCTGAACTAACACAGTTTTTTGCTACAAATTTCTGGTGTCAAGTTTCATGAAAAGGAGTAAACAAACCATTCAGCCAAGTCTCCAAACGGCAAGAACATTTTCTAGGTAAGGCTGCACGGGGGTGGCGTGGGGAGAGTGCAAAAATACTCGTCAAGAATCTCATTCATTTCCCATTGAACTCCTCACACGTGATGTGTTACCTTCTGCCCGACTGAAGCCTTCCATAACTACCCACAAACGTGGCAAACTAAGTGCTGAGCACACAGGCTTTGGAGGCCTGATTTTAACTTGGGACATGCATGAAACAAGAGAAATGTGGTTATGTAGCAGACAGTGTGTGCTTTAATACTCATCAGAAAGCAAAATAATTCAGCTGACAGAGGTTTTGATATTCTGGTATTCGCAGTAGTCCAGGACTGACCTTTCTTGAGGCTGTCCCCTGCAACCTATGCAGGGCAAACTATGGAACCACATGACTACTGTCTTCCTCCAACATGCCCATACTGTGGCTGTCCCCATGGACGTGGCCATTTGAAACAGGAATAGACGAGGTGCAGCCAGCTCAGAGCTTCACAGGTACCAAAGCGCAGGAGGCACGCAACAGCACCCACAGCATTTTTACTAGAGAAACTCAGCTCACTCAGACTTCTGTTCTCACAGTCTCCACCAGACACGACTGAAGTCAATCAAAAGGTTTAGAAATTACTAAGGGGAGTGCAAGGCCAAGTACTGCACTCCTTGAGCCACCATTTCCATAGCTCCTGAGGCTAAAATAAAAATAAGAAGGCATATAGCAAAGCAACAGTTCCTCTGAGCAATGCTCAAACCATTTACCTTCTCTCTCTTTGAGTGGAAAATGACACAGGAACTGGGGTGAAGATACTACTCCGGCTTAAACAGGCACATAGCCAGGATCTAAAGTCAGGGCTGAACTGCGTTCAAAATTTCTTCATTTATCAACTAAAACAGATGGAAGAGAACTGTAATTTGGCTACCGTTTCTTCCCAGCTCTATATCACACAAACTGGAAGAGTATAAGGTTTCTGGTACTATTACAAATTTTATGTTTTGCTGACATTTTAGCTGGAGCAAGGGAAAAAACATTTGAAAATGCTGAGAGTGAGGCACACACAGATCTGGAGGGGCATGAAACACCATTAATGCACAGGGCATGATCAGTACCCAGAGTAAAGGAAATGTGATTGTTTCTGTGACGTATTTTACTCATTTTAGACCAAAATGACTACTGAGGATGTTGCGATCCTGGAGAAACAGAGCAGGACCAGCGGTGATGGATCATTCTCATGCCTGAAGCTCACTGCTATCAGCAGGGGCTGTTGCAGGCCCACACTTGGGTACAGCTAACCCTGTTCACGTGGGCAGGGGGTACCTACAGCCAGGATTGTTGTTACTGACACTGGCAGCACTGCAGAGTCCTCCACCTGTACAAAATGGGTTCTTTCAAGGCCAGAGTTTCAAAGACAGATAATATACAAGAGCTGGAAGATATCCAGATTATCAACCCAAAAGCATCAGACAAGACTGCTAAATATAAAAATTTTTTACATACAGCCAAACTGTTTGCGTCCAAAGGTTTAATTGCTTGATAAGAGCTATGAAATTAGAAAAGACAAAAAACTTCATTACAAGCATATTTTACTTGCAGATGCACCTCACATACATGCACTGTTAATACTCTAGATGTAGCTCATGGAGTATTTTGTGCCGCAATTCACATGTTTGAACAAGTTTCTCTGCAGCATATTGTGTTCTGAATAATAGTATCTTCAGAAGCTATCAGTTTCAGAGAAGAAAAAGATTGTTTACGCAAATGTGCAGAGCTTCAGTTGAGCACTAAGCAACATTGTTAACCATGCATTGTTGTAAAAATAAATAAATCCTTTTCAATACAAAGACTACATAATAACCACTCACCTGTCTATGAAGCAGAACATATTTGGGCAGGTACTGTTAGAAATTAGTGACTGAATGTAGTGTTTATGGTCACATTCCTTAGGCACAAGAGAATCACATGTATTTTGCTCAAATATATTTCCCATATATTAATATTTCCCCTATATGAATTCTGCTACTACTCACTGTAAGGTGGAACAGAACAGCCGGTGCACTAGCAAACCAATTACTGATTAATAAAACTGTTTCCTGTTTTTAATGGGCATAACTTTTCTCCTCCAGCGGATATTTTACACATTAAGGTTCTCTATCTAACACCACAAACACAAAATTTTTCAAGTCCTCAGAGACAAATTCTGCTCTTGGCTGATTCTGGAAGCCCAGCACAACCACACTGTGGATTCAGTGCTGCAACTGAGTTCTGCATTTTTCCTAACGTTACTCACAAACATGTGATCCTGCAGACATTCAGCTCCAGATGCAGCACTGGGAGGCAGCACAACCGCTGAGCATGAAACCACCACGTGCTTTACTTTCCACTCGTAAAACACACTGCTGAAGTGGTCACCTACAGCATTCAGCCAAAATTACAACACAAGTTTCAGGCTCCAAGTCACACTGGACCAGTTTATTCCAGAACAGAAGCTTGGATTCATCCAAGCTGTCACCATGAGCATACGCTAACTCAAAGCATACACAGAGCAAGGGATAAAGCCCTTTGAAAACACAAGGACAATCTATCAATCAACCAGAGGAGCTGATCATCCCAAGTCAGCAAGGTTTGTAACATGAGACATGTAAACACACCCTCAGTCACCTGAAAACGAGTGGTGGAATTGTTTCAGAAAAGAAGACGACCTCACAGTGCACAATCAGGTACATACACCCCATGCTCTTGGTACATCCTCATGCCTCATGATTTTACCTGCAGTAGGAAAGGGAAGAAACAGAACCCAAGAGTTTGTAGAAACACCTCCTTACAACACTTGCCAGTGTAACCCAAGTGTAAAGAAGCATTTCCACTTGAGTATATCTATACGTACATGATTCACTCACTCCAACCTCTCCTCAAAAAGATTTCTAAGTTCGAGGAAGGAGTTGAAATGCAGGGAGGGAAACCAAGAAAGTGACTGTTCCAAGGGCTGCTCGGTGAGGCAGGAGACTGCAGCTATCCCCAGACAACCCAGGCCATCCCATAGGGAAGAAGCGATGCCACAGGCTGGGAGGAAGCAGAGTGTGCTCTGACAGAGCTGACCTCATGATGGCCAGGACGTGCAGGGCAGCCTCGTGATGCCAAATTCTCAAGTCACCACGAGCTCCCAGCCACCATAAGACATGCCAGCAGGAAAGGCAGCAAGGGTGACCTTTCACCTGTTAGCTCATTTTGTAATGAGCTTTACCTCCTGCTAAAAAACTAGAGAAAAAAATGAGCAGAGGGTTTTTTCACTTCACTGTTCATGTTCCCTGTTCCACAGGTGATGGGAAGAAGCCAAGGTGAAGCAAGGGCTAGGCAGAGTTCCCACCAGAGCAGGGAAAAACTTCCCAAGGCACAAAGCCAGGCAGACACAAGCACCCCAACAGTTTTCAAATTATTTCATCAGTCTCTGCACTCACATGCACCTAGCATGCTGGGAATATCAATCCAAGTTAATTCCTTCAGATCTGGTGATAATATGAGTAAATAATCACTGGATGGACTGCCAACCCTCTGATTATCAACTCCTTCAGTCACTGTACAGACTCAGCTTGCAGCTTTATTCAAAGCTAGCACCTAATTTTAAAGGACATGCTGCGTGTTTTAGGAGCACCACATTCCTACCTGGAGAAGCACTTGGGAGACCTAGAGAATGGTGGCAAGGAGGGCTTGGAGGGTGGCCCTTTCAGAAGAAATTATCAAAACTATCTCCAAGTTCCAGAGGTGCTTAGTGGAATCTTGTAGCTTGTATGTCTCTGTTTCCAAGATGAAAATTGACTTTAAGCATTGGAAGGTACATAAAAACTTACGTGACAGGAAATGCAAAACAGATTTTGGCACAAAGAAGTACTTTAGAAAACAGCGATATATTTCAAAACACAAGCCAAAGTCATCATAGCATAGAGAAAACTGTGCATAAATCAAAGTGAAGTATTTATTAAAAGTTGGTACACTCAAGCTAATGAAAGCACCAAATAGCCAAAACCATACTCTTCCAGACATTACAGAAGAGATGGATTTTTACAAAAAAGCAAAACTTAAAAGGACATTAAAAGGCAGAAATGAACTTAATAAAAGCACAGTAACATTTTAGATGTTTAAGAATTTGAATAGTCTTAAAAATTATGGCACGAAAGCTTTTTAAACTCATCAGGTAAGTGAAAAAGATAAAAGCTGGAGCTATTACAAAATAGGGTTCAGCTAACGCTCTTTTGGAAGATAGATTTGAGGTGGTGAAATTCCAGGAGGTTTTACAAATATTGACAAAAAGCCTTGCAGAATGCCAGAAATGAACAAACATAAAACATGCTGCTTCATTAATAACAGGTTTTGGTCAGGCTGGCCTGATGCACTGCTGAGGAACAGCTTTAAAAAGCCTTATGCAGAGCTATTAGGATCAGGAATTTGCTGGCTGCATTGCTCCCAAGAACTGACACAGTTTGGCAAGAGATCTGCTTCCCTGGGCTCAGCCAAGCTGTACACAAAGCTACCTGCTCCTGAGAATAAAGTTCTGTGGGTAAAACTTTTGACTGGAAATACCAGTATAAAGATAACTTTTGTGTTCCTCCTTCACCTTACTCCAGCCTCCACTTTAAAAAGCTGTAGTAGTCCCTGGCTACACATTAATAAATGTCTCTGAGTCTCTTTGCACTTTATTTCAAGAAATTAACCTCTGGTTCAAGAAGCAATTATGCCTTTGTAAGAAAGCATGTAGCATTTTTACTGTGCAAGAACAATAGCTCTGCAGAGGAACTGGCTCATGAAGCATCTCTGTATCAAGCTACCCATTTCCAACTCTAGGTTTATTGCATTCCCTTGATGAATGCCGCTGCCAAAAATGATGTGAAAGGAAACATCTCAGGATACCACTTAAACTCACTGCCACAGAGAACAGAAAGAGTCTGGGCTGACAGGGAATGCTTGCCTAGACAGATTTCAGGAAATACTACTCTGCAGTCAGCCTGAGGCCTTTCCTATCTCAGGAACCTGGCAAACTATCCTCTCAAATAAAGGAGCAGCACATATTACTAGAAGACCCCAAGAAAGCACATTTCCGGGATGACAAAAAATGGCTTTCTCCATAATAAAGAACATTTAAAATTATTTATTCCTGAATCTCCCAGCTTGCAAAACAGCACTCATTCTCAAAAATACGTAAATAACCAAAGCAAAGTCCTAAAGGAAGAATGTGCCCAAAGATACCCACCACAGCTGGTGAAACTTGAAACTGGAAGGGGTTCTGTCAAGCTTGAACAATCACCACACAGCAGTACCTCTACAACAGCTGCTTTAACAAGAGCAAAACAGAGTTTGCAAACATCAGTGGAACGCCCCTCAGAATGAGATGGTTCTTTAGAGCTCCCTAGATTAAAATTTAAAAAAAGACACTGAGGCTTTTAGTGAGCTGTAGTGTAAAAAGAACTTCTGATTAATAATCCCTCTATCCTCCAGCTAGGGAGGCAGGATGTCTAGAGACAGAAGGGAATGAGTATTTGAACTTTATACATAAGATGGAAAAAATCCCCACTGAGTTTCCCTCCTACATACAGCCCCGAAATGTGCAAGTCCCATAGTGCAGTGTTACAAGACCATCCCTCTCCCCCTGCCACATACTAATAGCGCTCCAAGTCCAGTCAGGATCCCAACACACATACTCTCCTGCAGAAACTCTGCTGCAGTCCTTGCAGCTGTATTTACCATTGGAAATACTGCACTACACACATCTTGACAAGGATATAAAGCCTCAGCCCTCTTGGTAATTTACTGAGCTTTGGGCTAAATCTACTGAGCCCATTTTGAAGAACAAAAAGCTGGTTGAGTTTTCAGTGACCTACCAGCTCCCTTTTCTCCAGAGGGCTGAAGTGGATCCCTGGAGAGCCAAGAAAGACACAGCAGCTGAAAATCACTATCTGTGACAGTCACTAATGTAAACGTCCAGTGGAATGTTTTGTGTGCCCATATAATATACAGCAGAAATGCATGGCTGCTTCTGCTTAATTTAAGGAAGTTTTTTGTAAGATTATTTCTATTTTACTGGAACAGGGTTCATTTATTTACTATTTTAAAGTGTATTTCCATTTCAGACACATACAGCTTACAGCTCATGTGAACACCTTTACGTATTTTTACAGCAGGAATACTTTGATTCTATAATTCTAGAAAACTGCTTACGTGAAATTTTATTTTCCTAATAACTGTAACAGCCCAAGCCTGGGCTGAGCTCTCCTGTCACCAGCAGCAGCCTGTGCCAGATGCTACAATATGGCCAAGAGATTCTATTTATAGTAATAGTAACCCTGAGGGAAAATCCACTCATGTGAGTATTATTTGCAGTAGACAGCAGGTACTCTACATCTTGGAATTTAAGGGCTTGACTCTTCCCTCCTAGAATACTTGCAGGTGTTTCTGTGTTTCTTGTCAACAGATTTTACCACTAAAATTTGAATATTCTTACTCACCATGTGAATGTCAAGCTGTACCAAGAGATTTCAGTCTAAGGGCCAAGTCTGCCAATTGCCCTGCATTAAATGGAAGAGCTAAAAAACTAACAAGTAGTGGATCTGCTGTGATTTCCTAAAGTTTCTTCTGTAAAATAAACTGCATATATATATATTAAAAAAATATATAAATGGCAAACTGGCACCTCAGCAAATATTTTACAGTTGCTAAATTACTGGTCCCATTTTAGTGTTGCTAACTTACTGGTCCCATTACTAAACCTGTTAACTTCTCCAGCACCTAGTCCTGAAGGGTTTTACACAGTCTGGCTAGACCTAGGCTCACAAAATTTCACATACTCCCAGCACAGAAAGAGATTCTTGGCAGGAAAAAAAAAAAAAAAAAAAAAAACCTACCACAAACAAATCAACAACTAAACAAAATGCTTCTTCTGAAAAGCAGTGTTTTATTTTTGAAACAGTGTAAGGTCAGATAAGTAGAACTGATGAATTTTCACAATAAGCCTCATAAAAATGCAAAATATATTCATAGTAAAAAAAAAAGAGTGGCAAAATCATCCTTAAATGTTCTGCTATACTAATGTCATTGCCAGAATAGTTGGGTTTTTCTCTCCAAGTGCATATTATTCACAAAATATAATTACAGAATTTATGCATTTTTATGGTTGTTCTACACAGTCTCCTCAATAAGAGACCAAATCTTTCAAAGGGAAGAGAGACAGAAATAACAGCGCTCAGAATATTTGGGAAATGCTCTGTTATTAAGGCTGTAAACAGATACAATTTATCAATCCGTAAAACATCACCTTGTACCAATGGAATTGATGAGGCTGTTGCATTCAGGTTCACTGGAACCAGCAACAGCCTAAACTCTAAAGTGCATGTTTCCAGCATCCAAAGACTCAGCTGTCCTAAATAACAGTCTCTATTTTGTACATTATCTGAAAGTTTCACCAGGAATTGATAATCCTCACTAGTTGTGATTTTAGCTACAAACTTAGCCCCATTTGGAAAATGAAAGCAGCTGTTAGGCAATATGCCTAGAAAGCATCTGTATTAGTCTTCAAAAATACTACTTGGTTCTTCTAAGTCAGAGCTGGATCTCCCACCCTTCCCAGAGCCTCATCAGCCTTTCCCTGCAAATTATACCTGTGGGTCCACCAAAAAAAACCCCAACTGCAAATTCACCAGTTACCAGTTGACAGTTCACATCACAAAACAAAACAGCACTATAAATTTCAGACCCAGTTTGGCACAGAATGATACAGATGACGAGGGAAGCAAAGACCTTGCCAAGTACTCACTCTCCTCCTTTCAACACGGGTGTGGATCCCCACATTTATGCCCCAGGTCTGCACTGCAGCTGTTGCATGAAGCACCAGTCTCTAGACAAACCCATCATGAAGGCAAGGCAAAAGGCACGACAATTATACAGAGCAGTCCTAGTACTCCTTCTCTTCCCCACCAAGGCCTCTGGTCCAGTATTAAGATGATTTGGAAAATAAGATGACATCAACATCATTAAAACGTTTTGTTTCTTAGAGAAGATCATTTAAAAAAGGATTCACCTCCACAGTGAATATCAAGAGGTGTGCAAGCAGCTCTGATCAGTGTCTTCAAAAGTTGTGTGAGCTCCAGGTAAGGTCCAGGAGCATGTCTTGACTCCTTGAGGACTCATATAGTCCCATCAATATTTTTTGAAAACCCTTGTGCTTAGGTAACTGCAGATACACTATTATCCATCTAAACTGCTAAATACTGCAGTTAAAAGGGGTATCCCACCACAGAAAATGAAGCCCATCAGTCAGAGATCTCCCGTTAGAGAGCAGCCCAAGGGCTGATCATTTGTAGGCAGTAAATTTCAAGGCAGCGGGTGGAAGGAGAGCTTCATCACACAGTTAGAAGTGCGCTTCAAGAAGCGCGTAACTCTTTCTAATGAAGCAGATTGTATTTGCATCCAGGTGGCAAACTACAGTTTAAAAGAATATTGCAGGTTCTCTCTTTGCCAGGACGCAGACACGGCATTTCTTTCGAGCGTGACCATTATTCACGCGTGCAACAGCACAGAAACTACCTGTTTCCAAGCACACCAGCCCGCGGAGGCCCCGGGCGAGCCCCAGGCCCCGCAGAGCACCCGAACGCAGCCTCTCCCTGCCCTGGCCCCCACAGGCCCGGGCCGTGCGAGCCCACCCGGCCCCTCGGGCTGCCCTGCTCCCCCTCCTGAGCTTGACCCCGCTCAGCTGATCCGGTGCTACTGAGGTCAGAGCATAACGAATTTCACGAAAAGCCCGACTCCTCTCTTGGCCAAAACTTCACGTTTTCTCCCCGTTCCTGAGGCTGCTCCCTGGGGACCTGCCCGCCTGTCGCCGTCCCCCGGACATCCCCCGAGGGACCCGCGGGGACTGGGGCCCCACACACGCCGGGGAAGGGGAGGCAGCCGCGGGCTGGGGGCGAGGCACGGCCCGGCGTTGGGAGCGGCGGCCCCGGCAGCGGAGGCAGCCGAGCGGAGGCACCGAGGCAGCCCCGACGTGGCGGTCCCGGGGGACTCCCGCCCCGCGCCCGCCGGAGGGGCCCGGCCGGGGCGGCCCCGGCGCTCCCCCGGAGGGCGGGGGACGGATCCCCCGGGGCTGGGGGGAGCGGGGCACGTCGCTGAGCAGCTGCCGAAGTCTGCCAGCCCCCGCGTCCTCCGGGCGGCGGAGGGAGCTCGGAGCTCGGCGCAGAAGTTTGGGGCAGGGGAGGAGCGCGGCCCCGTCCCGGTTACCTGAAGACACAGTCGTCGCGAGCGTCCCTGGTCGGGGAGATGAGCCCGTGCTTCTTGTTGAAGAGCTTCTGGAAGAGGGTGGGCGGCATCTTGGGGCGCCGCCGCTGCCCCCGCCGCCGAGCCGCTGGGCTCCGCGCAGCGCCGTCCCCTCGCCACGGCTAGTTCCGCCCGCCCCGCTCCATTCGGTGTCACAGTCATATGACAGAAATTAGTCACCCGGCGCTGCCAGGAGGGGAGGAAGGAGCGAGGGGGGGAGGGACGGAGCGAGGGGGGAGGGACGGGCGGGAGGGGGGGAGGGACGGGCGGGCGGGGCGGGCCCACGTGGAGAGCGGAGCCCCGCAGACCCCGCGGGGAGTTCGGGGTTCTCCTCTCTCACCCGCCTCGGCGGCTCTTGAGGCGGCAGCGGGTGCGGGAAAAGCGCCTGCTCCCGGCGGAGCTCGGCCGGGGGCAGGGCCGAAGAATCCCCCGGGGGGCGGCGATAATGCGCCGCTCTTGTGTTTTCCTTCTTCGGACGGAAGTTAAAGGCAGGAGCCCCAGGAAGGCGAGAGGAGGTCACGATCGTGGCATCAGATACATCTCGCGGCTGTACCCAGCGCCTTCGGGACTATGCGTACAGGGGTGCAGCAGAGAAAGGTAACGTCTTTTACCCCAAACCTCGAAAATCCAACTCCTGCCCGCTCTCCTGCCAGGTACACGAAGCGATTCGACCACAGCTGTAGCAGAATGGCTCAGCTCAGATGCACTCGATTCAAAACCTACAGGGAAGGTGGAACATGTGTAGTTGATGGCAGAGGAAGCCATCATTACAGGTAAAACATCCATCCACAAGATTATCTAGGACATAAAGCCCAGCACCTGACTCCAAAACAAATTATAAGAAAAAAAAAAAGTGTGATAGGTTTTGTAAAATGAAAAGGATCTGTGCCTTTTTGCAAAACTCTTTATTAGTAATATTTTAGTGAAATAAAAACCCTGGTAAGAGCTAGCAGTCTCCTTCAATGTCTCACTGTTCAGATACAACACTGCTAGGAAGTTTAATTAAGGACTGACAAAACTGACTCATCTGCTTTCCCTGGAAAATGGAAATTAAGCTAAAACAACGTTTGATGTAAGATTAAATTAAGCAGATTGTTTTTAAGGCATAATTTAACACGTGTGTAACATATCTACACAATGATTCTTCACAATCACCCCTCTGTAGGAACTTTGTTTTCCATCTACTAGAAGCTGTAGAGATAATTCTAACACAAACCAGGAATTAATGTTTAGATGCATCTTTTTCCCCTTGTTCTGTACAGAAGACACCCATGCCTGCTACAGATTTATACATGACCAATTTTTTACATCTTTTCACCATGTGAAAGCCTCCTGGCTTCAAGAGGAGCACATAAACACAGACTCAAATACAAAAAGTCCTCAGGGAACACAACAAAATGATAGAATTTTGGCCAGAATATGTAACTCAGCTTTCAGTAGTTTCACAACTTAGAGCAATGAAGATTTAGCTAAGCTCAAATGCAGTACAATTCAAGCTGATGGAGTCCCTTTAAATATAAGTGAACTTATGTGTCCATTCAGCATATTTTGATTTGGACCCCAGCCATCTCTCTTCTGTGTCTAAAGATTATGAACCAAATCAGAACCATTTATCCTCCACTGGCCTGTACATGTACCCTTGTAGCACTCCAGTACAAGACACATCTCCCACCATCTCTGGGTACTTGAAGTCAAAGTCTCCTAGAAGTGCACTTCAGATAACAAAAATAACTGAACAGTGTTAAAGAAAAACCTCTTACAGATTTACGTATAATAGATTTACTCAACATACATCTGCCATGCACAATTCCTGGTGATAAAGGATTATCAGAGTTCCTGCATCGACTGACTTGCTGGAAGCAATTCCATTCAAGCCATTAAGACTTCATCATGTCTGGGCTGTGACAGAGCAGTCCTGGAGAGACTGACACTGAACAGATTCCTCTCCTGAATCACTGCACAAATAACCTCCTCTGTCCTACCCATTAACTGGCCATGACCCATAACCTTTATCCACCAATATGGAAGAGCCAGTTTCCACTCTGAATGAAATTTTATGTAGTAATTTTTCAGCTGAAAACTGAACTATGGGAAAATGCCTTTCCTTTGAGAACAGCAGAACAGGAGCAGAGATTGTTGCAGCCTCAAAATGAATTTCCTTCCCTGGGGCAAAGAGCTAGCCTGGAAATTAATTACACTTTCTCTAAGAGTCTGACAAAAGATGGTAAGAAGCAGTGCCTTCATAACTGAACGGAAGGGCAAGAGATTGTGATGAATGATATTTCTGTCCTCCTACACAGCCGCATCACATCAAGAAAAACAAAAGCAAACCCCAGCAATATTCGGGCTGCTACAGCCAATTCCTTAGTTACAGACCCCATTTTCCTCTCTTGTACTTTCCAATTAGCTTGCCAGTATTAGTCTCTTTGTGTAACACTACCAAATGGCCTGGGGCAAAATAAGCATTTTTTCCTATGACTTCCAGAATACCTTTACAATAAACACATCTTTATTCCAGACCATCCTTTACTTGAATAATCATCATAAGCACAACTTACTAAATATGTAACTTTCAATTTTGCTTAAAGCTACATCAAGGAGCTCACCTCTGTCTCCTAGGGGCTCTAGATTCTTGCATAATTACTAGTGACTTAGTATTTGTAACAACAAGGATATTGATAATTAAAAGCATACCTGACAGGACTCCAAGGAGTTACTGGCAGAACTCAATCTACTAATGCTTAAAAGAAAAATAGCTTAATGGCATAATTTTTAACCTTGAGCCATACAGAATGTTTATACAATACTTATTCATAGACTAATCCAGCAGGATTTATTTGCACTTCCTTCTACCCCAGCCCAATGGGGAATAGATAATAAGGGTTTGAACTTTTGCAAGTATTTTCAAATGCAGTCAAACTAAAGTTGTGGATTTTGTATGTCTTCTTGTCAGGCTCTTTTTAGAAATACAGAACTATTTTCCAGGGTGATAACACTGAGAAACAAACTCAAACTTTTGAAAGCCATACTACCATTTTGAAACATTGAAAAACTCCCTTTTTGTCCAGAAAAAGTCTGAGTAAAGGACATTGTAGTGAGAACACTGTAGGGATCCAAATTACTTTAATGTGCAATGAATTCAAGTGGAAAAAAAATGTGTTTTCTGAGACATTCAGCACATTAAGAACAACATTTATGAATTAACAATCCACAAGCTGAACTGGAAGCACTGGGAATCTGACTTATGTGGACACAGTGTGAGCAGTAACCTGAAAATCCAGAATGTTAATATCCATTTCTTTAAACAGTTCAGCTAGTAAAAGGGTTTTTCTCAGCATTGTGTTCATGTAAGGCATTTACTTTCCCTAAGTCTGAAGCCACTAGAAGAAACAATGACTGAGAGATGTGATACTACAAAATATTGGAGATGAAACAGGAAGGACTCTGAGAAGGCAGTGGCTGGGCAGTGGATGTGCCCAGAATGGTGACACAGTGCTGATCATTAAGAGCCAATTCACAGTGATGATGGAGTGAAGATGACCTGTATTCATGTTCAGAAATCAGATTACAGCAGAACACACAGTCCTGTACCTCCAAGTTCTGCAGGCCTAAGCATTCAAGAAGTTTAATGGTGGCATACTATTCTGGCTCCCCAAGAGTACATAAATGCTTTCATAAACACTCCCAGGACACAGGGTTACCTTCATAGCCAATGTTAACACTTAAACAG
This sequence comes from Corvus moneduloides, assembly GCF_009650955.1. Classification (NCBI taxonomy): domain Eukaryota; kingdom Metazoa; phylum Chordata; class Aves; order Passeriformes; family Corvidae; genus Corvus; species Corvus moneduloides. Next base: position 10,892,611 of record NC_045490.1, read on the forward strand.
AGGTCATATCTTTAGGTGCTAATGCTACTAGAGAAAACTAGAAATCTTGACAAAAAGCCAAAAGTAAATCCATTAATGCAATTTGGTCTGCTGTTCTTCAGTGACACTTTTTAAAAATCTAAACAAACTGAAGAATCATCTTTATGGAATCCTTCAGAATAATGCCCAGAACAGGATCTAGTTGCTGTACAAAATAATTTAATATCACATATTTGAGTATTTACTAGCTTACTGAAACACATAATACTAAATTTCAAACAACATATATGCAAAAAAAATTACAACCATTAATTACTAGATTAATTACTAGTTAGGAGTTCTGTTTTGTCACCCTGCCACAGCAGCAAGACGGTAATTTCTTCTGTTAACTCCTGCTGAGAGCCAAAAATCTCATCTCTGTTTACAGTAGATCCAATTTTTGGTACTTGTAATAGTATCTGGGGGGAAAAAAAAAGTGATAAATAATTATCAATAAAGTGGCACATTCTCACATGTAAGAGAAAGCTCATTGATCTGACCAGCTGTTCAGACATTCACTAGATATATCCAATGCTAGCATTTGTCTGGAAGAATCTGATCTTGCAGGTCTCATTTGCCAGTGAAGAGAGAACAATAGTTTTGAGTATATGTACATTCCTCTTGAAAACTAGCATCATCCGAAAGACTCCTTGAGCAGAGAATAAAACATCCATCATAAACCCCCCACCACAGTGGGTATAATTCCTCAAACCAGGACCCTCTAGAAAAGCAGTAAGAAAACCAAACTTTTGTTCTGACAACACCACTTGTTGATTGCTGATTCACTTGCCCACCAAGTACAACCTGTGTTCTGTATTACCACAATTTGCCTGGGCACATGACCTAGCATCCCAGTTCTTTCATCTGTACAGAAGCATTGCGTGAGTGTCATTAATTAATACATACACACACACTTACAAGCACTTCCCTGCATTCTAGATGCTGCATATAACTCAACTGGTAATACAGTAGGAAGACATTTGGACCTAAGATGAAAATTTTTGTGTATTCGGTATTTTTGAAAGCTGCCACACTTATGCAGTCTCTCTGTATTGAATTAAAACAGAATAGATGACACTTCATGAGAAACTTCACAAGATATGGGAAAGTGTGGGGTTTTTACCTCTGTTAAGTGATGAGACAGTTTTGTTCACATTTCTCATTTTTGTTTAACAAAAATCTAGGAAGTGAAGAAATGAGCTTTCCTTATGTTAAGGGTTTCAGGAGAAAGAACAGAAACCTTATGAGAAACTGATAGATTTTAAAGAAAAAGATTACTGATAACTTGAACTACTTGGGGGGGGCTAGTGAATACCAGATCTTAAGTTCAACTCAGGCTTACTCACCCTAGAAATAAAGCACAGAATAATAATAAGGCCTTAATTATAAAGTAGCCTATGACTGTATTAATTCCTATGCTAAAGATCCTTGGGGGAGAAAATGTTAGTGCAGTTTTAATAAAGTATTGTTGTACAAGAATACTATTAAGCCAGAGATTTGAAGTTTTCTGCATCTTTTACTCTTTATAGCCTTGCGATTTTTCCAAATATCCAGGCTTTTAAAAAAAGCCCAACAACCTTTAAACACTCAATTAACTAGTTAGCATCTGCACAGTGAACCAAGTCTATACTCCTTTACCTTCAGGCACTCCTTTGGGAAGGTGGAACTCTTTCCAGTTAACTGGAACTTGCTGGAGCTGGGAAGGCCTCTGGCCTGGTGACATTCTAATGATGGAGCAGACTTCTCGTCTGTCGCACAGAGGCTGAAATATTAATGACATTTCACTCACACAACTCTTCCCATTGAAGAAATGTTCTTTTAGCTTTCTTCTAGGGAAATTAGAGATGACATACAGATTTCAAGACATGTCACTAGAAAACATTTAAGACTACTTGTGTACACTCAACATGCTATTGGAAAGGGTGATAAAAAGCTTCAAAGCTTTAAACATTCTCTTCAGCAGTTTTAATACTGTAAGGATTAAATATACAGTACACTACAAATTAGCATGATAAAACTGGATTGAAGAAGTGCAATAAAATCAGAACCTTTAAAATATTCTTTTCTTCTGGACTTTGAGGAATAATTTCTTTTTCTGAGCTCAGAGATGCAGGAACAATTTCTTCTGAATTTACAAATGGGCCTGTGGTATTCGGGAACAGGTCTTCCCCAGGTGAGGCTTTGCACACTGGCGACAAGCTCAGCTACAGCTCCGTCAAAATACAAAATATACAGAAGTAACTGCCCAGTTAAGTAACAGACAATAATTCAGATTGGCTAACAGTTGTTGGTTTGTGCAAAAGATATTCTACTGCTTAAAAAAAATTATTTAGGGATTCAGCTAGACCCTGATGTTCTCTGTTTATTAGTATGCACTAGCTCGACTGTGCAGAGACAAGTGGCAGTACTGTACTACCTGTCCTGCCAAAAAATTCAAACTAGCATTTAAATACCAATTTTGAATCAAAGGGTTTGTGCAAGTAAGGATACTAGTGCTGGTTTTACATTACATTTGTAAAAATATAAACCAAATTCCTAGGTTGGGTTGTTTAGGTTTTTTCATTGTCCAGAATTTATCACAGTTTATTGTGCAATTTGCAGTGTAACATATGTATAGGCAGAAATGGAGTGTGCCACAAGGAATGGTTTCTTTGGTTTTAATCATTCAAAAAAAAAAAAAAAAAAAAAAAAAAAAAAAAAAAAAGGTATCAGATAGACACTCACATCTAGCTCTAAAGGCTGAGCATTACCGGGATTTTTTAGGACTTTATTTTCCTCCATGATTAGCATGGTGGAAGTCATTTGCTAAATAAAAACAGAGAAGAACTCAGTATCAGTTTCAAAGTCTCTGCTGTTTATTATTACTCTTAAGGTATTCTCCTAGTACACAATACTTTAGGAACTCCATTTAGAATTACTACTAGTTCTTCAGTACTGAATTCCTGTCATTCAGGGTTTTTTTGGTCTTATGCTCTCCAAAATTAAAACAAAGAATTAGTTTACTGCAGCATGGACATTTCAGATGTGGCACTTCCTGCCACTTCTCCTAATTAATTGTAACTTTCCTCAGGATTCACAACTCCCACTTCCATTCTATGCCAGTGTTAACCAGTGCAGCACAATGGGAATACTCACCACCACAGCATCTGTTGGTTTGGTTGGCAGAACTTCTGCTGTCAACCCCTTTGATCTGGCTGAAGTGTTTCCTGGGGAATCAAGCTGCCTAAACGATGACGAACCTTCTTCTAAAGGATTAAAACTGGGGGCTTTTTTCTTCATCCTTTTGGCTTTAGCTGTTTGATTATCATACTAAATAGTGAAACAATTACATTTTGTGTTACAAAGTGAATCCCTATAGCCTGGTAATCACTTTAGAGTCCCTCTGGCATAGTCAAGCTCTACACAACCCATTTCAGTACCACTGACAGCCAGTCTGAAAAACAGTGAGCTTGGGGACATCCATGACTATTGTTCTATCGAGAGGGAGAGGCAAGCTACATCTTCACTCTGCCCGGGCTGCAAGCACCCCTTTACAAGGGTAGCAGGAGCTACTATTCCTCTAGGTGGAGTTTTCCACCCATACAAGGAGCAAACCATTTGTGTTACAACCTTGCTGATTTATTAAGGATCTTTCACCTTGCTTTCCGGTCCTAACGGTGAAGAACAGCGCATACCACTTTTTAGGTCTGGAGTTCTCTCTCTGGCAGCTGTTATTTTACAGAGTTTTTTGCCTGTGACAGATTTCCGACACATTAATTGACTTTGAGACAAAGACAGCTACTCTCCACCCCATGACTTACAGGACGGTTTTCAAAGAGGAAAAATTCCAAAACACAGTTCCACCCTCCAATATAATGCTCATCTCCCTCTCCCCACCATCAGCACTGCTTTACTCCTCTCCCATTCCTTAAACAAGGCTGCTTATTAATCTTATGTTCACCTGGCTATTTACAGCTGGGTAAATACTGTTGGACCAGAGACCTGTATAATCACAGCAGTCTTTACCAGTGGCAACTTCTGCTGCCATTGCACTCAAAATTGAGCAGGTGGAAATTATGTGGTACCTGGGCCAGACAGAATCATATTGGTCACAGATCAGAACTATACTTACATCAGTGTAATCAATGTATTTGTGAGACTTATATGAAATAAGCTCAAGTAAAGAGCATGACACAAACAGTTCTGTTCTGGGTAAGTTAAATAAGAAATGTCAATTTTCATTGAGCATCATGGGTGATTAAATGGAAAAATGCAGGGTCTGAGACTTTAGTTGGTTGATTGTTTTTGTTTTCTTCCCCTAACACATTAATTAGAACCAAGTCTTATTTGCTGGGATGATTTTTCAATTTACACTTTCCCTTCTAGACATAACTGAGTTTAGTCTGTGCTGGAAGACAAATGACACAGTAGAAGCCTGGTTTAGATACTGTGCAATCATTTAAGTTTGGGTAGAATATTCTGTTCTCACAGCTAGTACAACTGCTTCAGGTCATATTTTACCTGCCAGCGTAGTTGAAATGCTTAATGCTGAAGAACTGTAATTGCAATTTGATGGTCTCTTTCTAGAAGAGGAGGAAAAAAAAAGAACAACTATTCTGAATGAATGTTAACATTGAAAAAAACTATTAGTAAGAAAATCCTAGGAAAATATATGCTGAGTGAAAAGGGATAAAGCTTATTTTAAAAAAATATTGTTAAGGAGTTGCTTAATCACCCTTTACAGTTATTTGATAGTTTATCAAGTCATACAGCTTATCCTGAGGACTGTTGCAATTTAAGACCCATAGAAGACTCGCTAAACACTTAGCACTTTGGCATTGTAGGACAGAACATATTTAAGGAGGATGCAGGTGAAATTAGGTTCACAAGAAAAATCCGAATCAACTGTGTAGAGATCTGTAACACTAAGATTGATATGTGTTATGAATGAAAATGTCTGCATGTAAGACTGGAAGGAGAAGCACAAGGGTTAAAAGAAATTATGCTGTTCCTTGTTCCTCAGGTTTCTATGTCAGTGCCTGAAGGCAGCTCTGTGACAAGGCCAAGTATGGAACACCCTTCTCTGTGATAAAACCTCACCACAGACAACCTGTCAGAGAAAACCTGGCACCCAACAACAGGGGGGTGTCAGCAGGGTCCCAGCACACCACACACACACACCATTCCACCTCCTGGCAGATGCACTCCAAGCAAGGAAACACTAACAACAGGCAGTAAGTCACCTGGCCCAAGGTTATATTATAAAGTCAGCAGCATTCCAAAGCAAAGGAGCACCCCATGTAAGCTGGTGATTCCTAAAGAACATAAAAAACCTGCCCAAAAACTGATTTTTCTCTGGGCAAGCACAGAATGTCAGACTTAACGAAGACTTGACAACAGGTACCCTTCACACTCTACTGCACAGACAAGCCTGGCCAGACCACCTGAGCACACACCTCTTGCTGTGACTGAATGAAATCTGACAGAATTAATGCAATTGCATAAAAGCAGCTTATTTAGGGATTTTGTAAATAAATGTCATCTCCTTCCATAAAATCCTTCATTGAGTTCTCTTACACTGACTTCCCTCTTCCCTGACCAATTTCAAATTCCACCAGCATCAAAGTTAGTGAGGACACAGGTAGCTGAAACTCCACAGAAGTGTTTGCAGGAGCAGAGGCTTATTTGTACTGGCCTTTCTTTTAAGTATTACTCAAAAGAGAAGAACATTTCTGCTCTTCTGAACATTTAGCCTGAATATTTAGGTCCATCAAAGAGTCTGCTGTAGCGATTACCTTCTAATGCATCGGTCTGGAAAATCCTCTGGTACAGGTTCTAAAAAAAACCCAAAACATGAAAGCTAAACTTTAAATGAAAAAGGTATGCCAGCTTAGACCAGACAATTTTTTAGTGCAAACTAAATTAGAAAGCACAACATTAGAAGCAAACACAGACTACTAGCAAGGAGCTGCTCTCCATTATGCAGACAGACCTTACCTAAAATCATCATTACATATTTTATAAAGGTTCCTCACACCAGAATGAAATTTGTTTATAATATCCTCAAGTATTGTAGAAAATAATTACCTAATATTGCTGAAACATTTGAGATCTGTGGTATCTTATCTATGGTCACTGCTTTGCTGGAGTCCAGGAGAGTAGAGTTCTTGTACTTGCTAGGGTCCACAGAGTAAAAATTGCATCCTTCTGGACATGAAAAAATGTAAATGCAGACTTCTTATGCTGAAATTCAAGTTATTAAATTTGTGACCAAACCGAAAGCAATCACATTTGCAGGACAGGAACTAAAAAGCAAAATTAAAGCATTGTCTTGGCTCAAACAGCTGCAGAAAAGTTTGGAAGGAATTTGACTGAAAGCACATTTGTGGGCCATTCCCAGTAAACAGCTTGTGTCAACCATGAATACTGTAGGTTTAAAGTAGGATTCAAATTACACCAGAACCTGATTCACAGCAGATTAGAGGACAGATACACAGATTCCATGTTAAGCACAGGTTTATAGCAAAGATGTAACCTGGTAAGTCACACCAAGGGAGGCAGCTAGTCTTTCTATTGTAGATAGTCTCCTCACATTTTCTACATCAAATAAAACTTAGAGTAAGTCCCCCAAAAGTCTCACCTGAATCATTATCTCTGAACGTTTCAGGGGATGAATAACTCTTCAGGCTGTTGCTCATAGTGCTATAATCTACAGCTGAATCTTCATCTAAATACTCTATGAGAAAGGTGGAAACACCTGTGGGAAGAGTAATTTCTGTACCTAGAGAAAGAGACAAAAAAGGTGGCTAAAAAAGGTCTACCATCTTGTCATGAGGATTTCCTTATCTGAGTTTCATTCCTGTAATGAGCTAAATATTGTCATGTCAGTATGAGTCATAATACAGTTAAAGAAGCAAACAAAGGGCATCCTTTGTTTACTTCCATACACTACCATAAGCTAAGAGAAGACACCTTCGCTGCCCAAGGTTCACAAGACATACCTGAAGAATTTAGCCTCTAGTAGGGTAATTCTTAAATAGGTCACAAGCTTTTAGAAATGCAGGTTTGAGTAAACTGAAGAACTCGTGTCCACAATTAGTTCTGTCAATGATAAAACCAAGATCATGTGGTTTCCAACACGCTGGGCTCAAGACTATCTCAGGGGCTGTAGGTCTGTCTGTGCTGCCTACAACCAATTCAGGTGAGCCCAGTCACATGCTGCAATAAGAGACAGAATTCCAGCCAGTGGTCTCAAAACCTTCGCTTTCTAATATCACAGTCAGAACCAGAACAACAACAGCACAGTACAAGACCAGTACTTTTATAGAAATAAAATTATATCATTAATTTTACATTTAGTTTAATATAAATATATTTAATAATATAATGTATTGCCATTATACTCACTTGAAGTCACTTCAGCATTCTTCAAACTTCCTTTACTTTCAAAGTTGATTATTTTGGATTCCTAAAGTTAAAAGATCAATACAAACAACCTGAGAAAACGGACTGTAGACAAAGAAAGGCATTTAAATATCCTACATCAGCAGATGCTGAGAAAACTCACTGCCTAGTACTTCACCACTTAAGCCTGCTATTCACAGTGTAATTTGTAGCAGGATTTTTCATGCACATTAAAATACCTGCAATCTGACTTACAGCTCTAAAATTCGTGACAAATACCCCATCATTTGATCCTACAATCTTTGCTGGATGAGACTGCCATTGAAGGCATATTGACATCAACTGAACTTAAGCACAACACTGGTGGAGTAATGAATTTCACTGCCTTTTATTTTTTTTTTTTCAGACACCCAGTCTCACTTTCAGAGTCCTACACCATTTCTGCAAATACAAACATCTGTAATGTGTAGGCAATAGATCCTACAAAACTAGGCATTTTGTAGAAAATGTAAGTAATTGGTAGAGTCTAAAGAAGAGGTAACATTTTAAAGAAAAATAGTTTTATACCAGTATCACCTGAGCCCTTTGCTGCAGCAGATTTCAGTTCAAACACACCTGGTTCACTATTCTCTTGCCACTGCAGTATTAACTGTCCTGTAACACTTCTGCACCATCATCTCCAATCACTTTGTTCCAGTTTTAATAACACAAGAAAGAGCAACAGCAATCTGTCAAAGGTCTGTGCCTGACCTAGAAGTGAGCAATTCTCTGGAATCACACTCTACTGAGATCTCTTCCACCAAACACAATTCCTACAGCCTTGCCTCGTTAAGGATAATTAGTATTGATGTTTTCTCATGCTAACAGCAGCTCCAACGGCTTTTATTCTGGCAAAAGATACAGAAAATGTAATCCAAAATACAGGACCAAGTTCAGCCTGAAAAACGTCACACGGGCACACACACACACATAACTCACAGGAAATTTTACCTGAATAGAAAAAGAATTTAATATGTCACATTCCTCTGATTTATCTTCCATCACTAGTACATAAAAAGCAAGACAGCATTCTCACCTTCAGTGGTACACTGCTTCCTTCTGGTTCTTCTTCTTTTATCTTGAAGTCTGTTGTTCCTCTGACATTCACTTGATTGCTGCAGTTGAACAGAACCAAGTTCGATCACAGAGCTACACTGTTTTAGACAAAGGCAACAACTCCAAAATGTCTTTACGGGCTGTCAATAAATAATCTGACAAATATCAGTGCACTGATAATTCAAACACCATTGCTCCAAGAGCCATCTCACAAGGCAAAACAATATAATTTACTAGCAAGTTTTAACAATGGTGTGTTTGAATGAGTTCTAGCTGACCTTTGGTTGCATGAAGAGCTCTCTTCAGTGTATTCAACATTTTCTTTAATTTTTGGTAGGTTTTTCCCACTGAGCTTTTTCTTCAGGCCTAGAGAATAAATATTTAGTTCAGTAATGATAATTTCAATATTAGAATTTAATTATTTTTTCTAACGGGGAACCTTTACCTGTTCCCACCTTCCACACCCATAACACTTTTTGACCCTATTATCACAAACAATGTAAAATCTGAATTTGCTTCTTTCAGCAGTATATCAAGACAAAACAAAAAACAGACTTAAAGAAATACTTCTGGTGTTTTAGAAACTGGTTGATTAAAAGCAAAAAAAAACCCCACCACCTTGGAAGCAACCTTTACCTTGATTCAAAGTAGTTTGAGTATAAATCAGTTTTAAATGGAGTTTATTAAGAGTACCAAGGATTTCTACATAAACTGGTCCTCACTGTATATAATCCCAAATGGCATTAATGACACAATTAATCAGAAAGCATCAAATTTCAGAGTCATATTTTCTTATCCTAAAACTAATTTTATGTTATTTAGCTTTGTGCTTTTCTTTCATTATCCAAGAGCCACAAACAGCCAAACTTTCCAGAGTTACACTTTTATGACCACAAAGGAGTGTCCAGCCCCGCACTAAAAACTGGGTCTGAAACACTGCATTCTCCCAGGGCCACACAGAGCCCTTTGGTTGAAGCTTCCTGGGAATTCAGGACAGGATGATATATGGACAGGACTCATCCTTTTCCTTCTTTTTTTTTCACGGATATGGAAGACCTCCAGGCTGCTGGTTGCACCCAGTCCTGTGCACAGGAGCACTAAATATATACAAGAGCAGGAGCCAGCAGAGCAGGAACAAGGCAAAAACAAATGTTCACTGTACCCTCTAACAGCAAAGCTTTACTTTTAAATTACTAAGATCAGCCCAGTATCAAGACATCCCACGCTGGTCTTCCCTATATTCTGTCAGCCTTTGCTTGATTCCCATCCCTTCCCTTGAACTCCATTTTTTTCTTAACAGGTCTCAAATTCTTAGCTTCCTATCTGCTGCACTGCGTTCAACAACGAGGCAGCTCCTTTTGAATAACGACTTTACGCAATTCTTACGGTATTCTCTCAAAGGTGAGCAAGGCTTTTGTCTTGCCATTTCTAAATGTTCCCTTCCAACTTGATTAAATGGAGGGAAGGCACTTTACAGAAGGAAAAATCCTTCCTATTGCTAACTAGCAGCTAAATAGAACACTCCTGTTTCCAGCCTGCTTTCTCCAAGCCGTGAGGAACATGGATAACAAGAAACCCCTTCCCAACCTCACACAGGACTCGCTGCGCTGGGCACAGGTGTGAGGAACAAACCCTTGGGGGGGGACACCGAGATCGCTACTACGAAAAACCTTACCCGGATTACCCTGCCTAGCATCTTTACCCACGAGAACACACCGGACAAAACACAGCGCAGGGTCCTGTTTCCCCTACCCTTTCCCGCCAGTACCGGCCCAGCCTCCTGTACCCCCCCCGCCCCGCCGCCGCCCGGGAGAGGCGCTTACAAGCGGGCTCGGGCCCGCGAGGCCCCGCGCTCCCGAACAGGCGCCGCCGGCACGTCTGGGAGACACCGGTCCGGCTGCCCGGGAGAGTGGTTGCCCCCGGCAGAGGGGACGCGCGGTGCTTCTTCCGCGGTGCCTTCCCGGCACAGGGGGCACGAAGCCCGCGGTCCCCCTCCATGGCGACGCGGGCCACCGCAGCCACGCCCGCCCGCGGCCCCTCAAGCGGCACCGCCCCCAGCCCGCATGCGCGGGGCGGCAGCACGGGGCCCTCCGTAAAGGACCGGCCCCCGTCAGGCAGCCTCTGTGGGCAGGGACACCTTCAGTGGACTGGGCGGATTGGGTGGCTCCGTGCCCCGTCCGACCCGGCCTGGAACACTCGCAGGGGGCACCGCCCTCACAGGGCAAAAAGTCGTGTATGAAAATGGAGTAAATAAATCGTTTGTGTGATACTCCCTGTACTGGTCAGACCCCGTGTTTCAACTTAAATTTGTAGAGAGGAGGAATCTCGTTGCTTCGTTACATGAAAAAATAGAGCGTATAAAATCACTGAATGATTTGGGTTGAAGGGACCTCAGAGATAATCCTGTTCCAACCCCCTGCCACGGGCAGGGACTCCTTCCGCTACACCGGGTTTTTCCAAGCCCCATCCAACCTGGCCTTGGACACTTCCAGGCGTTTCTGGATTTCCAAGTTAAGGGAGATACAAGTGCACACAAAAAAAACAGAATAGAGCCCGAATGCTTTAAAACTTTATTGGTTTAGACACAGTCTGAAAAAATACTATGCATTCCCAACTGTCAATTCATATTAAACAAGCATATACATTTGGTTATATTATTACTGATTTAAAAATTTAAAAAATGAAACCATTATAGAAAGACTGCTCCATCTTCGGAGAACTTTGCAACAATTTGTTCTCATAGGAGATTGCTAAAATCAGTCTACGTTCCAATATTCCTTTGGTTGTTACTTTATTTTACATAATTTATTATTTTTATTTATTATGTTTAGTTTAGGCACACATTCCAAATGACTTCATACTGATGGTGAGGACAAAGTACTGGAGGAAAAACAGATTTTATAAAAGAGCTTTTATTGTATGTCAGTTCATGAGAAAATCTTATGAGCAGTCTTGAAAAAGGTGGAAATTTAGTTCTTTACAAAAGTTTCCATAGATGACTCTTTGATATACAGGCTAATATAACAAAACTGAAAAATCTTTAATAACAGTTAAGATTTTTTTTTACACAAATGTATATGTTAAATTTTACCCCCTTCCCTTTCAGTTCAAAATACAATAGGCAACACTTACCAAAACGCCTCATTTGTTGGCTGCTTGTACTTTGCTAAAATACATAACAAAGAGCTGAAATGAAGGGCTTAAAGGGACTCCAGATGCCTCAGAAAACATTTTTCTTTGGAGGAATTCAAGGGATCTAAAACTTCCTCACTTCTGGGCTACAGGCATCCAGATTTCTTCTCTGAAAAGCTTCATTGTTTCATAGGAGCAAAGCTGGTATAGATACCACCAGATGTGCAAAATACTGAAGAACATCAATTCCAAGAAGAAACAATGATTTAATTCTGAATTTTTTTCCCCGAGAGAAAACCAAAGTGAACTAAAGATACAAAAAGTATGCCAATAGAATTGCCTCTAAATAAAATGCTTTTCCAGTTTTTCTCTAAGGCATCAAGAGGTCTTTAAGTAACCTATTACCATGCAAAAATAGTATATTCTTTCCCAGTTTACATTCATCTTGTAGCATTTATTTACATATAGATCAGCAGTTTGTGCTTTTAACACATGTAAAACTAAAAAAAAAATCTAAGTTTTTTTATTTCAGATATTTAATCAGATTATTTTGTTACACACAAGGATTTTATATTCATGGCAAAAATGAGACTGGACTTTACTGTTGGTGATAGATACTGACTAACAGTTAGGACAGATTGCAAAATGCTACTTTATCAATAAAAATTCACCGTCTCTGTCTCACCTGATGTGCATCAAGCATTTTAACCTGCAAATGTGCCTTTCACAACAGAATTATTCCATGTATTTCCTGCCCACATGGGGTTAAAGACTCTGGTCTAGTTTCTGCTCACACTTTGTGCATTTTGGCAGAACATATTTTTCTCTGTGCAATATATCAAGCAAAGAACATACAAAATATATAACTAAGCAAGAATCTCTTCCTGGAAAATGTATTTTATTCTGGTTTTTTATATATAAGACAATCTTCCAGTGATTCCATAGGCATAGCACCAGGCCCAGGAAGCACCTCCCATGTTTAACGTCCAAGAATGCAGTATTGTGACAGCAAAACTGACTGCTAAAAGAGTCTCCACTCTTTAAGATGAATAATAGAAACTAATTTTGTAATTAGTTATCTTAAGGTGAAAAAAAAAACCAAAACAAAAACAACCTAAAGCCAAACAACTGGTTATTGGACAGCCCTGGGGATTTTTCCTTGGTGGTCACAAGAAGTGTTTCAGTTTAAGAAAGCTCAATACAAAATAAATATTCCCGGAATTTGAAGAGAAGCAGGATTGAGCCTAGCTCATGCCTTATGCATGTCTCCTTTCAGGTGTTAATCTCTTACAACATCATTATGATTAGAGTGAGAGAGAGTGACCTGCAGAGAAAAATCTGATTATACCAGTAGAAAAGAGAGCTTTTAGTTTATTTATATAATTTTTCACAAGTTCTGAAAGCATTCACAGTTTTGGTGTGACAACAATTTCTCTCAGCTTTTGCATCATCCAAGTGTGGCCAAGTCTGCATTTTTTCTTTCTTATTCTTTTGGTGTTCATATATTTGGCTCTAGTGCATCCAACATTTTGCATCACATACCAAAAGAAGAATAATAGATATATTATTCAGCACCATGTATGTAAAAATAACAGCCATCTAAGCTGTAAATAAACTCATATTGGGATCTTCTATACTTATACAGAGTTTAGTTATCTCAAAAAGCCTGAAATCATCTTAGGAGAAAAGTAAATTAAATTCAAATGGCAAAAAAATATCAGTGAAAAATAGCTTTTCTCTACTTACCTAGATGACTAGGGGTTTTTTTTATTTTAAAACTCTCGCATTAAAATAGGAAATTATACTGAACTTAATTCTCCATTGTTTTGAAGGTTGTATATGTAATGACTGTCTTTTGGCTGATACAAAAAAGGATATGAACTACACTCCACTGAGATGAAAATCCTTTATGACTTGACCTAAAGAGCCAGATTTTATGCAATAATCCCTATCCTATAGATGTGGTGCATACAAATTCCCCAGGGATGTTGTTGCAGCGTACCTTGGTGAAAAATGAATGTATGATCCCATCAGATCTCAGATATTTCTTTACTTGCTTTGGACTGGTATGAGTCATTGCACTGGAATCAAATGAGGAATCAGGCACATAAAGGGATTCAGACAAACTCACAGTTGATAAATCAAACTGCCACATTCTTTGAGTCATTATGTTACTGATACAGTTTCCTATGTATCATTTTATTCTGAAATCACTGCAATAAATCAGTCTTTGTATAACACTAACTCATTAATTCTATTTATTTAATTTGGAAGCATGCAATGGAACTTCAGAGAGAAAATACTGCTTAGATTAAAAATTTAAACTGTTAGCTTCAAAAGTTTACAGTGGATTCTACTATAAGAGAGAAAATAAGTGTGCTTCCACTGTCCTAGCAAAGATCTAGCAGGCACAGCTCCATGCTAGTATGCACTGGTGCAACAAACATTAGTTAGTATAATACACACAGATATTTAGGACCCTGTTTAGCAGAAAGAAGCCACCAACAGTCCAAGTATTCAAGCAACTTGACATGACAGTTTTCTCTTTGTCTCGTCCCATGCTTTGTACCAAAAGAGAGTTCTAGAGTCTGTTCCTACTCATTGTGAGACTTATCCCCTTTCTGATGACCACAGAAATCTAAGGTTTCATCCAGACAACTTGCTGTTTATTCCAGAGAGGCCACTGGAAGTGATGTCAATGGGATTTGATGCTTCCAGATGTCTGAACATACAGACGTTTCCATAGCAGGCCTTTCTGCCACCACATCCACTGTTCTGCCATACACTGACACCTTGCACAGCGACAGCTAACACAGCCTTTAGCCCACCCCTGTGGGTCTTTCGGGGCAGTATTCCTTCCCCTTCCATGGTCAGACAAAGGATGCCCTCCACTGCTGCACCTCAGGCTGGCATTTTCCCAAACCCTTTCATTTTGCTAAGCCCCATCCAGAATCATAGCTTATTCCTTGTGCTCCCTTTCTTTAGCACTGTTTCTGAATTGGAGTTAGTCCAGCTGGACTATGCAGTATTAACAGCATGTAAAGTAATAAATTAGGGATTGGGAGCATAAGGATTATTGTGAACTCCCACCTAAAGCCACCACAGAGCCAGCGATGCTTTTGCAACCTTCTCAGTTTGAGCAGTTCAGATCTCCATGACTGCACTGGACTGAAGGAGCCCTAATGCAGAAACAGCATACCATGGATAAACTGTGTTTGGATGAAAAGGAAATAGAGGGAATTCTATGCTACCGCTTCCTACCCTGTTCTTGTAATTTCAAGGTAACATTAATCCACTAGATGTAATATACTAATAGGTCTATTAAGTACAAATAGTGGGAGATTCCTTCCTATTTCTATTCTGGTTGTTAGGTCATCAATGATTAAATCAAATCAATGTCATTTATGTCCTGAAAAATATAAAAACTATCACTTATTACATAAACCAATATCTAGCTTGAAGTTCCAAATCAGAGAAAATAGAGTTTTACTTTCACCATCAATCACTGATTATTTGAGGTAGACCACATTATTGAATTATCCATTATTTTAGTTTCTAATATATTAGGTTATATACAATCAAATATCAACAGACATAAGTAAAATTTTCCCTATTTTAATTAGAAATGCTTGTAATTTTAATAATATATGCTTCCATAATTTACTTGGTCATAGATTGAAATTTCTGCGTATTTTGTGGCAATTTAGCGTAATTCATAGCAGTGCCCTACAGTGTGCCTAGAGTAAAAAAGAAATTGTATCACACCTGATGGCAAGAAGAAGGGAAAAAATGCTTAGTGATGAAATCCTAGAAAAATGAAAGGCTCAAATATAAGATTCAGATGCTTATCCATTTCAGCAGTGTCGTTCTGGCTCTGTACTTTTTGAGTATTATTCTAATATTGCTATGAAGTCCATCACTCAGGAGATTCTTCCCATTATTTCAGATGGAGATGCTTGAATATAGCTCTTCTATTTGTTTTTTGAAGTAATCTCTCAGTTCTGGTCTCTTAGCCTTTAATGTTGGTGTCAACAAACCGTTTTGCACCGAGAACATATCAGAGTGAATATAAATGGCTTTGACCTAAAATACAAGACGGATGTATTTATAGCAAAGGTTACAGGCATCACACTCAATAAGCATTAACTTTTTATGCCAGCCTTGCGGTGCTTCCCTCCGGTGGTGCCTCAAGTCCAGGGCACTCTTCTGCTGAGTCCCCAGGATTTCCCTCCCCTGCCCACAGAAGGGGGCTCTCCAAGAGAATGAGCACATAAACCTCTTTTCTGTATGAAACCAAGGGCAGAGCACAGCAAGGCAGCGCACAGGGACAGCGTGATACCATCACTGCAGTTTCACACTGCTGAAAGGCAGTGGGGGTGAGGGCAAGCGTGGGGAGTTGTGCTAGGCAACTTCACCTTAACCCTACTGCAAAAGTAAACAGCACTGATTCAATCTTGCAAAATTATTGTGAAGCTTTGCAGGCACAAAGCATGTACACGATGATCATCTTTGTGGAAGAATTTTAGCTAATTAAAGTGACACAAATCTTTTAGACTGTGCAAACGGCATTTCAAAAGGCTGCCCTTGTTCGAAGCAGTGGCTCTGAGCACAGCAGGGAGCCTGGCAGCACAGATGGGAGCAAGCTTTTCCTTCCCATGCTGGTGTGGGAGAAAGCAGAAAACTGCTGCGTGACTGGTCAGAGTCCACCGATTTAAGACAAAATTCCCAAGCCATCTGCTGCTTTTGTGATTCCCCAAGCCAGACTGCTTTGCAGTTTGTTCAGCTGGGAGTTCCAGGAATATAGGCTGAAAATCCATTTTCTATTCCTTTAGATATGTGATTCATCTTTCTCTGCAAGCATCGTGGTCCAGGGCCACCCCCCATGACATCCTTTATAAATCAGTGTTCGTGCTATTAATGCTCCCCCATTTGCTGCACTGGCTTTCAGAGCCTGGAAGCTGATGGTTTTAGAAGCCAGACTTGTCATTCCCAAGACAGAGATCCAAGCTGCAGAAAAGGATGAGGATGATAAAGAGTATCCCCATAAACAGGGGATCCCATCCCATGGGAACATTAGCCACAGTATCTGGCTCAAAGTTTGGTTTTAAGATTACATATTGCAACAGAGATGAAGTTTTGAAGCCCTTTAGTTTTGAAAACTGTATCATGTAGTTTTTATTCTATTCTATTGTTATTTTATTCTAATTTTTAGAACGATGACAAGGCTTTCCTCACTACTTTATACTTTATTAATTGAAAACTGCTGGTAGAATCGATTACTTGAGGATATTTTATACTGTGAAGACCATGGCAGAGGCAAACAAGACTTAGTAGCACAAAAGATTATGTGCATTAAAAACTATGTTTTACACTGAATTATTTTAAAATAAATTTTTTGCTATCATTCCATTTGCATAGGCAACTGAGAAGTTAAGATTAATAGGGCTATGTTTAATGATGCTTCTGCTCCACTCCGATATGGTGAATTACTCATTAGAATTATCACCCAGAAACAGTCTAAACAAAAGCAAAATTATGCTAATTATATGTAATGAATAAGATGTTCATTTTTTTTAACAGAAACAAGCATTTGACATTTTAAAATGGGGTGGATAATTTTTCTGTGTTTTTAATGCTATGTAATCCATGGTTGATTTCAGATCTCCTTCTGAAGTGTTTGTAGCTCTATTGCAGAAATATTTACACAAGCACCAGGAAAGAATTAGTGCCCAGACTGAAAATAAAGAAACCAGCAGCATTTTGAGGTCAGGTATAAGCACAGTAATTAGTGACCCAATTTCTAACAGAGCTTTCAGTGTCATAAAAGTCAGACTCCTACAGATGTTTATCTTGACCTCTGCTTGTCAATCTGGAGAGTATCCATGTCCCCAGTTTAGACTTTGACCTCTGCACCCAAAACTTTCACTAAATTTAATTCAAATTTCAAGCATGGGTGGGAAGCAGAATCACAGCAAATACATTTTTCCAAAGGAATAAATACAACTTGCTAGCAATAAAGCTCTTTCCAAAAACATCATGTACAGCTGCAACAAAGATTTCTAGTAACATAACATATGCTGACAAATCCCTCTTCTATACAGACAAATTGCCTGTCTGACCACACTGAATGATGTGTTTAATTTTACCTGCTCAAAGGATTGAAGTCCACTCTCCTTCCCTAACCGTACCATGTCTTCCATTATCGCTTGCTGCAGTTCCTGCATTAAAACACAGAAATTCCTCATGAGCTACCACAGTCACTGTTCTCCAAAAACATGTTTCTGAGTAAAGTTCAAGTGCTTTACTAACAGCTAATGTGTAATTAGCAAAATTCTATTAAAGTGCATAAACATTAAACTTGAGTGTGGTGATGTTAAGTCTCCCCTTGGTATGAAAAGTAAGGTTCTGTTTTCAAACCAGCTATGTGACCTAGCTGTTAAATTTACAATCCTTCAGCCATCTGCCAGACTTCAATGCAGAATTATTGCTCACAGACACCAGTGGGATGGTTCAGTGGCATCAGTGTTCACTGATGAGATCCAACGCATTTCCTCAGTATTAGAGAGCACGTTTTTAAGGCTGGGGTCCTTTTCATAGAATCATAGAATGTCCTGAGCTGGAAGGGACCCACAAGGATCATGAAATCCAACTCCCAACCCTGCACAGAACAGTCTCAAGAGTCATACCATGTGCCCTAGAGTGTTGTCCAAATGCTCCTTGAGCTCTGTCAGACTTGGTGCTGTGACCAGTCCCCTTGGGAGCCTGTTCCAGTGCCCAACCACCCTCTCTGGGAAAAACCTTTTCCTAACATCCAACCTAAACCTCCTCTGACACAACTTTAGGTCCTTCTCTCTGGTCCTGCTGCTGGTCACCACAGAGAAGACCAGTGATAAGTCTTATTTAGTTGTCTTATTTAAGAAATCTAAGCAAACGCAACCTCTCCTCCTGCTGTACTGTTGTTCTCTGCAAGACAGACTCTTGGCCCCCCACACTAGAGCTGGCAGAGGTCTGTACCACCAGTCAACACACATCACTGGATCCAGGTCAACCCTGCTGAATGTTCAGTGAGGAAATAATTCTTGTCACTGAGATCATCATTCCTAGACACAGTATTGTGCACACATAAGGCTACCGCAAAAAAAAAAAAAAAAAAAAGTCTGTACTGCAGATATGAACCTTATTTTTACAGAGTTCTGCATATGTTCCTTCAAATCCTCTTTTCTTTGCCCAACCTGGCATAACTTCGGAATCAGGCACCACAATTCCCACCAGGAAAGCCTGTAGGTAAAGGAGAAGGAGAGTTGCAGGCGAAAGCTGGACCACATTCCAGGCTCTACATTGAAGTGAATACACAAGTCAGCTGAATTTCTGCATGTTTACCCCTTCTTGTTTAATTATATCAATAATTTGCTAACATATCATCATGAAGTACATTCTGATGTCTGTGCCTTTTTCTCAGATAAACGGTTGTCTGTGACTGTGCATTTACCAGCAGGTTT
This sequence comes from Corvus moneduloides, assembly GCF_009650955.1. Classification (NCBI taxonomy): domain Eukaryota; kingdom Metazoa; phylum Chordata; class Aves; order Passeriformes; family Corvidae; genus Corvus; species Corvus moneduloides. The sequence continues at coordinate 10,911,738 of NC_045490.1, forward strand.
AATACCCTCGTTTGGGTGTGTGTTCTTGGACATTAATAACTCACATGGCCCTGCATGCCCCAGACAAACTCTCATGCCAAGGGAAGGCTCATGCTTGTGAGCCTTGAATGCAGAGGATGAATTGCCATGGTTTCAGAATCTGTAGGTGTGTGTATAAATGTGCAAATTAACAAAACAAGATGTCAGAATGGGCAGGCAGTGTTGGGGGGCAGCAATGGCTTTGCCTTTGCTTGGCTTACCACAGGCGTGGTGGCAAAGGACAGCACTGGAAACCCAAAGAGTGACACCAAAGCCAACTTAAAGGCTTCATCTTTGGCCACAGCATTCTTTAAGCTGCTCAGGGTCCTGCCTAGCTGGCAGCCAACTCCAAAGCAGGAGGGAGACAATGTGGCGTGATCCACTCACATTTTCCCTCTATTCATGCCCAGCTCTCTGTCTTCTAACTACAAAGAGTAAAGTAAGATTTTCTGAAAACTGGGTTTGTACCTGCAGGCTGTCTCCGTGGACATAGATTTGAGCAACAGGGTCACTGCGGATATAGATATTCTCTATCTTCTCCGGTGCAATATATTCTCCCTGAGCAAGTTTAAATATATGCTTTTTCCGATCAATAATTTTAAGGGTCCCATTCTGTTAGGAGAAAGAAATGAGAATTCCCAGAGAAGTTATTTAACCACAGAACTCAGCAAGCAGTCTGTCTTTAACAGAGCTTTCAATTGCCTGTTGTGCTTTCAAATGCTTCACTGACATATCGAGCTTATTCTGCCAAATATAAACTTAATCCTGTATACAGATAGACCTGCTTGGAAACCTAAGTTCAGTCCTCTAAAATTTACATGGGATAATACAATTGCCATAAGAACTCTGTGTGTGTCCAGTACGCACAGGTAACCATTTTCCAATGTCTCCTGTGTGAAGCCAGCCCTCCTGGTCCAGTGCCTCAGCTGTCCTCTCTTCATCTTTCAAGTAACCTTTGAACACATTGGGTCCTTTCACACAGATCTGCAAAACAGCCAGGGGTGATGATGAATTATTTTCTTATTCTGCTATAAATACAAGTTAAGTAGTAACTCACAAAATTTGAAATATTTTAATGACTGTGCTCCATGAAACTAAAATAGATTGGGTTATTAAACTATCTATGGATTTTTTTTCAAGCTAATGGAAATATGAAGTAGGGTTTGCAAAACTGATTTGCTTGAAGTTGATTTGCATTCCATTTGCAGTTAAAAATAACCAAGTTATTGAAATAAGTTTAATTTTTGGGTAGTATAGAAATGACAGCAATGTAGAAATCACAGCAATTCAGCTCTTAGCTGAACTAATTAATTCAGTCTTAGCAGTTCAAGGAATCAGGCTGGAAGTACTGCCACAGCTCCTTTTTCATTAATTCTTTGCTGCTCTACTGTTAAACTGCCATTTTCCTTTCCTGATTGCACTACGTAACACATCAGCAACCATGCACCCTACAAAGGTAAAATGCTTCTATAATTATATAACTACTTCATACAGTGTTACCTAGTGAGAATTTGATACAAAAATGTAATTTGCTACCTCTCCTTCTCCTTTGGAAGCAAAATAATTCAGTTCTTCCACATCCTTCAATCTGATTAAGTTACAGGGCAAAGGGGCTCCTACATGACCTGGAAATCAAAGTTATCAAGTCACTTTTCATCTCTCCTATAAACAATAATTAGCATTTTATCATTAGTTACTTGCATAGTTGTAGATACACTGGATGTTCTTGCAGGAGCTGTGTCTATAGAAATAATTTCCTTAATTAAGGTTTTGCACTATTGAAACTAAATACCAACACCTCTTCTTCGGATACAAAACCTATTTTGAAATAGCATAGAGTGGTTTGGGTTGGAAGGGACCTTTAGAGCTCATCTCATTCCAACCCCCTGCCATGGGCAGGAACACCTTCCACTAGATCAGGTTTCTCCAATCACCATCCAACCTGCCCTTGATGTTACAGTCCAGAATTTCCTAAAGGAATGTGCATTTCTTTTATTTCTTCAAATGGTGGAAGAAAATCATTACCTGATGTCCAGTCACCTGGAGTTGTAAAGGTGCATCCAGCTGTGCATTCTGTTTGGCCATAGCCTTCATAAACCTGACAAAGAGACAGGTATCTTTAAAAGATCATAAAAGATTTCACTATTAAAAACTGAAATCCCAAGCATTGCCCTCTGTTGCACAGTCCTGTGAGCTGAGCCTGCAGCTGCAATGTGTGGGTGCCCATTTGCCACGGGGACACTCTCCCTGGCTTCTACTGTGTACGAAATTCCATTTACATGTCTAGGAAAGACCATGGCTGTATAACGTTGAAAATAGGGAGAAGATGAGTTGAGCACTTAGCCTTTGAGTCAAGACATACGCTACACTATGAGAGGAACTTATTAGTGGGAAAAAAGGGTATTTTTGTGGGACATTTTGAAAATCTACCCTTTTTATTTTTTCCCTGACTAATTTTAGGCTCTCAAATGAGACCTTTTAGTTCCCCTTGGATTCCTAATCACAGAGAAATAACGCAGTGGACATCTTAAGTGGGTTAGGCTGACATCTGAAGTTTAGCTCTCTCCATTTATATATAGAATAAAGCTTGTGTAATGAAGTACCCAGCACTTTCACAAACGCATTTAATTGCACATACTCAATTTGGTGCTGAGAGGTGGGTGGCATGAGCCTATGGGGTTTTTTTGGGAGATGCCCAGAATGAAAACATCGCTTGCCTGTTACTGCCATCCCAGGGCTGTTCCCACCCCACTGAGCTCTGGGAGTATCAGGACTCCGTGGCTGCCCTAAGGCCTACTGTTGGATCCATCTTAGTACGGCTGTCCTAAATGCAGTTCTGAGGGTCTAACCCATCTGCTTTCTTAAATACCAGGTATTCCCTTGCTAGCAGTGGATGAACATCCCTGAACAGTCACACAAACCCACCTGGCATCCGAGGGCCGCGCGGAGGAAGCCCAGGACAGTCGGGGACGCTGGGGCAGCACCTGTCACTATCATGCGGACACACCCCCCAAGACTTGCCTGTTTGGTGGCAGGAGGAAACAAAAGAAAGCATCAGAAACTACTACAGATGGCAAAACCATGAGCATTGCTTACAAAGAATTTGCACAAAATGCTCTCTCTAGGATGTGCAGGATTTCCTGCCCATGGCAAGGGGTTGGAATTAGATGATCTTCAAGGACTCTTCAAACCCAAACCATTCTGTGGTTCTGTGATGTGGCCATGAATGGAAATATGAACTAGCTCTGAAGCTTTCCTGAGGGATAAAACTCCATTCAGTGTACAGAGACCAGAGTGCCCACATGCCTGGCAGGACAAGCTGCTCAGCCTCAGCTCCTGCGACTTCTCTGCCTGGGCAGGCTGCAGACCTGGCTCTGGGAACTGCTGGGAAAAACAGACTCTTCCCCCGTCCAGTTTTCTTTGCTTGTTTACACCTCGTTGGTTTTAATGAATTGCCTCCCAAGCCCTCTAAAATAATGTTGTCCCTTTTCTAAGGCAGATGACCTTCAAATATTTCTGGAGAGTATTACATCAATTCCTGTGTCCCATTTTACTTCTTTCTCCTCCCCCTTCATTTCCTTTTCTTTATTCTAAAAGTAAAAAAGAAAACCCAGCACAAAAGCAAACAACTGCTGACTAAGTCTGCCCGTCTCGCCAACCCTTCCATCAATATGCAGCCTGGCTCGCTCCCGGCTGGGTAAACCCTGCTATCTTTGCACACTAAGGACAACTAATCCACAGACCACAAGTACAGTCAGTTTCTTTAGTTAAAAATAAAGTGGCATGTCTCCAGATAAGTCATCCAATTAAAAAAATGAAGTAATAAAAGCCTCCTGGAGTAGTACAGAGCCCAAAAAAACTGGTTTAAAGCCAATTTAGTCTCTTTTTTACTGAGATGTGTGGCAAACAGGAGGGCATTCTGATTTCTTTCCTCATGGTTGGTGAACCATGATTCATGTGTGCATTTTTCTTTACAGCCTTATTCTTCTTTCCCTAGGAAGAAAAGCAGGTTTGAATATGCCCAGCTGAAACCCAACCCTAAATCCACTCCTATCTGCTGAGATTTTGCAGAAAACTTTGGAGCAGCATCTCTTTGATCAGTGACTCCTCTTTTCATGACCACCTTCCTGAATTCCATCCCTGGAGTAGGTTTGGTACAATCCTTTCCTCCCCCACAGGGGCACAGTTCCTATCTGAGAGCTGCAAAAAATTTTTGGCACTCTTCCGTAAATTAGTGATTTCTTGGTGCTGCTGAGGAAGTATGTCACAAATGTCATCTTAGCCTGCCTTGTATTTCGTCATTTCCCTCTGAAAAGTTATCCTGAGAGAATTGAAATTTTGACATTATGGATGGTGTTTAAAAATAAAAAAATATAAAAATAATAAATATAAAAAAATATATTTATTTACCAAAAAAAAAAAAAAAAAAAAGGCAAAACTTCACATTGCAACAAACTGTGCTCGGTTCCCTTTTTCTATTCCATTTTCCAGTCTGTTCTTCACTAGTGAGTAGTGATTGCCCCCAGTTCATCATCAGGCAAGTGGACCACATTAACTTTAAGAAATCATAGAATCATAGAATTGTTAAGGCTGGAAAAGACCTCTAAGATCATCAAGCCCAACCATCAACCCAGCACCAGCATCATCTTTACCACTAAACCATGTCCTCAAGTGCGACATCCACACCCTTTTTTAACACTTTCAGAGGTGGTAACTCCATCACTGCCTTGGGCAGCCAGTTCCAATGCTTGACAACCCTATCCATGAAGAAATTTCTCCTACCGTCTGAAACTCCTTTGTCTGAAAACCAGTCATTGCTAGAAGAAACAAGAGTTCTTTGGCTTCAGACTCACTTCTTAAATCACTTACCTGTATTTTATTAAAGAAAAGTTTATCCCACAAACTGTCATTTCTAATGATGCCGTTTCGAACTTCGGCCTTTTTCCGTCTTGCAGCAAATTCCAGGATCCAGCGCTTGAGCGAGGTGTCAGCCTGGCTGAAGATCTGTGGGAGCATAGGATGGCAGATGAGGTGTCACACAGGAGAGAGAGAACATCAACACCTGTTCTCCCCATGACACCCACCCAGCCAGGTGGGTGCAGTTACATTTGCAGCACAGGTAAACAAGGCTACACTGGGGTTTATTAGTGGGGGAAAAAGGAATGGTGTGTTTTGCTCCATTCCCTATTGTACATGTGGTTTCTTTGGGAGGAAAAGAGAGGATGGTGGTGCAGGCTTCGACTAGATTGACAGGGCTGCTCTTACTATACAGTTTCTGTGACAGGGTTCAGTGAAGTTCATGCAACCTGAGCAACAAGGAATGAGCAACATGAATAGGTATAAGTGGTGGCTGATGTGGTGATGGAGGCTGCATTTACCTGAGCTTAATCAGGCACTAGCACGAACTCCACCTCAGCAAACAAGAAACCCCCAGTGCCTGTCTCTCTAATGAAGCACAGAAGCCCTCACCTTGGGAAAAAATTAAATCAGTAGCTTGTGCTTAAGCTTGTCTTTAGCAGATAAGTCTTCTGAGGAATAAATATTCCCAGCTGGTCAAACAGATTTAACATGATGACCAGATGTGCCTGTCTTAAATACCTTGCAATACCTTTACCTTAGTTTTAAAGATTTCTAAATCCAAAAGCCACTGTCACATTTACACTGCCTAAATCCTCAAACACATTTTGAAATTACTGATTTTCAGCTGTTGTTGCCACTAGAACGAGAGATTCAAGTTTCAAACCTGGTTGAAGGGCACAAAAGGTCCTTGTTCAGTCAGGTTTGACTGATGTTTCTGTGATGAAAAAATCCCATATCTTTAGAAATGTCACTGGTAAGCTTAGTGAGAACAGGGTAGGAGGCTAATACAGAGATTTCATATTCACACATGATAGCTGTGTATGGAGTCTGTGTAAGTCATAATACAGACTTACACGCTGGGGAGCTGTATTGATTACACAGGGTGAGAATGTGTCTGCAGCAAGGCAGAAGTAGTGTAATCTGCTTGAGAAATCTCCATGACTAAGGGAATTCTTCCACATGAGTACTAAAGGGACATAAACTCCATGTTCCAAAAAGAGTAAAATCAATATTGAACTCACCTTGTCATACATTCTGTTCAACAGCCGAGGCACAACAGGGAAGATGGTTGGCCGCAGTGCCTTCATATCGTCAGACAGGAGGCGAATATCTCCTTGGAAGAAGCCAATTCGCCCTCCATGGCAGTATACGACAGACTGATGGGGAGAAAGAGGAACACATGTAACCCCTTTGCTTTCAATTCCCACAGCAAAGTATCCCTCGCAAGCGCAGAAGCACCTTTACTGAATTTCTACTCTCTAATATGGCAAAAATGGGACTTTGGAAATACATACAGAAGTAACAATAAATTTTGCACTGAATAGAAATATCCAGATAGTTCTGGGCACTTTTCAGTACTGGCAATTCAGCATCCACCAAATTTGCCACTTGTTCTGGAAGAACAAGGAATCAAAGTTTTTGGAAGGGATTTCCCTTCATCCTCTGCATACGGGGATGGAGAAGTCCCAGTTATGGTCAGAATCTGGATCAGAACTTTCCTAAAGCGCAGCCCTCCTTTAGTAGCTCACAGCATGAGTACCTATCGTCAATACAGAAATGCAAAGTAAGAAACATCATAAAACACAGAGCAGCAACTGATTTTTAGATGTTAATACTTTAGTTTTGTTTAAATACAACAATATAAACTATGTTAGCAATACAGTGCCTGATCCTGTATCCCAGGAATAGAAGCCCACATCATAAAAGGTTCTTGACTTGTATGAAAACTACAAATCTAGAAGTCTTGTACTTGAAAAGAAAGCAGGATGTTTTAATCAGATCAGAATGGAGCTCGATATGCAGAATGGGGCAGGGGGGCTGCTGGCCATGAGCCAACTGTCAGCTGGTTACTGGTAACCAGTAACCCTGCCAAGGACCCGTCACAGACTGGGTCAGTGAAGAACATTTGGAGACCAGCACTTCTTCCATGTTTTTACAGTGCATGGAGGAAAAAGCGTCCTCAGCAAGCGCCTGTGATGCCAGAGCTGACCCCAGCCTTCCTGAGTAGACTGAAAACTTCAGCTCCCTTTTGTGGGCTTGTCTTCCCCAGATAACTAAATAAGTTGAAAATTCCTTAAGAGACACCCAGGTCTTTTTGTGCTGCTCCTAAAAATCTGCAGTACAAACCAGATTGCTCTCACTGCTCTGTCAGGCAGTTAGAGACTGTCTCCATCAGCTGAAATCACAGGAATTTTACACATGTGATGTGGGTTTAATGAAAATCACACTGCTGAATCTGTGCTTTACACTGCACATGAATTTAAAAAAAAAAGAAAATGTAACCAGTGTGCTCATTGGGAATTGAAAATAACAACTAGAAGTTTTTCTCTTGAAAGGATGTATCTGTATAATTTTAACTGTAAATTCCAGGAATAAATCATATTGGCTAAAACTAGGGACACTGATGCAATGCTTGCTGTTCAGAATGCTTTTGAAAATGACTTTTTAGCCCTTTTGAAAAAATCTTCATATTAATAAGATGTTTCAGATGGGAGGATAAACCTGGACATCCTTTGGAGGCTGTCCCTTTCAGTACAGCAACATCCTGTGAAATGAAAGCATTTTCAATGTTTCTGATTTCTTTCTGCCCCCCATCAGATGAATTTTGAATAATTATATCCTTGTTAGCCCAAGCAGCGCTGGCACACTGACTAACTTGCCTTGCAAGTGGAGAAAGGCTGTGCTGTAATTCTCCAAATCTTTCATGGGCTTTCACTTCCAATTTGTGAGGTTTATAACAGGGAAAAAATATTTTACTTCTGGCATAGATGTTATCAAGAAGTGGGAAGTTTATATTCAAATGCTTGTCTGACTCAAAAAGTATGCTTTCAGCCTGAAACAGGCCTCCCTGAGAAAGTGCAGAGCTGCAACTGGATCCAGATACAATCTTCACGTACTGGATCAATTTTAAGTTTGCAGCTTCTCAGGCCAGGAGACCTGATGTGGTTGTCTCACCTGACTTGCCTAACTCACCAATTGCAGCACAAATCATCACCCTTTTTTTTTTTTCCAAAAGAGACATGGAGTCAGTTCTGTGGGCTAGCAAGAGCTAGTGCTTGGTTCTGCCACAATTCCAAGAGGACACAGCTCCAGTGAATGCCCACTGCGTGCTGCCCTGTCAGGAGGATGACATATCTTACACCATGATCTCAGTTTCCTCTTTTTCAGTGTCTGCCAAGTTGGGGGTTTTTTTGCAATCATGTTCTTTATGCAATAAAATTATTTTAGCTGTTGTAGAAAATGGCATGAAATTACCTTGACTTACATGACACTTCATCCTAGAGTGCTTTGAAAAGTTGTCCCAAAATTGCTCAGGTAGCAGTAGCCATGAGCTGAATGAGCAATGAGTTTGGCTCATTGCTGAAGGGCTGTTTTTCAATCCCTGAGCCAAGTGTAAGCTGGAGAACTTGGGAAACTCTCCTGGCATTGCTCTGGACTCACAGCCATGTCACTGAGACCATGGCTCTGGTGTTATGCACATGGCACTTCCGGAGTACAAGCTTTTTTAGTGCTACAAGATATCACTGGTTATTTAGTATTTTATTCATTTTATTTTTTGTTGTTGTTGTTGGCGTGGAAAAAAGCTGATTTCCACTGACACCATGACCTTACCTGTACCATTCTCTCAAACATGTGTGCTAAAGGCAAATAGGAAATGTGTACATCCTCACAAGTAGGAGACCACTGACTCTGGAAGAAAACACAAGGAGCCCCACGAGGCCTCGTCAGTTCAGGTAGGTTTCTTACCTGTATAACTCTTTCAAACATGTGAGCCAGAGGCAGGAAGGAGATGAGCACATCGTCCTGTCTCGGAAAGATCACTTTCTGCAGGTGAAGGGCATGGGAGACAGAAAGGAAAGAAACACTGACAGGAAGACAACAAGAAAGTCATAAAACAATAAAAAGAAAAATGGCACCAGAGGAGCAAAAGGGTAAAGATTGTCAAGAGAGGAGGGAGCGGCTGACACAAGGAAGCGTTAAAGCCACAGCATCATGGAGCTCAGTTAGCAGAAGGAGTAAAAAGCACAGAGATGTACACACAGGGCAATGGAGAGGGCTCTCCTTGGCAGAAGGCAGATCATATCCATGCAGCTCACGCTGGGAATGGAGACTCACCCTAACGGAGAATCCAATTTTTATTCACTGCTTTCTACCAGGAGGTGCCGAGACCCTGATCTGTGCTCTCAGCTGTGTGCAGACAGCAGGATCCTGGTGCTAACCTGCACGAGCCCCCAGGATCCCAGTGCTAACCGGCAGGAGCCTCCAGGATCCCTGTGCTAACCTGCAGGAGCCTCCTGGACACCAGCAGGGCTCTGCAGGAGCAGCTTCCCACATTGCATAGAGCCCATTCAAGAATCACAGTGTTACTAGAGTCAAAGTTAGTGATTTTTTCCTTTTCCTTTGGTTAATCATTGATTTGAATCAGGCTGTGTTGGAAAAACAAATTATTTCATCTTAGGCTTCAGAAACTAATTACTTCTGTTAGTGTTTCTCACCATTTTAAGGGATTATGATTTTAAGGGCATTATGACTGTCCCACAGACAGGGAAAAGAGAAGGTTGGACAAATTATTAAAAAAAAAGTGGCCAAAGTCTTGAGTTTGCCAAGTTTTTAACTCTCTTGAAGGCTGGAATAAACAAAGGCCCCAAGAGTCTTATTTAACCCATTCTCCAAAAGAAGATAACCTTTCTACCTGCATTTCCTAGGGTACAGCTTGCTGTAATATTATGGATTAGAAAAACTGAAGGTTGACTACCCAATAATCAATAATCAAGGCCAGTGGTTAGTGGAAAATGGGTATAAAAATCCAGCAGCTCACAGTATTAACAGTTTGTACCGACTTGCATCTCCACTGCTCAGAAGGAATCAATAGCCCATGACCTGGGATACAGTGGAGGCAGACACAGGAGTTCATCTCTCAGGCGGTATTTTATTGAAGCTAAATCTGGGCTGGTCACATTTGGGTATGGCCTCCCAACCATCACCTACCAAAGTCAAACATCATTGACCATGTGGGTGTTCTCAGCATCCCATTTCATATTATTGTGTCTGTCAGTCTGAATGAAGCCATTAGGGCCTGCAGATCTATTTATACATTACTTCAATTTGGCTTCATTTTCTGCAAGCACAGTAATGTAAAACCTTTAACATCAATCAGTATTTTTAATACTGCTGTAAGGGCCCAGACAAAATAATTTGGTTTTAAATCAGACCAAAATTATGACATTGAATAGCATTTCACAGTCGGCACAGTTGTCCAGTTAAATGTAAAAATACAAACAGCTTCTTGGTATTTGAGAACAACCTTATAATAAAGCTCTGGACTCACTTCAAAATATGTTCAATTTGTAAAAATCACTGAACTAAGCAAAACTGCCACAAGAACTCGTTAACAGCAAACCTATAGAACTGCCCATTTTATTTCTGTAATTTAGACTACGTTCAAGTGTTTCGCACTTTGCTCTATTTCATTACTGTAGTCAGACATTACCCAAATCTTGTGGATCAGCTACAGGCATTTACCGTCTGCCAGCAATACTCTGGTGACTGGAGATAGCGAATTTACAATCACTTACACCAGACTTGGGTCTCAATCTGATACCTTTGAGATTAATCAGAGTCCCACTGCCATCAGCAAACACTAAATCCATTTTTATGGGCCACTCCTGGAAGATCCCAAGTTCCCTCAGCTCTAAATTAGTGCACTTCCAAAATAAATGTTCCTGCCCTTTGAAGCTCAGGCCTCTCCATGCCTCAGCTTTCATTTGTGCCTCTTGCTGCCACTGAAGCCATGGAGAGCTTCTCTCCCATGCTGAGAAGCCCGAGGGCTCACTGCAGCATTGATGTTTCATCCTGCACACTGTGGAGGCACAGTCCTGCAAACACTGGAACATGTGAGTTCAGTGGGATTTCTTACATCACACGTCTAAGTTTCTTTACACCAGTGGTCCAGAAATCTCAGAAAGTTCAAGGATTAAAGTAATAAGACTGCAGTAATTTCAACATCAAAGTAAGACCAGTAAGGGGTATGAGGTAACCAATTGTCCATCCCATGTGCATGTAACTACTTCATAGAATTGCCTGCTCCCTACCAGAAATTAGATTATTTATATTTGTTCCATATAAGCTGTATAAAATCCTTACTATGACATGGTAAACTGATTCTGCTTCCTATATTGTTTCTAAACATGAGTTTACATGTTGTATGAAACATATTATAAAGGCACTTGGCCAGCACTATGCTCTATTAGAAATATGTATAACAAAAACTGAGATATACTAGAATATCAATGAAATTAACCATTAATCATTCTTGTAAAAAAACATGTTCTTATATATAAATATATATATATAAAATATATAATAAGTAAATAAATAATATGTAGTCTTATTTATGTGTAATATTAAAATTATATGTAATAATATGTAATAAATAATGCTAAAAAATACGTTCTTTTATATATATTTATACATACATACATACTTTGTATGCAGAGAGGTTCCAAGTATATGGCGACATTTTTGGGCACAATGGGACACAAAGAGCACAAGAGCTCCTCTTCAAGCACCAGTTGCAACTGTACAGGGCTTGTCTGCTCTCCTAATTCTTCAAAACTAGTTAATGGATTTACAGGAGTCAGCATTGCCTCTCAGAAGCCCATTGCACCCTACAAGCCTGGGAGCTAGGGCTGGAAAGAGGATTTAATGCCCTCCAGTACTGTAGATTCAGCCTTGCTCCACTCCCAAGGATTTGGCCCTCTGAGCAGGAAAAATGTCATCTTTTATCTGCAAGAGCATACTTCCAGCCTGGGGAGGGCCACAGCTTAACCCACACACTCTGCACATGGCAATTTTTTCTAGCTCAAGATATTCACCTCTGTCACTTTCAAAAAGCCTGAAAAATCTGCCACCACATTTCCATGGGTCAGCATAGCACCTTTGGGATTTCCTGAAAGGAAACAGAGAGGAAATATAAAAGATAAGCCAGAAGATAACTTTCAAAAACTTAACAAAAAAACAAAACAAGAAACGGTTAAAATGTTATGTTCACTTCTTCAGTTTTAAAACGTATGTAATTTTCACCATCATTTCTGTGCAGTAATATGCACCAAAACCACTTACTGCAATACTCAAATCTTAATAAAATGATACTGCAAACAGAAATATTTTTCTTGGAGACTCTGGAAAACAGGTTCCAGCAGAAATAGCCCAACTGCAATTTCTGAGAGTGCTCAGATGAAGCCACTCAATGAGCACAGCCATCAGACTTGAGTGGCTGTTCCAGCCTCTCCTGGGAGGATTTATTTCATCCAGATTTTGACTGAGAATGATTTTGAACACCAAGAAACACCATTTAAAAGGCTGTTAAACTCTTACTTAGCTAGTACTCTGGATAACAGGAGAAATGCAGAGAGCAGACCCTTTCAGACTGCAATTAAGGGAAGTCATGAATAGTGTCAGCAGCAGAGGTGTCTTGAAGACAGCCCTAAACCCATTAGGGAGCCAGCAAAGCCCCTGTTGTGTTCCAGAGCTGGGCACTGCCCCTGCAGCATTTCATCCACCACTAGCAGGCAACTCAGCACCATCAATATTCACCTTTTTACACTCCTTTCTCAGCTGACCATGGTACACCACTTGCATTTCCTATCTGTTTGGACGCCAAAACACAGGGTTTGTTAAGCAGCAAATACACAGGCCGGAACCTCCATGTTCACAAAACAGTGGCACAGAGGGCTCTGCACATAGTCCTGTCACAGCACTGTCTCTTTTCATCACCCTCCAAGGCTTTACTTTTGAAAAGAAGGTGTAGCTCAGCTCAAATATAATTACAGGGCCAGCCTCTTTCTCTCCAACATGTTTTTAAGCAGATTGTTTTAATTTGATCACACCACTGCCACGTAGTTTCCGCTGCTCCGTGTGGAGGCAGATCAGAGGAGCTTTACCTGCAGGTGCCCTGCGTGTCCCCAGCACAGTGGGCACGAGCAGCCTGGCAAAGGTCCTGCAGTTAATGTAACAAATTGGTAAATCAGCCAGAATTTCATTCTGCCTTCCTCAGATTAGGAAGAGACTGTGGTGCTTTGTGAGTATGTTTCAGCACAGGAAAATACGTTTCATCCTCTCATTTCAGAGCAGTTTGAGGGCTTTGTTGCTGGCAGCCCTCCATTGTGGGCATGGGCAGAGACATGGGCACACTCAGCACTGAACCCTGTGCCCTGCTAGCACCATCAACATCACTCTTACTCAACCTCCCAAATAATTAAAGGCAGGCACAAACAGCAGTAGCAATTGTTGCATACATTTATTGCAATAGAGCAGGATATTTTTAACACAATTGTAGTGGGTTAAACCTGAGTTGATGGGCAGTCTTTTAGACTAATGACGCTTCTCACAATGTACATATTTAACCCGCACAAAAAGGCGGGAATTGCCCTTGGTCCAAACTCGCCTGCCGGAAGGTGGGGGGGCCTCCGAGCCTCTGGGCCCCACCGGGCCGAGCTGAGCCGAGCCAAGCCAAGCCAAGCTGAGGCCTCTACCCACATCCTCTTTTCCCAACGCCACGGCACAGACCCTGGGCCGCTGGGGGGGAACTATCCCAGAGCCGCAGGCAGCTAAAACCGGCCATGGACTGCCACACAGCTAAACCCATCCAGCGCGGCTTCTGGGGACAGCACACCTCGTGCTGAACTGAAGAAGACACCATGCAGCCAGCATGGAGCGAGGCTTTCTCCACCGTAAAGCCTGAACAAGAAGACTCTTCAACGTGGCGGCTTCAGAGTCAAAGAGAAGGAGAAAGTGAGTCCTGTGGGACGGAGCTGGAAATGGCGACGGGAGAAAAGAGGGCGGTGCTGCGTTTTTCACATGTAGCTTAAAATACTTCTTGCATGCCATAGTAAGAAACTAATATCACAAGCTGTTTGTCGCTTTAATCCATTTGAAGTACATGGGGGGGATGAAAAAGTCACACGTGGCCCATGAAAATTGTGAAGAGTGCCTATGGCAGGCTATATAGAAGCATTGAGAGGCTTTTTTAGAGACTTGTGGCGAAGAAAGCCTTTGTGTTCAGGCCAAAATAACTCATCCTTAAAAAGATTAACGACTCCATGTGATAGCCTATGTTTGGCAGTGTGAAGGACCTGTGAGATTTTAATGGAAGAGATGTTTTACACCACAGCAGATTGTTTCTTTCCGGGCGGGTCTGCTGTTGGTGGCAGTTTGGGAACCATGTGCAGCTGAAGAAAACCCTTTTTTCCTTAAGCATATGAAAGAGACTTATCAAGAACTGCAACACCGACTAAAATCCCATGTTCGGTTACCCTTTGTGTGAGTTGGGTAAAAGGAGGGAAGTGCTGGAAAGGGGGAGGGGGTTTGCTTTAATTTCTTGTTATTACTTGTTATTTACTTTTAATTCTATTAGTAATAAAACTCTTTCTTTGTACTGCAACTGTTTAATTTTTCTGCCTGCTTTGCTTTCTCCTAATGCTTATCTCACAGAAGGAACATAAGTAAGTAATAGATATTCTGAACCATACCACTACACTCAATTGGTGTTTCTGCCTGGTTTACAAACTGAACCCTCTACAACAATATATTATACTGAAAATCCCTATTTGCTGTTCCAAGTGCCCTGAGTAATTCAGTCCCAAACACTTGCAGATGAACATGGTGCACAGGAGGCTGGTTTGGTCTCGTCCTCATCCGAAGCTCAGGGCTGAGGCTGACAGCTTTGCCAGCCACAGCTGTGCCCATCCTAACATGTTGAACCAGCAGGCTCACAGGTGCCAAATCAGCCTGGCAGGTTATTTTCACAGCTGGGTGCACACATGGATCCAGGCTTCAAGAAAAGTCCATGAACAGGTGTCAGTTGTACATACACACCATGACTCAAAAATCACTTGTGTTACTGAGTTGTGTCCAGCCAAATACATGTGCTCAGCCTCTGCAGTTCTAGAAGCAGCTGTGCTCCTGCAGCATCGCACAGCTCAGGCACCAGTAGAGAGGATGTGCTTAGTACTGGTTTGGAAACTCAAAACTGTGTCCTCTGGCACAGATATGGTTCCTACACCTTGACAAAATTCTTCAGACTTTTTTTTGGAGGATTTCAAGTGTTCAGTGCCAGGCTGGGTGGGGCTTGGAGCAAACCCGTCTAGGTGAATGTGTCCCTTGCTATGGCTGGGAATGGGAACTAGACATGCTTTAAAGGTCCCTTCCAAGCCAAACTATTCTGTGACTCTGTGAGATTTCTCAGATGTTTGACTCATTTACTCACTCCACCTCTGACTTGAATGCAGATTCAGTATGTCTGCCATGCCTGGAAGCATGTGAAATGTGAACATCCTAGCTCCTTCCTCTGCATCCCTCCTGTGCAGGCTCAACATCCTGGACAGGCTGCAGTGATAATGGTGTCTAAGCAGAGCAGCAGTGTTGGAGCCAGGAGAGCCTCCATCAGGAGAAATCCAGAACGAACCATGCTGCTATGGGATAGCTGCAGCTTTTTGGGTTGGGGGACTCCTGTAAATTTTAACCTTCCTTAGTAGTTCTTTTTTAGTAAAACAGCAAAATGGGTGCCCCTTTCTATGACCCATTTCCCAGAATTACCACTTTGAGAGAAGGTTGGCAGTGATGCTGCTTCTCTATTTTAAAAAATCAATGCCATTTCTGTAACACTACTCTTGTTTGAATTTCCTCACAAAGACAGACCCAGTGAGTGTCTGAGTGTCCTGTTACAGAACGGATGCCCTGCAATCCATTAATAGCCTGGGAATGTCAATTCCTCTTTATCTTGGTGCCAGGTTTGTTTGACAGTTCTTATAAACAATAGAAGAACCTTTAAAAAAATAGAAGAACCTTTTCCACATTGCCAAATGGGTCTCTCAAGTGCTCCAGCACTAATTTGATGGTGTGATCCATCAGCATTCTGGGATGTAAGCACTTTCCTCCCCTGGGGAGCTCTAGCAAAAAGGAATATGCACTGCCAGGCTGGGAGAAACCACTGGGAAGCCATTTTTGTCCACCTGGTAGTGGATCCTTGAGGGAATGACGGTTGATTTCTCTGGAGTAACCAACATGAAAAATTGTATCCTGACAGTTTGGGGATATCTGTGTGCTTTTGGCCCATTTCCAAGTGCTGATGGCTTCTTGGCACAACCATGAAAGTTGGTCTTGTCATCCAAGCTCAGCAACCTCAGCCTCTCTTTTCTCCCTGGGGAGGCATTGGGGCATGTGGTCCTATCAAAGAAAAGCAAGTGTTAAAGTCTGCTTCTGGGGAATTCTTTCCAATTCTACAATTTTCAGGTGATAAATTCTACAGCAGAGATTTATTTCACACCATACAAAAATATTTAGAGCCCTTTGGAATTGGAAAAGCCCTAGAGAACATGTCCTTTGGAAGAAAATTCTAAATTTGGTCACTAAAAATTACATGGGCTATATAAAACTCCTACATCAAAGCACAATGTGGAAAGCAGACCAGAGTGTTGATGCAACCTCTGGAAAAGGCAGAGAGTGACATGCAAAGTCCTGCAGCAGCAGAGGATGGGCTCATGGGTCACAAAGCATTGTTATGAGAGAGTTCAGTTCAAGATGATTTGCAAAATTGGAAATCTCTGGTTTGGACAGGAGAAGGGAAATGAGCTTCCTGGTTGTCCTATTTCTGTAACTCTGGGCATGTTTCTAAGAAAAGCACAAAATCAGAAACTGGCCCTTGATTGCATCTGCAAATAAAAAAAAGAAAATCGAAATAAACCTTCTCTATGCAGAATTTCTTATTTAGAAATAAAAGTATCAACAAAAAAGTGACTTGAAAAAATAATTGCTCTGCACTTGAACATCTACAAAAACACACTGTGCCCTGCTGTATCCATGGCATAGCTCCTTCAGTTTCCTACTGCTCCCATTTATGCCTGGCCACTTTGCACTCACTCTGTACATAGCTGTGACGTTCATGTCCTGCACTGAGTTCAGCCTTTCCCATTTAGGAATTCCCAGTGCTGGAACAGAGCAGAGTTCCAGGCTCCTCTCCCTCAGTGCTCTGCCCTGGGCAGTATGAAGTGCAGATCTCAAAACTACAGACCATCCACAAAGGCCCCTTTTAAAACATCTTGAGCTTGTATTTGGAGTTGATAAAGCAGTTGCCTACCTGGTCTGAAGCACAAGTCTTCTCTGAGAGGTGGAGGATGAAGGTGTTCCTTCGTGCTCAGCCTGACCCACCAACTGAGTGGCACCAGCAGCTTCCAGCATCTTCTGCTGAGACCAAACTGAGGATGCTTTGGGGTAGGACCAAGCATTAGGCAATCCCAAGAGCACAGGTGGATCTGGAAGAGCTGCTCCAGCAGTCCCTGGAGCATGGACCTTCCCCACAGGCAAGTGTAAAAGCAGTTTCCTAAGCAGTGATGCATTGTTCCTCTGCCCATACAGCTTTTAGGGAGATGTTATGGAGGCTGAGTTCTCAAGAGTAGGAAACTCCTGCAAGCTGATGAAGACCAGGGTCTGGAGAGAGGAGAAAGCACTATCTCTGCTAAGAACTGGTAAGAAAATGATGCTGCTCCTCTCTCCAAGAAAAAGAGGTCAGCAGCAGATGAGTGCCAGTCCCATGGGCTGCCCAGGCTCTTCCTGAACCTCCCCAGCAGTTGGTGTCATGAGCAGCACATAAGAAGAGGAGAAAGAGGTGACAAGGACCTTGGTGAGGCTGGAGACATCAATGTGCTTAGGATACAGAGAATGGAAAGCTGTGGAACCACTTTTTAGAGTTTTGGGTATTTTTTTAAAATATTTGCAAAAGATAAATACCAACCAACCAAGTGCTTCACAACTACACAGGAAAATGGGAAGCAGACACATGGGTGGATTTTCAGACAACTGGAAAATCATACTGGCAAAGTGTATGTCAGAGAATTCAATTGAAAAATAAATATATTGTTATTTTTAATTTGCAATCTATAGATTTGAATCTATATACCTATATATTCTTAAATATTAAAAATGCCTAGAACTATCATTGCCATATCATAACAACAAGTTTGCATGTATTGAGGTGGGATTAATAATTAATTTCATAAGATATTCCAACATTTCAAGATTCAAATTACTTTTTTACCTGTAGTGCCACTAGTAAAACAAACAATTGACAGATCTTCTGGTCGAGGAGGCTAAAAATACAAAAGGAAAATAAGAAAATCACATCAGTGAAATGCAGAAGTGTCAGTAGTAGAGACTGTCGACATTGTAGAAACCTAAAGATCAAACCAATTATGTTTTTGGTCTGACATAAAAAGGTGTTATTCCCCTCAGCAAATATAAAAGACCATCATAAAACTCTTTTTACCAGATTTCTTTAGTTGATGCTCTATTCCTCCCTTTATGCTGTGCTCCAGATGCACTAAGGGCATGCTGTAGTGGTAGGAAGACTTTGGTGGAATATTTGTCTTGCAGTTAGTATTTTCCAAGCCACCACCTCTATCTGTAGATGTGTGGGACAACTTGAGATAATTCATCAATTTCCAGGCCAGTTCTGGAAAGAACTCCACAACAGGGGACAAGATTCCAAAGCTGATTGTTCCCATTTCCAGCAGCATCTCTGTATTCTCAGCACCACTGCATACGTGTGCTATTTTGGGTCACGAATGACTAAATAAACAGCTTGAACATCAGAAGCTGCTTTTGAGAGTTTTGTACGAGTATGAGCAGCCAGTGAAAAATATAAAAGCAATTTTCCCAAAATATCCCCTATAAATACTGCCAAGCAGTATCTCTAAACTATAGAAGCCCCAGCAGACAGTGAAGGGTACAGAGACATTCCTCCAGTGCCACCAGGGTAAGGTAGTGGAATTAGGGTAGCTTAACAACGGGATTTAATTACTGTCCCATTAACATGTGCATAGCAGGATGAGCTATCTCATTTAAGTGTTCCAGGTAGAGGGAATAAAGCAAATACTGCACATTGTTCCCTACGGGAGTGGTGAGGCCCTGGCACAGGTTGCCCAGAGAATCTGTGGCTGCCCCATCCCTGGAAGTGTTCAAGGCCAGGTTCGACAGGACTTAAAGCAACCTGGTCTAAGCATCCATGGAAGGTGTCCCTGCCCATGGCAGAGGGTTGGCGAGCTTTAAGGTCCCTTCTGCTGCAGTTTTAAGGGGGAAAAGCAATATGCCAACACTCACCACAGGCACATGTCGACTCTCACGGCCACAGTCCTGGAAGAGATTAAAGTAACAAAAGTGATTTCCACTTTAATTCCTGCAGTGTAACCCACTTGCTAATAATCTGCAAACCACTAAGGGAGAACATGAGCTAAAGCAGACAAATTAATAGCTGGCACTGAGGCCATCTTTATTATTCTGAGTTTCTTGCCTTAACTTCAGTGCCTTCCTTGGATTTCAAGTAGTGTTTGGGTTGGTTGAGCTGCATCCAGGGTGTTTCAAACAAGTGTGAGGCTGTAGGCTTATGTGTAGGAGGACAGTGTCTCAAATAACAACCCCCTTCCCATGCTTAAATAGCAGCTGACAGCACATTTGAGGATAAAGAACTGAACTGTTGGCTCTGCTATCTACAATGAATAACATCAAGAGGCAAGTGCACCAAGCATCAGTATTATCAGCCACAAGCTGCTCTTTTGTGCTCTCCAAACACTGAATCTGGCACACAATTCACAGGTCCCTGTACATTGTACTGTCTTTTTACAGATATTACAAAAAATAGTAAAAGGAGAGGGAGAGCAAACTCACCTCCACCTCCTGCATGGTCTGGATGTGAACCCCACAGCGCTTCCCTCTCTCCATCAGCTCCTTCTCAAATGGGTCCATCAGGATGATGGAGCTCAGGCCTGGTGTTTCTCTCCTCTCCACATGGTCAAGGAGTATCCTGGCTTTTTCAGGCTTGTCACAAATGACCGTGGAAATGTCAGCTGAAAGAAAAGCAGCCAAACAAGCTGTTTGCAGTAAATGTTTTTTAATGCAAGACTGTGGCTCATAGCTAACACTATATCACTTCTGATAGTCACTCCAGGCTACACCAGAAATCCCAGCATATAAAACATGCCTCTCTTGAAAAATGAGAAAAAATTGCAACCTTAGCTAACCTAAATCAATGCCAAAGTGGTAGCTGACATTATTCTGGGATTCAGTTCAAAATATTAAAATTGGTCCCCACATGGATTAAAAGATTGAGGAGGCAAAATATCAAGCAACACAGGAGTGGGTGGCCGTGGAGTAATTCCCGCATCCAGAGCAACCCCTATCCAAGGTTATGCGTGTCTGGGTATGTGGAAAATGCAACAGAGGGAACCCTGACCCAGCACAGGGACACCCAGCTCCTCAGGAACTTCTCTAAGTGAATTCAAGACACTCAAGTATAATCATAATGCCCCATCCCTGGAAGTGTTCAAGGCCAGGTTGGATGGGCCTTGGAGCAACCTGGTCTAGTGAAAGGTGTCCCTGCCAATGAAGAAAAGTTGGAATCAGATGAGCTTTAAGGTCCCTTCCAACCCAAACCATTCTAGAATTCTATGATCATCTGTTTTTTAGAAGCAGAAAATGAACCATTCTGAGCAACAAAACTGATTTCTGGGAAGATCACATCAGTTTTGATTTTACCTGTGTTGACAATGTACCGAATGGCTCCAGGACCTAAGGTGTCATACAGGGGAACCACCACCATGGAGTAGGTGTAGCAAGCCAGCTCAGAGATGATCCACTGCAGGAGGACATGGAAGCGCAAAGGTGAAAAGGGGCCATGGGAGCAGATATAACTTGAGAACAAGCTGACAGGTCAGGAACATTATTACTACAATATCAAGTTGGACTTAAAATCTCACCTCTGGACGGTTTTGAGCGAAGACACCAATGAACTGTTTTGTGGATGGCTTGCAGCCCTGCTGCAAAAGGCCCGAACCTAGAGCTTCTGCTCTTTCAGCCACCTGGAATTTGGAGAGGAAAAAATACATGAAAAAAGAGGAAAATAAACAATACCAAATCAGGCAAAGCTTAGAGGGAGGCTCTCAAATTATTGTATTTCCTATCTAGAAGTCCAATTTTTATGTTATCATGAACCATCATTAGCTGACTAGCAACTGATGTAGTTGGCAATGCCCCATGGCTCCAGAGAGCCTCGGTGCTGCTTTCAGGAGTGGACTCATGGCATGGAGCCAGCCTGTGAAAGCCAACACACCCATGTAACACCTGGATGTGCCCAGGTGGGGACACTGGGAAGCATCACATGGTGCATGAGCAACCTCCTGGTCTAACGTGCAGGCACCCCAACACCCCTTCTTGTGTTGGGCAGGGGAAGAGGATGCACAGCAGGTGTCACCTCCAGCTCACCTCCTTGTAGGACAGCCACTGGTAGGGCTGCTTGGGCTTCCTGAACCCCAGGCAGGGGCCGTTCTCTGAAAGACACAAGCAGAGATGGTGAGTTACAGGGGGCAGTGCCAGGAGTTTTTACATGTGGGGCTACAATGTGGGGGAGCCCTCCAGGAGTAAATCCATAGTTATTGGGCTGGTTCTCACAGCAATCCCCAGCAAATTACACACACAAGTGCATCTGATGGGAGACTAAATGCTAGGATCCCCCAAAAAGGCTTCAATCCTCCCCACTGATAGCAGCAATTTGCCCCAAACAGCCTCTTTAAAAGGCTTCTCCAAAGGTCACATGAGCATTAGTGTTTGATGAGGGCCCTCATCCCAAACACTAGCTCCCACTACTTGTGCTGCCTTTTGATTAAAAAAGGTAAAAACTACTGTATTTAGCCCAGCCTACTCTGGAGGAGGGTAAAACAACACGCAGCAGTGCGTGACTGGATGAAAATTTGAAAAGTTTGAATAATGTACTAATGGTACCTATTTGCAGAAATCCATTCCTCCATACACCTACCGAGTTCTTTATTTACCCCTGTCTTGTGGGGCAGAATATCTGCAGTTCCACTGGGGTTTTTTATGGTACCAAAAATAATAATCTGACCATGACATTGTTGTATCCAATGAGGCAGGACACCATAAACAGCAGACACAGAAATAGTTATGATAGAGCAGGGAAGAGTCATCATGGCTTTTTGGAGCAGGAAGTGATGTCTCTCAAGTGTATGAGAGCTATGTGATGATTCCATTGACCATGGGATTAGGTCATCCGCATGGCTTGGTCCCCCACCTCTCCCAGCTTCTGCTCCTAGGCCTCCTCACCACCGTGCTCTCACCAGAGATGCTGAATCCCCTCCTGAAGACCTCATACATGGTCCTGGCATCATCGTAGTAGTGTGTCAGCAGCTGCGGGCTGTCCCCAATCACCGAGCGGCGCGCCCCAGCCAGGCCCTGCATGAGACAAGGTGACACAAGGTGACACGGCCATCAGTACTGCTCGAGGGGTGGGAGATGGGGAAAGCCCCACCATAAAGCAGCACACTCCCCAAATTCCAGCAAGACCTCTGTGACCACCACCTGCCCCAAGACCCAAAGGGATGTGAGAGGAGGGACATTTACCTCAGCACCTCAGGAGAACCCTCTGCTCATAGAGGAGCACTTGTCTCAGCTCACTGTCACAGGAGATCATTGATATTTCCCAAGGGAATTTAATAAGGAATTGTGGATCTGGAAGTAATGGAGTGGAGATGTGCTGGGGGAAGCAACTGCTGTGCGCTCCACAGGTTTCCAGGACTAGCACCATGAGCACCTCCACAAGGACATCCAGGCCAACATGAAGGACAGACTAAGGCAGAGGCCAGCCCACAGTGCATGAGCTCGGTAGAGGTGTTTTAGGAGTTGGCAGCCAGGGTGAGAATGACCAAACTAGGACTGCACTGGGAGCCAGAAAAAAGTCTAATTAAAGGTTCCCTAACCACAGTGAAAACTGTAAATTCCTCCCACCCTTTTAAAAAGCTGTTGGAATTAAAGACAATAACGTCTTAGAGGGAACATCACAAAAGGCTTTAAAAATTCTCCTCCTGCTTTCAGATATTAAAATAAGTAGAGACAATTTTCAGAAATATTTCTATTC
This sequence comes from Corvus moneduloides, assembly GCF_009650955.1. Taxonomy (NCBI): domain Eukaryota; kingdom Metazoa; phylum Chordata; class Aves; order Passeriformes; family Corvidae; genus Corvus; species Corvus moneduloides. The sequence continues at coordinate 10,934,812 of NC_045490.1, forward strand.
TTTAAAACAGAGCTGCATCATTAAACTTTAAAGTCTTTTACAAGCATAAAAAGTAATAACTCCTTAGCCTCTAAGCATGGATTCAGGTTTACTTTTCTTTACTGTTACCAAGTTTGCAGCACCAAACTCAGCAATGGGCACACATGAAGAGTGCCAGATGATCTGGTCTCACCAGCTGTTGCCTTTCAGTTGTTTCTCCCATGCAATGGCAGTGCCTCTAATCTTTGGCCACGGATGGTTACAAAGCTAAGACCAAAATTTTACTGAAAATCTAAGAGAATAAATTAACATGCTGTATTCTAGTTTTTCAGTTTACAGAAAAAGGTGAATTAAGGGGTGAAATGATCCCTGGCACAGTGCATTACATGGCTGATTTCAGGATGAGGTTGGGGAACTACTGAAACAACAACAACAAAAAAGCCTTCCTGGCATCCCCTGTGGACATAGGTCTGTAGAAACGAGTCCAGAGCAGACCATGAAGGTGATTAGAGGGATGGGACACCTACGCTATGAGGAAATGCTGAGAGAGTTGGGGTTGTTCAGCCTGAAGAGAAGGGTCTGGGGAGATCTTAATGAAGGAGGCATACTTTTTACAAGGGCACATAGTGGCAGAACAAGAAGTAGTGGCATCACACTGAAATAAAGTAGGTTTAAAATAGATATTAGGAAGAAATTCTCCCCTGTGAGGGTGGTGAGGCCCTGGCACAGGGTGCCCAGAGAAGCTGTGGCTGCCCCATCCCTGAAAGTGTTAAAGGCCAGGCTGGATGGGGCTTGGAGCAGCCTGGTCTGATGCCAATGGCAGGAGGTTGGAATGAGATGATCTTTAAGGGCCCTTCCAACCCAAACCATTCTATGACTTCCAGGCATGCAAATCTCAGGGAAAGCCAGCCGGGGCTGCCCTGGCCTCACCTCGACTTCCTCCGACTGCATGCGCAGGTCGCAGGGCGGCTTCACGGCCCTGGGCCGGCTGGCAAACCAGTAGGCAACAACAGCCGCAAAGGCACCAATGCCCACCAGAGCTGTGGCTGGTAGGTTGCGGAAGAACTGGCTGAGGTCATCGAACTCAGGGAGCCGCAGACTCCGCAGGATTTCCTGAGCCTGCATCTTCTCCACCAGCGAAACGGCAAACTCTGCAAGAGCCAGAAGGATGGGTCAAGTCAGATGAGGTCAGTCTGCGGATGGGTAGGGGCAGCACAGGTCGCTGGGAAGGGGAGAACGTGCTTTGCCTCATCAGCCATCACAGACACCCTGCTCTGCTGAGCTGTGGGGCTGCCTGCCAATAGCCACCCTAACTGAGGAAAACAGCATCTGTGGAAGAGATAGAAGAAAGGAGGAAGCATCCATAGCAGAGTGAGCAGGAGCAGACAGCTCACTCCCTAAGGACAACCAAGTACCAATGTACAGGAGGTAATGCAGCTGCAGTTATCTGGAGTGAGTTACGCTGGGACAAGCTCTGGGATCCAGCTACAACCCCTCAGGGCTGCAAGAAGCTTTCTCTACCTTCCCTGAGCAGGACTGCACAGACAGTCTGGTTGTGCTGGGCTCACAGAGCGGGAGCTTCTCCTGGGAAAGGCAAGGTCACACTGTGGATCAGGCATCGATCTAGACTCTGCCACAGCAGGTTGCCTTGCTTTTCCCTTTTGCACATACAGACACAGCCACCAGAGAGAAGGAGCCAGGCAGGTGGCTTGCTGCTCCAGAGTGAGAGATCAGGATGTCCTCAGGGGACTCATGTTTGGGTGTTGAGTACACAAGGAACATTTTAAAGAACTCCTGTACAGTGATGGCCCCATATCAACTCCCCACTGGGGAGTCTCCAGTATCGGCCAGCCCTCTGAGAGATGAGCCAAGAAGGTGCTGCCCAGGGGAATCCAAACAGTTAAGGTTTCCCACAGCTCTCTTTATGACTTTATAAGAGTCAAGGTCTTAAAAGAGTTTTTCAGCCACATGAAACCAGGCAGCCCCTTCCCTCTTGCCCTCTGGCCTCGCTCCAGCTTGTCGAGCTACATGGCTTCACTTCCATGAGGGGGCCAGGACTTCCCACACAACAGCACCACTAACACAAACCAGCTTTTTTCCTCCTGGGAACAGTGTCTGGGCTGCACTATCCTGAAGTCCTGAAGGTCAGGACTACCCTCTAGTAGCCTTCTCCTGTGTTTGTGCCAAGTGAGCATTGGGACTGGCACAGGCCAGGCGGTGAACAGAGGTGCACCCCTCACATGAGGCTCTGGAGGAGGTTTGTAAGTTTGCACAAGAAAAAAACCAACATAACAAACAATTAACCTCACTCACTTTTGGGTTACGAAATGGTGAGGACAACAGCGAGGGGACAGCAACACCGAGCCCATGTTCAGAGTCATCCATCTCCCTCCTGAGGGCTCTGGCCCAAACATCCCTCTGCCCCATGGTCCCTGATGCTGGCCCAGCATCCCACAGTCACCTCTGCTCCCAGAGAACACCCAACTGTGCAAACCCTCTGGGACCATGACCAGCCTCTTCAAGAGTGGTTGAATCCCTCCAATAAAGACATCCAGATGAGGATACTGGGAAATACCCACACAGAAGACAATTTTCTCCTGAGATTTGAGTGTTTTTTCAGAAATCCCTACATGTGATAAAATACTGACTGTGCAACTGCAATGATGTTAGCATGAACTGTGAGGGTGGTGAGGCACTAGCACAGGTTGCCCAGAGAAGCTGTGGATGCCCCATCCCTGGAAGTGTTCAAGGACAGGATGGACAGAGCTTGGAGGAACCTGGTATATGGAAGGAGTCCCTAGACATGGCAGAGCAGTTGGAACTGAATGGGCTTTAGGGTCCCTTTCAAACCAAACCATTCTGGGATACATTGATTCTATGAACTGAGACAAGAGTACTGGTTTCTCCCCTAAATATTTCTTGACACCAGACTATGAAAAGCAGCCTGACAAACACACTTTTACTACAAAAACTGGGAGAGCTTACCGAGGGCGCTATTCATTTGCTGATAAATTGCCTATTTGTGCAAAAAGCATTTCAGCAAGTCCCAATTAAGACTGTCTGCTCCCAGAAACAGCCTGTCCCACCAAAAGCAGCCACCCAGTTTGCTAGTTACACTGAAATCTTGAGAATTACTCCCTCAACAGCAGCCTGGAAGTGCTGTTTTGTATCCATCCGTGCAGTTAAGTTGAAAGTGGAAAGCTGGGAAGGCGCCTGTGGGAACAGCACTGTCATGGGGGGATGCCTGGCTACAGCCACATGCTTCTGTCCTGCTCAGCTGCAGGGATTGCCTGAGGGGAAGTGGGACCAGGCCATTACATCTGTCTGGGTGGAGGGCATCCACGGACATCTAGAGCTCATAGCATCAACAGAAGGATCATGAGAGTCAGGGCTGCAATTTCTGTTCACATTCAATTTTGGCACTGCAGAGTTCACAAAACTTGCCTTTTGCAACAGTTAATCCTGGGTTTTGCATCCCAAAGGGATTCATGATGAGCCCATACTTGATCTGCTTGGAGCAGCCAACCTGCCCTGGGATGGTGGCCAGGATAGGGGCCCAGGTGTGTTTGGGATGATCAGGGAGAACTGCCTCACCCCCTCCCTATACCTACAGAAAGAGGGGTCAGGAGTGCCTGGATCACAGCCTCCTCTGACGAGTCAAGACAAGCAGGTGAGCACCTCATGGTCACATGCGCTGGGAGTACATTTCTCATGTGCTCAGGAAAATAAATAATAGCAATTTAAACCCAGCACAGTTGGGCTGGGTTACCCATCAGGAAGGCAGCGTTGCACCCCAGAGTGCACAGCAACCAGCTGCTGCTGTCACCTTGGGCCCAGGATCAGCAGCAGGATGTTCTCCACACCCTTTCTCCACATTTCTGTTACCTTTGTGGCCCATTTCTGCTACTTCTTGGCCCCACTTCTGTTGCACACTGCTGCAGTGCATGTTCCCCACAAGCAAGCGGCCCTGTGTGCCAGCAAGCAGAGCACGGCACCCATGTATGTGGCACATGGAAACACTGACATTTATTCCAAACAGCACTTCGCATCACTGGATTTCTAAAATATTCCCATGGCAAAGAAAAGAGAAACAAATATGCAGGGAAGGACAGAAAAAAGTGGTTTTGAGGAAGGAAGAAGTGCTGGAGAGGTGCCAAGAGAGCACAGTCATGGATGAGAGCTGGGGGTGCCTGGCACAGGCGAACTTCCCAGCCGGGGTCTGGGCTGAGCAGGACTCCTGCAGCCTCTGGGCAGCCAGCAGTGACACTGGGCTCCAGGTCAGCCACCAGCCTGTGCTCACAGCAATCACCCCTGCAACAGGGCTTAATTAATTATTTTGGTAACAAACGGCTCTCTTGTGTGATTTAGTTTTCATTTTTTTCTGCTGGAAGTGATTCTGTAACTCCAGTCAACGGAGTTCAGTGACATAAGCCAGTGTGCTAACAGCCTCAGACTACTGGTGTATGCCTAATGCAATCAAAATTTTACTGGTCCTGTGCAGCCACACAATCACATTCTTCCTACCATTCCATCAGTGCCTGCTTGGGAAGAACAACTCCTATTGGGACATCCGTATCCTCCTGCCCCCCTGCATTCACAGTGGGATGGGGAAGAAGCAGGTGATTCATTTTATCCTGGAAAATGGGCAAAGTGTCCCATTACCCTTTGTTCAAGCCTCAAAAAAGGCTATTTACATTAGACTTCATAGCACAAAACCAAAATCAAATAAGCAGCTGTTCAATACGTCTGAGAGACTTAACTGTTTGCAGTGGGGAACTATGAAGCAGAGCCAGTGACATGTAATGGCTCAGAGCCCGCACACCCTCCGCTTCTCTCAGAGCAAGCTGGAATATTCTGTCAGCTGGCAATCACCACGGATCCGTGTCCTTGGGCACGGCACTGGCTGCTCACTCATTTCACTGAGGAAACAGAATTTACAGGATCTGAAATATATCAATCCAGAGAGGCAGATGTACAGGGATTTCACTCCAGTGAAACACTACAAGCTTTTTGAACTCTTTTCTCATGTTCAGTTCTGCAGAGCTCAGATCCTGAGATTTATAGTTGTTTTCCTGAAATGTGGTCAGTGACAGAAGATTTGCACAAAGAAGTATCCAGCAAAACTTGGAGCACTCTCCCTCACCTTCCTGTGCAGAAGAAAAACATGCTTTGTGCTCTGTGCAGAGGGTTCAGGGGACTTTGCAATAGGGATTCAAATCACAAATGGCACTCAAATTATGACTATAACAGTACAAGAGAGTCTCCATTTACCATGGGGAAAGGGAACGTCAGCATTCGCAGGGACACATAAAGCTGTTAGTCAGATTGCATCACTGGAAACCATTTGTTCATTTAAATGAAAGCTGTTGCAATAATTAACATCTTTATGCAAACATGCACAGAGGCTGCCACAGCCATGCAGTCAGAGGTATTTGGGGATGTTGTGTATTGCTTGCGGAGTATAAACATTATTATTTTTCCTTTTTCTCCAAACTCCGTGTAGGCATGCAGTGGGACATCAACCCTGGGAGGAGCCTCTGCCATTAAATGCAGCTCAGGTACTTCTGACCTTCTCCAGCTTGGCCAGGGAGCTCCTGGGACACCAGGAGCTGTGACAGCTGAGACAGCTGACACAGGCTGTGAATTCCTAATCACTGCTGTAATTAAAACCAGAGAGCTGATTCCAAGTCAGTCTCTGCTCTGCGACTCCACAAGTTTCTCTGTGTGGACACAGAGGATGAGAAGCTGGATGAGCCTTCAGTTCTAATCCTGAGGCCACTGTGGGTTGGGGTTGGGCTCAGGTGAGGAAGGGGGACACTGACCACTCTGCAGCAGGCTGGGTTCACATTTCTCTAGATTTTACGGGAACAAGTGATCTAATGAGGTCTCCCACCACAGACTGTGTTGTGCCTCAGCCACAAATGCAATATCCAGTTTCATCCAAACCTGCAGATTTTTTTCTCACTCGTTGTACTTACACGGGAAAATTTGGAAAACTCATGGCACTTGGCCACCTTTCTATTTTCAACAAGTTTAAGATCAGGTCAATTTATTCTCTGTTTTAATGGTTCTACACTATAGTGTTTAGGGAAATGGTAATGCCATGCTTTACAGCAGGGTGAAGCCAGTGTTAATTACAGAGAGAAAATGCCATTATGTATTTGTTGGCATTACAGAGAGATACTGAAAACCTTACAGAACAATTCCCTGCTGTGAGACAGGAAGCCAGGCAGTCTTCAAGCTTGTAAACTGCCTGGGAAAGAGTAAAGGGTGTGATAAACATAAAGGGGAAAATAGGAACACCAGAAGTATCTGAAACTATGAAAGATTCACTGTGTGGAAATCCAGTAAGCAGCCCCAAAATGAAGCAGGAGACAAGCAATACTCAGCTCACATAGTTTTGCAGGACTCCTAACAGCTTCTGTCCCACACCTGCAATTGTGGCATAAACACATCACCACAACAGTGACCCAAAACATTTCACTGCTTGTCCTGCATCCCTCCAGAGCAGCCTGGGCAGGGGTGACCCCACAGCCCTGACCCACCACACATACTTGGATGCATGTACAGGGACCCTCTGTACTCTGCAAGGGGTAATCAGCCATACCTGGGATTCAGCAATTACTAGGATTATTGATCAAGCCAAGGCTAATACTACTTAAAACTTTCTGAAACCATACCTGCTTTTGCTCCTGTGAAGTGACCTATCTCACTATAGCCCTTTTCCTCATTTAATGTCTCTCACCTTCAGACATATCACCCTAAGCCAACTCCCACAGCCTCCACATGATGTATTGCTGCTTTGATTTTAGGGACAGTGCATTTTCATAAAAACTGTGTTTTCCATTTAAAAAATGCCCCCTAACTACCAAAACCAGACCAAACGGAACTCTTACAGGTGCTTAATTTTACCCACTGAGCAAAATAATTGCCTCCCCCGTGCACGACCACAATTACTGTGTTTTACTTAGATCACACAATTCTTTGCAGGGTCAAATAATAATCAAGGACTCAAAGCCAAGGCATTTGGCCTCATTGACTATGGTTACACTATAACTCAATGAGTTGTAATTGGGAAGGGGAAAAAAAAGAGAAGGGAAAAAAGGAACTGGTTTAGAGATAAAATTGCTTTTTTTGGATTATTATGCCAGTGCTCAGGCAACATAAGAGAGGGTGAGAGGCGACAGATAGCAAACAAGGGAGGAAAGGCACACAGTGACTGCGAGGCTGTAGCACTTCTCCAGGGAGCAGGCACTGGAGAAGCACCCCATGATCAAGAAATGTTATAAAAGCAGTTTGTAACTTTTATATTTTTATTTTTACTAACGAAGAATATCCTTCTCCCTTTCCTTTGAGAATCAGACCCATTCAATCTGTGAAACTGGCCTTTTGCCAACAAGACTATTAAAGAACAGGGTTTCAGTGGTACATAAGCCTCTTTAGCTCAAATTGCTTTTGTGCCAGCAGAGCCAGCTGGGGGCTCAGTGCACCCTGAACTCAGGGTCTGGGGTGTGGGAGCAGACATGGGGCTGCAGCAATGCCAACTGCCTCCCCATTCACCCTCTCTCAGTGCCCTCCCACCCACTCAGCAAGGCAGTTATCCTCAATGGAGAAAGGCTTTGCATCCAGGTCAAGCCTTGGATCTGCAGGAGAAAAATAAGGCAAATAAACTTCATGGCAAGGAGGCCAGCCTTGCTTTCCTGTGACCTCTGGTGAGTGAGTGAGTGAGTGGGGAGAGCATAGGGATGGATGAAAGAGACCAGTTCAGCATCAGCATGTGATTGGGGCTGTGGTATAAACTTGGCCAAGTGGTGTATTATTTTTTTAGGAGAGACAGGAAGTGTCACTCAGGACAGAAAAAAATGTCTCAGAGAAAAGGCTGCTAAAGTACTGGGTCCCATTTATATACGGTATATACACACATACAATTATATATCTGCATGCGTGGATGTAAATGCTTGTGTGTGCATGTGCATATATATAAAATATAAATAAAAAGTAGAATTTCCCCTTACTCTGAGTGACTGATGGTTAACAGCACTAATTGCATAATAACCATGTGCCCCTAGCATTATTGTAGTCATCTCACTCCTTAAAAAACTCTGACTAAACAGTTGGTGCATTAACAGCCTGGGTGTGACCATGGCACCACAATTCCCCATGGTTCCTGGGGACGGAGCTAGTGGCAGATCACAGCACTGGGCTCAGGGGCTTTGCTGACCCTCCAGCTCCCATCCAGCTTCCTGACAATCCCAATCCCAAAGGCAGAGACAAAGGCTGGGAATCTCCAAGCAACCAGAGGAGCAGCACTGGCCTCTGCTCCCTCCTGCTCTGCCCAGTTGGGAAATGCATTTGCAAAACACAAGATCTTTGCAAGCATCCACTAAAAAGGGAAAAATGCTAACAAGGAGCTCACTGTCCTGAAAGAGCCCAGTAATCACATGTAAATAGAAGTATTTAAAGTATCTAAAATATCTACAGCATATCAGTCCCTTGCCAAGAAAAATTATTCAATAAATAATTCAGTGCTATGTGGAGATCTTACTTTAGACATTTGAGATCTTTCAGAGAGCAAAATCCAGTCCCCAGCTGTCTGGAAATGCCCCTTGCTCAGAGCCATGCACAGAACATCAACTCATCCTCATCCCTCTGCATCAGGTCCCTCTTCATCCACTGATACCAAATCCTCGTGGAAAGCTTCATCCACCATCCCACACCTTCTCACCCACTCAGCACAGCTCAAACATGTGGACCAACCTAAAAATACCTTTTGCACCCGTGAGCAGAGCGGTGCAGCAGCCCTTGGAAGCCACCATGACTCACACATATGGAAAAGCCATGACTGGGAATCTGGTCCAAATCTGCCACTTCTCTGGATAACAAAGCATAAGGAAGCCTATGCAAGCATTTTAAGTTTCCTCCCAAAAGGGAAAAGCTCAATAGCTCTGCTGTCTCTGAAGTCTATCAGTTGCCTAAGGCACAGTAACAAAAAAGCTCCTCCAACTGCTAACATTCTTAAAATGTTACCCAGCACCAGCATGAGCCAGAGTCACGAGGTGTCATTGACCAGGCTAAAAACCACAGCCTGTGGTTGCAGAGGATGGAGTTCAGATGGGAAAACCTACCCAGGATATTTTTGTACACTATCCCCCTCATCATATTCATCTTGTTCCCCTTATGCCAGTGTAGCTTCTGTGTGCTCACACCAAGTGGGCTCAGTCCATTCCTCCAAGCTAAAACAGAACCCAGCCAGAAGGAAAATCAAACCCCCAAATTTGTGGGGTTTTCTGGCTTTTTGTCTTCAGCTCTCTGGAGCCTGCTCACATAACTGTGCCAAAATCAGCACAGGGGCTGCAAAGTTCCATCTGGGGAAACCAGAGCCTGATCCCTCCCTGTCTGCTTGCCTGGCTCACAGGCAGCATAGTCCACAGGAACATCGAATTGAGGTGATTAAAGCAGGAGAGAATTTGCCCCTCAGCCTTACAGCAAAGCTTGCAGGTGGCAGTGAACCCTGCACATGTTTGCTGGGGCTCATGTTGAAGTGCCATGTGCTGCTGGCATTGTCACACGTAACTGGATCCTGACACTGCATCGCGGGGCTGCTTTTGCCACGGCTGAGGCTCCGTTCTGGACACTGCTCACAGAACACCTGCAAAGCTGCACCCTTCCCAGAAGTACCCATGAGCAGTTGTAAGCTTCAGTTCCTGTGAAGAATGACATTTGTTGGGTTGGGTTTGGGCTTTTTTTACTTTTTAGTGACATTGATGGTTGATTGTCCCATATAATATATAATTCCTGAATACTCTGTGTCAGGCAGCAAACAAACAGCTTAAAGAATGGCTTAAAAATAGTTATCTGGGGCAGAGTACAAAGAGAAGCACTGAATGGAGAGGGAGAAGGGAGCTAGCTGAACCCCTGACAGCTGGCTTGGCAGAGCAGAGATGTGAAGGTGCTTTGCAAAGAGCTTGATGGCTTGTTCCCAGGGAAAGTTTTTATGTTCACCTTTAAATATTGGATTTAAATAAACCTTAGTACTGTCTGTAGAGGCCCTGGTCCAGCTAAGAACCCCAGTCACCTGAAGGCTCTGCAGCAGTGTCAGTGCTGGGCAGTGCAGAGGTGCAGGGACCACATGGGGACTTACCCTTCAATGCACCCACGTGGGGTGTACTCCCCTCCTCAGCTCACTGTCCGGCTCATTTTCTCCACATGAACATGCCATAGCCAGGCCCTCTGTGGCCATCTCACTCTACAAAGCCCCTAGCCCATGGCTGGGTGGAGGCAAGGAGATTTTGGGTGAAATGCTAGGCAGGGAAGAAGCTGGTCCACAAGCATGCATTGCCCTGGCTGTTGAGGGCTGGTTTTGCTGTCCCCACATCAGGTCACTGCCAGACAAGGACACACATGTAGGCAAATCCCTGCGCTGCCAGTTCCCAGCTCTCCATGACCATTCACACCCTGCCCTTGGCTGCATCTGGAGGGTTACTGTGTGAGACTGGTCACAGTGATACAGGGATGGTTGAAGGGACAGTCCTGGCCCTGGTTGCTCTCCTGCTGCATGCACAAACTGCACAGATCTAATTCCTGCTGGCTTCTGGCAGAGTGGGATGGATGACCCCAACCGACAACACTGCTGGACAGGGGCATGAGGGTCCCCCTCGCCTTATGCCCACACTGGGGCACATGGCTGTTGGCACAGAACTAACTGTCCTGCTATAGTATCAGAAAAAGTGGTTAGTTTACAAGCAAATCCCCACCTGGCATGATCAGATGGCATCCTGGTCCCAGGGTAGGGTAATGTCCTCCCTGCACGACTCCCTTACCCACAGTTAGAGCACAACTCGGTGGAGCCCACACAGGCTGGGATGCCCCACTGTATTCCAGGCCTGCCAGGGCAAGGAGTCCTCCTGACCATCTGCCCCTTCCATCACTCCCACACCTACCCTGCCTTCCTCAGGCACCAGCACAGGTATTTGTGCACCAGTCCAGGGGTACTGATCCAGCTGCAAACCTTTTTGGGTTCACTGCTGCCATTTCTTTTGGCAGCAGTACCAGAATAAAGTGGTTTCTGAATAACACTCTGAGGATCCTGCCAGCCAGTTGCATTCAGGCAAGCATGGGAATGCTTCATCCAAAGTGACACAGAAAACTAAACAACCTTGTAAGAGAAAAACTTCCATAATGCTTAAGACATGACACAGTGGCATACCCGGAGTTAGTCCTGTAGAGGATAGGGGAGAACAGGAATGTTTTTAATACCACTTCCAAGCCAGGTGCTAGCATTGTCTCTCTGACAGCTCAGACTGGACCAAAACACTTGGTCAAACTTCAATTTTGTGTTGCCTTCTGCAATATCAGCAGTTATGTAGCAAGTGTTCACAGCAGGGCTAAGTAGGCCAGACTGCAGCTGGCATTGCCTCCAGCCATGAAGATCCTGGAAATCTGGCCTGTTGCTGTCTCAGGATGCTGCCTGTGCATTATCACACCACAGATTTTCATCTTCTGCTGCAGATGTAGAGAGAGACCTCACAGCTTGGGCCATATCATAGCTAAACACTACCTTTACTATTAGAAGGAGCATTTTTCTTTATGCCAATCTTACAGCTTGAAGAGCTCCAATACTTACTGCATTTAAAGCAAAACCATACGAAAAAGGAGAGGAATTAAAGGCTCTGCCAGCTCTGTGTCAAACACGTGCCCATGAGGACAGTGTTACAACTGTCACACTGGAAACTGAAACGAGAAAATGACATCGAAAATGGGAGCTCACAAAAAAGTAACAGTAGTGTCACTAACTATAACAAATGCAGTTGTATCCCTCTCTTAGAGTAAGCTGACCATAATTAGACCAGGTTAATTACCAAGAAAGTGCCTTGCAAGTCCATGGAATCACAAATGGCATGGGTTGGAAGGGACATGGAAGATCATCCAACCATCCCACATACAAGGGGCAGAGATGCCCCTCACTAGGTCAGATTGCTCACAGCTCCATCCAACCTGGCCCTGTAGTTGTAGTGCTTTTCTGAAGGACCCTGTCTGCACAGATGGGAAGGAGTGAGGGGATCCCAAAAGTAAAGTACATGTGGAGAGAGTTTTATCCAGACCCTGTGCACACAGAATGTTACTGCCTGAATCTGCTCCAGGTTTTATCCCAAAACAAACCAGAAACTGAAGGCAGCTTTGAAAGCTGTTCAAAGCTTATTTGTCAACCTTGCAGTAAGGGGCAAGAAAATAAAGAGGCAGGCCATGTGCCAAAAACCCAAAGGAAAGCAACTCCCCCCTCCCACTGCAAGTGGGGGACAGGAGCAGGGACAGCAGTTGGGGCAGGAGCAGCATGATGCAGCAGCCTTGCCCACTGCACAGACCTGCTGGCTCCTGCCATGCCCTCTGCCTGCCTGCGCCCTGTGCCAGTAGCCTCCGGTCAGAACTGAAACACACTGCCTGCAAACAGCCAGAGCTTCTCAAAATAATCTCATCTGTGCACGAGAGTATCACCATGCTTTTAAAGGAACACAACTTGACGTTTCTCTCTTGCATGAGATCAGTAAAACCAGAGTGATTACTGCAGAAAGGGCCATGGCATTAGGGACACTCTCACTGCCCGGGTGCAGAAAGTTTTCCAAGGAGGCCCCACAATGCGCACAGCCACCTCTGCAGCTGTACCTGGGACCATGCCTGACCCACCACACAGTACCCCTCCAGGAGCAGGCAGGGACCCCGCACCTTCCAGGAGGGTCTCTGAAACTACTGAAAGCACTATCTTCCCATTTTCTTCACATCCCCAACCCTTTCTGTCCCCAGCATGTCAAAGGATGGGATGCACCAGCAACATGCACGTAACATCACAACATAGCAAGCAAGAAACCACACTATTGTCCAGACAGGGGATTTCATGGCTACAAATAAGGTTTTCATGTTCTGTCCCTGACACCAGGGTGCACCCCCATGAGCTCTCACACCCAACACAGCAGCAGGCTCTTCCCATGTGGATGGAGCATGCTCATGGTTTCATGCTTGAGGAAGGTGTGAATGCACAGCATGGAATTAGGAACAACATCACACAGTACACTAAATGCTTGCAACCTACCACTACTGCATAGCTTTGGCAAAAGCAAGCTTTGTCACCAGCACCGGGACATCCCTCAGGCAGAGACATACATTGCAAAGAGACTACACTGAAGTCTGGATGGCTGAAAGTTGAGACACAGAAAGCCTAGAAACCAGCAGGCTGTCACAGAGTCATTTAGGTTGGAAAAGCCTTCTAAGATTATTGAGTCTAACCATTCCCCCAGCACTGCCAGGCTTGCCACTAAACCATGTCCCAAAGTGCCATATCTCCACGTTTGTTAAATCCCTTCACAGATAGCAACTCCACCATTGTCATGGGCAGCCTCTTCCAGAGCTGAAAAATTCTTCTGGTGAAGAAATTGTTCTTAATATCCAACCTAAACTTCCCCTGGCCCATCTTGAGGTCACTTCATCTTGTTCCTCTACTTGGGAGGAGACCAACCTCCCCACCTAGCTTCAACCTCCTTTGCGGAGCGGTAAGGTTCCTTCTGAGCCTCCTTTTCTTCGGGCTGAGCTCCCCCAGCTTCCTCAGCTCCTCCTCATCAGTCTTGTGCTCCAGACCCTTCCTCAGCTCCATTGCCCTTCTCTAGACTCACTCCAGCACCTCAATGTCTTTCTTGGAGTGAGGGGCCCAGAACTCAACACAGGATTCAAGGTCAACCACAACTAAACGAGCATGCTGGGCTCCACAGAGCTCCTGCTGTGGGAAACGAGACCCAATATGTAGGGTCAAGAGTTTGGGGCAATGAACTCAAAGGGGCAGAGCCCTCCAGGGAAGAACCCAGACGCCAGGCTTCATCTCTGCATCACAGTGACTTTGCCCCCACACGTGGCTGGGTGCTGGTAGAGCTGCCCTCACCACTGATCCCAGGGGTGCCTGGGGTGGTCCCCAGCTACCAAGGCTGTCACTCCGCACTCTGGAGCCCTGCAGCCCACGCGGGACCTAAGGAGCTGCTGTCTCCAGTGCTGGGAACTCCAGCCAGAGCTAGGCAGGAGCTTTTCCCCCTATTAAGGCTGTTGGAAACACCCGCAGCAACAGGAAACTACCAAAGCCACGTGCCAGTGACCCCTGTCCCACGGCCGCCACGAGCTCTCTCGCATCGCCCCCTGCAGAACGAGCCCACCCACCCCCAGCAGCACCGGGGTCCCTCTGCACAGCAGCTCTCCCGCAGCCCTGCTTTTTGCGACTTTGCTTTGCTCGGCATCCCGGAGCCCGGCTGCAGTGGAGCTTGCGGACCCCCGGGACCCGCCCGGAGCCCCCCCGGGATGGGTGTCCCGCCTGGAGCCTCCCAGGTCCTCCCTGACCCACCCGAGCCTTGCCCGGGCGCAGCTCCTGGATCCTGCTCGGATTTCCCCCGGGCTCCTCACACGCACTGCAATAATAATAATGAAACCCCTGCCTGGACTCACCATCCGCCGGTCACCCCAGTCCCTCCGGTGCCCCCGGTGCCCGGTCAGCTCATAGCTGGGGCTCTGCCTTCCCAGTCCCCGTACAGAACTGCTGACTCCAGGGCGTCCCTCCCCCTCCCATCTGCAAACGGCTGAAAGAAGTTAAGCTTGGCTAATATCGGCTTAGGCTGTATTAGCGCAGCAGCAGCAGCAGCAGCGATGCCCGCTGTAACCCTTGAGGTTCCACATCCTGCCCGTGAGAGCCACCTTCCAGAGAAGAAAACCCCACCCCCTCTGCTCCTGAATATTGCAGTATTTTCGCACATCCCTGTCATACTGGATGATTACAGGCTCAAAGCAAGGCTTTTGGGTGCAAAACTGTAAAGCCTACCTGCAAATGCACAGTTTAAAATTAGAAACAGCTTTTTTTTTTCCTTTGGGAAAAGTCATAATAAAAGAAAGTTTCTGACCCTGAGAAAGTCTGTGCCACCAGTTCTGGTCTGCTGAACTAGAAACTTCAGACGTCGGATATGGGCAGACATTTAAATAGGCAGATGGTGACAGGACAAAGGGTAACGGCTTCACACTGACAGAGAGCAGGGTTACATTAGATACTGGGAAGAAATTCTTCTGTGTGAGGGTGGTGAGACACTGGAGCAGGCTGTCCTGAGAAGCTGGGGATGCCCCACCCCTGGATGTCCAAGGCCAGGTTGGACGGGGCTTGGAGCAGCCTGGTCTAGTGGAAGGTGTCCCAGCTGATGGCAGAGGGACTGGAACTGCGTAAGCTTAAAGGTCCCTTCCAACTCAAAACATTCTGTGATGGTCAAGTAGAATAAATACAAATCACCTGAATCAATAAAATAGTAACAGAGTAACTATTGCCAACATCATCCTTATACTGCTATATATATTACAAGAAAAAACCCAACACCCTGGTATTTCAGCCCAAACCAGGTTTTGTTAATTTACACTGAAAATAACAAGACCAGAACTTTGAAATTCATTTGTCATGGTAAATTACTAACATTTACATTTGAGAGATCTGAACGAGATATATTCTTAACTACAAGAACATTCCTTTCAACTGAAAGCCAACAGTGTCTGGTAGCTTCCACCTCCCCACTCCTGAGCAAAGATAACACGGGTGTGCCACCCCTGGGCCCCTGGGAGCCCTTGCTCCCTATCATCACCTTATTTACTGGTCATTATTTACTGTTCAATTCCTGCTTAGGACTCTTGCTGTTAGGAAGGCATTTGAGGGGTCTGTCCTTCCAGAGGCTGGATATCTGGCTTTATTAACACTGAAATTATTGTTTTCCTCAAGTCCCTTTTTTCCTGGCTGGATCTCCACAACCGCTTGGCAGAAAAGGGGAGAGCAGAGGGAGAAAGGCTTTATGAACATTCACTATTACCCTAGTTAATAAAGTTTTTGTCTGACCTGTCCTAAATTCCACTTGTGATATTGGAGTGCATAGTGGAGAATTCTCAAAGAACACTTAATACCCATGAATGAAGAGACTACTTAATGAGATTTCAGGCAAGCTTGTCAAATATCACTCCTTTGGGTCACACGGGGGGTGTTCTGCAATCAGGCTTAATTCATCAAATTGCCGGGTAGGGCAGGGAGTACTAGACTGAGTGGTCTGCAGGTGCAAATCAGCATCACACTGCTGGCTAAATGGGACCTCAGCAATATTCACCAACTCAGATTCCTGCCCCTTTGTTCTTTATGAGTGACAGCTTGACAGAAACTTTGTAGTCAGGAAAATATTTTAGGTGTGTGAACAGCCCTGGGCTGGCTGGGAGCTTCAGTGCCGGTAGCCACAGTCTCAGCACATCTGTGTTCCTGATGCAATGCCCTAAAGGGGATGTGGGAATACTGATTTCAAATGAATACCGGATTAAAAACAACATACTGGGCTATGGAGCTCTTCTTTCAAGCTCCTGCGGGTAAAGGCTGGTCTTGCCTACCACCATGAAGCTCACCATGGGCAATATACCCTCAGCATAGGGGGTGAGACTCAGTAAAACATGTGTTTCATGGTAGAGGCTGACCCTTTGTAGTGGTTTGGTCCAAGATACTCATTACTGTTTATCTTCTGTGAGATAAGAATTAGGAGAAACGCAAAGCAGCCACCAAACTTGAAAGAATATAATATTAACAGACCTAAAAGAAGGAAAAAAAATACCACACCTTCAGAACTCTTCTCCTCCCCCCACCTTCCTCCCTTCTCCCACTGACAATGTAAAAAGACAACCCTTAAGATGTTCAGTCTGTTTACCACTTCCATAATAACCTTGTTCAGTCCATTTAGGAAGAGGAGTCTCTCTGCTCGCATGTGAGTCCCTTCCCCCGACTTGCAGCTTTTCCCACAACTGCTTTCGAGGGTCCACTCTTGAAGGTTTTTGGGGTACAATTTTAAGGTTGAGCTGTTCATAAACAAAAGTTCTCTTCACCCATCTCTGGGAGCATTTCATCTCTAAGAACAGAGGCCCTTCTCCTTCCCTGGGAGCAAAGGGTCTTCCTCATCTTCATCTTTAGGACTATCTCTAGGAGCATCTCTAGGAATTTCTCCTTTCCCATTTGGAGCAAAAGTCCTCATCTGGTCCATCTCTCCCTGTCCAAACTTCTCATGAGATTACAGCTGCGTCAGCATCTGCCTATCTCAGCACAGGTGCTTTTGCTCACAAGCATGAGTTGAAAACTCCACCCCCCATATCTTCATGAAATTACAATGGGTACTCTGACATATCATAGCTTCACAACAGAATTTCAGTTTTAAGCATCTCCTCTTTCTCTTCCCTCAGGTTTTCAGCTCTTCACAGCACTAAAAGGGTTAATCTCACCTCGGTCTTGCAGCTGGAATGTGGCTTATCGAAGTGGAGAAGGGGGGGAGCCAAGCCACTCCAGCTGCCCACAGCAAGGCAGTGGGGGGGTTCCACAGGTGGAACAGGGCCCATCGGCCAGGATGGCCATGGCCCAAGCAGGGCCTGGGCCGGGCCCACTGGCCCCTGCACGGGGCCCGGAGCCACCTGTCCGAGCACCGGAAACAAGAGAGAAAGTCTGCCTCAGGGTTTCTATTCTTAAGTGTGGATCACAGAGGCGGTCACAACTTTAAGTGGCTTAAAGAATTGTCCATATTCAAACTGGCCAGCTGATAGGTTCTATCAGGTCACAGAGGAAGCTGTAAGCACCCCTTTGCACTTCCAGGACTATGCTTTGCCAACCCATGACACCCTTTTACTTCCTCTGTAAATACCCTGAGCAGTAATTCCCTTTCTCTTGTCTTGCTTTCATTACACATATGTACAGTATAGGGACTCACTCTCTGAAACAATCATCAGAGATAGGTGAGGGAGAAAAAAGGGAGGAAGCTGGACGTGGACTGCCTACCTAAAGGGAAAAATGATGTAAGCATACTCTAAGTAACATACTGAATAAAAGCTTTCCCCCTGCCCCAGGATTTTTTGCCAGGTAATTTGCTGGGCAGAGTGATGGGGACAGGGCTTTATGGGAAGACAACCTCATTTTTTGGACTCACAGCCAAGAGAAAGCACACAGTTCTCCATAAACAGGGATTTGCTCTGAGATCTTTTGGCATGGAAGCACAGAGAACAGTTCAAGTCTGTTTTCAGATCCTCCTGCATTTGTGTGAGCTGTGCCCTGCAGAACAGAAAGCTGAGGGCTGGTGGGGCTGAGCGCAGAGATGCTGAGCATCTAGCACCCCGCCAAAGCAACAGGAGCCACAAAACCCTTTGAGCTTCAAACCAGGATGTGGGTGACTTCTGCTTCTGTAGAAATCTGCTCAAACTGCCCCTCACCTTAGAGCATTAAGTAGCAGGGATGTTTATACTAGTACAATTAGACTTCACCTTTTGTGCTCAGTCTAAAGCCCAGTGAGACCCAACGACCAGTAAAATCAATGGAAAGACTTTAAAGGACTTCTATGGGATTTGGCTGAGACCTGACCCATCCAGGAAAAAAAAAAAAAAGATATATCAGGAAATCACAGTGCTTTTAATGCTCCCAGCCAAATGGAAAGTTAAAGAGTCCTATAAAAAAGAGTAACCTATGGAATCTTTCTCTGCTTTTATACTTTATCAAAATTAATGAGAAACACAGATTAAGGTTGAATTTTAAACATTGCTGCTTATAGCCAGGAGAATACAGGATAGGGCACGGTGTAATGGTTTTAAACTAAAAGATGGTCAATTCAGACTAGAAATAAGGAATGGGTTTTTTATAATGAAGGTGGTGACACACTGGCACAGGTTGCCCAGAGCAGCTGTGAATGCCTCATCCCTGAAAACATTCAAGGTGAGCTTGCACAGGGCTTGGTACAACCTGGTCTAGTTGAAGATGTCCCGGCTCATTGTACGGGGGTTGAACTAGATGAATTTTAAAGGTCCTTTCCAACACAAACTATTCTATGACTCTATGTAGAGTCATCAGAGCAGCTAAACGAGGCTGTACCACCAGGAAACCACACAGAGCTGAGATAGCCAGGGAGCTTCCATTTCTCTATGGAAGAGTCCCACTTGGCCTTTCAAAATTCTGAGGATAACTCAAAAAAACCCCAGCTGCTGCTGTGATTTTCAGGACACTCCCATAAACTAGAATGATAGCTCCAGTTACAGAACAGAAATCTACCAACAGAATCTTTACATTCCTGAAGGTCCATCCATGGAAAATCATGCCTCAAGTACAAATAAAAAATAGCCACTAATTCAAATAATGTGTAAGAAAGGAGAAATTTACTGCCTTGTGTTTCTTTTTAGTGCTCTCCTTTTCTGTATCTTCTGGTCAGATATTATGCTTTTATGATTATACAGCCTATATTTTTGACCACTTCCAAAGAGCAGCAGGAAGGAAGCATACAGCACAAACAGAGCATTAATTCAATAATTAGAAACATTAATATGACGTTACTGGGCAAGTGTTTCTGCCTCCTCTCCCTCTAGCCCTCAATTTCCTTACACTGCAGGGATGCCAACTGATGGCAAGGTAACAAAAATAAACCCAGGATGATGAATTTATTGCTTATGCATCTCTTCCCAGCTGTCATCCTCAAAACACTTAACAGGCATCCACAGCACAGTCCCCACACTGCAGCTGAGCATGGTGGGTGCAGCACACCAGTGAGGTGTGGGGGCCATGTCCTGGCCCAGTCCAAGGGGGTCCCTCCTGCACTCTGGCACCCACCAGCCAGAGACCCCAACCACATCCCACATCCAGCTCCCCTGGCAGCAAGGGCCTGGCACTGTGCTAGGAAATGAGGGAAAAGGAGGGGTTTGGCATCATCTCATGGAGGGTTTTTGAGAAATCTGTGGTTGGGCTGTGATTTGAGATGTCCTTAACTATTCCAAATTAAATACCTCGCTGAGGTATTTAATCTCCTGACACTAATAACAAGCAGTTACATTGTTTGAATGTTTTTTAAACACACAGTTTATGTTTCAGGATCTTTGTTGTTGTTTCAGGGATTTTTATTTATTTTGTTAACTAAAGAAGCAATTAGGTTATTTCTATTTTTGTTTCTAGGCAGTTCCCTTTGCTGATCCCACACCCTGCAGCACCCTGCACCTTTCTGTGCCTGACACTACTGTAATTTGCTTTTGCTCTTGTTTTCACAGGGACTTTCAAGCCACCCTGAAGACAGTTCTGTCCATGCTAAATTTTGCAAACTCTCTGCAAGTCCGTCTGTGGCTGCATATAAGTGACTTTTTATTTCAAAGGTATATGGCACATTTTTTCTGACTTTTGTTAGGGCTTTCCCCATCTCCAGCCTCCTTCCCCATACCTGCTGCAAAAACAGCCTTATAATCCCTTTTTCTGGATATTTTAAGCCTCCAAGATGCTGGAGCAAGGTTCCAAAGGGTTAAGATGGAGGAGGCTCATTCCGCAGCCTCAATGACCCAGAGCTTTTGCCTTTTCAAACATATTTAACCAAATAAAGTGAATAGAGGATATGCAAATGCGTTTTCCAAAAGGAAACACAGCCCTGAATTGTTGTTGGCAGGTCAGAGCATCACACCACCCTCAGCAGCCTCTCAGCTGTGGGAGATTTGGGCCGGAGGAGGAGGCGGCACAAAAAGATCCTTTTCAGGCAGAAAAAAAAACAGGACTTGGGTATTCCAAGGAGACAGAGGGAGGAGGTCACTGGGGATGACTCCTCCTCCACCTCAAAACCCTGGTTCCCTGTGAAGGTGGTAAGCCCCTGGCACAGGTTGCCTGGAGGGGCTGTGGCTGCCCCATCTCTGGAAGTGTTCAAGACCAGTTTGGATGGGGCTTGGAGCAACCTGGTCTAGTGGAAGGTGTCCCTGCCCTGTACCAACATGAGTGGGGTGTACAAGGGAGATCCACAGTGAACAAAGGTTCAGGGGACATCAGGACACTGGTACAACTTAGGTGACCTTTCACAAGCTGCTCTCAGCTATTTGAACACTTGGCTGAAGAAAAGATAATTCTGAATTAGATCACCTGGAGTTATAGAGAATGGTTTTACCTGAGTATTGCTGTCTTGGTTTGAAAGACAGGTGTCTGCCAAGGAAGGCAGGAACCTCCCTTGGAATGGAAAATGTGTCCCCCATCCCTCCAAATTATTATAACTTTGAAATTACAGGGCTTTCAGGCAAAGATAGGGGAAAAGGAATAACAGTTCTTTACTAGTATATATATGTACAACAAGGCAAACAACCACCACCAACAGCAGCGACTACAAACAAAAGCAGAAACCCAACAATAACCTTCTCTCGGCTGTCGAGCACCTTCCCCGTGGGTGCAGTTCCGGTCACAGCCGGCAGGGGCGCTGTTGGCTCCTGGCCGGGCAGGGCGGGTGCGATGATTCCCCCGCGGCTGCAGGGGGCGCTGTGGTGCGAGCTCGGCCGCCTCTGTGCAGTGGGGAATGGCGGGCGGGCCCGCGGGAGAGAGAGAAAAGGGGATTCCTTTGCAAACCCCCAGGGGCAGCTGGTCCTGGTGCCCCTCCAGGTGGCGAAATGGGCTGCAGCAGGAACTTCAGGGCAGCTGGAACGGCAGGGACGAGCAGACTCCGGGGATCGCAAATTGAAGTGTAGCACTAAGCCGTAAGCGGTGGCAGAGGCAGAAGCCGCGGGGGATCTCGGCGGGTGCTGGGTGTCGGGCTAAAGTATAGCAAAATCGCGAAGCAGCAGCAAAACACAGCGCGGCTGTGCAGCAGAAGCTGGGCTCCGAAAGCAGCCGGGAGACACTCCCTCCAGAGGGGGAAGGGGTTTGGGGTCCCGGGTTTTCCCCTGGGGCACCTGAGTAGATGGTGAGGATCCTGCCCAGTGAGGTTGGGTGTTGATAAGGTTCAACAGCTGCTCTTACGAGCAAAGGCTCACCCACAGTAGAGAAGCAATGACAGACAGAACCCCGTGGTGGCGGCGAATTCTTCCCACAGCAACCACAGCCCGGCCATCTGCCCTCCGATGCCAAGAGCGAGAGCACGGGAGGAGCCCAGCTCCTCACCCCCCAGCCAAAGTCTCGTGGTATATCTGCCCTTCCCAAGAGAAAACCCCCCAACTAAGTGGCTGCAGCCAGCTGCACCCTCTAGGCTACATCTTTTGTCTCTCTTAAGTATCGTCGTTATCATCTCTTACACAACAAATGGGAGAAAAATCCCTGAGAGAAAGAAAAAAAATAAAAAATAAAAAATCCTAACCTCGGACAATTGGAGATACTAAATAAAGTACATTTAACATTTCAAAAGGGGTTCTAATATATTTGTCTTTTTTTCTCCATCATTGCACAGAATCTTACAACAAACTAAATAATATTCTTTCCGCTTGTTATAACTAAGTACTATTTTCTGCAGAAAAGACACTAAGTCTGCATCATTCACATCTTCTGTAATTTCAGTGCTTAGATCGCTTTCAACTCACTCAGCAGAATGATTGACAGTTTTCTAGATATTTTTTCAAAGAGGAAAACAAAAAAGTAAATTAAATCAGTCTAGCAATCTCAGTGCTGGTTCCTGTGCTGACCAGCTCATACTTGCCCATGGAGAGAGAAAAAAAAAAGGGAATCCCAGTTTAGCAAACGTCTCAATCTCAGTGCTTTCCCTGCTCTGGCTTTCGGCTGAGGCTATCTAGCAGTGAGTGGGACACCCCAGTGGTCACAGCGACGTCAGCGATGTCTGTATGGCTCCTGAAGCTGATTTTAGGGATTTCATAGCCCTTGGAAAGGAGTTGCTTGTTGCTCTGGAGACAAAGAAGAGTGGGGCTCTGACCCTTGCCATGCAGAGGCACGTGTAGGTCCTTCCCCGAGGAGGCTGTTCCCGAGTCCCCATCCCTCCCTGGGCACCATCACTGCCCACATGGGCGGGCACAGCCCAGGGACTGCTCTACTTTGTGCACGGGAGCAACTCAGTCTCCATTTCCTAATGGCTGGTGAGAGAAGGAGAGGTCATTTCAGCCCCTTTGATTCTCGGCCATGAACACATGCAGTGACTTGCCCAGGAAAGGAAGGGAAGGCTGTGCAGTTTTCCATCCAACAACAGGTCAAGCAGCAGCCCAAAGTGAGCGATGGTGCCTTCTGCACCCATCCATGCACTGCCCATGCTCTCAGCAGCAGGAAAAACCCATCCTTTCCAAACGCTAAAGATGCCAGGCTGAAGAGGGAGCACAGCCCCAGAAGCAGACAGGGTGGGGCAGAGATCTGCCACACGAGCACCTGTCCCAGAGAGGAGGCTGTGCCATTGTCTGGAAAACATCGGGGAAAAACGAATAGCTTGGCTGAGACATCATGCTGGCATCTAAACAAGCAAATCTGAGAGGAAACTTGGAAGATTTTGTAGTTTCTAGAACTTTCCCAAATGAAAGTGTATTCATAGCACAGAGAGTCACACTTCTGTGGAAGGATCAGCTGACATGGCACCACACACCAGGTCCCTGCCACCTCAGCACTTTTCCTTCTTGACCCAAAGTTGTATCTTAGAAATTACAGAATCGTAGAATCATTATGGTTGGAAAAGCCCTCAAAGGTCATCAAGTCCAATGGTTAATCCAGCACTCCCAAGCCCACCACTAAACCACATCCCCAAGCACCACATCTACATGTTTTCTGAACACTTCCAGGGATGACAACTCCAATACTTCCCTGGGCAACTTACTCCAATGTCTGACCACCCCTTCCATGAAGAAATTTTCCTAATATCTAGCCTAAACCTCTTCTGGCACAGAAGAAGGTCCCATTGTAGAGACTGATCTGGCTGATAGCTTTGGTGTGGCTGTCCTTCCTCTGTGGTCAAAACACAAACTCTGGTGTCCAGGTGGAGCACCCAAGTGTCTGTTCCCAGGTGTGGGACTTCTTGCCATCATCTCAGCAGTGAGAGCAGTGAAGGGTCTCTTGGAATCTGGCCACTAAAAGATGAATTTACACTGGTAAACACCCACCTCTGCCATGGGCAACAGTGGACAAAGGAACCTTTGCTAAGGTTGTTTTACCAAATAACCCAGCATTTGGAATTGCTGCTCCTGGGCCAGGTGACACACTTGACCTCAGTGAGAAAAGCCACCTAAAAACCCCCAGGTACCTTTGGAGCCCGTTACTCTCAAGGAGGCCAACTCATCTAGCACAGATTTTGCAGCGTGACTGCGCAGTGCTGAGTGGAAACTCCTCACTACAGTTCATGTATGGTGTCTCTGAGATTGTATCTACAACTGAAGCCGCTTTGCTGAGCAAATGGAAATGTGAGCTGCAGTCTTGCAACACCGTGGCACACAGGTCTGAATAAAAATACTTTTCCTCCCTGAACTCAGGCTTTCCTAGAGAAACAGTGATTTCCACTGAATGACACACTTTTTTTTTGGCAAGTGACACTTTCTTCGTGGTACGGAAGAAAATTACTTGGACAAGTTGATTGGATTTAGCTTCTTTCCATGTTTATGAGAGTGGAATATCCCACACAACACAGAAGACAGAAAAACCCCTGTGTGGCTGACAGGGGAGTTTGAGGGACAGTGAACACTAATTTGGGGGTTGTGGGGAAATTACCATGGGGTCTTGCCAAAAGCTTGCTGTGGACTCAGCCTATAACAAGAAGGGGCTGCATTTTCAGCCATGCTTTTCCGAAGTATCTGCTACATGCTGTAGCTACATCACTGCTTGAAAAAGCACAAGCACAAGTGACTAAAGAAAAAGCACAAGTGACTAAAGGGTGCTGATGTGTGGCTGCAGCAGGGAGCTGGGGACCAGCTCACAGGTACTGAACTACCCCTGTGGCTTTGAACCTCTTTCCTGATTAAAAATCACTGCTCATGTCGGTGTCTTACTTTCTCACCACCAGCTACCGTGTTTTCCATAGTGTAGTCTCCAGCAGGATGGTAAAATATTTCTAATTTTACCTATATACAGAGTGTAGGAAGAAGCAGAATCAGGCAAAGCCCCATGTCTGCTTCCTTGCCCACCTTCCCAGCAGCTTCAGGCCACCTTGGAGGCTCTGTGACAATGTTTATGGTGCAAGGAGGCTTTGACACAGTAAGTGACTGGTCATCAGTAAGTCCTGGTGGCACACTGTACAATCAATCCAAGCCCAGCAAAACATTTCCCTGTATCATGCTGTATGGTATCAACACTCAGTTCTTTGAAGTCTACAAAAAGGATTTTCAAAGACTCTAAATCAGCATGTCTGGAAAGAAAAGCTCCTGGAGAACCAAGCATGGCTCATAGCAGGAGAGCATGGAAAGGAGCATGAGTGTCCCTGCTGGGGATTCATGGATTTTACATGTATATTTCAAGCATATTTATTTTTTTTTTTATAGCCACATGCCCTCTGATACACCTTTCTCCACTGTATTTGAGTGGTTTCAGAGGATAAGAGGGTATCTGGGTTCCCAAGCTCTGTAAACCCTCCTGCTCAGTGGGAAAAGAGGTGAGAGGATGAAGCAGCCAGTAAACTGCGCTGTCCCTCCTCCAGGCTGTCCCTGCTCCCAGCACCCGCAGCCCTGCGGGGACAGGTCCCCAGTGCCAAGGACCTGCAGGGCTTTGGCTTTGCACACTAGCACAAGAGATAGAAATAGCAGTGATGAAAAAAACCTCATTACTTGTATTGGCCCACCCCCAAAGAACATATTCAGAGCATTTAAAAATAAAAGAATGAATTAATAGATGTTTTCCTTTCATGTTGATTTCTGATCAGAAAGAAGGTGATTAAGTTATTTTATTTTGGTCTGTATGAAGAAATAATGTAGCAAAGTTAAGAACAAGGCCATGGGATAATGTAACAAAGTTAAGAACAAGGCCATGGGAAAAGAGCTGCCCTGGATGCCTGTGAACCCATCAAAAGGTTACCTACCATCTTTTTCCATCTCACCCAGACTTGCCTCCAGTTACCTACAGGATATCCAGGTGCTGATTGCAACTGTGCAGTGATGAAGGAAGAAAATGCTGGTATTTCTCTCAAAGTGCTCTCAGAAATGTACTCACAATGAAAGGTTTAAACCCTCTGGTGCTCTGCAGTGTTTGGTGACGTCAAAAGGGCAATTATACCCTTACTGATATAATGTTGTATTTCTTTGTTTCTGGCTCACTCCCAAGTCAGCTTTCCTATTTCTGAGAGTATTCAGTTAATTCAGTTTACCATCTGTCTCCAAAGCTTCTCTCCTATTTTTATTACTTGAATATACTTGTAATATCCGTAATTCTATTGTGGAGACAAGAATCAAATAAATGTCCAGATTAGTCCGGAATAGCAGAGAAAAATTGCTATGTCCTGTCTTTTCCTGTGAGGGAGCAGGGAAATCCAAATGCATCTACTCTTTCCTTTTGATAGTATCTAGTAACCGTTCAAGTGGAGCAGTAATAGAGGGATGGAGAATAAAAGCAACTACATATACCTCAACAAATACCATGGGCTTTGCCTCCTGTATAGCACCTGGCACTCCACAGGCTGGGCTGAGCAGCCTTGGGCATCTGCTCTGTACACAAAGCATAGCAGAAAACATGTCTTATCCAGAGAACTGAATTTCAGGGCATCACCAAGGATTCCTGTGTCACAGCATAAGAGCCAGGACCAGGAGTGGGATTGTACAAGTCTATTGTGACCCCAGATGAACCTCCCAGCCCTTTGCAAACATGCACTAAGAAATGTTTGGAGATGCACTTGTCATACATGAAATCCCTATTTGTGCTTGGTCTTTGCATATTAAGTGCTTTAATTAATTAATTTTGAGTTAATTATTTTTAAATTGAATGTTACAATTAACCCGTCAGCCCAGGTACAAAAATCCAGTTCCATTATCAGTGTTTTCAATTGTTTAAAGTAGTTTATTAAGAGAGTTGCACACTTCCCAGTTAAAATTTTCCCAGTTAAAAATCACAAACTTGCCCCTTCTCAAACTTCAAACCACCTATATACCATAAGAGTTACCTGTCCTGTGTTTACTGTATACTTTTACAAGTGTTTTGAGATGTGTTGGACTTGCATTCTGATTCCAAGGCCAAAACCCCACCCAGTCTTAATAGCCAGCAGCTATTTTTAGCTACAGAGCCATTACTCTGCAGGCAAGCTCCATGGCAGCCTGAATACCTGAATTTTAATGAAGGCATTGTATTCCCTTATCTCAACTGATACCACCCCCCCCCGACAACGATGAGCCATTGGTGGATGGAGATGATCCATCAAAGGGAAAGCACCAATCACTTTGGACCAAAAGGGCGGGCTGTGGGCGGCGCAAAAACTATAAAAAGGACAAAGTGGAGAGGCGGGGCCTCTATTCCCCTCTTGCTCTCTCCAGACTAGCTGTGGGAGACGTCGGTGCTGGGCATTCAAAGCCTTACCCCTTTTAAGGGGCTTTTAGTAATTTTTTTAAAGTCAGCCCAGCACTGCAAGTCCTTTTTCTCTGCCTGAGGTCTAGTGCTGTCTCAGCCAGAAGATCTCACATCCCTGCGCTCCTGGGGCATAGCATCTACTGAGCCATAGGATCCCAAATTTTTATATTTTTCTAATTTCTGTAATTCTTCAATTTTTCTGTTTTCAATAAATCAATCTTTTTAAGAGTTGTCTCATTTCTCACACACTGGTGCTGGTGGGAAGGGACGCTGTGATGGCAGATTTCCCTTCTTGTGCCTCCACACACGAGTGCAGGTGCCTGCCTTGCCTCCAGCTGCTGCCAGAAGGCAAGAGAACAAAGACTTCCTTTCTGTAAGGCAGGACTGACAGTGCAGGCAAGAGGCTTAGGGTTGCAGCCGCATGAAAGAGAAGAGCAGAGGAGTAAAAGTAGGAAAATCCCAGAGATTCAAGGAGTAAGGTGAATTCTTGTACCACTTCAATTAAACCAGCAATGTGCAGACCCCTGGGAGAATTTGTCATTAGGTTTGTGTTTTGTTTACTATACCACTCTCTGCATCCATTAGATCATCCAAGACTGCACAGTAGGAAATAATTAGCTTTGTCTTTCACTGACTTCTACTATAATTTGAGATGAAAATTATAGACTTGTTCTCAACTTGTTAAAACTTTTCTAATGGTGCCAGAAATTAATTTGAATTAAAGAAGAATGCTTCACTGGGCTGTAATGGCCAAGGAGCCCCTTGTTCAGTAAGTCAGCATAGCCACAGTGAGTCCTTTGCAACATGGAGCAGTGACTGATGGGATGGGGCCACCAGAAAGCCAAAACCAGACGTGAGAGCAACAGCTGCTGCTCGACGGCTGAGCAAGTGCCACACTGCCAGGTCAGGCAGAGCCAGTGGCTCTCCGGTGGGATCCATCTCCCAGAGATAACCTGTGGTGGCATACATCTCAGTGCCACTGCAAAAGGCAATAACAGCACGTCTGTCTTCTGAGGGCACCTATTCTGCAGACAGAAACATTGGGCTAAAGTCATGTCCACACTAAAATAAAGTGAGCATGTGTTGGGGTTTTAGGAGCTCTCCTGGTTTTGGGGGGTTTTTTTTCTGTTGCTAGGGGGACAAATGGCTGGGTAGTTAAGAAAAACAAAAGAGCTGGCTACTCTTTTGTTTCACCTGGGTGTGTGAGCCTGGGTCTCTGGCATTTGGACAGAGAGGGAGGCTGCTTTCTTCGGCTGCTTTTCCTTCTGCTGGAGAAGCCCCAGGATCCCAAGCCCGCCTTCCCTGCCCCGCTGGGAGCCGGGCTGTGGCTGCCCTGCCCCGCAGTTGCTTCGAGCCTTCGCTGAGTTGTAGCCCTGCTCGCCCTGCCTGCCCAGACCTCCGGGGGGTTCCCCGTTTGGATACATCTCGTCGGCCCCCGTGGGATTTGTGCTCGTCCCTGCCGCTCCAGCCTGCTGTTCCAGCCTGCTGTTCCCGAGGGTCCGGCTGGACACCGGGATCGGCTGCCCAGGGGTTTGTGAAGCTTTTTTGTTCCATCCCTTCCCAGGACGGCAGGCCACCAGTGCCGCGTGCTCCCCGAGCTCGCTCCGGAGCGCCCCCTGCAGCCGCGGGGGAACCATCGCACCTGCCCTGCTCACCGGGAGCCGCCAGCACCCCTGCTGGCTGCAAGCGGAACTGCACCCAAGGGGAAAGGGCCTGACAGCCGAGAAGGCTGGGACTGGGTTTGTGATTGTTTGCTGTTACTGCCATAGTTATTGTTGTTTTGTTTGACTGGTTATACACATATAGATATATAATAGTAAAGAACTGTTATTCCTATTTCCCACATCTTTGCCTAAAAGCCCCTTGATTTCAAAATTGTAGTAGCTCAGAGGGAAGGGGGTTGCATCTGCCATTCCAAGGGAGGCTTCTGCCTTTCTTAGCAGACTCCTGTCTTTCAAACCAAGACAGCATAGCATTAAGTGAGGCCCCAGACACACACCTTGGGATAGCCAGATGCACAAGAGACAGGAGCTGGGACACAGCAGAAACACTGAGATGTGAAGCACAGAAATCAATACCGCAGGGTGGATGTGGAGGCCTGAGGGTAGGAGCTCACACAGGTGACCTGTTCCCAGTCAGTCCTGTTCTCCTCCTGTTGCCATAAACAAGCCTGGTGCAACCAGTAAGGTGGCTCAGAGCAGTCCCTGGGGCCTTGGGGCCCAAAATACAGTAACAAACAGTTGCCCACAGCTTCCCAGCCAAGTCCTCCTTTCTGTTTCACCCATGTAATTCCCTCTGGGCCATATTTCACTGCATGAGTTTTGCTACAGTTCTAAAACAGCTGATTCAAGCTGCTGATATAAGCAGCTGTAAGGCCACTGCCTTTAATGAGAGCCACCAGAATATTTTCAGAGGCAAAAATCAGGCCAGAAGTTTTAGGTTCCTTTTTTTTTTTTTCTTTTTTTCCCCCAGTGTGAAACATCCTTTTTCATAATCAAGAATAGCAAGTAGGCAGGAACATAAATAATTACAATCTTTCTGTTCTCAACACTCCCCCTCAGAACATTTACCTAATGATGCTAAGATGCTGTCTTTTAAAATAATTTTCCCCTTTATACTTCTTCTCTTTGGAAGTCTGCCTGTGTAGAGGGAAGCTCTTTGTTGATAAAGGGGGAAATAGCACAGACATTGAACATTACCTTTCTTTAGAAAAGACACTTCGCACAGATTTAAAGGACTCAATTTCAAATCAGCACAGTAGATCAATTCAAGATGAACCTTTGAGTACCTTACAGAAATCCTCCTGTTTCAGACTTGCAAGAATTTCCTAATGCAGACCCACTTGGAATCGTCACTGCCTGCCCACAAAACAATGGGATCCAGCATCACCCTCTGCCCAACAGCTCTCAACACCCACACACCCCTCCAAGCGCGCCGCCCTATTTCAGATACCCACTACAAACAAAGTGCCCCGACAAATTTACCAGAGGCGGACTGGCGGAATAAACAGCAGGACTGTTTGAGAGGAATTATGTAATTGCATCCCGCTCTGCACCACTGCCATAGCGGCTCATGGTGCTGGCTCTCCGCCGCACGCATGGCGCCGAGCTTATCCCATCCCCATCCCCATCCCCATGCGGAGTGCCGCTCCCGCCTGCCTCTTCCCTTTAAAGAGCTTGGAATACCCTTTATCCCGGTGCAGGGAGGGCCAGGGGGAGCTGAATCGCGGTCCCAGAGGCCGCTTCGGAGGGTTCGGGCCGGTACCACCGTGCCAGGGCGGGGAACGGGTCCCCACCCGCTGTGGAGAAAGGAGCCGGGAAACAGGGAGAGAGGCGGGGAGAAGGACAAACCCCCGCTACCGAGGCGGGTCGGGGGAGAGCACTCACCTAGCAGCAGCCAGCCGGAGCCCGCGAAGCCCAGGAGCGGAGCGAGCATCCCTGCGGCGCGGCCCCCGCGCCCCGCTCCGCGCACTGCGGCGCTCACTGCACACCCCGCCGGCCCGGCCCGCCGCTCCCCCGGCGGAGGGCGGTGTTTTTAGCAGCCCTCCTCCTCTCCCCATCCTGCCGAGCCCTCCAGATCCCCCGTAAAAGGGGCTATACAGGCGGTGGTGCGCGGATGCTCGTCAGAGCATCCCTGCCCCCTCGGATCCATGAGCGGCGGCGGGGGGAGCGAGGGGGAGAAACTTACTCCTTTATAGCTTTATTTTCACCTCTGGCCGGTGAAATTGCAGCTGGCCGGTGACCCACACGACCATCAGAGATGCTGAAACACACCCAGCTTCAATCAGCAGAGACAGCTCAGCATTGCCGCTAGACATCTCATCATCACACAGCTCGGGGCCACTTATACAAAAAAAAAAAAAAAAAAAAGGAGGCAAGCTGCAAGCTGTGTGTGATACTAAATATGTGGAGAGAGGAGAGAAGAGAAGATTTGTGTTCTTGACTGTTCCCTGAACAAGCTAGTTGTAAAAAAACTAATGTCCATCCCAGCTCCACGGTACATTAAGGGCTTTGCAGAAGAAGGTATTAAAAGTGCTGCACCAGTGGTGAGAACACGTCTTGCATCCCTCTGGGAATCACAGTGCCAGTGGGGTAAACAGGATGGGAGTGCCAAAGGGTAGAAGAGACGCTGTCTTTTTATTCAGCCGTGTGAGTCACTAACATGGCAGGTCTGCACAGCAGGCAGAACTGCCTGCTCCAAGCTGTGACATGCAGCTGTTTAACTCTTTGGGAACATGGACCAAGATACACCAATAAAATTCCCTGCTTGTACCAGGAATTAGCACTAGTTCAGGTATGATTACAGCTGTGAAGGTCACAGTTCCTTTGCAGATAAAAGCTTTTGGTTTTCTTAAAGGTGAAAATGAAGCATATGAAAATGAAGAATTTTTTTCCATGTCAAAAAATTTTTCACCATGTGGTTTCCTTCTGATTCAATATGAGGACTTTAAAAAACTTCCTGTGTACAGAAGCCCAGCAGCTGATTAAACCTGATGTAATTTGTATTAGAGTCACCACTGCCCACTCCTGAAAGCTATTATAAAATTGCCATGTCCAGTTTAGTCAAGGGCTATTTGTCTTCCAAGAGTCACGGTCTCAAGGCAGAAAAGCATCATCAAGCACTCTAACAAGTGAGCTGGAAACCAAAGAGAACTGTAACTGCTTCCTCAGACTGCAATTCTCACAATAAATGCCTCTAAAGCAGTTGGGACTTCAGCTACACCTTCAAGTGCCATAAAATCAAATATACCAGCTATAAATTGGACTTGGCAAAATCATTTCTACTGCCATCTATTTTGCTTGAGAGCAAGATAGATTATAGATTAAATACTGCACTATTTATTTTACTCAAGAGCATTTGTAACCTATTCCTACAGCCTTCTCTTTCTTGAGAATGAAAAAAAAGTTTCTACCCCAGTTTTTACTTGCCTCCCTGTGGCAAGTTTTGTGTTGCAAGGCTGTAGCATGTCTCATCTTCTCCAGGCTACCTGGATCCTACAGTTCCTCTGTCTAGGCAAGCCCAGACTTCTCCCTGAACCACCAGTGTCATTTACTGAGCCTTGCTTCTGGGCTCCTGAAATCTGTTAACTGGAAATCACAATACTGAAGCTAACTGATATAACAAAACAAATTGTCTTAGAAATATTTGAGGCCAGGTGGGACAGGGCTCTGAGCAACATGATCTAGTTGAAGATGCCCTTGCTTACAGAAGAGGGGTTGCACTAGATGACCTTTAAAGGTCCCTTCCAACCCAAAATGTTCTATGATCCAGAATCTATTGATCTTTGAGGCCTTTTAAAATAATACATCCTTAGGGAAGTTGAGGGATCAGAGGAAACTGGCTGAAGAGTACCAGCTCCCAGAACTTCACTAAGATTTATGCAAACAGATCTGCATATGCAGTTGCACAATGAGTCCTGGAAACACCTTCCATTCATCTACCATAAGAGTGAAGATCATTGGCATGACAAATCCCACCTGGACCTTCATGCCCTTGCTTTGGCGAGCTGCAAGGTGTCTGCCTATGCTCTACAAAGCATAGCTTTCCTGACCTCAGCATCTCCTGCAGCAGCTCCTCCAAGCTCTACACAGATTAAAAAAAGGCAAGTGACTTCCTGTGTTTCACACAAACTTCCTGCCTCTCTGCAGAGTTCTCATAAACCTTTCTTTAACTCTTGACTTTAAAACCTTTGCTAGCTCTTTGCTTCTCTGTAACTACAGCCCAAGGCAAATTTGGCTAAACTGATTATTCAAAAGGCCCACCTACAGTTTTCTGAAGTTGTCCCCACCTCAACAGCAGTTTAAGTGCTCTCACTTACTGGTGTAATAGTAATGGATGTTCCGCCTTTGGAGGTGTCAAGGTGACAGACACCTGTCATAATAATGCTGAAATTTTCCATGCTAGGAAACCACCCAAAATCTTATGATTCACAGAAGCATCCCAAATCACTACTACACCAGAGCCGTCACTCCTGCAGAGGACCTTCAGCCACCAAGATATTAAGGCCACTGCCAGCAGTGACCTTCCTAATAGTCAGAGAAGAGCAGAGGGCAGCATGAGGAAAAAACTACCAGAACCCCCATCTTCTGTTTGCATCACAGCCCGGGCTGGGTTATAGAGAACAGGCATTTTATCACCTCCCCATGAATACAAAGTGGTTCCTACTTGCTCTCACAATTAGATACAATAACATTAGCCTAGCTGGGAAGAAATAAGTTTATTTCTTGCTTGAATACATTTGTGTCTATTCAATAGTCCAATATAATCTGCTTGCCCCAAGTAACACCACTATAAAAAAACTTCAGAAATATTCCATTTTGTTAAATATTTTTAAAAGCATATGAAACATATTTCAAGCTGTGGTTTACATGATTTTTATTTCAGATTTTTCAGTCTCTCCTCTTTCCCAACCAGATGGTAAATAGTTACTATGGCAGCACCTAAAGGAGAGTGACTCAGCACTCCCTCAGATTCCAGTAGCAGCACTGTCTACCCTTCTGGTTTCTTATGATTATAACCTTATCTTCTCTTTATTGTTTCATTGCAGAATTGTGATGTTTAAAAGATCATTTTTCCTTACGAAACTCAGCATTTATTGGTGGAATCAATGCAAGAATCTGCTAAATAAAGATCATACCTATTCAGGATGCTATTTCAGCTTCCCTTTTGTGTTGATCACAAAGATATTTGAATTGTTTCCATAATTTCTCAGTGTTTCTTTGGAGCTTTATATTGCCAAGTGAGCTTGTCTCATATCAAGCCACAACATGCCCAGCTCCAAAATATCCCTGTCTGTTTGACTGGGAGCAGAAGCCCCCCTTCCTTTTGTTAATGTTCAAAGCTTCTTGCTTTCTGTACCTGTGGGGGTTTTTTTTAAATTTACCTTGCTTTGAAGGCTGTATTTACACCTTGAGTCTTCTCCTTTATCCTTTCCTTGGATTGCAATTCAACCCAGAGGTGACTGGCCAACCAGTTGCCATTGTTACTAAAACCATCCAGCCAATTCTTTATCCACTACAGTCATCCAATTTTTCAAGTCTAAGAGCATGAAAAGGTTTTGGCAAGTCATCAATTTAGAAGAAATTATTTTCGATAACAGTGAAACTTGCAAAGTCTGTGGTTTCCCATCTCATGGTTGGATTTCCCCAGAGCTAGAAGGGTGTGAATTCTCTCATCATGGATATTCCTGCCATTGAGGTAGTTTTACTGTATTATGACATTCTGGAAGAAAGCGAATTTCAAATGGCTGGCTAGGGATCTCAGCTGAGTTAGTTTCTTAACTTTAACTTTCTAAAATTGCAGTTGACAGATTTATGACAAATAATATAGCAAATATGTGTGGGAAGGGTTAAGGTACTTTACGAACATTAAGATAGTTCTTTTAGACCTGGAATGCAAAAACCTGCCTGAGGATGAATCATTTTATTTTTCTAGCTAGCCCTGCAGGCATCTTTCACTTTTTTCTCAGCTATTACGAGCCCTCCCAACCTTGAAATCACACAGGAAGCTCGAGGCCCTTCCCACCGGGTGTGCACCTGCCCGGGTGTTTTCAAAGAGCAGATAAATGAGACGATCGCGGCCGGCGCCGGGGCCCGGCTCGTCCCCGGGGGCTCAGGGGACACCTCCAGCACCACGGACAGCGACAGCGCAGTAATTATCTTTATTAATTAACAAACCCGTTCTTTGCCCCATTAAATCACTGGAGGTTCTGAGGGACTCCCTACTGTGCTCCGTGTTACTGCTAACATTAGAGATAGCAACTGTAATTAATATGTTACCCTAGAAGTTGCAGTTGTTCCTTCGCTGTTGTCTGCTTTATCACCAGCCTCCTCTTCTGCCATTTTATCTTTTCCTACCTGCAGGAGAGAAGATAATTAAGTCCATCCTGCAACGGACTAATAGAACCCTTTAAGTTAGTAAATGCTTTTGAGATATTCAAGCCCCCCACTAAGCCATGTCCTCAACATGTGCCACAACTACACACTTTTCAAATCCCTCCAGGTATGGTGACTCAACCACTGCCCTGGGCAGCCTCTGCCAGTGCCGGAAGAAATTTTTCACAATAGCCAATCTAAGCTTCCCCTGGTGCCGTTTCCTCTTGTCCTGCTACTTGTTCTGTGGGAGCAAAGAGCAACCCCTACCTGGCTCCAAGCTCTTTTTTGGGAGTTGTAGAGAGAAAAAGTCCCCTCTGAGATGCCTTTTCTCCAGGCTGAGCCCCTTTAGCTGCTCCTCATATGCCCCAATGGTCATCTCATATAGATGATTGTGGGCCTCTGCCTAAGGGCTGTAGGCAGCAAGTGTACTCAGGATGGGCAGGAGATTTATTTACCAGAGGGACAGCACACAGATCAGTGCTATCTCGCAGCCCAAATCCAGATGAAGAGGTAGGACCTGCCATTTCAATAAACCTTTTTTTGCATCTCACAGCCAAGAGAAGGTTCCAATTGCTGCTGAAAGCTATACAAACATGCTACATGGTGCCAACACTCCATACTTTCCTGACCTTGAAGATTTAGAGAAAGATATTGTGGCTAAATGAAGGGACAGAATCAAACCTTTGAAGTCAAAGGTACACATTCCCTCAAGTCAATAGAAATAGCTCCTTTGACCAGTACATTGGTGCTTAAAGCATTCCCATCTTTCAGGTTGTTCATATCAGCCAGCAGAGCATTATGATTTGCTAGCAGCTCTCATTTAAACTACATTTCCATCAGTATGATCTTACCTTAATGGCAAGGGTACAGCTACAGTTAGAGCAGGCCGATGGCTCCCTAAGCCACAGTAACACACCTGCCCTCCCAGACAGAAGGATGCACTTCCTTGGAGCCATGCACAGCAAGCAGGACAGGCCTCAGGGTGGCAACCAGGGGTCAGGCCAGATCCCAGACTATCAAATATTACCTGTGTGGTGATGAGGAAGGGCGAAGGTCAGGAAGTCAATTCACAGGCAGGAGCTCAAGTCCCATGGCTGAGTACAGGCATGGCAGTGACTAAGCTGAAAACCAGCATTCCTGCAACTCAGGGCAGAAAGAAGCTTCTGGGACTGGGCTTAAATTGTCTCCTGTGCACATGGGAAGCGTGTGGGCAGGAGCCCAGGTGAGGCTGGTCAGGACCACCAAAGCCCATTAGAGCTCTCAGGACTTCAACAGTTAAAAACTTTCTGCTGCAAGCAGTCTCTTAATGTTTGACTCCAGACACTTGGCATAACAAAAGTCCCACAGGATTCTGTAATAGCACTAATTAACTGTCTTTTATGTGTTAAACTTTCACAGTAAATACTTCTCATATATACACATACACAAATTACAATTCTTGGACTCTGAAGCAATTTACCAAGTGCAAATCTTTATATGTGTCATTGATTTAATAAAATCTCACCTATGCATCACTGTTAGCTGAGAT
Source organism: Corvus moneduloides (assembly GCF_009650955.1). Taxonomy (NCBI): domain Eukaryota; kingdom Metazoa; phylum Chordata; class Aves; order Passeriformes; family Corvidae; genus Corvus; species Corvus moneduloides. The sequence continues at coordinate 10,971,434 of NC_045490.1, forward strand.
CAATGACCTTAGTGCCAAAATCTTCATGGCTGTAAGGAAAAGGCTGGAGACAAGACCTCTATTGAACTATTCACAGGAAAACTCAGTTGACTGTGAAAAAACTAGGAAAAACAGAACATTTCATTTTGAAGATACAGAAATACCAACAAGCATTAGATTAGAAGTGGTATAATGACCTAGTTTGTTCTCTTGATTTCTGTTTACATCCATTCATCACCATGAACTCTCTGAACTACTTCTGGTGGAGTTATGCAAGGAGTACACAGGTGCCACTGCTGCTCTGCTGCTGCCCCAGCTGCAAAGACAAAGAAAGAAGAGGGTTTTTAGAAAAAAATCCCAAATCCCAGACCCACTCTTTCTATGTTACAGTAAGAAGGGAGAAAACAAGTAGTTCTATTATGGTTGTTATGGAACAAATGAAGATATCAGAGTTGGACAGAAGTCAGTTAATTCCATAGTCCTTCACGCCAGCTATGCTGAAATCACATTAAGAAAATAAGTGATATTCAGCTTAACCTCTTCTGACTTAGAGGACATACAGCTCAAATCCAAAAAGATCCTGTCAACAAAGTGGAGCTCTGGTCACACTTCTGTTGTGGCCAAAGAGCTTAATGCTGCTGCAGGAAATTATGTTAGGCCTCCATTAGACTGGAAGTAAAGCTTCAAATCTATATAAATATAAACATACACTGTAATGACCTTTGAGTTTTCATTAGAGAAAAGCTCTCTCTTTAGATTTGGACAGTAGACAAATACAGGTATTGTGGTTCAGCTTGCAGCTCATAAGCCACACCTCTAAAGTAAGTAAAGGACAAAGCCAAGACCTGAGCATACCCAAAAGCTCAGAACTTCTCAACTTTAGGTGGAGTTTTAAGTGATAACTTATATATATTGAACGATTTTGCCACAAATTTTGGCTGGAGGCAGCTGAATGCTGACCTGTTCATGGCAGAGTTGTGTGGGCAGTGAGGTTGTGCAGTGGCTGCAAAGCGACTGACTGTTCCTGCTGGTGAGCTCTTGAAGTGTCAATCCTGTTATTTAAAAAACATCCAGGCTCTTTTGAGCTGTAGGTGCGCCAATAAAGCACTGTGCTTCACCAGCCTGTGTGAGGAGGGAGAGTCCTCATGGCCAAATTTTGCCATTGATCCACTATGTGACCTTGTCAACGGCAGCAGTCTGGCAGAGCAGGGCAATGAGCTTTCCACCTTGTTTCCTCCTGTAGCAATCCCTTTTGGATTTCTCGTTTTGAGGAAGATGCCATCTGCTGTCAGAAGCTCATTCAGACAATTGGGACAGAGTCGACTCCAGTAAAAGCATCAGAAGTCAAAGAGCTGCAGAAATATCCCCATTGAGAGTGCAGGCTGAAATGCCTTTATATAACTCCTTATTACTATAATCTCACATATTTATTCATGATTTTCTATTAGCTTGTACTCAAATGGAGCATCTTTTAACAAGCATTTGTGTTTGCAGACAAAAAGCCCTTTAGCCTAGTCTGTCAGGGCTTTTGATGTCATTTGCCTTCTCGCCACAATCATCTGCCAGCTGCCCATTGTGCTGGTTTAATTAAAAAATAGAATTGATAGGTCATGAAATTTTTATAATAGCAAGATTAAGAATTTAGAAAAACTGTTTCAAAAACAAAGGTAAAAGAGGTATGAATGTCAGAGCTGGACCCAAATATGGCAGGTCTTTTAGAAGCACTGTAGAAGAATCAGTACTGAGTTTGTTGCACAGGGAAAATTCACTGTTTACCAAGGTAACAGCAAAAGTAGCTGTTAAATAGTAGATTTTTCTTTCATATTTTGAATCAAATAATATTTCTTGAAAGGGAGTAAAATACACTGCATGGTCTAATAAAATGGATGTAATGGAAACAAATCCCAGTATCAATGAATGGATGCAGGACTGAATGTGCAAAAAGGGGGCATAAATAAAACCAAAGTGATGAGGGGTTTGGATCACTTCAGTCAAAGGGAAAAGCCATTGCATGAAACAATTGCTTACAAGACCATGTTTCAGCAGCAGCATTTAAAGCCAGAATTAACAGTAGCAAAGACCTGAATTGCTTAATATCCTCTGGAAAAGGAGGGGATGAAATTTGAGAAGGGTGTGGAGTAATGCCGAGTACTCTCTGAAGCTGAGTATGAGGCATCATAGTAGGATCTCACAAAGATGAGTGATTGGGCAAGAAGATGTCACAAAAACCTCAGTGTTGGTAAGCACAGACATGTACCCAGAAACATAACCTAAATAGGTACACACGGAGAGTACCTATTGAGTTGGCTTTTTTAATGACATGAGAAATGTTTCTGTTGAGCTCAACTCTTTACACCCCAGAGGGGTAACTCTCCCAGGTCACTGCTGAGTGCACGCACATGTTGCTCTCCATAGCAAAGTGCTCTGCTTTCCAAAAGGCTTTTATTTTCCATTTTTGTCAGTATTTTTAAAACACCTCTTGAATGATAAAGCAGCTGCCTTTAAGCACACAAGAGACCTCAAGATCTTTTCCTAATACAGATCAGGCCATTCCTTGGAGAGCAATGTTTCCTTCTGCTTTCTGGAGGAGGGGAGTGGGAGCAGCTGGAACTGCCAGCCAGCAGCATTGAAGCAAAAGGCATGTTGTGCTGCCTGTGACACTTCTGGATAATGATGGTAAAGGCACTGGCTGCTGGTTGCTTTAAAATAGCACACTTACTCCCAGAACCTACTTCTCTTTTTCCAAGGGTAAGAGATATTGAAATGCAGTAGTTTATCAGACAATCAAATGAGATCTAGAAACCTATGTCTCAGTACTCAGGTGTGGAAAACCAGACTGAAATCCTCACAGCAACCTGAAAATTCCCCCTTTTTTTTCCTAAACAGAACAAACTGACATTGATACATATTTGATTTCTCACCTCTATGTTGTCACATCAGTTTTCTTGCATAGGGATGCTGCCATGGGCCCCGGCCTGCCCCAGTGCACACCTATGGGCATGGGCTGTGTGCTTCCCTTTCCATAGCTCTGTGGGGAAAGCAATCTGGGAGACCCAGAGAAAAAAACATCCTGGTTGTTTGAAACTAGTTAGAAATAGTCTCTCTTCTTGTTTGTTTGTTTAAAAATAGCATAGCAATTCTAAACATTGATGTTCCTCTGAGCTGATCTGGAAACATCACAAACTTCCAAAGGATGTGATTAATCTTCCAAGCAGGCTCTATTGCAGCTGCTGGGGAGCCACAAAGTGCCTTGAGACACTGCTCCACAAACTCCATACTGGGTTCTTTAACCTCTGACTCTCAGCATTTTTGCCATCAAGAAGCTGTGGTGCATCACCAGCTCCCACACAGCCGCAGGTATTTTTCCATCACGCTGAATCCCACTGGTTTCACCAAGATGGAGGTGATGCTCTCTCTTAGTGCACTTCCAAAAGATGCATCTTTTCCCTTTTGTGGGAAGCCTCATGTGTTACCTGTCATTTTCTTTTCTCAACAGACTTATCAATGTTTAATCACCAGGACAAAATTTTCCATGTTGACTGGAATGCTGACTCATCTTGAAGATGTCAGTAGGTTCTAAAAATAGGAAAAAGATATTTAGTAAGACTGAAAACATGAAATGACTTTTTGTTTGAAATCTCTATGGCCTTATATAGTGCAGTTCACGGAGTTCCTAACCATGCTGGTGTCACTGTGACTCCACAAGTACATTGCCTGGGATTTTGGGGTTTGGTTTACTTGGTAAAAGAAACCCCAAAATTACATGGGAAAAAAATTACTTAAATGGATTATTAAGCTTGCAAAACAACAGCTTAAAAGTTAGAAATGCTACAGGAAAACTGTCATCCAAGAGAGGTCCACCCTGAGCAAAACAGAGATTCAATAAATTTTTCATAGGAAAAAATACGCAAAACACAACTAAAGACAGTTTGAAAGCACAATGTAAGGAGACTAATACACAGTCACATAAGCAAACTACATTTTAGGGTTTTGTTTCTTAGGAATTATAGAATCATGTAGTTTGTAAAAGACCCTTAAGATAACCTTCTTGGTGTTCAACTTTGTTTTTATTTGCAGTAAGTATAAAAGGTGGTAAAAGGATTTACTACACAGACAAGAAGTTGGATTTGTGAAATCTTTTACCAGGTCATTTGAATCACAGACAAACCTGTAAAAAATGCCCAGGTAAAACCTTTGGCTACAAGGATCCTATCAACAGCTGTGGCTTTGTGATGACAATTCCTTTCTTGAGGTTTGAAGGTCCATTTCATGGAAGATATTCATATATGAATCCATGACTACTTGTAAAAATTCATTTTCTTTTGTCTTTGCAGTTACTGTGCATGGGTGGCATTTTTCCTCCGAAACAGAAACCACCACATGACTTGTGAGCATCATCAGTTCACCACATTGGGAAGAGGAGTTTCCAATCCTTCCCACTGACACCTGGGTCCCAGCGTGCCTAAGGCTGCCTGCTGCATCAGAAGGGGCTTGGAAGAAAAATGGCTAATTTTCATACTCATCGTTGACAGTAGCCTGATGACCATCAGATTCTCATTAATACTTTCAATTCTGTTTTGCATTTTTTTATGCAAAATATCCCAAACTACTTGCTGTACTTAAATCATTCTTGTCTGCCAGGTCAACTTCATGGATCTCCCCTGGATATGCTTCTGGCTGTATGGTTTCTGGCTTATGTTTCCCCCTTTTTGCTATTGATAAAGTCTCTCATTCACATAGTGCTGGTGCATCCATCTCAAGCTGATGTCATGAAAGTATTTATAAATGTAAGCTCCTACTGTACTTCCCATTTTGACACAGTGACTACCAAATGCCCCAAATTCATAATGAGTTTGAAAATAGGAAAAGAAAAAAAAAAAGAAAAGCAGAGATAATAAATGAATTCTTCTACTCACTGCACAGATTTTCACAAAATGTCTTGAGTTACATCTTGGTCACATGGGAGCAAATCTCACAAGAACCAAGGATGCCTGTTTTGGGCTCAGTTCTGGAGCAGTGGATTCCCAAAGAGGTATGAGGTTATGTACACAGGAGGACAGACTTCCATTGGGAAGATCCAGACTGATCCATCCAATACACCTGACATTATGGCTTTTGTTGTTACTGTCTAAATGAACCTGCCTAGACATGTCTGAATGCAGTAGATGGTTGGATGGAAAACAGAGTGAGCAGCCAGGCTGTAGCCCATCAGGAGACTCAGCCTCTGCATTTTCACATGACGCTGACAAACCCCAAGACCCCTTCTAAAATCTAGAATCCTTCACATTACTCTGAGCAACTTTTCCAGAGGTGCATTTCAAAGCAGCAAGAATTTGCACGTACATCAGAAATGGAAGTTAAAGCCCTCATCATACCATTGCATCTTTGGTGTCCTCATTTGATCCCACAAAGGGTTTATTAATGGCACAAGAAAGCACTTGCTATCTGCACTTGTGGTTTTTATGACAAAACATCTGTAAAGCTTCCATAAGAAACTGGCAATAAAACATAGGTGAGATACATTAACTTTCTGACACAAATATTTTTATTCTGCCCACAGGGAAGTGAGATGATCTTTAAGGTCCCTTCCAACCCAAGCCATTATATGATTCTATGATTCTACTCCTTTATTCCCTCAGGAATTTGGTTGATTAAATGTAATTAACATAATTATTTAATCAAGATCACCCAATAGTTGGCCTTGATAGTTCCAGGAGAAAGTTTTATATGTTTGCAAATACATACACATTTCAAAATAAGTAATTGGAAGAAGAGTAAATAAATCCAGATTACCAAGAATGGAAGAAATGTACCGTTTTACACAAGCTCACTCCAGAGTGGGCATCCCAAAAATAATTAAAATTTCAGCTCAGTTTAGTGGGAAGCTAAGTGTGAGACTAATTCAGTGTCTTGCAGTACAGCAGTTGATTCACCCATGTTTCACCACCTGGTTTCCAGTAATCTCCTCACTACTGAAGAAATCAAACGCTTCCCTATGTGACTGCATGTAGTGAACAGCAATGAAGTCTCTGGGTGTGCGCTCACTTGCAGCTTGGGTTATGGCCTGAAACATATGGATTTTTTCAGCGTTTACTCTACTAACAGCACAAGGTTAGTGCAATATGCTCTGTTCAGAGAAATTAAATCCATCTCATTAACATGAGATTCTGTTTGGAGCTAGAACAGAGGGTATCCTTCTTCCCACTGTGTCTTCCAGCATTGTTCTCCATGACCAAAAGAGCTTCTTGGGCTTTGGACATCTTCAGGCACCTCTGAGCATACAGAAATTGCCCATGGGCTGATGAAATTGCCACTGATGACTGTACATATATCTTCCTCTACTCCACTCTCCAATATAGGTCAACACAGCTAACTTGCCAGAGGTACCCTGTTTCCTAGAAAGGGCTTTTGCAGATTTCTTAGAACAGACTTGTACATTATTTGGAAGGAATTTGTTGTTTCACAGATTGTGAAAACTGTCACAGTAATTCAATGCTAATGATTTTGCAAAATGCTCTTCCAGTTTGAAGTTTAAGGCTTTGGGGAGATTTTCTTTAAGTACAGATACAGAATATAGCATGAGCCAGACTCTGAGATGTCTCTGTAGAGCACAACCTGTTTGCTGACCATGTAACCCTCTGTAACTGGGTTGTCTTTTTGGTGCTCTTCCTTTGCCACAAACACACAGCTGTTATTACTCATCGACTGCAGAAATTTGGAGCAAAGACTCTGTAAACCAGGATGTATGTAGGAGATCTAGTCAACAAAACACAAGCATTGTCTTCATAAAAATATCCCCTCACAGAAACTATTTAAATAAACTAACTGTAGCCAAGTCTACAGGACATGATGGAATTAATTTTTGAGCTCCTAAGGCTTTCTGCAGCGTGACTGTGGATGACTGCTAACAATCCTGGAAAACCCAGACGACTGTGGGAATTTCTGGGAGTGGAGGAAGACAAACACAGCCTGGGACCAGTAGAAAGCTGAGGAGCTTATACAGCAACCAGTTCAGCTTGAGCTGGGGGAGGATCTGGGAACCAGTTCTCTGTCAGTCTTTCCTACTAAAAGTAAGGTGATTGATGAGTTTTCATATAATCATAGAATAATTTGTGTTGGAAAGGATCTTTAAAGCTCATCTATTCCAAACCCCCTGCAATGGGCAGAGACATCTTCAAGCAGATTAGGTAGCTTAACACCCCACTTAGCCTGGCCCTGAATGTTTCTAGAAATGGGACATTTTTAAGTAGTCAGTATAAAGCTGGGGTGACACTGTTGCTCACAGTTAAGCTGTTCTTCGATGTGGGTGAGGGCGAAGGGATTGCTGGGCTCCTAGCATGACAGGCTGGGGACTAAAATGTTGAAATATCTGAAGACATTTTCTTCAGAGGGTGAAACATCTCATCATTGTGGATGATTTCCTATCAAATGGAGGGAGTAAAATGGAGTTTTCACAGGCAGTTTCCCTAACCAGATATAATAATAATAAAAAAAGTAATAATGAACTTTTCGAATCATAAACCAGTGACAACCTTGTCTGAATTGAGTGTGATGTGCTCTTGGGAAGACAAGGCATAAAGTGCAATGATTAGGGAGGCAAATGGCCAAAACACACACACACACACACACACACACACACACACACACAGAGTGGCCAAGCATCATTGAAGGATCACAAACATCAGCTAGATTTGCCTGGTGCAGATTTTTGTCAATTTCTTTTCTTCTAATTAATTTTCTTCCTGCTTCCCATTTTATAAATGTGCACACTCCCTGTGGGATGTACAAGCAGGCTGTGGAGATGTAGGATATGACAGATACTTATTCTGTCCTGCACATAGCTGGAAACATAACACAGCGTCTCGCAGAAGCCTTTTCCCAAAGAAATACTCCCTCAGAGCGATGACGCTGACACCAGACGGCGACACTGTTTTTCCATAACCTCCTCAGCACAGCCATTTACTTACTCTAATGCTCTAGACTGAATCCAATAAAGTAATTGTAAAAGTCATAGTCCTGGAATTTATCTCAGATTATCATTTCAGATTTTAACACTGGCTTCTGTTGTTTCTGGCAAGTGCCCTAATTGCAAGATGTAACCAATTGCATGAGTAACTGCTTTATGCTCGCCTGTTGTAAATCACTTGCTGTATTTGAAGTTTTCTTACTAATACATTTTACACTTGCTAGTTGGTTTTCAGCCAGTCTCCAGCCCTTGCCTGCACATCGTGTCCCCTGCCTGGGTGTGAAAGTATGTGCAGGATGCTAAAAAATTAGTCCTGAAATATGCATGACCCTGACAGCTGCACTAAATAAATTGGGAATTACCAGAGAAGTGTCATAGATTATTGATGGAATGCGGAAGGAATTACTAAGCACAGCTCAAATATTAGTAAAGTGATGAGGAAACAATAGCTCACTGATGGAAACAACCGCTGAGATGAACCATATAGATATGGAGAAACAGAGGTAGCTGGAAGAAAGCCTTCTGATGATGTGATCTGATATAACACTGACTTATGAGATATGCTTTCTCCTTTCCCCTCTTACTTCACATCTTTTAAAGACTATCCAAATTCACAGTGTCACCTACAAAATGTTTGTCACAGTGCAAGGTCTCTCACAATGCAACTGGAGAAAAGCAGATTGTTATCACAGAGTTGACTTTTCAGGAGAGGAATGTATTCAGTGTCTTTAACAAAATGCATCTGAGAGATGGAAAAATGCAAAACTGTGTGTTACCTGAACATACCTGATCATACAGGAATGAAAACAAAAGGGAGCATCCAGTTCCCTGAGCTGGATGCGATAAAGCACCTGCGCATAGGCTGAGGGAGTGTTGCCCTCCCTGAACATCACTCAGCATGGTCCATCCAGAATAATGACACAGCATGCTCAAAGGACAATCTGATTTAAAATTTTTTTTCATTTCTAGGGAGCAATAACAAACACACAGAGAGCAAAGCAGATCACGTCATATGTAACATTTTTTTTAAAACAGTTTGCTCTTTGGACTTCTGCTTTGGTTAGTAGAAAAACATTTATTGACATTTTTGTCCAAGGCTACAGCATGTTTTCATAAGTAAACTAGGGGAGAAGAGCTGAAATTACTACATTAAATATATCACTGTACAAGCAATTCATCATCAGCTTGCAAGGTCGTACCTAGCTTTGGCTGTAAGGATCTGGTCTGGGTCCAGTATTAGTCAGGACTTTGATCAGCAATATTGTATTAAAGAGCAAAATACAGTCTAACAAAATTTCTGGATGACAGAGTGTGTACTCCTACTACTGGCTCTGAAAGTGTGTTAGGCACGGGGAAAATACTGAGTAAAGGGTTCCTTTTCCTTCGCAGGATATGGCTACACCCTCATCCAGCACCCACAAGTGCATCCTCAATAATCCAGGAGTGAATAAATATCCTGGTAACACTCTGATTTGGAAACTCTTTTTTTCATACGTTGAATAGAACATGGAAAAATACAGCTTGGTTCCCATCCTCATTTGTAGCCCCAGGCTAAGTCAGTGAGATACAGCCATTCTGTCTAGAGTAAAGTTAATCTAACCTCTCTTTGTCAGGGCTGCAGCATCCATGGTGATCTTCCTCTAATGCAACCCAGGGGACAGCTGTTCTTATGAAATCTGGTTTTTTTTAATATTCACAGGTCAGCAGACTTCTGAATCATTCTTTACCAAATTTCTCCACTTGATATTCATAATTAGCTTGTCCTGTGCAGCTCTACCCATATTAAACAAAGTTTGATTGCAAAATTTCTCAGTTACTGTTCAGTTTATTTTCTCCACAGACAGCTGAAAAATCTGTCCTGAGGCCACAGTGCCTTTCCTAAGAACACCAACACTTTGGAATCTCTGTCCTGACTCAGTCAGGTTGTAATATATTTCCTGAATTAGACAGAATTCCCTGTAGAAACTCTACTTAATACTTTTGGTAGTTTTATTGTAAATCTCAAAAAAATTAAATATACTAATATTGAGCACTATAACCGTAGTTTTCTGAGGTAGCCTGTACATTTTCTTTAAATGACCTCCAAATTTTTGGAAGTGCTGAGAAACTAATATAAAGAGAGATTTAGTTTTCCAGCATCCACAGTTGTGTGCACATTTGTCTATATATGTGTATGTATAGTCTATGAATACATACTCTACTAACTTCAGACGGCTACAGATACCTGTCTACACTTTATCCACACCAAAGGGTTGTACAGTTTGCCTTGGAAATACATATTGCAAAGGGATTCGGGTAGAGAGTCCATAAAATTGCTCTTGATGCAGAAAGTACATAGACTCTTACTCATTTGAATAACCAGCAGATTCCATTCTTCAGGTAACTCTTCCCCGCCTCCCCTTTAGCAAGAGCATGTTTGTGGTGAGATATTAATCATTTCCTGCAGCACTGTGTATATAAAAGGAGCCCAAGGCAGAGCCACACACAGTTCACCCAGCTGAGGAGCAGAGCTGACTTTCAAAATGCTGGTCCAGGTTGTGGCTCTGCTGGGTCTGGGGGTGCTGGGCAGCTCAGCAGCACTGCAGGAGGAGCACTCCAGGACTTTGGTGGGATTGATCATTCGAGAACTTCTCCAAGATATGAAGACACTAAATTTAAATTCAGTAAGTTGCTTAATTTTGAACAACTTTTCCCTAGCTGCCCTTCTATTCCAGTTTCTATTCTGAAGTTACTAACTTAATTTTCTCTTGAGCAGGTTCCCAGCCTTGTAACTGTGAACGTTACGGTAAGAAACCACATGCTTCTATTTAAAATTATTATCTAAAATCCCCACATTTCTTTCCCACTTCAGCATTCTAATAGCAGTAAGAGAACTTTACAGACCCAGGGAAATGAAAAGTTTTTGCAAGACCCTATAGAAAGCTGCTGCCAATGCTAAAATGCTTCAGTAGTTCTCTCAGTAGGCAAAGGTCTTAGATGTGCACCAGCATCTTCTTGGAAGCCTCACAGATTCACTCTGATCCCTTAGCTTTAGAACAGTCTGTTTAGTCCATATCCTATACAGACCCATTCATTTCACTGACCTGTATTTTCCTGAAATCCAGCGGAAAAATTAGCTTTTTATGGAGGACACAAGGAGTACCAGTGAGAAATAGCAGCCCATCTCCATCATTAAAAGTGAACAGAAGACAAATGGCATCAGTCCCTCTTAGGTTCAGGGAGTAAAGTTGAAAATTCACACCAGCAGCAATAATTGCTTTTATTTCATTAAAACAATTCTGATCCAGTTTCAAGAGAGACACAATAGCAAGACATGAAGCCTTAATGCAGGATTGGCTCTCCTTTCCCTCAAGGAACAAACATCTCCAGAATTGAAGACATCCAAATTTTATATGTCCAGTTTCTTGTGGCACCTGCAACTTACTTAAGGCAGTTAGGAGGTTTTGGACCCTGGCATGTTCTTAAATGAAAATTATAGATTGTATTATGATTTTCTAAATTTGGTGTTCAGTAAATGGCTGAATACAGAATCAGGGCTAGTGTTGAAAACACAGCTCTTAATTCCTGTAGGTTATTATTTTTCATGGGTATTTAAATTCCTGGGATATGATGTTTTATGTGCTACCAATCATTACTGTTGAAATAACTGTTGAAATAACTCATCCTTATCCCTGTAGGTGGAGAGATGCATGTATAGCCACCTGAAAACCTTTGCTAGCACCTTGACAGCTCTTGACACTTACAGCAAAGTCATCGCCAGAAAACTTACCAGACTTAACACCTACAAAAACATCCTCCCCAAAGTAAGTTTGGCATGTGGTACTTAATAGCAAAATAATCAGCAAAGACTATTCAATAATGGGGCATGGCAGCTGGGATGGCACTGAGCTGGCTGCAGTGGACACTAGAGATCTCTTCTGAAAATGATATGATTAAGAAGGGTGTAAATATATCCACTTTCTTCCTTGGATCACACTCTGACATCTTTTCCTGTGGTAATCCCAATTGCAAGGAAGATAATAATATGAAAAAACCCTCAAATGTGAGTGGAAGCTGGGACAGCATTGGGGCTCAGGGCACTTGTGAATGATGCCAGGTGATGAGTTGTCTGTCACCCACACATCATCACCCTGCCTTGGAGCCTCCAGAGGCAGCTCACCCAGCTTTCCAAAACATGCCGTGGGCTATTACAGCCCACTTGTCAGTTGAGGTATCAAATACCAGAGACTTAAATGTGACATCCAAGTTACGTGGCTGAATTATGTCGTCTTTTTTTTTTAAAAGGATCTCGATAAGGAATGTAAGACCGCACAAGTAACATGGGATGACTTCCTGGACACGCTAGACAAGTTCTTGAGATTGCTCTCTGAGAAAATTCAAAATGCCTAAATAGAGCAACTAGTCCAAATCTGAGAAGAAAAGGAGAACCTGAACTCTACTGCAACCAAACTGTGACTCAATTAACTTATCCTCAGGAATATGGCCATAGAATATTTATATAGAGAGAGATATGTTGTATATATATATATATAAAAAGTGATATAACAGCAGTCATGTTCACTATAATGATTGAAACATGCTGAATTTTTAAATGACTAGCACTTTATTTAAATATTTTAGATCATTTTAATATTTTAATTTTTGTCTTTTTTATAGTGAAAGAGGAATTTTTATTATTTATTTATTTATTTATGGAGACTTTGAGATATTTATTGTGATGCTGCTGTGTTTAAGTATTTGGTTTAGGAAACTGCTGTGTGATGGTGTGTGAGGAGCTCTGGGGATCTGCTTTGGGATTTGCTGCCACAATATTTCTCTCACACTATCCCAAGCCACAGTCCCAGGGCTCTCAGAGCTGGGTCAAAGACAGTCTGTGGGACAGGGACAAGGCCATCGGTGCCACCCAGGCCCTTCACTTCCCTTTGGCTCCTGAACCAGCTCCAGGACTGGAGAAGATTGACTTCAGTTGTACACTCCCACCTCCCCTCCCTCCCTGAGCATTCAGATCCAGGGGGTAACTTCAACCACTACATGTTTTACTGTTGGTGAAGCAGAGCCATGTCACCCAAATCCAGCCAAACTGGGTAACACAAAAGCAAAGAGGTCTTGTTTGTTTTTCCTCCAAGTTTACTCAGCTGATATGAGGTGTTTCCCTCATCTTGTGTGAGCTGAATTCTACTGAACTGAATCAGACAATACTTGTTTTCCAAACTGTTTAAGTAGCCATAGCTATGGCAGGTACTCACAAAGTTCATACCCATGTAAAGCTATCAGTTAAGATTCTGAAAGTTAATGTTTAATAAAAGAGTATTGAAGGGGAATGTTCCTGCAAGGACTGGTTTTAAGGAGTCCTGTCATGTGTTGCCTATACTTACATATCTGTTACTGAATGTTTGCAACCTTCTGTTAATGTAAATACACCTTTACAAAAATAAGCAAAATTTTCCTGCATAATTAAGAGTCCTTTATTTGTGAAGGGTGAGTGGTTTCAGTGCTGTTCAGGGGAGCTGTTTGATTTCCAAGTGGGATGGATACAACAGGTGCTGCCAGCGACAGGGGAGATGCTCCTGGTCAGGGTGAGCACCCCACATCTGCCCTCACCTATCCCATCACCTTCCCAAGGCCTGGAGTCACCTGCTGCAGCCTGGCCTTGGACTCAGCTTTACTGAGTCATGTTGTGCTTAAGCTTTTAAGAAGACATGTCCTCTTGTCCGCTGGGGTAACTCACTCCTGGCTGCACCATGTCCCTGCCACATCTGCAGTGCTGCAAAAGCAGAAGAGCTTTCACTTGGCACAGCTGAGAATCATCCCCTTGCCTTCAGTGGTGTGGGGAGCTCCCAGCCCTGAAAAATTGAGAAGCATCCATGTTCACTGAGAGGATGGGGATGGAGAGACTGCCCAGCTGAAGCAGGAATGAACACCCAAAGAGCCAGAGACATACAGTCACCATGGCAAGGGCCCATGGAGACAGAGAATGCCTCGCAGAAACCTCCAAAAATGTGGGTTTTCCCTGCTGACAGCATGGTGGCCCTGGACAGGGCTTGCTACAACAGGGGTTGGCTCCTACACACATCCCATCCCTTCCACGGTGCAGAGCACATCCCATTTTTCAGATACAGACTTCCAATGGTAGAAACAAAAGCAGGTGCTTTGCATTCAAACAGCATCTCCCCATGCAAATACTGTATGTGGCAGAGCCCAGTCAGGCTGGACAGAGACTTCATCTCCTGACACAGGGCCAGTAGCCTCAAAAACATCCACAGTGGGGACACAGCTGCCAGCCCTGGATGGGGACAAGTGCCCTGACTGTCCTCAGGTACCACAAACTGCCCAGGCTCCACAGGCAAGGTCATTGTGCATTGTTTTATATTGAATTCTTGTAAGAACTGGGGAACATGGAAATCAAACCTAACCCTGAACCTGTTTACTAAGATCAGAGAAAGAGTGAATATCTAGCCAAACTCCCTCAAGATAGACAGTCAGGAAAATCTCTGCTCCTGAGCTCCATCTTGTTCAGTGCTGTAATAGTTCAAGGAATAATAAGAACCACGCTGAAGAGGTGAAGAAACCTGCCATTGAATTTCGAAGTTTTCATTAGCAATGAGGTGTTTTATATTTCAGATACATTATTTCAATATTTAAATGTTTTACATTAAATTTTAAATTCACCCTTCAGATAAATGGGAAGTCTCAGAATCACACGTATATGGAAAGGAGAAGAATATCAGGATTTTAAGGAGAAAACATTAATCAGGCTCAACATTCTTGGCACAGCAGTCCAGGAAACTCTGACACATAGGAGGGAAAAGTGAAGCATTAAAAAACTCCAAGTCAACACTGGACTTGCCGTAGGAAAATGCAGACGGAGCTGTTGCCTGGGGCAGCAGACTGCCAGGGAAAGCACCGGTGTGGCAGGACAGCTCTGGGGCCTTGCAGGATGCAGGAAGCTGGATGCAGGCAGTGGGATGCAGGGAGCAGGGTCCCAGGTCCAGCTGGAGCCTCCCAGCCCTGATGCCAGTAGCACCCTGTAAAGCTCTCAAGCACAGCACAGCCCTTCCTCTTCACCACCCTGCCCTGGCAAGGGCAAAGCTCATGTGTCTAGGGCTTCCAAGGGCCCTGCTGTCATCTGTGATCCCACATGGGCTCTGAAATAACCTGATACCATTAAGCCAAGCAGAAACTGTTGTGCAAACAGCAGTGAAGGGAATGCCTGGTTTCTGCAGGCAGGACAGTCTTATCACCAGCATGACAGCATCAGTGTGCTGAGCACAGCTGCCTGAGCATGATAACCCTGACGGCTTCATCAGAGGTCTAACAACCTTGATAAGCATCTTGCATCGTCATAATACAACAAAACACACCTGTCTTGATGTCTCAGTCAAGCTGTGACTGACTTCTGAGAGATGCTGCAGATTTGTTTGTATTGGAAGTAGATTTTTCATTAAAAAATGATTGTTGCATTTCTTACACCAAGGCAGGAAAAGCAGCTCTGTGAGCCTCAGCGGGGGACAAGACGTGTGAGCTGGTGGCACAGTGGGGGAAGGGGTGCTTCACAGAGCCATGTGCTACTTTTAAAAGTTGTAGGTGTGAGTTATATTTAGTATTCCCCATTTGATAAGCAAGAAATTATTCATGATAAAACCCATCTCCCCAACACAATGGCAGCAGAGCAGACCCCCTCCAGTTTGCCCAACTCCTTTGGAGTGCATACCACATGCCTAGACCTGCCTGTGTTTATGAGATCCATGATGAGCTCTCCAAGGGTGGAAGAAGCCCATCCACCCTGTGTAGGACGAGCCACAGTCTTCCGGACGCTCTCCAAATATTTAATGGTGGCAGCTGTCCTGTGCTACCACAACAAGCAGGTCTAGGGAAAGTTTTGCCAAGAGACATTGGGCAATGGGAGCATGTGAGACACACAACACACAGGCACCAGCTTCACAAGGCCACATTTTTCAGCTTGGGCCAGGGGTGTCTCTCCTAGAGTCCCACTTTCCAGGCTTTAGATGGTGCTGGAATACCTGCAGAGGGGAATGTGTCAGGGCAGCCACGATGGAGGCAGCTGTGCCCCAGCCTGCAGGCAAGCTCCCTCCCAGAGGATCCCCTTCATTTATGCCAGGGTAGAACTGAGAGAAAGCAGCTTGGACATGGAAATGCTGTTCCCATGCTCCATCCTTCCCCTCTTGTCCCAGCACCACTTCTCTTGCCATCGTTTCTTAGCACTAAGGATGAGAGAAATGGAGATCAGCTATGGCATTGCTCCCCTGCTCAGCTGTGTACAGAGGATGGTGATGCCATCACAACCAGATGAATGAAGCCTCAGCTCCATCAAAGAGCAATCAGCAGCCAGACCTGGGCTAGTACTCTACAAGGGTAATTCCCCTGTTTCTTTTTTTGAAACATTTGATTAGTCGTTTTCTGTCGATATTTTACTTCCTTTTTCATCTGTTGTTCTCATTAGTCACTTGTCAGGATTCACAAACCTTCTGTTTTCTGCAGAACATGACCCCACAGGCTTTGGAAAACCTCTCTTTTATTATTTTATTTCCTCATTCATACATGGTGTCTTTGAAACCAAAAAATTAAGTGTCCCTTTCTGGCCACCACCTCTCTGGAGCCAAATTTCATCAGGTCAGTGGGTGAGGCTTGAAAACACCCATTACAGACTTCTTGGATTGATCATCTGTGTTTCTCTCAGACTCACTTGATTTCAGACAAGTGACTGAGAATGCAATGAATCATCATTAAATATGTAGTTGTCCTTCCTGCCAAGGGCACTGCAGATGGGTGACAGGCTCCAGCTTAAAGATGCAAGAGTTGCAAGGTGGTGGCTGCTCTCAGAGTCCCCATAAGGTCCTGAGGGAGCTTGAATGGGTATTACACCATAAACTCAAGTCTAGAGATGTCTTGCAATTTCTCCCTATGGGTGGGAAGATATAAGAAGCTGTAGATACAATTTCTTTCAAAAAATGAGAAGACTATTCTATTTTCTCTGGAAGGTGAAGTGTGCATGTGATAATGTTTGTTGTCCTGTGAGCACCAACCTGACTCACTGGGGCTGGAGAGGCACCAAGGCTGCCTGTGAAATCTTTTCTAATCAAACCAGCATCTCACTTCTTAGAATTTAACACTGAAATCCACAACTTATCTCTAATTTTGCCTGAAAGGTAGAGAATTTGTTGTGCATCTCCAGGACATCTCTCTGAGCAAGCAGGGAGGTTTTCCTTGATTTTCCAAAGTTGTGTAGTTACAAAAAATTCTACCTATGAGTCCTAACAGGTTAAAGGAGACAGGATAAGCCCTGCTGACCCCCATCAGCTAGGGAGACCTTGGCAGAGCCTCAGCAGACTAAGGGATTACAGCAGAGGACAGGGGTCCAGGAGGTTGAGATGTGCAGAATGAGTCGGCTTTGGATTAATTTCTGACTTCACGCGTCAGTACAATTCCCCCACCGGGTCCTGCAAGGGAAGGACAGGCCTCTGTGACTCACAGGCACTTTTGTTGAGTAGCTGCAGAGGAAGTCATACAAACATGGGGAATACCTTCTGATCAAATAAAAAATCTTTCTCTCTCCATAGCCTTTTTCAAAACATGTAGCCTCTGTTCTCCAATTAGCTTGACTTGGCCTCATGCTCCAAGGGCCATTTGCCAAGGATGACAGCTCACTGGCCAGACAGCTGGCCACAGACCAGGGACACAGCCAGAGCATGAAACACAAAAGGAATGTCCTTGGGCTGGGGAGCAGAGCTGCACATCTGCTGTAGATGCCCCAACCAAGCACAGTCACCAGCGACAATGATCTCAGTTTCTGCTGCTTCTGAACAGCGTTTAAAATCACTCTGCACGGCAGGGAGAGGCATGGCTTCCTCCTTTCTGCAGAGGCAAACCACAGAGATAGAACATCCCTTAACTCCTTCCAGTACTGAGGAACACAGTGTCAATCCTATGGTGCAAAGGACATTGTAAATCATTTCAGCCTCCCTGTTCAAGATTAATTCAAGTGGAAGGGCTAAGGAGGGGAAGAGGGCGCCCATCAAGACTGAGGAGCCTGATGGTTTGGTCTGCTCAGAGGTGTGCAAGTGCAGCTGCCAGCTAGAAGTGTGACAGGGGCAAACATCTGGGAGAAATCAAAACACTTCAAGGTTGTGCAAGAATGCACAGAGATGGACTTGGCATGTGTATGACAGGGATTTTCAGAGAAGTGAAAGGAGGTACTGATCAATCTTTTCACAGAGGAATGACAGCAAGAAGATAGCTTTGAGACGGAGTGTCACAAATTAGTAAAACTACTGTCAAAACTCTTTGCTTTCTCCCTGATAGGACAGGAAGCTTCACAAGAGCTTGTGTCACCCTTCAGCTGGCTGAACTTCCACTTCGGTAAGCTACATGGGTGTGATGATTTTATAATGATCATTTATGGGGTAATGAACCTGAAGTTGTCCAAATCCTTCACAGGGGAAGAATGGTCTCTGTACCATTGCTGAGACTTCTCACCAGGATTTCTACTTTAGTTATGTAGAGCCCAGCTCACAAAACTGAAGCTCACCATCTCTCCAGGTTTAGAAAAGTGAACAATTCTGTTAGTTTTCAGTTAATTTTCTATTGTCTTTTCTGTTTTTCAGTTGATTTTATATTAAGCTTTTGGTTAATTCCTAATGGGCTGGGCCATTTTCTGTTCATTGATTTAATTCCATGTCTGACAAGGATATGGGTATTTCATGTGGCTCTGCTTAGGAGTGAAAGCACACCAGTGATTTACATCTCATCAGTGCTAATCCTTGTAGGATTTTTTGGTGGAGGTGGAGTTGGATGGGGGCATGATGCTGCATGAGCCCTGGCTGGAAATTCCCTGCAGCCCTCTCAGATTCCTACAGCAGTTATCCCCTCAATACATAACAGGAAAGAAAGGTCAATGCTGATCCAACCATGAGGGGAGAATGGTGGTCACAGCAGTTTCACCTCTGAGTGAATATTTGCAAAAGAGTTGGTGTGTGTGAGATCAACTGATGAATGTGCGTACACGAGTAGACCGCAAGTTCCATCTTCCTTTCTGGTTTTATCACCTCTTTTTTTTCCACCCTGGCTGCAATCTAAGAATGTATTTGCATGTCATTAGTGGCTTTAAAAAGAATAAAGAGAAAAAGGTGGAGTCCCAACTTCACAGTTCGTTTTTTTCCAGCAGTAAAAGTCCATCCTGCCCACACCTTTCCCTTCTGCCCTCTCTGCAGGAACTCTCATTTCTTTAGATACTTTGGAGATAAAAGCAAAATCCCCAGTGCTCACTGACAGGTTTAGCTGCAGCCTTAGCTCCTACTGCTTTTTCCGAGGGAAGAAATTCCTTGCACTTAGAACCTGGCTACAATTTGTGGTACCAGCAGGTACAGCCATCCATGCAGGGTAAGGTTAGATGGGGCTCTGGCCAACCTGGTCTAGTGGTCATTGCAAGGGGTTGGAACAAATTCACCTTTAAAGATCCCTTCCAACCCAACCCATTCTATGGTTCTATGATTCAATACATACAACCCATTCCTTCCCTTTAAACCATGCTGTAATCTGTTTTATCTCCATGGCCACAGCAGTGCCAGGGACACGCAAAGTCCTGAACCACCCACAGATGGGGGCAAACACCTGAGTCTCAGGTGCAATTCTGCTTCCAGAGGTGTGCAATGCACAGGGTCACTGGAATGGTCCACACTACTCACAAACTCATTAAAATAAAAATAATCACGGGATTTTTTTTAACAGAGGCCATGTGTGCACCACAGAGACTGGTATTCACCACTGCCTGAACTGATGCAAATCCCTTGATAGCACGAGGCAGAGACAGCATTCCAATGGATGCTGCCCTACTAAGGTAACACACAGCGAGTTAACCTCAATTCTGGAATAAAGCCAATCTTCTGACTACAGGGAAATATCGGGAATATCAGTGTGACTCCAACAAGGCAAGAAAACTACCCCAGTTCCCACACCAGCATATCCCGTGCATGCAGGAAAGGGAGCACAGTCTGCTCCACACCTGGCTGTTGCTTTCAGGGTGGCTCATCCAGCAAAGGCTCCTGAAGGCTGAGCTGTGGAGAATGGCAGGGGAGATGCCTCACTCACCAAACAATTAGCAAAATGACTGAAAACAAAAAACTGAACAAGGTGGCTTCTCAGGGGAGAGAAGTGCCTGGCAGTATCTCCAAAACCTGGTTTGAAGCTAACACGACAGTGCCTTTTGATTTAATTAATATCATGCAAGGAAACCAATGAAGTTATGTGTTCTGTGAAACATCAGCTCAGGGACTAGTAGTAAAATGCCATGAGTGTGGAAAAGGCAGCATTTGGGCTCTCATCAGCTTGGATGGCACCTCTGTGTGTGTGGGTCACCTGCCCTTGCCTCAGGGGAGAAGCACAAACAAAGCAGTCTCTCTAGCTATGTACCACTTGAGTTTTTTTAAGGGAAAAAAAACCTAAGTCACATTAAAGAATGTCAGTTACATAATAAAACTCCTGTAGGATTGAAATAACATAATTTAAATTACAGAAAAAACATGTAAACGTAATATTCTGAGGTTTTGGATAGTAATGACCTGATGTCCTGCAGGTGTAATCCTGGCATGTTGTTCATTCCTCTTAGGGTGACTGCAGAGGAACTGTGCAGCAGGGTCAAAGGCAGCCCTGATGAGGGACTAGGGGACAGGAGAGGGCTCAGCACACCCAGGACCCACTGCGGCCACCCCAGAGCCCACCTGCAGTTTGAGGAGCAATTCTGTCAGTGTCTTTATCAATCGTCAGTGCTATGCACCCCATCACCCAAGCTTCCTGCAGATGAAGTAAAATGAGATACCAGCCAAATGGTTTAAACCTCCTCAGGAGAGCACAGAAACTGGATAATTGCTCCTTAGAAAGAGCAGAGGAGCTGCTTTTCTGTCCCCCCAAGATACTAAGCTACCCCAGCAGTCCATGGCTGGTCCCTCTCCCCAGCACAGGCTCACATGGTGTCAGGAGGAGTCTTGAAATCGTCATTTATGTCTGAGCATGGTACCATTGAGTAATTCATGAGGTTCTAATGACAAGCACACAGAACAAGGGCAGAGAACTAATTAGTAAAGGTGAGT
Source organism: Corvus moneduloides (assembly GCF_009650955.1). Taxonomy (NCBI): domain Eukaryota; kingdom Metazoa; phylum Chordata; class Aves; order Passeriformes; family Corvidae; genus Corvus; species Corvus moneduloides. The sequence goes on from NC_045490.1 coordinate 10,992,482, forward strand.
GTATTATTTAATGTAATTGCAATATTAAGTAGGGCAAATATGGATGTAAGGACCCAAGAGACATTTAGTTACTTTGCATCAATCTTTAGACAATATCAGTTCATAAAAATGCTTTAGCATTTACAATCAGAATGGCTCAAATATCCAAGTTACGTAGCTCCCACTGAACTTTTGGGGGAGTCCTTATTTTAGAAACATGTAGTTTCCTCAATCAGATAAGAAACTAACAGCTTCCATTCTACAGGTGACTACTCGCCTTCAGTTTAGGCATTTTTGTGGTGAGGCATTAATCACTTCCTTGCACCAGAGCACATATAAGAGGCAGCCACGAGGCAGATTAGCCAGCCCAAAGAGGGGAGCACAACCCCTTTGCCACAATGCTATGCCTGCTCGGGGTTATGTTGTCAGTGCTGTGCCTGGTGTCCCCTGCATCATGCGCCACAGGCACAGCTTGCCCTGCCAACGCTCTCTTCAAGGAAACCATCGAAGTCCTTCAGAACCTAAGCTCTAAGGTTGGTGCCTTTTCTCTGTGCCCTGTGTCTGACTTTCTGTGTTAGCAGGGAACCTACTAATCTGATTTTTACCAATCTCTTTCAGGGCAGCAGCAAAATTGAGCCTCTGGTAAGATCTCTTTGTGGTTCACTTTCTAATGCTGTGGGCTCATGGGGTGGCTAGCTGCTTTTTGAGAGGAAGGGGGAAAGCAGATGTTGTTATAGCCCATTCAGGATGCTCTTGCGCTCTTAAGTCAGGTCTTAGATGGCAGCCGAGTCACCCTTTGGGCTTTTTGGGAGTACCATGGTGGGGTTATGTGTGCTGAGGGATCATGTGCAGGGCTCTGCTCCCTTCAGAGTTATCAAAGATCTCCCTGAAACACCAGTGCTCAGGGTTCTGCCTTCAGTATAGCGGTGCAGAACAGCTGGCTCCCAGACAGCACTGGTTATCTCTCTTTTCACAGGCAGATAATCAGAACTGACTGTCTTCCAGAGTCAGATGGAGACAGGTACATTACTGCCATTGGAAAGTGGGGAACAGGCTGTTTCCCTGCCTTTTTGGGAAAGAAACACCCATGTTGTTAGAGACCAATGCCAGCAGTGGCATCGGCAGCGCGTTTCCTGGGGAAGCTCAGGAGAGGCAAAGCCCAGGTAGAAGTGCTGGAGGTTAAAGATTCTCCTAAGAATCACTGCCTTCCCATGCCTGAGTGAACTAAGGAGGCAATAAAAAAAACAAATGGTGCCCAGTCCTGCCTAGTTCCACCTCTACAGACGCACTCTGTAACTTTTGAAGGTGATGTCAGCCTTCAGCAGAGGGAAAGCACTGGTTTGCACAGTTGCTTCTCTACTCTACAGATTATTATATAATTTTATAATAATTATTATATAATTTTGGCCTCAAATCATTGTGCAAGATTATTTCTTGTAGCAGGCATTTTGATTGCATTAATGTGATGAAATCTGTGCCAGGAATACTGTACAGAAAAGACAAAATTGCTAAACTTTATTATTCCAGAACAACACGATGGAGGCGGGAGGGAATGCAGCCATCTATCTGGAAGGATTTATTGAAGCCCTAAATAACAGCAAAGAGAGTGTGGAACAGAAACGCATAGTTCTGAACTTGCAGAAAATCCAGTCTTATGGAGAGTCATGCACTGGGTGGACGGTATGTTTGGGCTGATTCCCTGCTCACTGTTTCCTGCTGCTTTAGAGGACCACGAAAGATTCTGTGGTTTTTTTCTGGTTGCACTGAGAACAAGTGTCTGACCAAAGTACCCACTGCCTCCTGGTTGTGTGGTAATGGGAGCAGCTTCCAGCCAGCAGCTGGCACTTGGCCATGGCCCCAGTGCCTCCTCTGCTCTGGTCACCTCTTCCCAATGTCTCCTGGCTAAGACAAAGCCCATCACCCAGTGGAGGTGCCCTGGTGCAGGTGGGGACTGGAGCCCTGGCTGAGAAACAGCTGCACAAGGTGCAACTTGTAACACATTCTTCAGCCATTCAAACCCCAATATCTTCATGAGAGCCTTCATGGTCTTAAAATTAATTATTAAGAAAAAAAAAAAGTCAGAAAAAAAAGTCAGGGAACAGAATGTAACTTACATGTCCTGATTCTTTTCACTCCTCTCCTTTCAGTCTGCCCTCAAGGAACATCACTGGAAGGCAGTGGAAGAGTATGATTTTTTCAATAATTTGGAATATTTATTAAGGTTCCTGGGTCACAATGCCCTTCCAGAGGAAAGAAACTAAGCTTCAAAGGAGTTTGGTTTACCTGTCTAGATTGCCAGAAGACCTGAGCCTAGCATATCCTCCTCCAAGCAACGCTATTGGGAGCTGTTATTTATTCGGATCTCTATTATTACTTATTTATTCTATTTATTTAGAGAAACTTCAAATTATTTATTTTTACAATGAAGAAATGCAATAGTTATTTGCTTTAGAAGACTGCTGTGTAATGGTGTGTGAAGAGCTGCTCTGGGGATCCAGTTTGGGGGTTGTTATTACACTATTTCTCTTACATGCTATTCCAAGCCACAGTCCCAGGGCTCAGCTTTGCATCACCCAAGTGGTCTCAGAGGCAGGACAGAGCCAGCCTGTGGGACAGAGGAATCCATGTCACTCAGCACCTCCACCTCCCCTCTAGGAGGCTGAGGCACTTGCAGGGGACAATCTTATAAAAGGATGCACTTCTTCAAATTATACCTAAATACTTCTCTTAACTGAAGATTCTTATTATGCCACAAATGCAGTGACAATCACTTTAAAATGTTAAAATGTGCAGTACAAATTGTGTAAGCATGACTGTTCTCATTACAGCTGTGTGCTGCTGGCACAGGACTTGTACACTTTTTATGGTTAAGTATTTGGGAAACTTGTATGCAGAATGCTATGAAATGTACCCAAACTCTTAACAGAATCTGTGCAAAATAAATTTTCTGCACAAAGACAGAACTGGCAGTTCTTCTTTTGTGGCACATGTAACACAAGCACACAGACAATTTATATATAAAAGTATATTGAATTATATATTATATATATAACATACATAATATGAGATATATGTTTTAGATATAAAATATCTAGATTGCATAATATTTGATATATTATCTATAGAATAAATTTTCTAATATAAACATAAATATATATTTATGGTGATGTAAGCAACATTCTATCTAAAGATAATTTAGATTGATTGAATCAATGTCTCCTACCAGTGAGGTCTGGACAGTGTCAGCAGGGTATTATATTCAGAAATCTCTAAGTTTATTATAGATATAATACATAGCCTATTGTGAATGGCTGGAGATTGTGTAGAGGATCGCCATCCTTAGGTCCAGATACCACCTAATACCACTAGTGTTTTCAAATTTGGGTAGAAGTAGCACTGATTACTTCACAATGGAGATCTCCCTCCAGTATCTCCTCTTTTCCACCCAGTTGGATATTCTGATTTCAGGAAGATTTACCCATGCAGAAGAAAGCAAAATGAAGCCGAAAGGAAAAAAAAATCCTTTTTGGGGCTCTGATGGGGAAAATAACAGGGACCATCAGGGTTGTTAGACACACACCTTCCCCTCTGAGGGGATTCTCCTACCCAAATTTCACCTCCAAACCTAGCCCATCATATTTATGTACTTTTGCAGGCATCACTGAGTACGTGCAATGAATTTCCCTAAACCACATGATTCATGAAGAATCTAGCAGAGAGCAATGGCTGTGCAAGCCATGGTGTGCCTGTGAGATACCCTGAACACCACATTATCTGCAGGAAAAGGCAGGTTGAAGAGGTAGGGAGATTCATGCTGGAATCTGCAGGGATCCCTTAAGGCAACCCACATGTCTGAAAAATTAGCCAGTTTCTGTAACAACACCTGAAGAAGAGTTTATTCAGTGTGGGGGAAGAAAGAAACAGTAGTCACTGTATGAACAGGGAAAAAACCACAACCCAGCAGTAGGTTCAGTCCTCATCTCTCCGCCACCCCAAAATAGTCAGGAATAAAACATTAACCAATACTTACAAAAATACAGAATGCAGAAAATAAAGCTTTGACATTTTTAGTGGCTTTAGGTCAAAGCAGCTCACTCTGTGAGGGGATGAGAGGGTAGAAGGAAGCTGACCCTGGGTACATCAGTGCTTTGGGATGGAGCTTGTAATGCCTGTAAGGACAGGATTCACAAGGGACCCGAGGAAACATTCTAGTTCCATCACCCCCAGAGTGGCACACAGCCCACTGAAAAGCTGGTCTGAAAGGGTTGGTACTGACCTCCAGCTCAAAGGTTGAAAGCTCTGTGGGGAGCAGGACCACAATCCTATACACTGCAACCAAAGCTGCTCTCTCCTTTGGGACTGGGTGCAAGAGAGGAACAGTTACAACCTGCTGAGGAGGGAAGGGGCCACGATCCTGTGGGATGCAAGGGGAAAGCATTGAAAAAGTCTTCTTCCAAAGGAAGTTTTACATTTATTAGCAGAAATCTTCTGAGAGGGAGAAAAAGCAATAGGCCAGGACTACTGGGAAAAGCTGTGGACCATTGCTCATGGTGGGGAGGGAAGATTGAAAAATGGTGGGACACTGCAGCAGTCTGCCCTGAGAAGCTGGGGATGCCCCATCCCTGGAAGTGTCCAAGGCCAGGCTGATGGGGCTCAGAGCAACCTGGGATAGTGGAAGGTGTCCCTGTCCACGGCAGGAGACTGGGACTAGATCAGCTTTAAGGTCACTTCTGACTCAAACTATTCTGCGGTTCTATGATCCTACAACAATGTTTCCCTTAGAACAGGCTGGGGAACAGCAAATATGCATGCCCCCAGACACTGCCTTCCCAATCACCTGCTCAAATACAAATAAAATTGTTATCACTATTATTCATCTCCCCCAAGCGACCCCCCAGCCCTTAGGCTGGGGTAAGTCGCAGAGCACGCAACCCCTCCTTGCTGCATTTGCCGCAGGCACTCGGGCTGTGTCGAGGTTTGGCATGCGTTTCTTCCCCAAAAGAGGGCCCCGAAGATGCGCGTGCAAGTGGCGGTGGCTGTTCTCTAGGTGGCAGCCCTGGCCCGTCCTCCACCACAGCGCTGGCATCAGCCAGAGGAGACCGATAAAAAGAAGGGCTGCCTGTGAGCGACTCGCTCAGGTTTTTAATCATCTTTTCTCAGTATTACTCCAAAGAGCTCAGAGGTGTCACAGAAAGGTGAAGGAAGATTTCAGATGAGTTGTTTTCTGAACCAGCCTGAAAAATGGCTTGTGTGTCTCAGTTCCCCTGCAGTGCCCAAACCCACTGATAAGGCATCCCCTAGGTGTACAACTCTCAGGCTTTAATGTCAAATATTTTTCAGCACTTTGAGAGATTTGGTGTTCTGCTTGTTTATCCCAGCTTCTCAAAACTCCCTGTGCCAACATCCTTGAAAACTCTTCACCTGGTTAAAAACATGAGCAGTCCTGTTTAGAGTATTTTTGGTATAAAACATGTTTTTATAAAAATCTATAGATCAAAAGGGTTTAATAAAGCACAGCAGATTCTCACCTCTCATTACAGAAAGAGTTAAAAGCAAAACAACTCTGTCAGACCCCACAGTTTCTAAAAGAAGGCTGGCTTTGAGCAGGAGTCAGTGCAGGCATGAGGGCTCAGCACCAACATCCGGCCACTGCAGCATCACCAAAAGATGCATCCTGTGCACAGGGAGTTGCTCTCTGAGCATGAGCCTATTGATAACATCTTGCTACTTCTCTCCAGCAGCTTCAAAGCTATTTGACATTAAGTCACGGTATGTTTTCCAGGTGGGCGTGTATTAAAAGGAGTGACACTGTTCCAAAAAGTATCTGGTGCAAAAATATTCGATAAATGGGTTTAGAAGGTGTCAATATTTGCCTAATGGCTTAGGTGAACATACAACCCACATAGAGCTTTGTCCCTGGTGCGTCTGGTTATTAAATCCTTGTACACAGTAAGGTTGAACCTCTTGCACACAGCTTCCCCTGGGGCAAATGATCCAGACAGAAGTGGGAGAAGGTAAAGGAGACTGTCCTTTCCTGATTTCTCCCACCTCCAGAGATGAGGAGCAGAATGGGCTTCCTTGTGTTACCAAGAGATACTGAAACTCACATAGGAGAAAGTACAAAGGCAATTTAGTTGATTATTTACATGTTTTGCATCTTTTGGTGTGCCAGTTTAGCACATTTAAACTATCATCTTGGTAACTCATTTTAATCTACTCTACCTCAGGCTGTCAGTTGAAAAGAGATGCCCAAAGCTACTTGGTCTCACAACAGCCTGGCTGGGAAATGAGGGGGCCTGGACACCAACAGACCAAGAGCAGCTTGATACTAAGATTTTGCCCTTTGAGAGAATGATTCAAGCCTCTCATCAGAGAGCTGAACCAAAGCAGTGCTGGAAAGTGCAGCCGTGACAATTTCCCACCTGCTTTTTGCTACAAGAACCTTTCACAAAGCACTGGAAAATGTAAATAACTTCCCCAGTTTCCAAAAAGAGTAAATGAACAGTGAATAACATGGCCATGGTTAACATACAGGCTTGTTTTTATAGTAGGGACAACCCTAAACATACTCAAAGAACTTAGAACATCATCCAGTCTCAGATATTCATATTAGTAGTAGTAGTAGCAGCAGTATTGTTGCTACTATTATTATTTAGAACACTATCCAGAAGTAAACATATCCCTGATTCAACACAAAATTTCCCTAATCGAATCTGGAAAAACCCATCTACCAACTCTGTGGTTTGTCAGACATTTTCTATGAAATTACATACCTAAAAATCAAATATAAGAGTAGAAACTGGGCTATACGGGAAATATTTAATAGAGACCCTAATACCAACTGGCCCAGGCTGATAGGGATAATGGCAAAGCTTGGTGCTCTAGCTGGGAGCTTGGCTCTTCCCTCACCCTTTCCAAAGAGCACCTGCCAAGCATGTTGTTTCTGGCACTGAACAAGGAGTGCTCTGCTAGAGCCAGGGCTGCTCCTGAGCACAGAACAAGGTGAGGCAGCCCAGGTGTCCCGGAGAAGGTTACGAAACCTCCCACTCCACTGCCAGGCATGGTTGTCACCAATGATGATGATTAGTGATTTCCCTTTCCTTGGTAGCCAGAAATAACTTCACACTCAGAGCTCCCTTGATGACACTTCTTTTATTAGCTGTAACATTAATTGCCACCTAGCATAGAACAAATTACCCTTTTTTGTCTTTAGAGATGCATTGCCTTCATATTTGGAAGAGAACTCCCTCATGTGTTCATTCTGAGCTGATTGTGCTGCGAGAGCCGCAGGTACTCTGAAAGCTGGGGGAGCCCTGGCTCCCCTCCTGTGGGATGCTGAGGTCCCACCCCAAAGCATCTCTGACACACCACCACACAATGTGGCACTGTCCTTGCAGCCCCTCTTGTCACTTACTAACATGTCCCCATGTAAAATCACCTCATTACCTTTGGGAAGTGTTACATAAGAGCCCAAGTATCATTAATGAAGAAGCAAACATTCCCCGCCACATGAGAAGGAGAAGCTGCAGTTGCCAGCTGAGACTGCAGATTTGCACAGCACTGTCATACAAATTAATTATGCCAGGGTAAAATCCAGCTCTCACACTTACTAATTATGGTGAACAAACGGCCTACTGTTTTCTTTTCAGGTCAAAGAGAAGATACTTGCTCTAGAAACGTAGCCAGGTTTGCAAGGCTGCTGTACATGTCTGTGCCCTCCCTGCTCACACATGCTCACCCGAGCCACACTGCAGGAATGTAGATGATTAATTAGATCCTATGGGCTCCATCTTTAGCTGATATTACCTCCAGAGGTGGTGAAATCTTTGAAGTGCAAAAATTCACAGCAATATAAGATGTAGTCTTATCTGAGGGGAAGCAAACCCCTTCATGGCTGCATTACTACAAGTTTCCTCAGACATTTTCCTTCTAGGACAAAGGAGAATGGCTTCAAACTGACAGAGGGCAGGGTTAGATTGGATGTTAGGCAGGACTTCTTCCCTGTTAGGGTGCTGAAGCCCTGGCACAGGTTGCCCAGAGAAGCTGTGGATGCCCCATCCCTGGAAGTCTTCAAGTTCAGACTGGATGGGGCTCTGGCCAACGTGGTCTAGTGGAAGGTGTCCCTGGCCATGGCAGGAGGTTGGAACACAATGAGCTTTAAGGTCCCTTCAAACCCAAACCATTCTAAGACTTTATGATTATGTTGTTGTTCTTTTACAATATTCATGCCCTTACACATCACTTTTTTTTTTGCATTAAAGCATAGCTCTGAAGTTAGAGGCTTTAGGAAATTTACCAGAACTTTAATCATAAAAGTTTCTCAAATCAGATATGCTGATAATTCAGCTGCTCAAGTTGTCATCGTTTTCTGATTTGAATGATTTATGAATGAGATAAGATGGTAATCGCATCCTGCACTTACTCATCTTCTTTATATAAGCCAGCTTTCTATCTGCCAAGAGAGAAGAGCTTGAATTCAAAGCCCTTTCCAGATAACAAGGGTCAAGCTCCCAAATTAACACCTTTAAAATGCATCCTCAAGTATTCTTGCTACTACTGAGTTCTGGGGTCTCCAGTTACTTTCTCCCTCTGAAGGAAATGCCTCATCTGTTGAACGAGACTAAATACTCGCTAATTGATGAAATGCTTTGTTTGCTTGAGGCTGAAAATGAGCCCATAAATGTAAATAATTTCCCCACTTCCCTCACATCAGATTTACTTTTTGAGATTATTTCCAATTTGTGACTAACAGATTTCTGTTATTTCCAGGAGAAGTTCTTCAGACCGCTTCACATAAAGGTAAGAACCTGTTTTTTCCATTCTATTATTGTCAGCCAGAGTCTCCAAAGGGAACTTGGAGCATAAGCTCTGGCACAGCAAGTCTGAGGAGATTTAAAGCAAGCTGTAATTGCTGCAGATGTAAGTGATGTCCTAAACACTGATGCAATATCATATTTTTAAAAGATTACGAGAAGGTGGCTAGTAAACATTCTAATTGCCACCAAAGATAAAATTTGAGGTAGGGTGTAATTGTCAGTTCTTTTTAATGTTTTTTCCAGAGAAGCTTCTGTTGGTGATTGCAAAGTCTGGTCTTCAAATGACTGGCAATATAAAGAAAATTGTTAAAGTAGCTCTCTCTAAGTGTCCTACTTCCAAAGCAAAGAAAAATACATCACTCTCTGACTTAGATGGAATTGAATCAAATTCCAAATGTGGTCACATCCACCACTGACAGAAACTGGACCCTTTTAATTTCAAAGTTTCCAGCTATAATAGTTATGAAAACTGTCCTTATAACACTTCTTAAAGGATGGTATAAGAGGAAATCCTAAAAAGAATAAAAGAAGTTTAGATTTCCAGCAAAAAATGGCATATTCAATAGGATTTATTAACAGTTCTTTCAAGAAAGAAAAGCTCTCTTGTTGCAAACTAGAACACTGTATATTTTCCCTTCTTCTCCTAGAAACTAAGCTGTGCACATAATAACACCGAAATATTTATTCATGAACTAAAAAAGATTCCCACATGGATGTGCATGAGAAAAGTGGAGAAAGGTATGCAAAGGCTAGAAAAAATCTGCTACATTTTGAAGGTAAGCCTCTACTATTTGTTTGATTTGAGTTTCAAGTATTTTCTTGTAATTATCAATTTATCCAGGGTTTTTAACACCAGGTGATTTACCACTCTCATTTTTTAACAAAGAAATTATCACTCATTTTTAATTTTGAACCAGTTACAGCCCCAGGGAAGGAGACCAAGCTCTCTATCTCATGCACAAATTCATTCTTATGGAGACCACATCAATATAGTTCAGTTATACCTACAGTAATGAAGATTATTTATTAGGTGCAATTAATGATGACCTGTACAGCTTGTCCTTCAGGAAGGACAAGGCAATTAATAACAGAAAAGAGAGATCAGAAATACTACAGATAAAAGAATCTGTCTTTTGAATCCAAAAGAGAGAAAAACAGAGAAATTAAGAGGATAGAAAATAGGGTTTGCATGGACCAGTGGCCGAATTTCCAACAATAACTGTGTTTAGGTAATTCCCTGGAATAGAGAAGCAGGCTTTAGGAAGAAAACCAGATAAGCATCAATTTTCTATCTATTGCAGCTGCAGAATAAGCCATGTCTAAGTCTGTCATCCAACCAACACATGCTCCACGCTGCTGCAGCTGGGATTGTGCTGGGACTCAGCCAGTGTCCCACACTCCCTCACGGTCCCCAGGATTTGGTATTGTGAGAGAAATGTTTTTGACCTTCCAGACTGGCAGATGACTCCTCTGCCCCCCAAAAACAACACAGAAAAGTCTGCAATACTGTGAAAGTCAAAGAGAAATAGCTAATTACTAATGATTTCTAAAAATTGTGTGAAATGGTTTTGGGGGTGTGAAGGGCAGCATCCTACTCCATCCCAGTGAGCTGAGACAGAATGTGCAGGATCTGTAACTCATGCATCAGTACCTCCTTTTTACTCTTAGAAATCTTCATCCAACGACAAGAGATGCTTAGAGAAGGCAAAAACTAATTTCTCACAATTTAAAGAGAGTCTGCAAGAATTCCTGAGATGGGTCAATGAGAAGCTGGACTGCAGCATTGTCGGGAGAAGCGAGTTGGGTTTGTACCTGGATGGCAAATGCAGCTGCCGTGACCCCACCGAGGCTTGGGCTAGGAAAGAGTGGCCCAGGCAGTGAGGGGCTGGGTGGGAAGGGGAGGGGGAGATATGGCTGTTACAAAGCAGAGTCTTTGCTAATTAATGCAAATATTCTGATGCTAATTAATATTCGTTTTTGCTGGCTAATGCAAGGAAGCAAATTAAAACTGTACACAGCAATTAAAGCTTTGTATAACAAGCATGGTCAAGTGTCATCATTTATTTTGTGCAGTTATCGAATGTGAAGCGTCTTATGTCACCAGAGCTTTATGGTATAAGGATATATGCATGTGTGAGCATTGCACAAAAGGAACAGAAAACCCAACACTGACCCACGGACCAGGAGATCCAGCACAACCCCCAGGATGGTGGAAGAGACCCAACACCCACCGTTCCATGTGCTTTAACCCCCAGCACAAAATTCATGCTTTTAGTTTTCACTGCTTTATGATGAGCTTTAACATGAACGTGACTTAATAAATCTTGAGGCTCCATGAGCTGCCACTGCGGCTGCAGTGTCTTCTTCCAATGCACTGGACAGACTTTGCTTTGAATTTTTCATGTTTTTTCACTATAGAGCATTTATACAGGTTATGACTAGATCCAAACCGGTGCTGAATCTCATGCTTTAGGAAAGATTCAGAGCATAATATTCCTTGTACAAGACCTCACATAGCTCTGTGTAAATCAGTATAAACTGGATACTAGATGTTGGTTTTTTACTAGGTATCTGTATTTTTGAAAAAGTCATAGAGACTTAAATGGGAAGAAGTTTTTAAAAATGCAGACTATCACAAGGTAGTGGTTAGCCAATTCTGGTCACGGCAATACCAGTACTCCTAGTCTACAATAACAACACCAAGATAACAAATAGAAAAGGTCATGGATGATGGGTCTCTCAAGGCGATGCTGATGCCTGTTCCCATGTGATTCACAGGCACCACAGATTTCAAGGGTTTTGTCCTCACACTTAGAAAAGATGGGGGAACCCAGACTTGTCTGAGTACCGACAGAACTATAATTTGTCATAAAATTGAGCCAAAAGACAATTGGCTTGTATAATAACAAATCTAGCTGACATCAATTAAAAATCCATAGTTCTTCTAAGCCCAGAAAAAAGGCTGGACCCAAATTTGAAACTACTGTGATAAAACATAAAGGAGTCATCAATTGATTTTCTAACTCTGAAATATGACAGATGTGTATTTGGTAGATGAATCTTACCTTGGTGCTTAGACCTTTGCTACCGCTGAACACACTTCACCACTCCCAATCACAGCCCAAGGTTGGTGAGTTTTGGACAAGGATTGGTGTTGAAAGTCACTAACAACCATGGAAATTCCTTGCTATGGCAGTATGATTTATCACACATTAAATCTTGTAAATTCATACAGACACACAAGCCAGAAGATTTGCACCTTCATTTCCCACCATGTCTGGATCACTAACCAACATCCCATCTAGACTGGAACATCAGAACTAATTTTTGCAACTGACAAAATAGTGGTAAGAGGAAGAAAGAGACACACCATTTATAAGGTATGTGGAGAAAAATATCTGTCCTATTGTCATGCTTCAGTCCCAACACAGGGAGTTTTCTATCATGCTCAGCAGGCCCTGAACCATCAGGCATCTCCAGGTTAAAACAGCAGCGGTGATAGGGTGGTACAGGTCTTGCTGTAGCTCTCTGCATCTTTTTGCATCCTAGGCAAGATAAGCACTTGGGAAACGCCCACATCACAGAGAACCTTGAAAACTGAAACAAAATGATAAATTGGGAAAGCTCAAAGCCTATGAAAACATCTGAGATCCCAACACAATCTGAATTGCAGCAGCGTTCTGTAGGGCCATATTCACACAGCCAGGTGAAGGATGAGTTCCTGTGATTGTGTGTGAAAGGATGGGACCTACACAAAGAAACCTGCTGAATTGCTGTCCTGAAATTCTTCACGGCACATATAGTAAATGCAACCAACTCCTGGCCTTCCACTCAGAGCAGCTGCTGAATAATACATTAATTTGCTCACATATTCAGCCCCACCTCAACTGCCAGAGGACTTTGAAAAATATTGGAAGATACCCAGTTTAAAAGTAGTTTGTTTAAGCCTAGTGTGTTTCTTTCTCAAAGTCACCATTTAATGTTATGTATCTGTGATCTCACCTTTGCCCTGGGGTTTTCCTCGAGGGCATGCAGCCCCCTGCCCCGGCCAGCCATTTCAAAGCACAACTCAGTTTAAAAAACAGAAAGAAACTGAAGAGCACTTAGTTTAATTCCATGAATCCTCAAGATGACCAAAGTGCTCCTGTCCAACCCTGTGAGAAAGAACAGATCAGCCCACAATATTTTCTGGAGCTGGCCTAAGGGTTTCACAAAATCCCACAGAATAAGAGATACTACTCCAGTCAGTGTTTGAACTGGGATGGTAAACAGAAGAGTCGCATTATCATCAGAAAGATATTTATTCTGCAGGAGTCCATGATTTTAAGGAGTTCTTGTCAAACAACATCTTTTTATTACTGCCTGTGGTCGGGTTGGCTGAGATTCAGTTGGGTTTTCCTGCTGAGCACCCACCTGCTCCAGCAGCTCCTCCAAGTTTTAACCTTAAAGTAATTCAGTTTAACTTAAAATTCCGAGCATGACATTTGGGCTTAGTATTCTACTGACTTGATCAGAAAGTCCTGTAGCACCTCCAGCATGACTCATATTTGGTTTTTTAAGTTCATAAAGAGGTGGGAAAAAAAACCCAACCGCCTACTCACACTCTTACTATACCCACTCTTAAATTCAGGTCACTCCCCCTGTACAGATATTTATTTTTCCAGACATCTACTTGAAGTCGTTGCATCAAGGAAATGCAGAAAAGGAAACCAATTTAGAATTACATTTTGACCTTTCAAATTGAGTAGGCAGCAGCAGCATTTTCCTCACCAACTTTATGAATGCATTTATTTAGCATGTTTCCTGCACACATATGTTGACCTCTCACATAAAATCCTCAATATCAAAGCCATGCTCAGTTATTCCTCATGTTTTACAAGATGAAACAACCAAGCAAAGCTTATAAACAAGCATAAAAAATTATATGCCAGCACCCTGGTGTTTTTTCAGGCATCAGAGTATGTATAATGATAAAACAACCAAAGCTGGGAAAAGCTTTTAAAAATACTCTGATGAAGCCTATACTTAAAGCCAATGCTTCTATAGAAACAAGAAGACACATAATTTAGGATGATTCCTGATACCATCCATCAATGTGAAGTTATGAGAAAAGGCTTGCACAAGTTCAACCCACAGGATTTGACCCAAAGGAAACATGGGCAGATAACTTCAGCATGTTATTCCCATTACTTTGTCACAGTGGAGAAATAAACCAGGCACTGAGGCTACAGTACCTGTTTACCATAGCTGAAATATTTGAAACTCCTTTTTTTTGTGTCTTAAGACGCAAAGAGCTGTTACCCACATCCTTGAGTCAAAAATGCTGTGAGCGGACAAAGAATATATTCTTATTAAAAGAAACCATAACCTTCAATAACAATAATAGCAGGACAGAATGGAAAATATTTTTAAAAACTCATATTAAAAAAAAGTCAATGGAAGAAGTAGCAAGTATTAAATAATTTGTTTGAGCTAACAGCATATCAGCAGTCCATAGACTGTAAGTCTGGTTATCACTGACAGTAACCTTATGTAAAAGGTATAAAAGAATTCATTTCCCAAAGATGTAAGACTTACAGAAACCCCATCCAATTCCAGTCAGAAACAATCCTGAACCAACCCTAATTCTCTATATCAAATTTCCTAAGTTATTTGAATCTTCATTCAGACTTTGAAGCTTTTCAAGTGCAATGCTCTAAATATTCTCAAAGGCAATACAAAAAAAAAGAAATCTGGATCTAATATTCCCGGCAGCAGCACAATCTGGGTTCTAATAACTTCCATAAATACTGGGATCGCATGTCTTGAAGCATATTTTATCTGTGATATACTTCACATGCAAGGGCTTATAATTTTTATTATTTGAAATTAAATGTTTCTTCTCTGTCCTCACAACAGGGTCTAAGCTTTGGGTGCAGGACAGAACTCCCTAGGGATCTGAGTGCACTGTTAACCACCTACCACAAACAAACAACAAAAAGAATGGGAAAGCCCCGTCCCTGACTCCCCCTGCTATCTGTAACAGCATCATCCCTATTCTCTCCCCTGACTTGAGCAATCCTGCTTGCAGATAAGCAGGAGGCACATCCCATCCACCTCCCTACTGAGTCATCATGGATCCACTCTACATAAATTCAGACACATTATCCTGTCACAGTTCCCCCAGAACCTGCTGGCAAATTCAAATGTATCGCAATAATGGTTACTCTTCCTGAACTTAAATGTTACCCTCAAAATTTGCATATTTCGAATAAATTGTGAAAAAAATGCAACAGCTAGAGCCAGAGGTACAAATTGTTTTTCTCATGTCCGGAAGGCTACTGGATGTATCTGGAAATTTCCAAAGTGCAACATAGGAATAAGCTTACCTTATTGCTTCTTTTTTCTTGCCAAGGTGCTACACAGAAGAGAGTCACTTGTGATCACTGACAGCCTGTAATGGAAGAGGTTTAAAAGGTATTTTAGCTTTAGAAAAGTTATAAAGGAAGATAGAAAATAAAACAGAAAGAGGTGTGATAGGCCGAGACCTCCCTCCCTAAGATGGAGGGGTGAGATAAGGCTGCGGTTGATGTGGTGGGAGCTGAGCACAGGCAGTGGTCATTGCTGCACCCCACTTCCTACCCCATCCAGAATTCATTCCCCAAAAGCACATAAAGTGAAATTAAAATGAGCTTACTTCAATTTTTGACATTAATGGAGAGCTGCTGAAAGGTTGGGGATGGATAACCCTGGATGAGGGACTCTGCATCCCAGGCGTGGTTCCTGCCTCCCCAAACCACACAACTGAGAGCAGGGAATCTCACTGCAGTGTCTGCCTTGTTCCCATCCTCTGCCAGGCTGCGAATGCAGGGTAGGCTCAGGCCCATAGTGTCAGGTCTGGTTTGCAGACTGGCAATCCAGTAGAAAGTATAACATGATTTCCAGGAGCTCAAATGAGCTTCTCATTCTGTGATCTCACTAGGATTCAAATCAATCACATCCTTTTTCCAGTTGTTACTCACTGAGCATCTCAGTTCTAGAGAATACATTCCTACCCAGTAGCTCCTGCCACTGTGCCTTTCCAGTTAAGTGAAAAAGCATTAAAATGCAATGCTAAGCACTAACCAGTTGCTCCAGAGCCAACATTATTTATTTGCAAGGCAGTTTAGCTCTAGTTGATCAATTTTACAATGCCCATAGCAGGTAGTTACACACCTGGAGGTGATGGTCAGGTGGAAAGCTTTGCCCACAACTGACACTTGCAGAAGCTGCACAGCTGCTCTCCCTTAAACACCACCACCATCAGGCCCAGCTTTAGCAAGCATCAAGGCTTGTTCCCAGCAGTTTGTACAGGTGCTGTTTCACACCTGGTGCAGATCCCTGTTGTGCTAACAAAACAGTAGCTCTCAATAGTAAAATTCCATTTTAATTTCCACCCTATTTTAATGAAATATTAGTTCCAGTTTTTATGTGTAAATCCTGGCCTGGCTTAGAAACAGAGCTACTAGCCTGCAGCAAACGGCAGGACTGGGAAAGGACAGGACTGACCTCTCGAAGGAAGAGCAGAGCTTCTTCTGTCAGCCCTGCGGAAAGTTCCTTCACCATCCACTGTCCCTTTGCACCACGCCACTTTGCCTCTGAATTATTTACTTCTGTCAGAAGGGTTAAAAATTGTTTTGTCGGTAACAAACCAAGCCAACCACAGGGTCCACATGGCAGGTGAGCAGTGCTCTCAAACAAGTTAGACTCCTTAGGCTCCATTCTGCCGTCCTTTGATGTGCTGAATACAGGTCCCAGGTGTATTTCCACTGCAAGGTGCCTCAAATCCCACCCACACCCTCTTCAGCTCAGGGAAACCCCACTGTGAGTTATAAAAGCTGCTGGAAGTGTAAAATATCCTGTATTTACTCCAGGTAACATGCCAAGGAAACAAGGTCACTTGTTTCTCCTACCCCTCTCCAAAGGATATTGCGCCAACTAACTGTGTAGACTGAGCACAACTATTTGATACTTTGGCTTGTTCTGTGGAAAATAACTTTTTTCAGTTTAGGAATCCACAACAATCACTTCGTCCTTTCACCCAGCCATGGCTCAGGGCACCACAACAAGCTGGCCGCTGCTGCCACTGCCAAGCACCGCACAGGCTCTTTGAAGGCACTTAAGGGATGAGCGTCACTCACAAGTGAGAATTCAGCATTTTATTAATGAGGAGTTTGTTTTAATAACACTTGGCATATTTTAAATTGTTTTTTGGCTTCCTGGTTTTTCAGATTTGTTTGGAATTTTTTTAACAAAAATGCTTTTAATAAAGGAAAGTTGGTTTCTAGGAAACAATTCAGTCCTGGAGTGGCCAAGCAGTTGGACTAGATGATTACTGCAGGTCCCTTCCAGCTGAATGATTCCAATAATATCTTCCTCCCAAGCTCCAAATGCTCCTTCTCACACTATCGTGGTGCTCTGGCCAGCAGCTGGCCCAGCTGGACAGGATCAGCTTCCCAGTTCCCTGCACGGCTCTCGAGCCACACTTGCAGCTACGTGGCAGCCTGAGCACGAGCTGGTGGCACGTACAGAGGACAAGCAGGGGACACCTCAACGGTGGCTTCAGAGCCAGCCATGGTCAAGCCTGGGCAAGGGGAACTGTTTGACAGTGCTGTCTCTGAAGAATTTCCCAAATTATTATTTTCCATAGGATTAAACCCAAGTTGCAAACTCATTGTGACTTAACAAAACAGAATTTAGATGGGTCAAATGTCCAGGTAATAGGGGCTGTTATGTATTAATAGCTTAGGAAGTTTTTCTGATAACACAAGTGTGGCTGGGTAAATCCTTTCTTTGAGAAAGGGATTTCTTGGCCATCTCTGAGGTCTAGGACACATAAGGGATTTAACCTGACAAATATTTAGAAAAAAAGTAGAATTAGCACAGTGCTGCTAGGGCAGCTCTGGGGGGGTTCACAGGACAGAGGCCCTTCTGAAATATGAGGTGCAGCTGCTCAGCCCTGCCGGGCTCGGTGGGTGTTAGCCAACTCCCCAATCACCTCGGTTGCACAACTGGCTCCACACACCCAGGTCTTGACACTGAGAAGTGCTGAGCTGTGTAACTGATGGGGTGGAAGATGCAATTGCCTTTATCTGTATATCGAGCCCCAGAGCTGTGCTGGGGCATTTCTTAGAGAATATGTAGTGCCTGATGATGGTTTCTTCATGCAGCAACATCCCATGTTGCACTACCTTTAGGCAAGAATTCTTAGAGACAAAAATCTTCCTGGCCTGTTTTATCTGCTGTCAGCTCTTGCAGTAATTTTTATGCTGGTTCAGTAAAAACCAGATAGCTGCCACAGAACAGCCATGAAAAGTGAAGAAGAGGTTTGTTCACAGTTAAGCGGACCACTGTGCACTTGTTCACCCCAGCCTGATTCTGCCTTTTCTGATCTAATGGAGGGAGGGGTATTTTCCAAGCTATTTGCTGTTCCATCAGTGTCTGCATCCTTCCTCTTCCCTAAGGAGGCACCTGGCACTGAGTGAGACAAACCCCATCTGGCAGCATCCCACCAGGAAGGCAGGAGCAGGGCAGTGCTGGAAGATGAAGTCAAATCTTGGACTAAAATACCCAGGAGAGATGAGGGAGAGGAACACTCCTGGAAACACCCTGTCCTGCTCTAGACTCAGGTTTGTAAAATCCAACTTCCCAGCTGAGTACAAGACAAACTTCAGACTTCCTGAACTCAGAACTGCTATTTCTGAAAGACATGAAAGTGCAACCAGCCAGAGCAGCACCTTGGCAGAACTGAATGCCAAGTGTCAAAAAGAGGCACTGCTTGCATGAGGGTTAGTAAGAAGCTTCTGATCTGTGTGGAGCTTCAAATTTGTGGCTTCCCAGATACAACTTAAAAATGGCATTTCATCATTAAATCGTTCGCAGAAACAAAGGTCTGGTACTTACAGGGGTGATTCTCCTTGACACCTTTGCCTGCTTTGCCTGCCTGGGGCCACTGGGGACAAATACCAAGGATGGGAATATTACTTTGAACTCATGCCAAATCTTCCATTAGCACTGACTCCATTCCTGGGAGTGCTGCTGTGGGGTTCTGGTTAGTCCACAACAGCTTAAGGACCTTGGACACATGATACACTGCTGTAATGTCACTTGGTGCTACAAGATGTGGTTCTGCTTACCGAGGATGCAGTCCACAGTCGCTCCCCTCCACCTTTAAATGCACTCAAAGTTGTACAAATGTTTCCTCTGTACCGCTTCAAAACCAGCTTGAGCTTGTCATTTCCTCTTTCCTGTGAGTAAACCCAGGCTAATTTTCTTGAAAACCTAAGCTATCATTTACTCAGAGCAAAGCACAGAGATGAAAACCACAGCAAGGCAGCCTGTGCAAACCTTCTTACTCAAAGGGCTTTTTTGTCAGTGTTCTTCTGTCACAGGCAGTGCAGTCACCGTGAAGCTCTTGTGGGAAGGAATATTCAAAGCTGGGAGTGTGTAACAATTCAGATGCTCATCTTACTCAGGTACAAACCTGAGTCATTAAGCAGTCTGAATTTCTAGGCAACATGTCAATGCAGAAATAGTTTCTTTTAAATGAATTATGTGATGTACAAACTCTTTCTGGCTTGAATGTGACATAGTAGGACATTTCCACACTGTAACAGTGCCCAAAAATGTGTCAGACCAGGCCGCTGTACCCAGCTGGTTCTTCTCTGCGTATGGAACATCTTTAGGGGGGTGGAGGGGGTGGGTCAGTAAGCAGAGCCTCAGCTGGCCAATGGGCTTGCTAAGAGGTTTTCATCATTTATTTTGGCAGTGGTAAAACTACATGAATAAGAGCTCCATTACCTCAGACTCTTTGCTAATTTGAAACAGCTCCCTCCTTCTAAGCTGAGCTGGAGCAACCCCTGAGAGGCTGAGCTGCAGAGAAGGTGGGATCCAACTGTAACCAACACGTCCAGAATACAAGCATGTATTCCCAGCTGCTAGAGGAGCTGGAGAAAGGCATGCTAGAAACACACTAAGCCCTTGCATGGTAAAGAAGGACACCTGTGTTAGAAATAAACTAACTTTCAGATACAATTTAAATGGGGACAAAGTCGCAAAAGAAAACTTTTTTTGTAATGATTCAGCTGAACCAGGCGCATACCTCCTCTGACAAGCTCCAAACACACACACACACACACACCCCCCCCCAACAAAATGGCAACTTTTTATACCCTTTCGCGGCCGGGGGCGGTCCCTGTCCCCTTTCCCATTGGATGGGTACTCGGGAACTTACATTCTCTCCCGATCACCTACTTTTCTGTCTCCTCCCCTCTCACCCTCCTTCTTTTTTTGGTCCTGTCTTCAGCCCTGCCCCTCTCCCAGCTCACAGCAACACCCACCAAATTAACTAAAACAAATTCAAACCATAAAGAACAACGCATAGAACCAACAACTTTCATTCTTTTACCTAATAAGCTTTTGTCTGCAGCAAAATATTACCTCATCTCTCACACCTGCAAGACCCAGACTTGACTCCATATTAGCAGGGTGATATCCTGCAGGCTGGGGACACCATAGCCAGCAATTGCATCCATCCTGCAGTTATGGGTGAGTGACACGTTTTGCAGTGTTTCTCCCACCAAAATACATATGTGGGGGCAAAGTGAGAGCTGAGAACATGAATAAATTAACACTTGTTAGGAAGTGACAGCCTAAGGCCACAGATGGTATTAAGGCTCACAGATTTCCATACCTCATTGAGTCAGAAACATTTCACTTGACTGTGCCCACTCAAAATTACAGTGGAGGAAATCAGTGCAGAAACAAACAAAACCATACTGTAGCAGGAGGAGGTGAGCTCTCACTGCCAGCCTACCCATGGTGCAGCAGCAATGGCTGCACCCTTCACAGAGAGCTCAGTGATAATGTTATAAACGCATATCATAATATTGGCTTCTCGCAAGTATTAAGGTGAATATTATATAATGTTAGAAATGCTTTTGCTGTGTGGATGTAGTTTTCTTTCTTTTTAGCAAGAATATTAGCAAGTGTGAACAAGTAAGATAACCTCCAAGCGAACAGAGGATGAGGCCTGAGAAGCTGCTGATCAACACTTTGTCCAGAGAACAAAAGGGCCCAAAGGCTACTCCACCTGGAGAACGGGCGGCCAGGAGAGTCCGAGAGGCACTATCACCGCTCTGCCCGGGGGGCAAAAAGGCCCAAAGCTGCAATCAGCCCTGACTGTCTGGAGAAATTAAGAGGCCCACTCTACTATCAACTCTCACCCAACGAGCCCAGGCCCAAGAATCAAAAGAAATAAAACCTCAAGGCAGAGAAATGCGCATGCTCTAAAAAGGCGGAACCAAGGAGTGGCCATGCAGAACAGCTCCAGGAAAAGTTTGAATATGCATAAAGAACATGCATATAAAGAAAATGGTATAAAAAGGACTCACCTCGAGCATCAGGTGTGCTCTTGGCAGAGTGCCAAGGCAACCGGCCATTACCTCTTTGCTTTATTTTATGTGTCTCTTATTGTCTTTATATTAAACTTTTTAAATTCTCACAGGAGGGTGAACCTTGTTTTTCACAATACCACTGGGGCTGGTGCACACCTGGAGTGCAGGTGGGTAATGGTCACAGCTGACTGCAGCTTCCACTCTCAAACCAAATCACACACAGCTGCTCCAGGGCCAGAGGAACGAGCTCCATGGACCCAACTCATCTTCTGTAGAAGGTGGAATAAGTGCCAGGATTAGCCAGCTCCTCTTCCAGGCGATGAATCCCTTGGAAACTTTGTCCAGGTCCACAAATGGATATGGTCACAGGATTGCTGAACCTCAGCAGGTGAGTCACTCCACCGCAGCCCAGCCAAGCAGAGAAAATTCAGAAAGTTCATCAGGTCTCATCAGGTCTGAATGCGCAATGGGATACATAAATCTTCCATCATCTTCGCAGACATGGACAGCAATATCCTCTGCAGCTATAAGGAATGATGAAGTGCCTAACAGCCTAAACAATCAGCAACCACACAAGGGGATGCTGGTGTTCACCCAGCTCACTCCTATATAATTTTACATCATCCTCAAGTTTCAGAAGTTGCAGGGATCCCACCTCCACACTGGAGCATGAGGCAAAAAGGCATCCTTGAGTCCAGTGTCTGCTTTGAAGGTGAGGGCCTGAAGCAGAGAACATTGAGGAGAAACCCCCCATTCAAGCCTGTGGTCAGATATGACCCTGCCTTGACTGAGGTATCCTGTTTTTCAACAAAGTGCACCAATATGCCAATGAAGTGAAACTCGCCTTCTCCTTTTCATCATCTGTGAGCTGAAACGCCAGGAAGTAGAAGTACAAGGATGTTGCAAGGGTAAGCTAAGCAAAGATAGAGGCAGTGCTGCCCCCAAAGCCTATCCCTTATCACAGTATGAGGAAATGGGCAGAACCCTGCTCTTTTCAGGGGGAAAAAAAAGGATAATTTCATAAATACTTCTCAAGCTTCTCATGAAACAAGAAGTCAGAAACACCTGATATTACCCTGAGGCGTTGGAGGTTAGGATTTTTCCTTTTCTCTCAGGGAATTTTGTCCCATTTGTTGCCTAAAAGATGATAATGACCGGTACTTAAGAGAACAAAAGATGTGGCTGGGAGGAGGAGGAGGAGGGGGAAGGTGCAGCTGGCTACTCTGTTAGCTGGGGGGTTTTCTCTTGGAAAGGGCAGAGGTACCACAAGATTTTGGCTGGGGGGTGAGAGGCTGGGCTTGGCTCCTTGCTCCCTCTCGGGATCGGAGTGGAGACAGGTGGGGTTTAGTGCTGGACCATTGCTCCCCAGAGGATTCGCTGCCACTGCAGAGCTTTCGTCCTCCCACTGCTTCTCCTACAGTGGGTGAGTCTTTGCTCATAAGAGCAGCTGTTGAACTGGGACCTTATCAACACCCAACCTCACTGGTAAAAGACCCTCACCATCTACTGGGGTGCCCCAGGGGAACACGTGGGACCCCAAGCCCCTCCAAGGCAGCCTCTCCTGGCTGCTTGCGGGAGCCTGGCTGCCACTGCCCAGCCCCACTGTCTTCTGCCATTACTTCAGGTTTTTTGCTGTATTTTAACCCGATACCCCATGTCTGCCCAAGTTCCCACAGTTTCTGCTATGGCTGTGGAGTTTCTGCTACATTTTGTTTGCCACCCCGGAGTCTGCTCGTCCCTGCCGTTCCAGCTGCCCTGAAGTTCCTGCTGCAGCCCATTTCGCCACCTGGAGGGGCACCAGGACCAGCTGCCCCTGGGGGTTTGCAAAGGAATCCCCTTTTCTCTCTCTCCCGCGGGCCCGCCCGCCATTCCCCACTGCACAGAGGCGGCCGAGCTCGCACCACAGCGCCCCCTGCAGCCGCGGGGGAATCATCGCACCCGCCCTGCCCGGCCAGGAGCCAACAGCGCCCCTGCCGGCTGTGACCGGAACTGCACCCACGGGGAAGGTGCTCGACAGCCGAGAGACGGCTGTTGTTGGGTTTCTGCTTTTGTTTGTAGTCGCTGCTGTTGGTGGTGGTTGTTTGCCTTGTTGTACATATATATACTAGTAAAGAACTGTTATTCCTTTTCCCCTATCTTTGCCTGAAAGCCCTGTAATTTCAAAGTTATAATAATTTGGAGGGATGGGGGACACATTTTCCATTCCAAGGGAGGTTCCTGCCTTCCTTGGCAGACACCTGTCCTTTAAATCAGAACACGAGGTCTGCTATTTCTGACCCAAATCTTGATGCAAAACACCTGATAAAGTATATTTCTAGCACAAAACTACACACTGCCAAACAGCTTAATCCTTATTCTCCTTAGTCAACAAACAGCAGCTACACAGCTGCTTTTGGTAGCTGGGCTGCACAAAGATCCACAGCAGAACACGTGGGCAGGAGTTTAACCTGAGCCACAAGCTGCAGCCATGGGGCTGCCCACCTGCATGTCACATCCCCACAGCTGCCACTGCCCACCTGCTCCAGCAGCTGGAAACCTAAACTGCAACCAGCCTCCTTTCTCTCCTTCCCCATGGCAAAGAGCTTGCTGGGTCACACTGCCCACACACAGTGAGGTGCTGCCACGAGACCTCAGGGCACCATAACCCTAGTTCCCCTTCACGCTGCTGATGCAGCTGAGAGCCCTTAGAGCATAAGAGAAGAAGAGATTTCAAGGAAAAATAATTCTTCATCTATGTAGTGGGTTTTGACCCATCTGATCCTAACATTAAGTGAGCAGTTTGGTTTTATCCTTGACTTTCTCTCAAGGCCTCGTCAGGAATTTCAAAAGAAAGATCCTGATGTGTATGCTCAAGCCAACAGCCATCTCTGAAAGCTAGAGAATACCTGGGGGGCACTTCTCCCAGGGCTTTGCAAAGTCTGTCTTTGGGTAAATCCTTACCAAGCAGAGGTAAGTTTTGGGCATGAACTGCCTGGCTCTAATGACAGGTCACCTGCTGCGCTGAGCCAGCCCAGCTCCATCTCAGGGTGCAGGAATAACAGAAAGAAGAGGCTTGGAGGACAGCTATATCCTAGGCTGCCTTTTACACACACACATGCACCACCCTCCTCTCAAATACAACTTAGCATCACTGAAAAAGGACCCTTCCTCTCCCTGCATTAGGGAGTCCATAGCTCAGCCAAGGTACAGAACTGTCTTGTATAGCACAAATGTGATCCCCCTCTAAGCAGAGCACATCACCTGCTCCCTGCCAGGGCTTACACAGCCTCCCATGTCCATCCCAGCCAGACCCTTTCACCACTCCCACTACACATTTCAGCCTGGATGCCAGTTTTTCCATCTAAGGTGATTAGACTGATGGTTTTCACATGCTGTTCTACTGTAACAGGAATGAGAATTAATTTCTAATGCAGGTAAAAAGATGATAAGCACTTCACTGAGTCTGTTCAGCTGAACATGAATATTTTGGGTGATTTCCCAACCCAGCTGGACGGCTGCACAACTGCTCAGTGACACAGTATATATCCACCTGAGCAGCATTCAGGATGTGGATTACTGGCATGGACCGGGTGTGGTTGTTCTTCCTATGACTACAAAAGCTACACAAGATAAGAAACCATCTTTCCATAAGAGCTCATATGCTGTCTGCCTTCACCAGTATCTGTCATACAGGGCAGCACTTTGCAGACCTCTGTCAGAGACTGAAATATTATATTTTATGACTTCAACATTTTCTTAAAGGACTTTTAAAACTGTATTCCAAAAGCTGCAGAGAAGACTACCGCACCCTGAATGGGGCCCTGACTGAGGCCTTACACCTCTCACTGATGAAGATAAGATAAAGTAACAACTCAGGGCTGGGAACATTCACAAAGCACAAGCTTAACACCTCCAAGATGAGGACCACAGCCCCAGGGCTATCAGCTGCCAGGCTTGCACAGACTCTCCACCAAAAGGCAGGAGGGAGGAGAGGCTTTGGGTGTGTGTTGGAAACGCCTCTGATAAGAGGCGCAGTGACTGCCCATCCTCCAACTGTGCAGAGGAGCCCAGCTGAGAGGTCCTCACCAGGGGGGAGGAAGCTTATCCACAGCAGAAGGGGTGACATGGCCCATCACAGGGGCCCCCCTCAAAGGGGTCCCCAGACCCTGCACCAGAGATGATGCAACAGACCCTCAGTGCTGCAAGGACAGTGTGTCAAGCTAGCCCCTGCAAGAAAGACACGTGGGTGTTCCCACCTGGCCCAAAGTATACATTAATTCACAGAGTTCTGTACTCTTGGGCGTGTGGTGTGGCAGCGTGGCATGGCGTGTGGCAGCATGTAGTGGCGTGGCCACAGCGGTGACGGGGGACCATCACCACCAGCAGACCAGATGGAGGGGAGCAACAAGACATCATTGGGATCCTCAGATGGGTGATATGCTTCCACCTAACCCCTGTCACCTCTCCCTGTTCCCCCACCCCCCACGCACACTTCTTTTTTCTATTTCTTTCTCTCTTCCTTTTCTCCTCCCTTCTCTTTGCCTCTTTTACTATTAAATAAAATACATCCATTTTTTAGCAACAACATCTAACCACGTTTGGTTTTACTCTCATTTCTGGGAATATTTTGAACCTTCTTTCTGGTTTATGCTCAGAGACTTAGCTTGCTTTGCTTTCCTGGGTCTAAGCTGGATTGTAACAACCTCATCTCCAGCTAATTCCACCAGATGTGGCCAGAAAAGATCCAAAGCACTTCAAAGTGACTGGTAGCCACTGGTCCAGATTCAGCCTTTGCAGTGTATGTCAGTATCTGTGCTAAGTACTTAAACCCTATGAAATAAAGAAGAGCATACATGATGTCAGGAGAAAAACCATTTTAGTCTCAACAAGACTTAAGTACTTCCCTTACCAGTAATATACTGGCAGGAACTCTGTGTACCTAGATGCAGAAAGGCTGATTTGCTCCAGCATTTGAAACTTCTTTTAGGTCTAAGAACTGTCCCACAGGCTTAAATTTAGGCTAACTGCCATATTCTGTTCATCTTCTACAATGATAGGAGACAGAATAGGGAGTATAATGCAACAGACTACACAAATATGCTTGGGAGGTTCCTGAATCTCACAAAAAAAAAGCCACATATGCTCTTTTCTCTCAAATTATTATATTTATTATCTATTACTCTTCAGATCAGATTAGCAGTAAGCAAATCCTGCACACAGCACCAAAAGCAGCTTGGCATTCAAGCAATTCTGCATCCACACTCATTGCCTCCTACTTTAGATGGGAGTGTTGGGGTTTTAGTTTAGTTTTAGTTGTTTCCTGTTACAGGAATTTTCTCCTATATGCATGTTACTAGGGGACAAATAGCTGTACTTAAGAAAGACAAAAAGGGGAGTGGGGCGGGCCTGGCTACTCCTTTGTCTACACCTGGGTGTGGGGTCAGTTTGCTCTCAGCTTTGGGAGAGAGAAGCTGCCAAGAAAGGAGCTGCTGCTTTTTTTTTTTTTTTTTTTTTTTTTCCGGCCGTTCTTTCTTTCTGCTGGAAACAACACCAGGACCCCCAAAAAGCCGCTTTCCCTGCCCTGCTGGAGGCCGGGCTGTGGCCGCCCTGCCCCGCTGCTGCTTCGAGCTTTCGCTGCGTTGTAGCCATGCTCTCCCTGCCTGTGTGGGCCTCTGGGGGGTTCTCCCATCTGGATACATCTCGTCTGCCACCCGGGATTTGTGTTTGCGCCTGCCGTTCCAGCCTGCCGTTCCAGCCTGCTGTTCCTGAGAGTCCGGGATCGGCTGCCCAGGGGTTTGTGAAGCCTTTGTTCCATCCCTTCCCGGGATCCCCGGAGCACCAGTGCCGCGTGCTCCCCGAGCTCGCTCCGGAGCGCCCCCTGCAGCCGCGGGGGAACCATCGCACCTGCCCTGCTCACCGGGAGCCGCCAGCGCCCCTGCCGGCTGCGAGCGGAACTGCACCCAAGGGGAAATAGCCTGACAGCCGAGAAGGCTGGGACTGGGTTTGTGATTGCTGTTACTGCCATAGTTGTTGTTGTTTTGTTTGACTGGTTATATACATATACATATATATATATATATATATATATATACAGTAAAGAACTGTTATTCCTATTTCCCACATCTTTGCCTAAAGGCCCTTGATTTCAAAATATAGTAACTCAGAGGGAAAAGGGGTTATATCTGCCACTTCAAGGGGGGCTTCTGCCTTCCTTAGCAGACACCTGTCTTTCAAAACTGAGACAGGGAGCAAGGTCAAAGACAACTGAGAAGACAGAATAGGATTTTTCCCAGAGAAAACAAGCAACTAAAATTATCTTCAGAAGTTCAGTATGATAACACACAGTTAACAATGGTATTTCCCAGCCAACTGTGCTATTTCAGAAATGGGATGTGCAGTTTCTGGCCAGAGTCCTGATGTGAACTTTATCTGTCAACATACCACGTTGACAAAGTCTAAGTAGGCTCCTCTTCCTTCCCCTGAAACCCAGAATGTTCCAGCCAGAGGCTGTGGCTTTGGCTCATGGTCACTTCTTCACATCTGCAAGACTGTCATACATTGAATACTTTGTTACAAAGCAAAACTCCTTATTTCCCAAGTTTATGTTACGTTGAGACATTTTACTAAGAAAACTGGAGGTCAATAGTGAGATATTCTGAACAGCCAGCCAGCAATCACAAAATTCATGGCAAGCAAAGGAGTGCACTGGGAGATTAGAGAGCAGCTATTGAGCTCTGCTGTGCTGGGTCTTCAAAGCCTTTAGGAAAAAAATATTGCAGGTCCTATAGCTACCTGCTGTAAGTATTCACACAAAGCTTAGTTACCAGTCTAGATTCTCATTTCAGTATTATTAACAACTTAAGCTCAGCAAGTCTCTGCCTGGACAATGCAAGGCCTCTCTCTTCAATCAGTTGTGCATGTTTAACAGAAAAATTAAAGCTTTAGTGAGTACAGGTACATGCTGCATCTAAATGAAGCAATAACCCTCAAATTCATCAATTTTTCACATATAAAATACAAGAGCACATGAAGATACATTGCTGAGCCACATTGTTTTAATACTGATAGAATAAATTGATGACATTTATTATATCTAATATGTAAAACTCTTCTGTTGCACAAGTCTCTCCTAAGAGGACAGCAGGGGAATTGCTTCTAACCCTGCCCAAAACCTGTTTCAAGCTTTACCTCACTCTGTCTTTGCACAACGCAGGGCAATGCAGAAGCACAAAGCAAACCAGCCTTGGTCATATGACAACCCTGACTGCAAGCGGATGTTTCAGTGCAATTGAAGTTTCTTTCACTTTCTCAAGCCAGTTCCATGCATTGGTACATTAACTATCACCCAAGCATGTCTTTAAGCACTAGCTTCTGGTTGTACAGCCATTACCAGTTCTGGCTTTCAGTTCACCTGCAGTCATCCATAGTCCCATGAAGTCAGGCCCAAACGACACACAGCCAGGGAAAGATCCAGTCAATGCACCTGCACAGCCTGCTACTAACACCAAGTTCCTACACTTCTGAAACATTTAACTGTTTCACCATAACTTTTGCCTCTTTTTTTCAGCAATTAACTCTCATTTCTTCATAAATAATTCAGAAATGGGACTTCCTTTCAGTCCTCCATGTGTTGGCTTAGGGCCAACACTCACATGTTAATAGAGCAAAAGGGCAAAGGAGGATCACAGGGCAGGATTATTGCCAGCCTGTCTGAAGGGCATGACAAAACCCTCCTCCAGTCTACAAAAGGAGATTAAGATTCGCTTGCAGAACATCCTACTGATTTCCATATGTGCTGAGTTCAGGTACTCCTGTGGGAAAAACACTGTTTCATCAGCAGATACCTGCTTTTAGAATCAGAGATTGTCAAGGCTACCAACATTCTTGAAAGGCTTCAGATTTTTTTAACTGCTTGTGTCAAAAAAAGCACCCCACAAAAGGAGAGTTAACACCACAGGACAAGGCTTCTCATAAGTGTGAAGCACTGAGACCACAGCTGCCACTGGCACAAAATGTGCAGCCTCTCTGCTCCCAGGACACATTATAGTTTCAATACACAAATTACATCCTTCCAGTTTCAGGAGAAGGTGCAACAGTTCTGTCTTGTGTACTGGAGTTTTAGACAAAACACTATGCAAAACCATGATGTATTTTCTACAGGAAAAGGGCAACAAGGCAACAGGCCCTCAGAGGAAAAAGTAAAGGCCCACTGTTCCCTAAAACCAAACACTGATGCACCAATCAAGGACTTCAAATAGATAATCACTTTATGGAAAGAACATTTATTTTTGCTTTAAAACTTGTGATCCATAGAAATACAATAAAATCAACATGTACACAAAACTTTTTAAAAAAAACAACTTTGGTTCAAAGAAATATTTAACATTTAAATCTTCTGAGGTACAAAAGGCACAAGACCAAGCACCCAAACAAACAGAATTGCTCACAGCACTGTTTGCACCACCACTAGAGAGGAAGACTTTAGGGAGGAAGGCAGGAGAAATATGGAAATAACTGCAACCAAAACACAAGGATGTGTACAATGCTTTCTTTCATGGGTGTTACATATTTTATTGTTCTTTTGTTGTAAAGTGCCAGGACTCTTGGAGAAAAAGATGGATCATTTCTTAGAAATGAACTGGAACAAACAACAGTAGAAAAGGAGACACAAACAAAGGTCTGTAGCAGGCTGGAGTTCAGTCAACCTCTGTTCTCCCACAAGGTCTTAAGAATTCATTTCCTCTTTCGTGAAACCATTTGTTTGAAACTGTGGAAACAGGGAACTGGAATTAGTTATCACCATGTACCCAGTGTGGGTATCATCACAACCTGGATGGATACTTTACATAAAATCTCTCAGTTTGGGGATCCATGTTTATACTTCTCTACTCACCCAAGGGAAAATACACAGAAAGATGCAAAAGCCTGGGAAAGAAAGCATCTTCTGCAATGCACAGTTCTGGAGGCAACACTAACAGAGCAGTGTATTCTGGGGCTGGTATCACTGACAGTCAACATGCTCTGGCACTCCAGGGGAATAACTTGGAGGCTGGGGGAATATAGGTACGGGAATAGGTAACATGAAGCTTGAGAAGGTTTCAGCAGGAAGCAGAAATTCCTAGTGCCCAGAGACTCCCATTTACCTTGCAAGGAGCTCTCATCCTTTTGCAGCTAGAACTGTGCACAAATCTTTGTAGGAACAGACCTGATTCTACCCAAGTGATAATTCAAGTCATTCTGATGCTGATACGTGTTGGGGTTTTAGTTTAGTTTTAGTTTTTTTCCTGTTAAAGGAATTTTCTCCCATAGGCATGTTGCTAGGGGACAAATAGCTGTACTTAAGAAAGACAAAAAGGGGGGTGGGGCGGGCCTGGCTACTCCTTTGTCTACACCCGGGTGTGGGGTCAGTTCGCTCTGAGCGTCCGGAGAGAGAAGCTGCAGAGAAAGGAGCTGCGGTTTCCTCATCTTGGCCGTTTTTTTTTTTCTTTTTCTGCTGGAAACAACGCCGGGATCCCAAAGCCGCTTTCCCTGCCCTGCTGGAGGCCGGGCTGTGGCCGCCCTGCCCCGCTGCTGCTTCGAGCTTTCACTGCGTTGTAGCCATGCTCTCCCTGCCTGTGTGGGCCTCCGTGGGGTTCTCCCATCTGGATACATCTCGTCTGCCACCCGGGATTTGTGTTTGTGCCTGCCGCTCCAGCCTGCCGTTCCTGAGAGTCCGGGATCGGCTGCCCAGGGGTTTGTGAAGCCTTTGTTCCATCCCTTCCCGGGATCCCCGGAGCACCGGTGCCGCGTGCTCCCCGAGCTCGCTCCGGAGCGCCCCCTGCAGCCGCGGGGGAACCATCGCACCTGCCCTGCTCACCGGGAGCCGCCAGCGCTCCTGCCGGCTGCGAGCGGAACTGCACCCAAGGGGAAAGGGCCTGACAGCCGAGAAGGCTGGGACTGGGTTTGTGTTTGCTGTTACTGCCATAGTTATTGTTGTTTTGTTTGACTGGTTATACACACACACACACACACATATATATATATATATATATACACATATATATATATATATATATATATAAAAGAACTGTTATTCCTATTTCCCACATCTTTGCCTAAAGGCCCTTGATTTCATAATATAATAACTCAGAGGGAAAAGGGGTTATATCTGCCACTTCAAGGGGGGCTTCTGCCTTCCTTAGCAGACACCTGTCTTTCAAAACCGAGACAATACGTTACACAAACCCAGTGATAGTCTTACACTTTGTGCTGCCATTGATACAAAAACTCACTAGAAAAGCTATAGCTGAACAATGCAGCTGCTTAACACTTCATGAGATCAATAGCAGGAAATTTCATTATAGCCAAATGACTCCAGTAGTTGAAATGGCAACACCCAGGTTACTAAATGCTTTTATAAGAGGTCAGTATATCCCCAGCTTTACATACATGAACCTTCCTTCAGGTTTTGTTCCTAAAAAAGTATTACTTACCCCATTTACACCCTACTAGTACTGGACAAGCTGCATGTCTTGTTCTATAATCCCCCTCACCACTTCTGAAGAGATTGTACCAAAACACTGCTGTTCCCTGAAAAGCGAGATCAGGTCTGGATTAGTCAGAACCTAGTCAATATAAGCAGGTTACAGTAAGGGGAGGGGGATGCCTACAGATTCAGCTGCAGGCAGCTGGAAGCACTTTAACAGGTCACCATACACAGCACATGAAAAAAACCCTTAGTCCTGTTCTAACTCAGTCATGTTCAGAGTACAGAGGAAGTCTACTGAACACAAGTTTACTTTGTTAAAAACAGCTGTACAGAGAAACTGTTCACTTCATACATACCAACAAATGGAGATGCCCTCAAGTCTGCAAGATCACTATAACTGCAATGAAGTGCACTTGTCGCATCAGCTGACTTTTACACGGACTGTGCAGAGGGAGAGACAGTAACTGGAGAGAGAAGGAATAAACCCAAACACATAAACAGACTTTACCTTCTTGGGCCATATTGCTGCCCCAAAATCTGGGAAAACTGTCGCTCCTCCAGCTTCTACATCGCTCATCTGAGAAAACAAAGTCCACAAATTGTCCATTTACAAGGCTTTTTATACAGTCCCACAAGCTAAAGTGTCCCAAGGCCTGAAATTTCGACTTGCACCTCTACAAGCAGCACTGATGAGGAGGGTGCACTTCAACCAGCACGAACTGCAGAAGAAGCAGTACCTGCTGTAGAACAATTTTATTTCAACTGAAGGCTTTTGTCCAGATTATGTATGACTAGATATATATTGCCTGGATTATACATCATCTACTTCAAATAGCCACTAGAAGTTGAGTACCTATAAGGTTAATAAGCTAATGCTCTAGAACAAGAGAAAGGACTTCAGAGTAAGCTGGTTTCAAGAATTTCATTCCACTTTATGATCCAGTTAGGAAAACAAGCGTCTCTTAAACCACATTTCCTCAAACTGAAACCATGCCTTTGGAACTAATTTTCATAATTCAGTTTATGCGTCTTGGTCAACCACTTCAAAAACTACACAAACTATTAGAAAGCTTCTTTCGGCACTGTTTCTATGCTGCTCACCAGCAGTCTTATGCAATTTCAAGTGCTTTAGGCAGCTCAAGCTTCAACAGCTACAGCTATGTGACTCTAAAAAACCCCATGTATCTTTATGCTTTGCCCTTCCACACTGGAATGAATTTAACCCTATTAAATTCATCAGTAATTTACAATGGATTTATTGTAAATTCTAGACTTGACTCAAAACCCACCAAAGTTCCTGGAAACACTCCCATTAAAAATATAACATCTTTCCACTGAATTCAGTAAGCCTTGGGTCAGATTCTAATGAAAAGAAACAAATTAGTCAGATCCAGCTCCCACCAAATTTAAAAACTACTATTAATACACTCCCCAAGTCCCCAGAATCCCTATTATAACTTGGATTTCTGTTTAAAGCAGATTTAATTACCACTCTGGTGTCCTCCTCCTTGGTACCTACAATAAAAGGGCTTAAGATGCCAAAGGTGCACGGGTTTTTGCCCCTTCCAACTAGAAAGCATGTGCATGCAGCCTTGCAAGCTAATATCTGTCTTAGCCATACAACCAACTGTTTTTAGTAAGGGTGTTGGTACATGTATGTTTTATGTGTTCTACATGGGACAAACAAGGGCAAATTGCCTTTGACCATGTACAACTGGCAGAGATTGTATGTATTGCTCCTTCTAAATCAAGGCTTGTCCAAAATTCTGAGAAGCAAACAACATAAAGTTTAACTCAATTTAAAATTAAAATCTCTTTGCAGCAGAATATTTCACAGCTACCCATCTTACTCCAGTTCTTGTTTTGAAGATTATTTCCCTCCCCGCCATATCAAGTTGAAAGTGCTTCTGGTTCTGTTTTGAGCTGCATTTCACTCTCAAAATACGATGTCAGCCATCAAATTTAAAATTCTGTGACAAAATATTTAAATTATATCACTCAAATCTTAAACACAGAAGATGAGGTGATCCTAAAGATATAATGAGTATAGGTTCACAGATAAAACAGCATCAGAAGACTACTGTGAAAACAAGGCCATTATTCCCAGTGGCAGCAATGTTTAGGATTCCAGTGTACATGGTCTGTGGGCTGTATAATGCATGCAACTAATGAATCTTTCAAATCTGCACTTGTAACCCAGTTACACCAAGTTTATCAGCTGTGCCTCCCTCCGTTTGTTGAAGCAGCAGCTGTGCTGAGCAACTCTGGCTTTGCCACACAGCTGAGGAAGAGGCTGACAGACCACAACATCCACAGCTGTCAAACAGTGGTGGAAAAATATGACTGTCTCACATTAAGTGGCTGATAGTCAAGTTCTCCAACAGCATACCATATGAGTACCCCAAGTATTTCCCTTTGAGAAACATGCCAAATTCTCCTCTTCCCCCATGGAATCCAATTAAGTAAAAGATTCCATAGTAGAGTGGCCAAAAGGAGAAGATGGGTACTATATTCAAATTTTCTGCTCTGAGGTTACATACCACCAGAATTCTATCAATTCAGATGGGACAGCACCTGATGCTGAAAGAATAATGAAATCCCTACTGCTAGATGCCAGGAAATCTCTACAAATAACCAACTGCACAAGCTGTAAATAAGATGCTGCTAAAGGATCATCATACTTACATAGTTTAAAAAAGTGGCCACACGATTTCCAGTCCCTAACCGCTTGAAAGCATCTGGCTCATCTTTCTATAAAATTAAATGAGAATAACTGCAAATTTCAAGCTCCCAGACAGTAGACACAGAGAGGTACTTACATAGTTAAGAAACGTCGCTAGCCTATTTCCTTCCGATTTGAGTGTGCTGTCAAAGGGTCGCTGCAACAGACAACAACTTTAACCTGGGTTCCAAACAGGCTCTCACTAGAGCTACGTACGTGCAGCTCAGCAGAGATCCTCAAGCCCAATTTAAGAGATGGAATAGAAAGGGGACAACTGATACAGGGCAACATTAAAGCCATCACAAGCTGCAGCCAGGGTGCACAGCTGCATGCACAGAGCACTTGGATGCGATGAGAAGTTGCACTGAAACATTCTGAAGGGAGAAGAGAAGCAATGCTTTCAGGGCCTGTGCCACAGATGTTATCCAAGTAAGGTCAACAACAGGCCATTATTCTGGGCACTGATCCAAAGTCAACAACTGAGGTGAATACAAAAAAATAATCTTTAGTGGGCTTTAGATAACACAGATTCTTGTAAATGTAGCAACTCAAAGAAATATTGTCATAAGAAGAGCAAATGCATGTTTTGACAGCAGACAAAACTATAGAGTAGTTTCAGGTGGTTGCCTGTCTAGGACTAAAGACCACATCAAAAAGATCAAATTGTCTTTACTCTGTAATAAACAATGAGTTTCATTTGTTGAAGCTGAGATCACACTGGTGCCATGTAGGAGCAGAAAGAACATCTAAAATATCAGTGTCTTTCTTGCCTTCAGTAAAATGAAATCAGAAATTTATTTACATTGCTAATAGTCAGGAAGTCATTCCAGTCAGGAGACATCAAGGTGCATTTTTTCACACAAAAGCAATAATGTTCAAAATTTAAAGAAAACAATAAATCAGTACCGAAAAAGACAAACAGCAAGGAAAACCACAGCCACCATGTCTAAGATGATGCAGTTCAGTCTGCTTGAAGCATATTTTAATAAACAAGTGGTCTTTCCTGAAATGGGTTCATAAAAAACCCAAGACTTGCACATGCAAATCCAATCCAAAAAAGCCAACATAAGACCACTGAGATACAGGGAATTCCCTGGTTACTGCCACTGCTGTGAAACCCATGTCCAACCATGAATTTCTGAACTTCAATAGCAAAAATCTAACTTGAACAACCAATAAAATCTCCAGGTTATAATAGGCAGCTACTGAAATGCCTCTATTTAAGAACTGCAAGGGAACAAAAAGCTCCAAGGCTGATCAGAAACTGGGGAGACACAGCAGCATCTCTATTTCAACACAAACTCTATGATGCACAGAGAGCCTGCAGGACCAGACCAAAACTCTGGCAACTGCTGCAACTGCCTTGCCTCAGCTGAAAACTGCAGCCAAGGTTAAGTTCCACTTGGAGCTCTGCTCCAGCTCCTAATCCAAAAGTAAAGTCCACACTGATGGACATTTGATGCCTGAGGTCCTTGAGTTCAATGGCTTTGAAAAGAATTCAAGAGCATTTGCTCAACTCAGGAAACCAAGCAGACTTAAGAGGAAAATTCTCACAACAGGACAAAGTTAATAACAAGCTTCCACAGTGTTGAAACTTGGATTTTTTTTTTATTTTTTAAACAGTGCTAAGTTGGGTGGCTTCAATTCTGCACTCAATTATTGGGTTGTGTGCTCTGCTGCAGCAATCACTCCTACCAGGTAAAACCACTGGGACAATCTGAATTATGCCAGATTCCACTGAAATACCACAGAAATCAAGGCATCAGATGGATTTTATATTTGAAGTTACCAGTCACCATAGTTCTTCAGTATGATTAGCACATCCATGAATTTGTTTAGGGTCATTATTAAGAATCTGCTCTTTTCTCCCCACTCACAGCAAACCACAGCTGTTCTTTGCCAGGCAGAGCCCTCTAGTGCCTCATGAAGACCCAGCACCACTACCCGCACATCCACCTGCTGCTGGAGCACTGCCCTCAACACCATCTCAGGGAACCCTTTTCAGACCCCAGCGCTGCAGCCACTCTCAGGGGTCTGCCAGAAGGGCTGTACAACCCATCAGGATTTCCATAACATTTACTCTTCTGGAGGGAGGTGGAAGGATATCTCCTCCTCAGTCAGCTCCTGCAAAATGCTTTAGAGCACACAGCAAAGCAGGGTTTGGACAACATTACTGAAATCGGAAGCCTAATGGAACAAAGCCCTCATAACCCAGGGCTTGCAGACCTCAGTTTACAAATAAAACAATGGAAAGAGCACAGTCAAGTGCTGCATGACTCTTTTAATGAGTCTGTACTGTGCAAGGAATCAAGGTCCCCAAGGTAAGCAGGGAGATTAGTTCATTATTCTCTTGAACTTTCAGCATCAGAGAAGGCAGTGCAAAGGCTTTTCAGAATTCATAATCCATCCATGCAACAGGCCTACATATTAAATGCTCTAACAGAAAACAGTTTCAAAAGTTCTCCCAGACCAAACTGTTCCATCCTCCCCACTCTACTAAGAAATAATTGCAAGTGTGATCTTACCCTAGAAAAATCAAAGTGTGGCTCGTACTGCCCTCCCATTCCATAGTTGGCAACCTACAGCATGGAAGAAGGAAGCACATAAATATCTACTGAACTGCAAGTGACTGCTGCAGAATAGCACTTGCTCTCAGAAATCCAAAGCGTGCTCTGAGAAACAGCACTTTGTGGCAAGATTATTATCTATAGTACACTTAATTTATTTTTAGATTGCCAGAACTGAGGTACTCGGATGAGAAACAGCTTGAGTGCTTTTTCCCTTTCGTAGTTCGAGGGTTTGTACTTATCACTACAACAGCCTGTTTAACATACAGCAGTAATAGTTTCACCACACTGTTGCTTCCTTCCTCTGAAGGGAAGGCAGATGAATGTGTGCAACTCCCTGTGGGTCCAGCCTAGGGGACAGGACCGGATTCTGTGCCACTCGTGAATGATCTGTTATATACAAATGCCTCTCCAGAATCACAGAAAATTAACTTAGAAGCACCTCTTCACTTACTTTACGATCACATAACATGTTTTAGTTACTCTGAGGCTGTACTTAATGTGTCTCCCAGATCACTACACAATTACCTGGTTTCTATGGATAGCCTGTAATCAACAGTATTTCAATCAGGCTCTGGAACAGGAATTGAAGGAGCATGGAGGAAAAGAAACAGTGAATGGGCTAAGGTACAGCTATTCTGGCAGTGCTGTACTACTGGCACTCTTCTCCCCAACAGCCATCCAGAGACCAGAATTCATATGAGACTATAGCAGGACTACAAAAAAATATTTGGGTCTTAGAAAGGTTGAACTAGGACAAATTCAGCTTTTGCGGACTTGAAAAATAAGCAGCAGACATTTCCTTCAGAACAAACAGGTGAATCTCAGATTCCTGCACGAAGTTAATCTTCTATTTCTTCGATATCTCCACCCTCTCTACACCTGGCACACACAGGGAAACCATCCATCTGCACCAGACCAACCTAACCAGCAGCTAATTCCACCAGGATGAACCCAGTGCACCAACCTGCAAGAGCTCAGCTGTTTTCACTGTTAACCCTGTGATCTGCTGCATTCGCTGATTCACCTTGGCCACAACAGGATCATCATCTTCTTCCAACCATGAGCTAAGGGAAGGACAGAAACACATCATTTTACAATACCAACCACCACACCGCATTTCCCAAGGCAGAAGGATTCTTCTGCCCTTTGTCAGATGGCTAAAAGAGCCATTTTCCATGCATTTGTTGGGGAAAGCTTTGGTGACATGCAAAGCAGTTCAAGTTTTCAGACACAATAGGTAGCAGATAACAGCTGTTAAGCACAAAAACCTTAAAGCTAAAACCCTTCTTCTCTGCTTACCTCTTTGATACCCTGTAGCTAGCCACTGTAAGGACACCGGTTTTGGGATCACGTACTGTGGCTCGTGCCAGCTGTGCCAAAAAAAATCCCAAGGGGGAAGAAACACATCAGCTACAGGATAGAAAATTTCTTGCATCTTACCAAAATCAACACCTGATATGTCCAACTTCAATATCTCATTGGATGAAAGAGCTTCAACCTAGAATATAATCTGATTTCATGTTAAAACAACAACTGCAGAAACACAAGTACAATTCATCACCTGCATTTGATCCTGGAAAAAGAGTCTGATTGACCGCACAAGCCATGATATTGATTAAATCCGTAAGTTGCTTGGTGAACAGGTTTTGAAGGCACTTTTTTTAAACAGCTGGAGTCAATATTAGTGAGAGGGAACAACAACAAAAGTTAACAACACACGAAGTCCAAGTTCCTGGCAAAGAGAAAATCACTGGGTAGTCCATGAATAAGCCTGCTCCTCATGTGGACTGAAAACCCAACCTCATTCTCAGACGCAAAATAGCAAGTGAAAACTTTTACAGAATGAGTTACAAGTTATGGGGCAAGCAAATCCCCAGTGGCAGAAAACTCCTGAGGACAGCTCTCAACATTCCCATGCTCAAATTTTCCAGCTGAAAGATGTCTGGAACATCTAGTTCTGAGACAGTTTGAGATGTTATTACATGATGAAGGTAACTCTGCAAAAGCACAGCACACCTACACATTTTAAACAGTATCATCACATTTAGGCCATTTCACCAGATCTGTAGGAAAAAAAAAAAATGGAACTTGGCAAAACTGATAAAGTTTGCTGTGGTGTCAGAGGGACAGATGACTGCTAACAGTACTTTGGTCACTTTGGTTTCATTCTTGCAGCTGAGAACAAGAATTGGGACACTCCTTTCTTTGACTATAAGCTCGGACCACATTTAAATTTAACTCCTGCCAACCGCACACGCTCTAAATCATACCTCTTTTCTTCCACTTAATTATATGTCATAGAAAGCCTTTTTACTTGCATTTCTTCAGAGCACAGTGTCATTATTTCCTTTGTTTTCCTCAAATAAGTCTCCAGCCAGCTTTACAATCCATGTCAGCTGTGTTGTCCCTATACAAGAGTTCTTGGCAGAGCTGTTGCTGTAATTCTGACTCACTATTATTTCGTTCCAGATTTCTCCTGTATAAATCATAACAGAAGAGCCAGGCTGACTGAATATTGTTCTTCACTGGTACAGTGAAGCATAGCTTTAGGGATATATATTTTGCTT
This sequence comes from Corvus moneduloides, assembly GCF_009650955.1. Taxonomy (NCBI): domain Eukaryota; kingdom Metazoa; phylum Chordata; class Aves; order Passeriformes; family Corvidae; genus Corvus; species Corvus moneduloides. The sequence continues at coordinate 11,031,996 of NC_045490.1, forward strand.
CCCAAACTTTTCATTCTGCTGCCATTTTCAAGCTTGTATATGCTTGCTTGATTTCTGCACCTAGCATATGATCTAAATAAATCAGAACTCAAAAAAGCCTGACTGCCTTGATATTTTTCCCTATCTGCTCTGGTAGGCAGGTTTCTTCATTTAAGACACACAATCTACATCTCAGTTGGTATAAGCAACTGATAAACGTAAGGCTTCCTCTCTCAGGGTGGAGAAATCAGCCTTTTAAGAGGCATTCGCTTTGAAAAATCATCATAACACCCTTCATTGGTCAGAAGCTTCACTGACTGTTTCAGAGTCTATCTAGTTTTGCACTGCTATTTCCTTCTGAAATTCTGCACTGCTGAAACTCTGCAGCATGAGCTTAGATATTCATGGCTCCCCACTTCATGCCATATTCTTGCCTGTTCAGACATTCCTGACTTGCACATAACATTAAGAATTTTGGGAACATGGTTCTCATACTTTAATGGCAGACCTGCCTCAATGCTATCCACATCAATAGAGCTAAGAATCTTCTTGACCCACCCCAGCCAGTTCTGATGGGTTGCCTGAAAATCTGGATCTAACTTTTTGGAAGTGGAGTAACAGTGATTGCACTTTGCAAAACAAGCATAAAAAGCAACTCAATTGCAGCTAGTCCCAATCCCATATAGATGTTCTTTCTCTACAAAAAGTATTGGCAAGTGTAAACTGCAGAAAATGTTGAAGTACTTGGACTCAAAAGTAAAAATTTCTTGCAAATGCATTTTATAATAAAGAAAGTGCTCATCTTTCTGAGCCTAAAATAAAATAACACTTCACAGTTCTGTCTGAAAGCTTCCATGATTACTACCTAAAATTTCTTGGCTAAAATTAAGCTGTATTTATTAAGGACCATGTCATCACAGGATTTGCATTTTCCATTCTTTCAGTAATACTGCAGAATTTAAAGTTATTCCTGCAGCTGAGCTATACATAGGCTTAGAAAAAATAACTCATAAGAAAATGGCTGCTTTTTTAAATTGACAATTTTCATCTGAATCTTAAGGCTGTAATATTTATCTACTCTTCTAGGGACTGACTACATAGATTACATGAAAAATTCCTCTAACATTAGTAATATACACAAAATTCAGAGACCAAGAACTAAGACTTTCCATAAAACTTTGAACAAAAAGGAAAAGCCAAAAAAACCAGCTGTCTTTAGATAGTGCTTTATTTGATAAAATAGATTAAGTGATATGCTCTATGTGAATGCTTCCATTTTATCTGAAGCTCTTGAAGTTTTCTACTATGATGTAATAGGAAAAGTTCTCCATTTATGGAGGTGAGAGTCCTCACTGAGACAGGAGTGTTCAGCCAACATTTCCATAGCTGGCTGGTAGTCACAGAAGTCCAGCTTCACAAACATCCCAAATTATTAAATGTTCTTGGGAAGCATCAGTTTCTCAGTCTGTTTCTAACTATTTATGCTTACATTCAGAAACACTCACAGAAGGGTAAGTCTTCACTGGAATTTTAGTACCATATTTCATAGCAGTAGCCTGAAGAGTGCTAAAATGAACCACTCTATAAGCAAAGATTTGTTCAGCTTTACATTCTGCTCAGACATCACAGAAAAACTAAGGTGGCATCTACTACTATCACACTGCCATGCTACTTTTTGCCAGAAAGGTGACAGTTAGGCAGGAAATTCCACCTCCAGAAAACCAGATAATTACTAGCTCTGCATGAGGTAGCTGCTTTTTTTATTGTGTGCAGAGTCACCAGAACTCATACCTTGAGTAACAGGGAACACATGTGGTTTATAATAGGAGCAGTAGATTCCAGGATACACAAGCAAACAAAACAAAAAAACCAAAATTTAAAAAAAAAAAAAAACAAACCAACAAAACCAACCACCAAAACCCCAAACCTCTAGGTATTATTCTAGCACAACTTTTTTTTTCTTTCCACTTCTGTTGACATTTGGGCTTTTCAAATTTCATTTATGTTTGGCTCCAGTTCAAAAGGCAGACTTAAGGCATATTGCACACCTACTCCTATCATTTTAAGTCAGCCATTTACCTTTTCAAATATAGTCTCTAATTTCTTAAAAGCTTTCTAAGCCATTTACTGAGAACTTTGCATAATTAAGTGCAATAATGCATAAATACCTTTGGGAGCCTGGGCTTTATGGTCCTACATCACCAGGCAGTTTTGAAACCTTTAGGCTCACAGCTGCAGTGTATAATCTATAGTATGAAACCAGGCCTTTCAAATCCTTTGCCTAGTCCTTGCTAATAAAGATTGAAGCATGGAGTTAGTGAGATGGGAAAAGGGAAACTTACCCTTGGCTTAGCTAGATGTTTAATTTTCTCAATTTCTTCATCAGACATGACATCATAGTATCGCACAATATGAGGGCTGTCCCATTCATCTTCTTCCTTAAAGGGAGCTATGAGCAGATGAGGGTTTCTGTTTCCATCATGGTACCTACAAAACAGCCTTTTTTGTCTTCGAGGTGTCTGAAACAAAATGCCAAACAAAGCATTGTTTGCTCAAACACTTTTCTTGACCTTCGAACAGGCAAGACAAGATGAGCTTCATTCCACATACGTAAACAAGAGTGATTCTACAATTTACTGCAATTAAAACCAAGATACCCTGTTCCAAATTCCACTGAGCAGCATCTGAAACACTGACCTTTAGGGGAATTAAATCACAATAGGTTACAGATTAAGAAGTGCACAAGCAGTCAGCTGTGAAAAAAAGCCTGGTTCTTATAATTAAGACTATGCAGATGAAATAAACTGGTTCTTTTCCCTGGACTAAGAACTGAAGCCATGTTTGTTGAGAAGTACTGGAAATCACTTGATCAAAATAGTCACTCCAGAAGAACATGCCTAAGATGCAAAAGGGAAGGAATAACATGATTCCCTAAGTGTGGTAAAGCATAATCAGCTCTTGGGGAAAAAGCCTCCTTGTGTATCTCTACAGCTGACTTTGAAAAAGCTGAGTAGACAAACTGAGGAGAATCAATTTTCAACAACCTTTAAGAGGTACAGCTAAGAGCTGTTTGTGAGTAACAGCTGAAGATTGAGAAGCCAAGATATAAGGTACAAATCTTGGCCTGGACAGAACCAAATTCAAAAACAGCTTCACAGAAGGACAAACACACCATGTCCCACCAAGCTTGACCACCTCTATGCAAAGGCAGCACAGTCAGGAAATTCTTATCTCTTACCATTTTCACCCCTTCACCTCTGCAAAGGGCCTCATAGATATCACGCTCTGGCAAGTAGTCAAGAGGTCTCTCATAGGCTCCACTTTGCACCATGGCTTCTGTGGTTGTCACAGAGTTGTTTATTGACTTTTCTTTCTCCTTCTCCTTCCTCTCCTTCTCCAGCAGCTTCTCAAAGTAGCGCAGATTACTGCCTGCTCTCTCATGAGTGCTGTCTTCATTGGGAGAAAACCAGAGAGAAACAGTGATTTTTCCAAACTCAGGAACTGTTAGCACAAACAAGTCCCTGTATCAAGACAGCAACAATTCCTCCCTTCCTAAAGCATTATCAGGCAAACAAAGGCATTGGCTTCAGTCTGCACTGAAAATCAATACTGGGAAGTTTCTGTCTTCACAAAGGAGAGGTGCACACAGGATACAAAAGAATCCTTTCTAGAAGAACCCATCACAAAGCTTGTATTCCAAGAAAAAGAATAGAAGCTTTTTTTCTTCACATTCCTTTTTCTCTCACCTTTTCTGACCAGTTCTACCCAAGATAAGCAGATCATAGAGCTCATGAGCAGAGACCAAGGTACCCTACTTGCTGCACCTGTCCTCTCCACCATGCTCATCACCCACACCGCACAAGCACACTTTAACCAAGGACTGTGATAGAATCCAGCCACAGTCTTCAGTCCCAAAGGTTCCTCTCAGGCTGGGAAGCTCTGAAGTGTGTGTTACTACTTTAAGCCCACCTACAGCATCCATCTGTAGCTCTAACAGGTTTATATGGGAGGGAGTCTGGATCACTAACATCTTTGGACATATTAGTGATTTATTAATGATGTTGGTATGAATCATTAAACATCATCAATAGACCTTTACCCCAGATAACTAAGAAGGAACAATTCCTTGTTCACCTGTGTTTCTGGATACTACCACCTAGAACAGATTCTTTTCCTTGTGGCCTTCCCAACTTCACTGTGTTTATCTCATGGAACCAACCCCAATGCTCACTGCAGTCACCACTCTTTAGAGCACAGGGCAATAGTGGCCAGATAGGGAAGTTGAGCCCAGAGCAGACGAAGCTGCTGCTTCCAGAGGGGACTACCAAGTGTGTTCCACTGTTTGCTGCTGATAAGGATTTACATTCTGCTATCAGTGCTAAGCCCCACTGCAGAGGGAGCTCGGTTCAATACATACTCATATTCTTGTAAATTTTAGTTTAAGAGTTCTAGTGTCTGTGGAAATTAGATTAATACATAGTTTTCAATAGGAAGGTTTCCTATTGAACCTATCCACTCTCAGGATGCTGCTAATATCTAAACTAAGAACCACAGCTCATTAAAAAAACATGAAATACCTAACACAGTAAATGTTAGCTCTAAATGAGGAGGACAGGAAGCAGGCAAAGATGGATAGGAAGCAATGCTTATTTGCTTACTCAAGGGAAAGCTAGAAACAGTTCAGAAATAAAAAGTTCCAAGAAAATTTGTTCTGAATATTCAGAAATAAATACTGTAAGATCTCAGGCAAAGTACTCTTCCAATATCCAAGAGTACCTGCACTAAGGAATATGTAAAGTTAGTAGGACTTCACAGAAGGTGCAGCACTGCCTAAGTCTGTGGTAGCCTTGATCTCCACTTGAGACAAGCAAGGCTTTTTACCACTGCCAAACACAGTACCTCAGTACACTGCAGCAAAGCACACAAGTAGTGAGTGCAGTCAGATACATTGGGGCCTTGGGTAACAACAGCATGGACCAGAAGACAGCTTGTTAGAGATACTTCATATATAAACAGACTTTTTTCCAGGACCCACATTTATTGTAAGTCATCTGTCAGGATATCCTTTCCAGTCAGCTCATGGAATGGACCATGACTGTTCTCAGTTCTGCTGCTGGCAACTCTCCCCAGCTAAAATAACATGGTCTTTGTTCTTACCGAGGGATATCAGCCGTCTGGTGAGCTCCATGGCTCTGTGCAAATCCCCAAACTGGAAAACAGCGTAGCTGAGATAATCTAGGATCTCTACTTTGCTGACTGTTGTATCCTCCCCCTCATCGTGCTGCTTTAAGGCCTGCTCCATCCAGAGCACAGTGTGATAATAGTCCCCATCATTGTAGGCTGTCTTCCCCATGCCAAAGCAGTCACCAACTGTCAGGGAGGAGCGATATTTTGTTCCTAAAAACAAAAAGATAGCTTTCAGCAATCCACACAGAAGCACCTTTTTCTTAATACATTGAGAGGTATCTGTAAATACACACTTATTATCCAAAAATGTTTCTAAGAAACAATGCTTTGACAATACTTTAGGTTCAGTACTGAAATGATCACCATCAGAATTAGAGTAAGCTCTATCTTAAACTTCTCTTTGTTTCCAAAGGAATTAATTAGAATAAAATTAACAGCAGTTACAGTGGTAAGATATTGTTTTTTCTGCTGTAGACAATGGAAGAGCAGACTAACATCTTAACAGATTTCAACCTAACCTACAGATTAACACTGTTAGATGATCAGAGAAGCCTGACTACATGCACAGCCAGCTTGTTTCTCTTTACTGGAAATCTGCATTTGCACATAAGCAAGCTAATGTTTATTTAAACAAACTGGGTGTACAGTTGAGTGCAACTGCACTGATTTCCACTTGCTCCGCTGCGCAGATAAGACTTAAAATTTAGTTAATTATTAATGGTTATTAACACTTATAATAACTAAAAACATTGTGTCAGCTTATCTACCCACACACCAGTGAAGCCTATTTAGTTTGTAAACAGCATGTTGGTAGCCACCATAACCTGTTTCAGTAGGTGTCTCAAGCAGCAGCAACAAACATTCATCATGACTCAGCTAATAATTAGACATCCCAGTATCTCGCTAAATTTTCTAAAACATCTCTGTGGCAAAACCCATTGATCTTCATTTCATAAAGGACTTTTGGAGAGAGTTTGAGGATGTTATCACTTCCTTCCTGTTAAAGCTGAGGAGACCTTGGTGCACTTACCTGGCAAGTTCCCTCGAGAGAGGGTTTCAGGATCCAGCTTATAGGTATCCTGCAGGCGCATCAGTGCCTTCGCTGCTCCAGTCTCATCTTCTTCAGTTGGAAAAAATTGACGCTGGATTGTAAGATTTGCAATAAAGCCTTTGCAGTAAAAGGGAAAGATGTTACTTCCAGAGCTTGAATAAATATCAGTACAAGATTAACATAGAAGAGGAAATATCTGCTCTGTCTTTAGAATTGAGTTTCAAATAATCCAGATTTAAAGCCTCTTATTAGGCTCAAAAGTAATAAACACTTTGCTTTTTGTCCCTTTTTAAGAAATATGGCTCATGAGCAAAAAAAAGGATAAATAACTAAACTCAGTTTTCTTGTGCCACACAATTACTGATGTACAATGTGAATCTAATGATCTTCATTTTCCTGTAATGTCTCTTTTTGACATGAAAACTTAATAGCTTTCATCAGATGTCCTGCAATATCCACAGAGACAACTGATTTTAGATTGTAGTACTGGTCAATGACCTCCAAATCTATATTCAAACCTCTAAAGCCATAAGAGCTTTTCAAGTCTCAGTTCCAGGGACAGAGACCCTGATCCAGGATTCCCTCACTAGGGTAGGGCCTTATGCAGTGAAGAGACTTAAATCTGACAAGTAAAACCAGGTGATATCCAGAAATAAAATTAGATGCACTGAGTAAACATATCAGGGTTACACAGCAGGTTGGTTGGGCAGAAGAGGAAGCCATCAACTGAATAAAACAGCCCAACCATTTCCAGTCATATAGCAAGCCAAACTGGAAAAGGAAGCCTTTTGAAAAAGAACTAGTGACAGATGTATTTAATAGACTTGAGTATTTTATTTCCATTTAGGATGACTATTCCAAAAGGCAATAAAAGCCTTGTCTGGAAAAAACTTCCAAGTACCTAAACTTTAGCATATGCAGAGTAGAAAGGGAAAACATGCGGTGTTCTGCCTGAAAAACATAACCACCTCTCCCTCACTTCCCAGGAGTCCAGTAAAAATAAACCTCCACTTAAGGGAAAAAAAAAAGGCATGCAAGCAAATTAAAAGGTATGCAAGCAAATTCAGGCAGACACTTGACAATATGATGCAAACCCAAGGATTAGTACGGGAAGCATTTGATTTAGAAGGACAGGTTTAATGATAGCAACCATATATTATCCTCGTTTTGACAGACTGACAACAGCATCTGCCAACTCTAATGCTGGGGCTGATACAAATTTTTCCACCAGTTCAATATGGGACTCATTTTGATTCTTAATCTCGTTCTCTGATCAACATGGTCAAAAACCAGTGATCATCAAGAGAAGGAACAGACTGGGAAAGCAGAGGTAGCAGTTTATATACAGAGAACATAATACTCAACAGTTGCCACCACAGCTTTAAGCATATCCCATTCTCCCTTTTTCCCCACAAATAAAACAGTTTTTGAGCCTTGACAGAGATGTGTTTCAGTTGCAAGTTTCACTCACTTGGGTAATCTGTACACACAAGGCAAGTCCTTTCGTTGTTTTTTAAACAAACTTGGCAGTAATATTTAAGCCAAGCTTGTGGCTTTCCAGAACACAAGGCTGCCTCCTGACAGCAGTCCCCTGTAACTCCTTACCATTTGTTGTATCCTGAAGAACCAGGTTTTCCAATTCCAGCCAGTCAGTATTCAAACGCTTCACAAGCTTATATGCATTTACAGGGTGTGCCAGATACCCTTCTGGATCGGAGGCTGATTTGCTGGTCAGTATATCCATTTTTTCAGCCCAACTGGAATGAGAAATGTTCACCTCAGCCTGAGAACAATTTATGAATGCACATCTTCCTTCTTAAATCATGCAAACTACACATCTAGATCAAATTATTGTCAAACTGGCTTTCAACCTTTTCAAGTTCACAAGGATAAAGTAGACGTTTCTTAATTACAAAAGTCTCTTTCAAAGGGAAAATATTTCCCTGCTTAGTATTTTAAGGCTAACTACAGCAGGCATGCATCTCAGTTGTAACGAGCCTTAAAAATATCAGTTTATACATAGATTTAACAGATATTCTCTTTACCAGTACTTGAAGAGGAGATTGCTTTGCCTCCAAAGGGCAGCTTTTCAAGAAAAGAACATTTTATGTATACATGACCAGAATTCCTATCATTTCACTACTCCATAGCTCCATTCTCATCTTACACTCCCAAAGGAAGGTTGGATTGACAGATATAGCCTCAAGTTCAGAAGTTCTTTGGAAAGCATGACTCCTCCTAAAGGCACTTGGCTCTTCTGAACCTGGACCTCATTTAGACTATCCTCCTGTCACACTCTAGTAGATACTGCTTTTGGCTAGACAAGCGTAACAATCTTCCTAAGGGACACAAAGTATCAGTTGTCAGCAAGAGCCTTTCAAGCGATCCAAGCAATCAGGACAACATCTGAGATGTGCTGCAGACACTTTGGCACCTGAAGAGAACAAGGTAGGAGCACTGTCCCTGAGGGCAAAGCCAACAGAGGAAGGAATCCAGAGATTTGGTAAATGCCACTGGCACGCTTGGCTCTTGTAAGCAGGGCTGATGGCATGAAACAACAGGCAGCACAGAACACTGGCACACAGAGGCATTCAGCTCTCATGACAAGACTCCTGATATAACTCTGATGTGTCCTCTCTACGCAAGTCCTGTGATAGTACAAGGACAGGGCAAAGTGGGGAAAGCCCACCAGAGCACCATTTCCAAAGAAGCAAATTCTAAGTGATATCTGAAGCAGGGACCCTTGTAGGTTAATGGGAATAAATTAAACCAAGTTAGTACCTATCCTCTCCCTGTGATTATCTACTGAGGCAATACCAACAAGATCTAGCAGCAGAGAGTGGTGACAAAGGTGGGGTGTGATTGAACACAAATGAAATATTTTGTCACCCTTCATTACACAAATCTCCTCCCCTACCTTTTAATCTGAGAGAGCTTGTTCTCTTCTGCTCGGATATATTCCTTTAAAGACTGTACCAAGTCCTTCTCTGCATAAATCAGGTCTGTCATTTGACCTAAAAAGAATAGGAGCAAACATCCATCAGATCTAAAAAAGTAACAATTACCAAGTGCACAGAAGACAAACCTTAAATGCTCCAGGGCTATTAAAACCACCACAAACAACAGACAAATTAATGGTATGCACTTCAATGCCTGTAAAGCACAAAAGCTGTTAGACACATGGGTCTGGCATTCAAATGCTTCAAGGGGCTTTTAAAGTCCCAGCTTCAACAGTTCACGTAGCTTTGCTCTAGCCCTTCCACTGCCTCTGAATTACTTTTAGTATTACAAGGGCATGCAAGAAAATTAGAAGAAAGGTTTGACACTCATATAGCTATGGAGCCAAAGCAACAAAAGATCCAAATGGTTGCCAAAGCATCTGTTCTACATATGGATACAGATTAGCTCACACTAACGAATCATTAGTGTAATCTCTGGCATTATTTAAAGTTGCAGCTTTACAATATGGGTAACTGTGGAAACAACCTAACATTAAGCAGAGAGGAATTTCAGACTAATGTTCATAGACTCACACACACACTCTCCTGACTAGCATTAGTGGAAATTGCTAACATGTCAGTCCCAATTGCTGTGACAAACTTGGCTTTTCAAAGCCCAAACTGAAAGAGCATGATGCGATTTATAACTGCAACCACAGCTCTAGCTCCAGCATTCCAAAGTAATTATGAATGAGGCATGATTAAGCAGATAGAAGGCAGCAGGCTGTTTTCAGAGTTAGGAAAGGTTCAGAAAGTTTCAGAGTTAGGTAAGTGTAAAGAGAAGATGATCCTTCATGGAAGCTTTGTATAAAATGCTACTTAACTTAGAAAAAATCAGAAGCAAATACTACACATGTAGTTAAATATTGTTCAGCCAGCCGCCAGGCATTGAGGAGGTTGGCAGTGGGATTCTGGCTGAACGGTTCCACACAGTGGTGCTGAACAACCCACCAGGAGCTCTGAGCTTTGCCATCCAGAAACAGCTCCACTGACTCAAAGAACATTCTGGAGACCAGCCACTGGTAGTTAATCAGCATCTAATGCCCTTATGAAGGGGAAGTCCCCATACTGCTCCACAGGAAAACATTAGACCAATTAACAGGAGAAAACTCAGTTTGTGCTTATTCTGAGGCTCTACCACAATCATACATGCTTGCATCCTATTAGAACATAGGAACTAAATTGTCATAAAAATCAAATTACTTTTCAGATTTATAACAATTATTTAGGATTTACTCAGACCCAACAAAACACACAACATAAGGGAGTTATTAATTTTTCCTTCTGACACCTAATTCCAACTTTTTGAGAAGACAGGCAATTCCAGGTCCTGTGGAAAAAAACCTTCATATATTTACCACTTTAACTATTTTTGTAACTCAAATTCAGTACTAAGCTTTTTAGCATAAGGTGGTGTGCTCTGTTCAAGATGACAACAGATGCACAAATCCTAATAGAACACAGGCCCCATCTTATTTTACTAAGACAGGCCCCAGAGAAACTTGAATCATGTTCGTCACAACATTCTAAGTCAACCAACTGCAAACAAATTGCACTGATGCTGTAGAAGAGCAGCTTTTCCTAATAGAGACAGTGTTGGCCGTGGCCACATGAAGAAAACCATATGCTTCAACTGGTAACTCCAACAGTTCTAGCAATCACAATAACCACATCACAACATCATGCACTTGTTCTTTCCACACCTATGGAGGTGAAGAATTCTGCTTCTGTGTGCCAGATCAGGAAAACACAGGGGAAGAACACCAAGTGCAGCCAGGGCTTCATCTTCCAGATACCTCAAACCTGTAAAAAATTAAAAGGAGGAATAAAAATAATGAACTTATTTGTGAGAAACAAACCAAAGCATTAACCTTTATCTTCAGTCATTTTACCCTCATGAAAGTTATTTAGACTCTCTGAATTTTAGTTAGTAAAGCTTGAGAAAACTCTTCTTCAACCATAGGAGCTGCTACTTAACAGTCTCAAATGCTATCTCGCATACTCTTTGGGATTTACGTGGAAGACACTGGAAAGTCCAGAAGAGAAAAGTAAGGGAAACAATATATTGTCCACTGAGACAGTGAGAACAAGCTCTATTGCAAGAGCAACTCAGTGCCTTCCATGTCAGACATAACTAGAACTGGAAAATATGAGACCCACAAAATTATATTATATTCCAATAATAATAAAAGTCTAAATTAAATGGGTTTATAGCATTCTATAAAACTCAGTTATTTGAAAACTGTCTAGAAACACAAACAGTGAGAAAGCCAAATAGTGAAACAGAACATTTTGTAGTGTGGAAGTGGCAGCAACGGTTGGAAAAGTTAAAAGTGAAATTTCCAGCTCTGCTTATTCAACATGCATCATCTCAGCATACCGGCCTCTGGGCACAGCCCTTATAACTTCTGTATTTCAAAGGCTGTGCCAGTTTAGAAACCCAGTCCCAGAGATGAATGTTGAAAGCAGATTGTTCCACTTCCAAAAGCACGGCCTGAGGGGCGTGGGAGGAAAGCCAGTCGGAACAGATAGGGTCAAGTGAAGCAAGGGATTCAAGGGGCATACAAAAGAGCCTCCTGGGAGATCTGATGACCAGAACACCTTTTCCAGGTTTGTGAGGAGCACTGCACTTGAATCAGCCCACAGCTTGCTCCAGAGCTGCCTGTCCACCAAGCAGGAACAGCCACCAATGCCAGACTTGTGTAGGGGCACTGGTGCTCAAACACTGAGCTGTTGGCACGCCCTTGCACAGTGTCCAAATGGAGGTGACAACTCTCCACCTCAACTCAGGAAGCAATTATTACTTTTTCCTGTTCAATGTAACTGGGCAAACTCGTGCCTCAAAATTACCATGTGCGACCCACTAACTCCAGCACAGTAAAAATGCATCTAGTGGGGGCAAAATGGAATCAACCTGAGAAAGGGGAATGGAAGGGAGAAAGGAAGGGAAAATACATGGAATGTCCTGAAATTTCAAGCAATGCAGCAAATAGGAAGGAACCAAGATAATTCTGCAATAACTCTTACTTGTTCCCTTGGGCTCCACACATCTGCCTCCAAAAGATGAAAGGTGGATATTCCCCTTTCTTACTTGGATTTTCAAGCCCACAGCACAAGAGAAGCCCTCACCGTCAGCTGGGCTCACCAGTGCCAGACACAAACATCAAACACACCCTTAGTGATACCACCATCACTAAAAACATTAGAAATAGCTCTGTCCTCTGTTGTGTATTATCACACAGCAAGATGATTGTTTTTAAATTATTCTTTTGATTGCTTTACAAGACTACACATGGAATCAGAATCATTTACCACAAGTTTGCAAGCATGAGTAAGAGCAGGAAAACATCTCACAGCATCAAAATAAGTCTTCTCCTTTCCTTCTTCTGTTTCTCACCCTCCTGCAAACCACATATTTCCAAACTGCTAGTTTAAGTTAGTTAAGAACTAGTACATGGGGAATCTGAGAAATGAGTAAAGCTGAGTGAATAGTGCCATGCAGAGGTCTGCCAATACTACAAGCCACAATAAGCGATGTAGCAGAAAGCCCAGCAAGAGCACTTGGGAAGTACATTAATTTGGATATATTAAGCTTCGTCTGTCCATCTGAATAGTCTGTCATCATTTAATGGAGTGGTTTTTTGGATGCATAACATAAAGCCTGGGAGAACAATTACAAGTAAATTTTCCAGTTAAAACAACACAACTCTACATTCTCCTGCACCTCCTCACCACGTTCTCTCATGGCTGAGGATATCTGCCAAGAAGTACACTTACTACAGCTAGCAGCTTGTCTTTATAGCAGATCTTTAACAGCTTTACCATCCTACTCAGTTTTACTTAAGTCAATAAACAGAGACCTCAGTAAACAGAGAAAGCAGCTCTTGCTCGAACAAGCAGGACACCTGGCTGCAGGGTTTAAAGATTGTTTGTACACATTCTTTTCACAGCTCTTACTGGGAAAACCAGCACAAATAATGAATTACAGGAGGCTGAATAACCACAGTCTTGGCTGGCAGGAGCATGTATGCACAGCCACGTATGTGTGCCCACCCCACTCCAGCTGAATCATATGCCAACAAAGAGGGCAAGACAGGCAGTACAGGCATAAGTAGCTCATGCTTCAGTAATGGAGACAAATGTTTGTAAAGTCAGTGTGTTTTATTCAAACAAATGCCAGACAATAAGTCTGTGTAGGACAAATATTGCCTATATTCCTGGCTTTTTTTTCTTTTAATTCTTTACAGTATAAGACCTCAATGAATCATCACTCCCACTGGAAAGAGTGCTGTCAGGCCCAGAGAACAGTGGCAGAAGGAAAAAAAAGGTTCTTCTAGACAAAATAGACCAGGATGGAATTTTTCTCCACAAGTTCTTTATTAAATAAGCTTTCTAAAGACCTTATAATCAACAAGCTATAAAAATAGAGACCTGACCTATTAAAGGGAAGTTGCTTGCACACCTACCATGTGTGGATAGAAAATAGCAAGAAAATCCTTGCTAGCAGCATTTTTGTAAGTCCATGAGAGACTTTTCTCTCTCACAGAAGAGGTAGCAGAGTTATGTAAACAACCAAACCACCTGCAACCTTGGAAAGTCTTGTTTATGGTACAGTAGAAAAGTATTTTGACAACGGATGTTTTAGGATTTTAGCCAATCACCCCAAGGGATGGCTGATCCTTATCCAATTAGACTATGAAGAAAAAAGTCTATAAAAGAGTTTGTAAAATAATTAAATAAATCAATCTTACTGCACAATTCCTGCCTGCTGGATCTTCTCTCCTCCTCCTCCCTACAGCTGCAGGACACGGTGATATACCCTAGGGCCCAGGCCTGCGGTAATAACCATGGTTCTTCAGTTTCTCACTCACCCTGAATTTCATATCCAGTCACAGGGGACATAGGCCAGCTCTCAGCCAAAAGAGAGGACTTTTTTCAGGTCAGAAGAGGAAACAAACACCTATTACTCATCCAGTGCCTTTAGGATTCAACTTCTGATCAAACTGATATGCTACGGTCTCTTCTATTCACCACAGAACAAAAGTCCTCCACTTGCCTGATGGCCTAACTAAAAACAGGGACAAAAAGCACAAGTCCTTCATCCAGCTCCAAATTTGCACAGAGTCCTCATGCAGGAGAATTAAATTAAGTGGGACCAACATAAGACCAGTCTGTGCAACATAAAGAATAAAAGTCATACCCTTTATTGTGGTAAATTAGACCAGAGTGTTACTTGTACTCATGTACGAACACTTTTTGGTCACATGAACTCCAGAAAAAAACCCCAGCGTTCTTCCACTCCACACTTAGAGGTGATAGCATTCCCTTTGCTATGGGGCTTCTCTAGGGGAGATGGGGAAGTGGGGTGTGATGTAACTGCTCCAAGCAAAATCACCTCTTTTTCCAAAGACTAGATGGAAGAAAATTTTTTCAGAGCACACAGCAATAGTTTCTTTTAAGGAACTAAGGCAGAGTACTGCTCTCTGGTTTGGTTCCATGCTTACAGACCCAGAATTCCCTACAGAATAATAAAGCTTATGAGACAAAGTATCATAACCAGATACTGTCAACATCTGATTAAGATACCATTTTTCTGAGCTAATGGAATACAACATACAAGCTGATCACAAGTAAGGGTTACAGCCTCTCTCCTCTTCTGTGCTTGCCTGTGCTGTTAAAGACACCTGGATAATCACTCTGAAAACAGCTGCTTTCACATGTATCTACATTTAAATATCATGGTGAAATCCAATAAGCAAATCCCTACTCCAAGGTCACCTCAGGCCACTGATGAGTTCTAAGTGCACACACAGTTGAGGCTCTGAAGTTTGGTCCATCCTCAAAACACAGTTTGAGGCTGGACTCTTTCATGAGACAGGTCTGTTTGGGGCTCCTCCAAATACCACTGTTTTCTACCCAGTCTTCTTGCTTGCAGACACATCAAGCAGTACTGAACTGGTGCTGCAGATGGCTTCATCCCTTTCCCCTCCACAAACAATGGAGCTTCAAAAGTAGGCATCAAGCTGCTATCAATACTGATGGCTGTAGACAAAGTTAATGATATTTAAGTGGAAAATGGTATAAACAAAAAACCTGCAAGGCTGCTTACCTATTAAGAGCCAAAAGACAGGCTTAATTGTAAACAGATTTTCAAGATGTTGCCAAGGAAGAGCCTCTTTCAATACCAACCAAGAAAAGCAGCCATAAAATCATCCACTTGTAGCAGTATTTCCCATCTTGGAGATTAGCCTGACACACGATAGCAGCTAGACAACTACTTAGAAATTATTAAATACTAAGGAATGAATAATTTTATCCTAAGAAAGAAAACCTACACCATTGGCTGAAGACTTTGAAACAAGTAACTCAGAGCTGAAATTCATTATCCACACGAACTCAGATGCACCAGTGTCCAACCCAGCCCCTTCCTCCAGAGCACACTGGCTTTACCACTCAAAGCAGCTTACACCAACATCACCACCTTTATTTACAAAGCATTTTAATATGCATCTAAAACCAATTATAAAAGCAAAAACACCAATAGGATTGCCTTATGTTTCTCAAGGCAAGCCAAAAGAAAATGAGGAAAAGTTGTTTATTTGCAAGCATTAACAAGGACACAGCACAATCATGCAAAGCTGCTGGCATTTCTTCCAACATAAAGTAAATTATAACCACCTTAGAAGCCATAATCACCTTGATTAGCTACCAATAATTTTTTAAAGCCATAACAAAGAACATTTCTTCCACACTCCAGTAGAGAACAAAACTGATGCAAGTCTAAGACACAGCAAATTCACCTGAATCTTACTGTGCAAGCTCTGCCTATATGAAGCATTCTGAAGTCAAATCCCGCAGTGTCAGTGAAAACAAAAAGACTCAGGGCTTTTTCCACTATAGCTTGTTTTTTTAGCAGTAATATTTAGACTGCATTTTACTGTGCAAAGGCCATGAATTTAGTATATCATCATACTTGCCATTTGCTCACATAAAGCATTAAAAATATCTTCCTGCTCAGAAATAAGAGTGGTTCTTTTCATATTAAAAGGTCTACTGCCAATGAACTATTTCTTTCAATTATATTTAATTAAAATCAGGCATTATCTCAGAGGTTATCATTATCTCAGGGGTTGACTCTATTCTAACTTCACCCTAGAACGTGCCCCCTTCCACACTCCATGTTCTCATGTCTTTGACATATAGAAAACCATGCACAAAAATCAGAACTAGTCATAGGAAAAATATCTGCGTTTACAACTTGCTTCTTTGGAAGTTTGCCAATGTGCACAGCATGGTAACTATAAACAGATTGGATTCCTGATTTAAACATCCACTGAAAAACTTCTTATGCGAACTGGTAAATCCTGCTCCCTCTGCTGTTACTCTCTTTAAAGGACGTAGCTCCTACACTGCTTCCCAAAGTATGATTGGTTACATTAAAAAATTGAATCCCAAGAAATTATGGCATTAGCAAGAAGCCACATTCTTGTCTGTTAGTGTCACAGCAGTGCCAATTTACAAGTGCAGAATAACGTTCTGCTTGTGAAATATGAGTGGCAGTTAATGATTGCTGTATATATTTGCAACATACCTGTGGGATTATTTCCAAGTACTTAATGCCAGAAAGATGAAGTATTACCCTGGTAAAGACGGCCACAGTGGCCTTTCAGCTCCACTCCACCTTCACAGAGCACCTTTAAAATTAAAGAGCAAGAGGTTTTGTTACAAAAATTTCTTCTGGGGAACACTACCTTACTATTGAGGAAGAGGGATGATTATTGGCTAGAAATACCAAACATCACAAAGTCACACAGTCCCAAAAATAGTCTTTATTTACATATCCTCTCTCCTCCTTGCTTCCAGGTTACAAGAACATTCTTTGCTGCCTGAAATAAAATTACTCCTGTCTAGTCAAAGGCATGTTTTGCCATCGTACGACATGCCAAGCTGCTGTGCCCCAGCTGAGCTATGGTAATACTTAGCTAGTGCCTTCAGTTTTCACACCAGCTCCTCTCCACTGTCTCTGCACAGCCTTTTCCACCGAGGCTTTGGTCGCTACATCGTACAGGTCATACACAGCTGCCTGTGCTCTCCTGGCTTGTCCCCAGCTCAGGTACACAGCGATACAAGGACAGGCTTTTTTAGGAAAACAGAGCGCAGAGTAAAATTAAATGAGACATGAGCAGAACAAGTAGGGTTTAAACACCACTACAAGGCTTAAGGCATCGCCTGCTCCATGCTGAGCGTATGGCAGGCAGGGAACATGCACAGCCGGTTAATGCAGCTGCCACAGTCAGCTGGCAGTCATTAAACCAGGAATGCCAGTCCTATCGAACCCAAACAGCGCGGAGAAGGAGAACAAGCTCTTCCATGATTTTTGCGATGAGACCTCTAATACGCTTACAAAGACCCGCTGGTGTTTTGCGATACCACCTCCCCCTGTGCCAAACCGCCGTCCTCCCAGAGCCCGGCCCGTGGGCAGCATAGAGGGGCTGCTGCTCGCCGACTCCGCCGCGGGGCGCTGGACGGGGGCAGCCACCCAGGACCCACCAACCCCCAGCAGCGGAGCGAGGACCCTGGACAAGGATTTAACCATGGCGCGGCAGGGCTGGACTGCCTTCAGACCGCTCAGACCGCGCCGCCGGGCAGCGCTCACGACTCCCCCGCAGCGTCACTGGGGAGCCCGGCAGCGGGACCCCTGCGAGTCCCGGGGGGCTGCGAGAACAGGCACAGCTTATTGCAGGCTGCTGCCGCCCCACCGCCCTCAGCGTAGCCGCCAGCTGTACCTGTACTCTCAACTCTGCCCCACTCACCCTGCGTCCGCCGCTCCCGCCGCCCGTTCTAGAAGCGCCCCGGCCCTTCCAGCCCCGCCTCCCGCCGGCCCCGC
The DNA here is from genome assembly GCF_009650955.1 of Corvus moneduloides. Classification (NCBI taxonomy): domain Eukaryota; kingdom Metazoa; phylum Chordata; class Aves; order Passeriformes; family Corvidae; genus Corvus; species Corvus moneduloides. The sequence goes on from NC_045490.1 coordinate 11,050,099, forward strand.
CCCCTTGGGCCACCGCCACATCCGAAGCCCCGCCCCTGCCCCTCCCCCCGCCGTAACGCCGCGAGTAGCAGCACATAGCCCCCACCGCCCGGGTGCTGCTGAGGCCTCTCAGCGACTGTTCCCCGGTGAAAAGCGGATCCAGAGGGAAATCAAACACCCCTGTAACCCCTGCTCCATCCCTAGAACAACCCGCCTGGCTCTGGACGTGCTCCCTGCAGGCCGGCGGCAGCTCAGGAGCTGCTCACAGCACCGCCGAGCCAGCGCTCCGCTGCTCCGGGTGAGCCCTGGGCAGGCGGCGGGCTCGTGGCAGAAAGAAAATGATGGCAATGAAGGAAAGCAATCTCAGTGCCGGAACGTGGCAGGGCCGTATGAGCAGGGTGATGGGTTCACGCTGTCCTGGGCTCCGCCAAGGGCAGGAGCAGCCGGAGCCCCACTGGGTGTCCCGGGACCAAAGCACAACTTCGGGCGAGGGCGGACCCGACCCGAGGCACGGGCAGAACTGAAACAAAGAGAAAATCATTCCCCAGCTCACCAGAACGTCTAATTTACTGTTTCCTCTCCAGAAACCAGCATTCACTCTAACTCTGAGTGACCATCATCATTGCCAATCACCCTAACAGTTACATCTACCAAAAATAACATCTTTTCAATATTAAATAGAACCAGGAACCGTGTTAGACCATGCAAGACACCAAGAACAAGCTACCTCTTGCTTTCCAAATTCACTCCATCACAAGTCCATTTTCTAAAGAGAGATCTAGTGAAATACAACTGAAAAAACAACGTTTTGGGAGATGACTCACCAAAGCACAATCCATAAGAAAAATAGAAAATAGGGAAATAAATATCTAACATAAGGGTGCAATTTCACTGAAACTTTCAACAACTGCTAATATCATAAACCATAATAAAAGGGTCCAGCTGTCCTGTCACCAGAACATCCTAACACAGTTCCGTATGTTGCACATACATACACTTTGTACATTAACATTTGTTTGGGTGAACTTAGAAATGATTGCATCACTATCAATGAGAAAAGCAAGCTGTGAGTCTGTGGTGGCATTAACAATATTTGTACATTTTAGAGACTGTAAAAACACCATTAGTCTTCAGAGCCAATGACATGAGTCAGAGCCAGATTCCTCAGGTCTGATGCTTCTTTGTTAATCTATTATAGACTTTTTGCTCTTATGTTAGGGAGAAGCAGATTTTTTCTTCTCTTTTAGTAGAAAGGACTAAAAATGTGTTTGTATAGGTGTGTTGGGTTTGTCTGGCAACGTTTTGGTAGTGGGGGGCTACAGGTGTGGCATCTGTGAGAAGCTGCCGGAAGCTTCCCCCACACCCCATGGAGCCAATGCCACGGACTCCAAGAGACTTGCTGCTGGACAATGCTGAGCCCATTGCCAACAGTAGCAGTGTTAACGTATGTAAAAAGGGGGAAAAAAACTGCAGAGAGAGGAGTGAGAATATGTGAGAGGAACAACTGAACCTGTAAAGGTATGGCATGGAGATCTGCTTTAAAACCAGGAGAATCAAGCATCCTGTGGGTGTTTGAAGCCCTTATGTTCCTTAAAAGTAGAGTAAAAATCCCTTTGAAGAGAGCTTGCCTGCCAAAAGTCCCCAGAAGTATTTTTGGGTGCCCCCTTGTCCCTCATATTACAAGGGTTTGTTCAAGACCTAGGCAGAGGAAATATTAAAACTATCTGAACAGTACTTATGTCATGCCATATGGGAATTCCCATAAAACAATGCAGCAAATCAGAATGGAGGCGGCAGGAATATGTCTGGAAAACAACTCTTTCTGACCTCAGCATAGCTCAGGTTTCTCCCTGAAACTGAAGCTAAAAGTTACATGTGTAAAAAGGCCTTGTACAGGAACAAATTCTAAAATTAGTTGTATGTCTGTTGCTCTTCCTTTATTTTTCATGAATGAAAAAATAATCATACCAGATCCTAGAAGAGCAAGGATGGAAGCCAAAAGTCAAGGCATGCCAATATCCAATCTCTGCTGTTTAAAGATCCAGCCAAAAGTCTGAGCAATGTCTTTACATCAGCTGTAGATAAAAGATTGTGCCATGCTGTGGATGTGCTGCCTGCTGAAGTATCATCTAATTATTAGTCTTCCTTTAGCTGGTGCACAGGTGAATCTCACAAGCTGAGAATTTGGTGGACCAAAGGAAATACAAACTGTACTGTTGGTGATGGGCAGAAGAAAGGGGGCTTCTGAGGTGAGGGAAGGGTGTATGTACTGGGACAAGCCTCCTGTGCCAGCTGCAGCCATGGGCTTGGCACTGTCTGGTACCCATCTGACAGCAAAATCACAGAGCATTTCCAAACAGCAAAATTCCTGAGCATTTGTCAGGAAGCCATCCTGAATCAAACCCTTTAAGCATTAGAGAAATGTCTCCATCACAAGGAGAAGGTGCGACTAAGATGCAAACACAGGGAAAAGGCAATGTGGCCAGACAGACACACTTCACTACGAACAGACCTGAGTACAACTTCCTCTTGGAATAACATCCTGTGCACAGTGGCAACAAAAAGCTACATCAGGTTACTGCACTTCCACAGCCCACACAGCCCACTGCTCTACGTGCTCCCACTGCTCTGCACTGGGCATCTGCTGTCTTGATTGCAGGTAATTTTGTCCAGCAGTTAGCCCACGCCAGCTCAGATGTCTCTGCATGGAGCTGCCCTGCACAGACTAAAGAAACCTAGCGTGTAAAATGCTGAGGTATCAACTATACCATGCTTTGTCCTCTGACAAAACTCAGAGACCTTGGCTGCAAACAAACTCCTGCTATGAAAGTTTCCTGAGCAGTCTGACCTGTGCCAGGATCCTCCTGGAATGGGCAAAAGGCTTTATGCCAATACACTGTTTTGGGAACTCAGTCCTGTGAGGCCCTGAGCCACCCTGGTGCTGGTGCAACTGAGCTGAGCAGACTGGGAGGCTGCAGGCAGTCATGAATAACTCAGTGTTATTCAAGGCTGCACCCCTTGAGGACACCAAAGTGCAACAGAGAAGTGAAAGGATGGGATTTATGCCTTAAATTCTGCTGCAGATAATCTAGAAAAGACTTAAGGTGAGATAAACACACAGTGTTCAGATGGAAAAGATCTGTCATACAGAGCGATACCTCCAGCTGTCTCTGTGCCAGGTTTGGGACACTAAAGCTGGATTCACCAGGAGCATCCCAGGGAGGAATCTGATGGCTTGTATTCCTATTCAACATAATTTTGGTACAGTAGAGGCTGGTCTGGCAGTACTCTGAGCCGTGCCCAGCTGCACATTCACAAAGCCATTTAAACTTCTGCAAACACAGAAAAAACTATTAATTTCCCAACTGGCTTATTTAAAACAGTACAAGTGCACCCATACAGAATTAGAGGGTTCTTACTGCAGGGAAGGAAAAAGACACACATTCTCCCCTTCTTATTTAAAATTACATTGCCCATGTTTTAATTAGATTTTCCAGATTATCCACGGATGCCCAAAAGAACCAGGGGGTGTTGGGATACAGACTGCAGTGCTTGCTCAGCATCTGAGGGGCTTGCAGGACATGAGGCACCTTTTATAAATGATGTTCTGATATTCTCCTTTGAAATCTGTCAGGGGGCATTGGGGGTGGACAGCTCTGAGGACTGTGACTTCCATCATTTGCATGCAAAGGAGGCACTCTCCAGGCTGAAACATTTTTTAACTATACCCATGTTTTATGTTTTTTAATCAAAACTTGGCCCCTGCCTCAGCAAATGAATAAACTCTTTTGTAAACGTGGCTAGCAGGAATGATGGATCACCCTGTGCTCTCTGTTTGAACTAAGAAGGAAATACTCTAAGTGGTTGGAGCCTGAAGAAGATCCTGATTTCTGCAGAAAGATGCATTCCCATCTCCCTGTGTCACCACAGCTAGGGTGTAAGTGAAGTGGAATGTACCTGGGTGGCTGGCAAGCAGGCACCTCTGAGCATTGCCCACCCGACCCCTGTATTCTCCACAGAGCAGTGATTTTCACTGCTAGGTAAAGAAATGGAAGACTTTGAAGTAACACAGACAGATTGCCCTGCTTGAAGCTCAGAAAGCAACCTTCAAGGTATTTAAGCTTGTGACACATTTAACATAGGGGTTTGTGGAGGAGAAGCACATTTTTTGCATAATAAAGTCCAAGAGGGAATGTGGAAGAGGACTGGGTCATCCCACACTGGACTGGGCAGACCTTTCTCTGCACACCCTGGGTTTCAACACAGATTCTGTATGAGGCTAAGCAGCCAATGTACAGGCTCTGTGAGTCATTCCTTCGCATACTTCAGCATAAACCAAATCCAGAAATAGGAAAGGCCATCCAGTCACATTACTTCTTTTAGGTTTAGAGAAAGATGTAGTTAAGAAATATGGGTAAAAGACATTACAAACCCATGAAAAAAACCACAAAAATCTCAACCTTTATTTTATTTAGGCTACTAACTAGTGGATGAAAAACCAGACGTTTAAAAAAAACATATTGAATCAGTCTGAAGTCAGATCAGGATGAAATATTTCTCTCTGGAGAGATGATAATTTGCAGTCACTGCGTTTTAGGTGGCAATCATCTGCCGGGCATAGCTCCTGCTATGTGTGTGGGTTTTCCACATGGAACCGAGGTATATTTATCCAAAAAAGATTTCTCACATGAGGAAAGGGTCACTGCATTTGGGTTTTTTGTACTAAAGAGAGCAGCCTGGGAAAATACTGCTTGCAAGCTCTGCGATTTCACTGCTGACTGGCTCCAGCACTCTCAGCTCCATGTCCTTACTCATTCAGCATCAGCCTGTGCTGGCTTTTCATATCCCGTCTTTGCACACAACATAATTTACAGACACCTTGGAAGAGAAACCCAGCTGATGAAAAATGCTTATGCAGAGGGCTTGTTAGCTTTGTGCTGAGATTCTGAAATCTCAGATCTCAGAACTGAGATCCCAGGGAGGCTGACAGCATCCTTCCTAAATTTGACTGATCACAGGTGTAAGTTCCACTCTGACAGACTCATGACCTCCAGGCCTGCCAGCAGCCAGCAAGCAAAGCAAACATATCTTTCCTCCAACTGCAGAGTACTTAGTCCTTTAGCTTCTCATCATTCTCACATAACATCCCCTCATTTGTGTTTTGTATCATTCATGGTTCATGCACAGCCACCCAGGCCAGAAGGGGACAGGGTCAGTCTTCTTCCCAGAGGTGCCTCCTCTCCTGCCTGATCTGGAGCTGCTCCTGCAAAGCATCTTTTCTGAACCCCCATTTCAGTGCTGAATCAGGGCAACTCTGGCAGCATGAGTCCTGATCTTTCCTCTAAGCAGCAACATCTGCACAGCAAAATTCAGTGATGGAATTGTTAACTTCTGGAGTTCCTGAAATCCTTTCTGGCACATCACTTGATTTTAAAAATATTTGTCTGACTTGAACAGTAGATCTTTATTCCTTCCCAGGCAGAGGAAGAGGCACAGTGTGTGCACTGTATACTCAGCATAAGTAAACAGTGAATGCCTGAGCATGGATGTTCATGTAGAGGTATTAAATAAGGCAGTGAACTCCTTTCACTACAGCTGCTGAAAGGGAAAATATATCTTCTACATATGCCCATGCTACAACTCCATAGGTAAAGTCACACCATTCACTTGCTGGTGTTATTCCAGAGCACATACTTTTTCTTGCTCTGCCTGTGATAGGACACACAAGACAGTTCATTTCTGGCATGATCTGGGGAAGTGCAGAGGCAGAGATTTCTTCCACAATGACTGGTTCTACAGTAAATAGTGTGTGTGGAAGCATCTTCAGCTCCACATTTTCTAAGCACATTTAAGTAACTCAAAGAGCTTAACTCAGTATGGGCTGTGTTCTTCCCTTACATTAGAAAAGAAGAGAAAAAAAAGAAGTAGACACGCAATGGAATTAAGCTGCCACTGCAAGAAATGAAATTGCATATCTGTAAAGAGTATATACATTTAACAATTTCTGACATTTAAACAGATTCCAGTGTTCTTTATAGGCATTTTAATATCTCCTGATATAATTGTAATGATATAAGTGTGTGGTTTTATGTTCTAGTCTGCTCTTTGTTATATATGTCTCCACTTCAGCTCTATTTAGCAATTACTGAACTGAATTATTCTGGTTAATGAAGATTTAAAGCTCCATGGTTAATACAGAAAAATAATATGTTTGGAAAATATGTATTAATACAACCAAAAGGCTAATAACATTACTTGCTTTAACATAAAAATATCCCTTGACTTTTTCTGGATGGAAATTCAGAAGAAAATTAAACTATATTTTCTCATTTGTAATTCAAGAAGCACATTCAAATATTATAAAATAAATCTTCATTTCCACTCTGTTCAATCTGGCTTGTATTGAATGTATAGGTGTGACAGAGGAAATTTATCACAAGGTAAATAATTTTAGCCCTACAGACAAATCCTCAGCTTATACAGATTGTAAACCCCTAATAATTCTAGAAGGAAGGGTCTAATTAGCAAAGGTTCAGGTCCCAAGAGATGAAGCTATTTTACTTGCAGATCTAACCCTGGTATTGTGGCCTAACTTGCTGTCCCTGTAATGATTTTGGGAAGTCAAAAATGAAATGACCCACCCTGGGCAGTGCTAGTATTTGTGTTCAGTTTTCTTGGAGGGTGCAGCCTGTGGCACAGCTCTGCTGCTGTGGTTTTACACCCCACAGCACACACTGCCTGCCCATGGGCAGCCAAGGGCAGCTGGGAACACAGCCATGGCTGCCCAGCTCCCAGCAGGGCCTCACATGCCTGGAGCTGCCCTTTCCTTATCACTTTCAGCATGATTTTGCTGCGAGAAATTAAAGGACACTCTCAGGCTGTTGGAAAGTTCCCTTGGAACCATAGAATATCCTGACCTGGAAGGGACGCACAAGGATGATTGAGTCCAGCTCCTGACCCTTGACAGGACAACCCCAAGAATCCTGTGATGTATCTGAGAGTGTTGTCCAATCTCGTGGTAAACTCAGAGCCATGTGGTTGTGCAAAGTGGCTTTTCATGCCTCAGTGTGGCACTGTTTATTTCACAGAAGCTGTCTCAAGGCAGCCATGTGGTTTCTAATGTGACACTGGTGAAGCAGTGGCCCCACGCTGCTGCCCAGCCCCCGGAATCCTTGGGAGTCATCTTCACCTCGTGCTGCTGCCCAGCTCTCCTGACACCCCTGGGTTTTGTCCTCACCAAGTGCTTCGGCTGAGATCCCTCCCCTGAAGGAAGGCTACAGCTGTTCTCCCCCAGGCCCTGGCTGCTGACCAGACAGCTCACCCATCCTTCCCACCGGGCAAAACACCGCTCTAAGCTTTGTGCATCATCTGTATTAACCCCCTTGGTTGTGCCTCACCATGTCCCCGAGCCCAGCCCAGCCGGGCAGTGCGTCCCGCGGGACCCTCCGGCTCTCCCCGCAGCCAGGGACCGACAGCCAGACGCGTGTACCCCGGGCCGGACACCGGGCCCGGGCCGGACTGCGATTCCCGGAGCGGCCGCGTGGGAGCACGCCGAGCCCGGATCCACGATCAGCCGGATCCAGGATCAGCCGGATCCAGGATCAGCCGGATCCAGGATCAGCCTCATGCTTCACCCTCTGGAGCAGGCTGAGGGGCTGCATGCCTTCTCTAGCCCTGCATTCCCGTGCATCCATTGCCAGCGTAAAAACCTCCACAGCTGAGAGTGAACATTTAAATAATAAACACTTTTCTTGCTGTAGGTACTCAGAATAAATCCATTCCCCCCTCCAAGTAGCTGTGCTAGCTCCACATGGCTGTCGTAAAATGGTTATTACCCTCGAAGGGAAGAGTCTTGGCTAGCCAAGGAAGCAACATTGGATAATACTCAAGTACTTGTTACCTCACATCAAACTGAAATAAAAACTCACATTCTGCCAACATATTGTGGCTACACATGTAAGCAATATATATCACTATACATTACACTATACATTAAACAAATCTGACACAATACCAGCATCTGCCACACATAGTTGGGTAGTAACAAAGTAACTAGCAAAAAATTCAGAAATTAGATTTAACAGTTCCAACAGTTCTGTTATAACCCAACTAGAAAACAATGGGTATTTCTGTATTTAGTATGTGTGCCATGCTTATTTTAAAGTAAAAGAATGGAATTGTGTTCTGCAAAACCCAAGGATCTTGGCTTTATCCCTAAAAGCATTAAATATACACGAATACAGACCAGTGACTGACTCAGCAGTTTGACAGTGAAACACAGAATTAGTGAGATTAATAATAGGCTTTCAGCCATCCAGATAGGTAATGCCATGGTTACTCTCCTTATTTTGACAGAAGCATTTTGGATTAATCTGATTCAGTTGAAAGGGAAATCTGGTAGCCATGAAAGGACGGTGGTTTGTGACAGCCCCTGTGAATCACTGGGACAAGCAGAATGAGGTCCATATGGCATCAGTTGCTGTCACAGCTCCTGCTAAATGTAACCTTTGTTCCTACTTTGACAGGTCAGCCATAAAACAATGAGCAGGAAAGAATGAGCTCCCCTTTGGCATCGCTCCCGAGGGCCCTACAGAAACTGTGTGGTCTGAAAGAACCCATTTCTAAATTAATTCACTTAAACTAGCATAGTCACTTTCTGGGTGGGAATTCAGGTGAGCAGGAAGTCAGCGTTAGCTGCTCTGTGTCTGACCTCACACCAGTGAGCCAGGAGCTGCATCACAAACTCTGTTGGCTGAAAAGACAATTGAGACACAGCAGGACTATTTATTTTCATAGTCTTAGAGACACTTTCTCAAGAAAGGCAAAGTGAATAGACACCAAAGCTCATCCTATAACTGCCTGGACATTTCTCTGCATCCCAATCCCTCTTTTGACTGTGAGCTGACCAGCAGCTCCTCTTCCTCCTCCTCCTCCTGGCCTTGATTTTGGATTGGCTGTGGAAGGAAGATGTGAAGGAAGCAGAGAGGAATCATGCAGAGGGAGAAGGAATGGGGTCTCCTGCACACCCTATGTGTGCATCCTGGAGCATTGCTGAGCTGGGAGGATCCACTGCCCCCCGCTCTGGGTCAGACATTCCCTCCTCTCCCAGAGCATGGTCACCATCAGCCACTTGCTCAGCATGAGCAGAGCCTGAAACACATGCTTTGCATGTAAGTCCCACCCCTTGGGAGAGAGCAGAGCATCCTGGGCTGAAATCCTTCTTGAGAGACAAAGTAAAGAAGAAATTTAACACAGCTCCTGACAGCTAACATAGGCACACAGTGCAACGGTCAATGAACAGGTTAAAAATACAGCAGGAATTTAGCTGGTGCTGAGAAGACACTCCTGTCAGCTGGGCAGTGTGCTTAATACAACCTCCCTGCACAGTTTTTCAAAAGCATTCTCAGAAGTCCTGTGGAAAGTGGCCAGCAGCTGTGAAGCTACCTAATGCTAGCAGGCCATGCCAGGAGGCCTTGACAGCCCATCCATAACCTGCTCCCTCCGGCATGGCCCCAGCTGATAAGGCTGACTCAGTTGTCTGAGGCCTTGCTCAGTGCTGCTGTCATAGGCCTCTGGCTTGAGGCTGAGGGAGTTGTGGCGTAATCACCCCACCCTGCCTTGGAAAACCTCTCCTCTGTGCTAGCACAAGCTCTGTGTTCCTCCTTCTCTCCTGATAAGGTGTTTGGCTGTGGTTTTGGTGATGCATCACAGATGTGCATGCTGTAAGCCAGCAGAAGACCAAACTCCCAGCAGCTTTGAAGAAACAGTCATTTTGAGTGTTCATCATGGGCCTTGTTGGTACCCACTTCTTGCTGGGTGTTTTCTGTGCCTTGACACAGCTGGGATGGCAGCTGAACTGGAGCATCAAGGCCTTGCACTGACCTGCCTGTCATTTGTGCAGGCAGAAATGCCCCAGTGAAGAAATTATGGGAACTGGCTCCTCGCCATGGCCTGGCTGCAAAGTTGTGGAACTTAGTTTGTTCTAAACACATGAAACCAGCTGTATATTGGCAGAGGGTGGTTCCCAGTGGTGGAAAAGGAGTTTAGGGACAGAGAACGTTGGGTCTGGAGTTGGGTATACACTGAGATCCGTTCTGTCAGCATCGATGGGAATCAGCCCTGGCTATTTAAAGTACCTCCACCAGCACCAGGGAGCTCAGCAGAGGCCTGCTGTCTGCAGGACACATGTGAGGCAGTTTGACCTTCCTACTCCTTCATAGCCTGGCTTTTTTATAGCTGCAGATGTGCTCATTAACCACAGAATTATTCACCTCCTCTTTGAGTCCTACTCATTCCTAAATAAAAGGAACCCAGTGATCAGACTGAAAGATGAAAAGCTATCACGGCTGACATCTGGGTGCAGACTGCAGACGTTGGTGCATTAGTACATTAACACAAGATATTTATGTGGGCTGAACGCAAATAGTATCTTTCATCTCTCGGTGAAGTATTTTACTCACAGAAAGTCACAGAGAGAGAAGAGGAGAATACATCATCCCATTTATTAATGCAAGAGCATGAGAAATTCTGTACGATGTAAGATTATATTACGAGACAGTCACAAGAGGGACAATTTATAGTTAAATGTCAAAAGAAACAGAAAACTAACCTACAGAGCAGATCTTGGCCTTCTGTGTCTCATTCCTTTTCCATGTCATTGTTTAAAGACACAATTCTGGGCATCCTTCACAATGGGCAGCTCCTGTTCCCATAGCAACAAAATTCAACAACATTATTGGTATTTTCCATATTAACATGCAATTTTCCCTCTGCTCAGGACAGAGGGCTCTGCCTGTGACTGACGAGGTGATCCAAGCATGTGGGCAGGCAAGAATACTGTAAGTGTTGGATGAAGCAGAGAAACAAATTAAAGGATCAGCTTTACAGAGATCCAGGATATGGTGGTAACAGCCCAACACCATGCTGGGCAGACAGGCAGAGCCCATAAGGCTTCTCATGCTGATACCAAACCCAAAGTCACCCCAGGCTGCTCAGGCAGCTGAGAACTGCCTGACATCAGGAAAGAGCACTGAAATCAATGGATTAAAGGGTGCAAACCAGATGTAAGTGATGGTGGTCAGCTCTGCTGTTGCAGTTCTGTTTCCAGTCCATTCATTTTCAGCATCAAAAGTGACGAATACCTGTCTTGGGATAGTTCTGTAGTTTAAGCTGTTCCCTCCTCCACTAAGCTGGGGATGTGTTATTACATGACACATCCCCAGCACAAGACTGTGACCAAGAGGATGAAGCTGTCCTCAGAGTGGTTATAGTAAAACTGATTTACACAGAGAGAGCTGTAAATGCCACTTTTGCTCTCTAAAAATAGGGGTTTTTTTAAAACCAAAAGCACAGAGAGGAAAAGCCTGATTTAAAACACTAGTTACAAACCCCAGAAACTGAGATATCATGCCCAGTGTTCCACAAAGTAGAATTGTAAATGACAGACTGTCAAAGGCCATTCACTTTGTGTCTCTGCCCTAAAAAGGACCAGCTTGCATGACACATCTTCACCAGCTGGGGCCTCTCCTACAGTAGGCACAAACAAGGGTTCCTTCAGTCTTCTCACATCCAACTCTTCTTCTGTTCCAGCACCATGCTGTGTGTCCCAGCAGGACTTGTGCAGCTGGGACTTGTTTGCCCCCCACCCATTCTCAACAGAAGCGAGCACCTGTGCCCCTAAGGAGTTAGTCCAGAAAGCCCACCCCAAAGCAGACATGGATGCACAGCACTAACCCATAAGTCAGTCCAGCAACTGGCCAAAATTCAGCTGCTGGTTTAACACCTCTCTCACTCTGAAGGGATTTTTTTCCTGGGGGTTTCATACTGAATGAGTCACTTTTCCTTTTAACCTTAAAACTTCGAGTGCATGGATGTAATCTGTCATCCCAGCCACAGCTGGGGTAATGCAGAGGTCAAAGGAATAAATAGCAGAGAGGCTTTATGAACTTTCTCCCCCACAAAAAAAAATCCCATTTGTAGCCAGGAATAAAAATCACACAAAATCCATTCCATTGCTTGCTTGCATCATTACTACTATTAAAAATTCTTTTAAAAATTATATGAAATACCCTTTGTCTTTCTCTTTTTGTTGTTTTTTGTTTGTTTGTTTGGGGTTTTGGTTTTGTTGGGTTTTGCTTTTGTTTTGTTTTTTTGTTTTACCCTCTTTCTAAAAATCTGTGGAATAGTATTCCCTGTTTTCCATGTTCTCCTGACACGGTGCCAAACAGCAGAGAGCAGCTGAGGCCATATTTTGTCAAATAACCCAAAAGCCAACATACTTGGCAATGAATATGCACAAGATGATTCTGATACAATGAGTGGGTTTCATTCCAGACCAGTCTGTTTTCATTGCTCTTAGAGTTTTCATGGCAATGGTCTGGCAGGGTGATTATTTTTATTCACAACCAAGTTAGCAATTTGGCTCTTGCTAACACCATTATTACACTAAATTATCAGGAGAGCTTGAAGTCCCTGCTCACATTTGCTGTCCATCTCAGAAACTAGAAATAAGGTCCCAGTGCTCCTAAGTTTGCAAGCTATTGTCTGGAGTTGGAGTCAAGTGCATTTCTGCCTCTCTAAGTCCTCCTGACTTTATCAAAGAGCAGTTTGGAAAACAAAGGAGGGGGCTGGGACCCAAGGAGAGCTGCTAGGATATACTAGGGTGCAAAGCTGAGTCAGGGAAACCCTCGCTCTGTTCCTGCAGAGGATGAAGACAAGAACATATTTGTTGGTCCTTCCAACAAGAAGACATGGACCTGTTAGAGGAGGTCCACAGAAGGTCACAAAGATGCACAGATGGCTGGAGTCCTTCTGCTCTCAGGATAGGCTGGGAGAGCTGGGGTTGTTCAGCCTGGAGAAAAAAAGGCTCCAGGGAGAACTTAGAGCCCCTTTCAGTGCCTAAAGGGGCTCCAAGAGAGCTGGAGAGGGGCTTTGGACAAGAGCCTGGAGTGACAGAACAAGGGGGAATGGCTTCAAACTGATGGAGGTTGGTTTTAGACTGGATATTAGGAAGAAATTCTTCCCTGTGAGGGTGGTGAGGCCCTGGCACAGGTTGCCCAGAGAAGCTATGACTGTTCCATCCCTGGAAGTGTTCTAGGCCAGGTTTGACAGGGCTTGGAGCAACCTGGTGTCTAGTGGAAGGTATCCCTGTCCATGGCAGGGGGGGGTCAGATTGAGATGATCTTTAAGGTCCCTTCCAACTCAAATCATTCTTTGACTCTGTCAGGAGGAAGCCATGTGTCCCACAGGGAGAGGGAGGAGGAGGCAGGGCAAAGGGCTGTGACCTGCCTTGGCCCCTGCACAACCACCTGGCACTTGGCACAACACAGAGAAGCCTGACTGCGTGGAGCTGTTTGTACAAGGGGATGTTTGCAGCGGAGCCAGCAAACTCCCTCTGACAAGGATGCTAACCCTGGGGTGAAGTGGTGACAAGTGAGGAAGTGTTGCTCTTTCATGACAAGCAGCTGGGGCCCCCTGCACCTCTTCCCTCCTCAACCCGTCCTGTCACCATTGGTGCACCCACTGGGCTCCTTTTAGGAACCTGCTTGTTTTCCATGCAGATGGACGCCCTCCTTGATCGGGGTCCCTGTCTGGGCCTGTCCTCTCTGCAATGTCTGGGTTCCTGGGTGAAATGAAATCCAGACTCATGTGTTGTCTGTGCCAGTAAAAATCCACATTTAAAAACCACCTCTGATTTCCTCAAAGAAATAATTAGCAGTGAGTCACTGTGTGGGGCCAGCAGTGAGCTGAGACAAATTGGCAAAGCTTTATTAACTGAGGTACTCTCCTGACTAAAGCAAGCAAGAGGCTGAGTGAGCTGCTCACAGGAGCCATGTGACTGACTAATTCCACAGGCACTTTCCAGCCACAGGGAAGGATAGTGAAGGAGCTGCTCCCTGCACTGCTCCCCAGGATTCAGCAGCTGAGGTCGGCACTGCTGGCTCCAGCCTCTTGGTGTTGTTCTTTCCAAGCCAGGACTACTCACAGCTGCCACCACCGTGAAGGTGGTGACAGGAATTTGGGGATTCTGGCTAAAAAGCCTCCATACTTTTCATGCTGGGGCACAGCAATGCAAACAGCTGGAAGGGAAGGAGAGGGCAGCAGAAGAAAATAAGCTGTGTTTATCCAGGGTGAGCACAGCCCAGTACAACCAAGTGATGTAAACACAAAGCATATCTTCAGCATTTAACTAACAGGATTCCTAATTAACTCCAATGGCAACCTGAACTTGTCTTCTGCTGTAAAAACAGCCAAAATGCTGCAGTCTGAGATTTGTAATGTCCCTTTTGGCTATAGCCACACACAAAAAAGGCAAAAATTTTGCTGGTTAGGCTCAAGGAATAAATAAAGAACAAATCCTGATGATCCTTTGAGTCTATTTCATAAGTGAAAAAAAATACGTCCGAGCTGAAGATCCATTCATTTAAATGAAACATTTAAATGAGTTTATTAGAAACTCAGATTCTGTAGAACTGCTGTTGCCCTGAATTTAATTACAACTGTAGATTTAGTAGTCAAACACAAATTAATCAAGATTGGTTGGGTTCAACTCACGATACACTCAAGGTTCAACACTGAGAGTTGTGTAACACGTTTCTTAATGGGATCAGATTCTTTTTTCTGGTCAGGTTGTTATTAATAGTAGCACTATACCAACAATGTAGACCAGCATACAGGTGCTCCAGCACCTGGTCCTACAGCAAAAAAAGCAAAAAGCCTAAAGCTAAAAAATAAAAAACCCTTATATTTTTTCCTTGGCAATCACAGCAAGTAGAATATATGATTCTTTCCACATTTAACAAAAAAAAAGGTTTCCTCAGGGTTATCCTGAAGTGAACTTGATTTAGGGCCCCAGCACAGCCCCAGCAAGTTAAAAGCCATCTTTCCACTAACTTCAGTGGGAACCAAAGATTTGTGAGTAAAATGTTGGCACAATTTTAACAACACCAGAATTTTGTACTGAGTCCTTTAGGGAGTAATCCCTTCATTAAATGTAGCAGAAATATAGGACTGTGTGTTAGTTATTGTCCATGAAGAGAAGCAGGTGCTCCTAACGTGACTTCCAGACACTGAAGGAAATGGAGACCCTGCACAGGCTGTAAGTTCTGGCAAGCAGGCTTTGTGTGGAAAACATCCATCGCAGCATGCTTGATGCTCTGTGTGCTTTGGAAATACCCAACTGGAAAATTAAGGAGCACCGAGAGGAGCTGCTAACCTCTCCAGGCACATTCCCTCCGGGCTGACTCCTGCTGCTCCTCCCAAAGTGGTGCTGGCTCCCCAAGGCACCACTACCACTGGATGCAGGGAGCAGGAAGGATGGGTTTGTATGAATTCACGGGATTGCAATCTGAAAGACATGGACCACGCTTTTGTCCCCAAAGATCCCTGTCAGGTCACTTCATTTCTACACATCTCAGCTTTGCAACCTGGAAAACAATTCTTCCTTCTCTCCATCTCACAATAAGTTTTCCAGTCTCTGTCTGTTGGCCCCCCACTGACCAGGAAGGGGGACATACTAGTTCCTGCCTGGGGCCAGGTCAGTCATCTGTCCTGGCTTGAATTACTCCCAGGAGGGCAGGAAGACAAGCCAGGACTGCAGCTGGCTCAAAGGGACACACCAGGGTCCATAGAGCCACCCCAGTGACAAAACACTCCACCATTAGCCCCACAGACGGACAATCATTGAATCATAGAATGGTTTGGGATGGAAGGGATATTAAAGATCATGTAGTTCCAATTCCCTGCCATGGGCAGGTTGCTCTAAGCACCACCCTGCGGGAGCTTTGGTGGGGACGGTCGGGACAGACGGAGACGAGAGACCTCTGTAGTCAGATCTTGGAACATGCGGTTTATTGCAAAGGGTGTGGGTACACGGGCACTGCTTAGAGCTGCCAGACTCAGCTCGGAGCAGGCCCAGGAGAGCAAGAGAGTAAGTGGGTAAGTAAAGAGAGAGAGAGCGAGAGGAGTGAGAGTGAAGAAGTAGTGATGAGAGTGTAGTAAGAGTGTCTGAAGTCCTGGTTACAATACAATAAATCATCTTCTGTACTGAATATTCTAATTGTCACTAACCAATCTAATACAAGATACAAATCCTATAACATTTACATACAGCCTATAAGAGTTCTTATATTACCATAGAGTGTTACATCTTAACTTCTAAAAACTACTCTTTGGACCCCTTCTGCTGAGCTAGTAGGGTCTGCTCTGACCCTTGGACCTGCCTGCAAGCAGAGGGTATTGTTCAATCAAGAGGGGATTACCTTCAGTCGGCCATACCATTGTTTTCCAGTTGTTCAGTAACTAAGATTTGGTATTTCAAAAGTGGCTTTCATTTCGATGTCGCCTGTAGTTTTCATATTCCCAAAATCTTTTGTCAGGCAATCATATTTATAAGGCTTTCCTGTTTCATCTTCCCCAACACCACCCAACTGGCCTTGAACAGTTCCAGCAATGGGGAAGCCACAACTTCTCTGGGCAACCTGTGCCAGTGCCTCACCACTCTCACAGGGAAGAGTTTCTTCCTAATGTTGAATCTAAAACCCTCCTCTTTTATTTTAAACCATTTCCTCTTGTTCTATTGCTATCTGCCTCTGTAAAATGCCACTCTCCCTCTTTTTAATGAATACCCTTTAAGTACTGTAAGGCTGCAGTGAGTTTCCCTAGAGCCTCTTCTTCTCCAAGCTGAACAACTCTGACTCTCTCAGACATAGAAACAGGAACTATTGCCACAAAATAATCTCCTTACACTAAAAGCCCCAAACCAGAATATCCCACTCACATTCACCATATGATTTTATTCACCATATTATTTATTATTTATTATGATCACAGTTGTTTCTGGATGAGATAAAGCACTATTCTCAACAAAGCATATGCATTTGCACTCACCCAGAAATGTTAAAGGCATTTACACATCCAGCTGTACTGTGGGATGGAGCATGGGGCATATCTGTCTGAAAAAGGCCCATGGAAATTAGGACTAAACATGTACTGTGGCATGAGAGTGACACATTCCTGACAGAACTGGGGCTTGGTGCCTGTATGGGATACACCATTACATCATGCCCGGAAGCATGTGCTGTGCCTGCAGGGGGTGGACACTGTGTGAACACACCCAGCATCACCAGCTACTAATGGCCTGCAGCAAGATAAGCCAGGGCTGGGGGTCCAGGGAGACAGGAATGTGGGAGCGGGGCTGGCCTCCGGGATAGTATCTGCTCAGTGGTGGTCTTATGGGGGAATTTACTTCCAGACAATGCAAAACAAATGGGGTGGTTTTATATGTCACATAATGCTGGGCTACAAATAGCAAAACAAGGGCAGGAACTTCATTATGCTGAAAAACATCCCAGATTCATTAGAAACCAAATACACTTTGTCTTCAGTGACTATAAAGCAAATGCCTGGGAAATATCGCAAGCAATCCATTACTGCTCCTGGCCTGCTCCGAAAGCCACGCTGACGGGAATGCTCACGTGGGTTGGATTGGAGCCAATACAAAGTCTTTAGGGGCCCCTCAGCATTCAGCAAAAGTAAATCCCATTTAGGCTCCAGCCTCACTCAGAAACTTAATTCTCAGGCACTTCCAATGGGCCAGGAAGGTCTTTTCTACACCCCAAAATTATTTGGGGGCATCTTTGCAGGATGTATGACCTGGAACTTGTGCCTGTCTGTGAACATCCACCTAAAATGTCCTGTTGCTTTTAGTGAGTGGGTCAGCAGAGGAGGGACTATGTGTCCAACAAGGTAAACCCCAGTTTTATACAAAGCATGCTGGAAGTGTCCCCATGCACGACAGGGCACAGCAGCCATTTGTTAAGTCCCCAGGGTGACGCTGGCTCACAGCACATCAGGAATTGACCCTCTATGTTTTATACATCAATAGGAAACCATTAATTTAATTAGAAACCTCAAGCTTTCCATGCTGGGAAGATTTAGAAAACCATTGGGTTGACTATTCTAGGCACACAACTTCACACTTTTGTTCTCCCACAGTGATGGGTACCAGCAGTCAAAGGTTGAGCACCTGCATTTCCTACTGACACGCCAGCCAGGAATGCAAAGGAAGTGCCTGGGAAGGGCGATGAAGAGAGCTAGATTTCTTTATAAACGAACACACCTCAAATGAATGTTCAAAGGAAATTAATTTCTTTCATAGAAAGCTTTAGGTGAATGTGATTTGGTTGCCTATGAGATGAAAAAACAGGAGACAGAAAAAACCGTCCCGAAAACACTTTATAGTGGAGTTACACAATGCTGGCAGTGGGAGCTGGAAGAAGGGGAGATTTCTAGGTTTCTAGCTACAAAGAATCACAGAGTCATGGAATGGTTTGGGTGGGAAGGAACATTAAAGCTTATCTCATTCCAACACCCTGCCATAAGCAGGGACATCTACTAAACCAGGTTGCTCCAAGCCCCATCCAACACTAGAACATAAAAATACATGGAGCAAATTGTTAGCTGGCACAAATCAGCAGAGATGAATACACTGGACACAACTACACAGGCTGACAACCAGCCAGGGATCCAGCCTCGCCAATGAGCCACCCATGAGGAGGATTATAGGAAAAAGGCTTCTAAAAACACAAACAATAAATTTGCCACCTGGGTATAATTTGTGGGTTTAGGTCATCACAAATATCCTCTCAAATGAAGTAGCCATAAAGTAGCTTAATATTCTGTCTAACATCAAACAACTCCATAAAAAGAGATACATTAGGAGGAGTTCAGTTCAAACCAGAATCAGGCTTTGTGGTTTGGGTTCTGTGTCCTGCCTTCTCCTCCACTTGGGTGTGATTGATTCAGGAGCTACAAGTCTCTTCCTGACATCCTGCCTTGAGCTGAGGCTCAGACATGATGGGGTGTTCAATTTTGTCTCTTTTTAGCTTTTTATAGTGGGCAACCAGATCTGATGAGCTAACAGGAGCCTTACATCATTACAGAGAAAAAAACTCTCTATATGGCTAAAAATACCATACCGTTTGGTTGTCCAAAAGGAAAGAAAAAGTCTGCTTCCCTCAGCATGTTGTAACCGTTGAGCTGGACACCAGCTGTAAGGGCCTCTTACTCATTAATTCTGTCTTCATAGTCACAAAAATACAGAAAAGACTTAATAAGCTGCATCACTCATTCACTGAAGAATATTTTCCTGATGGCACTGTCCAAATTTTTTTTGCCAAGTCCAGCGAAGGGACTTCCCCTATTTCCATTGTCAAATCCCTCACAGGAGCAGAAACTCTTAGCAATTTTTTCCTGTGGTATCTGTTGTTGTCAGCTGGATTTCCTCCCTGCCCGACAGCATGGAGATGGTGTGTGCAGCCAGGGGGTCAGTGGGAGTGGTGGGATGGAGGCTGTGTGCTGGTGGGGGACAAGCTGCCAACAAATCATTTCCAAGTGAGTCATCAGCAGTTGATGCTCAGTGACTGCAGGATGCAGAGAAACCTCTCTGCTGTTAACTCAGCTACATGCTTGCTCCATCTGAGCTTCAGTTTACAAACCACCAAGATACTAGAGCTTTCTGTAGCATTTCAAGAGCACTATACTTCTCTCCCTCATAGAATCATGGAATGTTTGGGGTTGGAAGGCACCTTTAAAGCTTATCTAGTCCAACCCCCAGCCAATGCAGGGACACGTTTTACTAGACCAGCTTACTCCAAGCCCCATCCAACCTGGCCTGGAACACTTTCAGGGATGGGGCATTTGGAGTTTCTTTGGGCAACTTGTGCCAGGCCTCAGCACCCTCACTGGGAAGAATTTCTTCCAAATATCCCATCTAAACTGACCCTGTCTTGGGATGATTTGTGTGGCTGCAGCATGGCTGGCCTGTGGCTTCCTGGGGAGCCGGGTGGGTGAGGGACTGCAGCCATGCTGGGCCACCTCTGGCATTAATTCAGGAATTTCACTTCCTCTGCAAAGTGTGCTGTGAAGAATATTCCTTCTGTCCTCAATTATTTTTTCAGTCTCCTTTAGAAGAACAATAGTACACCTATTTGAGAAATTCTACAAAAGCACAACTTAGAATAATACCTGGGGACCCATAAACTAAAAACCTTCCTTGAACACATGTTTAAACTATTCATGCTTCTCCTGAGACATTCTGAACAGGCACAACTGACTCCACATCCATGAAAACAGAAAAGTAAATGTCCACCTGTGCCAAATATTTGTATTCTGGTTTTAAAAGCAGTGCTGAAATGAAGATATTGAAGGAAGCAGTGAATGGTTTTGGGGTGAACTAAAGAAAAATGATGGATCTTGGGCCGGGCGAGGTTTTCCTGGGAACAGGCAAGCTGGAGTCATGGCACACGGTTGCACAGCAGGGCACCCTCTGGCTAAGCTCAGCAGACCCATTCACAGATCAACGTTGGGGTTGCTGAGAATAAATAATGAGCTTTAGAGCACTGTGAAGATTTAAAGCCAACTAAACAAAAACTAAACCACATTAAATCTTCAAAGAGTCATGGAAAAATTAAAAAAGCTGAATGAGTCACTCTTTCTGCCCATTTTATGAGCATCAGAACTGCTAGGTTCTGTTTGATCTTGTGACACCTCAGCTTGCATGCCTAAACATTCATAAAATATCCTATTCTTTGGCAACCAAGTATTATTTTGTATTGTATCTTTAACTGACGAAATATCTTTGGTGGAACATTGTTAGCTCTTTCTGCTAACTGGTTGTGTATCCAGATGGACTTCAGGACAATTGATGGGACAGAAGAGGACCCTCAGTCCCTTGTGGATTTTTCAGACACATCCATCTTTTGCTTAAACCACAGGAGAGTGAACTAGGAGATTGGGTACAATTTCTAGCATGACTGTTTATTTAACCATTTGATGCAGAGTCTTATTTATTTGTTAAACATCATTTATTCTGTGTGCAAGGACAAATTTGGAGGTGTTTGCAGAAGACTCTTAAGTGCCTTGGTTAGAGAAGTAGATGGGAGCTATTTCCTTAATAATAAATTAAAGTACAGTCATATATTCATTACCATAGTGTAATACTATGCTTGAAGCAGATAAACAGTTCAACATTAATAACATTGGCTTTTCATGCTCCTCAGATTTTAAGTGATTTTTATTATTTTTTCAGACATAAGGCATTTTATTCCATCGTCAGTTCATACCCTTTCCTAAGAAAGGCAGAAAAAAGCTGAAGAACATAAGGGGCCACATGTGTTAAAAAAGAAACAGTGAGACCTGACCCTTTTTTTAGATGAAATCCCTGGTTATCCTAATGCCCACTGGACACTTGGGATAATAGCCAAGCTGCTCATTGAATCAACATTCCCACCATCACTGGTGGGATCTTTTCTATTGACATCACTGAATCTTGGAGCAAAGTATTCAATCTTGCTAGATAAGGTTTTGTGCAATATCACCAAACAGCCTTGTAGGTTCCTAAATATCATTCAGGTTATTTAAGCTCGAAAGGCAAATTCTAGTCCAAATCATGCAATACAGCTCTTTCAGCCTAAATGAGTTGCCCAGATGGAGCCAAAGACAGAGTTTTGGCCCAGCCAAGGCAGTTTCTGAGTAAACCGTTTTGTTCCCTCCACTTCCTTGCACTCAAGTGAATGTCAGACCTATTTCTCTGAGTAATGACAAATCCTTCAAAATACTTCAAAGGTTTATTTCAGGCTCAGCTTTTCCATGACCCAGTAACTGGATGCTTGGAATGAAGGGAAAAAGAAAATTAAATTACCATTTGTGCAGCATCAGTTTCTTCAAGGAATATGCTCCAGAAGACATCCTGGGGCAGTGTTCTGGAGAGAGCAGAAGATCATCTTCAGTGGCAGGAGCCTGCAGCTGATCAGCCTTAACACAAATTTAATGTGTTAAGAACCTAATAATAACAGAGGAAAGATGTGCTTGAACTTCTCTGAAGAGGGATGTTGATGTGTGTTGTCCTCTGACTGCAGCCACCACACTCTCAGTCTCAGCCTAGACTGTGTCCATTTAACCATCGTTTCAGTCCCCAGCACGAATGCCCTGTGAGAAAACCTGTCAAATCTAATCTCTCTTGACTGAAACCTATTCATGCAACTGGCTGATCAGGAATGGGAGGGGAGCTGAGGAACCACAGGGGATCCCTTAATTGCCCATGCAGCTCCAGCTGCAAAGGATGAGCATCTACACCTGAAATGACAAACATGAGGGAAATCCAGACAGTTCAAACCTAGGGAAACAGGTATGGAGCTGTGAGTGGGTGACAGATGGAGGTGAGATGTGGAGGGCCTGACAGATGAAAGGAGCAGTGATAGATGGTGTTGTAGCAACAGTCAATGCAAAGGCAAAAAAGGAAACAAAAGAAACAGGATATGGCTGTTTAAGGAGGTTGATATGTTACATTCCTGCAAGCATTTATGAATTCCTGCTTATGTGCTAGAACACAAATGTTGGCAAGTACTTTGATGATTTTTTTTTGCCTATTTTTTTTGTCTGTGTTCAGGGTTTGGAATTTGTGCTGTTATATTTGTGTAATCTGGGCACAGAAGTGCAAATTTTGGGAATATTAAGAGAGAACTAAGACAAGACATAGTAATTCAGAAGACCAATCTTGAATTGTTATAGTAATCTCTAAAATTCTATTTGCATGTTATTTGCCTGCTTTTGGTCTCACTTGGTGCCCAGGAGATTCTCTCCCAGAAATGGCAGGAGTTGGACACCAAAGCATCTTAATTCTGGCCTGCAAGCCCAAGTAGTGACATGAAAGCTTAGTCTATTTGTTTCTTTATAGTAACCAAAAAAATAAGGAGTAATCTAAAGCCTATAACATCAGGAAGGAATTTCTTCATTTTGTATTACTGAGTTTTTTCATTTCTTGCTTGTGGATGATGAATGCTTAATCTTCTGTCCAGTGTGAGCACCTCATAGCATTTCACCTCAAAGTCCAAGCACAATCATTTTCAAAAGATTCTTGGAAATCCTTCTCTGATGAACCGATGAACTTAAGAAATTGGGAGAGTTCAAACTGTTAAACATACCTCTCTCCTCCAGGATAAATAACCCCAATTAAGCACTGCATTTTCCATGTCCTTCTAGGGGATGTTCCCTTCAGTTCCTAAGAAGTGACATAACTGTGCATGAGTGAGTAGAACCTATGGTGTGAGGAGATGCTTTGGGTCTCTATAGACACTTCTGCAAAAGTCCTGGACATGATGAAGAACAGCCTGAATGGAGGGAGGAAGCATCTTCTCCAGGAGCTGAGCCGTGTGCCTCACATCCTGTTCTCACACCCTAAGCTATTCTACCAGCATTGCTTTGCCCTTACCATGCAGTTTACACTTTGCAGAGTACAGCCTCTTACACTAGATGGGGACTGATCACTCTGGATTCTCCCCAGGTAGCATATGGAACACCCCCAGCACAGCGGGAATGCTTTACATGGGGCGAGACAGCAGCTGATGGATTGGGCTAAATGAATCCTGGAAGAACATACTGGAGTAAGATATCACACAACTTATCCCCTATTTCTTAGTGTACTGTTTGTCCCTCTGTCCCTATCAGTTTAAGGTTGAAATGAATAGGAAAACTTCTGTGAAAACCAACTACAGGAACCTTTGTGATCACTGAATCTTAACACCAGCATCTGTGGAACTCAGCCTTTCAAAAAGAGTTAGTTTGCTGTAATTATCTCTGAACGATAAAAGGCAAACTTTCCTTGACCTGCATAAATTGGGAACATTCAGCTTAATTCTCTCCAGTTGTCTGCATTCTGGAGCCACACAATACCCTAAAAAGGAAGCATCACTGTAAACAGTCAAGAGTGTGGGTGATAAATGCTGAAATCCCCAAGAGGTCTGGGGAGCTCTTCTGCTGGATAGGTACTATTGCTTGGATTCTACTGTGTGAAATAAAAATGTGCCAAATTTGTTTGCAGGATATACCAACAGCTGACATCTGTCATGATTTCACAAGAGAAAAATCTCAGTGTTTAGCTGCTCAGTGAAGTGACTCACATTAGACCAGAGGTTTTGACTTTGTTCTTCCAGGCACCGTTTCTGATGGGAAATCAATCAGTTTAATCCCATAATGGAAACAATTAGCCTTGCAGAAAAAGCAGATCACTTGTAATCTCATCTTCTGCTTACAATATTATGCCAATATTTCTTTTTATTTTCTCAACTGCTGCTCATTGGTCACAGTGGCATGGCTGTGAAAAGGTTACCGCTCGCACAGGGCGAGAACTGGGGTTAATCCTGCCCACGTCAGCAGCAGCTGAACCTGCTGGGAGGAGGTCATGCCCCTTCCAAGCAAACAGACCAGCTTCTTCCATCTGGCCCATATATTCCAGGCTTGCAGCTACACAGGTGAGGTGAAAAAGACCTGAGGATCTGCTTCAGTGTGGCAGCAGTGAGTGTGGCAGGGCAGCAGGACAGTCCCCACCTGCCTGCTTTGTGCAGCCCGGCTTGTCATGGCATTAGTCTCAGTCTGGGGATTAAGGTGAGTAAGGTCAGACGTGACCTAACAGGCACTTGTTCATCTGTTTCCTCTGACTTCTGAGATGGAAAGTGAGACTGAGAATAGGGTGACCATGAAACCAATTCATTTTTCAGCAAAATTGGTAAGAAGGGAATATATGTATTTTTTAAAAAGTGTTTTGTTTGTAACATTTTGAATGTGTTGTAACCTTTCTGTGAGCCCTGATGTGAGCTTTGTCCTTGTCGACAGCCTTCTGTGAAGCTGCTGTTATCAAGGACAAGCTGCTATTGAGCTCCGATGTGAGCTGGCCACACTGTGTCATTGCTTCCTGGTGTTCCTCTTGGGGAAATCCATCCACAGGCTCTTGTCCTGTGTTTAGTCTGCAGTGTTTGGGAGGTAGGGACTTATCATTGCTGCTTAGTGGTTGCAAAACGCCAGTGTATGAAGTTCTGGTAGATGACTGGTAGCCTGATGAGCAAGACTTAGAATAACATGTAAATATTTTCTCATTAATATTTGCCAGAATAGAAGAATAAAATTCATTTTGTGTCAGGCCCTGCTGTGTTTTACCCTCTGAACACATCTTACAAAGGCAAAGGATTTACCTTTGTCCCTTTTGTGAATCTGCTCCTGCTGCACAGTGTGGCAAACCAAAGATGAATCTGACCATGGACAATGAAGCTTCTTAGTTTTCATAGACTCACAGAATGTTTTGGGTTGGAAGAGACCTTAAAGATCACCTAGATCCAACACCCTGCCATGGGTAGGGACACCTTCCACTAGACCAGGTTGCTTCAAGCCACATCCAACCTGGTCTTGAACAGTTCCAGGGATGCGGCAGCCACAGCTTCTCTGGGCAACTTGTGCCAGGGCCTCATGACCCTCACAAGGAAGAATTTCTTCCTAATATCTAATCTAAACCTATTCTCTCTGTGTTTTTCTCTGTAAAAAAGCTCCAAAGCCTTGGGAGACAGCTGGCTTCTCCACCTGAAGGTGATTACAGAGAAGAAATTCTACTGGAGGAATGATATTTCTTTCATTATCCTAATGGTTTCTATCACAGCTGGATTTTTCTCTGTGGGATGCTTAGATCCATGAGACAAACTTAGAAATTATTTAGACAAACAAATGAATTAAACAGAATTCAGAATGACAGTTCCCAACACTTGGGTGTCTGCCAAGGAACTTTCAAAAGCCAAAATAATAACTCAGATCTGAGAGATCCTGCAAAGCATATAAATTAAGTAACCCTTTGGAAACCTGCAGCTAAAGCTGCCATAGGATTGAGATTTGCCTGTACTTAATCCAAATAATGAGTTTCAAATTTAACTGTTCACAGGATGTTGAGGTTTTGGATTTTTTTTTTTTTTTAAACTATTAAGTAAAAGACTAAACTGGAACCCTTGAGAATCTGTTGTATGTGAATACTCTTGGGATAGGAAGGCACCAGAAGGGACTCATTCAGGCAATAGAAATGGAAATTAAGATGAAAAAAGTCAAGGATTACTGATTAATGTAAGAAAGGAAAAGAGGTTGTATTCTGAGAAACACTGACTATTGGGAGGGCAAATTGTACAAATGCCATGCAATATTGCTTGGAGTTTTTTACTCCCACAAGGATTTTGAATTCATGCGATCAGCATCACTTTCAGGGACCTTTTCTAATCACAAATATGAAGAGGAGTAACCAGCATTAAAACATACAAATGACCATTCACAACAAATGATTTTCAAACATAAACCATGAGCCTCTGACACACAATTTTAACAGGAGTGTGGCTGTTGGTCAGGCCAACCCACAGGCTAACAGCTATTTTGGTGCTTAAAGCTACTTTTAAATCATAGAACCACAAAATGGTTTGGGTTGGAAGGGATCTTAAAACTCGTTCCAATCCCCTGCCCTTGGCAGGGATACCTTCCACTAGACCAGGTTGCTCTAAGCCCTGTCCCACCTGGCCTTGAACACTTCCAGGGATGGATAACTCATGACTAACTTCAGCCACTGAAATGGCTCTAAGCAGAAACAGCCAGAGCCCTGATGACAATTTGTACAAGCAAGAAAATCTCCTGACCTGGAGAAGAACCATCAAGCCATAATGATGCTTTAAATCACTCTCATATGGACAGATGTTCAAACAAAAGCATTGAAGCGTCATTATCAGGACTCTCAGATAAACACAGACCTCTGCTAGATATTGGGAGGGTGGCAGATGGAAAACGTGGATGTTCATTTAAAATGGGACACAAAGACCCTTAGTTTACCCAGTCGGTCTGTGATAACAAAGGAAGGAAACTGAGAGTGTCACTAGTGGCAAAGTAGAACCTGAATGGAATATTCAAAAAAAGAAACAAAGAGGTGATAAGGCTTTGGGGTGGAAAAACACTGGAAACAAACACCAAGGGAAATATCAGGGAGGGGAAAGATAAAGTGAATGGAGTGATGAGATTGAATTCATGAACATGTTTGACCTCTCTTTGAATAATGTGTGGTCTTAGAGCTTGCTATAGCACTCGGCTGAAGAATGAGCATGTTGGCAATACTTTACTTCAGCTGGATGTTGAGGCTTGCTCCCACAGCAAGGTTCAGCTGCTGTTAACTTCTCAGCCAGAAGTAGAATTCCAATTAGTTTTTGGAAATGATTTAAAGTAGAATTGAAAAATTCTCGCTGAGCAACCTGTTCTAGAGGAATGTGTCCCTGCCAATGGGCGTTGGAATAAGTTGATCTTTAAGGTCCCATCCAACCTAAGCCATTCTGTGACTCTGATTCTATCAAAGACAAAACCAGAAATTTATGAGCTCACTTTAGGTGGTTGAAGTGAGAGCTGACTGGGTCCTTTGTAGACTGCAGTTATGTTTGCTTTGCTCAAAGCAAGCATATATGAAAAGGTGTGTGAGCAGCTGAGAGAACATGGGCCACCTGTGAACTAAGGACCTCTTTAGCTAATGTTCTCATACCCTGCATCCTAGGGAAAAACATCTATGACAGAGGGGTACAAAATTAGTTCCTGATACAGTTCTGAATCCTGAGGGCTGCTCTGCATGTGAACACTTTCCAGCAGGAGCAACTTAAATGCAGATAGTTTTATTCAGGGTAAAACTGCCTCCACTTCACACAGCATAGTGTATTCTGGAATATAGTCTCATTTGGAATAAGCACACCCACAAATTTATACCAATTTAGCTAATTTTTTTTTACTTGGGTTAAGTTTTAGATGAGCCGTCAGTTCTATGAGGGGTGATCTGGGCTGAGCATTCAAAAAGCCTTGAAGAGAAAGTCCCTCAGAGCCAGCAGTTTCCTGTCTGCTTTTGAAATGAATACTCTAGTAGAGGGGATTTCTGTGTTTTGATCATCTATTGCCTCTGCAAACGAATTACTTCGAACCCCTGAGGCTTTGCTGCACAACGGAGCTGCCCCTCACAGCAGGGTGCAGTTCAGAACCCAACCAGAGAATGGAGCTCCAGTGAATGGCAGTGGGAAATGTTTGACTACAGAACTGCAGGTTTGTTTTTTTCTCTTCTTTTCTTCCATATTGTTTATTGTTGCTACTTTCCAGTAAACTTAGTGCCTTTCACAGAAAGAATTTTTTCTTTTCCCTTCCAAGAAGAAGGAGATGCCGATGCTGACACACTACATTTGTGCACGTCTTTAACTCTGTCCTTCAGGGAATCCTCTTCATCATTTTGAACAGCGAAAGCAGGAGAGGTGGGACATCAGCCAGTCCTCCAGCTCTCTGCGAGAGAAATTTTGCTGTTTGGCTGTGTGGATTTTCTAACACAAGCAAGCAAACCTCAGACCAGCCTACTCCCAGGCTTCTGCAAGCTGGGTGATACCATGCAGGAATGAGGAGGTATGGTTCATCACCCAGACCTAAGTCAGGCTTTGTAGCCTCTCTTGGTGGAGGCAGGCACTTACGAGGAACAAAGAGTAAGGGAAAGCTCAGCTGGTATGGGCTGCAGCTGGACCTCTCCTCTGCAGGCACCTTTCTAGCAAAGCAAACTAAGTTTATTGTGTTTCAGGTTCGTGACATAGCATGTAGACTGTACTCATGCTGCTAAATCCCAAAGCTGCAGGACAGCTCAGGAGCCTATTTAAAAGTAACATCTCCTATCCTTGTCCCAGACCAAAGCCCAGTAAATGGGCACAGCAATGAGCCAGTCACACAAACCTTCCTGGGTCACGAACAAAGAGACTTTGCAGCAAATGGCACATAAATCACACTTGCAGAAACCAGGCAGCGAGAAGGTGCTCAATGAAACTGGACTTTTAAAACAATGAATACTTTGTTAGGTCCTTTTTTTCAAGTGGGATATTCCAGTCCTTTTTTTTTCAAGAGGGCCCTTTTCAGAAAGAAAAGGAAATTGTACAGACATTTTGAGATTTTTTCTCAGCTTCTGGGGGACATGCTGAGCAGCTCTACTGACCACTCACCCCACCTCCAACCCACTGCTCTGTGCCTGCAAACCATCCCATTAAACACCACTGGCAGCATGGACATCTCCATGGTGCTCCAACAGGTGCTGTACCACCAGGAAACTGAGATCCTCTGCAGTGCCGGGTGCTGCTCCAGAGACCCCTGCAAGGACACAGTGATGTTGGGGTGCAATGGCCATGAAGATGCTCTAATGGCTGGAGCACCTCTGCTGTGGGGCAGACTGAGAGACCTGGGAGTATTCAGCCTGGAGAAGAGAAGGCTCTGGGGGCAAATTAGAACCTCTTCCAGTGCCTAAAGGGGCTCCAAGAGAGCTGGAGAGGGACTTGGAGCATGAGCCTGGAGAGGCAGAACAAGGGAGAATGGCTTCAAACTGACAGAGGGCAGAGGTAGACTGGATATTGGGAAGAAATTCCTCCCTGTCAGAAGAATTTCTGTGAGGCCGTGGCACAGGTTGCCCAGAGAAGCTGTGGATGCCCCATCCCTGGAAGCGTTCAAGGACAGGTTTGATAGGGCTTGGATCAAGCTGGTCTAGTGGAAGGTGTCCCTGCCTGTGGCAGGGGGTTGGAATGAGATGATGTTTCAGGACCGTCCCAAATGAAATCATTCTGTGATTCTGTGATTATTTTCTTCAAAGTTTATCTTTTGCCCAAGTGATGACCATGAAGGCTTCACAAAGTGCTTTAAACCAAATCTGGTTATTTTCTTGAACTTTTTTCTCCTTCAAGAGACTTACTGTAATGAATAAAACAGTCACAATCAAACGTTTACTGACCTACTGCATTATTTTCCTTCCACTGCAGAGGATGAAACTGCAGTGAGAGGGGCTTTGAGCACACCAAACGTATGCTTTACTACTAGTAAAGTACTGAGACTTTACCACAGCGAGCAATCGCTCCGAACCCCACTTACAAAACGCTTCAGGAGGAAATCCGTGCTAAAGCTCCCCCAGCGACGGCCGGGAAGGGTCTATCCCTCCTCCCCGGCACGCCCTGCGGGCGGGGCGTGCCGGGGAGGCGGGATCGGTCCGCCCTGGCATTTAGGAGTTGCGGCTGGTGATCGCGAGTGGGAGTTGGAGCCGTCCGTGGGTAGGGAGTGTTCCACTGCCGCTATGTCCCACTCGGTAGTCCTGCGTGGCCCTTCGCCGTGGGGTTTTCGTTTGGTGGGCGGTAAAGATTTCAGCGCCCCGCTGACCATCTCCAGGGTAAGCTCGGAGGGAGAGCGGAGAGGGGAACGGAACGGAGCGGAGAGGGGGCCGGCCGCAAGTGATGGGCGGCGGGGCGGGTGGTACCCGGAGTCGGGCGGACTGTACCCGGGGCCAGCGGGTAGCAGCGCTTGGACTCTTTTGAACTCCAGATCATTCTGTATACACCCAATACACTCGAATAAGTGCTTCCCTCTGAGCTTTGCACTGTTTCGGCTGCTTTTCCCAGTGTTACAGCGTTCTCCATGCTTTATTTTTTTGGCTGTTAATTCATAAGGATCTGCTTTCAAAGCTTTTAGTGTTCATAGAGTTTGGATTCTTGCCCTGGACTGAGTTCATAGGCTGTTGGGGTTTTTAAAGAAGGCATGAGTTAAGTCAGCAAGAAGTTTCTCCATGCAGGCTGCAGCGTTCTGGGGTCTCTGTGGGCTGGTAATAATTACTGTGTAAGTGTACTCACACTTGTGTTCGACCTCACAAGTATGTATTCTGGAAAATTCTTTGCTAAGACGCCGCAGATAGCTTAAAATAGGCGTTATGTGTAGATATATGTGAAAACAAACCATTCCCTGTGCAGGAAGGAGCGCAGCGAGGTGGTGTGGTGGGCTATGTGATGGATGAGGTACTGTGTGTGAGCTGGACACATTCCCGTGGGCACTAGTGTTTCTATCATCGTCGGGCTGCTCCGGGAAAGGGCTGGATGCCCCAAGCTGCTTTGCCTTCCCGGCATGTCAGGCTGTGTACGATTGCTGAGCTCCCCTGGGCAGCTGCTGGTTAAGTTCTGGAACAAACCCTGAGTGCATTTGAAAGGAGCTATAACTTAAAAATACTGTTGTAACTTACACAAGCTGTTTGCCATCTTTTCATTTGTGTGCCAAAGCTGTGACGGAAAAGAGAAAACACGTACCCTGAGTTTCAAAGAAATACTTATGGAAGAGAGCATGTTTTAAAGAGATTTAGTTTGTGTTCATATATGTCTATTGCATGGCTTTGTCTCTGTTTTTACTTTGGGCTGTCCCTTTCCAAGTGCTCCAGTGAGGGCTGTTTTGGAGGAGTAACTGGGGGGCTGTGCTGTGAGAGGGGGCACTTGGCTTTTGGGGCTCAGCCTGAACCGTCTGGGCATGGGGAGTTCTATTTCTCCCCTGGTAACATGGGATGTATCACAAATCACTTCCCAGCAACTGTAGAAATGTTCCTGTTGTGAAAATGAACATCTGAACTCAGTGGAGGGAGCCTGTTTTCCTGTTACTTTGGAAAAAAAACTGGTTTAATATTAAACAAGAAAAACCTAAATCTGCTTCTGCCTAGACAGGTGGCTTGCCAAATTTCTTGCTTGATTCAGCAAACCTGGGAGATGTGAGGAGGACGATTCTCATTAGGCCAGTCTTGCTGTGGATCACAAGGAGTTGTAATACAAGAAGCAGATGTAGGGTGTTATTCCATTTGGCAGCCTTTTAAATTGGATCCTTTTTAAAATCTGCTCCCACTGAAGGGTGGGGTGATGTGCCATACTCTAACGGCTGCTCCTGAATGATGGTAAACAACTTGCTAGGATGTAAATGTAGGTTGCTCTGCTTGGGCTCTAGTCTCTAAACACAAGAGAAGACATGGCTTGCTTTACAAATAGTACCTGAAAATGTTATAGCTGGGGAAGAATTACCTTTTGCTACAGCTCCTGGCCATGGGAATGCAGGAAGGGGCTGCTGGAGGGCTCCCTGGGGAGCCTGGGCTTTGCTTAGTGGTGGGTCTGTGCAACCCTGCTACTGTGCAGAGGACTGATCATGGCTGTTGTATTCCCTCTTATTCTGTAATTGTCCAGGAAATCTGTTCTTTCTGGCTTGAAACATGGGCAAGGGGGCTTCCTGTCTCCAGGAATGAGAAGCCTACATCCCCCTTGCCTCGGCTGGCTCACGGCAGGAGGGAGATTCTTGCTAATTGTGGAGGCTTTCAGCTGACTTCTGCTTCCTTCAAAGTGCCTTTTTTCTTTACTTTCAATTTTATTTGTTTTATACTAAAATGCCATTAAATTACAAACATCTTTGGAACAGCAGAAATTCTGCCAGCAAATCATTTGTGGTTTGGGTTTTAAGACATCCAAAGCCACCCACATTCAGCTCTGGGTGCTGGAGGCTGGAAATAATGGAGCAGCTGGAAATAGCAAAAGAAGCTGCCAGGCTGAGCTGAGGAAGAGGCACAGTGATGCGGGGCAGAGAGGTGTCCAGCATGAGACGGGGCAAAGCTGAAGGTGGTCCACAAAAGTGTCTTGTGACAGTTTTGTCAAGAGATAAATGACAGTATCTGGATTTGGTAGCATGAAACATGATGATGACCCCGTCCTGCTTTGGTATGGGACTTGCCTCGCTCACAAGGGTTTACTTTGGCCTTTAGCCCCTGTGAGATGGCTGTGTCTGTGCAGGTGCTGATGGTGTTCAGTCTATTCCTTGCAGCTGTCTCAAATAGGCTCATGACATTATGCAGTGGCCTTTTTTTCTTGAAAACAGGTCACTTCCCTCTGTGATTTGATCAGCTTTAAGTGACATGGGGTAAGGATCTGATTGCTCTGCTGAGCAGCTGATGCTGAGCTCTGCCCTGGAGAGGCCAGGGCTCCAGGTGGAGTGTTGAATTCCTCAGTAGTAAAGATAAATGCAAATCCAGAAGGGCATGCTTAGGGCATCTCTCTCATGCAGTCAGATGAAAAGTTAGGTATGCTATAGCTACCCTTTTATCCCCCATTTCTTCTTTTATATTCAGGAGGACCCAGATGAGCAGGGCTGGAGTTGGCTGGGCCAGTTTGGGGGCATGCAGCCCTGGAGGGTGATACTGGTGTGTTGTCAGCACAGTGTAGGGGATGGATTTGTAGCCCCAGCCTGTGCTCTTGGGGGGAAATGCAGTTTGTTTTATACCCACTGTTACAGTGAGCTAACACTAGGTGTAGGACATCACATCATTAATGGTTATTCCTCCTAAGGATATTTATAGGGGTAGGGAATGATCTAAAAGATCTCCTTCAAGTTGGCCTTAATGACTTGACAGAAAGTGGTTTTAAGACTTAATTAAATTTCTGGTAGCAAACAGCTGCTTTTTCCTTGGTCGAGCAGGGTAATACTGAGTGCTGTGTTTGCCCTCTGTGGGAAAGGAGGTTCTGTGGCTCTTACTCCAGTGACAACATTCCTTTTGACCAGCAGCCATGGCTCAGGAACAGGAATGAAATAACTCACTCGGCTGTTCTCACTGTTGTGCTTGTAACCACATTAATGAGTGCTGTGGTTCTGTGCAGGATCACAGTTGATCTAGCCCTTGCCCGGGATTAAAAGATAATCAGTCATTAGCGTAACTAGAGGAGCTGAATGCATTTAATCACTTGAACTTGCTTGTTCAGCTTCCAGAGCAGCCGATGTCATCATCTGCCCAGCTCTGCCAGTGTTAATCCATGCACTTGCTGCTTTTGAAATCATAGCTAAATTACTTGGTTAAACAGACAATTGACAAATAGACCAATTCCAGGATTTTTTGAATGAGATTTTAATACAATTTTTCTTTTGTCTACTGGCTTCAATATTGGTTTACCCACTGGTCTCTAGTCGAGCAGCAAAAATGTAATTTTCAGCATTGGCTTGGAACTGTAACACAAGAAGGGTGAGAAATAATTGGTCTGCAATCCATTACTCAGGTATTGTTTGAGTTAAGGTTGACTTTTAAACTTAAGCAGCTTTCGCATTTGAGCAGAGATGTGTCCTGTTAAAGGTTAGGATACTCGAGAAAGAATTCTGCTGAGGAAGGAATTCCAGTAAAAGTGATTTTGTTGACTCTGTCAGGGCAGATCCAAGTCTATGGTGTGATCCTGTGTGAATGCAGAGAGAACCCACTCAGTGGTATAATATCTGGGGAGGCCTGTGAGATTTGTTCTTGTGTGGGTGGGGATGGCTGAGCAGAAGGGACTCCCCAGAGCTCGGGCTGGGAGTAACAGGTTTGGTTACCCCAGGAATTCCATGTGTGTTGGTGGAGAAGGTAAGAATCAGAGACAGCAGCAAAAGGAACAGGGCTTTTCACTTTGATTTCCATAAGGTTTCTATTGGTTTCACATAATTCTTTTGTATTTGATAGTTTGTTAGATGGAAGTGATGCACTCTCTGGTCAGAGCTCCCAAATGGACTGAAGAAGTCACTCTGGATTGCTGAATTCCAGAACTATGCCCCCACCTGATTTCTGCTGACTTTGGTGGGTTTACTGCCTGTGTAGAGCTGAGTGACAAAAGCTGTCCTTCAGTTGGTTGCATAGTAATGTTTGTTCTCGTATTTCAAGTGAGATGATTTTTTCAAGTGGAAGGAAATACTTCTGCTAGTCAGTTTTTGTTGTTCTCATCATTCCTGTAAACTCGGGGGCAGGAGGTCTGGGTGGTTACGTGTGAAGCTGTGCTGGTATAGAACAGTTAATCTGAGCTACAGATAAGAACTAACAGAAATATGTCACAAATGTATTTGATGCTGAAGTGTTTCTATCACTGAGGCTTTGCTTAATAACTGAAAGAGAAGAATAAATGCTTGTGCTGGTTCAGGAGACAGTAATGGTGGAACATGCTGGAATGAAAACCTAATACTAATTACCGTAATTAAGCATACTGATAATCCCAAGTGGGAAAGCAGGTGGAAAGAATGATTCATGTAGATCTATTTAGGCAAGGTCTGACCTTGGGACAAGTTAACAAAATAACACCCAGCACACCCTCGAAAACACGCCAGGCCTCTGCCAGGCTGGACGAAGCAGTATGGGTTCAGTGTCCCTGGGTATTTGGGATTAGGGATTTGTGGGTTTGGGGTTTTTCTTCCTCCCCCCTTCTTTTTGTTTAAATGGTGGTGATGTCAGTTTTCCTTGAAGATTGAAAGATTGCCTGTTGAGACAGGTATTCAAAATTATTTTGTAGAAGTGTGCACTTATATTCCACTTGAGAAAATGGGTTAAAGAAAATAGTTAAGATAACAGGCTTACTAGAACAGCCCTGTTGGTGTAAGAAGCATACAGGGGGAAATATGTGCAGTTATTCTTTTTTCCCTAAATTTTTTTTGCTATATAACACAACAGATATTTATAATCCTGGTCCTCCTGAAATTGGATAAATCCTTTAATTTTAATACAAATACGCCATTATGAATTGTGTGGAATTAATGCAGACCAATGCAATTTAATTTCATTTTTGGTAGCTTGGGGACAAAATACATGTCACAAGTTCACAAGAGTCACGGGAAATCCTAGAAGGAGCAATATAATATTTCTAACTGAATTTGTTGTCTGATTTCTGAGCTCACAAAATGCCTTGATGGTTTTCAGATACCCAAACACTTAGTAAAAACATTTTTATTTTTTAAGTCGTCTGTGACCACAGGTGCTAAAGTGTGAAAGAAAACAGTAGCTCTCTCAAGATCTAGCAGTGTTGATAAAAAAAGGTTAAAACAAACAAGTTCACAGAGAAATACTCTGCTTGATTTGTTGTCAGTGCCAGATGTGTGCCAGAGCAAACCCCCTATCTTACCGAGCTTGATCATGTAGTGGGTTTGTACACAGCCCCTAACACCCCACTTACCCCAAGCCCTGGTAGATAAGGTTATGTTTGGTTTCTACTTCAGAATTTACACAAAAACTTCAAGCACAGTTTTCACTGTGTTACTTGAGCAACTGCAAAGATGTCAAGTCACAGTGTGGCATCTGAGGAGCTTTTACAGCCAAGAGAGACTCAAAACAAATCCCACTTTCTCCCCACAGAGAACACAGCTCTATTTGAAAAAAATAAAGTGGTGTTCAAGAGGATTTCAGCCAATGAGTTTTCCAAACACCATAAGGATGCCTCACAGCCTGTTCCACACTCAATCCTTCTTGTCAACCAGAGCAACTTGCATTCACACCCATTAAGCTTTAAGTAGTTTTACATGTTGTGTGGATTAATAGCAGACTATGTGGCAATGACATTTTACAGCCCAAGCTTCAGAAAGAAAAATATACCAGATTAAAGAACATTATTTAAAGTTGTTATTCTTAATTATCAGATATGGGCAGTGCACAGCTAAAAGAGAAGCTGTCTTGAACAGTTGACTCCGGGACTGGTCAAATAACACCAGAGGACACGGTCAGCTGGGAGGTTTGCAGGATGCTGACACTGCTCTGCATGCTATTGTTTACCATAAGCAACAAAACATTTTAGAAGTCTTTAGCATGTGTAAAGCTTCTGGTTCAAAAGACCAAGCCCTGCAAAATACTTGACATTCACCATTAAAGTGGGAGAAAGCAACTGTGTATAGCAAAGGCGCAAATCCCTGCAGTGTATGATTATTAACTCCTGAGTGTGCTGCAAGAATGAAACTTCAGGTTTGCTCACCAACTATATTAAACTTTTTATGTTGAAGAATTGTCTTCGCTTTGGAGATCACTCTGTGTACACTTTCCTTTTGATGGGAAGGAAAGTGTCGGCCTGCCTTCCTGGCCAAGAGTCAGATGGTTTGGAAGGCAAACTCCAAGCAGTTCCCCCATGTCTTCTGCACAGCGCTTAAGGCTTGCTCCTGAGAAGGGCTCGAGAAGCCCTGCTGCTTGTTGATGGGTGTCTGAGGGGGAAGGTCCTAAACCTCTGAAGGAGATGAAGCAATTCTGGTTGTGAAAAACGAGGTTCACTCTCCTGTGAGAATTTAAAGGGTTTAATATAAAGACAATAAGAGACACATAAAATAAAGCAAAGAGGTAACGGCCGGGTGCCTTGGCGCTCTGCCAAGAGCACACCTGATGCTCGAGGTGAGTCCTTTTTATACCATTTTTACTGTCTGTTCTTTATGCATATTCAAACTTTTCCCGGAGCTGTTCTGCATGGCCACTCCTTGGTTCCGCCTTTTTAGAGCATGCGTATTCTTCTGCCTTGCGGTTTTATTTCTTTTAATTCTTGGACTTGGGCTCGCTAGGTGAGAGTTGATAATAGAGTGGATCTCTCAATTCTCCAGACAGTCAGGGCTGATTGCAGCTTTGGGCCTTTTTGCCCCCCGGGCAGAGCGGTGATAGTGGCTCTCGGACTCTCCTGGCCGCCCGTTCTCTGGGCGGAGTAGCCTTTGGCCCCTTTTGTTCCCTGGACAAAGTGTTGATCAGCAGCTTCTCGGGCCTCATCCTCTGTTCGCTTGGTGGTTATCTTACCTGCTCACACTTGCTAATATTCTTGCTAAAAAGGAAGAAAACTACATCCACACAGCAAAAGCATTTCTAACATTATATAATATTCACCTTAATACTTGCGAGAAGCCAATATTACAATATATGTTTATAACATGGTCATAAACACTTTGTGTGATGCTGCTCAGTCTGGTTTGCGCAGAGGTGCACAGTGGTGTGGTATGTGAGGGACTGTGGCAGTGCTCCGAGCACACCCACATCAAGGGCTCACTGGTGTCCCCAGGGCAGGCTGTCCCTCCCTGGCCTTGGTCCCTATATTATGGCAGAGTAAATATAAAGCAGATTTAAGTGTAGTAGCAGCTGTATTTGCTGAATTGGGCTGTTCTGTGCAGTAAAGCAGTACAGAATCTGTAACCTATCTTTGGAGTGGCCGTGACCAGGAGAGGCAGCGTGGGGAGTGCTGCTGGAGTTGTGTGCCTGTAATAAGAGGCTGTAATAACGTGTGCTGGCTCGAAGAGAAGCCTGGAGGTCTAGCCACGCAGCCTCTGATTTACAACGGCACACACAAAAGGATCAGCGGGGAGGCGCTCGTCACCTGAGGGAGCTGTCCCTTGAGCAGAGTGGGAGAGCACGCAGGCTGAGGTGAAGAAGTGAGAGAGGGGAGACTCTCTGTGTAGGTTCCATGCAGAAGGTTTATTTAAGTGAAACAATGTGAGGAGGAGA
Source organism: Corvus moneduloides (assembly GCF_009650955.1). Lineage (NCBI taxonomy): Eukaryota > Metazoa > Chordata > Aves > Passeriformes > Corvidae > Corvus > Corvus moneduloides. Next base: position 11,087,993 of record NC_045490.1, read on the forward strand.
CACAGAGCCAAAGATCTGAGTGTGTCCAGGGATTTTACAGTGGGGATAGGAAAGGCAGGGATAAGGGATACAGCCAATTGGATACTTGACAGGAGGTGGGGTTGAGGCTGAGGGAACCAGTGGAAATAACACCAAGGAGGGACTTAGGGAAGGAACCAATGGGGTGTTAAGTTTGACAGAACCTTCTAGAACTTATACATATTAAATTAAGGAAGATGAATATACAAAGAATTATACATAATATAGGGAGGAGAAAATATTAACCAACCATACAAAAGTATGCAGATAACTGAACTGGGGGATTATGGGCTCTCACCCATACGAGCCGGGGGGGAGGATACAATTTAACAAGAACCAATGGGGGGAGGCGGGAGTTACAACAAGGAGCTAGTGAACAACCGAATAACAGAGAACTTTCTCGAACAGGGGGAGGCGGTTTGAACCTGGGTACTGCCCAGGGGGATGCGGCTTAGGCTTCTGTGCCGCCCACCGACCCACCCTCATTGTCACTGTCCTGGGTGGGGAAATTCACCCAAGGGAGAGCCCTGAATTGATTGGCGTTCAACTCTCCCAGCCCAACAGTGGGCTGGGTCGCCGCAATATGGTGGTGATGCTTGCAGTGCTGTCACCGAACCTTCTGTGGTGACAGAAGAGGGAGAGGACAGTGAAAGAAGGGCTGTTCACTGGGAGCTCTTTATTTAAAATTATCTTTTTCTTACTGGAACAATAGAGGGTGTTGAGACGGGCACCAATATTGGACTTCTGGTATTTTTTGAACCACAGTGCTATGTCGAGGACATAGAAAGATATCACAAATGAGACATATCCTGAGGGGATTAGGAGGAATAATATGTTTATTAGAAAAGAGGGAAAAAAGTACATTCTGGCTTTCTAGGGGAACAAATCCCTGGAGGAAGCACCCTCCACAGGCATGCTGTGTGGGTAGGGGCTGCTCTCTGGGATCTCAAGAGTCTGGAGCTGCTCACCTGGGGCACGTGCTCTGCAAACAGCCCCTTATGCTCTGCTCTAGGGTATCATTCCTGGGCAAGTGGTTTGTTTCTTTTAGTATTTTCTGTTTATAAGTGTTTCCAAGCATCTTCATTTTTTGAGAGAGGGAAGTGAGGAAGCAGCTGCTTGTTTTTGCGGAGGGGTTAAACACAGAACATTGTTCTCTCTTTATTTAATTTTGGGAGAGCAGTAAAGCTGTCAGGCATGCACACTGCGTTCCCGGAGCGGCGGCCGTGCTGTGTGTGCACGGCTGCCTTGGGCAGAGAACACACCAGTGCTTCTATGGGCATAAAAGGAGCTGTGAAACCACAAGTGCCAGTGACCTACCCAGTACATGAACTGGTTCTGTACATATTTCATGCTTGGTTCCTTCCTGCTGAAAATACAGCAGTGCTTAGGTGGTGGGTAGCACTGTGGGCTTTGCTTAACCGTCTCATGAAGAGCTCGACACCAGCTCACTCCAGCCCTGCCCTAGTCCCTGATGACAGGTCCACTGCACTGGACCCGTTCTTCTGAGTTGCTTTGATTCACTCGCAGAAAATTTGGGGGAGTGGCCTTAAGGTGAAGCAAGAAAGACGTGGATTAGATAGGAGGAAGAAATTATTTCTGTGAGGGTGGTGAGGCATTGGGACAGGTTGCCCAGAGAAGCTGCAGCTGCTGCATCCCTGCAAGTGTTCAAGACCAGGTGGGATGGGGTTTGGAGCAACCTGGTCTAGTGGAAGGTGTCCCTGCCCCTGGCAGGGGTTTGGAGCAAGAAGATCTTTAAGGTCTTTTCCATTCCAAACTATTCTGTGAAACCATCAGCTCTTCTGGATTGCATCCCAGGCTGTGCCTCAGAACCTGCTGAGCACCAGGGATGGCACAAAGGAAGAGGCTGGATGGCACTCCTGGAGCAGGAAGATGCAGAGAGAAGGTCCTCTCCCCTTTCTGTGGGATTGGCTTGTCTGTGTTGGGCAACTTCATCCCAAGTCTCCATTAGTTGGCTTTGGATTTATGTTGTTGGGAAAATACCTTTGCATGCAGGACAGCATGAACCAGGAGTGTGAGTTAACTGATGGCTGGGCATTCACCTCAGTGCTGCTTCACTGCTTCCTGAAGTTATGTCTTTGGGGGCTCAGAGCTTCCAGAGGAGGTGGGGTTCTTGTCTGATTGAAAAATAAATACCTTTAGGGCAATTGTAATAAAAATATTGGTGTTTCTTTAAGCCTGTGGTGTTTGCTGTGGTTTTGGCTCTTGGTGCTGTGCACTTAACTGCTCTGAAGGTCTGTTGAGGTTGCTGTCACGCCATGGTATGACAGAGGTCTTTGGGAGCTACATGGCCTCACAGGGAGCAAGACCCTCCTGAGCTGCTGATGGTGTGAGGGCTAAGACCATCCTATCCACCCACAGAATTCCCCACCTGAAACACCAACACTAGCGTGGGGCCCCGCTGCCCTGGGGGTTAGCAGGGTGTGAGGGACTGGGCTGACTCATTGCTGATGTGTAATTGCCCTGCCCAAGCTGTTCACTGGAGAAAAGCACACAAGCAGCCCAAAATCCTGGCAGGCACCAAGCCCAGGCAGGATGAGGCATGGCACATGCAGGGCGCAGTGGGCACTGTGGGACATAGCCTGCATTAGGCCCTGGTGCATGAGATGGGACTTGGCTTTAGGGTACTCACTGCTGCCTGTAGTGGGCAGATCGTTCACACCACCCTGAGTTACCTATCTGTTGGTCTGGGCTTGGTCTGTGTACATTCAGCATTGATTTTTGAAATGGTTTGTTCTTGGCACAGATGGAGAACTTCAAAACCAAATAAAATCTTACCACTGTTTTTCTTAATCCTTTCCTGTCCTCAAACCTCAGCTCCTTTGGAGGCCCCTTTCAAGAACATGGGGCTGCAGTGGCTCAGTGCAGGTTTTCTTTGCAGTGTTTTTAACTTCATGACATACCTGATTATTCTCAGACTTGTGTGTGCTTCCTTGATGTCACACACACTGTGGTTCTGGCTCAGGGCAGACCCGAGGGCTCTCTGGAGAGAGGTGAGTGCCTCTGATACAAGCTCCATCCGAAAACCTCTGCGCACTGCCAGGCTCTAATGTCATACAATCACAGAATGCTTGGGTGGGAAAAGATTTTTAAGACCATTGAGTCTGGCTGTTAACCTGGCCCTGCTGAGGTCACCACTAACCATGTCCAAAGCAGGTAGAACCCCTGCATGAGGATTCAGGCACAGCACTGACCCATAACCATACTTGTCCAGCTTTCTGTGGACTGTTTGGTGTCAATGGCTTTGCACAGCTGTGGGTTAGGAGAACTTAGTCTACAGTATTTTAAATATTATTCACTGAAATACAAACTTTGTGCCTGACAGGCATTACAATAATGATTCCCAAGCTGTTAAGACACCAATGCTGTATCTCAAATGGATTCTTGGTGTGCAGCTCTGTTTCAAGCCCTCAGTCATCTCCACAGCTAACATAAAATGCTAACATGAAAATACTGCCAAAATAATTTGAAATTTGAAAAGCAGAAGCTAAAAGTAGGAAACAGCTAAGAGTCCCATTTTTGGAGAACAGCTTATTCTTCAAGAAAGCTACAACCTGGTTAAGATCAGTGCAGGGGGAAGAATGCATCAGACATCTAGACAGCACTGAATAGACAAGAACAAAATACAGCTGTCCTGGGTCAAGCTGAAGGTCTGTTAGTCTAAAAGCTAGCTGGCAGCCAGGGCTGTGGGGTGAGCACTGAGGGAAGCAGATAACAGCAGGCAAGAGCATGGAGGTGCTTCCTTGGAGTTGCTGGTTGAGCTTCAGGTTCACTTTCTGATGAGTCTGGCAGCTTCTGTGGCTGTAGAAGGACCCTAATGCCCTGTGAATGGATACAGGGGTCCAAAAAACCCTAACGATGCCAGGGGAAAAATAATCCTGTCCTGCGTTGAAATGTCCTGTGTCAGAGCTAATCTAATGTGTGTGGAGCTGAAAGACATCTCCTGTTGTTTGCTCTGAGCTGAGTCATTGGGCAGCCCATGAGGGGTTGGCCTGGGCAGGTTTGTTAGAGCCAAACAGCCCAGCTGAAACTATTGAAGAGCAAATAGCAAATACTGATTGACTCTGACAATGCAACAAAAGCTGTAACTTGGGCTGCCAGTTCTACTTAACTGTCAGAAGTGGTTTGGAGTTTCTCAAACACCTTCAGGTTCGTGTTTCGGTGGTGCCTGTGGCTGTGGTCACGCAGGGAGCAGTGCAGCAGGCCCATGTTACACTGGGGGCTGTCTGTTTCTCGCCAGGGGCTGTTGTGGTAAGACTTAAATCCTTTTGAATTCCCTACAAAAGTAGAACAAATTGTCCCTGGAAATATTCAAGGCTAGGTTGGATGGGGCTTGGCGCAACCTGATCTAGTGGAAGGTGCCTTGGTGTTGGAACAAGATTATCTTTAAAGTCCCTTCGAACCCAAGCCATTGTAGGATTCTGTGAAATCAAGATGTAAGCTGGGATGTATGCATGCCTCCTTTCTAAGAAACCACCTGTTTAATGATGGCTTGTGGTGGTTGGGGGGCTTCTGGACACTGGGGAACTGCCCCACTTGGTCTTACTGTCTGAAAAACTGTACCTGGTCTGTCTGGTTGCTGTCATGCACTGTAAGCCATGTCCAAGGGGAGGTGGTAGGTAGAGTAGTGCTCCTATTGTCTGGATTTCTCAAGGAGGGTGGGACAGAGACCCACCACCTAAGACAGGGAGTTATATCTGTGTAAATCAAGAGTAAACAGAATCAAACCACCAGCTTGCTTTAATGCAGTGACACGTGAATAACCAAAAGTCAAGCTCGCCATGACTTCTCAGTTGATAAAATGTGTTTGGTTAGCAGATGCTCTGAAGAGGAAATTAGAGGGCAAACACATAGCTATTAAGAGTTTAACCAGACATGTTTACCTTTTCTGACTATACCTTGCATCATTTTATATTATTGTAAAAATTAAAACCACATTTGGGATGATGGAAGGATAAATGAAATGAAATTTCTCTAGAACCTCTTTTATGGGCTCCAGGATTGATCTTGTGGCTGACCACAAACAGTACCTGGACCTGTCATTAGTTCCTCAGGAAAAAAGTTAGAAGTTTTATAAGGTTCTGGCACTCCTACAAAACCAGAAGGAAAGAATTGTGGAGGCTTAAAGAGCCATGTGATATTTATAGAATAGAATCATGGAATCATTTAGGATGGAAAGGATCTTAAAGATCCTCGAGTCCAGCTGTTACCCCACCATTGCCAAGGCATGTTCCCAAGTGCCACATCTGCTAAATCCCTCTGGGGTTGGGATTGGTGACCATGCAGGACTAGAAAGAGACACGTCATTTGGATGACAGTCCAGGAAAAGTGGTGTCAAACATGACCTCTCCCCAGGCAGCAGTCAGGGGATGGCACTTCTCCATGGGTGGTTAATCTAAGGGGAGGGTTTCATGTGCTTCTTGGGGATTGACTCTTGCAGCGTCATGAAAGGTCTGCAAGCCAAAGGAGTGTGAAGCATCTCTCTGGAAAGAGCGTATTGCATTTATTTCAAGCACGAGACAAATGTGAGGAGGGGACCTCGTCACACAGTAGCTGGAGTTGACTGAAATCCCTTATTTCAGAGAATGTTGTTGCAGGGGATGGCCCTTGGAGAACTGGGGCGTACCTGAGAGCTCTGACATCCAACCTCAGGTAGATGCCATTGGTGTAGATAAAACATATTCTCCAGAAATAACTATTCCCTTTACCTGCATCTTATTCCAAGAAACTGGACTTCTTTTAAAAAAACCCCAGCATTCTTTTAAGTAACCCTTTTATTTTTCCCAGATTAACCCTGGAAGTAAAGCAGCCATGGCAGACCTATGCCCAGGAGACACTATTTTGGCAATCAATGGAGAGAACACGGACAACATGACACATCTAGAAGCACAAAACAAGATCAAAGCGTGTGTGGACCAGCTGCTGCTCTCTGTGAACAGGTTGGTTCTCTCTGATGTCCTCCTGCGTCAGTTTTGCTCAGAAGGCTTTTGGCTGGCCCTGGAGCAGATGTGCTCTCAGGCTGGGTTCTTGGAGCATCCCCATGGTCTGGATAATTGTCATGTGTTTTCAAAAACAGTAAAACAAAATTATTTTTAATGGATTACTGATAGAAAAAGTGGCTTGTCCAGGCTGTGGCCTGAGTTGAATCTTTGAGGTTGTGTCAACTGAAGCAAGAGTAGCATGGGAATCATAATCTCCTTTGGACAAACCCTTCCACTTCATTAACATCCACCCATCATTTTAAGCATCTGTTCAATGAATACACTTTTGAAGGTCCTGCCAAATGAACTTTTTAGGGTATTTCAAAGCAAAATGAAAGCGTGAGTTTGGTATTGGGGGTTGGGGGTCTTCTGGTTGTTCTGGTTTTTTTTAAGTTGGAGCAAGGTTTTTTTGTGTGTGTTGTGGTTTTTTGTTTGTTTGTGGGGTTTTTTGTTTAGTTGGTTTGGTTTTCTTGGGGGTTTTTTGATTTCTGTTGGAATTAATTCTGTAGCAAAATCACAAATTACCCAGGCAAAATGAGTGCTCCTTATAAGGTTCACAAATGGCTAATATTATCTGTAATAAATTTAAATAAGTGGATATAGTTTTCCACTTCAGATTAAGGAGTCATTTCCTGCTATAAAGAGCTATCATTTACTGTTTATACTTTTCTTGGAAAACCATGTAGTTCTGACTGGATGCCTGGGCAGCAGGGAAGGAGTGCTGCCATAAATGGAGCAAACCCTCTGTGATTCCTCATGGTTCCTCAGACAGGCATCTCTGAGCTGCTTGTCTAAAGCAAAGTCCTCTGAGCTCAGCCCATGGTGTACAGATGATGTGGCTTCAGTATTACAACAGAAAGAAAATAAGGAAAGCAAGCAAAACCCCTTCACACAGGTGGAATTTCCCATAGCCAAGGAAGGTGGTTGTTTTGCTTTCCATCTGGAGCAGTTTTAGGGAGACTAGGTGATTTTCTACCTGCAAGAGGACCTGGGCCCAGGGCAGGACCAGGGCTCCTTTCCTGACTGTCTGCAGGCTGCTGGAGCTCTCCTTGGAAGAGGTGGAAATCCATATGTAGTGACAGGAGGTTTTGATGAGCCACCAGCTGCTGGGGTGGTCTGGCAGCAGAACAGCTTCATTGGGAGTTAGAACCAAGTTTTGCTGAAAACAGTTTTCACCTGCAGCGTGGCAATGTTTTATTCTTATGGATGAGGGTTTCTGCTGTGTGAATTGACAGACTGCATTCCCACCTTTCCACTTCATTTTAGCCACTGGTATCAACTGGTGGGATTTTTTTTTTGGCTCAGATTGGACCCTTGAATATCTCTGTGAAAGTGCATCTCCTTTCCTAAGTGGTGATTCCTGCACAGGGCAGGGATTGTGGTCACAATGGTCTCACAACAGTGTTGGTATGTGCCTTGCTGGGTTTAGGGATGATGTCTTCTTGGTTTTCCTGAGACACAGAAATGTTCATTCATGACCTCTAGATGATCTGGAAGATGCTGTGTGGAGGGGCTGTGGCTTCAGGTTGTTTTTACCCAACTGTACCTACCAAGGTGTGGATATTTTTAACAGTGAGACCTTGTGTTACATTCAGAGAAGGTGAATTCTCTGATAGAGATGTGGCTGGTGGTGGCCCACAGCCTTGCAGTGGGTGGGCTTTGCTAAACAAGAGGATTGCAATGGTTTTGTCAGGCCTTAAAGTCTTCATAAATGCAGATTTTAAAGACTTTTTTATCTTACAGTCAGGCAAAAATAAATTCTCGGGGCTCTACAAGGCAGGAACAGATGGTGAGGGGAGGAGCTGTTCAGCATGGGGTGGCTCTTCTTGGATCAGTTTGGTGGCTTCTCCAAGGGCAGAACTCACCTTGGCTGTGCCCAGAGATGTCCATGAAAGTGGCACTTCTCTTGACAGAAAAACTGAGTAGTTTGTTTTTTTATGCAGTGAGGACAGCAGCTCCAGTGATGCGCTATTAGGTCTGTTTTTAGTTTGGACCAAAGTGAGTGCACAGTGACTTGGTTCTTGGATCTCTCTCTTGTCTCCCAAGTGACCTCTTGGATCCTGTTGCCTAATTGTTAGTCATTGCTGGAAGCACATCTGGCGTTCTCTCCTAGGTGTGAGTGGATGCCTGCTCCAGGATCTGCCTTCTGGAATGTGGGGTTACCTGGTCCTGCTCAGGGAGCCATGTCCTCTGGCAGTGATGAGGGATTTTGTTGGTTTGTGTGCATGTCCAGCCACTGCTGTTTGTCACAGCTATGGATCAACACCCTGGACCCTGCTCTGAGGCTGAGCTCCAAGAAAGCCCTGCCTGTGGGGGTGTGGATTAGTATCTTTTCCCTTGGGGAGAGGATGGTCTTCAAGCAGCATCTTTTCTGTACACTGCCTTTAACAAAATACAGTTTGCAAGTCAACACAAGGAGATTTATTTTTAAATGTGTTTGTCTGAAATACATTTGAAATAACATGCCTGTTTGTTGTATGTCTTTAGTGGAGATACATGAAATTTGGTGTTAACTCTGTTTTGTCAAAGCAAGGTTCCTCCATCTGGGCATGCGTGGGGATGAAGGAGAGGGCAGGGAGGTGCACAGTGCTGGTGCTGTCTGGACTGCTCCATTCTGTGCCCTTTCTCCATCAACCCTTGACATTATATGTTACTGAGATAGAGAACAAGATGGGTTTTGTTTTCAGACTCTGGTCAGTAAGTGCCCTTAGACTAGGAAGTTCAGTAGGAAAGTCAGAATGTGGGAAAAACAAGAAGGGGGAGTTACTGAGTGGCCTGACCAAGACCAAGTATCATGCATCAAATAAAGGTAGCCATAAAATTGGGTTGGAGCTGTGTTTTGATGAAATCACTACTTGAAAGCAGAGGGTTGAGGACCTTGGGTGTGGGACGGTAGACCTTGTGGCATCGCTGTTCCTGCTGACACAGATTGCCGGGAAACCCTTGGCAGCTCTGTCTAGACAACCCATCTGTCCCAGAGGGCCAGGGCGAGTCCCACAGCTTTTTCTGAACTTTTTGTTGTCTGCCAGCTGGGAGGGTGAAGGCTTGTGCTGCAGCTTTCCTGGAGAAACTGGCCCTATGCTGGCATTGGGAAAACTGCTGGCAAGGGGGGATGTCACAGCTTTTCAAGCATGTTGGGCTCCGTGGCTCTCCTGTGCCACTGGAGCCAACAGTCAGTGTCAGTATCTGTGAAGCTGCTGCTCTCAGGCTGGACTAGCAGATACTTCCTTTTTTTTAAATCTCTTTGTCCTTTATCAAGGACAAATCTCTTGAGGGGGTTTTCCCTCCTTCTTCACACCCTCCATTTTCTAAATCCTTTCTTGGCCAGACCCCGACCTCCCTGAAGTTAATGGGTGTTTTGTCCCTGGCTTTTCTGGATCCTGCTTTGCCCCAACATGTGCAAGGCTGTCTTTGGGCAGTGAGGCTGTGAAAGGCAAAGCAGCACAGTGGCCTTACTGTTCTGAAACAAAGTGGTTGAAAGTCCTCATTGATGCCTATATGGGCACTGATGTGAGGTGTGAGGAATTACTTGGGCATCCCTGGAACAAGGGCTGGATGTTCAGGCTGTGGTTAATGGCTCCAAAATGGGAGGCCAGGAGTTCACATGGGCTTACTGAGGCTGTGGGGGAGGCAGCGATGGCACTGATTAAGATTTAGTGGGATGGTTCAGACTGCCCTGATGATAAATTAGGCAGCTGTTCCATCATCATCTTCCCAGCTGTTGAATCTCAAGCCAAGGTAGCATGGGATGTACTTTGCCTGCCTTAGTGCAGGAAGGGTCAGGCCAGTTATGTGGCAGCTGGTTGGAGAAGATCGGGGGTCTGGAGCAGCCCCATGAACTGCTACTCACAAACACCTGGCAAAATTTGTTCTTTTCACTCACTGTGAAGTTGCTTCCAAGTTACACAACAAATTCCTTAAGAGGCAAGAAGTGTGTTAGTGTGTTGTGCCAGGGGAGGTTTTGATTGGCTGTTAAGGAAAATTTCTTCGCTGAAAGGGTTGTCAAGCCCTGAAACAGGCTGCCTAGGGAACTCGTATCCCTGGAGGGGTTTAAAAGACACGTAGATGTGGCACCTGGGGACATGGTTTAGTGGTGGGCTTGGCAATGCTGGGGTGACAGTGGGGCTGGATGGTCTAAGAGGGCTTTTTCAACTTTCACAATTTTATGATTTCCAGTCCAATCCAATTCCAGCCCTTTCTTTTGGTGATAGCACTAGGGCTGTTGTGCACAGGGTCAGGTTGATGCTGGAAGACTGGAAGCATCTGCCTGGCCCCAGGTGCAGCTAAGAACCCCAGGGTGGTTGAGTTGAATTTATTTCCTGACTGTGGTGTCAAAGAATTAATCCTCAAAGGTTTGGCTTTGATTCCTTCTATCTAAAATAAATCGTGGAAGCAGTTTCTTCCCCCTTTGTTTGGTGTGTATGCCAATGCTGAGTCTGCTTGGAGAATTGACTATGAAGATTCTCTATCTATTCCTGCTCTTTGTACAGAGATGGACTTTCTCTAAAAGTTTCTGTGTGAGAAAGCCCAGCAATGAATCTGCTGGACGTGTAACCCTAACAGTCCCTGGAACATCATGTAGTTGATGTTCCTTCCGTCTCCCTCAGCTCCTGGGGATTTTGTTGGGGTCTGTTAGCTGTGAGCAGCACAGGCAAGCTGCTGGAAGATGGGAAGGATGACAATGTATGTTCTCAAGTTTCCAGTAAAAGTACAACTGAAAAAATGAATCACAGCTTCCCCTCTGGAGCTCCTTGAAGACTAATAGAGAGGAAAACCGGCAGCTTTCCAGAGCAATACACAGTGGTTTCAGCTGAGAGGAATGAAGGAGGAGAAATCCTGCAACTTCTTCACACAGTCTGGACGAGCTGGGTCCTTCGGGGTGCTCAGCAGAGCTCAGCTCCTGTGCTGCTCACCTGCCTTGCAGAGGGTGGATCCAATGCCTTAGGGTTATCGTGGTGAGGTTCACGATCCTGGGAAGTTTGAAGCATCGGCTGTAGCTGCTTCTAGACTGAATTAAGCTTCTAGAAGGCTAATGGTCATATCAGTGATAACAATCACTTGTGAGCATCATGATGCGCCATGGTGGGAGATGAAGAGCAGATGAAGGCAGGACCGTGGAGTCACCCCCCAAAGAAAGCAGGCGAAATATAGCAACATGATTATTCTGGTGGTTTGCGGCTTCATGGTCACAGATGGCAGTGACCTGGATCCAGACTGGCACTTCCCAAGTGATAAATGTTAGTTTTTAAGGGGATGGAGAAATCAGAAATTTGGTAAGACACAGGAATTCTTGCAACTTAAAAGCAGCTCTACAAATGTTGAGAGTGAGATTTGCAGATCACTACCAGGTGAAAAAACATTCTGGTAAAATATGTGAGCATATGCAAGTAATCTTTTGAGAATGACTCTTAAACTTTCAGAAAACAAATGGTGGGATAAAAGGTGTCTGCAACTTTGTTTTTTTAGTGATGTTCTGTTAATGGGTCCATTTCCCACGAAGCCCTGTGTGGAAGGCCTTGCACTAACCTAGGAGAAGGTATTTTTCTTGGGATTGTCCTAGCTGCCATTAAGAGAGCAAAGTGGTGTAAGTGCAGGGTAGTGATTTTCACATAGCTGCCTTTAATCCCCTATAACACATCGGAGAACACTTTTCTTGTCCCCGAGCTGTAAATTAAGCAACTCGGAACATTTGAGTGATGCCTGATCTGTTGCCTATGACGTATGAAAAGTGTGTTGAGGTTTTGCTGTTGCCTAAAAACAAAGCTCTGACTATTGGTAGGGTGACCCTGCTGCTGGGGGTCTCGGGGTGACTCTGCTGACCCCCAGGTCCCCACTGCTCTGGGGCTTGTTCTGGGAGGTGCAGGGCACCCGTGTGCTGCTGGTCCTGCTGGGGCTGTGGGCATGGGGTGTTCCTGCAGCCAGGGCTGGAGCATGAGCTCCAAGCATTAGCCCCTCCTGCAGTAGCTGCCTGTAGCATTGTTCTCTCAGGCAGTCATCTCTTAATTATTTTGGATTATTTCAGATTACATGGTATTTTGCTGTTCCCAGGGAAAAGAGGAAGTCTCCCTGTGTAAACATAAATGCTCATCAAACTTACAACTTGACTTTCTTTTTGGTGAGGCTGGTGTTTCTCCCATTCACCTTTGCTTTGCCTTTCAGAGTGCCAAGTGGAGCCCACATTGTGCTGTATCAGCTTGTTTGAGTATAGTTCAAGTGAAAGCTGGGTCTAATGTGAGCCTGGTTTTGTTCAGGCTGTCACTGGAAGCTCTCAGAATTGGTCTCCATTATACCAAGGACTTCTGGTCACTCTGCAGAACTGATGGTGAAGCCTTGAGTTCAGTCATTAAAGCATTAACTGTGAATGGGCTTCTCCATGCAAACTGAAGTCTGTCCATGTCTGTCATTAAGTGTAAATATACCCATAATGACTTTTAGAATGCACAAGTTTATCTGCTTTCTGGTACAGATGGTGTGATCTCTGTCAGGGGTATGGAGAACCGGGAAGTGCGGGCAATACTGGTGACCGAATGCCCTACCTTCACACAGAATGAACTTACTGCTATCACTCTTATCTTCTGCAATCAGAATCACTTTCTGAAGCTCTGTTCTTATTTACTGGCAGGTTGAAGTCTTTTGGGATGCTTTAAGTGTGTTTGGCGTGTGGGTTCCAGAGCTGAGTGGGGGGAAAGTTATCATGGACCCTTCTCGGGGCACCGCGAGCTCTCATCAGGCTGGCTCAGGAAAGCATGGAAATAATAATGGTGATCCCTGCCAATGTAATTAGGCATTTCCATTGTTCTGGGCCTCCAGATCTGATTTTCAGTGTGGAAGCAATATACACAGCAGTGGATCGTGGCAAAAAGCAAGTCGGGGTTGCTGGGAATGCTGATGTTCCTGGGAGGGACTGTTTCCTTTGTCCCATTTGGAAAGACCAATTTATAATGAATTGTCCCAGCCTAAAATCAAATAACTACAGTAAAGATAAATTATCAGAACAAGATATCTAGCTATGAGAGAGAGAGTAATCATCCCCTGTTGAAAAGGCTATAATGGCAGTACTGAAAAAAAAAAAAAGCTGAAATCCTCAGGGGTTGGATCCTAGATTTGGAAAGGCAGCTTTGTCTGCTGACTTGTGTAGTTGTGAAAAAGGTAAAAATCACATCAAGAATTCCTGGGTTAAAATCATGCTCCTTATTTTTCAAACTTAGACTCTGCAGATAATTAAAGTGAAAGTGAATGTGGTATGTGGCAGGGGTGAGAGTCCACAGTGGATGCTTGGATGTATCTGTGCCCATGGAGCAAGACCTATTTTTGTGAAGTGGTGCATATACAGACTGCGATGATAAACAAAATAGTTCGCATGTTGAAAGCTGTATCTTGAACTTAATGGAATTTCCATCTTCCAACTTAACCTTCTTGCATCCTGAAAAGCCTGTATATGAACCTGCTGGACCTTGCCTGGGCCCCTGCAGCTCCCTCATACCCTGAGTGTTGGAGATCTATGCTGGAGATCATGTCTCAGCCATGCCCCCAGATGCCTTTGTGGGGAAAAAATTGGTCAGGCACATGGAAAATCTTTGGACAGTGACAGTACTGTGCTCTGCCTTGGCAGGACTGAAGATGCATTTCAGAATGGAAACTGTATTTTTAGGGCTTTTTCTGTCTGGCAACTATTGAAAGGGTCAAGATGATTCATACAGGGTGGTGTAAGCCTTGTCCCTTTTTATAGAATTCCTGATGTGGTCTAGTACACAGGCCTGCCAGGGATTGCATGTATGTATGTATACATATATCTATACACACATGTAATCAGAATACTTTCTGGATTTGGGGGCAGAATAAAGGGACAAAGCCAGGAATATGAAAAACAGGAGCTACCAAGAGCCTGTCTTCTGATTTCTTGAACCAAAATAAGTTTGTCTCTTAAACCCCAAACTGAGACAGAGCCAGTAGTTCAAGGATGATTTTGAGCTTCATGGTTTTAATAGCGTGAAACTGTCATCTTCTCTATTTACCATTGTACTGTTTCTGAGGATAATTTTGGACAAATGCATATATAATATAGGCCTGCCAGGGAATTAATATGTGCTATATATGTGTTTGGCTTTTTTTTTTCTTTTGTGGTTTGTTTGTTTGGGTTTTTATTTAATTTGTTTTATTGCTTTTTTGTTTTGTTTAAGGAGCGTGTTTCTTTCTTTGGGATTTTTGTGGATTTTGTTTGTTTGGAGTGGAGTGCTTTAGTTAGGGCTTTTTTAAAAGCCATTTAAGTAGAGTTTACTTAATTTCCCACTGCAGAGCCAAAGGGAAGACGTGGTCACCCCCTGTCCTGGAAGATGGCAAGGCTCAAGCGTACCGGATCAACATCGAGCCAGACCCTCAGGTATGGCAGCTGCAGCCCTGCACACCTGCTGCTCTCCCAACTTGATTTTGAGGAGAGGACATCCATGTCTGGAGTCTGGAAAGCCCTGTGCTCTGCCTACGGTCCTTCCAGAAGTGAAGGACTTTCCATGTGTGGCTTTAAAGTTCCATGCAGGTCTATCTATGCTTTGCTGGATCAGGTTGCCAAGGACACAAGGAGGCTGGGCAGCACTGACCCTCCTGAAGCCGTGACCAAGCTCAGAGTCAGTGTTATTTTGGATGGAGCTGTTGGGAGTCCTCTGACTGCCTGGTGCCTGCCCGTCCCGGGATACAGCATGCGCAGAGTCTGTCTGCATCTACCTCAGCTGATGTGCCTCTTGGCTGCTTCCAAAATCTGTTGCACCCTCTCAATCCCATGACAGTGATTCACCTCCCATGATGGTGGATTTCTTTTTTTTCTTTTTTTTTTTTTTTTTTTTGTAATGTTCTCATCTTTTGCCTTGGTTTTTTTTCCTCTCTCACTCCTTCTCTCTGCTTTGCAGCTTCTCTCTTCCCTCTGTCCTCAGCTCTGTTCCCTGGAACCTTCTGCCTGTTGCAGTGGGGATCCTGCAACACGCATATATCAAACCAGGAGTCCCGTGGAAAGGAAATATATATGGACAGACAGATTCTTGCTAGCTGTTTCAGAGATGTTTATTTCTCCAGCCGCATGGCCGGGGCTCTGCCGAGGAACTGTTCCAGTCACGGGACCAAGGGTCCTTCTGCCCGCGCAGGGAACACAAACCAACCAATGGGAACGAGGCTGAGCAGGGGCAGGGAAGCCCCGTGTCTGTGCCCTCAGGGCCCATCTCCCAGGGCTACACGGCAGGGGAGGGACCCCAACACCTCACCCGTTTTATTTTAATAAAAGGAGAATGAAAACAACTGGATAAACATAACAAGAACAGTTTCAAAACAAGCCACCCTCCTGAGTCTTTAAATGTCCAAACAGATTCTCTGGAACATCTTAGGGCTGACAGAAGGGAGACAGAATTCTCTGAGCATGCTTTGTGGGGAAACTGAGGCAGGAGAGGGTTTAACTTCTTCCCTTCCCCTTTTCATCCCCCACTCGGCATTGGAAAGGGATTTTTGGGGAAACAATCGGCAAAAGCATGGTTTTGTGAGGGAAACCATGGATGAAAAAACGGATTGGGAATACACTGGGGGTAATAGGACATAGGGTAAAAGGGAAAGGTGGGATTAGGAAAGGGAAACTGTAGGGGGGCTTACAATGGAGATATTGTCTAACATGACTACGATTTTTTGCATATATACTGCCTTTTACAGAAACACCATCAGGCCCAGTGACCTGCGATGCTTGTAACCCTTTTCTCCCTAGTACAATATTAAATTCCACCACCTCTCCATCTCCCAAGCTTGGGATGCATTTTTCAGGGTTATTCTTTTTAATAGCAGTTCTATGCACGAATATGTCTTGCTGGTTGTCACACCTTGTTATAAAACCATAATTTTGCTTAACATTATACCATTTTACTATCCCTAAGATCTTAGTTTCTATGATCTTTTCCTTTTTCCGAGTGGCTGCTGTTTTCTGTCTCGCTGCGTCTTTGCTCTCTCCTTCGGTCGCTCCCGTGTTGGAATTGTCGGGGCTGCTGGTGCCTGCGCGCTCTTCCCGGGGTCGCGTTCGGGGCTGCGTGGGCCGGGCCGGGCCGCGCCGCTCAGTTCTCCGTTGCGTCGCCTCCTCTGGTCGCAGCTTCGCTGCCGATGCCGGGCGCTGCATCCCACGTCTCGGCCGGGCCCCCGAGCGACGACCCCCCCGCGCCCTGCTCCAGCGCGTGTTTCGGTTCGGCGCGGCTCCCGTTCCACCGCCATCGCCGCCCGCCGCCGCCCTGCGCGCCTCCCCTCTCAGTCGGGCGTTCACGGGGCTCGCTCCACCACGCGCTGCACAGGACCGGGCGGGCACCGCCGGGTCCCGCCGCTCCCGCTGCTCCTCGCTCCGCCACCGACATTGCAGCTCGCGTGGCTCCGCCCGCACGCGGGAACTGCCTCGCTGCTACTCGGAGAGCGCTCGGTGCACGTGGCCTGGGCCGCACAGTCCCTGAGCCAGGCTTGCCTTCGCCAGGACACAGCTGACATTGCTCAACCGTCTCGGTAACTAAATAATATTCACGAAAATATTCTTCCATCGGCATATATTTTGACTCCAGTATTAACTGTGTCCAAACGGTTTTCCAAAAGCCCTTGGTAAGAATTAAATCCCAAGAAACATAGAAAAAGTTCTTAAACAACCATGCCAGGAAGTGTTTCAGTTCTTTCTGAGCTTGAATCAAGCTAAAATTTACAAATCGTTGTTCAAGAATCATTTTAAGTTTAAGATAAATGTCCATATGCGGCTCTGAGAGCCAAGAGTCTTCCCACGGTTCCTCCATAGTTTAGATACGGAATAGCAAAGCAAAACCAAGAAGAGGAATCCAAAGTTTCCAGGGTTTACTCACACAAATCAGTCGCTTAGGGATCGGGGATCGTTCTGCTCTCAATTCTCCACCATTTGTTGCAGTGGGGATCCTGCAACACGCATATATCAAACCAGGAGTCCCGTGGAAAGGAAATATATATGGACAGACAGATTCTTGCTAGCTGTTTTCAGAGATGTTTATTT
Organism: Corvus moneduloides; assembly: GCF_009650955.1. Taxonomy (NCBI): domain Eukaryota; kingdom Metazoa; phylum Chordata; class Aves; order Passeriformes; family Corvidae; genus Corvus; species Corvus moneduloides. The sequence continues at coordinate 11,105,027 of NC_045490.1, forward strand.
CTCCAGCCGCATGGCCGGGAGCTCTGCCGAGGAACTGTTCCAGTCACGGGACCAAGGGTCCTTCTGCCCGCGCAGGGAACACAAACCAACCAATGGGAACGAGGCTGAGCAGGGACAGGGAAGCCCCGTGTCTGTGCCCCTCAGGGCCCATCTCCCAGGGCTACACGGCAGGGGAGGGACCCCAACATCTGCCTATATCCTGCACCTGCCTTACTACCCCGTCTCCTGCAGCAGCCAGGCGGTGAATGGAGCTGAGCAGGTCTCCCCAGCTTTCCTACCCATCTCTTGACTTATGGCTTGTTAGCAAGGTCAAAGGTGACTCTCACTCTCCTTTGGCTTCTTGATGGAAAGAGGCATGGGGTTTCTTTCTCTCTTCTCTGCTTATGATGGTACTGGATTGTCAATTTTTGCATGAGCTGGTCCACATTGTAGAGATATCTGGGGAACAAGGAGGAGACCAGGGGGATAGATAGGCAGAGGGCAGCTCCTGCTGTCTGGCTGCCCCTTGAATGTGTGCTGAGCTGATGCACATGCTGCCAACTTTCCCAGGGCACCCGAGGTCAGGGATGGCAGGGCTGGAGCCTGCTGAGGCTTCTCACTGCTGTAGGTTGACCACCCCACCCAGGGCAGTTGCAGAGGCCCTGGGGCTGCCTGCAGCTCTCAGAACACCAAAGTATGTCAGTTCAGGCGGACACAGTCCCCTGTCCCTGCCCCAGAAGCACTTGAGCGCTCTTTGGCTGACTCTGAATGTTCAAATATTGCTCAGATGGTCTCCTTCTCCACAGAGGTGGTTTATGTCATATGCTATTCCATGCTTTTTCTCGAACCCTTACAAAATGCCTGTGTGCAGGATCTGCTGGTTTAGCTCAACCTGCTCCTTCCAGAGAGGCTTGTGTCCTGATGAGGGTCCCAGGGTGCCCCCTCAGCCCTCATTTGGCTCAGTCCAGAAAGAATGCAAGAGCTCCAGGGGTGGAAGAGAGGGGATGGCGCTCCAAGGAATGGTGTTTCCTTCAGTGAGGAATGGGGAGAAAGCACTAGCAGCAGAAGAGCCCACCGAAGTGATCAGGATGGGGCGAGATCCTCCAATGAGAAGTGGACCAAAGCGTGAGGCCATTGAGTCTGTTGGCTGTTCCAGCGTTGTGGAATTTGCAGATATTCTGCATTCCTGCTGGGTAGAGGCACAGCACAACAGCAGCACCAGCAGAGCTGCTCCAGTACCGGACACCAGCAACATGTGGGGACTGTTTGTCTTTCCTGCCCTGACTTACAGCACAGGGTGATGTGTGAGCTTGGGCTTTGCATTCTGGCCATGTTTGCTTCATTTATCAGTTATAGCCATCTTCTCTGACAGATATTTTTTCTTACTAGACTTTAATGTGCCCCAAACCCTATGAACAGTAATTAAATGAGGAACAAATGTGCAGCAGTTCCACTGCCAGATACAACATTTCTGAGGTTTAATGCAGATTGGATTTGAATCTGACTATTAATATATGTTACATATGGATATTTTTAAAATTAGACAGTTTTGTAGAATATAATGAAGGGGATAGGGATGGACTATTCTGTATCTAGATGTACACTGAAATATGTAAATCTGGGGAGTAGATGTGTAAGCAGATGTGTTTGTGGTAGGCACCGAGAGAGGTTGTGTGAACAAGGGTACACAAGTACAGGCAGGAGATCCTTGCTCTTGCTCTTTTTTTTGGTGCCTGTTCCCATATGTTTGTCTTCCTTAGTGGCTTTTTTGGGTTTCCCAAGAGAGGAGGTGAAGGTGGTTCCATGCACACCTCCAGGTTGTGGTGCTTGCACCCAAGATGTGCTGGTTGACTCTTCTCCCAGATGGCCTGTGCCTCCAGTGTTGTTTCATTGTGACAGCCTGGGACACATGCCAACAGCTGTGCTAACCGAAGTGTTATATCACTGATGTCCTCTGACCTGTGTGAGGCTGAGGATGACCATCAGCACCCAAGAGAGCCAACCCTTGCTGCAGAGCTCCCAGGCCATGGCTGGAGTCCCTGTGGAGCAGTGCCAGGTGACCCAGGGCTGTCCCTGTGCTGTGTCCATTCAGCCCCTCTAGGCAAGGCACTTACTAGATTGTGCGAAGGAAAAATCTCATTGTAAAGTAATAACTTTGCTCAATATGTGCAACCTTTAGGTGCACTTCCTTGCATCTGGAAAAAAGCAATCTGCTTTGAAACACAGGGAAAAATTTCTGCTGGAATTCCTGCCCTCAAATCACAAAAAGAGTTGGGGGTTGTCCGTGCAAAAGATTTTGAGAGTTTTACCCAGTGGCCTTTGCAGTAATGTGGAGCACATATCCTTCCTTCCTCAGGTTTTACTCTGTATGCTTTTTCATCATCCTGAGCAAAGATCTGTTTGAAAATCTTGACTTGGGACTACAGTAACTCTTGCTGGAGGCCCTGAAACGTGAGCTTAAGCAGAATGCCTCAGTCTGAGTGATTTGTTGGAAATCTGTGTTTCTATTATTACAATTTAGTTTGTTTAGGTATTATCTTTGTCTTGAAGGCAGTGAAATTTGTAGTTATCTTCTGTGCAAGAGAACTTGGAAGGTATGGAGTGGCCAGTGAGTTTTCCTCTCCCCTCTTTCTAAATCTGTTGTGGTTTCTCAGTTGAGCTTTGTGGAAAATCCCTACTCAGAGTCCAAGAATGTAATCAATCCTCCTTATTAAAACTTTGATTAATGCCATGACTGTGGGGAATAGCTGCCCTCAAACTGAAGAAGATGGAACTGGAGAGCTGCTTTTTTCATAATTAGCAGAAATAATACTGAACAGGATGACGTGAGTCACCTTCAGGAATTTTTTTTTTTTTTAGCAGGCTTTGGTTGTCAGTTGGTTTCACTAGACAAATCTGTCCTTAACAGCAAGGATCTACAGAGGAGGCCACAAATGCAGTGACATTCAGACTTGCATCCTGTCCACTGGACACGGAGATGGGTGGAGGTGGGACCCACAGGCATGCTGAGGGCAGCTCAGAGCTTTCCAGCCAGCAGTCAAGATTTCCATCATGCAGACATGACATCACTGCTGATGTGTTAGGATCCCCAGTCTCACTTGGCATGGTGTTTATGTCCTTGTGGGCATGGGCCCCCAGCCACTTCTCCCCAGCAGATGGGGAGAGTGGGAGCACCTATCCGTCAATTTCTGGAGATCCCACTGATTTTGCTTCTGTAGCATCAACTTGCTAGTCAAATACCCCTATGCAGTGCTAATAAAAAGAGAACATATTTATTTTCTTGTTCATTCTCAAACTGCCAGAATCAGCAGCTCTCTAGCCCAGGGGGGCTGGAAAATGCAGGCTTTGGGCTATGGGGACCCTGTCAGTGCTGATTGACAGTAGATCAAGCATGGTGGGTGGGGAGAATTAATTGCAGCAGAAATTAAATTGGCAGCGCGTAGCCAGAGCTGGAATAGGATGCGGAGTCCTCCCAAATCTGGATGCTTCGCTGGAAATAGCTATGTGGGGCGAAAGGCTGGGTTTCCGCTGGCAGTGCAGACAGGGAGAGGCCACTTCCCAGAGCAGTCTGTCAGGAATGGCATCCTGGTGCTACTCAGCTGGCAGAGCAGCCCCCATGTCATTCTCAGGGGATGGATGAGGGAGGTAGGTCAGTGCTCTTGGATGTCTCTTGTGCTGCGTCCTGAGCAGTGGCTTTCCCAGCCCGACCACCCGACTAGGGGATGAGCTCTGGGCAGTGGAGAAGAGCTGGTCTCTCCACAGCATCAGGGGAGTTGCACAGGAATGATGAGAAGGCTGTTTCTGCTCATCACTTCCGAATTATTTTTCCTATGTGTTATCTGTTCTTGACACCCAGCTCTCAGTCCACAAAGATTTGTTGTTAGTTTGTCCTGACTAAAATCAGGTGCAAGGCGTGTGGCTTGCCATGTGAAAATGCCAGCCAGAAGGGGGTGAAGAGGAGGAACTGGGGCAAACTTGCATTTAGTGTAGCTGTTTGAGCAGCCTAATCCAGTCAGTGCAGGAAACCCAGTGCTGGGTGTGAGCCAGGCCAGTGGAAATGTGAATACACCTTTGTTTGTTCTTGCCAGAGGGGCTCAGATGTATGTGGTTGCAGGACTGAGGAGCTGCTACCTTCTGTTGCACGTGGCATCCACCCAGCATGGGCTCTGCAGCATCATTCCTAGGAGTTTTTCATACTTGCCCTGACCTCACAAATAGTATCACTGCTGATCATGCTTGCTCCTAATTACATAAATAAAATTACATGTGGGCTTCAGGGGAGTCTGAGCCTCTGGTGCCCCAGCTCTGGGCACCTAGGGACAGCAGTGGTTGTCCCGCAGTAGAGCAGGGAGGGTACTTTGCTGCTAACATGTCCCTTAGCACTGATTTTAACACCTTTAAAAATGTCTTAAATATGCTCATATTTGCTTTTTGCTAGATCTTTTTTCTTTTTTTACTAAGGGTGAATGTCTCCTGACTTAATTAACTGAGTAATGGATTTAGTTTAATTTAACTTTAATTAAATGGAGTATTTGTTTTAAGTTCTCCGTGGGTTGCTGCCGTGCAGGAAACTTACACATAACTTCTTTTCAAAAGCCTGGCATAGGCCATGCTGAGTTCTGTGAGCTGGGGGTTAAAGCCTCCTTGCTGAAGAGGTGGAATTTCCTTTCTCAAGGCAACTGACCTTCCTTCCTCCCCTGCTCGCAGGGCAGGATGGGCCGTGCCTGCTTCTGGGAAAGGTCTTGCTGGGACCCCCTGTCCCAACTGGCTGGGCACGAACCAGCACTCTCCTGACGGAAGGAGGGAAAATGTCTGCCTTGTGCAACAAAGGATGAGCTAATGCCCTGGCACAAATGCGGGTTCCTTTCCATGGGAACTCTCAACTCGTTTTTGAGGACTGATTTAATAGCAGAAACATGCTGAATCCTGACAGCCATTGTGGGTGCATCAGCTGTGAGCTCCGGGTGCTCAGGCAACATTTCACACCCAGATATTGGGGTTTTACACCACAAAATACCAGTGATCTAATTTACTGGGTGAAGAGGTTACACACTCATAGCTGTGCACTTGTGTTTACTTTTTCCTGTGATACAGTATTGCAGCATTTGAAAGCCGAGGAGTTTTCTGAGTACCACTGTAACATCTTGAAGCTGTAATCTTTTATGTGAAATTCTCTGTGTATGTCTTATATAAATTAGCATTAAGTGAGTTTTGGTAGTCCTGGTATATGAAAGAGGCAAAACCACTATTAGGATAAAGGAGGGAAAAAATGGGACTGGAAACTTTAAAATGGTGTTTTCTTCTGTCTAGGTAACTTGAATAATTTGTTCTCATTGAAGGTACATAGGAATTATACTGAAATGATAACAGTGGGGGTTGGTTTAGGACAAAACAAAATGCTGTTGGATTAAGTGCTAACACAGACATACACTGTGTTATTTTACTTGGTAACACCAGTTTCAGTGATGACTCTGTTAACACAGGTAAGGAAACTGCTGCTTGTGTACTCAGAAGTGCTGAGTGTTTGGAAGCACAGGTGTAGCTCAGTGTTTCTGTTCTTATCCATCAGGAAAAACAACTTATCCCCTCTCATTTTTCCTTGTGTCTCACTTAAAAGGAATTAACTGCTCTTGGAGGTCACTTGAGTAACCTGCTGGGACGACAGATGTGGAGAGAGCCATCCCCAGTGGTGCAAGGGGGGGATACTGGATGGTGGAAGGATGCTCACTGTGGTCCTTTGGGATGATCAGGCTGAAGCAGCTGCTCCCATCCTCTAAAGCAGCTTATGCCACAGAGGGCTGGGAAAGGCTGAGACGTGTTTTTGAATCTACCTGAATTTATCTTTTTTTATTAATGAGGAAAAAAAAGGTTGGGGCATTCCAAAATGAAAAAATATGTTAACCTATTGCTTTTGCTGTGTTTTCTGGTGTACCTTACCCTGGTTTTTACAGAAAGAGGTGTTCAGATAAGCCATTCTGGTGAAGTAGGCACCTTTTGGTTTTACACATGTAATGTTTGTGTAGCCTGAAGCTTAGCTTGTTGCCAGTGAAGCTTTTAGTTTCAATTAGCTGCTGATAATGATTATGGAAAGAAAATCAGAAAGTGTGATATGGTAACACCTGAAAATGCAACAATTCCCCAAATGAGGAAGAGGAGAGAGACAGTAAGCTGGAAAGCATGAAATCAGGACATAGCCTGTTAGTGTTAAGCTCACCAACTTTGTCCTATAAGCCAAACACCAGATGGTGAGAAAAGTGATTCAGTGGAAGCATGGACTGAAATGGAAACAGTAGCATCTTCCCTGGGAGAAAGGGGGCAGGCAGGAGGGCGGATGGACACTTGCTGTGATGGTTTCAGGTATTTTTCCATCTGTAGTGGATATTATTTTCTGTCAGTGGGAAAGTTAATCCAACAGCAGTCTGTGCATGGTGGAGGCATCAGTCCAACACCTGCACTGAGCAATGTCCTCCTGTTCCTGAGCTTGGAAGGTGACCCTGAAGACTGGGAAGTAGAAGGAAAGTCCTCTCTAGGGTTTAAACTGTTGTTGAGCCTAGCTCTAGTGAGGTAGTCACCTGGCAGAAGCTTGCTGCTGCTGCTGGGGAAAGGAGGAAATTTCAAGGCTCTTCTATCAAGACATTCATACAAAGCTCTCCTCTGGCTGCTGGGTAAATACCACTCTCACACTTGATGTTAAAAATGTGCCCTCTGCACTGCTGCAGGCAAGATAAATGCAAACACCTTTTAATCTTGACAGGTAACTTTTTTCCATTGCTGTGGATTTTTAAGAGACTGTTGGGGAGCAAGGTAGCTTATGGGGTAAAATCCTGGCATTGCAGCTGGAGTCTCTCCTGAGCTCTTTAATTTGCATGGGGGTGGAGCTTTTCCCTGGAGCTGTGGGAGAAAACATCCATCAGAGCCTTGCTGGTGGCCATCCACATGGCCGCTCCAAGGTGGAGAAATGTTACTGCTCTTTGACTGTGAGAGATTTGTTCCTGGGTTAAATGTGTGCTGGCCTTGTGCTGTACCTTGTGCTATACAGAATCACAGAACGGTTTGGGTTGAAAAGGACCTTAAAGCTAATCTAGTTCCATCCCCCTGCCATGGGCAGGGACACCTTCCACTAGACCAGGTTGCTCCAAGCCCCATCCAGCCTGGCCTTGAACACTTCCAGGGATGGGGCAGCCACAGCTTCTCTGGGCAACCTGTGCCAGGGCCTCACCACCTTCACAGGAAAGAATTTCTTCCTAATATCCCATCTAAACCTGTCCTCTGTCAGTGTGAAGGTGTTCCCCCTTGTCCTGTCACTACATGCCTTTGTGCAGTACTGCCTGGGGATATGGGTGGGCTGGGGCTCCACCACGCTCCAGCTTGAGTCATGTTCACATGAACATTGTCTTCAGCCTTTGTACAAAAAGACCATCTGATTTTAAGAGTTTGATCTCTTACTTTAAAAGATCTGAAAAACTAATTTGGTATTATGTGACAACTGTGAAAGGAGTGTAGTGAGAAGGATGTGATGGATAAGGTTTTCCTTCAGACTGTGGTATACATTGAAAGGGGAGCTTGGCAGAATATTTGAAATTTGTCTTGTAAAATAACCCACACACTCAGTTTATCCAGCCTCAGTAAATGAGACTCAACCTTTTTTCCTTATCTCTTAATCTTTTGACCTGAGCGAAGTAATGGGATCATACTTACTGGAGCTTTTGAAAGTTAGATTGAAGGCTCCTTAGTCTGTAAAAGCAGCATATACACAGAACATCTGAACTGTGCTTATAGGGAAATACGTGTTAAAATGAGTGTAGCTTTTAAAATTTATCCTTTTCTCCAAGCTTTGGGAGCAGCCTTTGTTATAAGAGTTCCCCGTGGGACTTCTCCTGAGGCTTTTGTTGGAGAATCAGTCCTGTTCCTGTGGCCATTGGCCACAGTGTAAATCACTTACTTGCATTGAAATTAAATCCATGCTGTCTGTCCCATGCGCCCCTTCTGTGGGGTAATAATAAGATTTCCATTTCTGGGACTTTTGAACTGGTTTATCAGAGATGAAACAGTATCTTTACTGTTGAAAACCTGGGGGAAGGAGAGGAGGGACTGCAGCATTGCAGTTGTCTTCTGTGCAGAGGCCGAATCTTGGCTTGAGGGTGTCAGGATGTACTGGGATATGTCTTCAGGCTTAATTGCTTGGCACATTTGCATGATAGAGGACTTGAAATAATGAAGGCAGTAAAACTTCATCCTCAGAAAGCCCTCTGCCAGGAGAGGCCAGAATCAATTGGGACTCAATTACCTAAGCTTGGAGCAAGGGAGAAAGAAGCCAAAGGAGGAGCTGGAGCAGACAGGCTTGTCCTGCTGTTGCTGGATGATGGACACAGGTCACAAGAGGCACCTCTTCTGGGTGACTCTATGGCTGAAGGGTGCTTTATCTCCTGGTGCATAAATAGCATTGCTTGTGTCTGTAATTCAGCATTTTGGCAGCAGATATTCAGGTGACACTGGCCCATCGTGCTCTGTTTTTGAGAAGAGATCTGAAGACAATCAAACAGAAAACTGCTTTGGGCTGAGCCAAGCGTTAATGTCCTTCAGCTCTGTTTGAGTCTTATGTGTTGTGTGAGAACAGGACCAGCACGCCCAGGATTAGGAAAATAAACAAGGTTCAGGCAATTCCTGTGGGGATGAGCTCCCACATCACAGGGACAGAGCTGCTGCTGGTCCTGTCTGGGCAAATCTCCCACCACCATTGCACAAATGGGCAGATGGAGGGTAGATTTGGGGCTTGGAGGTGTAATCTAGGAGATGTTTCCAGCTCTGCAGCTGGTGAGTTTGCTCCCAAGGAAGGTTTCTTAGATGCACTGAAACCATCATTGCTCAAAGCTCTTCCAAATCATGCTGTGGGTGGAGGGGCTTGCTTGGAGGTTCTAGGAGCCAATGTTGACCTCTCAAATTAGCAATCTTCAGTTTTAATCTCTGTCTGGTAGTCTGGAAAAAGGAGATTAATTATTTTGTTTGTACTTCTGGTCTTTTAAAAGTCTAATTTATAACACACTGAAGTGAATGAACTTTAAATGCTTTGGATCGGAATATGAAGTCTGATGTTCTCTAAATCTCTGTGGTCTCTACAGCTAAGGACTTGCAGTTGAAAAAAGGTGGAAGGACAAATAGGATATTTTGCAAAATGCATTTAAAAAAACCACCAAGCATGAGAAAACAAATTGGGAGTTTCTGGTTTGTAGGCTAAAAGAGTTGTCCTTGGTGAAAGTCCACAGGCCACCCTTAAGAAGGGTTTGTGAACTCTGTTTTAAAAAAGCCGTAAAAAGCAGGAAGAAAATTCAGCAAAGAAAAGCAAATTAGGTCCCAAAGGGGGGAAATTTGAACTGATCTTGAATTTGACAACTGAAAAGAAATCCATCTGGTTCTGGGTTTCTGAGGGTGAATGTGTGAGTGTTTTGCACAAAGCAATGTCTTGCAGAGGTCTCACAGCCTTTGAGGAAGAGGAGACTGAGCTCTGATCTGGGAACAGCTTTTTGTGCTACCGGAGAAGCCTCTTGATCCCTATGGATGCTGGTGGGTCACCTGTGGCTTTATAACATGACTGAGCAGAGGAAAGGTGAGCTACCACCACCATGAACATCCTCCTCCCACAGGGACGGAGAGCTAGTGGCAATTGGGGATGCCAAGCAGTGCAGGAAGGACTCTGTTTTTCTGTTACATCACTGGCCTTCCATGCCTTTTGGAGAGTGCCCAAGCAATAAGTTTTAGCTTTACAGCAACATTTGGTCTTGATGTACAAATTGCTGAGCTTAACAGGGACAAAGGGGCAACACTTTACAAACTGCCTTGGATTTAAGCAAGTCCATGGAGATGATGGTCTGGAGGTCCTTTGCTGGAAACAGCTGCCAGTCCCATGCTCCCCAGCAAATGTCTGGATGGCAACCAGTGTGCAGGAGCACATGAGGTCAGAGGAGAGGACCCTCTCCTTCAGCCACCCTGGACGGAGTGTGAATCTGAGCCATGTGGCACAGATAATTAAAGGTAATGGCTTTCATAGCTCTCAGTGCTGCCACCCATATGGGCTATTGCTTTTTTCCCAAAAAATCTTTATGATCCTTCTTTTCCTATCTGCGTCATGGTTGAGTCTTTTCTTTATTTCCCTTGAAATAATAATGTAAATCTGGGAATTAGAAACCCATAGCCTGCTTGTATATATATTTGTTTTAAGCATATGAATTGGGGAACAGTTAAAATTATATTATTCCTGGCAGCAAAATTTCTTTTTTAATAGACAATTTGAAGTTATTATATTGGAAGCAGTTTTCCCCACGTGTGTGTGCATGCATGGTGTGGAGGGAACTGTGCCAAGAGGGCTCCAGGCAGTTTCTGAGCTGGGGAAGTTGCTGGGAGCTTGCTGGATTTCAGCTGATGGTAGGGAAAAAACCTCAAAGGCACCATCTTGCAGTTCTTAACTAAGCTTGGTTTTATCAATGGGTGTTTTGCCTTAGGAAGAACTGAAGGATTGGACTTCCAAGACCGTTTTCTGGCAGGATCTGTTTTTTACTTCTCTTAGCTGTTCGTTTTTACAAGGTTTGGGAGTGCCAGTGTGTTGTCCTGTGCACCAGTGATAGACGTTTGTTTCCAATTAGTATTTATGGGATTATTTTAGTCAAAAGTAAGCTTTGTATCAGAGCCCCACAATATGCACTTTGTTGTTTGTTCACAGGATGGTGTTTTATTTCCCTGCTTGGTTTTTCATCAGCTTCAATCTACTGAGAAGATGATGGAAGGCAGCTCTGTTGGGGAGCTGCCCAAGAACAAATTAAACCAGATTAAACAGATTCCAGCTTTTTGCACAGCATCTATGTCTTTCATCAGTCCAGGCATGTTTGTGACTCACATGGCTGGAAATAGCAACCAGCGTGTGTCCATGGGCTGTGTCCAGCTTCCTGCTGCTTTTCCCAATTGCTGGAATTAGCTCCTCTCCCCATAGTGAGTTTTTGCAGGTAAAGCCTGGCTCAGTTGACATTAGCAGTAGGTACTGCTTGGTTTATGGGTGTGGATGGGACTGACTAATAGCACACCCATATACATAGAATTCCATGTGTGTGGAATAACACATAGGTAATGTTTGACATTGGTAAAATGGTAAAGTAATGGGGAAAATTTGTGGTTTAATGGCATCTGAGTTCCTGACTTGAGGTTATATGACAAAAAGATTTCTACAGTTTACCTTGGGGACTTACAAAGCAAATGGAAATATGAATACAAAGCTAAACCCTTGACTGATGTGTTGCTCATACTGTAAAAGGCTGATCTTATCTGGGGAGAAAACCTCCCTAAACGAACATGGATCTGTGTGGACATGGATAGCTGCAAGTGAAAATCCCAGGACTGGTCCCTTGGCCTCAGGTGTTGCCCAACTTACAAGTGGAGCTGCCTAGCATGGATTTATCCTGTTTTGCTGATGGAAATGGAAGTGATGGCCCTGAAGGCAGGAGCACAACAAGTGCCCTCAGAGTGATGGAATGTGGAATAAGAAGTAGACTCACTTAAAGAGCCTTTCTTTTAAAGAAATAGCAAATACACTTTTACAGGAGAGTAAATGCAGAATATTTGGCAGTGGCTCACCATGGAGAAACAGCAAGTTCATTTGTTTGGGGACCAAGGGGAGCTGTGTAGATTCAGCACAATTTAACTGCAGGTCAAGCCTGAATTTTCCTTTTCCTGCTGCACATGCCTGTTTTCCACAACACACATAAAATGTTATTACTGCAAACTGCATGTCCCAACATAGCCCCTCCATGTACATCACACGTTATAAATTTTAGGTTTTTCTGCTTGCTTTCTCTTCCAGGACAGTGGCCCTGCCCAGAGCAGGAGGTCAATTCCCCATGGATCTGAGAGCAGCCCCATGGACAACAAGCAGATGCTGAATGTGCAGCATCACCAACCAACCCGGCTCCATGTGAACAACAGCTCTGAGTCAGCGCTTCCAGGCCAGCTGAGTGGACTCCACATCACTCCTGCCCACAGGTAGGACCAGGGCAGGGCTTGCGTTCTGTGTCTGCTGCTGTTCCTGCAAACTCCAGTTCAGGGAGTGCACAGAAGCTGTGGTGCTCCTGAAGCTCCAGATATCATGGAATCTTAGACTCATTTCAGTTGGAAAGACCTTCAAGATCATCCTCGCTAACCATTGACCTAACTCTGCCAAGTCCATCAAGATGCTGGGCTGGACCCCTGCTTCACTGGTCAAGTGTAGGTGGGAGGAAAAAAAAAGAAACTAGCCAAATAAACAAAACAAAGGAAAAAAAAAGGTTTGGAAACACCAATTTCTGAACAAAACAGCCACATCTACCTAGGTAGCAACTGCAACATTGAATTGAGGCTTGTGATGCTGATGCAATGCTCAGGTATGGATCTTGGTGAAGGTGCTCATTCTCCAGATCTCTGTTAAGACCCTTCTCTTGCTGATGTGAGTAGGTAGATTAGTGGTCCCTGGGTACTGGGATTAATGCTAGGGAAGACAAGAGGAGGAGAGGTTTAAATTGCATATTAGCAAAAATGTCACCAAAAAGGTTGTCAAACCCTGGCGCAGGCTGCCTGGAGCGATGGTGGAGTCGCCATACTTGGAGGGACTTAACAGACATGTGGATGTTTCTCTTGGGGACATGGTTTAGTGGTGGCCTTGGCAGTGCTGGGGGAATGATGTGGCTTGATGATCTTAGAGGGCTTTTCTAACCTAAACAATTCCATGGCTGTGAGTGTCACAGACAATAATGCACTGTTTATTAAAAGTGTATATCCAAGGCAGGATGGAAGGTGCTGCCCTCCTAGGAGTGGGGATCACCTTGCCACAGACCCAGGAGCCAACACTTGCCCTGGAAACGGGAGATACCGGCTGAAAAGATGAACTCCAGTAACTGGGATGTTTATATCTATTCAGTACAGCTATCCGAGAGGCTGAGGAATAAATAATACTCCTAGGAAAGAAAAGGCTTTTGTGTAGCCAAGAATGGTTTGGGTGGATAACTCAGACTTTGAGACAAGCCAGGTTGTGGGCTGGGATGCTTTCACATGGCTTATGAGGATCTTGATTTATGTTCCTCCAAACTGGCAAAATATCCTGCAAGAAAGTAATGTCTTAATCACATGCAAAGAGAGTTTCTTTTCAGCTTGGGAACTCTGTGTCTGCATGAATCTGTATTTCAGCACAGCTTATTCCCTGTGCTGCTCCAGGAAAGTTAATGAAGTTGGAAAGAGGAGAACTGCACAAAAAATATAGAGAACAAAATCTGGTGTTATCTGCAAGTGAGCCGAAAGCCAGGACATTCACTTGGGTCTTTGAGTAGAATTGGGGCAGGAGTGCGTTTTCTTTGAATTGGTGTTTGATGAGGCTGGGCTGGCCAAAACCTGCCTTTTCCCATTGAAAATGTGTGAACTGATGTAGGAGTGAGGTGTAGCAGGGTAGACAAGCACTTGGAGCGCACATGCAGGGTTTGGACTGGCTGGGAGTCATGGGGATAAGTCCATGGCTCTGCCACAGCGTGGCTCAGCCCCACCACCCAGGCTGGCCCTTACTTCCCACAGGGACCAGAGCTGCTGGGGAGTCACTCCCAGAATGTGGAGCTCTGGCCATTCTTTGAAAGTGACCTTTGTCTGGAGGTTTTTTTTCTCTTTCTTTCTTTCTTTAAAAGCGAATGTTATTTCTTTTGTTTATTTATTTAAGCAGATGTGAATATAATACTGGTGGAGAAAATTATCCAGATGATGGCTAAAGTATGTGAAGCTGATGGATTTCAGGGCTCTTGCTATTTTTATTGGTTTTATAATGATCTTGATGACCTCTATAAAAAGGAGGAGGAGCCCCTTGCCCAGAGCTGTGCTGTGTGTTGGGGCCTCTGGAGCACAACAGCATTTGGATTCAGCTCTTCTCAGCAGGACATTTAAACATGTACCTGAAATATTTTTGATTCCAGACCATGCTTTTCCTGTTTTGATGTATTGGACTGGAATAGTGGTTTAAATTGTTATTTGTTGTCTGTGCATCCCAAATGCTTCACATACAGACCAGGAGCAGCTCCAGTCTGAAGGCTGGAGGTGGGGGTTACAGGGCAGCCCCAGTGTCCCCCTCTCTGGTGGCATGGTTTTCTCAGTTAAGCTGTGGGCTGTGCTTGTGATGTACCTATGGTAACACCAGCTTCACAAGAGGCACTTGTGGGTGGTGAGAAGGTTTGCTGTCCTGCCTGGCACATGCTCTCCAGATGCCCTTACAAGGGGTGAGTGCATGCCCTGGCCCTGCATAGCTAATGAAATGCATATTTTTCCCATTTTTTCAGTAAATTCCATGGGTGGCAAAGCAATTTACAGCATTTACAAGCAGCTGCCCTCGTTCCTGAAGGCATTTGGTAACTGGGCTAGCCCTTGCTGTGTTGCTCAATTGGAGCCCAACAAGGGAACAAGTTTAACCTCCTTGATTCAGCAGCTGTTCCTGGGCCAGACATACGTCCAGGCAGGGAAACACATGGGAACAGAGGTGCTTAATTAAATCTGTGGGAATGTAGAGATTTCAGTACCTGCCTGATGAGCTTACAGTAGCTGTTTCTGTTTGACTTGAGCCTTTCTTTCTTTGCTTTAAACCAGCATTGACCCCGTGAAGTCTCTCCCACGGAACAGAAATGGGATTGACGTGGAGTCAGATGTCTACAAAATGCTTCAGGATTATGAAAAGCCCATTTCAGAGCCAAAGCAGTCGGGATCCTTCCGATACTTACAGGGAATGTTGGAGGCCGGTGAGAATGGTAAGGAGGTTGGCACCCAAGCACCCTCCTGTGAGGAAACCACTGGGATGGCAGGTTTCAAATCAGGGTTTTGTGTACTCTGGCTTGCCAAATTTTGTGGCTGACTTGAGCACCGTGTGAAAGCTGGATTTGCAACCAGTGTGGCAGCTGTTTTTCCGAGACGGTTTATGAAATGTGATGGCCTTAAGCAGTTGTTTAAGATCGCTGTTGGAGAACCTGGTCTGGTTAAGTAAATGGCATTTGCATAAGGATGTGGGATGGTCTTCAGAAATGCAGGGATAGAGATCAGGAGTTCTTGGCTCACTTCTCAGGTCTGTCACAGCTTCCTGCCCGTGTCATTAACACATTAAATAATAAGCTTCCCAATCTATACATTTCACCTTTTCTTTTTGCCTTTCAACCTTAAGTCCATTGGGATTTTTACATTCAAACTTTTAGCCTTTGCTTTACAGTAATTAGGGCAAGACTTCTCTTTCTGCTTGCTTCCAAGGGCCCCATACTCCAATCATGGGAATCCAGGAACGTATATTTTATGGGAAAATACCAACTACTGTAAATCTCATTATGAAGCTGTGAGAGGTAGGGAGCTGGGCTGTTGCACTTCAGTTTCTGTGTATCTAAAGTGCTGGAGAAGTCCGTTCTTTGACGAGAAGGATGTTGGTTCTTGCTTCACAAGAAGCACAATTGCAGGTAACTTCTGATCATCATGGAATTCTACCAGCATTGGTTTTCTCAGTGGAACTGAGCCATAGTTGCAAAGCATGAGACAGGACCAACCTCAGAAGCACTGGGTTTATTATTATATTTAGTATTAGTATTACAGCCCCTGGATTGGCAGAAAAACTGATGTTAAATACAGGCCCCAGTTGGACCTTCAAGTCCTTTACCAAGAGCAAGGACAAACCTGCTGCTCCCCCAGTCTCCTCATTAGGAAGAAGCAAATGGGAAGTGACTGTTAATCCCAATTAGTAACGCTGCTGACTGCCTCCCTTCTCTGTGCCAGGGAAAGGGAACAAAATTCAAGCTTTGCTCCTGCTTCTCCCTGCATCCCGCAGCCCTGGGCTGGCAGCAACCCACTGCTAGGAGGAAGGGAGAAAGAAAAGACTGTGGACTGGAGGAATGGGGAACAAAGAGGTGTCAGGACAAGTCTCCACATCCTGGGACTGTCCAGCCAGTCCTGGATGTGTGCTCATTAGCATTCTCTTGGCACTAGCCCATCACCAGTGCAACACCACCTGTTCGACTGGAGCCTGAGAGGCTGCTGTCGGGTACCAGCCAGCATGAGACAGGCTGGAGCAGTCATTGTCACCTCCTGGGCTCTACCATCCTCCCTCTCCCCCTCATTGGTGTGGAAGGAATGTGTGACTGCCTGCAGGCACAGCCCCACTCATGCCTTGGTCATTCATTTATTTCACAAGGGATGAAAAATTAAGTGAAAAGCATCTCTGCTTGGCATGAAGCTCTGTGATGTTCCAGCATGTTTTCAATCCCAAGTGTTCCTGCTGGGTTTTACAGCTGCCACCACTGCTTTTTCCTTAAGCCTAAAATTACACATTTTGACTTAAGCCTGCTCTGCATCGTCCTTTTAAAGTCAAGCTCTCCTCTCCTGAAGAGCTGCGTGTCTTGGACAACAATCTGTTTTATATGGAATGTGTTTCTACTGAAAGCATTTTAGCCCTATCCCACACCCTTAGGGAGCAATGCTTTGTGCTGAGGTGGAGGCTGGAGGGATGGCAGTGCCCACCTTCATAGGCACCCATGACCCAGGAACGACACCCTCCAGCCATAACGGGGATGGCATGGTTGAGGTTGTGGAGTTAAAGCATTTTCCTGCCCTGCTGAAGACTGTAAATCACCGTTAGACTGAGCTGGTAAATAGAAGAAAATGATCCACAGTTCAGGAAGATGGGAAGCAGCCTTCTCTGCAGGGTTCATTTTGCTGTAAAATCCCTGTTTTTTCCACTTCCTTCCTTTTTTAAGCAGCTTATCAAGCACTCTGCATGACAGGCAGTGACAGCTTAACTGTTAAATGTTGGCAAAGGAGCATGTCTAGTCCAAGCATGCTGTGTCTCATGCTGGGGGAAGCCAACAGCTTGAGCAGTTGCTTCAGTTTATTCCCAGCAAGGCAGCAGAAGGATTCAGCAAGGGGCTTGGCTGGAGCCAGCTGAGCACTGGGGGAAACTCCTGGGGTGGAGTAGCCCTGCTCTGCTCTTGGGCAGGCACTCTTGCACGTATCAAAGCTCTTGGCATTGCTAAACACTCTATTGTGTTTTGGGGAAGTGGGGTCTGGTGGGAAGTTGGTCCTTTAGGTTTTACCCACTTCGCTGGAACTGCTGGAAGCATTGGTCTCTTTGTCAGAGCCATGGCTGGAGAGGGGGGCTGTGGTGTGAAGGTGCCTGTGCACCCCAGGGGATGAGTCAGGTGTGCACCCTCCTTCCTGTCTGGGCCTAGGACAATAAGCACTCCTGAGACACACTGGATGGAGGAGCAGGGGTCTCTCCATGGAACAAAGCTTTTCTGAGCAATGCCCTTCAAACTGTATCTGTTGTGTGACCCTGCCTGGGGTCAGTGAGCAACCAGCAGTTACAATGCATTGGCTCCAGATATTAAAAGTTCCCTTCAGGAAAGGCAGAGATGTTCCTGGAGCCACGGAAGGCACTTGCACTGGATTTTGCTCTGGAGTTGCCAAAACTGGCACAGAGTATGTGCAGATAGCTCAGTCAGAAAGTGCTTGTGCCCTACTGAGACCTTCTGGGAGTCAGGGCTTGAAGCATGTGTTTACAATGGACCCTGGACTGAAACATCTTGGAAGCTCAGGGAGTGTGGCAAATTAGAACTCTGGAGAATGACTTGTTCATCCAAGAGCTCCTCTGCTGCTTTTCCAAACTGTGAGCCAAATGGTCCTTCTTCATGAGCTTTTCCTTTCTATGAACTTAGGCCATCAGAGAGGAACCATAGATCGATATATGCCAAACAGACCAGTCAGTTGTCAGCCGTGGAAAACCATGCAGTCACTACTGGAAGCTTTTAAGTATCCCAGGGGTTGGTAACAAGCATGTTGGTGTTGTCCAGAATTGGAGGGCAGATGGTAGATCGTCTGTAGGGAGTGCAGTGCAGGCAGCAACACTGAAAACTCTGCTATGATACTGTTCACATGCACAAAATCTTCATTGCTTCCTTTCCCATTGTTGGATGTTTATGAAAGGAGGCCTGGTGCCTCAGAAGACCTTATCTTCTATCACAATATTTTGGTTTAGATTATTCGAGCTTAAATGCGTGCTCTAGGAAGAAAAGTGCATGTGATTCTATTATTGTTTGGTTCAGTTTGCCTCATTCTCTGAAAGGCTTTCATCTCCATCTCCTTGAGAGATGGTGGATCTACCAAGTGTACCTGAAATGTTGGTGTGATGGAACCTTTTTTTTTTTTTTTTTGAGCTTCTCTGAGCTCTTCACTATTTATTATTCTTAACTTAGTAAGTAGTGTTACAGCCAAATTAACCTCACATCTCTAGATCACAGCTGCTTTGTATTTTGACAAAGTCCATGTCTATTGAGCTAGTGCTATCCTGGAACTTCCAAGGAAGTTGCAGATCCTGTTATGACACACAGAGACTCATTGGACTCCTTAAGGGAAAAGAAAAAGAAAAGGAAGAAAAAGAGAAAAAAACCAGCCCTGAGAGGCAGAGTTTTCAATCTGTGTCTTTGTAATTCTTGGCAGGTGAAAAACTCGACAAACTGAGCAACCCCCGAAACATCAAGCCCCCGGTGCCAAAGCTTGGTGGTCCCATGTCCGGGCTGCAGATGCTTCCCGAGTGCACCCGCTGTGGGAATGGGATTGTGTAAGTGTCTTGCCTCACCAAAGCCCTCTGTGCAGTGGGGATGGTGACACTGGAACACAGCTGGGTTGGGTCCTGCCAGGCACATGGGTTATAATTTATAGGAGAATACCTTGAATCCCTTTCTGTTTTTTTCTAACCATATCTAAACCTGAGCAATACAGTTTGGATTGCCCCTTTTAAGGGAGTCTCGCAAGGGATAGTTTATGGGATGGTTTGTGCCCTGCTTATCACAGTAGCTGCCCAGGGACTATGAATAGCACCACAGCACTGGCCCTCCTTCACTGCCTTACAAGGGCTGGGGGGAGAAACACCATGAGTGTTGAGAAGAAGAGAGCCGTGAGTTGTTTTTTTTGTTTGTTGAAGAGTTACTGTCTGACAGATGGATGTTTATTTCAGAAAGTATAGGTGTTTTTCTGTTTGGTTCTGTTGTAATTTATGACCTATTGTAACTTAGGTTTTGCTGTAATTTACATCCTGCTCAAGCCAGGTATGCTGGCTGAGTGTGAGCTGTGCAAATGACCGTAACCGTGTTCTTGGTGCTGTGAGTTGAGGGTCTCTGCTCCATAAGTCATAGTGCCTGTGAGTGTACAGCCCCAGTCCTTGCAGGATGCTTGCTCCTGATTTTCAGATCCAGGCTGACTGTAGATACTTAAGGCTCTGCTTTGCATCGAGCTGTGGAGCAGTGCTGCCGGGTGTGGAGCACCCCTTCCCGCAGAAGCATAGTGAAGCCATACCTGGAATGAGGTGGCAGCTTTGGGTGGGCTGAGATGTTGGGATGAGAACCCCTGATAACACCCTTACATGTCCCTGCATGCTGCTTTCCTCCACCTACTCTGTTTTACTTGAGGCAGCAGGAAAAGCTGTTCATGCACATTGTTTCTCCACCTCACCTAAGCTTTCCCCATCTCTCCCAGGGGCACCATCGTCAAGGCTCGGGACAAACTCTACCACCCCGAGTGCTTCATGTGCGACGACTGTGGCCTCAACCTGAAGCAGAGAGGGTATTTCTTCATTGAGGAGCAGCTGTACTGTGAGACGCACGCCAAGGAGAGGGTTAAACCCCCCGAGGGATATGACGTGGTGGCTGTTTATCCAAACGCTAAAGTTGAACTCGTCTAAGCCTGGGCTGTGCTCTGGAGAGGTCGGGTGTGCCCACCCACGTTCTCCTGCCAGCTGTGAGCAGTGGGGCTGTAATCAACCCCGATTACCAAAGCCCAAGTTAAAATGCTTTTTCCTAGATAAAACCATTTACACTTGGGATCTCTGGAGAATGGTGTTGAAAGCATTCAAACAGGTTTTCCCTTCTTTTTGGCACTCTGCTTTTTGCTGTGTTGGGTTATTAGTCTGTGCTGTAGTCTTATCCAAGATCTGTGTAAATATTGATTAATTCTCTACTCTGTTTCATATAAAAACCTGTATTCCTTTTTTTTTTTTTTTTTGTGCCCTCCTTCTACTGAAGATGTTTTAGAAGATGTTTTAAAAGCTCAAAGAAAATAAGGCACTTTAGCAAAAGAAGCTGTCTCTTATGTCCTGACCCTAATCTTCTGTCCTGTGGCTGCCCCAGTGATTAAAAACCAATCCCTGAGAGTCAGGACGATACCAGTGGGTGCCTCAGTCAGCTGCATCCCAGCAGATGTGTCAAGGAAGGGTGGTCTCTTAAAGCAGTAATTATAGTGAAACTCCCTGGACCAGGGCAGTGCAGTTTGAAGCTGACACGGACTGATTTGAGTTCCCCAAGAGATCTCCACACTAAGTGTGTGATGAGGTTTTTTTCTTCCTTCTTCTACTCCTAATTCTATTGTTCTGTCATCTAATCACTCAAGCACACCTTGAAAGGACACTGCAGTAGTCTGGAGCACCCTTTGATTATCCCTACTTCTGCCCACAGATGCCTTTGCTTTGGCCATTGTGACTGTTCCCCAGTTTTTGCTATAGTTTTGCAGTCCTTTATTTCTAGATCTTCAGATCACTGCTATCTGGGTCTGCCTCCCAGCAGGGAGGGGGTGATAAAATCCCTCCAGGCACTTAGGGAATAACTGGAGCTTGGGTGAGCCCCAAGTCCCAGGGCGGCAGGATTAGTTTTATACCCATCTCCCAAGGCTGTGCCTTCAGCCACGTCCATCATCCACTTTATTTGACAGGGAAGAGATTTTGTGGATCTTGAAATGTTGCTTTGTTAGAGAAATGTGGGTTTTTTCATGTTAATACTTGGAGGAAGGAGAGCGAGAGTTGAGTTGCTCAGCTGCTGAGTACTGCTGTGCAAGGTGATGGGAGCTGTGTCTTTGCTACCATGAGGTTACTTCTGCTTTGCAACAGCCTCACTTTGAGAGCCTCACCCCTTTCCCTCCTGGTTCTCCATAAGAGGGAAAACCGTGGATTGGAGGAGGGTTGGGAGCATGATCCTAGTTGGGGCTGAGCAGGTAATTTCTTCCTACAGGTTCTGCACCCCAGAAGGAATTTTAGGGTGTTACTGGTCTCCATCTAGATCTCTTCATGCAGTGCTTTACAGAGATGCAGCAGCTCCTGCCCTGTGTCCTGCAGCCTCCCAGCAGCCCTGGGCTCCCTCCAGCTGGGTACCACAGGGATGCTGGCTGTGTGCATTCCTGCTAGCAGCCGGACATCCACCTCCCCCTCCTTCTGCCATCAGGAATTTTTAATTATTAAATTACAAGAAACATGGAAATTTTTATCACAGAGCTGAACCATGTTTTTCTTGTATTTGCATGACCTTGCTTGGTCAGTTGGACTCTCTGAAGGGGAATGTTTGGGACAAGTGTAAATGAGGAGACTAATGGTAATCAGGTGGGAAGCATTACTGCCCTGGTTTGCAGGGCTCTACTTGGAGCTCCTTAGGTTGCCATTGTTGGAAACGTTTATTCTGAATTCCTCTGTTATCCTTACACATAGCCGGTTCGAGCTCTGGTGCCTGTAGCTTGAGAGTTTGGGCTTCACCCAAATCCAGGATTGAATACAGCTCAGCTGCATGATGGAAAATTCAACATGAATGGCACAGGGTGCCTTTCCCCCTTTTCCAGGCAGACATTTGGACCTGCCAGTGGTGCTGTTTGTCACTCCCTGAGTCCCATTTGACTCCACTTGCATGGTGGCCATATCCTTCAGGATGCCAGGAGTCAGCAGCCCTGATACAGGGAATGCCAAGAAGTTCTTAAGTTGGTTCATTGCCCTCATTTTAAACACCCAGCTGAGCCATGGCACCCTTGGTGGTCTTGCTTGGCTGGCACACCAGTACAGCACTGGGAGTGCTGGGCATGGAGCCATTCTTTTAATTTGATCCCAGGTTCCCTCAAATGAGTATTTCCACATGGCCTCTCATGATACCCTTTCTTAGGAGTAATCAATTCACTTGATCCCCCTGCAGAGCTTGGAGCTGCCTCACACAGGCCCATCCCAGGGCACATGGTTTCCTGGCTTCAGGCCACCCCATTACTGTTGTGAGGCTTGCAGGAACAGCCACAGGCAAGTGTCACCTTCTGTGTCACCAGATAATGCTGTTAAACTCTGTAAAATATGGGGAGGGTGCTGTTTGTATGAAACAAAAAAATAAAATTGTATTATGGGTTTTGTCTGACATCACTTGGCCTTTGCCTGGTCTGTACGTGTGGGGTTCCCCTGGTATCCAGGTGAGGACAGCTGGATAAACTTCAAAAAGCATCTTGGAGTTATGAATTGCATCTCTGTACGAATTGCAAATGTGAATTGCTTTTCACATTTCATTGAGAGCTCGTTTGAGGTTTGGCCTATGTTTTGGAGGGAGTTGGTGTGGGGTTTTTTTAACTTGAGATCTTCCTGGGATCCTACATCCTATTGGGTGTGGAGATGGGAAAGGCCATTGTGTCTCTGCCTGTTACATGATCCCCCACTGGTGCCTGGCTCCTCTCTACCACTGTGACCCAGCTTGTCCTGTGATGGTCCAGAGCTTTGCTGCATCTGCCCCTGCACAAGGCCAGTGAATCAGTGGTTTTGGTGATGTTTGACCAGCCATGGTGACACTCCAAGGGAACCTTCTCCCACCTGATGTCCCAGGCTCTGCAGTGCTGGGGGTGTTACTGCTGTCACTGCTGGAGTGATCTGGGCCTTCTTCCCAAGGAAAGGTTATTGCTGATCCTTGGAGTACAGAAGCCCACTGGGTGGTGGGAATGTGGAGGATTGGGAGGCAAGGGCAGGCTGGGGTTAGCAGCTGTGTCAGAGGGATGTTTGCTTCTGTAGCTCAATCTCGATGGGTCTGGTTTTAATAGTTGATTGGGATTCAAATCACTGGTGTGTGGGAAAGTCAGAAGGGACAATGAGGTAAGTGCCTCCAATATTTAACCTAAACAGTTTTATTTGGCAAGTGTTCATATATGGAAATTGTCTGTATGTGCCTAAAACATTTAAAAGACACAATCTCTGAGCATCTGCATGTGGCAGGAAAGGTTTTCATAGTGTGGGTCTGTGTAACTCCATGTCTAATTAGTGCACGTATTCAAATAATTAACATGCTTATGACTCTGCAGTTAGTGATTTTTCTGTTCACCCTTGAATGCACACCTGTTGGATGTATTTCTGTGGTTTAGCCACCACCATCCCTGGCCTCTCTGCCCTGGGCATTAATGGTGGGGGGCTTCAGCCCCTTGGGGTGATCCCCACTGTGAGACTGAAGGGTACAGAGGGCCTGGGCAGCACTGGGGCCCCCAGATCCTCTGCTGCCCATGCAGCTACTCTGACTAGCCTAACACTGGGAGCCTCCTCTCTTCTTTAGAAAAAAAGAGGCGTAAGCTCCACCATGATGAAGCACAGCATTTATTAACTAAATGAGGTGGGACCAGGGCCAGACTGATTCAAGTTTTAATCATTTTAACTTTTTCCATGTATCATCATTAAAGTTTCCGCCAGGCATTATTTCCACCACCACACCCCTGTTCTGCTGCAGCTTTTGTTTGGAGTGGTTTACCTTTGCTTTTGTTACTGCCTGTCTGTCCCAGGGACTCAATCTCAGTCAATCCGTTCCTCTGAGGATAAATGTCCTGTGCCATAGGAGGGGGATTGAGGGAAAGAGGCTCTTTGGAAAAGTTCCCTCTCTTCCCTTTCTCATTTGTGAAAGAACTATTTTAATTACTTCAGGGAGGAAAAAAATCTTCCCTACACATATAGTAAAACCCAGAAAACTGCTCCCGATTCTAAGGAAATTTATCTGCAAGTAGTTTTGCTTCTGTTTCTCCCCAGCAAACACTCTCAGAGCTCTTCCAGCCCAGGAATAGCTTCTCCACCAGGACACTTAAATATTCTGAATTTTTAAGTAGTTCTAAAGCAGTTCCTTTTGCAGGAAGCCCAGTGGGGAGGGCCTGGCTGGGGTCAGTACTACTTTCAGGGCAGTTGATGTGCACAGGGTTGCACTTCACTCTGCAAAGATACTGCTCAAGCCTGGTTCAGGCTTTTGGCTTTATTAATGAGAATAACTATTTTCTGAAGAAACATCTTAGTTCTTCACTCCCAAACCTGAAGGGTTCCAGGAGGCCAGTGATGAGTGTGTCCTCCCCAAGCTGCTGGCACTGTGGGACCGTGGGTTGGGAGGACTTGGGCTCACCAGTGGGACATGGACACCATCACTGGAAAATCCGGCTGGAGGGGCTCTCGGGAGGCCACACACGCCTTGTCTGTGTCCCTAGGCAGTATCAGCCACCCATGACCCTCCCAAGAGGTGTCTAATCTGTCCTTGGAATGGAGAATCCGAGCTTCCCCAGGCAGCATGTCCCCCAACATCTGGGGGAGTGGAGGGGGTATAAAGGAGGGCATTGGATGCATGATGTGCAGAGGAATGTATGGGATGTGTAGGGGAGACAGTGGTAAATGGCTGTGCCTGGGATGCAGGGGTCTATAGAGGATGTGGGGAGTGGATGAGGGGCAGAGGAGCTGTCTGGATGCAGGGCCGTGGGGCAAGTTAGAGCTCCATCCAGGCGCTGTGCTGTCTCTTGCTCCATCTAGTGATGAAAACTGAAATATCCAGCGGCTTCCAGCAGGATGGGACAAGAGCCAGCTCTGTGAGGAGTCCCGGCGTGGTGAGGAGGTTCTCAAGAAAGAACATCCAAATCCACCCAGAGGGCAGCGCTTCGGGAAACCTCTGGCAATGATCGCTCCGGGAGAGGTCGTTTTACAATGTAGTGATGGGCTTGAGTATCTTGTCTTTTCTCTGGCAAGACCTCTGGCAATTCCTTGCTGTGATGCAGCCCTTGACCCACATCACTGAGCTCTGACCCAAAGGCTGGGGGCCAGGGAAGCAGGACGCGTTTGCCTCGATGCACCTGCTGCTGCTGCAGAGGAAGTGTGTGCTGGTCCCCACCAGGGCCAAAGCAATATCTCTTCCCTGGCTGGAGTGACCTTACACCAAGGAAAATTACTGAAGTCCTTTGTGGGTGGTGGATAGCCTTGGGAAAGCTGACTGCACTTGAGTAGGTGGGCTTTGGGAGGGTTTATCTTAAATCCTCACACACATGCTAAAGACATCTCTTTAATCCATCTCTTTTACAGCATTCCTACCACAAATAAGATGAAATATCATTCACACCAAATGTTTGTCTGCTGGGCTTTGCTTAGGAGGAGAGATGTTCATTCACCACTACCAAGAACTGGAAAGTGGTGGCCGTAATGCCCCTAAGGGCTCCAAGTCCCACAGGTTGGATTCAAGTGAACATCAGGCAACTCTTGGCACTGCTCCAGGGGTACTTGCACTATATTGCTGAGAGAGCAGAAAGGCAGAGATAAGAGCCTTTTTAAAGGCTGCTAAAGATAACTTTTTCCCAGATGCTATTGGTCCAGTGGGATGCGACCCTGATGGATGTGATCACCAACTCCAGGGCAGGCAGGAGGGCAAGGCCAGGGCTTTGGGCAGAGCAAGGCTCTATCACACTCCAGCAGGGTGGCATGGGAGCTCCAGCATGTGGTACAGACCCCCTCAGAGGACACATACAAAATGGGTCTTGCTTTGATAAGCAAGTTTCCACATGATCCAAGTGCTGTGCAATCCACAAAACTCTAAACTGTCATGTGCTTTCTAATTCCCAGCTCTCAAGACAGCTACTGGGAGGGTGGCACAGCTATCCCACCACAGCAGAGGATCCCTTCAAAGGAGCTTTGCCCTAGCAGAAAAAGCAGAGCTGCTGTGAGCAGTACCACCCCACTCTGGAGCAGAGCAGGAGCTCTGATGCCAGCAGTAGCACAGTGTCACACTAGGTGAGGATAATGTGACTGCACTGGGCTGCTCCACAGCTAGGGGCAGCTTGTGGCATCCAGCAGCTATTGGTGCAGCTTTCTGCTTCCACAAGAACCAAGTGCCTGCACCAGAGGTGGTGTCTCAGCCATTCAAAGATTTGTTCCATCTCCCTCTATAATGAACTACTCCTTTGCTCTGCTGGCTCTTCAGTGTCTGATTTCAGTTTACAGGACTCTCCCTAACCTCATTTCCCATAAAATGCTCTTCATCTAATAGCTGAAAATGTCTTTTATAAGGGTGTGGAAAAATTATGGAATTGTTTTGGTGCAAAAAGCCCCCCAGCACTATCAAGCCCACCACTAAACCATGTCACCAAGTCACATATCTTCATGTGTGTTAAATCCCTCCAGGGATGGTGACTCCACCACTGCCCATGCCAGTGTCATGAACAAATTTTCCCTAATATCCAACCCAAACCTCCCCTGGTGCAACATGAGGCTGTTTCCTCTCATCCTATTGCTTCTTCCTTGGGAGAAGAGACCAACCCCCACCTCACTTCCTCCTCTTTTCAGGGAGTTGTAGAGAGCAAGATCTCCACTGAGCCTCCCATACTCCAGAGCCCCTCCTGCTCCCTCAGCTGCTCCTTGTCAGAATTATGCTCCAGCTCCTTCCCTAGCTCTGTTGCCCTTCTCTGGACACATGCACTGACTTCCTTCAGAAGGGTCAGTTGGAAGAACGAGGACTGGTCCTTCCCCTACAGTGAATTTGCTCCACAACTGTCCAAGCCATTCACTGGCCACTGTTTCCATGTGGTTTTCATAATTTCCATGCTTGGATCACAAGTGGGGTTTGCAAGCTGGGGAGCACTGTTATGAATGGATGATGTGGGTTTAAATAAGTCTCTGCCTTTTGTCCAGGCTTCTGGCAGCAGGCAGTTGCATTATTGAGGTGGCCAGCACCCCAAGACCCACTCTCATTTGCAAGTTCTTTAATAATGGCTGATTCAGTCTATTATAGAATGAATTATTTATTAATAGACACAAAACTAACAAATGTCAGACTTAAAACAGACTTTTACTACACAGGAATAAGACAAATGGGAATACTAGTATTATACACTTGGGGTTAAAGGTACCATGAAATTTGCAGCTAGCTAAGAAATAGTATAACTTAGGATCCATTGTTTCTTACCACCAAATTGTTGAAGGGGCACACATCGAAATCCTTTCCCTCAATTTCCAGAAAAGTAACCACAAAGTTGCATCCAAGCTTCAGGAAGAAATCTTCTCACACGTTCCCAAGGAGTGTGTAAGAGACTTCTGCCTCTGTGATAATTCATGTGGACTTTTATAGACATAAGGACCATGTCTTTTGGTCACCGATGTTTATTTTCTTTTATCTCTTTCCACATCTGCTCTCATACCACGATGTGTACTTGGGGCTGGGGCTCAGACTCTTGGCGCCTGGAGGTGACCCCTTACTGGGCTCTCTGACCCCTTGCTGGGCTATTAAACTGGCCTGAGTTATCTCTTCCAAATGCCCCAGCCATGAGAGAGAGGAGGATGTCCTGCCACAAGCACCCAGCAAAAACTCTGGGTTATGGTGATTGCAGCAGGAGCTTGTGGTGCTGTGGCAGAGCTTGTGTCTTAAGTTACAGTGCAAAATGTAACCAAAAGTATGTATTCTATCACCATCTTAACATGTTAAAACCAGGTGGGGCAGTGTTCTTTTATCTCTTCCATGACACATCCCTGATAACTCCCTCCGGGACATATCTTCTGTTAATGGGCTATCAAGCCTCACTGCATGACTCATAAAATTACATCATCCCATTTTGAGATGCTCTGCCTGGGGGAGGAACCAAGCATCCCAAACTGGATATAATCTGAGGTTTGGAACCCCGCACTCAACCCTTACCTCCTGGGTTCCCAGAGGAAAAGAGCTACATAACCACCACTGGACCTTCAGAGGAAGAGCAGGCCCTTCTACAGGATCACCGCTTCAATAGAACCACATCCATCACTTCAGGAGGACTGCAGCCACCATTTAATCGGACTGCTACCACCACCCTGACCTACAGGGTGTCAGGTTGTATTCTGTCTCTGTCAGTGTTTCTGTACTACTGCATTTATTTTTAATTTTCCTATTAAATTGTAGTTCTGATTTAGAGTGTCTCACTGGTTTGCTTTCAAACTAGTACAGCTGGCTAGAACACGAGGGATTTCTATAACTGCTAATTTATGCAGGTTCACATTGTAAGAGAAAACACTGTGGTGTTTTCACGTCAGACACGTGAAATTTTAGTATGTTAAGGATACATCTGCAAACCAGATAAACCTAACCATGTCATCTACCACTTACTGAGTCAATGTCTACCACTTACTTTTGATATGCTAAATTTGCAGCCTAACCACAGTTATTTCTGAGCACTGCAAATTAGTCCTCTGTAATAAATTACTGTTGACTGAATAATTGCTAAGATTGCATTAACATTAATGCTTAAGACAATACAGTCCACAACCCTAATCTCCCCATGGGAGCAGGCATGCATTGCATTTCTTTAGTATGGTTCTTGCACAGCCCCAGGGCACGGCAGGGCAGGTGGAGGGCTGCTGCCTGCTGTCTGCTGTTGCTTGATGCTGCCTGAGAACCCCTGATCTGTCCCAACTGGCCCCCACCCTCCTCTTATCACTGGGGACAGCTTAGACTGTTCAGTAGCCCAGGCCCAGCATGAGGATGTTCTCTCCAAACAGGAGATACCTGAATCTTCCCATGACATGGGTTCTTCATCCCACATCTGAAGCAGCAGCAGATCGCTGCCTGGCCAGATAAATGTTACCATCTGCTTCTCCTCCCCAAGCACCGCCAAGCCATCGCTCCCACTCCGTGCTTCCTTCCCACACTCCCGCGTCGCCCTCTGTGATCTCTGCTGGAGCAATGCTTTCCAGCCTGCTCTCGCCCATGAGGCTGGCACGGGAATCCTCGTCTGGGCTCGCCCTGCTCACAGCTTGCCCTGCTCACACTTCCAGGTAGTTTATTGTCCAAGCAGGGCAAGCACTGTGCTTGTTTTAGACACCACGGGGTTTCTGAGTGCCCCCTGAGTTATTTCAGAAGATGACAGCGTTGTTCAGATTTCTGAAATGGCTTTGATAGCTATCCACGTATCCGACTGCAAGCAAAGCCAGAGTCACGTGTAGAGTAGGAATAGTAAACGGATAGGAGATGGGAATATAAAAAGCTCCTCTCCCCAGGCCAGAGCTGCTACAGGCTCCTTGAGCAGACATTGCTGACCTTGTCTGTTGCCGAGAGTAAACACTGCTGGGAAAAAGCACGGGGCTGCATTAGGGACAGGATTTCAGGGGCTGTGAGAGCGTTTGATTCCTAAAGCTGTGTCTGATCCTTGTTTTCCTCTGTGCCAGTGTGTAGGAGGGCTCACATAATTGCCGTCTCTACGTTTCGTGGAATGATCCGGGGAAAGAGACCCCGCCGGCCCCGGCAGCCCCGCCAGCTCCCAGCTGATGGCTCGCTGTTCCAGTTCTCTGTCTATTAACTGTTCTCGTGATGCCCGGCTGTGCCCCGCTGTGCATCCATCTTGCAGCAGCAATACAGAGGGTAGCGTGTTTTGGGTCCCCGAAGGGAGGGATTCGGGACTCGGGGAAGGCTGGGGGCGGCGGGGCTATCGCCGCGCTCCCACCGGGCGCTGATCTCGCACCGGCAGCTGCTGCCGAGGCAGCCGCCCGGTCTCATCCTGTCGGTACCGGCACCGCCCGGTCCGCTCCGGCTGCGGCTGCCCAGGGAAATAAATGGAAAAAACCGGGACACGCCTCCTACGGAAAGCTCCGGATCCGGCGGCGGGGCAGAAGCGATGGCCGGGGAAAGGCTCCAGGGATGCCGCGGGGAGGCGGGGCCGGCAGAGCCCGGGGCTGGCGCAGAGCCCCCACTCCTCTCCGGCCGGGACCGCCGGGACAGACGCACCGCCCTGCGGGGGCTGGGCCGGGCGGGGGCGGAGCTGCCCGCACCGCCTCCGTGGAGCGCGCAGACCCCGCGGGAGGCACGCGGAGCTTCGCGCTCGTCATGCGCGACTACGATGCTGCCACCGCCTTCCTGGGCGAGTGGGGCCGCTTCCAGCGCCTCGTCTTCTTTCTGCTCAGCGCCAGCATCATTCCCAATGGCTTCAACGGGATGTCGGTTGTGTTCCTGGCCGGCACCCCCGAGCACCGGTGCGTCGTGCCCCGCGGGGCCAACCTGAGCGGCGAGTGGCGCAACGCCAGCATCCCGCTGGAGCTGCGGGGCGGGCAGGAGGCGCCGAGCCGCTGCCGCCGCTACCGCCTGGCCGCGCTCGCCAACTTCTCGGCGCTGGGGCTGCGACCCGGCTCCGACGTAGAGCTGGAGGCAGTGGAGCAGGAGCCGTGCCTGGACGGCTGGGAGTACAGCCGCGATGTCTATCGCTCCACCATCGTCACCGAGGTGCGCGGCCGCGGGAGCGGCAGCCCCTACCCCAGGCTCTGCTGGGGCCGGGGCATGTCATTCTGCCTGGGGGGCGGCGAACAGGGAGCAGGAACCAGCGGGTGAAGTGCCTGTGGGAAAGGGTCCGGGTGGGCACGATGCTGCGAGGAGCGGGAGGGATGCGAGATGTAGGGTTTGCCAAAGGAGCTGCCCACCTTCGCCATCCTAGCTGTGTTTTCCAGCTTGTTTTACTCGAAGACAGGTTTGTGTGGAGGGGGAGGCAGAGGCTGAAAATAGAAGCCCGGTAGTTTCCTCCTGCCACACGCTGACCATCCCGGTAAATTTTCTATGCGGTAGAATTGCTCGTTCTCAGTGCGGCGTTGAATGGGGACATGGACACGTTCAGGTAAACACACACCCAGCCTGGCTGGAGCTAGAGCACAGTGGACCCTCGCTGGCCCCGCACCCTGGAATGCCATTGGCTTCCGTGGCCATCAGCGCTGGGATTGGTTCGAGGCAGGTGCCGTGGTCACTCCCAGGCTGTCCGGTCAGTTTGTAAGGCTCTGCAGTGGCATCATTTGTACAGAGTGTCATGTGGGAGCATCAGCGGTGCCGGGTCATGTAAGCACTTGTTTGGGTCTTCTAGCCGTGCCATGGTGTGGTCGCCGGGACGTGCTGTTCTGTAAAGCTGGCATGGAGTGTCAAACTCCGTTAGAGAAGGAAAATTATTCCTCTGAAGCTGTAAGAGTGCTGCTGCTGTTCTGCGTTGTGTAAGGGGTTTCAGGGAATAACAGGCTCACCCTCATCCCAGGCAATGGCAGCTGGCGTGCTCCGCGGTCCTTCAGCTGAGCGTGCCCTAGGTAGCCAAGGGCCACCCTCCTCATGCACTAATGGCTCACCCTCGGGGTTCATGGCAGGGAATGGGTGTGGAACCCTCCTCACAAGTCCCTGTGACTCAGCAGCAACATCTGCCACCAAAAAAACATCAATGGATGGCACAGCCAGGAAAGGTTCTGATGATGAGGCGAGGAGTCTGTGCCCTGAGGACACAGGAAGAGGGTCTGTGCTTGGGGTGTGCAGACATGGGCTCAGCCACATGCCAGGCAGGCAGGATGTGGGCAGGGGATGTCAGTCTCCTGTTACCTGCTCAAAGGGAAGTCACTGGCACACGTGACACTTGCCATTTGTGCTGACAGTTGTACTCAGTCGCTGGAGATCCCTTACAATATCAAATCAAGGCAGGGGTGCATGGAAAGCTTGCCCTGCTCCTGTCCATGGGCAAACTGAAGCAGCAGCCTGTGCTGCCCACTTTCCCGGCTGTGACCCATGGGCTGGCGCAGCTGCGTGGTGGGAGCCTGGTGGCCACTGCTGGCACAGTCAATGCCACTCTCACTGCCAGAGGGAGGTCAGTTTATCCTGGGGTGTCTATGAACTTGTCATCTCTGTTTTGGAGTCAGTGCTTGCTCTGCGAGAATGAAGCAAAAGGAGGAGAAATGTGATTCTTCTTAATGAACAGTAAATAGTTTATGTTGGCAGATGCCAAATAGAGCATTCTGTGCAGGATTCGGGTGGGATGCAGCAGTGGGGTTTGCCATTGGGCCTGGGGCATGCCAGAGAGGCAATAGCACATTCAGAGATGGAAACCAAGTGCCAGGTTCCCATCTGTAAACCAGATGGAAAAGAAGGATACTTGTTTTGTTTCAAAATTGTCATAGACATTTGGAAAAAATGCAGAATTTGGTTTCAAAACAAGGAAAACAGGCACTGTTGAAATGCTGGAAAGAGGCAGTTTAGATAAATTTGAGATGCTTATTTTTGTATCCAACATTTTTCTCTGTATTAGGAAAGACAAGCCAGGACATGCCATCATAAGAGCTCAGTGAAGAAACAGCTTCAGTTCACAAACTCAGTTGAAGAGCAGAACTTGATGGTATAGGATTAAGCACTGGAGACTTTATTTGATCTGTTCAGTTGCATTAAATCCTGTTGTTATTGCTGCTTGAAGGGAAGTGGGAAATGCCAGCTCAGCACCTTGTGTTACTTGGTCTGTGAGGACATGCCGAACTCTGGGAACAGAGAATCCCAGACTGGGTCATTTGCATGGTCTTAAAATGGAGATGATGGGGAAAAGTGGATGTGTCCACAGGTGATCATCAGGCCAGGATGATATAAGAAAGGGGCTGTAAGTATGATGGTGAGCAAGTGGAAATGTGAGTCATTGTGGGGTCAAGAGTGATCCCTTGGCTGAGATGAAGAGGCTGCAGGGTTTCCTTTTCCTCTTGGCAGGCTCCTGGGGTCTATTACATTGGTATTCTTTTCTGGAACTTAATCTACTTCTCTTTTACTTCCAGATAATGATGCTCAGATCAAACATGAATTAGAGGCTCAAGGACAAGCACCAGTTTTGCCCTTAGGAGCAGGCATTAGGTTAGTTCCCTTGAGGGAGGTTGCCACCCAACACCACTCCCTGGGGACACACTGAGCTGCCCTCCACCACTGGGGTATGGCATGTACCCCAGACACCACTTCGAGGCCCCTGCCAAGGGCAGAGTGAGTGTCAGAGGCTCTACTGAGGCTACTGGTCTGTCACCTGTGTCACCCTGCTCAGTCCCTGTCCCAGCCCTGGCACTGATGTTAGTGAAGGCAGAAACCAGAAGCTTTTGGGGCTAGCAGAAGCAAGAGACTGGATAGGAATTGCTGAGGTTTGAAGGCATCTGAAGGCCTTTTCTGTTCTGTTATGGCTCTTTCCGTCAGTGGAGATCAGCCCTACCCAGCCCTGGAAGCCCACCCTGTGCTCGGGCATGGAGGTGCCTGTGCTTGTCACTTGTGCACTGAGCAGAGCTGGTCTCATTGCTGGCCGTGGTTCCCAGAGAGCAGGATGGGGCCATCTGTGAATAATTAACACTTCTTGAGTTATTCATTGTCAGCTTTACTCTTGGAAACAAGTTCAGATTTTCCCTGGTTTGCAGATCCACCCATTTACACAAGGCTCCACTAGTGTTTTCTCCTCTGATGTGAATAGGTTGTACTCAGGATGTTAATTAGTGATTTCTGATTGGCGGGGGGGGGGGGGGGGGGCGGGGGGGGCGTACTTTAGGCAGTCAGGGCACCTTCTACAGCAATTTCAGTTTTTCAGAAAGCCTGTCCATCTACCAGCAGCACGCAGCAGAATTGGCTCTACCAGTAGCTGGGACCTTGTCAGAAAGGGTTGTAGGGATTTGATGGGAATAAAAGTGATTTAAAACAGTGTTCTTGAGCAGCTCCTATTCCTAGCATTCAGAGGCCTTGCTTGGAATCTTACATGAACTTTGCTCCCCAGTCTGCTTTGCAGGGACATTACAGAATTACTTATTTTCTGGTTAATGTATAATTAGCCCAGTAGAGACAGTTTGGAAGTTGTAGCTGTAGGCAGTTAAGCTGTGGCTGGGCTGTAGCTCCTGTAGTCATGGTGTGCTTGGTGCTGTCTGTGATGGATGCAGCCTCTGAGGAAGGGGTCAAATAAGCTACATTTCACTTTTCCCTATACACTGAAGCACTAGTGAAACCTTACCATGTTGATATGTGCTTGATCACTCTGCAGTGCCATGGCATGAGCCTCAGTCAGAGCGAGTGCCTGTGGGGATGGGAGGTTGCAATCTGGGAGATGAGGTGCACCTGTAGAGTAGGACTGTATTGCTCAGGTACCATGTGGTATTGGAGCTAAAATAGGTGGATTGTTCACTCAGCAGCTTCAGGTATACTTAAAGTTAGATGGATTTGATGTATTTGTGTGTTTTCTGGTCAAATGCAGTGAGTTCCTGTACACAGTAACCCCTCTTTGGACAGCCAGCTGCTGTGTGCTGTTTACCACATCCCCCAAATCTTAAAGACTTGACCCTGTACAGTGAATTTTTGCTGGGTGTGCAATATGTCATGGAGCGAACACCTGGATAGGAGGCATTTAGCACCAAGGAGGCAA
Source organism: Corvus moneduloides (assembly GCF_009650955.1). Classification (NCBI taxonomy): domain Eukaryota; kingdom Metazoa; phylum Chordata; class Aves; order Passeriformes; family Corvidae; genus Corvus; species Corvus moneduloides. Next base: position 11,139,245 of record NC_045490.1, read on the forward strand.
TGCAGTTTCATGGGCAAGTTATTATTTAGCTGGGTTTATTTTACAGCCAAAGTGCCTTTGGCACCATGGAGATATTTTGAAAACACTGATCCTTAACCTCGAGCAACTCAAGTCTGAAGGTCCGGGACCAGGCACCGTGCTGGTGGCCCCAGGCCAGGGTGCTCAGCATCCAGATAATTAACAATAGTTTGTATCAGGTGCAAATTCTGCCACACTGTTAGTCAACAGCTTTCCCCAAGTGGGGAAAGGGAGGTGCAGCAGGACGTGGTGAAAGACCTCTGCAGTGTACTTCTAATGCCATGGTTTTTGTAGCTGAATTTTGCTTTGTTTTAAATACTGGACTTGATTTCCACCAACCTTCTTTACAGGAATCTGATTTCTTTGACAAGTGAAGCAGATCCCTGCATCTGTTTTTCACAATTAGCATCCTTGAACGTACCAGAGCCCCACTGACCCACATGCTAACCTCCACCTTCTCAAACACAGTGCAGATAAGCTCAGATGTGTGCCCAGACAGGCCCAAACTTCATCACCTCTCCCTTCCCAGAAGGGAAGAGAAAATACCTTACAGAAAATGCCGCCATAGGGTTCTTTTTGTTCTTAATCAGATTTAAGTCTTGGAAGCACGTTTTAGTAAGTCTCCTTGCTCCTGCATTGAAGACATGTGTGCTCCTAAGGAAGAGGCATGGGCTGTGTTTTTAACCTCAACTTATTTTTCTGTCATGTAGCTGGTGTTACTTTGCAGGCTGGCAAAGGGCAGAAGTACTTGACTCCCCTCTGCTGGCAGCATACTTCTGCCTGAACATAGGCATTGATTGCCTCTCTTTCCTAAATTACAGTCTAAAGCAAACTGCATCAAACCTTCCCCCTTGTTTTGGGGTTTGCCTGCCTGTTCTGCAGCAGCAGTGAAGCTCAGCCACCAATCCACCAGTGGTTCGTTTTTGGCAGGATTTGTGGTGCCATCAGACAGCACCTGGGTGTCTCTGTAACACAAGAGTTGCTTCTTGTTACCTGCAGCTGAGTGAGGAGCCTGAGCAGCTCTGAGGGCAGGTTTCTGCTCCATCACCAAGCCTTTGCCTGTGCTTGGCCTGTGCATTCTTCAAGCAGAGGGTGACTGCTTTTGCAAGCAACGGCCCCACTCTCTGATAGCATGGATGATTATTAAAATTATGCCATACTTTGATCTGTGATCTAATTAACTTACCATTGTGGTAGAATTATCTGATCTGAGAGTGACATGTTTGAAGCCTCTCCCTAAGTGTTCCTGGCAGGCATGCCTTAACCAGGAGATTAGTCACCAGGAAGGGAGCAAGCCTTGGCAGAGACATGCTCAGCTGTAACTTCAGTGGACAGAGGCTCATGATGCCATTTTTATTTTTTTTTAAACCTTGTCTGAGGTTATGAGTAGTTTTAGGTGGAAGTTTCCACACTGGCTACTGTCCTAAGTCTGCAGCCCCAGCCAGCTGCAGTCATGAGGCTGTGAGTGATGGGTGGCAAGTCAGTGGTGCAGGTTGTGGGGTGGAACAGAATTTGATAATATGTGAGTGCAAGAAAAGATATTTCATTCTGTGTGTCTTCTTACATATGTTTTGTCAGTGCCAGAATTTATAGAGATGCAGCACGTTTTGTGCTGGCAGAGGTAAACTGGAAGCTGTCCTTAGCTGGGACGGTTCTTTACCCTTCTCCATTGCTCTGTTTCACTGGTGGGAGCATCTTGGACCACAGGGAGCCAGGTCCAGGGGTCTGGTGTGTATGTTACGGGAGGATTGTGCTGGAAACAGGTCCAGGGCAGTACCTGAGCTGCACACACAGGTTCCCATCAGGTTTGGTTTTGCTGGCTACTCATCCCCTTCAGAGGCAATGGGGCTGTCAGACAGCTGCTGGTGTTTTTGCCTCATGGAGTTGCCTTGGGGAGGCAGTCACTTTCCCTTCTTTTTCCTGTGCTTTAAGCAGGATGTTCCAACAGTGACCTTGACTAAGAAAACAGTGGCAGTGATAGGTGAAAGTGTGGATATGGGGAAAGAGAATTCCATTGCATGGAAATGTGTGTGTCTCCAACCAGCAGCTCCTGTGCTGGATGAGGCTCGGCACAGCACTGGGGCTGTATCTGAGCACAGGCCTTTCTCTTGCAGTGGAACCTGGTGTGTGAGGACGACTGGAAAGCCCCACTGACCACCTCCCTCTTCTTCGTGGGGGTCCTCATCGGCTCCTTCATCTCGGGGCAGCTCTCAGACAGGTAATGTCATGGACAGAGCAGGGCAGACCTGGGGCCACAGCTGGTGCATTTGTTTTTAAGACACAAAAGGAATGAAATGGCTGATACTCTGAGTTCTGATCAAAATTATGTAACTGGCCTGGCTTCTTCCAAAAATCCCATCTTGGTCTATCCCAGGTGAAGGATTTCTGTCTTTTGGGCACTTCAGAGCCCGGGGACTGATCTCCAAAACAAACCCATGTGGCTGCTTTGCAGATTCATGCAATGGATTTCCCTTCACAACCCAGTTCCTATTTGTTTCTTTATCCAGCCTTTTGAGTAGTTTAAAAGATGCTGGGTTTTGTTGCACATTAACTGATAATCCCTTGTTAGAGCTGCAAGATAGAAATTTGCTCTTTGAATGGAATCTCTGCATAGGATAGAGGGTTTGCTATATGGTAGGATAGAGTAAGGATATATGAAAGCAAGGAAAAAAGATAACCTGAAAATGGATAGCAATTGTCATAGCATCTCACTAAGTAGATATAAAATGTAAAAAAAAAAATCCTTACAGACAATTGATAATTGTCTCAGCAGTGTTGAGGTTTTGGCCTTACAAGTACTGAATGTAGAATATTCCCTCTACAAGTCCCTGCTCCCCTCTCCCTACAGCCCTGAGCCCTACTCTTATGCGATCTCTGATCCTGCTTTGACTGCTGTCTGAGAATGAGGATGTCATAAGGTAGCAGGAGTCCTCTGGGTGCTTATCAGAGGGGTTTCAAAACTCACTGGGAGTCTTAATCCTAAAGCCTCCAGCATTAAATTCCATGTGATCTGAATTTAATCTCCTGACTCCTGCCCCAGTGCAGAAGTCAGTTGGTGTTACTGTTTGAAAGGGAGATGAGATAATCACTAAATCACAGTGGTGCCATTTGCGCAGTGGGAGCATTTGAGGAACTGTGTTTGCCCTGGTGGCAGCACAGCCACTGAGAGCCTGGCTCATGTCTTCCTGCATGAGCTTCCTTGGATTATTTGGGGGTTTTGTCAGTAAAAGGGGTATGATCTGAACCTGTACCTGAGCAATTTCCCCGTGTCTGCTACAGAAGCCTTTCTCAAGGGTTGCTGCAGGCAGCAGGTGGTGCAGCCCATGCAGCATCTGTGCCCACAGGTATGAAAACCCATACATGAACTTGTTCTGCCTCTCCAGGACAACATGCCACGTAATCCTAATGCAGAGAAACAGGTGAGGGAAAGGGTGCAGTATGTGTGGCAACTCGGACTGAAACCAATTGACAAAGCTATTTAACACATTAAGGATAATGGTGTTGCAAAGTATAGATGCCAGTAGCCTAAAAGCCATCATTTCCTAACTTTCAGGTGTGTGGCTTGCAGCCTGCATGTGTCTCCCTATTGTACTGTTGCCTAGTCTTCTTAATCTCTGTCTAGTGCATCCCTGAAGTTTCTGCTCATGGCTTTTCTTCTCTGTTTGTCTCGTGGGTCTTGGAAATTTTAATATTTTTTAGTGCATATGAAAATAATAAAATTCTTTAAGATGAACAGAACTTCAGGTTGTGCTAAGATGCATCACTTGAGGTTGAATATTTGTTCTGCCTTGTGCCCTCCTACATAGCCCCCACCATAAATACATGCTATTTCAGTAATAATCTTTTTCTTTACCAAAGGTTTGGCAGGAAGAATATCCTTTTTTTGACAATGGCTGTGCAGACTGGCTTCAGCTTCCTGCAGATCTTTTCCACCAGCTGGGAGATGTTCACAGTGCTCTTTCTCATTGTGGGGATGGGACAGATCTCTAACTACGTGGTGGCCTTCATTTTGGGTATGAATATGTTTGCATTAGATTAAATGTTTGCTTAAGGTACTGTTACTTTTTTCCCCTCTGAACCTGGATCATTTAATTACACAGTGGTAAAATCTTCACTGGTAAAATTCCTACTATTAGGCCAGTATAATTTTTTTTTCTCTGTGATTCTTCAAGCCTGTACTTTCTATAGGTTTAGAGAAAAAGAGAGCAGGAAGAGTCTAAATAGACATCAATTTCATTCCTCCTTGGAGAAGACATTCAAGACAGCATTCAGGGTTTAGCAGTACCAGCAGGTCTGAGATAGAGAAGGCATTTGGGTTCATCCCTGCCTCCCTCTGCACCCTTTGCAGAGAGCTCAGTGCATACCTGAGTGCAAAGCCTTGGAGCAAACCAGCATTTCCAGGCACAATGAGTGCCAGGGGGACCAGAGCAGAGGAGCTGGGTGGGTGCCATTAGCCAAAAAGTCATTGCTCTCAGTGTTGAGATCAGTGATAAAGTCCTAAGTTTTAGAGGCTAAGGTTTGTTTTCTTTTCTATGGGGAGTGTAGGAAGAAAGACGCAGCAGCTGCATGGCTACAGTTGCTGCCTGGGGACCCTGCAGGGAATGAGGCACCCCATGGGGAAGGGGACCCCACAGAGGCTCCCACTAGGCATGGGGGTTTCAGGAAAGGCAAATGCATGGGCAGATTATGGGGACGAGTGATGCAGGTCTCAGGGGGGAAACTGGGATTTTCAAGAGTGGTCTTTAACACATACATATATTTATGACTGTCTTTAAACCCCTGGTGTCAGCATTACAATTTGTAGATCGTAATGTGAGCTAGACCAAAATTGTATATTAATAGTTAATACTGGTCTTTCCTACCCCATGAGGCTTTAACAGGGAAAAAAATAGTTCAGAAGAGCATAATGTGAAGTCAGTGCTATGAAGAGGACACAGCATTGTGTCCCCAAGCAGTCATGAGTCACTGCTGCTGTGGCAGGGAGGATTAAGGTCAGGCTGTCAGCAGGGAGATCCCTTGTTGCCATCACCATTGTCACTGTTCCTGCCATTGCTGTCGCCATTGCTGTCACCACTGCCACTGCTCCCACTGTCCTGGTAGTTTAATTCTTGTGTGGAGCTGATGGAGCAGGAACAAATGCCTGCCATGGGAAGGCTGGGAGGTACAGCACTGGATAAAGCTCAAAATCCTTATGGAAACATGGGTGTTGTGTTGCACAGAGGTGCAGGTTCTGATTGGGCAGGAATTTAGTTCCCAACTCCCCTGGGAATGTAAGGGCACAGCTGGATGTGGATTGAGATGCTGCCTCGGTGCTCAGCAGAAGCAAAGCTGGAAGGGAGGGCCAGAAACACCCCACTGGGCAAATGGTCCTACTGTTAAGCAGGGTCTGGGTCTCTCCAGGTATCATTGTTTAATTGCTTAGCTGTTGTTTGCTGGCCCTCACCCTATTGTGTTGTCTCTTCTGCCATCCTCTTCTTTGTAGAGTTGTCACAGCAGCAATGGATCCCAGGGAGCAGAGAGTCAGATGCCTGGGGCACTTGCCAGCAGTACTGGCCATTCCCCAGCAGTCTTGAGGCTGGTTCTAAGGGCAGGATTAATCTAAACTAATTTAGACATTAGCTTCCTCATTTAAGTGAGCCATTGACTGTCATGGGTAAGGAGGGAGGTAGCTACGGAGGGTGGTTCTTCCCACCCTACACTCCATAGCCAGCATGTCCCCATAAGCACTGTGACTTCTGCCTGTGGCAAGGGAAACCCAGGAGCTTCCAGGAAGCTGCACATGATAGAGGTGCTGGATAGGAGAATATACCCATAAAAAGAAAAGTGACTCCTTAAGAAAGCCCATCCTGATTACAGGATGTGCTGGAGATGCTCCTGTTCTTTCATCCAAGAGCAGGCAGGGCTGACCTGTGCTTGGGAGGGGAGCAGTGGCACCTATAAAGGCCCTGTTGACCCTGGCCATGCTGCAGCCCTGGCACCCTCCATCCCCAAGAGCAGTGGTTTTTTTTTTCCAAGTTCAGCGCAGGTTCCTCTTCTCATTCAAACTTGAAACATCCAAACCTGCATTGCCTCACAATGTGTAGCTCAGACCCTCTTTCAGCATCCTTAGTCACCCAAGCTCATGCTGCCCTTTGCACTATTGCCCACCTTCATGGGAGTAGTTCCCTCCTGAGCTGTTGGTGAACTTCTGTAGTCAATGTTAGGGTTTTTTCAACCCCATGCTGTGAAATTTCTTTCTTAGCTTTAGGCCTCAGTTGTTTTCTGTGCTCAAAACTGTTGTGTTCAGGTTCTAGGACTGTAAAACACTACAGAGGTTTGTGAAGGCATGTTGGTATTGTCCAAGAACTGTTACTCCATGGCTAAGAGAATGAGGGTAGAGGAAAGGCAGGAGACAAGGGAATTGTAGATGAAAGATGTCATTTCATATTGGCTTTGAATTGGCACAAATTATAATGTAACATTTAACAGGCATAAACCAATCTTTCAAGTATCAGACCTCTCCCAAGAAAGCCCCTCTAAACAAGAGCAAGTCAAGAGGAAGATGGTATCATTTATCCCCACACACTCATTTTAGCCTAGCAAATTCTTATTTTCAGGGTTTTTTACTGTGACTTTATTCAGTTACTCCAGGTTTCTGAAATGGGAATTCATGTAACTATCAAATAGTAGGAGGGTTTTCCAGTCTTGGGTGTTTTTTCCATCTTCTCTGCAATAATAAATGTTGGAGTTCTTGCCATGATACACAACCCAAGTACGCTCTCCACACTTAGTGACTCTCCTGTTTACTCAGTGTCGTTTGCGTTTTAATTGAATATCAAACTGTGGCAGTTACGGCCCTTGCAGTGTTCCTAATGTGAAGGAGAGCTCTGTAGACCAGGGGCTGAGAGCTCAAGGAGAAGTGAGGTGGGCCTGATGGCATCACTGGATTCTATTAAGCAGTGGCTGGGTGTTTTATTGTAAAAGAATTTAGCTGCTCTTGAAGGCTTAGAACAATCTCAGTTTTTATTACTCAATATTAGGTTGCTGCATGGTGCAGTGGCTGTAGGATGCTTTCCCTGACTGCTGCCTGGCTACTGGTACAGTAACATTGCTAGAGGATGGCATCTTCCCTGGTTCTGTCCTTCAGCCCATGATGTGCCAATCCAACATTCCAACCTTTCTTCTCTTCCAAAAAATAGGTGGGAAATTTGTTCCCACCTCACCTCACTGTAAATTCACATCCTTCCATCCCACGTCAGTCTGCTGTGCTCAGACCTTTGCTCTTCCAGAAGTGCCCAGCAGTGAATTGCATCTTAAATCGTGATGGGTTAAGTGGGGGAGCAGGCTGTGTCCTAGGTGAGTGTGTGGGGGAGGCTTCTGGGAAGTCTGCTGACCATCCCCCATGCCTGTCCTTATCTGCCTCTGCCAATGCATTAATCAAAGCAAACAGAAGTAGCTTCTTTATCTGAAGGTTCCCAATACTCCCAGCAGCTTTTCTGTAGAGGCAGGTCTGTGCTGTGCTGCTCTTTCAAGATTGTTTAGCTTATTTTTCTGTTCGTAAATGCAATAAAGTATTTAGTCATGCTTGAAAATAAAGAGTTAAAATGCTAATCCAACCTCCCTTGTTTTAAACAGGCACAGAAATTCTTGGCAAATCAGTTCGTATTCTATTCTCTACATTAGGAGTTTGCATATTTTTTGCAATTGGCTACATGTTGCTGCCACTGTTTGCTTACTTCATCAGAGACTGGCGGATGCTGCTGCTGGCGCTCACTGTCCCGGGGCTGTTCTGCATCCCGCTCTGGTGGTGAGTCCATGCCAAGGCCACACTTCCCACCTCCCCTCCCACCTGATGCTCTTCATGCTAGGTTCTGGGTAATGGCAGGAGGTCAGGGAGGAGGGGCACTTTTCTCTTCACCATGTGAGAAGGCTTTGCCTTGAGGGGGCATTTTTTATGTGGTTTTTCTTGCCAGTTTTAAGTCGAGTAAGTACCTGGAGAGCCTTTTGTGTGTGCTGTCTGTGTGCTTGAAGCCCTGCTCTTTTTAGCTGGACCAAAGCACTGAAGAAGGGCAGATAGCCCTGTTCTGTTGCTGCCTTGGGCATCTGCTGTGTTCTGAAGGGACAGGTGTTTGAAAATAAGAAAGGAAAAGCAAGATATCACTCACACTCTTAAAATAAGGATAATTCACAACAGGAAGAGTTCTTTCATATTATTTAGGGAACTCCTTTTTTCTTGCTATCTTGAAAAAGTTATACCTATAAGTGAGCAATTAGCATCTTTATAACAGTTAAGTGATTTAGACACACTCTTCCATAGTCTGAAAGACCTCCTGCATGTCCCAGTCTTGTTAGAAACATCTGCTGATGGTATATTGGTTAGTTGGGGTTTTTTTTAACCATAGTCTTCAAACCAAACCTTTAAAATGGTTTTCAGCTCCACCTCTACTGTCATTGGATTTTAAAGACATTCTGATTCTGTTTAAGGGTCAGTTTGTTTATTTAACTTGATGTGTTTCAAACTCCTTCATCACAGCAGCATTTCCCTCTGTACCGAGCGGCTGTTCTTTGGGGAGGCTGGTTTTGGGTAGGAGCCTGTCACATGTCTGCTATAGAACAGGCACTGTGAGGCACAGGAAATTTGTCCCCAAGGCATGACTTCAGAGTCCTGCTTTGAAATCTGTGGAATGGGAATTCCCAGGCCTTTTAAAAGCTTACACTTAAAAATGCCAAAAACTTCCTCTGATGGCACTTTGTCTCGGGTCGATGTCGGGGTAGATGGGGACCAAGGTGAACTGGCAAAGCTCTGCCAAGGCAGGTTGGTGTTAGCTGGCGTTTGGGCATGTGGACCCACTGCTTCCACGGGCCATGTGATGTGTACGTCCCTCTGCTCTGTGCCATTCTTGCTCTTTTACTCATTTCCCTTCCAAATTCTCCAGAAGGTTCCCAGCATTGTCTCTGCAGTCTCAAGATCCTCAGCTTTCCCAGTAAGAAGAGTGGTAGAGGCAGCTCATCTTACAGAAAGTCCCATTAGTGATTAATGATCAGATATAAATCATCTGATGTTTGAAATTATTGACCTGGCTTTGAGTCAGTCTTTAGGGTTCATCAGAAAACGAGGTCTGACTTGCTTTTTTCCAAGGAGAGGAAAAAGTGCTGCTGGCTAAAGGGAGCAAGGTGGCATCTGTTAAGACCAAAGGATTTAAGTAAGGAAAGTTAAAGTTTTCTGTCCTGTGTTTGGTGTTAGTTCACTCAACATGTACTTGTAATTGATTAGAAAATGTCATCAACTCTGCAAGGGGACACTGGCCCCTGCCCTCTGCCTGGGAGAATCTGCCTCAGAGCTGTGGTAATATGGTGAGGTTTGTATATAAGGTTCCTAGGACACAGAACCTTTAAATACACCCTGTGCATATTTGAAGCATTTCTACGTTGTGTGCAGTTTCCTAAGAATATTTTTTGATTGACACTGGCTAAGCTACCCCCATCCTTTCTGTCTATCTGGTGACATCTGGTGGACATCAATTATTCCTTAAAAAAAAACCCACTGAGGACAAAGCATCTCCTTTAGCGTGAGAATAAAACAGTCCCATATATTTGAATTACCTTGCCCACATGCTTCTGTGCTGTCTCCTGCTCCAAGCAATCTGTGAGATCTGAGTGTAACTCATAGACACAATAAATATGTTATAAATAACTTTTTACTTTTGGGAAAACACTGAGTCATTTATTCTGAAACTTATTACAGGATCATTCCTGAGTCTCCTCGGTGGCTGATCTCCCAGGGAAGATACAAGGAGGCAGAAGCTATTATCCAAAAGGCTGCAAAAATAAATGGCATTCCAGCCCCATCTGTGCTTTTCGGTACTGCAGAGGTATGTTTCATATATCCTGGTACTTTACCTTGCTGGCACTTCCCCATTTGGCTGGTTGACTTGTTGGGAAATGCCAGCAGAGAACTAGTTTGCACCAGCAGCTCTTGGGCTGGCAGTGACTGTTGGTCTGCAGTAAGCGCTGGGTTAGTGAGATCAAAGTAGAGCCCAGAGAGAGGCTTTATTGGTTTGCTTTTTACATAAAATTCTCTTCCTCAGCAGTGGTTTGTTGTGGTTTTCAAAGCAAGGGTGACCCAGATTGCTTCATCCTTTTGGCACTGCAAAGATCCAAGGAAAATGTGTTTGTGCCCATTTCAGTTTGGTGCATTATTAGTGGTTTGCAGCTGAGCAACAGCCCTTTGCAGGGGGGCTGTGTAGGGGACCCTAAATCAGCACCCACGTGAGCTGGGGCTGCGTGGAGCCTGAGGGACTCTTCAGGTTGCACAGACCAGCCAAAGTACCTGAGTGCTACAAGGGGGCTTGAAAACCACGACGCGAATGAAGGCGGTGAAGAACATGAAGCTCCTCTTCAGAATTGTGTTCTTCTTGTATTTCATAACTATTGGTTAAGAAAGTCTAGTGCAAACCTGGCAGCCCAGCAGGGAGCAGTATAGCCACAGTGGGATGGCTGGTTCGTCTGCTCATCTCCCCCTCTGCTGGCTCTGCCCTCACTGGAGCACCTCCCAAAGAGGCACATTTTTCTTGTGCAGACTCTTCCAGCCTTGCATTGTCAATGACCATGTGTATGCAGGTTAGATCTTCCTTTACTGCCTTATACTGGCACCTCAGTTTTGTGTCTCCTGATAGAGCAGAAAGCAAAGCACTATGTGCTCCTCTGCAGTGTCTGCGAGTTACCCCTCCCCTGGGCAGGATCTGTCACTTGACTGTCACATCTTGCCTGAAGATCTCTTTCCCAAGTGGGAGTTTTAGTGTAAATTGAAGTGCATGTTCCAATTATGGGAAGCTCATTCTGCACCAGCCATGGAAAAGCACTTCCCTTACTTCACAGCCAGGCCTCAGATGTCTTTCAAACTGGACATGACTTTTTTGGGTTGCAGCATTTTCATTCCTGCATATTTTCTTAAATCAAGGAGACACCTGCTTAGTGGAAATTTTGTGTGCCAAAGCGTCTGTCCAAAAAAGCCTGGGGATGATGTCTGCATGCTAAGTCTCATGTTGGAAGTATTTTTCAAACATTACTAGAAAGACATTCCTTGGAAACCATCATCTATTCCTAGGAAAGGCTATCTCCTGGATAGTCCTGTAGGGAGAACCAGGGTGGTTTGTTCTTTGGGCCTGGGGGAAGCCTGGCCACAAGTGCTGGCTTTGCCCTAGCAAAGGCAAAATGTGCAGGCAGGAAGGCACCCTAACTCCACCCAAAAGATTCCTGCTTCAAGCCTCAAACTAGACTCTTCATCTCCAATCTGAGGTGGTGGATGCTCCTATGATGTGCCCTGGCTACCTCACCAACCTCCTCTCATCCGTTCCTCTCCCTGTCAGGGTGCTGGCAGGCAGCAAAACTGGATTATTTCCTACATTTATTTCACATCACTTACGAAGGTTGAAGAGAGTTGAATGGACAGTGCACAGAATGGACAGAAAAATGCCTTTGGTAATGAGGTTACTTCTGCAAGTACTGTGTGAGATCCTTAAGGAAACATTAACTTGTCTGTCTGGTCAGCTGGTACTCCTTTCTAATTAGTCATCGTGGTGCAATGGAAACTCGCATGAATACAGTTGGTAGCAGAGATAAGTCCCACCTAAGGACCGCGCTCCCTGGTGCAGAAGTGGCCCTTGGGCTGACTAGTTATCCCCTGATAGTCATAACTTCGTAACTGCCCAGACTGTGGGTAGCAGCGGTTGTTTTGCTCTTAGGTGTGTGGGAATTTTTTTGGTTTTGTTTTCCTTTTTCCTTCAGATGCAGGATTCGAAGCCTCAGCAGCAGCAGAAGGCTATCCTTCTGGACCTGTTTCGAACCCGAAACATTGCAACTATTACTATTATGTCATTACTTTTGTGGTAAGGAAATGTGTATTCCTACAGTACCCAGGCAATAGAACAGTTTCTGATTTGAGGGCACATGCCACAGGTTTAGATGATAAGTCTGAGCCTCGGAGCCCAGCTCCAATGGTCCTTGGCTGGTACATGGCCCTCAGTGTCCTCGCACCCACATTAATATGGGTGATTAATATGAATATGGAGACAGTAGCCTTGACTCAGATGTAAAATAGTTAGAAAACTATATGTAACAACTTGTGTATTTTGAAGTAGATTGCTTTTTTTTTTTTTTTCAAATGCTTCCATCTCTGTAATCTCTATTTGAAGAGAAATGTTCTTCTTGAAGCAAAGGCAGCAACTCAGTAACATAACAAGAGCCAGACCCATGGCCAGCATTTTTGTTCTCTTTCTGTACTGTGCCCATCTCAGTGAGATCCTGGTCCCTGCCTGGGCAGCCACGAGAAATGAGGACCCAATAATGCCATATAGACAAACCAGGACCCTTTTCTGTCCATATTACCCTCAGCAGAAAGGAACTGGCTAGCACACTTGGCATGCCATAGTAAGGCACTCCTGAGATTTGAAACCTGAACATCCAGCTCTCTGTGAACATTAAATAAGATGTAATGGAACTGCTGAGGGTGGGAGATCCTGACACTGGCTACAAGTAGGAATGTAGTTGGCTTGGGAAGCTTGCAAGAGTTTCATTGTGTCATTGAGACCATTGCAGTGAAAAGCCTTTGTGAATGACTTCCACAAAGCTTTTTACTTGGTGTAGTGTATGCAGGAAGGACAGAGAAATCTGAGGTGTCTTCAAGCTGCTGTGGATATGATCACTGAATGGGATGACAGAAAGATGGGGTTGCCACTGAGACTTTTTTAAGCCATAATACCTGTGGCGGTGCTTTGCAAAATCCTATTTTTGTAACAACATCTGAGGCAACACTGGAGGCGTTCAGAGACTGCTGTTTCTGGAATAATTTGGTTTTATTGCTTTTCTCAGGTTTTTCACATCAGTTGGTTACTTTGGCCTGTCCCTGAGCACTCCAGACTGGCATGGAAATGCCTATGTCAACTGTTTCCTCTCAGCTGTTATTGAAGTTCCAGCTTATGTGATCGCCTGGCTTCTCCTCCGCTCCCTCCCACGGCGCTACTCCTTATCTGGCACCTTTTTTTTAGGTGGAAGTGTTGTCCTCTTCATTCAGCTGGTTCCTGCAGGTACAAAATTAAATGTGTGACTTAAGTATATGAAATACCCAAAATATTTTATGGTACTGTGTAATAGTTCTGCAAAATTACTGGAAACCAGGATCAAATTTAGAATTTGAGGCTGAGTTATGCTGATCCTTTGCAGCCTTAGTTTTTTGTATTGCATATGCATATGCTGAGTCACACTTGACTCTCATTTATTGTGTCAAATTACTGAGCTTTATATAGTTCGGGGAACCAGCTTCTAAAATGAGAGCCAAAAGCGTACTGTGATTTATCTGGTTGTGCTTTCAGGCTACAAAAACCTGCATCCAGATTTCACTGTGTGTAAATCTTCATAGGATTTTGTGAAAAAGGGGTGGGTTCAAGCTTGTAGTTTATTGCTGCATAACCCAGAGTTTTGTTCCATTTCAAAAACACTGTTTTACATGAAGACAACCAAAATCTGAAAAATACAAAATAACCTGAGCATTATGCTCAGTGGGGAATTTGGAGTCATCTAGGGATGGGGTTAATACTTTGTATAATTAAAAAAAAACTAAAGCACCAAACTCACAACCTTTAGGAAAAACACAGCAATACAGTCTTTTGGATGTAGAAGTAATACAAGTAATAAGCACAGGGTGTTGTTTATTCACCTTGATTTTATTTTTTTCTCCTCCAGAACTTAATGTCCTCTCTGTTGGACTGGTGATGCTTGGGAAGTTTGGCATCACAGCTGCATTTTCAATGCTTTATGTCTACAATGTGGAGCTGTACCCAACAGTAGTGCGAAACATGGCAGTCGGAGCGACTTCCACAGCCTCCAGGCTGGGCAGCATCATTGCTCCTTACTTTGTTTACCTGGGTGAGATATCTTGTCTTTCTTGCCTTGCGCCACACAACTGCCCAGAGAAGTTGTCTGAGCTTCTGCAGTGCAGGCTCAGCTTTAAGTCCCTTCACTTGTTGTCTTTTCAGTCCCTTCTCTCAGCTTGGGTGTGAGTTCACTGTCACACATGGTAGAAATTAAGTGGAGCTCCCTGGACTTCACAGAATGATCAGGCACTTCATTCCTTTGGGGACCATTCATACATCACTGAAGTGGGTTAGAGCCGGCCCAGTACAATGATGATGTTTATAAACTACAAATGGAGTGGCTGGTATGATAATCACATTTTGTTATGCCAGTTAGTTTCCCAGGATTGTGTGACAAGAAGTGGTCTTGAAAGTAAGGAAAGGTAACAGTAGGAAATTCATTGCATGATACTGTCCCTGTGCATCCCGAGATGGGTATGCTGGGAGATAAACCAGGTGGGAATCCAAACATTCCCAGGATTCGTGCTCTCTAAAGTAATACATGGAAAACATACAGGTTAAGTAGCATGAAAGTGTGTTTACTTGAAGTGATTTTTTTTTAAAAACTTTTTTTAGTTTCTAAGCCAGTCACCTCAGCATTCATTCATTTTGCTTTTCCTTATTGCTTGATATTTCTGTAAGCAGAGTTATTGATTTCCTCATAGACTTTTTTTGATACTCAATGCCATCACATTCTGAGTGCGGCACATATATTAACTGACAATATTGTTTGGTTTGGTTTTTTGTTTAATACATGAAAATGTTCCTCATGTTGCAGACAGGAAAGAGTGATAGAGATCAGGGGACTAAGGATGGGAGTATCTGTGAATACCTACTGTTCAGTCTGGGGTGCTCAATCTCCTCTTTCTTTCATTCACACGATTTATTTCCTTCTGCCATCACTGGACGCATCTCAACTCTCTCTGCCCCTAACGAGTCTTGCTTCCTGCTGAGATCTTTGATACAACATGAGCATGACTTTTCTGGCTCTGGCAGAACATTGCTGATGTACTGCTGAGGGGTTAGTGCTGATTCTCCATGCCAGGAAAGGGGAGAGGAGATGACTATCTGTAACTAATCAGGGTTGATTCACGCTTGCATTCCAGTGTAACTGGAACACAATGTACCAAAAAATGATGAAAATACCTTGTCTTAGTTTCATACTTGTACAGTCCAAATGTAAAGTAAAAGGGTCAGCAGGACTGTTGACTCTCCTTAAGGCCTTCAGTCTCCATTGCAGCACTAAGAGAGAAATGTATACAAAATAAGATTTTTACTGATTGTTTTTTGTGGGTTTGTGGGGATTTTTTCTCCCAGGTCTCCATAGGCTCAGTCTTTAAGAAATCTTGTTCCAGACATCAAAATTGTTTCTTAAACTTTAAGAGGTTTCAGGAGAAACTTGTCAGCTGCTGCTATTTGCTACAGCTAAATTAGGACCTTGCAGTTCATCCGGCTCAAAAACACAGAAGAGATCAGATCAAAATTTCATCTCTGTGAGACATACCCAGAGGTCCTCTCTTTAATCTGAGTTTATTCCATACATTATAAAGCATATTGCTCTATCCCAACTATAAAATAAAGCTGTCAAATCCAGTTTGGTACTTTCTCTATCTTCAATACTTTAATTCTCTTTTCTGAAAGACCTTTTCATTGCTGTGCTGTTGTGACTAGAGGATCTTGCATCCTGCCTGAACGGTTGTGTGCCAGCTTTGGCTGCTGGCGGAGGCAGCTGCCTTCAAGTCCAAAATAATGTTCTGAGTGGACCAAGGTCAGAGCCTCATGTGCATCTCGGGAAGCCCGATGTTCTCTCCCTTTGCAATAAAGAAGGCATTAAAGCATTTCCCCATTAATGAGCTGTTAGTCTGTAACTGAGCTGTTCAGCTGACTTAGTCTCTTCTCTTCTTTTGCATCAGTCCAGCAAGATACACGATCTCAGGCAGTGATGAGTGCTTCATTGCTTACAAGCAATTTTATTCCCTCATATTGTACTATTTAACAGAGGATTTGGTTCTTGATGACAGTGTGGCACTGAAGACTCCAGCAGAGCTATTGCCTTGCAAAGATGTTGATTATCCCAGTTGAAAATGTAAAAGAAAAAAAACCCAAACAAATAAAAAAACAAAAAACCCAAACAAACCAAAAAAAAGCAACCCAAACTTGTAGCTGCTATACAAACATGGGGGTTGGCGTAAAATTATGGTAGGTGCGGCTATCCAAGAGCACATGTTGAAGCTTTAAAATTTGACTGCTGGCAGGTAATAGATGTGACTCAGCTTTGGATTCACCTTTGATATTGATGAATCTTCCAGCTAATTATTCCAAATTAATTCTGCATTACAGCAATGTCTGGAATATGAATTTTACATGTGGGTTTGTCAGTTGTGGACATTAAGTACTGTTGGAATATTCTGTGTTCTGCCAGGTGCCTACAACAGATTCCTACCATATATCCTGATGGGAAGCCTGACTGTGCTGATTGGGATCATTACCCTGTTTCTCCCAGAGAGCTACGGCAATCCACTGCCTGAGAGCTTTGAGCAGATGCTGAAGGTGAAATGGTAAGGCAGCTTTCATTCATCCTGTGCTTCACAGGAATTCAGAACACAATCGGGAAACATGTTTCTTCAGGTCCACTGCAAAACTTCAAAGCTTTCAAAGAGCCCTTCAGATTGTTTTCTTTAGGGTTGTTAATTTGACAGACAGTGACATCATACAATTTCTCCAGAATGTCTGAACCTGAGAGCTGATGTGTGCTGGCAAAGCAAGGCTGACCTTCAGCCTTTTGAGGCTGTTGCTTCAGATCTCCAAACACTTTCCATCCTATTATATCATTCACTCTCCTTAACTCTTTATTTAAACTATTCCTTTAAACTATTTATTTAGTAGGATTATATGCATTATGAGACTTTATTCTTCCAGTGTAAGTTCTTTAGGTACTTTTCAAAATTAAATGCAGGATTTCAACATTCTAGCCTCTTTCTGGGCAGCCAGAGACAGGCCAGGACAGCTTTTCCTCTGGTTTATATGATTTAGCTGTAAGCAATGACAGTTCTCTTCCCCACCAACATTTCTATTTAGGGTACCCTGAGCAAACATTTCTGCTCAAATCTATGCATATCCACTACAGTGTGAGAGCAGCAGAGGAAAACTGAATTAACCAAAGAGCAGCTGCACAGCCACCATTCAGCTCAGTGAGAACTGGTATTAGAACAGAATTTGCCCCTGTAAGCAATAATGGCTTGAAAAAGCCAGAATTCCCTGTATTATCTGTCATTATGCTTTCAGAATAAGAAAAATTCCTAGGCCAGGTTCCTTGAGAAAGGACATGTTGCTCTTTATCACAGTTAGGGATTTCTTACATGTCTGACCTGTGGCTTTTCAGCTTTGCAGTTGACAAACTGTAGCTAGAAATCCTAAAGTCAAACCAGATTCCCCTCGGAGGCTTCTTGTATCAGGAGCCTGAAGTAACTGAATTATAGTTGCTGAATGACATTCAAGATCCAAGCGTTGTTTGCTGCACTGCTGCTGCCATCCAGCAAGGCACACTGTACAGAGCATTAGATTTCATCTAATGTTGATATTAGCAGTGTAACATGGTTGTTGTAGTGGTGCTTATAGGAGAGGGAAGTGTCTGATGACACTCTGGAAAATGTTCTCTAGTTCTGAGTCTCTTACTTGCTTTCAGTTTCAGAAACGGGCAACAAACCATTGGCATTAGGAGTTCCAAGGAGAGTCCTAAAAGTCTGATAACACCTTTGTGAAGAAGGACACACCTCTCAGAGGAGCTGAAAGAAGAACAAGATCATCTCAAAATGCATTTTCTGCCAGAGGAAAATGAACAAAACCCAACAGCTACTGCACCATAGTTGTTATCTATCCCCTGTGCTATTGTCCTCAAATTACATAGTTTACTGACAAGATGCTGTCTACTCCTGTAGGACTTTTAGTCTGTAATTCAATGTCCTGATTCCTGGGTTTGTCAGCAGACACAGGTCCCCATTGAGAAACGGGGGTCTGCCTGTGCTAAACACAAGTCAAGCAGTAAGCTAGAAGTGAGCATTAGGAATAATACAGCAGTGACTGGAGACACTCAGGTACTCAATGAAAGCTGCTGAAAGGAAAAAAAACCCAAACATAATGCTGGTGATTTTTCTCACTTTGTGTGTTACTGGAGGAAGGGGAGCTGGATGTCTGCCTTTCAAAACCTGAAAGAAAGATCCTGTCCTCCTGTGAAATCTGTGACCAAAGCCCATAGACTTAAGTGGAGTCAGAATTCATTCATGGCAGAGTAGGCATAGACTTCATTGTAAGGACATGGGTTTTAAACATCCGAGTGGCTTTAGATGTCACTTGCTTTTCCCAGGACCTGGGATCCCCCTGTTCCTGTAAAAGCTACTGCTTTTTCGTAAAGCCTGAGCCCACCCAAAACGCTTGGCTTTGTGAATCTTCAGTGTCTTTGGGGTACGGGGGAAATCTTGAGCACTGGGTAAGGACTATAATTTGCTGACTTTCTGGTGGGCCACACCCACTTTCAATAGAAAAGTGAGCTGTACCAAGTCAGTGATCCTGTTCAAACGTGCCATGCAGTTTTAGCTTTCAGGTTTTTCATGGTATATTGGCATAAGCAGTTCATTAGATCTCCTGAGGTGTTGTTTTTTCTTTTTCCCGAAGTATTTAATTTCTCCTTTGAATATATACTACTTCGTTCTACACCTTCAGAGAACGCTCATGGCAGTTTCAAAAGCTTTCGCAAAACTTTTGTACTATTTACAAACTTAAAGGTGATTTGATGCTCACAAAAATCTGATATTCTGTACTGGATATGTTCACCTGCAGTTATTAAAAATTCAAAAGGACTAATTTGGGACCACAGGGGTTTTTTTTAAAAAAAACCCAAACACCAACAAAACCAGTGTTTTGTTTTTCATATCCTACAGATTATGTATGTTTGGGTTTGTTGGGTTTTTTTTAAGTTTGGCAAAACTAGATTGGATGAAGATAAATGTAGAGCTTAGAGTTGTGCTACTACTGTTTTATGAACACTACGTCGTTTGAAGACTGTAATTCCTTTTATTTTTGTATTTATTGGCTGTATATGCACTTCTTGGTCACATAAAGTCTGTCAGACCCGGTAGACTGATTTTTATCCTCTATAAATAACAATGAGCCCTGATTCACCTTCTATAAGGGCCAACAAAAGCACTGTGTCTCATCTCTAATGCATGAGTTCAGGGTAGGTTGTCTTGTGCTGGCCCTTGGCACAAGAATGAGGCTCTCCCTGAAGTTCAAGCACAAATATTAAGCTTTATAACAAATGCAAGGAACTTGTGCAATTAACTCAAGCTGCTTTTGGGAGTGGAAATACTATGTTCAATTTCCTGCAGTTACATTTTTGCCATAAATGTAACGTGGCATGAGGGAACCGCTGTCCTGTGACTCCTGATCTTCTCATCCCTTCTCAGTCAATTTCTCTACTAACAGCAGTATTTAATCTTGTTTTTACTTTTACAGAGTTAATCTAAAGAATGACTGTTTAGAGGTAACTACATTTCTCAAGAAAGCCTTTTCATCAGCACAGGACAGGTTTGAGGACTTGGGTTGAATGTAGGAGGCCATATTTTTACGAAGATTTTTATTTTGAGACTTATTTTATGTGATTGTGGGCTTGGGTATTTCTAAAAGGTAAATATTTTTGTACTCTTGAGCCTTTCAGTATCTTAAAACCTGTTTTTCCTTTTTTAAATAACAAAAAGTGTCTTGTTTTTTAAAATACCATGTTTCAACCAGTCTCATTTTTCTTATTTAAACCATTGATCTCGAGCTAGCATCATGTTTTAGTATTTTTTGCAGCAGATTTAATAATCTTTCAGAGGAGTGGAATGTCTTTCTTAAAGTATGTGATGTTGTTATAAGGCCTTATGGTGTCTGAGTGTAGTGGAAATGAGGGAAGCCCCAGCTGGATTGTTCTCACTGATGCAAGGGCCATCACGCTGTGCCTCATCTGTCACCTCTGTCACCTTTACTGGGTTCTCTCTGTGCAACCTTTGATCCTCAGCTGGCTTACTGGATCTGCTAATGCCTGTATGAACCTGTAGTAACTGTCAGTCATTGACCTCTGTCTTCATTGTAATAAAAATGTGCACTGGCATTGTTTCACCTGCTTCCTGTCTGGGTTCTCCTAATTGAAGAGCAAGTCTCCCAACTTAAACACTTGGTGCCAAGAAGTTTAAATAAATAAATAAATAAATAAAGGTATTTAGCATGGATCAGGTATGAAAACAAAATTCTAAAATAAGCTCTTCCACCAATACATTCTTCCACACAGGAAGATTATGATGGTGTGGTACAGTTTTTCTGACTTTTCACGTGGTTCAATCCTGATCCTGCAAATCCCTGGAAGCTCACCCTGGCCAGACTCAAGGATGATTTTGTAATTTAACTCCTATTATGTCATTCATTTTCTACTTTTGAGTTTTTTCACAGCTGTGTGATTCCAACCCAGGATAAAAGATCATTTTAAATGCCAGTGTTCAAAAAATGCTATAAAAAGTATACTTTTGGGGGTTTTTTATCAGTTAGAGGTGGGAAAGAATATCACCCAGAAAAAGCCACTTGAAAATATGAATTAGCATTATGGAGAGCAAGGCCAAATTTCTGCAGTGATACAATTCAACTTTTGAACTGACATCTATATGGGAGTCTGTGAACTTCCTGACAGTGCCACTAGGTACTGAGCTGGGATTTTTGGCCTAAGATTAGAATATTATTTATTGAATTTATTATTTGTCAAGCATGTAGTACACATTGCCTGAGAAAATAGGGTCAGGGTCAGGAAAGCTTTTTTACAGCCTGAGCTGATCCTGCTGAAGGGATGATGGCAGCTATGGAAAGGTGCTACAGAGTGAAATGAGGAACTCTTTAACTCCTGAACTTACAGTAACTGCCTTGCTTTGATGAACAGAACAATCTATGAAGACTTCTGGTTCATATATGGTACTGATCCCAACAAGGTTTTATTGAAGAACCCCAAGCAGGTTCACATGTACGTAGGCAGCCCAATTACCACTCAGTGGGAATGGGCTGCCCAGGGAGGTGGTGGAGTCACTGTCCCTGTGTTTAAGGAAAGACTGGAGGAGGCACTCGGTGACATGATGTTAAGTTACAAGGTGCTGTTCAATCACAGGTTGGATGCGATGATCTGAGAGGCCCTTTGCAACCTCACTGACTATAATTCATCCCCACCCTGATTTTTAAATTCTTTGGGCAGTAAATACGGGATCCGACGCCTATATTAATGGGCCGCTCCTGACCACAAGTCACCAAGGGCAGGGGAGCTGTCCCCCAGCCCTGGGAGCTGGAAAGCGTCTCCAGGCCCGGAGCGGAGCCCCGCGTCGGGTGCCGATAGCAACTGCCGGAGCGGGCGGGCTCTGGGGCCGCCTAGAGCAGCCCGTGCGTGACACACGCCCGCCGCAGGTGCGTGCGCGGCCCGCCCAAGGTTCTCCCGCGGCGGCGGCCGCGCCCCCGCCGCGCCTCCGGGCGGAGCGCGCCGGGCCCGCCTGCGCCGGGCCGGCGCCACCTGCGCGGCCTCCGCCTGCAAACCCCACCCCCGGCCCGGCCCATGGCGCGGGGTGGTTGCTTCCTGCCCGCGCCAGACCGTTCCGCGGGTTAGCGGCTGTAGTTCGGCTGCGTTATGCGCGACTACGACGCGGCCACCGCCTTCCTGGGCGAGTGGGGCCGCTTCCAGCGCCTCATCTTCTTTCTACTCAGCGCCAGCATCATTCCCAATGGCTTCAACGGCCTCTCCATCGTGTTCCTGGCCGGCACCCCCGAGCACCGGTGCGTCGTGCCCCGCGGGGCCAACCTGAGCGGCGAGTGGCGCAACGCCAGCATCCCGCTGGAGCTGCGGGGCGGGCAGGAGGCGCCGAGCCGCTGCCGCCGCTACCGCCTGGCCGCGCTCGCCAACTTCTCGGCGCTGGGGCTGCGACCCGGCTCCGACGTAGAGCTGGAGGCAGTGGAGCAGGAGCCGTGCCTGGACGGCTGGGAGTACAGCCGCGATGTCTATCGCTCCACCATCGTCACCGAGGTGCGCGGCCGCGGGAGCGGGAGGGGACTCTTGGGCAGCCCCGGGGTGCCGTGGAGAACCGTGGGGTTATCGCAGCACCGGTGCAGCTCCGCCGCGTTCTGGGGTTTCTGCCGGCACACTGATCTGCTGTGAAACTTGCCATGCGGAGTTTATTTTGAGGTCTTCTGTTCGCTTTCGTTTGCATAAAAACGAGGAAAGAAATTTTTATAGTGAGGGTGGTGAAACCCTGGATTGCCCAGGGAGGTCGTGGATCCCCAGTGTTCAAGGCCAGCTTGGATAAGGCCTTGAGCAACCTGGTCTAGTGGGAGGCATCCCTGTCCATGGCAGGCACTAGATGATCTTTAAGGTCCATTCCAATCCATTAACATTCTTTGTTTTTATAATGAGCTTCGAAGTGCAGCCTGTTTCCTTACCCAGCGAGACTGGTCACCGTGTGTAACTGCCTATTGATTCATCAGGTATCTGTGCAACGGGCTGGAGCAGGGTCAGCACTGGGTTCAGCTTGCTTGGTGTGACAGAGATGTCTCTTTGAACTGTGGAGATCAACAGCATTCGTGTTCTTCCTTTAAAAAAATAAAGGTGGTAGAACTCATAGAATCACAGAGTGGTTTGGGTTGGAAGGGGCCTTAAGAAACATCTAGTTCCAACCCCCTGGCCATGGGCAGGAACACCTTCCACTAGACCAGATTGTTGCAAGCCCTGTCCAACCCTGCCTTGAACACTTCCAGGGATGGGGCATTCATAGTTTCTCTGGGCAGTCTGTGCCAATGTGTCGCCACTCTCAGAGTTGAGAGTCATCCTGAGTTGTGCAAAATGCACAGGTTGGGGAGTCCTGGTTTGATGCTTTATTCAAAGGGCCCTGAACTTTGCCGTGTGCCCACAGTGCCTCTGCTTTGGTCTCTGTGCTGGGACAGGTCATGTTTTTGTCTGTGCAGATACACCCCTTGAGTGTCAAGTCTGGGGTGTGGGCAGCCAACCAAAGGTGCTGATTGTCACTCTGTTTTCAGATGAAAGCTGTCCAGGCCCACAGCTGCAGGTTGACTTAAGGAGCAAGGAAATGGATTTTGAGGAGTACTTTTGAGGAATACTTGAATTTCAATACAAGTATAAGCCTTTTTCAGAAGGCTTACAAAGTTTGTACACTCCCATTGCCTGGACATAAGTTTTATGGAGCTGGAGCTCCATAAAAATCTGCCATTTTTTCTTGCTTTGCAAATTGGGTTGTGATCAGTGTTTGGATAGTGATGAATGTGAGTACTAAATGATCATAAGCTGATCTGGGCACAGAGGACTACGGGTGACTGGGGAACACAGAAGAGGAGCAATGGCAGCACAGGGAGGATTGGAAATGGGGACATTGGAGTTGTTGAAAACTCAGTCAAGGGTTTGAGCGATTCTGACAAGTGGCGCAAGGCATTGCCTCATCTGTTTCTAATGAACTGCTGTCTTCCTCGAGAGGAAAGCTGCTCAGAATTTCTAGGCTGCAGTCCTTGCTAAAATGCACTGTTGTGAAAGGCTGAGTGCTCTCAGGGCAGCGTAAGGCAGTTGGCATCTTCTCAGGCAGGCCTGTTCACAGGCGGACACACGGGTGTTGTTTTGAGTGTTGTGCTATGATGGTTATCCTGGCTTAGATGTGGTGCTTTGTTTTTGGAGCTTCACTCAGCTTTGGCTTGATATAAATTAAAATGTCTTGAGCTATTGGGGTATCATCCAGGAGTTTTACAATCTATAAGAATAGGGAGCTGCTGACATAGTGCTGAGACTCCCCCAGCCCTGGCCCGTTGTCTGTGTGACTTGGCAGATGTCCCGTGTCCGTGGGAGGCAGTGTTTGTCTGCCCAGGCATCGTGCACTGAGGCAGTATTTTTTTCTCCTTTAATATCAGTGCTTCTGAGGGTGTTTTGCAAGAGCTGTGGCCTTTCACACACTTACAGGTTTTCAGTGTTAAACTTGTTTAATTTCTTTGCTTGGTGGTGCTGCTTTTATGATTAACTAATCTTGTGTTTAGTTGCATATCTCTGACTTGTTGAATAATCATGAGGACCTTTGTCCCAGATTTCTATAGCTGACACTGGGAGGGGGAAGGGGGATTTTTTTTTTAAAGAAAGTTTTTTGCTGAATCTCTCATGAATTTAGAGAAACCTTGTTTATGGTTCTGCTTTTCAGGGGAGACTTAAAACATTCAGTTCTCTCTCACTTGAAGAGAGACTTTATTTTCTAACAGACTAACAACAGAAGGTTGTTATTAGCCAGTCTGCAGTATTTAACCAGCTCCAGTGTAACAAAATCCCATTCTATCTTTTACTCTTTGAAATGCTGTAGCTCAGGGGACAAGAAGGGCTTTATTTTGGCTCAAGAAGCCAACTGTGTAATTCTAATTCCTCCACAAGTCCTGTAAAAAATGAATGTAGGAGTAGTAAAAGTTCATACATGGTAGTAAAAGGATTAAACCAGGAGTAATTAAGGGAAAAGGTTAACTTCTGCCAGTCATGGCTGTTATGGGGCTATACAGAATAACCTGGAGTAGAATTGAGCAGTGGAGTTAAGGGCATGAGTGCACTAGAAATATGATATAATGGGGTGTTAGATGATACATCAGTCTGAACATTTTAGTTCACACAAGAGTAATTCTTAAACAGTGAACCATAAGCAGACACTGAATTTTGGATACACTTATTCATCCTCAGCTTCTAAAAAGTTGTTATATTGGTCATCAGTTTGAAATCAGTGCAGGTGGTATATGCCAGATTTGCATGGTTTGTTTCTGTTTTGCTATTGGCAAACTTTAGGGACTGTTGGCTTTTGCAGAGGAAGAATGCACATGGTGGGAATTGCCAGGTGTTCAGAGGCTTAGTGCAGGGCTGGTGTTCCATCCTGTATGGGTGTTCAGGGAGAGAAAGCTCTGTGCAGAGACAAGGGCCCAGAGGTTTCCATTCTCTACACCCCAGGGATTCAAGTGCCCTGCTGTGCTGTCAGACCCCACTCCCTGGAGATGAGTGGGTTATGCCGGGGCTTCAGGAAGCAAGGGGAGACTGCAGCAGTGATATGTGGACGACACATGGCCTCTGTGGCACAGATGGTTAACCAGAGGTTTCAATGTTCACTCTGTTGGAAGGCAGCAAGTGAAGGAAAGTGTTGTTTCACTTTGCCAAAATAAAAACACAGGCTTATGCTAGACATTGTAATTTATAGAGTCATAGAATCATAGAATGGTTTGGGTTGGGAGGGACCTTAAAGATTATCCAATTCCAAACCCCCTGGCATGGACAGGGACACCTTCCACTAGACCAGGCTGTTGCAGGAGTGGAGCCAGCAGCTGAATTGTAAATCAACCCTGTGTCATCCAGGTTCAGTTCTCACCCAACTCTTCATTAACATTAGCCACCTCCATTATTTATCATCTTTTAAAACAGGTGCTTCTTTGTTATTGTTGTAGGTTAATATCTGCTTATCTTTGTGGCTGAAGTTCATACTGAGAACTTCTCAGCTCTGGGAGCTGGTCAAGCTGTGGGAAGACCTTTAGGTGATTTGCAGGTACAAAAGCTTAGTATTATTAGTCTTGTCAGAAGAAGGAAAAGAAAGTCTAGTTTTCATTTAATAGGTAAATATGAATGTCTGACAGATATACAAAGGTATTTGTAAAATGCTGTGTTTTTCAAGGTGTGATTTAAAAAGCACATCATGCAGTACTGTTCAGAATTGTACAAAGTGCAGGTATTTCTGACATTGCAATATAAAATAAGATTAGTATTATTAAAGAATGATAGGCCTGCAGTTGATATTGTTAAATGGAAGCAGTGCTCTTTCAGAGGCACTGTGGACAGTTAATGACAAGGTAAAATTCCCTTTATGTCACCTTTACTTTTAAATTCAAACTCACCTCAGGCTTCTCAGTTGCTGATGGCAGTGCCCCATTTCCTTTTTCTCCAGCCATCTCAAAAATGTGATGTATGGGGAACAGTTCAGTTTCTGCGCTGGAATTGTAAAATATTTGGCAATTTCCTTCATGTTCTATGCAAGTTTTATCTCTGTAAAAAAGTAAAACAACTAGAGGGGGGAAAATCAAGCAGAATATGTGTTTTGTAGATACAGACTTCTGTTTGCTTTAGATAATAAGCTTCAATGTAACATCTAGAACTTCTAAGTATCTGGAATATACAAATGTGTTTTTAGAGGAAAGGGTGTTTAATAACACTCATCACTCTCAAGTAAGCAGAGAATACTTGTATGGATATAAACAAAACCAGATTCAGAATCAAAGGTTGTCAGTACTTGATTGTGAGACTGAGATTTTTTTGAAGAATCTGCCTCTATTTGGTGAGAGGAGCAAGTGGAAGGAGAGAATACAGGGTATTGGCCTAGCTTCAAAAAGTCTTGCTAACATGTTGATTTTTAAAAAGAAAATATTAATACATGGAACTACCCACCTAATTTTTCAATTATGCATGTTATTCTCAGGAAGACAGGAAAAGAGTTTAAAAAAATAAAATAAAGGAATGGGAAGACAGTATCTTATAGCTGTAAAATTTTTTTCCTATAAGGCTTTTCCTTGTAGGACAGGAGTATAACCAAGTGAGGCTCTTGAAGTTTTGTATTTGTCGCAGTCCAGCTTTGTTTAGGGTTCTTGTAATGGCATTGGGGAAGGGTCTTGAGTTTGTGGGAGGGAGGAGATCTGAGGGAGTAATTTATAGAGTTTTTATTTTTCTTAGTTTTGTCACTGGGCTTGCCTTTATAGCAAAGGATTTGGAGACATGGTTCCAGGCAGCTGGCATGTAAGAGATGAAGCAGAATTTGGAAAGTGCTCTCCTAGAGAGGTGTGTAAGTGATGACTGTAAGTGCCTGCGACTGTTTCATACTCAGGCCCCAAACCTGTGCTTGAGAAGCAACTGCTTCAGTCCCTCTCCTTTTTGGTCCTCCTGCCTTCTAACCCAAACTGTCCACATTCCTGGCCATGTCCATAGCCTGTCTTCTTTTCTCCATCCCCTCTTCCCAGCTGTCTTCACCAGCGACTGTCATCAGCCAGGAATCTGCTTATGGAGGTGCATAAGCACACCCCAACTCCAGTGCACAAGTGATCATTTATGCTGGGTGTGAGGCTGCTGACAGACATCACCCAAACATGATGAATTGCCTAGGAAGTACAAAAATCACAAAATATCTCTAAGATGAGTAAGAAGACAAGTTTAAACTGCAACAGAGGATGCCCTAGAGTTATAACAAAATAGAGCAAGAATGCTCTATTCCATTGGGTACCAGTCTTGAGCAGCTCGATGCTTCACAACATCAGCAGCTGCTCTTTGAAAACAGAGCGGAAATGTTTTTCTCCCATTTGAAGCCCAGATACCTTGCCAAGGTTAACCTTATCTTGTTCACTGGGGCAAAGGCTGTTACAGCTAGCAGGCTCGTTCAAAGGATACTAAGAAGTGAAAATAGCACATGATTTTAGAGCACTGGGTCACGTTATGCTGTGTCCAAACAGCACTGCCAGCAGCAGGGTTTAATTAGTAACTACTGGGACACTTGCTCTTTTCCACGCTGGTCTTCCAGCAGTAATGCTTTGGTGACTTCCTCTTGGACAATGTGCAGTTGAGGGAAGGATATGGTTGCAAAATGATTCTGGAAGGCTGATGCCATCATCACTGACAAGCAATATAATAGACCTTATAGGTGTGTCATTAATAAGTTGAAGACTTTGACATTTATTTACTGCGGCAAAGGGTAATGGACCTTAAAATCCCTTTGTTCTAATTGTTGTGCTTCTGTGGAGTCTGTAAATAACTGGTATTGAACAACCAACGTAGTTCTACTTGGAAGTTTGGTGTTGAAGTTCGCTTTGGTGCCCGGTTCAAGTGGTCTTAAGCATGACAGCTCCTCACCGTGCTTTAACAGAGAGGCCAGAAAAACAATCTGGTAATCATTGCCACATTTGAATGCTCAGTATAATGCAAGAAGGTTTTGGCAGAGCTGTGCTAAACGTTTTAATACCATGAACTTTTCCAAGAAAGGTCTCCAGTGATCTGATGAAAATGTTTGTTATAGAACACAAACATGCCAGTGTCTGGAAATCCCAGTGTTCTGCAAGCCTTGTGCCAAAGTGCAGGGTGTAGGACAGATGAAAGGAGATGGTGGACTCACAGGCACAGGGTAATCAGCTGGAAAGTAATGACCTATTTAATAATCACAGACTAATCACCAAGAAAGATTTTAGTTGAGTTATTGAGGATGTCTGACTTCAGTAGTTGATACAAAGATAACTTCTTGTGACTAGGCAAGTCTTTATAACAGCAGGATTTGTATTTGTGGTGTTTGTTTCTCTGGTAGGTGTTATCAATACAGAGGAATATTATAACCACTGAAACCTTTGGCCTGTATAAATTATAAATTTGATAACAATCATTTGCTGGTATTTCCAAGTTGCCATGTATATTTTACTTAGGCTTCCTAGCTGGTTTAGCCTCTGTGGTCATCACAGAAAGGCTCAAACTTTCTTTAATCTATAATGAAGTACAGCTTTTGTTGAATAATACAGATTTAACTATAAATGTTAATTATAGTTCATAATCTAAATGATATTGATAACTATAGTAAGTTCAGTTCCTTAACATGAGTGGGATACATTTGTTAACACATTAGAAAGCCACAGTTCTGGAAGGAGCTTCTGTAGTGATGCTTAATCGATGGTGTTGGTGGGATGTATTGGAGCACTGCTGGAGTGCTGGTACCTGAGCTTCAGGTGCTGTGAGGCTGGAAAGGTCTGCGGAAGAAATGTTGAGGGTTATGAAATCTGATAGAATGAGAGATTTTACAGACATAAAACCACAAACAGATTTATCAATGGAGAGATTATGAAATGACCTGAATACAGTTACAAATTGGAAAAAGGTGCATTTTGACCTTAAAAATAATAATTATGATGACTCTCTTATAAGATAGTGTAAGGACTGGCAGCTAAAGTTAGACAGCTGATGAGAGTGCAGCCTGTGTGAATGGCAATATTTCATCTCTGGAACAGTTCCCAGTTTTAATTCAAAATTGGATGCTATTCCATGAAATAAGTGATGGCTCAGTTGCATTTTGACACAGGGATCTGGCAGTGGAAGGCCATTGCTGGTGTTGTTCATTCTCTGCATAGTTTTAAGTGATCCTCCAGCCTTAAAACATGGACTAGGATGTAGTTGTAGCATGACTGTTAACAGGCTGAGGGCTGTGAGATTCCTGGAGTCAAAGGTTTAGTGCTGAGGAGGTGGGGCTGGCAGACAGCAAAACATCAGCATTCCCACATGCGGGACTACGGATGAGATGGGTGGGGGAGCTGGGACACACAGCAAGTGCATTTCTTATGGAGCAGATCAAAGCATTGAAGGGTGTTCCAGTACAATTTGAAAAAAATATATACTGAATTATTTGTAATTGGGAGACAAGGCGGATTAATTATTAAGGTAAGGGTAAATATTTTCATTTAAGCCTTTTTAATACAGGTTAAAACGTAAAATTTTCCATTGCTAAAACATCAGAAGGGAGCCGTTTGAATAACTAAGCTCAGGAGGGTTTGGTCTCACATCAGAAACATCTGCAGCCTCCCAGTTTCTCTCCTGCAGGGCTGCAGCACCTGCCCTCTGGCAGCAGGTACTGGGAGAGCTCTGGGAACTCCTCCAGTCACAGCATAGCTGTGAAGAGGGGATGAGGGATCCCTGCTGGGTTTTGTCCTTTCTTCTAATATTTACACACTTTTTCCCCCCAGATAACCAAAACAGAACTAAGAATAATAGTGGTTTATGTAGATGGAAAAATAACATGAGTGCTGTTTCAAAAGCATCTGACTGAACTGGGTAGGAGCTTGAAAACTATTGAAGACTTTATATAATAAATATTTTCTTTTATTCCTCATTTTTGTTTTAATTTTTGAAATCTTTGTTTGCTTGGTGTATATTTCAATTTGTATTCCAAAGATTCTAATTGAAGTTAGTTAGATTTCCAGTGAAGAATGAGCAGTCTCCTGTCTCTCAAAACCATATTAAAATGTAATAAAGAGGCTCCTTCTTTCTATATTCTTGTTTCAATAGTTCAGTTTTTCTTAAATTTGTGAATTTTTAATAGGAAACATTACTATATGCAGGGAAATCAAGTTAGGGAACTGTTTGCAAGGTCATGCAGTGACAAGACAAGGGGGAATGTCTTCATACTGACAGAGGGCAGGGTTATACTGGATATTAGGAAGAAATTCTTCCCTGTGAGGGTCATGAGGACCTGGCACAGGTTGCCCAGAGAAGCTGTGGCTGCCCCATCCCTGGAAGTGTTCAAGGCCAGGCTGGATGGGGCTTGGAGTAACCTGGGATAGTGGAAGGTGTCCCTGCCCATGGCAGGGGGTTGGAATGAGATGTCTGTAAGGTCCCTTCCAGCCCAAACTATTCTGTAATTCTGTTGTCACTCCTTCCAAACCCAGCTCAGCAGAGTTTAGGAGGGAGAGGAAATCCTGGTAATTAAAAGACTTTCCAATTCTCTCTCCCTGCAGTGGAATCTCGTATGTGCCAACGACTGGAAGGGACCTCTGAGCACCTCCCTGTTCTTTGTGGGTGTCCTGCTGGGATCTTTCATCTCAGGACAGCTCTCAGACAAGTAAAGTATATACCCCAGAGCTGCTGTCTCTTTGATGCTCATTTGTAGGCAGTTCTTGTATGTCAGCTTTCCTACAAGTGTGTTTCTGCAACCACTAATGTGTCTTTGTTCTGTGAATGTCTAACCTGAGTGTATACAGAGTGTGTAGAGAAATGTCCTGAACTAGAACAGAATATTACAAAGATTGTTAGTAGGTGTTATCTATATCTGTTTGTTCTTGCAACAAAATCACTCTAGAGCAAACTGCTTTTATGCCAGAAAACAGGCATAGGAGATAAGTTTTGTCTGGAAAAATTGGATCAATGACATTCTCTTCTATTTTGGACTATGTTCAGAGGGATCCCTGAGGCTTGTTTTCCTTTTTTTTAGGTCAAATTGGGATTTCTCTTTTTATAAACAGCTATAGCTTCTCTTTCTCATCATGAAATACAGCATTGAAGTCCAATGATCTGTGTTTGTGGAAGCTCCAAAGCATAAATGCTGTTCAGCTACTCCAGAGAAACAAAACTTTCTTGTTTATAGGTACAAACATTAGAAAAGAAGGAAGGCGCTATTAGTTTTTGTGATGCCACCAGTTGGTTCTATTTTGTATAGCTCAGTTTTTCTGATTCTCTCCCTGGGCTTTGCTGTGCAATGCATTGTGTGCTGTCTTCCTAATTCCCTGAGAACAGTATGTGGTCCTCTAATTTGCTGATACTTGCAGAGTTTCTGTTTCATTGAAACATAATCTCTATGCCACAAATCTTGTGGCATCATTTAAGGCCTTTCCATAGTTTCTTTCCTATCAGGTTGGACCAATCTTGAGCTCAGAGACAGTGATCTTTAAAAATTAGCCAGGCCTCCTGTACTTCTCTCCAAAGCTATATGCCATGATTTTTTTCCAAAGAAGTCCCTGGGCAGGCCAGTGTTTGCTCTCTGTGAGCCTGCCTTCTGCTTTGTTCCTCCCCTCGTGATCCTGCTCTTCAGCACTGCATGGCCAGCAGGCTGCTGCCAGCCTTCACACCCCCAGACAGTGCTCCCTTGTTTGCGTGGAAGTCCAGCAGTGTCTCCCTTTTGTCAGCTCCTCAACCATCTGTGTTAGGAAGTCATCACTGGTGAGCTCCAGAAACCTCCTGGGTTTTGTCCTTCCAGTGTGTCCTGGAGTGATTGAAGCCCTTATGATGGCCAGTGCCTTTGGACATAAGGAGGGTTCCTGTGGTGCCCTGCAGCAGGCCCTATTTGCTTCTTTCTGATCAGGTGGCTGCAGCAGACACCCGCCACCCCTGCTAATCCCAACCCATGATCTCAGCTGGCTTGTCACCCATCCCCAGGCAGAGCTCCATGCCTTCCTGCTGCCCTCCCATGTGAGGGGCGATTCCCCTCCTCCCTGTGGGGAATCTCTCACCACCTTTTCCTGGTCCTACTGCTTCAGAAGGTTCAGGTACTTCCTTCCAAAGAGGTCTTTGTCTGCTACAAGGATCCCGAGTGTCTCCCAAAGTGACTACCCGGCAGGTGAAGCAGGAGTTGTTCCGGTGCTGGAATCCATGAGCTTCCTACCTTCACACTTCTGGCAGTCTCCTGCATCTCCTTCCCGTAGTAGCACAGATCCTCACCAGGTGCAGGTGAGGAGGCCATCGATGCAGCTCATCCAGTTACTTGTAGCCACTGAAGGACAGCAAGCTCCAGGTCAAGAGCTCCTTCTCTCCATGAGGAGAATGCTCCAGTGAGGCTGCCTACAGTGTTCTGCTGCCTGCGGTGAGCCTGAGACATGAAGGTTGACAAAGTATTTGGGGGGTTCAAGTAACAGTCTGTTCTTCATGCATTGTGACCCACCTGATGCCCATGGC
This sequence comes from Corvus moneduloides, assembly GCF_009650955.1. Lineage (NCBI taxonomy): Eukaryota > Metazoa > Chordata > Aves > Passeriformes > Corvidae > Corvus > Corvus moneduloides. Next base: position 11,171,675 of record NC_045490.1, read on the forward strand.
ACTAGCTGTAGACCTGCAGATCAACTTGGACTTTGGAGTTGTGAAACCTGCACTCAGCATGTCCTGTCCCAGCAGCGTGGGGCTGCCTGGGCCAGGACATCAGCAACCACTCCTAGAGCAGCTTGATGGGTTTAGTTGAATTTCTTTTCTCTTTGTTTTTTGGGTTGGTTTTTTTTAATACTTCATCAGGAGATCTTCTAGAATCCCTTAATTTTGTTCATTTTTAAACCAAATGGAATGAAGATTGTGGCATGGGGTCGCTGACTGCCAATAGCATCTTCCAAATCTGAGTTTTACCTCTCTTCCAGAAGCCTTCGTTTTTTTTTCTTTTTCAACATGTTGATCTGTGTCATGGACTCTGTGCTCCTTGGAGGAGGAGAAGCATTGGATACTCATGCACTTTAAGTAACTTGTTCCTGATGATTTGTTTCCCGGCTCATCCTATCAGTAAGAAAGGAATAGTGTTCCAGCATATACTTAAAGACAACTTAACTAGCAGCCCTTGGAATATTACTTTCTCTTGGCCAGTGATTTTTTTAATGTGTTTAGAATAGTTGTGCCTGTGTCACATTTCCTGAACCTCTGCTTTTTGCAGACATTTTGTATCTCTTTAAGTATGCATGTAAGTAATTTTATTTTTCTGTTTCTGAAGATTTCATTCATTGTTGTTTAATCATATATTTTTTCCCCTTCTCTTTCTTTTTTTAATCTGTCCATGGAAGGTTTGGCAGGAAGAATGTGCTGTTTGCAACTCTGGCAATGCAGACTGGCTTCAGTTTCATACAGGTCTTCTCTACCAGCTGGGAGATGTTTTCAGTGTTGTTTGTGCTGGTTGGCATGGGACAGATATCTAACTACGTGGCAGCATTTGTTCTTGGTATGAAAGTCCTGCTGGGCACTGCATGTGTCCTTTCATCTTGTGCTTTTCCTGCTCCTTTTCAGTATTGTCTTAGGGTTGATTTGTTTTGCCAAGCAACGCTGTTAAGAGTGTGGTCTCACCATGCGTGGATAACCTGCCTTCTCCTTGGAAACTTCCAGCTGATAGAGGTGCAATTCGAATTATTTCTGTGGTTGACCATCCTAAAAGAGGCGAAGCCCCAGAACCTGACTATTTGAAATAAAGTCCATCTTCTAGTTGGAGAGATAAGACATGTGAGACATGATTTTTTGGGATTTGGAACTAGATGATCTTTAAGGTCTCTTCCAGCCCAAACCATTCCATGAGTCTATGATTTTTCAGGGATTTCTGATGTCCATTTTGGGGCCTAAATACCCGTTCAGTTTAAAGAGAACCAAGATAGGTAGAGTAATTTTTATAAACTCTTCTTTAAACAGCCTATAGTAAAAATTTAAATGTCGTCATGACTTTTGCTTTGTATTACTTTCAAGCTACCTAAGACCTTATTTAATCATGGGAATGTGAATTACCTCATGAATCTCAGATTTTTAAAAAAATAAATGATTAGTGTTATTTTCAGTGACCTCACTGTCCAAAGTACCAAATGGTGGCAATAAATTCCTTTTGAGGCAAGGAAGGCCAGTTCAGGAGTGAAAGCAGTGCTTAGCTAACCTCACTGCACCCAGCCTTCTGCAACTGCTGGAATCTTCTTTGATTTCTGTGGAAACAAGAAAGATTGTATTTTTTTTTCTCTGTCTTTTGATTTGCAGGTCCCAAAACATTTCGGGGGGGGCACTGACCCCTGTTTGTGCATTTAATTCCCCTGCCAGTAGCCTGGTCTTTGTGACCAACATGAGTTCCATATGTCTACCCAAAAAGACTGTGAGGTTTTTTTGTTAAATAGTCTTTTAGAGGGTGATACAGGTTGGGAACTTACTTTAGGCACCTTTGAATTATTCTTTAAAGAAGTTGGTTACTCTTCATAAGCTGGAGAGGATTCTGGAGATCAAGCTAAGGTTAACTGATGAGAATGTCAGGTGATTTCAGCTCTTCAGGTAAAATGTGAGATTCTAAAAAGATAAAATTACAGAAATATGACCTACATACTGAGCTACAGAAATGTTATGTGGCCCAGTTCTCATTCTTTTACTCATGTAATTACCTCCACTGATGCAGGATCACAGCATGAAGCAGCTCTGCGGTGCTTCAGCAGAGTGCTATATCCTACAACTCTGCAGTGCATTTCAAAGCCAATTGCCCGGGGTATTTTTGTTAAGTTACTTGGTTGCTATTAAGTTAAAATGTTAATATCCCTTTGCTGTTTTGAACAGGCACAGAAATCCTTGGCAAATCAATCCGTGTGCTGTTCTGCACACTGGGTGTGTGCATATTTTACTCATTTGGTTACATGTTGCTGCCACTGTTTGCTTTCTTCATCCGAGACTGGCGGATGCTGCTGCTGGCTCTTACCCTGCCTGGGCTGCTCTGTATCCCACTCTGGTGGTGAGTATTAACTAACTTACAAGACTTTAGTCTTTAGAAGGTCCTGTCTGCATATTTTTAAGATCACTTCAAGCTAATGAAATTCAGGAATGGGTGGGTGAAGAATGGATGTTGTGTCCTTTACTCTCCCAGTCATTTAGCTGTCAGTCCATGGTGTTATATGTGATCTGACTGGTGCCCAAAAAACCTACTCTTCATTTTCTGTGGGCTTTTGTAAAATTAAGTCTTGTACATGCAAAGAAAGCAAAAAAAGGTCAATAAAACTCATACTTCTGCACCATCTGAAATTCACAGGCTTTTAAGTATAGGTCTGATCTAAGGGCATAAGGAAAAACCAGTTGTTCTGGGCATTGGTAAGGTGACACAGATATGACAAACTACAAAACAGTACTTGCGCAGCTGTGGGGCTTCCGTGTTTTCTTCTGTAGTTGTTAAAATACTGCTTTTGGGTGGCATGTAAAGCTGAAATAGTCCACGTGGTGGTGGTGTTCCTTCACTTACAGTAGCAGTTGTGTTTGTGCTTCCATCCGGGTTCTTACACAATCGAATGGGTGGGGAATTCCGCTCTCTGACTTGCTTTTCTGTAACAGAATTTCCAGTTACTAATTTTATATGTGTTAGCCTCTAAGGATATGCTTCTTAACATACAGCGTGCTACTTGTGTGTTCACATTTCTGAATTTCTTTAATTAATGTTTTCCCTTACTTTGAATGTTTGGATTGCTCTTTTTTCTGAGTTGTTGCTAATTCCTTCAGCGCTTCTGAAATCCATAAGGGCATATTAGTCTGGTCTTGTTCCATTCACTAGTCTGCTCTTGTAAATCTGATTTCTGTTGTCACTGCACTAATTCCTGCAAGATGTGGCATGTTTGGAGATCTTCCTGCCTGCCTGGAACAATGTGTATTGGTGCCTTCAGCAGTGCTTTCTATGGAAATGCAGGCTTGTTATCCTGAACCTTCTCTGCAGGGTCATTCCGGAATCTCCACGGTGGTTGATCTCCCAGGGGAGGTTTCAGGAGGCAGAAGACATCATCCGAAAAGCTGCAAAAACTAATGGCATTACAGCCCCAGATGTAATACTTGACCCTAGTGAGGTAAGATTTGTTTGGCAGTCCAGTTGTTTGCTGGACTTTATGTAAAGCAATTAATTCCAGACAGATGAATGGAGTTATGCCTGCACTGTGTTATGTGCTTCTCAAGTGGGTGAAAGATCATCATTTTCTGCTGAAAAGCACAATACCCTTTCCCTTCATTGAGATTTGCAAAGCCTTTTCCCATGGGAATGCCAACATGAATTCTAACGCAAACATCTTTTTCATCCAGTTTACAGCTGCCCTTTTTCCTTTAAAACTCTATTTTGCAGGGGAGGATAATGAATTTGAGGTGCCTGTTGCTTAGTGATCTAAATACTTGCACCAAACAGATTCTGTACTTACTCAGTCTGTAATATAACTCTGTATAAGTCTAACACAGGGCTAATCCTGGCCAGTGACATTGGAAATACTGTTATTCTAGTTCATACTCAATTCCAATTTCTAATCCACGTTAAGGAAAGCAGAACTTGAGCCCCTTTCAGGTGAAGTAGTGACAGGTATCTTTCCCATCTCTTTCTTCCTACATGTCCCTGTTTTCTCTGGAAATCTTCCCTTTGTCTGAGCTGTTGGGTGCCCTTATGGTGTAGAAGCAGTTCCATACACATTCAAACATGACCTCCAAAAGTCAGACAAACCATTTGCATATTCCAGGAGAGTGGGCACCTTCCTTGACAGATGTCCAGAATCTGTCTGGGCAGTTGATGGTTGACAATTGACAGTGTCTTGTCATTTAAGTGAGAATACTTATGATATATATATATAATGAGTAGAATATACTTACTTGCTTTACAATGCCTCTGTCCTGGGCTAAGGAGAATGGGAAGCCATTAGGCTATAGGTGTTTGCAACTGAGATTTGAAACAGGTTCCCTTGTGTTGAAGTCAGCTGAGGTGCAGACAAAGCTGTTTGTCCAGACTTATTAGTAGATAGTAGGGCAAACATCCTGATCTTACTGGAACAGAGTGAGAATGCCAAGAAAACACACTCCTGATACCTTTTTCTCTGGATCTTCATTAGAATACACCTTTTCCTTTTTTTTCTTTTTCTTTCTCATGCTGTAGCCATGAAAACTAATCTCCAGCACTGCAGCAGGAGAACAGAAAATAAGCTCTGGCTCCAACACCTGCCTAAGGTCACTGTTCCCGGAATCTTCACTTTCGTTCTTAGAAACACTGATATGTTTGCTGTCTCTGAATGGGGTTGGTTAGTGAAGCAGCAGAAGGCAGGGGCAAGAGTAGGGATTTTGTTCCAGAGAGTGCTGGACAAGGGGAAATGCTGATGTTGCAGCAGGGTGGGCTGGAGAATGTAGTGCATATTTACAGACATTAGCACCTCAGCTCTCAAAAATGTACTAACTTTCTGACGATCAAAGGAAAATGAGCTTGATCAACATGCAGAACTCTGTCTCTTTACTTTCTAAGGTAAAAGTTGTGCTGTGGCCAAAAGATCTGTGCAAAACTCCTTTGCATCAGTGGTGTGTTTATGCTGTTCTTGTGTCTGCTATCTGAAGAGCTGGAAAGCAGAAGGCTTACAGCCTCTTGAGGGTTTAGGAAGCATGTTTATCCTGCAGAGGTGCTCAGAAATCTGGCTGGCCCTTTGCCTTCCTGCATTTGGGATGGAGGAGCCACCTGAGCTTATGTTTGGAGAGTCCCTCAAACACCATGCAGCTGGAGAGAGGCAACTGCAGAATTTTGATTCCAGAGATTTCAAGCCAGTTGAGGTCCAGGAGGTGACAAGTCACAAACCAGTTGCGGAGCACAAATAGGGCCTGGTTGGTTGAATTATGCCTTAAGAGGGGGACAGAAATGTTTGGATGATAGGTTTCATTTCGAGCCATCATTTTGGCTTCCCTGCCCTTCTCTCATAGCTTCTTGTTTGAGCCTGTCCTGGTAAAGATTATGTTGTCTGCTTATCCAGCTCTTAAAAGGCAAGGGCCCTTTTTCTCATCAACTGACTCTGAATTTTTCTCTTCCTGGTTTTGTTTTATGGTTTGCTTGTTTCTTCTTTTTTTTTTTTTTCTTGTTTCTTGGCAACAAATAGTGGCAGAACTGGAGGATACTTAGGAAGGATCATGTGATTTATGAGAAAGGGCTATGAGCTGTGAAGTGACTACAGTTTGTGTGATGTAAGTTTGCCTGCAGGCAGTAAAGGTAAAGGACTGTTTGCCTTTTGTAGAAAATGGGATTTATGAAAGCAAATACACTGAAATTTGGCATGTACCAGACTGCTATTTCATTATCCAGATCTTCAGAACCAGCTGTCACTTAGAAAAATTACTGCAGAGGTTACACAAACTCCAGGTTGCTTTATCAGAGCTGATAGTTTTAATCAACGGAATTTATCCTCTTAAATCACCTTTTCCATATTTTGAAAAATCTCTCCCTTGGTCCCCCTCTTTAGGAGTCTAAATTAAAGTCCTAATTAAAAAAAAAAAACCTTTCTTTTTTTACAGTCTTACCAAGCACAAAACTTGTTCTCATACTTCATGGATGATTACCCTTGCATTGTTTACATGGAAGTGATTTTATATTGAGGGGCTGGAAAGTTTAATGGGAAAAGGAGAAGTTTGTTGTCTTTTTGTTTATATTCTTAGAAGATGATCTCAAAAACAGACTAGATAATGATGGGCACTCTTCAGCTTGTTAGCCAGTTTGTCTCAGTTTAAATACATTACTCTTAGGTCCAGCTTGAGGAGTCATTTACTAACTGCCCAGCTGCAGTTTAATCTTGTTGACTGTTGCTGTGTCTCCAATGGACATAGAGGACAGTTTATCACTTTTTTTCCTGGTGTTTGAAGACTATTCTGGGTCTTTTAAGATGTCCTTGGTCTTCTGGCCCTTAGGCTAAAGAAACCCTCTACTTTTTTTCAAAAGTCTCATCATCCTTATTACTCTCTTCCCAGTATGAGTGCAGTTGATTCACCTGATTCTTAAGGTGCACTGCTCAAAACTGGACATAAGAACCCTTCCAGTAGTGACATACAAATCATGAATTAATGCTGTTGCTTTATAATTCAAGTAACAAAATGCAGTTGTTTTGTGAAGCCTCAGGCAAAGAAAATTATTGCTATAGAATCATAGAATGTGCTGAGCTGGAAGGGACCCACACAGATCATCAAGTCCAACTCCTGGCCCTGCACAAGACACCCCAAGAGTCACATCATGTGCCTGAGAGCATTGTCCAAATGCTTCCTGGGCTGTGTCAGGCTTGGTGCTGTGACCACTTTCTTGGGGAGCCTGTTCCAGTGCCCAACCACCCTCTGGGTGAAGAACCTTTTCCTGATACCCAGCCTAAACATTCCCTGACTTGCATCATGCAGTTTCTTTGAGTCCTGTCACTGGTCACGGGAATTAAGAGTTTCAGTCTAAATTTTAAGTGACTTTAAATTAGAGAGGAGCTTCTACTTTCACAAGTAGTTGGCTCTTACATGTGTTTTGTTAGAAGTCGGGCACCTGTTTCAGCAGATCAAAATACTGAGGTATAAGTTGGTTTCATAATTATTTTTTCAGGAAGTTAAAGTTCCCATGTTTTGTTTGTTGTTTGCTCTTTTACAGCTACAAGATGTGAATTCCCAGAAGCAGCAGACATACACCATTTTGGATCTAATGAAAACCCGAAATATCCTAACTATCACAATTATGTCGGTGCTTCTTTGGTAAGCAAGTGTGATTCAGGAGTATGTAACTTTAAATACTAAGGTATTCTGAAGAGATACGGACAAAACAGCTCAAAAATCAATGACTAGCTGGCTGAAATAACAAAATTCCGGTTACATAGGTTCTTCATTTTGGTGACAGTGTAGAAACACATCTGGATTGGTGTTCCTTTCTGAAGCAGTCAGGCTTATCCTGAAGTGAGCAAGAATCCGATCCGCTGGCAATGGATGTGTGGGAATGCTGCCTGATCCTGGGCCTTGGGCAATGTTCTTCTGATGGTAACAAAATCTTTTTAGAGGAGTGAGTCATGCCCTACCCCCAGTGAGACTACTTCTGCCCAGAGAACTTTTGCCCAGGGATCTGAACATAATGCCTGACTTAGGGGAGAATCTTTCCATTTCTTTTGTATTGGCTCTTAAAGGGATAATGCTGCCTTTTAAGTTCTCATATGAGTTTTCCCTATATTTTCCTGCTGTCTGCTTTGTCTACTTGTCATCTTCAGCTTGGTTTTCACTAGCTGAAGCCATACTTAATGCTCGATTTGATTAAATGGTTGTTATTTTCCTTTACTAGAAATCTCAGTAAAGCTGTAAACAGAGAGGGTAACTTAAAACCTGCCAGAGGCTCTACAAGTGAGGTTTAATTAGTACATGTACCTAGTGACCAAACCAAGAAGGTCCCTCAAGTGCTTTGGAGCCAACTAAGTTCATATGCTGCCTTTTTTGAACAAAGTTCCTGCGCCTTAGTGAGGCAGAGCCTTGGAGTTCAGTCCACTGACCTGCCAGCACATACAAGATGATGTGGCATCTTGGGTCAGAGGATGATTTGGCTAATATTTAAGCCAGATTCTCTGGTCTATCACCAAGCACAAGGCCACAAGCACTGAGAAGGGAACCTGTGCAAAAAACAGCTCAAAAAGTAGAGTAATGTTTGTTCCTTGCAGAAATGTCAGTAAGGTGTCTATATAATGTCTTACCTCTCAAGTCCAGTCACTGACTCTCATGTTTAATCGGAAGTGAGACTGCCCTACTTCTCATCTCCTTGATGTGGGGCAGTAGCTCCTGGGCACAGCCAGTTTTGTTTGTGTGGTAGAAATCAAAGGTAAAACCTGTTTGAACAGCATTTTTGGTAGGATGAACCAGCTGAGAGAAACACTGACATGACAATATGTAATACATTCTATTGGATTCAGTAACCCACACTGAAGGGCTTTTTACCACATCAAAAATCAAGTTTTATGATAGGCAGGAAGAGTCAAACAGGTACTACAGTTGACTTGCACGATCTTACCTCATCTTGCAGAAAAGTATTCAGTTAGGTTGGGCAATTTTTTCGCTATTCTAATTTGCATGTCAGTGACCTGATCTCCTTTAAATTAATTTCCCAAAAAAGAAAGATATAATGTCCTGTGCTTCCTCACAGCACATGGTTTTCCAACCCATGGTGGAAATATACTGATGGTATATTCTGTGTCATTAATTAAAAGTTCTCACAAAAAAGGGCTATAAAAGAGGATGATTGCAGACAGCAGTATATCACCTTTACGTAGTGCTGAGTGTTTTGTTAATTTTGACTAAGTAACAGGCCATTAAACTATACCCTTTGCAGGGTTTGTACCAGGGATGAGGAAGTTTGGCTTCTTGGCACCCTGGGATGTGTAACTACCACTAAAGTTTTCCTACAAAATATATAACTATATCAAGGTTTGCCAGTGTGATAAGCTAAGGCAAACTGCTACCAAAAGGGAGTCCCAGCATTACAGTTTGTATATAAAAGTAACTCCAAGGAGCACAGGGTGTGAAAAACACTGCAGAACTACTTCTGAGAACAACAGCTTAGGGCAGGGCACCACAGCAGCAGGGAGGGGGTTACTCTCAGCTGGGTCACTTCATACCTTCCCAGGTACATTAAGCAACTTTATTTTAAGCAACTGGACCATGAAGGCTCTTCCAATATGCAGTGAGGAGGAGGAAGAGCTAATCTTTTGTCAGTGGTGCACTTGGTGCTGTGCCAGTGATTTTGCTCCAGGTTCTAAGGTAGATGCTGGAGGAGATGAAGTGCCAAGTGTTCTGTGCGTCATGTTTGCACCTAGACATGTCCTGATCCACTGCCCATTGTTTCCTTGTTTACCACGTTATACTTGTTGGTGAAGCTTAACCTTCTCTACCCAGCATCTCGCAAGATATGACAGGGTTTGTCTCCAAGGCCAGTTGTGTATTTCCCTGGATCACATGAAAGCCAGCTCTCATCTGTCAGGAAATTAAGATGGCAGTGGTCCAGTCACCAAGCTCTGTCCTGCTGCACTGACCAGCCCAGGCACCCAGCCATGCCAATGTGATTTGGATGCTGCCCGGCCCACTTGGGGCATGGCAGAGAAAATCATGGGCTGTTTGGGCCTGCCAGGATGCCATACTCCTCTTCTCTGACTTCATATGGAAAGCTGCTGTAGGCCTCAGCAGCTCAGACTTTCAGATTAAGGCTATAAACTATAGGAATGGTAACTACTGCATTACTGCAGTGTGAATGACCATCGCTTTCCTCCCAGGGTAATGTATTTTTTTCCTTGAAATCAAGAGCAGTCTGAAAGATCAAAAGCATTTGCATGGTTTAATTGTTAACTTGCTGTTTCTGAAGTCAGCACTTCAGCTGCTTCAGAGGTGAACAAGTCTGCCAGATGCTGAATTTGCCTTACACAGCCATTTCTGTGCTTGATGGAAATGTGGAAGAGGTTCATGCCAACCTGAGGAAGAAGAGAGATTTGTTTGACCCTGCTATTGTTTCTTTCAGGATGATAATATCGGTTGGCTATTTTGGACTTTCTCTTGACACACCTAACTTGCATGGAGACGTGTATGTGAACTGCTTCCTCTCAGCAGTGATTGAAGTCCCAGCCTACATCATTTCCTGGCTGCTGCTTCGCAATCTGCCCCGACGGTACTCAATGGCTGCTGCGTTATTCTTGGGAGGCTGTGTTCTTCTCTTCATTCAGCTGGTGCCTTCACGTATGGAATCATTAGTTGATCTCACATATGTATGATAGGTGACGTGCAGTACCGTGCACAGGGCGGATGTGGAGGAAAAGTGTCCTCAGGGAAGTAAATACAGATACTAATGTCCTATCTTTGCCCCTCTTCCTTGGTTCTCAGTGCTCTACACAAGGAACTCCCACAACATGTCATTCAGATACAGTTTGAAAGGTGGGGCATTGGCTTTGTGATATGTTGGGATTAGAGTTGTAGTCCAGTTTTGCCTCTAAAGTAACATCTCTGTAGTCCTGGTAAGGTCCAGGTGTAAAACCAGGACTAGACTAATCAGAATTTGGTAAGTGGAAGTTACCAAGGGGCTGCCAAACTCACTTCCCAAACAGCTATTGATGACTTTAGAGCTTGTTTAAAGTGTTACATTCAATGAAGTCATTGTGGAAGCATTTTTGATAAGCAGAGATGCTTGTACTGAATTACTGTTAATAGTTAAAATAATGTGTAGCAACTGAAAAGGAAGGCCAAGTAACATTTATTGGATCTCAAACTGTATGTATCTTTAGTCCAGTTAGATTAATAGGGCTGTGGAGTCATTACTGATAATAATGTTGAATATAAGGGGAGGTGTTGTTGCCTAGGACTCATTTACAAATCAAAGAATATACAAAGGAGAACTTGCAAGAACTACCTTGTTTATTTTATACAGGTAGTATGTGTGCTGCATTCTCAGGTTTGTTTTTTTTTTTCCCTGTTCTTCGAGTCAATTGGACACTGATATGATCTGTTTTGATTTTCAAATCTTAACTGTCCCAGTTAGTCAACCCAAATTCCTATAATTAAATTACTATCGCTAAGAATGTTAATGAAACTAAGAATGTAGCTAAGAATGTTAATGAAAAAACAGGTTTTTAGGAAACCTAAAATAAAATTATTTGTTTCAAATGTTTTACTTCGTTCACTTTATTTAAAAGGGATATACGGCTTTTTTTGCAACAGCAGAGGTCTGGCCCCTGAAACCTGAGAGGATCTCAGCAGTTCTGGCTCTGTTCTTCTTATTTTTTACTTGGCAGGAAGCCCCATTCTCAAGAGAAAATGGAAATGTTGACTTCTAGTTATTTAAAAAATAAAAAATTAAAAAAGAACGTTGCTTATGTTTGTGGATATGTACAGGGAAAAAAGACACCAGATACTGCAGTTAATTAGGCAGGAGTTACACAAACACAAAGGAATTAAGGAATACCATGAATTGCGAGAGCTAAAGTCCTTACTGTGTTTGGAATTCAGATATTCATGCGCTGTCTATTCTACTGGTGATGTTGGGGAAGTTTGGAATCACATCTGCCTTCTCAATGGTTTATGTTTACACGGCTGAGCTCTACCCAACGGTAGTAAGAAACATGGGAGTTGGAGCAAGTTCCATGGCCTCCAGACTGGGCAGCATCCTCTCGCCTTACTTTGTTTACCTTGGTGAGTTAACTGGTCTGCTGGAGAGATGCTCTGGAGACTCAATTCTCTTGCCTCAATAAGGACACTTCTTACAGCTATTTATTTCCGCTCTCTTGAGTTCCTACAACACCATTTATAACAACATATACTTTGAATGTTAGGCTGTGATGGGGGTTGGTTGGTTTTGTTTTTACTGAAAGCACAAATCTTGCACTGGTAAAGCTCTGTACCTTGGTACAAACATTACCACGCTACCCCAGAATGGTTTGGGTTGGAAGGGACCTTAAAGATCATCTCATTCCACTCCCCTGCTATAGGCAGGGACACCTTCCACTAGACTAGGTTGCTCCCTGCCCTGTCCAACCTGGTCTTGAGCACTTCAGGGATGGGGCATCCACAGCTTCTCTGGGCAATTATCAGAGACTTAGAGCTGATGCTACTTTTTTCTTTTTTCGTGTGTGTGTGTTTTCCTAGGTGCCTATGATCGATTCCTGCCTTATATTCTGATGGGCAGCCTGACTGTGTTGTCAGGAATTCTGACACTATTTCTGCCTGAAAGCTACGGTATGCCTCTTCCTGACACCATTGATCAAATGCTGCTGGTGAAAGGGTAAGTGCTGTCTGATCTTAACACGGCTCTGCTCTGGGGAGTGGACTCGCCTAGGTATGATCAGAGGGAGAGGCTGGTTTTGGCAGCAAAGGTAGTATTCTGTTGAACAAAAGCTTGGCTGAAGTCTTGGTCCTTCTTCTCAAGTATAAATGTTCATGTGTACATCTCTCAGCTCCAAATTTATCATTTGGCTCTGATGACTTAATAGAAGTACATCTGAGGAATGCATTTTAAAAATGTGTTGCTTTATCAAGGTATAGGGACACATTGTGGGTTATAATCTATTATTTTAGGTCCTCAAAGTGTCCTAAGTGCTGGGGAAGAGCTGAACTTTTCCAGTTTAGTTCAGCTAATCTAAGAGGCACTGAGAGCGCTTGGCCTTTTGTCATGGCTCTGGTTGAAGATGACAGATGAGCGTAGATGTAGTAGTATAAGACCTGTTCAACTGAAGTCAACAGGATATTAAAATTAGGAGGCTGTAATGTCAGACAGGATTCCGATTTTTTTTTTCTAAGTTCTCTGATCTGTTTTTAAAGTTATTTTCTTTTTTCTTTCTTTGACCCCCAGATTAGAATACAGGCCTCCATCTAGTAGCACGAGGGATTCCAAGGAGGAAGAAGAAAATCCGGATATTTTTAAAAGCACAGCTTTTTGATGGGACTCCTATGTACTTCCTGGTGGACTGAAAGTTAAATGGACTTTTCTTCTGAAATTCATTCTAGAAAGGGCTAGTGGCAACACTTTGTTTTCTGTAATTTTAACCTTATTTATTAATTTAAACACTGTGTTCCCAACATTCTCTTTTTATATGAACATAAATACTTTTGTAGCCTTCAATGAGATTTTTCAGCCACGGTTGTGTTCCTGCAGTACTACCATGGAGCAAAATCTGATCAATCCTTTGTAACTCTACATGTATAGTTCAGCTGAAAGATACTTGAAAATGAGTTCAAGGGCTGGCAAGGTGCCTGGATTATTCAGTGAACCTTCCCCCGAGGTAATGCTTACATCAAGAGGTAAAAATTGCCTGAAAAAGCTGCTCATTGCTTTTGGTTCCTTGACTTCTGTTTCTGGACAGGAAACTTATTTATTATAGTGAAGGTTATGAGAATGCGCCTCTCTGTGATCTTCCTCAAATGACTTTGCATGTGCTGAATTTGTTACCAAATTGAGAAAGATGCAAAGAAAGGTTAGAGTTAATTCTCAAAATCTGATATGTTTTTATTCAGCATAGACTGAAAGGATTGTCTTGCTCAAAGTATTTAGCACTGAAATTTTGTTCACAAAATTCACTTGATTCGAGTGCTGGATTTCAGCTGTACCTTCTTGGTGAAGTTGTTTACATCTGACCTTGGATGTGGCCTGTTTTCAGGCTGGATTTATTCTAAATAATGCAAATGGTTTCACCTGTGTATTGAGGGAGTGGTGTTAGTTTGGGCTTCTCCCCTTTCAGTGTGTGGTGGAAGTTTTATGTGTAAATTGTTTTAATGTTTTCTGTGCAATTTGGATGACGGAAACAATTCTCCTGTCCTATGTTTTCCCACTTGTGCATATACACACTCACACAATTAATATATTCAGTTGTAAATTTTTGTGTTAATCATGCCACTGCATTGACCTCATCGTGGAATGTACTGAGAACAAAACTCTGAATATATTTCTGACCACTGGTTCTCGATCCTCAAGCATCAACTGTATGATTGCTGTGAGGTCTGTTGTTCCATTTAACTTGTGGAATCACTGAATTGCTTTTAAATAGTTTTTTAAAAACCCAGCAAACCCACAGATCTTGTTGACAGTCTGCCAAGATATTGTTCTTTGTGCTGTGGAGTTGGGCATTACCTGTGTTTTGTTAAATATACATTATATCTGTACACACAGTCTCTATTTGTGCTGTGCTGGTTATAGTGTGACAGGTGTGAACAGTGAAAGGTTTCTCTCTCATGGCGCTTGTGTTTTGTTCTGTCTTGTTAAATTAAGACAATAATAATAAACAGCCTAAATCTTTGTAGCCTAAACTCTCAGGGTCCTTACTCTACTGCAGCGGCTGGTTGGGGAAGTTTTGCATTTTCCTATGGTATTTAAATATGTAGGTAGTGTTGGCTGATTCCAGTCTTTCATTAATCAATATCCCAAATTCTGGCCTTGGTAACAGACTCCAGCAATGGGACTGATGTGTGCCTTGGACTGCTTGTCAGAGGAAGAAAGCAGAAATGCTGTATACTATAGTGGTTTGGTTTGGTTAAATTCTTCCTACCAGTGTCTTGAGCTCTAGGGTTTGCTTCACTTTTCCTGCATTTTCTCACCTCTTTATTTAGGATTTTAATGTCTGAATGCAGCAAGAAGCTGACCATATCACCGGGCCAGAGAATGATACTGACAAACATAGTGTTGTCAGCTTTCCAAGGAAAGAAATCCAAAGCTTGGGTCAGGTTGTGTCACTCCTATTTAGTAGGTTGACAAGCCCTGAGCAGGCAGGTTTAAAATGCAGCGTGTGATTTGAGGCTACTGCCAAAACTGAGAATCTGGATTTTACAAGCCTCACTGCACATCACAGAACAGCTTTGACATGAGCAAATACATGTCAGGGGAGTGCATGTAACAGCCAGTTCCCCTTGCCCAAAAATATGACCTGATTTGTAAGGCTTACAGCCTTAACTCATTGCAAACATAAGAGTATGTTGTAAAACGTACAGATATTTTCCTTTGTAAACCTTATGTCTAGGAACTGGAACATTGAGAAGCAGCATTTTTTGTGTGTGTGTAGAAGAACAATCTGATAACCACAGGAATCTGAGGCAAAACACATTCAGTTGCAACTTCCTTGTAATGAATTTGCCAATGTAAACAACCATGTCCCATAACTCTCTTCCTGTAAACAGCTTCAGAAAATACCCTGAAATGTAAGATACATGCTTGCCTGATACATGATTTAGTCTGGAAATTCCAGTCCTAAAGTGCAATGTCCATTTAACATCTGTTTCAGGTATAATTTCTTACTCACTGTTTTATCAAAGTATGTGCCTTGAAAGAGAGACTTTTGCTCTTGAATATTTAAATATTTTAATGTTTACTGAAGTTCTTTGTGAGGTTTTCTGTTGTTATTGTTGGTTTGTTTGGTTTTTTTTAATCCAGAAAAATCAGGGAATTTCCTGGTTGTGATTAATGCTACAAAACTCAATGGCAATCACTTTGTGTCAAAAAAAGGTTTTTCCCCTTGCTTATGTTTTTAAAAACAAAGTCTGCGTCAGAAATGTAGAACATAACTGATACAGCAGACTGGGTTATTTTGTACTTACTGTTTTATCCTACTCTTTTCAAGTTCAGCTCTAAACCGAGGATCTTGTTCTAGTGGGTAGATAGAATCCAGGTAACAGGCATCTCCAAAAGAAACTGAGGAAATATTTTAATAGACAAGATACAGATAAAAGGACCTGATACAGTCATGGGCAAATTTTAGAGTGGCAGCTGTGCTGGCAACAGATATGATTTGCAGCATAGAGTGTGACAACAGATACACCTGCAGAATAGGGAGAAAGGTCAGAATTGACCTTTGGAAGAGGAGTTGTGACAAACCTGTGTGCTTATGCTGTGGAGGAGGAAGATGAAATAGACTTTGACATCTAGACTGACCTTAACCTGGGAAATCCTGCATGGTTTGGGTGCCTAAAACCTGTATCACAGCAGCAATCCATGTTATAGTTACCTAGTTAGGTAGGATTCCTGTTGCCAGAGAACAATCACAATGCAGTTATCTTCACCAAGGGAAATAGTGTATGGCCTCAAGTTGGGGACAAGGATCTCTTCCTTTCCAGATCTCAGGCTGACTCCTGTCATCACCTCAGGCATGTCAGATAATCCTGTGACTTCGGTTTCTTTGCTTGCAAGTGGAAATGCCATTAACTCAAAAGGTACCACAACTGCTTGTGATGTTTGTGTTCCACAGTCAATAATTGTTAGAATCTCTGACTCTCCTGACAGTGAATGTAATTGCTCCCATGAGCATCATTTAGTATTTCATCTTCCACAACGAGGCAACTTTGGCTGACTTCTGACATTATTTTGTGAAGAGGTGTGAACCCTTCCCCCCTTTCCAAGTGAGCATTTGGGGTGGGTGGGTACACAGGAAGGGGGCGCATTGCCTAGGGAGCTGGACTGCAATACCTGTTTCAGTATTTGTAAAATAGAACCTTACCCCTGGCAGTTGTAAATGATTTTCTAGAAGCATGGAATCGGCTCAGGACCATAAAGCCTTACTTAGAAATGTCTTTGGGAGTACCTTAAACTGGTAATGGCCACAGCCTTGTATATAGAAAGATACATAAATTTCTTCTAAGAATGTAAATATTCCTAGCTGTACCTACATTGATTCTTACCCTAGTTTTTTTATAGAGAAATGCTTGTTATTTGTAAAATTCAGAATAAAATATCTGGAATTATCTTTAAAATTACATATTCTTTCTGTTTTTTCATCTTCATGTTTAGAAATGTATCCTAATATCTATTGAAAGGCTATTGGTGTGAAGTTTAATTGTTTAACAGCCAGTCTGAGATCTCTTGGACTGTCTGTACCCTGGATCCTTGTGTAAGAGGTCACTGTGTGCATCCAAATAGCAACAGTCCTGCAGTGCCCAGGAGCCCATCAGCCCAGAGCCCAGCCAGAGGTGCGGTGCC
The DNA here is from genome assembly GCF_009650955.1 of Corvus moneduloides. NCBI lineage: Eukaryota > Metazoa > Chordata > Aves > Passeriformes > Corvidae > Corvus > Corvus moneduloides. The sequence continues at coordinate 11,188,536 of NC_045490.1, forward strand.
AGCAGCACTTGTGCAACTCAGATGTGCTGCCTGGGATCTGAGCAAAATGAAACAAGCCCTTTTAGGATAACCAGCAGGTCGAAAGAGGAGATTCTGCCCCTCTACTCTGCTCGTGTGACTGCACCTGCAGTGCTCTGTCCAGCTCTGGGGCCCCCAACATCAAAAGGATGTGGTGCTGCTGGAACAAGTCCAGAGGAGGCCACAGAGATGCTCTGATGGCTCTGGAGCCCAGCTGAGAGAGCTGGGGTTGTTCAGCCTGGAGAAGAGAAGGCTCCAGGGAGACCTTAGAGCCCCTTCCAGTGCCTAAAGGGGCTCCAGGAGCGCAGGAGAGGGGCTTTGGACAAGGGCCTGGAGTGACAGGATAAGGGGGAATGGCTTTGAATTGACAGAAGGCAGGATTAGATTAGAGATTGAAAAGAAATTCTCGACTGTGGAGGGGCAAGTACCTACTGGACAAGGTTGCCCAGAGAAGCTGTAGCTAGACCATCTCTAGAAATGTTGAAGGCCAGGTTGGAAGGGCTTAAAGCAACCTGATCTAGTGGAAGATGTCCCTACCCATGTGTGCTAGTTTGAAAACAAACCAGTGGGAGGCACCAAGTCAGAATAACAATTTAATGGAAATTAAAGAAAAGGAGAAAAAAAAAGGTAAAAGAAAACACTATCAAACTGACAGAGTCAAGGTACAACCTGACACCCTGTTAGGCAGGGTGGTGGTAGCAGTCTGGTAGAATGGTGGCTGCAGTCCTCTGAAGCAGTGATCCTGTAGTGAAACAGTCTGCTCTTCCTCTGGAAGTCCAGTGGTGGCTGTGTAGCTCCTGTCCTCTGGAAATCCAGTGGGAAGCCCGTGTCTCTGGTGTTCAGCCTCAGCTTATATCCACAATGGGATGCTTGGTTCCTCCCTCTGGGTGGAGCATCTCACAATGGGGTGATGAGTCATGAGGCCAAGTGTTGATTAGGCTCATTAACAGAAGATAGTTCGGAGGGAGTTATCTGTGAGTCATGCGGCAGGACAATGATGGGCCATTAACAGCAAGATAGTCTGGGGGGAGGAGGCAAGGAAACACTGCCCCACCTGGTTTCAACAGCTCATGGGGATGGTAATAGAATACACTGCAACCCAGGACACCATGGCAGGGGTTGGAATGAGATCACCTTTAACATCTCTTCCAACCCAAACCAGTCTGTGGCTTCTTGTAAAATCCCTGGTGCCTCTAGCAGCCTGTGTGCTGTGGTTTTTCTTACATTTGGGGTCATTCTTCTGAGCAGAGCCTGGGAGCAGCATTCCAGAAATCCTTGTGCAGAAACAAGTACTTCTGAGAAGAGAAAGAAAAAAACCCCAGAGACTGCACTGTGTAGAGCCAGTAGTTTCTGGAGATGGATGTCCATAGCTGCAGGGAAACAGTTTTCCTGCCTCACTTGCCTGTATGTCTTTCACCTCTCAGGCCAGCAAGTCTTACCTCCCTCACTTGACTCTCTAGATCAGCTTTACTTCGAGGCGAGGTAAATAATGAGTGATAAGCAGCAGCTGCCCAAGAACATCAGGTAATTGATTAAATTCCTGAAGAAAATGCCTTTAAAGCCTACAGTCATTGAGTGAGCATTCCTGGTAGCAGCTGTTGCCTCTTGGAGTGAGCAGCTGTGCAGGAGAGGTATTGCAGACCAGCTGAGGAGGATGTTCTTTGTTCCTACTAAGCACCTCTGAGAGCCCCAGCCTTTCTCCCCTTTGCTGTGTCGATGTTGGCTTTCTGCTAGAAGTGAGACTTCTTGAAGCATCTTAATTGTAACCATCTGGAGGGCTCTTTGCCCCTGGAGTGAACCAACTTAATTTCCTTTTGATTTAATTTAATTCATTAATTTTCTTAGCCATCAGAACTCTTCAGAGCTCTGATAGCTTTATCCAAGCCACCAGAGTTCATGTAGCTCCTGCTCTCAGTTGCAGAGAGGGTATCGGTCAGAGGGAGCTCTCCTGTTACGGGACTGCTGCTTTCCCATGAAGAACAACGCTCCCATCATCCCAAGTGCCTCCACTTCAAGTCCCAAGAGATAAATGACCCTTTGGGAGCTGGGTCTGCCATATCTACAGGGACTCATAGAATCGTTCAGGTGGGGAAAGCCCTCTAAAATCATTGAGTCCAACCATTTCCCCAGCACTGCCAAGCCCGCCACTAAACCTTGTCCCCAAGTGCCACATCTACATGTCTGTTAAACCCCTCTGGTCCCTTCGGTGACGAATCGAAGTGCTTCTTCACCTGTCCTACTCCAGGTCAGGGGAATACTGCGATCAGGCGTCTGGGGAAGAGATAAACTCGCTGTGTAGGAGGCGGGCTGGGGGAGTCCCTTTGCCCGCAGCCCAGGCGTGCCCCCGGCTCCAGGCCGGTCCCCCTGGGCTCCCCCCGCCCCGGCTCCCCCAGACCCTTCCCCGAGGGCGGCCGGCAGCCGAGGCCGCCCCTCCTTCGCCAGGAAAGGGAAAGCGAAAGCGGAGCGCGGTGTCACACGGAGGAGCGGGGCCGCGGCTGGAGTGGGGCTGGGGGCGACGGGCGACCCCGCGGGAGGTGAGCGGAGCCGGGAGCGGGCCGGGAGCGGAGCGGGCCGGGGAGTCCCGGGAAGGGTGCCGACCCCGACGGGTCTGGCAGCGGGGACGGAGGGAGCGGCTGCAGCCGGGTCCCTTCGCGGCCCCTCGGCGCTCCCCTTCTCCTCATCCTCCTCATCGGCCTCCTCATCCTCCCGCTCCTCCTCTCCGCGGGCAGGTACAAGCTCGGGAGAGGTACCTGCCCGTTCAGGGATGACCCCCCCCTCCGCCCCCCACCCGCACCGGTCCGGCCGCTGCCGGGTCCCGTCGTCTTCTGCGCCCCAGGGACTGGGTGTTGTGAGCTCCCGCTGAACTCGAAGGTAGTAAAATACTGGCTTCGATGTCCTAGACAAGCTGTGGATGCCTGTTCAAGGCCAGGTTGAATCGGGCTCGGAGCAACTTGGTCTAGGAGGTGTTCCTGCCCATGGCAGGGGGTTGGGACTGAACAAGCTTTAAGGTCCTGATCAACCCACACGATTCTGTGGTTCTGTGATTCTGCTTGTGGGGTTTCTTTGGTGCATGTGTTCCCCAAACTGCTGGAGAGCTGGTCACTGCTGCCTAATGCTCTGATGATTCAGTTTATCCCACAGCAAGTTCCTCTCTTCGAGTTTCTAGTTGCTTGTAATTCTGCCAGCTTTTGTTGTTTGAGCTGAAAATGTTCTGACCTGGGTGACTGCCTCAGCTTGGCTTTCCTTTCTATATTCATTTATTTTCTTCCATCCAAGAAGGAGGCAGGGACTGACCCTTGGCTCTCAGATGGCCATAGTTCTGGTGCCCTTTCCTTGGAACAGCACTGCCTGCCCAGCATCCTTCTTAACTCCAGCAAGGAATTTATATCTGGGAAGGGAGAACAGATTTTGCAAAGATCTGTTGCCCAAGCATAAGCTGATTTGCACAAATTATAATAAACTATAAATTTAATTTCCTTCTGTTCTGTCATGTATTGGTTGTAGTTCTGGTACACACTGCTGCTGGTGGAGCCAGAGTGTGAAGAAAAGGTCAGGAATCTGAAGAGGGTGAGTAATTAATGTGGGTTTAGCTCACACCATGGCATTGTGTGAGCTGGGGACTGGGATAAGGGGATAATGTTGAGGTTGGACTAAGACTACACTATAAGTTGCTGAGGATGGAGACCAGTGAGGACAGGGTCTCCCCACAGGTAGCTGCTGTGGAGCTCAGTGCCCCAGGCTTTACCCTGGCCTTGGCAGATGAAATTAAGTTTGTTCGTCTAGCAACTGCTGTGATCTTTGTTTTCCTTTTGAGAGCAGAGCCTTCAATATGTAGCAGCTGAGGCCATGCTTAGGACTTGCCTTTGCACCAGCCCAGCTTTAAGTTAGTGAAGAGCAAGTAACATCCTTCAGCTTCCCCTGCAAAGGGCTGCTGGAGCAGGCAAAAATGGGTGGTGCAGCTGGGAGCAGATCCACTACAGCTAAGGATGTGTTTGGAAAGGCAGGCTGTGTTCAGCCCATACTCATGCTGCTATGTGTTCATATGTTCACATTTGCTTGTTTTTAAACTGTGTGGTGGCCTCAGGCATGCACCTGGCCCAGGTAACCTGCAGCCACTGAGAGGGCTGGAGCCAAGCTATAGGGCCAGACAAACACTTTGGGCAGTGGCTGGGTGAAGGATGCTCAGGCATCCCTGTCCTAGGCTTGTGCGTATTGCTCAGGAGCTGGGATGGAGGGTGCTCTAGAAGCAGCAGTTGGAGCACTTGGCTGTCTCCAGAGCCGAGCCTGGTTGCAGGGTGCTTGGTGGTGATGGTGCAGGCAGGAGCAACACCTGAGGAGAAGCTCTTTCAGAACTGCTGAGTGGTCAGAGCAGCCACAGAGCTGATCTTTGGGTGTGTAAAGTGCTTGTTGATATCTTTTGGAAATTAGGTGGTGTAGGTCAGTCAGTAGAACTGGAAAATATTATTGTTACTGTGCTGTCTCAGATCAGGAAATGAGACTGCCGTGCCCAGCCCTGGCATTGCAGAAGAAGTATTCTGGCAGTGTGTATCTTGGAAGAGCTGGTGAGATGATGCAGTTTGTCTCTGAGCAGGGTTTTACCAGCACAGAGAAATCACCAGGCTTGGGCAGTTCAGAGAAACAGTGTAAGCAAGTGAGCACCCTTTGGCTGCTGCAGGGAATGCGGCAAGGAACAGCACAGACACATTGATGTTGCCTGTGTGTCTTGTAATGATCATTGGGGGATTTCAATGTTCAGAGTCTGCGTTTGTGACCATGGTTCTGTTGTTTCTCCATCAAAACCTTGCTCCCAAGGGAAACTACTTGAGCCCATTATGATTCTGTACCTAAAGATACAATTTCATCACTGGGAAAAGTGCATGAGCTCTGACACTGGAAATGCTGGCTAAGTATGGCCCATGGGTGCTTGTTCAGCTTATCAAGTCTTGGACACTGACACCAGTTTATGCTACGGAGAGCTGAGCACGCTGCACTGGGATCAGGGCACACTGGTGAAGAGCTAAATTTTCAGCTCTGTCAAGGAGCATCCTTCCTCCACTTCTCCCCCAGGAATAAGCCCAGACTTGCAGTCTCTTTCCCTTGCTGTATTTGTAACAGCAGTATTATCAGGGCTTTCAAAATTGCCCTGGGTACAGTGGGGGGGACAGTGCATAGGAGTCGTGGGTGGGGTTTAGTCTCTGTGTTGAAAACACCCAGGTGCCAGAACCCTCACCACAAATGCCCTTTCTTATCTTCTGCTTTCTGTTTTGCAAACATGCCACAGACTGGACTGCTTTTATGATTAACTTGCTGCTTCAAAGCAAATACTGTGTGCTAATACACACATAAAACTGGCTCTATTTCTGCTTTTTGCATTGAGGTGTAGATTTTTTGTGTAATAATCTGACTGGGTTACTTCAGAAAAGCCTTCAGAGCAGAAATGTTTATTCAAAACCACAGCTCCCAGCACACCAGCATGACCAACCTCTGTCCTGGCTGGCAGCCTGCAAGGGGGCCAGGCAGGAGTTCCCAGGACACCTCCAAAATAGGTCCCATGCAGCCAGCAGACTCCATGAGGATTTCTCCTGGTCCCTCCGTGCAGGCTGGGGAGGAGCAGGGACTCTGGAATTGTCCCAACGGCTCACAGCTCTCTGCCTCTAGAGCAATGCATCTCCATGGGTGGCTGCAGAAGTGCTGGCTCCCTCTGGGCTGTCACTCCCTGCCCTCTGCCAGATCCTGATCCAGCCATATCTCAGTGATCTAGAAAACTTCAAGGACTTTCATGCAAGTTGTAAAAACGTTTATCTTTGGTGATTATCCTTGTAATGTGTCCTCTCCTGGTGCTGCTCTCTGCCTACCCACCGCAACTGCTTCAACATCCATTTTGAGCTCAAGCTGAGTGTGCTATGCTCCACTGAGTCTTCACTGACTCTAAATCAGCTTCAAGTATCCCATTTAGCCCACAATACCTATGCAGAGTCAAGCGTGCCCCAAACTGTGTGACTGAAGGCAGCGTGTAGCCACAGCTCCACTCTCGGATGTGCAGGGCACCTTTAGCCATGTTCTCAGGGCTGAGGTAAGGTATCGGGTTTCCCGCAAAAGGGCATGGGAGGCGAGATTAGTGTGGGACAATGTGCTTTCTGCTCTGGGCTTTTGGCCATTCCTCAGCACATTCTACAAGAACCTCAGTTCTGCTGGGGAGTCCCGAGGTGTGGGGATGCACAGGACAGGGACCTTCCTGCCCCCCAGTGCTGATTCCAGTGCTCCCGCTGCAGGTAAATGCTTTTTTATTGGATGACTTCTCTTCTGGCCTGGAATTTCATAGGGAAGCCCACGTGAGGTGAGGCTGGAAGGAGGGGGTGGAAGGTATGTCCTGTGTGGAGGCGAGCTGTGCATTCCTCTGGGGACTGCAGAGGGCAGTGGCGCCCACGGGACCTGCAGGTGGCCCTGGGTGCTGGAGGAGCTGCCCCAAAGCAACCCAAGGCAAGCCGGGAGGAGTTCCCAAACCTCCACCTGTCAGCCCCTTCCTCACCCCCACCCCAGTTCCCAAAACCTAGACGTGGGTCCATTTTGGTTTTGTCCATTTTTTTTTCCTCTGGAAGCCAAAATCATCCTCCAGCAGTGGCTTTGAGCTGTTGGATGGGTGTTACATCTCCCAAGTTGGGGCCTTTCCACGGGTTGCAAGTCAAACCATTGGATTTACCCCTGTGTTGAGTTTATCCCCAGGGTTCTAGGTCAAGTTCAGGTCTGTGGTGTGACAGCAAAGACTGCAACATGGCTGAAACAAGAGATCTATAAAGACAGGAAAAACAGAACCGGCTTTGTCTCTGTGTCATTCTGGGAACAATGATGTGTGCCAGGCAGCTCTGCAGGGGTTCCTTTCATTCGTGGCCCTGGAGGCCTGTGGATATCTTTGTCAGTGGCTCTGGTTCACCAGGAGTTTCAGTCTCCTGCCTCATGTTTGTCATGGCTTGTTCTCACTCTGACACCCATCCCACCCTTTCCTGTCCCATTTTGAGCTGCAGCGGCTGCTGCACTTATCACTTCACAGCAGCTATGGAGACCTGCCAGACACAGCCCTATCCTGGAGGCAGCTCAGCTACAACAGCTAAAAAAAGCAAATACAGTAATTTTTTTGAATGCTCCAGGTTTTTCAATGAGTGTTATGGACCATTGTGGGAAAATCACTGTACACTGAGTGTAGGTAGTAACGTGTGGCCTGGAGGACCAGAGGAAACCTGGAGGGGGATTATTTGTAGAAGAGAGATGCAAACGAGGGGTTTGCAGGAGAGCAGAAGTGGGCTGGGTCTGGTAGAGAAACTGCAGGTGGATTTGATTGAAGAAACAGGCAAAGGAGATGTGAGGTGTCCTCCCTTGCGGAGCAGTTAAGCTGCTGCCAAAAGCACTCCGTTACTTCAGAGGAGTTTGAGTCAGTCCCGTTTGCCTTATAGAGCCTTTGCATTTATTTTAGCAAAATATGTCCACAGCTTATTCTGCCCAAGTAAACCTCTTGCAGCTGAAACCTTGTCGCTGGAGAAAAGGGAACGCCTTGTGTGACTTTATTGACCTTCATGGTTGTGGTGAAGAGCCTCAGGGCAGCCTCTCCTCTCTTTTTACCTCTTCCAGCTATTAGGAGGGACACTTTTGGAGAGAAAGTGGTTTCATGGCTGAGATGCTCTTGTTCTAAGTGAACCCTGCTTAAGGAGACTTGTACACTAGTTATACAACTTAAATGGTGCTCATCTCCTATACAATTAATACAGTGATTAAGCTGAGTAAAGCCCACATAACTGGCTTTCCCTTACAAACACCTTGTTTTCCGTCAGCAAATTAGCATGACTGAAGGGCTGCAAAACCAGTTTTCCCAGTCTGTTTCAGGGAAGGGATCGTCTTGAATACCATATTTTCATAGCACTGTTGAGTGGATCAGAGGTGGCTGCTGACTCCTGGACATGGCTCAGTAGCTTTGTCTGCTCATGGCTCCACAGATGAAACAGATTTTTCCTGTGCACCATCTGATGGTGGAAGGCACAGAACAGGAAGATTTGGAGCTGAAAAACTTTAAACTTCTGCCTTCTTTCCTCTGGGTTTCTCATAAGACCTATTGAAATGCCACCTAAAGCATTTACCTGGTGACCTCCATGTCCTGCAAATTTAAAAAAATGTCCTTCCTGGAGACAATTAAAATATTGCTCCTTCCTGGGGAATGTGGGCTGTGAGCCTTGGAAATTAAAGATGCACGGGTCCTGGGCTTCATCCTTCCCCAGTCCTGCTGAGCCATAATGCTGAGGGACAGGCTGCATGGTCCTGCCAGCATCGGTGTGTGGGTCTGGGCAGCCTGCTAATTACAGCCTGCTAGTTACCTGCTTGTCATTATTGAGGCAGTGACACCTGCTGATGGGAAGAACTGAACTGGCCTTTCTGGAAGCCTGAAATTGATTTTAATGTGGTGTCAATGTGCCTTTAATTTATTAGACTATCACTATCCTTGCCTGTCTGGACCAAGCCTGTGAAAAGCTGCAGGAATATGTGTCCTCAGGAGCCCAAATCCTGCTGCCATCCTTTATTTCTTGAGGGGTGATGTAATATTGTCATGGCATGAGGTTAGTGATGGTGGAGGTGGCTGGAGCCGATAAAGCTGAACTGGTTCTATGCCCCTGAATGAGAAGGGTAACTGCAAGCTCCAGAAAAGAAAGCAGGCAGGCATTTTAATTCCAAGTGAGTTATTTGCATGGGGCAATGTTCCTTTGCTGGGAGAGTGTTGCCACGTCTTCCAGCAAAGTCAGTGGAGGATGGACCAGTTCCCCCAGCCCTGTTTGCATCCTAGGCAATGCCGTGGCTGCTGCTCCCTCCGAGGGAATTTAACTGAGCAGTGGAGAAAACAACTGTGTTTGTGCTAAGATAATGCAATGAACAAGAGATAAGATAGAGAAATGGATTGTCTTATCTGCTCAACCCTTGGAGTTCAGCCCCCGGGAGAAGCCAGAATGGGTGCAGAGGAGGAGCCCAAGTCAGGGACAGTCCTGCTTGATTTCTCCTCTTCACTACCATACGCCAATTTTCTCATGCTCGTATTTTTCCCTCCCTTAGAGGAAAGAAAAGGCACAGCCAAAAGCCTTCTTGAGGAGGTCAGTAAACATGGCTGCAACCACTCCATTCTAAAAGTTGCTTTTTTGAAACAATAAACAGCACTGCATAAAATAGCTGACACTTCCCATGCAGCTGTTGCATCATCTTCCTCTGGACAAGATAAAATTGTAGTTTGGGACAGCCTGATGATAACAAGCATCAATATGGGAGGTCCCTCAGCACATAAAGGAGCTTTGGAGGAGCTGTCTCAAACAGAGCTTTAATTTATATCAAATACACAGTGCAGATAAAACCAGCTCCTGCTGTGCAGAAATCAGGGCAGTGACTGTCCCCCTGGGCTGGGCACTGGTGAGGCCACACCCCAAACCCTGGGTTCAGTTTTGGGCCCCTTGTGACAAGAAGGACATTGAGGGGCTGAAGTGTTTCCAGAGAAGGGCAACAGAGCTGGGGAAGGGCCTGGAGCATAAGTCTGATGAGGAGCAGCTGAGGGAGCTGTGGTGGGCTCAGCCTGGATAAAAGGAGGCTCAGGGGGGACCTTCTCACTCTCCACAACTCCCTGACAGGAGGTTGGAGCCATGTGGGGATCGGTCTCTGCTCCCAGGTAACAAGTGATAGAAAAGAGGAAATAGCCTCAAACTTGAGGAGGTTTAGGTTGGATATTAGGAAAAATGTCTTCACAGAGAGGACTACCAAGCCCTCTTTGGGCTCCTGAGGACACTCATTCCTGCAGCTTTTCATGGGCTTAGTCCAGACAGGCAAGGATAGTGATCGTCTAATAAATTAAAGGCCTGCATCCCTGGTGCTCATCCCTCCCATGCATCCAGCATTTTATTTGGAGCAGCCACTGTTTGCGGTGCCGAGTCACAGCTGTTATTTTAAGGCACTGACACCCCAAGTGAATTTCACAGCTGGGAAATTACTTTTATGTTTGCAGACAGGTTTGAGTGGTGAGCCATCCCTTTTCTCTTTGAAATCCCCTCTTTCCTGGTTGGGTGTAGCCTAAAGGAGATAGAGCAAAGTCCTGGTTTCACCCAGGTGGAGAGGAGCTTTGCCGCTACAGTACAGCCCTCCCTGTGGCTTCCTCTGCGGGAAGCACTCAAGATGACCCATAAGCTTTCCTCTTTTCTTTTGTGAGAAAAACATTCCCTAAGTGCTTTTCCTCCTGTTCAGCAGATTATTTAACTTGTTGATTCTTAGCCCATTTTACATGAGGTTTTGAGTTCTGCCCTAAGTACAGCATTCAGTGCCTGCTCCAGCAAAACCAGGCCTGTTTTTGATTGCAGAACGCATCAGTAGCCCAGGGTTTGTTTGTTGTTTGAGGAGAATGAAGGGTGCTGTTTCCCAGCCAGTATAAACTGGATTGAGACAGTTTTAGGAAAAAAGAAGTATATCTATTTGTTCAAGTATATCTTCCTCTGTAATTTATCTTGTCTGCTCTCCTTTGTTTAGAACCAAGAATTTACATGGAGAAAGGGACAAAAAAGACTATGTGAGTGTTCAGTGGTAGGATATTTCTCTGTTATAGTCATCAAACCTGCTTGATAATGTCTGTTCTTTTGCCTTGGAAACATCATGGGAAAGAGAAAAAAAAACCCTGGTGGCTAACACTATTTTTTGTGCAAGTAATACAGTTGGAGTATAGATAAGATTTTGGATTGGGAGTTGTGTCTGTAACTGTTGCTCACTGTACACTGTGGGCTGTAGGAGTCCTGGTCCTGGGTCTCCATGTCAAGGCAGAGGTACACTGTTCCCCTTCTCCCTGTGCCTTGCTTTCCATTAGAGGGCATTTGGGCTGAACAGGAGCATCCAGCTCTTCATGACAGCTAGAGACACAGAGTCAGGCTTGCTAGACCACCTTGTAAATACACTCAAGCTCAAGGCTGGATGACTTGGCAGACCTATGTGTTTCTGACCCTGAGCATATCTAGGATGAGTTCTGCCTTCCCAATGTGCTGTACTGGCTCCATCACTGGAGTCAGGCTGGTGCTGCTGGTGCAGGTTGGGCACAGGTGTTGGCTGCACTGGGCTGGGGACTCTTGGGCTATTTTGAGCCTGATGAAGGTGAACCCAAGAACATGACTGTATTATGGCCTTGAGCAGGAAGGATTGTAGCTTTCAAGTGAGTTTTTTGTTTGTTAGGGCTTGTAATGTTGACATATTTGATTTGGACCTATTTGCAAAAGTGTCTGGTTTCCTCCTGGCACTAGCATTTCTAAGGACAGATTGCATTGCAGTGCAGAGATAGCCCTGAGGACCCGAGTCTGTGTTAGCAGAAGCTTTCCTTTGTTAGTGTTGTGTTCTTGGAAGACACACCCTGCTAAGGAAAGAAAAATCGAAGATTAAAAAAATAGGAGCAGTATTCTGTGTTGCCTTTAGTTCTGGTTTGAAGCTGATCAGCAAATGTAAAAGTTGGAGAGGGTCTCCTGACAAGGGCCTGGAGTAACAGGACAAGGGGCAAAATGGCTTCAAACTGGCAGAGGGCAGAGGTTTATTGAATATATACAAGAAATTCTTCCTTGAGAGGGTAGTGAGGCATTGGCACAGGTTGCTCAGAGAAGCTTGGAAGTTCTCAAGGCCAGGCTGTATGGGGCTTGGAGCAATCTGGTCTAGTGGAAGGTGTCCCTGCCTATGGAAGGGGGGTTGGAACATGATGAGCTTTAAGATCCCTTCCAACCCAAACCATTCTGTGTTTATGCCACTTTGATGATGATGAAAGCACAGAGAGCTGGCAGGAGGCAGGTGAGGTGATAAACCTGGGGTTACTGGTGCTGGGTCATTGATTCCTGCTCTCATGATCTGGTTGTTACTGGGGCTGTATCTTGAAGTATGTAATCAAATCCTCTATAGTTTCAGTGTAACTTGGGAAACCTAGCAATAAGGGAATGAGAAATAACTCAGTGCATGCAGGGTGCTGGAGCTATTTGTTTGTGCCTGTAACACAACAGGCCAGCAGAACCCCAGTGCTGTCACTGTCACACCAGCTGTGCTGTGGAAGCCTGGACACAGAGGCTGCTTTAAGCAAGAATGAGACACCCCAGGAATAAATCCTGTGGTGTGAAGGAACAAACCCAACCTCAAGGATCAGGGTTACCGTGTTGGGGAGTGTCCATGGTGGCTTTAAACCTGCCGGGGTGGGGAGCCATGCAAAGGGTCACTGTGCCATAAATAGGGAACTACGATGTGCTGTGTGAACCTTGAGTCATCAGAATGTAAAATATTGCTTCCCGTAGATCAGGGTGAAGTAGCAGAGACATGCAGAGCTGAGGGGTGAACAGGCTGGGGCAGGGAGGGCACTGTTTTGGTGTGGTCTGGATAAAGAAACAACTCAGCCCAAAGCGAGGTACAAATGTGTACCCATGTGCAAGAAAATGGCAAAGCTAAAGTACTTTACTACTCACAGAAAGCTGCAGCAGTGTTTAACCCACTGAAAATTAAAAATACCACCAAGGGAACTCTTCTGAAATGAAAATAATGGCTGCAAGTAAACAGCTTCATCAAAAACTCAGGTTTTTGCTAAAAATCCCCCAGATTGGCAGGAAAGTTTTGGCTTGTCCTTGTGCTTACACAGTGAAGTGAGCAGAGTGCTTCATAGCTGATTAGTTGCAGCCTGAAAGCAATCATAATTTTGGCTTCTGGACTGCATACAAAAAAACTTACTCTGATATCCAGGTATTATAAAATAAACTCATAAAAATTTGAACCATCTTGCTAAATGAATTGTGTTGTAAAGCATGATAAGTTGCTAATGGAGATGTATTTGATTTAATTATGATTATTTAACAAACCTGGCTAGCACTTTAGGTTTGCAGTTGTGTTACAGCCAGTATTTCCTAGAGTTATTTAAATAAATTAGCTTTAATTTAATTTTACTAGTTTAACCCTGTAATAACCATTCCAGTTGCCATGTGAAGCATCTTTTCTGTCCCAGACTCCAGTGACAGGAAGCAATGATCCAAGAAATTCTGACTTCTAGGCAGTGAGGGGGAAATAAAGCCCACTGTTTTAAGTCTCTAACAACCTGTGCAACATAATAAATTCAAAAAGGGATATTCATCTGGGACACCTCCTGAGGTACTTAGCTGTCGATTTTTGCCTCTCTCATTTTTTTCCAGAGCATCACTCTTTCCTGGTTTGGTGCTTATTTTGCATCAAGCATTGTCTGCAGAGGAATTATGCAGCCAACACTCACGCTTGGCACCTAAGTGCTTCCCACGGTTCCAGCTCTCCTGAACCACTCACAACCTTTGTGGTTTCACATCTTCAGCCCTTTTCACCTGAACCTCTCCATAATTGTTAATGTGCAACTGTAGGCTAGGAAAAATGTCAGTATTACTGATTTAGAGGTAATGGATGTACAGGAGAGAGAGGAAAAACAAATAGTGGCACATTTCCTGTTCCTAATCTGCCTTAAGCACCATTTGTGCTTCCTGTTCATGCACAGCAGTTGCCCTAATGACCTTGGTGGTATTATTGATTCAGATGATTAAGGTGAATCAAATTATCAGAGTTTCTTAGGTAGATAGCCAAGCAGCTGAGGTTTTTCTATACTCTCAGCCTTCGTTTGTTGTTTTAATTTAACTGCTTGAATAAATCAAAGCTCAATTAAGGTGATAATAGATATTCAGGTGTTCCTGAGATGAAGCGTTATTCCTACAGGAATTCTCAGAGTTGAAAAGAAGTGCTATGTGACATGGGAAGAATGGGATGGGAAGCTTTTGGGCATGCAGACATACACGTGCTCCACAAATGGGAACTGCTAGCTGCTCGTCCAGCAACCCCAAGGAACAAGCTGTTGCCCAGCATGTCTTGCCTGCAGATGTGGCAACTATTTGGAAACTTCTGGGAGTTGTTGGGAATTTCTAACAGGAGCTGATGCTGAGCGCATCAGAGGAAGCACAAGAAATGCCTGGGGTTCTTCAGAATCAGGAGTTTGGGCCATGTTGGTGTCACCGAAACTGTGGGAAAAAAACAAAAAAGCCCTCCAACAACATTTTTAATGTTAGAGAGTCAAGGCATTACTTTATTCTCTGGCCAGGATATTGTTCTGGCCAGGATGTACCACAGAAATCATCTCATCCACACATAGCTGGGGTGTTATAAACATATATTATAGTATTGGCTTCTCGCAAAGTATTAAAGTAGATATTATATAATGTTAGAAATGCTTTTTGCTGTGTGGATGTAGTTTTCTCTCGTTTTAGCAAGAATGTTAGCAAGTGTGAGCAAGTAAGATAACCTCCGAGCGAGCAGAGGATGAGGCCCAAGGAGCTGCTAATCAACACTTTGTCCAGAGAACAAAAGGGCCCAAAGGCTACTCCGCCCGGAGAACGGGTGGCCAGGAGGGTCCAAGAGCCGCTATCACTGCTCTGCCCGGGGGGCAAAGAGGCCCAAAGCTGCAATCAGCCCTGACTCTCTGAGGAATTAAGAGATCCACCCTACCATCGACTCTTACCTAGCGGGCCCAACCCCAAGAATCAAAAGAAATAAAACCACAAGGCCGAAGACTACGCATGCTCTAAAAAGGTGGACCCAAAGAGTGGCCATGCAGATCAATTCCTGGAAAAGTTTTAATATGAATAGAGAACAGACAGTAAAAATGGTATAAAAAGGACTCACCTCGGGCATCAGGCATGCTCTTGGCAGAGCGCCAAGGCATCTGGCCGTTATCCCTTTGCTTTATTTTATGTGTCTCTTATTGTCTTTATATTAAACTCTTTAAATTCTAACAGGATAGTGAACCTCGTTTTTCACATGGGGTGTGCAGAGAGAATCATTCCATGACACATAACATTACTAGGTTTTTCAGATCTTTAATACAGGCAAAACTCATAGAAACTAATTGGGTCAGTGTTCATTGGTCTCAAGTTGTGTAGTTCTTAGTATTTGATCTCCTATTGGATCCGGATTTCTTCGCTTCTGATGTTAATTAGAATTAGATTCCTTGATTTTCTTATCTCTATTTCCTCCTCTTTTCCAGAGGAGATGTCTCCAGTTCTGCCAGAGTCTGGAGTAAATGTTCATAGATGGCCGCTGATGTTCTGTTGATGGCCTTATCTCGTTGGGGCTACTCCAGTCTGTTGAAATGCTAATCCCATCAGGCCTCACCTAGAGAAACAATGCCCTAGAAAGAAGCTTCAGTTCCCTTCCCCTAGGGCAAATGTGAACAAACCTGGCTAAAGTCACATACAAAAATTTTTAAACTGGTATGTTTTCCAACACTGGCACACACAAGGATTGTAAGCTTCTAGATCCACCAAAAATAGAAACAAGCCTGCTAGGGATGCAGGAAAACGTCCGTATGGGTGTTGGATCAAGCCCATATGGCAAAGTGCTACAGATAAAGGAGCAAATGCTGTGAAGCTGGTGGAGGCTTCCAGCAGTGCACTGATTCCCTAACTCACTTGCTGGCATTTGTAATCCTGGCAGGTAGCACCAAAGGCATGTTTCTGTGGTTAACTCCTTTTATGTGTGCCATTTCCCGTTTCTGATTAATTGTTCTCATGGCATTGCCTGGGAATCGCCTCTTAATTTCTTCTGTGCCTTCAGAACTTCACAGCTGAGGTCACACTGCTTGTGTGGTGCTCTCTCTGAGCAATGGCTTCATCTCATCCTTACTGCCATCTGTACCCTCACCAGGTGTCTGGGCTTTTCTAGAAAACAGGAACTTTGGAATTGTGTTTGCTCTTGAAAAATGCTGCAATTAACATTTTAAGGTCACCAGATAATAAGGGAGAAGCATGGAGTTTACTCCAAATGATAAAAATCCATTTGGAGCTTTCCTGTGAGAGTATGGCATCATGTGATTTCTCCACGGTTGCATTTTGATTAAAACCAAGGAAACTGAAAATATGAGTCAACAGTTTATCATGCATTAGGGCTGACTCAGCTGTTTCTAAGGACTGCAATAACTGCTGGCTGTGTGCCCTGTCCTTCCTGCAGCCCTGCCCTGCCTGGGGGCAGCAGGAGCTCACCAGGAACTGAACCTGAGTCAGTAACTTGAGGGGCCAAAATGTGACTGAATATTGTTCCCTCAGGGTGGTGAGGCACTGGCACAGGTTGTCCCAGCAGCACCGGTGCCTCCAGCCTGCCCCTAGCCTACACTTGGTGCTTTGTTAGTGAACAAGAGTGGACGATTAAAGAGGTCAGCTGTCCCCTGTTGTAAAGCAAGCATGGACAATGTGATATTTGCATTCGTTTGACTTGCACCCAGGACCCTTGTGTAGACCTTGTGTACCACAGGGTTCACACTGGGGATCTGTAGGGCTGTCAGTGAATGGAGCCTTCTGTGCTTGGCAGGATGTTGTTGGTGTATGGGGGGTTGTCTGCTCACAGCACCCCTGCACTAACCTCCCACAGTGTCATTTCCTCTGCCTTCCCCTCCACATTCAATAACTCAGAGCCTTGGCATGTATCAGGTGCTGGGTGAAGTCCTCAGCAGGAGGGAACCCAGCACAAGCTCAACAATGAGTGTAAAAAACAGGGATGGGAAGAAAAATAGAATCCTAAAGTCCCATATTGAAAGGGATCCCAAGAATCATCTGGTCCAACCTTTCTTGGCAAAAGCACTTTCTAGACAAAATAACCCAGCACCCTGTCCAACTGAATAGTAGACATGTCCAACGTTGGAGAATCCATTGCTCCCCTGGGGACATTATTCCAATGGCTGATTGTTGTTATTGTGAAATGTTTTCCTCCTCTGACTAAAAAGAATCTCCCCAGGAGTAACTTGTACCCTTTGTCTTTTCCATGTGACTCTTTGTAAAAAGGGAGTCTCCATCTCCTTTGTAGCCACTCTTGAAATACTGAAGTATGGTGCTAAATTCTCCTCCGGGATCTTCTTTTCTCAAGGCTGAATAACCACAGTTGTCTCAGCCTTTCCTCTTGCAGCAACTTTCCAGTACTTGGGTCATCTTAGTGGCCCTTTTCTGGACCCTCTCCAGCTTGTCCACATCTTTGTGGGGACCACACTGAAGAGAGTGTTCCACATATGGTCTGGCATGCATTGAGTAGAACGGGTTAATGACTTTTTCTTCTGTTTTGGTGATGCCCTTGACCCCAAGACCTTGCTTTCAGTCCACAAAGCAGGTACCCAGCAGAAAGCTGCCTGGGAACTGCCTTCCTATGGGGATGCATCCAAATCCATGCCCTTTTAGCTCTGGAGGGGCTGTTTGCTCTGTAGAGTTTTTGATGGGCTCTTAGTAAATACAGCAGGTCCCCCCTCCCTCCCACCCTGCTCCACCCACCTGGGAACTGGCACCGGTCATAAGAACTGCTGCAACTGGCCCAGGCAGATAGGAATGATGCCAAGGCTAGATGCCTGCTGGTTGACCCAGGAAGAATAAAAATGTTGAGTCAGGATGGAGAAAAAAACCCAAACACGTAGTTGGAAAAAGTTCTGAAGAATCACGCAAATAAGGTCTGAGAACTTGGCCACTGCACAGCAGCAGTGCCAAAAATAGCTGTGAATGCAGGGCTGGTGGTGAGCAAAGCTGCAGAGAACTGTGGCGGATGCTGCTGCTGCAGTGTGAAGAGCAGGGGGTGACAGGAAGAAAATGATGGCACAGTTCTTGGTGAGGGCTCAGTTTGCCTTGAGGAATTAACCTATTTTAACATTTTGCATGTTTGAAAGTCTACTTGCATTTGTTGGCTTGTATTTAGATGGACTTAAAAGGAGTTTCCATCAACTTTAAAAAGAAACAATACCATAAGAAAATGAAACACAATCTTCACAGGAAATTTCAACATAGTGACTGTGACTCAACTTATTAATATTAGCCATGTTATGTCACTGTTGGTCTCGATGCTTTCTCTTTATCTTGCCTTATGAGTGTGCTACTGGGCATTAATGGAGAGAAAAGAATTTGTCAGGTACAAAGCTGAAAATCCAAATGGTTAGTGGTCACCCTTTCCATATACAGCAAAAAAAGGGTCTCCACTGAGTCCTGCTCTGGGAGCAGTCACCCACCTTAATATTGAAACAGGGAAGGGTGCCTTGGGAATCAGGGGTTCATCCCTTGGCAACAGTCTCACTAGTGATCAGGAATGTCCACGGGGTAGCTCCAAGATTAATTAAAGGTTAAATAGATTGTGTTATGAGTGATGTAGCCTGGGTAAGGACTCTGGCCACAGAAGCAGGGTCAGGAAGTGCAAAAATTACTTAGAAGGTTCATGGCTTGATGGTAGCTCAGATGGACACAGGTCATGGTCAGGCTGAGCAAAAATTAAATATATTCATTCATTTCAATAAGACAGCTGTCCTTTGTGCTGTTTGTTGGGTTGGGTTTTTTTGTTTTTTTTTTAATAAACACAACTGAAATGTTTTATTTTGATTTTATATTTATATGGGGTGATTTAAGCAAAATTCAAATGTACTTGTGGGGAATTTCCTTTTCATTGAATTCATGTTTTCTAGGCCAAAAATGCTGAGATGAGAAAGTTCCAAACAAGTCCTGTTTCAAAATTTGTTTTAGTTACTCGAGACAAATAATGCTCTGCACATTGAAGTATTTGATTTCAACTTGTTTAATGACATAACTGAGTGACTCCTGTATGTTCATGTGTTTTTCACTGTCACCAGCACTGGCAGGTTACGAGGTGCAGGTGACAGAGACCATGCGAATTATGCTGTTTATATAATTTTCTATGCCACCAGCCACCCCTGTTGTCCAGAGAAATTCAGCCTAAGTATGGTCTGAAGCCTTGTAAATACAGGATACCAGTGCAGCTCTTCCCAGGACAACGCATGAGTCAGTCTCAGGGGATCATAACTGGCTGAGAAGCAATCAGGCTTCTGCAAGGGCTTTCCTGGAGTTGACATCAGCTATTTCCAGCCTCCTTGTTTTGTAACTGACAGAGGAACTACTTTAACCAGGAAAAAATAATAGTTAAAAAGAAACTATACTATATACTTTGTTCACCCTGTGGCTGAGAAAAGTCCATCTGCTGTCATCAGCCATTTTTACAGGTCCAAGTCTTGAAGGCTGTCCTTTCTATGGCAGGTGTATTGACTTGCAACTCTAAACATTTTGTGTAGATAAATAAGTTATTAAATAAGAATATGGGTCATTCTGATATAGCCAGAATAAGGTTGTGAGATGGGAGGGTGTAGACAGACATGCCAGTGGCAGAAATGCTTTATAAAGTATATCACAGGTGAAGTGCTATCAGGTGCCTTGAAGTCAGTGTTTTAAAAACAGATAAGATACAGATTCAGATACACACACAACACTTGCAGGGAGACTGAGTATAAGCACATGAAGAAATGGATACACTTTGTTGAAGAAGGAATACTTTCTATAAGCTGATCTAGAAATACAGTGATAATCAATATGTTAACGTTGTCCTTTTCCTTACAGCTCTTGATACATGGATTATGGTTGGAAGAGGCAGGGGATGAAGGCAAGGCTGGGAAATCCCGCCTCTTGGAAGCAGGGATGTGCTTCTCATGGAGCAGCAGTTGACTGTCTCCACACCCAGCAGCTCTGGCTACAGATGGCCATGGGAGAACTCTCACTGGGGTGTCTGAGGTGACAAGAGGACACCACAGGGAAAAGTGGAATAAAGATGTTTGAATTAGTTCTGAATTTGAGTGGAGGTTTACAGCCATGGCTTTGCAACTGGTGAAGATTAAGATCTTAATTTCCTGTGCATTCTGCAGCCAGAATACAACCCGTGTCTGCTCTGTAAGAGCTCTGGAAATGCCAGCATGCCGGGTGTGTGAGAAGTGGATTCATTTTGATGGAACCAGCCATCCACCTTGATACTCAGCTGTGCTGGGGTGGGATGAAGGACACTTTACACCTTACATCATCTCGCTCTTGGAGATTTTGGCCTTGCTCACACTCCTGTTACCACTTGATTTATCTTCACTGATGTGCAGACACCAACCCTACCAAGACCATTATCAGACAATCTCTGGATTCCACTGGCCAAATGCTTGAAGGCAGGAGTCCGCAGCAAGGGCTTCCCTCTACCTGATAGTAAATAAAGCCCAACCTCTGCTGAATTAATTCATCTCAGTTTAATCCCTGTGTTGAGAAGGTCTCTGCCTTCCTGGAACCACCTGATGCATTAGAAATTGGATTTTTTATTAATTAGAAAAATAGATCATATATTCCCATAGGCCCATGGGGACATGAGTGTCTACATTGTGTCTTAATTATCTAGCCTTCTGGGGCTGTTACATTTTTTTAAGGAGGTTTGAACCAGGGATCAGTGGATCAGTTCTCACACCAGGCTTTGGTTCTTCACTTAACTGTGCAAGTCCATATAGATTTATTATCCTAAAAATAGAGTACTATACCCTAGTCAGATATTATCTAGAGATTATTTGGCTGCTGCACTGAAAATTAAATTAAGGGTGTTAAAAAGGAATTTAAATAAAACAAGTTTTGGAAAAGGAGAATACCTATTTTAGTAATTAAAGTGTCCTCAAAGATGTTGGCAGGAGTCATTTCTCCTTTGTACATGTAACACATTGATTCACATATGCCATTATAACATATGCTCCTTTCAAGCTGAGTATTATACTGGGATACAGCAAAAGTCACATTTAAGATAGTAAACTGAAGGAAACCCTATTTTGTATTGCATGAAATGCACCTCTGGAATTTTGAGTTCTTCTTTTCTACATCTGTAAAATACCTTTATAGAAGGTAAGATGGCTGATGAGCTAAAAAACCCCAAAGAACTAAGAAAAGGGAAAAAAACCAAGAAAAACCCCTGTGGCTGTGGTATGTTCATTTCATGTTTGTGGTTAATATTTCCCAGGCTGCTTCAAAGTGAGGGTAAGCTCAGTCATCACACCACCTCTTGCCAGAGTCCACTGGTGTTTCTAAATTATTCTGATAAAAGACTGTGAAAAATGAACCTGTGGTAAATTGCATCATCCTTGTGTTTTCAGATGGGGACACAACACAGAACCTGTGTGTTCAGGTCACCCTCAGTTGTACCCCCACGGTGGATGCAATCCCATGTGTTCTGCTGTGATTTACCTGAATGTCCCTGCATTTCCAGCTGTGCAGCTTTCCTCCTTTGCACTAGAAATCTTGCATCAGCTCATTGTTATGGAGATACAAGATTTCTCTTTGATGGAAGGAAAAAAGCTGCTCACGGTGGAAGTCCCCAGCCACTGATCATAGGACCCCCAGTGGTTCCTAGTGTTCCAGTGGTGTGAGGCTTTGAATGGGAGACTTTGAAGTGTTCGAGGCCTGGTTGGACAGGGCTCTGAATCAACCTGGTCTAGTGGAAGGTGTCCCTGCCCATGGTGGGGGGTTGGAATGAGATGGTCTTTAAGGTCCCTTCCAGCCCAAACCATTTTGTGGTTCTATGAAGCAGCTGATGGCTGAAAATGTGAGTTACAAATTGGTACTGAGGAAACACTTGCAATAGAACAGCCTCTCCAACCATGTCTTTAAACAAAGTACATCACCACAAGTTACTATAGGAAGAAGTGGGGAGTCCCTGCTTGGCAGAATTGTTAGAAATTAAACCAAGCCCAGACTCCGTGGGTGTAGCTGGGTTTGCTGGCTGTTGTGGTTCTGGGGTATATTTAAGTGGTTTGTTTATATGTAAATATAAGAAAGCAGAAACATAAACCCGTCTTTGTATTTGGCTATTCTAAAATAAACCCACAACCACATATTTTGAGGGAGGTAATGCAGATGCTACAACCACATCAAGCATGAGTATCCCTGCTGGCAGCCTGCTGGTTTTGCATGGGAGGGAAAATTCTCTTTTAAATCAGAAGTGCCTCATAAATCAGCCCCCCACATGATGGCGTGTTTCCATCAGCCTCATACCCTGGGCAATCTGGGGTTTGGCTCCAAACTCTCACTTTCCCACCCATTATAAAGCAGGAGTGATCGTGCATGAAAGGAGGTGCCTGGATGTGAAACCGGCTGAGAAATATCCCAGTCACTTCTCTTTTCCCATCAGTAGATATTGCTTCAGTTCCCGTTTCCTAATACTGCCTCTTTCACTGTCTCCATGTCCTCTTCCCAGTTGCTTGTCAAGGATTTCTGAGCCTTGGACAAAGACATACTTGAGCTATTTTAAATGAATCTTTGTTGTTCCTATTGCATTTTGTCTTCAAAAGGGTTTTTATTACCCTTTCTACATAAGTTTTCTCTCTTTTATGACTACATGCAATACAAGCTAGACTAAGATATTTACACCATGCTATCTGCAGGGCTCTGGCCATAGTTCCTAAAGGGCTTTTCCACCCTAAGTGATGATCCCACAGAAGTGGTGGGTCTGTGGTACATGGCTCCTGAGTACTCAGCCAGTCCCGCAGCAGCCTGATTAGAAGCAGCTGTCCCCAAAAGCCCCACTGACTTCTGCAGCTATTATTTTCAGAGCTGTAAGGAAAATGAAATAGGAAGTAATGCTGCTGTAATGCGTTTTTGCATGCTCCATTGTGGTGCTGTTTACTTTGTGAATGTTCTTTTTATTTCCATTTGCATTTGAGTGTTGTAACCAGCAGCTGCAGCTCTTCAGCTGAGCTCAGCACTGGGGTTTTCCATGGTGCAATTGACCCAGGAACACTTCTCAGTGGCTGCATCCTGCCATCAGCCAGGGCTTTGCAGTGATGTTATTTAGCACAGGGGGAAGGGAAAGGAGCCAATAGATCCATTTATCTGGAAGCAGGGCTCCCAAAGGCAGCAGAGCCAGGCTGGGAGCTGGCAGCACATCAGCTCCTCTCTGCAAAGGTACTCCAATATAATTTGAAATTTTTATTGCTTGTTACCCAAGGTTAGAAGTGGTTGAGAGATACCAGAAGTGCAGTCTTGATAGTGGGGATACACTGGTTTGCCAGTATCCTGGGGTTGGAGAGAAGACCCCAAACTAATTTACTGGGACACTGGGAGAAGAATTAAGGGCAGGTAAACCCAGACCCTGTAGTTTTAATAACTCTTGATCGGGCAATTCCAATGCTGTTTTAGAAATATATATAAGGAAGTTTGTATCTTGTTTGAACTGCAAGTGGCTTAAAGCTGCTGCAGTCATTCTTGGATTTGATTCTGTTTTACCCTCTGAATATCAGTAAAACTGGTTTCCATTCAGTGGGTGCTGCGGGCTATCATGGGTTGTCATGAATCAAACTGATTTAGGAGCAGTACTGAGTGCTCTGAAAAGTAGAGGGAAATGAGGAAAATGTTCTAGTGGAGCTGCCTGCACAAATGTGTCGCTGGCACAATAAGTGTTGCATTTTTGAAATGAAACTGTTTTGGTTAGGTTTTGTTTTGGTGTTTGTTCATTCATAGTGGAAGCCAAATTCTACTGATTCTCAACTTTCCTTTTCTATTTTTTGTTTCTTCCATATTTCCGGTTTTCCCTGTCTTTCCCTGCACGTGTTCTTTTTTTCTGTGCTTATTTTTTGTGTTCCTCTCTTCCAGTGGAGCATGAGGGCAGGCAATGTCTGCCGTCTGTGAATAGGAATATCATGCAAAAAAGGAAGGAACTTCCAAGGCACCAACTGCCTCTTTCTAACTCATCTGTGCCAATTACCCTCCACTCCTGTATACTTCACTAAGAAATGAGGAATTGTGTACTGTGGCTTATTCTAGCAATAACGCACATTAAAATTGCCTTCACATTTTATAGAGGGCAAGGGGCCTCCTGTGCTTTAGTTCTTGCATCTAGATCTTTTGAGAAATTAAATTCTTGAGAAATTGAAAGCACTTGTGAGCCCAGCTGTGATACATCAGAGCCCAGGACAGGTTGGGCTTCTTAGAGCTCTGCAGAATTGCTGGTTGTGCTCTCTTCATTGTCCATCTGGAGCCAGAAACAGGGCAGCAGATGGACCTCTGCATCTTCCAACGGCAGTCTCAGCTTGTGAAGGTAATTCCCCCTTTCCAATTCAGTGAGAGCTTTTGGTCCAGTATTTCTTGGTTTGGGGAAGGAGAGTGTTTTTGTTATTGATGTTTCATCTTTTCTTGGATAATAAGTTCAGAATCCTTGGGTTTTTTTGGAGTGTGATAAAGCAAATATTAAGCCAGCACTTCAGTGTACAGAATGCCATAGCTGGTGTGGAAGGCTTTGATAGAAATGCCATGTACAGTCTGTTGGGATTCACCTCTGCTTTTGGAGCTAATATGGATGGGTTCACCTGGGAGCTTTACGATGTTGAACTTGTGCAGCAGAGAAACATAACAAGTGGGGGAATGGCTACTGATAGCGGTATTCCTGTGGCTGGCAGGAGTGGAAGAACAGGAGGCTTACCATAAACCTTTAACTGAAATATTATCAAAATTGAACAGAAAAATAGTTCCTCTGTAAGTGTGGTCTGAAGCTGGCTGCTGATTAAAGAAAGATGATAAACAGGTGGTAAATCAGTGCACTAAGTAGGAGGGGGAAAGCAGAGAGCTTCTGGTGGGCTGCACCACTTGCAAAGATCTGGTTTCTATATGAAGAACATGGCAGAATTAGTCCTGTAAGATAATTTGTCTGGGAAGGGACCTCGGGAGGCCTGTACTCCAGCATCCTGCTTGTGCTCAGCCACAAGGTTAGACTAAGTTGCCCTGAGCTGTTTCCAATCTGAGAAACCTCTCTGGATGAGCTGTCCCACTGTTTGGCTGACCTTGCAGGAAGAAACATCCCCTGATATCCTGGCTAAATCTGTTATTTCAGCTTTTGCCCCAGGGAGAGTCTGGGTCTGCTCTCTCAAGAAGCCCCTGGCAGGAGTGTGTTATGAGCCTGCAAAGCCTCTCCTTCTCCAGCAGAACAACTCCCCTTGTCCCCTCCTCTCTCAACCAGGGCTCAGTGCCCTGGTTGTGCTGGTGGCTTCAGGCTTTGGGGGCTTATTTCTCCATTTTGTCAGTGTCTTCCTTGTACTGGAAGGATGCAAAACTGGGCACAGTGTTCTAGGCATGGTCTGCTGTATTCTAGGTAGAGGGGAGAATCCCTTTCTTCCATCTTCTGGGTGTGCTTCTCTTGGTGTATATCCATATGGAGGCCTGAAGAGAAAAGGCTATGTGAACTGGAGACCCAAGCAGGAGCTGACATGGTGGCCCCAGACCACACTGGCTGCTGGCACTTTTGGGTATGGAATTGGTGGGATAATCAATGAGGGCCTGGAGGGATAATGACAAAAATAAATGCTTCTGCAGAGATCAGCCTGCCAGATCCGTGAGCTCATGAGTTACAGCTGAGTCACCTCCCATTGGTGAGATGTGGAGTGGAAGGAATGGATAAATGGGGGAAAGGAAGCATGTTCTTGGTGTTTCAGACATGGCCTTACCTGATGCCCACAGGTACTTCTGGCAGTGCTCCTGCAGCAGCAGCATGAGACTGCACACTATAGAAACTCTTGGCCAGAAAGTCATTTGGGCTAAATCTACACTGGCTACACAAACATTTTTGCTGCTGCCTCCCCAAGCAAGACAGCAAGTTTTCAATTACAGAATCACAAACAGACACACAGGACACGCCCTGATTAATGCATTAAATACCAGGAAAGGCTGAAGTTCTGTTTGTCACTTAGCAGACGGTGACGGTTGCTCCAGTTTGTGAAATATTTCATGCCTGACAGTTCAGGAAATGGTGGTTTGCTCAGCAGAGGTGCAGGAGGCTGTAAGTTGTTATCGAGTGTACCATGAGCCTTTCTCCTAGTTTTTCTCAATTTTCTGAGTTTGTTTTCCAGAGCAGAAAGCTGTGCAGGGCTCTTCATGGCACACAGTGGGGTACCCCAGCAGGCACTTGTGAGCTTGGGGTGCCTGCAGCAGCAGAAGTGTCCTGTGTGCCAAGTTCTTGAATTTTTTATTGACTTTTTGACACTGTAGCAAGTTCATTTTCCTGCAGAGCTGGGCTCACATCCTGCAGATCTCAGTGGCTGAGGTTCCTGTTCCCCAGACACAAGGCGCCTGAGGTTTGCTGAACTGCAGTGAGTTCATTGTGAAACTGTGCCACAGAGGTGGCTCAGCTGCCCCTGCATTGTTGTTCTGCAAAGGGGTTGAAGATGAGCCCTTGCAGGCCATTTCCAATCAGTAGGAACAGGTCTGTGCCGAGTGGGTGCTGTGCTCATCCTGTGTGTGGGAGGGCTCTAGTGGGTTTCCCTCACATCTTCTCCACTTTGAGGAGAGTGCTGTGGTAAGGGCACACCTCGGTCCTTCCACTCACATCTCATCAGGTCCTGCTCTGAAAGCAAAAAGAAACAAACTGGAGGACCAGCGTCTTCCTCCTTGTCATTTCAAGGGCCATGTGAATAAGTCATGGAGATGATGAGCTGGCTCCTTCCAGCCGAGGCTGTGGGAGGTGGGAGCGCAGCCCCTGCCACCCGTCATCCTGGTGGCTCCCAATGCTTCTGCAGATACCTCCTAATTTCTAAAACAGGGAAACACCTCTGCTCCAATATGACCCCTCAACTTTTAAACATGGCTTAGGGAGCAAGTTGTTCCTCTTCACAACAAGGACCTTTCTCAGGGAAATAAGCTGTTTCCCCTGAAATACAGAAATTTTGTCTCTACTTGGATCTGTAAGGTTCCATGCAATGTGATTGTGGCACAGCATCAGTGCTCCAGCCTTGGCATGGGGAATGGTCAAATGTCAGCCATGTGCAGCTCCCCTGACCCCAGCAGGGTCCTGCCTCCATCCTACTGTGGGGGTCTGTAGCTACAGAATCCCAGAATCATTTAGGCTGGAAAATCCTCTGAGATCATCGAGTCCAACCATTCCCCCAGCACTGCCAGGCGCACCACTAAACCGTCTCCCCAAGTGCCTGTTTTTTAAATCCCTCCAGGGATAGTGACTCTGCTTCTGCCCTGGGCAGCCCATTCCAGGGCTTGGCAACATTTTCCATGAAGAAATTGTTCCTAATATCCAATCTAAACCTCCCCCGGCACAACTTGAGGCCATTTCCTCTTGTCCTATCACTTATTACCTGGGAGAACAAGCTGATTCCCACCTGGCTCCACCCTCCTGTCAGGGAGTTACAGAGAGCAATGAGGTTCCCCCTGAGCCTCCTTTTCTCCAGACCATTTTAGTCCCTGCAAAATCTGCCAGAGCAGAGTCATTCCTGTTCCTGGAGACACTGCCTTGGCAGGACACCCACTCAGCCTGGCTGTGCTCCTTGGTGGTGGAAGGAGATGTCACCTGCTGTGGAACCCAGAAAAATGTTATTTCAAGGCTTCCTCATACCTGTGAGCAGTTCAAGGGCTGTTCCCACTCTTTAACCCCTGGATGCTCCTGTTACCTAAAGGTGTGTGTGTTGTAATCAAACACCTTGGTTGCCTGCTTGTCTCAGGATGCTGATTAGGTAGAACATTTGTTACCTGTTTAACACAAGTGAAATACTGAAGGGAAGTGAGGTGAGCTCTTCATTAGGAATGGGACTGAGGGGCTCAGCCCGTGCTTCCAGCAAAGCTCCTCATGTTTCTCTGTGGGAAGCCTGTTTGAGGGCTTCCAGAAGCATGGGGCTAGGCAGGAGAAACCCAGTGAGGATCCTCTAAAGCTGATGGTGAAGGATTGCCCTGCGTAGGAATGACAGCTGCTGGATATAACACAGAATTATTATTTGTGTGAAATGTAGATGTCTAAATGGTTCACTTGCTGATTTTAAGTATTGCCACTAGTAATCTATGCGACATCCCTCCAGAATTGATAAAAATATGCTAAGAACTAGCCACAAGGCTGGAACAGGCCAGCACAGTCTCCACTCTGCTCCCTGCTTTCTTCAGCAATAGAGCTGGTGAAAACAAAGTTGTACCTGTCTGGACTTGTCTTCTCAGTTAGTTTCTGCTGGCTGAAGACTGTTGGTGAAATCTTTGTAGTATTAAGCTGATGAAAGAACAAACTCAGTGAAACATATTCTTGCAATGGAGATATGGGAACTGGGCATATTTAATGGATATGCTGTGGTTCACCTGGCTCTTGTTATTTAATAGCCCTGCTCACAAATAGCTGTTATGTGTAATGCTTGTGCTAGATTCAGCTTGAATTAGGGCCAGCATCCTTATGCTGTTTTCTGGCCTTCATTCGCTGTGTTATCAACGCCAAACCACCCATGCTTTGAAGGGAGCAAAACCTCCAGCTACTTTCTGATTGCCCAGAGTTCCTCAGACCCTTCTCCTTCCTCCTGCCTTTGAGAACCTGCCTTTTACCACTCCCTTGTTTTTGTGTTTTCAACCATTGATCCATACAAATAGAACAAACAAAGTCCTTGCCTATGCCTGTGGTGGGCAGGCAGCTGTTTCTGCTCAGGCTCTCGTGTAATGCTGTTGAGGTTGAATTCCCCTGGAAGGTCCCCAGAAGATGCTGGACACATCTTGGCTTGCCCCAGCTTTGATGCTGTGACCATGTGCCCACAGTGTGTCGTGTGATGGGGAACAAGCACAATAGGCAGGAGTCCTTGCTTGAAGTGTGACACTATTACCCCAAAATAGGTGGTGAGCTGTGACAACTGAGCACCCACCCTCTCATCACAGCTCAGGATGCTCATGTGGTAATGTATGTTGCTGCTGTTTTGGACCAGGAGCTGGGTGCCCCAGAAGCCTGGTGGGCCACCAACTCAACACTTCCTCCCTACTGGTTTTTGGCTGCTGGGAGAGACTGGTGAGCTGTGAGAGGCTGGTCTATGCTGTGTTGTGTCTATGCTGAGTAGGCTGTGACAACATCTCACCCCTCATCCCATCTGACATCTCGGGCTGGTCGGGTGCTGACTGCCAGGCTCTTCAGTAAGCTTCATGGTGAGGTTTCTGTATGAATCATGAGCAAAATG
Organism: Corvus moneduloides; assembly: GCF_009650955.1. Classification (NCBI taxonomy): domain Eukaryota; kingdom Metazoa; phylum Chordata; class Aves; order Passeriformes; family Corvidae; genus Corvus; species Corvus moneduloides. Next base: position 11,217,355 of record NC_045490.1, read on the forward strand.
AAGGTAGTAGATCATTCTGAAGTTAAAAAGGCTGAGAACAGCTGCACTGTTTGTGTCAGCTGTCAGAGAGCAAGGAGAGAGGCTGGATTTGCTGTCCTGTTTCCTCTGCAGATCAGATTCCTTATTCCTGGATATCTCCTGCTAACGGTTTCCCAGTGCCTATTTCATCTATGTGTTTGTCTTGACTTAGTTTTCCAGCCTCATACACTAGAATGGATGGTAACTGCCTTGGTGTTCATGCAGAGACAGACTTCTGTCTGTAACTTCTGGCACAGAGGTTTTGGATGGGCGGGTCATCTGATCTGCTCCTTGCTCAGTCCCTGGCCTTCCTCATCTCTGAGCCCTGTGGCTACAGGTCCTCCTGGCTACCCCATCTTCCTGTCATGCTGCCTGTGATCTGGCACTGCCCTTCCACCATGGTCAGCAAGGCAGTCAGTGGTTGAGAATGTTCATGCCTGGCAGCCCTGAGTCCTTCATACTGTATGTGACATCTCTGCTTATATCAAGTTGGTGACTAAATACAGCAGGATGAGAAGATTTTCTAGGTTTTAGGCAATTTATGACTTCTGCTGGCTTGGGCCGATATGCCTTTGAGAGTTCAGCTGATGGCAGTGCATGCCATGCTCTTGTTGAAACTCTGGAAGGGGACATGGGAAGTTTTCTCATCCCTTCCCAGCTCCTCCCTTCTCTGGGGAAGCTGTGCTAGGACAGAGTGCATGGCAGGGAACCACACTGTCTGAATTCACATCCTGACCTTATCAGAACAAATGAGACCAAAGGTTAGTGGTAGTGCAAGTAACTGGAGCTACCTGCACCATGCAGCTGCACCAATGAGCTTTTACTGTTGCTTTTGCACATAGAAGGGCTTGGGGGGGGAGGGGGGCAGGGATGAGTTAACAGTGAGAGAAATATTAAAGGGGGTAGAAAAATGTGGGAGAAAAATCAGCTCTGAAGTGCAGCGCTGTGGTGGGAGAGGGTACAGGCAGTGGACTGAAGCAACTGGTGAAAGGGATACGACTTAGATACAATTGGTCCATGAAAAATGTGACTTTCCTCCCTATCTCCCTTTCTAGGGAAGATGTTTCCCCATCTAAGCTCTAGAAAAGTTAGTTACAGATAACACTTCTTTCCTTGGCCCTCCCAAGTCTCTGAGAGAGGCTTTTGCCCTTAGAAAGTTTCTGTCTTCCTTGTGTTATGTTTACAAATATGGGGGGGGAATGGGCCCTTGTGGAACTGGAGAGGAGGAATGATCCTCGACAGCAGAGAAATGTTTGAAGTCCAAGACATTTGGTTGCTTTCTAAGCAACCAAATAAATATTCCACTGTTTTTTTCAGTTATAAATTCATACCTATGACCTGAAGCACTGCTATCCATTCCAGGTGTAATACTGTAAATCATGTGACTGCCTGGAAATGTGTCTGATTATCAGGATTCAATCACCACAGCAAACAAAGGTGAAAGAACTGCAGGCTCTGCTGCCTAGTGGGTAAAGCTTATATGAGGTGCCACTGCTCTGGGCAGCCAAGAGCCAGAGGCTTCTCCAGGCACCAGTGGTTCTTAGTGAGCCACTCACTAAGAATCCATTTGGACAAAGACTGGGGGGAAAGCAACAACTCCTTGTTTACTGATGTGTTATTTTCAGGAAGTTTTGTACTGTTAATGGTCTAAGGCTCTAAAGCTAAATAAAGAGATTTTTTTAGTTTGTTTTTGAATGGTTTCAAGGCTTACAAGTGAGCTGCAGCTAGTGATGGTGTAAGGATGGTGCAGGTAATGGAAAGCCTCTGCTGGAGCAGCCTTCTAAGCCTGCAGCAATAGCTCCATTCATTTCCTAAATGACCAGTGATTACGCAACGATTCCTTTTGTTTTCCACCATAGAGAAGTTATCTTTTTTTTTACAACAGCTTCACTGCCTTTAGATCTTTCTCTCCATCATGCAAGGTTCATAGCATAGAGCTGCTTGCCCTTTGAGCTCTACCCATAGGAACTTGCCTTTATTGCTCTCACTGGGTTTGAAAGGGCTGCGGAGCTCTCCCCAGGGACCTGATCTCCTTCGATGTGAATACTTCCCAGTTGAATTTAATGACAGGTGAAAACAACTCTTATTCCAACAGAAGTTTACTGGGTTTATGAAGAGCTTGATTAGGATAGGCAAGTTCAGAAAAATCCAGTGTCAAGGTTTAAAACTCTTTCTATCACATAGTCTATGCAGGGAGTTTATCCTAAAGAGCTGATGATGCTCCTCTGTGTACAAGCAGCCTAAAAGTCTCTTTAGTCTGTTGCTCCTACAAGTCCCACCTGCCCTGGAGGCGATGGAGGAGCCAGTCAGACATCAGCTCAGTGTAGCAGCCTCCAAGTCACCCCACTCATGAGCTGGAGAGCACCACTCTGTTTTTTTCCCCCTCCCAAAGAGTTCAAAACAACAAAATACCTGGGGTGGAATTTATCCATCCAGATGCCTCAATGGCTGAATAACTACCAAATTCTGTCATGGGACCTTACCACTTTTCACTGGTAAAATACCAAACATGCAGTCATATGTGCAGGTACCTTGGGAGGTAACAAGGGAAAGCATTTCCAACGTCCTGATAAAATAGTCTTGGAGCATGTCTCTGGTCCCTGGGTGTGAGGCACTTGCTGCTGCTTTCTTCTATTCCCAGATCTTGATCTAACCTTTTATCTGTAAGCATTTCAATGCTGGGGGGTTTTTTTGTATCTGAGCATGTTTGTGAAAAGCATGCCCCTTTTAAGGCATGAATGGGTGAATTAATCTCTACTTTATTTTTAGCAGTGTTTGCATCATAGAAAGTTTCCCTTCTCTCTCCTCCCCCCACGTGTGGTAAACTTGCAAGGGCTCTTAAAACTGATTTCCTCCTTGTGTTGGTGATGCTGAGCTGGTGTCCTGTCCCAGGGCTACAGGTAGCTCTAGGTCCTGCAGGCCCGCATTCTTTCTCTGGTAGAAGCTGCTGCTGCAGCTGACCAGGACACAAATCTGGTCATGGAAACATAGAACCATCAAATGGTTTGGGCTGGAAGGGACCTTAAAGCTCATTTTGCTCCAACCTGCTATGGGCACCTTCCACTAGACCAGGTTGCTCCAAGCCCCTCTCAACGTGGCCTTGAACACCTCCAGGGATTGGGCAGCCCCAGTTTCTCTGGGCACCCTCCAGAGTCAAGAATTTCTTCCTAATATCTATTCAATCCAACCCTGCCCTGTTTGTAGCCATACCCCCTTGTCCTGTCACTGTCTGCCCGAGATAAAAGTTGCTCTCTGTCTCTTTTATAAGCTCACTTTAAGTACTGGAAGGCTGAGAATCTGGTGGGTGGTTTCTTTGCTTGTGCACAAAATGTTCCTGCTCTAGATCTGCAGGACTTCAGGTGTGTGTGATTCAAGGCAGCCCAGGTACCTGGGGATTCCCAGCTGGATGGGATTCCCAAGATGTGAACCTTCAGGCCAGATACCCTGCTAGGGAGTGTGACAGCTTTGGGGGGACAGCACAGTCCCCACACACACTGCCACCCCTGCAGGGCCAGGATGAGGTCATCAGAAGCTGCTCTCTGCTCCTGTCACCTGGTAGGTGCTTCCTGAGCTTGCCTGCCTCAGGCTGTGCCAGGGAGGGGTGGTTAATGACTAACAGGACAAAGGGACCCTGCCCAGCCTCCCCCTCCCCAGGCTGCCCCTCCACCTTGCTGTGCTGGATTTGAGACCCACAACCTGGCACTCAATTTTCCCTCTTCCCTCAGTAAGCCCCACATCTGTCCCTGCCCTGCAGGTCAGACTGCAGTAGAGCCTGTGCCAAACGCAGTAGGAAATGTCTTCTTTGTTCCGGCCCTTTGGGCTGGGTCTTCCTCTCCTGCAGCCCAATATTCTCTTCAGCTCTGGCCCAGAAAATGAAGTTATTCTCCAAAGGCCAGAACAGCACAGGGGTTTTCCAGGCAGTGTCAATGGCTGTGGCTCTCACACATTGCCTCAGCTTCACTTGTATCCCACTACATGTGATGCAATAACATTAGACCTTTACAGCATGAAGTATAGCAAATGCATCAAATATTCAGGGGAAAACCAGCTTGCTTTCCCCTTGCCGTTTGAATTGTGCCTGTGCTTTCTTTTTAGGCAAACCTGAGGTATTTAACTGGGGCTTCACTGCTGATTTAATCCCAGAAGCCAATGGTATTGCTGATAGGAACATGCATAGCAGGGACTTGCTGTACAGGATTTTTTTAGTGTTGCCTGTAACCTTGCTCTGAGTCAGGTCTGACTTGCAGATGATGACAAATACAAACCAACTACCCCACAATACACAGCACCAGTGCTCCCCTTCCCTGACATGTAGGATTGCACCCATCAGCTGCACTTGGAAGAGGCTGGGGGGTAGAAAATGAGAGCAAACTAAATTCCTTGTGCTTTCATGAGTCATGAAAAAACCCCTCCGTCTCTGTTAACAGTGCATCTGTTTGGGTATTTTCAAGGATGCTGGAATTCGTCCTCAGAGCTTTTCTATGAGAAAAAGTAAACATGTCATATATAAAACATTTTATTAAAACAAATATACAACACTTTATATACAAAAATAAAATGTACAAGAAAATAGTCTGTTACAGCTTAGTGATTTGATTCCTATCTATTACACACACACACACATTAGAACCTCTTCCATCCAGCACTTGCCTGCACATGCTGGTCCAGAGGATCTGTGGGATGTTAAAACTTGTGTGCAGTACTGGAGAGATCCCCACAGAGTGCCAGAAGGGATCTGCAAAAGGCATGGTAAAAATAAAGAGCTCTGCCCCATCAGTGCAAAATAGTTTCATGCAGCAGCTCTTGAACTCATGAGGAAAGGGATAGGGCATGCCTGTGGCAGAGAGCATCCTATGAGTGCACCTGGGGAATGGACTTGGTGGAAGCAAAGCCTAAACTGAATTTTCACATTTTAATGGTCTATTTACAGAGTTTGAAAGGTCTGAAAGATGAACTATATGATGGAGTAAATCAAAGAAGAGATGGCCCATTAGTGCAATTTTTCTGCTTAAGTGTAATGACAGTCATTAAGCTCAATGTCACCTGTGTTGCACAGGTAAGCAGCAACCAAAACTAACAGGTCAGAGATTTATCTGCAGTGTCTCCTCTAAGCACTCTGGGTAAAGTGCTCATCACACCACACATGGGGAGGATGGTAACCTGCTCCCCAGGCCTGTGGTACCCCACCAGGTCAGACTCCACGGCACAGTGACACATTCCAGCAAAAGCTTCACCTCCAGAGCAATAAGGTGGCAGCTGCAGCTGAGCATCTTCGGTGCCAGAGTCCTGCTAATGAGATGGGGTTCCTTTTTTACATTGATAATGGTGTTTTCATGCTAACCTTTCCAGGCCTACAACTGAAACGGAATAGAAAAGTTACTTTCTTCCTTCAGTCAGTAACAAAGAATTTCTTCCATTCTCTCCACGCCCATTGAAGTTTCTATCCAAGAGCAGTTTGTGGTTGGAGGAAGTCAAGGGTTTACAACCCACAGGGAATGACTTGCATGGTTGGCCTCACTGTATCCAGCCAGGAGAAGTCTAGGCTGCTTTTCTGGTCAAAGAACCTCAAATCCACCTCTCCTAGATAAAAGGAACCAAGAATGGGCACTGAATTAATGCAGCAAGAGCAAAATAGTGTGTATATATATATTAAAAATAAATATCAAAAATTGAAAGATTTCTCAGATGAGAGTAAATACCTTAGACTATTATTTTCCTAAAATACATCAAACACTTTCTATTAAACTGTTTCATTTAAGCTATTGCTAGAAGAAATTCTTTAGTTGTATTCCAAGGAGTTCCTGAAAGCTGACCTAACTTACACATGTATAACCCTGAAATCCATAGGATTTTCTTACTGGAGGTATTTTTGACTTTTCCTTTTTATCAACTAATTCCTTACAGCCTTCCAACAGGCTGCTTGGAAATCTCATAACACAAGGATGGTGGATTCCTCAATTTCCTTTGCTGCCTTCTAATTAGTGTCTTATCTGCATCATCCTGTGGCCTTGATTGTCAGGGATAGCCCAGAAGCCTGTACCTGAAGTCGTGTTGATGTCCCCGTCCTGCTCCTTGTAGCCGTAGGTGCTGCAAAGGGTCTGGGTGCCTGACTCATTGGTGAGAAAGCCTTTACCCCCAATGCTGGTGTTGTGCCAGTCTTGGGCTGGTCCAAGCAGCTGGAAGAGAAGAAGGAGATGGTAAAAACTGCTCCTTCTTGCTGGGGGTGCAATGTTTGATTACTTGCCCTTAATTAGAAGACAGGTAAGCAATAAGATTAAGTTCTATTTTCTCATGCTAAGTTAAATAAAACATGTTTTATTCACAGTTTAAAAAAAAAAGTTCATGCAAAACAGCAAGGGCTGGAGCACCTTTTTCTATCTTATCAGTGGGATGAGTGTGACATGTCTGGAAATGCAGATTAAGAGCTAAACACGTAAGAGGTGGAGGGAAGGGCAAAACAGAAAAATCTGGAGGATCTCTGCAGACCCTAATACAACAACCTGAGATCAAGGAAATGGCCTCATTTGTGCCAGGGGAAGTTTATATTGGATATTAGGGAAGAAATTTTTGTGGAAAGGATTGTCAAGCATTGGAACAGATTGTCTAGGGAAGCAGTGGATTCATCATCCCTGGAAGTGTTCAAAAAACATGAGGATATGGCACTTAAGGACATGGTGGTTACGCTGGGCTGATGGTTGGACTTGATGTCTTAGAGATCTTTTCCAACCTTAATGATTCTGCAGCTCTGATTCTATGAACCTCTACTCCTAGCAGTACTCAGTAACTTCCTCTGACTTTCACATGAAAGGTAAATATTTCCATGGGTGTGTCCTCTCCAGTTCATGTTTGCAAAGCAGCTTTCTTTTTATATTTAATTTTTCAGGCTTCCTTATTAAGTAAGTATATGTTCAGCTCGCATGAGACTGGATCAGATACCTGCTTCCCCTCCTCTCTTGGTACAAACATCAACTTAGGACAATTTTGTTCTGACAGAAGGGCTGGTTTTACCTTAAAAATATCTGGATTTATTTCCTCTTCATCTTCATCTGTGACTGTTTTGGAAGCACATAAAAAAAGAGAAAAAAATATAGATGTCAACTTTTAGCCCTCATACTTCTGCTTCTTCACCACAGAACGTGCTCCATATTCTCTTGTCACAAAACACCAGTACTTTTTACTCATGCCCACCCCAGACTCCTTATAGCCCTTCATCTCTGATGCTTTTCAACAACTGCACGTTGAGATGCAGAGCTCCAGCTAGCTCTGATGCCTCCCTAGGACTCAACAGAGCAGAGCCCACTTGCTGTGGAAGCTTATAGGAATAAGATGATTTGCACCCCAAGTGAAGAACCACTCTGATATATCCATGTTAATTGTTTATTTCCCCAGTGAGAAGCATGGCTACCTCCACCGTCTTTGTTGGAGCAGGTGGCATTTCAGAGCCATTCACCCATGGGCAGGTGGCATGTGCCAGCTCTTCCATTCTGCACCCTGGCCAGTTTGGTAACTCCAAATTCCCAAATCTATCAGATGGAGGTTGGTTTTTCTACAAAACAGCTCTTGTTTTTCCTGTTGGCCCAGGCACTCCTTCATACTGCCTCCAGCAGACTGCCTCCGTGCCTCCAGCAGACCAGTGAAAGATGGGTAGGAAAAAAGAAATACCCACCTTCGGAGGATGAAGCCAGAGGAGACACCTGGAGCTGGTAGAGGTCGTTGGTGCTGTCAGCCATGGTGACTTCCATTGCTGGCCTCCAATCGGTCAGGGAGCCGCTCACCTCGCAGGAGGACATGTCTGTAGGATGCACCAGGAGTTGGCACTCACAGGAGAGAGACAACCACCTCTGTGGTCCCTGCCAGTCTGATGCTGCAGCTGCCCCAACCCCAAGATTCATCTTTGACCACGTGTTTAGCCCAAACAGCACTTTCTGTTCCGCTCAGACCTAAACCCAGCATCTCACCTAAGGTGATGGCTGTGCTCTCCACCTCCACTTCCTGCTCTGCATAGTCGTGAATGGTGTAGCCACTGTGGTCATCTTGCAAAGGAGTGTTGGTTAAGCTTTCTGCTGACTCTTCCAGCCTTGTCTCTTCATAACACTGCAAAAACAAGGGTAAAGCATGAAAGACTTGTCTAAGAACACGGAAGTTCCCATATGAAAAAAAAGTTAAGCAAGAAAACCACCAAAACCTCTAGCTTCTTCAGCTGCCTCTAAAGACACATACCTTTCTCTTGCTCCTGTTTCTTACTTCTCTTGAAGACTTTGACTTCCTTTCTGTGAAATAAAATAAGACAAATGTGAGAAAGGGCTGCACATTTTAGGCAAGTGTGAGCTCTTGCAGCCTTGAAACCTGCTCAGCTACTGCCAGCAGCAGCCAGTCCCCATACCTCCTGATGCTGCCTTTAGGCATGTTTAAGTAATTTGGGATAAAATTAACTGTTTGTACAGGCTATTCCCAGCAATAACCAGTGAGCAATCCCAGTAGCACCAGTGCTACCAACAGGTCTGTTACCCCCTGCTTACATGGAGCAAGACATTTAAGTGCTGTTTAAGCAGTGTAACTCCAGCTGGCTTGCCAAGGGTTTACCTTTCTTCTGATGCTTTGTCAAGGGTGGCAGCATCCTGTAAACCCTGACAGCACTGGAGCCCCTGTTGATGCTTTTATCCTTCACTTCTTCAATGTCAGGCAGGGAATTCATGGCACAGCGGAAATTTGCCTTCCAGGTTTTTGGATCAGGATCTTTCTCACCTTCTTTATACCTTCCTATAAATAAGAGATGGGTCATGTATTTAAGACTTTCCAGTCTATTTTCTGACATATACACTAGTAGTTAGTCTAACTACCAGTGTATGTCAAGGGTAAGTCATGCAAAAAAAATGCTTTAAGATAGTCATATGACTGATGGGAATGTAAAGCTAGCACACACCTGTATGAATGGCCCAGCTCCGGAAAAGGCAGGCATCCTTCTCCATGTCCCAGCCGTGCTTAGCTGCATGTTTCCATGGAATTTGAAATATCCTCTTATCCTGAAATTAAACCAATAGAGATTTGAATGAAAAAAGAAGCATCACATGCCAGTTTGGAATGATGGATTTAATCAGAGTTCTCAGTTGCAGCTCAGAAATATTATAACCCTCCTGCTCTATATTTTAATTAAATAGCTATTGTTCCATCTATTTTGTTCATGGCATTTAAGGCTTTTTATGGTTTCTGAAACTGGGGAAAAAAAACCCAAAAGTGATACAGTATGGTAGAATTAAGTAATATTATCAACTTTATCCCAGAATAATTTCAATACATTGCATCTAACCTATTAGTATGTCATAAATTACAGCATATTTTCTAGATATACTTTGTTAGAGAATCCCTTTTTTAAGTTTCCCATGAGATCCTGCAGCAATGCTACAAAAGAATGTAGCTTAAATATCTTCTTGGGATGGATATGGAAACTTCAGAGACCTGGTTCAATAAGCTCAGTGATCTCAACCTGTGCTACACACTGGTAACAGGGATATGCCATACAGACCAAAAATTACATTTCTTTCAGGCCAGATCTTAAAACTGGAAGTAACTGGAGTGTAACAGCAGCTGCTTATCTGGGACAGGAGCTGACTTGGCTCAGTGAACAGCAGGAGTTAAAAGAGAGCTTGAAGGTTTCTTGGTTCTGCAACATGCTCAGAATGTTTTCATTGTAATTTATCGTTCCTCTCCTGCGAATTTTCTGAGGGAAAAATGGAACTACTCCACTGTGTACCAACCAGAGCTACCTTTTCTGCGAACAAAACCTGTTGCTTTTTAAACATAATGCTGGCAAGTTTTCTCCATGTTTTTTCTTCATGATCTTGACTTGTGTTTAGTGTCCTTTAAGAATAAGGACTGCTGATGATACACAAGTAATACTAATAATGATGATAATAGTACAGAGCAGCCTCACCTTGTTAATCCATATCAGTCCTGGTATTTGATTGGAATCAATCTGCATTTCCAACCATGGCCTCATGCGCATTCTTGAGGCTGGCATGTTGGCTGTGAAAGAAGGAACAAACAGGTCAGCCCAACTCTCATCACTGTTTTAACCACTCTGCAGTGTCGCCCCTCCCATACCTTCTGTGCTCAGCATCACCACCAATGCTACGAAGAACTACTTTTCCAGAGTCTTAACTCTCGTTCAGTGCCTCTCACCTGCTCCTGGAAGGAAGCAGTTCCTGCTCCGCCTGGCTCAGCTCCAATTTGGAGCTCAGGTTTGGAATTCGGCAAAGAGGCCGACGGCAGCAGTGGGTATTCAGCCCATGCTGCGTGGGCAGCTCTGCGTGGGACCGGTCAGGCCGGTGGGAGCCCGGCTCCGATCCCCGTTCTGGGAGGGAGCCTCCCGCCCACACCGCGACTGGGTGCGGGTGTCCCCCCGCTCTACAGCCACGGAGAGGCACCGACTGCACAACCCTCTTCTTAAAAGTTTATTATTAATTAAGTTGCGCAAGGTGAGGGGCAACGGCCCTGCTGCAGGTGGGTATCCCCAACTCCACCACGACCCGTCCCGAGCAGCGGCCGCCGCAGGGACCAGCCCTACTGGCGCTTCCACTGCACAAATAATTTCCTGTTTGCAGTGTTTTTCCAAGACGCACAGCCCAAGATTGCCCAAAGAACACGTTTCTAACTTTCACCAGCAACCCGCTCGGCGGGGGCGGGACGAGGTCCCGGAGAGTGCCCATCCCGGGCCAGGGTCTGCCAAGGGCTGCCCCGAGCAGCGGGGCTCGGGCCGCCCGCTCCGCCCCAGGCTAATCAGCGGAGCAGAGCCGTGCCCGGCCCCGCGGGTGCGCAGGGACAGCCCGCCCCAGCCCGTCCCCTCCCAGGGCTTGTGCACTGCGCCGTGGCCGCTGCCCGCAGGAGGGATGCGCGGTGTCCACCCCGACGGCCGCCGGAGAGATGCGCCCGCTCCGCCTCCAGAACTCCTCCGCACGACAGAGGCCGGCGCTGCCGCCTCTTTACGACCAGAGGTGAGCCGCGCCGTGCCCCCGGCACCGCTCCCAAGGACCCTGCGGGGCGCCTTCTCCTGGAACCTCCATGCTGCGCAAAGTGAGGGGCTAACGGTGGGGCAGGGCAGGGCAGGGCAGGGCAGGGCAGGATAGGATAGGATAGGATAGGATAGGATAGGATAGGATAGGATAGGATAGGATAGGATGCACCGTGACCCACCTCGCTGTGCCGTGCCGTGCAGTGCCGAGCTGTCCCCCGTCCGGTGCACGCCCGCCTCCCGGCTCTGGCTGCCGCCGGCCGCGCCCGCGGGTATAACGCGGCGGCTCCGGGATTCCCCGCGCCCGGGCCCGGCCGCCGCCCGGCCAATCCGCGCCGCGGCGAGGGGCGGACGTGCTCGCCATTGGCGGCCGCCGCAGCATCACTTCGGGGAAATCACGCTGTTGTAGCACCAGCGGCTCGGGGAGGGGCGCGGCTCCCCCGCCGCCAGCCCCGGCCCCGCCCCGCCGCCCGCTCGCGCTTCCCCCGCGGGATCCAGCGCCGTTCCATGGACACGGAGGGATCCAGCCCCTGTCCCACCGAGGGATCCAGTCTCTGTCCCATGGAGGGATCTAGTCCCTGTCCCACAGAGACATCCAGTCCCTGTCCCATGGAGGGACCCAGTCCCCGTCCCCCCAAGGGATCCATGCCCCGTCCCACGGAAGGATCTAGCCCCCATCCCACGGAGGGATCTAGCCCCCGTCCCGCAGAGATATCCTGTTCCCGTCCCACGGAGGGATCTAGCCTCCTTGTCAGGGAGAGACGGTTGAGTCGCCAAAGCAATTCCTGTGCACATCATGGTGCACCTAAACCAGGAACCAGCGTGTGACAGGTACCTGCCTGGCCTCAGCAGACCAGTGGCAGGACAAGGGGGAATGGCTTCACGCTGACAGAGGATAGGTTCAGATCAGATATTAAAAAGAAATTCTTCCCTGTGAGGGTGGTGAGGCCCTGCAACAGATTGCCAGAGAGGATGCCCTGTCCCTGGACAATGTTCAAGGATAGGTTGGATGGGGCTTGGAGCAACCTGGTCTGGTGGAAGGTATCCTTATCGCAAGGTGTTGGCTCCTTTAAGGTCTCTTCCAAACCAAAAAGTCCTGGGATTCTGTGATTCTATGATAAAGGGTGACCAATGGTATTGTCTCTTATCCCTCTTGGATGAAGCCTGAGGAAGGGAAATGGCAGCATGGCAGAAGGCTACTGAAACAGTGAGGATTTCTCCTCAGTCCACTGGAACTGTACGACAGGGAGATTAGATTTTCACCCAGTGTCTTCAAGGTGCATTCCGTTCAGCAGAATATTAGAGCATTTTTAATTACTTCCACGATTTCAAGGAAGGTTTGTAGTCATATGCAACAAGAAGTTGTATTGGGAGAGAGGTACAAAGATGCATGGGCAGTTGAGACAGGAGTGTGACACCAGCACACTGCCTGCCTGCTCTGGCAAGTTGTCTTCTTTTAATATAGATGAAAGAAAAGCCCCAAGCTGGTTTTAAGTGCAGAGAAACACCCTGTAGAGTCCCATGCTTTCTCTTAACTAATGTTTTTTTGTCTGCTTGATGCACGTAACTTGTGGTAGGATCCTCCAGTTGGGTCTTTGGGCTGAGGGAGGCACCATTGACCACTGACATTTCACCATAGGTAAAGATACAACATATTAGGTACATTAAACAAATAATCAAAGATGGAGAGATACTAGATATTACTAGACAAATACAGGGTAACATAAAAGTAGCCTGAAAAAGAGAAGACAGAAGATATTTGATGTTTCAGTGTAAATGTCATCTACAAAAATAGTCACACCAACTCTTATACAACATAAATATTGACAAAAAAAGATTATGCTGATTGCTTTTGAGCTCCAACCTCCCATGGTTTGCTTTCACCACTCACCCAGCTTTACGAAAAATGAATTCTGACCTTGCTGGTCTCATGGGCTAAGGTCTGAACACAGCAAATGTATCAAACACCTTAAATGACTGAATTTTGAACAGCAACTTTTTTTTGATACATGACTTCAGTACTGTTGAGACCCTTACTGGCTTTTTAGTCTGTATCTTGTCAGGAATTGACACCAGACACCAAATAAATAGACCTAGAATAGAAATGCATGAAGGAAGGTTAACAGCCCCACCCCTGAATCTCCTCTTCTTTCCTTGGGTTTAAACCCAGACAGATCCTACTTAATGGAACTTAACTGAACTTTCTATTTGTGTCCTGTCCCATATCTGCATGGCATGTTTCCATGGAGCAGGACCTGCCCAGCCTGGGATGCCTTATGTTTGTTTGCTTTTTTGCTATCTCTCCGCTGAAACAAGGAAATAACAACTTGTGTCTCCACAATGTTATTGAGTGTCAGACTCCCTTATACCACACTTACAAAGACTTCTCCTTATTAAACTGACTCCTTCCTCTCATTTATCCCACTACACTAACCACCCTTTCATCAGCTTACCTAATGTAGCAAGAATATGCACTTAAATTTGTCACATATAAAAGTATAAAGAAGGAATAAACTCAGATAGTCAATAAATGGTTGGCCATAAAGCCCTTCTGCTCCACCCAGTTAATCACCCAAGAAGAATTTCCATAATGTCAACATCTCTATTCTCTGCAGAATCATAGCCCTGCTCCAGCTTTATTTCACAGGGGTCTTACCTTGGGCACCTTTTCCATGAATTGCCAATTCCCTTGTTTTACCGGTAAGCTGAGACCCAGAGAAGCAGATCACTGGCATATTTTATCACATTTACTTGATCCAGGGAGATCCCAAGTCTAGGATTGTTGAATGCAGAAGTAATATTTAATTGTATCTTTATTTAAAACCAAATTCAATCCCAAACTAATCCTCCAGCAAGCTGTGTTTGTTATCCTATAACATGTACCTCTCCCTCTCAGCCAGTGCCCCAAGATAAGGAGCTCCTAGGAAGACTGTAATTTAAGTGACGCAAAAATGTGACCTTGATGACATCAGCCACGGAGCTCCTGGCATGGCCTCCAAGGAGGGAGGGTTATGGATCAGATATAGAGGCTCAAACATAGGTCTTTTTTCTCTGGCGTCATTGCTCTTCTTATTCAAGCAGCTCAGGATGGCTCTGATCCTGTGCTGTATGAAAGAAATTGTGGTTAATACAGAACCCAGTGTGCCATGAGGTGAACCCATGAGGCTCCAAACATCCAGAAACACTTTGAGGAGCTAGAAGGTGAAGGGCAGAAAACCAGCACACATCAGTGCAGACATGCTTGCAGATGTGGGTACAGACTCAAGAGCCACATTGGCCTCCAGATGAGCCTCCAGTTCTAAATCTCTAAGGTGTCTTGGGGGGAAAGAGCTTGAGCATTATACCAAGTGCTGATGACAGTCTTTGCTTTGAAGATCTTCCCCTGACTGTGAACTCAACCAGGGGAGAAGGTCCGCAGTGGGGAATCTATGCTCTGACAATGGGGAGATGGGGAGATGGAGACAGGGGTGATGGGATTGGGGGCTGCCACAGAAAGCTGCCTCTGGTGACTTGGTAGTGAACCCAAGGAGGCAGCAGAGCCCCAGGTCTGCATGCCCAGGCAGTATTTGTGTGGGGGGAGTGAACAACCACAGGATGGGGCAGGGGTTTCTGGAGGGGAGGAGTTGGAGCATGGTGAGAGGGAGACTCTTATCTGTTTCCTCGTGGCCCTGGCTGCTTCCTTCCATCTCTACATCAGGACCTTCCCATGCCCGCCAGCCCTCAACAACCCTTCCAGACCCCACTCTGTGAAGGCTTGTTTGTTCCTCCTTTCTATCTGCTTTAAGAGAAACCTGCTCTAATTCAAGCCCTTTCTAATTCCACACACCCCACACCTCCCCCCCCCCCCCCACCTGCCTCTGTCTCCTTTCCCCATCAACTCAGAAACAAAACTTCCTTTTTGGAGCAGGACATAAAAAATGGATGCAGAGCCATCCCTGTAACCTCAGCATTGTCATGGTTCCCCACTAAGGAGCACCCAACTGCTGTCACAGTTTGTTGACAGAGGTCATCTGTCAACAGGCAATGCCTCTTCCTCCCAAGAGCTTTCCAGGCTGCGAGGGGTTAATGCAGAGTGATTTTTTTTTTTTTAGGAGCAGGTATGGAGTATCAGCCTTAAAAGCTGCCAAGGCAGACAACCAAAACTAGCTGCTTCTGGGTCAGAAGCTGTGAGGGTGCAGGGCTTGCTGCAAGCTGTTTCCATTTCTTATAAATGCCTATTTTACAGAAAGGAACTTTGGTTGAAGCGCATGCAGGAGAATGAATGTCAGAAATGTTGAAACTCTGCCCAGCTGGCATGATGTAATCCCAGCAAGTGCTCTGATCTGCAGGGTACAATAAATATATCCTGGGATGGGGCGTTTACAGTTTCCTGGAATTGGAAAGACCTATCTCAAGACTCAAAATCATTCCAGTTCTTCCCAGTTATGGCACAGTGAATTTTTTAATTAAACCAAAAAGAGATCCTGTGCTTATTTTGGTGGGAATAAAGGAAATTCCAAAAACTTTACTTGGACTTTCCCTGCTCCTTACTTTCCTCTCGCCTTGCAGGAGGACACAGACATGTCATGAACAAATTGCTGAGGGAAGTCCTGTGAGCTGCAGGCACCTGGCAGCTCTGACAGGTTTGCTAACAAGGGTGCAGACCTGCAGCAGCCTGAGCTCCCTGAAAAAGGCCAAAGAGACTCAGGCCTCTCTTGGTGCACATGGGTCTTCACCCAGGGCACAGTGGGGCAGGTGTGGGACGGTCACAGGGCTGTAGTGACCTGGGGTGTCCTGAAGTCCTGGCATCCTGGCCAGTAACCCTCCAAGTCAAATGGGAATCCATGCATTTTAGACTGCTGGAGTCCTGCCAGTGAAGCTGGGGCTGAGATCAGTAGAAAAAAGGTGAGTTGTGTCTTCAAGTTCTTGTATTTGCCCTTAGAGTATCCATCTGAGAGTGGGAATGGACCTCCTGCCCAACTAGCCATCTGCAGAGCAGGAATCAAGCCAAAGGGACAAGCAGCACATGGTGGGCAAGGCTGGCTGTGCCTCATCTGGGTCCTAGCTTGCAAAGTTTGCTCCATCCTGGACTGATTAGAAAAGGTGCCAAACTTCCCAGCTATCGGAAGGGAAGGACAGGCCAGTGCCTATGGCAGTGTGGTGCTGTGCCTCCAGCCCTTCTCAGGGGTAGGCAGGGGCCAGCTGGAGGCTCATGGAGGCCCACCCCCCACCTCCTGCCCAGCCCCTGCCTGCACCCTGCTTCTGCCCTCCAGCAGCTAGAATGGGCCAGTGTGCCTGTGAGCTGGAGGCAGGGAGACCCTGGGGATGGACTGTGGCCCTCCAGGAAAAATCAGCTGAAAGTGGAGCCTGCAGTGCGGTGACCTGTGAGTGTTTCACTTCTGCTTCATCTTGGCAAGAACATCCATAATGCCTGCTTTGTTTGAAATACTCTGTCCTGTACTTGTGCAAAGTGGATGCCTAAAAGGAAGTTCTTATGGATGCTTAGAAGTGCCTGGGCCGGTCACGTTAGTGCCATGAGGAGCTGAGGGATGGGAATTGGAGGCAGGATGCAGTGGGAAGGCAGCTTGTCCCATCTGGGATAGACTGCAGGTGAACAGCAGGATGAGACCCTGGTCTAGGCTGGGCTGCTGGTCCCAGTGCTGACGGCGACCATGGTGGCATCAAGGATCTTGTAGGACCATAGCAAAGAGTGAAAATCATGTGCTAAAACATCTGAGTTGTATTCCCTATATTTTAATTATTATTGATCGGGTTTTAACCTTGATGGCAACTGCAAACATCTCTGCCCAGACACAGACCATGAGGGAGAACAGTAGCTATATTGGATAATACCACAGTTTACATAAGCAAGACTCAGATTTGGTGCTTGAAAAACACCTGCCTGAGACAGGTGTGGTGTTCTTGTCCTGCTGGGGTTGGAGCAGTAACAGCTGTCGCTTCTGGCTGTTCATTTTTTGATGCTCTCAGAGGGGGTGCTGTAAGCACTGGTTGTGTTCCCCTCAAGAAAAAAGGAAAAGCCAAGTGACACATCCAGCTGGATGCTGGGGAGGCAACCCACTGTGGCTTTACTTGACCCTCTGCTGAGGGACAGTGGTGGATCTGTAATGAGGGAAGGACCTATTGCAACTTTCTCTTGACCAAGGAATGGGGGGGACCCCTTGAGCAGCACCCAGCAAGGGGGGCCCTGGGGAAGGGACCATCTGTCCCACACGATTTCTTGTTCAAACTCATTGCCTTCTCCTGTTTGGTGGGAGTGACTTTTTTTAAAATAAACACAGATTTAATTTTTTTATTATTTTTTTTTAATCCTCTGCTGTCCCAATGGGGAGTTCCAGCCACTGACTCGCCAGCTGTGGCTGAAATCTCAGACCAGAGGGGTCTTGTTGTACACTCCCTTTGCTCTTTTTTGTCCCCCCCTTTTTTTTTTTGTGTCAGCCTTCTTTTTTTGTGTGCACCCCCTTTCATTTGTATCCCCTTTTTTTTGTGTCCCTCCTTATTTTATGTCCTCCCCTTTTTTTGTGTTTCTCCTTTTTATGCTCCTCCTTTTTTTGCCCTTTTCGTTGCCTCTGTTTCTTTCGTCCCTCCTCCCTTGTTGCCCGTCTTTTCCTTTTTTGCCCCCCTTTTTCTTTAATCCTTCCCCCCTCCCCCCTCTTTTTCCCCTTAATTTTCGTGTGGCCGTTGTTTGTGTGCATTTATTTATTTATTTATTTATGTGTTTCTGATTTTGCCCGATCCTCCGCTACCCAGCCCCTACTCATTCTCGTTCTCCTCCTCCCCTGCCATCCCATTCCCCTCCCCCTCGTCCCGTCGTGCCCAGTTTCGGTTTCCTGCGGGAGCAGCGGCGGCGGGAGCGGCTTCCGGGAATCGGCGCTGCGGGGCGCGGCCGCGGGAGGGCGCTGGTGGGCCGGGGCCGGGGCCGGGGCCGGGGCGTGGGTCACAGGCAGGGCTGGCCGGGAATGCCGGCCGGCCCGCAGGGAATCCCCGGCCGGGCCGGGAAAACTCCCCCGGGGCAGCGGGGAGCTGCTGCCCTGACGCCCCGAGGGGGCTCCGGCACCCGCTCGATCCGGTGACCCCTGGCCGAGCCCAGAGAAGGAAACCAGAATTGCTTTCTGGGATGAGTAATGCTGCTCGCCGGGTCAATTAAAGTGTGAAAAGGAAGTATTAAAGGTTAATTGAAGTTAGAGTGTTGTTTCACATTAAGGGTATGCTGTTTTCCCTGGGCATGCTAGAAAAAATGATTCATATATAAAATAGAAAAATGACATAAAATATTATATATCAATTATTTAATATATATGATATTAATTTTATATTATATTTAAAATATATATAGTCTAGAATCCCCCGGAATGTTAGCATATACTATATATAATATATATTACACTTAAAATACAATAAATAATTACACATAATTCAGCACATATTTGTACTATCTATATGATTTTTTTTTTTCCCTGGGCATGATAGAAAAGATAATTCTTTTGAACTTTCTATATAAAGTCATAGTTAATATTGAAGTGCAGCTGGAGCAGTTCCCCCTTGAAGCAGGATCCAGGTGGGTCGGAGGGCAGGTGTCTGCAGTGATTTGGGGGTACAGAGACCTAGACAGAGCTCCCAGCATCTTTAGAGTTCAAAAGTTCCCTTTTTTTGCTGACCCTGAGTTCATCCTGCTGACTCGTGCCAGCAGCGTGGTTCATTTTCTTCTCGTGGGTAGTTTCATCATGCCCTGTTCAGGCTTTGCACACTTGTTTCTCCTCACCATTCCTGGGTGTTTTCCACGGCTCGCTATAGCTGGAGCCAAATAAACCCATTCCTTTTTTCTCCACCGTTTGGCCCCTCTGAAACTGCACTCACTGAATCCAGGGAAACCTGTCCAGGGAACTCCCCCGTGAGTACTCGCCTGCCTGGATTTAACCTGTATGTGCCTGCACCTGGGGTTATACCGCTCTGCAGATGTCGCCTTGTTCTTTAGGCAAGGACTTTTGGACTGTCACCTCCTTCCTGCTCCAGTGAAACCCGAGGCAAAGGGTGAGCCCGGCGGATTGTGTCCCACAGGGATTGCCTTCCTCTGGGTGGCACTGGGAGGACAGGGATTGCTGTAGGGATGTGCTGAGCACGAACGGGACTTGGGCTCAGCTCAGGAATCGTAATCACTGCGAAATAGGGGACTTAAATCGAACGAAGGAGCTCTGCGTACCAGAAGGAAGGAAAGCCCTGTCCAGGATTTCCCCTGCCCAAAAGCTCTCCCGGGAGATGCATCGAGCATTTCTGATCTCCTGTTGCCACCTGCCGTCAGCCGCCCACCGCCTCCTCCTACTCCTGTGCGAAGGCTTCTCTGCTTTGGGGATTGAGCTGCAGCAGAGTAAAGCGTCTGACAAATCAACGTCTGCACAAACAACTTATAAGTAATAATTTTGCTGATTAACCCTTGTTTCACCAGCAATTGTTCCTGCTTGGCCCATCTTATGGAGCAATACTGTGAAAGACTGTACTTTTCCTTCATAAAAGTTGGATAACACTAGAAAACACTGGGAAAATCAGCATTGATGTGGCAAGAAAATGTTTTGTTTCTGCATATTTGTTCTGCCATCACAGGATTCTCACCTGTCCTTCCCCCAGTGTTCCCGAGGATGCCCCCGAAAAAGGAGCAGGGACGCTGACGTTGTATCAGGACATGTCTGACTCAAGAGTTTGAAGCGCATTAAACCAAACTCTTGGCAAGACTGTGACAAGTGCCTTGCTCTACTGCTCAGCTTCTTTTTTCACCATGGCAGAATTGGTAGGTTTTGGAAGAAGCTTCTCCTATGATCAGAAAGACACTGGAGGAACCCACCTCTCTCTCTGACTAAAAATCTCTTCTCAATTTTGTTCTCATTTCTTTCTCCTATATATATATTTTTTTTTTAAGAAATAAACTTATGATGGGATATTTATAGAAAAAAAAAATGCAAACATCATCCAGGGAGCTAGAGAGAATGTGTGAGCTCAGCTCTGTTACAGAGGTGGGTACCTTAATGGACTCTCTGGTTTTTAATTCATGCATCATTAGAAATAGCTTCCAGCAATACATTTGCTCACTCATCTCAAGGATCTAATTCCCCTGACTGGTAACTAGATTTCCTGAAGTGTGGGAATAGCTTGGAAGAAATTGGGGGGGGGGGGAAGGAGGGGGGAGGGACAAAGGCAGAGACAAACAATTACTTTATTAAAAGTAGTTAAAATACAGAATAAATATTTTCTCCAAAACACTTATGTCTATAAAATATAACACAATTTAATTGACACAATAGAAATAAATTTGTACTGATCTAAACATCCCTACCCATTAACATTATAAAAAGCCCATTAATTCTCTAAGTGCTATATGTTCCGATCCTTACAAATCTTTAATTGTCAAATTTACACTGATCTACCAAAGCTGCAGGTAGAGTAAAATCCCAGGATGTGTTTCTCAATGCTTGTGGAATAAGGTGGTTGTGTGAGAGCAGTAAAACTTTCCAGTAGAAATCTGACCTTAAACCTTCAAAGTTAAAAGATCCCCAACCCATATTGCTGTCCCCCCCTGCACTGGCCCAGTCTGGTTTCAAAGAAAGGCAAAGGGGATATATTCACATCCTGTATCATCTGTCACTCGGTGTTGATGGCACAGCAAGACCTGGAGCCAGGTGATGGTCAATGGTCGGATGAGATGTGTGCTGTGAGCCAGCTGCTTCTGCTCACACCCACCCCTATTCTGTTTCCCTGTAACTCAGAAATTAACTCTTCATGAGAAACACAGAAATTTGGTGCCTAGTCAGGTCCTTCTGTAATCCCCTGCATGATTTGGTTTATCAAGCATTTAAATTTTTGTCTCAAAATACAGACACCATTTTGCCACCAAATACTTTGAGATGACAAACACAAACCAGCACAGTACCACTGAAACTGAAGGTGTGTCCTGCCAGATTTTAACACAAAGGAGGAACACTTCTTAAACAAGGAAAGCTTTTACCGCTGATATAAATTTACAGCAATTTTAGAAACTTCTAACTCTCCACTCTTGTGTTTTTTAATACTTTCTGGATGAATGTCATCAGCTTTTTTATAAATATTGTTGTGCTTCTTCTTTCTGCATCACATTTCCCCTGAAAAATAAGTCAAGAAAATGAAATTGCTTAATATTTCATCATTATTTAGAGCTTTTTAATCTCAAAATAATTTTATAAATGATCCAAATTTTCTTTAATTTGCTAATCATACATGTGAATCCTTATTTTAGAGGTGGATCAAGCTGATTATTAGACCAAGGGAAGGATATAAACATGAAATAACACCAGGATTTATTCTTCCATGTACTAAAAACAGAAATTACTCTCTTTTGTAGATGTAAAGACTCATTTGTAAATTATAGATCTTATTTTGTTACATCTCTGCTGCATGATCTCTGGTAGACAGCGAATAAATTCCTACCTCTTTTTCCAGGCTTGGCATGAGCCATTGCCTCAGTCTTTCAAATTTTTGGAAAAAGCCACTGAATTTTTTTATAGCTGGATTATTTTTCAGCTGTTCTGTTCCTTCAAAGATTGTACTGATACAATTCACATCCTAAGATGGAAGAAATAGAAAAATTGAGATACAAGAATTCATAACCACAAGCTATAATGAGCTTATTAAAAAACATTGTGAGTTTTGCCTAGCTGCCTGGGTGGCAAATTCATTCTTATTGACTTTTGGGCTTGAGTTTGCAAAAAACTTAGGCGAGTGTGCTTATCTGCTGTACATATATATTTACTCTGCAGACAGAAACCTGGCAAAGGACAGTATCTGCTGGCGTGCCTTGTAATGTCCAGATGAAATATGTCATTGTCTAGAGACTCAGCCCTGCCTCTTCTGCAGCCATGTGAAGACCAGTTTGATTTCTCACATCTGCTCCTGTCTCTCCAACAAAAGAGAAAGAAAACAGATGAACTTGAAGCTAGTCCAAACATTAACCCATGTGACATCTGACACCTGTGTTCCAGGAGAGATGGGGACAGCGGTCACCCTCTCATTTCCCAGCCCTTGTCCCGTCCTAAGGGTGGCCATGCTGGTCCTCTGCCACAAAGCAGTCACTGGCTTTGCTCTCCGAGACCTTGTGGTCTGGACAAGGCCACCAGAAGGGGGAGAAGGGATGTGGGATGGAAGCCAAGCAAAGAGTGATGATGGTAACACTATCCAGGGTGGGATTGTTTTGAAAGAGATCAGCTAAACTCACAAAGAAGGGAAGGAGAGGACAAGACCATCAGCATCAGGAACAGATTTAAGTGTTATGGGAGAAGAAAGTGATGAAAAATGAAGAAAAACCTAATCATTGAAGATTGGAGGAAATGCAGGCAGCTGCTGAAGGTCAGAATTGCACCCATGATGTTCTTGATGAACGTGTGTCTCCTGTTAATTGTTCCTGGATGCTGCACGATGAATGAGACCATTTTCCCCGCACCCTTGCCTTGGAAGCTGCATGCTTCTGCCACTGACAAACAGCAAGCACAGAGACACCGAGGAAGTCTCTGTCACCTCTGGACCCAAAGAACAGGTGAGAGGGAAGCAGCTCTTCCCCCCGAAGGAGAGCTGGGCACTGACACAGTGGGTTGTGGCAGCACCACCAGGAACCCCATCAGGGAAGGGGTAAGTGAGCTGCTACCATTGGGAACTGCTGATTCTGGATCAGAACCTCAGAGCTAAAGTCAGCCCAAGCCCCAGCCTAGGAAGAGAGCTCCTCCAGACAGGATCCAGAGATCTGGGAACTTTACATCTAATTTGCAAGGAATGGGCTGGATTGGGATGGAATGGGATGGAAACCCCTACCCTCCCGTAACTAGTTTAGGGCAAAAATGGGAATTATTCTGCTCCTTCAATAAATCAATGACTTAGATTACATTCCCACAAATAGCCAACTGGACACACTATTAGCAGAAGAGTTCTGTGCTGGACTGTGGACTGTGGACTGTGGACTGTGGACTGTGGACTGTGGAAACCAAGATTCTAGTAGATGCACAGCAAAGGAAAAAGCCTCATTAACAGTGTCTGCATGATAAGGTAGTCATTTAAAGTTATCTGAGAAAGAAAATCTGAGAGGGGAAAGGAGAAATTTATTGGAGATGCAAAAGAAGGTGGGAAATCCATAAAGGGGAGTTTGATCTTTAAGACAGACCCTGCTCATGGACACCCGGTCACAGTGTCCTGTTCAGTGGGCATTAACACCATCCTTAAGAGAAGATGAGGTAATACAACTATTTAATTCCCTAATTTATGGTAAGGGTATAAAAAGCCGTTTCTAGAAGTGGACTTAATGAAGTAGACTAAACAGAAGGATTTTTCAGACATACAAGCAGGAAGTGTGAATGAATGTGTTCTTTCCTTTTTAGCTGTTATCTCATTCAAAAAACTGATTCAGAAAATCATTCTGTGTGTGTGTTCTGCAGGAGATTTACAAAAACATAGAACAAGTATAGTTGCTGTCCTTTTATATTACAGTATCTTTTTTGACCCATCATTTGATTGGTTTTAATAATGTTTTATATCTAATGACACTTTATATTTTATAATTAATTTTATATCTTATATATAGCTACACTTAAAGTAATTGTTTGCTCTTAAATACAAATAGAATATTTTAGAAGACAACAATTTAAGAATAGAATATTGTAGAAGACAACAATTTAAGAACTACCTCCATTTCTAGTGAAGAAATTAACCAAAAAAGTTACTTTTATTTAAAAATCTTTTACTTACATCTATATTGTTGGGAGTTTCAATCCTCAGATTCTGAAAAATAACACATTAATTCAGCCTTTCAAATATCTTCTTCACTAACGCTGATAAAAATATAATAGATAAAAACATAGATTGTTTTACTTTCAAAAAAATTTAAATATTCAAGAACAAGAAGATTCAGTATATTAAATTTTACATTAGAAAAATGGAAATTGAATTTACCTGAATGTCCTTTGTCATCACCTCACACATTTGCTGGAGTAGTGTCAGTAATTCAGCCACGCTGCTCATCTGGGGAGCAGCAGAGATGCCTGCAGCCAGCAAGAGAAGGTAGAGATGGGTCTTCATCCTCCTGATGTGCTCAGAGAACCTGTAAGTGGTTCTGGACCAGTCCTCTACCATTTTATGGTCTCTACAAGGAAATAACTGTTTAGGTTGAATTTTAAAACTGGTTAAAAAAAAAAAAAAGCCATTCTTTGAGATTTTCTGGAAGAGAAAGGTTCCAGTAAATTTGGTGTTTAACCTTGGGCCAGCCTCCTTACCCAATCAGCTTTTCCATGGAAAGTAGGTAGTAAATATAAAAGGAGTGGCTTTTCAACTTGAAAATTAGTAAAGCATAGAATGACCTAAAGCATGACCAAGCAGATGCCATCTGCACAGCACTGCTCTAGAAATCAAAGCTTCTTTGTTCACAGAGTGTGATCATCTGCTAGACAATAGGAAAAAGACTGGTATAAGAAAAAAACACCAACAGAACCCCATGGAAAATATGTGGCCCATTTCCTAGAAAGGAAAAATTACAGCACTTGTGCAATATTTATGGCAAAATTTTGACAAAATACAGGCATTCTGTAAGAGTTAATTAATTTACAGCAGGAGAAGCCACTGCCCTGGAGCATCAGGGTGGCACTGGGGATAGGCACAGCAAAGTGGCCCTTTTTGGGTGGGAAGAAGGGAAGCAGGGTGTCTTGAGTGCATCAGCCCAGACCCCATGGGCACAATTGGTGCCCCAGAGTTGATTTTGTGTCAGGATAGTGGTCCCCTTACTGGCCCATTCTCTGGACAGGAGCTGACAAGGGTTTGCAAGCATCCAGTCTAAGGTCTTCATTCATTGAAGGCATTGTGGTGTCTTACCTGGCCAAATCAGCCAGTGACTTGTGTTTTCCTCTTTCCCGGAAGCTGGAAAAATTCCTTTTTTACTTCTGTTTAAAAAGTATGATGTTATTTTACAGAACTGAAGGCCGCATCGGTGGTGGCTGCAGTGCAGCCCCATGTCTGCCAGGCAGGAGCAGATCCACTGGCTTCACTCATGGGGTCTGATGTCACAGCATTTCAGAGTAAGCACCTCAAGATCTCAATAGTTTGAATTGGGGAAGTCAAAAGTCAGTAGTGGTTATGTGGCTTAGCTCAAGCTAACCTGAAAGCTTGCTGCTGCCTGCTTTGCTGTATCCGTTTGTCATCTCTAACAAGAGGAGGGTTTTTTCCACACTTCACACTTATCTGTAGAACTTTCTCATCACACAGCTCTGAGGATCATATTCTTGTAGGAATGTGGCAAGTAATAAGGAAGAAACTTTTTACAATAAGGAGGTAAAACACTGGCACAGGTTATCTGGAAAAGCCTCATTCCTGTACGTGCAAGACCAAGGTTGGGTGGGGGTCTGAGCAAGCTGGTCTAGTGGAAGGTGCCCCTGCTCATGGCATGGGGTTTGGAACTAGATGGTCTTTAAGACTCCTTCAATTTCAAAGAACTCTGTGATTCTGTGGACTCTGCATAAGTGCATCTCTGGGAGATGCAAAGGCAAAGAATCTGCCTGGCACAACCAGTTGCCCTTGGGCTGAATTTGTAAGCCATAAAACTGAAAAGATTAAGCCCCACTCTTGGCTCATTGTGTTTTTGGTGTTCCACAGCTCCCTTCCTTTGGTCTCCTTCAAACTCACACTGGGTTTTCAGGCAAAGCCTCCTCTCCCCTTTGGCTGGTACCTGGGCTGCACCTGCCAGCCAGGCTGAGGTTCGACCCCACCGTTAGAGATCTCTGCAGGCAACTCAGTTTTAACTCAAGGTTTGTTGGAAAACCCCACTTTTTTCACCTTTTCCTTGGCCGACAGTTGGCCCATCTACTGTAGCATGGTGTTTCCCATCCCCACTGCAAAGGATTGCCCATGGGGCTGCTGGACACTGCTGTGTCCCCCCACCTCAGACCTCCCTGCACCAGGGCTGCTTAGCGCAGAGAGCACATCTGTCTCCAATTCCATTCCTGGCCGGCATAACCACCAACAGATTTTGTCTCAGGCTTTTTCTTTTCCTCCCTCTCTTGCATTTGGTATTTGCAGACACTTCTGCAGAATCCCAGCACTGTCCCAGAACTTTGTACGACC
Source organism: Corvus moneduloides (assembly GCF_009650955.1). Classification (NCBI taxonomy): domain Eukaryota; kingdom Metazoa; phylum Chordata; class Aves; order Passeriformes; family Corvidae; genus Corvus; species Corvus moneduloides. The sequence continues at coordinate 11,243,492 of NC_045490.1, forward strand.
TGTATGACTGTTCTTTTTCCCTTGATAAACTTAGTCTGTAGGAGATAATTCCCTGTTCCGAAGAATTCGTGGGTATTTTTGTTAAATATAGCAGTAGCATGAACTGGTCTTTCAGCTTTTCCCAGCTCCAAAGGAACAAGATTGGTCCTTCACTGCTTGCTGTTTTACCACTCTCCCTTCTTGTGACATATTCCAAAATCACTGTACTTTTCAAGACAGGGATTTTTCCTTTTCCTCTTTTCCTTCACTTTTTCCCCTATTTTGCTTGAGGTAACAGAACTGCTCAAGTGCCTGTTTTTCTCTCTAAGCTGGCTCAGTGCCCCTACACAAATCATAGTCCCATCTTCTGACAGGTTCATTTTTGTACAGATGGTTTGGGGTTTTGTTTTTAACATGAATGCAGGGTTAAGAAGCTGAAGGAGGATGTAAGAAAAAAATAGGGCAATGTAAGCAATGGGTCCTGACCTCAATAGTGTACATCTCTGGTACCTATAGTTCTGGAATTTGTCTGATCTGGGAGCATGAGCAGAGTGAGGGCACACAAACACTAATAGAATAGGTAGGAATAGGAATAAGAATAAGCAAAGAAAATATTTCAGAAGAAACTCTGGAGACTGGAGTATCAGACAGCAAGTGGAAATCCACACTGCTGGATTTATCCAAAGTGTCTCTATTTCAATTTGGAATGATCAGGAGGGTGGAAGTGAATAAATAATCTAATCAGTCAATTCATGACTTTTGATACTAATGAAAAAGGCATTTCAGTGGGAGTCAGGGTGTGATAAGTGTTCATATTTGAGCCACTTTAGGAATATTATTTAAGAAAACAATCAGATGATGCTGAGTGTGAAAACAAAGTTTTCCTAAAGGCAAGTGCAAGGTGCTGCTGATGCCAGCTGGGATCATCCCTGGCAAGGGCTTCTTTGTGTCAAGAAATTGTGATGGTTCCTGCAGGTTTATGCCTGCACTAAGTTGATGGACTCAGTGAATGCTTTGTAAAAACTGAGTTGCAACTCTTCGTAGGAGCTGGTTTTGCTCTTTCATGTAGATACACGTGAAGTTACAATGGTCAGATAAGGTTTCTTTACTGGTGTGAGTAGAAAATGCAGCACTGCTATGGTGCAGTATCTTGTGCCACCCTAGCCTGCCAGACTCAAGAAAATGGAAATTTCTGGAAACCAGGGAACAACTCCAGGAGAGATGCTCTCCTTTCCCACATGGTTATGTTTCAATATTTTGTGCTGGGAACTTAGCTTAAAGCAATCCATTTGAAATGGAGTTTTCTCTTATCCCAAACAAATTTTCTGATCCTCAAACTCATCCAGTCTCCTGGAGTTGTAGAAACTGTTTTAAACTTTAGTGATACTCTCACTTGTAACAGACAGAGAGAGAGAGGAGTGAGGTGAGTGCAAAAAGCAGGTCACTAGGAGGGAGTCATATTCACTACATTTAACAAATTATTCTTTAGCTTTTGCTGCCTTGCAGCAGTAAGGTGCCCTTTGTGAGGGTGGCTGGTACAGCAAGGTACATGTGTATGTCTGGATGCTCTTACCAATGAGCAGAATTCCTGCTTCCTACAATGGACAGCAAAGATAAATGCCTGTACTTTGTTCTTGCATCCCAAAGTAGTGCTGCTCCATAGTGCTGCTCCTGGAGCATTTCTGCCCCAAAACTGCCCTGGTGATTCTTCAAAGGCCAGTTCCAAGCCAGGGAAATTGTGAAATTTAGTGAAGACTGGTTTTGATCTAAATTACATGAAATAAAACCTTTTCCTGGGAAACAGGCTGTTGGGAGGAATTTTATTTACAGTTCTGTGGCAGTCCGTGGGAGTGACTGCTTTCTGGAAACAGTATGTGCAATATCTGGCCATTTTTTCACAGGTCCCTTTTACCACTGGACACTGCCATCTGTGGGACTCTGTCAGATCCCACTCTAAGACCAGCTTGACTGAGCTGTTGCACAAAATGGGATGCTTCCTATAGAGAAAAATAAAGGCAGAAGACAAAAGACAAAGGAGGGAACTGTTGCTCAAGACTCAGACAAAATGTGGATGTCATCTGCTGCTCACTCTCTGCCCTGGGCTGGAGCAAAGGCACAATTGCTGGCTGGCCCAGGCTGTACTAGAAAGCTTTTAAGCACCATGGGAAATGCCAGTGGAATGGTAGCCAGAATAGTGAAATGTTTTAAAAAGACCCTAATCCACTGTCATGTACCTCCCTGAAGTGCCAAGGCAAAGGAACAGTAGTGGGATGCTTATCGCTTCGGATCTCAGGACTTCCTTCGGCAGCTTTAGCATCTCTTCTGTTTTCTAAAATCCTTTTGCTTCCCTCACCAGGAAATGAAACTTGTAGGCGCTCAGAAACCTGTGATTATGATTTTTTCAGCCTAAACCACTCAGTATATTTGTCCCTAATGTTTAGTTTCTTTGTTTTCTGATTTTTATGGTGGCAGCGATGCACTGGGTTTCAGTTCCCACAGCATCACACCCTGCAGCAGGAGCCTGCCTTAGTGCCAAGTGTCCCCTGCACTCAGCAAGACCTTCCTGAGAGCAGGCTCTGCCTCAGTTTGGGTGGGTTTTTTGTCTATACATCCTGAAAATGAAAGTCTTAAAAGGCTTTTCCTCTTCACTCACAGGGTAAACAGCATTGTGTATATTGCATGTGAATTTTAAAGTTGTACAGCCAGTCTTGCAACTTCCTCTGCTTTTTTGTGTGCAGCCTTTCCCTGCCAGGGCTCCTAAAAACCTTTTTCATGTGCCTGGATAACTGGTTTGAAAGAGCACCTTTCATTTCTCTTTTGAAATGACTTGTCAATAGGTTGACAGTGTGGTAAATGGATAATGCACCATGTTGGCAGCACACTAAAAATCCATTTCTGCCACTCAGGCTATTTTAGAATGTTCCCGAGGATTCTAAATTCTCTTATAATCCTAGCACTGCTATTCCTGAAGAGCACAGAGCATAAAACAAGAACTACATGTGCTCCAAACTCTGTTAACCTCTGCTAATGCAGGAAGTAAAACACTTCCAGAAGAACAAAATAGAAAGAAAAGAGATTTTGCTGTGCAGATGGACCCACTATAAGGTAATGAGATGGAATAGTGAAAACATGCACTTTAGGTATGAGCTGAGCTTATGCAAAGTTGCATAATTGTAATTAGAGATGTCTTCTGCTTAATGAGTTAATTAAACTCCAGTCTGGTCATTTCAGCACTTAGTAGCATTTGTCTGTGCTTGTCTTGTGAGGTTTAGCTTGGTGTGGGTGAGCAGTATTGTCCCCAGAGCAGGTACAGCACATTATAGTTTACACTTATAGCAGGTTTTAGCATGTTTTGGAAGGAAAGGTGAGTTCTTAGCATGACCTGCGTTAATATTACAATCACTCAGCAATGGTTGGTTGAAAGGGGTTTGTTTTGATTAAGATTATAGAGTTTCTGCAAACTTTGTGATAAAATGCTGCCTTTGCTCCTACTTTTCAGTTTTATGCAGAAAGCTAGAGTGAAACATAAAATACTAGAAAAAAGTGATGCTTCCTAGCCTTGCCTCAATTTTAGCAGCTGTGCATCATTTACAGTTACTTGTGAGAGCTGATGTTTATGTACTTAAATATCTCCTCTGTGTGAGACAGGTTTCCTGGCTTATTTTGTTTCTCTGGATGCATTTTTGATTCCTTGGGAGCTGTGTCAGAAGGGTCCTGTTTGGAGAGGTGCCGTCTCATGTTTGCTCATTCAAAGGTCATTGTTTTACTCTTGCTAAACCTCCGGCAGTGACTAACAGCGTGGGCATGGCCTTGTGAGACAGCGTTCTCCAGGTTTCCTCTTTACTGCTCTCTTTGCTTGCTCTGGATAAGATTTATTAGTTTTAAGACTGACTGGATTAGCCACTGTCACACTGCTAATACCAGTGTCTGGATTTATCCTCGCTTTTCTGTCACCAAGATGGGAATCTCTTTGCTGTGCACCCTTTCATTTCTTGTAAAATCTTGTCTATCTGCTACAGTCATCACAAACCGGATGGTTCCTTGGACATAACTCAATTACTTAATCCTATTGTTTATTTCAGTAGAGATGGGCTATGACTTCCCAAAAATACATCTATGCCAAGTATTTTTCACTTAAAAGTTACACAATGTCTATCTGGGCAGGTCCTCAAACTGCTTCATGCCCCAAAAGCCAGCTAAATGAAGCCACTGCATTTCATTTGGAATTCAGGGTATGTTTCCATACACTAGCAAGAGTGTTGTTTTCCTCTGACACTTCAAGTTCTAGAAAAATGTCATATTTTTATTTAGGAAAAGTGACTCGTAAACCCATTCTTCACTTCATAAAAAATACAGCTTTAGGCAATCTGAGAAGAAAAACCAAACAAATAAATCCAGCCTAAATTAGACAACCTTTGCTACCACCACTGTTTCTGTTTGATAATTATCATTATATTTCTATGGCAATAACCCAGAGACCTGCTCAGGGTTTTGTTTTGGCTTGTCACTGAGCCAACAACACTAATTCCTGACTCTACTACAAAATTTGAAGATACCATGGGTTGAAAATAAATTTGGAGTAATATTAAAATAAATATTATCTGCTCGCACACTGAATATATTAATTAAATAAAGAGTGTGTATCATGCAGGTATACTGTACTGCAATTATGTTGTAGAATTACAGGGAAACAATTGTTCTCAAACTTAATTATGCACATATTGAAAAGACAGCCTTCTCTCCTTTTTATTCCTGCTTTCAGATGATAAGTATTCGACAATTTTGTAAGTGCCTGCAGAAGAGCACATCAATGGATCTGATGCTTAATCTGTATATTTTTTTATTTCACTTATATAGCCTTGACTTATACTCTAGTTATTATAGTGCATAACCTCCACAATATAATTAATACTTTTAAGTTCTTTTACTCATTATCACTTTGAATACTAGGACTGTGCACAAATATAAAAGGTCTCTATAAATTAAATAAATACATTAATACTTGCAATAAGGCATAAATATCTGATAATTCATACATGAAACATTCATGTTAACATTGTGGTGTCTCTTCCTGGTGCTCTGTCTTCCATCAGGACCAACTCTAGTGTTGGGTCTAGTTGTCTCCAAGTATTTGGGGTGCCAACACCTGTCATCAGGACTCCCAGCAGTTCTCGTGCACCTTCTGGAAGTAACTCATGAAGTGCTTCAGGGCTGTCTGTTGGGGCAGGTCTCTCATTGGACAGGATCTGGTGTTCTCAGGTTGCTGCAATAATGATAATAGCAACAGGTAATAGTCAAAATAATGGAGGAAATAAGAAGAACATATTGCTGAGAAGCTGTCGGTGGTTGTTCAAGGGGATGTTTAATCAGAAGGAAAGACAGATCTGCACGAATGAACAGAGAGAAGACATTTGAGTATTAGGAATACTTCTTCCTGGTTGACTTTGCTTACTGAGGTGTGCCTTAGGGCCTTTTCTTATTAGTGTCCTGGATAATGACAAGTTCCAGAATTTGCCTACAGGTGATGCATCTTTTAGGAAACTCTAACTCCCATCCAGACTCTGTGAATTCAGGTATTTCCTGTAAAACCACTGCTGAGCAGCAGCCGTAATGCTCAACACTGTGAAACTAAGGCTATGCAGAGATGGCATCAAAATTTTGCTGTTGACTTTACTCGGCCAGGATGCTGAGATGATTAATTTCATGTTTTGAAAAAAAGTGAGTGGTACAATAACATAATTTCATATTTTTACCTAGGGTGTCCCTAATTCAGCCAGGGGACTTAGAACTAGATGAGCTTTAAGGTCCCTTCCAACCCAAACCATTCCATGATTCTATGACTAAAAATAATTCATGAGAAACTTACTGTATGTGTTTTCTTTAAAGTTGATGTTATGTGATCCATGTTTTTCTCCATCAGAGAAATATGGGCTCTTGCTGGATTACTCTTAAAGGAAAGTTTCAGTCCTTCTATGGTTCCTTCAAGTTGACAGGGAACATGACTGCACTAAAAAAAAATCAAGTAACAGCAAAATTATATTCTGCCAAATTAGTTGACTTTTATCTTTCAGTAAATTCAATAAGTATTTGCATGCATAGCAGAAACAGAAATTACCTATTGTCTACTCTATTTCTGTACAAACACAGAAAGAGGTACCTTCCTATCTTTTCTGGGGTTTGATTAAAAATCTACAGCAGGAGAGAAAAGAAACACATTTTTTAAATTGTTATAAAGGAAAATAAAGAAAAGAATTGTAAAAGCAGACTAAAATCCATTGGGGTTGCAGTTTTATCAAAACCATACTGACTAGCCCGAGGATGTTAGATCTGCCAAATCCCTCTCCCAGCTGTATCTCCCACACACGACAGAAGCACTGTACCCCTCTGTCTACATCTTAACCTTCTTTAAAGCTGCAAGCTCTAAACATTTTTTCCTCTAAAACAACAGGCTGGCTGTTCTTAATTATTTTTCATGAACCTTTTTCAGTTCACAGAACTTGAGAAATCTGCAGACCACAAACTGAAACCACTGATCAACAGGGTTGTGGGCAATAACTTCTTGTGCCAACAAATAGCTTCCTTCAGACACAAACTTTATGGTGCTTTATAACACTCAACTTGTTTGTTTGCCAAAAAGTGAGAACATTTTAGTGCTTCAAGTACTAACCCCATTTACCACCTTTGGTTCTAAATGACAGCAGGTGATGTTCAGGGTCTGCACTTCACGCAGTAATGTTGAGAACAGCTTCAGTAGTTATCTCTCTGCAAGAACTCCTGAGACTGCCTTCAGTAGGAGTATAACCAATTCCCAGAGACCATGGCCACAGAATTGGTTATTTATTTTCACAGCTTTCCATACAAGTAAGTTCACTGAATTTGACAGAAATGCCCATGAACCATTAGCATATGTATTCCTTTTTAGTGAGATTCAGTCTTTTTTAGTAGTCTCTTTCCCTCAAGATCTGCTACAAAGCACCATCATTTTTCAAATAATTAACAACAGCAGAATAACGAAGTTTGAAAGCCTTACCTGAAATTTCCCCTTGGGTACTGGAAGAAAGATCTAAAATTTTTAAAAAGAATATACTGTTAGAAAGTATTTCTCCTCTAAGTGACTGCCACATTGTTAAACATCTCTAACTACGTATCATCTTCATCAGGTTTTCTATTTCTGAACTTCCTTTGGGGAAACAACTACCGCACCAGCTTCTGAGGAAAGCTTGACACGCAGTGCCTCGAGCATCTCAACTTTAACAAGCAAAACACAGGACATGCCAACTAGAGCTGAAACTAGCCCGGACTTCATTTTCTATTTCCATCAAAAGAACTGTAGGAAATGAAGAAAAAGAGATAACGACCCACCTCTTTGTTTGCTAGAGCCACTAGAGCCTTGAGGTTTGCTTGAAATTCTTCTATTGCACCTCCCATTGAGCCAGGTAAGCAGCAACTCACCAAGAAGATACAGAGCAACAGCATTTTGGGTTCAAGGAAAGCTGTGTTTGATTTATGCACCATACGCTGCCTATATATACCCACATACACCTTGAATATTAGATGAAAGGGAAAGTTTTCTCATATAGGAAAAGGCACAAGACCATAGTGGGAGTTATCATAGGCACTGTGGGATGCCTCATTGGGGACAGGTTGGGGGTTTCCTTCCTTCTGACATCAAGTAAGGGGAAAATACCTTTGTGGATAAGAGATGTCATTTTCTTACATGATATCAAAAACTCATCACAGGAAATAGGAGCATTCCTTCTGTAATACAGATCTTCGTGTGGTCCTATTCTTACTTTTGCATCACATAATCAGATGGAGATCTGAAAAGCTGTGTAGTTTTTACATCCTTTGTTCAGTGGGATTTTCTAACATGAACTGCAGTTCAAGGCTGAGTAAAAAATATCTGCAACATACACCTTCTTAGACAAACACAGACCCTAACAACACTTAATCAGTTTGGATTCTTTACCCTTCCTCCCTCACCCTCACTGTTTGGGGAAATACAGCGTAGAACACATGGCTGGAAAAGGCATGGGTTTAATTGACAGCCCAGCAGTGAAAGCATGGCAAGTATTAATGGCTGGAATTAGCTGTCCTGGCATCAGGTGAAAACCTTGTCCCTTAACGTAAGTGGAAAAACTCTATCTACTGAAAAAAACCAAAGTGCTTATAAATGGCTGAAATCTGCTTTCAGATGACTGGCAAGGGATTGTGAGAGGGTAACACTCACTCATTAAAAGGTTACAATTTTCCAGCAGAATTGGACAAATCATTCAATGATGTGAGAAGAGTCATCTGGTTTTCCATAGCTACCTGCTTGAGAGGCCCAGAAGCAGAGAAGACGTTGTGCACATTGAATTATCAGTTTCTCAACACATAATTCACGAGCAGATCTGTTTTTGTTGGAAATACTGCTTAAATAAGTTTTTAAATACTGTTTATATATTCTTGTCCTAGAATTCTGCAAGAAAAGCATAACTACGAGTTTAAAAAGCCATCTTGAAAGGATCTTTTGATCCTAACTGAAAAAGCTCCTGATAAAGCCTTTAACACTAAACTTATGGAACATCCTGTTGTCAGGCCACAACCAAAGAAACACAAGAGATCCACAGATGAAAATGTCTGGCTCCTAGAAGAGCATGTAGAAATAATACAAGATATACTTCCATTCCTCCACAGAAATCAGCATCTGGCTGCTCTTATAGTAGCTTAGACTGGAAAGATAAAAGTGTGTAACCGCTATTTGTTCTTCTACCTAATGTTCCAAACAGATTGACAGATTTCTAGAAGGGATGACATGATAATAAACATTGCAGGAAAGAGTGACTGAGGTTGTCCCTTCTGCTCCTCAGCCTTTCATGCTCACACTCATATTCATAGATTTATAGACTTTGAAAAGCTGGTAACTGTGCTGGTGAAAGGAGAACCATCACAAGCGAAGAAATCATTCCCACTAAACCATCCCACAGCAGCATAAACACACACAATATTTAGAGAATAGATTTCATATTGGTGGGAAAATGGTGTGTGTGAAATAGAAAACTCTTACCAGAAACAGTGCCAATAACTGTCTCCTAATCATCAGCTTTCGGAGAATATTCCAGAGGTCAGACTGGCTACAGAATCAGGGTATGACACATGCATCATCTAAAAGCAAAGTGGAAAAGCATTGCCATGGAGAAATCATTGTGCTGCTGAACAACTGAGTCATACTAAGGCAGCTACAGGGCAGGAGGTGAAACACAAATGGAGTATAATCTGGTGTCATCTCTCCAGAGAAGTTGTACTGGCTTCTCAAAGATGGGTGCGAACTTTGGCAATATTTTTACAGGCTGTTCTGCCAATATGGACACTAATTCCTTCTTGTCTCAAAATCTGAAGTGGCCATAGCACATGTTTTTTGAACCGTTTTTGCACTCATAAAAGGTAGGATTATCACCAAAGTAGAACTGTAGGGAAAGCCTGAATTGTTGGCCACAAAACCACCTGCTGGCTACCAGTTTCTGATTAGGTCCAGACTTACTTCACCTATCCTCTCTGTTACTCATTTTAATTACAGATAATGCTGAGATTGAGCACAAAGGGCTGTATTCCAAAGTTTGCCTCTGTTACCTAACTATGAACTTGATCTGACACAAGAACTATTTGTGCTGTTTCCCTTCATGGAGAAAATACAGTAAGCACTAAAATATGCTGGCAAGTTATTAATCAGTTTTGGAGTTGGCTGAAAGTGTAGATAAATTAGATTCCCAACACTGTTGGCTTGTACAGTGAACCTGAGATGGCTCCCAGCTGGCCAGGGGCTGCTGGGTCAAGGTAAAGGGTGTGCATGGCACGTGCAGCCTGACCCTATGTTTGGTCCTGGCAGGACTCCTGGTCCTCAGGAGCAGGATAACAAAGCTCCAGAGAAGCAGGAGGAAGGGGCAGTCCTCTGGCTTGGACTTTTTTCTAACTGGATGATGAATAGGGGATAGGAAGCAAGAGGAACAGGATGTGGAAGAAGACTGGAACAAGGGGGCAAGGAGCTCTGTTGGCCCTAGAGAGAAATGAACTTGAGAAGCCAAAGGGTGTGATCCCCTTTCCTACCTCTGATCATCTGGAACTTTGCTGCAGTCCCTAAAACCGCCTCTCTTGGTTTCAGCTGAGATGGAGTTGATTTCTTCTCAGTATTTGGTACAATGCTGCGTTTTGGATTCAGAATGAGAATAATGTTGATAGTATACCAATGTTTTGGTTTTTTCTAAGTTGCTGTACCCTAAGTCAAGGAATATTTTTGATGTCTCATGGTCTGCTAGTGAGGAGGTACAGAAAAGAAACGGTGAAGGAGCACAGCTGGGACAGATGACCCAAACTGGCCAAAGGGATATTCCACACCATGGAATCTTATGCCCAGTAGATAAACTGGGGGAGTTACCTGGAAAGGGTCTGGCATTGCTCAGCATGTGGTGAGCAATTTTATAGTGTTATAAATGAGGCTTGGACTTTTTTGGGTGGAATAAAAGTCTGCTCATTTATTAAAAAGAAAACCAGGAGCATAGACCCGAGGTAAGCTCAAGTCCCACTCGACAACCCAGAAAAACAAACTATGCATCACACAGAGCACTCCCTTGGACTCAGGTCCCTCAGGAAGAGGGGGGGCTGAGCCCCGGAGCAGTTCTTATAGTCTCTTTTGATGCTGTGATTGGTGCAGCTCAGATCCTCCCTCTGATGGCTCGTTGCTAGGATCCTCATTAGTGTTCAATTCTGTCAGTCTCTGGGGCGTGGAGTGATTGGTTTGCCCCTTAACCAATAATCCTTCAAAGTGTCTACATCATGATTATTGGGTTGTCTTAAGAACATTCTAGAGCATTCCCCTCCTTTCTATAGACCCACTACTTTCCCCCATTAGTGTCCCCATCTAGTGGGTACATGGCAACATTACACCCGTACAATCGCAATAACAATTAACTCATTAACTGCATACCCCCACTCCTCTAACAAGCAACTTTTAACTCTTTCTCAACCAAAAAAAAAAAAACTTTTTAACCATTTATTAAAATTGGGCATCAGTTATTTGGGGATTTTTTTCCCCTATTTATTTTCATTATTATTATTTACAATTATTGTTGTATTTTGCTTTGTTTTCTATTATTAAACTGCTCTTATCTCAGCCTACAAGTTTTAGAGTTGATTCTTCTCCCCCTTCCACCAAGGATGGGGGGGAGGAGAGGGAGATCAAGCCAGTGGCTGTGTGGTGCGTCACCACCACAGTATAAGAAAGATATTTAAGCTATTAGAGAGTGTCCAAACAAAGATAATGAGGATGCGGATGGGTCTGGAGAAGAAGACATATGGGGAATGGATGAGGGTACTTGGTCTGTTCAGCCTGCATGAGACTGAGGGGAGGTCTTGCACCAGGGTGCAGCAGCAGACACTGACCTCTTCTCTGCAGTGACCAGCAATAGGACTTGAGGTAATGGCCTGAAGTTGTGTCAGGGGAGGTTTAGATTTTATACCAGGAAAAGGTTTTTCACCCAGAGGGTGGTTGGGCACTGAACAGGGTCCCCAGGGAAGTGGTCACAGCACCAAGCCTGACAGTGCTGAAGAAGCGTTTGGACAAGGCTCTTGGGCAGAAGGTGTGGCTCTTAGGAATGGTGTTGTACAGGGACAGGAGCTGGACACGATGATCCTTGTGGGTCCTTTCCAACTCAGCTTATTCTGCGATTCTGTGATTTCCAGCTGGGCTTAAACCACAATACCGCCTTAAAACTCCGTCACTCCTCTCTGAGCCCTTAGAGGACTCAGCATCGCGGACACGATGCGCGTATACCGAGGAAATTCTGCGGGCCCAGAGCCCTCAGGCCGCCCGAGAGGCGGTGCGAGTGCGGCGGGCGGGGCCGCCATGGCCGGGGCGGGGCGAGGCGAGGCGAGGCGGGCGCGGGGATTGCCGGGGCGCGGGGACTGCCGGGGCGCGGGACGGTGTCAGCGGCGGGCGGAGGTGACTGCGGGGATGGGGAAAAAGCCGCTCGCCGGGCCGGGGGAGCGGTACCGCGGCGGGCTCAGTTCGGCTGCGCTCGGGTGGCGGGTAGGGGAAGGGGCGCCCCAGGGCCTCTTCCCGGAAAACGTCCGCCCGCGGCGCCGCGCGGAGCTCCGGGCGGGAAAGCCCTGGTGGAAGGAAACGCCCTTTCCCGAGCCGAGCCCCGCCGGGCACCCCGGAGGAGCCGCGGGAGGTTCGAGCCTGGGCCATCGGCCCCGTGGAATACCCTCGGAATACGCAGCCGTACACACACCACGCAGACGCGTTTGCAGTGGGTCAGTGACGGGCCTTGGGGTCGGAGTTGCCTTCCCCAGACCCCTCCAGTGCCCGGGGCAGCTCCCACCCGTACACAGCCCAATGGTCTGTGCCTGCCCCATGGCCTGGGAAGGCTCGAGTCTTCCCCTTGACAGCAGGAACTAGTACAAAGTGATGCTGGATATACGTATGAGAAACAGGCATTGACAAAGCTTGCACGGTGTTGGGTGTTGCAGTAAAACAGTCGGTTATCAAAGGGAAAAAAATATTGGAGCTTCTGTTGTGTTTGGGGCATTCTGAAGGCACGTGCATAGTGTTTGTCATGTGGATGGGTTATTTGGGGCCATTGTGTTTGATTTCGTGATACACAGTATGGCACTTGGAGGTGATTAATTTCTCAGTTTGAAACAAATAAGGTTTTGCCTTCATATGTTTTGCACCTTGAGCAGTAACTGAAGAACCTTAGCTGTGTTTTTAAATATATTCATCATATGTTGTGCTTGTATAGGTGTTTAGTCAGCTTTCAGTAATGTGTTGTGATTTCTGCCTACTGGATTTTTCACAAAGCTCTCTTTTACAGGATTTACTGTGTTTACACCTCTGACTTTGGAACAGAAATTGTTCAGCAGAAATGTCGAGGATTGAAAAAATGAGTATCCTCGGAGTGAGGAGTTTTGGGGTAGAGGATAAAGACAAACAAATTATCACTTTCTTTAATCCATTAACTATTTTGGTGGGACCAAATGGTGCAGGAAAAACGGTAAGGCTTGCTGTATTTTTGGATTTGAGCTGTAAATAGGTCTGGAAAGCCTTAACATGTGAATAATAATTTCTACAGAAAGGTATTAATAATACTGCAAAAGTCATGCTGTTTGCTATAAATATTGTGTTGTTTAGCATTATTAGAAATCTGCTTTCATGCCTGGAATTTGCAGAGCACTGGTCGATATATTTTCTTAGAAAATTGATCCAGATCCTGATTAAAACTGCTTTTGCAAAGTATCATGTTTTCATGACACTCAAAATTTAAAATATTTCTCTCTCTTTATGTATCTAATTCATTTGTGAATGTTTGGGTTGTTACTGTGGATTTGCCTGTAGTCCATCTTTGTTACTCTAAATTTGTCTTTATAACTACATACTTATTTCTGTTTTCTTAGACTATCATTGAATGTCTTAAATATATATCTACTGGTGATTTTCCTCCTGGCACCAAAGGAAAAACATTTGTTCATGATCCAAAGGTAGGTCATAGTGACTAGATGTAACATGTGTTTACTCCTGAGTAAAATACTCCAGTGTACTCAGGTTGTGAATAAAACTGGGATGCTCAAGTCATAGCCAGCCTTGATCTGAAATGAGGAAAAGCAGAGAGCTGGGGGTGGTTAGAACATACCCTACAGTTGGAGAGGCACGTGTTCCTTTGGACCTTGAGGAGAATTGCCCTCATTCTGGTTTTTTTTGCTTCTACCAAAGGTTGCCAATGAAACCGACGTTAGAGCTCAGATTCGGTTACAGTTTCGAGATGTCAATGGGGAGCTCGTAGCTGTCCAGCGCTCCATGGTCTGTACCCAGAAAGGCAAGACGCCAGAGTTTAAAACACTGGAATCTGTCATTACTAGAACAAAGTAAGTCGTCAAGTGTTTTTTCTTACTTTGGCATGAAGATAGGTTTGGATTTGATATATTTTTATGTATCAGGTAAGAGAAAATTATGTAATGTATTCCTCAACATAGCTACTAATGCTTTTAGATTATTAAGATGTGTACTTTCATTACTTTATCTGTTAGGTGATTGAAAAATCCTATATCTGATAACTGTGGTGTTAAGAAATCCTTACATCTGTTGACTTACATTTATTTGAAAACTTTATTAATAATAAGGGTGGTGAGGCACTGGCACAGGTTGCCCAGAGAAGCTGTGGCTGCCCCATTTCTGGAAGTGTTCAAGGCCAGGCTGGATGGGGCTTGGAGCAACCTGGTTCTGTAAGTAGCATCCCTGCCCGCAGCAAAGGGAATGAGATGGGTGGTAAGGACTTCTCCAACCCAAATCATTTCATGATTGTAGGATACAGTTTGAAAGTATCATTGTGTGGATATGTTGGCTTTACTTCCTTTAGTACCATTTTCAGTTTCAGATTGGCCCATGTTTAACTCCCATGTCCACTGTTTTAAGTATATTCCCTTAACTCAAGAGCTTTCCTGCTCCCTCTGGTGGTTCCTCAGAAACAGTCTGTGTTCAGTCTGACTTCAAAAATTGGCAGTGTTAAATGCCTTTGTTGAACATGGTAATTATGTGCTTAAAAATTGTTACTTGTTAAATTTTTGAATGGGGATGTTAAAATGAGGTTATACTGTTAAAATGCAGTTCACTTTTTGAAGAACTTGCTAGTAACTTCTTTGGGGATTTTCTTTATCTCCATAGGCATGGCGAGAAGGTCAGTCTGAGTTCCAAGTGTGCCGAAATAGATCGGGAAATGATCAGCGCCCTTGGTGTTTCCAAATCTGTGCTTAACAATGTCATTTTCTGTCACCAAGAAGAATCCAACTGGCCTTTAAGTGAAGGGAAAGCCCTGAAACAAAAATTTGATGAGATCTTTTCAGCAACAAGGTTTTTCCCTTTACTGTGATTAAATAAAAACTAAGTAAAAAATGTCTTCTCATAACATAAATGTTAATGAAAATGTCTAAGATACTGTTTCATACATCAGTATTGCTGTATTGCCAAAGCAGTTGAAATTTTGCTTTTTTTAAAGGTATATCAAAGCACTCGAAGCCCTGCGTCAGGTACGACTGAAACAAAGCTTGAAAGTAAAGGAGTGTCAGACAGAACTGAAATATCTAAAACAGAATAAAGAGAAAGCACAGGAAATCCAGGATCATCTCAGCAATAGAGAAGCTCAGCTGGCTGCTTCTAAGGAGAATGTAAAATCAATTGAGAGCCAGCTTGAGCCTCTAAAGGTAATGTCCATGAGGATTATGTTAATACTTTAATACAAAACAATAAAAGAAGTGAAAGATGGATGAATTTCTTGATTAAAATCTTGGATTTTTTTATCTAATCCTTTGCCTTGCAGCAGAATGCAGCACACCTCAACTCACCTGGCAAATGCTGCTCTAATCTGTAAACAGTCACTGAAGGGTTAAGAACAGAATTCTTATAGCAGCATTGGGTTTTTGTCAATTTAAAATCTCTCTCAAAGCTGGCATCTAAAACCATTTTAAGCTTAACTAAAACAAAAACCAAGCTAAAACTTAACATTCCCTATTTTAAAAACATATTTAATAAAACTGGAGGTTTTGCACTTAAAATAATTGATTATGGGATTCATGAACTGATGAGATATTTTACTTACCACATTCTTTTGCAGAGTTCTCTGGCAGCTGTTGAACAGAATCTCACAAAAGTAATGAGGTTGGACAATGATGTGAAGGCCCTTGAGAGCAGAAAGCGGCAGATGGAAAAAGATAATCAAGATTTGCAACAGAAGATGGAAGAGGTTGCCTTTATGACAAAATCTTAGATTATTTTACTTTGTCAGCTTAAGAAAAACAGTTTTCTAGTTTAGCTTGCTGCAGATTTTCCCCCTGTATGTCTTAGTATAGAAATTTTGCACGTGAGGTTTTTGTCTCTTATTTCTATAGTTTTGTTGTGAAAACTATAAATTTTTGAAACATCAATACTTGACTTATAAATTTGTATGTGGTATACAGGTTTTTCAAGGAACAGATGAACAACTAAGGGATAGATACCAGAATCACCAGAGAATAGTGAAGGAGAAGGAGAAGAGATTGTTGGACTGTAAGCGTGATTTAGATAGAGCCACTAAAGAGTGCCAGAGATTTAACAGTGAAAAATCAGAGCTGCTTATTGAACGAGGTATTTTAGACTTCATTTATAGTCTTGTTTTTTAATGTAATTAAGGTATGAAATGGAACTACTGATAATTGAAGTGATCTGAACTGGACAAAACTCCTAAAACAAGTATTAGTTCAGGTTCAGCTGCACAGTGGGGTGTGAGACTCTCGCTGGTGGACAAGTTTTGGTGTTTTTTCTCCTAGAGTTTCTAATGCGCATTTTTTCTGAGCTATAATTACAACATGTAGTACGTTTTGTCTTATAACAGAGAAAAACCATGAAAGCTGAATGCCCAGCATTCTCCCTGTCTCACATGGGGACTGGGGACAAGTCAGAGGGCTTTAGAGTAATGTTCTTTCAATTGCGTATCCTTTTTTTGATGGATTATGGGAATTTCAGCAAAGTTGTAGTAGTCGAGTCACAGAATATATGCTTACATAAAATATGTTTGGGCTTTGTTTTTTTTTATCAGAATAATATTTTTAGTGATTTTAGGGGCTTGCTTTTGAATGATTGATTTTTTTAATTAATAAAAATTTAGTTACCTGAAATAGCAATCTCTACCTACAGCTTGTTTTTATTCTGTAGCTTTTTGTGTTGTTCAAGAATACTTCAGGGTTTCAAATGCTTTAGTAGTCACAACTGGCTTTGAATCCTAAGTGTGTCTTCTGCCTCAGTTTTTGAACATTTATGTCACTTGTTCTTTTTGTAAAGGTCGTCTTCAACTGCAGGCAGATCGTCACCAAGAGCACATTGTGACCAGGGATTCCTTAATTCAGTCTCTGGCAGCACAGCTGGAATTGGATGGGTTTGAACGAGCACCTTTCACTGAAAGGCACATTGCCAGTTTTCGCAGGCTGGTGAAGGAGAGACAGGAGAGAGATACAGAAGCTGCAAATCGTATGATGGTAAGAATATTGTTGTTTAAGTAGTGTAATTTGTATTGGCCATTGGTGTATTATTGGTCCATATGGGTCTTTATGGTGCTGGGAGGAAGTGCTGATGGGGGGGAACTGAAGCTGTTTTTTTTCTAGAATTCTTGCTTGTGTCATCTTCATCTTTCCGTGGAAATTAGTTTTGGGATTAGGAGTGGTCATCAAGGCTATTGAACAGGCAGTTCGTTAGAGAGGTTCTTCTAGCAGCCCTCATGCAGGTAGATCACTGATAAGCTCAAAAATCTGAGGAAGAATTACAGTAGACAGCTGGTTTAAAAAGAAACAACTTTTTGTTGAAGTTATGTTCAAAATGGAGTTGCTGTCATGGAACACTACTGGTATGATGCATCTGCATTTTCCTATTAAAAACATTTCAGCAGAAAATTTTGGATAAGTTGTAGTTTTCTCAGTATTTCAATGCTTTACTGGGGTGAATATTGGCACACTAGTGTGAAAAAGTATTTCAAAATACTTTCCTGTGAAAAAATAATGGATGTATTGTTGCTGATCTTCTTTCAGAGAGAATTTGCACAGAAAGAAGCAATGAAACAAAAACAGGTAGATGAAATAAGAGACAAGAAAACTGGATTAGAAAGAACCATTGAGCTGAAATCAGACATTCAAAGTAAGAAAGAAGCAGAGCTGAAGAATGTAAAATGTGAATTGCAGCAGTTGGAGGGGTTTTCAGACAGAATTAGTGAGTTGAATGAGGAAATTGGCAAGACGGTAAGTTAGTGTGCAATTGAAAAAATTACAGAAGCTTGAACTAAAAACTTTCAGCTTTATCATTAAAAAAATATACCAAAACCCATAACCCCCCTTTGATGTTTACTCTTTCAGCTGTGTTTCTGCCCTTTTAATATCCTGTATTCTTTGTCTGTTTAGAGAGTGCACCTTTGGGGCAGGGTGTGTTCCTACCTTGTTTTTGTACAGTGCACACGTAGAATATGCTGCTTCTGCTTGATGAGTTGTAAACTGGGTAATAGCACAGCTGGCAATTAGGAGATTGGTTAGTCTTAAATTATTGAGCCAGAAACTTTGAAATTAAAGTTCCATACTACTTACATTTTCAGAGATAACTTGCCTGTGAGATGGACTAGTTGGTTTTAAGTGTTTTATGTGATGAAGTAAAGTTACAAGCATTTTATGTTCCAGCTGAACGGCTGGTTATGCTTTTGTAGCCAAATATTTTGTGGTTTTTAGCAGCATATGAATTCTGCTTGACAGTGTTTTTTCTAGCCTCCTCACTAGGATAATTTCAAATTTAATATACAGTAGATACTAAAATACAGAAATTCAAACTAAATATGAGTGAGCTTCTGGTAAAAGCATGAGCAAGCTGGGGCAGTACTGCATTCCAGGACTGCATCCAGTATCTGCTTGGGGCTTTCCTTGCCCCACACCAGTGTCACAGCCTGTGTCCTTCTGCATGTATTCTTTACAAATCTTGTGGCATTCCTGTAACAGCTACTGATGCTGCTGCCAG
The DNA here is from genome assembly GCF_009650955.1 of Corvus moneduloides. Classification (NCBI taxonomy): domain Eukaryota; kingdom Metazoa; phylum Chordata; class Aves; order Passeriformes; family Corvidae; genus Corvus; species Corvus moneduloides. The sequence goes on from NC_045490.1 coordinate 11,262,021, forward strand.
GTAGCTGAAGAGGTTTCTTCTGTTTCCTTTAGTTAGAACTTCATTGATTTTTGTAATTATTTGTGTCTTCTGGGCTCTTATTTTTTGTGTAGGAACATGAGCTGGAGAAGGCTGAGAGGAACAGTAATGTAGAAACACTCGAACAGGAAGTACAGACTCTGCAAAATGAGAAAATAAACCTGGACAAAGCTCTTAGGAGGTTGGATCAAGAGATGGAGCACTTGAATATACACACCACAACAATTACCCAAATGGAGATGCTGAAGAAAGACAAAGTAATGTTTTTATCAATATCTCATAAGAGAGGGACATGAAATTGATACAGTCCCTCCAACATTTGTGTATTTTTCAGGTGTTTATCAACAATCAGATGTAGAGCTTCTGTCTGACTTGATAGAAGCTATTAGCTTAATGAATGCATTGACTGTTATAAACATGAAGATAGGAGAATTTCATTTAAAATGCTTTGTTTCCCTAGGCAGAGAAAGAAGATCAGATTAGAAAAGTAAAATCAAGACATTCTGAGGAACTAACATCACTGCTGGGATACTTCCCCAATAAAAAACAACTTGAAGACTGGCTTCATGGTAAAAATAAAAAGATTAATCAGACAAGGGATACTCTTGCTAATCTTAAGTAGGTATTAATTTAATTAATTATTTCTTCACAAGTATTTATGTAATTATGAATTTAGTGTTTATTTAGGTATCTGCAAAATCAGAGAAAACATCCTGCAGAGTTCTTGTGATGTAGAGCTGATACAGTTTGTGCTAGTTAATAAAATCACAATATTTGTAGTGTGTCAAAGGCAGCACTAAAAGCAGATAGCAAAATAGTGATCTGGAACATCCTTCGTTGTTTGTACTAATTCTAGCTGAATGAATGTGCCTGGGGCTGGAAATTGCTGGTCTTCCGATTTTCTTACAAGTCACAGAGTGGTTAATGACTATATCACAAGTTCATGTGTGATTACCTGTTCCTGATTTCATTTGATTAAATAAAACAGCTAGTTAGAAAGAGTAGGAAGTTTCTCATCAGTAATGATCTAGAAAACAAAAGGGATTTAAAATTAAACACTTGTGCTGTACTTGCATGAATAAAAAGTTGATGCTATAGATTGCCTGAAAAATCAATAAAGAGGAAGTGGTGAATAGTTCTGTAATACCAATTTCAGATTACCTTCCCATGGTTTTTGGTTTTGCTTAAACAGTTTAAATCTGTGGGTTTGGGTAACAAAAACGTTTCTGCATTAATATTTCAGCAAGCAACTGGCATCAGTAGAATATGATAAAACTTATGCCACTAATGAGCTAAAAAAAAAAGAAGCCCAGTTGTCCCATCATGAAGCAGAACTTTTTGATGTTTGTGGAAGTCAAGATTTTGACAGTGACCTGAACAACCTTCAAGATGAAATTGAAAAAAGTTCCAAACAGCGAGGTAAGTTCATGTATAGCTTTACTTTTTTTCCTGAAACACTAATTTAGCTGATTATGCACTGTTTATTTGACATAAGTCTTCTGTTTGTTTTTCACCCAGCTGTCCTTGCTGGAGCCACGGCAGTTTATTCACAGTTCATTACACAACTGACAGAGGAGAACCAGTCTTGTTGCCCAGTTTGCCAAAGAGTTTTTCAGACAGAGGCTGAACTGCAAGATGTCATTAGTGATCTGCAGTCTAAACTGCGCCTTGCCCCAGACAAACTGAAGTCAACAGAATCTGAGCTTAAAAGAAAAGAGAAAAAACGTGATGAAATGATGAGTCTTAAACCACTGCGGTAAAGTACTAAGCAAAGCATATTGTTGCAGGCTGTTTTCTTTCAAATGCTTTGGTTTTGATTATTAAAAACTATGCAGGCATCAAGGAGGCTTTATTTTAGGGCTGGTTAATTAATTTCAAAATGTCATTGTTGGGATAAATATTTTGAGAGAATTTGAGAATGTGTGAGGGTAGAGCTTTCCTTCACAAGAGGGCACTCTTGTTCACTGCTTTATACCTTCTCCAGATCACTTGCTGTAATGAAATTAAAAACCAAAAGAGATTTTGTTTGCTTGTTTGTATCATCTCACATAAAATGAGGGATGTATTACCTTAGCTGGGTATGTAACATAAGCTTAGTTAGATATGGGCAAAGTTAAGGGGATACTATTTTAGCTAAATTTAGTCTTCCACTACTAAATCATATCATGGATTTTGTGATCTTGAATGTCTTCAATTTATGCTGCTGTTTTTGACCAAGGAAATGTTAGGGATTTATATTTCATTTAAGGCAAACTGTAGTTGAACTCCAAGATAAGGAAATTCCAGACCTGAGGAACAAGATCCAGAATGCAAACAGAGATTTAACAGGCCTGAGGCGTGAGATAGAAGAACAGGAATCACTCCTGCAGACAGCTTTGTCTGAGGAAGAAGGTGCCAAAGCACGTTTACAGGATATAACTCTGATGGAAAGGTACCAGGTATGCATTGGTAATTTTTTTTAATATATAGAATTATACTCACTTGCATTTACGTATGTAGTTACTCAGTAATATGACAAAACTTTGAGGTCCTTATTTTAAAATGCTTCCAAAGACAGTATAACATAGGTGATCTTGTACTAATAAAATTTCAATTTACAAAACTCTTTTTTTGAGGACCACAGGGTCCCTTGAGTTCTGATTCAGTTCTGTGCTATATGAAAAAAGAGGTGTAATCCAGAACTGAGCGCAACCACAAGCACACAAAATACAACCAAAGTGTTTCCAGTCCTCATAGTCATTACAGGTCACTGTATTCCCAGCATCTCACATGTGTTTCCTGGTTCTGTGCCATCTGGATATATGGTAAAGGGAAAGAGAAATCCTGCACTTCTTACTATTCTGGCATAGGAGACTGTTTTGAGCAGTCTTCATGCCTTTGTTACCAACAGAAAATCTTTGCTTGACTGAGAACCTTCAGAGGAGCAATTAGAGAACCTGGGGCCAGGCAAAGGACTGAGAGCATTTCATGAGATGAAGATGTCAGCAGCTCCTGAGGCTCCAACAATTCCAGTGTTGCAGGGACAGGTTGCACATGGAAGTGTCCTGAAGTGGGCCGGGGATGTCAAAGGTCTGTGCATCCTTATTGACTGATTCCATCTGCAATTAGGAATTCCAGTTCCTAGCAGCTGACATAACCCTCCTGCTAATGATGTGACATTGCTCCAGAAGAGAGGGTATATTTGAAGGTCTTGAGTGCCTCAAGCCCTGAGCTTGTTCTTATGTGCCAAAGACAAAAAAATACATTGTTAAACATTAATATAGTAGTAATGGTACTTTTCCTCATGCTTTCAGACTGATATTAGGGATGTTGAACGAAAAATTGCTCAGCAGGAGGCTAAGCTGCTAGGGGTCGATTTAAGTAGAACTGTGCTTCAAGTAAGCCAAGAAAAACAAGAGAAAAAACACTTGTGGGATACAGGTAGGTCTTACAAACCTGTTATTTCATTTTTATATGGAAAGTAGTGTTCCAAAATTCTTGCCATTAAAATTTTAGTTTACTTATTTTACATTCTCAAATAATTGTATTCTCCTAGTTCGTTGTTACTGGTATTTGGAGTCATACCAGCTTAATTTACAGATGAATTTTCATAAGGATTACAATAATGGTTTTAATAACAGTGTGACTGTTTGTTTTCGTCTGCAGTTACTGGTAAAATTGAGTTAAATCAAAAACTCAAGCAGGACCAGCAAAGCCAGATTCAGCAGCTGAAGAGTGCAGTTAATGAGCTCAAAGCAGAGAAGCTGCAGATTGTCAGCAGCATGCAGCGGCGGCAGCAGCTGGAGGAGCAGACTGTGGAGTTAACCACTGAGGTTCAGTCCTTATACAGAGAGATCAAGGTGAGAAATACTCTTAATTGTCTAACCCTTAGCTTTGCTGGCCTTGAAATAAAAAAATAATAATCTTGTTATACTTAATATTGTCTCTAGTCCTAGAAAATGGGATGGATTTCTAAATGTTTGTCCTGTGCTGCTATTGTATATCTTTGGGAATTTCCAGAACTTTTTTAATACATATTTTCACATTTTCTTTTTTTAATACACCCAAAAAAGAAATAAGTAACCACATTACTTTTTTTACTGCTTGAAAAATTATTGATCTTTACCAGAGTCCGAAAATAAAACCTACTTTTTTCCAACTACTTTTCAGGAAGCAAAAGAGCAGGTACTTCCTTTGGATGCCATGTTAGAGAAATTACAGCAGGAGAAGGAGGATCTAGTGAATAAAAGGACTGCAAGTAATAAAGAAACACAAGAGAAGGTTTGTTTGCTCTTGGCATAGCTGTGAGATAGGATTAGATATTGTTTTTCAGGCATGGATGGAAGCTGTGGTACTGAGTTTGCTTTTAGGAAACGTCGGTGACTCCAGCAGATGCTTTGGATTGATGGAGCTTTCAGGGAAGAAAAGAAACATGTTCAGGACATGAACTCAATTGTAATTAACCTTTGGCAGTCTTGACAAAAGGCTTCTTGGCACATTTGGCAATATTTAGTGACTGATGGCATTCAAAAGCCCTTCCTAATAGACCCAGGAGGAACAGCAAGGATGACCATCACCCATCCTTGCCAAGAGACACACGGGTTTTTCCCAGGTTAAGTGGCCCTCATTCGTTTTGGGAAACATTTTCATGCTTATAAGGAGTATTGGGATTTTAGAAGCTGAAGACTTTATTAGAAAACTAAAGGGAGTTATGATAAGGAATTGTACTTGGGCAGGAGTGTTACCCGGTATCTTTGATGCAGAGCATATCTGTTCTTGAACATAAGACCATATTTCATTTGAAATCTTTCCTTTGCAGATGAATGGCATAAATGAGAAAGTTAAAGATATAAACACGTATGTGAAAGAAATTGAAAACTATATTCAACAAGGAAAAGAAGACTATAAAAAGGTAATCTAAAAACCAGTCAATAAAAAGTTAGCATCAAAAGTACTTTTGTTTTTAAATCATATACCATTTTCTTCATATTTCTTTAGCAAAAGGAGTCTGAACTTGATGAAGTAAATTCTCATTTGGCTGCCTGTGAGAAACAGAAGGAAAAGATAAGTAAAGAGATGGAAATGACCCGACAAGATATTGACACTCAAAAGGTGGATATATTGTTTAAAGTATATTTGGCATAGTTGAAATAATTCCTAGTTTTGGTTTGTCTGCCTATGTCTGTAGTGGTGTGAAATTAGCTTCCTCTTGATTTATTTGATCAGTTGTTCATCAGGATAGCTGCTATACGTGCATTAGGCTGAAAATAGTTTTGAGATTTGTATGTGCAAATTTAAAAATCATTTATCTCTAACCATCATCTTACGGTATTTCTAAGAGTTCAGTCTGGTGGGATAGTACTCAGCATTTTCAGGAGTATCTTTATGTGGAAGATACCTGCCTTTATAAGTAAAGTACAAACTGCAGGTACCAAAAGTTGCTTGCTACTCCAGATTTGTCATGTGTATAATTCTTGTGTATATGTTTCAAATACTGTTTACATTCCGTATAGGAAATATGTCTTTCCCCATTCTACCCCTTCAATTACTGTCTACTCTTGTAGAACTGAGATAGAGTACTTGGTTAAATCTCATCCTAAACTACTTGTCCTGGTTGAAACATGGATTAATATTCTCAAAAAGAACGAGTCTTGCATTCAGTTGTGACAGTGAACACTGTCATTCCAGTTTGAAAGATGAAATAATATTGCTGGTTTCCATTATACTCTATTTCTAGGACAAGGTAAGTTCTCACTGTGATAATTTTTGTTGTTGTCAATTATTTTATACTTGCAGCATGTTTTAGAGTTGTGCAGAATTCATACATTTGTAATCAATAAGCAACATACTGAAACATTATACAATTTCTTGCTTTCTTTTGGTGCTAGATACAGGAAAGATGGCTGGAGGATAATCTCACTTTGAGGAGGCGGAATGAAGAGCTAAAAGAAGTTGAAGACAATATAAAACAACTTACAAAAGAGATGGGAGAAATGAAAGTCCCCCAGATGAAAAAGTAAGCACCTTCAAAACAGAATGGTGTGCTTTGCACAAGAATTCATTGAATGTCTGAATGTTGTAGTCACTGTGTTCTAGTGTGTCCTGGTCCACTTTCCCCCCCATTCATGCAGAGTGCTTCGTCCTTGACGCCTCTGTTTGCTTCATATCCCTGTGATGACAGTGTAAATGACTCCGTGAAATGGTACAGTGCTTCTGGCTGGAAATAGAGATATCTGCTCATTCCTGTTCCAATCCAATCCTTTTCATGATGTTTACTGAGAAATCCACATTTAAATAATTCATGCTTCTGGATAAGAGTATTTAGTTTTCATTTTCAGTCTGCTCACTTAGTTCCCAGCAGCAAATTTTATGTTTACTTCAGTAGTTTAGTAATAGTTGCTTAGATACTAAACACTTTGGAAAAGTAATCACCCCTTTTCTGGTTCTTGCATGTGAAATATTTATGTAGCATGCTGGAGCTTACCCAGTAATTAATCTATTTTGCTCAGTATCCATTTATAAAATTAATTTTTTTTTTGTTTCTGCATATAGCACTTTAGTATTTGAGCTTGACAACTTGCTTCTCCCACTCAGAATAGTGATTTGAATATGTTCTTAGCAAACTTAAAACTATTTTTATTTCAATAGTGTATTCATTTCAGTGGCATTATAGTTTTAACTGTTACAGACTTTATAGATATGATACAATGAGCTGCTGTTTAACATAAACTCAAAATTAGAACCCTGGTTAAGAAATTGAAACACTAAATACAAAATACTTGTGTATCAATTATGGTTTCACAGTGAACAAAAACATCTGGAGGAGAAAATAGAATCTCTGAAAAGGAACCATCACGTTGCACTTGGCCGCCAGCGTGGGTTTGAGGAGGAGATTGTTCGCTTTAGAAAGGAGCTCAGAGAGCCACAATTCAAAGATGCAGAGGAAAAATACAGGGACATGATGATTGTCATGAGAACAACAGAGCTGGTGAACAAAGATCTGGACCTTTATTACAAGGCTCTTGATAAGTAAGTATTGTCAAATGAGGATGATTCTTAAATGTTTCCATCTTTATTGGTATTGATAACCTTGGTGCAAAGCAGCTTTCAATTCCAGGCTTCCAGGGTAACTCAGAAAATTGCTATGATTCCTTGAGATATATTATAATTTCTCTTTATAAATTCTGGCATTTAAATATTAAGAAGACATAACAAGGTATAACTTCCTTAGTAAATTAATGAAACTATACTGGAAACTACACAGGATTGGTATGATGTAGGAAATTTGTAAGTTAATGTCTGTAATGTACATATATTAAATGCATTGATGGTAATAATTGGAATTTAATACAGTCATAGGTAAGTCTGATATTTGTATTCCCAATTCTCTGTAAGACTTATTTGAAGTTTTGGTTGTACATTTTAGGACTTAATTTGCAGCACAGCAATTGGAGAGAGATAAGGAAAGGTGAAATTGATGTTTAAATCCTTTATTTTTAACTTGGGCCCTTCTACTTTTGTTTCTATAGCAATATATTTTATCATCTTCTGGTCATATCTTAACATGCGTAAGATATGCCAGGTAGATTTCTTGTTTCTCATGACAGCTTCTCAGGTAAATAATTGTGTTTTAAAGAATATTACAATATAGAGGGTTTTTATCTCCTTTTCCAGTGTGGGTGGTTTTGTGTTTATATTAAAGAAGGTAAGGTCATAAGAAACATGTCTGGCATTTGATGGAAAGTTTAGCAAATTTGTGCTTGTTTCTGTTTCCTCTGGAAGCTTGTTTGCTGGTTGTGGACTGACTGGCCAAAAAGGGCATCTCAAAATTTGTAACCGTATACAAAATGAAACATGTGGCTCCTAAAAACCCTATTTGTTTGTTTGTAACGATGGAATAGTAGTGAACAACTTGATGGACAATAAGGGAGGATTTTTGAATCAGTGGATACATCCAGGAAATAGTAAACTGGTGCTCAGTGGTAGAAAGATAAATATTAGGAACAAAAAAAGAGAAAGAGAGAAAGATAAATATTTTGGCCACTGTAGGCATTCTCAATACACCCATGTCTTGAATAAAGTATGGAATTCTGGCCTTCTATTTAAAAGCAGTGCTGGAAAAAGGAGCACAGAAGAGTAATTACGTGGTTGAGGATACAGCATAATGGTCAAGAAGAGAAACAAAATAAATGAGATCTTTCCAAGTTGAAAGGACATTCTAGAGGAACCCCATTCTAAGCTAGTTTGATAATAACATTAAATAAAGTAAACATAATACTAGAATGTAAGCTAATCCAAAATTTATTGTGTGAAGATCTAATTTGTTCAGAGCGTGTATAAGTCTTCCCTTTCAGCTGTAATGGAAATGCACTCCAAGAATTTCCTTTTTAGATTTTTTTTGTATGGTATCAAATCATCTATTGTTTCTATTTAAGGCTAAACAGGAAAACAGTCTTGTAATTTCAAGAAAAATAGATAAGCATCACTTAGCGGTAATCATCTGAAAAATCGGTGAGACAAAATGCTAACTCCAATGGCCAAACCTGTATCTGTGGCTGGGAAAACCAACATTTTGGGTGTTCCATGCTATCAGATGATCTTTATTTACTTTATTTAGATTTATGATAAATTTTGATGAGGAATGCATTCTTGGGGTTAAGTAAATAGTTGAAAACATTTCAGTTTTACTTAACAAAACTTAATAGAGTTGATACCTCAGTATTCCCCAGAACAGGTGAAAGAGCAAAGGTAGAAAAAGCATATGTAAAAATCCATTTCAGAAGGATATTTGAGAGAAGACTATATTGCCATAAAGTTAGTGAGCATTTTTTTCATTACAGAGTAGCTTTTCTTTAAAAAGCCAAGTTAGAAATGCAGTGTCCTGTCCTTTTCTGAGTGCTTTGTAAGATTTCATGAACTAATGTCATGCTGTTATGTTAACCAGAGAAATCAAATTTAAAATTATTAATGATTATCCTGTGTTACTCTTGCTGCTAAAGAGAAAAGTAGTGCTTGTCACAATGCCTGTTTGGGTAATCACAAATTATATTCTCAGTAGGAATTCTCTGCTCTGAGGAGACTTTAGGTTCTCCTTTCCTGCTGTTGTTTGCCCCGTTGGGTGAGGGTGACTGTGCCAAAGAGTAACACTCCTGTTCTGGAAAGCTTAACATCAGATTCATCTTCTTGGTGTCAGCTTGAAAATAAATCTCACACATAAATCATAAATCTCTTAAAAAGTCAGGTAAAGTCATTCTCCATTGAGTGACTGCAAATATATTTGTCATCATTACTTTCCTACTTCTTAAAACTGAGCTGTTTGTGAGCATAGAATTATTTATGCAGTGGCATGTTGTTATTCCTTAGGTACTTCTCCATCCAAAATAAAATAGTATTTTCTACATTTTTAGTAAAAGTATTAAGGGAATGGAAAGGGAGCTGCCACCTGCCTTAAAGCCCCTAGCAGTCCCTAGCAGTCCCATGGTTGCATCTCTAACAATTTGCCTTCTTTGCTGTTGTTTTTCAGAGCAATAATGACATTTCATAGCATGAAAATGGAAGAAATCAACAAAATAATTCGAGACCTGTGGCGAAGCATTTACAGAGGACAAGGTATGTAATAATTTTTTTTAAGTTTTACCCATATGTATCCATTTGATATTGAGCACTGCATATGGAAAAGTGTTTGTTCACAAGATGGGAAATAGCTGGTTCCATTCTAAAGGCTGTATCTGTTCTTCACCACTATAATCTTTCATTGCACATTATATAGTAACGTGCAGGATAAATTGAGTTAATTTTCACTTTCCTGTGTTTTCCAAAGGTTAGGTTTCTTTGAGACAGGGGAAGTGCATGAGTTCATTCCTTCAATTTTGGAAAAATTAATTGCCAATCTATCAGTGGGAGTTCTGAACTGAATTTTTGTTGTCACTACATACTATACCTCTCATCTCCCATTAATCCAATGATATTTTTCGAGATCTTTGATAATGCAAAAACTGTCTCCTTCCCATTTTCAGATATTGAATATATAGAAATTCGCTCTGATGCAGATGAGAATGTCTCAGCCACTGACAAAAGAAGAAATTACAATTACAGGGTAGTAATGGTGAAGGGAGATACAGCACTGGATATGCGAGGAAGATGTAGTGCTGGGCAAAAGGTAATGGCTCTTTATCTTCAGTACACGCACAATAACAGGGATTCTGAAAACTGACTCAGGTGAATGCAGGAATCAAGTGACCAAAGAACAGGCAGCTCCGACTCTTAATTTATTATTGCGTACCACTTTCCTTCACTGTGTCTGGGTGACAATATATGAACAATATATGACTCTGAACATCTGAACCCTGTTTTGGGCTGCCAAAATCCATTGTTTCAAATGGGCACTAGGCTGATTCCCTGCAGGAGTGAAGGGTTTGACTTCCCTCTCTCCTCAAGTTCAAGTCCTCCCATTTTGTCTCTTCCTAGTTACCACTGAGGTTTCCTCAGCTTCAGGTCTATTGATTTGCTCCAGTTTTTTTTCTTTCTGAGCCCTTGGTCTTCTTTTTGCAACTGCATCTACTTCTGAGTTGATAGGACATCTCTTCCTCCAAGTTATGCTGCTTTCACCTGCTGCTGACTATAACCTTTCATTTCATGTCACCAATATCACACCTAGCCATACTTCCAGGCATTGCATTTCCTCCTGTGCTGTCAGCTCGCAGCTCTGTGGTCTGCCCGTTCAGCTTCAATAGCACACGCTGGCCAAGTGGCCTGATGACACACCAGCTGTGACAATGTGGTCAGAGGTTCATCACAGTTAACCACACCCACACATGTTGAGGGTTGTTTCCACCTGTCTGTTCTATTAAATGGGTCCTCTCCTAGAGTAGTTTAGGATGTTGGCGTTAGAGTCCTATGTAAATGAGAGTGAAACTTGAACAAGTTTCTTAGCTGAAATTCTGAGAATTCTTCTTTGATCATCAAATGTGATGCCAGCAGTTGTGATAATTGGAAAATATTTTTGGTAGCACAGTTTCCATTGAGTGTTCTGTAATTTTTAGTAGCTCAGTAGATCTTGTAAATATGATTACGCATGTTGATGCAAAACTAACATGGTGGTAAAATCCTACTGTCTTCCATTTTAGTAAGTAGTCAGGAGTTCAGTAACTCAAACTTAGTAATATGCAGACAAATTTCCACCCTCCCTCCTGTAGTGGGGTGGGCTCAAGCAGAGTGTAGGGGTAATGCAAACAGCAGTGTTGTAGCTTCTTTACCCCAGATTAGAATTCTTACTTCCAATATCTTCTGAATTTTGAGTACTTCTTTGTAGAGTCAATCTTTGAATTCAAACTTGAAGTTTCAATGTAGTTTTTCAGTAATTAATTAGTTATTGTCATTTTGTGAACTGTCAGCACATTGTTCTGTAAACTTCAGCCACAGTTTGTAATGGCATTAAGAACAGGTTGTTACATGTAGACCCTCTTTAAACAGTTTGAAGCTTGAGATTTTCATGTTTTTTCCTTTCCCTCAGGTGCTTGCTTCTCTCATCATTCGCCTTGCTCTAGCAGAAACATTCTGTCTCAACTGTGGCATTCTGGCCCTAGACGAGCCTACAACCAACCTTGACCGAGAAAACATTGAGTCCCTGGCACATGCCCTGGTAGAGTAAGTGAGCTCTCCTTGTGGTGCTTAACAGTGGGTGTTTTTCAATACCCAGTTGGCAGTAGTTAATTATATTTTACGCTGGCTTATCTTTGTTGAGAGTAGTTTTAGATTCCATCTCTATCTGGAAAAGAAAAAAATATTTCTTGCATAATTTGAGGGGGTTTTTTATGTGGGTAAAAAGAGTGGCTCATCAGGATTAGATTGCTCAATGATTTATGTCATTCATTATCAATAAGGAAATATTTTTGTGCTTTGTATTTGCAAGTTCTCTAATGCTAACATGGGATTTAGATAAATGCACACTCAATAATATCTCTCTGTAGGATAATAAAGAGTCGCTTACACCAACGCAACTTTCAGCTTCTGGTGATTACTCACGATGAAGATTTTGTTGAACTTCTGGGCCGTTCTGAGTATGTGGAAACATTCTACAGGATAAAGAAGAACATTGACCAGTGCTCTGAGATCGTGAAATGCAGTGTCAGCTCCCTAGGCTCCTATGTTCATTAGACTGCTAAGTAATTACATATTATAGACAGCATAACCTGATACATTATACACTCCCTGACTTGATAAGAGGTCAGTGTAGGTGTCTGAAAATGTAGTTCCTTTGTATCATATTCTGTTGAAGATTTGTAACAATTTTAGCCAGAGTCTAAAACTGTGAGACTTTTATACTTCTTATCTTTCCACATATTTCTGTGCCTGGGTTTAGGAATCACCATCATTCGAAAGAATTTAAATGAATATGACATAGTTAAATTTTGATGTATTTTATGCTTTAAAAGTGAAAATAAAGTTGTGATGTTCTTTGTGGATGTCCTGCTGGGGAGATCCAGTTGCAGAATCTCTGGAGTAGCTACAGCTCAGTGGAATATGGCTTGCTCTCCATCCCTGGCAAGGTCAGCAGTGCTGGGTGTCGCTTTGGTTGAAGGTGTGTTCATTGCTACCTACCTAATCTACCCAAAATTCACAAGCTTCAAAGAACTTTTACTGCTTTCTCTGCAAGGTAACCTAACTCTGGCTGTTCAAAGACAGAATCTTCCCCAAGTCAGCTTTGCTTCAGAATAAAGCAAAGGCCCATCTCTAACCAGATGAAGGAGTGAATTCTCTGCTCAGTGAGTTATGTCCTGATTCTTCATGGCAATGTCTGCAAACAGGAAAATGGAACGTAAGTGCCTCAGAGAGTTAGGTTGTGTGAATGCTGAACTTCACCTGCCCTGCTTTGAGTTCTTCCTGAAGCTCTTTTCCTTGGTGTGATAACACCCAGGGGCCCTATAGCTTGACAGCCCCAGGGAACCCACTTCTCAGTAGGAGTGACAATGGAAAGCCACAGGGGTGGTCTGCTGCAAAATGCAAAGGGCCTGATTATCAAGAGTCCTGAGGTTGCACACAAGTTCCTCATGCTTGCTGCTTCCGAAGCCACGCAAGCCCTGAGGGGAGGGATTTCTGGGTCCCTGTTTCTTTGTAATCAAGTCAGGGGCTACCTTGAATTCTTGGTAAGTGTCCACAAACAGAAGCTGGACTTAAAATTCTTTGAAACCTCAGTCAATGGTGTATGACCAAAGCACAATTTCAGAGGAAGAATCTTTAAACCACCATGAAAGAAAGTTAATTTCTGTAACATCAGGACATTTCTCCTTGGCAAATGTTTGAGTGAGCCTTAGAACATTGGATGTTGTCTTCCTCCTCTGCCAGGGTGCAGGAATCCCTTTTTTTTGCAGGGATAGGGAGCAGTTGACATGGGAGGGGTGCAAGCAGACCTGGCTTGTATGGACAGGGCCTGGGGCTGGCTGAGCATGATAGACCAGAGCCTTTGCCCCTGGAGATGGTGCAGCTGTGCCCCTCACATTACCATCACACACCCCCAACATCACCTCCTGAGGGGTCTGGATATCTGCACAGAAAAGGACAGAGCCCAGTATACCCCTACTCTGGTTCTTCTCTATGGCAAAGGCTCTTAGGCCTCAGCCTTGGCCAGGGTGAGTGGCAGTAGGTGCCTTAAAGTGTGATGGCAGAAACCAAGATCTTCAGCTAAGGATTATTTCCACCTAAATTTTCTAAAACTGGAAGCTACCAGTGTCAGGGTGACCCCAGTCATCGGGAAACCACTCAAAGATAAGAAAATGAATGGGACTTCCTAGCAATTACGCTTTCACCAATTCCCCAAAAAAGCAATGAACACACAGCTGGGGGGGGGGGGGGGGGGAGAGTAGGAAAAGGAAAATGCTACTACCCTGCATTATGTTTGCAGTTTTAAATAAGAAGCTTCACTGACTCTAGTACTACTTCCTGAAGGGAAATTTTCTTAAAGATACAATCAACAGAAAAAAAAATGCTTTGTCTTTTCAGATTTTCCTGTACAACCTATTTATTTTAGCATGACATGTACACCCCAGCTCTGCACTGTCACCAGAAGCAACTCCCCAACCTTTGTAAGTTCTGTCCTACTTTTTCCCAAGTTAAGGCCATAGCTCACAGTTCTTCCATGAAGTACTTTGGGTACATTTTTGCCTAATCAGCCTTTCCCAAGTTTATGCTCACACATACTTTGATATTAAACATTTTGCCAGAACATAGGGAAAACACAAGAAATGTAGTGGGAAACCAACCTCTCCTATATCAAATAAATTAAAATGATAAAAAATAACCCACTGAATAATTTGAATAATCCATAGGCTCCTTGACAGCCAAAAGCATGGAAAAGAGACTCTGCCAGCCCCATGGTTTTCATGTGGACTAGAAAACAAAAAACAGGCTTATGTAAATTAAGTGTAGGAGAAACTTCAAACACTTTCATGATATTCTGCTGTTGATGGGTACCTTGGGACAGTGAGGGCACAAATGGGCCCGACTGCTCCAGCCATGGCGGTGCTGCCACCTCTCCCATGCCCACCGGAAGCAGCAGCAGATGGGTACAGTCAGCCGCCCCCAGCGCCACGTCAAGGGGATCCCTGCTCTGCCACAGCTTCCTGCCCTGTCACACAGGGACAACCTCCACCCACGGCGGGAGGGCTGGAGGGGAGGGTGGCACAGGAGCAGAACATCCCAGGAGAGGTGTTCTTGCCCCTACGTGATGCTACACAAAGTGCAGAACCAAGCGGAGATGTTCTATGGCAAACAAGGCACAGATTTATTGCTGTAATTCACTGGGCAGGTGGCAAAGTGGTGAAGAAAGTTTTTGTCTACTTCCCATTTTGGGTGGAGTGGGGGTGGATTTTCAGCAGGGAGATCACAGCACCCATCCTCCAGACAGCAATCCATGCACACACCTCACAGAAACAGGCACACACTCAGATACATGATGGTTAAAAGCCAAAAATAACAGCTGCAAAATAACAGTATCAAGTCAGCAGAATTGCCGTTGGTTCATGAGCCGAGATTCAGGCAGTTGCCTTGGATGGTAATTGCAAAGCCACTTATCTGAGGGCACCAAACACCAACTCTGCCTGTTGGCCTGGAAGGGTTGATTGAGTGCAAATCCCTTCCAAGAAATTTGGTCTGGTTGCAGCCTCAGTTCTGGCAAATGCTTTTGGAGCCAGGGATGTACAGGAGATGGAGGGCTTTGGCATGCACCACTCAGGTAAGAGACTTTCGTTCCGCCTCTGTGCCACAACATCCATTTCTTCAGTACCATGACGTATTTTTGCTTTATCTACACTAAGCAAGGTGCCAACTACTTTCACTAGGAAGAAAACCCAGAGACCTCCAAGACATGCCTGTCTGAACATTTTGTTTCTAATTGAAATTAACATTAGTAATAGAAAACCAATACTTCAATTTTCTGATGCTTACTTCAGTATTATTTCTGCAGTATAACTCTGCTGCCTGTTTACAGACTGCTGCATAACACCTGCCCCAAAGTACTTTCGATTTGCAAACTTCAGAGAAGATTAATTGTTTTAATTTTTTGTTAATAAAAACTGCTTTATGGCCTGCCTGAAGTAAACAACTGACTTACTTAACTCATTACTCCCAGCTGCAACTTCTCCAAGTAGCTTCCTCCTACATGCCATGTTTTAGGCAAAGAGCTTTTAGGTGCCATAGAATTACATTAAAAAACACAAGCAGATGAGATTATCTACAAATAAACACCACAAACTAAAGCAATAAATATAGATGATGCTTTCAAAAGCTTAATCATTTGCTGTCTCCCTGCAACTTTGCATTTAAATGTCACACCAAGTATCATCTCATCTATTTCAGTATGACAGGGTTTGCTGCCCCCGGGCAATCTGCCAGGAGCCAGCGTTTACTCTCTGCCTACTGCAAGATTACACCTTTGGGGAACGCCACACAATTTGCAAATTCTCCTTCATCTGGCTCCATACTGTAATTTGATCTACGCAGGAAAAGTAAATTGCTGGAACTGTAGTGCACCCTTCTCTCCAGCTGCAGCAGCTGAAGGAAGCAGGAAGGTTCCAGCACTGCCAGCCCTGCACAAGGGAAAACTCAATGTTTATAAAGCCAATAAACCCAACCACTGATTCAAGAGATACTACATGTGCTGATGCTACACTTTATGCCGTGACCCACATTTGGGTTTTTTCAGTTTATAAAATGTTTTATTTAATTGCTCTGCTAAGTAAGGATCAGCACACATGAGAGAACAGCCTGGAAGATGTGTTGGTGGCTTCTCCATGAGGATTTCATAAAAGTCAACGCCGGAATAGTGTTGGAAATGAGAAAATGGTTAGTAGGGTCATCCAAAATCAGGCCCTCAAGGACAAACTGAAGTTATTTATATCACCTCAGTTAAAGCATCTGCTGGACCTTCTGAGTTCTGACATTGTTTCTCAATGCCGTGATCCTATCCTGTCTCTCCAAAAATCCTCCACCTGCCACAGGGATGAATTTGGTTGCTAAAGCAAAGGTGGGAAGGTGACTCAGTTGCCTCCCTTCACTCAAACTGCCAGGGAGAGGGAACTGAGCATGAGGAGACTGCAGGGAAAGGAAAGGCACCCAGGAGAAGGAGGTGCCCTCCTTGCCAGCCATGCTGGGGTCCTCTTCCCATCCTGAGCCAGGGATGGCTAAAGCAGCTGGGCGGGAACATTCCCACCCCTCCTGCCTGCCAACTGCCACTGGGATGGCTCAGTACGAAGGTGAAGCTACTGTCTGTTTAACTGGGGAGGCACGAATTCAGCCTGGCTAAAATTATGGAAATTATTCACCCATTCCCTACAGAGCCAGGTTAGAGAAGAGGACGCTGCCATAGGGAGCTGTAGCCCCTGGATATCTGACAGCCATTGGTCATACCTATTTCTTTCCTCTGATTTCCGTCAATTCCATCCATGTCCCCCAATGTCATCCCATGCTGGTCATGGCCATGGCTGCAGCCAACCCCTCTGGTCTTCATTTGTGTGCGGTGATTGTGGCATCCAACCTTGGCTTTGCTGCTGGAAAAAAAAATATAAAAGAAAGAAAAAATCCATGGCTTTGGGTACAGAACAAAGCAAAATTTCTGGGTTTGGTTTCTGGGTGTCTTCAGATGACTTCTCCGTTTTCTGGTGTCATCATCAGAGATGCAGCTGTGGAAAGGCTCAACCAATGCTGGCCCAACGTGCACCATCGCCCCCTGGTCTCTCCTCCACATGGGGGCAAGAGGAGCACAATGTACCTAAAATAACCACCTGGATAATTTCTCTGAATTGGTTGGGACCTACTTGGGGTGGCTTGAATCAAGCATTAAGAGCATGGGGTGGCAAGGCAGGGTGGGGACACACCTCTGGGACCCCTCTGTTTTCTGCCTCTGGCCACAGCTGGACATACACGGCAAAAAACAGCAAAGCAAAACCATCTCTTCTATGACCAGGAGACTCAGTTCAGGCTAGACTCACATACGTGGGGTTCTGTGTCTACCTTGATCAGCAGCACTGGGTTCATGGTCATGGTGTCCCAGCACCCCAGTCCCTTTGGGAAGGACAGCTTGACTGACCAACACTCTTGGAAGGAGCTGTTTTGGTTCCCTGCAGGTCCCATGCTCCTGGTGGGTCTGATCCCCTCTCACATGAGCCTCCCCCAGTGCTGTTTCTCAGAACCGGGCTCCACCTTCTAGGTATCATTTTCTACCCCCACAATGCAAATTTACACATGTGAGCTTTTCCCATCAGCAGGTTCATGTTGCAATATCAATAGTTTGGGGAAGGATTTTATCTGCCTTTGAGGGAGGTGACATACACTCTCCCATGCATGGTTTGCGGAGTCGGGTAATCCAAATCATGGGAACACTCTCCATAGCCGTCCATAGCCCTGTGATCCCACTGGGACACTGCGCCAGGGCACAGTGATGGGACTATAGAACATTTCCTGGGGTCACAGTGCATCCTGCTCCAGCAGTTCAGCTCAAGGGAGCCAGGGACACTGGCTTTGGGACAGGTGGACATGACAAGCTCTGCACTGTGCAGCCCTGGATATACACCAGGCCCTCCACCTGAAGTGATGGGAACACTACAGGGTCCCACCTGCCTCTGAACCAGCCTCTCAAAATCACAGGAAATTCAATGACTGGGAACTGTCACCATCTTTTTTCAGGAAAACAAATTTTTTCAGGCTAGTACAGGAACAAATGGTGAGTGCTGCAGTCCAGTCCTGCCACTGCAACCTTAGGCCAATGGTCATCCCACAGAGAAGGAGAACAGTGAAGTGGGAAGAGGTTAATTTGAAATATGAAGTTCAGGCTTCCTCAGGCTCTCTCTGGCTCTGTGACACCTTGACTTGACTGAAATTTTGGAAATTAAAAAAAAAAAAAGGTTTAAACTTAAATGTTTCTACCTTTTCTAAATTCATTTAACAATTTGCACTATTTATAAGCCTCCAAGCAGGTACCAGCTGAAGTTGGGCTTCCCTGGACAGGGTTTGCCTCAGCTGGGGGAGCAGCACTGCAGGGCCATGGGGAGCTAGTGACAGCAGAGCCACAAGGTGCTGCTTCACCTGTGCATGCAGGAGGATGTAGCAAAAGTCATTTAAGAGTCTGGAGAAGAAATGAACCTTTTGCCAAGTCAACTTTTTTTGCCACAAAATTTCTGCTGACAACACCAGCCATAGTGGGAAATAACTATGGGTTTGTGTCTGTTCTCCTGCTCAAGAATATGGTGGTCTGAATCCCTGAACTATTGTTGATTCTCTGATGTCCCCTTGGAAGGTGTGAGAGGGACAATGTGGCATGGCATGGGATGGTGTGGGATGCCAAGCTGGGCACTACAGGAGCCATTGTCCCACAATGGGATTTGTGTTACAGAGCTAAGTCCTTTTTGAAACTAAATACCCACGTGCCAGAAAACACCCTCAGCTATTTCTTCCTTTACAAACATGAGCACTTTTATTTTGTTTTTGCATATGTTTAACATCTTGATAAAAGTTTTGAGGTTTTCTTTTCCTTCAAATCTTTGACAACTTGAGCTTACTGGGGCTGCTGTTATTATGGCCAAAGGACATGAATTTTTCTGGCACACAGTTCAGCTCTTCCTCTCCAACAGCATCCCTGTGCCAGGCCTTTCCCTGAAACGCTGCCATTGCCCATGATCCCCCTTTATGCTGGTGGTGGCCAAGCTGCAGCACAGGGCACTGAGGTCCCAGCATGGCCCAGGGACACTACTAGGAAAAGGAGCCTTGCAGGAGGAGAGGTCCAGGTACCTGCTGGTGTTATGTCATCCTCCATGAGACACCAGCACCCAGGGCAGGAGCCTGGCAGGCATCCAGCCATGCACATTCTAGAGGTGGTCCTTCTGCATAACTGTTTGTCTTTTCCATCGTGGAGACCAGGAAAGCACCAACGGGTATTCCTCTGCCTTGACTTTACTCAAGCCTTGCAACGTGCTTGGTTTGGTCCTGCACATGTCCATGGTTTTCCACATGCAGCACATTACAAACATGCTCGATAGTAAATAGATCCTTGAACATCAAAAAGAAAATCTCATCTTCTCATCCCAGTATCTCCTTATCTATCAGTTAGGTGATTAAAATCTGCATGTATATATAGAATAATAGATAACGTTATTCAAAGTATAGAGAAGTTTTTGCCACCATTACGTAATGCCCTTCTTTGGGGTGTCTCACTTCCCACTGCATCCTCTGCTGCACAGGAAGACACCTATATTTGGCAGTAGCAATGGAGACGCAGGTCCTTTTTCACACTATAAAAATGGTGCTGTCTCAAGCAGAGGCAGAGAGGCCCTGGCCATCCAGCCCAGCCAGCACAGGACGTGCTCAGACAGCAGTGACAGGATGCTCCCCTCACTGAAGACAACTTTCACTCTCCTCTCCCTGCTCCAGCTCATCTCTTCCAGAGCCATGACTCCATCTCCCCAGCAAATACTGAAGGAAGTCATCCTCCTGATCCAACAGCTCAACTCAGCAGTGCAGGTAAATGCTGCTACACCTCTTGGCTTTGCTTTGCTTACTCGTTATTGATGATGATGATAATGTTCCTCAGTGTCCAAGGCCGGGCACTGGCACTGCCACCACAGGTGCCTGCTTGGGTGGCAGAAGCCCTTCCCGCTGGCTCAATCCACTCCATCCCACCTCCTGCTTGGGGCACCCTGGCCCGTTTCAGCCTAGACTTTGTGGGATCAGCACTTGAGTTGGTGGTACAAGCAGCTTCTGGGGTCAGGTCAGATGAAGTTTTCCGCCTGATGTTAGGTACTTTGCAGAAAAAAAGTCCTGAGGAACAAGAAAACCCTCTGTCAGGGTGACAGAGGCAGCTCGGGGATGTGGACATGGTGGTCTGGGCAGCGTGAGCTGCCAGAGGGTTCCTGCTGTACTCCCACTGAGCACACAGGGACTCTCCTGCACCTTCCCAGACAAGTGCTGTGCAAACCCAGGTCCTGTGCCCAGGAGCCTGTTTGGAAACAATTTGCTGAAAGATGGATCTCAGTGCTGGCAGCACCAAGGGTGCATCCACACCATGGCCTGCTGGAGAGGGATGGAGACACAGTGCCCCTTCCTGGCAGAGGGATGATGGTCTTATAATGACAGTCTCATAACCATGACTCTCCCTTGTGTTGCCTCTCCAGGTCCCCTGCAATGACACCCGAGTGGCACAGGTCACCTTCATGGATCGAAAGGTAAACACCTATGCAGAGATAGGCAGAAAATGCATTTATCATAAACCCACACATAGTCAGGGCCTCCTCCCCATGGGGGACAGCACCTGTAGCTGAGGTAGCTTTATTAGTCACTGAAGGGCTGCTCAGTGCCAGTCGGTGGGGCAAGTGTATGGCTGGATGCTGGCTGTGCCTGAGCACCTGCCTCCATCCCACATCTCTGTCCCCCAGTTCCCCCCAACCCCAGCCATGGGGCACAGCCCAGGGCCCAGGTCACTGCTGTAACATGAAAGCAGCTTAGGAAGTCACTGTGGAACCTCCTGCTAGTCCTGGACACTTGAATAAGCAGCTTCAACTTAATTCAGCTACATGGTTCTAATCATTCCCCTCTGTGTTCCCCAGCTGCCGGACCAGGAGCTGCTGTGCCAGGCAGACATGGCACTCACCAAAGTCACCAGGTGCAAGGAAGTCTATGAGCCACTCATCACCAACCTGAAGCGCCTGCATGGCAAGAAGGTAAGCAGGGGCTGCACCTCCCCCCTCGTTCTGTGCTCCGCGGCTCTGGCCCCATGGTGCCTGTGGCCCCACACCAAGGGTACCACAGGGCTGATCAGAATTTGCTCTCTTGAATTTGGCCAGAGCTGGGCATTGCAAACCTGAAAGTGATTCAGGATAATCTGCCTCTATCTATCAGTCCCCACCAGCCCCAGGCCCCCCAGACCAGTGGTCATGGGGGTCACACTGCTGGGCACAGGGGCCAGATGCTTGTTCTGAGCAAAGGACAATTCCTGAGATCCCGGGCCAGTATCCTCACCACTCTGAGTTATTTGCTGAATTATTTATGTGGCAACGGGGGCAAACAAAGCATCCGTCTGGGCTGGGAGCCTAGCTACCCACTGCCGCAGCAGCTAAATCGTGCTGCCAGCTCTAATGTATTTACACTTTTCCTTCCCCAGAACTGCTTCCTGAGAGATGAAAATGAGATCTACCTGCGCCACTTCTTGCCAGCGCTGGGGAACTTCACCCAGGGGATGTACAGGCGCAGGGGCTCGTCGGCTACACAGTAAGACAGGCACGGCTGCCAGCCCCGAGCCCCGGGATCTCACTGCTGATAGCTCTAAAATACGTTTTGCGGAGTGGTTTTGTTTTGTTTCGGGTTTTTTTCTCTTTTTGCTCCCCGTTTCGTGCAGTTCCTCAGTCCTGCTCCAGCCGTCCTAAACCCAACCAATCCTCACAATCTGTCCCAGAGGGTACGCCGGGCACCTGGGGTCCTCAGCTGCGACGGGAAATGTCCCCTGCACGGCAGGCACCTAACATCTCCCAGACTTTCCGTCCGAGTGCTGTTTGTTAGATATTACTCAATCTTAGCAGAAGCGGTCTCGTTTGGACAAGGCTGCCCTTAACTCTTCCGTGCAGCCCTGCGGCTCATCCAGCTGGGATGCAACAACCCTTCCCTCTCCCCGGGAGGAGGGATGCGGGAGGATTTGCCGAGCCGGGAGGAGCAGAGCATCCTGGAGAGCATCCTGGACCAGCTGCTGAGGAGCCTGAGCTCTTAACTCATTCATCTGCTCCTGCAGCACCTATAAAACCAAAAACAGATTATCTGCTTCCTGTTCCCCTTAGTGACAGGAGGTTTCTTCACAATCATCTTCTCTTCCTAAAGAGATCAAAATCTACGCTGAAATGGTGAATTTTTCACTGATATGCTACTACAGCAGCTGAGGGGAAGGCCGACTTCTGGGAGCAGAGCTGGGGAAGTGCAGCATTCGAGAGCAAAAGCTGGGAGGGGAAACGGGTCAGAGGGGGCTGGAATTGTTACTGCAACTTCAATGTGTCTCTTCTATTGTCAGTGGCTTTTAAATTATTAATAGTGAAGACAGGAGAGTCTGTAGGATAACTTTGAATCTAATGGGTGCTCACAGGCGTCATATTTCTGAAGTTTATTTATTATTATATGTTATTTAAATAACTTATTTTTATAGTGTGTAATCTAAATATTCAAGACCAAAAAGTCCTCGCTGTTGAAAGTTTTTCTTTGCTTGGGACCCAAAATAAAAAGGAAAAGCCAATATTCAAGTGGTTTATTTTGAAATTACTTGGTAGTTCTGTGGAATACAATCATATTTAAAATACTGCTACCTCACTTTAGGGAACTCTTACTGTCTGATTGCCTTTGCACAACAATGAATGAACATGTGCTGATTTGTAATTTATTGTTCTTCTCTCTATTTAAAATATTTGTATTACAAGAGTTAATATATTCAAATTACCATGTATTTGAACGTCTTCATTTTATTATTTTGTTCATATCAACTATGCACTAATGTTATTGAAGTGTCCCAGGGCTTAAGCAATAAACGATTGAGTATAAGAGCTCTTGGTGCCCATGCTTTATGCTGTCAATTCCCTCTTACCTTCAGCATTTCATGTCGAGCATCAGTGGCGCTGCCTCCTTGGTCAGCACAGGGGACTGGGTTGAAGAATGCTGGCATTTTTGGGTCAATGTACAGTAAATGTACCCACTCTGCCACTGAGAGCAAGGCCTCGAGAAAGGAGAAGGCACCAAAGAACCCGCCTGGCTTGGGGCTTAGGAAATTTGTGAAAGGAAGGGGTGGTGGAGGAAGGGTGAGAGCCTTTGTTTGGGAAGAGGGCCATGGGCATGAGGCCATGGTGGAGGGGAGTGTTGGGGTGCAGGCTGTGGTCTGGGGGCAGTGGGGGCTGGAAGGGGAGCCAGCAGGAGCCGAAGCGGAGCTGCAGGCAGGAGAAGGCTTGTCCAATGGGAGAGAGAAGGGATAGGGCTGGCTTATGGACCAACACATGTAGGAAACAAATCCACAAATTAACTGCTGGAAATTGTTATACATGCTCTGTTGGAGTGAAAGCTCCTCTGGACTCAGGCCCAGAGGGAAGCCAAAGCACAGGGGTTGAATTAAAACCTTTGGATAAGCTGAGATACATGAAGTCACATCTAAGTGAAATAGAAAAATAGATTTTTTAACTTTTAGTAGAAATATATGCTAAGTGCCTTAAACATTAAAAAGCTGTAGCAGAGACCTTAAACACAGTTCTTGCTGCAGCAGTGTTACCTTTTCACAGAATTCTTTAGTTTAGACAAAATATAGAGTTATACTGTTCACATTTTTTAGATAGAGTGTTCACATAAACAATAAGAGCTGATAGAAACTGTATACGCAAATCTGTGTAATACCTATGTAACACTTGTGTAAGATTTACGATTGTTAGAATTACACCAGGATAGGTTAAGAAAAGGAAAACTAGAATCATGTATTATTCTTATTGGTCAGTTAGCAAATATAATCCACACTTCTGTAAGAAAAAATATAGAGTATAGAGCATAGAGAGTATAGAGCATATAGAGCATATAGAAGAAGAAGCTGGTTTTTGCCTGTTGTTTGCTGTTGCTGCTTGCATTTATCATGAACCCCCTTCGAACTCTGCCTTCAAGAAAGCTATGAGACTATGAAATAAAGAACTTAGCAGAACAGCAGCTTCCTCTGCTCTCTTACCCTGGTCCAAGAAGGAAGGGTACCCCGTCAAAATCTCAACAATGCTCTAAATGCATGTAATAGGGGCTCAACTGCAGTCTTGGGATTTGCCCTGGATAAACCCCAGCAGTATTAGCACCAGGCATGGCAGCAGCAGATATTCATGAGAACAGAACATGGACAATACCCTCGGGCACATGGTGTGACCATTGGGGATGATGCTGTACCAGGCCAGGAGCTGGACTCAATGACCCTTGTGGGTCCCTTCCAACCCTGCTTATTCTGTGGTTCTGTGATTCTGTGATTCCATGATCCCTGCTGCCATCAGCTGCCAGTCACCACAGGTGGGGTGTGACACCTAGGCAAACCCTCATGGTCCTGTCTCAGTGGCTGTCCTGGAATCGCTCTGGTTCGGGACAAAGAGGGGAGAGCTGAGCTGGTGGCGTGTGACTTTTGGTAGAGCCCAGGCTCAGTGGCCATAGGGATGTTGGTGCTTGAGATTCCTGGGCAGGATCCTTGTGGGATGGGAGATGCTCCAAATCACAGAGCCCAAGGGCTCCAAGAGGAGGAAACTGAGGACACTTCTCTGAATCAAGCACCTTTCTTTGGTAGGGAAATGGGGCAGGTTCATCCCTGCATGGTGGCTGGGATGAGGGCTCCAGAAACACAGGAGACCCCACTGGGGCTGTAGCTGTCCCTCCAGTGAGCGATGGGGCCATCACTGCCATTAGCTCCATCCCACCCTTGGGAAAGGACATGGGAATCTTTTCATTCACTGTTGTGTTGGATTATTGACCCTGGATTGATGTCACGGTCCCAACACAGCCCCCCGTCACCCTCAGCTGGGCAGTGGGGAGAAAACATAACAAAAGGCTTGTGAGTCAGAACACGGAAAAAACACTCAGCAATTACTGTCATAGGCAAAACAGATTCAACTTGGGGGGAAATTAATTTAATTATTTAATTAATTCAATTTATTGTCAATCAAATCAGAGTAGGATAATGAGAAATAAACACTAAATCTTAAAACACCTTAACCCCACCCATCCCCTCCTCCCAGGCTTAACTTCGCTCCTGATCTTCTCTCTTCTCTTCTCTTTTCTCTTCTCTTCTCTTCTCTTCTCTTCTCTTCTCTTCTCTTCTCTTCTCTTCTCTTCTCTTCTCTTCTCTTCTCTCTTCTCTTTCTTCTCTTCTCTTCTCTTCTCTTCTCTTCTCTTCTCTTTCTCTTCTTCTTCTCTTCTCTTTTCTCTTCTCTCCCCTCCTCTCCCCTCCCCTCCCCCTCCCCTCCCCTCCCCTCCCCTCCCCTCCCCTCCCCTCCCCTCCCCTCCTCTCTCTTCTCTTCTCTTCTCTTCTCTTCTCTTCTCTTCTCTTCTCTTCTCTTCTCTTCTCTTCAGTTGTGTAGGGTTTTTCCCCAGGGCACTGCCATTGTTGACAATGTGCTGGGCCTCATCCAGCAGTAGGTTCCTCTTGGAGCAACTGGCATTGACTCCATCAGGCATTGGGAAATCTTCCAGCATTTTCTCACAGAACCCCGCCTTGTAGCTCCCCACTATCAAAACCTTGCCATGCAAACCCAACACAGCTGGTGACTTTCTCATCAGAGAGTGATGCAGTTTTCCACCATGATTCAACCTGAGTAGAGAAAGGTTAAATTTTTCTGTGATTTGAGCATTTTCTCTTCACTGATTCCAGTTTTAGAGCTTTCCACCATGATCACTGGGGAAATCCCTGTGTCTGCAGGGTGGAGCTACTACCTCCATCCACCCTCCTCTCTCTCCTACCTTCTCCAGCACCACTTTTAAGCAGGAATCCTACCACCACCACCACTCATTCCAGACCACTGGGACAGCTCTGGGCATGCTGATGAGGACCCACCATCCTTGAAGGCCATGGATGCAGTCACACAGGGACAGCATGCTCCCTTATCTGCTCTCCGTAACAGGGAGGTAGGAAACAGCCCAGCTCTCCACTGGCAGATCCCTCACAAAGGTCTTTCTGAGTCAGTGACTTCACCTAACTTCATCTGGGGCATCTCAGACCCAGACAAACAAAATTACTCTCAGTCTGGCTACTCCCGGATTCATCAAGTGCTCTCAAGTTGTTATCTGGTGGCAAGTTGCTGTTTGAGTTAGAAAAATCCCTATTAGTTATTACAAAACTCCAAAGTTTCCCAGCTCAGCATTTCTCAGCGCCATTTCCTGTGGGGCTGGCAGAGCCCATTGCCTGAAAACTCAAGCTGATGTTCCCCAAGCAGGGCAGGATGGACAGGGCAGCCTCCAGCTCCCCAAAACACTGGAACAGGGCCACAAAGTCCCAGTTTCCCAGCATCAACACAGCAGGACTACCCACACCAGATCTCTGCCCACAACCCTGCAGAATGCCACACTGGTTTGGGGATCCTGTTTGGCCAGGAGGGGCCCCATCTCTCCACAAATCCCCCGAGGTGATGCCCTGCTCCTGCCCAGGTTTGTCCCCACATGGCTCTGCCATACTTTCTGTTCCTCTCCAGGTTAAGAAACTCAGGGACGGAAATCTGTGTGCAGATGAAGGATGCTTTACATGATCTGAAGATATTCAAATGAAACACGACAGAAGAACTTGCAGGATACTCAAAGGAAAATAAAAAGAAAACTGTTGTTATTGGAGTGGGTTACCCAGTTTAGCTACTTCCAATTCACGGTGTAGAGAAAGCCTTGAGATATGGAGAAATGGAGAATCCCCAAATCAGGCAGCCTTATATACTATGTGACCTGACTCCTGCCACTGTCATCTTACAGTGGAAATTTCATAATGCAAGATCAGAAGAAAATTTTGACTTGCACAAAAAAAGACCTGCTGCTCTCCTAATTGGGAGCAACTTTGGAAAGTGCAGATAAGGGAAAAATAAGTTTTTCCTTCTGGTTCAGCAATTTTACAGTAATAAATTGAGGTGCTTCCTCCAGAGAAGCACACACAGGTACAGATCACAATCCAGAGACTAAGAGCTGAAGGGGTCCAGCCAAAGCAGGTCATGAGCATCCTGGTCCAGGTCCTGCTCACCTTCCTGGCACTGTCAGCCTGCCTGGGTGACGTGGTCACTCCATGGAAACACAGACTACGGACCAACATGCTGAAGGAGAGCATCAGGCTGTTGGACCAGCTCCAACAGATGGAGGTAGGGCTGGTTGATATTTTACCCACTGATGGGAGGGACAGACTATTTAACCAGGCTTGGAGGGAGCAATGCTGAGTCAGAGGCAGGTGATGAGCATGGGGTTCACAGGGCTCCTAGGGCCTGGCGGGTGGATGGACGTGTGTCTCTCTGTGCATGTGTCAGGATGGATCCGTGTTGTCTGGAGCCTGATTGCTCCTCTTCCTTTGTGTCTTGGTAAAGGTTTCCTGTAACAAAATGAACGTGACAAATATTTTTGCAGATGATAAGGTAAGAAAAAAACCCAATCATATAGTCCTGATGAGTACTGGGAGAGGATGCAGGGGGCCAGAGGAAAGCACAGGGTGGTGGGAGGCAGGCAGGAAGACCGGGATCCTGCATGTCCTGGTATGGTGCTGTGGAAGAGCAAGGAGCCCACTGTGAGCCCCCAGCACAAATGTTGGGCTGCCCAGCTGGTTCTCACCACTCCCGGTGCCCTGCACATGTGCCCCCACCTTCCCACACCCATGTCCACCTCTAGCCAAAGCAGCATTGGTGGCTTTTGACCACCCTGGGGACAGGGAAATGCTGGAGGATGGGCAGGGATGGGCACCTGTGCTTGGGCAGCAAACAGAGGTTTCAGCTTTTCAGAAAGGAAGAGAGGAAATCTCCCTTTGCCTTGGAGTGCTGTCACCAGCTCAGGCACCTACACATGCCTGTTGCATGGCATCTCAAGTGCTGGGTAGACACACTATCCCTTTTTAGCCCCTTATCTGGGGGAAGGCTCTACAGTTAGCACAAGATTTAATAGCAAATAATAAGGCTCTGAAAACTGCTGCCTAAGCCAAGCTCCCCAGCCCCTGAGTTCCTGCTTTCACAGAAAGCCCATGCCCTCACCTCATGCCACATTGGGTGGCATCTGAGGCATGCAGTGGCCTTCCCTGGTGGGCTGGAGCTCAGCACCCCTCAGGGGATCCCCACACCCCTTCCGCCACAGGGAGCAGCTGTGGTAGTGAGAAGAGATGCCTGAGATGCTGCACAGCCCCACACTCACAGCTGCGCAGCTCACAGGGATGGGCTGGTCACTTGTTTGATGTGAAAGCTGAGAAAGAGCAGGCAGCACTGGGAACATCCCCCGGGGAAGAAAGTCACATAGTTTTTTTTATTGCCAGCAGCAACTCACTCCTCATCTTCCATGTGTCTCTGCTATAGGACTTCTCAAGCCCCTAATGAAGGCAAACTTTTCCCAGGTACTTTTGTTATTCCTGTAGCACCTCTGCCTGCTCAAACCAGCTTCACTCCCAGGGAACCTGCATGGAGCATCTCCACAGGGTCCCACATCCACACCTGCAGCAGAAGCACGATGCTCCAGCACAGGGGTGCTCGCTGCTGTGCCACACTGCTACAGCTTCTGCCGGGGGTTGGTTACTCCTCACCAGGAAAGGGATGGGAGCAGCATCAGGTGCGCACAGATGGAGCCAGGAAGCTTCATGAAGGCTTTGGCACCTCAATCTGCAATTTTCACCTATCCTTTAGAACAGAAATATATTATTTGTTGTGTTTTAATCTGCTGCTCATAAGCCATGAGCATACAAAAGAGTTTTTTAAAAAGTAATGTGCTTTTTCCCAGAGAGGTAACAATATGGAGATCTTATGCAAAGCTGCCACAATTGCTCAGGAGAGCCAGAGCTGCCACAGGTACCTCGAGGGCATTTACCACAACTTGCTCAGCCTGGTCTGGGGGACCAGAGCAGGGCACAAGGTGAGGCACAATTCCCCCTGCACGGCCCACAGCCCTCAAGCTTCTCCCTCGGTCACCATTTTTGTTTTACTCTCCCACCACTGTTAGCAGCCCATCCCAGGCTGCAGAACCCAATCCTGCCCCAGCAAGCTTCCTAACAGCCTCTTTTCCCATTCCAGAAGCCATGTTCTGTGGCAGCAGGCAGCACCACCTCACTAAAGAATTTCCTCAAGCAATTACACCAAGTTCTCCAAGAAGAGTATAAGAGTCGGAAGTGAAAAAACACTTTTGTTTTTAAACTATGAGCCTATTTTTCAAAGATTATTTATAATAATTCTTTAAATAAATGTATTTTTGGACTAAATGCACTGGCATTACATAGGATGTTACATAAGGCAACAGTTAAGAGAGTTACAAGTTTATGGGCACAAGGGTGGTGTGGCTAGGAGTTGCCAAACAATCTGTCCTGCTATGGCATTAAGCTCATGCTAACATGAGGAACAGAGGTCTAAGCAGAAGGAAAAGCCCAAGAGAAGGCAGAGGGGAGAAGCCAGGCCACAAATGGGGCATGCTCCTGAAAGGTGGGAACTCAAAAGTACATGCTCGAGCTGCAAAGGCAGAAGCCAGGTCTGGAGCTAAGCAAGTTCTCTCCTCACTTTACTTAAAGCCTATATTACTATATATATATATATATATATGGCGCAGCCCATTGGGGCCCAGGAGTGAAGAGGCCAGGAATGTGCAGGGTTTGGTTCATGTATCAGCTGAGTCACAGGACTCTGGGGAGCTGCAGAGGCTGCAGACCACGGAAAACCTGGTACCTACGAGCTGAGCAGGCTGGGAGGCCACAGGCACTGCCAAACAACACAGCTCACGCAGCAAAGGAAAGAGTCCTGAACATTTCCAACTACTGCAGGTAAATTCACAGCACCTGGACCAGTACAGGGTGTGACTGGTTTGTGTAACACGGGAGACAAAGCCAGGACAGCATGCGAAGACTTCTCCTCATCAGCTACACCCCCTCTGCAATACACACACCAGAAGAGGCAGAGCACAGGCAGCACTGACCGTGTAGGGGCCCAGAAGCTGCTCTTGCAGTGCCCTGGCTCAGTCCAGGACCACCCCAGCAGAGGATGAGCTTAAACAAGGGCTCAAGCAGCTCCTCAGGCACATCTCTGGCTCGGCAGCCTCATCCCACTGGTTCTCTCTGTAGTCTTGCAAAGAATCCTCTTGTTTAGCCCTGTCCACCTCTTTCACGAGGTTTTGCTGCCCACTGCCCTGGAACTTGGCAACAAGGCCCCCACACACCCCACAGTACCTGCAGTAACTTCTCCAGTGCTGTGCAGCTCAGAGCTACAGCGGCATCTCACTCACCCTTCCTCACCCAGCTCCCGACACAAGTGAATTAAGAAGATGTACTATGTATAGTATTATTTGGAAAATACGCTGTCTTGGGTTGGAGACAAATTCAAGGAAAAAAACCACTGAAATGAGTGTTTTTCTCTAGAGAGAGGACTTCACTAACTCCCTTTTCTTCTGCCACTGAGAGAAATGGATACCAAGGGATGAAAGTGAAAAAAAAATAAAACTGTTTATTTAACAA
Organism: Corvus moneduloides; assembly: GCF_009650955.1. Lineage (NCBI taxonomy): Eukaryota > Metazoa > Chordata > Aves > Passeriformes > Corvidae > Corvus > Corvus moneduloides. The sequence goes on from NC_045490.1 coordinate 11,292,685, forward strand.
AGCAAGATACCCGCAAAGCACAGGAACAAAAGAAATTGAACTTTAACACCGCACCCCCACCTCGCCCCGTGGTTGTGAGGCAAAGATGGCGGCTGCCCTTCTTTGTCTAAGGGAAGGGAGGAGAAAGAGTCCACGCAGCAGCTGGGAATCTGTTGGATTTCTGGCGTGGATCTTCTCTTCACAGCAGGTGAACCTGGTGGAGTTGAACGTCCCTTCTCTCGCTGGCTTGGTCTTTCCGGGGTTCAGACCGGCCGCGGCTGCCCCCCGCAGGCTCCTTGGGCCGAAGAAAAAAACGAACCGAGACAGTTCCAGGAAAAATAAAAACTAAAACAGAAAGCCGCCGAAAGGATTTGCCGGTGAAAAGCCTCCAGGCCGGGGGAAGGAAAAAAAGCCAAAACCCCCAGAAGCTTCTTGTCTAAATTGGCGAAAATTAAACCAGCAAAGGCAAAGAAGTAACAATCCGCTTGGCCGCCGACCACGCCGGAGGAACAGATATTGAAGAGAGCCCGCGCCCGGAGTTCCCGGGCTCCGGCCCCGCCCCCTGGTTCATCTTAAAGATACAGCAGACATTTCTGGGCATAAAGCAGATGATTAGGGAATTAAGTATCATCATAAAATCACCCCAAGACACACGCGTACAGGGTGGAATTAGGAATCAAGAATTTTATTTCATGGTCTGAACATGCTCCAGGGACACAATATTGATATATACAGTAAAATTAATTAACTTTTAATAAAACAAGGAATAGTAAGAAATAAACAAGAGTTAAAAAAACCAATTAATTGGAAGGCAAATTATACAAACAGACCAGAAGTTCTTCCCTCTATACAGGCCTGGCTAAGCAGAAGTGTAGAGAAAGGTGAAAGCTGGACATGTGCAGACAGTGTAGTCAGTGAAAGGCACTAAGGACCATTTCCCCTCCTCTTAAAGGATTAGGAATAAGTTAAATATGAAATAATTGATTTACACAACATTAAACAACATAAAGCAAAAATCTCACTGTTAAGATCAATGTTCTGGAATGAGGAGAATCTTCTGGTAGTAAAACGCAAAGATGAGCACACACAGTGTATGTTACGTAATATGAGTTTTGATAAATACTAGAGCACATACTGACCTGCAATGAGAAAGGCTGTATTAAGCTCTTAAAAGTCTGTATAAATAAAATCCTTTCCTTATTAAAACACATTATGGGCCCATTAGACATTGACAGATTGGCAGGGGTTTAGAGAGGGCCCATGTGGTAAATCTACAAGCCAGACTCCCTGGTTTTACAAGAAACTTCCCAGAACTTCAACAAAACACACCAGTTAACAGGTGAGCCAAATTGATAGCGCACATGACCATGAGAGCGTTCCACTTTAAATAAAGTCCTCTTATAGAGCAGATAATTCCTCCTCCAAGCCTCTGTAACAGGAGATAACCAGTTTCTCCAATCTGCCAATTAAGTATCTGCCAATTAAAGGTGTGCAAGCAATTCGTTATAGTTTTCCCTGCTCCAAGGCTCACTTAAACATGCAGAGTACTAACGTTTTCAGCAGCAGGACTGTTATATTAATTGTAAAGCATATGCCTTTAAGTTTTAAGTATTTTAAACATTTAATTTTTTTAAATGGAGTGCCATGGTTCACAGTGGTATCTTGAAGCAACTGATACCTGTCAGGTAAAAGGATTTTTAATCGTCTTTTTGAAAGCACAGTTCTGGTTTAACTCCCTTAAAAACATATAATTCAATAAATGTTAGCACAAGATGTAACACAAAAAGGAAACAGGAGTTATCCCTGGTTCTGAGAACTAGTACAGGCCACAGCTGTGCATCTATCTGCTTGGACTTGGAACTGAAAGACTTCAAGTAGCATTTAAGCCATTTTCAGTCTGGATTTTTTGATGAGAGGTATGTAATAAGAGATAATCCAACTCTGTTAAAGCATATTCTAAATAAGGTCACCTCTCCACAAGCAAAACCAACTACAGCTTCAATCAAGAAAGTTTCTGAGCTTTTGCCTCTACATGCTAGCCTAGAAAAAACAAAAGCCAGCGTTTGCATCTGTGTGTTGTATGAATTAGGTGACACTCCCAATAGAGAGGGCAGCATGTTCTTCCATGAGCCTGAAAAAAACTTTAAAAACACCAGGAAAAAGCTTACAACTTGTTTAGAATAGCACTGAATATATCCTTCAGAGCAAAATATGTCCTTACAAGGCCAGTTTTAACTATTACAGACCCTGTCACAGACCCCAAGGTACCTCCATATAACCATCATGACAGGAAGAAAGGGCATTTAACTTCTCTAAGTACTTCACAGAAATATTCTGGTAAAAGCAGATGTGGCTACTAGCAAGGACTCAGGACACCTGAGGAGCTGACTTGTTTTCTGCCACACCGAAGAACTCCATTTCTCCTGTCAGTAATCACAGCTTTCAATCCTCCAGGTGACACTAAGATGTCAAGGAGGTCACAGCTTATCCCCCCACCCTGGCACAGGAACTGCCTATATACCCACAGCTGATGTGATGTGTTAAAAAACACACACAGTCTGAAGGAGGTGCATTTTCTCTGTGACACAAAAGCAACATATTAAAGTGATACGTGTCTATTAGCAGCATAAATATAAAATAAAAAGAGCAGCCATCACAAATAAATGGTTATTATCAGAGACCAGAATTTTTTTCCTCTGCATAGCCAGAGATGCACACAGTCTACACAGGAACACAGACAGCACCAGTTATGTCAGGGGATATTGGTCCAGGAGAATTGAGCAATTCATTCTGTTTTACTAAAGGAGAGTCAAATTCATCCTCAGTGTAGAGCAGTGGCCCAGTTTCTTATAGCCAGGGATGAGGAAATGGAGCCATAGCGCTTTACAGCCCCTGTAACATCAGGTCCTGGTGTTACAGCATCCTCCTTACATCATTTCTGCTGTTCAGATTACAAAACTACTCACACACAAATTCCAGCCCTGAAGCATAAAAAGCAGCCAAAGTAACACAGCCTTAAAAGAAGGAAAAAAAGCACTCTTTTGCCTTCATATCCAAGGTCTCATTTTCCACAGTGCCAGCAAATCACAAACTGATAAAAATAAAAGGACTATTAGGCACCCTTGATTTCTGCTGCACTTAAATAGAGCATGGTCCCCCTTTTCAGACACCTCAGTCTTTTGTAGTTCTTTTCCTAACCAGCTACTTTCTCTGTACAGCAAGCCAGCAAAAAGGGAAAAGGACTGTGTATTTGACACACAACACGATCAGGTTAACAGCCACAGTGAGGAATATTAAATAAAAAGATTTGATGCTCTTAAAGGTTTGCAGCAACGACATTGAAATACAGATCAGTGCAACAGAGGACAACAGTGAAAGCTGCCAGTTATGTGCAAAGCAGGGCGTAAGTCAGATTTACCAGCCTTAATTTTAGGATTTCATTAACTGTTTTGAACTAACACGTCTAGCACTTACACACACATCTAGAACCCTTATTTTCTATACATTTCAACAAGGATTACCAACAAGTTTCCCTGCACAACACATTCAACACATGGAATTTCACAACCATCAATCATATATACCAGTTTAATATTATGTTAATATAACATACAATATACAGGCAACTAAGGAAAAATACTTTTTTTTAAACAAAAAAATTACAACCATATCAAACTGTGCCATCTCTTGAATTCCGTATTTTGGCCAAACCTTATACACTCACTGATTTTTACAGCAATTCTGACCAGGTCACACTACTGCAGCAGGGAGTCAATGACAGCTCCTGGCTTGGCCGAACGTTTTCTGTTTGGAGAGCAGAAAGGAAAGGGAAAAACAACACCACACACACATCATTACGCTGTCTAGGAAAGACAGGGACCAGCCACATTTCAAATCAAAACTACATGACATGACTTCTCCATAAGCAAAACCAGCCAAACAAAAAGCATAAGGAAGCACATGCTGAAATCTCCTCCAACAGCCCTCTCCTCTCCATCGGTATGAGTGTACTGTGTCAAACTGAACCATGGAATGCAGCAAAATAAAGCAAGGAGCTGGAAGAGGAGAATGCAGCAAAAGAACATCAGAAAAATCCCCAGACAAGTCTTTCTGGACAAGATTTACTGCACTAAAGAGATCTCAGCCTGGTTCTGTCACACCTGTTCGGCAATACCGAACTACACCATGCAAAATTTTTGTCCTTTGGCTTCTCATTAAGCTAATATTTGAAGACTTGTGGTAAGTTTGCATACACAAACTTAAACCTTCCCTTGGGTAAATCCCTCATTGCATACAGATACCCCAGAGTTCTTCACCTTCTACCCGTCTTGGGCCTGGATCTGCCTTTTGAAGTCCTTGGCCTCTCCAGCTTCATCAGAGATTGCCTCAAGCTTTCTTCAGTGTAAGCTAAGTAAACATGGGAAAGGTCCACTTCAAAGGGCTAGAAAAACACCAGAAAAACCCGTAAGATAAAATCATCAGAATAATTTTATACACTGATCAACGGTGCTTTCATGACGCTATAAAGACTCATTTCTTCAAAAGAAAAGAAAATTGAAATTGGACAGTTTGGCTCTAAATAGAGTGGTAGTCTCATGCAGGACTTGGGCCTGTACAGTTCAATACATCAATTCAATAGTCACTCACATCTTTCTCTTTTTTATCCAGAACAGGTGTCTGTTTCCTCATATTGTTTCCTGTATATGCAACACATTTCTGTAAGCAGAAAGAAAGATCTGTTAGTAAAGTCTACTGTGCACAGTAAAACTGACTACAGCTTCACCAGTTTCTTCCTGGGCTCAATTAAACCCCTCAGAAACTCATGCTAACATTAGCTTGTACACAAGCCAGGCAGCCATTCTTACCAGCTGCCATTCTCCTATGTCTTCATTCCAGTGAACGTAGTTCTCAATCATTTCCTACAAAGAAGTCAGGACAGTAAGTGTTAGACTTGCACAATCTACCCCCTCCAGCTGCACTTTCCAGAAAATACATCCTAAGGCCTGGACAAGCTGCGTAAGAACAGTCTTGATCCATTCCAAGTTGCTCCTATCAGGACAGCTATATCCTGTGCAAAAAAAAACCCTATTTATACCCTGAAGACTACAGAAGAGAAAATACTACTCCCAAATTGTATGTACTGGAGAGCCCCCTAAAGCATGAGGTTCCGATTATGCCAACACCATCAGGACAGCAGTAAACAAACACTGTAATATGGAGAATGGTAACGATAAAAAGAATTTCCCTTAATTTTCCCATTAAATAGTGTGCATTATATTTAAGCTCATCATGAATTTTCTGAATACTGGAGTCACAGAGAAGGTCAAAGATCCAAAAATCCAGTCTTCATGTTAATTTCAGACATTAGCAAGCACAACTTCAAGCTAGTGGAAAAAAAGAGAAAGATTTTGAACAGACCCACTGCATGGGCACACAGCAAACATACCAGTTAACTATATGGTGAATGTTATTTTCTTATTTTTATAAGCCTTTACAAAAATAAGCTGCAAGAGAACGGACATTAGCACAGCACAACCCCTGCCCCAGGCTTAGGTGCTTTGCCTTCACCTGGTAGTCCTGAGGAATGAAGTTGTCTATAATGAGAATCTGAAGACGGAGCTCCCTGCTCAGCTGCCGAATGTTCTCCAGCAGCCCTTCAATCTCTCTCTGATGCTCTTGTTGTAGATCTGCCATCTGAAAACAAATCATGCATTTGAGAGGCATCAGAGTCATCTTAAGACATGGTAAAAGCCTAAAGAGAACAGTCTTATGTCTGTATGAGGTTTTTGGAAAACAAAAGCAAACTCTGGTTATTAGTACCAGAATATTTATCTCTGAAGAATAAACCCTCTGAAACATTCCAACTCAAGAGATTGCTGAAAATAGCATTAAGTTCTCAGTTTCATAAACCCAAAACTGGCCTTCTGCCAATCCAAGCTGCTTCAGCTAAGACTAGATGATGAGCATGAGACAAGTTATACCCCTGGCACAGTTTTGAGGAAAATCTCTGATCCCAACGACTAAATGCATTTTTTGTGAAACAGGAACTCCAGCAACCAGCCAAAGGACACATTCATCCAGTGACTGAGGATGAGGTAACAAGGGCATCGGTCACAAAGAACAGGCAGCTCAGAGCAGAGAAGCCTTTGAGCTGCAGCGAAGCAGAACATGGGGCTGCCAGCAAGCAACTTGCATTTTATTTCAAAATTAACCAGTGTTTTTCCTTGAATTTCTACATATCTCAGGGTCTCACACATAACCCTTGTCAGCCTAGCCTCAGGAAAAGCTCTATAACATGCTGTTCTAAAGCTCCAACTCCAGACTTAGGTATTTTTGAATTATGTGAGCCAAATGGACAGCACAGGAAGACATTCCTAAACATACGGCACTTTTTCTAGCATTGCAAAGCCGATGGCTTGTCCTTCCCAACTCTAGTACCTCCCAGGATCACTGGCTGAGGACTTTAGACACTAACCTCTGACTTTGCAGCCATAAGCATGGTCCAAACTTTCTTCAGCTTTTTGGTTTTCCCCTGTGCTTCCTCCTGGAGGTTGGTGTACTTCTCTTCGATGTCCAAGCGTTCTTGCTGTGGACAACATTTAGCACAGATACACACACACTAAATCACAGAAACTCTCTGCAATAGTATGAGCAAGAGGAAAAACTACTTGAACAAACAAAGCATTTGCCAAGAACACAGAGCCTTGGCTGAGCCAGGCTGGCTCAGACCTGCAGGGGTTGCACAGCCAATGAGTGACCTGTGGAGGGGTTGGCTTCTGCAGTGCTTCCAGAGCAGAGCCACACCTGGGTAACACATCCTGGTATGTCACGCCATTGCTGTTTGCAGACAGGCACAGTAGATAACCCCACCTCCTTCTCCTCAAGCTCCTTGCGAAGCTGCTCTGCTCTCTTCCTTCGTTCTTCCAGTTCCATGTTTGATTCTTCTAGAAGCTTCTCTTGCTCCTCTGCTTTTGCCAGCAAGTCCACTCCTCCCACAATCACCTTTTTCTCTAATGCAGACAGTTTCTCCAACAGGGACTGGTGCTCTTGCCTAGACAGACAGGTAGGTGTGAGACTTCATATCCTACCGTGCTCAGCAGGCAGCAGGTCCAGCTCGGTTTTATAGCCCAGACACCCCTCACAGGGCTGGAAAAACTTGTCTTGCTGATGAGGGTTTAAGTGGCGGTGAGGCAGTGCAAGTGAGAGCAGCAAGTTCCCCAAGCTCCAGCTCCCACCACTTTCCCTCAAGCAAAACCAGGTCAGCAGAGAAGTGACTCCTGCTGCGAGTCACCTCTGTGAGGGGCTGCAAGCACCCAGTGGTATCACCAGGCAACTCAAGGCACCCTCTGCCCCAAAGGGCCCTGTCAGCACAGCAATGTCCAGAGGCAGCTGCTGAAATAAGAGGGGAGTGAACAAAGATCAAGGCAGTGCAGCTGAGGTGCAAACCAGGAATGCTGGCTGCTGCTGGAGCAGTCTATTTGCATAGGGTAGTGCAACCTCAGCAGCTCTTTGGCTTCAGAATGAAGCACCCCTACACCCAAAATGACATGCTTGGGGCTGTACTGCAGGAAACCCGGCCTGTCACAGAACAGTACTGCTGCTCCTCACAGGTCTTGGGAGATTAATTTGTTTCTAGGCTATCTTGCACAACTAAGTAAAGTTAAGAAAAGAAGTGGCAAAAGGATAAGTTTGTCTTTTCCATATACTCTAAGCTCTCAAAGCAGAATAAGCTCCTCTTTCACCTTGAAAACAGCAAGGGCTCGTGTTCACTTTCTACAAAGTTTGACAGGCACCTTACCATGTATCTCCAGATATTCATGTCATTAAGGAAGGAACAACCCACATGACCATACAAACTTCTCAGAGCATGGTACTCACTGAGCTTTGAGCAAGTCTTTTTCTCTCTTCTCCAGTTCAGCTCTGGCTTTATTTCTTTCTTCTTCTTCCATATCAAGCTTAGTTTCAAGAGCTTTTCTCTCCTCTTCAATCTTTGCTTGCATCTCTACCATCTTATCAGGGGAAACTTTCTTTTTGCCTTTGAAAAACATAGGGAAAACAAATTATTTCACTACAAAGCAAAACAACCTCTGTATCATAGTATTTTTTCCAAGTTCAGACTCAATACTTGCATTTAACAAAAATTTCATTAGGTATCAGCTTCAAAACGGACAAAACTCAGTCCTTCAAATCCCATTTTAACATTTGACCAGTTGTCACCAGCTCCTACAGAGCAGTCATGCTGTGTAACTAACACTGGAACCTAATGCCCCCAAGATACAAAACATATGCAGAACACCTGGAGAAGGAACACTGCTTAAAGAGAAGCCCAAAATGGAAACTCCGACATTCTAACAATGCAGATCAGGCCAGAAGAAGGAAAACAGAAGACTGCCTCAACCTACAGCTACAAGAGTTCAGCTACCAAGAGTTACATACTCAAATTTCAGATTAGCATCTCCACCATTCCCCCTCATTCACTGCCCTCCTTACAGGCTTACCTGTTCCAAAGGGAGCATACATGTATTTTTAAGAACATACTACTACGAAAATAGAGAAATTCAGAACAGCCGTATGAAAACTAGGCAACTGAAGAAACTTCTTGATAATATTTGGTCTATGTAACAGTGATTACCCAGAGATTCGAAAGTACCAAGGCTTGCTCTGGCTTAATCAGCTGTCTTTACAACAGAACCAGGTCCATGTCATGGAGGGCTACAAAGGGAGTGGCCAGAGCAACTCAATGAACCTACTAACCTCAAGGGTTGGTCTCAAACACCCCAAATTTGAAACAAAGTGTGAGGCTGCTGCTCTTGAAAGCCACTCTGCAAGTCTTGAGCCAACTTTCACTGCAATCTTAGGAGTGCCCAAAGCAGGTGAACATAGAGATCCTGGGGGGTTATGTCGAATGAGAATGCATTTCCTCAAATCCACAAGTCCTAAATATCCCTTATTCACAAGAGAATCCATCATTTTCCCTCTTTGCTTTTCTACAGACATGAAAAAACCTCACCCTGCAGAATTCAGCTGTACTTGAAACTAACAGGAGCCACTGACTGCGACCTGACAGTTTTCCAATAGTGACATAACGCACATGGTCAGAACACGCTCAAGGAAGCTGTTCAATAAAATGCTTTTCTTCCTCCAGTCTGCAAGATATTCACCTTCATTTATATACATATATTTTATTTATATACATATATACATTATACACATACACACTCCAACAAAGTGTACTGCATATGTAAACATGCGTGCACATATTTTCACATCTGCATATATATTTCTTCAGGTGCACGAGAGCTTTCATTAGTTTTGTTGCAAGGCAAGGACTTCACCAGTACAGCAAACAACATCTTCATTGCCATCTGCTAAACTTCAGAATCAGATAATGAGCACTTCTTTCTGGGCTTGTGGTGCAAAAATCTCTCACTAATTAGTCTTTGAGTAAGAAGCTTTCTGGAAGTGCTATACAGAGCTCATCATATGAGATAAGCCAGATAAAGGCTTCTTACTATTAGGACATAGCCCTATATATTTTCAGTTTAGGAGAAAAAGGTGAAGTGAAGCAAGTTGTAAGATCCTGTCACAAGCTTTGCAATTGTAAGGAGGTGAAAATCAATTACACCAACCTGCTTGATCTTGTATTAAGAGGAAGTAGAAAGCAAATCGCAGAGAGGCAGCAAACACATAAAAAGAGGAGAGAAAATGTTATTGCTTTGATCATTTTGGACAAAGATCATCAGCACCAGAACAAACATCAAATTTTATATTCATGTTTCTAGGGTAGAAAATACGAGATAATCGTAACTAAAAACCCCTCCATTAGAGCAAAGACTAATACATTATGTTATGCTAAAGCAGAGAATGTGTCTGTACTTCTGACTGCTTTGCAAATCCAGGATAATCTTCAGCTCACTCTTGCATTCTTCTGCCCATTCAATGCAATGCTGGATCTAAACACAACATTAGGAGCCTGCCGCAAGGATCATGCCCTAAGAAACAGTTAAAGGGGGTGGATTTCTCCTTCAATTAACAAACTTAATGCTCCCCACACTCAAGAGAGCCAATTCTGTTATATTACCTGTAAAATACTAGCATACAGAATACATGTTTTAACCAAGATTTCCAAGCCAATTCTTAGCAAGGTACAATACAGTTGCACACAGAGTCTCAACACAAGATTTCTCCATTTAATTACACATGGGATTAGTTAGTTAATTTGCAGTAACTGGTGCTTCCATAGAGGTATAGAGCCATTTTTGGTTATTCAAGAAAGTGCATCAAAAAAGGCAGGACAGGAAAGGGATAATGAAAGACACCACATGCAGAAGGGTCACACTAGAGGACAGTTAATATCCCAAACCACAAAAAGCTACACTTATCCCAGTTGCCAAAAGCCCAGCACAACTTCCCCAACAGAGCTGTCTCCAAACCTGCAGGAGATGGACTGCTGACACATCAGCAGTTTGCTATTAACTGTCCTCATCCAAACAAAACACTGAGGTTGCAAGCAAGCTTTAAAGGAGCAGGATTGAAGCAATCGAATTCCCAGGCTACAGTCATATGACCCACAAAAGGTCTCCCCTGGGTTGTGTTCCTTCCAAACCTGCTAGTACCCTTCTCTGAGCTGAGGCTTTACACTAACATCACTAGTGTAAAAGTGAGTGAACTATACAGCAGTACTTTCCAGGGTCTCTCCACATAGGGGAGAAGAGTGGAGTGCTTCTATCCAGGATAACAACAACAGTGGGTGAAGTCCCCACAAGCCAAGTCCCAAGATGTGATTTGTTTCCTCAGTCCTCATTGATTGTAGGGTTTCTACAGGCACAGCAACCTCTCTGACCAGGAGCAGCCCAGACTTTATTCACTGCTAGATCAAAATCTGGATCTCCTGTTCCTCTGAACTAAGTCCCCCAGAGATCAAGAACTTAGTATCATGGGGCACTTAAACCCCAACCAACTAGGATATTTTTTAAAGTATCTGCAAAAATAAAGCCGATCAACCAAGCATTGCCACATCTTCTCTGCAAGTATAAACCCCATGCTGTTTTCTCCAAAACTAATTTTGAGAAAGCAGAGTCCAATATAACATAGAATACATGCCTAGCTATCCTCTTCATGAACTCATATTGTAGCAATTCCCATTAGAAGTTATCTCCGTCTTTTCCCCTGTATTTTAGAAGGCACATTTAACACAGGTTGCAAACTGGATTTTTTAACCTATTATTTCTCAATTATCTTTAAATCTTGCTCAAGCAGCCTACTGCATTGTCTCCTATTGTCTCACATATCTGGTTAACAACGTACACAATGATTAACTGTTTCAAGCATGGAAGCAGCAAAGGAAAGGCATGCTTTAGCAGAGTTACAGCTTGAGGTTTATCTTTCCAACAGACAAAGCGGGGAAGAGTGCAACATTGCAAAATGGAGTGTGCAGATTATGGAAAGGCCAAAGCTTAAAGGACTTAAGAGCTCCCACTCACTAGTGAAGGACTTATCCAGAGGTTTCTCTATGACAGAGCATGTGGAGTCTGAACTACTGCTGCTGCTACTGCCTGGAAAACAGAAATGCGTCCCACAGAAAAACCCAGAGAGGAAGAAACATGCAGATGGGAAGTTAGTTCTAAAGGAAAGAAACCCAGAAGAGCCAGCAACCTAGTTCAAAAAAGCACAAGTTCCCATCAGGAAGGATTTGCTAGGATCCCCCCCAGACTCAGTTTGCAAAGCCACCATTTCCCAGCACAAGACTGCATGCTCAGAAATACATTGCAGTTAAAACCCATCTTAACCAGACTACAGCTTAAAACAACATGCCAAGGCAGCTTCCGTTTCAAGCAACAACAGCAGAGAACACCAAATCATAGTGGAGAAGGCTGTGGATATCTGCCATAGCAGAGGATTCAGTGACAAGGAAGCCTTTCCAGTCTGACGCACATGGCAATGTGCACTTCTCTGAAAGGCAGAAACAGCTTACACAGGGAGAGTCAGTGTGTATTCCCGTGAAGCAGCTCCCTTAGGGAACTTAACTACAATAGTTTGTTTGGGAGTTGAGTAAGTCAGTTATTCAACCTCTACTCCTTCCAAGCAGCACTTTGAAGGTGACCTCCTCTTGGGAGGAGATTTGGGCAGGACATTTGGAGACAGTGGTCAAGCTTTCCACTTCTAGAAATAACCAAAAAGTGAAAAATGAAGCTGTTACAACAATCACCAAAGGCATAGCAAAGTCATTTATGACTACTTGGACAGATACCAAAATGAAGAGAGTACACCTAAAAGCAGGAATGCTTTAACAGGAATTCTTTTCAACAGATGTGGGTGCTTCAGGAAGGCAATTTGAATGTCAAAATAAGTTTACTAGAGAAGCTGGAAGTTGGGATGTACCACTGGGCTTGATTTCTCTACTATACATAAGGAATTACTAGCAGGGTTCTAGGAGAACAGCAAGCTCCCAAGAAGCCACAGCATCTCATGGTACACAGTGACCTGCAGTTCCACGTTCAGCAACATCTCCTGGAGTTTAGATGATACACAGCAGTTGAACACTGGTGCGGGACCAAGGAAACTTCAACATGGGATTTGCAGACTGCTCCCAAAAAAATTATGTGCAGCTCCCATTAAGCTTTTCAGCTAGCACAAAGACACCCAAACGTCACTTTTCCCTCTATCAGTATAAAATAGGACACCAGAAGAGTCAGTTACTGAAGATCCATAAGACAGATGAATCCTTTGCCTAAACCACAGCCAAAATTCCCCTCCAATCATACCCATGGCTATAAAAACCACATCTGCCTACAAACAATCTTTGGCGTCTTCTTCCTCCCACCTCTGTGAGCAGGGGAAGTTCCAAATCACCAGTCACAAGCCATATGCAGCCACCTTGCAGCACTCAGGGAGCCACCACAAAGGAGGATATCACCACAAGCACAGCTACCCGAGTGGAAGCAGGTACTACACAGGTTTGGAGCTGTCCATCCACAGAGACGGCACCAAAGGGCTTAGTTTCTAGGAGAGGCATGATAATTGCAGCGGCATAGGGCAGCTCTACAACTCCTCTTGTCCCTGCCTGGCTCTGGCTACACTTCCTATGCCAGCTCGTGGATAAGAGGAGACTAGTGGCACTGACAGGAATCTCTACTGCCTTACCCCGCCGCTTCTTCCGCTTCTCCTCTCCAATCTCCCCATCTTCATCCTCCTCTTCAGAATCACTGGTTTCAGAACCAGAGATCTCTTCCCCTAGAAGAGAAGAGTGTGCTTTTATCAAAAGCTTTCCTTCGCCTCCTATCAGCTTGTTACTGGGACAGCAGCATTTGTCCAAACACAGCAGTGCCTGACATCAGCTGACAAGCACCTGCAGAAGTCCTTAACTGTTACGCAGGCAGACAGCTTGCCATGGCTCAGGAAACTTAAGGACAATCAAGATAAGTAACTGAATGCTGTGATGTCAGTGTGTATATATTAAAGCTCAAGAGGCTGCTTTCTATGGAAAAAAAAAGCATCTTTGCATAGCTGAAGTGACAAAGTTTTCCTAGCAGGATTCTACCATACCTTCTCTTCCACCTCATACTTCTATCTCAGATGAAAGAAAAAGAAGCATTACTGACCATTTCCTGCTTCTCCTGAATGGGGCAGACACCAAACAGCAAGTCATGTTGGAATTACTGCTACAGCTGTTCTGTGCTGTATCTCTGGAGAGAGATGTTGTGACAAGGTCACTGTTTAGCAAGCATCTCTCTACCAGGGTCGCTCCATGTTGATGGACTAAAAGTGACACAAGGCTATGAAGTTACATGGCTTAAAGAAGCTTCTTGTTGCTCTACAGTGTTTGAAACCCCAGTTCCAGCTCCACAAATTTGGTTCATTCTTCCCCCTGATAAATGCATCCCTCCTCCCCAATCAGAGAAAAAGTGTGACCTTTTGTTACAGTCCAGTTTATTTCCCCGTACCATGTCAGCCGTGTCCAGAGCCCCCGTGCTTGCTAGGGAAACCCAAGGAAACTGCCAGCCTGGAGGCCACCACTCACCCTAGTGCCAAGTGCCACCTAGTGGGAAAGTCAGGCCCCCACAAGCAGCCTTAGACACACCTCTCCTGGCATCCAGCTCAGCATAAAAAACCAGGACACGGACCTGCACCAGCGGCCAACCTCGCGTGATAATTCAAGTAGCAAAGAATGTTCCCATTCAAACAGAACAATCGAATTCAAATGGAACTGTGCAGAGAGGAACACAAGGGGAAAGGAGAGTCTCACCTTCTTCCAGTTTTTTCTTAAGCTCTTCAATTTCTTTTTGGAACTGGCGGAGCATAGCATCCTTGGGATCCTCATTAATCCTGGCCTTGTTCTTTATGTTCTTGGCTCTGTTTGCATACCTGAGAGTGCTGATGGTTTCATCGTAGTTGTAGTCTGCTGGTCCAATGTTTGCACACTGCAACACGTGGAGACCGAGTTACTGGAGGACAGTATCAGTGCCCAGCACAAGGTACTGCAGGAACCCACCCCCAGCTCTGACAGTCTGGCACTGCTACTCTTTCCCAAGCTTTCTAGCTGCTTCTACACTGAAGCCACTCTTGACTACTCAAGCACAGGTTCTGTTTGATCTCATGCATGTATGTATATGTGTGCTGTGTTTAGAACCTCATCCATACAGAGGCAAAGAGAAAAGATGGAAAGAGATGCACAAAGAAGGTTCTCTAAGCTGCAAATCCTAAACCCAGGATTAGAGAGGTACATGCCACGCTGTTCAAGTCACTATGCCATCCCTGCAAAAATGCAGCCCAATAGCTGGCACTGGAAAGGGCATCTCTTAGCTTACCATCATGGTTTTGGAATTGCCCCCCAGGGAGTCCTGCAGCAGCCGTGTGAGTTTGGAGTTACGGTAGGGCACATGAGTGCTCTTGCCGTCCACCAGTGCAGAGATAACATTGCCCAGTGTGGAGAGAGAGAGATTGATCTTAGTGGCTTCCTTCAGCCTCTGCCCTGTGGCTCCAGTTTTTGTCTGTCTTTCAGAACCCTGCAAAGGGAACATGAAGCAGGAGTTAAAACAGATCCTCTAATACATCTCCTCCCTGCAAACAGAATCAGCTACACCTGAAATCTTGCTAGCAGCCATGCCACTAACCACCTCATCCATCATTAGAGAACCTGGCTAAGTATCTCACACATTGTTAGAGAGACAAGTCAAACAGGTCTTAAACAGAAACCTTCAGTGTTAGCAAATTCTGGATTGCTCAAAGCAATGTAGCTGACAAAGCTGAGACTTTCCTCCCCATGAACAAAAATGTTATGGGAAGTCAGTCGGCAACTAAAAGGCACCCCAGCTGGAGCTGCCAATCGCCATCTACAGCCCTTCCGATCAGCAGAACAAGAGAGAACAGCAACACTTCAATTATTTTAAAGAGTTTCATAGAGCATCTTATATACACATCATGTAAATAAGTTAATGCATGTAAATAAGTTAAGTTGAATGCCTTTAGTCTCACTTTTTCTGCATCTTCCCCAAGGAAAGGTACCTCAGTATAAATCTTGGTCTAAAGCCATGTTTTACCAGCACAATTACATTGGCTCAAAGTGTAACATTGAGGGAAGGAACCTGCAAGTGATGAACAACATGGCCATAACCCTCTGGAAAAAACTCAACACCACAAACCAAATGTCTTGCCAAAGACCTGGCTGGTCCTACTCACAGCAAGGTCAACAAGGTGCAGCTTCCCCATGCGCACGTGCATGTTCCCATCGACTCCCTTCTCACTGCACTCAATGGTGATAGTGAAGATGGCATGCGAGCGAGAGCTGTGCTCGTTCATGTTTGTGGCACCAACAGAACCTTTTAATAGAGACAAAAGCAGTGATGTCTTCAGAATTAGTCACATCTTCCTCTAACTCCTCCTGCTCTCAGAGGAGACTCAACCCCACCTCTTTACCCAGCCCTGTATTCCAGAAGATAGCAGAGGGATGCTCAGACTCAGCAGCAAAGTGTATTCTTGGGCACTAAAGTTGCAGTACACTTCCAGCCTGGACTAGCAGAAGGTCCTGCAGCCTGCTCTAAGCCAACCACAGATTCCCAAGAGCAGCAATTGTCCTCATCTGTTTCATACAGGCTACAAAGATCAGTAGCTTAAGGTGTTCACAGCTGATCCCTGAAAACAGCTGTATTTTGGGAAATAAGAACACAGCAATGCATGCCAAGGGCAACAGGAGTCAGAACTTTAAGTCATTAAATAATCTGAGCTTAACTAAGAAGCCTTCCAGAACACAAACTACCTCCCACACACAGCACAGGGATAATGTTCATCCTGATCAGAACTGAAGTGGAAAAAGGACCAAGAGACACACAAGCAGTTCTAACAACACTGCCCTCATTACATCCTCCCTTTGCTGATCCCCCCCACGCTGGCCGATGTGGGAGGCACAGCCTTCTTTCCCTGCCCCTGCAAAAAAGGGGTTTGGGAGGAGATACTCTTTTTGTTCTGTTCAGCCAAACATTCTTCCCAGCAACAGGACTAAGATCTCCTACTGTGGTCTGGTAACCAGATCTTTGCTCTGTCTGAGCTATAAACCTGCCCACAGCAAGGCTACGTACGGTTCTTGTGGCCCAGAGTCATGATTCTGTCCATATCATCTGCATTGTTTACGACATAAGCTGAAAGGTCTTTGATATAAACTCCCACATCAGGTCTCTCTTTCACCTAGGAGAGAAACAGTTCAGACTGAGCATCCCTAGGAGACCCCGACAGCAATTCTAGTGATACTGTAACAGTACAGTGGTTTACCCCTCCATGTTCTGGTTTGCACATAAAATACTCCACTTGGAATCAGAGCAGATAAGGAATAAAGACTCATGCATGACAATATGCTACTGTTTTCCTCTGGGGGAAAGACATGATTTTAAATCCCAGTCTCCAATTCCCAGGACTGCTGAGGGGCCTTTGGGGGTAGAATTGCAGGTACAAAACTGCCTCAGGTGGAACAGCCAGTTTGTGCAACTGACCAAGTGGAAGAGATTCAGAGGAGCCAGCAGTAACGTATAGCTACTGCATCTTAAAGGACAAGAGGACTGCTGAGGAGTCCAACCTCCCACTTCCCTGCAACTGCTTCTCTGGTCTTTAAAACAGAATATTGCTCTGATTCAAAACAAATACCACATTCAGATGAGGAGGCTCACCTCTAACCTCTGTGTCTGGTCCTTTCCCAGCAGGTCCCGCACTTCCTCATTGTAAATTTCCAGGTAAGAGACACGAACTAAAAACCTGCAGGTGAACAGCTGGGTAGTTCACTTAGCAAAACATTTGCTGAAGTCCCACACAGTCACAGAGTGCAAAGAAAACAGTGAAATACCAACACAGTCCTGCTGCCCCTCAAGCACTGCTGAAGTGGGAGCCTTTCATCTTGGGAGAAGTACCATTTCTATTGCCCTTGTCAAGGTCAGGCTCGTGCTACACAGGGACTCACATTAAAAAAAAAAAAAAAGACAGAAGCAGTGAAGAGAAGGCATTTACCTTGTATCCCCCTCTGCCTTGGCAATGTGACCAAATATATGGGCAAAGGAATTGGGAATGATGCCTCTGAGCTCAGGAACTGCTCGGACCCCTTCCATGGTGAAAGTTTTGCCTGTTCCAGTCTGCCCATATGCAAAAATAGTACCTGAAGGATAAGGTAAAAGAACAAACTTTAAGAAGTTTTCTCTAAACTCTAACTGCAGTTCTACTTCATCCCTTCTTAGCCTAATATCACTAAACACCTCTGTTGTTACGGAGTTAAAATTTTCCACCCACTCCAGTAGCTATGGGAGTGCAAGGCTGGAGCAACAGATATACTGGGCAAACACAGCAAACCCAATTTAGCTGCTGCTTAATCCAGCCTGCAAGATGCCTAATAAAAAGTCCATTTGTTTTAAAAGTGCAGAGTGATTAAAGTATGGAGTGCTAGTACACTTCAATTCCACATATGAACAATACAGGTAAGCAAAATTAATAACACGGCCAATTAGCAGCAGATGATTATATATCAACAGCAAACCCAACTACACCTAAACTCTAAGCTACAGCAGAAATGGTGTGAGGCTTCTATAGCAGAGCCACAGCAAAACCCCAGCTCTGAACTTGCACTTACAGCTACAATTTGGACTAAAGAATCAGCTTGCACAGAAACGCATCCAGAAACGTTACTAAAATCCCAGGCTCTGGAACTCCAGAAAAATTCCAGTTCTTAGATTTAGCCTGGCACTGCTGAAAACTCAAGTTTTTGTTATCAAGCCTGTGACATTACAGATCAGAAAAACTGAATAGAATATTTCAGCTGGAAGGGACCTACAATAATCATCTAGTCCAACTGACCAAGCAACTCACAGCTGACCAAAAATTAAAGAATGTTGTTAAAGGCATTGTCCAAACGTCTCTTAAACTCCAACTTGGGGCACTGATCACCTCTCTAGAAAGCCTGTTCCAGTGTTTCAGTAAAGAAATGCTTCCTAATGTCCAATCTAAACCTCCCCAGGCACAGCCTTAAACCATTCATTTTCAAACCATGAACTTTTATCAGCTGAAACCAGTGTCTGTTAGCACAAGAGATTATTAGTCATTTTATAAACCTTGGAAAACTTTGTAAACTGTTGTTGTTTGTAGCATACTGTTATGGAAAGAAGTAATCTGCTTTCCTTTATATATTATATTTCCATGCATAACAGACATACACACAAATCACGGCCATGCTCGTCTCAGCTGCAGGAAGCAACAGACTATATGTGGGGAAGGGCAGATGTGTTTAAGCAGTCATCCCAGTTGAAAATAGCAAAGTTCAGAGGAAAAAACACAGCAGCTCTATGCAGAGGTCTGGTATGCATACCTAGTGACTGCCCAGCCATGGCAGCTCCTGGGCACTGAAGTTGTACAGTGAGGAGCCACTGAGAATTCTGATAATGAGATAAGTGCATATCTTTTGCAAAGAGAAGAAAAAGGATAAAAACATGCAGCTAACTGATCTCAGCAGAGTCTCCTGCATCACCCATCTCCCACTGTTAATGACAGTAGTGGGTACAACCCCTGAGCACTCAGAACAGCAAGTACCTTCAGGCTTTTTCAAGTTAGAGGCCACAATAGAAACAATTCGGGATTACAGTCCTCAGAAAGTGAAACTCCCTTACACAAGGTCGGCAGGAACTTCAACAAAGCAAAGAATAGGAGACCAGATGGGATCCTTCCCTTACAACAAGGGACTTACCATTGTATCCCTCTAGGACAGAATCTATAATAGGTCTTGCTGTTAAATTATAGACATCCAGCTGTTTACTCTCTGGTCCAAACACTGTGTCAAATGTAAATGTCTTAGGAGGCTCATTGGATGAGTCTGTTTTATGAACAGTTATAGTTCCTCTCATCTCATCCACATTCACTGCCATTTTGTAGCCTGTAGCTTTCTCCCGGTCATTGAGAGGCCGGCAGCGAACAACCACCTTGACATTGTCACAGCTTTCCGGCTTGTCCAGCTTCTCAGGCTTGTTAATCTATAATTATTTAAAAAAAAAAAAAAATACACAGGCTGTAACACCAGTGTTAACATAGAATCACAGAAAGGTTTGGGGTGGAAGAAACCCAGTTCCACCCCCTGCCATGGGCAGAAACACCTTCCACTGAATCAGGATGCTCCAAGCCCTGTCCAGCCTGGCCTTAAACACTTCCAGGGATGTGACAGCCACAGCTGCTCCAGGCAATCTATGCCAGGGCCTCACCACCCTCACAGGGAAAATTTTCTTCCTAATATCCACTCTAGTCCTACTCTCTCTCACTATAAAACCACTGTGTTTTTGAGCACAAACACTGCTGAATGAGCTTGAGCAACTACACCTCCAAAGAATCATGAACTTGGGGACTTAAAGCCAGGACTGGTTTATAATTAAAGCTGAGAGAATAACACACTTATTCAGGCAATGGGATCTTCTTCTGTTTGCCAGTGTGGAAACCAAATGAGTAAACCTTGAGCATTTCACATTCAACACCATCTAAGAATTTTTTCAAGAAACAATTTCACACTTGCAATCTGCAACAAGTTTGCCAGAATTTGGTGCAGCCATGACATTCTTTTTCAGTAACACTGAGTACACGCTCTCAAACCTCAGATACTAGGGAGTGCTGGCTGAAGGGAATTCCTTTCAGTTACAACCCTCAACGTTGTACATGCTAAAGTTTAATCCTTTAGAAAACCTCACATTCATTTTCTTTCATGTAGTTACCAAAAAAAATCTTGAAGCACAGCTGATGAATCTAGTTAAGCCTGAGACACTCCCCTTGGCTGGAAGTGCGGCAGCTGAGCGTTTATCTACTCCTAGAGCAGCTATATTGAATGTCAAGCCGAAACAAACCCTGTTTCCAAGCGCCTCTCCCTCCGGCTGCTACCTACCCCGATTTCTCTCAGGCCTCAGCAGCGGCTTCTGCCGCCCTGCAGAACGCAGAGAGCGGCTCAGCCCCACGTGGGCGGCACCGCACACGAGGCGCCAGCCAAAATCAGGTGCGGAATTCGGGTATCTCCACGAGCCACCCGGGATATGGGAGGAGACCCTCAGGGGAGGCCGAACCTCCACCCCCCGCTGCCAAGGTGCCGCCGCCTCTGCGGGGCCTCGCCCCGCCCGGAGCCCCTCATCACCCCCCGCCCCGCTCGGCCTGACAGGCGCCGCCCGCACCGCGGCTCCTGCGCCATGGAACGGAGGCGACGGGGCCTGCGAAAACCGAGCGCGGCGGGCCGAGATGCGCAGTGACTAGACGGCCCCGTGAGCCACGGCCCACCTTCCCCCGGGTCTCACCGGCATGGCGATGGCAGCAGCGACAACCCCAGGCAGGCGCTGACCCCGCGGAACAATAACAGCACCGCGCCTGCGCCCGCCCCGCCCCGCGGCCGACCCCCGAGCGCTGCGGAGGCCACGCAACCAATGGCGGGCGGGAGAAGGCGGGGCCGGAGGCGGGGTCGGCGGCGCAGTGGCGGCGGGCGTCCCGGACACCGCCCGGGAGTGGGGACAGTGCGCGGGGCTGGGCTGCTGGCCCGCCGGGGCTCTGAGGGATCTCCAGAGCGTTTGACAGGGCTCCAGAGGCTCTGACAAGACTCCGCTGTTCTGGAAGGGCTCCAGGGGGTCTGACGAGGCTCTGGGTCTCTGACAGGGCTGCAGCCCCAACCTGTTCTCCACACAAGGAAGAAAATCCATCTCCTTCTTTTCCTGACTGTAGTGTTTTGAATTGCTGATGAAATAGAGGGACTGCAGAGTACCTTAAATATAAACAAGCGATACAGTCCAAGTGGGACACAAATCAGTTAGCCCCACACTAATGAGGCACATTTCCAAGTTATTTGTCGTTTAGTGTAAAGTTTCATGGGATACTTCCGGGATCCTCCACATCCTCACCTGCTCCACTCCTACTCGCAGCCTTTCAACATCACGCTGTCCATGTGTGACTTATTTACAGAAATTATATTAAATTACTCCAACAATCCGACTTTGTCCTTTCATAATCTATGTCCTTAAAAGTCAGACATAATTCTGCTCAACAGGAGAAGTCCATGAATAGTTTCCCCAGTTCCCCGTGCCCTGAACCACAGTTGTCTCGCTCCCCCCCAGGTATTTCTGCACACCCAAATCCTGTTGGCAGGCAGGGCACTGTTCCTGTCCCACTCCTCCCCTTGCTACCTTTGCTGTGGACCACTGTGGCCTGGGATCCCTGGGCAAAGCCAGGAATCCCCAGCACCAAGCACCGACACAAACACAGGGCTATACCTCAGTTGTGCTGTATTTTTGCCAGAGGGATGCAAGCAGGAATGTGGACACAGCTGATCTGTACCTTGCAGAACTCCCCCACCAAAGCGACTGGTGTGTCACAGGGCTGGGAACACACCGGTAATGACAGGACACAGCCATTCCCTCAGCCCCAGGTGTGTGTCACCAGGTGAGTCAGGAAGCCTGAGGACCAGGCGTTCAGTAAACAGTCTCTTTGCTCTTTACATGCTGCCACGGTGTTACTCAGAGCTGTGCTGCATGCACAGATTCATGGACTAATAATTTAGCACCAAAAAATGTAGAACCCAAGGGGCTGGTGAGAGAACAGAGAGTCACGTGTAGGCAGGCAAAGCTGAGGAACGAGAAAAGGTTTAACATAAAATATTGGAACCAGCTTCTCACAGAAAATGCTGCAGGAGGAAAACAAAGGGATCCAGGAGCTGAGGGGAAAGTTGAGACATGGAGAGATCCTGGGTGGAAGAAAACATAGGGTGAAAACACGGATGCTGGAAAAGAGGCCCAGTCCTGGGAGGGAACAAGGGTGCATATGCTCCATGAAACACACAGAGAAAAAATACCTCCTGTGACTGGAAGGAAAATAGGTCCTGGCAGGTGCTGGGATTGTGTGGATCCAGCAAATGCGTGCCCACGTCGAAGAGAAGGGGCAGTACATCTGTCAAGGCAATAACCGATGCCAGAGAAGGGGGCAGGCGGATTTGGGGGCTATGCTGAAGGTTACAGTGTTTATCACCGTGGCAGAATTTCATCCCGATCCCGGGAGCGCTTTGCCTGGAACAATGATCTCTGTGCAGATGAGACAGACCCACACGGGCTGAGACAGCGCTCACCTGGGATGTGCCACGCGGTTTGGACCCCGAGAGACGAGATGGGTGTTCCAGCCGAGCCGTGCCCCGGAGATCAGGTACCGAAGTTCCTGGCGGAGGCGTCCAGCAGCACCCGTGGGAGCTGGTCCCCCGCAGATATCGCCTGCTCCCCGCTGCCCTTCCGGGGAGATCCCGCCGCAGCTGGCGCGTCACCAGCCCCGCCCGGCCCTGCGGCGGAGCCGCCCTGAGCACCGCCAAGTGCCCCCCCTGCCCGGCACCCCGGCTAGGTGGGTAAGGACGCGGTCAGGACGGGACGGGACGGGACGGGGGTCCCCCATCGCCCCCCATCGTCCCTCGGACGCTCTGCAGGGCTGAAGGGGCTGTCTGAGCGCTGGCGGTGCGGGAGCTGCTCCGTCTCATTCTCAGGGACAGTCGAAACTAGCCAGAGGGCGAGATTTTAACTATTACCCCCCCCCCCCCCCCCCCCAGCTACATAAGAGTAAACTTCTCAGTGCATCAAACCGGTCAGATAAATAATTTCCAGCTTTCCCTCTGCTGAAACGGTCCGAGTTTGGATGCTCTGACATCCAGTGGCAGACGAAGTTAAAGTCATATATGGTTCCTGCTTTCAGGGAAGCATCACAGAGTTCCAGCTTTAGAAACGGAGAGCGGTTTCCAGAGGATTCGTGTCACTTTGAGTTTTTTAATGGAACTGCTGAGATAATGGTGTAAGCTTCAAGAAAAAAAACGGTGAGGAAGCCCACATTCACCACTCTTTGGAAAGAAAAGCAGGAATTTTATGTATAGTAACATCTTTTTTCTGTTGTTAAAGAGACACAAAAATGTAAGCCTTGAAATAGTTTCAGGCTGGATGTTCTCACTCACTTGGTACTGATATGATTCAGACATGTTTATGTCCTGTAAATACTCTCCTTAGTCGGTCTGGAGAGTGGGATTTCCAAAATGGTACCTCCAAAGATTAAACTGCTCTGAAGAAAAGTTTTAATTGGGAATGAATAAACCTCCTAATAACAGTCATCTTTGAGCCTTTGTATGGAAACCATAAGCCTCTATTTGCCAGAAACAGAAATCAGGTGATAACAGGTTGCAATGTAATAGCTCTGCAAATGGGAGAGCCAAATGTGTGAAACAGGATAAATGGAGTAATCTGGACTGCTCGACCCAAGGTTTTTCAAGCCATTACACAGCACAGGAGGGAAAAAGCTGGACTGTGGTGTTGTTCAGCCATCTGACATGTTTTCTTTCATCGGGAACTTCCAGGGAAAATGCATATCAGGATTGCTCTGTCTGCAAACAAACCAGTCCTGTGGCTGCTCCTCAGTTCTCAGTGCTGGAAAGGCATCAAAAGAGGAAATCATACTTAGTACAAGGAGCTCGGATGTTGTTTTATAATTTTGTTTGTTTGTGTGTTTGTTTGTTTGTTTTTGTCAGTGATTCCCATCAGGAAACAGGCTCAAACAGCTGCCATGAAGTGTCCTGGACATATAGAGAGCTCACAACTTGCCTTTTTTCTGGAAAATGCCTTAGCCAGAGAGGCCAGGATTTGGAAAGTGCCAGTTTTCCAGAATCTCACCCTGAAGGTATCCTCCCCTGTCCCCTTTGGAATTCTCTAAAGAACCCTGCAGAGGTGCAGTGCTGGTCATGCCATCTGACTCACCAGAATGTAAAAGTCAACCCTCATGGACTAGGCTCAAGGAATGGAGGAGGAGGAGAGTCTATATTTGTCCCATTTTTCATTTTATTGATGTCTTGTATAAAACAGGGGCTTTGCATTTTGTTCTGGCTCAGTCAGAACAGTAGTAGTTTTGGGAAATATGGTAGAGCAGGTAAGAGCAGCCAATCAACAGTAAAACCACAAATTTGGCATTCTAATTGTGTTCAGCACTATTCTGTGAATTCCATCTGTTCCATTCCATTCCAAGCTACCTTAGGAAGCTACAAGACTCCATGGCCTCTTTGTACAATTCAAACAGTTTTTCTTGGCTGTTTCTGTAAGTGCATCAGAACCATGGAAGAATGCACAGAAGTGCCTTGACAGCCTTGTCTCTTTTTTGAAATAGTCTAGAAATGCTACTTTTTACCAAGTATTTTTACTACCAAATTAAGCAAAATAGTGAAACAGATAATGTGATAAGTAATATTAAACAAGTTGGTGGTTAGTGTTGTCTGTTCTGTGTAGCTGCTTGGTCCTTTCACTTCTCCTACAACAATGTTCAGGTGTGTTCCACGGCTCCTGGGTGCCATTGTCATGGCAGTCAAGGTCCTCCCTCTCACCTGAATGCAACTTCAAATAAGATATAAGAAAGAAAAAGCTCAGTACATTTTGCCATGTACCTTTGGGGAGTCACAAACCTATTTCTGATCCCAACAATTAGCAAATCCACGGACTGTTAAAACTCTTGCAGAGTAAATCAAAACCTGCTCCTGACTCCAGTTTCTCTGTTGAGGCTGGGTGAGTGGAACATGTGCTGCATCGAGGCTTCAGTTTTCCCAGGGTGGGAATAACGAGCACACTCATGACCTTGTTTATAAGAGCTCTGTTTGGGAAGGCTGGGTGCTTCCCTACTCAGTGCTCCAGTACAATCCAGTACCAGGCCTGCGTAAGCACACCTAGAGCCAGACTGGATGGGCAACAGGAGTGAGTGCTTTAAACTGGTCCAAAATGTGCCCATTCCCTCACCTCTGTGGACACAACCGACAACTTCCTTCATTTCAAGCCTCCAGCCATCTGAAATGCTAATTAGAGCACTTAAAAAGACTTTCGTGTTCCTTTGGAGATATGTTAACAAAATCATCAAAGTACTAACT
This sequence comes from Corvus moneduloides, assembly GCF_009650955.1. Classification (NCBI taxonomy): domain Eukaryota; kingdom Metazoa; phylum Chordata; class Aves; order Passeriformes; family Corvidae; genus Corvus; species Corvus moneduloides. Next base: position 11,318,066 of record NC_045490.1, read on the forward strand.
GTATTTTTCTTCTAACTTTTCCTTCCCCTAAGGGCACAGGTATCTCTCTGTCGGGTTACAAAAAAGCAGTTGTCTGGATTGCAGAAATCAGCTCCCAGATCCAGTTTTACCCAGAAACGTTTGCCTTAGCCACCAGCATCTTCAATAGGCTGCTGGCATCAGTAAAGGTAGAGATCTCTGTCAGCTTTTCCCTGGATAGATTACTGACTGAGAGTGTAAGGAGCATGTAATCAGTTTATAGACAAAGCAGGGACTGTGTTTGGTAGAAGATTTAGGGAACAGTCAGGGTCGTTGCTGGGGAAGGCCATTTAGCAAATATATATACATATATATATATATATACACACACACATATGAACTTGAGTGTTTGGTGAGGTTGCACTGACATACAGTCTTCATTAGAATTGTTTATGTGCACTTACTCCAACTGCTGTGGTAAGTACAAAGAACTCATCTGGTTTTCTCTGCTAAACAGAAATTATTCACATTATCACTTTTAATATTCTTGTCTTTAAACTACTATTTTTAATTAAACTGTGGGGCTGATCTTTTCTGCCACTGAAGCTACAGCAAAGGTAGGAGTTGAGCTGAGCCTTGCAGCTCCCAATTCTATTTAGGTTGATACTTGTAGGTACAAAAATGCTGTTAGTGAGGATTTTCTTGTTATTTTCTAAGTCCGTGAGAGATTTTTCTCTCTCACAGAAGAGGTAGCAGGGAATGTAAACAACCAAGCCACCTGCAACCTTGGAAAGTCTTGTTTATGGTATAGTAGAAAATATTTTGATAATGGATGTTTTAGGATTTTGGCCAATCACCCCTAAGGGGTGGCTGGTCCGTTGTCCAATTAGACTATGAAGAAAAAAGTCTATAAAAGTGTTTGTAAAATAATTAAATAAATCAATCTTGCTGCACAGTTCCTGCCTGTTGGATCTTCTCTCCTCCTCCTCCCTATGGCTGCGGGACACAGTGATATACCGTAGGAACCAGGCCTGCGGTAATAGATACTGGCATATAGAATCACAGAATCATTAAGGTTGGAAAAGGCCTCTAAGATCATCAAGTCCAACCTTTCACTGATCACCGCCTTGTCAACTAAACCATAGTATTAAGTGCCACATCCAGTAGTTTCTTGAACACCTCCAGGGACGGTGACTCCCCCACCTCCCTAGGCAGCCTGTTCCAATGTTTAATAACCCCTTCCATGAAGAAGTTCTTCCTGAAGTCCAACCTGAAACAATAGCTGAAAGTGAGAAGAGGAGCAACATTGCAATGTAAATACTGTGACATTGCATAGTCTAAAAATTGTGAAATACATGAATAAAAATGGCACCTATAAGAGGATTTATTCTGCTTCACTTTGAATTTCCTTGTCCTATTTCCAGCTTCTGTAGCTACACTAATTCAGAAGCAACTGTAACCTAAATGAAAGTTTGAAACTTGTGTATGTATCATAGAATGACAATTATTTCTCCCAAGACTCTTTCTCTTCTTTACTCAGCGTTTTCTTCTTCTCCCTTCAGGCCCAATTAGAATTTCTGCAGTGCATTGCAATTTCCTGCCTTGTCCTTGCAGCAAAAACCAATGAAGATGAAGTCAGTATGTTTCATTTTAAACACACTAAAAGTTGTTCATGTTTCCAGGTCTTTCAACAACTTGGACATAATGGGAAAGTGTTAATTTTTTTACCATAAGTAGTCCTTAAGGGGTGAGAGTAGCATTTTCAGGCCTGTTTCATTGTTGCTCTGAAGAATTGTGACATTTACAGATGAAGAACTTGTTTTTGTTTATGTCATGGATGTGTTTCTCTCCTGCCTCTCTCCTCTTTCAGAATCCATGGCTCACAGTAGAGCTTAGTCTGGGGGGACAGTCAAGATGTACATGAGAGGGCTGCAATTCCCATGCTATAGCTCCTGGGAGGGCACAGCAGGTGTGACAGAGTAGAGCAGAGGTTCTTCAGAGGAAGCTTTAAATAGATGAGTTTGCTTGGAGCCAAAACAGTGTTCTGAACCCAGTGAGGAACTGACTCAGGTCTGCACCTCAAGATGAGCAAGTAAAGTCAGCAGCCAGTGAGAAATTTCACAGGATAATGTGTAATTACACAGCAGAAATGCAGTGATAGACTTCTGTAGGCATTTACAAGCAGTAGCCAAAAGCATTTCAGATTGCATTCCTCTTCTTTTCTTCCTTATGCTTTGCAAAAGAAGAAGAAACCCAGGAGCTGGAGTCAGACATACACATCTCTTCAAACAGCCACTGCTGTAGTGAAATGTTCTTCACAGCCTTTCTTAGGTGGCCTTACACTGAGGTTATTGTTCTTTTCCTCTCCACTACAAAGGAGAAGCTGAGTCAATGACCACAGGAAACAAGGCAACCACAGCAGGCCCTGTAAAACTGGCTGACAGGAGGCTTCCTCTGAGCAAAACTAATGGTAGCAGGGAAGGTGCATCACTGATGCCACACTGGGGAGGATCACAGTGACCCAGGGGGCTCAGGGCATCATTCTTGCTGTGGGCTGGGTCTGCAGCAGCTGCCCTGGGGTGAGCCGAGACCACTCTTCACTTAGGATGGGAGGTACCTAGGAACAAGGTCTCCTGGATGAGCATTCTCCTTAACATAAATTTGTTTAAACTTGCTAGATCCCTTCACAATATAGAGAAGCACACGCAGCAGTGTAGGACGTTGGTTTCTTTATTTTTTTTTTTTTTTTTTAATTTTTAAAAATTTTTTTACAGGTAATACCATCGGTGCAGATATTAGCAGTGCAAAGCAGGTGTAAACACTTTCCAGCTGAGATCTTGAGAATGGAAAAAATTATACTGGATAAGCTTCAGTGGGATCTTTACACAGCAACACCAATGGATTTCTTAAACATTGTAAGCACTACATTTTGCAAATTTTTTTTCTTTAAAGAAACAACTCCTTATCAAACAAGACTAAAAAACACAGATGTGCACACACACACCCATACATCCTTCAGAAGATGCTTGGCAAACTACCCATTTCTACCTATCTGCAAGTCTTTTAAAGAATATTAGAGTAATTCTCTTTTTAAATTTATTTTTTTAGTTTTCTACTATTTAAAACCTATATTGCTCCAAAAAAATTACTCATATCTTTAAAGGACAACTGAATGGACGTTAAAAAGATTCTCATAATGCACAACCATATGCCTTCTTTATTTTTTTTAAATACAGGCTGCAAAAATATTTCTAACTATTTCCCTTCTATTAGTACTGTACATAGAAAGCTGTCAGAGTTTTGCTACATTTCACACACAGGTTTTTTCTTAAACCATTTTCCTTTTCATCCCACTAATTATTCATTTATGCAATGAGACTACCCTGATCTGGCACTTAGTTCACATTGCAGTTACTAAGCATTTAATATAAACAATTAAACTTTGTCTTCAAGAAACGATCATGTGCTAGTAAGGCAAAATTCATGTGATATGAACACATCCTGGATCCTTTCTTTTAAGGTAATGTGCAAATATTAAGCCATTTTAGGCTGCTGATTGTGAAAACTGCCTTTTGTAGGTGCTTGTTTCCTCAGTAAATTCAGAGTGCAGTATTACTGGTTTTACTGGATTTGGAGCTGCTATCCTGAACTGAATCTCCTGGACAGCAATCTGGATAATGTAGAAGCCTCAGAAATTGTTAGGAAACACAGGCCTCATACATTCATTATCAGCTCAAAAAAACAGTTCAATGATTGGCAAGTACAAACACAAAACACAAAGAAAAAGGTGGGGGAAGCCTTCAAGTTTCCTGATATGAGATGAAATTCATCTGTACTTCTGGGTGATGACATGAAAACATATAAACTTCACTAACCTCTGCTTTTCTTTTCATATATATATATATGTGTGTGTATATATATATATGTACACTTTATCTTCTCTGCAGTTCCACGCCATGGTGATGTCCAGCTGGCCCCATCTCCCACCCAGACTGCCTCAGAGGAATCCTTCCCTCCACGTTGCACTCTTGACCAAGCAGCTGCAGCACTGTATGGCCTGCCACCAACTCGTGCAGTTTAAGGGCTCCACGTTGGCTTTGGTGATCATCACCTTGGAGCTGGAGAGGCAAACTCCTGGTTGGTTTCCTGTTATTATTGATCTGCTAAAAAAAGCACAGGTAGGAAGCAAAATGGCCTTTGGTCACAAATCCTGAAGGCAGGACATGATAAATGAATAAAGCTATGTGTATTTACAGCCAATATTGCACTTCAGCAGCTCCTGAGACTTGTGTCCTGGTTCTGCCTTTGCTGCAGACCTTGCTGGTGCTAACAAAATGGAACAAAAATGCAGTTCAGGTGTGGGACTGGGAAGAAGGACATCCCTTTGGCAGGGAAGGGAGGGTTCCAAATTCTTGGCCACAGATAGCTCCCTGCATCCTGAGCCAGGAGGAATTCTCTCATGATGGGAGAGTCTGAGAGCACCTAGAAATCTGCCCAGTTTCCTCAGCCTCCCACTGAACATTAAGAAAACTTGTAAGTACAGTCACATTGCTCTTAAAATATAATCAGTTTGACTTCTAATGATTCAAGACAAGCTCTATTTTTTTCTTTCTTCCTTTTTTTTTAACGCTTTCCCCCAGTTTCATAAAACACATGCCTTTTAAGACAGCACACTTACAGGGCTAAAGACCCAGGATGTCAGCTTGCCATCCACCCATTTAAGGTCTTGAATTTGTCTGAAATAACCTGGCCTCCTGCTGTCCCTGCTGCCTGTTGTTTCCTGGAAAGAGGAAGCACTTGCCTGCCTTCTGTGTAGTAGCAGGAGTAGTAGTAGTTACAGAAGTAGTTACCAGGAACTCCTGGGTAAGTGTTTTCCATCAGGATCAACAGCATATTGCTGCTATGCATCTACTGAAGTATGCAGCCTGTCCCCGCCCTCCCCCTAATTAAAAAGTGACAGGAGCAGTGGCCAGACAAGAGAGTCATTTATCCAGAACTTACAATAAACCTGCATCTTTCTTTACAGGTGAACAGCACTGAATTAATCCACTGCAAAGAGCTTGTGGATCAAGAGTTAATGTGCTTGCAGCCACCCAATGCTGTTTATATTTTCTATCCCATCAGCCAAACTGCGCAGGGCCATCCCAAGGCAAGGCTACCTTGCCATCACCCTTCTGAATGGAAGAGTTCCCATGAAGGGAGGTTGAGGGTCGCTGTAAGCCAGCCTGTTTCAGCACCTTTCACACCCACTACACAGCCCAAATTCCTGATCAAACCATTGAGACTGAAGAATGCTGTGATGGATTCAGACACCTGCACAGTGAGGATGAGGAAGTAAGTGCTGGGAGGATGAACAGAGGAGGCTCATGCCCTCAACTGAGCTGCCCCTGCCCTCCCTTACAGCCACCCAAAAAGGACTAGTGGAAAATTATTGCCTTGGAAGCAGCACCTGCAGAACCAGCAGGTCCCAGCAAACAGAACAGCCAAAACAACAGGGGAAAAGTGTCACTGTGCTTCTCAGAGGATAAAGACAGTTAGTATTATCAGTCTATTTTTTAATGTCCTCCCCAAGCAGTGTGTGCTACCCCTCAGTTTTAACATTATGTAAAGACAGAAAGCTGGGGAGAGAAGGGACTTGGTCATAGTCCTTCAACCCAGGGATCCAGCTGGCAGGCAGCTACAGACTGCACGGAGAACCAAATGCCTCAGAGTTTATTTTTAAAATAGCCATGATGAAGTTTGACAGATTGAGCCTTTCACCCAGCTCACACCATTGTTCTCTCATTAGAGCTAATCTGACTCGGTCCATGGGAGCCTGAACAGGAGCTGCTGTCGAGGAATGGGCAGCCCCCACTGCTGCCTCTGCAAGAGCTCTCAGATGGAGCCAAGCATCATTTTGATTCACCAGTGAAAAGCCTGAATCAAACTTCCAGTTTTCCTTAAGGCCTTACCTTGTAATCCAGGGGTCTGGGATCTGTGGTTCTTCCTGGTTAAACCATTACAGACTCAATCACAGTTCCTATGAAATGTGGGAAATCACTTCTTGTCTACAATCACCATTGCCTTGGGCTCTTACCAACCAGCATGTGCTGCTCAGGGTTTTTAACATTTATGCTGTCTTACCAGACTAGGCAACACAAAATGCCTTTATTTCCCCTCCACCACTACAACCACATTATTTCTTACAAACTGCTTAATCTTCATAGCAAAGTGGTTTCACAAAGGTCAGATTAAACCACTCTTACACTTTTAAAAACCAGCCTCACACATCCTTTTAAAATTTGTGGGGGTTTTGCTTTAAACAATAGGCATTTTTAGGTGATTGTTACCCTAGCTTGAAGGTATAATCCAGCCAGTATGGGATGGGTAGCAGCACCACACCTGCCATCCTGTCACAAACAGGAGGGGGTTTCATATGGACTGGCACAGGCTAAATACTGAGCAGGTGTCTCATGTAATGACATGGGAAAAATAACTTTGAGACAGAGACGGGATAGGAGCAAGGAGACCCTCATGCTATGTAACAGCAGAGCTCATCAGTGCAAGAAGAAAGTTTCTGGCCTTGTCCCCCCTTCCTCATTGTCTTATCTTGTAGGAGAGGAATTCCTGAATGCCAGCCTTGCAGGACCTATGTGCTGAGCAGCTGCTCACACTTTTCTCAAGTGTTAAATTTGCCAGATTGGGTTCTGAGAACACAGTGAGCTCTGTGTGTGCAGGGAGAAAGCCATGCTGCTCTTTAAACCACAAAGGAAATGCCCAAGTGTTCCAGTAACATCCAGTATTGGAGACTTAGTGCAAATAGCATGTGTGAGCAGACATGACTTGAACCTGCAGTGAAACCCACAGAATTCCCATGAATCAGATCAAAGCTACCTCAAGCTGTGGATGCTGTGCTGAGGAGGGGCTCTGACCAGGCCGGGGGTGCTGCAGGAGCAGGACTTGGGGCTGGGTTAGACCAGATGAGGTTTGTGAGGTCCCCACATACTTGGGGGCCAGGCAGCAGCATGCTTGGGACATGGTATTTATTCATTCTATCACAGGGGAGGTTTTCATTTAATGGTAGGGCTCTTCCCTCCTTCTGAGCAGTACCTTCCTTTTCTCTCACAAGCTGTGACTTGACTGCCTGGCTTTTGGGAGGAGGCGAGTTGTATTTTACAGTTTCCACTAAATAAAACATAAGCTTGGTCTGCCTGTTCTCTGTGGCCCTGGAATAGCCCAGCTGAAAGGTGATGCCCACACTGATCCCTGCAGAAAACTGAGCTGTGTGATGGGCTCTGCTTCCCTCCCATCCATTTGCCCTATCTCAAGCATTGTCACCAGCTGCGTTTACCTGTGGAAATGCCAGCAGAAAAGTTGTACACGCAGTAATTAACATGCTGTAACTTTACACCACAATAATCATAACCTCAGGTTTTCCCCACAGCTTTGAGCCTATGTATATAGTTCTTGCCTATAAGCTGGATGATGTGTTAACACCCATGAACAAACTTGCTTTTCAAAATCCCTGCAGATCTCTATGATCAGCACTGAAAAGTATACATTAACAGGAGTTAATTCTAAAAGATAAAGGCAGTGCTGGAAGGCCCATCGGGGCACCATGTTCCCAGTCAGAGTGCAAGATGCCACACTGGGATGAGAACAGTTCACTTGGAGGCTACCTGCACTCCCAGGACACACTGCTGCTTCTCTGGCACCACAGCTCCCTCCCACACGCCTATTCCAGCACTGTAGTTACCATTGACAAACAAGTACTTTTGTCTTGGCTCCAACTGGTTAAAAATGTCACTTACCTTTGCATTCCTGCCATCACTCAGAATGGAGCTTCCTACCCCAAAGAACGAGCTGCCAGCTACAGGAAGGAGCTGCTCTTGCACAGGACCATTCTTGTTACAGAAAGCACTTTTTGGATAGTGAGAACAGCACCAAATCTCTTTTTTTTCCTTGCAGAACAGAGTTGGAAGCTTTAATACCTTTCCCCTCCCTGCCTGGACAAGTGATGAGTGACAAGATGAACACTCCCCACACACAGCAGTGACAGGAACAATTATTTTGCCCAGCCAGTTTCAGAGAGGATGACATCTCACCTGTTTATTTATAATAAACACAAGTTTATTCCAACTGCAGCTCAACTCACCACTGTGGATCCCATTTGCTACACACCAGTTACTGGTGAAAATGTGCCAGATTCAGTGAGTGCTGGCACAGGTCTCATGTGGTTATGGCTAGCTCTGTGAGGATTGTTGTTTTGGGGGATATTCACTCCCAGGAAAATTACAGAGAATGCTCATACAGTATTTTCAAAGAGCTCTGACCTAGTAAGGTTCCTTCCCTTGGGGTTCATGGCCCAGGTGAGGTACACCTCTCAAACCCAGACTCCTCTTCTTGTTGCCTCAATTCAGGCCAGATTTCCAGATGCCTGAAGCTACCACTACCTTGTAAACAAAGCTGCAATTAAACCTAAAATCCCCTATGGTAAGCACCCACTGAACTGTTTTCTGTGGCTGTTTTAAGCCACCTACGGAAACAGCAAAGCATTTCAGATCCTCCCATCCACCACAATGTCCCCCATTCATAACCCCCACCAAAAGGAACCATGTCACCTCTCATGCAGTCGCCCAGGCACCATTACAGGTGAGGATAGAGCGTCCCCATTTCAAGGCAGCACTCACTGGGGTGTTTCTGACAATAAACCTGACTTGGTGTCACTACTTATGGAGGGTAGGTGATGACCTAGGAGAAGAGTTCATTTACACAGCTGCACAATTAAAGGAACTCCTGTGGTCAGAGAATTGATCAAGAGACAAGAAAACTGCAAAGGGAAGAGTAATGCAATAGTTATACCTCATTTGTGGGGCTGCATCTATAAAGTTGCTGGGTTTTTTCTCCTGCTAATTAACTTCAGTGTTAATTCAATTTGAACAGTACTTACAGTTCAATTCTTTAGGAAGACAGAAAAGTGCACTGAGATGGAGAGATGCATTAACTTCCAGCAGGTCTCAGAGCCCCTTTCCATTCCTCCTCAGCAAGGCATGCAACTGGAATCTCCCTGGTGACCCAACTATGGTCACAACAAACTGAACTTAATCAAATCTTCCAAGCAATTTGGAAAAAGAACAAAAAACTTCTATTCCCAATTAACCTATCCAGCTGGGAATCTAACTTGACAAAAGCTATAAGCGGGATGAAAGCTTTGCCAAAGGAATTAGAGTGGCTGGCCTCAAAAGGGAACACAAGCAAGTTTAAAACAGTCATCAAAGCAGCAGCAAAGGCTGTATCATAGCTCAGCCTGATGGTCAGACACAACCTCAGCTTTCCCCCATTCTGTGCAGGGCATCACAGACATGGAGACAGACAGAGCCCTCCTAAGAGGACTTCCAACTCTGAATTCATTGGCCCGCAAGACACAGCTGTGTCAGACCCTGGTGCTTCCCACCTGGTCCCACTTCTCCTGACACAAGTGGTGCCTCATCCCTGCCCACTGAGGCAGCAGGAACAGGCAGGGATGAAGAACATGGGATGAACATGTTTGTCATGGGGTTTCATCCCTAATGCCTGCAAGTGGCAGGAGTCTCCACAGCTTCTCTAGGTGCCCAGTTTAGTCCTTTTCAGGCCATATACCTGTTACAGCTGCAATCTATTTCCTAGTTCTAATTTATGCTAAGGGCATCCAGAGGGTTCAGAGACTGTCACGTACCACACATCCTAGGGACAGGCACTCAGTGCCTGGGGCAGTTAGCACCTCTACACCAGCCTCTCCATCTCTTGGGGGGTTACAGAGACAAAATGTCCTTGGCAGAAGCTTCAGAGGGCTCCTGTCACATCCACCCACTCCCTGTTCTCAACCTTTGTCCCACTGCAGTCACACCACCCAGCACAAGGTAGGGGCACAGGGTGAGACTTCCTTTAAATCTCCTGCCAAGGACTGGCTTTTGGCCACTCCTACCCTCCCAGCACCAGGGCAGTGGGGAAAGCAGCAGCCTGGAAAAAGGGAGGGAGACTGGGGACAGCAACTGCCAAGACATAGGGGTGCACAGGGGACATGACACTTTAATCACAGGGCAACAGAGTTAACAAGGGGAAACTGGGATCACAGAAGGTTGGGAATTTGGACAGAGGACATTGTTCTGGTTACACCTGGTGTACAAACCATGGTTTTAACAGATGTTTGTTAAACAAGTCAGTTTTGTTTTTATTAAACCCAACTTTGGTACAGATCATTCCCGAGATTCATTTACAAGGTTCTTTAAAACAAAGAAACTGGGGTCTCTCCCTGTTCCTGTGTGAAGTTACCGGTGGCACAGACATCACACTTTGTTTTCCCCCTTTCCTTTTTTTAAAAGAAGTATTTTTGTCAGGGGAAGTCAGTCTGTTACAAACACTGAACTCACACCAGGAACACCGAGTCTCCCGTTTTAAACTATTTCCCCTCCATTAATAGATAACATTTAGTTGTACTTTAAAATGGTTCCCTTCTCACCCATCACATCCCAGCAGGATGAGTAGAGACTGGACTGGCCAGGCAGAGTTATCTGAAGCAGCAGGTGGGAGGTGGGCAGGGAGCTCTGGGGAAGGAGTTACGGTGTGAGGCACCATGTGCAGCCCTCAGAAAACTAAAAAGATGAAGGTTGGGGCATTTTGGTTATAAAACCCATAAGTATACAGAAGCAAGCTGCACAGAAGAATTATTGCTATGAAAGGTGAGAATCCAGCTGAAAGATTAGGGATGTCAGACTAGGGATGACAGGTTAAGGACACCAGGTTCCCCAGTTACAACCCAAAACCAGACTGGAGAGGACCTGCAGGACCCTGTTACTGCGGCAGTTCAAGCAGCAAAGCTGAAAGCTCCTCACACTAACCCAGGTTTGTCCCTCTTCACTCTGGAGTCAGTCAGTGTTAACTCCCTTGGGGTAAAAGTCCCAAAATTAACATTCTGGTTTTAGCGCCAGCCATGCAGCAGCCTGAATTAGCAGTTTACCTTCTGGCAAGTATCTTGGATTTAACTTTACCAAGAAACCTGATTAAGCAAAATTTTCCCCATCAAAAGACATGGTGAATTTTAGTCCTTGCTACATATTCTCTTCTGTGCAATATATTGCAAGCTTAAAGGTGTAAGTACCAATTAATTTCTTCTGCATGAGATGTTTTGGCCTCAATAAATCTTCTAATTAACATATCTTCCTGTTGTTATGGAGTACGCACTGGGAAGACTAAAAAAGCTATAGAAAGAACAAAAGAGAATCAGTGTTTAAGTTTCAGTTATTTACATTAAGTAAAGACAGCATGAAAGGTCAAATCTATTGTACAGACATTTGAGTTTAAACCATTGCAACTTGGATAAGCTCTCATAGCTGCCAACATCTTGTTGGGAACTGGTAATCAGAGGATTGATTTAAAATTTTAATGAGAAAAGACTGCTGATGGAACATGAGAAATCCCAGGTGATGGAGACCTGCAGGAGCAGCCAACTAGCACACACAGCTGGAGCAGTGGCTTTGCACAGTCCTTGCCTCATTCCATCCCTCACAGCTGCACACTTCTCCCAGTGGAACAGCTGAGGACAAGGTTGGGTTTGGGCTGTCTCCTGAAAGAAAGTACCACCATGTTCCCGGGCCTTGGCCACTGGCCTTCGGCTCTGGAACTGCAAAGCCTGGGCAGCACCTACCTCATTGCCGAGCTGCTTCTCTAACAAACCTGTGCATTTCTCCTTCTCCTCAAAGCATCTCTAGGAGCATTGCACAAATATTAATGAATGCCCTTAACACTGCTCCTCTGGAAAGACACTTGCCAACGCACATCATCTGAATCACCAGGTCACCCATCTTTAAAAGGAACAGCTACTCCACTACCTTCGATTCTCTGAACTCAGATGTACCTGAATGTATGTGCTCCTCTCTGGTCTCCTAGATTTGGCTTTAAAACGTATTGGGACAGAAAAGGATGTAAACATTTCATACAAACCACTTGGTATCAACTACTAATTCCCTACTAAAGGTTATGCCTAAAAGATTTCCAGATGCATATTCCTAAAAAGCTCTCAGAGGCAGCCAGGATCACCAGCCTGGTTTTGTTCTTCAAGCTGGGGCTGCAGAAAAACCTCCCACCAGAAGCACTGCTACAGTAAACACTGTGCATCAGCCAAACTTCACATTGGCTGTGTCTGAAGTGCAGCACTGATCTCAGTCCAATACCAAATAAACCCCAGAAGGACCCAAAGCTGAGTGAATATAACTTGGTACACAGCAATGGCCCAGAGAACAGACACTGAGAACAAATCTTCGGGTAAAGCTTCAGCAGCTCTCTGAAAGCAGAGCCCCAAACTAAAACTGTGCTCTTTTGTTGGCCTTGACCTAAGTGTATAATGTTCTTCTCCAGACAAGACACACAGCTTTGGATGCACCACCAGGAAACCTCTCCACCTCTGCTCCCTTTTCATCCTACCTTTAAATCACCTCTTTCAGCAAAGCTCAAAGTCATTCTGCCCAAACACAGATGGCTTTTGGATTAATATCTTAGAATTTCTCCCCAGATTACATAGGAAGTACATTTCTGCACACTCTATGATTAGCTAGTTGTCAATTAATCAGCTAATTATATTTTTAAATGTTCCCAATAGTCATAAGACAGGCTGTGACTCGTAAGCTTGAAATCATGACACAGTATTATTTTGACAGATAATACAGAAAATTACTAGATTGCACAGAAAATAATGCACCGTTAAATAAACGACACCACAAAACCTCAAAATACATGTGAGATTTAATAAAAGAAAAAAAGTACAGAGTGGAAAGAAAAGGAAGTAAAAACACCAAACCACGCTGGGAATGACAAAGCAAAGAGATGCAGCACATCCCAGAAGGATGTGTCCCCCAGGCAGGGCCCCAAGGTGCCTCCATGGCTCCAAAACATCCCCCCCCATCTTCACCCCTGGGGCAGCCACCACAGCCACGCATGACACCCCCCTCAGAGACCCACAAAACACAATTTAAATTAGAAAGCAGACAACATACAGGATGGCAAATGTTTAAATGATAAAAAACTGGATAGTTTTTACCACTAATACCAATCTTTTGCAGATGAATGTATAAAACAGCTGAAAGGTGTGTAACTGAATGGTTTCAGTCATTTCTGAAGGGTTTTTCTTTCCCTTTTTCTAGCCTACAAGATGTAAGTCTCCAGACTGGGTGAGATTAGCATCACAACATATTTGTAATTTGTTAAATAAAAATAAGATACAGAACTACTCTATATACCACAATACTTAAATCTTGTCTCAGCCAAAAGGAAAAGACAAAAACTCAGGAAAAAAATATGACTGAGTCCCCTTGGGGAGATTATGATGTTGAACAAGCAACTACAAGGACAATGGATATCTGTCACAACATAAAGTCAAAGTAATATAATAATAATCATCATTAAAATATTGTCACATACATTCTGAATGTCTTCTTCAGAAAATGCTGTAAATTTTTCCACAATGCCCATGGATTTGAAGATTTTTACTCTTTGTTGTAATAATTTTTCTTAACTACCTGTTACTCTAGGAAAAAAAGAATTGATCTCTGATGAGCCAGGGCAGAAGGAAATCATTTGCATAGATCTTGCTGGCTGCAGCATGAGATCAGGAGAGAACTATTGATTGGGAACACATTGGTGAGGCAGCTGGGTGCATACCAGTACCACCAGTTACTGTTTTATCCCAGCATTGGCCTTGAGAAGCAAAACAATGAACCAAAGAGCATTGCTTTCTCAGGAAATTAGTGCACTACAGTCTCTCTCATTAGCGGAAGATTAATAACAAATAATTTGCTTCATGATTGGTCTGCAGTCAGAGGTGAGGCAGAATTGTCTTCTTGCATGTAACAGAAGGTTGGGTTCCTTGTACATGTTTGAGAAAACAACACTAACCCTCCTAATTTTCAATAGTTACTCTTTAAAATACATCTAACCTGGAGGCACAGCCTTAAAAATTAAATGTCCAGCTTTCAGCAGATTCCCAACAAGTGCTGAATTTTTATTCTTTCAACAAAAGCCTATTCTAAAAGGTACCGATGAGATCTTTGTGAGGTTCTTTTCAACAAGCATCAAGTAACATGGTCAGTATATCGACAAAAGAGGCCAGTGTCCATAAGAAAACACAGTCTAACACCTGAGCATGTATTTAGAAAGGGAAAAAAAAAAAAGCTGCTTTAATGGGATATGAGATTTAAAGAACCTCAGAATCCAGCAAAATACTGCCCTGCAACAGCTCAGACCCAGGCCCTTCATCTCCCTCTGCACGGCACATCAGGAATTTCCTGACAACTTAAAGACAAGTCTTTAACAAAAAACATAACAGAAAAATCCTGTAACATTAATAACTAAATAAAAATGCACACACTCACAACTAAAACTTAGCCAGCCAGTGTTTTTATAAACTCTAAAGATACTATGTGAGGGCTAATATAAAATATTTCCTTTCATTTAGCCTAGGATCTGATGGATGGATGGAATTGGGTCCAACTATTTTTCCATGACAACATAGCCAGTAACTCTCTGTTCAGTTATTGCCCTGCCTAGTCACAAAATGGTTTGAGTGGAAAAAATTAATATTGATCCTAATTAGTCTTCTAAGCTGAGTTGCCCAGGAAAACAAGGCTGTGATTTCTAGGCCTGAGGAGTTGTCAAAAGAAGCACCTTCTAAGAGGAACAGAACCTGTCAGCATAAATACAGTGCACAGCTCAAGAGCAGGGGATTCTCCTTATTAGGCACATATTAGGTTTAAGGTTAAAGAGTAAAAGTAAAGATGTTGGCTTAAATAGTTTCCACAACAGCAAATACATTGGTAAGTGACAATTGAAATGTTACACAAATCCTGTAGTTCCACTTTATACAACAAACTCTTATGAAAAACCTCTCTATAAATGTTCTACTTTAGCAGTAAAGAAAATTCAAAACATTGTCCCATTAATTTTATTAACCACGCTCTTTCCTTATATATATATATATATATATATATATTATAAATGATGTAGAAAGTGTTTAGAGTAATTCAGGATTAAATATAGAATTACTGGAATGAGGGTTACTCTGACTAAGATTCCTGCAGAAAGCCTAAGTGTTGTGTTTTTCTACTCATTCTAAAAACTTATTTGAGAATTTTGTTAGAAAAATAAACATTTCAGCATTCTTCAGACCACTCCTCTCACTGTGCATGTACAGTGGAGGTCGATGAACCTCCAGCAGTCACCTTGGCCAATTTAAAAAAAAAAAAAAAAAAGTAGAAAGCAATTATTTAGCTGGTGGGTAAGATGAGTTCAGTTACAGTCACTTCATACACAGCTGCTCAATCACTGGGTTTAGAACAAAACATCTTACTTGAGGGATTAGTTGGCTTTGTTTAACAAAATGTACATGTAAGGTTACTTCCTGCAAACCTCCCAATAATTCTGAAAAGAAAACAGCAGGTTGGAACACTGCAATCACTGGAGATGCTCATTTTCTCCTTCACTTTGGTCCACTCACACAATGTTATGAGAAGGGTCACAGGGTGGGAAACTCAAGCAACTTAACACATGAAAGCACCAAGTCCACTCTTGGCCTGAAAGCCTGTGTGTCATTAACTGAAAGAAACAAAACATAAAAAAGCATGAATTAAAGTTATGAAAATCAAACAAAAGCAAAGCGTAGCGAAATATGTTAAAACAAAAAAAGGAGGAGGAGGACAAACTGCTGGGGCAGCTGAAGACTTCAGGTGAGAGCAGCCTGGCACAGCCTGCTCAGCACCAAAACCACTTCTCTTTCCCCCAACTTCTGCAATTCTTCCATCACCATTTTTTACTTATCAAAGCTACTAAGAACACTGTCTTGAACCAGGGATGATAAAGAGTTCAACTAGCTCTCCAAAACATTTTACTTGAGCAGAAATCCCAAAACCCCGTATTTTGAGCTAGCTCACAGGTTTGAAAAGAACAATAAAAAAAACCCCAATCCAAAACCATCCTGGTGATGGGTGCACCTCCTCTAGCTGTGCTTCAGAGCTAGAGTCCCCCCAGCACCATGTGGGGTCCCTCACCATGCAGAGCTGTGGGTGCCCCTCAGACCTTTGCACACCACTGACCTGCCCCCCAGTCCTGCTCCTGACCACAGCTTGTTTCTATCACTGCCCAGAAGAGGAAAGGTCCAGACTCACATCTGAAGGTGGACTAAACCCAGCAAAGTGCAGGAAAACTTTTTCTGCTGCAGCCAGAAGGAGCAGAGGGGAAGCTGCAGCATTTCTTGGCCCATGCTCACAGTCCATCCCTGCCACCAGCATCCCTTGCACAAGTTACCATTGTGCTCACCTTCCCCAAAGCAGTCCTGGGCCCAAGAATGCCCTAGGATTCAGCTTCTAATTCAGATTAAACCGTATTTTCAGCAAGGTATTTTACAAGCCATTTGGACTCTGTGTGTGAGGTGGGCTATGCCCCAGAGTATGTCGAGCAGTCTGCACAAGGGAGTGCTTTGGTTTTAGCACCAATACATTTACATTCCAAAGAAATACTCAAATAATCTACCCCATTATCTTCCACAGGAAAAAACAAATTTTTAGGATCAGTACACAGAATGAGCTCCTCTGGTGCTGCAGTTCACAGCAGGGAAATGACAGACCACAAGATCTCATCAGCAGTGTGAAGCTGAACGCTGTGCTGTCAAGCACAAACTCGGGTGTTGCTACTCTTCATGGTCTTTTTTTCTTGCCATCATTAAGAGGCTTGCCACCAGCCTGCTCTGGGTTAGATAGAATATAGTTCTGACTCTTGAGCTCCTTCATGCAAGGGGAAGTAACAAAAAATGCCACAATAGCAGAATTACCAGTTTGCATGACAGTGCTCCTTATTTTGCTCTCTAGCCACTGTTCCTTAGAGACTGTCTTGAATTGGAAGTAGGATAACCCCCCAATTTGGGGTGTTAAAAACACAGGTGACAAAACTTCTTTGTCCCATTCCTGGTCTATCATTACACAGTCAGGTGGCTGAAACAACAATATTTACATACGCTTGCTCCTGGTGGCTTCAGCAATGTCAATTAATGCGCAGCAGGTTAAGATAACTCTGCCTTTAGACGAAAAGAATTTTCTTGTAATTAGAACTGTGCCTTGGAGCCCCATTTCACAACCTGAGTTGGCTGTCACAGAGGCAAGAGTGAATCCCATGGGACCATCAGCCTTTAGAGAACGGCCCCAAATTGCAAATCCCTCCCACCTGCAGCTGCCCAGGCTTCTCTGGACAGTGCTCAGGCACAGGAGGGGCTCATCTCTCCTCTGCTTTAAGCAAAGAATCAGAAGGATGGGAATTAGGATTCCAAAATCCCTTTTTCTGTATGCTCTCTGAACAACTGACCAAACATTAAAGCATCTGAGCAGACTCTCAGCTTTCCAGTGGCAGAGGAGGAAGACTCCAGTTCAGACACTTACTTTTTCTTGTCTTTGTCCTTCTTCAGTGGCTGCTGTGAGGTAGCCTGCAAGGATTGGGACTGCAAGGTTTCCACTGCGACTTTCCGCCTGTTGAAGGCATTCATCTCTTCCTCCAGCTCCCTCCTCTTCTCCTCCACCTTCCTTCTCTCTTCCTGGTGTATCCTTTTTAAGTGCTCAAACTTCTCATGGAGCTGGTAGGAGACAGACCCTCTGAGCTCCTTCGGGCTGTACTAACCTTGCCCCAAGAGCCCTGTCACACCTCCCACACAAATCCCCACCACAGGGACCAATCTGGCAGAATACAGCACCCAGTAACCACCAAAAGCAGGGAAGACACAATAAATTCAGCTCTGCCTGAGACCACACAGCAAACCAGAGGCAGCGTGAACCCTGGAGATAAGCACAGGGGATTTTGGCTCAGCCCGAAGCACTGCACAGGGGGTGGGGATATCACAGGATCTTTTCCTCCTCACTAGTTTTGAGGATGGTCCATTTAATTCCTCTGCAGTCACAGCTGCTGCCTGAGGCCTCACACTGGGGACTCCACTGAACTCACTCTGGGGACTCCAGCCCAGCTGCCCCCTTTACTCTGCCATCCAGTAAGCCTCAAGAGTGAAGCCTGGCATGGATGCTCACTTCAACCTCCTGCCACTGCCTTTCACTCCCCAGAGAGCAGCCATATTTCCACACGGCACAGGACAGGGAAGACAATTTCTGAGGCACCTAAACCAGTGATGTGTTTGTGCTTTGGCTGCTGAGGTTTCCTCAACAGCTGCATGTGCTTTCCAGGATTCATGCATTGCCCAGACCCAGATTCCCTGCTAGGTGTAGTTTGGGTTCCTCACAGGTTTTTGGCACACCCACCTCTCTCTCCTTCTCCTTCAGCTCTGCCTCTGTCTCCTTGACTTTGTTAACAAACATTTGTCTCATTTCTTCCTCTTTCCTCTGGAGCTCACCCAAGAACTCTTTCCTTTTGGTCTCATATGTTTCTTGGAGGCTGGGGAAGAAAGCAAATGAAATCCAGACTCTCTGGACACCGATGAGTTAGTGATGGGGAAATGCATGCCTGTCTATGTTGTTTAAAGACAAACAGACAGGGAAGGGATCATCCAAATCAGCTGCAAAGTTCAAACCCAGTGCTGGTATTTTCCAGCCCAGCACTGTAGATTTCACCTACAAACCTCCCACTTTTTGGGGCTGTCAGCACCAAACTCTCACTCTAAATCGATGCTAGATGTGAAGGCCACTCACCTGAAGGGCTGGCTGTCTGGATCTGTGTCCTTGAAACCCATCTCCTCCAGTTTGCACCTCCGGTAGAGCTCGTAGTGGCGGGTGTGGGTCTGCTCCCGCAGATCTTCCATGTTGACCCGAATCAGCATTTCCCGCAGCTTCACAAAGTCACAGTGACTTTCATTCTCCACTAATAGAAGTGAAGGGACAAGTCAGCAAACTGCAGGTGTGGTGAGGGACAAGGGCACATATGATTGACTCCAGGTACTTGCATCCTCAAGAGCCTGCTGCCCTGCTCAGGGCACAACACAACCCCTTGGATGCATGGATTCCTGTTGACCTTCCTACCTGCTGGTAGGAATGGGAATTCAACGGAAAGACAAAAGGCTGCAGGGGACATGCCTGTACTGCTTATCACAGGGCACCTTCATGCAGAGGTGCTGGTGGAGGGCAGAGCTGCACAGGTGCCAGGGTGTGTCTGAGCACACACAGGGAGGGGTTTGGGGTAGGCTTGCAGCACCTCACCTTGCACCACTCCCCACGGGTACTGCCGAGCTCGCACCAGCTTGTTCCCAACTTTCACCTCCTCTGTGCTGCCAACCACAGCAAAGGGCAGATGAGCCTGAAACAGAGCCAAGGGCAGGGACTCAGTGCATGGGGTAACCCCTCAGAGATCAGCCTGACCCTTAAATCCCCCTCACCCAGGCACAAGAGCTGCTTCCATGAGTCCCCCTTCTGAACTTACCAATCTCTGATACTTGGAGGAATGTCTACTACGAACAGGGATATTACTACAGAGAGTGGTGTCAGGCCACAGCATAGCTTACCAGCAATGCTGTCTGGGCTGCACCAGCTGGAGAATATTGTAGGAACACCACGGTCATTACTACTCTCTTCTATCCCTTTGTCAGGCTATTCCTGCATGCACCAGGAGCAGGGCACTCCCGGCCTTCCCAAAAGCACTGGCAGGGATATCCACAAACAGGCCTTGGCACAGCAGTGAGTGTGTGGGCACTGCAAGAGACATGTGCAGGATACAACATGTGCTCGCTGCTCTCCAAGTCTGCAAAGCATCAGGCACAGGGAGGAAACAGGACACCCTCCTCAGGATTGCACAGAAGGAGCCACAGACTGGGTGCTTCAGTAGGGTGTGGCTGACAAAATCCTTCACATTTAAATATAGATGGATCCAGAAGTATGGAACTTGTAGAGAAGTGGCTAATTGTATTTTCATTGGAGGAAGGAAGGAAAAAAAAAGCCAAGCAAGCATGACTCCTGCTTTTCTCCCAAATACACACAGCTTGCAATTATTTAAGTAAGAGTGAATCCTCCAGCTTTTTCATGATTTCAGCAAAAAAGAACTATTAAGTGAAAACACATATCTAGTTGACCCAGAAACCAATTGGTAACTGAATTTTAAAAAAATGGTGGGGGGGGAAGGGTGAAAGAAAAGACAAAGCATTTAATCAGAAACAGCTATGCAGGAAAATGTTCATTTTGATGAAAAAGCTTCCTTTGATTTATAAAATTAACATGGAAACATTTCAGTTGTTTCTACTGCCATAGCTGCACTCTGATTTGGGAGACAAGAAGCTTGAAAGTGTTTTTGCTTGTGCTTCAGCCAGATCTGAATTTGATCCTTGAATTTCAAAAAAGACAAAATAGACATTAACAATTTTTCTAAATTTGTCTAAGAACAGACAGAATTAATTTTGAAGAAAGTATTTTTCAAAAATTCAGTAAGCTCTAGAGCTAAGTTTCTCCAGAGAGCCCCCAGACTAAACATGAGCCACATTGTAATTAATTCTGTATGCAACAGCTTTTGGTATCTGCAAGACTCACAGTTCAACCTTCCAACAGATTCAGTGTCTGGACATTCCCACTGAAACTCGCCCTTCAAATGCATTTTTGTGCAGCAATTTAATTTGTCACAACTTTTGGCAGCGATGAACCGGCAGCGTTACCCACATTCATCACAGAGTTGATCTCAGCCACTGCCTCGTCGTCCGTGGGGAACTGGTAGATCTGCACTCCATTGCTGACCAGCTCACTCATGATCTTGATCTTGAACTTGTGCAGCTCGCTCTTGGAGATGGTGTCTGCTTTGGCAATAATCGGGATGATGTTCACCTAGAGCAGAAGGGAGGAATAGGACAAACACCCAGGTGAGCAGCAACTGGGTGAGCAGCTGTGTCGAGCCCGGGGGTGACCTGGATCCTACCCCCCGGCTGTTTTACATTTCCTAAAATCACCTCAGAGCTCTGTTTACACAGGAGCTGCAGCCCAGCTCAGCTGAACACTAGAGGGAAGAGTTTTCCAGGACTTGGCTACAAGACTAGAGAACAACCAAACACCCTGCACTAAGTACATAAGGAGCAGATCAAAGCCCCTGCTCTCACCTATGTACTCTGTTACACAGGTGGATGGAGGCAGACACAATGTAGCCGTCACATGCAAGCTGTTGCCCATCCACTCTGTGTGGATGCGACCTGGCTGTGCTGACAGGATGTTTTTTACAAGACAAGCACAAGGATGAAACGCTGCATTTGAGCTGATGTGAAGCATTCCCATGCTCAAGCAGAAAGAGCAGGGACTCCTCAGACGCTCTGACAGCAGCTGCTGATCCTCTCTGAGGACTCCCTGAGCCTCTTGGTGAGGATCACAACTTGGGTGTGCTGTGCAGATTATATGGAGCACCGGGGAAAGGTGCAGGGTGCCATACAGCAGACAGATTTGTTTTCATGCTGTTCTTTCTCAGCTTTGGTTTCACATCAGCCAGCAGTCACTATACCCCACACAACTTCATCCACCCAGGCTTCAAAGCCACCCACAAGCTGCACAGTGGGGAGGTCTCCCTGTGCCCAGTACCCACCCAGATCAAAAGTAAACAAGGGCCACATCCCACATCCATCAGGAGCAATGGGGTTCACTATGGCCTCGTGCTTGAGAGCTACAGTGGGGCTGGATCTATCACAGGAACCTGTGCTAGATAATGCTGCCATGCCAAAAAAGCCAAGTGTGATACTGCAAACCACTGCCTAAACAAACAGCAGAACTCATCTGTCTGAACAGCAGCCAAATTCATAGCAGTGAAACACAAGAATTTAGACAAATAATGGGAAAGTCTGATTGGCCATCTAACATTTCCCAACAGCCAACGCTTTTTGACCTACAAAGCTGAAATTCATAGCAACCAGTTGGTCTCCAGTGGGTGCCCATTAAAATAAATGGTTTTGCTTTCCCAGTACAAGTTCTTTGCAGCTCAGCGTTTTTTCCATACTTCTTGGGTTCCCCCCGTGCCACTGCTCCCCCTCCCCTGTCTCTGTTTAGTGGTTTAGTACTCACTAAGCACAAGAGCATTTACTCACTCCAAATGAAAATAGTCTGAATTTGCTCAATGCAAATGTATCTGAGAGAATAAATTCCTCCTTTTCTCAGCCACTGACCTGGCCTCTTTTACCGAGGACCACAACCCCCCACAGAATAAGGCCTGCTGCTCACTCCACTGCTCAGCAGGTCCATATCCTCCTTACAAAAGTAAAAGGGCCATGACCACAGCTGGGTGTCTCCCTGACCTGCTAAGAGCTGAGGAGGCTTGGATTCACCATCTCCCACAGAAAAAGGGTCAGCTCAGGGCTCACATCCCTTTTCAATTGACCCAAGCAATTTCCCCTTCTTTTTCTAAGGGGCACCAGTTCAGCCCTGCTTACAGCAAGGCAGGAGGTACAGAGCCTGGAGCAGCAGAGGAGACAGGCTCTCTGGTCACCTGTGGTCTCAGCACTATTCAAAGAAAGTACAAACCAAGGCTGATTCGAGTGCCCTCAACCAGATTTCTTGTTGTCTTGGGGCACACTTGTATTTTGAAAAGGCAACTCAGTGAACACTTGCTGACAGAGTTCACAACCCAAAGGGGTTTTACAAGTTGTGTTTCCAATAATCAATAGCCACATCAATACTGGGGAGGCATGGATATGGCATTTGGGTGTAGTCCTAAGTCTAGAATGGGTTCGTTTCCTCACAATACAGAGAAAGGATGGAACAGTTTGGAAACAAGAAACCGAGACATGAGATGCTACTGAACTGCACGTCTAATCCTACCTCCCCACAGCCACCTCCATGCAAAGGCCAAGTCTGTGGCACAGAGATTAGTGACTGCTATACATCTAGCTAGAGAAGTCACTTCTTCTCCTGGGTTTTAAAACCCCAATAAAAAGGAAGGAATGCCAGAACTACGTGAGGGTTCTCTGTCCACTCTTTTTACACAAACAATGTTGAGGTGGGGTTGAAGGCAAAACCCTAGAGAAACATTCTTGTATCTCATGGTGGAAGAACAGTATCCTCTATTTAAAGATCTCGTAATAAAATCATGCAGTTGACTACTGGCATGTCACCCCACTGAATGTGACAGGGGTGCAGTGTCCCCTTGCCTGTCAGTCCATGTGCTGGAGGGCTTTGCTGGAGCTGGAATTATGACCAGAAGAAGTCTGTGCTTCAGACAGGACAGGGAACCTCCCACGCACACACACAAAATGTACCTCCTTCTCAAGTCTTTCTGACCAGAGTAGCTTCTCATCTCCAAAAATAAAACTTATGAGAACTTGTTATTTGGTACAAAATAATTCTGCTGATGCAATAAGACTGCAGGTGCTTCTGCTCTGTGAAATATAGCTGGATTTTTCCCCATCTCCAAACTGTTCATGAATGCAAGTTGCAGTGAAGCCAACAGGCAAATCCTATTTCGGAAGCCAAAGAGCTGAGGCACAGGCTGCCTGAAGCATTCCCACCTGCCTGGGATGTGTCATCTCTCAGAGGGCAGGCAATTAGCCATAGCTCAAAACAGCACATGCTGACTGAAAACCACCCAGGGACAAGCATGGAGCTCCAGGACGCTCATGGCTGTACACACTGTGCCACCACTTCCCATGACAGGGCTGTGTTTTAAATCAATAAATCACCTTCTCATCTGATACAAATGCACTATTATTTATCTCCTCCTGTTCCCAGGTTAAACCCAGTGGAAAGCCTACACCTGTCAGGCCCTATGTGCTTCACACTGGCAGCCTGCCAGCCAAATTCCATCTACCTACAACCACTTCTGAAGATGCTTCTGCTCTCTGGCTGTAACTAAATACCCCAGGCAGCAGCTGGCCATGAGCTCAGCCAAACAGATAATTGTCTTACAGTACAATGGAAGATTTTGTTTACAAAACAGCTTTACCCAGAAGGGGTTTCATAAACTTCACACTAAAAGCAAGATTGGTTATTGAAATTGTCACAGAGAGTCCAAAGCCTACCCAGGACGACACATCAAGCCACTGTTGGGCTAAAGCAAAGATGGAACTGAGCCAGGGTCCTATAAATTCCCTGTTAAACCAGTCCTGGAGGCTGAGCCAGCAGAGCACAGAGCAAAGCATTGCCTCTGATGTACCTTCCATCTCCACAGGCTCCATTCTTCAACTGTAAAACCAGGGCCACCAGCCACACAAAGCTCTCCAAGGGGAATGGCAGGTTCAAGTGTGCTCACACAGCAGCAGACATGAGTCAGTGCACATCACCTCTGCTCAGTAACCACTTGCTGCTCCCGTCTGGAGAGGGCAGAACTGCCTGGGCTTTGCTGACACTCCACTTCACTCTGCCCACACACCAGCCCCCAGCACAAATGGTTGATTTGTCCTGGGAAAGGGGCACAGCACTGCCATGCACAAACCCTCAAGGAGTGCCTGGAAAGCACCCCAATGTCCTGGGATGACACTGGTGCAGAAACACAACATATATCCCTGATGTCCAGAAAATATCAATGGGCTCCACTTGCATATTCATTTCCATGTGCCCACTTGTGTGAGGCCACCACAGCATGAAATCCAGGATGTTCTCATGCTGTGGCAAGAAGGGGGATGAGAACAACGGAATAAAATGACTCCAGAGAGCACTATTTAAGTGGAAGTTTGGAAATATAAAAAGTTTGCCTGCACACAAAGTTTTCATCTGTCCAGAAGTACAAAGGATTTATTTTGGTACTACCCATGGACCGCATTAAAGGCAACCAGAGGGAGATGTAAAAATTAGGGAATGAGAAGGAAAGGAGAGAAATGCTTTGTGGGACCACCAGCACCAAGGGGAATCGTGCAAAAGCTTTCCTCCAAAAATATTTCTGGGAACATGTAATGCTGGCACTGTACCAAGAGACAGAAGTTTATTAAGGGAAGGTTTTCAGATTCCTGATGAAGTCAGTGTAACAGCCACTACAGATACATACAGCCCCCTGCAACGGGAAGCCAGTGCCTGCTATGGACTGGGGGCAAGGAAAAGCAGGCCATGAGCCCTAGCTGGTGAGGGCAAGCAGCAGGGACTGCACAACAGGAACTCAACCCACCAGGAAAGTCCAACAGACCTGCACGTGAACAACAGCCAGAGAAGAGAATGCTCCCTCAGTGTAATCCAAGGAATCACCAGGACCTGCAGGATCCCACCTGCCATGCCTGTCCCTCTGTAGACTGATCAGCATCTGCCACATGAAAGGAACCACCCTGCTGCTAAAACACTGCTCTGAAAGACAGGAAATTATTGAGAAGAAGAGATTCCGCTGCCATTAGTGACCTTTGATGCCTCCTGCAGCTCCCTGGAAGCCAGCTGGAACACCCAAAACTATGTCAGAAACTTGCTCTGAGCTGCAGAAATATCAGCAAGTAGTTGGTTAGGTAACACCCTGCCCCCTAAGGCAGAATAGCCTATGCACAAAGAAACAACCCGAGTAGACCCTGTCATTACCCACTTTTAGGATTCCTATGACCTTGAGAATTCCTCACCATATCTATACTTTAAGATACTGTGATCGCCTATCCAGATCACCTGGCACTGCCAGCAGTAACAGCTTACACACTCCTTGTGCACCAGCACACACAGCCAATGCTTCTCCTCAGCCCTTGTCCCCTCAGCACTGACCACCCCTTTAGGACATCTACAGGGGTTGATGTCTCAGCCCCTCTGTCCCTGCTGACAGGTCAGGACAGCAAAGGGGACTCCATAGTTCAACTGCTGATGCTGGAAGGTATCCTCACACCCAATAGAGCCGCAGCTGATGGCTTTGATAAATACCAGCTAATCTGGCTAAGACTCTTACCGTAGAGGGATACTCTGGAATTTACACAACCAACTGGAAAACAGGTTTTTCCTGACATTCTTCAGGAAAGTCAGTGAGAAAACAAGCACAGGACCTCAGCAACCACCAGGCCAGACAAAGCTTTACCAGAGTCCTAAAAATGGCTCAGCTGCCATGCAGGAAGGAGTCCAGCACTTGCACAGAAGGAACAAATGCTCCTACATGACAATCAGTACCAACAAAAGCATTCCAGAAAGACGGACCATAGTCTCCAACCCCTTACCTTGCTATCCAGCTTCTTCATTGTCACCAGGTCCAAGGACTTGAGTGAGTGCCCAGTGGGGGTGATGAAGTAGAGGCAGACGTGAATCCTTGTGTCATGATAGTTGAAGAGAGACCGGCGGATTTTCAGCTCTTCTTGCAAATAGTTTTCAAACTGCGTATCAATGTACTCTACGATTGGCCTGTAACTAAAACCATCCCATTAGCAAAACAGCTACTGGAGAGCAAATCTAAACAGTTTAAAGGCTGAAGGAATTCCCCTAGACATTCCATTATATCACTTAAGTTATAAGACTCAAACAATTTAGCCTTACAACAGGAAAAGCATGGTGTTTACACACAGACTTTATAATCCAAAGATTGCTGGAGATTCTTGAGGTTGCACTGCAAAGTCTAAGGACAGTGGAGCATGGATAGACAGATCTACTTCCCCAGATCAAACTTGGCCCAGATTTCAGGGCTGAGCCATCTGTCTGTAGCAATGTAACATGACCAAGGAGACACCCTGGAGTCTGAGAATGCCTTTACCTGGGGCTTGAAAAAGATATCTGTGTAGTTAATTGAAACATGCCCAGAAACACCAATCACTGCCAGAACAGATAATTCCTGACCCTGATCTGAGGACAGCTGGTTAACAGCTCATGCTCCTGGAGGACAGCATTCTCTGCTGGAAAGACCTCCTGTGACCTCTTTTTGGCTGTTTAGTCATTTCCCTCTGTTCTTTGTCCCCAGAACCAGAGCCACGACAGGGAGCAACTCCTTTAGCACAGACACAGACACTTCTGCAGCACTGCAAGGGGAACTGCAGGCAGTTGATGTCTAAGCGTGAGGCATGCCCAGAAACGCTGAGCAGATAGCACAAGACCTGCCTTTCATCTTTATTTATCTGATCCCCAAATCCAACCGCATCCACAATGGTCAGCTTCAGGTGGACATTGCTCTCCTGCAGGTCGTAGGTGCGCGGCCGCAAGTGAACCGCGGTCTCATAGTGACTGGCTTCCTCAGTCTCAAACGTGGTGTTGAAGAGGGTGTTCATCAGTGTGGATTTCCCAATGCCAGTCTCACCTAGGGAGGACAAATCATCAGCTCACTGCAGCATGAATTTGCCACAGGTACTTCAAAGCACATTAATTAGAGAGCAGAACTAAAATACACGTGGAAGGCCACCACTAATTGCTTGTGAACAGACATGTAATTGTCACATAGGTGTCTGCCTTCTTGAAGGCCTCCCATGCTTAATGCGAACAACATAGAGAACTTGGGTCTTGCCTCCTAGTATCACACAAAACACATCAGCACAGCAAAGCACACTATTTTCCTTTCCATGACCCCTGACTTTGCTTGGGATTCTGCACTAGAGAAGCTGTGGAGAGGACAATTTTAGTAGCCATCGAAGGACACCTGGGATGCATCACAAAAACCTCTATCTCAGAATATTTGGCTGACAAGCTGTTTGTGAGCCAGAAAGGCTTTGAATTGCTGTTTCTGGTAACTAAACAAGACTGATATTTTCCAGATTGGCCTAGAAGGGGCCCCATTTAAACTCCTTATTCACTACATACAGCCCTATTGGTCATGGGGGTGAAGAGAGGCAAAACCCAAGGAAATAACCTTCTATGCTCTGCTCATTTTCCAGGCAGTCCATACTGCTACCACTTCAGCAGAGACAGGCACGCTGAGGAGCCCTACAGCAGATACCCTGGTGCGAGAGCAGGAGGGTGGGAAAGTTCTGCTCCACAGAGGTGCCATGCCTGCTGCCAAGGGCTTTGGGCTCTCTCCTTCTTCCAGCACCTCAGGCTCTGCTCTTCACAGGAGAATAAACACCTCCGAGTGCGGCAGAGACACACATTGCTTCCTACCAGCTGTGGCTAAGAGTTGTGCAAGGAAACAAAGCCACCTGGTGCTCTAGATTAATCTGCAAGCAGACATATGGAGAACTCACTTCCTGACGTAAGCTACATTCTCCTGTTCAGTTGTGGGCACTTTTGGGAGTAGTAACTGGCAAACAGGGTGGGACTTTTTCTCTCTTGTCCAAAAAAAATTTTTAAAAAAGCTAAATGAGAATGTAGGAATATCCATTCTGGTAGCCCCTAGAACAACACTGATTAAAACCATATTGACCTGTGCTGCAATTACCCTTCTGCTAAGGAACAAGTCTGTGAATTTCAACTGTGATTTTAGCCATGCTTTTTACTTGTGTTGTGAATATGCAAAAATGACTTGGGTATGGCACAGGCACCTTGTGTAAGTTGTCCAGGTGTCACTGCACAGTCTATACAAAGCCATAAGAGCTGCTGTCTCTGGATGTATTTCTGCCAGTCTAACAGGTTACAATACATCAGACCTCATACACCATATAAGAACCAGCCAAAGCAAAAATGATGGTCATTTCATCACTGAAAGGAATTGGTCTCTAGTACTCCAGCCAGCATCGCCTGCTAGATCCCATCAATACCAAAATTAAAAGCCAAGAATATAATTATTTTAAAGTCAATAAGAAACACTCTCCCTCCCTTTCCAGGCACAGAAACGACCATGCTTCAAGCCCTCTGACACCTGGGAAAGCACCGACCAGGCACAGCTCAGACACAAACCTCTTGTGCCCAGATTTGGGGTGCAGGCTTACACTCAGAAATGACCAAGTTATCACCAGCAGCTCTCACATAACCCATGGTGCATCTGACTGCATCTACCTAGACATCGTACCCAGCAAAAGCTGCTCGTGCCAGCCACCCCAGTTAGCATATAGAAATATTTAACTTGCTATATACAGCCTTCCCTTAATCCTTCCTATTGCAAAGCTATTGCAGCAGAGATGATGAGCAATACCCCACTGATTACAGAAATTCTCCTGGTTTGACTCAATGTGTTTTTAAGAGTTTGGCATTTCTGACTTGCTTAAATCACTGCCAAGGTTTGTGGCATAGCAAGACACTCAAGAAATCCTGGTCCCAACTTCCCCCCATGCCTGTTTGCAGGGGACCATGCTCACCCACACAGAGGATGTTGAAGCTGAAGCCTTGTGTGACAGACTTGCTGACCAGCTGATCAGGGAGGCTGTCGAAGCCCACATGGCCCCCCAGAGAAAGGTTCCTCTTCTCTTCATTCTGGCAGGGAGAAGAAGCCAGATTAGCAAACTGCACTGAGATGCCAAATCAGACTGATGAGACCAACATCACTCACCCTTCTGGGCACTGCAGAGCCACCGCACAAACCCCATCAGTGCTCTCAAGAGCTTGTGTTTTGGCACACCACAGCACAAACCCCCCAACAGCCACAAACAACAGGAGAGAGGGTGTGAAATACTGATCTTCATGGGGAACTGGGAGAACTAAGCTACCAGGGTCCAAAAAAAAGAAAACACTAGTGTGAGTTTCAACTACATGCAGCTGGGAGAGATTAGCAAAGGAAAACCCACCAGGGTGTGTTTTAGCACTCATTTCTCCTTGACTTTTTAAATTTTATTTTCTTAAACCTTCCAGCAGTGAATTCAGCTTGACAGACTCTGCATTTTTCCCTGAGTATTTGTCTTTCCCCTTTTGCTATTGCCACAAGCAGCGAGGCTTGCTCACTCAGGCACTGGGGGTGCTGGTGGCACAGGCAGCACAAGGAACCCTCTTGATTTACCATCTGTGACCACACAGTTCTCCACCGTTCCTCTGCTGTTCCTGTTCCTGCCTCCCCCGTGTGCACTTTGCTCTCCCTTCTGTCTCCTCCCTCCCCCAGAGAAGCTAATCACCTGTAGAGACTTTGCTTAGGAACTAAGATGACCTGTGCTATACAGAAAGGCAGAGCAGAGCAGCTATAAAGTCCAGCAAAGAGGAGCTGACAGAAGGACAATTACTCTTTATAGTGGCTAAAACCAGGAAAGTTTGGAATTTCAACAGATGCACACCTCTCTGCACAACTAAGCAATGATGTCTGAACCCAGGGACCAGACCACCATCCCTGGAGCCTCTCAAGCACTCTTACTCACCCATGGAAAAGCAAGGAGACAGGACTTCAGAGCACGATTCATTCACCCACATGATATCTTTGGTAATTGCTTGTTTTTCTTAATCACCAGCACACATAGAAGATGGGAATGGAACAAATGTCTGCCCTCGGTCTGGCTCTGGTTCTTCTGTCTGTTCCTGACAATTGGAACTTAATGTCCCAGCACTAAGACTGAGAGACAGGAGCATCCCTGAAAAGAGCCTAAGCTGCCTGTCAAACTTAAATGAAGTCAAGAGGAAAATAAATGATGTGATAAGTCTTGTGTATTGCTCTGTGCCTGCAGTAAGATTGCTAAACAAAACACAAACCTTTGTTCAACTGCATTTTGAGTCAAAGCCTCCTTTAGCTCTGCCTTTGGTAGAACAAATATTCCCAGCCTTGTAAAATAAACCATTTAAATCACAAGAACAACTTGTGGACAGCTGAAACAGCTTCTATGCCTCACATATAAACCTTCTTGTTGTTCTGGTTAGCATTTTTTACCCACTTTCAGATGATTTTAGCTCAGTGCTCTCCCAAGGGGCTCCCTGGACAAAAACACAATTGAATCATAGCTGGGCTCTTGTGATCCATCCTGTTCCATCTGATCAGGATTGATCACACTCACTAACTTAGCAGAAAGAGCAATCAGTTAAAGTTTCCATGTGTAACTGATATCAGTAATCAAGGTTTTGAGATGGCCAGAGAGTTTAGGTGAATTAAAAATAAAAAGGGCCCCTAAAACAGGGAGATCTCCAAGTTTAACTTTCTTCCGTTCACCTGTCAGCACAGGCAGATGCTACAGCTCAGCCCCCAGGATACAGGGTGTTTTGAAAGTGAGTCTGTGCTGCTCCAGTCAGCCCAATGCTGAGCTGTGGATCTTGCATGGGGTGGTACAACCACACAGGGAAGGGGAACCTGGGACACGTGTGTGCTGGGAAAAGACTCAAGAGTTGATTAGGTCTGGTTTTCCCCTCAAGGAAGGGGCTGTCACAAGGCGCAGGAAGCCACTGCAGGCACCAGTTGAGCTTGGGGGGCTTCCTCAGGCTCTCAGTCCAATCTCTCAGCCCCCGCTTCTCCTCTTCCCCATGTCCCTCTGAGCCACCATTTTACGGAGTTTAAAATGCCAGTTCCCACCACTGCAATGCAGTGACAGCCAAACAAGCTGTTTCCACAGAAAGTCACCGAGTTTGACGGTTACACTTTGTGTCTTTTCATTTTAAGTAATAAACAAAAACAAGCAAACAAAAACAAAACAGAAGCCTGGGATGACATTTTGGATAGGAAATAAATAAAGGCCGCCGATGGCTATGATTAGGCTGAAAGTGCCTGAGGCTGGGAGGAGGTTTCCAGGCAACAGGCAGCACCACTGCTCGAGATTTTAAAATAGGCTCCGGTTCAGCAAAGCTGCATTTAAATAGGCTCCAGCCAGGCAAGGCTGCATTGAGAACTCAGTCATGCCTTGGCCACGGGAAACCCAAATGCATCTGCACAGGGCTTTTTCTCTTCTTTTTTTGGCACTCAGTGGCTGTTCACTAAAGGACAGGAATATACCTGCTCAGAACTGCTCACCATCTCTCAAAGCTGCTAAAACAATGAGCCAAACTTCAGTGGAATATTTTTTGCCAGTGACCTTGAAATGCAGTTTCCTTTATTTCTGTAAGCAGGAGAAATAATCTGGTTCAAGTTCAAGGCACTGCCAATACCAAAGCAGAAAACCATTTGCTGTGCTTGCAGTGCATTCAGCTGTCATTCAGCTCCAAAAGGATTTTGCTGTGTTAGGAAAAACAATGGCAACAGCTGCTGGGAAGTAATAAGATTAGGAAAATAAAGAAAGGGGGGAAATAGTTTTCACTGTTTTATTCTTTCCCTCCAATCTATCGAGCTTGGAAACTTGACAGCCTTGTGAATACAACCACTACTTCTGCTCACTTGTGGAGTTTAGTGTATGGACCTGTGCGGGAGAGGAACCCGCCCACATCCTGATGAGCAACCTGAAATGACCAGCCCTTTTGGCCAGCTCCCACATACCAGGGTGGCTCAAGGACAGCTTGAAACAGTTCACCTGCTAGTAAAGATAAGGCCACACCCCAAATAGAATCCTTTCCAGCAGAAGCAGCCAGCCTGCCACACTCACCATAAAAATAATCAATCCAGAACACAAATGCTGCAATAAATGAGGGCAGCAGTAATGCAGCAGTGTAGGGGGGTTTTGTTTGTTTTAAATGAAAGCTAAGAATTGCAGTAGAACTTTCTCCACACTTTGTGCCAGCAATGAGACTGCTTTGCAGGACAGGAGCTGGGCAGATCATATGGCAGAGGCAGATGGGATCAGCCACTGCAAGAGCCAGGCAGGAACACAGCCCTGCCCTTTCCAGTTGCACTGGACCCTGCAACACTCCTACCCTCCACAGTACTCAGTGTGAACCAGTTCCCTCCATCTCACAGCCTGGAGAGACAATTCTTCTGCTTCTTACCAGGCAGGACCCCATCCTGGGGCTGCAAATAACCATGAGGCAGCCAACCTTTCCTGAGGCCCATTTCACCATTACACAGCATGATAATTAAGAGTCTGCAACGGCTCCAGGTGGGAGCTCTCACCTCAAATAGCCACTGCAGTCCTGAACATCCCTTCTTGGGTCACTAATAACATTCTATGATGGGGCAGCTACCAGGGTTTTACTTGCAATTTTTGAACATGCTCTTCAAAGATTTCTGTGCCTTGAGCTGATCTTCAGGCTTGAAGCAGAGAGCCAAGGGGATAAACCATATTTTGAATCTGGAATTTTGTGGGAAATGAAAGATTCATCATAAGGTCAGAGCAGAATTTATGTATTTACAAATCTAAAATCCTTTAAAGGTTTTCACAAATGTTCTGTCCAGGCAACAGGCACAGAAATGGCATCTGGGGGCATGCCCATAGGAACAACAGCCATTCCAGAGGGACATCAATCTTTAGCTCTGAATTGACAGCAACATCACAGAACCCTTTTCTTAGCATGCAGCAGAAAGACAGACACGTCCTCGGTAGCACAGATGGACACATTTAGCTGAGCATCACAAGAACTAAAACGAAACCTCCAACCATAGTGCTTCAAATGCACTGTAATGCACTAGGCATCCCAGCTCGTGGACATGGCCTGCTGGAGACGGAGGATGCATTTGGGATGTGCAATGGCACACCAGTCCATTCCTGTGGCCACACCAGCACAGAACTACCTGGGGAACCAAAAACTGTGCTTCAAACCCATATCGGCTTACAAGGCCACCCCTGGCAGGGTTGCCCAGGCTGTGCCCTGTGGCAGGGCCGCAGGGCTGGCAGGAAGATGGAGCAGTATTGCTGCGGGCAGCTGGCCACAGACCACATCCGCTGCAGATGATATGTTATTTGGCTCTTTACTGCAAGTCAGACAAGAGAAGGCAGCAAAGAAACACAATCAGAGAGACCAAATCCAAATCCCCAGAAGAGGGTCAACACAGTATCATATACTAATTAGGCTCTTCTTCATAGACAGTGATTAACAAAACCTGTGAGAAGGGCACAGGCTACAGCTTCAAACTGTGTGCCTATGATTCTTCAAAAAATAAAAACCCCATCACAGATTCTCTTCATGCTTCACCTCCAAATTAGCATCAGTTTCACTCTGCATCATTACATTTTTCAGCAGCTTGTTCCAGGAAGAGTGGTTTTCTCACTGCCGGCACAACCCAGGGGAATGTCAGCAGTGGGACCAGATCCATGTTCAGCTGCCCTTCAGCTGCAGAGCAGAGCAGCTCACTGCTTTTAGATGTGCTTCCCCTGCTTTCACCAGGAGCCCTATTAACAGACTGGACCTTGTATAGAAAAGACCATTCTGATATCAGTTGGCTAAAAAAATAAGTATTTCCAGAAGTATCATCTTTCAATTAATCCCACAGCAAAATTCTCCTTAGTGACATATGCTTGTGTTTCCTGCTTGAGATTACTCTCGGGTTTTTTTTTCCTGAATGATGCAGGTGAAAGCATATGGGTAAACAAAAGCGTAATTGAATGCCACAATCATAAGTGGTGATACTTTTTTTTTTTAACGGTGATATTTATTTTTAAGAACCTGGCATGATGGGACTTGTATTGTAAACCCTGGGCCCTGCTACAGCAGATTCATCAGCATACAAGCAACTAGTGAATAAAACCAAGAGGGAAAACCAAAAATCACATGGTTTAGCTGATAAACAGTGACAACTCCCAGCCTTATATACTGAGGGACAGCACAAAACTTTTCTATATCTGAGGCGCCCTTTCCCATTTCTACAGCCCAACAAAACATAAGTGATCACAATTTCCAAGACCAAACAGCAAAGACCTACATGGAAAGAGGAAGGAAATTAAGTTTTCTCTCCTCTCTGTTACATGAATAGGGCTTACACTTGAGCAGTGACCTTCAACCCAAAGGTGTCTGCTGCTCCCAAATGTTCCCTCCAGTGCCTCTGCACCATCAACCTAGGATCTGTGGCCAGGCTGCAGCACCCCACATGTCAGCCCCACACAGGGAGAAGCTTGTGTCTTCCAAGAGCTCACAAGGCAGCTGTATTTCAGGTCCTTCTCTTCCCAGACTTTTCCCACTTACATTTTACACACATAGAAAACAGCAAGAGGCAACAACACAACATTTGCATGGAACTTTTCCACAGCACTTCAATTCCCCCTACCGAGGCACACTTTTGTTTCTAAATTCCTCAGTCCTGGATGTCACCTTGACCTTACATCATAACAAATCTTCCAGTGCTTTTCAGCCTGGGTCCAGGCATTATCTGTGTCACACCGATGCCTTGCAGCAGGTCTGTGGCACTGTCCATTCCCATGGGAGCATCGCTTTGCCCTGCAGGGCACACATGGACATGGAGTGCCAGGCACACACAGATCCTCTCCCCTCCGATTTACAGTCTAATCAAAACAGAAAAAGAAACCAGTGTTAGCAGATTGCAGGTCCCTGACCAGAGTGACTCAGAGAGCAGCAGGAGGAAGAGCAGGGAAGGCTCCCTAAGCCCTGCTCCGCATGGCCGCGATTCTGCTGGAAGAGCTCCTGTGGCAGGACAGACACTGCTCCGAGGGGCTGGCCCAGCACCCAGCACAGCTGGGGACTGCTGCTGGGCACAAAACAATGACTTCACCCTCTTGATGCCCCATCCATAAACCATAACAGTGCACTCAACACAGAGACTAATACATGCACCAGTGGGGTTTGTAGGATGCTATTCCCTTGTCTCCTGCACGGAAAGGCATGGAATCAGGAAATCATTCCATCCTGATGCAGGGAGTCTCATTTTGCAACTGAGGAGAGAAAGGACCAAGTGATATTTGGCTCTTTATTTAACTCAAGCAGAGCAAGCTGGTCCCAGGTACAGGCTCATGTGTGCTGGCACCGCAGCAGCTGCACTGCCAGCCCCAGGCGCTGCCTGTCCCCGCTCAGGCTGGAAACTTCAGGCAGCAGTTCCACAAACCACGAAACAGAGAGGGCTGCTTCAGGGTACAGCACATGTAGGTCCCTAGCCCAACCTCACAACCTCCCTCAAATGCCCACCACTGCAAGATTCCTTACAAAGGCACTTGTAGTTATCATCATTTCACAAGTACACTGAGTTATGGAGCAGTTGAATACTTGCCTAGAGGCCTTTGGGCAACAGTGTCAGAAGCCAAATTCAGCTTCTTTGTCCAAGCAGGCACACCCTGGGGCTTGGCCCAGCTTCTGGATCAATGCAGAAAAATTTGACAAATTACCTCTCTCAGGAGGATCTCTCCATCTCTGAATGCTGGCTCAATAAATGGCACTTGACATTTGCAAAGCGACAGCAGTGAGGACAGACTTGTATTACCATGAAGAAAATATCTCTTTTGCCTAGCTCACAGCTGAAGGGCAATTAACAGCAAGAGAACACCTCATGTATGAAAAACGTCTCTGTGGTGTGAGCAACATTCAAAACAGTCACTAGCACACATGAATGTTCTACCTGTCTTGTACTCACAGGCTAATGACTATTAGATGTATAACAGCATCAGTAAATAAGATTGCACTTTGCAGTCTACTAAGCAGAAAGAGATAGTCCAAGAGAGGTAATGAGATCAGATTTGACAGTCAGAGGATTCTGAGCATAGTAAATCTTAACAGAGGGCCCAACAGAGGTGGAGTAGGCATGACCTTGTGGATGCCTTTGGCACTGGAGACAAAATGAAGCACACTCAGCTGGGGCTGGCCAGTGGAGCTCTCAGCACCTCTTAGGCTAAAATCGTCACATCTAAATGGCACCTAATCTCAAAAGAGATTTGCAAAGTGCAAGCACACACTCAGTTCTGAAGGTTTTCAGTTAATCTTAAGCATGGGCTTAAAATTTCAGATCCCCATCATGGAGCACTTAACAGGATGGGGAAAGAAGAAAAGAAGAAAAAACAAGCCCACAGAAAAAGTTTTAGATGTGGGCTTTCTGCTGATTTACCATTTGTCTTGCAATAGCAACAATAGAAGATAAAGAGCATCATCTTCTCTGCTGCCTCCTGCTCCTGCCCACTCTGGTGGTGGTACATGGCCAGTCAACCAGGATGCACCTGAGACCATGAGCAGTTCTGCCTTCTATGCCTGTGCAGGGAGGGCAACAGTTGTTCTTCCCTGTTGTAGCAACCCTAAAGAGCTGTAAAACTAACATAGTGTTGCCTAACACTGCTCCAGCAACGGCAGGGCAGAGCCTCAAGTGCCTTCCCTTTCTTCTGTTTTCCAACACACAGCACACGGGAGCACAGCCATGTCTGAGCCAGCTCTCCATGCGTGGGACACTGTGCCAGCCAGCTATCTCCAGTTGCTGCATGCTCACAATAAGCTCCCAGCCTACACTGGAGTCCCCCCAGAAAACCTCACACTAAACCAACACAATTCCCAGCCCTCCCCCCACCGTTAAAACGCTCTTCAAAGAATGCCAAGAATTTTCCCAGACACTCAAGCCTTTATTCATATCCCTCCTGGCTCCCAGCTGCACTCCAGGCAGGCAAAAACATCACTGAAGAAACCACATATGGAGTCACCACCAAGATGTGCCAAATAAAAATTAAAGCAACTTTATACTACAGAAGCAAGAAGGCTCAAGAGCTGAGGTTCTTTTGGACCCATTTTTAAGAGCTATTCACAAACTTTAAGACCAGCAAGTGACCAGTGAGTGCGTTGTGAAGTGCAGTGCTCAGCACCTACGGAAAACAAATATTTCAAAAAAATCACTTGTCCAGTGCCAACATTTCACAATGTCCCATGTGCCCCAGCGCAGTCTCGGGGAACCAAAGGCTCTGCTGCACACCTGCAATATCCAGTGCTGAACACACACTGCAGCCTCCTCCAACAAGAAGGCGGACAGGGATTTAAGTGAGAAAGCCAAGCTCCTTTGAAGGGAGGAACTCCTTAGGCAAACTCCTTGATTGCTTTCCTGTATCCAAGGTACTGGTGCCAAAATGCACTTGGATTCCTGCGGCACACCTTGTGCTGTATCCCAGCAACTAGCCGGATGCAGGGCACTCCCAGCAGCGAACCAGGAGCAGGGACCTGCACACTCCACGTGTTCCCCTTCTGCACCAGCCTGCTCCCTTCAAGGCTTGTGAGCACACAGCTGAACTGACAGCATTGCCTTCACTTCAGCCCCAGCAGCCTTTCCTCCTTCAAAAAACCACAACAAACCACAGAACATAAAAATCCTACACACATCTACAGAATCAAATGGCACAGGCTAAAACAACAGTTTTTGCTGATGCTCAGAGCCAAGTCTCAAGGGAGAGTAAAGCTCCTCATCTTCTTATACCACACACATCCAAGAAGATCCATTCACAACCTGTGAATGCAACATCAGTTTTAATTTTCTCCAAACAAACTACCTGTTTCTGGCGTAAATTCCTCTGTTTTACACCACAAGCAAAATTCCCACATGCTTCCTTTTCTTAAGCTGTTATTTAGTGATTTCCCTATAACATTTATAAAGCCTAATTAATTAACTGTGAGGTCTTTCTTAATCAAGAAAGGATTAAATGTGCATTTTGTCTCTATCACAAGTCCTGGATGAGAGTTTACAATGGAGAAAAGCAGGATTTACCAGATTTTCGTTATGTATACAGTGTTTTGCAAACATGAATGTTGCCTTTGAGAATAAGGAAAGTTGGTAAAAACAGAGAAAGCTATGGAACCAAAAATGAAAGACATTTCCTCCAAAATGACCTTAAAGGATGAGAAAGTTCAGCTTCTCGGCAGTGTGAGAATTCCATCCCCCATAAGCTATTCAAAACCAAGCAAAGTCCAAAATACAAATAAAACTTTTTACACAGAAAAAAACCTAAAATACGGACAAACAACAATACCCAACACTGCCCTAGTCAGTTTCTTTTTAAAATTATTTATTCAGAAGCCGCTGAGGCTTTTCATTTAATGGACTTCCCAATTACCCCTGTCAAGAGGCCAATCTTAGCACCTTATCTAGCACAGACCTTCCCCAAGTTGACCCAAGGCAGCAGATGCATTCCCAGCTTACACTCAGCTGCTCTAAGCTGTGGAATCTCTTCCCTTTCCCAGTATCCTTCCATGAGGAAGAGGAGACACTGGGCAAACACAAGTGGCTGTGGGACAAACCCAGGAGATAAAGTGAGAGCCTACCCTTAAGGAGTGGAATGAAAAACGTCTGGAGCAGTTTAAAAGAAGTGTTGAAGAAGGGAAAAAGGATCTGGATCGCCATCACACCAAACAAGCCACGCTGGATATCAGCCACCAAAATTATTTGCTTTAGTTACCACTTAAAATAAGCATGGCTAATTCCCACATACATTTCCAGAATTTATTGCCCAATTACAATAAATACTATTATCCAGTATATTTTTAGAGAAGGGAACAGAGTTATAATGGGAACCCAAGAGCTTTTTGTCACTGCTGTATGCTTTTTCCCAGTTTGCCTTATGCAACCATCCCACAGGATCTCCACAAACAGGTCTTCAGCCAATGACCATGACTTCTTGTAATAATGCCTGGAAGACACCAGAAAGAGAATATCCCACAATATACCACAGCAACTCAGCTCCTCTGAGGGCTAAACCAGAGTCATCATACTAATAAGCTGACTGCTATATATCCTATTAACACATGCCTCCAGAAAGCCTCCAAGTGTATTAGCACAGAATATCTTTAATCTGAAGAATCAAAGCAACGGAAAAAAGGAAAAGAAAACTTCTGTTTGAAAAATACACATAGCAAAAAGATAAGCTTAAAGGACTATTTGTTCTGTATGAAAATACAGAATAAATCTATATCCAGGAACATGAGCTGGAAGCACCTTTGCTCCAGAAAAAGGGAAGAGGAATGTTGCTGGGAGGCCAGCTGCCAGTCTTCCTCAGGTAGCATTTTCCTGTGACCAGGCTGAAAGCCAGGATCAATGTGGCTCAGGATGGAAGGCTGCTGTAAGCAGGGTCTGGACCAGAGACCCAGCAATGCCCTGAACTGCACCCACACTCCAGGCACCCCAGGAATGCACACACTATTCAACACAGCGGGGATGATCTCCTCTCCCAGCAACAGACCTGAGGATTGCACAGGAGATCCTGGCAGATGCGGGAATGTTCCATCTTCCAGCATCACCACAAGCTCTGGGAACATGCTCCACAGCAGCCACAGCTGAAGGCATGCCTGCACAGTCCTTTGCAGGCAGACATGAACCCAGCTGAGCAGAGGCTGAGGGCTGAGTCCTGCCTCTGTTACAGCCAGAGCCAGCTGAAGCGTGCTGGTTGCCTGTGGAGGACTTGATGCATTCCCCACATGCACACAAAATGCAGAGTCATCACAGCATCTCAGACAATGGTGAGGTGAGGATGGGAGAACCCCAACCCTTTGATGGAAATCCAGGCCAGGCTCTCTGGCTCCACAGCTCCCTGTGACAGTCTGGTTTTGAGGCAGTGCAGCCAGAGAGGGCAAGAGCTCCAAGACAGGGTGCTCCATGGGAACCTCGCTCAAGCTGTCTGACATCTCTGGAATTCCATGCACGTGGGAGACGGACACTTTTTGGTTTCACAAAGGAATCT
Organism: Corvus moneduloides; assembly: GCF_009650955.1. Lineage (NCBI taxonomy): Eukaryota > Metazoa > Chordata > Aves > Passeriformes > Corvidae > Corvus > Corvus moneduloides. Next base: position 11,358,108 of record NC_045490.1, read on the forward strand.
AAACATCTAAAAGTGGTGCCTTCACAGCTCTGACCCCATGGGCCCTGGTCAGCCACAAGCTGAGAGCGGTAACTAGGGCTGTATCCAAGAATCCTGTGGTTCTAACTGATACCACCCTCCTCTGAAAGTCTCCCGTCACTCCATTTGAGGATAATTCCCTGTCTGGGCTCCTTCTGCATCCCAATGTCACAAACTGGAGGCGAGCATGGCTACTTATGCCAGAGAAGAGGCTCTGGAAGGAAAGCGCATGGCTGGGATTGAGCAGGAGCAGCACTTTCAGGATTTTTTTTCTCACTTGAACTGCTCTGGGAGAAGAGATGGACTCTCTTAGCCGTCTGACATTTTTATGATTCACGAATACAAAGGCAAAGCTTCAGGTATAAACCCAGAGCTCATTGCAGCTATGCAGATGCAGGGAAGGGGAGAAACAAGCAGATTCTGCATAAACACAAGGCTGACCTCAACAAAACAAGTACGGGACAGGACAATGTTATTTCCAAAGGCTGCACAAACAGGGCATCTGAAACAAACAGGGCAGCTTCTCCCATCCACAGCCTGAAGTGTGCCCAAAACACATTCTGAATAATCAAAACTAATCCCATAAACACACGCTGACCCTACATAAGCAGGGTGAACCAGCACACCCACGCCCCTGAACATCTCCTTCAGTCCCATCACCTCCCAAATTCCTCCTCTTAATTGCACAACCCAGGAAAAGCCAATTCAGCATCATATCAGTTTCTTCCCCTCCCAAGCTCCAAGCCAAAGGAGCATGGGAAGGAAAGGGGATGAGCATGACTGTTGCTCCTGGAGAGAGAGGAAAACAGCCCAGTGCTGGGGCCCTTGGCTTGCACAGTGGTGCCTTGAGACGACAGGACTGGGGACAGCGGGGGCACTCAGAGACAGGGCTGTGCCTCTCCCCGCAGCTGTAGACAGCACTGGTATTCTGCCACAGAAGATAATATTTAGGGAGCTTTTGGTCTTCCAGCAATGCTGGGGACTGGCTGACAGCTGCCACCACAGCACAGATGACAAGCCCTGACACCATGCCGGCCTCCTGAAAGGGAGTTATTCTTCAGGCTCTCATCTGTTTTGCTGATGCCGAGAGCACACACAGCCTCAGTCTCCACCAGCTCACGTCCTTCCACCCACTGCCTCAGCACTCACTGCAGTTATGAGTGGTTCAGAGCAGCTCTGGAGCTCCCACGCAGAACAACATGTTGCATCTCTGCTACAGGAGGAAGAGACACTCCAGATTTACCAGCAGTGACAGCACCACAGCAGGGAAGAGAAAAAAGAAATTTAAAAAAATCTTATTCTGGGCAACATTTGTACCCAGTCCATAAACTGAAAATAAGTGTTTAACTGCCATGGGCTGAGATTGAGTTAATTGGTTCTGTGGTTGAGGCAGTCAAAGCTGGCTTCCTGTGTGAGGACAGGCAAAATTCCAGGGGAGAAATCTCAGGGCTCGGAGACGCAACCACCAATTTGTCCCCTCCAGTGGAAGGCCATTTTCTGCATCGTTCCTTCCCAAAAAAGCATACGCTATAGATTCAGAAGAGCTGGCCAGCACAGGGAGGGGAAGGGCTGCCCCTGCTGGGTTGGCTTCCTGGTGCCTGCTACCAGCTTGGAGAAAAATCTGTCACTTGTGCTCCACACTGCATGGGGGATCACTTGAGTTTTTCCAGGCGAAAGGTAAAATAACTGAATAGCAAAAACAGACAAGGAGATTTGATCCTGGAACTTCCAAATAGTGCCACCTGCCCGGGCAAAAAAGAGAGCAGAGGGAATGTCTGAATTCAAATCAACTCCATTTTCCACTGGAATTGAGCCATGGAAAGGTTTTCCTTGAGAGTTTGTTTAGAAGAAAATGTGCCTCTGCTTAGGACGTGCAACAATAAGACTTCTGGTCATGGAACACAGAGCTGTTCTCAGCTCACTCCTTAAGCCCATCTTTCACAAACTAAGGCATCACACTGGCCCCTCACAGGAAAGGGTGGGTTTAGGTTGTGCAGTCATTAAGTGAACCCTGAGCTTACAGAAAGCAGCAGCAACACGCGAAGTTTATCACAACACAGGCAGTTATGGAAGGAACAGGCACCATCCAAAGGTTCCTCTCCTCCCACAGAGCTGGGAGCAGGTGACAAGAAGGCAGTGGTGTGTAAGCAGGTAGCACTCACGCACAGCTGCCAAACTCGCCAGATCCTCCCCAAGCTCAGCAACTTGCTGAGACAAAGCAAATCCCATTGTCTATTTCCAGCGAAGAAGCTGCTATTCAGCTTTCCTCTGTATGAAGTGGTGGTTTTTTGGCAAGATCTCCTAAGGGACATTAATTTATAGTAAAGCTGCCAATACCAGCCTAGCTGTTAATCACTTACATGAAGGGAAATCTCAGGACTGCATGTGGACAGCCATCCCCAACCATAGCTCACACACTGCTATGTACATGTGTCCAGTGCTGTCCGCCCTGGGCATCAGTATTCACACATCCCTGTCCATGCAGGCAATGGCAGTGTCCACACAGAACAATCAGCCAAAAGTTAGCTTTTCATGTTAAACTCTTATCCCAGCCCAACCTTGAGGCTGAGGACACCTGGTTCTTCTCACAAGAACTATTCAGTTTGGAATCCACTGGCTTTGCACCTCCATGTCAGGCCATGGGTTAGTGCAGATAGTTAAGCAACAGCATTTTGTGAGGTCAATGGGTTTTATTTAAAAAGAGAGAAAGCAACAGATTTGGGAAAATAGAAGTCTTACAGTCTTGGTCTCACATCTCATCCCATTTACTCTCCTACGCATTTCCAGTCGCTTCTCTGTCACTTTTTCTCCTTCCAGCTTTTCCAGCTCCTTCACAGCTTCTGCATTTCCTTGCTGCATTTCAAGCAACTTCTGGTGCTTGCACATGGTGGTTGGGCTGTTTTCCACTCAACATCCCAACATCCTTGCTAATAGTGCTAGTGTCTGCTCCAATACAGTCACCACAGGTGCTAATTCACCACTGGCCACCCCAGGCAATGGAGAAGCTCTGAGCTTTAATGACAAAATAAAAGTATTCAATAAATGAACCAAACTTTATCAGTTCTCCTTCCCTCCTGGTGGTGAGCAGCTATGGGTCTCCAGAAGCAATGCCTGCAGCCCAAGACCTGAACACAGCTGTAGTGAGCCACGTTCTCAGAGCAGATCAGCAGAAAACTTAAGTCTCCAGGGGCTGAAGCAAATCTCTCTCAACACTACAGCCACAAAAACAGTGTTGAGCACCACTGGTGTGATCCTGCTGCCTCAGAGACAGCTTTCCATGGGCAAACTTCCTTTCATTTGCTTTTGTTGGTCATTTCCAACAGCAGCACTTGAAGGGAACTTTATTGTGCTGGAGACAGAGGCATTCTGGAGGACTGTACAAGGGAAGCGTGCATCTGGGGAGTTTTCAAAACATATTATCCGAACCTAAAGTTTGCTACATTCCAGGATGTCAGTGTCAGCTGGACACTTATAAATAGCTTCACCAATCTGAATAGCATGACCCATTGTGTATCAAAACCCTACTTCAGAGGTTTTTCCAACATTACTTCCTACTGCAAATACAAACGGCTGGTAAAAATAAGTGAATTTATCATCACCTTTGCTTAGCAATAACAAGCTACTCCCACATGGACTTCATGCTCAGGAAGCTGAAGTACAGTGATATAAAATGGCAACAAGAAACCTGTAAGCGCCCCAGAAAGAACAACTCAGAACACCTGAATCATGAGGTTTCCATGATACTGCTGGAGGAAAACCAGCTGAGACACATGCTAGGGGTAAAGGAAACAGCAGCTGGGACAGACATCTGCCCCACATCAAATGGAAACAAGATGCTGCTCTCCCATTCACCTCTGCCAGATCCATGGTTCCAGGCAAAAGGTAAACTGAGATCATCAGATCACCAGACCTACCGTGCCTGCAGATCCCTATAAAATCATCCCAGCTCCCTGCATAAAGCAAGCAAATTTCTTCCTAATGGAGTTGGGCACTCAAGCCATGCTGGAGCCCAGCCATTTCCCTTTGGTGCCCAAATGAGAGCCAAGCAACTTCAAGAGGTTTTTTTAAAAAGGTTTTGTTTTAAATCAAAGTGACAGAGTACTGATGTAAGTACACCAAGCATTCAAGTACCCACACCAAAGAATGCAAATTAATTTAATTTCCTCCAGAACTAGGCAATATTTTACATTCCTGTAACACCTATGAAAACCTGCACAGGCAACTGCAGGCACACCAAATTAACATTAAAAGTATTTTTATATGATACAAATGCAGAAGAGAATCGCAGTGAGAGAGTCTTGGTGTTCTCACTCTCTGCCACTGTCTTTACCTTAATCTACTCCTCCCAGAGCCTAGAAATATTAGCTTCTTTAAATAAGAGCCCCAACTCAATTTTCCTTTATGCAGGTTTTAAGGAAGTTACAGTCTTGCAAATTCATTCTTGAGCTGGAAACTTTTGGGCGAGGATTCAAAGAAATGAAACAGGGTTTAAGATTCTTAGCAAAAAGTAGCTTACAGGGAAAACAGTAGCAGGGACTTGTTTGTGCTCAAATAGCATGCCTATAATTGAGACAGCAACCACTGCTGTTCCCATTTATTTAGTAATATCACACCAGAGTTTTTTGACTTTGGAGAGCTATGCTATTTAATGCAGTAAAAATGTTTTTAGCTCTGAGAGCGTACAAGACGCAATACCAAGCTATTTAACGAGAACAGCCTTCCAACAACAACAAAAAATTCAAGCTGTAGACAAAGAATAGTTTTGAGCCGACACAGATTTTAGCCAGATTGACTTCCGATAGCAGTTATACAACATGTGAGCTGCAGAGGCGGCGGTGCACAGGTCACGCTCCATATTTGCTGTACAGCATTCCTCATACATAGGCTCAGGGAGCAGCCAGCCTCAAGGGTTTGCTTTACCCGTGTTTGAATCAGCGTGTCTCTCGCTGTATTATATACACACCGCTCAGTTACTGTTGCAGAGTGTTTGGATACCAGTGGTATGTAAACAATTCGCATTTAGGAAGGTCTGACCCCATTTCTTGCCGCCCGTCTTTGCGGGGTGCTGCATGCCTGCAGACACACGGATCCCGGGTACCCTTTGTGACCATCCTGGGCATCCCGGCAGGAGTCCCCGAGCATGGCGGTGCCGGTGCCGGTTCCAGCACCAGAGGGGGCTCCGAGGCCCCGGAGCCCTCCACCCACCGTTTCCTCCGCCCACAGTGCGGGCAGGACCTTCCCGCAAGGACTTTCCTCGCACCCACCACGGGCACCGGCATCGACCTGCTCCCTCCCCAGCTCCCCCCCGCCGCCGCCGGGGTCCCGGAGGGGGCCGGCGGGGCAGAGGCCGCGCATCCCTCCTGGTGTCCTGTCCCCGCCACCCACTGGGTTATTCCCCCGCCTCCGAGTGACAAAGAAACCCCAAGTTGTGTGGTCGAGGGAAAGCGCATACGAGAGCGGGGCGGTGCTCACCGAGAAACGCTCCAGGTCGGTGGCGGCCATGACCGGGACTGGCGCGGCTCCGGCGGCGGGAGCGCTACTGTCGCTGCCCGCCGCGGGTGGATGCGGCTGAATGGATCCAATATGGCCACTTCCTGGAAACTCCCTCCGCCCGCCGCAGGCGCCGCCCGCCCGCAGGACCGGGGGAACCGAGGGGACGGGCACCGGCGGGGCGGGACGGGCACCGGCGGGGCGGGACGGGGTGGGGGTCAGCCCTCCCTCGGCCGGCGCGGAGGTCCCGCCATCCGCCGCCCTCAGCGTGGCACCCTCGGCCGCGGAGGGGAGTGGAACCGGGGAACAGCGGTTGGGCTGCCCCGGCGGGCGCCCACCGCCCCTACCGGGGGTCAGCTGTCGTCTGGGGGCTAGCACATCGCACGGGTGGCCCTGGCAGGAGAAGGGGGCTGTGAGCGCCGTACAGCACTGCACGGGGCAGCTGCGAGCCCGAGTGCGGCTGCGGAAGGGCCAGGAGCATCCTCTGCAGGGGTCACAGAGACCCATCTCCCCATCTCGGGAAGGTCTCCAGCGTTCAGCGTGCTGGAAGAACAACACATTCCACAGGGCAGCGGTGCCTCTGCACCGAGGTGCTTCCATAACACGCGGGAGCCACACCAAAGTGGCAGCCACAGTGTGGGTTTGAGCCGGGCCATGAGAGCTCACGGCCATTAACGCTGCCGGTGTTTATGATAGTTTAAAGTATGCAACAGAGGGCTGTCGAGTCTTTCTTCATCGTTCCTTCCCACCAAAGGCACAGAGCTAAGGCTACCGCCAGTCTCTGTAACGCAGACATTGGTATTTCACGAGCTGTTAGCACAGAGCGGTTTCTATTGCTTTCTGGTGCCCTCTGCTGCAGTGCAGCTACCCAGGAACAGCTCACCAGAGCCACGTGTGCTCTCGGTCGTGCTGCTGGGTCACTAGACCAGACCTGCACCGCTAATCTCTCTGTAGCCCTGGTTTTGTCTGAGGCTTTCCCCTCTGTCCCTGCTATGTCCTCACCTTTCCTCCTCATCCTCTCTCTTGGAGCAATCCACTCTTCAGATTTGGAGAGCTGAGTTTGGTCAAAGAGACCAAATACTTCTGCCTACAACGCTCTTTGCAAGGAAGGGACTCATGAGGATCATTTTGAACCCCGCAAGAAGAGAATTCCTCTTACCACTACACACAGGAGTCAAAAAAAAGCAGTGTGAGCACAAAAATGGAGCAGTTACTGTGCATGTTCTGAGGGCCCAGCAGAAATCCCCCAGCAGCTTTGGGGAGTCACAGAGCCCTCTCTCCTTTGCTCTCAGGCAGCATCTGCTCAGCTGAGCTGCTCAAAGCCTGTCCTCAGGGCTGCTTCTCCATCAGTGCACACACCAGCCACGGGGCAGTCACTGAGTCACTGGGTTACAGCAGGTGTCCGTATTTTACATCTCCACATCTTTGATTCTTCCTAAGCCTCCTTGTGTTCCACCTGCGCAGTGCTGCAGGAGCTCTGGGAAGCACTGTGCATCCAGAAGGGCACGGTGCTTATGCTGGAGTAATAATACAGGATATAAACTCAAATGTAGGTAATTGAAGAGAGAGGACAAGGGTTAGAGGGATCAGAGATTAGGAAGAAGGTTGTGTTCTCCCTTTAAGCAATTTCAAGGCATTTTCTGAGATGGTGTAATCCAAATTATTTGCTTTTTGAAATATGATAGATCTAGTGCAGGTCAAAGGAGCTGTTTTTCTCTTTCCTGAGCAGACTGCCTACAACTAAATTAATTCTAATTAATCCATGTATTAGCTGTGGATAAAGGCAGGTTTTTAAAAATGTACTTTTCTAAAAAGGTCATTGCTGAACACCTTCTGTTTTAATTTATTTTCACCAAAAATTACCAAAACCACCCCCAATATTTTTCATGTCACAGTCACAGTTCTTAATGCTGCCAGGGACAGCAAAGCTGTCCTGCTGGTCCCTGCCACCTGAAGGCAAGCCTGAGCAGTGTTATAAGTTTGCTGAACCTTTTATTCATTTACCCCTGTGAGTGAAATGTTCCTGCAGACCAGACATTCACTTTATCACCTTGTTTCTTTGGCTGATTCCCAAAGGTTCTCCAGTTCTCCCTGGCTCCTTCAGCAAAAATGTGGAAGCTAAAATCTGCCATTTTTGGTGTACAGACGCAAGTCAAACAGTTAATACAGAAGCAGAGTTAACTTTCCAGGCTGCTTTTATATATCACAAAGAAGCAAAAATAAGCGGATAAAAAACCCTGAAAGTTCTGGTTTTGTTGGGTTTTGTTGTTGTTTTGTTTCGGGTTTTATGTTTTGGTTTGGTTTTTTTATTTTATAATCAGCTTTGTGAGTCCTTATTTAAGACAATGTAAAACTCTTGCTTAGCACATGCCTAAACGCCTTAATGCCAGGTACTTTTGGAGAAACAATTGACTTTGATTCATTAAGAGCTCTATTCCCTGACAATAAAGTGCACAATGTAACAAGACAACAACGTTCACGAAAGCTGATTCCCAAACAGCTGCTGCTTTCTGAGAGCTGCAGGTCAGATGCAAAGATTCTCAGCACAAAGAAAATTGTGAGACATTGCAACAAATCAAGAGCCAACACTGCTGCCTCCTGGCTCTGAGCTGTGCTGCTCAGACCTCCTGCAGCTGAGGTCCTCGACAGAGGAAGTTTCCAGTAGCGCTGCCACCAGTGTGCGGCAAGATCTCTGTGACAGCAGAGCACTGTATAAAAGCTCACAGTTATTTTTAAACACCTTGTTATTTGAGAAAGCACACTATTTCTAATGCCAATTCAAGAGAAATCCCTGCTGATTTCAAAAGGTTCAGTTGCACAAAAACTGCTTCAAGAGAAGTGACTTGGATTTGGTGACTCCTTTAGCTGCTAATTGTTATGCAAATTATTCCTAATAGCTCCGTAATTAAATGTATATTATAGTGCTGGATGCTCCTGCAAGGACTTTAAATATCGTGGAATATTTGTACCTGCTAAAACCACGGTGAATTTAAGACGAGCTGTGGATTTTTTTACAGGTGAAGACCTGGGGCAGAGAGCACAAAGGACTGGAGAGGCACAAATGTGTCCCTGGAATCTCTTTGTCTTGGGGAAAGCAAGGGAAATGCCCCTCTCTGCATGGATGGTGGCATTGCAGCAGCACAGTTCTGATGGTGGGGAGATCAGCAGGAGGTGCTTTACCTCTTCACATTGTGAGCACAGGTATAGGCAATGAAAGTGGAGAGCAGTAAATGCTATCACAGCCCCTTTGATTTGGTAGGCAGACACAGAGAGCAAAAGATCATCCCATCTGCCACATGAGTACAGCAGCAAGACCAAGGCCTTTTGAGGATGGCTCCAACTTTCAGGGCTGAAAAAAATCCTTGATTTTTAAATCCAGGTGGTGCAGATAAACAGATCTCCTTCAGGGTTTTCAACACAGGCCAGAGGAAACAGCTTTTGGATAAATATACATTTCTCACTGTGTGTCCTGGAGATTACTAGAAATCGAGTGGTTTATAGCTACTCTTTCAGCATTAACACCACCAAGCACCTTATTAAATTTTCATTGGAGCTGACAATATATGGAGCTCATAAAGCATTTATACAGAAGTCCTATCTTTTCAACCTGGAAGTCAATAGGAGCTGTAGGTCCATGTCCGTACAGAAACAGACCCCAAATTTCCCTGCTAAAGGGCAGCAGAGGGTAGATTTAGGTGAGGTAAAGAAATTCAGTCAAATTAAATTTACTAAAGAAATAGATTTTATTCCGCAGCTGAAAGATCAGTCACACAGAAAGCCATGATCGGAAAAAAGGTCAGCCCCGAGCCCGGGATCGGTGCTGGGTGAACACAGATCTGACCTCTATCGCGTCAGATCCCCAAGTTCACGAATGTCGCTTAGGCTGGTTCCTTCTTATACAGTTCTTGGGCAGAGTCCGAATTAATTCTATTCTTCTCGCAATTTAGCATATTCATGATGTTTTCTTGTCCCGAAGTTGGACTGCACAAAGCCTTTCCTGGGTCTGATGAATTGTCCATCTTGGATGATGAATGGTCCATCTCTGATTCCTGGAACAGTTATTCTTAGTTCCCGGAATGGGATACTCCTTTAACGACTCCGAGATGTTAATCAGTTTCATCATCGTCCAAATTATCGCCCAGGTGTGGTGTTAATAGCTCCAGATAAGGTCTACCTCCACCCGGAGATAGACTTTTTCGCATACTGATTAGTTCCTGGCCTATTGTCTTCTCTGCTGCTGCCAAGGCTTCCGAAATTTTCTCCGTCCCCGTCCTGGGGTTTGGGCTTAGGCATTTTTATTTGTACAATTAATATATATATTTATGTACACAAGCACTAATTAACAATTTCATTTATAACATAGGTTAGCTACTAGAAGAAAACTCCTCCCTGTGAGGGCAGTGAGGCCCTGGCACAGGCTGTCCAGAGAAGCTGTGGATGCCACATCCCTGGAAGCATTCAAGGCCAGGCTGGATGGGCCCTGAACAACCTGGTCTAGTGGAAAGTTTCCCTGCCCATGGCAGGGAGGCTGGGAGCTTTAAGATCCCTTCCAACCCAAATCATTCCATGAGTCCATGATTCTGTCACCACACTGAACCTCATGCCAGGTTTGCATTATCCTGGTAAAATCCCATCAAGTTTGCAGGTACCATCTGAAAAACAGAAGCTGTTTGAGATGAGTCCTTGCATCAATCTGTGTGAAACAAGCAGTATTTAATAAATACAGACTCTGAGATACACAGAAAACTCTGTTTGAACGGCTGCTGTTAAGAAGCGTCTTCTGAACTGGTTACTGAGGTCCTTGAGTTAGAGATGAATCCTTCTCATTTACGAGAAAACGCCTTTTATCTGTAAATAATCAGCCCCCCCCCCCACCTCCCCTTCACAGACTTTTGCTCAATTGTTTATCTATGGAAGGTTACTGCATTTCTCCATGGAACAAAGGAAGAGCTATTGCTATCCCTGACAATGTGTGGTCTTTGTTTCACATGAAAATATCAACGAGAAAAGTGAGAAATCATGGGCCTTGTTATCCTGTTTATTCAGGGAACGCTGATTTCATTTTGGAGGAAAGTAAGTTTTCCTCGAGATAAGAGTCCCATCTGTAGTCATTAGCAGCTAAGCTTCGCCTTTCTGCAAAGCAGCAGCAGCCTGTCTGACTGGGACTATCCTCCACATTCCCTTTTCTTCCTCTTTTGCTTTCCAGCCTGGCATCTCATCTTCCCTGTGGCTCTGAGACTATCATCCAGGGAAGAGCAAGACCTAGGGTACCATTTCCTTCAGTTTTGGGCAGTAGAAACTTCTTTGCTTTGACTAGATACCGTGCTTGATCTCCCACTTTATTCCTGGTTTTGTGTGGTGTGGATAATTAGTCATATAACCTTTACCTTCCTCCTATGAGGGGGTGGGAAAAGCTCCCAGGTTCACTATGCAGTTTACTTCACTCTAATAATGTGTCTCAGTTTGAAAGACAGGTGTCTGCCAAGGAAGGCAGGAGCCTCCCTTGAAATGGAAACTGTAACCCCCTTCCCTCCGAATTATTATAATTTTTAAATTAAGGGGCTTTCAGGCAAAGGTATGAGGAATAGGAATAACAGTTCTTTACTAATATATATATGTGTGTATATATATGTATAACAAGTCAAACAAACAACAATAACTATGGCAGTAACAGCAAACAATTACAAACCCAGTCCCAGCCTTCTCGGCTGTCAGGCTATTTCCCCTCGGGTGCAGTTCCGCTCGCAGCCGGCAGGGGCGCTGGCGGCTCCCGGTGAGCAGGGCAGGTGCGATGGTTCCCCCGCGGCTGCAGGGGGCGCTCCGGAGCGAGCTCGGGGAGCACGCGGCACTGGTGGCCTGAGATCCCGGGAAGGGATGGAACAAAGGCTTCACAAACCCCTGGGCAGCCGATCCCGGTGTCCGGCTGGACCCTCGGGAACAGCAGGCTGGAATGGCAGGCTGGAATGGCAGGCTGGAAGAGCAGGGACAAGCACAAATCCCGGGTGGCAGACGAGATGTATCAAACTCCGGAGCTGCAGCGGGAACCCCGAGAGGTCCCGACAGGCAGGATGTGTGGGGGCTACAGAGTAGCAAGGGCTCGAAGGAACAGCGGGGGCAGAGCGGCCATGGCCCGGCTCCCAGTGGGGCAGGGAAAAGCGGGCTTGGGATCTCGGGGTTTTCCCTGAGGCACCTGAGCAGATGGTGAAAAGGTCCCTCTTTTAGTAAGGTGGGGTGTTAGGGTCCCGGTGCAACAGCCGCTCCAGCGAGCAAGCCCCACTCATGGTAGAAGAAAGGCAGCAGAAAGCAGAAGCCCGCAGCAGCGACGAGCTCCCTCCACAACGATGGCAGCCCTCCTCTCTCTCTGGATGCTGGGAGAACCAGAGAGCTAGGGGATGTACCCAACCCCTTTTTCCCAATTCAAATCTCGCGGTATCCCCTGCCCTACATGAGAAAACCCCAGGTGAAAGAGAGTAGCCAGTTGCACCCTACCTTCTGTGGCCAGGTCTTTTGTTTCCCCTAAGTATCCAGTAATTTGTCCCCCCAGGCAACATGTATGGGGAAAATTCTTTAAGAGAAAAAGAAAACAAAAGGAGAACTCCTAAAACCCCAACATAACAATAATTTAAGTTTCAGAAACTTCTTCACAGGAAAGGTAACTCTCATCAGTCACATGGTTATAAATAGAGGCCAGCTGTCTACAGCCTATGATGCAGAAATAGCAAACTGCAATATTTGTGTTTAAAAAAGTAGTAGTAAATTAATTTAATCATGGGCTTCTGTACATTGTTTTTGTCTCAGCCAGTAAATGAAAAATATCAAGACAGTTGCCTTGAGATCTCCTACAAAGCAACCCACAGTATTCTGTAAATAGCCCAACAAGAAATATTTGCTTTGTAGGTTTTCAGTGACACAGAAAGAGACAAAACTTCTCATGCTTTTTTAAGGCTGGAAATTTTGGATGACTGATGAGTATAACACCCATAATGTTCCAGGATTTTATTATCTATAACATTCATTCAAATGGTTAAATTTCTGCTCCATAATCTGATCAGTGTGACCAGCACTCAGCAGACTAAGAGGGCTCATTGGGAGCTGGTCCTCTGATACTTGGCACTCATCCTGAATGGTGGGCAACCAAAGGGCATCAACAGCTAAAGGGAAAGGCTGGCAAACAGGATGTACCCTGTGCTGTGGTCTGGAACTGGTACAGGTAAGTAGCCAGAAGTGTTGTTTTCTTATTTCAGATAGTATAGGAGATTAATGTGTTAGGTTACTAACACCCACTGAAAGACTGTGAAAAGGAGCACAACAACATGCCACGGGTTGCCAGTGAAGAGAGTGGTGTGGAACAGGTGGCTGGAGGCATTACCTGGGCAAAGAGGTCATTGTGTCAGGGCAGTTAAACCAGAGAAATGAGTTCAGACTTCGCATGGTATGAGGTGCACATGTAAACATCCTGTCTCCTATGACCTCCTGGGTATGTGTCCTTCTGCTCTGCAGCCATGGGGAATGCCAGGATCTGCAGAGGGGAACAGTCTCAGTAATTCCCCTCTTTTTGGACCTTGACCCAGTGCAAGACCCCAGAGAGGCTTGGCTGCATGGGTGCAGAGCAGTGAGGTGTCCTGGGAGCCTGGTGCAGGGAGATCCCTCTGCAAGAATGGTGCTGGGCTGACAATAAGGCAGGTGGGGTGTGACAGCACCGTTGTGGGTCTCAAAGGATACAGGGGTGCAGGGGTGTGATGCTGTGCAGGCAGGGAAGGAGTGCAGTGAGCTTGAGAACGCCCCCCCCACCCCCCTGCTTGAACCAACTCAAGCAACTGGAACAACTTCTCCCTTAACATTTGTAACGTAAGAAAATGTTTTTTAAAAGAGCCTGTTCTTCTGAATCATTTTCCCTCCTCGCTCTCAGTTGCAGATATGAACTATAATCCTAGGGTATAGCTGGAAGTTTGCAATGCAAAAAATCACAGACTGCTGAGATTTTCTTACACCTGCAAGGGATTCTAGTAAGGATCTGAACAGTGAAAGCAAGGCACAGCAATTAGCATTTGGATGCAGGGTCATTTTTAGCTCCCTACATAGGGCAGGCAATGCCATGAGCTATAGAGCATTGCAGAACACTGCTCAAGTGGCTGCCTCAGCGAGGGCAAGGTTGCTCTTCAGGCCACATGAAAAGGCAGTAATAGGAGGTGTACGATTGACATAGAAACACAGAACTACTACAAGAATATTACACACTATTATTATGTGAAAGAGCATTAGAGCAGCAAAATTATTTTGAGGAACTGGTTCGGCACCAGCTCATTAGCAAATGATGAAATAGTTTTACAGACATTTGCACAAAGATGGAGAGAAAAGGGGAAAGAATGCCAAATGCAATCTGTGGGAAGAGGCTCTTCTACCCTCAGTAAAAGGTTTGAAGAGGCAGAAGGGAAGTCAGCATCAGCGAGGAGGACATACCTCACATTGCCTTCAAATTGTAGACTTTGGCGCAGACTGATCATAGAATCATTAAAGTTGGAAAAGACGTCCAAGATCATCAAGTCCAGCCTTTGACTAAACACCACCTTATCTACTAAACTATAGCACTAAGTGCTATGTCCAGTCATTCCTTGAACACTTTGGGGATGGTGACCCCACCACCTCCCCGGGCAGACCATTCCAGGGTTTGAAATCTTTACCGTAAAGAAATTCCTTCTGATGCCCAAATTGAACCTTCCCTTGTGCACCTTGAGTCCATTTCCTCTTGTCCTGTCACTGTTTGCCTGCGAGAAGAGGCCAGACCCCACTTTGGTACAGCCTCCTTTCAGGTATGTGTAGAGTGATAAAGTCTCCCCAGACTAAAAAGGTCCAGCACCTCAATGTCCTTCCTGAACTGAGGGGCCCAGAACCGAACACAGCACCTGCAGTGTGGTCTCACCAGTGCTGAGTAGAGGGGGACAATCACTGCCCTGGTCCTGCTGGCCACACTATTGCTGATACAGGCGAGGATACCACTGGCCTTCTTGCCTACTTGGGCTCATGTTGAGCCACTGTCAACCAGCACCTCCAGGTTCTTTTCCACTAGGACGCTTTCCAGCCACTCTGCCCCCAGCATAGAGCTCTGCAGGGGGTTGCTGTGGCTTAAGTGACCTCTCACTTCACCTTGTTGACCCTCACACCATTTGCCTCAGCCCATTAATCCAGCCTGTCCAGATCCCTTTGCAGAGCCTTCTTACCCTCCAGCAGCACTCCCACACAACTTGGTGTCACCTGCGAATTTATTGAGGGTGCTCTCCAGCCCCTTGTCCAGATCGTTAATAAAGATATTATTATACAGGACTGGGCCCAATACTGAGCTCTGGGGAACCCCACTAGTGACCAGTCACCAAATGAATGTGGCACCATTCACCACCACTCTCTGGGCCCAGTCATCCAGGCAGTTTTTAACCCTTTAGAGAAGAGTGGGCTCCAAGCTGTGGGCTGCCAGCATCTCCAGGAAAATGCTGTGGGAGACAGTACTGAAGGCTTTGCTGAAGTCCAGGTAGACTACACCCACAGACTTCCCCTCATCCACTAGCCAGGTCACTTGGTCATAAAAGGATATTCCATTTTATTAAGTTCTAAAACAGTGAAAACAACTCCAAATCTATTTGTTTTTTCTTATCCATCCTCATACAGTTACTTTTATCTGTCTTCATAACACTCTGACTGTTCACTCTGTTCTCAGTCTCTCCTGCTCTTTCTTCTCCTAGACAAACTGTTCAGGCATCAATTTAGTGATCTTAAGTGCAACACTCAGAGGAGGAGAAAACAAGTTTGCAGGCTGAACATCTGTCCAAGAGGTCCTCAGTCCTCCTACTTTGCCTGGGGAAAAGCATTTGTCTGAGATTTATTTTCTCCTGTAGAGCAGCGAACAGTAATGTTAAATGCTTAAGCACAAGTAATTGATAAGACAGCAGAGAGAGCTTCTCTATAAAAAGAGAAGCTCTCTCTTCTCCTGGCGGACATGAACAGATGCAGCCATGCTGTAAATATTTCACTGTTTAAATAGACATGTACATCTACATTGTTGATGCAATATAGGTAAAAGACACAGATAATAATGTATGATTACATATATATATATGTATGATAATACATAGTATCATGTAGAGGTGAGTATATTTCAGAAGACTGACCCATCCACCCATCTTCTAATTTTAAGGCATCAGCCTCTTGCCCAGCAGGATCACAGGTCCTGCAGAACACCTGAGGCTTTTCCAGGAATGGAGACCGAACCTTGCAGAGTATTTCTACCCACTGCTGCTCCACTTACTTGCTACTGAAACAAAACAAAAAAGCAAAACAAAACAAAACAAAACAAAAAAAAAAAAAAACAACAAAAAAACCCACCCCAAACCAAAAAATCGTTTCAGGAAGCTGGAAGACGAGTAAATGGATGAAGCGTTCGGTCCCACCCGAGGAGCCTCCGTGCCCTCCCTCCTGCTCCCACTCACTCTCGGATCGAGGCCGGCTCCGTGTCAGCCGCCGCCCGGTACCGCCGCTCCCCGCGCCCAACTGCCCGGGCCGGACCCTCCCGGCAGCCACCGCCCCGCGGGCGGGGCGAGACCGGCGCCGGGGCCACTGCGCTCCGTGGGCGGGGCGGGGAGGGCCGAGCACCTCCGCGGGAGCGGTCGCGGGGGAGTCGCTGGCAGTAGCAGGTGTCTCCCGCCCGCGAGCCCTGGCCATCTCTGCAGGCTCCCGGCATCCTACGCTGCGCCGAGGCGGCAGGCGCGGCGGCAGCTCCACCACCACCACCTGTGGCGGCGGGATGGCGGAGTTCGACA
Source organism: Corvus moneduloides (assembly GCF_009650955.1). NCBI lineage: Eukaryota > Metazoa > Chordata > Aves > Passeriformes > Corvidae > Corvus > Corvus moneduloides. The sequence goes on from NC_045490.1 coordinate 11,374,424, forward strand.
TCAGCGCGGAGGCAGTGATGGGCTTCCTGAGGGAGCGCGGCGGGCGGGTGTGCAACACCGAGCTGGTTAGCGCCTTCCGGCCGTTGCTGGAGGCCAGCGGGCCCGGTGCCGGTGCCGGGGAGGCAGAGGGGCGGGCGGCGCGGCGGGAGCGGTTCAAGGCGGCGGTGAACGCCGTGGCCACGGTGAAGGAGATCGACGGCGTCAAGTTTGTGGTGCTGAAGCGGCAGCTGCGCGCTGCCCCTGTCCCGATTTCCTTCCCCGACTCGGACCCCGTCGGGACGTCCCCCGAGGAGCCGCCCGGGCCGCGGGCCGTGGCCGAGCTGCGGGGCCTGTTCCAGGGCGGCGGCGGCGCTGTGCCTCTGCCCGGCGGCGCGTGGGGAGCTCGGCGGGAGCCGCCGCCCAAGCCCTGCATGCTCCCCGTCCGCTGGGTGCTACCTCCCGCTGCCCCAGGGCCGCCCGAGGAGGCAGTCACCCCGCTGTCCCCCCCACCGCCTGACGAGGAGACCGGGTCCCGCTCGCCCGGGCTGCGGAGGGGGCCCAAGAACCACCGGGCCAGCGAGGAGACGGTGGTGCCCCTGGAGCAGGCGGAGCACCAGTGGCTGGTGCTGGCGGCCGACGGGCAGTGGACACAGCAGCTCCACGGGCTGCTTCTGGGCGACGCCAGCCTGGCGGCTCGCAGGGACTTTATCTCCGGCTTCACCGCCCTGCACTGGGCCGCTAAGAGCGGCAACTGCGACATGGTGACCAACATCATCCGAGCGGCCGAGAAGGGCGGGTCCCGTGTCAATGTGGATGCCAGGTCGCATGGTGGCTACACGGCACTGCACCTGGCTGCCATACACGGCCAGGAGAAGATCATCACCATGCTCGTCTACAGCTACCATGCCAAGATTGACCTGAGGGACTACAGCGGGAAGAAGCCACACCAGTACTTAAAGGAAGGGGCATCCCTTACAATTAGGCGCTTGCTGGGGGACCCTAGCCTTTCCCAAAACATGGAGCACTCCATGCCCATCAAGAAGTCCACAAAGCTTGCGGCTTCAATCTTGAGCTCCACTAGCACTTTTCTGGGGGTCATATCTGATGACATGGCTTTCTACGATCTCACCAAAGGTTTAAGGAAGCCTTCCACTTTAAACAAGCTTCTAGCTGCCACTACGGGCCCAAGGAGGAAGCCAAAGACCAGAGGGGGCTTCCCTTCATATTCCTCACTCTCTGAGGTAACGGAGGAGGAGGAAGAGGTTGTCGTGAAACGCAGACCCGTTTCTGAGCTGTTCTTTGGCCACTAGCCTCCGCCTTACTGTGATCAAAATGGTTTAATAGCACAGCTGGTGTCTCAGCTTTCTCTTGCAGAAGCAGTTTGGATTTTTTCTCTCCGCGTCTGTCTTTTTGGATGTTTAACTGAATCAGTGATAGGGTCTACATCCAAAGTCCACAGCATGAAGCCTGGCTCCATATGCCTGTGGAAAGGGAGCTGCCAAGAAGTGCTATCCATGCTGTATATACCATTGTGCTGATGTATTGGTGGAGACCACAAACTTTATACTTACTGGTTGAAAAACTAAAACAACTTATGTGTGTGTAGACAGGTGAAAATGCCTGAGGTGCAGCCTTCTTGATCTGTGTTCCTCAGCTGGAGAGCAGAAACAAGGTGAAGGATTGCGTATTTTACACTGTGAACAGCAAGCTGGTAGCTGGCTATTTTAACAAGGCCTGTTATCTAGCAGGATTAAATTATCGGAGGAAAGATGCATAGTTTTCTATAATGTTTCTGATTATTTTGGTAGCAGAAGAAGGATATTTCTATTTACAAAAATTGCATACTTTTTCAAAACAAAGTTTCTCACTATCAGAAATACTAACATAACAATCTCAATTGTTGTCTGATGCATTTTATTAGATGAATTACTTAAAAGGATAGACCCTGACCTTCAGCGCTCGAGTCACCGTGACTTGTCTACCTCAGTTTGAAAGCTGGCTAGTGATTTGTTTTTCTCTCTTCCTGAAAGACTTTTTGACCAGGTGGTACTTAACCACATGTCTTGATGATACTGTGAACATTTAAACTTTACTGTAGTTCAGTCAACTTAATCTGAATAAAAACCTTCTTGATATTTGATAGTGAAAAACTGAGCTGAAAAACTGGGAATTGGATCCGTCAGAGTTTCTGAGTAGCCTACTGGAAACAAAGTTAGGCTTGTATGTCTGATTATTTTTGTTTAAAACTTGGCCTTTCTTTTTGACCTATTTAAAATAAATATCTATAAACATTGGGCTTTATGTAATGTTAGGTGTTTCATGACAGAACCTCTGCATGACCTCTTGAAGCAGTGTTTATTTCAACAGTGGGAATAATTGACCTAAAACTAACTCTTCTTCTTCTTTTATATGATAAACATAATTGTTCTATATATAGAACTAGACGTAGCTCAAAAAGCATGGTAACTGCAGGTTAAATAATTTATTTGCAGTAAGATTATTATTTTTTTAATTACTGCTTGGTTAAAGTTAATGCAAAGAGGCAGAGCTATGAACAGAAACTGTCCAACTTCTGGGGCAAGTCTGCTAAACCAGCATGTTTTCTCTAAAACTGTGACTAGAAACCTGTATCATTGAGAGGTGCTGAAGGTGAGAGCAGTGCTGCAGTGGCTCTGTTTGGGTTTCTGCACTGAAACACTTGTTTGCATGCTTTGCCTTTCCTTCCAAGTCAGTGGCTTCAGGAATGTTTTCAGTTTTTCCGCCTTGCATTAAACCTAGTACTTGTAATTGGTTCTAATTGACTTGTCCCAAACACACACAAGGAATGCTGTAGGACTGAAGATGGAGGCACTGCCCTCTTTACTTCAAAACACTCTCCCTGAAGTTCCTGGAGTTGGTGACATTCGTCGGGAGTGTAATCAGAGGTTGCAGCCAGGTCAGATCCAGTTCTAGGAAGAGACTGGATTATTCTGGATGGGTCTGCTTCTGTATTTAACTAATTAAGTTGTTAAGCAAAGGTTAATGATCAAGCACCTCATGATTTCTGTATCTGGAGTAGGGTTTAAAAAAATAAAGTCCAGTTTGCTCTCTAGCTGTTGGTGCGACCATTGACCAGCTTGATCCTTTGGAGCCTTGATTTGTGCTGCACTCTGTCAGCTTGCAGAGTTCCTGGAAAAAAAGGGCTCTGTTTTAAAATGTCTTTCCAAGTGTACTGACATAAACGACTTTTTAAAAAAAAATATTTTAATAATTTAAAAAAAAAATTTCCTGAAACCATAGAAGTGTGTATGTGCATTCATGTTACCTCTGAGGCACTGACACTGCCTGGTGAAAGCATTCTGTTTCTGTGGGAATTGCAAACACTCCAGTTTGGCTTGGACTTACGGAGAAGTTTGTTCAATAATTATGGGTATAAGCTTGATACCTGTCCAAACACCATAGCTCTATGAACTTTAGTGCTCATTCAGAGTCAAGCCTACATGAGCCAGAGACAGGATTCAAGGATGGAGTGTTTTGTGTTTAAAAACCCCACCTGACTAACTTGGAGAGTGTGGTTGTGATTTCACCCCCGGGAAAGTAGGGAGAAGGTTTCATTGCTTCTCTATTGTTCTGTTAAAGAAGTCACAGCTGAGATAAGATTCATTGCAACATGTATTATCAAGGAAATTCTGCACTGCTCCTTCCTCAGAGGCATCGCAGCAGCGATTAGCTGTTGTGATAGAAAAATGCCCAGCAGCAAGAGCCCTCTTCCAGTGTTCCCCAGGGAGTGCTGGAGGCTTGGCAGGATGGTGGTGACACAAAGATGGGGAGCTCACAAGGCCAGGTGCTGTGGGTGGGATGGGCCGGGCCAGGCTCTGCCAGCAAGTTTGTGCAGTGACTCAGCTCATTCCTCCTCCTTGTTGAGCCGATGAAGGAAAAGATAGTATTTAGGCAGGCTGGGATGAGTACACGCAGTTCCGTACAACTTCGGGTGCAGACAAATACTGAGAGGTATTGAGAATGCACTGCTGTCATCTTACAGATATATATAGTGCCTTTAGTTTGAAGTAAAACCAGTCCATCAGCCTGGCTGTGTTTTAGGTTCCAATGTTGCCCTTTAAACTGTGGGAAGGGACACTGTAGGGAAATGAGTGATCATGAGAGCATTTTCCTGCAAGAGGTTAAAGCAGGACTGTTTTATGAATCCCTCAGCTTGACTGATTCTCCTTAATTCTCATTTTCAAGCCCAAATCTGGCTGAATGTAGTAGGATTTTCACCTGAACGAGTGATAGCTGTGAAGTTTAGCCAGGATATTTTCACAGGAACAGCTGAGAGGAGGACTGGGCTCCCCTCAGCACACTGGCCCGGGGCAGGAGCTGTGCCATGGGCTAGGCATGCAGCCTTTGAGTCCCAGCCCAGAGCTGGGAGCTGCCTTAGGCACCATCAAAGTTAATAGCAGGAAAGGTAAAAACCAAAAAACCTGAGGACCCCTGGCTCTGCTCCTGCCCCCTGGAGAGGGCTTAGTGGTGGGGAAGGCTGGACATGGAAGGCACAGATCAGGCACAGGAGCAGGACTCAGCAGCTCAGTGGTAATTTGCCTTGGTTACTAGCCTGCCCTCTCACCATGTCTCAGTTTTCCTGTTATAAAATGGAGATAATCACCTTGGTCGCTTCTTTAAAGCACACAGTCAGTACTGATATGCAAACTGAAATCAAGATAATGTTTTTAGACCTGTAGGCAGCATGAGCAGTGTCATTCCCCCACCCTGTGAATGTGCCTTCAGTGGACCACCTACACAAAACTAGCTCACATTTTAGTTCAGCAGCACTAGGGATCAGCACAGCTAATGTTTCCTTGACCCTGGCTCAGTCTGCCTGCTAAGGATAATTTGGTTTGTCTGTTCCTTGGCATGTTTTGTTCTGAGGAGTATCAGCTCAAAAACCTGCTATGAAGAGCTCTGCAAACAAACCTCAAACCATGATTCTGCGCAAAGGGACAGACTTTGTCCTCCTGGATGTGGCTGTTTGAGCAGTGTGAGGCAGTGTGGTTGTGGTCAGGCTCACAGAGATTTTTGTCTGTCTTCATTCCCTTGTGAGTGCTGCACAGAAATGTGGACTATGAAAACCCAGGAAATGCCACTCCTGCACTGCATAGGCGTCTTAATGAGATTTCAGCTTCTTCACAAACCCACAGTCCAGTCGAAGAGTCACAGTAACTCCAGAAAATAAATGGGAGTTGCAGCCACCAGCTGGAGGTAGAGGAAGCATTTCTAGACAGTCCCCTAATTCCCCACTGCTCATGTCTTGCTCCCTCTCTTCATGTTTCCAGCATGACCTAGGGATCAGCACAGTTAGTGTTTCCTTGACCCTGGCTCAGTCTGCCTGCTAAGGATAATTTGGTTTGTCTGTTCCTTGGCACGTTTTGTTCTGAGGAGTATTGGATGTATTTGCCTCCCAATATGCATATTAATCTGAGTAAAATGGCAACATGGCAGTTTTTGCCCTTTCCAGTCGTTTGTACTGTTGTGGGACTCACCAAATTAAGAGGTTATTAACAGGGACTTGGCCAGCATGTAGCACGGGCACAGTGTGGTGTTTGTTTGCTGCAGGGGGAGAGCAGGGACAGAGCAGGGCAACACAGATCAAAAACCCTGCATCCTAATGAAGAATATTTCTATTCCAGTTTTGAGGTTTATTTCAGTAATTTAAAAGACAAAGCAAGTCATTAAGCCCATTGAGCCTTTACACTGTATGCGTAACCCTGAACCAGGCAAAATACTAGCTGTTAATATTAGCACAGCTTTAGTACATCTTCTTCCCTTTCTATGAAGAGAAAATAGAGATGTGCACAATAAAAATTATGCTGGCAATGTTAATCTTTCCCTTTCTCGGTAGAACTTCTGCTCTATGTTTGTCCCAGGTAGAGCATTACTCCTTTTCTTCACCTGAAAGCGTGAGTTCCCAGCCAAACCCAGATCACCATTTCCCAAGAGGAAAATCATCCATATCTATCACATTGAGACCCTCCAGACAAGGTAAGAGACTCTAGCTGAGAAGCACAGCAAGCACTGTGGAGTCACAGCTGACACAAACCTTCATTTCCACTGAATAGAACACAATACCCAAATGCACAAGCCCTTGATGTGAGGTCGTGGTATTGGGGTGCCAGGCCCTCCCCTGTGTCCTCACCTACAGGCTCCTGCATGAGGCAGATGGTCACACCAATAAGATTCACCAGTATGGTCACAGTAACAAACTGCAGCAGTACAGACAGACTTTCTCACCATTATTTTTATGTTGTATTTTCTTCCGCCACTCTCCCATGGTAGTTTTCCTCTTTGCAACAAAGAACTACAGCTCCACTCCAGGCTGGGATCAGCTCTGGACCAGACCAGCTGAGACCTGTCCAAGTAGCCACTGTGACATCAGGTGACACGATACTGACCCTGCACTCAGCAGGGAGCAGCTGAAGCTCAGATGGGGGTCCTGCAGGCACCAGCCATACCATCAGGAGCTGCCAGGGCAGGGATCTCTAGAGAGACTGTTTCACAAATGGTTCCCTTTTGACGTAGTTTGGGATGTTCTTGCTCTTCCACCATGGGCTGAGCCCATTAGAAAGACCTCTGGCTCTTTATGCACATTTTTAGAAATGTCTCTTATTCTCTAAATCAAGACTATCAGTGCAGTCCATAATTCTCTCTCCGTGGATTTATCTATGAGATGACTCAGCTTCCAGGCTCATGTGGTATTTTAGAATCTCTGATAACCTTTAATGCCTCTCTTCATTTAGCAGTGAAATTCAAGTGCTGCTTCTTGAGAGCCTTTTGTGAATCCCAGAGGTTGCATGATTCCTACAGGCTGATTATTCTTTAATGTCTATGTGGGCTCCCTCCAGGCACAGAAGATTAGCTTTGCAATGCTGCTCTGAGTTTATTTTTAAAAATTTATTCAGATGGTTGCCATGAATTCTCAAAGCAGGGAGAACACCCTTCTACTTATTAAATGCAGCTCTCACAAGCACGAAGTAGATATTTTTGCAGAGTACATTTGCATTAACTCCTGCGGCCCTCTGTTCCTTAATTAATTCCACATGCAAAAGTCCCCCACCATAACGCCCCAGTGAAGAAAATGAGGCTGGGGTTTAAAACAAAATAATTAAAATCCTTCAATTTAGTTCTTAAGATGCTGAAACAGCAGCTCCTGGTCCAGCAGTGACTCCCACACATCGCAGTGAGTGTTAAATGGTTCTAAACAAGCCACTGTGTCTAAAAATCTCTCAGTTGCTGCCAGGACACTGTCAGACAGGCAGGATGTGCTGCTGCTGCCACTGACCGCTCCCACACCAGCACCACAGGCTCATGCTCTGCCTCGGGCAATGTAAGTCATCTTCTTATCCCGAAATCAGGCCCACCGACTTCTGCTTGGCACAACAGAAGCTATTGCAGAGTCTCCCCCCACGCCACTTGTTTGTGGGTGGCCAAGCGAGATGCAGAGATTGTTCCTGGAATCCCCCCAGCCTCCCACTGCCGGCACCCCACAAGGAGATCTGGGCGCTTGCATTTTGCCTCTTTCACCTCTTCCTTCTCCTCAGCACTGCAGTTCTGCACTCTCCTGGCTGCAGCTGTCATTAATTCATAGAGACAGCTCCCCACAGGGCTTCAATTGCAATTCTCCTTGAAGCTGGGCTCACATTACATTATACCTGTGGAAGTATCAGGCTGGCAGGCTGCAACAGGAGATTCCCTAGCCTGGGCAGCAGTGGGGATTTCCTGCCTGCTCTCCCAGGGGGTCAGGTACCAGGCAGCTTTTTCATTCCTTGCATTTTCTGAACTCACACACACCTGACTTCGTTTACATAAGTTGCCAGCACGGGGGCACTGCCAAGGTGCAGAAGTCTCTTGAAGCTGATACTTTCCCAGGACTCTGGGCAGAGGTAACTCAGTGCCATTGCTGTAGAAGTCACAAATGGAAGGCTGGTGAGTAATGGTATGAGCAGTAAGTATATACAAGGACTGCACAGCGTTTTATTTCCATAATCCCTATGGATTTGCTTCCCCAAAAAGACCACCAGTTACTGCTATTTACAGTTCAAGTCTTAAATCTGTCTTCTGATGGTAAAGGATCAGAAAAAACTGTCTGGAGCAGTGTGGGATCACAGTGTTGTAAAATGAAGATGCTCTGTATTTCTGGCCATCTTGCCTTCTATGCTGCATGACTTGAAGTTGGGAGAAAGCTGCCACATGTTGGTATGGGGATGTAGTTAGTGTTCTAAATATCAAACTTTCAGCAAAAGGCAATAGGAGTCAAAAGCAAGTGCTTAAACCATTTCTTGGCTTCAGTCTGTACTTTCAGAGGCTGCAGCTGACTGGAGCAGAAAGGGACACTTACCATGTCTTAGTATGTTGGTGTGTCAGGAACGCTGCACATGGCTGAGGTCCAGCATGAGCTTTCACCATTACCCTCCTAATAAATTGGTAACAAATGATCAGTATCAAAATCAAGACCCACCTGACAATCCAGACCTGCTGGTGCTTTGAAAGCAGATCTTTGCTTGTCTGCAGAGGTTCTGGTGCCATCACTGTGCCTGGAATTTAGAGTCGAATACTGTACTAAGGAGTCTCTTTTTTTTTCTTTCTTTTTTTGAAAACAAGTAAAAGTTATTTTTAATTATTGCTCTTTGAAGCATATGTGTGAGTGCCAATCATGGAAGGGAGGGGTAGCAATCACCCTCCCCATGGAACAAAATCCTAAAAAGATAAGCTAAACAGGACAGACACATTTTTTTTCCCCCTTAAAAGCAAGCATTTGCTTCAATTACAAAACATTTATTTCCAATCAGGTGTTTTTCCCTCAACTAGGAATAATAAGACTAAAGTGCACCTTCAAGTCAGGCTTCTCAAATCATGCAAACAACTCATTTAACATTGCTCATATTTTTTAAAATTCTCCACTGACTCCATTAACATTGCTTTTGTTACTTTAAAGACCATTTTCAAAAGGCAGCTTTCAGACTTAACATGTTAAAAGCTGTATTTATGGCCTTATGAGAATCACTGTGCAGATTACTCACAGGATCTACAGTGTCTGGCTGTTTTCCCCCAGGTATTAAGGCAACCACAGTACACTCGGCAAATTGGTCACTGTGCTCCTGGAGTTCTTGCGCTCAGTGACATGCAATTCCAAATAAGATTTCTCAGGAACAGGACAGCTTCTCCCTGTGGTGGTGGTATTTACTGTAGCCAGGACGCACACCATTGTCCAACCAGGACACACAAACTAGTAAAACGTTTCTTGGTAAAGCCCATCTTCATGGCACAATGAACATCTATTTTGGCTGTGGAAGAAACCTGAGTTTAATTAGTGGCTACCTTATTCATGGTCTAGGTATGTACCTTAGGCTGCATATTGTTCTCATTGAATTCTTGCATTCAAAACACACTGGGATTTTAAATACAGCAACATCACTGGTTTGACTCAATGCAAACATTGGCTTAAAAGATTTTTGCCAAGGGTTTTAGATAAAGTCCATTGAAACCGAATAATCTCTTCCAGTGGTTCCACCTGGCCCAGTCTGCAGCTGAGCTTTTCCCTTAAGTTCAGGCTTTTTATGCATGCTGACAATCGAAAACTACCAAAAAAACAACCCACTGAAGGTGCTACTTGAAAAATAAATGCTTCAAAAGCACAGCAAAGACTTTGCAAATGACTGTGCAGGATAAGCTCAGAGTTTATGATTCCCAAACCTGTTCATTTAAACTGATTGGCTCTTGATGTCAGTGAAGCCCACCCTTTTTCTGACCTTCTCTGAACAGCCTACCAGGATTACACAGAGCCAGGAAAGACTCATGGATGGCAACTGCCAAGAAAGGAAATAATTATTTTCTTCCATTACAGTGTATTTTTACTGTGTCACATATATAAACGGTAGAAACAAGCGCAGGAGTTTCACGGAAATGGTCCATAACATTTCTTATAGCTTTGTGCAATCACCAATTCAAATCTGAGGACCCACATAATTTTTCATTTCAAACACTCAACCCACCCACAAGAGGCAAATATTTGTACGGTTCTTTTGTTGAGATTATGTTGATCTGGAAACAGATGGATGGACAAGAAGAAGGGGAAATACACGCCAAGTTAATAGGAGCAATGAATCCTATCAGTCACATCCACAAGGCCATTAGCTACACACAGTGAGATGCTGTCAGTTGGCCTGCCCAAATGGAAGGCATGTCCAGAGTGTGCCTAGAGCATCCCAGAGCATCTAAAGCACTTGTCAGTGTTGTGGCACAAATAGGATTGGAAGAATCAACCAAACTGAGCCCTGTTATGAGAGTGCCTGGGGATTTCCAGGGAAACATGACAAATAACATGTAAAAATGTCTGGCCTGGTGGTGGGTGTTAGACAGGGATGCTTTGCTCGAGATTTTCTAACTGTTCTTTGAAAAATTTAATCTGCTCTTCGAGGTTCTTCTGTTCAATCAGCAAGGAGGTCTTGACTTGAACAAAGTGTTGATAGTCCTGGAGCTGCTGCTCTGTCAGGTATTTGGCAAGGATTCCAGAGACCACACGTTCCCTCCGGTCCAGATTCTCCTTCAGGTCCTTTGCATCTTCCTGCTGTTGAGACAAGAGCTTGTGCCGTTCATTCAGCGATCGCTAATGGAATCAAAAAAGAAAGCAGCACACCATGAGAACCCATCACTCCTGGCAGATTCTATTTCTTCATTTAGAAGCCACAGTCAATTTAATTGAATTACTTCCTCTTGTGGGCTTTGTGTTCCACCTGAGTTTTTTATCGATTGAATTACTCATTCTTGTGGCTTGTAAAGACACAGTAAATGCCATAAAGGTTCACTTCTCCCATGCTGCCCTCGTGAAAAAAATCACTAAACATTCTGGTCATTTTAAAGTATCCTGTAACAATCTTCATTTTTTTAAAAGCTCTTTAAGGCACATATCTTTGTTTTGTGTGTTGCATGTGACCAGAGTGTCACTGACATATTAAAAAGATACAGTGGCTTCTATTAAAAGGTCAGTGTGATAAAATAACTGTGATGTAGACAGTAACTGTTCATCAAAGGCTTCTTTTAAAGAGTTGAGCCTTGCTTGTTCTACAGGATTTTAGTATCTTTTAACTTTAGCTAATTCTCATTCAGCTATATTTTTCATGTGATTACACTGCTGGAAAATGTCCTGTTTCCCATAAATATAGCACAGAGCAATGGTCACTACTGAAACCCTAAAAATGAAGTCAAAGATTGAGACTGCTGGTTTTGCTGACATGAGGGCAAATGCAGTTAGTGGGAGATGGTTGCTAAAAATGTTAGCACTTAACTAAGTGTTTATTAGGCATGCTATTAAAATATTTGAATAAGTTATTTAAATGTGTTTCCTATGAAGAGTATAAATGTAATACTAGATAAACAACACCCTTCCTGCCTACCATATAGTGAAAGTAAGCATGAAATACTGTTTAAAATTATTCACATTAACACAACTGACATTTTGGAAGAGGTGAATCCTGGCTCTCCATGTCACACTGCATGGAAGGACCTTTTTAGTGCTATTCTGTGTGTGAACTATGATGAACCTCCAGAGATAAAGGTCAGCAGCAGCACAGCTCCAGAAAATCCCAGTTTTCTAACTCTGTGCTTTTCCAATTTCCAAATGAGAGATAGCAGCAGGTATTGTATTGATAAAAACACATCTAAGAGCAATAAGGACAGCAAGGAGGCATAATTTCTGGGATAAATTTGGCTTTTATTCTTCAGCAAAAATGAGACTTCCCAAGAGTTTAAATAATTTCCTGGTGACATGAGACAATTCCTCATTTTAAAAATGAGCTGGCTAGTTGAGTTAAACTACAGTGTGTTTTATCTCAAGTTATGACCACATCTTCCTGCTCGCTAGGACAAACCCATTTAGTGAAATATTATTTCAGAGGCAGTAATTAGTACAATGAAGTTACCAGTGGAGAAATAAACCTGCAAAAAGCCCTGTGAAACACAGATTTGGAGCTACTCCACAAGGAGAAGCCCAAGGGTCCAAAGGCCACCCCTCTGCCTTGGAGCCTCTCAAGGTTTTGCTGTTACCCCCCAGCACCCAGTTGCAGAGCACACTCTGCACTCCTGTGCTCCAGCACTGAACCTTGGTCCTCACCAGAAACCTGCTCTGCTTCAGCCATGGGGACACGGCCCATCCTGGGACACAAACACTGCCTGGGCAATGGCTGGTTGGGATAATGTACAACTAATGAGCTAAACAAGCTGTCAGACAAATGAGCTGAGCATAGCTGCACCTGGAAAGAAATGAACCAAACAAATTCAGCACCTTTGTTGTCACTCACCTTCTCCTCAGCATCTGTGCTGCCATCCATCCTGTTCATGGCATTCTGGACTCGGGCAAGGCGGCTGGACAAGCAGAGCAAGAGGCTCACCACTTTCTCCAGGTCCCCAATAAACATCATATAGCGCTCAAACTCATTTGGCTTGCAGAGATCCCGCACCATGGCCTCCAGCTCCTTACCCCGCTTGGCACATTCCCTGGCTTCTGAGAGAACCAGCTCCCGTTCTTCCCACAGCACCTGCAGCCTGGACTGGAGACCGGCCATGAGTTCCAACTGTAAAGGGAAAAGAAAAAAATCACAGAAAGCTGTTACTGCCAAAGAGAATCCATCTCAGTTCTAGAGAATGGATTTTCTTCACATTGCCAAATTTTTGACTTTTAATGCAATTTTAAGCTACAGGAAAGAAAAGAGGGGAGAAAAAAAGCAGTATTTTCTAAGCTGTACTTAATTCCTAAACTCTGAAAAGCAAATTACTTGTAATCACCTTAGCTGGTAACATATTCCCTGGCTCAGAGAGCTTCCAATCAGTCAGAAGGGAACTGCAATAAAGATTACAACAAGATTACAAAGAGTTGTTGTTCTAAGACATGAGCATGAAGTCCCAGCTCTGTACCAAGCTTTGGAAAAACTGATTAGAATTTCACTTAGCATATGCACAGAAAAAGTCAGTTCCATGGGCAATTCAAGCAGGCCATGGTGCCTGGGTAGAAAAGTAATCAGAAGAGGCTGTTTCATGGGGAAATTGTATGGAAAAAGGCCTCATGACTGGAGTGGGAGCACACCATCACCTTCTTTGAAAGCTGGACAATACCAGCATGAACAGGAGGAGCAGTAAGACAGCAGGTAATGTGCACAGCAGGAAGAGCTTCAGGAAGGCAGATTGTCATTAGCTGAGATGGAGCATGGCCAGAGGAAAAAGCCCACCTAACTCTGCAAAGCTACATAGTCGCCCTTCCAAGCTCCATACTTCTATCACTGTCCAGCTATGTCCCCTATTCTCTGCATATATGGAGTTAATTGGACACTGGAATGTGCAGAAGCTGCTGCCAGTTCCCAGACTAAAGAATATTTCTTATTTAGGCTGCCAGTTCTAATTTATTTTACAGATTTTGAGATTAGATTTGAGTGTTAAATTGGGAGTTTGCTGCTGCTGCACAGGAGCTGGCTGTACAAGTATCATGGAACGGAAACCTTTCATGATAAGAGATCCAAGTCAAATCAGGCAGGATTTAAACATTACTATTTATGATCAATATGCCAATTTGCCAGGACTTCACCTACTGGCAAAAAATTGATTCAAAGTTTCCTGTGAAATGTTATTGGGATAAAAATATCCATAGTAATAATGAGATTAATAAGTATTTCTTTGTCATGATGGAGAAACAGTGGTTCCTGTGATAGTCATCTACATACTCTCTTAGATGTGATGTCATCTAGCTTGTTTGTGCTGTCTCTGTTCCTCTTCAGGACTTGGTTTCCCTTAGAGGCAGGATCATTGCTCCTTTGCTTGGCTTCATGTTCAGGTTTAGGACATTTTTCTGATCCATCTCCATGACTTTTCCTGCTATTGGAACAGAAAATAAACACCTGCAGCAAACACTTAAAATTTTCTTCACAAACATCGAATTCATGGTTTTATCTATCTTGACTTCAGGATCACTCTCCTCTCTTCTCACCACAGGAGATCCTCTAAGTTTTTAGAAGATATAGAGCAAAAGATTTGCAGCCTGTCACAATGCCTTTAATAAGGGATCACTGAACCACTTTTCTTCCATCATATACCCTTAGCCTCAGATACTTCTTGGTATGTAAATCAGAGAGCTAAATATTTTTCTAATGAAACAAAAATAAAACAATGTGTTCATCTTACTACTAGTATGTACATGATATCCATACATTAAAATAGACCAAAGTGCTAGATAATTGGTTTTGTCTACTTACTCATTCTCCTGCACATGCTGTACTTTTCCTCTTTTCCTGTGTGATTTATCCAGCATGGAAGCGTTAACAGAAAACAAACCCTCCATCAGGTCCAAAGAAGTTTTTCTAAGAGGATGAGGTATGAGAATGTCCACCAGAGAACTGTCTTTGGCAATGATCTCCATGGCAAGCTCTTGGTATCGCTGGTCCTGAGGAGACTCCAGCCTCCTTTCAGACAGGTGTGTCTTTCTGTCCAGGGGAACATCATTGTTGATGTGCACGGATGCTTCCTGGGCAAGTAAACCTTTGGCTGGATTTTTGTCGCCTTGGTAAAGCTGAGCCAATGCTGTGCAGAGATGCATTTCCTGCACTGGAGAAGCTGCAGGCTGCTGCTGCTGTTCTGGACGCTTGAGTGCAGCATTCCCACTCAGAGACTGAGTTCTGCATTCCTCCTCCACTTGAGCGCCCTCCTTGCTTCCACTTCTTGGGACAGGAATAGAGATTTCAGGAATCTGCTCCTTTTTCTCCTGACCACACACATGTCCAGTTATGTCATTATGTTCATGATTCTTGGATCCCTCTTTCTCAGGATCACAGAAACTGTAAGAAAGAAGACAATTCCTTTTATTTGAGACACTTCCTCTACAACAGATATTTTTGCAGACTGTTTAAGAGCAATGATCAAATGTTTCTGATGTTATGGTTCTGTCTGGAGCTTTCAGTTACTTTTATGCTAACCTGCTAAACTAGGAAATTTAAGAAAAATTTTAATTTTTTTTCATAAGCCATTCAAGTCTCCAGAAACCACTGGGATATTTTTGAAAGAGTGGACATTCTTTTACTACAAAAGAGTCAGCATCACTGCCTTGCTGAGACAGAGTTCAGATGTTTATCTCCCTTGATGCTCCTCAAACTAGCAAAGCAAATACGGAGAGTTAAAACACAAACTTCCTAGTTAGTGATGTGTAAACGGCACAGTATTTTTTTCCTTTAAAAAACACACCAAAATCCCCTTTTACACCAGTCCTGATCACACATATTCTCCAGGACTGGGCATATCCGAGCTGTTGGAAATGCGGTTTTCTCCAGAGCTCGGATGAGGGAGCTGTGACCCCAGAGATATGATGGAGCCCTGCTGTGCAGGGACAGCTGCTCAGGGGCACTCGGCACTTCCCACTTCACAGCATAGAAATTATTTTAAAGACTGACTCAGAGAGTAGCGGGTGAATATTCCCATATGGACAACAAAGGATCCCGAGGGAGAAGAGGGGAGCAGCGCTGGAGGTCCCACACTTGGGACATCGGCTGTACCCAGGCACAACTCCACAGCCTTACCTGGAGGTGCCGGGGCAGCTCCCACAGCGTCGGAACGATGCTGCTGCACCTCTGGCACATCTGCACATTTCCTGGAAGGGAAAACAGCACACTGGGGCAACCAGCATTTCAGGCGAGGCAGCTGCCTAATTTTACTCCCATGTTTGTTATCCCCAGAAAGGGAAGCTGCTGATGGATCTCCAAGTAGGTTCACCGAGGTTTGTGCTTTTTTGTTTGTGGTTTGTTTTGTTGGCTGGTTTTTGTTTGGTTGTTGTTGTTTCTAGGGGGAAAGGTTTTGGTTTTGTTCGTTGGGTGTTTTTAATCTTTGGGGATGTTTTCCTCTATCTCTTTTTTATTATTTAAATTGCTATTATGCTCTTCCTAGGTAGCATCCTTTTTTTTTTTTTTTCTCCTAGAAAACCAAAAGAACAGCTTTCAACAAAATATACCTCTACCATCATAACAATTCAGAAATTCAGCACTGGTGGAAGTTTGTCAGTCTCTTCAGTAGGGTAATTTTAGTGGTATGTTAAATTATTTATTTTCTGACCCTTTATCTTCTTTATTCTCCTCAACAATATTGACAGCTACTGTCTTTCAAATTCAGGAGCCAAAAAAGGTTGGTCATTTATAAAATTCTCCTTATAATCACCTTTTCTGGGATAGGGCTCTAATGAAGTTGCTGTCATGAACAATAATGACTGCTGGAGCACAAACAGCCTCATCCTGCATACAGCACATGTTCCCTGCAAATGCATCTTCTAAGTGCCAGAGTCCCTCTGACTTTTTTAGGCCCCCTTTAGGTACTGGTTTCTTACCTCTGTGGAAGAAGGAGTGGATTTTGATCTCTCAGGAGCTCTCCCAGATGCAGAATCACCTGCCTGTGGGAGACTTTTAGCTGATGGACACTTGCTAGTACACTTCCCATCCCCTTCATTGGGATTGCACCTGTTGGTCATGTTCAGTGGGGCAGCAAAAGGCAAAGGAGGAAAAACATCTGGTGATTTTTGTTCAGAGAGAATTTGGCAAAAAACCTTATAATTTTGCATCTTCCTGCTCCCATTTGGGTTGGAAATATGGACAAGAGGCCCTTTGGGATTCAACAGCCTCTTCTGCAGGGGTGGCTTATGCAGTGGGAGGTGCTGTGAGCCACCTGGTCTTTGACCGATCTTTCGTTCCATGTATTCGATCAGTGCATTGTGCTGGATTTGTTTCAGCTCTGTCCTGGAGCTGGAAAATGCCCTTCCTCTGTTCTCCAGATTCTTTCTCCTGGATGACACTGCATCTTGCTCATTGATGTCATCCCTAACTTGACTCCATGATACTTCCTTATCCATTAGGTGATTGAGCTTCTCAGGCTCAGAGTAGCACAGTTTCTTCTGCTCTTGGGTTACCCTTTTCCTTCCTCCTGCTTGACCTTTTTGTGGCCTCCTTATTTCTTCATCTCTGTTGAAACTTTCCAAGGATTCAAGATGAGAAGGGGAGCAAGGAACAGGTTTGGCATCCTCGCTTGCACTGGATAATGAGAAAGACCAAAGGTGTTCAATTGATGGCCTTTCAGAGGATTTCTGTCTCAGTCTGACAGGCAAACTCATCTGTAAGTCTTTTCTTTTAAAGGAAGTTTCTTTGAGAACCTTTTTCTGAGCCACTTTAATTTTCTCTATATAGTCATTCCGGAAACTCTCTTCCACGACTGAGGCAGGACTCCTAAGAATAAGATCTTTTGTCTGGAGCAGGAGATCATCAGCACTGCACAGATGGTGGTGGCTGCTCCTCTGAAGCTGATGGCCTTCTCTTTGTATCTCTAGACACTGTGCTAAGGCAGCATTGCTGCTTGAAGGAATTTCCTTTGGTGAGCTCCTTGAGTCCTCTTGACTGTAGGTGAGCTTGTTGGGGTGCAGGACATTGGTGGTTTTCCATGCAGAAAGATAGTAAAGCATGGGAGTTGCCAGCCTGGTTATTTGTTCACCAGCATGGTCCTCCTGAAGCTGTCTTGAGAGCTGTGTTTGAAATACAGGCTGGTGTTGCTGAACAGGAGGTTCTTCTTGTTCCAGATGAGTGCTGAGGTCGGGACTGCTGTTATTACCCTGGTTTGCTTTCTGGACTTCACATAATGACTGAGATGTGGAATCTTCCTTTGGTCTGAAAAAAGCCATTTGGCTTGTGCCATTACAGCATTGCTTTCTTCCCCGATCCGATTCCTCACACTGAGGGTGTTCCACTTCCATAGCATTGCAGCTGCAGGACAATGGTGATCTCTGCACTTTGTTTTGCTGGTTTGGGGCTGGTTCACTAATACCGCTCACACTTTTTCCTTCAGAATCATAGCACTGACTTTTGTCTGTACAACTGTTTAGCTTCCTGGGAGCATTTTCATTTAGAAAAGCATTCTCCATATATTTTAATTCCGAGCTGTCCCCAAACACATCCTGACCCATGCCTAAATGCCACCTGGCATGCAGCAGGCCCTGAGCACAGGGCAAGGACTTTTTCCTCTGGCTGGGCCCTGGTACAGTGCTTGGCAGAGCTGCTTCTCTGGCACTTGGCTTAGACACACCCCAGGGACACTGTTTGACTTCCTGTCCATTAACACCTTTAGGGTTGGAATGTGCTCGGTGATAGGATTCGGAGCGCATCTCTTTGGGAATTTTATTAGCATGAACTGAATTATAAGCAGAAAGTATTTCGGGGACATTCGCCACAGAGTCTGTCCTTAAATATTCTTGAAAAATGAATGAAGAAGGTCTGCTGAAAATGTGTGGATTACTTCTCTTTGTAGGCTGTTGTGATGGGCTCCATTCTCCATTTTCCTCCATCTTTAACCCCTGAACTTTTGATACCTCATTTGTAAAATCAGAAGAAAGGCCCTTGTTTTCCAGAGTCTTTTCCCTATTAGGCCCTAGATCTTGCTCGGTGACTGCATCCCAGCATTGACTCCACAGTACATCCCTATCTGCCAGCTGGCTGTCCTGTGCACCAGGAG
Organism: Corvus moneduloides; assembly: GCF_009650955.1. Lineage (NCBI taxonomy): Eukaryota > Metazoa > Chordata > Aves > Passeriformes > Corvidae > Corvus > Corvus moneduloides. The sequence continues at coordinate 11,392,946 of NC_045490.1, forward strand.
CTGGCTGCACACTACACTCAGTATGCCCTACAGAGCCTTGTCTCCCTCTTGACTTTTCCAAGTGTCTATTAGTGATGTTATAGCTGTCAAGTCGCGTGAGAGGGAATGGTGGAGGTGCTGCCAGGGCTGGAGGTCCCTGATTTGAAGTCCTTTGGGTAGGAGTGATTCCACAGTGATCTGTGAGACTAGTGCTATGAGAGTTGCTGTGGGTGCTCAAGTCTGGTACGTTGTATGGCTGGGGGGATCTGAGGTCAAAGTGTGCAGCACCGAAATTATAAATTCCTGTTACATATTCTGAGTCCATGTACGAGACCTGCTCTGGAGGTACACAGCAGTATTCACCATGGCATGATGGTATGGGGTACTCTGGAACATTTGATCCTCCTGAGAAAGAGCTGTAAGCAGAATCTGCCCTTCCAGGGAGGTGCAAGAGATGGTCCATGCTGCTGATTGACTTCACTGACAAAATACGATCATTTTCAGAAGAGGTCACAGGCTCTGCCAGCTTCCCAGTTCTGCCACCCTGCCTGTGTATCCATCTTTCTATCTCATTCCCAGCTGAACTCATGTTGTAGTATTTCCAGAAATCCAAGTCTGTTTAAAAGTCCACAACCAAGTTGTTAGAAATGAACATTTTTCTCTACAGTCACATTGCAGTAATATCTAGATGATCCTAAAATGAAAGAGAAATATGTTAAAAAGTGGGAGGATTCTCATGGCACATCTTGGAAAACCTTTCCCAGAGTCCTATAAAAAGTGGCTTCAGACTGACAGACCATCTCGATGAGACATTCTGCTGTCAGTCCCAAATCAGAGATTTTAAAAGATGGCTAAATATTTATGACTACAGCTCAGAACTCTCCTGCAAACCACCAAATGGACTAGGAAAAAGCACCAGCATAGAGTTCATGTAAGACAAATACACAGTTTTTGCAGAGTCCGGAAAACAGCCCATGTTTATCAGCAGCACTTGACTGTTCCTCTGATTGCTGTACGTGATGCCCATAGGTTTAGTTTAACAAATGGATCTCCACAAGCAGCAACCCAATGGGCCAAGAGAAAACAAGCAGAAGATTCTCACACCAACAGTGTGACACTCTCAGCCACCTCTGCCAGCTTCAAATGCCCTGACATGCTCCCAGGCACTAGGAGCCCCAAATAAAAGACTGAACCTGGCACCAGAGTGGTGCTAGCCAGCGACCTTGTTTAGTAGTTCTCATTTAAACCAGCTCTGGAAACTGATTAGTTATTAAAAGAAAGTAAACAAACAGTCTTGAAAAGCTTCATCAACAAGCTGCTCCAGTAACAGGCCTTCTGAGGAGACACAAACTGTGTCCAGATCCCTCCAGAATATTACATGTCTGATTTATTCATAAAGGTTGAACTCACCAGACACTAATCTGCCATTCCCAATATCATATTTCTGTGGTGGGGCCTCATAAAGCTGGCAGAAAGAGAGGTTTCAGGGTGATGTTTCTCTTTAATTTAAAAAAAAAAAAAGAAAAAAGAAAGAATCATCACATTCCTGCATTGTTTCAAAGACAGTCCTGGTATCATTAATTTTGAGCCAAAGGAAGAGATGGATGGGAGCCAAAATACACAAGTTAATCTATAAATGAAACTTGGACTGCTGGGGCACACTAAATAAATTAACTAGTTTCTGGGAAATGAAAACAGCCTAACACCACAAAGTGGGAATTTGCCTGCTGGCTTTTTGGGGGTCTTTCTGTGTTTGTTTGGTTTTTCAACATTTCAGTAAGAAACCAACCCAAGGATGTCTGGAGTTCTCTCCCTCTTTACAGATGATTTAAAATCTAGCTGTGAAATGTATGAATAACAGGGTCACAAAGGAAATAGGAAGACTCAGCAGCTGGTGATGCCATTCTCCATCCTTTTCACCGTGGTGTATTGAGGAATTTAAAGAAATAAAAACCTTAGATACTTGGTGAAAGGAAAACCCTGGATTTTCTGAAACCACTGAGAAAAAAAAGCAGCTGAATGATTGCAGTGACACTAACTGCAGACTGAGAGGGTACCACAGTGTATCACACTGCCGTTACATTTCCTAGGCAAACAGAATGCCCTGAAGTCTGGCCCATGGCAGTGACTGCTGGGTCTCACTGAGCTGGGAGAGCTCAGTGGTACCTGGAGGTGCTGTGGGTGCACAGGATCAAACCCCACAGGAGCCACATTCCACAAGAGACACAGAAGACAGATTCCCTGTCATTCTTATCTCCTTTGTTTTAATCAAATTTTTCTGCCATTGGAACCTCTCCAAGCAGCTCTTACTGACGGTGCTATAAATAGTCTGAGCCAAGTCTTTGTCTGGGATGTGCTGGCACAGTTCCATGGAAGTTAATGGAGTCACCCTGATCTACAATGAGAATTTGGCTCTAACTTTCCATGGCAATGTGTAGAATCCAAGTAACAGTTGTGATTTGGTTCATGTCTATCAATGGAAGTACTCTCCTGGTTTCCTATACCAGTCATTCCCAAGATCTCTTTTCCCCCCATTGTTTCAAGCTCCTCATTGGGATTTACGGTGAAGTTAGCAATACAGTGAAGAATTTTTGACTCAAGTTTTTATGATGATACCAGAAATAATAGGAAATATAATTTCAGTATCTTGGAAGACTGAGGTAAGAACCTCTGACTGATACTGAAACACACCTGGAAAACATGTCTTAGTTCTTTGAACACACTGAGGTAAAGGATTCTGCTGCCAGGGTTTAGGAAATATCCGCTTCAAAAGAACTATGTGGAAACTGCCCTCTCTTTCCCATGTAAGAGAAAATCATTAATGTCCTTAAAACTCAACTAACATGAACAATGTCATTATTGTTCTCAGCAGGGAGGTGGTAGAGCTCCCTCATGGACTGCACTGTCTCTGGGTCTCAGAAATATTCTGGCTAGGCTGGAATACAATGTGCACATTCCAGACTGGCTTGCAATATTTGCATTGTAAACCACTGAAAACAAGAAGAATAATGTTAAATTAAAGTATATCACAACCAAAACCACTGAAAGATGAAGGGAAGTGTATTAACAGTGTAGGGATGCAGGGAAGTATATTCACTCTACGCCTAAGGAAGAAATAAGCCACTATCAACCTATTAAGTTCCAAAGTTGTTTGCTTGTTGTTTTTTGTTGTTAAAAACAGAGGTGAACTTGACTTCCATCCACACCAACCTGTTCTGTTCTAGGGAAGGGTGATTTGCATTGCATAATCTTGAATTCTTTGCAACCAGCTCAGTAGGTCAAAGTCTCATGTCTGGCAAATTAACTCTGTACAAAGAAAATTTAGTGACTCCAGACCACATTCAGTGAACAACTTACCTATCTTATAAGGGCAAGATTTATTATAATTACAGTTTGGTCTTGTTTGACCTCCTTTAGAGTTTGATAGGTGCCATAATTGATCCGTAACTCACCTGCACTTATATACAATGCTTGCCCAAACAAATCATCACCCATCAGAAACACAGGTATTCTCTCTATCAAGTCTCTCATTTGCCCTCAACAACCCAGGAAAAACAGCCCCTGGCACATAACACAGTCAGTACCAATTTTGTACTTGTGGAGTTCCCTTGAAGTGACCAACACAATCTTCCCATCACAGAAGCAAGAATGAGCATTTTCCTTAATAAACACAAGCACAGTTCAAACTTTCCTAGCTCTCTTTTTGTGGATCTGCCCTTTTTATACAAATGGCTCCATGAAAATAAAGGGGAAATCCACAGCTGTTAATGTGGATCAAACTACAGTATACAAGTGTTCTCCAGAAGAGAACAAGTGTGCACAACGCGAAGCAAACACCTTGACCAACCTACCAATATTATGTCATGTCCACATTTGTGAATGACCTGTTGCTTATCAAAGGGTAAACACTTGATGTAAATATTAGCTGAAATTCTTCAGATTCCAATCAGTTGCACAGTCTGCAGCACCTGACCCATCTGCTCCCCAGACCAGGAGATCTCATTGCTACAAAAGATCACCTGAGAGACTCTTGCTTTAGCCGGTGATCCTCCTGGCTGTCCCAGGGCAGCCTAGAGAGGCCAGAATGCTGGGGAAGTCAGGTGCAGTCTCTGGCAGGTACAGTTTCTCCTAGGAACCTTCAGTAGGTCATCGGTTGATGATCTAACCCAGGTTCCCTGTTCTCCATCCAGGTCTTCTGGGACAGAAACCCATGCCCCTGCACAACATGGATGCATCCTTAGTGACTCTGTCTCTGAGATATGAGATGTCTGGAAATAAGAGTTGGTCCTTTGACTAGACTTTGAAATATCCAGAAATTTCAGACAAATGTCTTCACATTCCATCACTTTGACATGACTGTTGAAATGGTGAGAGAAGTGGAAGGATACCACATTCAGGAAAGTGTGGCTGGCATTGCCTTTATGCTCAGCATCTCTGAAAGTCACTATTTCTCTCTTTCTCTGCCTATTTCTCTCTTTCTCTGCCTTTTCCCTCTTATTATTTGTTTCTAGCCTATAATCAACAATTTTATCCCCTTGGACTTTCAACTTTAGGCTTCAAGCAGGAAGGCAAACATAGCAGATGATAGTACCTTTGGTTGACTGAAAAAACACACTTTCTGCTAATCTGTATTTTTTTTGCTAAGATTTCTGAAGACTCTAACCTCCATTTTTCTCATTTAGTGCAATTTCCAGAACTGTCGTGAGGTAGGTAATGTTCACCAAGGATGTTGTGCATCAACACCCAAGGACAAAGTCTCACATTTGGCTTCCAGGCTCAGTGAAAGGCTTCCCCTTCTACTGGGAGCCAGCGAAGTCAAAGTGTCACACCGTCCCAAAACAGAGCCTAAGTGGGATTTAGAGGAGGTTTATGCCTTGTGTGCACAAAATAAATTTTGCCATAGTTTGAGGAATGTAAACATTTCCAGTAAAACCCATGGATACACACTTGAGGCTTTCTGGAGCTATCAAAGTGTTGTGAGAAATTTAGGAGGATGAAAGTCATAGTAACAATAATGCATCTCAGTATCCCCTTTTTTCTGTAGGGGCATAGACAAACCTTCCTAAACTTCCTCACCCTGGTATGCCAGGCTCTCTAGAGAAGGATGAGATCCCTAGTGACCAGCACAGGAGCTTTGCTGGAGCCACAGTGCCGGAATGGGTCCATCTTACACCTTCCTGGCATCACTTTCCATAGGGATGACATCTCAGTGCTGGACAGGAACATTTGGCATTTGCCTAACATGTCTACTGGGTGATAAAAAGCTGTGGCCCAAGTAAACTGCTTTTGAAGATGAGAGCTGTGGCCCAATCTCTGGCCAAGGATTTAATGAGGAAGATCAGGTTTGGCAATTCTTCACAGCCCTGGGAGAGACCTTTCCTGAGCACCCAGCAGAGTTTGAGCTTTTAATTAGAGCAGTTACCCACCACATACCTCTCCATTATCCTTGGATTCCCTGACTTTCCTTATTCAGCTTCAAAAATTTCTCTTGGTTTCCATCAGCATTAGTCTCTATTCTATTAACATTGAACATTTTTTGTTTCTTCTACCTCTGTAAGTGCTTCTCAAAAAATGCTTTTGCCAGAAATCACAGTTTCATCCCAAATGTATGCATTTCGTCACAACCATTTCCATTTTATCCCTTTTAATGTCATCATAATTTTCCTTATTTCTTTTTTAAATCTAACCAAGTTAATTTGATGCCGTATATTTACCCCCATACTGCTTTTGCAGGCTACAAAAACACCAGAAGAGCATTAAAAAATTACAGACTCTAAAGTACTAAAAATCAAAAAGAAAAAATCTAGTTACACTATTGATTTTTAAGCATATGCCTTTAGAATTAATATATATTAAATTAACTAATTAATAGAATAGAATTTAATTAATACATATAATAAAGATGTTTTCTCATTTCTACCTTGTTGACGTTTTTCTTGTTTCTACCTTGTTTCCCAGTAAGGCTGTCCAAAAAACATCAGAGAAAAATAAAATTCTTATAGTCCCTCTGACCTACTCCTAGCTGCACTGAGCTTCCTACAGCTTAGGCAGCAAGTCAAGCTCACAAGAGAAGAAACTGGCCTTTAAATAGGAGTAATCCAGTTCCACATCTCCTTCCACTGACATGGTTTTAGTCCGGAATCCTATGAGTTGGTAGTTGGTTAGCAAATTTTAAAACTGCAAGCAGAGTTTTAAAAACATGTTCATTATTAATTGCCTATAATTAGAAAAAACCAAGTGCTTATAACAGGCAGCTTCACCAGCTGCCACGCATCCCAAACCCAATGTATGCCCAGCATTGCCAGGATCAGAATTTGCCTTTTCCAGCTTTATCAGAGCTCTGGGAGAGCTGATGCTCACTCAAACTTATTAGTGAGTGTTGGCTGGTTGGGAAATGTCATGAAGTCATCTTATCTTTGAAGAATTGTGGTTTTCTGGCACCTACATATGCTTTACTCTAATATAAAATTATTCTCAGAAGCTTTATGAATGGCTCTGTAATTGTCCTTGACAGAACAACACTGCAGATTCCAATTTCTACATGTTGTAGTTATGCTTTCCACAGACAAACATATCATGAGAACAAACATTCCTGCTGCAGCTCCAGTTTTAAACAAGGATGGATCCAGAGGCACTGGCTGGGGAAGGAGCAGTGTCCAGTTCGCCTTAATGAAGTGGGATTATAGATATTATTTACATATATAAATATATGTGTTTGTATAATTTAAATTATGGCTTCAGATGGATCAAAAAATTCATTCTCTGGTCCCTAAATGTACTAAGAGGCTTTCTGCTGAACTTTGCAAGCTTTAGACTGTGTGCTATGAACTTCATGAAGATACAGAAGCACACCCTCTTCACTACACTCCCAAAGTCATTTCCATCTAGGGAATACCGACAGGTAAAATATGGGATAGAGAATCCTACCAGATCTTCCCAGAGCAGAGGGTGACATGGTCAAGCTGGCTCACCCAGATTACCCCAGAGAACAGGAGAGCACAGGATTTACCTTGTGGTATGTGGAAAACTTCCAAGCACTGAACACAGGTGAGGAGGAGACTGAAAATATGAGAGAAACAAAGAGAAAATGAGCACAGATGTGGAAGTGGCGCTTCATCTAACAAAAGAAGCTCCCAGTATCTCAGATTATATCTAACAAATTTCAATCATACACTGCCGCACACCAGTAGGACTCTGCCTTATCATGAAATCATTTGAGTCCCACAGCAGGAGCATAGCCCAGGCCTCTCACCTTCTCAGCACTCCTCCTAACTATAAATTAATTTTTTTTAATACTTTATTACCCTCAGAAAATCATGAAACTTTTCCATTCTTTCATAGCAGCAATCTAAAATGAAATTAGTAAACCATCTTAGCACTTCCATTTTCTCGTATACAAATCATGGACTATGAAGTCTTATCAATTAATTTGGTATTTTAAAAAAGCCATTAGCTCTTTCTAATTTTAACATAGGAGACAGAAACTATTCCTTTCCAGAGGATGTCTGTATTCAGTCTAATTCATCCAGATGTTAAACATAATTGTGCCTGCCTTTGGGCTGGGGCAGACAGAAATGCAATATCCAATTACTACAGAACATTTCGCTGGAACAAGAAGAAACCACCAAATAAACACAAGAAATAATATATTAGACTGCTCTGTTCCTCTGGCAAATATTGCATTCCAGTATTTTCCCATAGCTTTCATTTGGGCAGGATTCATAAGCACTTATGCTTAATCTCACTAAATGTATCACTGGTTTCCACAACAAAAAATGAAAATGTGGATTAGTAGTTAAAAATAATCTGGAAATATCCAATAGTTACTTTAGAGTAGGTTTAGTGGTGGGGTGGAGGTTGTTCAGAATTAGGGGCAGAAATCAAACCCCTGGTCTGCAAAGAGCATCACAGAATGGTTTGGGTTGGAAGGGTCCTTAAAGATCACCTTGTTTCACACCCTGCCATGGGCAGGGACACCTTCCACTAGACCAAGTTGCTCCAAACCACATCCAACCTGACCTTGAACACTTCCACAGATGGGGCAGCCACATCTTCTCTGGGCAGCCTGTGCCAGGGCCTCATGACCTTCACAGGGAAGAATTTCTTCCCAGTATCTAAACTAAATCCACCCTCCTTCATCCTCCCTCCAGACATACTGCAAAACTAGCAGGAGATGTCAGAGGAAAAATGCTGGGGGAAATTAATTCAATTCTGGGAAAATGCAGCACTCAGAGCTTTTGTGGGAGACTTTCCCAAAGCAGGTGATGCCAGGACAGGTATTCACTTCTGATGACAGGTGGGTAGTTCAGAGAGCAGTGGCAGTTTCAGTGAGAGGATCTACTGGATACATACAAACAAGGGACCAACTGATGCCCTATCTGTAGCACTTCATACCAACTAGACCCCACTCAAACAGAAAGGTGTGAGTTTTTGCAGATCTGCCTTTCTACATTTAACCCATTCTACAGAAACGTCTCCTCTGAGTTCCCGAATCAGTCCTCTATAACCTGTAACCAACCATCAATGCAAACATTGCCTGTGTTGGAGGATCACTAAGTACATTTGTACCGAGGTAGCTATTTTCTGCGTAAAAATGTCTACCTGCCAGATGCCTTACCTGACCTATTAAGCATAGACCTAGATTTTATTTATTCTAAAAAACCCCACATAATCTGCACACTCAAGGATAGAGCAGAGCTCCTATGTTTTTATTAGACTCAAGTGACACTCTAGACTGTGCATGTCCACAGCAGGGGTGAGATTGGTCCCTTACACACTACAACACACTGTTAATTTTAGCATTTTAAAGATAATTTTCTGTTACAAATTCAGTTCTGTCCTCAATTATTTGGTTACATGTGGTGGCCGGTGAACATACATTACAAGGGAGAGAGAGTTTTCAGTAAGACAAGTCTCTAGTACCCCAAGAACCACTTCATGTTAGAGTGACCAAAAAGGCTTCTCCCAAGAGGCATTGTTCTGTTATGTTAATCTGTCCCAGTTTGGATTCCCCGGTTGGCTGTTAGCCTCTACCCCCTCGTCACTCCCTCAGAGCTTCTCCATTAGTCCCTGTTCCCTAGTCCTGCCTTTTCCCCGCCCCTGGACAAAACTGTGAACCTCGTGATCATGTTCGCATTTGCCTCTGCTACCTTTGACAACGTAGAAGCAGTAAATGTTCCTGCTGGAACGCATGCAAATGCCCTTCTCGACTCTTTGTTACCGACTATAATACTGAGCCCACCCATGCTTCTGTGGGGGCACGCGGGACCCCACGGAGCCGGGCAGGGACAGTATTAGTTACATTCACATATTTCCCTATGAAAATGGCATATTTCACAGTCAGAGATCCCAAGGACAAGCCCTGAAGTTCAGGTGGCCTGCTGCAATTATGTGTGCCTAAGATAGCTTCCAGCCCCAAGTTAAACATTTCAAAATGTGGGTTTAATATTTTCCAAGATACATCCTGCCCCTTCCTCTGTTTCCAGGCTGTCTTTTACAGAAGAGTGCCTCAGATTGGAACACATGGACTTTGGCAGCATATGCTCTGCAAGGCACGTGAAAGCTGAGTCAGCCCTTGGTGGGGAGAAAGGATTGACAGAAAACAGAGCACCTGGACACCTGTTTGTCCAACACGATTCTTTCTTCTCACACCACCATCCACCAGCTCATGCCTGGCCCTAGACGGGCTCTTGCAATATGTTAAGTCCCCCCTCCCCAGTGAGACCATTGGCTCTGCCTGCCCCATGCTGCTGAGCTGGGACAAGGCACACTCTGCACCTCCCCTTTTGCTGAGACCTCCCAAACCACCTCTAAATGGCTGCCACGATGCCATAAGCACCCACACACTGGCATGTGTGCCACAATGCCACAGGCACCCACACACTGGCACATGTGCCGCAATGCCACATCTCAAGCACCCAAACCTATGTATCACACAAACTCTGCATCAAACCCTGTGAGGTCCAAGGACATGTGTGGTGTCCCCCAGCTGCTCAAAGGACACTGCTGAGGTGAAGGAAAATCTGCTTGTCAGGAAAGATGAGTGAGCTCATCCACCACACACTGTGACCCTCAAAGGTCTGCACCTGGGGTCTCACTGAATCCCTCCCCAAACACATGCACTTATCCACAGGCTAAGGAGCAGTTACTTAGACCATGGATCAGCAGAACCACTGTTCTCCAGACTTACAGCAAACACAATATAAGCAACTGTAACCAGAATGTTCTTTTCATTCTTTTCTTGCATAAAGCAAATACACAAATAGAGAGCACAGCAACTGCTGGAGACAATATGTACCAGGTACAAGCATCTAAAATACACACTGAGATGTTGTTTGGTTTTGTTAGAATCATAGAACTACAAAATGGTTTGGGTTAGAAGGGACCTTAAAGCTCATCCAGTTTCACCCTCCCTGCCATGGGCAGAGACACCTTGCATACACCAGGTTACCTGTTAGCTCGAGCAATCTGAAGGCATGTTCACAGTGAGTACAGACAGTGCAAATTTTCTACCTCCAATATTCTCTTTATAAAACAGAAGCCAGTGCTCTGGTTCCACATTCCAGCTGTGCCCACAGGAAAGATCTCAAAGTCAGTGAAGCAGAACTTCTGCAGATCACAGCCTGAAGAGTTCTCAATGCACTCCCAAGTGTCAGAGGCGATTCCCATCTCTCACCTGGTCACCACATCACTGGGATGTCTCTGGGGCAGGAGGTGGTTCTGTGGGTATCACAGCTGCAGGGTGGCTGTCAAAGGCTGGACACTGTCCTGGATTTATGGTACTCTGGTGCACAGCAGCAGTACAGCAGTAGTGGAGAAGGAAAGCAAGCAAATAGTGGGCTGGGCTATTTCATTATCTCACCAGTCAATCATTAACAACAGGGCTGTTTCTGCCTGAGCTCTTGGCTGGCAGCCATGACTTCCACATGAGCACAACTGAAAAGTTCCATGAATATGCTGCCAAGGCCACAGAGGAGAGACCAGGTGAAGCCTCTCTGCCCTGCAACCCAAAGCACTCCTGTGCATCCCACCAGGATGTCACCACTCCAGGAGCATCCCTCACCTTGTCCCATGCTGTCCCCAACTTGGTGTCACAGCACATGGGCCAAGAGCCCTTGCTCTGGGGCAGTTGAGAAGCACTGCTAGACAAAAACTAATTAAATCCAACTGAAAGTAATTAGATTTAATACAACAAAGTAGTTAAGAGTTGATTTTCTTAAAAGATTATGTACTGCTTTCTTAGGGGGAAAGACAAAGGGTTCTACAGTAAAAGATAATACAGGTCAAGGCAACTCTGAAGCTGTGTTTTATATGCCACAGGTTTTGTTTTGTGGGGCTTTTTAATTATTTCTAAGTATTTTGTTAATACAAGGCACAGAAGGCACACAGATTGAGGCCTTCATCTGTGTTATGTGACTGAATCAACTCAAGCCTCTGCAATAAATTCTTTCTGCGTCCCAATATATGTGATGAAGCCTGATATATTTTATAATGGTGAGATGAATTCCCACTAGTTTCCAGCTGGGCTTAAAAATAAGCTGATTTTATGCCACTATTTTTTCCCTCAAACAGCTGGATAATGCCATGCAGGCCACAGCTCTACAGTTTGCTATGTATTGTCTCTCAAGGGAAAACTGGGCATTCCTTCCACATTTCCTACAAAAATAATCTGCTCACCTGTGGCTATGTTGTTTTTACATGTTGGGAAGGAGAAAAGTGGTGTCCAGTGGGAGACAGACTGAGCCTTTGGGTTGGGCCTGACCTCACCCTGTTCTCTGGCAAGGCTGTGCAAATGCCATCACAGAGAGCTTGGAACTGGGTTTACTGCAGAGCAGCTGGAGAGGACAGGAATCATTTTGTTGGTAAAGTCTCAATCCACTTCTCCTGAGCATGAAGAGCCTCTGGAATACTATTCACTGATTGTTAATTTAATCCATATTTGAGGTTTTTCTGTGAGCAACCACCCAGGCTCCTCTTCAAAATCCTGTATATGAATAGACTGTCCCGCAGCCCAATTTTTTTCACCAGCACATGTCTTCAGTAGCTCCCCAAGTATGGAGAAGGACTCCTGAGAAGTTACTCAGTAACTAACTCAGTGTTTAGTCATTGTGTTTAATGCTGTTTTCACCCAGCAGTGACTTGGTATCTGATCAAGTGTTCTGGAGGTGAGGGGATGTCTCCAGCAGTCTGAGAAATGAGAAGGAAAAAAGTCCTGCACTGCAGGAAAATGGCAAACCTGAGCAACCCTCCTGCCAGGTGATGAGCAGAGCTCTGGTTTGGGGGCAGAGCTGGCAACCCCAGTGGTGCCTCCTCTGCACAGGAACTTCTGTACATTCCTTTTGCCAGTGAAACATTTGTGCAGGTCCTTCAGAGAATGACCGGTTTGCAATAGTGCTGCAGACAAGCCTGGCCTCAGTCCTGCAGGAATAATCAAGGTTCCAGCATACCGCTTGAGAAAATAAAGGAAGTCAAAGCCATCATTCCCACCCTGCACCTCAGAGGGTTAATTCACCAGCTCCTGCCTCTCCCAGGATTCGAACAGCTGAGCCCTGCAGCAGAGCTATTCACCGAAGAGGGTTTGGTTTGGCTCTGGGATTCGTCACAGATCTTTGTAAGGTTTGGCCCTTATATAAGGAGATTTTTTAAAGACACTTCAACACATCAGATTTGAAAGTGTCCATACTTTTCCAGACACAGCACAGTGCCTGACTTCTGTCTCTGTGAGACAACTGTGCAGACATCCAAGTTCAAGGGTCCTTATGAAGCGTCTCTTGTATGTTAATTGGGGACGAACAACACTCTTCTTAACACACTGTTGTCAGGATAAACCCACTAAAAACTGTGGGAGTCTTGAAAGCAAACACAATCCCCACATAACTTGAGGGTGCTGAAAGACTCTGCAAGGTGCAGAGTGTCAGCAGATTGCCTGAAAATTTGCAAAACTGCAAAGCCTTGGGAAAATAGCTCTGTCACCACAGTGTCACCAAACATGAGCTCTAAACCAGTGGAAATTTTAACGGTAACTTGCACTAATACACAGCACTGTGAGTGTGATAATAGCATTCAGTAATTATAAAATTATTCCCAGCTATAAATCACATTTTCCAAATGCTCCTCCTCACTTATAAACCATTTGCCTTGTAAAGAAGTTATTAAATGTTTCATATGGTCTGCAGCTCTAGTGGTGTGTGTCTCACAGTGGCAAATTTTTCCAAGACTGGATTCCTGGAGGGCTCTGCACTTACACTCACATATGGAACACAGAGCAGAGCTAAGATGGAGCAGGTGGGAGCTCCTCTAGGGCCCCAACTGTCACAGTAAATCCATGTGTCACAAGTATTAGCAATTAAACCTTCCCACTGCCTTCACATGAAGTACTGTAGATTTGGGCTGAATAATTGCCTTTTGCTCTATCCTTGGATTCAATCACAGGGTAAGATGTTTAACGACTAATAACAATTGAACGAGATGTGATGGGACACCCCCAAAAAGAGAATTTACAGCTGCTCATGGCAATTAAAAACACTGGAACACATTAGTGTCAGACAACATGACAGAATCAAGGCAAAAACCTCACCCCTGTACCAGCCACGAGTGCTCTACCATCCATCACCACTAGGAAATAACCAAAGTATTCTCAGGATATTTACAAATCACAAAGTTTGCTTAGTTTTGCAATTGATAAGCTTATGGTAACAATAATAAACAGGGCCAAGAGTTAAAATAAACAAGGGATTTTATAAGAACAAAATAGCTGATGTTCATTTTACTTGTCCTTTGGTACCTAAACTTTTAGAGTACATTGACGTGTTTTCAAACTTTTCTTCACACCCAGAAATACTGATATACACAGTGACTTCTTAATTGAAAGCTAGGACTTTCAGGGGAGCCTTGAATTTTTACAGCTGTTGTTTTCAGAGATGCATAAAATCTCATTACACCCCTGATAACCATGTCAGTGGTTGCCATCAGCATGACTTTCATTTCCAAGCACTGCCACAGTCACCACACAAAACTGCTTGAGAGTAGAAAAGCAATAACTAGGATTATAGGCCAAAGTTTGCATCTCAATTCTACTTTACAGATTTGCTGCCTAATCTATACTGTGCTGGGATGTGTCCTGCACTCATGTGCTGCTCCTGAAGGCAGGAACTTACAATTCTGGGTAAAACCTGCAAACATCAATGATCAACACAACCAGGTGAGATGTCTGCTCCCCATTCACTGGCACCCCACATTCTGCCACTGCCCCTTTACTGCCAGTGGACAGTGCCAACACCACAGAAATACATACAGGCAGCAGGGACAGCAGAGAAACTCAACATTAAAATAATTTCTCATGGCTATGACTGACTCTTCTCTCAAAGAGCCCCAAATACACCAAAACAACTATTGAACCCCATCAGGCAGAATAAAGTAAACCCCAGTGAGAAGCTGCGGGCAGGGCTGGCCAATCCCCCTGAGCCCTGCGGGGCTGTTCCCAGCATTCCGCCTTCCGAGCTTTTTTTACCAGGTGTTGGAAAGTGCAGTCCCAAGGGGAAACAACACAAATAGAAAATGTTGCCCATAAACCCTCCCTTCAGCCAGAGGGCTGTTACTTCTCAGGGTTATTTTCATTCCTTGGCATCAGCTGCGATACAGATGACTGTGCAGTTACTTGCTGCAGAACTAGGTCAGTGGCAGCACTGGTATCAAGGAAAAATAAGAGTCCTGGGGTTTAGCCACCAAAACCATCCAAGTAACAACAGCCTAATGGACAAATAATATCTCTGAGAGATCTCATCAACCCCAGACTTCACAGACGTGACTGCCCTACCTAGTGACCATACCAGGGCAGAGGACTAAGGCAGTGTCACTACAGACACTTACTATTTTTTCACTAGAAACCAATAATTCCTACAGGAGTTAATCCTTCTTCATGACCTTACAACAAACATAACCAGCTTTTTTTTTTTTTGTTACATTGCCTATTATCTAGTTAATTGGTAATAGTTTATAGAAGAAAGGTTAACAAAGTCTCTATTGTTCTAAGTCATCCTGGTGTTCCATGGATCAAAGACAGGTCCCCGTGTTTCTTCAGTCTCCGGTTTAATAAAAAATGTTCTGCAGCCAAAGCAACGCAGAGGAGTTTCCTTTCCTCATGCTTCTTCCAAAGCTGGTTTCCCAATTCGCAGCACTACAAGCAGTTGCAAGGAACAGGGTTTTTGGCTGCAGCATGGAGCAGAAGGAAGCAGCTATGTGCTGGGGAAAGCACACTTGCCAAAAACTACCTTAATTTGATACGGCTGCTTTTAGTCATGTAAATCTTCACTAGGAGTTTTGAGTGAGTAAGGTTACATGATTTGTCCCTGGTAAAATAAGCATATAAAAGTAGATCTTTAGGTGGGAAAAATCAAATCATATCTGGAAGCCTCATTAGAAAAGTAAACAGATATTTAGCCAACCAAATTTTGTTTTTTCCATCTGAAACCATGTTGTGAGCACATTTAAGTAGTACACCAGCAGTGTCTGGGCTCTTTGAACCCATAGGAAAATCTTCAGAGAACATCCTGTCACACAGCACTGGGACATCTTCACTTTCTGATTCAAGGGGCAGTACCAGACTGGATATGTGGTTTTAGTTAATTTCACTGTTTAATATCGTTTCTCAAAGCAGCTGAACTTCATTTCCTATGGCTCATAGATCACCAGTTATCCCTGGGCCTCAGAGCAGAATCTGCTCAAGCCATTTAAATGGAAATGAGTCAGAGCTGCTGCTGGAAGGGGAGAGATTGCCTTTACGTCATCTCTCCCCTGTCCACTACACCAGCCTTGCTACATCTCTAATACTCGAACGCTGCTGATTTATTGAGCTGAAAGAGTTAACGGAGGAATTGGGTGAATGTTAAGCCAATGTCAGGAGAAAGAAGAGAGAAGAGAGAGAAGGATGCTGCTGAGCTTCCTTCAACATGAAAAGGAGCGTGGGCATGAAACATAAAAAGCATTAGGGCCTGTCCCTCCAACCTGGGATCCCTTGATCTCATTGCAGAGGTGTATGCCTGGAACACAGATGTGTATCCAGCACTCTGCCATCAAACAGAGATTTACCAGAAATCTCCCTTGAGTCTGATAATGATTCCACACAAATCAATGGCAAAACTTTTTTTTTAAATGAGAGAGCCTTCAAAAAAGAGTCAGGGCATTTTGCTCGGGGAATGTGTCATTCATCAGAAGCTGTACGCTTTCATTTCCCCAGATATTCATAAAACCAGACTATAAACACAACTTGTCACTACATTAAAAAAAATGTGTTCAGGAACCACACTTGCAGCCAGGTATTAAAAGAGTAGCATAGAGTGCAAATAAACAGCTCCCATAGGAAGGGCGATCTGTTTGCTTCTTTAACCACAGTAAAATGCCAGAGAAGTAAGAAGAGAGGGACATCATGGTTCCTCTGGGTCAAGGGTCCAGCTGAAGAGCAGCAATGCCAGCTGCTGCCTGCTTTTGTCATCACGTATGCTCTGCTCTCCTCTGCACTTAGAAAAATAAGTTCCAAGGGGGGGCTCCTGGCAGGCTGTCACTCCAGTTACAGAGCAAGGCAGCAGCTGACTCTCTGCTTTCCCTCACAACACTCCAGCACAACGGGGGCATTGTTACAGGAGGCTAAATAAATCATGTGGTCATTAGATGTCAAAGAAAAAGGAGCATTACACAATTAAGTTCCAGGTACAAAGCAAGGCAGCTTTGCCATAGTCCCAGATAAACCAAGGTACAGCAATGAAGCTGCAGCCCAGCAGTGGGGGGCACTTGAGGCAAAAATTACTGGGAGACAACAGAGATACAGAACATGAAGGTCTGAGTTTTGAGGACAGACTAATTCAGAATAATGACTGACAACAGATGTTTCTTTCTCGTGTGCTTTTGTTTTCTGCAATGGAGCTTTTAAATGTATAGACCCAACAGGATCCGAACAATGTCTATACAATGTAGACTCTGGTTATGGACTCCTTATCCTGAAAGTGTTCAAGGCCAAGGCTGGACACAATTGGAGCAACTTGGTCTAGTGGAAGGTGTCCCTGCTCAGGGTAGACTGGGTGAAGCTGGATATCTTCAAGGTCCCTTCCAACCCAAACCATCCTGTGATTCTATCAATGTAGCATTTGAAAAAAAAAAATCAGGCTGTCTCCCAATGCAACTTGAGCACATATTATTTTCACAAGTAAAAGCAGTATTATTCTAATAATCAAACACTAAAAAGGGTCTCAGAGCGCTCCAAGCAAACCTGGCTCATTAATAACAGAACATTCGGATGTGGTGTTAGTTTGGCCAGGAGTCTGGAAGTGCCAGTTAACCACTGAAATTCTGGAGTTCCCCTGAACTTCAGAAGGCATTGGGATGAGAGAATGATATCAAAGCCATTTTACGTTTAATATTTTTAGGAAGCTGTACTAGTTTGAAAACAAACCAGCGGGAGGCACCAAGTCAGAATAACAATTTAATGGGGAAATTAAAGAAAAGGAAAAAAACTAAAAGAAAACACTAGTTCAAACTGACAGAGTCAAGATACAACCTGAGTCCCTGTTAGGCAGGGTGGTGGTAGCAGTCTGGTAGAATGGTGGCTGCAGTCCTCTGAAGCGCTGATCCTGTAGAAAAGGGTCTGCTCTTCCTCAGAAAGTCCAGTGGTGGCTGTGTAGTTCCTGTCCTCTGGAAATCCAGTGGAAAGGGTTCTCTCCGGTGTTCAGAGTTTCAGCTTATATCCACGATGGGATGCTTGGTTCCTCCCTCTGGGTGGAGCATCTCACAATGGGGTAATGAGTCATGAGGCCAAGTGTTGATTAGGCTCATTAACAGAAGATAGTCCGGAGGGAGTTATCTCTGAGTCAGGCGGCAGGACAGTGATGGGCAATTAACAGAAAGATAGTCTGGGGGGAGAAGGCAAGGAAACACTGCCCCACCTGGTTTCAACGGCTCATGAGGATGGTGATAGAATACACTGCAACCCAGGACAGAAGCACATATTTTCTTTTCTATGAAACATTCATGCTAATAAGAACCTTATCCTGCAAGCCATGCACAATGGAAATTTCTGAACAGCTTTTGCAAGAGTTTTCACTATGGAAAAAAACTCAGGAACAAATTTCAAGATGCTTTTCATGTGGTAAAGTTGCAAATTATTAACACAAAACAGGAAGCACACAAGGTGTCAGTTCTGAAAGTCCTGTGAGGGGATATACAAGATGCTACAACTGAGCTCTGCTTTTCAAATTTGATTTTATATACGTTAAAAGAAGCCATTTTACTAGATACACCATGTGAAATTCTATTAGTCTCATCTAATGATGACAATTGACTTACAAACCTGGAAAAAGTTTATTTTTTGTTTAATATGTGCAAAATCCTTTTGTTTTACCATTCTGTTTTATATAATTTAAGCAAAATTACTCGCAATATATATATTTATATATATAAAGGTGCTTTGAACTCAACACTTCTCAGACACAGAGCTGAGGAAATCTCCTCAATGGACAGATTTGGGGCTATACAGCTACTTATCCACTTCCATGCAGTAAGTTAAGGGCAAAAGGGAGCAAGTTGGTTATTTCCAATTCTCTGCTCTATTGACCAGAGCAGATATCCCGTGTTAGGTAACTGTGCCCAAGGCGAGCTTTGTGGGCATTGGCAGGGTCACTTCATGTTATGGCTGCAGATTCTTAAGCCCAAGAGACCCGAAACTACCATGAGTAAGCTCAAATTCCATTGGTGTGTTAGAAGAGGTTCTACTGAGCTTCCCAAACCCCCTCCCCCCCCCCCCACCCAAGACACCTCTGAAATACCATCAAAGCAATTCCACAGACCATGCTGCTTAACACGGACATGGGATGGAGGTGTCTCCTCTGTGCTGGTGCTTGGGATCTGATGTGGGGGAAGGAGAGCAGCTGGTGCCAAAGGAAGGGCAGGGAGGGACCGAGACATCTCAGAGTCGCTTAGAGTGCTTAGAAGTACATCCATGTACTTCAAAGCTTGGCTCTGGTTCTGCATCTATCAGATCCATGGGCTGTTCAGCCCTTGCTGGGAAGCATCACATGGCAGAAGCATTAGCTGAGCTTCCCGAGGAAGAGATGCTGCTTATGGAGAAAGTCAGAGTGTCCAGTTAATCAACTTATTTCAGCCAAGGGTTTGTAGGGAATTCTCATGTGATTGGAACTAGAAACTCAAAATTTTGCACCGGTAGAAGCATGAGAGACATGAACCTTGCCAGCCAAGATCTGCCTGGAACTGCTTTTTGGCATTGTCCATCACACACATCTTCAGTTTGACAAATGAATCAGTTAAGCAAGAATTGCTTCAAATCTTATCAGAAATCACTTTTTCAGCTCATCTACAAAAAAATTGAAAGTACAGGAGTTTTGTGCCAATTCCCCCCCAAATTAACTCCTTTTCCCCCCAAGGTATTCAAAACCATCAAAGAATGACAAAACTGTGTACATGGGTGGCAGTGTAACCAACAGCCAGTAACTTGGCAAGGGCTGCAAAACACTCCTGAAAGAGGGACACTTTTTTTAGGTGGTTAACTCCCACGAAGGCCTCCTAGCAGTGCTGGAGGCAGCTAAAGCAGCAAACACCATGAGGACAGAACTCTTACCCCTCTGATCATACAATTAAATTGTCTTGGAGTATCTACAAATGGTCTCCAGCAGCTAGGACAGGTGAAGGAACAGGAAGAGGGAGGCAGAGACAGGAGCAAACTGTATACCTGCCATAAGAACAACCACACTAGGCCTGGATTAGACAGAAGTGTGTCTGATCTTAAGCTGGAAGGACCCTTGAATGTATAAATTCCTCAGCAATGGGGGCTATGGGCCATTGTGGGGATCAGCCCAGCCTGGATGAACAAGCATTCCTGACACAAGCCAAGCTATTCTGGGCTGGAGAGCTCAACAGGGCAGGTTGGAGAACTGAGACACTGGTCATTTCTCAGGACAATTTTGACAGTGTCAGTAACTTAAAATTGCAAATGCTTGGGTTTCTGCAACATATGGTGAAAAGTAATTCTTGAGTCTGCTACAAATAGGCCTGTAAAAATGGCTTGTGATATTTTAGATACCAGAAAATTTAACTATAGCAATAAATATGCAGCCTGGTGTGACCACTACAAAGGCAGAAGAGCAGACCCCAGCAATCAGATTCATGGTGATCAGTCACAGAAGTCTGACAAACCCTGGGGTCAAACCTTTACGTTTTACAGGCTCTCAGATAGTAAAATACTTTTTGAGGTGAGTTTTGTGACAGTCTAAACCATTCATTTCACAATCCATGGAAAGGTTGTTGACAATCTAAAAATATTTATATTACTAACATTTTTCCATACAAAAAGCCCTTGCTGATTTATATTGATAATCATAAAAATTATTAGCATGAAATATTTGCTTCAAAGCAGGACTGATACTTTATGAGTATATATGCATAATTACTCCTGGGCAGGTGAAGAGCAAAATGGTATTTTTTAATTCTGACCATACTCCTTTCCTGTTCTTGGAGAAGACTGTATAGTAACTGGGGCAAGTGCAGAAAAGTTCATGAGCCAAGAAATAATCTTACATAGCTCCATACATGGAATGCTGCACCAAGAATAAACACCCAAAGAAGAGAGATGTCATTTCATATTCGTGATGAAAACCAGGCATGTCTGTTTATTCCTGAAACGTTCTGAGTGTATCAGCATTGCTTCACATTTCCTGCTATTTTTTCTGACAAATGTTTATCCATCTGACTGGAGTATTCTAGCTGAAAATGTATGCATGCAATTTTTTAAAACCATCAGATAAACGCTGCAACTGTTTGAGAACAAGTTTCAGGATAACACACTGTCCTCTCACAGTTAAAAATAATAACCTGTCAATCCTTTATGAAACAGGAGCCCTTTTCCTTTACAGTTCAGACTGAAGACCTGGCAAGGATCAACTATTGCCCCAGGTGCTCGGGTTTGACTCATTGGTGAAATCCAAGTATTCTGAATTTAGGACTGAATTTAAATCCCTGAACAAGTACTTTGCATAAATTCAGTAGAAACTCGATGTATTAAAGTTTCCATGCAGTCAATCCACAGTTTACAAAGTTAGTGTTGAAATTTCCTTTGTGTTATTTCCTGTTTTATTTCTGAATTACCTCCTTTATAAAGAATTAAATCTTTCAGACTGACCTTTCTTTAGACTAAACTGCAGCTTTGAGAAAGGTATCTAACTAGCTCAAAGAACCCTTCTGACAGCTCCTCTTCCCTCAAATTTGGCATTGACCAAGCCAACAGCAGTTGCAGTGGGAGGCATGCTGGCACAACCTCGGGTGCTACAGCCCTAAAAGAGCACCTCACAGTTCAAATCAGCTAATTCAGTTTGCTTTTACTGTGTGCCAGAGGATCTGTCACACAGTAAATACTCAAAATTTTAATCACCAGTGAGAATATCACATATAATATTAATACAGAACGACATTGCAGACCAGTGCAGAATTGCCATCATTCACTACGTGCGCCAAATCAAAACATTCAGTCCTCAAAGCGTCCGTGAAATCACACACTTAAAGGTATGTTTTCTATACGTAATTATTTGTGGAAAAGAGCAGTTTTTCCTTGGAAAGACAGTTTAAGCCCCAACAGAAGTAATTCCCAAACTTTCCAACTCTAAAGTCATGTTGTACAGTTTTTTACCCAGTTCTTCAACTTTTAATAGTTAAAAACTATTAAACTGGGAAAACTCCCAGTTTAAGGACTAATATTGCCAAACCAAAGCAGATGCTGCTTCATGTTCTCACAAGGGATTAGAGCCTGACACTTCATGTCATACCAAACAGGATACTGTTATCAAAAGGAAACCAAAGAACTCAGATCTTTGCAATTGAAATTTATATGGAAATACATCTGAAGGAACAACTGGAATTTAAAAGCTCTACAGTCAGCTTCTCCTAACCCTTTCATTTAAAAGACTAGACAGCACTTAAGATCTCTATATTATTTTAACCAGTACAGAGCAATCAATTTTTACATTTCCAAAGAAGTTACTACAAAGTGATCAAGAAACTATTCTTTTAAAGTCATGAGACAAGCTTTTACAAGTAAGAAGCTCTAGTAGTTGTGTCAATTTTCTGTCAACAATTTTTGTTCTATACTGACACCTGCTGACCATTTCTTCTGACTAGTCAGTTTTATTGTATCACAACTTTATGCATGTATCAGTTGGCCAAATAAACCTAGTATTTTAGTCAGATCTCTTCTCCTTCAAGAATTTACAGAGTAGGTGTATGTATTTTATCTATCCATATGTTATATATATGTGTGTGTACTTATGTGCCTGTACTTGTATACATACACACACATTTACAAAACCCCTGTTAAGTACTGGACTGCTCATGTCTGCTGAAAGAAGTTTTCCAAACTTCTCTGGAGCAAAAAAAGGTTTCTGCCTTCTCTGCCATTTTAGACACATGCAAGGGAATCAAGTCTCTAGAGAGTTGTAAACAGCATGAAAAAAGCCTCGTGTACTAGGATGATGTTCTCTGTGACTACTGCCCAAGAAAAGAGGCCATGGGGTCATCAGGTCTCTGCCGTTTCATTCTGTAGGCCTCCATTTCCTCTTCTGTTGGCTCCCTTGGTTCATACTGGCTGTTGTACGGTCTTTTCCTCTCATCTAGCTGCATGATTTCTTTGACATGGAGAAGTCGAGCCTCTTCTGCATTTAGTGCCTGAAATGAGAGCAAAGGGAATCAAAAATTCTACAATGAAAGTTAAACAAAAAAACCCCTACAATGAAGGTTTGTCTTAGACTCTTGTATGATGAACAAGGAGCAAGCACAAGGGTGGGATAAGTAATGCATATCTGTCTGCCCCCCCCCCAGCACATTTCACTTAATGCTCATTTTTTAGTATTTAACATAAAATGATGGTAAAATGCTATTTAGTAAACAAGACACTTTAATCTCCTTCCAAATGTCAAAATCAAGTAAGAAACTCGTAGGATTTACCTGAAATATAATCATGATCTAGCAAGTACGAATGAGTTGTTTTTGTTATATATTTGGGGTTTTAATTTTTAAATGCTTTGTGTTATCTCATTCCTCAAACTACTACTGTTGCTACTGGAAAAGAAGTTGCATTTGTACCCTGCTTTAATTAACCATGGTTTCAACAGGTTTCTTCTCTGAGCAGCCCAAGGCAGGCTGCTGTGCCCAGGGGAGCATGCTGCTGCTGAACAGTGGATGGCTTGGGGCATGGATTTACTACATCAACCATGAGACTGGGCCAAGCCTGGGATACCAAGTGATAATTTAAGATTTAACAGTGCCTTTGATCTCTCCATCTTTCTTCAATACACAAATCATTGTGTTTTGCAATGTCTTTTATAGACCTACAGGTGTAATAGATGCCTAGATAGGAAATGTTCTAAGTCATCTAAATTAAGTCTTCCAAAACTAAATATTTATTGAATTTTTGCCTGAGGAGTAGGGGATGTACTTTAGAACATCTAACAGCATTTAAAATTTGATTTAGCTCAAATTTAGCATCAAAGTGTCCCATGGTGTATCACCAAGATAAAGAATTGATACTGTAAAATATGTCATGTTCCTTTTGCCACAAAGCCACTGAAGATTTTAGTACACCTTTTTTAGTTTTTCTTGCTTCTTTTTCTCTTCACCCTCACTGTCAGAATTTGAGCTCTTCTTGTGCTTCTTCTTTTTCTTCTCCTTCTGTTTCTCTTGGTGGATCTGTAAGGTTGGAAACAAGTTACTGTTAAGATTCAACATGCCAACATTAATAATGCCCAAACCACTAAATCCAAACTTCTATTAATGCTACTTGAGAGCTTAGTTTTCAATGGAGATGTTAATGCTTTAAGAATGCAGTCTAATAATTTTCAGGCTTATTCTGACTCTACACAATTTTGTAGTTAGGTAGATCTTTTAATCTCTTAAAACGCTGAGGAGAAATATCTGTCTTCCCGAGAAAGGGAAACAGCCTACCTCCATCAGTGTTTTGGGTTTTGTCATGTGTTCTTCCTCCCCAGGCTGCTCTTCCATTAAACTTGCTCCTGTATTCTATACAACAGACAAGAACAAGGATACACTGTTACTGAGCACATTTGAAAGCAGGACAACCAAAAAAAAAAATCCCAAAAATCCCTGAAAAACCAACCCCCCACAAAAAGCAAAAGTCTAAACCTTAAGTAAGGAATAAGAATGACTTTTAGCTCTTTCTACATGAATAAACAAGAGAATACTCACAGCAATTTCTTTCCCAGCTTCTCCTGTACAGTAGGAGTATTTGACAAAGGAGTGGCAGCACTTGTAACCCCACTTGCCTTCTTTCCAGTACGAACCCCAAATGCACTGCAAGAGAACACACCACACAGTCACTCCTGTAAGAGGCAGGCTGAAATTTACACCTGAGCTGATATCCTGGTAAGTAAATTACTCAAAAAGTCCAAAAGGAAGCTAAGAGAAATACTTTTGCTATTTCACATGAGCCTTACAGGTACCCTGTCAAAAAAGAGAACCACAACAGGATGTGGTCAACTCATATTCAAAGTGGAAGGCAAATACAGTAACTTCCCCTTTAGTTTAAGATTGCCATGGCAACTCTTCAAATTCACATCACAACTATGACAACTTGAAGTCTCTCCTTAGCAGAAAAGGGAGAGTGTCACATTGAGACAGAAGAAATATATTTTCTGTTTTAATTATATTGTACTGCATCTTAATATACCTCCAGTTGGATGATATTTCATTTTTTAAAAATTTTAACGTAACCTTGGACTTACTGTATGGTTGTTGATCTTCACATCCTCTTCATACTTAGAACAAGCAATAGCTTTCTCCTGTCCTTTGATGACTGTTCCATGCCTAGAATACTCCACATAATCTTCTGTTTGAGCTAACAGCAGTTCAGCTGGGGGGGCATCTAAATGTTCTTGTCCTCCATACTGAAATGCAAATGGAAATTATGTAATAGTTTTGGAAAAAAACTACCTTTTATGTAGTTAAGCAAATATTTCAAAAACAGCACCTTTGGTACCTTATGAAGAAGGCACAAAAGTGGATGGAGAGAGTTTAATCTTTAGTGATGAGTTAAGACAGAAATACATCATCTCCTATGGCCACTGTGGTGTCTTTCGGTGCTTAGTTTTGTGGGGTTTTTTGTGATTTTTTGGTGTGTTTTTTGTTTGTTTGTTTTTGTTTTGTTTTATGCCTGGAAAATGAAAACAATGATACTTCTCACTTAAAGCAGGAAAACTTTTCAGACCAAACCAAAGAGCTCTGGTACAACCAGAGCAGTATTTCCTGTCCCCCTCCAAACTTGAATGTTGACATGGTTAGAATCTAAATGGATTACTTCATTCTTTTTCAGTTGTCCAAGAAACAAGTTGCGAAATATAAAATAAATATTTATCTAGAAGACTGCACCCAAAACTTGAGTCAGAAGGAAATTCAGATTTCTTCAGTGGAGAAATTCTGACAATTAAGGGAAGAGTTCCCAATAATATAAAGAAATACCAGCAGACCTTCGAAGGTCCCTATACTAAATAATAAAATTCAACAGTTGATGAGATAGTGTGTATAAATATAAAAATATTTTTAAGTCTAAGCTGCTGAGAACAGCTGATGCCCTCTCACATAGGATTAGTAATCTTATCTGTTACCCAAGACCCAGACTTCAAACTCAACAGAATTCCTATTAAATAAACCCAAATGCCTATTACCTTCTCTAGGATGCTTTCTTTCTGCTGCGCCTTGAAATCTTCTTTTTTCACTTTGAAGGATTTATAAAGGAGCTCTAATTTTGTAGGGTCTGCTTGAAGATGAACTTCAGAGCCTTTGTCATAAGCCTCCCAGGCAAACACTGTGTACACAAGAGGTTTCACTCAATACTTATTCTAAAACTGATGTACACATTCAAATTACATCCTTTAATTCTGAAGCAATTTGAAAGAAGTCCTCAATCTATAAAGGTTTATTTCTCTTTTGCAAGAAAGCAGCATTGTTAAATATTTTAATATGCCAATTTCCTTCAAAAAACCCCAAAATCAAACCCCACTTACACTGAGTCTGTGCCATTGAGATGGTATCACCTGTGTAGCGAACAAAGTTGTCACCTGCATAACCAACTCTGCAGAGAAGAACACAATTCTTAGCATTTGTAATGTGATTTCCTCTTAAATACAAACATAGAATTGCAACAGGTAAGTAAAAATTCTCTTGTGTACTAAGAGTTAAGAACAGAAAGAGAAGAAAGTGCATTCAACTCGATACATGAAATGAAAACCTACACTCACTGCAAAGCCATGAAAGCATTAGGCAGCCACTCAAAAACCATGATTTCTGTGTTTACAGGGACACATGACACAGACCTGGAGTTCTGTCTGAGATGCCAAGCACTGCAACTTGGATCTAGTTACACAATAAATATGCATAAACAGTCTGTGATATTCCAGCACAGCGATTCTCACTTCTGGATTTGTGACTCTTCAATCCAGACCCACCATATTTGGCCAAGTTAAATAAAGCCTGGGACAGCTTTATTGCGCTCAGTAAAGCTGAGATACTTGTGCATGGCCCTTGAAGAGATGAACAGTCGGTACATGAAACACACGCTGAAGATCAAATAATGCTAGCAATCCAATTACCCACTCTTTCATCTTCCCAAAGCCACTCTGAAAAATTTACAGTCTGTAAAGCTGTGGCAGAAACTTAAGAGTCAACATAGGTCAAATTATGACTTGAGAGAGAAGCAAAAGCATCTGCATCTAAAAAAAGAACTGACTGGCATTACTCTAGCTGGGGGCAAGGAGAGGTGGAAAGAGCATTATTTGCAATCATTTAGGCACTGCCATTCTATTTTAGGCAGTAAGCTAATCCAATTACTGTTGTCTGAATACATGTTTTACTCACAGCCTGTCTGCTCTGTATGTTCCCAGCACAACACAAGTCGAGTGTCTGACTCGGGGTTTAAGGGAGACAGCTGAGTGTGCAGCCAAAAGCCAGCCTATGGCACCTTTGATTAAGCTATCTAGACAATGCCAAAGCTTTCACACTTTTCCTATGCAGAATCCACTAATATAGAAGGAGATCTTACTCCTAATTCAAATATTTCATTAGGTCACACCACAAACACACCATGCCAGTCTCCAGAACCAAGAAACACGGGATAAAGTTTAAGATTTGGTTACGGAAATACTTTACATAAATATACTTATTATTTATAGGCATCACCTCCAGATGCAGCAGTGTCCTAGCCCTTGTACAGATAATTACACAAAACCATGGTCCACACATCCCTGAAGATTAAGGGTCAGTCCGTATCACAAAAATACCACTTTTATATACTAAACTAAAAGGTGCTGCTAAATAAAACAGTTTTCTTCCACGTTTACTACTATGTGTATACACTAGAGATTAATTAGCTAAAGGACATACAGGTAAAAGAAAATATAAAACTATTCATCTCATTTTTAAGAGTTTTGTTGGATATACAAGCATGACCTCATTTTAACTTACTCATCTGGATTCTTGCCTGTGTTGGCATAAGGGTTCTCCCTCATTGCTCTTGTTTTGGGATCATAATAAGCAGAGTTTGGATCTAGATTTCTCAAGTACTAGGGAAAAAAAACCCAACATAAAAGATACTTAATATTTATGATTTTAAAAGAACTGAGGTTACCCCTGCATCCCCCAGTTTAAATGTTTTAAAAAGTTCTATTTATGCAAAAGGATGACCTTGATGAAGTCATAACAAGGGTGGGAACAGAACTGAGAACAGACCTTAACCTCCAAACCCCTAGACCAATAAAACAAAGTCATTAATAACTGAATGTATAATTTGTTGAAATTAACTCTCAAGAATACAGAAGAACAGAATCTGTACAGAATTCCTTACTCACTTTTGCAATATCTTCCCGAATACGTAAATTTCGGACTGTAATGCGTCTTTTAGAGTCAAAGTTCTGCCCAGGCATATCAATGTCATCTGCGTATTTGTCTTCATCTTCATCTTCACTGTTATGATCTCTTTCCTGAGGAGAAATGGAAAATTTATAACTAAAAGAGTTCCTTCATTCCGAGACATGTACAAGAATCTGATTTTAGTGGTTTCATTAAAATTCTGCAATCCCTGTAGTTATAAGGTGGCATAGTTTACCTCAGCTTAAGTGTGCTCTCAGGCTAGTCTAACATTCAACACTTCAGAAATAGTCTTGTTAAAGAATTTTCACTTCCTTCTATGGAAATAGTTATCAAAACATAACTGTGATGATACTAAGAAAACAGTTATTTTGGTCAAAATATACCACATGTTAAAATCTAGTTATGTGCTTGCATCTCTAAGGTTTGACAACACATAGGAATTAAAACAAAAAGCCTCTTTATGAAATCCAGCAACCCCTGCCCAAAAGAAGAGGCAGACACTGGCATGGACACAACATTCAAACCCCTGTGCCACCTCTGTTTTGCTGTTCCACTAACTACAGGTTCCTTCTTTGCCCATGGTGGGATGCAGTGGGTAATCATCTTACTGTCTGTGAATTTGATTCCTCTTCTCCCCACTGGTGTCTTGGGGAGTTCTGCAGCAAACAAAGAGCACATCAGCAGAGAAGAAAAGACAGTGGAAAAAGGCAAGATGGCAGGGATACAAAGGGCAATCAAAGCAGACCTTCATGCTGGGTACAAAATACAATTTACCAATGGCTCCAAAGGCAGAAACACTGCTACATAACATTATAGGAAAAAGCTCTTAGCTCTCTCTGTGACAGACACATGTTGGAGAACTTTTCACTGTATTCCTAACTAAATTTCCAATTCTTTGCAAGAACAGCAAATTCTAAAACTGTTGGTGTTATTTAGAGCTTGTTAAGCCTTTGAACACTGAGGATTTAGACTATAACATTTCATATCATGTAAATAGAACCAAGTTTCAACTCTGAAAGCTTAAAAAAGAATTAAGGAGATATATATTCAAGAATTTAGTCAGGATTTACAGGAATACTAAGCATGAATCAGAAGGCAGAATTGAAGTTCGACAAACACAGCCAGATTTCATGTTTTTAACCTGCTTAGTCTTTAACTGAAAAACACTTGCAGCAGTAAAGATGGGAACAACTGTGAGCCCTGGAACACAGACCAGCAACTGGCCAGCACTGACTATGCAAATCAGTCTAAGTCCTCTCCCTCAGAGACAGTTCTTAAGTTTCAAACACACTTTTCTTCTTACAGTTCCATTCTACAGTAAGTATAGAGAAGCCAACAGTGTTTGCTTCACAAAACAGACATGAGAAGAGGAGGAATCTCTTCTATTGGGAAGGTTAAAGCACTGTAGTTCGGGCTGGGTGGCAGATCGAGCTCACTGTGCCATCTAGTGACAACCTGCGAGGGGACAGCACAGCCTCTGGAAAACAGCCTCTGCAAGGAGGCTTTAAAAAAACCCTCCTTCTGATCAGTAGCAGTCTCTATTTTTTCTCCATTTTGTAAACTTAGAATATAATCAGAAATGCCTTTTAAAACTAGAATTTCATATCAAAGATTATCAATATAATCTATAATCTAAGAGGAGCTTGCAGAACTTAGTGGAAGATGCAAACTCTACAGATATACACCAAAGGGAAATTCGTATCTCAGCCTTCAAATATCCAGAGATACTGCAAACAGTCAGAGCAGTGACTTAAGAACAAATTGGTTTACGATAAAGAAAACACCTCCCTATTCTAATTTATATTAAGCATTACTAAATCAATGCACAGCCATGACCTCAGTGCTAGTCAGACCGTAACAATCTTTAAATACAAGAAACGCATTTCAGTATATGAAAAAAAATTACTACATGGAAAACAAGCTCTTCTGACCCAAAATTCCATGTCACTAATTTTAGCAATAATAATAACCACACAGAATTTCTGCTCATAAGTGGAACACAAAGCAATTCACATTTGACAGTAGATGCTTCAAGTGTGACACAGAATATGCTGGTGCTAGGAAAACCTTTAAATTACTGAAGGGCATAAAACCCAATAGCAGACCCTGTATAGAGAGTAAAAGAGTCAGAAAGCAGAAATTATGTTTTATATTTATTCAGCCTAAGCAAAAACAGATTAAGTAACTTTACATACCACTTGCTCCAGCTTCCCTGATGCCAACTCCTCCTGAAGCTTCTGGGCTTTCAGTGTACGTTTGGCCTGTGCAGCATGAAAATGCATTCGTTTAAATATTTCTTTTTAGCACCAGGTCTAATATCAACAGAGTACATTACAAGTGTCCCTCCTCCCAGCCCAGCCACACCAAACACTAACCCTCTCCCCAGTAAATCACAGCACCTACGTACCAAATCAACCTTGGAATATTCCTCAACAATTTTCATGTGCTCCTCTGGGTTATAACCATTCCACCGGTCTCGCTTCCCATCATAATCAAACATCAGCTGAGGCTGCACATGTTCATCTGGGGCAATATTCATGCCTGTGTATTTTGCTCCAACTTTCCTGGGTCTCTGAAAGAAAAAAAAAAAGATGGTTAGATCTGGCCATTAGATTCCTCACTCACATATCCCTTTAAAAATACTATCAATCAAGCTCCTCTAAAGCAAGTTAAATTCAGCACTGTAAGCCTGTGGATTGTAAATAAAGGCAAGTAGCTCTGCACTTTTACGTGCAGCACAACAGACCCCAAACTCCATACATTCTTATTCATATTTTCTACAATTAAGAAAGAAATTAAAACAGCTTCTGGTGGTGGCTTCTAGCTGAGATGAAGCAGAAACACAGACACAGCAGCACTTGAGATAATGCAATTAACAAGAAAATAACATTTTCACCTATTATTTCAGATCTTATTACAAACATAATTTATGTATGACACACTGAATTGTATCACTTTTCCCCTTAATTTTTCCTACATAACAATGTCTTTAGAAATTTCTGGGCCATCTCTCACTGCTTGAAACATTTTTCAAAACAGCTTTTCCAAACCCAGTATTTCATCTATAGCCAGCTATTTTTCAGTAAGATTAAAATTCCTATGCCTTTCAAAGCCATTAAGACACAGACAAAAGTGAAGTTTACCTCCATGCAGTCTTTCTTCTTGTGTGTCAGTGCCCCGCAGTTCTCACAGGCTCCTTTGCGGTACCTCGTGGCCACAGCATGCTGAGAGGAAACACAATGGGCAGCACTGGGGACACTTTGGCAGATTTACAGAAGTGTTCCAAATAACAAGTTCATATTTTCAACACCACTCAAGTGTGTGTGCCCTCCCCAAAGCCCAAACACGTGTTTTGATTATAACCAGATACCGTGATTTGCCTGCTGAATAAAAATTCCTGCCCTCCTCAAAACCATATAACCAGAAATCTCCTCACGTAATCAACCCAAATCTTTATTTCATGAGAAAAACATTTTGCATACCTCCTGAACTCCTCTTTTGTACCAATCTCCAGAGGAGTTATACTGTTTCTGCTTCTCTGGCTGAGGTCTCTGATGCTTTAGTGTGGGTCTTTTAGAAGGATCTATGTACCATGGTACTGAGGAAATGTACTGAGGAATATGAGGGTTGATATCTCTGTAAAAGATGTTGTGCAATGAATACATGGCATGGGGAAAAACACACAACAACCTAGTCTAACTAACAACCTTCACATTGAAGTTCAAGTGCTTTATGAGTGATAATAAATAAGGAAGTTGGTACAATGCACTGCAAAATAAATTCTCAATTTGATAAACACAGACTTTGAGATTTTGTTGCCATCTAATTCACCTAAACTCCTGACTCCAAATCAAATGGCTTATTCTGTGTAATGTTACTGAGCAAAAAACATAGCAACATTTCTCAGAAGCGACAAGCCCTGTAAAAGCAAGAGAGAGAGGCAACAGATGAGGTACAGAGTAAAAGACCCCCGTACTATGTTTTGCTCAGTTTTAAAATACCACTTGTAATTAGCTTAACAGATTGGACTTTTTAGCAGATCTCTCAATAGTTGACAGAAGGTAAACATTGACTCTACATTTTTCTAGAAAATATCTGATGACTGGAACGTTAAAAGACAAAGTTCAACTACTTACTTCTACAGCAATTCACACTGAAATCGTGCATTACCCTGACAGTTTTTCTGTAACCACAACAAGAAAAGACATTTTTACTCAGCAGCTTTAGAATAACCACAGATTTAGTAAAACTTACTTTCCTTCTTCATCCACTTCAGCAGGTGCATTTCCAAGTTTTCTCTGTTCTTCTAACTCTTTCTTTTTCCTCCAGTCTTCCCTCGTCATCTTCTTTGGTTCCTCCAGGCTCACATCATTTGCCCCTCCTGCAGGAGGGGTGTTCGCTACCGCACCTGAGGCCATTTTGGCTTTTTCCCTTAGCAGAAAAAAATTAGAAGACAAAAAAAAAAGCTTTACAGATCAATACCCTCTAACATCACAGCTCTTCAACGTGATTTTGTGTCACTCAGTGAAATGAGTTAACTCCGTATTATGCATTCCTGACATACCTCTGTCCTGAAAAATAAGGCCCACTACCGAAAAAAACAAAATTACCTTATTGTTAACGTAGGACCTGGGCCTGCGCGTACCCCGGAAGAGACGAGAGAAAGACCGCAGGGAAGCAGCGCCAGGCTCGGGCCCAAGCCCAGACCCGAGCGGGGGACGCCAGCACTTGCTTGAAGCCTGCAGTAGCCACCCTCTCGGATCCTGAGTCGCGGTCCCGGTCCCGATCCCGTTCCCGAATCCTGCCCCGTTCCCGCACCCCTATTTACCTGCCGGCCCGCAGCACCGCTCCACAATGCCCCGCAGCTCCGCTCACTTCCGGGGCGGAGCCGCTTCCCCCTGCCCCCCCTGCCCCCCCCCGCCCCGCCCCGCCCCGCCCCGGAGCTCGCGTGTCGAGGTGCGCGAGCGGCGCGGGCAGCTAATCGGCTGCCGCGCGTGAGTCGAAGCGGCCAATGGGCGGCTCGAGGGCCGTTTAAAAGCCGGAGACGTTGGTATTTGGTGTGTTCTGAGGTGTTTGAGAGTGGTTTGGATTCAGTGGGTCTTGCTCTTTCTTTTCCTGTCGCTTTCTGAGGTGAGCTGAGGGTTCGGGGAGAGGGCTGGTCTGGGACTGTAAATCTTGCTTTGGGTTTGTGTTTCAGGTTGTACAAAGAAAGGGATTTTCGCCTAGAGGAGGGTAACAAACCTGGGGAAGGGTTTGGAGCACAAGTCTGATGAGGAGTGGCTAGGGTGAGGGGGCTTAGCCTGAAGAAGAGGAGGCTCAGGAGAGGCCTTATAGCTCTCTATAGCCACCTGAAAGAAGGTTGCAGCCACGTGGAGATTGCTAGTTGCCTGGGAGAAAACACCAACAGGACAAGAAAAAATGGCTTCAAGCTGTGCCGGGGAAAACTTAGGTTTGGCATTAGGAAGAATTCCTGATAGAAGGGTTGATTAGACACTAAAACGGGCTGCCCAGGGAGGTGGTGGAGTCACTGTCCCTGGAGGTGTTTAAGGGAAGACTGGGTATGGTACTCAGTGCCATGGTGTGGTTGGCATGGTGGTGTTTAGGTTGGAGTCAGTTACTTAGAGATCTTTTCCAGCCTCACTGGCTGTGATTCTGAGTTTTCCTGTAGACCTCTTTAATGAGGAATTGCTTGCCCACCTGTGTAATGGCAGCAATGAGTATAAGGCAGGAGCACTAGTAGTGCCTTCAAACCTGAGGGTCTTTAGCTGAACTACCGTGTAATGGTGGGAAGTAGGGGTTTGTTCCCCTTGTGTAGAGACCAATATGTGATAGCTGTTTTTAATGGGGCTTGCTTAAAAAGTGTGTTGTGGTGAGACAAGTGACAGAAATTTTTTCCTTTTTTCTGTATGGACTCTACAGGGTAGTCTCATCAATCTGAAGATGGCAACTCTGATCTTCGTTGATCAGGAGAATGGTGAACTTGGTGCTCCCAAAAGTCAGCTGAAGCTTCCTTCAGGATCTTGTGTGTATTTGCTGCCCTAAGCCAGTAAGGGATCAAGTGAAGGGCCTAAATCACATTTTGTTATTCACTGCTTTTAATGATAATGAATTTCTATTCATAAAACCACTTACCCAACCAATTCTTCCAAGCTCACCAATTAGTATAAAATTGAAGATAACTCTGTGCTTTTGTCATAAGTGGGGCTTATGGGTTATAAAGAAGTGATTTTATTTAGGCAAGCTTTAGGGTTGCTGAGGTTTGCTTTTTTTTCCTTCCCCCCCGCCCCATTCTAGCAAAAGCCTTAATTGAAAGAACACAAGTTAATACTCCACTTCCTAAAAAAGCGATCAGTACTTCTCCAGTCGCATCTCGCTCTGTCAGAAAGGCTCTTGGAAATGTGAATAAAACTGAAGGAGTCACAAGCAAGATGGACAAGATAAAACAGAAAAATCAGCCTTGCACTGTGAACAAAGTGAGTACAGCACACTTATGCTGGGGAGGAGGGGAAATCCATAATTTACATGCTGTTGTGGCTTAACTCTGACATAATTAAGCACCACACAACTGCTCCCTCTCTCCCTCCTTGATGGGATTGGGGGAGAAAATTGGAAGGGTGAATGTGAGAAAAATCGTAGGCTGAGAGTAAGGCAGTTTAATTATTAAAAATCTCAAAGAAAAACAAAACCAGTTCCTTGCAACCAGTTGATTAATGCCTTGCCAGTCCCAGAGCAGTGTTAGCCCTGCTTTCCCACCAGTTTTCCTTGCTGAGCATGTCATGCAGTATGGGATATCCCTCTGGGTAGCCAGGGTCAGCTGTGCTAGCTGTGCATCCCCAGCCTCCTCACTGGTGGGGTTGAGAGGCAGAGAAGGCCTGGACTGTATAAACACTGCTTGGCAGTAGCTGAAAGAGCTGCGTGTATCAATGCTGTTTTCATCACGAATCTGAAGAATTGCTAGGAGGAAAAATAAATTCTCCCATAGCTAAAAGCAGGGCACCTACATAGATGGTTCTAGAGAAAATAGTCTGGGTTAATGTCTTATTAACATGTTAAGAGTCATCTGTTCTAGTGCAGCCATCTCTTGCTGCCATATATAATACTGCACTACATAAACTCAGCTGAAACATTTGCCAATCTCCATCTTATTTGTGTTGAAGGTATTAGAATTTAGGCCTGACTGAGAAGTATGACAGGTATGCTTGTCTGTAGACCTGAATAGCACAGGAAAGCCACTACAAACATTCTACAGTAGCTCAAATAATGTGACTTCTTCTTTTTATGACTAAGAGTGAATTAGAAAGCTGCCATGCAGTGGCTGAAGAAGATTGGCCAGAAATAGAAAATATGTTTCCTTTGGATCCTCAAGGTAAGTGCTATTGATGTAATTATTAAAATTAACAATAAGTCTTTTGTGAGTGTTGGCATTGTTGTAAGAATTTGTTCGAGCTACTGTAGCACACAAGCCAGCATTGCATTTCTCCTGAGTCCTTCCTGAAACATAAGGGTGCTTGCTGCTTCTGGAATACTTAAACAAGAATGAGATGGTATTTCTAACAGTAATGGCTGTGCCTTAGATGTGTTATTCTGAGTCTCTTATTGTGGTGACGGGAAACAAGTTCCAAATAACTGTGTATTAGCTTCTTTAGTTCATTAAAGTGACTAGTAGACAAGTATTCAAAGGAATATAGAAGAGTGTGTGCCAAGATAATTTGTAACTGAAGAGACTCCTACTGCTGTAGGATATCATAGTTGAAGGTTAAACTTCCAAAGCTGTTTTTAGGCCAGCCCATTGTAGATATTCTCTCAGTCCTTCAAAGTGTGTCCTTAAAGCTTTCTTCTTCTGTGTGAAAACTACTGTGCCAAACACTTCAGTGTTGATGAAAGACATGCTTTGCTTGCTGAAGTTACTAACTGCTTTACATTATCAGTTCTATTAGGCAGTCTAGTGTTTTCATCAGGGTTCGTGTATGGGATTTCATGGGCAACTAAAAGGTGTAACTGCAAATAAATACCCCATGAGAGGAGACTGTTCTGTTGTTTTAGATTGGTTCCCATTTCATTTAGTCTAGAAGAGTTTGCAGCTTCCCAGGCTACTGCACACTTACAGTCTTTCTCAAACAGACTTTGAGAGTTTTGATCTTCCTGAAGAACACAAACTAAGCAATATCAACCTGTGTGGTGTTCCCCTCATGGTATTTGAAAGGACATATGGCAGATGTGTGAACATGGTTCCTTCACCTGTGAAGATTGAAAAGATTTCATGGGAATCCAGTAAGTGGAAACTTTGCATGATTTTCAGTACATACAGTGCTCATCAGTGGTTTGGGCAAAAAGCCACTTGGCTATAGCAGTGAATTGCTGTTGCTGTCTAAACTACCAGAGCAGTGCACCAGTATCAAAGAGCTTCTGCTGTGTAATCAAGCTCAGTGTACCTGGCCAACCCTGCTAGATCAGGCAGTGGTCTCAGAGTGGTGTTGCTGACTTACGGCTTAATCTAGCTGCAACCAAGCATCACACAACTGCTTACTTTCTCCCCAGATATGGGATGGGGAAGCAGTCAGAGGAGAAAAAGTGAAAGAACTCATGCTTTGAAGTAAAAGCAGTTTTGATAACTAAAGTAAAAGCCATGCATTTAAAAAAAAAACAAAACAAAAAATTCATTCAGTTCCCATCAGCAGGCATCTGCACAACAGCAGGGCTTGATTGCATGCATGCTTGGGAAGACAAGTGCCATAACTCCAAATGTCCCTCATTCCTTCTTCCCCCAGCTTTATCTGCTGAGTGTGGTACCATATGGTCTGGGATATCCCCTGGGCCCCTTGGGGTCAGCTGTTCTGGCTGTGCCCCCTTCCAGATCCTTGATCACTCCTAGCCTTCTCACTGGTGGGATGAGGAGCAGAAAAGGCCTTGACCATTGCTGAGCAGTGCTCACACAACTAAACCATCCCAGAATTATCAACACTGCTTCCAGCACGAATCCAAAACACAGCCCATACCAGTGACTGTGAAGAAAATTAACTCTACCCGATGAAAAGCAGTACACTGAGTAATCTTTTGTGGTGCTTTGCAAACTGATCAGTTAAGTTGCATTGGCTTATACTATGAAGCAATATTTACCTTGCTTATTCAAGAGGTTTATGCTGGGCAACTGTTAGCTAGCTTAGGTTAGTGTGTATTCTGAGTTTGAGAAACTGATTTGGTTTTTTTCTAACTTCCAGACTTGCTACAATCAACTGCTGACTTCCTTGCTACCCTGGATGAGATCATTGACATGCCACCTCCAAATTATGATGTTTAATGTGTGTTCTGAAGTTTCTTTTGAGTTCAAATTTCATGTAGTTCTCTTTCAATAAAGGCTAGTTTAATCTGTATACTGTTGTACTTGTCCTTTTTCAGTGAGCCCAAGATGTAGGTAGTAAAATAGAGCTTTGAGAAGGAGGTTATCTGACAAGCAGGTAAAGCAGAGCCTGGATAAGCTTCTAAACAAGGCTGTAATACAGTTGTTACCCATATCCAGGACTTGGTACCTGCTGATTGGAGTGTGTGTGGTTGTGATAGGTTGAGATCCTTCTGACCTCGCTGCCTAGCTTGACCCATTAAACATGCAAGGGTTTGAACCAATTTGTATATCTAGTGTAAAGTAAGCACTAGAGCTGGTATTCTTCTGGTGTTTTTCCTTTGAACTTGTTTGCTCTTCACAGTGGCTAAGGTGGTGTGTGTTGGGTTCTTAGGCAGCTGTAGACTAATTTTACAGAAAAATGCATGTAACTAAGGCACTGAAACTGGTTGCGCAGTGTCATCACGTGGCCTCTTGGTAAGCAGACACAGGTAAAAACACATTGGTATGTGAGGCCCCAGAGAACAGCGGTATGAGACACAATATGGGTATGACATTAAATTAACATAAATTTAGATAGTAACTTTTCGTATGTACAAACAGACCTCACTGGGAGAGATACTAGTATTTCACATGTCTTATGGAAGTTTATCAGAATGAAAATAGATCTTTTTTGTTACTTTGAAATATTCACGATGATCAAGAACCTAGATCCCTTCATACAATCAAGTAAGCCTTTTGTGCCTTGTCCACTTGTGTGTATACATGCACATTAAAACATTTAAAACATGCTTGTAGAATTTTACAGCAAGCTGAACAAGTATTTGCATGTTTACAAAGGTGATTATTTCAGATTCACAGGCCTCTTGATACTGATAGACTTTAATCTTAGAGCTCAAATACTTGTGGGGCTGGTGGAATGGGTGTGAGGAAAGATAGGGGTGAGTCAAGCTCGGGAATATTGGTGGTCTGTCTGCATGGGGATGAGTGCTGCTGTGGTGTAGAAAATAAAATGGTAGTGGTAGGATTAACTAAATTATTTTTGTTTGCTACAATAAACCTCATCGCAGGCTTTTTAGTTCTCACTAGGCTTTCTAGCTAATGCAGGTTAAAGCTTTTGCTTTTACAAAGCTTAATTTTGTAAACATTCATTTAAAAGTTCTACTTGTTTCAGCTGGCTTTTATTTTCCACATTTCATTTACTTTTCAATTCTTCTGACTGAGGTTGAAGGGAAATGCACACTCCTGAGACTTTCTGGGACAAAGCTGTGGTGAGAC
The DNA here is from genome assembly GCF_009650955.1 of Corvus moneduloides. Classification (NCBI taxonomy): domain Eukaryota; kingdom Metazoa; phylum Chordata; class Aves; order Passeriformes; family Corvidae; genus Corvus; species Corvus moneduloides. Next base: position 11,431,464 of record NC_045490.1, read on the forward strand.
TCCATCTGTGGATGGAGTTTCCTACTCTTGGTGACTCCCAAGAGATCACAGACACAAGGCACTGTTTTCTCTTTGGAAAATGTTAATTCATGGCCTCAGAGCTGCAAGCCTGCTCGGCATCATGAAGTGCTGACGCAGGAGAATTTTGTATTGCTTCAGGTAGGTGTTAACACTGATTTCTACTGGTGACTAAAAAATCAACTTCCTTAACTGCTTTAATGTTGATATAACACACACAGCTCTTTATACTTACCAAGTTCTATTTTCTCTTGGGGTATTGTCAGGACTTGAGTTCAAAATGCTGTTTGAGCACTTTTCTTCACAACAGTAGTCTTACTAAAAACTGCTAGTGTTTTGGTTTACTTGCTTGATCAGTTTATGCTTCCTGTAAACATCTGAGATGTCTGGGATTTTAAATGCATGGCTGTGATGAAAATGAATGCTTATGTGGTTGCTTGGCCTTAGTTTGAAAGAGCCTTAATAGCCCTCATGGGTACGTGAGTGGGAGCTCCCGATTGTAACAAAATGCACAGATCAGGGACCTTTTCAATTGGTTATCACTCTGCAAAGGAACTGTTCTGTCTGTGAGAATCACTTTAAACCCTTACCTGAACTTCTATAAGGAGAACTTGGAGATAGATGCACGTGAAATAATCGTTTAGCAGGCTTAGTAAAGTTACTTTAGTGCACATCAGATAATCCAGCCTGTGTGCAGTGTTCTGGCAGTGGATGGCACCACGGTAATAGCCTTGTTAGAGCCTCTCCTCCTGCAGCCTGAAATCGGTGCCATGGTGGTGCTTGCCTTTGGTACCTCGCACACAGTTCTGGCCGCGATGGCTTCATCGCCTCATTAACAGGAACTGGAGGGTAAGAATGGGCACTATGACCCCATGACTACAGGGAATAGTCGGTCAGCCAAGTACTTTCTATCTTCTATTTTTTTAAAAAGAACAGAAATGAGAAGCCTGGATGCAGTTGGTCTCTCTAGAGTTACCAAAGCCCTGAACCTTTGAGTTTCACTGCAGTTTTACTGATGCTAGCAAAATACTGTAATAGAAATACAATAATGCCCTCCTAAGTATCCCTAGAGTGATACTTACTGTGCTCTGAGAGACTCAGGCACTGACCCCCTCAACATGTCTGTAATGAGGTTTATATACAAATTATATACACAGTATATATTTAATAACTGGTCATCTGGGATCTAAATGTGTGTCAGTTCCCAGTTATTTTTGCATATAACTTTGCAAAGCATGTGAGAAAAGTGATTTTGATAAATTTACTTCTAACTGCAGTCTGGGAAAAGGTTAAAGCGTGGTGGGCCTGCCTGTTGTGCTCAAATGATCTACAAAGTTAAAGGAGAAAAAGTTATAAAATGGCCATAACGTGTCCTTGTTGTCAGATTATGAAGAATGTCAGGATGTCAAAGGAATGTGCACACAACTTATGGGGGGGGGGGGGGGGGGGTGGATGTTTTGTTAACTCTAAGAGGGGAGGTAATCCCTCCCAGTTAATGGAGTTGGAGGGAGGTTCCTGGAGCTCTTGGTAATTGGATTTGGTTTTTTGTACTAGCCTGATTATTTTTGTGAAAAAAAAGTTCAGGTTCACTCTCCTGTTAGGATTTAAAAGTTTAATAAAGGACATTAGGGGACAAAGACAATAAAGCAAAATTCACAGTGCCGGGTGCTTTGGCACTTAGCTAAGAGCACACCTGTTATTGCAGAGGCACCCTTTACATACCTGTCCTATTGCATCAGCCTAATGTATATTCATAATCAATTATGCATATTCAGACTTTCCCTTAAACTAGTTTACATGTTCCAGGAGCTGTTTAGCATGGCTCCTCCTTGGATCCGCCTTTTTAGAGCATGCGCATTTCTTGGCTGTGGTTTTAGTCAGTTTCTATTATCACCCCCAGAGTGGGCTTTGGTCCATGGTTTCTGCAGATGGTAGTTGCTGATAGTTGGCATGTCAGTAGCAGGGGTCCTCAACACATGTTCATTGGATGCTATCCAACCAAGCAGACAGTTCAATTACCACAAGCGTAACTATATTAGCTATTTTACTATTATGTCTAAGTTTAGTTAATGACAGAAATAAAGGCATTAGTTATTGTTACAAAACTACATCTTTATAACAAAGCTACTTTAACATTATACATATAGCATTAATTTTAACATTTGCTGAAAGCCAATATTATAATATGTATCTATCACCTTTTCATTAACTATATGGAAGGTGGAGCCTTTGGAGGACTTCAGATGCACTGTTCTTCAGTGGCTCAGACTGGGCTTTCTTTCAGCATTTCAGCCTAAAATATGTAACCAATGGGTAAAAGCATCTTGTAAGACTCACTATCAGAAAGGCACTTTAAGTGCACTGCTATAGGCTCCAGTAGAAGTGGTTCCCCTTTCTATTAGTCCAGGGACAAAACTGAGATTGTTGTGTGTAGCGGGCATGTGTAAAGACTGGGAGAGGGAAAGAGCTTTGAGTGTTTACACATGCACACACACATCCTCATACTGAAAACTGTTCTGAATCAGTACTTTTCCTACAGATCTGAATTGTTTGTTTAAGGGCATATATAAGGTATGTCCTTTATGTGTGATATCATTGTCTGAAGTGTTCTGAACCCATCTCAAATTTTGGAAAAATCTAAGCCATGAAGAAGATCAGACTTTGTTAGATCTCATGTTGACTAGTAATGATGATTTACATAGCACTGATGAAGATCTAAGATTCAATCTGCAAGTTTATCACAAACTGAGATACTAAACTTTTCTCAAGACTTGCTAAGGATCTTTAAGATACAGTATAATGGAAGTACTGCTTTGGTGATGGAGATTCTTTTTCTGGTATCATTTTTGAGTTACTTAGGGCAGTTAGTTATAATGATTGATGTAGCTATACACAAAGGGATTTGAAGGAGGGCAAGGAAAGCTTTTTTTGCATGGGACACTGAAGATTCAAAGAACAGCCAGAATGATGCAGGATGGTAAGGTAAGATGTGTATAAAGACATATCCTTCTTCGTGACATTTCCTTCTTTGTATCTCAAATTCAACTTCTGGCTCCAGCACAGCCTTACCCACAGCCACAGTCATTTCAGAAGTAAATCTCTTCCAGCATGGCCTTCCCTTTGGCTGCAGTCTCTCCAGGGTGTGCCTGCTCTGTCAGGGTGTCATGGTTTAGCATAGTTTGGATTTTTATCAGCCACGGAAGTGATTCTCTTGCAAAGAGATGCTTACAGCCTCCTCTATGATCCGACAGAACCAATCAACTGGCTAGTTTGAGTATTGGCAACTTTTTAAAGCCTCTTAAGAAGCTTGACACACCTCTGTGATCCACATTTAAGAACGAACAAAGGCTGGGAAAGTTCTCTTGCTTCTGGCTTTTGGACAGGTACCGGGGGGCCACAGTGTGGCCCAGCGGGGGCGGGCTGGGCCCTGCTTGCTGCGGCCCGGCCGGGTCGGCCGCAGCGCGGCTGAGATCTCAGCTGCTTCTGCTCACTGGACACCCGGCGCAGCCCCCTCAGTGCCAGCCGGGCCGGCCGGGAGACAGCCACCCTGGAGCCGAGTGGCCTTGTTCCATCCGCGGCCCTGCTCCGTGCGGGCCGGCCCCATGGCGCGGCCAGGCCAGCCCTCACCCAGTGCAGCCGAAATTCATCTGAGGCCGCTGCCCGGCAGAGACCATGTGAGCAAACAGCGAGAGGCGAATTCCAGTTGCGGGGCTCGGGTGAGATTAACTCTTTTAGTGCTGTAAGTTTCCTCCAGAACAGATGAAGCCTGCAGACATCAACCCTCTCCCAAGTCAGAGGAAAAGGAAAGGTGAAGGCACGTGAAGAAAACACCATAAAGACACCAAAGTCAGTGAAGAAGGAAGAGCTGAAACCCTGAGAGAGGACAAAGAGGAGATGCCTCAAGCCTAGAAGCTGAAATTCTGTTGTATAGCTATGGTGATGGACTATGATACATCAGAGTACCTGTTGTAATTCCATGAAAGCATGGGGGGTGGAGCATTCAAACTGCAATTGTGAGCAAAAGTACCTGTGCTGAAATAAGCAAATGTTGAAGTTGGTGTGATTTGATGAGAAGCTTGAATAGAGAGAGATGAAAGTGATGAAGACCCTTGCTCCCAGAGGAGGAGGACAGCCTCTGTTCCTGGAGCTGAAGATGCTCCCAGAGATAGGTGAAGAGAACCTTTGTTTCTGAACGGATCAACCTTAAAATGGTACCCCATTAGCTAAAGATTGAACCCTCGAAAGCTGTTGTGGGGAAAGCTGCAAGTCGGGGGAAGGGACTTTCACATGCGAGCAGAGAACCAACCCGGACAGCTGTCTTGCTGTGACATTGGAGCCACGAGAGAACTGTTTCTTGTGGAGATGTCTCTATAGCATGAATAAGAGAGACTCCTCTCCCTAAGTGAACTGAAAAAGAGATTATTATAGAGGTGGTAAACTGACTGAAAATCTCAAGGGTTATTTTTTTAAAGTTGTCAGTGGGAGAAGGGAGAAAGGTGGGGGGAGGAGAAGTGTTCTGAAGGTTTAGTCTGACTTTTTTTTCCTTCCTTTTAGGTCTGTTAATAAACTTCTTTATATTCTTTTAAGTTTTGTGCCTGCTTTGCTTTCTCCTAATTCTTATCTCACAGAAGGAAAATAAGTAAGTAATGGATACTTTGAACCAAACCACAACACTTAATTGGTGTTTCAGCCTTGAATCAGGGGGATGGGAAGCAGGAGAATTAGTTTGTCAGGAACAATGCATCCAGCTTGGTCAGCATACCAGGGCAGGAAGAAAAGATAAGAGACCTCTGATAAAACCAGGGGGAGTCTCAGACAGCTATCCTGCGAACTAGCTCAAACCAGTCTCAAAGGCCAGGGGTACAAAAGAGCATGCGCAGGAGAGAAAGGTGAAAAGTTCAGGACGAGGAAGACCTCCTAACTTCATCAAAAAGACCCTCGGAGGCCCCTACCAAAAAACACCAAACAACACTGCGCAAGCACAACGCGGATGCAAATGACTTTTGGGTTCATTATAATACGAAGCGAGGCTGGGCGGGGCTAGGTGATGAATATGTATAGTTGTGTTGCGAAACTTAATGAATATGGAACTTGTAACCCGATAAATACCGAGCTGAATGCAGCTGTCAGCACGCATGATTTTGGAGGAGTGATCCCCCGTGCGTCCCAGCGCTGGAATAAAACATACCTACTTTACTACTTCTTTAGTAGTGGAGTTCTTTCCGCTCTTCATTTGGCGAGCCAGGCAGGAGAACCTCTGTCCAGCTGCAGGATCGGTTGAGGAGCAGACATCCTAGGCGCGCCCCAGGGCTTTCCTGGAGGATCTCCGCCCCTCGGCTCGCCCACTGCAGCGGACAGACAACGGCCTGCTGGAACTGTGGATAAACGGTATGTTTTGCATTTAGGTTGCCTGTAAGTCATACACATGGCCAGGGCTGCTGGTAAGCTGCGAGGAGATGTCCCGCGCACAAGAGCACAGTCCCTGTGAGGGTAAAGGTGGGGCTTGCAAGCCACCAGCTACCGGAGCCAGCAAGGGGGAATCGCCGACCGATAGGGCGGCCGCTAGCGATCCTGGGAGCGGATTGGGTGATTCCAAGGGGGGGTCCCACCGAAACCTGTTACCGTGTTGGGAAAATATAAGCGGGACCTTGAAACTATTACAAGCAAGTGTTGTGAACATTTTTGCTACTAGTAGCTGGTTTGAATGTTGTTGTGTTGCTTACATGTCTGTGTGGACATTGGTTGTTGTCGGACTGCTTTTATGTGTGTAGATGTGTATTAGGTCGCCTATTCGTTTGTAAAACGGGAGCATGCGTGTTGCCGTGTGTTGTTTGAGAGTGTGATATTGAGACATTTGTTTGGGGGAGAGTGCTTGCTTGTTGAATTTGGAATCGTGGCTGGGAGAACCTCTGCAAAAAGATTAGTGGCTCTTGATTGGGAACAACCAGCAGCAGAGAATTTAGAGTTTGAAAGAGTACATGGAATAACTTGTTTTTGTGGATGTATCAGAACCTTTTATTTTGAGCCTGAGATTTTAAAGATTGTGTGTGGGAAGTCGCATTTGGTACCTGAGATTTGGGAGGTTCGGGAAGAAATTGAAAAAGAACTGTGAGAGAGTGAAAAAAAAAAAAATTGAGGTGGAATCGAGATAAAACTAGGGGGCAGAGATAGAAACAACAGCAGCTAAGCGGGGAGAGAGGTCATTACCCCCCCCAGTAGCTATATGATAAAAGCATAGCCCTGACTCTCTCCTATCTGCTTGAGTGACAGAAAGGACTCCCTGCTTTGTGTGTGGGTGTAAGAAAACTCCAGCTCCACACCAGCTGTGGATTTTAGCTCAGTGCGAATTTTGTGGAAGTCGGAGATGTTATAATTCTCTTTATTCGGCAGAGATCTGTGTCCAGAGTGTGGGGAAAGCAAAGAACATTTTGTGTTGAAACTTTTGTGTGGGAAGGAGCATCACATCCCCAAAATAGTGTAACAGATTGGGAGGAGACAGTAAAGACTTTTGAAAAAAAAAAAAAAGAAAAAAGGGATTTCAAGCAGCAGCAAAGCAGGCTTGGCAGAAGGCACAAGAGAATTTATAAAGAGTGACTTATACACTATACAGGTGACCCGAAGGGGGTGGCACAGTATTTGAGTAAACTCAAACTCTGAATAGGATGGGAACCAGACAAAGTAAGGAAATCCCCAGAGCAAGCCCGCTCGGTTGTATTTTGGCACATTGGAAGGAGGTAGTAGGAGCTGGAGGCACAGAAAATAAAAGAACCCTTATAAAACATTGTACCCACTGGTGGCCACTGTATAAATTAGAAAATGAAGCCAAATGGCCATCTAATGGAACTTTAGATTATAATACCTTGCTTCAGTTAATGCTGTTTCTGAGGCGGGAAGGTAAATGGGAAGAAGTTTCCTACGCTGACGCATTTTTTTCTCTCCGAAAACACCCTGAATGGTAGAGAGATTGTGGAATCAAAGCCCCCAGGGATCCTGTGGTGTTAGCTCTGGAAAAAGAAAATAAAAAGGGCCGAAGAAGAATTAAACGATGCTGTTCGTCATGCAGTATAGCTCAGAGATGTACAAGGTCAGACAAAGTCTATCAAGCAGCAGCTCAGGGACAAGATGATGATGAATTAACCGATTTGCTTCAGCCTCCCCTTAGGAGACAGGAAGAGGATGTGGACTCGGAAGGAACACCAACGCCAACCCCCTCTCCCCCAGGCAGTCCTGTCTCGTCCCGAACCAGGAAACAGGTACTGATGGCACCTCTGAGAGAGGCAGTGGCACCTGATGGGGATACAATGTTGATTAGAGTACCTTTCTCTACTGCTGACCTAGATGCATGGTATAACGTTGCCAAAAATTGCCAAAGTGATCCAGCAGGTACTGCTGAGCGCTTGCGACTTATAATTAAACAGCATAATCCAGATTGGGCTGATATACAATTACTATTGGGTGGACTAACAGAGACAGAAAGACAGCTAGTTTTGAAAACAGCTCGAGACTTGGCAGAGGACTATTACAAAACACAACAATTAGATGTAAAAGATTACTTCCCACTCCAGGAACCACACTGGAATCCGAATAGAACAGCTGAATTAAAGAAATTAAAAAGTTATCAAGAATGGATAGCAAAAGGGGTGGAAAGGGCTATTCCCAAGATCCTAAACTGGTGAGCTTTGTACGCAATAAGACAGGGTCCTTCCGAGTCACCATCCAAATTCCTGGATCATCTGAGGGATGCAATGCGCCGTAACACATCGCTGGATCCTGAGACCGAGGTAGGGGTACAACAGCTAGTATCTTTGTTTCTAGGACAATCCACAGGAGATATCAGACGTAAATTGCAGAAACTTCAGGGGCCAGAAGGGAGGAACCTGGAAACTCTATTAGATGCAGCTTGGAGGGTATTCAGTAATCGAGAAGAAGGTTACAAGCAAGGGATGAGGAAATTAGTAGCAGTAGTAAAAGAAGGGAATAGAGAAAAACTTAGACAAGGACCCCCCAGACGAGGACCTCCCAGACAAGGCCCACCCCGGCTAGGTAGAGACCAATGCGCGATTTGTGGGAGGTTTGGTCATTGGAAAAACGAGTGCCCAGAAAGAAGACAAGAAGACCACCAGAACAAGGGAAACCAAGGAAGGGGGAGGGTGGTTGCACATGTGAAAGAAGATTGAAGAGGACCGGGGGATTTTACCCTAGCAGATCCACTGGTTATAATGAAGCTAGGGGACAAGGAAAAAGAAATAGAATTTTTGGTAGATACAGGGGCAACATATTCAGTTTTAAATAAAGCTTTAATGTCTGTGGGGGATGACTATATTGTGGTACATGGAGCAACTGGCCAATCTGAAAAAGCTTACTTTTGTAAGCCATTGAAATATAAAATCGGGAAACAATGGGGTATTCACAAGTTTTTATATTTACCCAATTCTCCAAAAGCACTCTTGGGAAGAGATTTATTAGAACAATTACAAGCAACCATTATTTTTAGGAATGGGGAAGTTACTCTGGAGGTAAATGACCAACAGTATGTAGAAATACTGAGCCTAATACTAACAACCAAAGACCCTGTAGAGGAAATTAGGGAAGAGATAATGGGCCAAGTGTTCCCAGGAGTCTGGGCCACAGATGTACCTGGGAGAGCCAAAAATGCAACCCCAATACAGATCAAACTCAAAGAAGGGAGACAACCAGTTAGAATTAAACAGTATCCCCTTAAAAGGGAAGACAGGGAAGGAATTGGCCCAATAATTGAAAAATTCTTACAGTTGGGATTACTAAAAGAGTGCCAGTCTGATTTCAATACTCCTATCCTGCCTGTCCGTAAACCTGATGGGTCTTACGGGGTGGTACAGGATTTACGGGCTGTTAACAAGATAACTGAGGACCTCTATCCTGTGGTGGCAAACCCTTACACTCTGTTAACATGTTTAACACCAGAGCTAACTTGGTTTACCGTTTTAGATCTAAAAGATGCCTTCTTTTGCCTCCCTCTCCATGAAGCCAGCCAGAAAATTTTTGCATTCGAATGGGAAAGCTCTAAGAGTGGGCGCAAAACCCAGCTCACGTGGACGGTGTTGCCTCAGGGATTTAAGAACAGTCCCACCCTGTTTGGAGAACAGCTCGCAAAAGACATAGAGTCCTGGGAAGCCCCACCAGGAGAAGGGAAGCTATTGCAGTACGTGGATGATCTCTTAATAGCTACCCGAACAGAGGAAGCTTGCACAGCCTGGATGGTAAGCCTTTTAAACTTCCTGGGACTCCAAAGGTACAGGGTATCCAAGAAAAAGGCTCAGGTGGTGAAACAAAAAGTGATTATCTGGGCTATGAAGTCAGTGCTGGGCAAGGAACTTTGGGGCAAGATCGCAAAGAAGCGATATGCCAAACCCCAAAACCCCAGACAGTGAAAGAGTTACGGACTTTTCTGGGGATGACAGGATGGTGCAGACTGTGGATTTACAATTACGGGCTGCTCGTGAAACCACTATATGAGCTCATTACAAAGGAAAGCAGAGATCTCCAGTGGACAAAGGAGGCCACGCGGGTCTTCAGCCAGCTGAAGAATGCCCTCATGTCAGCTCCAGCTCTAGGACTTCCAGACGTGAGTAAGCCATTCTTTCTATTTTCCCATGAGAAGCAAGGGATCGCCCTGGGAATACTAGCACAGGACCTGGGCCCATACCGACAGACAGTTGCCTATTTCTCTAAGCAGCTAGATGCAGCAGCCAAAGGATGGACTGGGTGCTTCAGAGCTGTTGCAGCAGTCGTGCTAAACATCCAGGAAGCACGCAAATTCACCTTGGGCCAGAGAATGACTGTGCTGGTGTCCCACACGGTGTCCACGGTGCTGGAAGTGAAAGGTGGGCACTGGCTCTCCCCACAAAGGTTCCTGAAATATCAAATCATCATGGTAGAACAAGATGATGTAGAAATAGTGGTAACTTAAATTGTCAACCCAGCTTCCTTTCTCAGCGGAAATCAAGGGGAACCGGTACGCCATGATTGCCTGGAGACTATCGAAGCTACCTACTCCAGCCGCCCGGACCTAAAGGATACCCCTTTAAGCAACACAGAGACCTGGTTTACTGATGGGAGCAGCTACATCATCAGTGGAAAGCGGCATGCTGGGTATGCAGTTACCACCTGCCGCGAGGTGATAGAATCTGGACCACTGCCAACAAACACCTCCCCGCAGAAGGCTGAAATAATCACCCTAACCCGTGCCTTAGAGATGGCAAAAGGAAAGAAAATAAACATCTATACAGACTCAAGGTATGCCTTTGGAGTTGTGCACGCACACGGGGCCATTTGGAAAGAAAGAGGACTGTTAAATTCGCATGGAAAGAACATCAAACATGCACAAGAAATAATGCAGCTATTAGAAGCAGTCCAGCTACCTGAGAAGGTAGCAATCATGTACATAAGGGTGCATCAAAAGGTGAGCTCAGAATTGGAAGAAGGAAATGAACTGGCAGACAGAGAGGCAAAAGAAGCAACAAAACGTGAGGTAACAATAACTGGAGCCTTGATCCCAGATGGACAACTTTCCCTAGAGGGTAAGCCAACATATAATAAAAGAGACAAGAAATTGATTAAAGGGAAACATTTAACCAAGAGGGATGGGCTATCAATGCAGAAGGAAAAGTAGTTATTCCCTCTCATTTGCTATGGGCCGTAGTTAGAGAGGAACACCAGAAAACACACTGGGGAACAAATGCCTTATATAACTACTTAATTGGGAAAATTATCGCCAGAAACTTATATGAAACTGTTGTGCAAGTAACTCGACAGTGTAACCTTTGCCTCCAGACTAATCCCAAAAACACCCCCAAACCAAAAATGGGCCAGATTGGGAGAGGTCATGGGCCTGGACAGCAGAGGCAAATTGATTTCACAGAACTTCCAAGAAAAGGCGGGTACCAATATTTATTAGTGCTAACAGATACTTTTTCAGGATGGCCCGAAGCTTTTCCTATTAGGACCGCTAAGGCTCGAGAAGTAACCAAGGTGTTACTACAAGAAATAATACCGCACTTTGGAGTTCCGGCCACGATATCCTCAGATAGGGGACCACATTTTATTTCAAGGGTGGTACAACAAACTAGCCGACATTTAGGCATAGACTGGGAACTCCACACTCCATACCATCCCCAGTCGAGTGGCCAAGTAGAGAAAATGAACTATTTGATTAAACAGCAAATTGTGAGATTAGGGCAAGAAGCTAACCTACCCTGGCCCCAATCTCTTCCACTTGCATTGTTACGAACGCGGACCAAGCCCAGAATTAAGGAAAAGTTAAGTCCCTTTGAAATACTCTATGGGAGACCATATGGGGTACAGAAAGGCATATCTACCCAAATAGGGGAAGAGATGCTAACCACCTACATGATTGCCTTAGATAAACAGCTTAGAGAAATTGGAAAACATGTGGCTGGAACTCGAAGTCGAGGCTTGGACGGTCCTGTACATGACATTCAGCCTGGAGATTATGTATATGTTAAGTCTCTTACAGAAAAGACTCTGGAACCACAGTGGGAAGGACCATTCCAGGTGCTTCTCACCACTTACACCGCAATTAAGATCAGAGAACAGAGTGCCTGGATTCACCACACCCGAGTAAAGAAGGCTCCAGAGACCCCTTGGAAAGTGACCCCTGGGGATGATGAACTGAAATTGAAGTTTACCCGAACAAAATGAAAATGTCAGGGTGGCACGCAAGTATAACCCAGAAAATTGTTTTTCTCACAGTTATAATTGTAACCTTCAGCTGGGTAGTTATTCATAGGAGAGAAGACATATGGTCCCAAGCCTTTATGCGGGTTACTGGACTCATGGGGAAATATTCTGATATAAAAAATTTAAACCTGTTGACTGTAGTCATGCACGGAAACCAAGTGTATACAAAGCAAGAATGAGAAAAACAAAGAACTTGGCAGCTCCAGGGGACTGTAGGAGAAAAAATCAAGATAGGATGCCAAATGATTAACAGGACTACTCATAGAAAAGCAACCCAAATCAGTGTCTCAACTACTCCTACAGACAGACACTGTGAAATCTGTAGTTATTCAAGTGAAGCAGATTGTTGGTATAATTTTACATTAGTACAGACTGTTGAAGTGGTTTGTCTTTGGGGCCAAGACAGCAATGGACTCTCATTCAAATTCCAGATAAATGCCATGGCTAGGCCTACTACCTACTCTGACAATCAGATCCAAACCCAGGTCACATTACTTAAATCTGAGCCAAAGGTTTATGAGATTGGCCCTTATGTAGTGAGGAACATAGGCCAGCAATTACTGCTGTTTAATCCAGAATGGTCTCTTAAGCGTGTAGAACTACTAATGCAAATTAACATCTCTGAAATCCAACCAGCCTGTTCCCTTTAATTCAAACATCCCTTGAAGGGTGGACAGCCTGGCTGCAGAAGCAAACACCCCTCAAAGGCAGAATGCGGAGAGACCTGACTGGCATGCTGGGAACAGGACTGGGAGTTATAAATGGGATTGATTCAGAGATACTGATGAACAAATTGGCCACAGCGACCAGTGACCTGACCAAATTAAAACAGCCCCTACAATCCTCCCTATTAGCATTAGGAAACAACTAGTGGCAAGTCTCAAAAATACTCCCAGACCTAGCAAAATTCAGCAACCTGGACCACGAACTAATATTAAACACACTTGGCACAGCTCAAGACAACGTCTCATTAGCCCTTAGCTGCATACAAGCTCAATTATGGATGCAGTCCACAGCTTCCTTAATCATAAGAGAAGGTAATAAAGGTGTATTTCCTATTGAAATCCGAGAGGCGGTTTGGAACAATGCTACTAAATTAGAAAGAAAGCTCCAATCATGGTGGACCTTGGTAAATTTCACCTATGACCCAATGATTAACATAGCTACTGCCTTTATGCTTACTATACGTAATGCCACAGTTTATGTAATTCATCCTATTGTTGCATTGGGATTAAACCATAAAGGGACAGTTTTTTACCCCTCTGAACATAGAGTATGGGCTCGGATGGTAGGAGAAAAATGGCAAACGGTGAATTTAGAATCTTGCATCACACGGGAACAACAAGGATTTATCTGTGAAAGTAATACACTTGATGCTGAAGACATATGTCTTGATGCAGAACAAGGCATTTGTCACTTCGAGATCCACCCAGACACTTCACCAAAACCTGTACTTGTATATATTGACCAAGGCTGTGTGTGCTTAAGAACTACCTGCACTTCTATGATGATAGATAACAATGTTATTAATGTAACTGCCAGGAATCACTCTAATTTTTGTATTTGTAATTTTGCCAAGATTGTTGGGTGTGACTTTTCGTATTTAGCGCCAGTCGTATCTCATCAGTTAATAAGGTCTAACTACACCATTTACCATAAATTGCTACCCACACCTATTGGGATGGACCTAACATTAGTAAAGCAATTAGTGAAACATCAGGACCTAATGGAGATTTTGAGAGAAATCCAAAGAAACGGAGAAAAAACCTTAGTCACCGTCCATTATGACACACAAAAAGTCAGCAGAATCTTGCAAAGAGTAAAACAAGACGCAAGCCATAACTGGTGGGACTCGCTTTTCGGGTGGTCACCTACTGCAACTGGTATCCTAAATACGTTATGTCACCCCATCATTGTCTTATTAACCTTGGTTAGTACCTGCCTCGTGCTGTCTATCACGTTACTTATTTGGAACTATAGAGTACTAAAAAGGTTATCAGTTCTAACTACTTTGTCAAACGCACACGGAAAAACATTAAGGGATGCCTACCAAAAAATTCATTAGAAAAAGAATTCAAGTATTAGTAAAAGAATTTACTAACTCTTTAGAAAAGGGGGGACTGAATCATGGGGATGGGAAGCAGGAGAATTAGTTTGTCAGGAACAATGCATCCAGCTTGGTCAGCATACCAGGGCAGGAAGAAAAGATAAGAGACCTCTGATAAAACCAGGGGGAGTCTCAGACAGCTATCCTGCGAACTAGCTCAAACCAGTCTCAAAGGCCAGGGGTACAAAAGAGCATGCGCAGGAGAGAAAGGTGAAAAGTTCAGGACGAGGAAGACCTCCTAACTTCATCAAAAAGACCCTCGGAGACCCCTACCAAAAAACACCAAACAACACTGCGCAAGCGCAACGCAGATGCAAATGACTTTTGGGTTCATTATAATACGAAGTGAGGCTGGGCGGGGCTAGGTGATGAATATGTATAGTTGTGTTGCGAAACTTAATGAATATGGAACTTGTAACCCGATAAATACCGAGCTGAATGCAGCTGTCGGCACGCATGATTTTGGAGGAGTGATCCCCCGTGCGTCCCAGCGCTGGAATAAAACATACCTACTTTACTACTTCTTTAGTAGTGGAGTTCTTTCCGCTCTTCAGCCTGGTTTACAAACTGACCCCCCTACACATGGGCTTACCCATAGCCAATGTCTTGAGGTGCTCCAGCATGACCTCATGCACAGACACTGATGCTTTAAGGTGCACCTGCTGCAGTGTGGCTTTATCCACAGCCACCTATGCCTGATGTGTATGTTACCCTCTCCAGCGTGGGCTTATTCTTGGCCTACAATCCCTGCAGAGGTGTGCCTGCAGTGGCACAGACATAGCCCCAGATGCTTTGAGATGTACCAGTGAAGGGTTTTTGCAGCTTAGGGTAAGCTGAAGGGGGTTCTCCCTTCATGTGCTGACAAAAGGAAGCCTGGAGGTCAAAGCTGCAACCCCTCTGGAAGGTGGCAATCCCTGCTGAGACACACAAAAGGAAGGAGTAGAGCTCCTCACCCAAGGGAGCTTTCCTCCTGTTGCTGGAATGAAGGCACGAAGGCGAAGGCAAAGAAGAAAGAGAGGGGACTCTCTGTATGTGTTCCACGCAGGTTTATTCCACTGAAAAGACAGGGACGAAAAGCCAAATTTTTGACACGGTCCGGGGATTTTATAGTGAGCACGGAACAGGCGGGGAAAGGGATCTCAGCCAATGGGGTAAAGGCAAGTAGGTGGGAAGTAGCAAGGGAACCAATGAGGACAACACATAGGAGGGACTTAGGGAAGGATCCAATGGAGCGTCGAGGAACAAAGAACTTTCTAGAACTGGTACATATTAAACAAGGGATATGAATATACATAACTTCATACATAAAACAGGGAGGGGAAAACATGCGAACAGCAGAACAAAGGAATTACGGATTCTCACCATGACTGCGAAGTTATATGCTAAAATTGGGTTGCTGAGCACCACAGCTGGTTGTCTAAGTTCTCCTCAGAAAACAGAGTGGCTGGAGCCACTTGCACCACCACATACCAGCTCTGGTGTGGACTTATTCATAGCCACAGATGCTTTGGGGTGTCCTGCTCCTGCATGGACTCATCCACAGCTCACAGTCCTGTGGACTTGACTTCACAGTGGAGTTCCAGCCTGCCCAGTACGGAACCACAGGAATGCAGTGATGCCCTGGCCCTCTGCCACCTCAGGCATGTGGCCATGGCTGTTATCAAAATGTTCTCAGATGTAGCAGAGTAAGATGATGATAAGCAGTACAGTACTACAAGCAGTGAAACCAAAAAGCAGCTACTACTAAGCATTAGACTCTAATTAACATAAAGGCAAGTGAAAGGAATAAGATTAATTTGTCTTTACAAACAGACCATGTGAATCTGCTTGTAGATAGAGCTAGCAACTTATAGATAGGGAAGTAATAGAAGAAATTCTTAGTTCTAGAAAATGTTACTAATCAACATGGACTGTTGCTCAGCAAAGGCCATGTTACATTCCTGAACTTAGAGAAAAAGAACAAAGACAGAATAATGAATAGATTTTTTCTTTCTTTTATATAACAAAAGGGGGGTGCATATTAGAGGGGGGCATAGAGTAGGCGATTTGGGAAGTCTGTACCTTCCGAGTACCTCAGCCAATGGGGAAAAGGAAGAGGGAGATGCAGCCAGGAACTTAGGATAAAAAGGAGGCTGTGTCCCTGAACAATTTGAGAGACCCCATGGGAAATGCCCATGGTCTCTCCCTTTATTCAAATAAAGTTACAGGACTCCTCTGTCTGCTTTTTGGACATAAACCTCTGCCATCGTGGATTAATTTTCCTGACACAAGCAAGCCCCATGGTGTCCGTTTCTTGCGCTTCACGTGTCGGAGGAAAATAACTTTAAGGGATGGGACTATGCAATTACACGAATTTATTGTTTAAAATAACAAACGCATCAGTCGAGGCATGAGATTTTACAACACCTCCGAGTAATGGCGACTATTCACAAGATTTAGGGTTACATCATAATTTATAACTTTCTAATCCAATAGATACTTAAATCGACACTTTGTTTTAGATTAATGACCTATCACCTGTGGCACTTCTCACTGCAATGCAGCTATGTCTTGACCAATAACTTCTCATGTCACGTACACACAGTTGTCTCTCTTATACCATCTACATTGTTAACTTAAACTATATAAAATCACACTATTATATTTTAAAACCCTTCACCAAAACACCCAGTGTACAATTTTACTTTTAATGATAGGAACACAAGTTTGTAATCCTTTTGCTTAAAGTCCACAAATCTCTGTCAATTAAGCCAGACCTAGTCTCTTCCAGGGTTGTAAATCAAAGCCTCCTTTAATTGCAGGAGTTTCTACTCCCCTGTCTCCCACACCATGGCAAGTACAGGAGCCTGCTGATTAATAGTTAAACAGCAATAGCTATATATTTGATCTAGAACATTCCAATCAAATATGTTACCTTGAACCCTTTGAGCCCCACATTAGGGCCAAAAAGGACTGTCATGATTTAACCCCAATTGTCACCTAAGTACCACACAGCTGCTTGCTCAGCCTCCTGGTGTGGCGTGAGAAGCAGGAAAGGCCTTGGCTCTGTGCAAGCACTGCTCAGCAAGAAAAAAACATCCCTGCGTTATCAGCACCAGTTCCAGCAGAAATCCAAAACATAGCCCCATGCTAGGTACTGTGAAGAAAAGTAACTCTCTTCCACCCAAAACTTCATAGGTCTTAAAACGGACAACATGCCCCAGAAAACACTATTTCTGGTTTATTGCTGCACAAGGTCCCTGCAAGGTGAGCGTAGTTAAGAAGTACTGCTGAGAGCTGCCCCTTTCCTGGTGCCTTTTTCCCCTCTTACCAATTGTGGGTTGAAAATTAGTTAGTTAAAGTTCTCAGGTTTGGAATTGTATGTGTGGTAGGAAGGGTCAATTGAGTGAATGCTGTGGCACGTGAACATACAAGGGAGAGAGAGTTTTCAGTAAGACAAGTCCCTAGTACCACAAGACACACTTCACTGTTAGCGTGTCTGGAGGGCTTCTCCCGGGATGCTTGTTCGTTATGTTAATCTGTCCAGTTTGGATTCCCTGGTTGGCTGTTAGCCTCTACCCCTTGTCACTCCCTCAGAGCTTCTTCATTGGTCCCTGTTCCCTAGTCCTGCCTTTTCCCTGCCCCTGTCAAAACTGTGAACTCGTGATCATCGTTCGCAATTTGCCTCTGCACCTTTGACGGTGTAGAAGCAATAAATGCTCCTGCCGGAACGCATGCAAATGCCCTTCTCGACTCTTTGTTACCGACTATAATACTGAGCCCACCCATGCTTCTGTGGCGGCACACGAGACCCCACGGAGCCGGGCAGGGACATTATAGGTGAACTTCATGCAATGGAGGTAGAATTGGATGTTGCCACACCAACAGTGAGAGGATGTTGTCCCTGGGATCATGTGGGATGGCTGTGGAAGGATCCAGAGACCTTGGCAACAGCTTCTGGGGAGCTTTGGTGCCAGGCTGTGATAAATCAGGAGCAGAGGGGAAAGGGTACATCTGATAGCTCTCGCTGTGAATAGCACAGAGCGCTAAAGGAGCCGGGGTAAGTAGGCAACAAGTGCTCTGTACCGAGCCCTGGGATGCGTAGGTGGCGGAAGGGATGCGGGGGGATGATGAGACCCTGGCAGGTGGGGTTGTGTGCCGCAGTGTTAGACGAGTGGCTAGCTCAGAGGCCAAGCACTGGGCAGCTGATTTGCCTGCTGTAGCGGCAGAGGACGAGCACAGGCAGGGAGCGGGAGGCTAGGCGGGATCCTGAGTGAGACTCGCCTCAACCACCAATGGGTAAAGCGCCAGGAGAAGTGAAGCAACAAGGAGACTCTTCTTGGAGGAAGCAGGAACAGGTTTATTGGAGCTGAGGGGAGCAGGGCCAAGAGAGCACCTGAAAGCCCCTGACAGGGGATTTTATACCCCACTGCTCAGGGCAGAGCATACATAGAACAACCAATAACCACACAGTTTGGGGGTGTAACACAGGCGGAGACAAATACGTCATAACCAATGGGGACTGAGAGGGGCAGGGAGGGTGAACGAGGACCAATAACTAAACAGTGAGGTAACTAGGGGAGGAGAGTTCAGTGGCCATTGCAGACATACAAGGTGGCACGTCTTTCCCGCCTTGATCAACAACTTTTCCTGCCAAGCTGCCCGAGGGCAACCGTGTTGAGGCGGGCGGCCATCTTATGGTTCCTGGGCCTCAGGGGTGTTAAACCACTGGACCTTTTGTCCAACAGGGTCCAGTACACCATGCTGGGAGCCATGGCTCACCACAACAGTTGTGTGGCTGCAGCAGCCGTGACTGCGAATGGAGCTGCGAGGGGGAGCCTCGGCTGCAGGGCGGGACAGGGACGCAGGAGCGCCCTGCGATCCCTGCTGGGGCCAGGGTGCAGCGGCAGTGCTGGGCAGGATTGGTACCTGCAGGCGCTGCAGCATTAGGCTCTGTCTTTCTGGGACTACACCAGTCCATGTGTGACACGGATCCCAGAGAGACAGAGAGCTTTCCTTGATCCGGAATGTAGAGCCTTGTCTTCCCACAAGGCAAGGCCTGACCCTTTCTTCAAAATGCAAGCAGACGTTTCCCTGTAAGCGATGCCAGTGTGATGGCTGAACAGCCACTGAGGAGACCTTTTCATGCCTGTTACTTTTTTCTCCACTGCTGCTCAAATTTCATCTGACGTCTGAGCAAGATGCTGTATTAGTCTTCTGTAAATAGCCAGCTGGGATGCTGAATGTTAGTGGGCTTGAGCAAAAATCCCTGGAAATAGTAATTTTGCCCAAAGTGTTTTTCCCAGCTGCAGTGTGCATGTGCACCTCAGAAGGTGGAGAGGAGATGGGCCATCCCTCAGTGGAGCGCAGGGGAGACCGGGCAGAGCTGGGGGCATGAAGTGCAAGTCTTCCCTTTCTTTCCTCTCTGGTAGACTCTGGGCTGTCTACAGAGACACAGCCCAAATGCGTGCCTGACCCTGCAGCAAGGGATGTTCCTGGGACTGTTGCAGGGAAATCCCAACTGCAGGGCCCTGGGAGCCCTTAGCTCTGCAGGGCAAACATGCAGTTCTCCCAGCCTGTGGGGTGAATAGATATAATGGCCAGTCTCCGTTCTAAAGTGGCCTGGGAGGTGCGAGCTGTCCATGTGTGAAAAAGGTGCCTGCGGGGGCCTGAGAAGCAGCACTGAAAACTTCTTCTCAGCAAGGACACGGAGGTGACTCCATGTGCTGCTGAACCATCAGGTTTGAGAGGGACCGGCTGTGGCACAGGTCAGATCGCAGCAGGCACAGACACCACCTCTGCTGGGATGTTCCCATCTGGGAACATCTGCTTTCAGCAGATCTATTTCCTAAGTGGGATGTTTTTCTTTGGCTGTTGTTCCAGTGCAGGTTCTTCAAAGTCTTTATGACTCAGTTTTGGAATGAGAACAAAACCCAGAAAAAAACAAGCTTAAATCAGCTATTATTTTACTTCAGTTCTCTGTAAGCCATGTGACAAAAACCTTTCCAGCTTCAAGAATCAATAAATTAACATGTTTAACTAACTTGTCATCTTCTTCTTTAATTAAATGTAAGGTGCTGCTGGATTTATTAGTTCTGAGGATTTTGCACTTCATTCAGCATGATACAACCTCCTTTTAAAAATACAATTGACCCCGACTGGGTTTCTGTACCTGCTACTTGTGGAAACTCCAGGCAGGAGAAACAAGTTGTGATTCTCCCTGATGGATTCTTCTTATTTTCAGGGAATATTCTGGGAATATTCTTATTTTCAGGGAAGTTCTCTTCACCTAAATACATCCAGTAGCAAACAGCTCTTTTCTCTGAACTTCTTCTGAGCTTGAAAGTTTTGTCCATAATGTTTTCTTCCTAAGGCTGTTTAGGTGTTGTCTAGTCCTTGCCTATCACATTCCTTCTTAAATAATACACAACCTCTGAGAACTGTTTTTAGCAGCTGTGTGATCCTTTGCTTGGAGTAGAGCTTGTTATGTTTCCTTCCCTGGATTTTGTGAAGGAGGTTATAAATTTTTTTAAGGCATTTTAAATTGTCAGTTTAAGAGTCCCATTATTATGAAACCAAGACTTCTAGTTCCAAAGCTGACTTACAAAACTTTGCTGTGTAAACTAGTTTACAAAACTTCATTTTGGAAATGCAATTCCCCCTGCTTCCAGGAGCCTGCTGACCTCTCGAAGCATGAGTTAGAGAAAAAAGCCAAAATGAAAATGAGAATCGGAGCATTCCTGTGGAAGCCTTGATTCCAGCAGCACAGCACTTTTCTAAGAATGATTATTCCACTAGAAGATAATTAAAACTTGCAAGTTGCAACTAGGTTCCGGATTTTGCTTTTTACCTTCTACCCACTCTTGCTCCAGCCTTTTTTTTTTGTTCAGATAAGAAGTTCTCAACAGTTTCTTTCAAGGATTAAAAAGTTTCTTCTGAAGTGCTTTCTTCTGTGCATAGCTTCCCATGCCTTAGTCTGAGATTCTTTTGAAACCAGGAAGGATCTGGAAATGCTTTGCATTGAAATCTAGTTGCTTTGAGGAAGCTTATGTTCTTCTTCAGTTGTGCCTTGGTTCCCCCACATGGTGTGTGTGACCATGCTCTGATTCTTAAGTCTTTTGCTACAGTGATTTGATGCTTTGCAGAAGATTATTATCAAGAAGAGAAGACAGGCGAGGGTCTTTTGAACCCAGCCAATTATGTCTGTCCTCCAAATTTTTTTTCGGTTGGGATTAGCATCCTAGTTTTCTGATTAACACAGAGAGCAAAACGTCATTTGTCTTCCTAATATCTTCAACAGCATGTTTGAAACAGAGGACAGCATATTAGGAACTGGATGCTTCACCTGTGGAACAGCTAATCTTTTAGGTATTCTACCCTGTTTAGGAACCTGAAAAATTTGTGGGGGATTTGTTATCCATGTAGGGTCTCAGTGCTTGTATGACTGTCCAGGCTTAAGGGCCAAATGTTCCTGGCACTTCAACCAGGAGCGCAACATTTTTGTGTGGTGGGGAATACTGTCCAGTATCTAGAGTTTCATTTTCAACTCTGCCTGTGTGACTTCAGTACCTAGGTTCTATTTATAGGTGTAATTTTTGTGCCTGGAGGTACACCTAAAAAAGGACTGGGGCTTCTTTTGGATGTATCCCCAAAATGCAAATCCTCGGAATTCCTGCCATAATGCTGCTGAGCTGCGGTGGCACTGGTGGCTTATGGCTCTTCTGTTTGCTGCAGATGAATTCTCTGATAAACATCTGTTTCTAGGCAAGCAGCTAAAATCTCTATGCCTAAGCTAAGATGCTCCTTGGCCTCCTTGTTCTGTGGAGGCTGATGTGACTGTTTCCAGAGCAGTTTCATCTCATGTAGGATGCGGGCAGAGTGGGATGGCAGCTGAGGAGGAAGTGTTGATGTTTCTATTTCCAACAGCAAATACTTAAATGAGTGAGCAAGAAGCCAAGGTTCAAATTCCCTGATGCTTGAGGGGACTTGCAATCCTACTCACAGCTGAGCTGTTCTGCAGGACTCTTTTCAGCTTCTCCTGAGTGGAACTGCACAGGAGGCCTTGGTGTGTGTGCCTGGGCAGGGACGGGAGGGGAAGGGCTGGTGGCTTGGTGGTTGGGGTTGCAAGGAGAAGAAAGACTGGTTAGCAGATAGCCTCTGGATGGATAAAATCTTCCCTCCTTTGGGTTGGAGAAGAGGGGTCTCGTTTTCTCCCTGTTCCTGTCCTGCTGATGCTTTCTGCTCTCAGGCTCACTCACTCTTGGTTCTGGGTGCCTGGCTCCATGTCTGTGGCTGGGTGTCTGCAGTGGAAGGGGTTGATGTTTGCTGTCCCTCTTGCTCAGGGCTGACTCACTTCCTGCCTTAGTAACTCATTTGAAACCTTCCTGTTTTCTAACTTCTGACTGCAAAGTGAAGCCATTTATGAAGCTTGTGGCAGAAATTGTACCATGCTGCCTGCTGCTATTTTGCAGCACTTTCTTTTCACTTGAGCTGGCTGACAGGCAGCAGTGGAATATTTTTACCTGTTGAAATTCTGCATTCATCTCAGGGAGAACTGTTTGTCTCAAGGGCAGGGTGCAGGCAAGCCAAAGACTTGTCCCGGGGAGGGAGGCATGAGAGGAGATGGGGGCCACGATGCAGGTGTAGGGGCAGATCTCTGCGTGCACTGTGGTTCGTGTGGGGTCTGACTCTGTTGCACTAGCTCTCAGACTTGTTTTCACAGATGTTAAAGCCAGTCACAGGAAAGTAATTAAGAGAATGACAAACCTGAGTAGAACAACTCTGGCAAGGTTTCAAGGCACTGGGACAAGCAATCTGACCGTCACGAAGGACACAGAGCAAAGCTGCAGGGGCTGTGGGCTGTTCTGGCAATAATCCAGCCCTCTGTGCAACTGCGGAGCAAAAATCCCCCTTTAGGATAAGAAATATGTGCATGTACATGCACTTATGTACACAAACAGGCTCTGGGGGGAAGGTTAATGCCTCTGTATGAATCTCTGCAGGCATTTCCTACTGGGAACATTTCCCAGTTTAGAAAAACATGTAATGGAGGGTAGCTGCACCTCTCCTGTCTTGGCATGTTACTCCCTTTTTGTGAGCCCTGTCCACGAGCAGACCTCTGGTTTCTGGAGGCTGCACAGGTCATCAGGAGTACACAGAAGAGCTATTTCTACCATCCCCTCTCCTCTCTGCTACCTGGGCATGCCTGACAGCTCTTCAATGCTTGCATAAGAGGTAGGAGCACAGTGTCATAATTTATATGCCTGTCACAATGGGCTGTGAAATGGCTAATCAAATACGACCTGGCTTGTGATATGACCATAGCCTTTGTAAATGTGCAAAATGATCTATGAAAGGTGCATGCTTTATAAAGTATTTCCTCGGTTTCTCTGTCAGCCCAAGCTCTTTTCAATGTATTGGCTATTAAAGCAATAAGACAGAAATCAGAATTGTAAGTCAATTCAGCTTAAAGAAAACAGAAAATTAGATGTACAAAAATAAAGAATAATATGTGTATAGGCTCTGTATCATATAAAAAGATCCACAGAACTAACTTCTCGTGAAACCAAGTGAAAGTTTGCTTTTAAGAGTATTGAAGGAGAAATTCCAGTTTCTTCAAAATAATGGGGATTTTGCTGTAGTGTTCAATGGAACTAAGCTCCACCTCATGTTGGAATTCATAACTCATACCTCACTGCCTGTCACAAAGAAATACTCTAAGCAGGGATGAAAGATTTATGAAATCATGCATGAAATGGCTGTATGTCTACTCTGCTTTCTGAAGGCTGTATTTTTGTGAAAGATGTTTTATATACAAGACATGATTTATCTCTGATGCCGGCATGTTTTATACTCCTGTAAAGATTTTAACTACTTTGGGAGAGGTCTTCCCTTCTGGGAGGACCTTCTGCCTCAGTGAAAGAAGGAAGTCAGCCTTTTTGGTAAGGAATACAGGGAACAGCAGTAAATAGAGCAGAGTAGCTGGAACTATCAGGTGGTCTGGCACTTGGGCTGTGATTTAGTGGCCTTAAAATGCACTGCATGACCACTTCTGATAGTGCTGCACTCAGGGCTGTAGTGTTATTTTGCTTGGCCTAACATATTATTGCCTCAAGAGAATCCAGCCACTCAATTAGGCAGAGATCCAGACTTTATGTCAAAAAAGAAATTCAGTTGGTCAAAACTTTCCAGATGAGATGCAAAGATGTTAATAAGTGTCCTGACTGATGTCAGCTGTCAGGAGCAGTGCACAACATTTCCTCGACCCCTTTGGTCCCTGCATTTGTTTCACAAGCAAAGTGAAGAACCTGTCCTGTCATCCTTGCTCTCTAAAGGCCACTGTAAGTGTTTTGGCTTTACTGTACACTTTCCTGCTTTTGCTTCGAAGATGTGCCGAGGACTGAGGAATCTGCTGCTCTCACCAAGAGCTCTACAGCTTCTCTCTGCTTGAGGTTATCCAGCTGTGATACATGCACATAATGATACCCATCTTTTGGGACACAAGAAACTTGAATTACCTTTACTTAACGAACCAGCAAGGATGTACTGCTCAGCAGAGAATAGATTAATTTAGTTCAGTGTCTTTTACAAAGAAGTTTTTAAATCCGAGACTAGAGTGAGGATGCATTTTGGAAGTTGTACAAGTGAGCACTGCAAACACAGCTGAATCTCAGCCTGAGATATCACTGTTCCTCTCTTCCTGTGCAACGACTCATTCAAATTAAGTTAAGCGTCCACACTGATAAATCCTGCTAGAGCCTTGGCTTCTCTGTGCCTAAACATGATGCAGGGCAGCATCTGAGAGCTCAGGCAATGGTATTTTTTTAGCCTATCAGATCTCTCATGCTGCTGAAAAGCAAAATCCCAGTTTTACATGCTTTTAAAACGTTGGGATTATTTTCCATCTGGGTCTACTCAGTGTCAGTGGATTTGTTGTTATATATTTTGATGTGGATGTTAAAATGGTGAGTGGTTTGTGTCTGAAACCTCTGCTCTAGTGAGTTGTAACTTGTGTATTAGCCTAGTTGAAGGTCTGTAAACCAGATCTTGGGATGAAACAGTAGATGGTACATATTTCTGCCCTGAATATGGACAGCCTGAATTTCTGTACTGACTCAGAGGAATGCGGTTATTAACAATAAATATCTTGCAAGTTTTCCTCTTCTCCAAGGTAGCTGATCCATACATGTGCATTGCTTTTGTGGTAACCCTTGGGGCAAGTACAGCAGAAAACATCAGGGCAGTCATGAAAGGTGTTTGATAGGTTTTTGTGCTGGGAGTGGAAAGTAGATTAAGCTCTGTCTGCTTGCAGACATGCAATACATGGGAAAATGTTCCTCGATGCTTCCAGACTCATAGATGGAGCACATTTCTTCATCTTCAGAAGCTGTGTGAAGGAGAACCTCCTGGAATGTATCCTAGAAGAGTCCCCTGGCCTGACTGGGATGAAGACAACCAGTGGAGAGGGTGTGATTTCCGCTGGGTGAATCCTCACAAAGTACCCATCTGAACTGGAAAATGTTGGAGGTGGTGGAGGTTTACTCTTCCAAGGCTAAAGCCACAGGGTTAAATGGTGTCAACCTGTTCTGAGTCTGTGAACGGGGTTTGGAAAAATCTGTCTAATGCCTGGTATATGGGAGTCTACATGGAACAAAACAAGTCTTGTCACTTGCCAGCTTTGCCAGAAAAGCCCATGGGGAGAGTGGGCACCAGAGTTTTAAG
The DNA here is from genome assembly GCF_009650955.1 of Corvus moneduloides. Taxonomy (NCBI): domain Eukaryota; kingdom Metazoa; phylum Chordata; class Aves; order Passeriformes; family Corvidae; genus Corvus; species Corvus moneduloides. The sequence continues at coordinate 11,457,028 of NC_045490.1, forward strand.
CAACCCCTCTCTCAGAAACAATCTGCCTCGTGTCAATGATGAACAACATTGGAATGGAGTAAGCAATCCCTGCTGCTGCTTCTGCTGCGTTGTTTGTGGATAAATAAAAGCATTAATTAACCAGACATCTAATTCCACTCCTTTTTAGTAAGCTGAACACGCACTCTGATTATCTTGGTGCAGGTATGGAGAAGTAGATTCGTTTATGCTAGTATCTGTTGAGAGTCTTTCTGAAGAATGGCTAAAAAGCAAAGGTCATGATGACATAGCGGGCTTAGTAAAGGTGCAGACTTGGCAAGGACACTAAATCCTTGAGCAAGGAGTTGTACAAATGACAGGATGTGAGTCCAGATAAGTAAGTTGAAAGAAACCATATGGAAGAGAAAAGATAAGACCACAGTGATCTCATGGAATAGCTCCCACCAATAAGGAGCTCAGCTTTTGCAATATGTATGAGCTAATTAGTAGTACTATAAGTATGTGTAGATTATTACAATAAACGAGACTTGCTGACCACAATGCCGTGAGGCTTGTCTCCCGCGACTCCACCCAACATCTGGCACCCGAACAGGAGATGTTGCCTTATGCGATGGGGGAGTTGCGTTGGGTTCGGGTCCTGCAGCTAGAAGGACGGCGAAAGAGGTTGCGTACGGCAAAAATGCAGCACCCAGCCGCGTCGTGCCTATCACCTCCGCGCCCGAGCGACCGCACAGGCGGGCTCGCCGATACGTGCTGCCGAAGCCTGGAGAGCTAGCAACGGTACCGTAAGTATGGAAAGGCAAGCAGCACAGGAGCTTTTTAAAGCTTTTTTACTTAAGCGTAACTTTAAAGGAATTGATCTTGACAAAGACCTCCCCGTTCTTTTAACGCATGCGCGCTCTTATAGTTTTTTCACTGACCCCCACTCCATTCATGAATTAAGTCAGTGGCGCGCATATGGTGATAAACTTTGGGATCTTGTCTTAGATGACGATAAGCCAGCTAAAAAGATTTCTAAACTATGGAGAGTTGTCCACAATGAACTTTTAATGGTACAGGCAGAGAAAAAAGCGGCAGAAAAAATTAAAATTGCTCAGGATCGGAACCGTCATTACGGCGATCACAGTGCCTCTGTTTTCTCTGGCCCACCTAATCCCCCCACCTTTGCTACAGTTCAAATCCCGCCTGAGGCTCTTGCCTCTGAGTCGCCTTCCGCGCCTCCCCTCCCCCCACCTCCTACTCCTCCTACGCCTTCCTTGCTCCAGCCTGCTCTGCCGCGCCCCCCCCCGCCGCTCGAGCCGGGTGGGGAGCTGCCGCAGCCTGCTCCGCCGCGGCCCCCCCCCCCCCCCGCCGCTTGAGCCGGCTCGGGAACCGCCGCAGCCTGCTCCTCCACCGCCCTTGCCTCACCCGTCTCCGCCGGACTGTTCTCGTTCGCGAAACCCCTTTGTTAGCCCTGAGCCTGTCCCTGGGGCAGAGTCTGACCTCGCGGAGGCCATGGCTGGGGGCCATAGAGAACTCTGGGCTGCGATTGCTCGTGACGGCTTACAAAAGGGTGATTCTGACATGCTAGCGGCTGCACAAGACAGCATGGCGTTCCCTGTTTTATTTGTCCCGAATCCGCCAGGAGGTGGCAGTATTGCGCAGGTGACTAATCTTGATTAGAAGCTGCGAGCGCAGCTCCGAGCAACGGTGGGGAATTACAGTGTAACCAGTGAACCAGTTAAACAGATGCTTGATTATATTTTTAACGCTTTTACCCTTCTTCCTGCTGACATTAAAGGCATTACTAAGCTTATGTATACCCCGCATCAGCGACTGCTTTTTGAAGCTCGCTGGAGGGAGGAAGCCGCTATTACTGCTGCTGTCCTCAGGCCAGCGGCAGATCCCTTGACAGGTGTTACAGTAGCTGAGCTCATGGGTGAAGGGGATCACATGAGAGTAGAAGCCCAAGCGGCACTAGGACCTGCCAAGCTACGGGAAGCTATGGCAGTTGCTAAGAAAGCAATGGATAAGGTCCGAGCCCCAGGTGGAATCCCGATGTATATGAGCATCAAACAAGGCAGAGAGGAGTCTCTAGGCTCTTTTGTTGACAAGGTTATGGAAGCCATTTCAAAAGCTGGGGTTCAAGAGCATATGCATGACCCGTTGCTTAAACAATGCCTTTTACAAAATGGCAATCAGGCCACGTTATTACTTCCACCCCAGGGGATTGGACTGTCCAGCAACTTTTAGAAAAAGCTGCGACCATGCCCACTGGCTCGCAACTATTTTTAGCACAAGCCTTAGAAAAATTAAGTAAAAGGCTTAAAGAACAGGCTATCAGCTCTCAAAATCAGGTTATGGCAGCCCTTGCTCCTCTCCAAGCGGCAGCAGCACGTCCTCGCCCAGCTCCAGGTGGCCCATGAAGTGTCATCGCTGTGAGACACCCAGTCACATCCGTCAGTCCTTGGAATACTCCTATTTTTGTCATACGCAAGAAGTCTGGTGCGTTTCGCCTTCTACATGACCTCCGTGCAGTAAATCAACAGATGGAATCTATGGGGGCGCTACAACCTGGTCTCCCCAATCCGGCTATGTTGCCCCAAAACTGACCTCTTTTAATTATAGATCTCAAGGACTGCTTTTTTACTATTCCATTGCATCCAGATGACACCAAGCGCTTCGCCTTTACCTTACCTGCCCTGAATAAAGGAGAACCAGCCAAGCGATTTGAATGGACTGTATTGCCACAAGGGATGAAAAACTCACCTACTTTGTGCCAACTGTCCCCTATGGGTTCCGGCTAAATGGACTAAGCCTGTTGTCACTGATGAGCAACCCACAACAGAGGAAAGCGAGAAGAGTACAGAGGAAGATCTCACAAATCCTGCAGGAAGTTGAGCAACGGTTTCGCGTTACCTTCCTTGTGGAATCTGAACAGGAGATAGAGGATCATCTCCTTCCACATCTGCAGAGACACTTTTTACGCTTTTGCCAATCTGCTTCCTTTGCATGTAATTGTAGTGATCATAAGGCGTGGGTAAGATTGTTTTGCGGAGGTTGTAATTTACAGTGGTGGGTCCACCAGCGACATCTATCAGAAGGGTTTTGGTGTCAGTCTTGCAGTTTTCACTGGCACCGTGAGACGGCTCAAGGAGCATTAGTACAACTCACAGGCAAAAATATCATTGACAGTTTGCAATTAGTTGAAAATCTTGAAGATCTGAGGCTAAGAGAATTAGCGTGGTCAGTACAGCATTTAGCAAAAAAGATCTTAGCAGATAGTTACTCTGTAGTTTTGCAATCCTCCTGCCAATTAAATATCGGGGTCCCCATTCAGTGGCAAGTTGAACCAAGAAAGTGGGATCATGTTTGCCGGCGGTTTAAGCATCGTGCTGCTAATCACAGGCTCAGTAATGGGTCACAACCTTCCCTACCCTCCTAAGGTGTTTGACCCTAGAGATAATATCTGGGTTTCCTTGGCACGCGAATTAAACACCACAACATTCTGTGCCTCCTTAGCCACACCCAGTACTCCATTTTTAACATGCTTAGTTGGAGTACCTTTAACAGAAAATACATGGCGCAACTTTGTAGTCGAGACCCAGAAGCAGTTCAAACCTATTTGGCCGTTGAATTCCACAAAAAATATTACTCATGGCCTACTAGACTATGATATCTGGGATGATAGACTCCCGGTAGGCCCTGAGCCACAAGAAATAGAACTAGTTGATTCCCTTAACGCTACAGCCTGTATCTATATTAATAGTTCACGCAATTTATGCCAAGAGGGCAGCCTTCGTGGCTGTCAAATGAATACATCCAGCCCCACCTTGATTAATCCTGTTGGCAATGCTTCACAGTGGGACTTAGAATGGTGCAACGTTACCGTGAGAAATCGATCTCTTGCAGCCCCTGGAACGTTTTTCCCTCGAAAGTTACCCAGAGGGTTTTTCCTAATTTGTGGGAATCGTGCCTGGTCAGGTATCCCATCCAAGCCTATAGGCGGGCCCTGTACCTTTGGCCAACTGAGTCTTGCACTTCCACAGCACCATCCTAATGCTACACACCGAATACGATGGAAGAGGTCCTTAGCAGAAACTATAACATCTAAATGTGAGGATGACCTCACGTTATGGAGCAAATTAGAAGTGCTTTTTACCTCCCTTTTTGTTCCTGGTGCAGCTGCGGCACGAGCCCATCGTCACTTAGAAAAACTGACATGTTGGGTAGTTAAACAAGCAAACGGTACCAGCCGAGTGTTGTCTGACCTTGCAGCAGACCTGAGTTCAGTCCAGCACGCCCTGCTTCAGAATAGAGCAGCTATAGATTTTTTACTCTTAGCCCATGGCCATGGCTGTGAAGACTTTGAAGGAATGTGCTGCATGGATCTTGAAGATCATTCTAAGTCCATCCACGCCGAAATTAAGAATTTGATTGAACACTCCCAAAAAATAAAGAAGGACTCCGGATTTTTCGGATTAGAAGGACTTACAGAGTGGATGGGCTTAGAAGGATGGATGAAAAGTGTGATCAAATCTTTAATGCTATTGCTAATCATTGTCTTGCTTGGTTTACTTATGCTTAGCTGTATAATGTCATGTGTAAAAAAATTTAATTTTGAAGTCAGTCAATATGACTATGATCATGCAAAAAGAAAACGGGGGAAGTGTTGAGAGTCTTTCTGAAGAATGGCTAAAAAGCAAAGGTCATGATGACATAGCGGGCTTAGTAAAGATGCAGACTTGGCAAGGACACTAAATCCTTGAGCAAGGAGTTGTACAAATGACAGGATGTGAGTCCAGATAAGTAAGTTGAAAGAAACCATATGGAAGAGAAAAGATAAGACCACAGTGATCTCATGGAATAGCTCCCACCAATAAGGAGCTCAGCTTTTGCAATATGTATGAGCTAATTAGTAGTACTGTAAGTATGTGTAGATTATTACAATAAACGAGACTTGCTGACCACAATGCCGTGAGGCTTGTCTCCCGCGACTCCACCCGACAAGTATCAAATGTAAGTCACATTGTTTTGGATGCGAGAGATGTTAGGCTGCAAGTCTAATCTCTTCTCCTTTAGGGTCTCACTTTTTATTTAGACTTTGGAAATGTATTGAAACGAGGTTTTGACCGAAACTAAATCACTAAGTACTTGAAAGTTAAAGAGCTTATCAGGCATCTGGTAATGTTTTCAGGATGTCCCCAGATGAGACTGCGGAGTATACAGAGAGGAAGCTGAAGTATCAAGCTCCTGGCCAGAGCGTCTTCCTGCGCAAGAGTGGGGATTTCTCTGACTTAAGTCTTTAGCTTTGCATGCGTGGTCTAAGCCTTGAAATCTGAAGGATAAACAGAACGCAAATCTCCCAGCTAGGCCCTCCGAGCAAGGCTAATGGAGTGCTTTAGCATAGCCCAACTTGCAAGGTCAGCAAAACAATTCTCACCTCTCCCTGTGCTGAGTTACTTTCCTGGCTCTTTATCAGCCAAGGAATCAGAAAGGGACTTTCCAGAGCTGTAAACATGTGAGCTGAAGAGATGGAACGACCCTATATGCAAATGAGTTTTGATTCCCTTCCTTTTATAAAGTTTAAGTGTTTTTGAGAGAGAATCAGATCCTCCAGATTGTGGGAGTCTGAGGAGGTTACCTTGGGCCGGCAGTGTCTCTGTGCCTGCTGTCTGCCTTTCCATTGTAGAGAAGAAAATGGAGTGATGTAAAATAGAAAATGAGAAATACAAACCTGTGGTGATGGAAGATGAGGAAGGAACATGAAAAAGAAAAAGCTGAAGAGTGGCAAAAAGATAAAAATAAAATTAATTTCGGGAATTCCACTGTGACTAATAGGCAAAAAAAATGTAAGCTGATTTATTACGTTTATCTTCTGCCTGAGAGCCATTACGCTTTGTTTGTATAAGTGAAAGGTAATTTGCACATTAAAGATTGAATCAAAATGTCAAATTCTTCCTCAGTTCCTCCAGTTTTGAACCAGGGTAGTTCTGTCAGCTTCAATGGAGTTACATTCTGTAAATGCAATATAATGAATATCAAGTCTTTGAAGTAGTTTTGAGTTATATTTATGCTAACGGGATGAGAAATTTAGAATGACTTAAATATTGTTGTGTCAGGGAATCTGCACATTTTCTGGTGCTTCTCTTCACCGCACAGGAATTTTTTCTCTTGTCCTTCTAATGCTGTTGTGACTTTATTCCAAATCCAATGGAATTCAGAAATAAGGGGTGGTGGTATCATTATGTGCATTAATATTTTCTTTGAATTATGATTTATATCTATTCATTTTTTTCTTTTAAATCTGTATCTTAACCCACTTAAGTAACAACTATTTAAACAGGGAGAGGATGTGAGTTAGTTGATGTATGTAATGGCAGGATTACAAAACGGTGATTAATTGATGTTTGCCTCTTTGTTTTATAACTGCTTATACAGAGTGTAACAATTTTTTATTAGTAATATAGTCTAGTAGTTATGTAGTGACAAATACTCTAAATACCCAGTACTTTTTAATTATTAGAATGTGTAATTTGGGAAGGAATAAGAAATGGCCATCTACTCCTTCCTTTTTATTGTTTTTTCTATTTTCTTGTTTCGGGTATTTAGATTATTTTTGAAACATACAGATTGACAAGTCATTTCAAGCTTGCTCCATTCCACTATATTTATCAGGAATTAGTTCAGCTGAACAGTTACCACACTACTGGAGAAAGCACAAGTGTCACTTCCAGCATCTGCCCTGGGCATGGTGATCAGATATCCTGACAAAGGAAGGAAGCGTCACTGGGTTTGGGACAGCTCTCTATTCGAAGAGGTAGGAATTTCCTTCGTCCTCAGTCAGCTGGTGTGAAACTGCTTCTTTGTTTACAATACAATTTTATTCCTGAAATTAGAAAGATGAGCTAGAGGTTGAATTCCACACAGTTGCAATGGCTTTTAGCATCTCAGTCCTCATTGCCCTTGTTAGCACACTGAAAACTTGCTTTCCAATTTCTTACAACATCTGGGCACCATTAACTGTTACTGCAGTTGTGTCAGTGTGCAGAATATGTGCTTTAGACTGCTACATTCTTCTACACTAAGTTTCATCCTGTCATCTGAAAATACATTCTAATAAGCCAGAACATGGAGCCCACAAAAGTTTGTATTGTTCAGTACATAAAGCTTGCTGAAATTGTCTCCAGGGCTGTGACTTACTATGGCTGAGTATAAATGAAACTATACTATATTGCAACTACATTGTAAGTAAATTGTATAGTGATTACTAAAAAGAATACTGGTATTAGAAGCCTTTATTATTATTGCTGCTGGCCGGAGCTTTTAAAAAATATGAAATAACTTCTCATGATGCACTTTTGATACTAGTGTTTTAAGTAGCTGTAATGTATATAGATGGCTGATGGTGTAAATGTTATTTTTCTTAGTGATGTAGGCCTAGTGTGTATTTTGCCATGTATTCTTTCTCCAATTAAGTGAAAAAATGCAGAAAAAAAATCAGCAAAATTTGGTCGAAAAATGAAATGGAATTTGCAATCATTTTTATCTTTCATGAAGGAAAATGGTTTGTTGCACAAAATACAGTGTTGGAAAATGTGATTAAAATGGAGACGAGAATTGAACCTCAAGATAAGCAGAGTGGAATAATTCTACAGCAGAGGAAATTGAAAGTTTGTTATTTGTGGCATAGACATTGAAAATAGAAATGTAACTATCACTTAAAACTGAAAATGCAGCCAGAAAATAACTGGAAGTTCCATAAAGCATTTTGGGAAGAAATGCGCTTGCTTTTGGCAAGCCCAAAATATGTGCTTGGTCTACTCAGATTTATCATGAGATGGGATTTTTTTTTCATATAAGAATTAACAAGACCAGATTTGGTTTTAACTTTTTTAAAAAATGTTTTCTCTGTGTTGTGGGAACAATGAAAGTGTCTGTGCATTTGAAGGGACGAAGGCGTTATAGACCTGTTGCATTTATCATTCTGAAGGGTTCAGGGAAAGGAATATCTACAGTTCCTCATCTGGCATTGCCTGTAGTCTTTACTGATATGGGGACAACCTGGGACTAGGGCATGCTTGACACCAGTGTATCTGTGTCTGATGTGAGCTGTTTTATACTGGCAGAGCTCAAGAGCACAGATTAGGTGTGTCCTTTCTTTAAGCCTGCACTGAAACTTTGGCCTTGGGTTTTTCATGGGTGAACATGATCTTTATAGAGCATGGAAAGAGCTGTGTGTGAGCAATCTGCCTGTAAACTTGCATATAAGCTCTACTGAGAGAGAGTAACAATATTTAAAGCTAAGATATGGGAAGTGTTTGCCTTGTACCTAAGCACCAGAGTAAAGAATTTCTTGTGGATCCCTATTCTGTGGCAGAGCTGCTCTGCTGAGGATGGGAGTGAGGGAAGTAGATCTCATCAATGTAGGAAGGGTGTGATTGGTTTTGGTGTAAGTTAACTGCTCATGAGGGCAAGGCAGGCTCCCCACAGCCCAGCACACCAGGCAGCTCCTACAGGAATTGAAATTACCATGGAGAGCAAATGAAGCTGCCTGTCCTGAGCTGAGTGGGAAAAGGTGGGCTAAGGTGAAATAAAAAAATGGGTAATTTTTAAATGGAGAAGACCAAAGTTTGGATTTCAGATTTTGAGCTCTGGGTTCATTACACTGGGCAGAGGTTTTCTCAGTGTGAGGCTGATCTGGAGCTGCTGCAGTGGATTCACAAGGTCTGCCCAGCGAACAGAACTCCCCTGCAAGACACCACTGCTCTGCAGAGCACATGGCCCATGGCCTGCACTGAAATCTCAGCTCTGCCCTGCAGCTCAGCCAGAACCACTAAACTTGAGAGCTCCTGCTGTGCTCCAGTGTTTGTCTGCCTCTGGTGCCACTGTGCTCCTTTCTGGCTGTGAGTTTTCTGCTTTTTTAAAAAAAATTTCAAAATTTCTAGATTAATTTCATCTTCCATTTCGCCCTCTTGTTTCAACTACCCAGCTGTCAGTGTAGCTCTGAGACGTATTTTTCTGCTAGCTGTGGGGACAATGTGTTTAACTAAATAAGGGTGAAAAAGATATATCGTGGTCGTAATGAAATGTGACCATGTTGATATTTTATTTCAAGTTTCCTATCGGTGTAAATTAATTACCACCCACAATGAGCTCATTTGTGTAGTATCTGGATTTCATGTGAAGCTACAGTAGATAACTGACTAGCTAAGAAGCATTAAAATCTAACTCTTTGGTTATATGTTCAGACAAATGTAGATGCTTTATTAAAAAGGACAGTTGTAATAACAGCATAGGGAATAAAAGTAGGGAATGGTAAGGAAAATGCAGAGAATTTACACATTGCATTTGTAAGCCATCATTAATTTGATGGCTTTAGGATCTTTATGTTGTTTTCCTGTGTGTTCTGTTTCCCGTTTTCTTTAATTAAAAAGGAAACTTATGGAAATATATTCTTCAGGCAGTTAACATTATTTAATCACTCTGAAAAGGCCTTTTGGTGTAGCAGTAAAACTTTATAAGATGGTTGTCTATTAAGTATCTCTCCTGTAGGAATTCTTAAATCTGGTATAATAAGATCGCCAAGCTATCAGGTACTAAAAGAGTTTGCTGGAATAGAAAAAATAATGTTTTTTAAAGTAGATTCATGGCCCGTTGAAAAGACTCACCTCGCTGCAAAAGCAGAACAATATAATTTTATGGGCTGTCTTGTTTGCAAATGCATGAATTTAATCCTTGAGTAAATGAGTTCTCAGGGAGAGGGAATTATTCTGGGAAGGACACCGAAAGGATTGAGAATGTCACGTGTGAAGTTGATAAAGGGTCAAAGCAGAACTGAAGGCTGAAACTGGCATCAAGTTTTTTTAAGATGAGACAACTAGTGCACTGCAGTGATATTAAAATCTGCAGGAAAATTGAACGAGAGAAAGTGACATTTTGCCCTACTTAGGTAAAAAACCTGTAAAGCCAACTTACCTGGAAAATGGCTGCAGAATTATGAGGATGTTCCCTTCCATACCTTTCCTTAGGCTTTTCACTAAAACATCATGTGTGCTGGTAGAGAGCTGGGCTGTGCTGTCCTCCACTGGGACACCTGTGGGACAGATCCATCCCACAGTTTTAAGAGGGAGTGGAGCAATCTTAGAGCATTTTCACCTGTCTCCCTGTCTTGGGGATGTCTGCTCACCAAGCCCATCTCCCTGGAAGAGGGAGCTTGGCAGGACCTCACCCAGACAGGGGGGCAGGGGACTTCAGTTCCCTATGAGCAGAGGGTTTGGAGCACCTAAAGTGCTCAGCTGCCCTTCTGGCCTGGGGTAGCTTAGAGCTACTGAAGCCTTTTTTCTCTGTTTCATGGAAGGGTGTTTCACATTGTCATTATGTGCCTGATTGTGCAATGATGGTGTCTGTCCCCAGCTGGGGTGATAACCACACTGGTGCCCAGGTAGTGCCAGCTCCTCCTCTATAGAAATGACATGGACTTTTCATAGGATGGGGAGACTGTCCTAAGGGATAGGCACTTCACCCTTTCATCTTCCCCACCTTTTCTCTGCTTTTAACATATGATGTTTAATTGTTGACCATTAGGTTTTTTCCTGCTTGGGACTGGAAGAGGGATTGCCACAGAAGCGGCACACTGCTAGTGAAGGTCTTGCTTAATTAAGTCAGCAAAGATCTTAGCAAGCAGTATTCCAGTGACAAACTAGAAACATCAGACAAGCAAAATTTATTGCTACAGTACCTTATTTCAAAGTTGCAGATGAAGTTGTGTCTTATTTGAGGGCCTTAACAAGATGTTACTTTTGTTAATTTGATTTTTCTTTCCTGTCTTACAGAGTCAAATGACAGATGGGTAAGACTGAGCTGGGCTATGGGTACCACAAGACAGTTATTTTGCAAATATGCTTGTTCAGAGGTTTCCCTCCCAGCAAGAGAAAAAGAAGCATATTTTTGATTTCTGTTGTTTTCTTGACTGGTGCAGCAGCCTGAGAAGGCAATTAGAGCTGTAAAGACACAGGCACACTGCTGCCTGTTCTGACAACACTGCTGGGGCTGCATGTGGGGCTGAGGTACTGGAAAAGTAGAATGGGATGTTATCAACAATTGTTCTCTGCAAAAAAATACTTGTAATAAAATCAATGCTAGATCAAAATAATTCTATTTGAACCATTGTGTTAAGTAAATTTCCTAAATTTGATTTTTAAAGCTAAAAGATTTAATCTGAAATCCCCTTGAAATCCAAATATTTTATTTCAGACCAAATATTCTTTTCATTGAAACCAAAGGGATTTTTTTCTGACACCTCATCTCACTGGAACACAAAGAAGTATCTTTAAAACTTTAAAAAAAATCGGAATTATTTTTTATAACTTACCTGATGATCTTTATACATAGTCCTATATAACATCTAATTTATAGATCATCCAAATTTTTATCCAATCTATTTTTCCTCAAAAATTCCCTTTTTGGGATATGTAGTTCAATGAAACTTGTGACTTCTCTTAGGTTTGGCAGAACTGACCAGGTGTTTTCTTGTCGGAGATGTCAGCTTTTATCTCCAGTATGATTGAGCAGTGCTTTTCTGTAGTCCAGAACACCTGCCTCTAGGTGAGATTGTCACCCTGGGATAAGGCTGCCACATCTGACAAGGCTGTGTCAGTGCAAAACCATGCAGCTGTAACACTGAAGGCTTCTACTTGCCTTTTTAACACCCAGACTCTGAGGACTCTGCAGGGCTGCTGCAAGATTTCTTTCTTTTGAGCTTCTGGTTGTATTATTTTGTTAACAAGGTTGCTGTGTGACTCTGGAGGATTTTGCCTCTGTGTCTGTATTTTGTAGTTAAAAAAAAAAAAAAAAATCTATAACTCACCTCTTTGAAATTCTCAAAGGCTTCCAGAAAAGTGCAAAATGTTATACTGTTATAGTCCATGGCTGTAAATTTCTTTTCTTCTTACTACGAATTCTGCAACTTGTTAGGGCACATTATGCTTGTGTGTGTGGCCACTTCTCGTGTCAAAGGAATATATCAAATACCCTATTTTTCAAAATATGTGTCTTGGAGCCATTATTCTGCTTCTGACCTACAGTCTGGATACAGCTGATTTGGCTGCAGTGAAGGTTTAACTCTTTTGTTTTACAGCCCCTGGAAGAAGGACAGGCACTGGAGAGAGCCAGCAGGAGTATGAGATACTGCCGTTCATTGTGACAAACTGAAAATTAATGTCATTTATTCTCAGCTTTGAGAACTGAATTCCATGGGTTGTAATTGAATCTGCTCTCAGACCCATGAGTCTCAGTTCTTCAGCTTAGATATTTCTGTCTTCACATACATGGGAGATCAAAGAAGCACTTGATCATCTGCTGCCTCTTCTGGATGGTGACAGTAGCAAGCAGGAGAGGAAGACTCACTGATGTGAATCATTTCAATGAGGAGGGTTCATTGCAAAGGCCTGGCTCTCTCATGTTAAATACCTGTGTAGTGATTAAATCTCTTCTGAACTCATAGGCTCTGTGTTGCTGCTCACTGTTTGATTAGCTTAGTTCTTTCCTCTCATTGTTATCAAGGCTACATATAAATCCCTGAGATATTGTTGATTGGCTGATGGTCCCCAAACAGTGCTGAGTGTTGCAGTTCTACGGATAGCTGTGGTGAGCTCCCTTAGACCATGGTAAACCTGGATCTCCCTGGGCTGAACACTAAGTTTCCCAAATGATAATCTGCTCTGCCCTGCTCTCTTAGTACCGCTGCTGTGCATTTACTGCTTCTTTTGCTTTGTCTTATGCCAAACACCCATTTTCAACAAAAGTTGTTACCATAAAGAATATTCATTTGCACCAGGCACCAGCCCACTTATATAAACACAGATTTTCTTTCTTGACGTTGGTGATGTGATCCCAAATTTTCTAGATTAGAGAGTTTCCAGTGTAATCACTGATGGCAATGTGTGCGCTGTATGAAGGCTCGGTAGCACAAACATCCCTCTATAGGGCAATTCATTCAAGTCACAGGTTGATGCTTTTTCTTAGAAGACTTATGTTAAAATTTTTCATTCCAGGATCAGGAAAGTAATTGTGGTCTTTAAGCATGTAAAGAGGTATGATTATCAATGAGCTTTCCACACCACTTTCCTGCAATAAGAACACCTTCTAAATTACATTTTCCCAACTCAGTAAAGTGTATCATACACTGATCTTATCCCTACGTTACAAAGCTCTTAAAAGCATAGAAATGCTAAAATCCCACAGGTGCATGAAGATCCTGTTCAGCTAAGTAGCTTAAAACTGCCATGTGCCTTTCATTTTGAATATGCATTTACACTAAAAATAATGAGATATTAATCACTGTTGCCTGTGGATACAGATGTGCCTTCATATTGATGTACTTTAAACATAAATTTTTATCCTAGGTGTTGAAGAGTTTCAATTGTGGCTGTCTGAGATATATTGTGCTCACCAGCCTAGAAATTACATTTCTTGGAAGAGCTCACCATTTCCACCAGCTCCTGCTGTGGGAATATCCATTAAACAAAATGGAGAAACACACCGAGCAAACAACAATATCAAAATTTTGCTTTTTATTTTCCTCTATTATCCTTGTCAGAAAGAGAAAAAGAAATTTGAGATTAGATTTGGCAAAATCTACAGAAGACGAGATACTGATGGAACATTTTACAGTATGTCTAATGCAGGAAGCGTGGTGGATATTAGATGCCTTATGGTGCAAAACTTCATCCTCTTCCTTCACTGTGAAGCCCAGCCTCTTGGCAGTGATGCAGCAGAGAAGGTGGTGTGTGCATGGTGGTAACAAGGCCATGGATGAAATCAAGGAGTAGAGGAGTCTATGCAGTGCCATCTATGGGACAGAACAAAAATGTGGTATAAGTAATGCTTTTTTTCTCAAAAGAGTACACTAATTAATGAACTAATAATAGCACTAGTGATGTTGTCTCAAACTAAGCTTAAGTAGTTAAAACACAGAAGGGTGAACAAGTCACTATCATAAGGAGGCAGGGAGAAAATACGGGACTGTTGTTACTCTGATGATGGCTCATGCTTGTGATTGTACTCACAGGAGGGGCCAGGGGTAACCAGGGTGGGTGAGAGCTGTATGCGTACCCCCAGAGTGTGGTTCGTCACCCCCTACAAATTCACACACAAGGTTACCACAGCTTTGGTGAACTGCAAGTGGGATGTCACTACCAAAAAGTTGGTGGCCATATCTGCATGGGGCTGGACCTCCGCAAGTGCATGGACTGGCTGTGTCCAGGTGAAAGTCAGGAAACCTCTGTCTAAGCTTTGGGCTTCACCTCTCCATGAATGATGGCCTTCATGTAGGAAAACAGTCTCCTAGCCTGTGTGTAATGAAAAATATTTGTGTCCTGAGCAAATACATGTTCTGATCATAGCCTTCAGATGGAAAATGGTAGAGGAAAAAGATGTCCCTAGAGTTCATTATTCCGAAGTGGTTTTCCTCTCACAGCTGCCTGGATGTTTCTGTGCTCTACAGTTGCTGCTGGGTGAGAGAACAGATTAAAATGAACAGGTACAGAGCTACTTTGAAAGAAGATGCAAGCCTGCCTTTCAGCCCTGCAGTGACCAACCATTCAATGTGTTCTTCCTTAGGCCCAGGCTACTGTAGTTGCCTTTGAAGCTAGCTTGCCCTTTCATGACAAGGCATCTTCTTTTGAGATATTCTTGACATCTTTAAACCAGATAAGTTTTCAAGTCTCAGGCTGTCTTACTGACAGTGCTGTGTCTTTCTTGCAGAATATAAAGTATTTTCAGCTTGCGGTTTCAACCAATGTACCTTCTGTCTGTCTCATTTTACTGCCTCACAATATACCTATTTATTCTGCTTCACTCTAACTGGGGCAGCTTCAGGATGGCCCAGCCTGCAGGTCACACCCCCCAGCCTGCACATAGAAGCAATGCAGGGTCACGGTGCTGAAGGTAAAATGACCCAGTGGCTCCTTTTCTAGGGCTCTATCAAATGTACAACACATCAGGGTGTATTAATGGATATAAATCTTTACTGAATCCACCAGCTCTGTGCACAACCACCAGATGTTGAAGCATCACAACTTTGATGACGGCATCTCTTCTGGAGGATTTATCTGTTGCCCCAAATGTTTCATACCAAAGTGAAATTCTGATTTTTCATTGTACTTTTAAGTACAGAAGTGTTCAGGTGAATTCATCTAAATTTGTTAGTGCTGGCGTAGATTTGAAACTACTTTTTGTCACAAGTAAAGGTTTTCCTAAAAATATATACCCTCTCTATATCTCTTGATCTACAGCACCTTCTGGTGCTTATTCACAGATCTCAGACTCTTTATTTTGTTCTTAATAAATCCCGGGCTGAAACCCCGGCACAGCTCTGGCACATTAGCAGGGCTACCTACATTTTGCAGATGAACAAACTGGAAGACCAAACACTTAAAATGTAGAAGCCCTGAATCCTCTTGCATACTTCTTCCTTTGTCATTTTCTTCTTACTATTCACAACAAACAAATTAGGAAAAACATCTACATAGTGCTATGAGCGTGCCCCGGTGTCACCACACTGCTTGTGTGGTTTGTTGCCCTCCCTTCGCTTGACTGACATTCTGTTCCCACTTCTTGGTTCTTGATCCCACCCTGCCTCTATCAGGGCAAATCTCTTGAAATTTTTTTGCTTTTCTCTCCAGTATATAGTGTATTATCTTTCTCCCTCTTTATGTTATTTTTTTTCCCTTTTTTTAGCCCATCCCCCAGGATTCTGTTCTCCTTGATCCAAGACACTGCTTGAATCTGGTGAAAAAAGTAAACCTCTTGTGCTGGAGGGCCTGATGAACTGCTTCAAAACCAGAATGAGAACAAACAGCAAAGCAGCACAGAGAGAGGAGCTGCAGATGGTCTCTAGGTGCTGGTGTGTTTCACTTTGCAGGTAAGGGGAAAATGTGCCTTGTGGCATTGACCACTACTCCCTTTTGCTGCCTCCCACCCATCATCCTCTCCTTAAGCTTCTGCGTTTCTTCCTTAACCTGTTTGTGCCTTGCCAGGTGAGTGCTGTGGAGAGGCTCAGTACAGGCTGCAGGGAGGTGTTCTCAGCAGATCATTTCAGGTACCTCCAAACAGTGGCTGTGCATTGCACACTTATCTGAGGATGGCTCTGCACAGCCTGCCCTTTGGTAATCCAGGACAAGGCAGCTCTTGCCGACTGTGGCTCATCTTTTTGGCTAGCATCCCTTTTTGCTTCCAGGAAAATGGTGAGTTTGTGTCAGGTTCAGTAATCCTGATGTCTGCACAGTCGAGAGAAAAAGCATTTCACTGTGAGAGTGTGTGTGCCTGTACAGCTTTGACAAGCCTCTTGTCTCCCTTGGTGAAGAGACAGCAGGGCTGAAAATCTATGGAGTCATATTTGCTGACTAAGGTCACTAGCTGGCAATGACTCAAAATATGTTTTTCTGGCAGCCCAACAGTACGGAATGTTGTGCTTTTTCTGTTTCTTTCCTTGAAAAAATACTCTACATCAGAAAAGTTAATGCCTCAAGAGATCCAGGAAGGTCTGTTCCTTTGATAGGATACATACATGCACTCTAGTACAGAATTCTCTGTTCACTGGCATCCCTTCTTCACTCTGTTGTGCTAGCCTATTTTCACATTGGGAAAAAGAAACTTTTATAACTTACATTATAAACTATATTTACTAGATTGTCTTTCTGGTAGCTATTCTTTTTTTCCACTTTCTGATCACTTACTGTCAATGTGGAGAAGGGTGTTGGGCAAAGCCACCTGGACAGGCTGTACCAAGATCTCACTGAGTGCCTGAGATGTTTCTGCCTGCCATGAAGTAGCTAATTTCTAAAATGAGGAACTTTTCCACTTTTTAGAAAATCCGTGTTCCATGCTAAAGACAGTACTTAAACTGCCTCCACACCTATGAATCATAAAATCACAGTACCATAGAATGGTTTGGTTTGGAAGTAATCTGAAAAATCATGGAGTTCTAACCACCTGCCATGTGCAGGGCAACATTCCACAAGACCAGGCTTCTCCAAGCCCCATCCTGGCCTTGAACACTTCCTTGAGTACTTGAAATTAGTCAAAAAAAGCATTTTGTTAGAAGAATCTGCCATTATAGCTTTTCTTACTTTCATTTTTCTAACTTTTTTTAAAAGCTTTTTTCTGACTTTGTTCCCCTTTGTTTTTCTTTGTCTTTTACTCCAGAAGAATTTTGGAGCAAAAAAGAATACAGTCATTGGGAGAGGAAGCTGTTGACATTTCAAGATGGGAAGGGAATTTTAAATCACGTTTGAAATAAAATTACCTTGCCCAGAAGATCTGTCGATATGGAATAATATCTCTTGCTTGCCTGTAAACTCATCTGCTGTGCAGGTGATGGCAGGGTAAAATGAGCCTTCAAGCATCACCACCAAAGCAGGAGGCAGCACTTGCACTGTGCTGTGGAGGTACCCCATAGAAGCAGGTCATAGATAAATGAGGCAATGTGTATAAAAACAGTAATCATTTAGATGGTTTTTCAGATTCATAATAGTGTAAAAAATAATGATAATTAATTTGTTTTTTAGAAAAACACTCAAACCCAGACAAACATTTCCATCTTCTATACAAAGCAATTCAATTACTGTTTTGGTGGAGTTGAATCTCTTGGTATTCCTGTGAGAAATTTTGCTCTTTATTTATTTTTTTTTTTATGGACTGGGACACAGGGACATACTTGCCTGAAGGCACAAAAGGAATCTATTTGAAGTTTTGTAGGAATTTTGCCACAGTTAATAACTACAGGTTGAAAGGAGTCTCTCCATGTTGTCCTTAGATTAGGCTTCCCACAAACAGGCGCCCGAAATGCAGCAATGTCCATTTTCTGCTCACACTGCTGCAGAGAAGGCTGCTCTGCCTATTCCATCCAGGGAGAGCTCCTACAGAAGAAGAAACAGCCTCATGATGCTCAGCAACCACTGAACACCACTGGAGGCAGGGCCACCTAAATCACAGCCCCTCCTCAGAAAGCCTCCTGCCAGCATTTTACAGCTTCACTTGTTTTTCACGTTTCTTCTTTTCTCTGTTTTCCTGTACAAACTCAGGCAAGGAAGAGCTTTTCCTCGGTACAGAAATCTCTGGTTCTTGGAGCATTTTTAGGCCCACTGCTACCACTCAAGCGGTTCATTCAGAAAGCCCTTCAGAGCAATCCTAGGCCGCGGCACATCCCTCAGTGCCTGGGGACTTGTACCAGGTTGGGGCTTAACCATGGAAATTTTTATGTTTTCCAGCATGAAAACAAAGCTCTTCTCTTGACTGAGACCTCTGGCAGTGCTGACAGCATTTCCTGGGGTGCTGCCAAATTAAAAACAGTGGTATTTTCTCTGAAAAACAGAACCCATATTTAAAGTATCTAAGTTGTGTTTATGAAAATCTTGGACTCACTTGATTAGGAATTTTAAGTTGGTCAGAGTCCTTGAAGCATGCCCACTTCACCCTCATTTCTGTAGGAAACTGCAGCTGCTCTGATGAAAAACAGTTATTTAAAAAATTGCTTGTAGCTATGGCAACCTTCATGCCATGTATTTCAATGGAAAATATAAAACAGCATCAGATGTTTCTTAATAGGAAATTTATGAAGATTTTAGTCTTTGTACATTTAAAAATTGAAATATTCAATCTTTGAAAGGGGTTATAAAAATCTCATTAATTTTTGCATTTTTGTTATGTGAGCTGCTGCTTAACTTTTTGTTTTGGTTTGGTTTTTTGTTGTTTTTTTTAGGATTCCTTTGGTTGCTTTAACTCTTCAGAGCCTAACACCTGGAGCACTTTCCAAGTGACAGCCCCTCCTTTCCTGTCTGTGCCTGCCTCCCACTCTATCTAGTTTTTTACTGGAGGGACAGGCCAACCAATTGTGCTGGCACAAGGCTGGAGAAGTGCCAGTGATCTCAGACTTCGCCTTCCTGCAGTAAATAATTCAAGGGGGTTAATTTAGCTCTTTGCCCATTAATTGCCTGGTGTTTGTCTGCTCTGAGAGAAACAAATAGATGTGCTTGTAGTTGGGTTATTTTGTACCCCCATATTTCCATGTTCTTTCTCAAAGGCACAAACATTCACAGGGTACTCAATTTGCCTAAGAACAGCCCCAGTAGTATTTAACCTCCCAGACAACGCGTATTGGAGGGGTAAAATTTGCAAATCTGCTATTTTAATTTTGGTTTCTTCCCTCTTTCTTTCCTCTCAGCCTTCTTACTTTCAAAATCATGAGGATAAAATTAAGGAAGCCTTGCTGAAACATACAGCATAGGCTGCCCTAAATGCCTGGAGCCATGCTGATACCTTCTGGTGCCTCCAAAGTGTGGATTACATCTAACTAATACTATTTCTTGATCAGTGGTTTTGACACAAACGCATCAAAGAGATTTATTTAATTACAGCTGTAAGAGCAAGGGATTTTTTCTAGGCAGCTCCCAGTGTGGCAGCAGTGAAATTTCCTTCTAGTGATGGGATTTTTGCCTGCTGTAGGTGACTGAATGCCCCATCACTCTTGTGGGGTTTTTTTTGTTTTACCTTTTTTCTGGGCTGGTCTGAAGCTACTGGTTGGCACTGGAAGATGTCTAAGATGTGGGCACTTTCCTCAGGTGCCATAAGTTTGTATAACTGAGCATCAGCAGCTTTTGTCTAATTACTCCTGGCCCACGTGTTGAAATGTTCTTTTTTGAAAATGCCCCACAGTAGGTTATAATGAGGAGGTGTTTTCAAGGTATTCAAAGAGGACGTTTGTGTTTCTTTATTCCAATATGTAAAAAAAATTGAATTGATCTCATATCTCTCAATATATCTGAGAGGAAGTAGGCAAAGGCTGTGAAACATTCAACACCTTCTTGCTCTCCCATTTTGTGTTTTGGAGGACTGACATTTGCTCCACTCTCCTCTGGGTGCAATGGACTTTCAGTGTTGGATCCATCTGCCTTGTCTATTGCTGTAACCAGATGAGACATTACTGGTACAGAGAAGAATATCTACCTTTTAGACAGAGCTCTAGAAGGGGAATTGCACTACTGCGAAGAAGATTAAATGAAATTATGGAACTTCGCAGTCCATTGACTGCACTAAACCACCTACATTTTATTTAGAGTTGTGAAGCTCTAATGGAGCTTGGAAAAAGTTGCCAAAAGGGCTGGAACTCTCTATTGGAGTGGGAAGTTTCTGATACAATAAGAAATTAGAAGGGTCAAGGAAAATAAGGCTGTGTGGGATCTTAAGGAGCCCTCTAGTCTCTCCCATGCAATATGCTTAAAGGCATTAACAGAATCATGGAGATGAAGGTCTTAGGTTCAGGGCTGGATCTACACTTGAGCAGATTTATGTTGCAAAATTTCCTATCATAGAGCAATCACACATGAAAAGATATGTTGCATTCTTCTGCCATGAGGGGGAAAGTTTAGGAATGCTGAGACCTGAGGTCACCGAGTGCCAGTGTGATCCTTTATAAGCCAGCACAGCATGAAAGAGACTGGAAGTACAGGGCTGCAGAGACATCATCCAGTTAATATCTGCCTCTCTTCAACTGGATTTTATGCATGGAACAACTTGTTCAGTCCTGAGATTTAAGTTCTTCTTCCTTTTTTGGGAAGTTTCATGTGCAGCATGCAGACACGCAAGGCTCTACTGTGTTGCCATCCATGTGCTATGAGTATGGCCGGGTCAGTGCCAAACTGTGCACTAAAATAGCATTAGCACCATCTACTTTGGGACATTGTGCAGACGCAGTCAGACAATGAGCCAAAGCCTACTATTTCAGGAGAAATATTATCTACAATTTGCATAGAGGCAGCCAAAAAGCTGTTAGAAGCTCTAGCACATCTATTTATGCTTTTCTGTTTTGCTTTGGTTTTATAGTCAAACTTTAGTCAGGCTTCTTTCAGTAGTGTGACAAATTGAACACCATTAGCAGGCCAAAGACGGGGAAAGATTTGGGTTAATTTGTTTCAGGAGGATTTGTGCCCTATACAAATTAACTTGCAGATGGCACTAGACCTTGGCTAGGGTTACATTTCACTTGGAATTTTCTCAGTCACTTTTTAAGACAAGAAGATAAAGATAGCTCTCTCTTTTCAGTAAGTCAGTGCATTTAGCTACAAAAATATAATGGAAGAAAACATGCAGTTTGGAAAGGAACCAGCAGTGTTTGGTTTGTTCTAAATTTTCCCACTGAAAAAAATTAAATGTTTGAAGCCCCACTACTCTCCATCCGTTCATAGGGTCTCTCCAGGAGAGGTAAATCTGGTGCTGTGATAACTTTGAAATCTTTGTACATTTCTTAGTGAGTGTTTAAAGTTTCACTACTCCTTCCTAGTTAAACATCTGACAAGCTCTGGCTTTTCTACTGTGTGTTTTTACTTCCCTTCAGTGATTTTTCCCTTACTCTTGAAGCTCACATCCACAGGGAAAAGGAAAAAACTGCACCAGTTCTCTGAAATTCTGCTAAATAAAATCAGCTCATAAAAACTCGGTTCGAGGTCCAAGAAATCTTGAGATAAAGCCAAGTTCTCTGATGCATACTCTTCAAATTTGGCTGAGAGTGTGAAAACAGGCATATTTACTTGAGCAAAAAAAATATTTACAGGACCCCCAGTAGCTCTGTGTTTTGCCGTCTGGCTGTGCCGCTGCAGATGTTCCGCAGCTTCCCGGCGTGTGAGGGAGCAGGCAGAGCCAGCCAGGTTTTGAGCCATCCCAGGGATTCAGGGTTTTCGGTGATTTTCCCCCATTCCCCGGAATAGCAGGAACGGTAGGAGGCTCCCTTTGCCCACGAGAGGGCAGGAACGTTGCGGCAAAGCCCGCTCGGGGACCGCGATCCCTCGGTTGCTGGGAATGGGATTCACGGAGATGCGCTCCTTGTTTCCCAAACTATCAGCCTCCTGCTCTTAACAGAAGAAGGGAAAGCGGTCCAAGAGGGAGGATAGGCATCGAGTGGGACAGGTTGCTAAGGGTCAGCTGAGCTTTCTGGGGAGTGGGAAACAGAGAATGAATCTTTGCCAGTAATTATAGTAATTGTGAAGGAGGTGTGGCATCTTCAGGAGCTTGTATTAGCATGCTGTTTAACAACTTTGTTATGAACACGGACACGGGGATTGAGGGCACCCTCAGCAAGTCTCTGAGCTGTATGGAGCTGTTCACACAGTGGAGGGAAGGGATGCCATCCAGAGGAACCTTCACAGACTGGAGAGGTGGGCCCATGAGCATATCATGGACTTCAACAAGACCAAGTAGAAGGTCCTGCATGTAGGTCAGGGCAATCCCAAGCACAAACACAGACTGCGTGGAAGGTGGATTGGGAGCTGAGATGAAGGACTTGAGAGTGTAATCTGATGACCTTAACTTGACCCAGCAATGTTCACTTAGAGCCCAGAAAGCCATAAGTGTCCAGGGTTGCATCACTAGCAGAGTTGCCAGCAGATGAAGGGAGATTCTGTCCCTCTGCTTTACTTTTGAAACACCCTACCTGGCATGCTATATCCAGCTCTGGGGTCCCCAATGTAAGAAAGACATGGACTGACTGGGTTCAGAGGAGGCTACAAAGATAATCTGAGGCCTGGACAACCTCTGCTATGGAGACAGGTTGAGAGAGCTGGGGTGCTTAACCTGGAGGAGAGAAGGTTTCAGGGAGACCTTAGGACAGTTTTCAGTACCTAAAAGGGCTCCAAGAGTGTTGGAGAAGGACTTCAGAAAAGGGCATAGAGTGATAGAAAAAGGAGAATGGCTTTAATCAGAAGGAGAATAGGTTTAGATTAGGCGTTAGGAAGAAATTCCTCCCTGTGAGGGTGGTGAGGCCCTGGCACAGGTAGCCCAGAGAAGTTTTGGGTGCCTCATCCTGGAAGTGTTCAAGGCCAGGTTGGATGGGGCCTCGAGCAAACTGGTCTAGTAGAAAGTGTCCTTGCTCCGGGCAGGGGGCTAGAATTGGATAATCTTTAAGGCCCCTTCAACCCAAACCATTCTGGTTTTTTATGATTTTACTTTTAAAATACTAGTTTTATCAAAGAATTTACAGGTGTAGTGGAACAAGGGGAAAAATTTAAAAGGGAGTGTTCTCAAAACCATTACTTTCACAGACTGGCACTGGACTTTTTTCGCATTCTAGGACAGGAAGAAAGATTCAGTGATCCCAGTCATATTTATTCAAAATAGCTCTGAGGTTGCCTTTCCTTCAGGAATTGTCTTTCTGTACAGAAGATTGCTGAGCTGAAACTGAAAAATATTTGCTACATCTCCTTCCCCGAAGACGCCTGGTTTTCAGGAGTATGTCTGTCCCTTTTGTGAAGATGCCTGCAGAGCTGCTTGGGAAGCCAAACAGAACTCTTTACATTTGTCATAATGCGTTGATTGCTTTTTTCAATACTGCTGATGTTGGTAAGAACAGCAGGGCAAAAACATTAATATTAGGCAATAATGTTTATCTCACACACAAAACGTTTGGATTTGGTTCAGCTACTGCTGTACAGGCAGTGGTGGTATTAGTCTAGAATGATGTTGGAATTAAGGGTAGAAGTCTATATGACCGCTGGGCTTAATACTGAGCCAGTTGTCTCCAGGGCTAGACCCTGACCAAGTACTGAGCATCTCTACAAGTGCAGATCTTTGGGGCAGCACTGCAGCTAAGGAAAGCTTTTATCTGCCTATGGGTAGGACAGAGTGAAAAACCCTGTCACCATGGAGTGCTCTGAGTGCTGGTACTGTGTGTCTGCCACTCTCCATCCACAACAACAAAATAAAAGAGAAAGAGGCAGCTCTTCAGGTGCTGTGCTGGGAAAGCATATTACAGAAATAGAAAAAATTGACTTGGCACTGCCCTCTGTGGGAGCAGCTGCCTTTCCACAATACACAGAAGCACCAAAAATGCTTCTTCTCCACACATGGGAGAGACAGTAGTCTCCTCTTCTGTCATTACTGAAGAACTGCTCAAATTAGTTAATAATTTTAATGTAAAGGCATTTGTATTTTGATCTAGAAAGCTATGGCTGCTCTCCAAATATTCAAGGTCTTTTTCATCTGAGTAGATGAGTAAATATTACAAATACATGATAAAAAGCATTTCACTGAATACTTTAGCATTCACAGTTAGCATTACACTGAATACAAAGAGGCTGAAAGATAACACTGAATTGCTGAAATAAAATGCATCAGTAGATGTAAATGCATCTCACCTGTGAAAACTTAAATTGCTTTTGTCTGAATGTCTGGTTGTTACCAACTGAGTTTTGCAATCCATCTCAGGCATGGTAGAGCCATTTGTTTAAAATGCTTAACCTTTGTGTAGGAGTTGCTCCAGTAATGACTCAGGAGGAGATTGCAGTGAATTGAATCACTACATAAATTTTCTACTGCCTGAGAAATTCAGCTGCAGAAGAAAGGTTAGTGAAAAGCCTCTAAAGTGCAATGTCATTGCAGCCTAAAGTGCTCTGATAATTTAAAGTTGATAACTGCTGAAGTCTGGGCTGAGCCTCACCGCCGATTACTTTTTCACTGCAGGATTGTTTTCCTGCTTTTCTTTGGATTATATTGGTATTGCCCAGTGTCCAAATACAGAGAATGTTTCCATTCAGTGCTTTTTTTTGTATGCAGAATGCGTTAATCTGATCTAAGCAGCAGATCATGTTCTATAAGCTGATATTTTGACAACTCGTTTGATCCATAGCCACTTCAACTTTCCTAAAGTGTTTGAAAGGAAAACATCCTGGCACTGAAAGCAGAGCTGAAGAGGTCCCACTGCTTAAAGGCACTGAGGTACCTTCAGCTGATGAAACTTTTCTGTCAAAGGACTCCAGGCCTAAACAAATATACTGAAACTGTGGTGAAAATCTTGCAGATGATACTTCCTTTCTCAAAAGGAGGTACCTTGTTCCTCTCAGATCAGAAACTGAATCAGAAAAATTACACTTTTCCAAGAAGGTAGAAATTTTAGTCTTTAAGGAGAAGAACTTCTCTGCAGAAGATGGTTGTAAGGGTGGCAAGGGGATGTCTGTGAGCAGTCTCACCAGAGGGTATCCAAGATTGTCAGTGTCTCCAAGCAGACATGGGCAGGACTGCTTTATTTTAAGCCAGTTCTCAGCTTTCTGCCCAGCAGAACTCAGCCTTCCAGCACCTCCATTTGTACACAAAGAGAGGTGCAGCCTTAGAAGCTGTGAGGATGGTAATCAGCAACCAGCTCTCTCTGCTGTGGGCAGAACTCCTGGTCCTTTGCCTGCAGCCTGTGCCAGTTGTGGCTGTGGGAAGGATCGGCACAAAAACAGAGTTGTCCTGTATTCCATGGACTTCATCACTTACAGCAAACTGAGCATTAGCCATCTAAACTTGTTCAAACCAGGCAGCCTTACAGCCCCAAAGAAACTAAATGCAGAGACCAAGCATTTCATGGGAGTCTGAGAACCCTGTTGGATGGCAGAGGGGTGGGAACAACCTCATTTTCCCACAGAGAATAATGAAATAATCATATCAAAACACACAAAGCTACTGATTTTAAGGGAGTTCAGTTATCCAAGGGCGACAGTAAGACAACAAGCTTTTCCCTCTGTTTGACACTCACTTCTCTTCCTTGCCTGGTATTTTATAGCCGTTTCTGTGAACCAAGTGGCTACTTAGCAAAAGTAATGTGTCAGTATGAGAACTTTATATGGGGCCTGCAATATCATCACTGAGATTTAATGCATTTCAAAAAACATTAAGGTCAGGAGAAATAATTTATCACTGGCTTACCAGTTTGCTTCCCAGCACACACCAAAAAACAAGGGGTTTATCAAGGGGTTCTTGCACTGCTTCCGGGAGTTATTGGCAGAAGCAGCTCCTTGGAGCTAAAGTGAATTTAATATGACTAAAGTTTAGAAAATTCTTTCTAATTCAAATTATCTGTGATAAAAAAACTACTTGTCCTAGGGTTAGAATATAAGCCAAACATCTTATACCTGGCAATATTTAATAGCTGTGCATATGCAGCGTTTTTGCTCTGCAACCCAGAATATTCTTAATATTTTTCTTAGAGACAATGTTTGTGTTGGCTTTCCTCTAAATTCATAGTATTTCATTCTCAGACAAACTGCAATGAAACCTACATATCTATTAAGAAGTCTTGCACCTAGATAGAGAAAATGTAGTAACAAGATTGCTAAACAGAAATTGCTATATACTTAAATGATCATGAGCTTGTCAGCTGTTCCTTTGTTCGGATTATTATAGCCCCACATAAAATATTTGACTGAATGCTCAACTTTTCCCCAGCTAGAATCCAGATGGACGTCTGGTAAAATAACAAGCACACCCCACTCCACCTGTCCTCAAAATCCCCTTCCTGCTTTGGCTGCATTTCTCCCTGTGTCGAAGCCAGTATTTTAGGAACTAAATTGGACAAAGCAAGCAAACAACCTCTTTTGTGTTGATTTCCAAATCAAATCATTGTTAATCACATCAATAGTCCCAGCTGGTTCATCAGCCTTGGAATCCAGCTTTCTGGCTCTAAGGTCCTTTGCATGGATGCCACCTGTGTGCTCCCCAAGTTTGCTATTAATTTTTGTTAGAAGCATTCATTGTCTGATTCTTTCACCAATTCTGCATGAGACATTAGATTTCAAATCTCTCTGTGAAGGGAGGGAGTCGCTGATCAAGGGCACCAGTGACTCACCTAAAAGGAACAGCAGTTCATCAGTGACTAAGAAGTGTGGCACATGTTTCAGTGCAGTAAGCTGCTAATTTCTGGGGCTAAACCCTTCTCTTTTGGAGTACATCTCTGTTGGTGAATGTGACACCTTAGGCGGTGTCAGACTGCCTCCTCAGACTGTGCTGAAAATGTGTGTAGCGGGTTTGGTTCATAATCAGGTGGAAACACCAATTTAATGTAGGGGTTTGGTCCAGAATACTCTTTACTATTTACCTTCTGTGAGATAAGAATTAGGAGAAATGCAAAGCAGGCACCAAACTTGAAAGAATATAAAGAAATTTATTAACAGACCTAAAAGAGGGAAAAAGAAAAAAAATAAAATCATACCACACCTTCAGAACTCTTCTCCTCCCCCCACCTTTCTCCCTTCTCCAAGTGACAATGTAAAAAGACAACCCTTGAGATGTTCAGCCTGTTTACCACTTCCATAATAGCCTTGTTCAGTTCATTTAGGAAGAGGAGTCTCTCATGCTATGGAGAAATTATCACAATGAGACAGCCGCCCATGTTGGTTTTCTGTTCGCATCATGTGAGAGTCCCTTCCCACGACTTGTAGCTTTTCCCACAACTACTTTAGAGGGTCCAATCTTGAGCTACTGGGGCGCAATTTTAAGATTGAGCCATTCAGAAACAAAAGTTCTCTTTACCATCTCTGGGAGAGTTTCCTCTCTAAGAATAGAGGCTCTCCTCCTTCCCTGGGAGCAAAGGGTCCTCCTCATCTTCATCTCTAGGACTATCTCTGGGAGCATCTCTAGGAACTGAGGTCTTCTCCTTTCCCATTTGGAGCAAGAGTCCTCATTGCTTCCATCTCTTCCTGTTCAAACTTCTCATGAAATTACAGCTGCTTCAGCATCTGCCTATCTCAGCGCAGGTGCTTTTGCTCACGAGTACAAGTTGAACGCTCCACCCCCCATGCCTTCATGAAATTACAACGGGTACTCTGATACATCATAGCTTTACAACAGAATTTCAGCTTTAAGCATCTCCTCTTTCTTCTCCCTCAGGTTTTCAGCTCTTCACAGCACTAAAAGGGTTAATCTCACCCTTGCAGCTGGAATTTCGCTTATTGCTTTTGGTCACATGATCCTTTGCCAGACAGCAGGGCAGCTTTCAGCTGAATCTTGGCTGCACTGGAGAGGGGGAGCCAGGCTACTCCGTCTGCCCACAGTAGGGCTGGGGGGGGGTTCCGCGGGTGGAACAGGTCCATCGGCTCCAGGATGGCTGTGGCCCGGCCTGGCCTGGCCTGAGCAGGGCCTGGGCCGGACCCACCAGCCCCTGCATGGGGCCCACAGCCACCCGTCCCAGCGCCGGAAACGAGACAGAGCCTCTGCCTGGGGTTTGTCTATTCTTAAGTGTGGATCACAGAGGCGGTCACAATTTTAAATGGCTTGAAGAATTGTCCATGTTCAAACTGGCCAGCTGATAGGTTCTGTCAGGTCACAGAAGAAGCTGTAAGCACCCCTTTGCAAGAACATCACTTCCGAGACTATGCTTTGCTAACCCATGACAACGTGGCAGAAGCCTGTTCTTGATGACATTTGTCCTGAGGATTAATTTCAAATCCATGTGCTTCTCTTTGTGTTTAGTGAGATGCCTCTCTTGCTTTAAACGAAGCAAGTGCCTATGTTTTGGGAGGAAGACGGTCAGAGCAGGGACAGTGGAGCTGTGGTCTGACTGGCAGGGGCAGCACTGGTCCTGGCAGTGTGGGAAGGGATGGAACTCAGAGTCAGCAGCTCTGCCTGAGGTCAGATTTCACTGCAGGTGGTGAACAACTTCTTCACTCTGTTGCAAAAGAAGGAAGAGAAGGAGGGAGACACAAGTATGTCTATTTCCAACAACAACAAAAACCCCAGCAGCATGCACACACAGGCAAACAAGCACATAGAGAGTACACCCCAGTCCCATGCAGAAATGCCTGTCAGGCTGGATTAAAGTCTGCATAGGAGAGGATGAGCCTTGGAGCTCTCCATCCCTTCTTCCAGATTGACAGACCTCACGGGAGCTCTGTCTAGTCACACCTCGGCAAAGCTGGCTGGGAAAACATATGCTGCCCGTTTGACACAAATTTACCCTGTCAGAAAAGCAAGACTTCAGGACTGTATCTGTAACAACCATTAAGAATGGCAAATTAATTAACTTATTATCTAATTAACCTTTTGTGTCTCTGCCAGTTCTTTTCCAGTCCAGTGGGGCTCGCCCTGCCTGAGCACTGCAATGTCCTAGGCAGCCCTAGTTCTGTTAAAGGCCAGTGTGCTGCTCACCTGGTCAGGAAAACGAGGTGCTCTCTGCTTAATGAGGCCACAGACAGTTTGCTTCTCCTTTCTGTGACAGTACTCCCTTGTGCCTGCGCTGACATTGCCTGGGGGTTGGCTGAAATACAGCATCAGGCTGGTGTGTGAGCTTTAGAGCAGGGTCACCAGCCTAGACTGAGACTGGAATTTGGTTTTGAAGGGTCTCTCTGCCTTAAAAATTGAAACTGATGAGGTGACGATGGTTCTAGAAGGAGACTTAAATGTCTCTTAGATTGTTGAGATGAATTTAGGGGATATTGGTGTAACATAAAGCCCTTTGAGCTATGTTTTAGCAGAAGGTCTGTGGCCGCAAGAAAGCTTTGTTTAGCCAAGGGAAAACAGGGGCTAATTCCATCCCTGCCATGGCTAATCTGCTAGAGACCACGGTGTCCTCTGCCAGGGCCTGCAGAAACTGCTCAGCACAGCAGGAGGCTCTGCACCATCAGACCACGGCAGAGCCACAGGTGAGTTGACCCCCTGTAAGAGACGGCCCGAAGATCTCTCATCTGCCTCACAATCATCGCCAAGGACAGAGGCTGAACACAGGAGTCCCAGCCTGGCTGAGGTGGGATGTCTGCCAAGTGTTGCCTGCAGGTGTGCCTGCTGGGAACTGGTACGCATTCCTGAGGAAATTAGTGCAGGTCACAGTGGACTGTGCCATTCTTGCTGCCCAGGTGGGAAGGACTGTGCTGAAGTGGAAAGGAATGACCTGTCCTGTACACCTGTCCTGTACCTGTTTCCCAAAGCAACAGGCCTCATAACAATGGCTGTAGATTTCCCCCACCTCTTCGCCAGTTGCCCTTTGCTAAATTAACCAAGACAATATCTCCCCATGGAAAGAAGATGAATCTATTGGCAGAAGGCCACGAGGACTTCATCTCATCCGTTGGTAGCTATTACCCCCCTTTTCTTCCTCTCTACCCTTTTACTTTGTTTTCTTTATCTCTCTTTCTCCTCTATCGCATTACTGTGTTGTGGGCACTTAATAAAGGTGCACTGTTTTGATTAAAACTGAAATCCCTTGTGTCCTTTTGCACTCTGAGATCTATAAATGAACCATCAACAACCCTTGCTTGTATTGGCGGATCATGACACCCCCTTAGGGCTTGTTCCTATTCTCTTGCTGTCACACTTCCATGTCTCTTCATTTGTAAATCAAATTGCCATGTTTTCTGCTCAAAATGTTTTGCGCTTCTGAAAATTATTGTTTGCACAGTGGCATTGGTATCACCCTATTTTCCCCTCTGAATAAACATTTTCTCTAGCTGAAAACAAAATAAATCCCAAACTACCATGGAAGAACAGAAAATTCTCTTGGATTAAATTTTCACAGTCTCAGTTAAATTTCCTTGCAAATGCATATTACTTCTGGAGCTTTCTATGAAGGCAGCAATGAGATTCTAATTTTTTTTACTACTGACCCTACAAAACTGTTTCTGCAGCATACTTATCGGGGTGTCATAGAGCTGATATATTCACTATTTCCTGTTTAATAGAGCTGATCTTCAAATTGACTGATGCCCCTTGTTACAAATATAATTTTACCCTTCTACTGCAGTGAGCAAGAGCAGGGCAATGGCCTCACTGTTAGAGACTGTGCTTGTTTCATTATTTTAAAATATGTTGGCACTTTGTTCATAATAGATGGCTTAAACAATATACATGCTGAATATTAATGGTAACAATAAGGTATTTATTTTACTTGTATTTGAAGAAGTAGGAAGCACAAATACTTTGTGAAAAAACTTG
Source organism: Corvus moneduloides (assembly GCF_009650955.1). Taxonomy (NCBI): domain Eukaryota; kingdom Metazoa; phylum Chordata; class Aves; order Passeriformes; family Corvidae; genus Corvus; species Corvus moneduloides. The sequence goes on from NC_045490.1 coordinate 11,487,715, forward strand.
GGGTTTGTGAGACTGAGTCCAGTTTTGCAGCTGTGCTGGATTACACCAGCATCCTTTTTTGAAGTGACTGGGAAAATACTGCAATTACTGCAGGTAATTGTTCACGTAAGGGTATTATGAAAGAACTTCAGAGAAAAAATTACTTTCAGAGCACACGAGCTGGTTTTATCTTTATCTGGCCAACCACAGGGTCTAAGACACATGCAGAGGGATAAAAGCTTGCTTTGCCCAAACCTTTTTAATCAGTGGCAGAGGCATTTATTATGTGTGTGGTAAGTTTGATGCAGGAGGACAGGCACATGTTGGGGTTTCAAGGCCATGTGGCCATTGGCAACACCTCCCATATTTCAGAGAATCATAAAATCATAGAAAGGTTTGGGTTGGTTTGGGTTGGAAGGGACTGAATAGACGATCTTTGGGTAAAGATTATCCCATTCCAATCCCCTGCGATGGGCAGGGAAATTTTCCACTAGACTAAGCTTTTCAGAGCCACATCCAACCTGGCCTTTAACACTTCCATGGATGGGGCGGCCACAGCTTCTTGGAGCAACCTGTGCCATGGGCTCACATCCCTCACAATAAAGAATTACTTCCTAATAATTAATGTGAACCTACTGTGAGTTTGAAGCCATTCTCCCTTGTCCTATCACTCCAGGCTCTTGTAAGTAGATCCTCTCTATCTCTCCTCAGGTAAGACACAATTAGGTAATCTCTAAGACATCTCATTTCCAGGCTGGAAAATCCGAATTCTCACAGCCTTTCTTCATAAGAGAAGTGCTCCATCCTTCTAATCAACTTGATTTCCTCCTGATCTATTGAGTATTGATGTGTTATCAGGTCTGATGTATCGTATTGTCCCAGAATTATCCTGCAAGGAGCAGAGCAAGAAGCTGCAGCAGGCCAGGAGGGAGGGGAACAGCTATGACTCCTCACAGCCTGGAGCAGCTCACAGAATCCAAGGCTGCCAAGCGGTTGTGCTGGCTGGGTCCTTACTGAGGCGTTTGGAGCTACAGCCAATGCTAAATCAGTTATGGTATGCTTTATGCGTAAATCATCACTGCCTTGTGGGGCACCAGGCTTCCTGAGAAGTGTGGCATTTCAGGATGTGGGGGTCTCTCTGCCCCTCTGCTCATGGTGGGCTTCAGCTCTCCCTGCATGGCTGCTGCCCTTTTTTCTCCTGGCCTTGACCCACACCAGCCCCTTTCCTCAGGATAGCTACATGTTCCTGTTCACATGCCAAAAAATATCTTCCCCAGTGTTTCCCCTGCTCAGAAAATTTAGGAGGCTGGAAAAAATTTCCATATTGCTACTGAAATCAGAGGGTTCCCCTGGGAAGGACTCCCCAGTAATATAAAAAAAAGATAGGAAATCTTTTAAGGAAAGAACATTTGAGAGTATTTCTGCAAAATGGAAAATATTTTATTTTTACAGCCTTGTGCACAAAATTTGGCTTCCTCCAAAACTGGAGATTTTCTCACAGCAACCTATGCTAATTCATTAGATGATGTTCATTCATGGAAATGTGAACTACAGTAATTTCTTCCTGCTTTTGTATGACAATTGCAATTCAGCCCTAACTATGGTGGTATTCCCATTACATGAGGCTGAAGAGTTTAAAATATTTACTCTTACCTTTAACTTAATAAAAGCTTTTCTCAATAAGCTTCATCTGACCCACTTCAAATTTGCTCCAAGGTGTAACAGCTGAAAACCTCTCAGGCACCTGAGGGGTCCACATTTCTTGCCTTTTTTTGTCCTGGGGAAACGGAGTCTATCCAACCTGCAGCAAAGCGGGGGTCTGCTGAGATGTAGTCAATAGTTGGCTTGTTTTCACTTTGATTTAAATTAGCAATTAATTTTGTGCTGCTTACTTCTGAAGCAGCCACGCCAGAGAATGCTCCTGGCATCCTGGGTACAGGACATCTCCATGTGGTGGGCATTTCTCCAGATATGTGGGAAGAGGGAAGCTCACCCATGGGTTACAGTGACTGCTAGCAGAAGGCAAACTCCTTTTTTGGTTCCTTATCACCAAATTTAACATCTTCTGCCTTTTATCTTAGTCAGGAAATGGGAAAATTTGCTTCCAGTCTGATTTTTATTTAGTATTACTAATTGTTCCCCCCACATAATAACATTTTTTAGCATCAGGACCTCTTTTTGGACTGCTTATGGAAATGCTGTATAACCTCCCTCACTACTGATCTCGTGTTGAGCAGCATAACCATTGAAACGAGAAATAGGAAGAGGGAGAGAGAGTGACAGTCACTTTCACCCACACATTACATTGTTTATTAAAAATCCGTTTGATAAATTTTCTCCTGCTCATTCTAGTCTTGCCTGTGTATTTATGTGTGTCATTCTCTTTGTATGAGGCTAAAAACTGCTGGAAATTGGTCACTGAAAGCAATTGTTTTGACATCAATTCATATATTTTAAAAGGTGATAAATTGTCAGGGTTTCTTTATTGCTCAGCTCACACCTGGGGTCAGCTCCAGCCCGTGGTTTACACACGAACTCAACAGCCTCACTATATAGTCCACTAGCATCTTTTCCTTTCCTGAGCTCATCCTGTCTGACTCGATCCTGCCAGGTGGTGAAGACCCAGAAAGAACAATGTGCAGGGGAGTGCACTTGGGTTTCTGGTAGGAAGACGGTGTCAGGAATTAAAGCTGCTGCTGTGAGAGAGATGGCAACAAAACCAGAAAACTTCCTCATGCAGAAGGAGAAACATTCAACTCAGCTATTCAAAGGTGATGCACAGGTATCAAGCCATGACTTTCACAATAATTTCCAAGGTGCAGTTAATCTCTGCCTAGATCAGGACTGGAAGCTTCCTCACCAAAGTTGCTTGGCAAGGTTGCTTCCCGTGGATGTGTCTGGCTGATGGCATTTGTCCTCACCTACTTTTTAGCGAGGAGAAAACAAGTACTTTTTTAATGCCTTGCCCGCCCATTCCAAGATCTTGGGGATTTAAGTGTGAAAATTTTATGTCATACCCAACATTCACTTCCGCATGGTGGGGACAATCAGAGCCATGCTACCTGTCAGGCAGTGGGAGCTGCCTGTTGGACAATGTCATTTCCCCACCCTGTAACAACATCACCCTTGCAGCCTCTCACTGCCGTCATCTGTCTCCAAAGGGCTGTGACTGCCCAGTCTGTGGATGTTTGGTGTAAGCAACTATCTCAAGCTGAGAAGACTGCTATTGGTACATTACAAGAGTATCCCTCAATCTTCAAATTGCTTATGGTAAAAAGCTCTAATTTGCAGGTATCACTCCTAAAGGTCAAAAAATTTCAAGCATTTGGGAATAAACCTCACATGCACTGGTGTGACTGTTTATGGGGTGAGGGAAGAGAGGCACAAAATATAAAGAAGCTGTGTGAGGGGCATTTTAACAAACATTCTTAACGTTTAAGTATTTAAGCCACAGTGAAGCTTTCTAGCATTATTAGAGCAATTAATATCCAATTACTTTCTCATCTCTACTTCAGTTCTTGAGTAATTAAAGCTGCTTCACATCAAAAGTGATATAAAAGCAAGGCATTTTGCATGTGAAAAGCTTCAGAGGGTGGGAGATTTTGGGGTTTGCGCACTCAGCAGTCAAACAGCTGAGGCTGGTGACACTGAATTGGGCTGCCTCCTCTGAGCACCCCTACAGGATCATGGAAAGACGCCAATTGTTGGATTTCTGTACTGTCTCTTGATTAAACGGCTGTTTCAGTTTGGTGTCCACAGCTTTCATATTTGTAATATCTTTGAGATTTTAATTTCATATTATTCACTAATTTAGCTTCTTGTCTCCTGCCAAGTCAAAAAAAGAAAGGTTTTTCTCTCCCTTCTTCTTCTTGTAATAAAGGCAAGTGTTTACAGAAAATTAATTATATATTTAAAGTCTCCTAATATAAATCTCTGATTCCTTTAAGTACTCAGATCTGGTAGGTAGTGCAAATAGTTATTGGAGTGAAAGACGCTGAGCTCTGAGGGAGGCTTAAAAGTGTTGCAAACACATGGGCAGCAAAATGGGTGTCCCTGAGGCAGTGGGTGCAACACCCTTGGACCTTGAGTGGGTGCTGCCTTCAACGTCTCCTGCAGCCCCTGGGAGTGGTAGAGCTCGATATCATGGTCATTTCTCCAGAAATGTGGGAAGGGGAAAGCTCCCTCATAGGGCTGCAATTGTTGCCAGTCTGCTAGCAGCAGAAAAACAACTCCACTTTTCCTTTTCACCTTAATTTTACATCACCTGCCTTGCATCTTAGCCAAGGTAGCTGGAGAAGAAATACGTACCAGCCTAAATATGCTCTAAAGGACGATACTGTCTTAAGTTTTAATTTTATTATTAGAAGCTAAGGATATTAGCATATTCTAAGGCATTTCCTGGACTTTTATCTTTTATCACACTTGTCAACAATTTTTCATTGGCATTGAGGGCTGTAGTAAAAGTGAGCAGTAGGAAAACTAGAAACTATCTGAGGGGGGTAGCTGTGGAAGGAGGACAAAAAGTAGTGGGAAGACACCTGTGGCCAAGGGGTTCTGCTATTGCAGTCTTCTTGGCAGGGAAAGGTTTTGAGATTCTCAGTGCTGTTGGCACTGAATTGCTGGAGAAATCAGCATGGAAGGATCAGCTGGCAGCTTGCCGTGGGCAGTCCCAATCCCACATGTCTCAGCAAAGGAAACCTCAAAGGTCATAACTAGAAATGACGCCTGCAGATATAATCATTTAGTTTAAACATAATCTCAAATTTCAGCCTAATAGCTGGAGCAAGACCAGGCAAGTTTACCTGTCCTAGAACTGCACTGCATTGTAAATTCTCTATGATTACTAAATTTTAATTATAAATTGCTGTTAAGAATTGCTGATGAACTGTGAAACTAAGTTGTGAATCCAGCCCTAGAGAAATATTATGAACCACTTTTTTTTCTCTCCAAAATTGCTAAGTGGCACACAGCTCCAAGTGGCACAGGGAGGGGAGAAGGACTGCCCAAATAGCAGACTAGCAGAAAAATCAAATTTATCCTAAAATTTGGCTGGCCGCAAAACTTTATCAAAAATAAAAGGCAGATGTGACACAGCCATGCCACAGCAAACACACAGGCAGTGGGTTTTGCTCAAGTCTGCTGAGCCTTCATACAACTGCAGAGTGGATTTTGCTGGCCCGGGTGTGAGAGTCTCATGGTTTTGGGGAAAGGAATACAGAAAGAAACTTTGGTCTCTGGATGTATATGTTTATATATATTTATATACACACTGTCAAAAGTGAAAAGCACTCGCATAAAAAATGTAACATCATAAGCCTGTGAGACATTCAGATTTAAAAGCTGAACCTGGTCAGGATCTGGATCTGGTTGGGATTTTTATCTGATTGTTTTTAAGACCGCCAGAAACTGCTCAGTCGTAGTACAAATCTAGTGTAAGGACCAAGACTGTCTGACAACAGGGACTGGGTTTTCTACATTTTATCGACTATCAAAAATTTCTTTTTCTTTCTGAATAAATAAATATATCTGGGAGATGTTAAAAAGACCAGTGAGTGGCAGGGCAATAAGTTGTGAATTTCCTGCATCTTGATTTTCTTAAGTTACAGTGAAAAGGATGATGATGACATGAAAGACAGATACTGTGAGAGGAAATCTAAAATCAGTAAGACTAGTTCAGCTAACAATGCTGGGATCCAAAGGGCTCTTACAACCAATGTCTTTTTCATATTCAACAAGGAGTAGTGCATTTGTGGCCTTGACATTCCCTGAGATCTGAAAATTCTTCCCTATCCGTTGTGTGGATTTTCCTCTAGCCATCTAAATCTCAGTGATATGAATCAATCATACCTGATCACCTCTGCTGAAATCTCATGTCCTTTCCAATGTTTCATCCATTACTCCATTTTCAATCAATAAAACAAAAGCCATTGTCAATCTTTGTTGGGGAAGATGAAGCAGGAAAGCCTTGGAAATATGATTGCCTGACAAAAGATTTTGGGAATATGAAAACTACAGGCAACATCGAAATGAAAGCCACTTTTGAAATACCAAGTCTTAGTTACTGAACAACTAGAAAACAATGGTATGGCCACTGAAGTAATCCCCTCTTGATGGAACAATACCCTCTGCTTGCAAACAGGTCCAAGGGTCAGAGCAGACCCTACTAGCTCAGCAGAAGGGGTCCAAAGAGTAGTTTTTAGAAGTTAAGATGTAACACTCTATGGTAATATAAGAACTCTTATAGGCTGTATGTAAATGCTATAGGATTTGTATCTTGTATTAGATTGGTTAGTGACAATTAGAATACTCAGTACAGAAGATGATTTATTGTATTGTAACCAGGACTTCAGACACTTCTATTCATTCTCTCTTCTATTCACTCTATTCCTCTCCTCCACTTCTACTCTTACTTCCACTCTTGCTCTTACACCCTCTCTCTCTCTCTCTTACCTGCTTACTCTCTTGGGCCTGCTCAGAGCTGAGTCAGGCAGCTCTGAGCAGTGCCCCTATACCCACGCCTTTACAATAAACCGACTGTGTCCCAAGACCTGCCTATAGAGATCTCTCCGTCTCCGTCCCGACCGAACCCGTCAGTAACCTACAAATCTTCATCCATAACTGGGGCAAAAAAAAAAGTTTCAATTTTGAAGAGTTTTGATCATTTTCCTTAGCTCACCCCCAAATATAGCTTGTTTCTGAACAGAATAGTAATGAGAGAGTCCTTGTGGGATAGGGTAATCATAGGGCTTCTTGCACAGTCAGAAATAGCATCAGCCTTCCCTTCTGTCATGCCATAACTAAAAACCTCAAAAGCATGTGTGTGATCAGAAACCTTCTGAGATTTACAGTGTTGAATGACCAAGCAAAATCTGCAGCAGTCTTCTGTCTTCTGAGCTGGGTCTCTAGAGACACCATCACTTCTAGATCAGAGACGTTTTAGTCTCTTCAGCTCTGTTTCACACTGCTCTGCTTTTTTCCAGCCCTTTGCAGTAACACAGAGCAGCTTAAGGCTTCATTACATCAGACCACAGGGAACAGCACCCTGAGCTTTGTGCCATAGAGAACCTGCTCAGGAACTCTGATGTACCTCACAAGTGGTAATAAAAATGGTTAGAGGGGTCTGTAGAATTTCAGGGATGTTTGGTCTTGGGGGATGGAATTTCAGGATTCTCATGACTCTTTCTGGCAGAATGAGCATCATGAAGTATAATCATGAACACCATATGGTGGCTGCAGCTCAGAGTGATCTCAGGGTTATTCATAATCATAAGGAATTGGCCAACCTTCCTGCACAATGGAGGTTTGACTTGGTTGTGATTTTTGATTCAGGGAGGAAGGTTAAAAGGCAGTTAAAAGAATATAAAGACATTTACAGTTGATTGAGCTACAGAGTCACCGGAGCCCAAGAACTTTAGGTGAAAATTAGAGAAAACCTTGGATATTTCTGCATATTAAAATTAAGGCTGGCTGACTTCTTTACTCGATCTGACCAGACCCCTGCCTGTGTTCCAGGAGCACCACACAAATAACCATCTTCATGGACAACCTCTAGTTTCATTCACTGACTTGTTTTCCAGTGCCACAAGGTATTATCTTGCTCAGTTTTGCAGTGAAACCATAATTCTCTGCTCTATATCGCTGCAGGGCATGAAGGTCCTCAGGATACAGTCAGGGATGACATTTATATCCAGGCTGCCAGGCCTGGGTGCTGCAACAGAAGTAAGGAACCAGAAGTGATGGAAAATTACCTGCCAAGTCATTTGGCTTCTGAAGGAGTTGTTCCCTCCCTGCTCACACTGCTGCAGAACTTTTCTCTAAACACGTATTCCTGCAGCTTACAGCCAATTCAATTCACAGCTCCTCCTGCAACTTCTCCTGTCCTTGAATTTGATCGACCCAAGCTGTCATCAGTGTGACATGCAGGACTCAGAAGACATCATTCCATGAGGTGCATTCCAAAAAATTAAAATAGTTGACCTGTCACCCCTCACCTCAAACATGTTGCAAGGCCTGGCCTTGAGTTGGGGAGCTGCTGAGTTTTTATTATCTTAGACAATTTTCCCTGCAGATTGATTTCTGTGAAACACCTAAGTGTACTTGCTAGCATAAACTTTGGTCCTATGGCACAGGTTTTTATTTACATTGATAGGAAGAAAAGAGCACTTATTACTGAAATTTTCCCTTCTTCCCTCAAGCTTCCCCCTGCTCTGTGAGGCAGAATGGAGGCATAATTGATACTTGCTTTTAGAAATTTAGGGTTGTTTTATTTTAGAGACAAATGTGATGATGCATAAATAATACACTACTTTGCTGCCTGGATTTTTTTTCCAGACCTCATTGGCATGCACAGCACAGGCAAACTGAAAGCTTCTCTGGATATATGTTGTCAGATATCTTGCCAGGTTGCTCCCTTGAGAAAACCATTCGGCACAAGGACTTTGAGACTGTAAAGTCTTTTAGCCTTTCAATGAGCTCTGTGCTGGTACAGCAAAGTTCAGGCTGAATCAGCACTCCCATTAGAATTCCGCATTTTCAGGAACTTATTAGTTTCTGGTGAAGTGAAAGAGCAGGATGCGGCTGAGAGGGAGGGAAGCCCCAGGGATGGAGGAGTTCGCATGAAATTTTAAGATGCACACAAAACCAGAATTACAAATGCCTGCTGTAAAAAGCAAACATGGTGCTGTGCACTCTGGGGCTGCAGGGCGGTAAGGGGATCTCCCTCTGCTCACCTCCAGGATTTGGCCCATTCTCTGCCCATTGCCACTGCCTCTGTTTGTGCCAGCACGAGTAGGGACCCTGTGCCTTCCAGGGATTTCTGGGCTCCGCAGGCACACAATGCCTGAGAGCTTGTTTGCTGGAGAGCTGATCATGACGCATGATGAATTCTACTTAAGTAGATTATGACAGGCCCAATTCTCCCATTAACTGCAAAAGTCTCAAGAACTTCACTATGAGCAAGATTTAACTGTAGATTTTAAAACCTTAATCACTAGATATGCCATATGCCCTAATCTAATGAGAGCAAAACCCTCTCCTGAGTGCTTTATGAAGAATTCTCTTTGAAACTTATACCAAATAATTTTTAGTTTTTCCCACTATCTTACTGCTGAGACATATCTTCTGCATTTTTCTACAGAAACACACTATTTAATCTGCTGAAATGCGGAATGAAAGGAGCTGGATTTAGAGATGATGGATAATAAACTCTGAATTACTTTTAGTCTGAAGACAGCCTCGGTTTTCTGAAAATATGGGGAATGGTGACCAAATCACCTGTCTCTGCCCAGATCACAGAATATCAGTTTTCATAATGACTATGTATTAGATTTATTTTAGGTCTGTAGTTTATCATAGTGCCTGACTGACTCCATAATGCATGGAAGCATCCTCAGTATCCAGGTCATGATTTGGAACCTGCATTGTGTTTGGTGTTAGCTGTTTCAGGATCACAAGAGCTTCTTCCACGACCTACAGGTGACGGGAGACATGCTACCCAGTACGTTGTTATTTTTAAAAATGTTTGTTAAATTTTGCAACATACAGGCCTGAAAGGTTTAGGCAAAGCAAGCCTATTGCCCAGAGGATATTGCAGCCATCTTGCAAGTATTACCACGGCGAAAAGGAAAAAAGAAACAAGGAAAAGATAGTTTGTTAAATGAGATATGTTTGGGGTGTCTGCTGGAGTTTTTTTATGTGTTGTTAAATAATTGCCAAGCTACTCTGAAATAATAAGAATACAAGTATGGTAATGAGATAGCAGGTGCTGAAGGAAATTTAAATGAGTAATCTGGGGTCCTATAAGAACAAGATGCCCTAGTTAATGGGTAGGAAAGCTAGGAAAAATGAATTTGTAAAGTATATGGAGTGAAACATTGAGTCAAGTTAAATGCCATAGAGTTTGGCCATACTTTCTTCTGCATGGTTGCCATCAGCATGCTACAGTGCTGCGCTGTGGCCTCCAGTGATGAAGCTGCGGGGCTGGACATGTTGGAAGGGTTGAGGTCTTCACTTCTGCATCTCAGCTGGAGAAACCTGGTTTGATTTCAGTAAAAAAGTTGTGCTGACACATGCAGCTGGGTTTATGATGCATATACTTTGGGAGGGCTTGGAGCGACTGGTGAAGGGGGGAATGGGAAGATTGGCTGCTTTATGTTTTAGTTTTTTAGGCCCACCAATTCTGTGTCTGTGTTAGCCAGGCTTTTGGGCTCCCTCCACAGTCAAATATGGGGAAGTTTTCTGGGTTGGTTTTGCTTTTCCTCATCCTTCTTGACTCAAAATCTCTAACCAGATTATTGAGAAGAAATTAAATCTTTTCCCAGTGCTAGTTACATTTTCCTACCCATCCCAAATCCCTCTGGCAGGCAACCAAAGTTCTTGCAGGAGTAGAGGGAGATACTGGTTGAAGAGTTAACACATCACACTGATACAGCCTGATATCAAAGAGCTCCAAACAAAAAACAAACAAAATGTACTTCTAATCTAGATCAGTTTATTTGGATCCATGGCTTTGCTCCTGTAGTAGCAGAACAGGCTCATCTGCCTGGATGTGTGCTGGGAACTAATTTCTTCTCTACTTCTTTTATTTTAAGTAAACTTTCATTTTCAAAAATTCCTGGCTGATATGTTTGGCACATGGATGGCAACACAAACGAATGATTATTACCAGAAACATAGAAGCCTCTTTTTAAAAAAACAGCTTGAGTTGAGGAACTCTGAGAGGAGCAATCCCACAGCCATTGTCCCAGCTGGTCACTGCCAATAGAACTGTGTGAGATTAAGGAACTCCCATGGGCATCAGGACGTGCAGTGTGAAGTGTGCCTTTTTAAACAGAGGGTTCGGAGGTGTCTATGGGGACTGCAGAAGGGTGGCAGCCAAGGAAAAAAGAGAGCCTTTTTCCCACAATATCTTCATTGCAATGTTCTCATCACAGGCATTTTTCGTGAGGAGGGCTTCTATAAAAGAGGCTGCAAGTGTGGTACCAAGTGTGCCAGGATTTCTACCTTGTGCTGACTCCTTCTGCCCTGAGTCCTGCCCTGAGAGAGGCCGAGGGCTGTGGTGTCACCGTGCTTGTGGGAGTTGCCTAGCTCCCCAAGCCGTGGTGGGTCACTCGTCACAGCCCAGGCACCAGGGTGAAGCCCCCCCCGTCATGCTGTCAGGTGTGCTGGGACCAGCTGGATGAGTCTGAGCCCCTGGGGGGGGACGCAGTCAGGAGGATGGTTCAGTTATGCTCTAAAATGGATAGGGGCAAGATGCCTAAAACAAGGTGGGTGCTTGAAAAATACCTTAAAATGCAATTGCTTGAGGTGCCAGTATCTCTGTGAGGTTCCCTAAATGAGAAATATTTTTTTTTGGTGGGATAATCTGTCATGCATGAAGCATTCTGTAAGGCTGTATCTTTCTCCTAACCATCATTATCATTTTAATTTAAAACCTTTTAAAAATTATCACCTAGATGAATGATAAGTAGTAATAGGGTAAACTGCTCTGAGCTCTTCATTACTGCAAACAAAGCAAAGGGACTCTGCTGTATTTACAGAAAATTAATGAACTTTAAAAAGATGAACTGCATGTCATTCTAGTGATCGTAAGTTGCTTTTCATGCAAGGAGGTTTGCAGCTTTACACATTAAATGCTGGGACAAAAGAAACATCCCTGCAATATTAATAGTTGTAGTATATGATTGTATATTAAGGGAATATAAATAACATTTATTTTCTTTAATGAAGACTAATGAAGATGTTCTGATCTTTCCATTACAATTTCAACAAGTTTTGTTAATCAAGATCCTGCTTTTTGAAAGCTAATTTTTCATTTTAAACTCCTGAAATGTCAGTGGAACAGTGAAATGTAAATATCGTAGGATGTCAGTACATTTTCAGTTCTAATGGGAAATTGATGTATTTCAAGTGTTTTGTTTTGCTTTTGATTTAAAAAAAACCCACAAGCTATTACAGAAAAGTTTGTTTTTCTATCACGGTGTTTTATCAATATACTGACACAGCAGATACTCTTCACTGGGTTCATCAAAAGCTGGATGGATAAACTGCCTTTTCCCTTAACCTGACTAGAGTAAGAGACCATGCACGTCATGATAAAGGACACTGTGTTGAGGGGTAGGGAGAGGGAAAAGAGGTCATCACTGAAACCAAGTCCCCTGGGAGCACCACAGCCAGCACAGATAAATCATCTTTTAGAAGTACCCCTAAATCACTGAGCTTGGTTACAGATACTGGATAACAAGTAGAACCTCACTTTTTTGAGGGTGTTCAGGTTCAGATTCACAAACTAGCACTGCTACAGGAACCCAGTTGTCTTTGGAAGGAGACAACTCTACCCTTTTTTTTGTCACAGGCAGCTATGCTCTCAGAACCCCTTGTGGGACAGCCTGGGGGTATTCCTGCTGATGAAGCTCTCTCTAGGTGGACCTTGGACCTGCCCAATATCCATCCGCCAGCTGCTGGGTTTCAGCACTAATTCCAGAAGGGGAAAATTTTGGGGTGCTTGCACAAGATTTTTTGTCTTAATTTCTTTCATATATTTTATGCTGTGCAGGTGCTGCAGCATAAATCTGTTGTCTAACACCTTCTCATAGCATTAATAGGGTTGTTGAGCCTTCAACATTTTTCAGCCCTGACAGTTTTTAGAATGCATCAATTAGTTTCCTACCCATGTTCACACTTTTGATGTCATTTTAAAGAAAGAAAAAGAAAGGAAACATAAGGATGTTTTACTTTTTATTTAAACGGAAGAACTGGATTTGTTCATAGCCTTTATATAAGCATAAGCCTGATGACTTCCAAAGCTAGTGATGAAATCTGGACAGGTGAACTACCATTTTCAGGCCAGTAAGTCTGAAGAAGAAACAGGAGAAGAAATTCATACTGAAAATCACTACCTGTTAGTGCCATTTCTAGCTGCATTTATGCCCCAAAGAACATGTAAACATTCACAGACAAAGAAAGTGTTTCTCATAGTATTTAATTTCTGCGCTATGGGAAAAATCTCCTGGTATCATGTGTCTTGACCTGAGAAACAACTGGCTTCTCTCCTTCCCCTTCTTCTTCCTTACCAATTCAGGTTTATTTTGCCACCTGCCTTGTACCCCAGTCCCTCTCCCCCGCCCTCTATTTTCATTCTCCTGGTTTCACAACTAGACACCATGTCTCTTCCAGCTTAATGCTGGAATTTTGCTCTGAAGTTTTCAGCTTGCTGAGACTTTCATGGCCCCTTCTGCTGAACTCTGCTGCTTCTGGAAAAGCACCATGGCACCCAATCAAGGCAGATTCTTGACATATGCAGGAGCTTTGATGTCATAATCTTTTTTATTAAAATAAAAAGTACAAAAGGGGTTTTTTTGTACTCCGTGTGTTCTCTCACCAGTGTCACCCACACAGTTACTTGACTTCTGTCGTGCCCTTACACATATCAAATAGCAAGTTAGTAATAGACTTTTCTGCCTAATTGAGATTAACACACATATTTAGACCATTAGCTCAGGAACTGAACATCGGGGTCTTTCAGCAATCACTCATCTATTTGCTGAGTCAGGTCCCAATTAGTTATTTCAATAGTTACCTATTTGAACTGCTTTGCCATGGGACAGAAGTGCTTATGCCCTTCAGTGCACAGGGAGAGGCTTCCCAGGTGTACACGGACACAAATGTCCATACATTGTGCTACCCCTTCTCATTGTGATTTACAGGCTTTGCAATATTATTTATTTGACTTTGTTTGCTGCTCAATTCTCACTCTAAAAAGGGCACAATGTCACTCCATTTATCAACATCAGCAAGTCATTATGTAAAGAAAAACATTGTACTTCTGACATTGGTACTTGTGTCGAGCTGAGCCCAATAGGTGGACCACTTGAATTGTGTGAGGAATGGCACGGCATGATGCGAAAAGCTGGAAGGGTTCTTCTGGCTTCAGCTAAGGTTGTTATTTTTTCCCCAATAATAGAGTGAGAATAGAGCAAAAGAGAGAAAATCAGCTGTAGAAAAATCAGCTCCTCTTTGTTGAATAGACAGTTTCATTTATTCCTTAGCACAATGTACATGAAGAACGATAAGAAACAACTTTGATATCATGCTAAATAAATAAAAATGAGGTTACATAACCTAATTTTCTGTGGGTCTTACAGAAGTCTCTAATTTATCAACTTTCATTCAACCAGAGCAAAATTAATAAAATGAGAAATGTACAGCTATCTGCAATACTACAAGATTTCTTAAAACAAAAATGTCTGCGAGCTAATTATTTTGTCTGCAGGTTGCTCTGTGGCGATTTCGAAGGGCAGGTCTCTAGCAGAGCAGGGGCTCATGATCCCCAGGCTGCTATTTGCCAGCAGACAATTGTGTCTACACATGGGACCTTGCAGCAGTGCTGGGGCTGGCTGGGCTGCTTGGGCTTGCATGCAGCTCTCTGTGGCTTGGAGGTGGGGGCCCAGGAGAGGAAGGATGTCCATGTGCACCTCAGCCACACTGACTGGAAACTCAATGCTCCCAAGCACTGCCAACACCTCCAAGATTTCAGAGGCAGCTCATTAAAACAAATTGAAATTATGTACCGTGACTGAGAACACCACAAGCGTTCTTGTTCATAATTTCCTTCCAGTCCCCTTTCTTTTTCCCCAAGAACAAAAACTAAGGAGGAAAGATGAATAAATAATTATGAGAAATGCATTTCCAGGTTTTGATTCTGCTTTTTATAGAGATTAACTGATACTAGAACTGCAATAGGAGGAGATGAGAACCACGTATCTCCCTCCCCATAGTGTTCAGGAGCCCAGAGCAATTCGACCTGTCACCAGGCTTAAGACATGGCTTTGTGTGCATTTTAAAAATCATCTCAGAATGAGTAATGGATACGGGACTTTAGATGTAAAATTCTCAATTAAACAAAGCAGGAGGAGCTAAATTTTTTTTGTTCTAGTTTCCTATTGCAAAGGAGCCCTCTCAACTCCCCCTCCCCTATTGCAATTCAAATTCGGAGAGGGGCAGTTGAGAGGGTTCATTTGCTGTGGTTTTATTTCTGATAAACACAGCTCAGGTGAAACCAGACGGAGGGATCGGTTCCTGCCTGCCTCTCTAATAAGGGCAAGGGGGGTTTAATTCCTGCCAGAGCTCAGCCTGTGGAGTGCTGGAGCTGGCACTGCAGCAACATGGATTGGATTAGATGTATCTGAGATTCTTGAACTGCCATCGTGAAAAGGGGAAGTTCCCACCTGTTGGGGAAGATGAAACAGGAAAGCCTTATAAATATGATTGCCTGACAAAAGATTTTGGGAATATGAAAACTACAGGCGACATCGACATGAAAGCCATTTTTGAAATACCAAGTCTTAGTTACTGAACAACTGGAAAACAATGGTATGGCCGACTGAAGGTAATCCCCTCTTGATTGAACAATACCCTCTGCTTGCAGGCAGGTCCAAGGGTCAGAGCAGACCCTACTAGCTCAGCAGAAGGGGTCCAAAGAGTAGTTTTTAGAAGTTAAGATGTAACACTCTATGGTAATATAAGAACTCTTATAGGCTGTATGTAAATGCTATAGGATTTGTATCTTGTATTAGATTGGTTAGTGACAATTAGAATATTCAGTACAGAAGATGATTTATTGTATTGTAACCAGGACTTCACATACTTCTTCTTCACTCTCATTCCTCTCTCTCTCTCTCTTTCTTTACTTACCCGCTTGCTCTCTTGGGCCTGCTCAGAGCTGCGTCTGGCAGCTCTAAGCAGTGCCCCTGTACCCACGCCCTATGCAATAAACCGCATGTTCCAAGATCTGACTTCAGAGATCTCTCGTCTCCGTCTGTCCCGACCGTCCGACCCCCCCCAGAGCACCCGCAGTCTGGCACACAACGTGATTGAAGGCCTGGTTCAGCTTTTCCCATCTGTGGGAGACTTCTCCATGGACGGTAACTAAAAGACCAGTTATAGCCACCTAGAACGTGTCGTGAGCACGGCATACCGTTGCTGCGCATCGTAAAAGCCGGGGCTCTATAATTCTGCCGAGGCAGCCCTCGAGCACGGGGATTACCTGGAGCTCTTGGAGGGAATTGCCTGGCAGTCCTCGAGCACAGGCGGCCACTGCTGCGCAGCGGCTCCCTGGAGCTCTTTGAGGAAGTTTGCCTTGGCACCCCTCGAGCACGGACACGCTGCTAAGCAGTGCCGACCGGAGCTCTAAGGAGGGACCCTGCTGCGCGCCCCGAGCACAGGCGAGTAGTGCTCAGCACCGCCCGCACTGGAGCTCAGTGTGGACCCACCCGTGAGGTCCTGAGCACGGAAAGCCGTTGCCAAGCGACGCCTAAAACCGGAGCTCTGAGAAAGGACCCAAAAGCAGCGTCCTGAGCGCCGAGTGGAGTGCCTGGACAGCTCCCCACGACGGACCTCTGACTAAGGACACTGCTCCTGCAACATCATCTAAGTGAGTATCATACTGGTCTAATAATGGGACAAACTCACTCTGCCCATGACAGAGATCTCTATAAGCAACTTAAGCATTTACTAAGCTCTGGTTCAAGTCAATTACCTAAACAGGAGCTAAAAAACCTCTTAGAATGGACTCTGATTAATTTCCCAAATGCTGACCGTTCAGCAGTCTACACCAGAGACTTTTGGGACTCAGTGGGAATCAAATTATTTAATGCCATATCACGCTGGGACAAGAGTACCGCAGAACTCATCCCGGCTTGTGCAGCGTTAATGGAACTATTCGCCGTGCCCCCCCCACCGCCGCGCAGCTCCGCCCCGCCCCCTCGCCCGCCGCCGCCTCAATCGGCCGTGCCGGAGTCACGGAGCGAGTCCCCAGCGGCCCCACCGCCTCCTCGCCCGCCACCGTCTCAATCGGCCGCGCCAGAGTCACGGAGCGAGTCCCCCACGGCCCCACCGCCTCCTCGCCCGCCGCCACGGAGATCGGCCGTGCCATCGCCGCCCCCGCCGGGCCCCATCCCTGTGCCGCAGCTGCCCCCGCCGGGGTCCCCCGACACCGCACAGCCGTATCCCTCCGCCGCCCAGCAACATCCCTCCGCGCAGTGCAGCCTCGCCTCACAAGCTGCGAACAGAGGGGGAACGGATGGGAATGATGCAGCTCCAGTGGCAGGGGAGACAGAGAGCCGCTCTGCCGGAGCTGATGTTTTAAATCTAACACAAGTAAACACTGAAAAGCAGCCAGATTTGTTTGCAATGAGCCCCAGAGTCCCGCCAGCGAGCGGCGGGGATCTTGCAACCCAGAAAGAGAAAACAAGTTCTGAGAGTTTGTCAGCGCTACCTTCTGAATCAAAAAATCCTCCAAAGTGCTCAGATTATTCTCAATTAACAGATTGGCATGAAATAAGACTCCAAATCTATAAAGATGAAAGTCTTAGTCTATTAGCTAAGCCTGTGATAGCTAGCCAACAGCCTGACAGTCCCAAAACGTGGGCTCCCATCCCCACTCTCGAATTTAAAGAACTAAAAAGGGCTGTAAGATACAGTGGCATTTGCTAACCGTATCTTAAACAACTGCTAAAAAGTACCCTAAAAGGAACACATCAAACTTTAAAACGCATTTTAAATCAACAGAAAGGGGGAAAAGCCCAGGCTACACCTCAAAGAAGGTTGAATAAAGCCTTGTATGTTTATAATTTCTTGAACAGCTCTGCAGAAGAGCCTGACACCCTCATTTTCAGACATTTCTTAAACAACAAAAAAGCAAAACTGAAAGAGCACCCCCCAGTTTTAATTAAGAATCTAGAATCAGGAAAAATAGAAGGACCATACAATCTTATAACATGGGGGAAGGGGTTTGCATGTGTTTCCACAGGTGGAGAGCTCAAGTGGGTTCCAGCAAAAAACGTGAAGCCATACCACGCACCAAAGCCTGCCGACGCCTCCACACCAGCCAGTGACCCTGCAAGTGGAAGCCAGGAAGCAAGCACCCAGACCTGAAGTGTGCAGAATCACCAGAAGAAAGCAATCTGCCAAAAACAGCTCAAGAAAAGAATGGAGTTTTAGCATTATTTGTGTAGATGCATGTTGCTTTTAACCTTTTGTTTTTGTTTTTGCAGTGAAGCTTTGCCTGTAAATCAACCAAAGACAAATGTCTGGGTTGCCTTAGCCAAATCTGCAGGCTCCGATACCATCTGTCTATCTGACACAAGCCCTGACAAACATTCTCAACTTATTGAGTGCTTTTTCCAGAAGGTTTTGGTAATGTTACTTTTGATAAATATTGGCCATATGATAATCATCACATTTCTCCAACTCCCAGCCATAGACACCAAACTTACATTGATTATCTTTTATTAGCACATGGGCATGGCTGTGAAGATTTTGAAGGATTATGCTGTATGAACTTATCCGATCAGTCTGTTTCCATTCACAAACAGTTACAAAACCTAAGGGACCTAGCTAACCAAACTACAACAGATGACTCGTCTTGGCTAGACAGTTTGTTTGATGGTTGGAGCTTTGCACCTTGGCTAAGGGAACTCTGTAAAATAGGCTTGATTATTCTAGTAGTAATAATTATAGTTTTAGTAGCAGTACCTTGTATACTTCAGTGTGTGCAAAAAATGACGAGTAGGACTATGTCTAATATCTTAATTGTCCATCAGAAAGGGGAAGTTCCCACCTGTTGGGGAAGATGAAACAGGAAAGCCTTATAAATATGATTGCCTGACAAAAGATTTTGGGAATATGAAAACTACAGGCGACATCGACATGAAAGCCATTTTTGAAATACCAAGTCTTAGTTACTGAACAACTGGAAAACAATGGTATGGCCGACTGAAGGTAATCCCCTCTTGATTGAACAATACCCTCTGCTTGCAGGCAGGTCCAAGGGTCAGAGCAGACCCTACTAGCTCAGCAGAAGGGGTCCAAAGAGTAGTTTTTAGAAGTTAAGATGTAACACTCTATGGTAATATAAGAACTCTTATAGGCTGTATGTAAATGCTATAGGATTTGTATCTTGTATTAGATTGGTTAGTGACAATTAGAATATTCAGTACAGAAGATGATTTATTGTATTGTAACCAGGACTTCACATACTTCTTCTTCACTCTCATTCCTCTCTCTCTCTCTCTTTCTTTACTTACCCGCTTGCTCTCTTGGGCCTGCTCAGAGCTGCGTCTGGCAGCTCTAAGCAGTGCCCCTATGCCCACACCCTTTGCAATAAACCGCATGTTCCAAGATCTGACTTCAGAGATCTCTCGTCTCCGACTGTCTACGCCCAGTGCAGACTGAACCCCAAGCTCTCGCACCCACCCTCTTCAATAGAGGGGCCATTCAGCTGCGTGCCACACACGCGGTGTGTCCAGCTTATGTGCCTTTGGGCTGAGCTTAAAGGATTCTGGTATTGGGAAACCTGTTGCCAAGAGTGCCCAGGAGCAGCTAATCCCACCCACAGCTGTTGGTCTCAGGGCACAAATTACTCACCACGGTCTGGCATGGAAATAAGCTTCTTCACATGTGTCTCAGCCCTGTTGCAGGGGTTAAACTTTTACATGCAAATTGTACATCACTACAGTTACAAATATCTCCTTATACTTTGGGAGTTAGGCATGAACATTTATGTCGTTTATGCTTTGGAATGACAAAATGAGAATGGGAAAATAAATTAGCCAGTGTCACGGGTTATTCGCTTGGACTTAACAGTTGTACAAAAGGTAGAACCTCCCTCGTTGTGCAGAGTGTTGAGAGACTCTGGCTGTAAAGAGGCAATAGGTGTTTTTTGCTGCTTCCTGCAGTGTTTGCTGCTTTCACTTTACTCAAATAATGTTATGTGTGCTTGAACTACCATGTGTGTGCTTGAGCAAGTCATTCCATGGTTCCCTCTGGTATGCCAGTCCCCCTGCTTGTCCCCACAGAGCCAACAGACACAGAGAGGGGTTCCAAATAGACATTCACTGTGCAGTACTTCCATCAGGCCAAGAGAACCTCTAGACTGATACAAACATGATAAAGCAACTGCAGCAGGCTGGGGACAAGCTTAGGTTACACCCACGCTGAAAACAACGATCTCTGCCATATATTTCCTCTCTATCAACAAGCTGTCTCCCATAAAGAAAATGCGAAGCATAGTGAGATGCAGAGACACTTTTCACTATGTTGTGGTATAGAAATATATTGCAGATGGTTTTCACTTAGAAGACAAGTAAATTTTTATTCTGATGTGTGCTTGGAATAAACTTAATTGAAATGTAAAGAGAGTATCTTCTTCACTTAAAATATTACAATAAATGACAACATTGCTGTTGCACAATTTCTTATTTGCATGTGAACTGGTATAAAAGGCCCTTTCCCAACATTAAAAAATGTTGTAAAAAAATCATGGAAATAACTAATAACAGCATTAAAACACTAACTTATTGTGGTGCAAGGTATCTCAATATAATATGTTCTCTTTAAAACATTTTTCTTACTCTATTAAAAAACCCCACGGATACTGTGCTGTGAGGTGATTTGGAGGAGGGTGGTGTCCTTCTACTCTCTATGGAATGTATAAAATACAGTGTGATGCTTCAAGTGAACATTTTTGTGATGCTAGAATTGGAGAAGTGTCATGTGAATGGTCCTTGAACCAAAAAGATTTGAGTGAAGCCTTCAGGGAATGATGGTCAATTGCTCTGAATGACAGGGGGAGACCTCATCTCTGTGCCTATGGTAAGTGGTGAGGACAGTAGCTAAAGATGTGTTTCCTCTTCTAAGAGATGGCCCGAAGATCCCTCATCTGCCTCACAATCATCGCCAAAGACAGAGACTGAACACAGGAGTCCCAGCCTGGCTGAGGTGGGATGTCTGCCAAGTGTTGCCTGCAGGTGTGCCTGCTGGGAACTGGTACGCATTCCTGAGGAAATTAGTGCAGGTCACAGTGGACTGTGCCATTCTTGCTGCCCAGGTGGAAAGGACTGTGCTGAAGTGGAAAGGAATGACCTGTCCTGTACACCTGTCCTGTACCTGTTTCCCAAAGCAACAGGCCTCATAACAATGGCTGTAGATTTCCCCCACCTCTTGCGGAAAGGAGGAAGATGTGGAGATAGAGCTAGAAAGCAGAAGTGAGAGCACTGCTAAACTCATGTCAGCTAACGCTGCTAGGCTGCAAATCATGGCAGGCAGTACTGCCTATGAAAGGCGTGCTTGGTATGTACCTGTGATAGTTAGTGCTAGCTTGTAGTTTTGCAATGTTATTATGAAACATAGATATGGTATTGGCCAGTTGCCCCTCGCTTCTGAAAAAGACTATAAAGGGACTTTCTAAAATAACTGAGATGAGATCTCCCCATGGAAAGAAGACGAATCTATTGGCAGAAGGCCACGAGGACATCGTCTCATCCGTTGGTAGCTATTAGCCCCCTTTTCTTCCTCTCTACCCTTTTACTTTGTTTCCTTTATCTCTCTCTCTCTTTCTCTCCTCTATCATATTACCGTGTTGTGGGCACTTAATAAAGGTGCACTGTTTTGAGTAAAACTGAAATCCCTTGTGTCTTTTTGCACTCTGAGATCTATAAACGAACCATCACGACCCTCGCTTGTATTAGCGGATCGTGACACCTCTCTGGCAAAAAATACTATTTTCCTATAGATTTTCGTCCCCGGAAATTACCTAACATAGACCACAATAGGAGTCTACTCTGCAAAGTCAAAAGAGTTGCTCACTATTCTTCTCCTTTGACCTGATGTTGCATTCAGTGTCCCTCTTTCCCTCTCCCCTATTATCCCACATGAGCCAATGCCTTGAACACTGGCCTTCACTTCCACCACTCTGTTTAACCCCAGTGGTGGTTGCAATCTCCTGGGAGGTGTAGTGCTTCCCTAAGTTCATTAGTCCCAGGCCTCAAGGTGCATTGCTAGGAAGGTAGAGGCACATGGGAACAGCTCATCCTCCGGTGTCTGGTTGGAGCTTAAGACACCCAGAGAGTGACTCACATGCTCAGGGAACTGATTAAGAACAGGAATACAATTGCACGTCAAAGCCAAACTATGACCTTGATTGTTACTGGCAGCTTAAACTGGCGCCTTTACCCAGAGGTAGACCAAACAGGACTGTGACTAAGAGCAAGAACAGTTGAGACAAGAAACTCCTTCTCTAGGGAATTTCATCAGAGGCTCTCTCCCGTCTGCCTCTGTGTAACTTGACTGCAACTCCAGCCCAGCATCATAGAGCTGGATGGAAATGCAATATCAGCATGTTGGCAGACCCTCTCAATCAGCTTGCAGGCAGGACCCTTCAGACCATGGCTGCTGATATTAGGTGGAGTAGAATGGTGTAGTGTTTTCCACCATTGCAAACAAATTTATCAGGAATTGGGAATTGATCAAAATCACTAGGCTTACAATTTCATTTATTTTCCTTCTAATTATCCTTCATCCTTCTATTAGGAGCAGAATGGGAATATATCAATAGAAGGTTTCTTTTGGAAAAAACCACTGTTAGTCCGTGGACACTCAAAAGGAGGTTTTTTCGTCTCTGTGCCTAAAACCATTGTTGTGAGCTCTTTTTTCAGCTCTGAGAGCTGATTGCATTCCCAATCCTACTTAAGGTGGCAGATGAGCTTTCTGTAGCCCGTTATACCAGCCAGTCATCTAAATTACATATTTTGCATGTTTTGATAAACACAAAGAGGTTTCTAATGGTTTACAAGAGAAACTGATTTTCTGTTGCTCTTGCACACACAATGCCTGGATACAAACCTGTGCTGGGTTTCCTGAGCCTTCTAGTTATCTCCCCTCCCATCCTGTGGCTGGTAAAAATCAGCTCACAAGTACCTCCCTCTGCTGTCAGCCAGGCACCTTTAAGGGTGTTTCGCCATGATTCCCACCCACGAGCAATACTTTTATCAATATTGAATATCCTGTGCACGCACATTACATTCCTTCTATCAATGAGAAGACAGAAAAGTAGCTGATGATGTTATGTATCTTCGGGGGGAAACATTAAAAGGAAGCTCATCTCCATATCAGCCCACAGGTTGCAAAGTGTTTGTACAAGTAATTAAACTTTTTTCCGTCTTTCACGTAAATGGAAACACCTCTCTGATAAAGAAGTTCTTCGCCTTACGTTGTCCGGAAGAGAAGGCGAGTGACTACATTGAACTTTGCCGCTTTTCCGCGGGCGTGCTGCACGCAGCCACGGTGTACCGTGCACGGTTTCTTTCCTCGGCTCCAGCTACAACGGCACCCTTTCGGTTTCACTGAGTCCGCGCTGCCCATGTAGCTCTCGCTCAGCGAAGTGTGCCAGGGGAGAAGCACTTGCCGGAGGAGTCTTTCAGTGTGCAAGATGTCTAAAGCAGCACCACAATTTGGGCCACGAGAAGAGCTGACGAAGAAGGTGGTTTTGTCCTTGCACCTCTCTTCTGTGCGGGACGGCTACCGAAGACTTTTGCTCCTTGCGAGACTGCAGTGTGGGCCACAGTACGCTGGAGGCGAGAAGGAGCGAGCAGACAGCACCACCATCTGACAGGCGCTTTGCAGGTTGTGAGGGAAAGCGGACTGCCCCTGGAAGGTGCTTGCAGCTACGAGTTCCCGCAAGTGTCAGGGGCAGACGCCGGGCGAGCTTGTCGTCCTGTCACTGTTCATTGTGCGAGAGGCTTTCCCTTTCCATTCAGACGACCAGAGAGGCTGTACATCGCGCTCAGAAGGAAAGGGGCACGGCTCAGGCGTGTTTCGGCAGAAGCAGTGGTCTGGAGCACTTCGCTGACGGGCACAGTATTCCGGGCAACAAGCAGACAACCGTCCGCCTCCGGGAGAACCAAGGTGCGGTGTGTTCGAAAAGGCGAAGAACGAAGCCGTGGAACTCCGGGCTCGGGTGTGCGGCGTACGGGCTGCAAGACGAGCGTCGCTGCCACTCTCCTGCCTGCTGAATTCACCTTACAGAGTTGGGAAGGAGAAAGTTCCACGGCAGTTACTTCTGCTGCTGCTGCTGCCTAGTCCTCTTGCAGATGTCTGTGCAAGCCTTTGCACTTCCCTTCAGTCTCCGAGTTTCGGAGAACACGATGGAAGGACGCAGCGGAGGAGGGTAGTGCAGAGTACACCGGTGAGTTTGGTGGTGTTTGCATGCGGAAGGCGAAGGTGCAGCCCAGCACTAGCTTTTACTTCTGCGGCCATTCTCCATGAGAGCAGCTGCTGGAGGCTGCCAAAGGAGGCGCGAGAGTGAAAGCAAGACAGACGTCTATCCTAGAAAAAAGGCACATAGGCACAATGTGGTGTGAACATCCGAAGCTGCGAGAGTGAATAATGGGACGGCACATCTATCTGAGAAGGAAGCTGCCGAGGCGCAGTGTGTTGTGCTCAATTTCAAGGCTGCCTAGAGGAGGGGGGGACTTAAAGAACGCCTTCTTTCTGCGTGTGCTCAAGGTGCATGCACTCTGCAGCACTGAAGGTTTAGGAACCTGCTGCTGGCCAGCTTGTGTCCAGGAGTGCAAGGGCTGCGCCTTCCTTTCTGAAGCAGCCAGAGCATTCTCAGCTGCATGTGCTTGTGAAGCAGCTCTTGGCTGGACATTTGAAATTGGCTCCCCTGAGTACATGAGCCCGGTGCCCAGCTGCTTGGTTCTTCGCCTTCTGTGCTCTGGACAGAACTGAAGCCCAGCCATGGCTTGGAGCTTTGCCGCTCTTCAGCGTGAACACTGCACGCAGCCACAGTGTGCTGTGCAGGGATTTTCCTTCAGCTCGACGGACAAGCATTTTCTTGCTGTTTCACAGAGTCCAAACTGTGCGTGTAGCTCTCGCTCAGCGAACTGCCTTTGGAGAGAAACACTTGCTGGAGTAGCTTTTCGCTGGGCAAGACTTTCAACACAGCACCACAATTCGGGCAAGGAGCAGGAGAAAGGAGGACCATCTTTTGGTCCTGGCACGTTCTTCTGGGCGAGACGCCTATCCGCCACTTCGCTCCCTGCAAGGCTGTAAGCTTGGCGGTGGCACTCGGAAGTGGGAAGGCAGGTGCAGAGAGCACCGCGATCTGCCGGCGCTGTGCAGGCTGGAAAGGAAAGAGGGCTACCACTAGGATGTGCTGCAAATACAGGTTTCCACGCGTCGAGGCTAAGCTCCGGCTAAGCTCGTTGACCTAAAACTGTTCTCTGTGCCAGACATAGCTGAGGCTCTTTCCCTTTACATTTGGACGAGAAGAAAGACCGAGTATGCTGGTGTATGTCGCTGCGAGGGAAAGTGCATATTCCAGGCGTGGTTCGGCAGAAGCAGTCGTCTGGAGCACTTCGCTGCCGGCAGAGTGCTCTGTGCGCCAAGTAGACGATGGTTCAACTCCGGCAGAATGAAAGCACGACATGGTACGAAGAGCATAAGAATGAAGGCAGAGCACGGAGCTGCTGTGCACATCGCACGGGCTGCAAGAGGAAGCGTGGCTGTCCCTCGCTTCTTTGCGGATTCACGTTAGCACTTGAAAACAGAAAGTTCAAGCTGCGGCTACTTGTGCTGCTACCTATTTCTCTTCCAGCTTTCCCTGGAAAGAATTGTGCCCAGCTTGATGCTTGGAGATGCAGAGATGACAGTGGTAGATGCAGCGGAGACTGGAAATACGGAGGGCAGCCGAGAGTTTCTGGTGCTTTGACGTGAGGCAAGGGGAAAGTGCAGCCCAGCAGAGGCTTTGACTTCTGGAGCCTTTTTCTTTGGCAGCAGCTGCTGCAAGTGGGCAAGGGAGCTGCGAGAGTGAAGAAGGGGACTGTCCGTCTATGTGAGAAGGAAGCTGCCGAGGCGCAGTGTGTTGTGCTCAGTTGCAAGGCTGCCTGGAGGAGGGGGGTACTTGAAGAACGCCTTCTTTCTGGTACGCGTCCTTCTGCGTGTGCTCCAGCTGCATGCACTCTGCAGCACTGAAGGTTTAGGAACCTGCTGCTGGCCAGCTTGTGTCCAGGAGTGCAAGGGCTGCGCCTTCCTTTCTGAAGCAGCCAGAGCATTCTCAGCTGCAGCTGCTTGTGAAGCAGCTCTTGGCTGGACATTTGAAATTGGCTCCCCTGAGTACATGAGCCCGGTGCCCAGCTGCTTGGTTCTTCGCCTTCTGTGCTCTGGACAGAACTGAAGCCCAGCCATGGCTTGGAGCTTTGCCGCTCTTCAGCGTGAACACTGCACGCAGCCACAGTGTGCTGTGCAGGGATTTTCCTTCAGCTCGACGGACAAGCATTTTCTTGCTGTTTCACAGAGTCCAAACTGTGCGTGTAGCTCTCGCTCAGCGAAATGCGTTTGGAGAGAAACACTTGCTGGAGTAGCTTTTCGCTGGGCAAGACTTTCAACACAGCACCACAATTCGGGCAAGGAGCAGGAGAAAGGAGGACCATCTTTTGGTCCTGGCACGTTCTTCTGGGCGAGACGCCTATCCGCCACTTCGCTCCCTGCAAGGCTGTAAGCTTGGCGGTGGCACTCGGAAGTGGGAAGGCAGGTGCAGAGAGCACCGCGATCTGCCGGCGCTGTGCAGGCTGGAAAGGAAAGAGGGCTACCACTAGGATGTGCTGCAAATACAGGTTTCCACGCGTCGAGGCTAAGCTCCGGCTAAGCTCGTTGACCTAAAACTGTTCTCTGTGCCAGACATAGCTGAGGCTCTTTCCCTTTACATTTGGACGAGAAGAAAGACCGAGGATGCTGGTGTATGTCGCTGCGAGGGAAAGTGCATATTCCAGGCGTGGTTCGGCAGAAGCAGTCGTCTGGAGCACTTCGCTGCCGGCAGAGTGCTCTGTGCGCCAAGTAGACGATGGTTCAACTCCGGCAGAATGAAAGCACGACATGGTACGAAGAGCATAAGAATGAAGGCAGAGCACGGAGCTGCTGTGCACATCGCACGGGCTGCAAGAGGAAGCGTGGCTGTCCCTCGCTTCTTTGCGGATTCACGTTAGCACTTGAAAACAGAAAGTTCAAGCTGCGGCTACTTGTGCTGCTACCTATTTCTCTTCCAGCTTTCCCTGGAAAGAATTGTGCCCAGCTTGATGCTTGGAGATGCAGAGATGACAGTGGTAGATGCAGCGGAGACTGGAAATACGGAGGGCAGCCGAGAGTTTCTGGTGCTTTGACGTGAGGCAAGGGGAAAGTGCAGCCCAGCAGAGGCTTTGACTTCTGGAGCCTTTTTCTTTGGCAGCAGCTGCTGCAAGTGGGCAAGGGAGCTGCGAGAGTGAAGAAGGGGACGGTCCGTCTATGTGAGAAGGAAGCTGCCGAGGCGCAGTGTGTTGTGCTCAGTTGCAAGGCTGCCTGGAGGAGGGGGGTACTTGAAGAACGCCTTCTTTCTGGTCGCGTCCTTCTGCGTGTGCTCCAGCTGCATGCACTCTGCAGCACTGAAGGTTTAGGAACCTGCTGCTGGCCAGCTTGTGTCCAGGAGTGCAAGGGCTGCGCCTTCCTTTCTGAAGCAGCCAGAGCATTCTCAGCTGCCTGTGCTTGTGAAGCAGCTCTTGGCTGGATATTTGAAATTCGCTCCACTGAGTACATGAGCCCGGTGCCCAGCTGCTTCGTTCTTCGCCTTCTGTGCTCTGGACAGAACTGAAGCCCAGCCATGGCTTGGAGCTTTGCCGCTCTTCAGCGTGAACACTGCACGCAGCCACAGTGTGCTGTGCAGGGAGTTTCCTTCAGCTCGACGTACTACAAGCGTTTTCTTGCTGTTTCACCGAGTCCAAACTATCCGTGTAGCTCTCGCTCAGCGAACTGCGTTTGGAGAGAAACACTTGCTGGAGTAGCTTTTCTCTGGGCAAGACTTTCAACACAGCACCACGATTCGGGCAAGGAGCAGGAGAAAGGAAGACCATCTTTTCGTCCTGGCACGTTCTTCTGGGCGAGACGCCTATCCGCCATCTTCGCTCCCTGCAAGGCTGTAAGGCTTGGCGGTGGTACTTGGAAGTGGGAAGGACAGGTGCAGAGATGCCCCGCGATCTGCCGGCGCTGTGCAGGTTGTAAAGGAAAAAGGACTGCCGCTGGAATGTGCTGCAAATACAGGTTTGCACGAGTCGAGGGCTAAGCTCCTGCGTGAAGCTCGTTGACCTACAACTGTTCTCTGTGCCGAGACATAGCTGAGGACTCTTTCCCTTTACATTTGGACGAGAAGAAAGACCGAGTACTGCTGGTGTATGTCGCTGCGAGGGAAAGTGCATAGCCCAGGCGTGGTTCGGCAGAAGCAGTCGGCTGGAGCATTTCGCTGCCGGCACAGTGCTCTGTGCGCCAAGTAGACGATGGTTCGACTCCGGCAGAATGAAAGCACGACATGGCACAGGCTGCGAGAGGAAGCGTGGCTGTCACTCGCTTGTGTGCGGATTCACGTTAGCACTTGAAAACAGAAAGTTCCACTTGTGCTGCTACCTATTTCTCTTCCAGCTGCTACCTATTTCTCTTCCAGCTTTCCCTGCAAAGAATTGTGCCGAGCTTGTATGCTTGGAGATGCAGAGATGACAGTGGCAGATGCAGGCGGAGACTGGAAATACAGAGTGCAGCGGACAGTTTCTGGTGCTTTGACGTGAGGCAAGGGGAAAGGGCAGCCCAGCAGTAAAAGGCTTTGACTTCTGGAGCCTTTTTCTTTGGCAGCAGCTGCTGCAAGTGGGCAAGGGAGCTGCGAGAGTGACGAAGGGGAAGGTCCGTCTATGTGAGAAGGAAGCTGCCGAGGCGCAGTGTGTTGTGCTCAGTTTCAAGGCTGCCTGGAGGAGGGGGGGGACTTGAAGAACGCCTTCTTTCTGGACGCGTCCTTCTGGCTGTGCTCCAGCTGCATGCACTCTGCAGCACTGAAGGTTTAGGAACCTGCTGCTGGCCAGCTTGTGTCCAGGAGTGCAAGGGCTGCGCCTTCCTTTCTGAAGCAGCCAGAGCATTCTCAGCTGCAGCTGCTTGTGAAGCAGCTCTTGGCTGGACATTGGAAATTCGCTCCACTGAGTACATGAGCCCGGTGCCCAGCTGCTTCGTTCTTCGCCTTCTGTGCTCTGGACAGAACTGAAGCCCAGCCATGGCTTGGAGCTTTGCCGCTCTTCAGCGTGAACACTGCACGCAGCCACAGTGTGCTGTGCAGGGATTTTCCTCAGCTCGACGTACTACAAGCGTTTTCTTGCTGTTTCACCGAGTCCAAACTATCCGTGTAGCTCTCGCTCAGCGAACTGCGTTTGGAGAGAAACACTTGCTGGAGTAGCTTTTCGCTGGGCAAGACTTTCAACACAGCACCACGATTCGGGCAAGGAGCAGGAGAAAGGAAGACCATCTTTTCGTCCTGGCACGTTCTTCTGGGCGAGACGCCTATCCGCCTCTTCGCTCCCTGCAAGGCTGTAAGGTTCGCGGTGGTACTTGGAAGTGGGAAGACAGGTGCAGAGTGCCCCGCGGTCTGCCGGCGCTGTGCAGGCTGTAAAGGAAAGAGGGCTGCCACTGGACTGTGGTGCAAATACAGGTTTGCACGCGTCGAGGGTAAGCTCTGCGTGAGCTTGTTGACCTACAACTGTTCTCTGTGCGAGACATAGCTGAGAATCTTTCCCTTTACATTTGGACGAGAAGAAAGACCGAGTACGGCTGGTGTCTGTCGCTGCGAGGGAAAGTGCATAGCCCAGGCGTGGTTCGGCAGAAGCAGTCGGCTGGAGCATTTCGCTGCCGGCACAGTGCTCTGTGCGCCAAGTAGACGATGGTTCGACTCCGGCAGAATGAAAGCACGACATGGTACGAAGAGCATAAGAATGAAGGCAGAGCACCGAGCTGCTG
Organism: Corvus moneduloides; assembly: GCF_009650955.1. Classification (NCBI taxonomy): domain Eukaryota; kingdom Metazoa; phylum Chordata; class Aves; order Passeriformes; family Corvidae; genus Corvus; species Corvus moneduloides. The sequence continues at coordinate 11,517,325 of NC_045490.1, forward strand.
TGCGCATGGCACAGGCTGCGAGAGGAAGCGTGGCTGTCACTCGCTTGTGTGCGGATTCACGTTAGCACTTGAAAACAGAAAGTTCCACTGCTGCTGCTACCTATTTCTCTTCCAGCTGCTACCTATTTCTCTTCCAGCTTTCCCCTGCAAAGAATTGTGCCGAGGTGTATGCTTGGAGATGCAGAGATGACAGTGGCAGATGCGGCGGAGACTGGAAATACAGAGTGCAGCGGACAGTTTCTGGTGCTTTGACGTGAGGCAAGGGGAAAGGGCAGCCCAGCAGTAAAAGGCTTTGACTTCTGGAGCCTTTTTCTTTGGCAGCAGCTGCTGCAAGTGGGCAAGGGAGCTGCGAGAGTGAAGAAGGGGACGGTCCGTCTATGTGAGAAGGAAGCTGCCGAGGCGCAGTGTGTTGTGCTCAGTTTCAAGGCTGCCTGGAGGAGGGGGGGACTTGAAGAACGCCTTCTTTCTGGACGCGTCCTTCTGGCTGTGCTCCAGCTGCATGCACTCTGCAGCACTGAAGGTTTAGGAACCTGCTGCTGGCCAGCTTGTGTCCAGGAGTGCAAGGGCTGCGCCTTCCTTTCTGAAGCAGCCAGAGCATTCTCAGCTGCATGTGCTTGTGAAGCAGCTCTTGGCTGGACATTTGAAATTGGCTCCCCTGAGTACATGAGCCCGGTGCCCAGCTGCTTGGTTCTTCGCCTTCTGTGCTCTGGACAGAACTGAAGCCCAGCCATGGCTTGGAGCTTTGCCGCTCTTCAGCGTGAACACTGCACGCAGCCACAGTGTGCTGTGCAGGGATTTTCCTTCAGCTCGACGGACAAGCATTTTCTTGCTGTTTCACAGAGTCCAAAGTGTCCGTGTAGCTCTCGCTCAGCGAACTGCCTTTGGAGAGAAACACTTGCTGGAGTAGCTTTTCGCTGGGCAAGACTTTCAACACAGCACCACAATTCGGGCAAGGAGCAGGAGAAAGGAGGACCATCTTTTGGTCCTGGCACGTTCTTCTGGGCGAGACGCCTATCCGCCACTTCGCTCCCTGCAAGGCTGTAAGCTTGGCGGTGGTACTCGGAAGTGGGAAGGCAGGTGCAGAGAGCACCGCGATCTGCCGGCGCTGTGCAGGCTGTAAAGGAAAGAGGGCTGCCACTGGACTGTGGTGCAAATACAGGTTTCCACACGTGAAGTGTAAGCTCTGCGTGAGCTTGTTGACGTAAAACTGTTCTCTGTGCCGAGACATAGCTGAGAATCTTTCCCTTTACATTTGGATGAGAAAAAAGACCAAACGTGCTAGTGTATGTTGCTGCGAGGGAAAGTGCATAGCCCAGGCGTGGTTCGGCAGAAGCAGTCGTCTGGAGCATTTCGCTGCCGGCAGAGTGCTCTGTGCGCCAAGTAGACGATGGTTCGACTCCGGCAGAATGAAAGCACGACATGGTACGAAGAGCATAAGAATGAAGGCAGAGCACCGAGCTGCTGTGCGCATGGCACAGGCTGCGAGAGGAAGCGTGGCTGTCACTCGCTTGTGTGCGGATTCACGTTAGCACTTGAAAACAGAAAGTTCCACTTGTGCTGCTACCTATTTCTCTTCCAGCTGCTACCTATTTCTCTTCCAGCTTTCCCTGGAAAGAATTGTGCCCGAGCTTGTATGCTTGGAGATGCAGAGATGACAGTGGTAGATGCAGGCGGAGACTGGAAATACAGAGTGCAGCCGAGAGTTTCTGGTGCTTTGACGTGAGGCAAGGGGAAAGTGCAGCCCAGCAGTAAAAGGCTTTGACTTCTGGAGCCTTTTTCTTTGGCAGCAGCTGCTGCAAGTGGGCAAGGGAGCTGCGAGAGTGAAGAAGGGGACGGTCCGTCTATGTGAGAAGGAAGCTGCCGAGGCGCAGTGTGTTGTGCTCAGTTTCAAGGCTGCCTGGAGGAGGGGGGGGACTTGAAGAACGCCTTCTTTCTGGACGCGTTCTTCTGGCTGTGCTCCAGCTGCATGCACTCTGCAGCACTGAAGGTTTAGGAACCTGCTGCTGGCCAGCTTGTGTCCAGGAGTGCAAGGGCTGCGCCTTCCTTTCTGAAGCAGCCAGAGCATTCTCAGCTGCAGCTGCTTGTGAAGCAGCTCTTGGCTGGATATTTGAAATTCGCTCCACTGAGTACATGAGCCCGGTGCCCAGCTGCTTCGTTCTTCGCCTTCTGTGCTCTGGACAGAACTGAAGCCCAGCCATGGCTTGGGGCTTTGCCGCTCTTCAGCGTGAACACTGCACGCAGCCACAGTGTGCTGTGCAGGGATTTTCCTTCAGCTCGACGTACTACAAGCGTTTTCTTGCTGTTTCACCGAGTCCAAAGTATCCGTGTAGCTCTCGCTCAGCGAACTGCGTTTGGAGAGAAACACTTGCTGGAGTAGCTTTTCTCTGGGCAAGACTTTCAACACAGCACCACGATTCGGGCAAGGAGCAGGAGAAAGGAAGACCATCTTTTCGTCCTGGCACGTTCTTCTGGGCGAGACGCCTATCCGCCTCTTCGCTCCCTGCAAGGCTGTAAGGCTTCGCGGTGGTACTCGGAAGTGGGAAGGACAGGTGCAGAGAGCACCGCGGATCTGCCGGCGCTGTGCAGGCTGTAAAGGAAAGAGGGCTAGCCACTAGGACTGTGGTGCAAATACAGGTTTGCACGCGTCGAGGGTAAGCTCTGCGTGAGCTTGTTGACCTACAACTGTTCTCTGTGCGAGACATAGCTGAGAATCTTTCCCTTTACATTTGGACGAGAAGAAAGACCGAGTACGGCTGGTGTCTGTCGCTGCGAGGGAAAGTGCATAGCCCAGGCGTGGTTCGGCAGAAGCAGTCGGCTGGAGCATTTCGCTGCCGGCACAGTGCTCTGTGCGCCAAGTAGACGATGGTTCGACTCCGGCAGAATGAAAGCACGACATGGTACGAAGAGCATAAGAATGAAGGCAGAGCACCGAGCTGCTGTGCGCATGGCACAGGCTGCGAGAGGAAGCGTGGCTGTCACTCGCTTGTGTGCGGATTCACGTTAGCACTTGAAAACAGAAAGTTCCACTTGTGCTGCTACCTATTTCTCTTCCAGCTGCTACCTATTTCTCTTCCAGCTTTCCCCGCAAAGAATTGTGCCGAGGTGTATGCTTGGAGATGCAGAGATGACAGTGGCAGATGCAGGCGGAGACTGGAAATACAGGAGTGCAGCCGGAGAGTTTCTGGTGCTTTGACGTGAGGCATGGGGAAAGTGCAGCCCAGCAGTAAGGCTTTGACTTCTGGAGCCTTTTTCTTTGGCAGCAGCTGCTGCAAGTGGGCAAGGGAGCTGCGAGAGTGAAGAAGGGGAAGGTCCGTCTATGTGAGAAGGAAGCTGCCGAGGCGCAGTGTGTTGTGCTCAGTTTCAAGGCTGCCTGGAGGAGGGGGGTACTTGAAGAACGCCTTCTTTCTGGTCGCGTCCTTCTGCGTGTGCTCAAGGTGCATGCACTCTGCAGCACTGAAGGTTTAGGAACCTGCTGCTGGCCAGCTTGTGTCCAGGAGTGCAAGGGCTGCGCCTTCCTTTCTGAAGCAGCCAGAGCATTCTCAGCTGAATGTGCTTGTGAAGCAGCTCTTGGCTGGACATTTGAAATTCGCTCCCCTGAGTACATGAGCCCGGTGCCCAGCTGCTTCGTTCTTCGCCTTCTGTGCTCTGGACAGAACTGAAGCCCAGCCATGGCTTGGAGCTTTGCCGCTCTTCAGCGTGAACACTGCACGCAGCCACAGTGTGCTGTGCAGGGATTATCCTCAGCTCGACGTACAATCACTTCCTTTCTGTTTCACAGAATCCAAACTGTCCATCTAACTCTCGCTCAGCGAAAGGTGTCAGGAGAGAAACACTTGCTGGAGTAGCTTTTCGCTGGGCAAGACTTTCAACACAGCACCACAATTCGGGCAAGGAGCAGGAGAAAGGAAGGACCATCTTTTGGTCCTGGCACGTTCTTCTGGGCGAGACGCCTATCCGCCATCTTCGCTCCCTGCAAGGCTGTAAGGCTTGGCGGTGGTACTTCGGAAGTGGGAAGGCTGGTGCAGAGAGCACCGCGATCTGCCGGCGCTGTGCAGGCTGTAAAGGAAAGAGGGCTACCACTAGGATGTGGTGCAAATACAGGTTTCCACGCGTCGAGGCTAAGCTCCTGCGTAAGCTCGTTGACCTACAACTGTTCTCTGTGCGAGACATAGCTGAGAATCTTTCCCTTTACATTTGGACGAGAAGAAAGACCGAGTACGGCTGGTGTCTGTCGCTGCGAGGGAAAGTGCATAGCCCAGGCGTGGTTCGGCAGAAGCAGTCGGCTGGAGCATTTCGCTGCCGGCACAGTGCTCTGTGCGCCGAGTAGACGATGGTTCGACTCCGGCAGAATGAAAGCACGACATGGTACGAAGAGCATAAGAATGAAGGCAGAGCACCGAGCTGCTGTGCGCATGGCACAGGCTGCGAGAGGAAGCGTGGCTGTCACTCGCTTGTGTGCGGATTCACGTTAGCACTTGAAAACAGAAAGTTCCACTTGTGCTGCTACCTATTTCTCTTCCAGCTGCTACCTATTTCTCTTCCAGCTTTCCCCGCAAAGAATTGTGCCGACGTGTATGCTTGGAGATGCAGAGATGACAGTGGCAGATGCGGCGGAGACTGGAAATACAGAGTGCAGCGGACAGTTTCTGGTGCTTTGACGTGAGGCAAGGGGAAAGGGCAGCCCAGCAGTAAAAGGCTTTGACTTCTGGAGCCTTTTTCTTTGGCAGCAGCTGCTGCAAGTGGGCAAGGGAGCTGCGAGAGTGAAGAAGGGGAAGGTCCGTCTATGTGAGAAGGAAGCTGCCGAGGCGCAGTGTGTTGTGCTCAGTTTCAAGGCTGCCTGGAGGAGGGGGGTACTTGAAGAACGCCTTCTTTCTGGTCGCGTCCTTCTGGCTGTGCTCCAGCTGCATGCACTCTGCAGCACTGAAGGTTTAGGAACCTGCTGCTGGCCAGCTTGTGTCCAGGAGTGCAAGGGCTGCGCCTTCCTTTCTGAAGCAGCCAGAGCATTCTCAGCTGCATGTGCTTGTGAAGCAGCTCTTGGCTGGACATTTGAAATTCGGCTCCCCTGAGTACATGAGCCCGGTGCCCAGCTGCTTCGGTTCTTCGCCTTCTGTGCTCTGGACAGAACTGAAGCCCAGCCATGGCTTGGAGCTTTGCCGCTCTTCAGCGTGAACACTGCACGCAGCCACAGTGTGCTGTGCAGGGATTTTCCTCAGCTCGACGTACTACAAGCAGTTTTCTTGCTGTTTCACAGAGTCCAAACTATCCGTGTAGCTCTCGCTCAGCGAACTGCGTTTGGAGAGAAACACTTGCTGGAGTAGCTTTTCGCTGGCCAAGACTTTCAACACAGCACCACGATTCGGGCAAGGAGCAGGAGAAAGGAAGGTCCATCTTTTCGTCCTGGCACGTTCTTCTGGGCGAGACGCCTATCCGCCTCTTCGCTCCCTGCAAGGCTGTAAGGCTTCGCGGTGGTACTTGGAAGTGGGAAGACAGGTGCAGAGTGCCCCGCGGATCTGCCGGCGCTGTGCAGGCTGTAAAGGAAAGAGGGCTGCCACTAGGACTGTGGCTGCAAATACAGGTTTGCACGCGTCGAGGGGTAAGCTCTGCGTGAGCTTGTTGACCTACAACTGTTCTCTGTGCCGAGACATAGCTGAGAATCTTTCCCTTTACATTTGGACGAGAAGGAAGACCGAGTATGCTGGTGTATGTCGCTGCGAGGGAAAGTGCATATTCCAGGCGTGGTTCGGCAGAAGCAGTCGTCTGGAGCACTTCGCTGCCGGCAGAGTGCTCTGTGCGCCAAGTAGACGATGGTTCAACTCCGGCAGAATGAAAGCACGACATGGTACGAAGGGCATAAGAATGAAGGCAGAGCACGGAGCTGCTGTGCACATCGCACGGGCTGCAAGAGGAAGCGTGGCTGTCCCTCGCTTCTTTGCGGATTCACGTTAGCACTTGAAAACAGAAAGTTCAAGCTGCGGCTACTTGTGCTGCTACCTATTTCTCTTCCAGCTTTCCCTGGAAAGAATTGTGCCCAGCTTGATGCTTGGAGATGCAGAGATGACAGTGGTAGATGCAGCGGAGACTGGAAATACGGAGGGCAGCCGAGAGTTTCTGGTGCTTTGACGTGAGGCAAGGGGAAAGTGCAGCCCAGCAGAGGCTTTGACTTCTGGAGCCTTTTTCTTTGGCAGCAGCTGCTGCAAGTGGGCAAGGGAGCTGCGAGAGTGAAGAAGGGGACTGTCCGTCTATGTGAGAAGGAAGCTGCCGAGGCGCAGTGTGTTGTGCTCAGTTGCAAGGCTGCCTGGAGGAGGGGGGGTACTTGAAGAACGCCTTCTTTCTGGTCGCGTCCTTCTGCGTGTGCTCAAGGTGCATGCACTCTGCAGCACTGAAGGTTTAGGAACCTGCTGCTGGCCAGCTTGTGTCCAGGAGTGCAAGGGCTGCGCCTTCCTTTCTGAAGCAGCCAGAGCATTCTCAGCTGCATGTGCTTGTGAAGCAGCTCTTGGCTGGACATTTGAAATTGGCTCCCCTGAGTACATGAGCCCGGTGCCCAGCTGCTTGGTTCTTCGCCTTCTGTGCTCTGGGCAGAACTGAAGCCCAGCCATGGCTTGGAGCTTTGCCGCTCTTCAGCGTGAACACTGCACGCAGCCACAGTGTGCTGTGCAGGGATTTTCCTTCAGCTCGACGGACAAGCATTTTCTTGCTGTTTCACAGAGTCCAAACTGTGCGTGTAGCTCTCGCTCAGCGAACTGCCTTTGGAGAGAAACACTTGCTGGAGTAGCT